>NC_064629.1:92817319-95317319 GCF_023864275.1 Schistocerca cancellata | reverse complement strand
TCAAAACATGTTGCCGCCAATGATTGCAAATGAGCATTGACGTTGTTTTGAAGATCTTCGTTGGTTTGAAAGTACTACCCTCCTAGCCACGTCTTCAGTCATCATTCCTCTTCGTTTGTTTCGAATGACCAAATTTGCATTTGACTTCAGAAATTCTTTTGATCCATGACAACGCTCGTCCATACACTGCTGGCACAACCCAACGGCTCCTTGAACAATTTCAGTGGGATATTTTGTATCATCCGCCATACAGCCCTGACGTGGCACCCAGCGACTTATACCTTTCCCTGAACTGAAGACGTGGCTAGGAGGGAAGCACTTTCAGACCAACGAAGATCTTCAAAACAACGTCAATGCTCATTTGGAATCATTGGCGGCAACACTTTTTGAAGAGGGTATTGCAAAGCTTGTCCACAGGTACGATAAATGCCTCAATCTTTTCTGTGATTGTGTTAAAAAGTATCCCTAAGTGTACAAAACTTTTGGTAATAAAATAATTGTTTACTATGAACTTGTCTTTTATCTATAGCCTATCGGAGGTTGAAGAAAAACGGCCCTCGTACTTACAAGGTCTTACCACATGTAACAATGTACGAAGACCTCATCTGTCTAGAAATGGTTTATTCATTAAGCGTAATCACAGTTTTAAGTACTTCATCAGACTCAATGATGAAAGGAAGGAGGTCTGCCAGATGGCATTTATAGTTTTCCATGGTCTTAAGGGTGTCAGTAGACTCCGTCGTCTAAGAGCATTGCTGATAACCGGTAAGTCTCCAGTTGATTTAGAAGGAAAAAGCCCACAACAAATTCAATGACTGCCGAAACTGCAACATATTAAGTCTTTTCTAAAAAAAAACAGACTCCTAGGTGAAAAATTACCTTGATGCAAAGTTAAATGTGAAAATCAGGTTTCGGATGTTTAAAAAAAAACGTCCTGGCATAGACATTGCATATCAGTATTATACCAAATACTTCAAAGACCATTTTACTTCAGTTTTGGGAGACTTCAGGTAGATACCTGCCGTACATGCAACGTTCTGGAACAAAAGTTGAAGTCCCCATTCCTTAACGAGAAGGCAAAGAAGGTTGCTGAAGCAGAATTAATGATCCACAAAAGAAAAGCTAAAAAATTTTACAGTACTCTTCAAGTTTCAACGAATCTGTGCAAAGAAATGGATGATCTGGCTGTTACAACATTTATTTACAAGCAGATTCCAGAAAGAATGTACAGTCAGGGTAAATTAAGGTGTAATACTAATTTAGCCGTAAATACAAATAATTTTTACACGACGTTCCATTTGCATGAAAAGATGATACGTGTGACTCGTCAGCTTTGGGGTGACCAGAGATGCAGCATGAGCTCCAGCTGGATCATCATCTAGAAGGGTATCAGGTCTTGTGTTGCTCTGGAAACCATCCCAGAAGTGATCTGAAGTGATTTAGAAAAGCCTAAGGTTATCTAAATCATGTCGCTGAACGGTGATTTGAAGGCCACATCTCTCGAATAGTCGTTCAGTTACTGCAGCGCTTCGGTGGATGGTATGTTTCCACCTGGTTAAAGACAAAATAAAAATGAGCAAACGTGTACAAGGAACAGTTTTAAGAAATCATTCTTCCGTAAGTTTAGCAAATCATAACTCGTACCCTGTGCAAACTGTTGCCAAATATTCAGAAGTATAACACAGTTCGATGCACGATTCTGTAGCTGTTGCTTACGTAGTGGACCCGCGGTAGGAATGCTGCACGCTGGTCGCTGATGTTAAAGGAAGGCATTATCGTCATTATAGGCTTTGCGTCAAGAGATTGCGGAGAAAAATGGTGCTCTTAAGGCTTTAGGGTTCATACACTCTGGAAGAGAACAGACGCCGACGAAATCCTCCGCTTAGGATCGTTTAACCACAGTCAGTTTGCATGTCAGAAGGCAGACAAAGGCGGTACTCGGCTCACAATGCAAGGGCCGGCGCGATCAGATTTCTGCAGTTAGAATGTTGCGCGGCCACAATAAGCGATCCCCCGGCGCACTCTCGCCAGCTTAGCCGCCGTAGCCTCTTTTCTGCTCTGCCACGAGCCGTGATCCCGCACCCAATTATTGGCGCCGACAGCGTTTTAACGAGCGCCATTGTCGTCGACAACATCGCAATCAGCGGCCAACAATTGCGTATCGGCCTACCAGTCTCCGGTGCTGCAGCATGCATTTTCCTGTGTATCATCCCTTCAGTGTCAAGACCCGGAGAAACTGGTAATGCCACTCGAGTTCTAGAGAGTTAAGAAAAAATTCGTTCCGTTCCCCATTAAGAAGCACTCAGGAATTCCTCAACGGAAGACCGACTGAAGTTCAAGGAAGCGGAATCAGTTCGAGTGGAATTGTAGTCAGCCCAGCGTCTATCAGACCTCACCTGGATCTTTCTGTAAATCAAAAATTTTGAGAATATTTTTCAAAGAGGAGCTTCGCGAGAAACTTAAAAAATTTTCCCACCACATATAAAGAAACCACCTACAACGTTCCATAAATGATAGGAGACAGAGAAATTATGATTGCGTAGTATAAGAAAACATAAAAATTGTTCAATATTTTAGCAACCACAGCCGTCTCCAGATGATAGATAAAAATAATGTCATACTCCGTAAAATGCATGTCCAGACAGTTATTCCGAGACGCTGAGCACTTACAAAATGAAGAATGACAATGCATGGTTTTCTGCGCGCAGCTGAGTATGAGAAATTTATTATGATTATTTTATAATACTAAATTATTTTACATGTAACATGCAGATGTTTTAATTTTTATTTTTATTTTAGATCTGAAGATGGCCATTTGAGACGGTCTAAATCGATAATCTGTCAAGATAATTGTGATTGTGTCGTTGAAATAAAACATTTTAAATAGAGAAATGGCGTTTCCCCAAGTGATAGTATATAAGGATGCTGTATATTCAATGCTAGCAACGTTTTTCGTGTACCAAGACACTGACGTTTGTATGTGATGCCTCGTGTAAGGAGGAGAAATGCGTACCATCACGTTTCCGACTTTGATAAAGGTCGGATTGTAGGCTATCGCGATTGCGGTTTATCGTATCGCGACATTGATTATATTTAGATGGTTTTCTTTTGCGATCCCAGCCACGTCCGAGTCTCCATGATGAGTTGGCGTCTCTGTATCATCTAATTCGGCTTCGAATGCGATGTCAAAGACGTGTCTCACTACCATTCGTTCTATAGATGGACGTTAGTGGTCACCTTACCCTGATATAATGCCTCAACTTTTCTAGTTTTTTTCCGATCTCTATACTGGAGTGACATCAAACAGTACACCGTCTGCAGACTTAACTTCCCTCCAACTCTCCATGAGGAGCTTTTAGCAGCTTTTCTTTGTGATCAGGTTCTGACATTCTAGTTCGCTCTCCTTCCTCCAAATCGCCGGATATCGATGGGCTTTCCAAAGAATTTTATGTTCGGTTTGGGTCTCTGCTAGGAGATACGATAACGTCTATGGTGACATATGTAGTATAAGGGACACACATTTCACCCTCCTTTAAGGTCGGAGAAATTGTTTTAATTCCCAAAAAGACAGGACGTCTGTCCGTGGATCATAACTGACCGATAACGATACTCAGTTTTGATTATAAAATTTAGCGCAGTCGATAAATACCCGCTTTTCGGTTGCTTGCTGACATTTTTGCGCGTTATCAAAGTTGTCTCCCGGGTCATAACTCTCCTGACTCCCATTGCTGAATTTCGTGATCTTATCTCGATTGTTTCCACTGTTCCTGTGCCGGGAGCTTTACTGTTTATTGATTTTAATCATGCGTTTGAGTGCGTTATTTATGATTTTCTGTTGCGAGTGTCGACGGTTGTTGGTTTGATTGATGCCGCACGACGGATATTCAGCATTCCAGTTACTGGTATTCTGGCATCTATTGACATGAATGGTCGTCTTACTCCCCCCCCCCCCCTCCATAGACATGTGATGAGGTGTCCTGCACAGGAGTCCCCTTACTGCGTTCCATAGCTGCTCGACTAAGAGGCTGGTCGTTATTGGGGGAAGTTTCTTTGTTCGCGCATATGCCGATAATGTTATGATACTTCTTCGTACTCATGACGACACACCAGTGCTCAAGGAGGTTTTGGATGCATTTTGTCGTCTTACGGGAGCACAGATTGCCGACCGGAAGTGTCGGTTGTATAATTTGCGGGGATTTGACGCGGTTGAGATTCCAGAGACTGTGGTGGTCGCCTGCCATCGATCGTTGGATATTATAAATGATCGGTGTCCTATGTAGACCGCTGCGTGAAAATGAGAGTGCGGCACTGACAGGATTCAAGAAGAGGTCCTTCAACACGAGCATCGTTCCCTCTCGTTTCTTCATAAGCTTCGGAAGTACGGAACCTACGTGTTGAGCAAAGCCTATTTTGTTGCCCAAATTTTTCCCCTTCCTGCGAAGATGTTCCGAACCTACAACGATTATCGGACAAGTTTATTTGGTGACACTTTATTATTCGGGTGCGCTATGAGGTTATGACAAGATCCCAGCTGATGTGAGGTTTGGGCCTCCTTAATGTTCGGGTCAAGGCTTCTATTTTATGTATTCGACCCACTGTTTTAACGTATCTTCGCGTCCCCCAATCACTTACAGCTCGACTTTTGGCCTGTCTCTAACCAACAAATTTAACCCCCCCAATGGATGTCTGTAGGGTAAATAATAAATTAAGACGAATTCGTGAGTTTTTTCTCGATGTCAGTTATTTGATGGTTAATATTCTTTCGCAGTAGCATTTCTCTCTCGAAATGCTGTTATTTCGCTGGACGTTTCCAAAACGCGCTTCCTCTGCGGAGTCCCTATCGCCAGAGACAGATTGGAAGGTTGTTTGATCCAATGTCAGGCTACATATTTTCGCGATAGACGTGGCGTCGTCATTCTACGAGGGCTATTCGGAAAATAGGGTCCGATAAGTCGCGAAATGAGAACAATTGTGAAAATCAAATATTTGCACCAATTAGCTACACCTTCCATCTACTTCTCTACATAGTCGCCGCTCTGGCATAGACATTTGTCGTAGCGTTATACAAACTCTCCAATACAAGGCAGCCGCCTGTGCTTTCCATCACTCCTCTAAGCCGGTCTACAGCACATTGTCTATGCCGAAATGTTTTATTCATAGCTAGTGGTTCATGTGAACAGAGATGAAACACAGAGGGAGACAATTACGGGCTGTATTGTAGAAGTTTGAATTCTAAATCTTTACTGCGGTTTTTTTCTGAGCGATATGTACGCATAATTGAGTTAGTTTGCTAGATGGGAACTTTAAACTTTGTAAGTAGGCTGTTATGTTTTCTTATTGGCAACGTTACATAGCGCTCTGTATGAAAATCACTGGCTGTGCTGTGTGCAGTCTGTGGCTAGTTTGCATTGTTGTCTGCCATTGTAGTGTTGGGCAGCTGGATGTGAACAGCGCGTAGCGTTGCGCAGTTGGAGGTGAGCCGCCAGCAGTGGTGGATGTGGGGAGAGAGATGGCGGAGTTTGGAAATTTGTAAGACTGGATGTCATGAACATGTATATTATGGTTTTTCAACACTATTAAGGTAAGTACATTGTTTGTTCTCTATTAAAATCTTTCATTTGCTAACTATGCCTATCAGTAGTTAGTGCCTTCCGTAGTTTGAATCTTTTATTTAGCTGGCAGTAGTGGCGCTCGCTGTATTGCAGTAGTTCGAGTAACGGAGATTTTTGGTGAGGTAAGTGATTTGCGAAAGGTATAGGTTAATGTTAGTCAGGGTCATTCTTTTGTAGGGATTATTGAAAGTCAGATTGCGTTGCGCTAACAATATTGTGTGTCAGTTTAAGCACAGTCTTGTATAATTCTTCTAAGGGGACGTTTCATAACCTACGCGACAGGAATTTTTATTATTTTCCGGCAGTTAACGCAAACATGAGATACTGTTCCACTTAATTTAAATATCTTGCAGACATTTATTAATTCAATATTAAACTATCCTTTACGTGTGGTAAACGTTACATTAATTTAATTAACTCAGTTTGTTAAAATATTAGACATTGTGGGTAGTGAATGTTATTTTTCGTCCCAAATACTGGCCCGCATTTATTTAAATATTGTGCCTGGATTCTCTTACTGTCAATGCAACAAATGTATTGCTTGACCCCTAGTCTGTAGTGTAGCCAACACTTAAAAATCCAAACACGCATTTGGAGGTCCTTTAAACATTGACTCTGTAATTTACAGTTTGTTACTCGTGCAAATGCATGTGGCGTCTCACGAACTGGAAGATTACTGAACATTTAATTTACATAATCAACAAGATAGCCACACGTTTAGCATCTCCATTTATTATACGACACGTCATACGTTGCATTGCTCCTTATACACTTAGAATGTCACTGTGAATCTTTGGTGCAGTTTAGACGTTTGGTCCACAGGAATCGTACCGTCCCACATACTTCAGCCTTGGAGTAAGTTTGTAGTTGTTGTGCCGTTTCAGTCTCACGCTGTGCTGTGGCTGTTATCAGTACTGCAGCAAAACTGTGTCTGCAGGAAATCCGGAATATATGCTCTCTCTTTTGCCAATGAGATTAACCTGTAACGCAGTATTCTAAATGTCGGACGACATGCGAAACTTACTTTCTGAAGTGCTTGCATAAGTTAGAGATTAATGTCTCTTCTTTGACAAGGTTATTAGGGACGCAACACCTGCCAAGATTAGGTCAGACGAGGAACGAAAACAGCAGAGTTATTTTCAAAGCAAACATCACGACATTTTCTTTAAGCAGTTTAAAGGAAATACAGATAACCTAAACCAAGATGCCCAGACGGAGATTTGATCTAAGATTCCCATACAGTCCAAGTTTCATAGTGAAATTCCCTGTATGCTACGTCTGATAAATACGACTATCAAATTATGCTACTTGAAATACTTAGTCCATTTTCATCCAAGCGTGAGAATTAGACATATATGGGGAGATATTACGTGAGATCTCTGCTATCATTCCTCTCTTGCGGCAAATACGTAAGTCTTAAGCATAATGCGAAAGCTTCGTATATAATTTTAAGTTATGATGCTTATCTATAGACAATATATCAAACAGGAGTGGGGACAAAATTGAGCTCCAAGGAAGGATTGCGTGTTCTCTTTGTGGCTGTTCGATTCTTCCACGTTTTTGTGCTCAGCGAACTGTCCGTGAGATCCCGTAGTAGCTAGTCTTCGAAGCCGACTGGAGCTTGAGGCACCTTCAATTTTTAGACTAGATGATGATGATGTTTGGTTTGTGGGGCGCTCAACTGCGTGGTTATCAGCGCCCGTACAATTACCCAATCTTTGCTCAGTCCAATTTCGCCACTTTCCTGGATGATGATGAAATGATGATGACAACACAAACACCCAGTCATCTCGAGGCAGGTGAAAATCCCTGACCCCGCCGGGAATCGAACCCGGGACCCCGTGCTCGAGAAGCGAGAACGCTACCGCGAGACCACGAGCAGCGGACAATTTTTAGACTAATACAGATAATTATGTAAGTGAAATTTGTTACAGAGTATCAGTTTGCAATGACTCGCAGAGGGATATCGGCGATCAACTTTATAAAGATATCACTTGTTCCATTCTCTTTCCACAACGGAAAGCCGTTCTATGAAACATGTATGGTGACCTTACCACTGCTCCAATCAATGTGTTGTTATCTTTTCTAGGACTTATTGTATGATATTTAGCAAAGTTACTGCTCTGTAACAGAGAATTCTGTTTGGAAGTGAATTAATATGGGAATGAGACGCGTCATCGCCTCATCCACTTACCAGTTCCTATATCCCAAATTTTATTGTGATGCCTACATAGTATTTACAGCCGTCCCGTTTGCATATGTGACAACACGAGGCAATGTTACTTGTCTACGTCTGGGGCCGTGCTTTTACACCTCAGCAGTCATCAGATCATTTCTTCTACCTTGAAGGGTGTGTTTAGAAAATATCTCAGTTAAGAGTACATCTGTAGAGTCAGCAGGTAATCGCATCCTACGTTTCTGTTGCAAGCCAAGCAGAGTGTCAATAACCGTCGACCTCCTTGATTCTTCCTAATGAAGCAACTAAGAATGTACTTACTCAGTTTTGAGAAACAATGACAACCTGTCACGTGGTAAAACTGTTCGTGTAGGCGTGACAAGAGCTATTTCATTATGACGGACAGTGTATTCACAAGTACCATCAAACTGACATGGTTTCATAATGGCCGGCCGCGGTGGTCTAGCGGTTCTGGCGCTGTAGTCCGGAACCGCGGGACTGCTACGGTCGCAGGTTCGAATCCTGCCTCGGGCATGGGTGTGTGTGATGTCCTTAGTTTAGTTAGGTTTAAGTAGTTCTAAGTTCTAGGGGACTTATGACCTAAGATGTTGAGCCCCATAGTGCTCAGAGCCATTTGAACCATTTTTTTGTTTCTTAATTGGTGCCGCGCCGAGTGGCCTCGTGATTCGAGGCGCCATGTCACGGATTGCGCGGCACCCACCTCCCGCCGAAGGTTCGAGTCCCCCCTCGGGCATGGGTGTGTGTGTTGTTCTTAACATAAGTTAGTTTAACTAGTGTGTAAGTCTAGGTGTGACAAGAGCTATTTCTGTTTGGAAATGAATTAATATGGGAATGTGACGCGTCATCGCCTCATCCACTTACCAGTTCCTGTATCCCAAATTTTATTGTGATGCCTGCATCGTATTTACAGCCGTCTCGTGTGGGACATTTAAGAAGTGTGGCTTAATGTGCAATGGTCTTCTGCGAGGTACCCGACCTAAAATCAGCAATTTGGTCCCTTAGGAATTTACACACGTTCGAACGTTCTTAATGGGCTGTCTGATTTGAAAGCAATAGCGACGGCGGCCGGTCAAAAATTGGGATGAGTGTGACGTACAAGTTCTACTTGTACCAGCTCTCCACAAACCCTCTAAATTCGGCGAGGAGAGGATGAGAGTCCACAAATTTCTTCAGGCATGTTATATCCAGCTAAGGCCATTAACTGATGATTAGTTCCAATAGAGCCACCGAAGTATGGGAATGCTGATTGCTCAGTTTCAGTGGCTGCTTCAAATAGTTCCGTCATTTTATATCGGATTAAGATCGAGTGTTTTAGAGGGACAGTCAAGGTGATACGGGGTACCCTAGTGTTCGTCGAACCCGCAACATGAGCGAGTTACCCTGTGAATACTAGTGTTGCCATCTTTGAAGGCAAGAGTGTCCGTAGTACGCTCGCCGTGAAGATTTATAATAAAACCCCTCACTTGGTTACTTTCTGTGTCGTGTGGGCCATTTAAGAAGTGTGGCTTTATGTGCAATGGTCTTTTGCGAGGTACCCGACCTAAAATCTGCATTGCATACAGTTCCCTCAGCAACGTTAACTGGGAATCTGGTTGAGATTCACTGTCACCAGAAATTCACGGCAGGTTTGAAACAGATTGTCACTGAGAAGGTGTGATTCTTGTCTACAGTCCCTGTTAGGTACGATACGTATTTGACCAATATTCTTTACAACTTGTTACATGGTACAACACTCCTTGTAGAGACGTCCATATTGATATACTGTACCAACAAATAAATCATATCATTCGCCTTTTGGTGAGGGGAACGTCCAAACACGATAACACCTCTCTGCAATTCTGTTACGTGAGCGTACTGCGTTGATTCTGCAAAAGCGAGCTGCACATACACACCACTTGAGTTAGCGGTAGAGGGTCATCTGACTGCCTGGCACCACTTCTACACACCTACAGTATCCTCTCTTAAAGTGGTGATTTATATTTTGTACGGTGAGCTTATGGCACGCAGCGAATCGACGCGTGAGACTCCAAAAACCTTAAGTCGACCGATTTATTTGAACAGTTAGCAAACGATGATCGAATGGATCATGTTAAGAAGAAGTCTACGGAGACTAGTGACTGTATGGTTCCCCTGTTTCGACTGTATAAGCGGTGGGATTCTTCTTACACGTCGATCAGGGGGCCTGAAGATGGCATCATCCAACGCTGAAGCTGCCTGTACAAATAAAATAAAAATGGAAATTTAGTCGGCTCTGGGTGTTTCGATCTGACGTCTTATATTGAGCAGCTGAGGTCCCGCAACCATCTTGTATAAACATGGGCTTACAGAGACGACTACCGGTATGTCGCTCTTGAAATGAAAATTGCTATTGCTCTGGCGTTTTGTTAAAAGTGAAACGTCCCCTTAGAACAATTTATACATGACTGTGCTTGAACTGACACACAATATTTTTAGCGCAACGCAATCTGACTTTCAAAAATCCCTACAAAAGAATGGCGCTGACTAACATTAACCTATACCTTTCACAAATCACTTACCTCACCAAAAATCTTCGTTACTCGAACTACTGCAATACAGCGAGCGCCACTACTGCCAGCTAAATAAAAGATTCAAACTACGGAAGGCACTAACTACTGATAGGGATAGTTAGCAAATGAAAGATTTTAATAGAGAACAAACAATGTATTTACCTTAATATTCATAATTGACATCCAGTATTACAAATTTCAAAACTCCGCCATCTCTCTCCCCACATCCACCACTGCTGGCGGCTCACCTCCAACTGCGCAACGCTACGCGCTGCTCACATCCAGCTGCCGCTGCCCAACACTACAATGGCAGACAACAATGCAAACTAGCTACAGACTGCACACAGCACAGCCAGTGATTTTCATACCGAGCGCTACGTAACGTTGCCGATAAGAAAACATAAACAGCCTACTTACAAAAGGAGTCCTGTTGACCCCAAATACAAGTCGGGGCCGTAATCCTCTCTGTGTGTATATTCTCAAAGGCTGCATCGCATGGCCTACATCCGACAGCCTCTGTGATATGGACTGTGCGGCAGTCCTCTACTACTGCGACGTATCGTGCACGGTCGCAAGCAGGACCTCGCACTGGGTGCCACCTTTGTATCCCCTGAAACGCTTGTAGGGAGGCAAAGCGCAGCCATGGAGATGAATCCGAACGTACTCGTCATCGACCTCGATAGACGTCTACATCTGCATACATACGAACCACTACAATGTATGTCAGAAGGTACGTTGCACCAACATTCTCGATTTTCTGTCTCATTGGATTCACGTATAGCGCGAGGAAAAAACAACTATGTGCCTCTTAGCATTTAGCGTGCTAAGTGGGGAGGTCATCGGCATATACGTCTCTGTACGCGCTCTAATCTCTCTTACACTACTCTAATGGCATCTACGCGAGATATACGGTGGTGGCAGCACAATGGTCGCACAGTCTTCTTCGAATGCAGGTCCTCTAAATTTGCCCAACAGGATTTCGTAGGAAATACGTCGCCATACTCCGAAAAAAGATTCCCACTCAAGTAGTAAGTATAATCCAAAAATACCTACACAACGTGACATGCTCAAGCTTTTCGACACTTATCTTGTAAACGGATACTAGCTGCTCGTTTATCTTCCTTATTACTTTTATCTCGCATTTATCCACGTTTAAAAAGACCTACCTTTCATTACACAGAGTGAAAAAGTGTTGGCCAAGTCTTTCTCTATTTCCTTACGGTCGTCCAACGGCGATACTTTCATGTATAGAACTGCATATCAGCTACAGTTGGTGTTATAAACACCATATTCGGTGTTATCGTATTTTCAGCAGCCTCTGTGTTTTCTGGAGGTTTAGCAATGGAGAGAAATTCGTGAAGCACGGGGTTGTCCAATTTGAGAGCTTCGCCATGTTTCTATGGGTCAGATGCATCACGTAGGAAGTATCTCTAGCGAGAGAAGGGTGGGAGGAGTATGGTTTCACGTCACATCGATAACGAGGTCATTAGAGGCGAATCCTAATTCTGGACGGGACGGATAGATGGAATGAACTGAGCCGTGTTGTTGTCAGAGGACCCATACTTGCCTTTACCTGTATTGTCGGACGGGGATGTGAACTCCTCTTCTCCTAAATGCGACTTCTATCCCTTAATTACTGAGACATTATGTTCGGCAATCCTCCAAAAAGTTATTCGCACACAAATTACAACACTCAACGCTGAAATAAACGAAGAAAGCTATCACAGCAGTCGAAAATCATTTTTGAGTTACTCCTTGCTACGTGACTAAAAGCCTATTCAACCGTTTTTGTAGCCGCGTCCACCTCACATGTAATCATCCCCACCCTGTCCCAGTCGATTTCGGCTACAACGACTGCAATCACATTCAGTTGAGGGGACCTTGCTGAAGAGCCTGCTCGTATGCTCTCATGTAGCTGCAGGATCCAATTTTGGGCTTGAATGCACGAGTGCAGGTATATCCCGCCAGAACTCCATTTACATTGTTATATATGGCGGCTGTAGGTGATCTAGCCTTCAAATTATCGCGTTTCTCATCGAAATCAGTTTCCCCTTGTTCCACGAAATCATCTGCTCTCATATTCAGCAAACGTCTCCACTTTAGATGGATCTTCGCTGACGCTTTCCATTTGTGTTGCATCGTATCGTATTTCTTGTTTGAACATCTTTGTAACAGAGGCACTGGATTCCTTGTTCCCGCATACTATCCTCCAGTTTAGAATATGAGCGCTGCGCCACTGATCCTCGAGACGGTTCGACCCAACGCAACAGTCGATACATTACGTATGCTTCGGAGCCGGGTACTTTAGCTCTTCGAAGCACCTCCAACTCCTCATTCCATTTCGCCTCCTGGTGACAATGATGTTGGGTAGGTAAATTAGGTGAACTGATTCTGGTGTTCATACATGTCTATGGTAGGAAGTTTACGTCTCAGAAGAATACATAAGACTAGGAAGCGGTAATATCACTGAAATTTTCTTCCCCAGTTTAACATCGTAAGACCAAAACAGTTTAGGTATTACTTCCCAAAAAGCTGAAGAAGAAACAACAACAATGTGATTGATTTCAGGAACAAGATCGTATTTCTGTGGTTATTCACACTTTCTATGTTTACTCAAAGTTATCAACCTGCGCCAAGATGTTTACTAAGGATCTCATTGATGTGACATGAATCCATCGTCATAGCTTCTGTCTTGCTGAAGCTTATTTTGGGCTGGCCCACATGTTGTCAAGGTCGTTTCGACTACGCTGTAGAAGTTTCGCTGGGAAGCCCTTACTCAACCCCCTAGAGTCCATGGAGAAAGACATTCATGGCAGTCGATTTTATTCGAACGAAGAGGTGCACGTACAATCATGGTTCTGTACAAAATCGCAAACATTTTTCGTTGAAGGCATGCACCATCCTGTTTCACATTCTAATAAAAGTATTAACCAATATGACGATTACTTTTGAAACATTAGACAATGTACTTTCTTTTTTTCCATCTGTCTCGTTTTCACTTGACTGCCGCTTATTTCACTACCTCAAGATATCCTATGTTATCTACCACTACTACAGAAAGGAACAAAGACAGACGTTGACATCAGATAGTTTCTGTATCGGGTATTTTTTACTATCAGTGATGCTTGAGAATTCTTCTATTAACGCACGTTTTCTCTTGGAATTTACAACTTTCTCCGCACACCAAGAATTTCTTAAGTGCTTTTCGTCAGTATCCTTAGCCTATTAATTACAATCAAATTTATTCTCGTCTTGTATATCGAAAACAACTGGTATATAGCACATTATATAGATGACTTTTTATTAGTAGAAGAGCTATTGCAAATAACGTTTACTAGCTGTAACATATCTAAAGTAATATAGAAGATTACCCACGATTTGGGAAATCAATCACGGCGCATCATTTAGCAGCGGATTCTTACGGAGAAAAAACAACAGGTCATGTTTTCAAATATTAGACATTTTAACGGCAATTGAATAGCTATACAACAGCAAGACTCAAACAAAGAACTGCAGCGATGCTAGTTCTTTGCCCTCCAGTCATTTCAGTGTATCACTCCACGCTAATACCCAAAAGCTATACGGTGATTTCGACAACGGAAGACGGCTCCCGTTTACGAGCCGAGAGTTTCAACACAACCCTCGCGCTTGCTTCCGCCATTCCCACTTGACAGTAAGATGCGCCGCCGTGATTAACGACCGTGCACCATTATCTGTTATTTTCCTTTTGGGCGCTGCGCCAGAAACTTGTTCTATATTTAGTGTGTCTTGTACTGTCAAGTAACTGAGCGCGCGGTGTACCGAATACTACCAAAAGGATTACGAAGTCAAGTACAATGTCTGCAACAGTCACTATGCTATTATGCTTAATCTTTGCCGTCTTTGATCCTTTCTTTCTTGATCATGACCTCTTATACCTTGAGTGACCAGGGTTTGGTATTACTGTAGACGACAATAAGAAACAAAGAGGCAAATATAGTAACGTAGTCAGGATTGTGCTTAGCTGCCTCCAGAAAACAACGCAGGATATCGTGGAGAGAATCCACATACACACTGAAATATACACCTGGCCAGATTAGGTTCGAAACTACACGTCGAACATGCTACATGTTGTACACCAAGCCCATTATGATACCAGAAATTTTTCCTACTCATTTAAACAAATAAAGATCTGAATATTATTTGCCCCTGCCTAATCACTATAAATATTAAAATTAATAAGGAATATATTAAACTACTCACAGGCAAGTCGTAAAACGCCATATTTCTTCATTTTGCAAAATTTTGTAATTTTGTGATTGCAAGATGAATATCCGTCTCGGCTCCCCGTTTCTATCCATCTCTCCTTTCTTTCCATCCTTTATTTTTGCTTTGGTAAAGCCACAGCGGCTGCTATTGACAATCACAGGTACGAAATAGTAGAATTCGTACACCATTTACAAATATCACTTAGTATAGCAACCCGTATTTCGAAGCTGTCGTTGTCGTTTCTAGAACGAAAGTTTTCTGTATGTGTATGAGACTTACGGCACATAGAGAAGTAAGTGGCTGTTTTTTTGTCATAAGGGGAAACAAAGGTATTTCATTTTACCTATGAAAATTACATGACATTGAACTTCCCACCTCCTTCGCCCTATTTTTATAAACTAGTCTCCAATATTGCTCTAAAACTAGAGTTAGGTCTCTATTCGGAAAATTAATGGTGTTGCTCCATCCTCATGTACTCTATGAGTTATCGCCATATTCTCATAAAATGAAATAGTTATTATTTTTTCACATCTTATAAATGTAAATCGCATAAATTTTCTATTATGAAACAAATTAATAACATATATATATTTAAAACAAATTAATTTCGAAAGGAAGTAAAAACTGGACAGGGGAACCAGGCAACTACACTTTTGTTTCATATCGGAATTTTTCTGTTACATGTGGCGGCTTATGATCACGATACAACGATCGTTCTTATAAAATGCTGTTTCGCTATAACACTAAAACTGCAAGCAATGAGAATGAGATGTCCAGCAGCGTACATACTGCATACCAATCCTACGAGTCTGGGTGGTCATTGTTTAATTATTATCAATAAAGAAAGATAAAAAAGGACAGTGATTAATGGCCTTCATTGTTGGTGGCTTCTTACCGTACTTGGTTCTAAAAATCTGTTGAACAGCTTGTTTTTGTCGAACTCCAACACTGTGGCTGTATACATGAAAAAAAACTTCCAGGGATTCTCTTACAAATGACATATGTATGATATCTGTATAATGTTTGGTTCTTGTGCGATAAATAATTGAAAACGTTCCCAGACTTTACGTACACCCTGTATCTTTTGTAGGAGATGACGCAGGGGATCTTCCTGCATATTCTAAGGCATTGCCACACTCCACGACTATCCGACAGGTAAAGAAGTGTAGCGACTCCTGCCAGGTAGATTACACACTAAATACGTACGTAAGTCCCAAACAAGTCATTCGTGCTTTTGTCTCTCACGGAGGACTCTACACCAGAATCAAAAGTAACCTCGATGCGGCGCAGTTCAGAGATTCTAACATTGAACGACTTCTGAAGCTGGTAGCACATCAACGAGCATTTTTCATTGTGTGTGACTACCCCCATGGGTAGTGGCATGAAATAATTCCAAGAGAGATCTTATCGGTGTTATGGTGATGTACAGTCAAGCAAAGGTCCCTCCTACGTATATCTCGCGAAGAGACCATGAGGATAAAATCAGAGAGATTAGAGCCCACACAGAGGCATACCGACAATCCTTCTTTCCACGAGAGAAGTCTTCCGAAGTAAGAGTGATTTCAGGCGTGCCGCAGGGGAGTGTCGTAGGACCGTTGCTATTCACAACATACATAAATGACCTTGTGGATGACATCGGATGGTCACTGAAGCTTTTTGCGGATGATGCTGTGGTATATCAAGAGGTTGTAACAACGGAAAATTGTACTGAAATGCAGGAGGATCTGCAGCGAATTGACGCATGGTGCAGGGAATGGCAATTGAATCTCAATGTAGACAAGTGTAATGTGCTGCGAATACATAGAAAGAAAGATCCTTTATGTTTTAGCTACAATATAGCAGGTCAGCAACTGGAAGCAGTTAATTCCCTAAATTATCTGGGAGTAGGCATTAGGAGTGATTTAAAATGGAATGACCATATAAAATTAATCGTCTGTAAAGCAGATGCCAGACTGAGATTCATTGGAAGAATCCTAAGGAAATGCAGTCCGAGAACAAAGGAAGTAGGTTACAGTACGCTTGTTCGCCCACTGCTTGAATACTGCTCAGCAGTGTGGGATCCGTACCAGATAGGGTTGATAGAATAAATAGAGAAGATCCAACGGAGAGCAGCGCGCTTCGTTACAGGATCATTTAATAATCGCGAAAGCGTTACGGAGATAATAGATAAACTCCAATGGAAGACTCTGCAGGAGAGAAGCTCAGTAGCTCGGTACGGGCTTTTGTTGAAGTTTCGGGAACATACCTTCACCGAGGAGTCAAGCAGTACATTGCTCCCTCCTACGTATATCTCGCGAAGATACCATGAGGATAAAATCAGAGATATTAGAGCCCAAACAGAGGCATACCGACAATCATTCTTTCCACGAACAATACGAGACTGGAATAGAAGGGAGAACCGATAGAGGTACTCAAGGTACCCTGCGCCACACACCGTCAGGTGGCTTGCGGAGTATGGATGTAGATGTAGATGTAGATATACGTCGTGGCCCACTGCAGCGTAGTTTTCTAGGGTTTGGCGTTGATTGACTACTGCTTGATAAGTAACTAACACGCCTAAAGGCATATACAGTACTGCCCGTGCTGCAATATCGTCGTAATATTCACAGTAATGTAATTGCCTCATATTATAAAGCCAAAACAACGGACAAGTCAAAAGTGAAATGCATCAAGTATTAGGCTATAGGGAGACTACGCCTAGAGAGTAAATCGTTGTTGTAAGAAACTTTGGTATGTTCTAGCCTGTGTGGGAGGTCGTAAGTAAAGCGCAGGCAGCGCTCTCATTACACCGCAGCCGTCGCCCTTCGCTATTTGCTGGCAGTGCTTTTAGGTGATAAGCTCAAGCAACCTCTCGGCCTTAGCAGACTAAGTGTTACTGCCACTAGACGATACCTGGTTGCAGACTCAGTGTATACTTTCTACTAAAGGAAGGCTGGAAGATTTAGAGTCGATAACAAAGCGATTAGAACCAGAGCACAAGCTCATTTTAGGAGAAGGAATCGGTCGTATCCTTTTCAGCTGAACCATCCGGCATTTCCTTTGAGCGACTTAGGAAAAACCTTAATCTAGACGGCCGGACGGGGATTTGAACCTTCGTCCTCCCAAATGCGAGTCCAGTGTGCTGAGCACTGCGCGACCTCACTCTATCTACTTTCTACTGAGTCATCAAGCAGAAATAACCGATGTGACTAGTTAGTCATAACGGGAGAAGAAGTGTTCCTTATGCTGCACTCACAACGGCAATGGCTGTTTCATCTCAAAACGAGCCAAAAAAAAAAAAAAAAAAAAAGATGTTCAAATGGCTCTAACCACTATGGGACTTAACATCTGAGGTCATCAGTCCCATAGACTTAGAACTACTTAAACCTAATTAACCTAAGGACATCACACACATCCATGCCCGAGGCAGGATTCGAACCTGCGACCCTAGTAGCAGCGCGGTTCTGGACTGAAGCGCCTAGAACCGCTCGACCACAGCGGCCGGCTCAAAACGAGCCATCTACACTGCATTAAACGATCACATTCTCGAAACACCTAATTGTCTTCCACTGTGACGCACAAATTTGAAATGTGGCATAAAGGTACCAATAACCTTTCTGTGTAGTGATGTAAAAGCGTGACCCCCTGCAACGTCGCGCTCGGGCTCGGTGATCCTTCGAATAGCACTATATTGACAAATACGACATACTCGTAAAGGCCAGCGTTCAGTAGTTCATGTGAGAAAAATGGCTCTAAGCACTATGGGACTCAACATCTGAGGTCATCAGTTCCCTAGACTTAGAACTACTTAAACCTAACTAACCTAAGGACATCACACACATCCATGCCCGAGGCAGGATTCGAACCTGCGACCCTAGTAGCAGCGCGGTTCCGGACTGAAGCGCCTAGAACCGCTCGATCACAGCGGCCGGCTCTAAACGAGCCATCTACACTGCATTAAACGATCACTTTCTCGAAACGCCTAATTGTCTTCCACTGTGACGCACAAATTTGAAATGTGGCATAAAGGTACCAATAACCTTTCTGTGTAGTGATGTAAAAGCATGACGCCCTGCAACGTCGCGCTCGGGCTCGGTGATCCTTCGAATAGCACTATATCGACAAATACGACATACTCGTAAAGGCCAGCGTTCAATAGTTCATGTGAGAAAAATGGCTCTAAGCACTATGGGACTCAACATCTGAGGTCATCAGTTCCCTAGACTTAGAACTACTTAAACCTAACTAACCTAAGGACATCACACACATCCATGCCCGAGGCAGGATTCGAACCTGCGACCCTAGTAGCAGCGCGGTTCCGGACTGAAGCGCCTAGAACCGCTCGATCACAGCGGCCGGCTCTAAACGAGCCATCTACACTGCATTAAACGATCACTTTCTCGAAACACCTAATTGTCTTCCACTGTGACGCACAAATTTGAAATGTGGCATAAAGGTACCAATAACCTTTCTGTGTAGTGATGTAAAAGCATGACGCCCTGCAACGTCGCGCTCGGGCTCGGTGATCCTTCGAATAGCACTATATCGACAAATACGACATACTCGTAAAGGCCAGCGTTCAATAGTTCATGTGAGAAAAATGGCTCTAAGCACTATGGGACTCAACATCTGAGGTCATCAGTTCCTTAGACTTAGAACTACTTAAACCTAACTAACCTAAGGACATCACACACACCCATGCGCGAGGTAGGATTCGAACCGGCGACCGTAGCACCAGCGCAGTTCCGGACTGAAGTGCCTAGAACAGCTCGGTCACAGCGGCCGGCAGTTCATGTGAGTTTAACATGGTGTAGTGATGTCACATTGGACCCAAATTCCACCACAAATAATCCCAAGGCCACCGCAGACATGTCACATGACGGGAAGATCGTCACACCCTCTCTTACATTTCACTCCTTCTTTTGACACCGCTGCGACTAATGTTTGAACTGCGATGCCAAGCGTTGAAATCACGCCGTTTTGTTATGAGTGACCGAAGAAAACATTTCAGACACACCGCCGTCCAGAATTGACATGAGAAGATCCCAGTGGGTGGCATAAAGGGAGTCAATGAAACCACCCACACATTACGCAGTCGAAAACGATAGTTCGCATTGTGATGCTGAACAGGACACCCTTTAACACTGCTGAAACAACTCCGGAAGATTTTGCCCTTCTTTAAGGACCTGCATTGGACGTGATCGCATCCTTTTGGAGTGTAGTGAGGCCGCAGTTTTTGCTCTGGTGTACTAGGACCATTCGAAAACACTCAAGGAAATTTGAACCTAATTCGAATCAGCAAAAGGCGTTGAAAGGGTCCTATAGTCCCCTTTCACTATCATTTTATTTGCTTTCCAGTGCACTTTGCATCCTCCAGAACAATTCGGGTGTTTTCGTTGCTAAACTTCCTACCAGAGAATACTGAGCTATGATTCAATCTAGCCGTAGCCTATTTCTTTCTACAATTTGCAAGCATCATTTGGTTGTTATGTTGGTTCTTTTCAGACTTGCAAATGCGTCTATAACGCCATTATAAGTCTTGGGCAAAGAGGTTTGTTCCCTTTGTGTGAAAGTTACCGGTGTTAGGTTGGTGGCGGAAGCCTCACCTCTGGGCTTTCCTGGCCACGGGGTCGTGTGTTAGAAGTTTTAGTGTGAGATGGGTAGTCTGCTTCCAGCTCTCCGAGGGTCTGCAGCCAAAGTTTTTTCGAAGAAGGATGAGTTGCTTTAACCGCGTGGCGCGCTATCTCATAGCGATAGGGGAGATTTTAGCTTTTGGCCTCGCTTTTTGTCTTATAAAGATTGTTTTTCTGGGTCGCGGCAAGGAATGCAAGGCTTTTGGAGGTTTGCAGTTTGATTCCTAACGCAGAGTTTGGTCCATAAGAAGAACGTAGCACAAAGGTGTTGCATATCTTGAAGCGATCTCATGTAGGAAGTGCGCACTTGGTTCAGTGTGAATGTTTGTGTGCCTGCGACTGCGTGTGTAGACATTCTATTATTTTCCGAATCTTGATAATTTTTGCTTTTTTGTGAATTTTCTTTGTTTCATTACGATATGTCCGTTGGAAACCATCCATGTGGATTAATATTAGAATTTGTTGGCTCTCTACCATTATTATTTTGTCTATTCAAACGTGTCCTCTGTAAAATGTTAATTTTCGCGGCTGCGTGGTTTAATATTGCTAAAATGTGGCCACTGTACGTAGAAATTAAGTCTCCGCGAACCACGCGGGCACGCGAGGTAACTGTGAACCTAATTTTCCTGTGGCCCCTGCCTCTCTTTTCGAGTTTACCTATTGCTCTGACTTCGGAGTATTACGTATATTCTGTCCGGATTATACAATTACATTTGGGGTTTGTGATTTCATGTTAAGCGCGTAAGCGTGTATGTGTGGCCCTCGTCGAGGCTGCTTCTCGAAACCGAGGTTCAACTTTAAATGCAACCGTGGTGTTCAGATTTACTCTTTTATTTAATAATTTGTCAACACAGCGGAACAAACCTCCCAGCTACGTTGCATGCTGGTGTGGAGCCGCCCTTGCTGTTCTTTGACTGAATGTGGGTCTGGATGCGAGTGTTAAACCTTTCCCGTCCCCCTCAAATTACGACCTCGATTCTAAATTAAGAGATTCTGTTGTGAATCATATAGCGTTTCACAAGCTATCGTACGTAGTTACCAGGCAACAGTAGTTATATAGATTGATGACTTATATCAATGTCTTAAGAAAAAAAATAATTTTGTTTCAAGTTTTATCCAGTGTATCGATGTTACGTCTCCTTTAGCTATGTCATGTACCTTGTAGTTTCCTTGTTAACCTATCCATAGCGTTTCCATGCGAACAGGTCCAATAATTAGTGTTCCCTTTTTATTTAAAACAAATTCTTTAGAATAGATATTATTTTCAGGAATGTTGCTGTAAGCTGCTCTTATGCAGTGTTCAAGCACTTTTTATTTTATTTTAATATTTGATTCATGTGAATAATCCCTGCACCATATTAATAATTACATCCCATTCTTTATGAGTGACATTACAATGAATGTGCTTTTTTTCTTGTGACTAAATTAATTAATTTTCCAACTCAGTCGAACCTCTTGTTTCTCGTTTGGCTAGAGTTGGTGGCGACCGAATCTTCTACTTTGACTTTAATGTCAAATAGCATTTCTATTGCATGTGGCTCTTTTAGCCATCTGGATATAGCTCAGGGCTCCACTTATTGCAGAAACACCACA
This sequence comes from Schistocerca cancellata, assembly GCF_023864275.1. Classification (NCBI taxonomy): domain Eukaryota; kingdom Metazoa; phylum Arthropoda; class Insecta; order Orthoptera; family Acrididae; genus Schistocerca; species Schistocerca cancellata. Next base: position 95,295,529 of record NC_064629.1, on the reverse strand, counting down.
TAAGTGCACGTCACTTACAGCGTTTACATTTTTCCAGTTCTCCTGTTTCGCACCCTCCTGTGGCGTGATCATGCGGGTTGTAACATTGGCATATACGTGAATAACACGGCAAAGTATCCCTCTAAGACTATCCAGTTGGACAACATCCGATGTGCCTCTTTTTAGTTTAGATTGTGCATGCAGCCAGGAGGTACTGGTTCAGTGACTTAGTGCCACTCCGCTGAAATGTGTCGAAATGGTTGCCTGTCACACGAGGCCTAGGAATCAGTGTGAATAGCTCTCTCTGTACAGGGACGTTTTAAAAGTGCCCAACACAGGTGGCGCCGAGGGTGTTGCCTAAGTGGAGGGGGGGGGGGGAGGGAATTTTAAAGGGACCTTTTACCTTTTTATTCACAAATGTATTAATGTCACCCCCCGTTCTCCCCATGATCACGCGACAGGAGGGTGTGAAGTAGGAGGGCTGAAAAAGCATATCCTTTGTTGCTCTTGATTAACTTCAAATTTCCTCGAATGGGTTTGAACACTCCTTGGTGGTTCCACCTGCGCAAATATTTACAGAAGAAGGCCGTAGGTAGCTTTGAGCCAAATTTCAAACTTGTGCGTCGAAATGGGAAACGAGAACGGGCTTTCATAAAAGGGAGCCTTTAATTCTGCTGTGCAGAGCATATTTACACGGTAAAAGAGTTCTAGGCGCTTCAGTCTGGAACCGCGCGACCGCTACGGCCACAGGCTAGAATCCTACCTCGGGCATGGATGTGTGTGATGTCCTTAGGTTAGTTAGGTTTAAGTAGTTCTAAGTTCTAGTGGACCGATGACCTAAGATGTTAAGTCCCATAGTGCTCAGAGCCATTTTGAACACTGAACACAAAGTTAAGTTCAGAGTCAGATAGGAGTTGTCTGGAGTGATATTCGTTATAGTCTAACCCTAAATCTGATTCTGTGCCACAAGTTACATAGATTTTTCTTGTAGTAGATAGCAGTTTCGCTAAATATTATTATAGGCCACGTGTTACTGTTTTATTTATCTGTATAGTTAACGGTTTTTTGTATTAATAAAAGGCATTTGGGACTAAGCTTGTCCTTAAAGTTTCCACCTCCACAGCCGTTCCATGATGCAGCAGATTTCGATGAGAGCATACTTGGTTCAAGCCATATTGTAATAAATGACTGTCGTTGCATTCAAGCTGGTAGCCTGGAAGTTCGGTTCGCATACTATTCTTCTATGGAGCGTTGAAGAATTCCTTCACCCGTTGTTTAGCACTAACAGGATGAGTATGTTAGCACTACTGAAGCTGAAAAATTAATAACGTTTAAAATGAGGACTGTCTGTTTCATGGCACGCTGCGGATACATTCCGTTAGTTGCTAAATTGATGTCTACATATTACAACAACCAATAGATGAATATCTTATTGTATTTGTGTATGGGGTATAAGAAATTGACCACATGAGTAGGAATTCAATGGTGACTTTGGATCCTCCCCTCACCGCTTCCTTCCCTCTCTCTCCTTTACGCTTCACCCCATTCTTAAGTGTGAACTCCAATCCCTTCGAATTTACCTTCGTGATAATTTTCGGGAGATATACATAGGAGGGCAAAATATATTGCTCGATTCTCTTAGGAACGCATCGCTCTAAATTTTAACAGCAAACTGGACTCTTGTGGCATTTGCGACTATAACTTGCATAGCGTCCCTGCGTCACTTTCAGGCCTCCTTTATGAATCCAATAACACTGCACTTCTCTTCTTCGGATCTTCTCGACATCTTCTAACAGCCCTATCTGGTAAGGGAGCGAGGCTGATTAACAGTACGCAACAATAGGTCGAATGAGGGTTTTGCAACTTACTTTCTCCGTTGATGGACTTCACTTTTGGAGAATAGTTCTGATGAATCTCTTGCGATATTAGTATGCTCATGCTATAAGTTCTCTATGCATATTTCCATTTGTATAATGGATGTGACTGCTTCCAGTACTTTCTCGTCAAACGTGTAATCTTACAATACTGGACCTTTCTGTCTGTTTATTCGCAACACGTTACATTTCTACATCTACATCTACATCCATACTCCGCAAGCCACCTGACGCTGTGTGGCGAAGGGTACTTTGAGTACCTCTATCGGTTCTCCCTCCTATTCCAGTCTCGTATTGTTCGTGAAAAGAAAGATTGTCGGTATGCCTCCGTGTGGGCTCTAATCTCTCTGATTTTATCCTCATGGTCTCTTCGCGAGATATACGTAGGAGGGAGCAATATCCTGCTTGACTCCTCGGTGAAGGTATGCTCTCGAAACTTCAACAAAAGACCGTACTGAGCTACTGAGCGTCTCTCTTGCAGTCTTCCACTGGTGTTTATCTATCATCTCCGTAACGCTTTCGCGATTACTAAATGATCCTGTAACGAAGCGCGCTGCTCTCCGTTGGATCTTCTCTATCTCTTCTATCAACCCTATCTGGTACGGATCCCACACTGGTGAGCAATATTCAAGCAGTGGGCGAACAAGCGTACTGTAACCTACTTCCTTTGTTTCCGGATTGCATTTCCTTAGGATTCTTCCAATGAATCTCAGTCTGGCATCTGCTTTACCGACGATCAACTTTATACGATCATCCCATTTTAAATCACTCCTAATGCCTACTCCCAGATAATTTAGGGAATTAACTGCTTCCAGTTGCTGACCTGCTATATTGTAGCTAAATGATAAAGGATCTTTCTTTCTATGTATTCGCAGCACATTACACTTGTCTACATTGAGATTCAATTGCCATTCCCTGCACCATGTGTCAATTCGTTGCAGATCCTCTTGCATTTCAGAACAATTTTCCATTGTTACAACCTCTCGATATACTACAGCATCATCCGCAAAAAGCCTCAGTGAACTTCCGATGTCATCCACAAGGTCATTTATGTATATTGTGAATAGCAACGGTCCTACGACACTCCCCTGCGGCACACCTGAAAACTTCTCTCCACTGAGAATGACATGCTGCGTTCTGTTATCTAGGAACTCTTCAATCCAATCACACAATTGGTCTGATAGTCCATATGCTTTTACTTTGTTCATTAAACGACTGTGGGGAACTGTATCAAACGCCTTGCGGAATTTAAGAAACACGGCATCTACCTGGGAACCCGTGTCTATGGCCCTCGGAGTCTCGTGGACGAATAGCGCGAGCTGGGTTTCACATGATCGTCTTTTTCGAAACCCATGCTGATTCCTACAGAGTAGATTTCTAGTCTCCAGAAAAGTCATTATACTCGAACATAATACGTGTTCCAAAATTCTACAACTGATCGACGTTGGAGAGATAGGTCTATAGTTCTGCACATCTGTTCGACGTCCCTTCTTGAAAACAGGGATGACCTGTGCCCTTTTCCAATCCTTTGGAACGCTACGCTCTTCCAGATACCTACGGTACACCGCTGCAAGAAGGGGGGCAAGTTCCTTCGCGTACTCTGTGTAAAATGTATGTTGACTTCTAAGCTCTCCGACTGGCCTATTTCCAAAAAAGGAGAGTGACTTAGAAAAGAGAGGGTAGGGTAGGGGTGTGGCTTAGGAATGGGGAGAAGGAGGGAGAGGGGGGTTGCAAGTGTGGAGAGGGCAGAAGAGCGTAAAAGGAGCAGGAAGAGGAAGGGTAAAAGGTAAGGTAATTCACGGTTATAATTGATCCAAGTCTGCATTGTTATGCACATGCATTGTAATCTGAAAGTCAAGTGTCTGTTTTCCTTAGATCAAATGTGTGAGCATGGAAATAAAGTGGTATATAATCAATATAGAACAATGGCTCACGAACTAATTGCAGCAGTTTTTACTGTAGGAAGTATCTTTTTTCCGGTGCGATGTCATCTCGTGGTAATCCATTTGCATATATGACAAACCGACTCATGAACAGAGTAACGTGTCTACAACGTTTCAGGTTCCCACCATTGGTCCAGTTTCATGTGAACCATGTCAGTACGAACAGTACAAAACAATTGTATTATATTTTATGGAAAGATACTGTGTGATACCAACCTGCGAATGAGCGAGACACTGACAAATAACAAAGTTTGAAAGACTGGAAACCACTTTCAGGATGCGCACTGTGTTGGGGATATAGTCTTTTCAACTAAAAGTCTTTCCATCTCTCAGTTTAGCTTAGTTCTGGGCGAAAATTGCCCGTAACAAATCTGTCGAAATTCACTAAAAGAAGATATCGATCTCTTATACCCATTACGATTGCTGAAAGGTTGCTTCAATGCTGTAAGTACTAGAGTGCACAAGAAAACGTAAAAAATTCGAATAAAGAAGTTTTTGAATTGATAAAATCTTCTGCGGTGTATTATATTTTATTTTGTTTAATACTTCTTTAAGTTCACAGTAGGAGATTTTTCTCTTGAATAGCTGAAACCATCTCTAAGTGTGAACTTGAAAAGCATTAAACAAAATTTAAAGTAATAAAGCACCAGAAGACATTCTTAATTTAAAAACATATTTATTCGAATTTTTCTGGTTTCTTACGTCTTTAGAAAAGGAAGATAGTGCTGTGATGGATATCTTTCATTGAAATAACTAATGTAAAAACGTATTGTCTGTGTCAACTTACGAAAAAGAAAGAATGAAGTTTTTCATAAAGTCAGAATACACAAACTATTATAGAGTCTGGCAGATGATCGTATTCCCCAACAAAATACGAACGAGATGTGGCCTTTTACCACTTTTGTTTATTGTTTATATGAATAAAATAATCCAAGACTGGAGACAAATACCGTAAGGCTTCATTCAAATCAACAGAAACACGAAGCGGAGTATTTTACTTGTTTGTTTGTTTGTTTGTTTTAGGGCGCAAAAACAACTGAGACCGTAAGCGAGTGCTTTACTATTAGCTCTTGTAGCATCTTCAGAGGATAACTGTAGCGTTCTGTACACAATTTATAGATTATACCAGAGAAATATAACATGGACATACACACTGAAAAAAAAAGTGGCCTCCTGCGGAAAATACCCAGGAGGATCTGTCTGAGAAATAAAATTCTAGAAAGGTTGAACACATTCACATATTTAGCCCATAAACTAACTTTTCTGTAAGTGTACAAAAACAATGGGAATCATTAATACGTGAAACCTTCCCTCGTCCTAAAGCACACCATAATATTAATTTATAAGACTCTAGCAAGACTAGTACTGTACTGTGGCAGTGTAGCCTCTACAGTAAAGACAATGGAAGTGAAAAGACTAAAAGCCTGCCGGCCGGAGTGGCCGAGAGGTTCTAGGCGCTACAGTCTGGAACCGCGCTACCGCAACGGTCGCAGGTTCGAATCCTGCCTCAGGCATGGATGTGTGTGATGTCCTTAGGTCAGATAGGTTTAAGTAGTTCTAAGTTCTAGGGGACTGATGACCACAGCAGCTAAGTCCCATAGTGCTCAGAGCCATTTGAACCATTTGAATGAAAAGCCTGAGAAATGAAATTCTTGACATGTGCAGGTAGTGGCACTAAATGGGATCACAAAACGAATGAAGATGTGTGGAAGGAATTTAAAATGGAACCCGTCACACATTATACCCTGAACCACCAAAATAACTGGAGGAAGGATTTGCAACGAATGATCTCGAAGAGGCTCCCAGTATCCATTCAACACCACGAAGTTGAAAGGTGGCAAACCAGTCTCTCACTTTAACTACTGTAACAGTCAGATTAATATTCATATTTTGGGTCATGATCTCCATGTTCCCCAATACTAAATTTGGTATGTGTAGCTTATGACTTTCTTACATGAGGAAATTGTGAGCAGAATGTTCTTGTTACTGCATGTGTAACCTGTAGAGAACTTGTACCCAAAGGGCTGTGGTGGAGGCGACAGAGAACAAGAAGAAAGATGGATTGTGCGCCATAAAAGTTGTGTACAGCGACCTGGCTGTGCGAATGATTCGGGGTAGCAGCGCTCTGTGAATTGTACCCGCAGAGAGACCTCGGGCCGTGGCACTCCACTCATCCCACTTTGGATCAGAGCAGGAGGGCGCCGGCTCCCAAAACATTTTACCTAGGGCAAGCGACAGTCCGTCAGGAAGGTGGACATATTGCATAAAGTGGGTGGAGGAAGCCATTTAAGAGAGACTGCTGTAACCTGAGGTTTTGCGCAAATGGCGGGACAATCATAAAACTATGAGCAGTCTCATGTTAGAAGCTGCGATGATACGATCAGAGTGGGTGGTGCACGTGTTTAGTGGAGGCAAGACTGTAATTCACCTGACGCCAGGAAGCGTCCAGGTTCTTTTAGTGAGTAGGAAAAAACACAGGTACGACTGTCTGGGAAGATTAACAGTCTTATTTCAGAAACTGTAAATGGCCAGCCTGGAAAGTTAAGATCTCGTTGGAAATAAGGGACTGTGATTCTGTCTAGGTAGACGTTTTTTGCTGAACACGGCCATGCTTACTATGAGAACGACGCCTCCCTAGTCTAAAATCCTCTTTTTTCAGACAAGAGAGATTTTGAGTCGCTGATTGGCTCCCCTCCGGATATTCAAAGTAGAGGCTTGCTCCCCCAGCATATCCGGTGCTGTGTCTAGAGTAGCTACCAGGCCAGCGGAACGAACAGTCCACAGTGGAGATTCTGTGAGTGGAGGACAGTTTGATTGATCTGTACAACATGGAGGCGGATTTTTTCTGCTAATTCGGCCCCCCTTTCCGAGGCTTGGTGGAAAGTGATTGTGATTCTTTGCTTTCTTTGTCTTCTGGTCTTCCCCTGGTGGAGAACTCAGGTCTTTTCCTAGCGCGTGAGACTTGTGGTATGCAACTTGTGGTGGACTAAGAGCCAGTGGCACTTTCCAACTGTATGGACAGTGGAACTGAATATCATCTCGGACATATCGCGTGTCACGAGGGTGAACTTACTCGTTCTGAGTCGGCCGTCTGACGTTTGACAATTCCAGCACGCACCATCGTGCCTGTGAGTGAAACTGGTTGGCCACACCAGCGAACGGGTGCACCTCACACGGAAATATGCCGGGATTCCAGGGCTCTGATAGGGAAGTTTCCCGCATTCTAAGAATCAGAACGCCAGTCCGCGTAGTTTGCAAGTTTTTGTGGATGCATCAGAAAATTACAGATTCCGCCGCGCTTCGCCCCTCGCCCAAAGCATGCCGTTTCCTGCTGCCGCCTGAATCAATGTGAAAGGGTAATTTGGGGTTGTTAAATGATATTCACAGCTCCCTGTTCTCCGTGAACCATAGTTAGTGATGTATCTGGTCGCAGTTGCTTCAGTTTGAAGAGGCCTCACTGTGGACTCAAGTAAGCGAACTCTGATGGCGTTGTAAAAGGGATTAATTCAGGGGGGAACTTGTATAGTTTGCACCCCAATGAATGCTTTGCCAATCAAGCATTATTCCTTTCCTGATATATGTTGTGCTTTTTTTTTTTTGGTAAGATTTATCAGCTCGATTGCAGTCATTATTTTTGTAAACTGAAATACGCCACTGGTTTCATCCATACTCCGCTAGCCATTCACTGTTTTTATTATATTGTGGTCACACATGGATACACCAGCAGTTCAGAACGCAATCGTATTAAATTAGTTAATTTAATGAAATAGTTCAAATGGCTCTAAGCACTATGGGACTTAACATCTGAGGTCATCAGTCCCCTAGACTTAGAACTACTTAAACCTAACTAAGCTAGGGACATCACACACATCAATGCCCGAGGCTAGATTCGAACCTGCGACCCTAGCTGCCCGTCTCTCGTGGTCGTGCGGTAGCGTTCTTGCTTCCCACGCCCGGGTTCCCGGGTTCGATTCCCGGCGGGGTCAGGGATTTTCTCTGCCTCGTGATGGCTGGGTGTTGTGTGCTGTCCTTAGGTTAGTTAGGTTTAAGTAGTTTTCAGTTCTAGGGGACTGATGACCATAGATGTTAAGTCCCATAGTGCTCAGAGCCATCGACCCTAGCAGCAGCGCGGTTCCAGACTGAAGCGCCTAGAACCGCTCGGCGACAGCGGCGGGCTATTTGATGATTAATTTGATTTCTGAAAGGGACTGAAGACAAAGGTAACAAAAGTGGCATGATTAAATTTACTAATTTTATATATAAAAATTAAGGGTGTAGATTTGAAGATTGTTGAGAAGATAATACTTTTCTATATGTAAAGATAATAACATTTAGCATCACTTGGACATATATTTATGATAAAGCAAGCGACCGCTTGGAATAACGTTGTAACGTCAGCGCTGTAAGATCGCCAGGTGAACCAGTGAAAAGGTGGCATGAGAAATTCTCAACGAGACCGTAACAGGTCCAGAGTCATAATACTTGAAAGTAAGATGATGAAATTGCGAATGCTGCTTTCTAACATATTTTATGAGACTCATGACTCTTCTTACGTATACGTAGGCGCTGTCTTTATCCTGGTATAGATTTTTTAACGAGTCAGTGGTTAAAGTAGGACGTATCATGAAATTATTAGAGGTTTTTTTTTGTAAGTTACTCAGTTTGCCCCTCTTTAATTAAACGACATTCCACAAAACTACGATTCACGTTTCGGTTTTTTTTATAAGTTACTTAGTTATCTTCTCTTTAATTAAGCGATATTTCACAAAAATACGATTCACGTTTCCTACGCCGAAATTCCACGGAAAGCAGGCGGTGATGGTAGGTCCGGTTGGTTATTCCCGCGATTCAATCACGTGGCGACCCTAACAGAACGCAGGGTGACCAGCGTCCTGTGCGGAATGCAATCAGGGCTCGTTTCGGAACAAATTTCCTGTAACACGTCGACTTCCGTTAGCTTCTCCCTTGCTGCTTCTTTTGGAATGTAGCAGCCAGAGCTTCTCTTATTTCCTAGAGGTCATTTTCGATCATACAGTGATACAGTCTTTCTGTTTTCCTTGTAAATTGTATCGGATATAAGGGATCTTTAGCGCTTATGAGCTAGAAACAATAATTAGTGTATTGATGTTTAGCTCCTACTTACACCCTTATCATTAAATACGCACAGAAATATACAGCTGTTCTAAACCTGTCGTAAATTTGAAGACGGCGAAGAAACATCTACAAAACCGAGTAATATGTCCCAAGCGCATTCTGGATCTTAGAACATGTAACACTATCCTACTGCTATAATGCAGCCTAAATTAATTTATAGTTCGATCGTAATATTCACTTAAGACTAACAACGTGAATTTTTATCACACAAGATGTACGAGGGGTGTCCAGAAAGTAAGTTCTGATAGGTCGCGAAATGGAAACGACTATGAAAATCCGATAAAGCTTTGCACAGATTTGTTGGGCAGTATCTCTAGTATGACCCTAGACCACATCACGTCGCTCTTCTCATTTCTGAGCACACAGTCAGCGCGTAAAGATGTCTAGAAAATAGTGTCTCCCGCCAAGTACGAGAGGCTGGTGAGAAATTTCGCCTGAAGCTATGCAGCCATCATTACATAACTGTCGTGCGGTTTCTTCTTCAAGACAATTCTCAGCCGCATTCTGCAAGGGTAATGAAAATGCTCCTGCATCGTTTTCAATTGGACTGTTTGATTACCCACAATACAGCACGTAATTGTCTTCCTCTGAGTTTCATCTCTGCTCACGTGAACCGCTGGCTACGGAGACAACATTTTGGCACAGTCAACGAGCTGTAGGCCAGCGTAGAGAATTGGCAGAAAGCACTGGCGGCTACCTTCTATGATGAGGGTATTGGAAAGTTGGTACAACGCTACGACAAATGTCTAAGTCAGAACAGCGACTACGTAGAGAAGTAGCTGGAAGGTGTAGCTAACTGTTGCAAGTAAAACATTCCTGATTTTCACTGTGGTTTCCATTTCGCGATCAGTCGGAACTTACTTTCTGGACAGCCCTCGTATAACTGATGTGATGTTTGAGAAAGTGGAAACGTACAAACAGGTTCAATAAGCTAACCAATACGGTGATTCTAAGAAGTCATTGAAAGATGTTTATTTCCACCATATGTACATTTCTTGAATATGAAGGCACCAATTTATTTCTGTGAAACTTACAGTGCGACGTAACTCAAAAAGGAATTTGCTATGGGGTCTAGTGTAAAGACTTCGCGAAATTTCATCAGTAACCACTCTGAACATTGTCTGCCAGCTTAGAACACCGATTAGCTCGGTTTCTGTGCCCACGGGAAATAGGGCTCAAAAGCTCTGTCGTACCCGATACGGTGTGAGAGGACGATCGGCGTTCATTCCACGCACGGCAAGTACTAATGCTGTGACAAAAACGTATCCTAATTCAAAACACTCGTTGGTGCGATTGTAGAAAGCAAATACAATTCATTTAGTCTCGTAATGGTTCACAGAGAGTTATGTGTTTGCTTGGTTTCACAACTGAATCGCAAATTAAAGCAAGCAAATGTCTTAATAACATTAAAATGGAACGATCCATGCATGGAGAATATCGCGGTAGTGTCAAGAGTATCGTCCCTACCAATACATAATAACATCAAATACGCCACTATAATATAAGTGCAAAGAAATTTGTTAAGAGAGCAGCCTAATATGGTATCAGCTTCAGAAAATCAGTCGATGTCGACGGCAAGCTGAGCTTAACCATTAGTAATAAGCTGAATTATTTAATTTATTCTACGTCAACTATTAGTGTGAAAAGCATTAGTAAAACCACTAACTTAGAATACGTAGTTACATTGTTGGAAATGTACAAAATAGTAAAACACAGAACATAATATGTAATATAAATTCCTATTAAAATCGTAACACAGCGGAAAACAAAGTCATTAGGACGAAAAACCAGTCCAAGTTGCAAATATTTACTTTCTATTCATTCGATGATTAGTTCTAGCGCAAAATCCGTTTTCTAATCATCATAAAATAGTCGAAAATAGCATTTCCGAAGATGTCAAAAATGTTCGATGAACATTTACAGCACATACAGATATTTTTTTCAAATCCTCATAACGTAGTCGAAAATGGCATTCCCGAAGATGTCAAAAATGTGCAATGAACACTTATAGTGCATACAGACACATAGTTATGTATATATATCCACTGCAAATTTCATTACATATTTTCGACTGCATTATGATGATTTGAAAATTGATTTCGGCTCCAAACTAGTTTTCGAATGAAGGAAAGTAAAAATTGGCAACTTGGACTGGTTTTTCGTTCTACTGATTAACAGAAGTTGCTGACCCAAGCTACTCCAGCATGCTAGTAGTTCGTAAAAAACGAAATAGCAAGTTAGAATCCAGTTCTCACAACAATTCATAATTTGCTTTCTGCGTCACCAGTTCCACAAAATTACCGACACAGTAACATTCAACATGAAATCTGTTTCCATTTTCCTGCCAGTTAGCTGGAGAGGGGAAAAACGAAAATGGGCGTTGTACTACCAGAACAACCGCAAGGGCTTGTTGAAAAGTAAAGACTCCGAATATCTTATGCTGTTTCCAATATCTCTTGGGGTGTTAACATGTCATGCATACTGCAGTAGGGGGACAAAGTCATTTGTAGCGCAATTTTGATTTCAAAATGATATGAAAATTAATTAATTGATCAATTAACTACCACCACTCCCAGATGATATCATGGGTGTTCCCCAGCCACCAAGTGGGTCCCCACCCCCTCTCCATCCCCTCGCCCTCCCCACCTGTCATATTGATGGGAATTTCAATTTTGGCGGGGATTTCGAACTTTCGGGGTAAAATCGAATATAGTGGGAATTTAGCGGTAAAATTTAATTGCCGATTCAGAGTACGCATTATTAATGGAAATTGTTGATGCAAATTTTTTATGTAGTAGAAATAGGTGGTAGAAACCGAAAAAATTGAGAGGATGGAAATCAGGGACTTATACACTGCACAGGACGAAATTTGCGTGTCAAAGGACAGGGACTCTCTTTTTTTGCTTCCGATCGCATCGTGTACTGCAGTCACACGACCGTTAACATGCGCCACAGCGTGCTGTGGGAGCGAGTGCAGCGGTGGTGAAGCTGCTACACATGGCGTGGTATCTGGTGGCCAGCAGCAGAACCATGGGACCCACCCCAGGCCAGGTGCCTTGAGCGTTCGTCCGCCCACACTAGGCCGCTTCCCCCAACCTCCCGTTGCCTCTCAGTGCCGCCCACCCCGCACAGGGCAGCAGCTGCCCCCGCGACATTGGTCAGTCCAGTCCTACAGTAACACAATGAAACAGCCTGCTGAGCCGACCAGTGATCAAAGGGAAGCGGCAGAGGATTGTAGTGCGAGCCACTATTCCTGAAGCGTGCAGCGGTGGGTGCCCACTGCACCCTCTAGAATGAACAAAGTCCTTGTTTTCGAAATTTAGCATCTTCCTCCCCCATCTGTGCCCTGACGAACAAAGACTGTTTTTTCTAAGATAGGAGCTATGTCCTATTTTACAGCCACATGCAGCCACTTGCCGGGAAACAAAGGATGTTTTCGAAAGTTCGTTCTATCTGTTTGTCCCAGAACTTTTTTTAAAGATATTTGCCCCCTCACAGTGACATTCTGTTTTCTCAGCCACGTACACCAAGCCTGATCCAGCCTGCCTGAACAAGGAGAGTGTGAATGTTCTAATTTGCTGGTGTGCCATTCTGAATTCCTATTAGTCGTCTGCCAAATAGAGACTGGAGCCTGAAGGTATATAAAGCCCAACCCCTCCACAACCATCATCAGTCTGTATTTGGCAGTGCCTAGTCGAGTTCGTGTGCTCATCGCAAGGATAGCAGCACTGCCAGCGGCAGTGGTGATAGGAAACAGCCAAACTTGGAGCAACTGCACGTAAGTGTTTAAAAAAATTGAGTTTAAATTGCGATACTTAAAAAATTTCATAGTAAAGTATTCAAATCTTTCGAGATAGTGCTACATTTTCGTAACAAGTGGTTACAAAAGTTGTTTTTCTTGCTGTTGCAGCATTCATTCCCCAAATGCTGCCTGAACTAGAGCGTTAGCTGGAAACTGAGAAGCAGCCATGCAAGTACATCTCCAAATTCTATGAGTGATAGTTTACATGTCTAGAAAACATCTCTTAATGTATTCAAATCGTGACAAGCACTCAGAACACTTCTATTGGTGTTCTAGCATTAGATCGGCAGCTGGCTACTGAAAGTTGACAGCAGCAGCAAGTCGAATAGGGTTTGCTCCCATCATGTAAGCAGATCTCCAAATTCTGTATGTGTGGTAGTTTACGTGTTCAGAAAACAGCTCTTGATGTATTCAAATCGTAACAAGTGTTTATAAAACTTGTGATCTCGCTGTTTCAGCATTAGAGTGGCATTTCAACTTGATTGGCTACTGTAGGTCAAAAGGCAGTGGCTGCAAGAACGTAAGTATATTTGTAATACACTCCTGGAAATTGAAATAAGAACACCGTGAATTCATTGTCCCAGGAAGGGGAAACTTTATTGACACATTCCTGGGGTCAGATACATCACATGATCACACTGACAGAACCACAGGCACATAGACACAGGCAACAGAGCATGCACAATGTCGGCACTAGTACAGTGTATATCCACCTTTCGCAGCAATGCAGGCTGCTATTCTCCCATGGAGACGATCGTAGAGATGCTGGATGTAGTCCTGTGGAACGGCTTGCCATGCCATTTCCACCTGGCGCCTCAGTTGGACCAGCGTTCGTGCTGGACGTGCAGACCGCGTGAGACGACGCTTCATCCAGTCCCAAACATGCTCAATGGGGGACAGATCCGGAGATCTTGCTGGCCAGGGTAGTTGACTTACACCTTCTAGAGCACGTTGGGTGGCATGGGATACATGCGGACGTGCATTGTCCTGTTGGAACAGCAAGTTCCCTTGCCGGTCTAGGAATGGTAGAACGATGGGTTCGATGACGGTTTGGATGTACCGTGCACTATTCAGTGTCCCCTCGACGATCACCAGTGGTGTACGGCCAGTGTAGGAGATCGCTCCCCACACCATGATGCCGGGTGTTGGCCCTGTGTGCCTCGGTCGTATGCAGTCCTGATTGTGGCGCTCACCTGCACGGCGCCAAACACGCATACGACCATCATTGGCACCAAGGCAGAAGCGACTCTCATCGCTGAAGACGACACGTCTCCATTCGTCCCTCCATTCACGCCTGTCGCGACACCACTGGAGACGGGCTGCACGATGTTGGGGCGTGAGCGGAAGACGGCCTAACGGTGTGCGGGACCGTAGCCCAGCTTCATGGAGACGGTTGCGAATGGTCCTCGCCGATACCCCAGGAGCAACAGTGTCCCTAATTTGCTGGGAAGTGGCGGTGCGGTCCCCTACGGCACTGCGTAGGATCCTACGGTCTTGGCGTGCATCCGTGCGTCGCTGCGGTCCGGTCCCAGGTCGACGGGCACGTGCACCTTCCGCCGACCACTGGCGACAACATCGATGTACTGTGGAGACCTCACGCCCCACGTGTTGAGCAATTCGGCGGTACGTCCACCCGGCCTCCCGCATGCCCACTATACGCCCTCGCTCAAAGTCCGTCAACTGCACATACGGTTCACGTCCACGCTGTCGCGGCATGCTACCAGTGTTAAAGACTGCGATGGAGCTCCGTATGCCACGGCAAACTGGCTGACACTGACGGCGGCGGTGCACAAATGCTGCGCAGCTAGCGCCATTCGACGGCCAACACCGCGGTTCCTGGTGTGTCCGCTGTGCCGTGCGTGTGATCATTGCTTGTACAGCCCTCTCGCAGTGTCCGGAGCAAGTATGGTGGGTCTGACACACCGGTGTCAATGTGTTCTTTTTTGCATTTCCAGGAGTGTATATTGGTGTTTGATATTTTTTTCATCACGTACTGTTGTGAGAGATATATATTCTTTGGTGTTGTTGATGTTGCTATGGAGCAAGAGGCGAATCTGACAGGAGTATACGTTGAGGATTATGACCAAAAGTCATCACTTTCATCTGGTATGAACTTTTCTTTCATAGTTATGTATAATCAATGTCTTGTTCTGGCAGTTTCAGTACTGACTTTTTGTTGATTCTTATAATCAAGATCTTGTTGTAGACGACTTCAGCGAGATGAATCGATGGCTCCACACTGGCCTTCTCCTCCTCCTCCTCAGACAGATCGCCCTCGTCAACACAATGTACATGAGCCTCGGTGCATACCCCTGCCTCATCATCAATTGGATGGATCTCTCCAGATAGTTGTAGTAGTAGTGTTAGTGATAGTGAAGAACCTGTGACTAGTGGCTGTTCCTTCCCACATCCTATTAGTGATGGACATCAGGTCTTGCCACAACTAAACTACATGGTAATTGAGGATGCTTTTGACGAGCGTATCCCATAGAGAACCTGGTCACAGGGTACCAAGATCCAGTCAGGTTTCAGAAAGTATGCCTTCGTATTGTAGAGACAGAGCTCCCCAAGCCGGCCGGGGTGGCCGAGCGGTTCTAGGCGCTACAGTCTGGGACCGCTCGACCGCTACGGTCGCAGGTTCGAATCCTGCCTCGGGCACGGATGTGTGTGATGTCCTTAGGTTAGTTAGGTTTAAGTAGTTCTAAGTTCTAGGGGACTGATGACCTCAGAAGTTAAGTCCCATAGTGCTCAGAGCTGTTTGAACCATTTTGAAAGAGCTCCCCAAAATCATAAGCGTTGTGCGGTATCCCACCATTAAGGGTAGTGCAGTACTCTGCTGTGAGCTCACTCATCCCCCAGACAGGACTGTGGTATTGAGTAGACAAGTATTGTCTATATGTTGGGGCATAATGGTGTGATATTGTGAACCACCTCAATCCGCCTCGAATGTTATACAATGTCACTTTTGCAAGATGGAAGTTAGAGGCTCAGGAAAAGCACTCACTCATGTACTACACCTAGACCTCCACACGCATGTCTTCGATCCTTTAAATGGAGAGTCTAACGATATTAAGTTTCCTGACGATATAGGTGATAAGCATGCATGTATTAATGTCAAAAATGAAACCGACACCTTTTTTGTGTGGTATATCCTGGCTCGTAAGAAAAATTACGAGGAAGATCCGCAGCACTCATCTCAATATGGCAGGGGTACTGATGTTCGTGTATTTTATAACTTTGATGGTATCAAGTTCCCCGTGAAACTTCAAGACATACAGAAATTTGAGAGGCAGATTGAGGGTATTTTAGTTAACGTTTATTGTCTGAAGAAGAACAAGCTAGATGATGATTATGACTATAGTAAAGTCACAAATAAAGTTACTGAACCCCTCCATTCATCAAAATTTGCAGTTCAGCATAATTTGCACTTGAACATGCTGTTATTCACTAATGGAGACAATCTTCGTTATATTTGGATCAAAGATTTGTCCCGACTCCTTTCATAGCAACTGAGTAAACATAGACATAGACATAGACATAGACATAGACGTGGACTGTGACTCGCTGTGAAGGCGATCCCATCATTTGACATACAACCTTTACAAAGAAACATGTAGCGTATGTGGTTGCTCGGTTGCTCACCAGGTGGTGTGCTCATTTCATTCTAGTCTTAACCACCACAGATCATTTTTCAGGGATAATCCTGCGATTTGGCTGCTCACTGAGCTCGAAATTCTTTCATGGGAGGTTGATGGATTTTACAGCTGCAGCATTCCCATGAGAAAATCGAAAGAAAATGATGATTTGTACAATAATGCAGTTGCTTGCTATATATTTGTGGGCTGCCATTAGGTAGAAAAGCGGAGACTCCTTGTAGGGACTATTGCAATCTTACGGGGAAGTTCTGTGGCGCAGCTCACAATATGTGTCACTTGAAGTATTAGTTACCAAGGCACATATCCGGTTTCTTCCATGATTTAAGCCGGTATGACGCTCACTTTCTTGTCGAGCACTTGGACAAATTCTGTATGGAGAAAAAATAGGTCAGTGTCTTGCCTGACAGCGTCGAAATAAGCATCTAATCTTCCAAACGAGTGATGCCTATAATTACGCTCTACTTCTTGGACTCACTGCATTTCATGCACGCGCCACACCAGAAATTTGTTGAAACTCTGCCTCAGAAGGACAATCACATCGCTCGGGGTGCATACCCCGATGACGCAAAGTTTCAGCTTGTAACTATTAAGGGTGTTTTCCCACATGAGTATCCATACAATAATGGAAAACTCGATGAAACCAGGCTACCGACGTAACTTCATTTTCCAGTAACCTCACAGGCCATTCCATTACGAATGCAAAGTATGAGCATGCTGTGAACGTCTGGTTCTAATTCAGTATCCCAAATTTGGTCACGTATGCAAGACTTTACATGGAGACTGTTGTGCACTTGCTTGCTGATGTATTCGAGAAGCTCCGGAGTGTATGCATAACCATCTATGCTCTGGACCCCACCTTTAATTACGCAGCACCTAGTTGTCTTGGGGCGCTGTGCTCAAGAAAACGAAGCACAGCATCCAACTATTGGTTGATGGTGATATACTTCTTTTCTTTGAGTGTGGGGTCCGTAGATGTAGTCTCCAATGCGTCTATAGGCACGCCAAGGCGAGTAATCCATGGATGGGTGCAAGATTCGATGCGTTCCTCAATTCTAGTTGTATCATGTACTTAGACGTGAATAACTTACACCGGCATACCATGCAGCAATCGCTGCCCATTGTCGAGTTTCGATGGCTGTCCGAGCCTGAATGCGAGGGATTAGGTGATTCTAATGTAAGGTATGTTGCTGAGGCAGAACTCACGTACCCAATTAGTTTGCGTGAGGCACACAGCGACATGCAGTTATGTCAACAGCAACTAGCTCCGCGAGGAGGCTCCATCCCTAAGCTGTTGACTACGCTGGTGAATAAGCAGAGATACATCATTCGCTACAGTAGACTCTAGCAGTTTTTCAGTTTGGGGATGAAGCTGGATAGAATCACCTGAGCTATCTCCTTCAAGCAGTCCCCATGGCTGAAGCAGAACATTGATCTGAATATCGCAATGAGGGCTTCCTCAATGTATGACTTTGATAACGACATTTTTAATTAATGAATAATGCAATTTTCGGCAAAACAATTGAAAATTTGAGAAAACGCCACTAAATTCATATTAGAACAGAATGGGATAGGCATTTGGCGTAAGGAGATGTGCAGGCAGACAAAATTTTAAGCATGTTACTATTTTAAATAAGAAATTTGTTGCTGAGGAGATGGCGAAGGTTGCAGTAGAGTTCACGAAACCTATCTGTGTATGGATGTGCTTACTAGACCTTCCCAAACTTCACATGTACCGATTCCATTTTGAGTTTGCGAAAACTCATTTTGCAGATCCGAAGTTACTTTATATGGGTAGAGATAGCTTCAGCTATTTGGTGAATAACTGCATTTCAAATGAAGTAATGAGATACTACTGTGAAGAATTCGACACAGCCTCACAGACGGTCGATAATCCTTATGATATTGTTCTGCAGAACAAGAGGGTTATCGGTATAACGAAAGATGAGGTGGATAGGTCTCCGATTGTGGAATTTGTAGGTCTACGTTCCATGTTGCACACTGGAAGGTGTCACCCAGAGACGTGCAAAGGGTGTTCGTCATGCGGCATCAAGGGTCCTCGAAATCAAGGGTTCTTTGCGGTGCTTATATTGCGGTGTTCGCGGTGCTCTACTGCATTCGCCACACTTGGTGCAGCAAACCAGTATTCGAACTCGACGACATGAGGTGTACACTGTGCTGCAGCGTAAAATCGGCCTGTTGCCCCTGACAATAAGCAGGACATATGCGAGGATGGGATTGAAGCTCACCCATGTTCGCACTATTCACTTGATGAGAATGGGGCTGTGGGGATACTTTGATTGAGAGAGAGACAGAGACAGACAGACTGACAGAGAGAGAGAGAGAGATAGAGAGAGAGGGGGGGGGGAGAGACCGTAAATAGTGTATGTATCTGGAATAGTATGAACTGTTTATTATAGTTTAAATGTTGTGTTTGTGTTTGTGTGTGTGTGTGTGTGTGTGTGTGTGTCTGTGTGTGTGTGTGTGTGTGTGTGTGTGTGTGTGTGTGCGTGTGTGTGTATACGTTCACCATGTGTACCATACACATCCGCAAATATTTATACACACCATGTGTATTAATATGGGTAAAAAAAATCGTCATCCATGTGCTGACGACGAAAAATTAGCAACTTTGCGCATTTGTAAATAGTTTCTAGATTTTATGGTTCACCCACTGCTAGTCACTCAGTCAGATTAGTTTCTAGTGTAGATATTCTTCCCAGTCCATCGAAAACTGTGAAGTTTTGCTGTGTCAGTTGTAAACTTAAATTCACTCAACCAGTGCTACTGCAAACTGTGAAATAGCTACTGTGTCAATTGTAAACTGTAAATACACTTAGTCGGCGCTACTTTATCTGTTGTTCATTGTGAAAGTGTTAGGTGGGCTGTGGATCTAATGTATTTCTCCTGAAATTCTAGTAATAGTGTTTACAAAAAGTATCTCTGTATTCGTATTGGCCTATTGTAAGAAGATTGTAACTGTGGATTTAAAGTATTTCCGCTGAAATTGTGAATCAAATTATAGACCTGAAATTGTATTAAAAATAGCATCACTGAAACTGTTAGTCAGATGTAGCGTTTATATTTATGAAAAATGAACAAATGAAATCTGTTACCATATATCTTCATTGTTATTATTTCGTCAAAAAACATTTATCCTCATTTTTTTTAAATAAGCAAATACATTTTTTCTTCCGGTCACATTTACACTTAACTGAGAGTTATACAGACTACACCTTGAACGTAGTGTCAGTAGCAGTACACATATCGTGAAGGACAGTTGAACATGAGTGTAGATGAGGAGGAAATGAATAAGAAAGAGGTGCTGTTTAAGACTGAGGAAAACAAAATGTATACAAAGATTGCGTGGGATTTCGCCTGTCGTTCTGCGCATATAGTTTTTTGGAAAAAGGTGGCGCGTGATCGTGTCCGCTTCCAAAGACATGTAGCAAACATGTCTGAAAATATATCACTTGTGCTTGAACAAACCCACAGACGTAGGATCTCGACAAAGCTACATACCATCTAAGTGGGAGCTAGGTAAAAAGAACGAGAAACACACAATGTGAGGTAAAAATTAATTTATTTTAATTAATCCAACTTAAAAGTAATTTTACATTTTCATAAGCAGACACATCACTATTTTCACATATCTTCTTCTTCGTGACCTGACGGAAAGAAGGGCACCCGTAGAATTCCAGGTCTTGAATAGATGCAAACTTGAAGATTCTATGCAACCATGTGATCCTCTTCTCACTTTTGACGGAGATGATGGTCTCAGAATCATCGAATATTCGAAGCGACGCCATCATTTCTTTGTAAGGTATATTAGGGTAGTCCCAGTGGATTCATTGGAAGACACGTGTTAGCTGCTTTGCACAATTTACATCCTTGAAAGGCATCGGCAATGTAGTGCTTGCTGAGAAAGTCTTTATAATGACAGTATCTTCTGTTGATGCTATGAATGCAACATATTTAAATATGAATTGCCTGCACATTGCAAGGTGCCATGGTGAAATTCTCTGGGTATGATACAGCAATTGGTCATTGATATTGCATGATGCACAACAGAAAGTGAACAACAGTTAATCACACGGTCATGTAGAAATAGAGAATACGCTTCAGTGTGTTCTTGGAAATTTGATGAGGGTTTAAATTCGAATAGTACATATATTGGTCCTGATTTAATTATCCCATTCTGCTTAGAACAGTCTATTGCGATGATTGGTGCCAACTACTTGAATTACCGTGGACTAAGTAGACATCCTTCCCCTTCAACATCTTCATTGAAAGAAGCACGGAACCTTGCATACATGTCAAATGCTGCATTGTATACATTCTGGTCCCACTGTAGCAGTAAATTGACATACGGATAGAATTCTGAACTCAAGTTGATTCTGGCATTAGTTAAATTACAGTTGTCAAATACGGTGGAATCATTTGCTGAATTTCCCCTTCCATTGGTCTGAAATGCACATGTGATGAATCTTGGTATCTCTACTTGCATGAAGATTTTAATAGCCCATGTTCGTCAGCTAAGCGGAAAGTTAATAGTAAATATGTGCCGGTATTCAGAACTTATAAAAGCTTCAAACGCTCCTCATCTGCACATGTGTGTCATTTTCCATATACTTTTACTGATGATGATCTGATTCTTCTCTTGATCTCCTTGAATGTATAAGTTGCTATGCGTTGCACTCCGTATAAGAATTAGTTCCTATTTAGCATTCATAACAATTCACTGCGTGTCCTCAAAGTACCCCATAAACATTTTTAGAGGTATGCATGCAGTAAATCGGCGGTACTCTTCTGCTGTTCTGCTCACAGGCTCGTCTATGAAACCTCCTGCATTTTCTAAACCATTCAAATCAGAGGGTGATGATGAAACATTTGTTTCAAGGGTTGATGCCATGTCCACATTACGTGTACGATCAGCCTCAGCCTCATTAAACTTATATCGTATTTCCTGGAACATGAATGCCAAAGCATACGTGTAAGCTTTGCTCCCACTGTATGACTACCATCCTTTTTATTAAATGATCCATCCAAATATATGAAACTCTTGCATGGAAAAATTAAAGCGTCTTGGTGATGGATGACAATCCTAGTTTCATCGTTCTTGTTACATGTCGTTGAAGCATAAGGTTTATGCGAGAAATATTGCTGGTGTACGATTCGCTCATTATATTGCACTGGCTGAGATACGTAGAGTAACGACGTCATTGCGAGGTTTCAAGCTTACTGATTTAAGGAATTTGTAGTCCACACGTGTTATCACTTGGCGGTTCTACTGCGAATTGCTGTGCTGTGAGCTGTGTACACTTGTTTTATACCTTACCCCGATCCTGTTTTAGATGTAGTCGTACAATGATTTCCTCACCATGAAAGTCAACAAGTTGCTTATTCTGATCCCCAATACGCATCTCCAGGTAGTCCAATGTCTGATCTGTCAGTGGAAGGTGTACAGAGTTGGTAGGAGTGTGAACATTCTTATACCATGTTCCAACTGATGGGAAGAATCCGTAAATTGACTGAAGCAATCTATCGTTGAGATATGAGTTAGTTGCAATATAACACTCAACACGGATTTTACTGACAGGGAGAATATTCACTGTCTAATTAGATTTGCAAAATTTTCTGGGATCCATCTCCTTAACCTGTCTCTTTGAGAAACCCAGTATTGGGGCTATCGAACCTGTCTGCTTAAAGTCAATCGATTAATTCACAGTCCTTATTTCACATTTAAGTGTAATGATATTTGGACGGAGCTCAGTCCCTTTTCCAGACTGTTTTAAAACTTCGTTTAAGTCGTCAATATCGTATGCACCAGGTTCAATTTCCACAATTTCGTTTCTACCATAAATTTCCAGGTGCTGTTTATTGTTAGCCTCTGTGGTATTTAGGCTGGTGTTGTACGTCTCCAGTCCAATCAGCGTGATAGTCCAGTCTCCAGTGCTTTGGTCTATTTGTGGGAAGTAATTTGCATGTAATAAAGACGGTCTTTCTTTTAAAGTCACAGTGTATGGGACTGTGATTGCTGTGTTCGGATGAGGGCTGAGTTGGCATCCCTTCGCTCACAGACAGCTGCAAGCGGCGCTGACTTCGGTCGCGCAGCTTGAAGCTGTTGCCAATGGGCACCACTGTGGGGAGCCGGACTTGGGTACCACGGGGATGTCAACCTCGTCCCGTCTGTCCCCAGATCGGTCTGCCGCTGTGGTTGCCCCGGTTGCTGCCCGCAGTGGGGCTGAGCCCTCGCCTGTAGTTGATTGGGAGGTCGTTCCAAGGCGTGGCATGCAGCGAAAGACGTCCCCGGAGGCTGATCAGAAAGCCTCCCCGGTGCGTCTGACAAACAGGTTTCAGGCACTGTCTCTGGCTGAGCCAGATGCAGCTGCCTGCCCTGTTTCAGAGGATGATTCTCAGCCTTCAAGGTCCGGGCAATCATAGAGGGTGGGCTCCAATGTTAGGCGCGTAATGGGGCCCCTTAGGGATATGGCGGCTAAGGAGGGGAAGAAATCCAGTGTGCACTCCGTGTGCATTCCGGGTGGAATCATTCCTGATGTGGAAAGGGTCCTTCCGGATGCCATTAAGAGCACAGCGTGCAGCCAGCTGCAGGTGGTGGCACATGTCGGCACTAATGACGTGTGTCGCTTTGGATCTGAGGAAATTCTCTCTGGATTCCAGCGGCTATCTGATTTGGTGAAGGCTGCCGGTCTTGCCTACGAGATGAAGGCAGAGCTCACCATCTGCAGCATCGTTGACAGAACCGATTGCGGACCTTTGGTGCAGAGCCGGGTGGAGGGTCTGAATCAGAGGCTCAGACGGTTTTGCGACCGTGTTGGCTGCAAATTCCTTGACTTGCGCCATAGGGTGGTGGGGTTTCGGGTTCCGCTGAATAGGTCAGGAGTTCACTACACTCAGCTGGCGGCTACACGGGTAGCGGAGGCTGTGTGGCGTGGACTAGGCGGCTTTTTAGGTTAGAAGGCCTCGGGAAAGTACGGGGTGGGCTGCAATCTCAAAGGGTGCATGGCAAATACAGGACGTGCTTGGATCAAGGAACAGTCGGAATTGAAGTTGTAAATTGTTGTAGTTGTGCTGGGAAAGTCCCTGAGCTTCAAGCGCTAATAGAAAGCACAGAAGCTGAAATCGTTATAGGTACAGAAAGCTGGCTAAAGCCTGAAATAAGTTCTGCAGAAATTTTTACGAAGTCTCAGACGGTGTTCAGGAAAGATAGATTAGGCAGAATTGGTGGTGGAGTGTTTGTGTCTGTCAATAGTGGTTTACCTTGTAGTGAAGTCGAAGTAGATACTCCGTGCGAATTGGTATGGGTGGAGGTTATACTTTACAGCCGAACTAAGTTAATAATTGGCTCCTTCTACCGACCCCCAGACTCCGATGATATAGTTGTTGAACAGTTCAGAGAAAATATGAGTCTCGTAACAAATAAATACCCCACTCACACGGTTATAGTTGGTGGGGACTTCAACCTTCCCTCGATATGTTGGCAAAAATACTTGTTCAAAACCGGTGGTAGGCAGAAAATATCTTCCGAGATTGTCCTAAATGCTTTCTCCGGAAATTATTTCGAGCAGTTCGTCCACGAACCCACGCGAATTGTAAATGGTTGCGAAAACACACTTGACCTCTTATCTACAAACAATCCAGAGCTGATAGAGAGCATCATGACTGATACAGTGATTAGTCGCTGTAGCTAGGCTCAACACCATTTCTTCCAAATCCACCAGAAACAAGCGCAAAATAATTTTATTTAAAAAAGCGGATAAAGTGTCACTAGAAGCCTTCCTAAGAGACAATCTCCATTCCTTCCGAACTGACTATGCAATTGTAGACGAGATGTGGCTCAAATTCAAAGATATAGTAGCAACAGCAATTGAGAAATTCGTACCTCATAAATTGGTAAGAGATGGAACTGATCCCCCGTGGTACACAAAACAGGTCCGAACGCTGTTGCAGAGGCAACGGAAAAAGCATGCGAAGTTAAGAAGAACGCGAAATCCCGAAGATTGGCTAAAATTTACAGACGCGCGAAATTTGGCACGGACGTCAATGCGAGACGCCTTTAATAGGTTCCACAACGAAACATTGTCTCGAAATTTGGTAGAAAATCCGTAGAAATTCTGGTCGTATGTAAAGTACACAAGCGGCAAGAAACAGTCAATACCTTCGCTGCACAGTGCCGATGGTACTGTTACAGACGACTGTGCCGCTAAAGCGGAGTTGTTGAACGCAGTTTTCCGAAATTCAATCACCAGGGAAGACGAATGGAATATTCCATAATTTGAAACACGAACAGCTGCTAGCATGAGATTCTTAGAAGTAGATACCTTAGGGGTTGCGAAGCAACTTAAATCGCTTGATACGGGCAAGTCTTCAGGTCCAGATTGTATACCGTTTAGGTTCCTTTCAGATTACGCTGATACAATAGCTCCCTACTTAGCAATCATATACAACCGCTCGCTCACCGATAGATCTGTACCTACAGATTGGAAAATTGCTCAGGTCGCACCAGTGTTTAAGAAGGGTAGTAGGAGTAATCCATTGCACTACAGACCTATATCATTGACGTCGGTTTGCAGTAGGGTTTTGGAACATATACTGTATTCAAACATTATGAATCACCTCGAAGGGAACGATCTATTGATACGTAATCAGCATGGTTTCAGAAAACATCGTTCTTGTGCAACGCAGCTAGCTCTTTATTCGCACGAAGTAATGGCCGCTATCGACAGGGGATCTCAAGTTGATTCCGTATTTCTAGATTTCCGGAAAGCTTTTGACACCGTTCCTCACAAGCGACTTCTAATCAAGCTGCGGGCCTATGGGGTATCGTCTCAGTTGTGCGACTGGATTCGTGATTTCCTGTCAGGAAGGTCGCAGTTCGTAGTAATAGACGGCAAATCATCGAGTAAAACTGAAGTGATATCAGGTGTTCCCCAGGGAAGCGTCCTGGGACCTCTGCTGTTCCTGATCTATATAAATGACCTGGGTGACAATCTGAGCAGTTCTCTTAGGTTGTTCGCAGATAATGCTGTAATTTACCGTCTAGTAAGGTCATCCGAAGACCAGTATCAGTTGCAAAGCGATTTAGAAAAGATTGCTGTATGGTGTGGTAGGTGGCAGTTGACGCTAAATAACGAAAAGTGTGAGGTGATCCACATGAGTTCCAAAAGAAATCCGTTGGAATTCGATTACTCGATAAATAGTACAATTCTCAAGGCTGTCAATTCAACAAATTACGAACAACTTCAGTTGGAAAGACCACATAGATAATATTGTGGGGAAGGCGAGCCAAAGGTTGCGTTTCATTGGCAGGACACTTAGAAGATGCAACAAGTCCACTAAAGGGATAGCTTACACTACACTCGTTCGTCCTCTGTTAGAATATTGCTGCGCGGTGTGGGATGCTTACCAGGTGGGATTGACGGAGGACATCGAAAGGGTGCAAAAAAGGGGAGCTCGTTTTGTATTATCACGTAATAGGGGAGAGAGTGTGGCAGATATGATACACGAATTGGGATGGAAGTCATTAAAGCAAAGACGTTTTTCGTCGCGGCGAGATCTATTTACGAAATTTCAGTCACCAACTTTCTCTTCCGAATGCGAAAATATTTTGTTGAGCCCAACCTACATAGGTAGGAATGATCATCAAAATAAAATAAGAGAAATCAGAGCTCGAACAGAAAGGTTTAGGTGTTCGTTTTTCCCGCGCGCTGTTCGGGAGTGGAATGGTAGAGAGATAGTATGATTGTGGTTCGATGAACCCTCTGCAAAGCACTTAAATGTGAATTGCAGAGTAGTCATGTAGATAGACATGTAGAGGCAGATGTATGACATTGCATCTAAACATCAACTGTTGAATGGATGCTTAATGCCTGTCCTTGTATACAATGCGTAAACGTCAGGAGGATGACCACTCATAAATGTATTGAAGTCTTGGTAGTGTCGAAAATTATAGAACATACGTCTTCTGCTAGTGAAGTACCGATGTAATTCTTCTGGAGGTTCTAGCTAGCCGTATGAGTAGAAATAGTAGTCGTTATTTGCATTTTTTTTTTTAACATGTGCTACCCAGTGAGTTCTAGGTCCTCACGCTACATCTAGATTCAAAATTCCGCATTCTCTTGATTTCCACATAGTGTTCGGAAATGTTTTCTGTTTAAAACACACCTCGGAATCTCAGAATGTTAAACTTTTTCTTACCATACTTATAACACGTCTGTATTTGTAAGCATCCTGTCTGGTAGGGCTGATAGGGGCTTTTTTTTGTTTATGAAGATACCTAGCCTTTTCTTGTATAGTTTCAAGTATAGTCCTTTTATAATGGCTGCTGCCTCTATTATGCGATTATGACGCTGTGTCTCCTGCAGTTGCTCCTGGGAGTTTTGTGCATTCTTGACTGTCCTGGCAATAGCCGCAGCACCGACAGCCAGTGTACCCACCGCCGAGAAACCGGCTAGGGTAGGAATGAGGAAAGGAATAATTTCACCTGACGTCTTGGATTTTGGTAGAGCCCTGGGTAGTTTTATCGATCTTCTTTTTCTCGCTCCTTTCTGCTTCAGGGCGCTTTTAGCTGCATACATCGCTGTCTGGTTGCAGTTTTTCATCCACGCCTTGGTTGTCTTCTTCTTCCTTAGCGCCCGACATGCAGTGCTCATAACTTCTTCACACCCAAGCCCAATTTAACTTTATCATGCATGGGTTTTTCAACTGGATATGCTGCAATGCGTTGACGTATACGAATATCCCTTCCCACACGTGCTGCCTTAGCTTTATGAGCTAAAATTCGATCTGCAGTGTGACGATCTTTATTTGGTGTGCATTCGACGTCGTGTTCCATTCGCACTTCGTCAAGCTGATTTATGTAAATCGTTTTCGAATTTTTGTTGTAGGTTCACAGTAATTATATCCAGGAATGTGTAATTCAACTGATAGTTTGTCGAGAATACCACCTACTCCTCAAATGCATCTCCTATCACACATGTTATGCTGCTGCAGTGGTTGTGGTCTACGCACCCTGTGATATACCAAATCCCCAGCGTCAATCCAGCTATTCTGTGATGCAGGAAATCCAAGCGATTAAAACTAACATTTATTCCCTCGGTGCTTTATGACCCTCTCTATGAGATACACATATGTTTCCGAGCTCTTCTGTAACTCTTATGTGAAAAAGCATCCTGCAATTTCAGCACCACTGCTGCCCTTTAAGAGGAGGTTCCGGTGTTCGTTCTCCGCACTTTGGAAATTGTGAATATCTCGATGAACCAGTTTGGCATATATGAATTCTCAAATGCTGTCTTGTGTTTTTGAAATGTGTGCTAAATCACACTGCTTGCGTTGATCCAGCATTTTAATACGATTGTATATCGTATCTAGAAGTCTACTATCATAAACATCGATTGGTCTCATTTTTATTGTACTATGTTTGTTCGAGTGTACTGTGCAGTCATTTGCTGGAGAATATTGGTGCAATCTTGTGAGCCACGAAGACTGAAACGCATCCACACTGTTCTGTCCACACGTTCCATGACACTTGCCTTCAGGTGGGGAAAATGTCAGGTAGTGATCTATTCCATACCTCTCCATCACGGTCTTCAAATATTTATTGTAAAATTCGCGCCGTGATCTGTATGAAGGTTGTGTGGGCTTTGATTCGTCCATGTCTGAAGGTGTCACTCAAACACATGTGCGACATCCTTCCCCGTTTTCGCTTTCATGGGCAACGCCCAACCAAATTTAAAATAAGTATCAGTGACCATTAAAATATATTTGAAGCTGTTATTCACACGTGGATACTCCGTCATGTCGACAATATCCGCCTGCCACAAGTCATCTATGGTTCAAATGGCTCTGAGCACTATGGGACTTAACATCTATGGTCATCAGTCCCCTAGAACTTAGAACTACTTAAACCTAACTAACCTAAGGACAGCACACAACACCCAGCCATCACGAGGCAGAGAAAATCCCTGACCCCGCCGGGAATCGAACCCGGGAACCCGGGCGTGGGAAGCGAGAACGCTACCGCACGACCACGAGATGCGGGCACAAGTCATCTAAACCTTTATCATAACATATCTATGAGAGTACGTTTGCGTGCTGGTTTGTGCAGTTCTAATACTACAGTATCCATACTTATTCAATTATACCTCTCTCTCTAAGCGCAGAAATGACTGAAACAGCTTCATTTGAATGAGGTGTATTAACAGCGGCAGCTGATGCCATTAGCAGTCATAACTGATCTATTAGCTCATTCGGGTCATCGTAATATATATTCTGCTGGAGTCAACTGCTCACTCTTTTGTGCCGAATGTCAATACCGTCACACCTGCTATTTTTTTTCAACATCTGATATGTGTTTTATAATGGATTTGTATTTCACATTGCTTTGGCTTTTCGCATTCTGATGCAGATCAGTCAAATGCAATATTTCACGACACGACATATATTTAGGCGAATAATTTATAGTTTTTGTGGATCTTAAGAAAATAAGGTTCAGTAGACCAGGTGTTCTCCACACGGTCCATCACTGTTCTATATTGTGTTCTCAGTGAAATTTGTAGGCTGCGTGCCTAGCATGTATAGTTTTACTCTGCTGACACTGAATACTTTTTCTATCCTGTCATCACTGTGACACTTAATAAAATCGGAATAGCGTCATTGCTAACGCGTAATTCTGCTGAGACTTGACTGAGAGATTCTGTAACCGGCTTAAAGGTTTCTCTGTTTGCTCTGGCTTCAAATGCCGTAACTTCAGCAGCCACAAATTCTCTCTACGGCCTTCCGTGCCTTGATGACTTTATGTTTAGTCGACATCTAGTTGTATACTAATCGGACTTTTGCACAGCGTGAGGCGTTACGTATATGCTCTTTTTCTTCTTCTTATGCTGTTCCCTCTTCTTGGTAACACCTTTTTTCAAAAATGGTTCAAATGGCTCTGAGCGCTATGGGACTTAACATCTCTGGTCGTCAGTCCCCTAGAACTTAGAACTACTTAAACCTAGGCAGAGAAAATCCCTGACCCCGCCGGGAATCGAACCCGAGAACCCGCGCGCGGGAAGCGAGAACGCTACCGCACGACCACGAGCTGCGGACAACACCTATTTTCCCTTCAGTTAAGTCACCTGCTTTCTTTTCAATTACATTAACCAGTTCACACGTCCCCTTTTCAATAACAGCTATTTCGCCTTCATTTAAGTGGTTTACTTCCTTTTCGATTGCATTAACCTGATCATTCAGTGCATTGTTCAGTCTCAGAAGGGTTTGACAATATGTCTCTAGTTCCTTGCGTACGCCTCCAACTTTATGTTCGAGAGTTTGAATTTTCACGTCCATGTACTAGCGAATGTTTTGTCTATGCACACCCATCCTGTCAGACTGTGCACCCAACATGCGTGCGAACTTATCCATGGTGACGCGTATATTGATGTACTCACCTATTTCCATGACGTAATTCTAGGAGTGTATATATATATATATATATATATATATATATATATATATATATATATATACACTCCTGGAAATTGAAATAAGAACACCGTGAATTCATTGTCCCAGGAAGGGGAAACTTTATTGACACATTCCTGGGGTCAGATACATCACATGATCACACTGACAGAACCACAGGCACATAGACACAGGCAACAGAGCATGCACAATGTCGGCACTAGTACAGTGTATATCCACCTTTCGCAACAATGCAGGCTGCTATTCTCCCATGGAGACGATCGTAGAGATGCTGGATGTAGCCCTGTGGAACGGCTTGCCATGCCATTTCCACCTGGCGCCTCAGTTGGACCAGCGTTCGTGCTGGACGTGCAGACCGCGTGAGACGACGCTTCATCCAGTCCCAAACATGCTCAATGGGGGACAGATCCGGAGATCTTGCTGGCCAGGGTATTTGACTTACACCTTCTAGAGCACGTTGGGTGGCATGGGATACATGCGGACGTGCATTGTCCTGTTGGAACAGCAAGTTCCCTTGCCGGTCTAGGAATGGTAGAACTATGGGTTCGATGACGGTTTGGATGTACCGTGCACTATTCAGTGTCCCCTCGACGATCACCAGTGGTGTACGGCCAGTGTAGGAGATCGCTCCCCACACCATGATGCCGGGTGTTGGCCCTGTGTGCCTCGGTCGTATGCAGTCCTGATTGTGGCGCTCACCTGCACGGCGCCAAACACGCATACGACCATCATTGGCACCAAGGCAGAAGCGACTCTCATCGCTGAAGACGACACGTCTCCATTCGTCCCTCCATTCACGCCTGTCGCGACACCACTGGAGACGGGCTGCACGATGTTGGGGCGTGAGCGGAAGACGGCCTAACGGTGTGCGGGACCGTAGCCCAGCTTCATGGAGACGGTTGCTAATGGTCCTCGCCGATACCCCAGGAGCAACAGTGTCCCTAATTTGCTGGGAAGTGGCGGTGCGGTCCCCTACGGCACTGCGTAGGATCCTACGGTCTTGGCGTGCATCCGTGCGTCGCTGCGGTCCGGTCCCAGGTCGACGGGCACGTGCACCTTCCGCCGACCACTGGCGACAACATCGATGTACTGTGGAGACCTCACGCCCCACGTGTTGAGCAATTCGGCGGTACGTCCACCCGGCCTCCCGCATGCCCACTATACGCCCTCGCTCAAAGTCCGTCAACTGCACATACGGTTCACGTCCACGCTGTCGCGGCATGCTACCAGTGTTAAAGACTGCGATGGAGCTCCGTATGCCACGGCAAACTGGCTGACACTGACGGCGGCGGTGCACAAATGCTGCGCAGCTAGCGCCATTCGACGGCCAACACCGCGGTTCCTGGTGTGTCCGCTGTGCCGTGCGTGTGATCATTGCTTGTACAGCCCTCTCGCAGTGTCCGGAGCAAGTATGGTGGGTCTGACACACAGGTGTCAATGTGTTCTTTTTTCCATTTCCAGGAGTATATATATATATATACGAACTCCTGGAAGTTCCGTCTATGCCTGCCATCATTCAGTTTTCTTGTTTTATCAATGACGAGAAACCCATACTGTGAGTGGTTCCAGCAATCTGCACATATCTTTACAAAATCATTGAACAACGTAGCGGTTTCTACATGAGCCCAGCAAATGTATTTTAAATTCAAATTGTCCATTTTGAATGCTATAATTAGGTTTACATTGTCCCTCACCAGCTGTTTTGGGATTCTGGAATATGTCTGGCTCAGATAAAATATATCAGCAGCTATATGGCGACCAAAACAGAAATATCGTCGAATTCTATTATGGTTTTCCACAGGAACACCGTTTTTGGCATTACATGTTCCGGTGCAGGGATATCGCTGCTCTCACTGAATGTCATGTGTATATCACCATCTACACCCTACAGCACCTCCTGTAATAACTGGTATTTCGGTTGAAACAGTGTTTTTGAAAATACACATTCATGCTCAAAATGGACTCCATCTGGGTGTGTTAACAGTGGCATGAGAACATTTGTCTTGATGCAGTTGGGAAGGAGTATGCTATTCTTCTTCCAGTCTACTTGCATGACATTACAACTCCAGTCGCTTACAACAAAGTCTTGATGTTTCACCCAGCCTGCCATGATATCAACTATGTCAGGTAATTGTGTTCAGTGTGTTACTATAGAAAAATAATGAACACTACGCCCTGCCATGGTAAAGACTATGTCAGTACTGCCGTGCAAAGAGCCTTTACAGAGAATTTAGTTATTTGACATTATTTTCTACTGTTGCATGATTGCGGTGAAAATACTGGTAGCAAAAGCTTTAGTACTTGCAATATAATGAGAAGAAAGAAATAAAATACATACCAGGTTATACACATTTTAATTCACTAATCATACACATGGTGCACTAGATCACTAGGTTCTTCCTTTATCTTAACACCAGTACAGAATATAGAAAATTATGCTTTCTCATAGGCACAGAATTCAACACATATTTCTCTCAAACTTATTGGCAGTACATAAGTTTCTGTTGGCTCCATATTGACCCACTGTTCGAAATATTCTATATGCACACTGTTTGTAAGCAGATACTCTCCAATGTTCCTATACACAGCTTTAGCATAAGGCAACCGTCTGTTCAGTCTTTCCAGCACAATGGATAGCATCATTTGTAGACCAAACAAGTCTGTGACAGTGGAGTACTGTAGATAAATGGCTGTGCACAGGACGTAACTGTTATCATCTCATCCACTATATCCTCATTTTGTCCATACAGTATCACTGGTATATTCTGCAGTAGTGCGTCTGATGGGGTCCAGTACCGACCTGCATCATGCTGTTTAGGACCCCTGGTGCACTTCTGCGAATCAGGGACTGGCTGGGTGTCTTCAACCAACAATAACAGCTCACTGTCCTGCTCCAACAAGCTGACCAGGTGCGCGACA
Organism: Schistocerca cancellata; assembly: GCF_023864275.1. NCBI lineage: Eukaryota > Metazoa > Arthropoda > Insecta > Orthoptera > Acrididae > Schistocerca > Schistocerca cancellata. The sequence continues at coordinate 95,262,720 of NC_064629.1, read as the reverse complement.
GAATCCTGGGGTGCTGCCACTGGTATGGGTCCCAACATGCCAGGTGGTGTTCCTATTACTGTCATTCTCGAACAAGTCTCGTGACATAATTGTGAGGCAGACCAGCTGCTTGGTCCTCTGAAGTGGAGGTAGATGTCTCTTGTGAGATGGAAAACTGACTGTGCATTTCAAAAATGGCAAGCAGGTATAATAACAGCATCGGTCTGCATGACTTGCAGAATGCATCTTGATACGATTCTGCTGCATAACCGTTATCTGCTGGACAGGTTTCCTCCTCTTCATCAGGCACTCATCCAGTATAATTTCTTTCCATTCTACATGTAGGAGTAATATATCTTGGCTGTATGCTTACAGGCAGCATGGCTGTTAAACTCTTCCCAGGCAGACACCAGCAGCTCTTCGATGGAACACAGTCCACACAGCACTAAGGACAGCGAGCAATTAATGATGGGATGAGAGGATGACTTGGTGGAGGGGGAAGTGGATGGGGGTGAACAGTTGATGCTCTTCAGTGGTGTATATTACATACGCAAATATGCTCCCACTGGAGCTAATTAGCATCAACTGCCCATTTCTTCCATTTTGGAAGAGTGAATGCTTCATGTGGAATATCGTGGCAGTTTGCGCATGCACATGAGCATGTATCAGTTGCAACATGCATCTTTGGTCCATCCCTATGCATTGCCATAATCTGCTGAACCGAATTCTTCTGCTTCTTTCTCCTACACTCTTCCACTATCATAGTCTTCCATGCCCCATGTAGTGAACTATGACCACAGTCTTCCTTTGAATATGTACATGTAATACAGTAATTGCAAGCCAGTCTATCCTTCACATTCATCTCATTGATTCAATGTGTCACAATGCTTCCACAATGACAGCCCAGCATAGGCTGAACCTCTCCAACCAGTTCTCGTCATGTGAGGGGAGAAAAAAATTTCCACCCTAATTTGAATTTTCCGCCAATTTCTGGGGGGATGGAGTAGGGGTGTGATGTCCTCACAGTCTTGGGACAAATAAATTCCCATCATTTTGAAAATTCCACCATTTTTTTAAATCCTCGCCAAAATTCGAACTTCCTGCCAATAGGATGTATGGGGAGGGGCAGGTGGAAGGGAGGAAAGATGGAGGCGCTGGGGACCACGTATCGGCCTGGGGAAAATCTTTGACCTCATCTGGGGGTGAGGGTATTTAATTGATCAATTAATAATTTTCATATCAATTTGATATCAAAACTGTGCTAGAAACGGCTTTGCCCTTCTACTTATTAACAGGTCGACTTTCTCATTTCACGGACACAAGTTACAGCCCTCTGCCACTAGACAGCTCCTAACTGTAGCGTTTAACATGGAGGCGTGAAACGAAACTATGCTGGTGCGTGAGAAACAGCGTGTTGTAATGGATTCTAAATGCAAAAAACATGCATCCAACTGAAGTACTGGGATGCTCCAGGTGTGGTACATTTGGATTTCATGCCTAAACGCACCACCATATACTCTGCAGAGTACTATAATATCCTCAGAAAACCGTAAATTCGAATTCGAAGAGATCGACCACACATGAAGCACCTTCATCTTCAGCGTGACAATGCCATTTGCAACAGTCCGACGCCTTGGGTTCACTCACTGATCCTCCTCCGCGCGGTGATAATCGTATCGACATCAGTAACATTGGACTGTTTGTGCTCATAATAAATGAAGCAGTGGTATTAACCTCAATGTGAGTGACAGAGCTCGGAGTGGACGACCACAAACAGCAACCCACGAGACTCATCGGAATTGGGTTGCTGAACTGATCAGCGAAAACTGTCGGATAACAAAGAAACAACTCTCAGGTAAGTGTGGCATATCACGAGAGAGTGTACATGTCATTATTGCAGAACTGCGGTACAGAAAATTGCGTGCACCGTGGGCGTCTCAGGTGCTTACTCCTGATGTGAAACAGAGGACAGTGGACATCTGTCAACAACTTCTTTTGCGTTTTGAGCGTGAAGGTGATGTCTTCCTTAACAACACTGTGACAAGTGATCAAAGTCGGGTTCATCATTTTGACCTAGAAAACAAGAGAGCATCAATCGAGTTCCGCCACAAAGAATCACCGATGCCAAAAATGTTCATGAAAACGCCATCAGCAGGCAAAGTCATGCTCACAGCCTTCTGGGACGTTCAAGTGTGGTGCATTTAGAATCCATGCCTACATGCACCGCCATAAACTCTGCGAGGTATTGTGAGACCCCCAGAAAACTGAAAGCACAAATTCAAAGAGTTCGTCCACACGTGGAGCACTCTTTCCTTCAGCACGGCAATGCCAGATCACACAGGAACGCTGCGACATTTGCAACAGTCCGACGTCTTGCCACACTGTCATCGATCTTCCTCAACGCCTCCCGACTTGTCTCCATGCGATGTTCATCTGTTTCCAAAGTGTAAAGAACACCTTCGAAGATTTCACTTTGATAGTGATGAAGCGATGCAAGTAGAGGTAAAGTTGGGGCTCCGTCAACAAAGTCAAACATTCTCCAGTGACACTACTAACAAACTCGTCTGTTCTTGGAAGAAATGAGTTCGTCGCCAGGATGACTATGTTGAGTAATAAATATGTAGACATGAAGAACAAAGATTTAGAATGGTAATAAACTGTGTTTTATTTTAAAATCTTTATGAGTTTTCACTTAAAAAATTCGGAGACTCTTTTTCAGCACGCCTTGTACGTACGTCAGTGATGTCATGGATTTCACTTTTTAATCACAGTCTTTCGATAATATGAGAAATGAGATAAAGGTTTCAGTAACAGCAGAATTTCATCGTCAACTTCATCATATAAGTATCTATCCTCCGGGGTGCTAACAATTATTTACAAGTATTTATCTAGTGGAATCATTCGTAATGGAATATAAGCTATGAACTTCCTTACTTCGAAAGACAAATTTTGTCACCTCCTTGACTTTTCTGCTTGCGATAATCTATATGTTTCAGTAATTTTGGTTATGAACTCCATATTCTGTTCAGTATCGTATCCTTGTCATTTGCCGTATTATGGTTAGTTCAAATGGCTCTGAGCACTATGCGACTTAACTTCTGAGGTCATCAGTCGCCTAGTACGTAGAACTAATTAAACCTAACTAACCTTAGGACGTCACGCACATCCATGCCCGAGGCAGGATTCGAACCTGCGACCGTAGCGGTCGCTCGGTTCCAGACTGTAGCGCATAGAGCCGCACGGCCTCTCCGGCCTTTGCCGTATTAATGCGAAGAATTTAACTTCTGATCAAATGGATTTCTTCTATGAAATTCATATTAGTCGTTCTTTCAATTATTTAGCATTCTTTATTAGAGATAGATTCGGATTATTTTTCTTTATTGCAATACTGTTTACAACAGTTTATCATAGCGTTCGACTACGATTTATATTGACGTTCTTCACGTACGTAATGCTTGGCCAGAGATGAATATTACGATAAATGACAGAGTACTCGCGATTAATCTGTTATTCAGTCTTTGCAACTGATACTTCGTTATCATTGTTGACTTTTATTAGGTCAAGCAGTCTCTAGAGAGAAAAATCATTAACTTTCGTTTACAGACATATCGGTGTACTTTTTCAATGTATGAAGTGTTTGGTTAATTGCAGGAATAGTATCATATTACGAGTTACCATCAGAGAAGCATTATCAACAAATTTCAGGTAAAGTGAACTGGAACTAATAACGGAAAAAAATGAATTTCAATAAGCCCTAACGCAAAGTATACCTAACCGAACATTCTGCCGTATGTCTGGAATCACCATGCTCTTTCCCATCATCATATATTTCTTTATTGTCACAAGAGAGGGAAAATGCGTGTGAAAGACTTCTTCTACGCCAAAATCCCCAAGTTAATGATGGCGAACAAAAAGAGACTCAGAATGGACAGCTGATCACGGACGCGGAAAAAGAGGCCGTATTTATTTTGCGGAAGAGTCCATCAGGCATTTAATACGCGCGCATTTGATTAATGTTGGTCCACCTCTATCAGCCCAAGATGCTGGGGAGCGACGGCCCCCGCTGTCTGTTCTATCGATAATCCCGAGTGACAATGTAGCTTTCCTGTTTCATTATTCCCGCAGACTATCGGACAGGAAATTAATCACATCTGACACGATAACAAACCGGCCAAAAAAATCGCACAGATAACTGCGAGAGCCTCTGCTCGGGAGAAGAAACGTTTCGCTGCAGTCCGGGCGGGCATCGTCAGCTGATCTGGTTATGGTGGCCCCGACAAATGACAGGCGCGTGCAGGGGGAACGGACTCAATTACGAGCCACCGGTGACAGAAATGACGGATTGCCTCCGTGACGAACACTTTGTTTGATTGCATCGGCCCTCCGCGCTTGACGGAAGCCCTGCAACAAATGAAATACGCAGCGGGAGAAAAAAAGTTTTGCCGCGTTATGAATTTTTATGCACTTCTGTACGAGACAGAATCAGAAAGATATATCGTTCATGAATACAATTTCATAACCACAGAGGCATCCAAATGACTTCGATCCCTTGCAGTTGTAGGTGGGCGAATTCTGGTGAGTACTTATCCGTATTGTCTTCTCATTCACGCACAGAATATTTACCGAAATGTCACAGACTGCATCTTGGAACACCGTACAGTGAAGGTATTTCTTTTTGGAACTAAGTTAACGAATTTAGGAGAAGGTCGGCTAGTATCGCAACGTAAGCGTTTTATTGCAAAAAATGTTTTAATTGGATCGTAAATTGTTATAAACTTGAATTTTTCCATCAGCTCACATAATTTGTTAAGAAATTGTCGACTTGTTCCGTGATGAGACCTGTCGATCGCTGCAAATTAGTGGAGTTAGCTGTCCTCACTCTTAAGTCTTCATTTCTTTTGATCATCGTACAAGACTTTACCCGTTTTCAGTTTTTTCTTACTGAACCGTCGTTTCACTTTCAGTTGTTCTGCATATTTGTACGCTAGATGTAAGAAATCACCTTCAGTGAAAGGCATAAGCTTGCTGTCTTAATTTTTGACAAGATCGTACGATAATGTTTCCTGTTAATCACTGAATGCTTCCTGGAAAAATGCACTTCCTAGAACAGGTTGCATGGCCACCTATATTTCCCGTAAAACATTAAGTCTACCACCAACTATACTCCTTGGAACTAAATATTTCTCATTCACTTCCCTGACTGTTATTTAAAGAAGTCTTCGTCTTTGCTATTAAATAAAATGCTTAAAAAATTAGACTTTTATGATAACTGTTATGTCCGATACAATCCAAAAGTTCTGCTTTCGTAGTTTAAAATTCCCCATGTTGTTAATTCAGTAAGACATTGTCACAGTCTACAATATAGGGAAGAACACTCCGAAGTTACGTTCGTGCACCGGAAAACTCACTAGGAACGGAAAACTTGTCGCCACTTCGAAATGTACTCTTATTTGATTCAAAATCGCGTAAGTGGTGTTGTTCCTCCATAGTTACACTGCAGTGGCGCGCCAGGTGTTCTCACTAGCGCTAGATATTGTAAATAGCACAGTCCGATACAGTCCGTTGTCCGATACCACCAGACTACGTTAGGTTCTTTTCTCTAGTACTAATAGTCTTATGAATCTGTGCCAACAGGCAAAAGTATACTTAGTGAATTACTTATTCAAAACATCTATAAGATTTCATAATCAGTTCAGGATCTGTAAATGACATTTTTCGCATACGTTAGCGTGCAGAGATCAGAGTATTTTGTTTCATATGTTAAATACATAACTTTCCTTTCCACATAGATACATAGAACGCGGAACTTTGTAACATCTTTCGACAGTTGCTGGCTGTGTTGACACTGAGGCCTTCATCAAGAAAGAGCTGAAATAGTGCTGAACGAAATGTAGATGTCAGCTCTATAGCGCAGCTCGAGCGTTGTGACAAATAGTAATTTGTGTTAGTTCTGGATTCAGGCCAAAATTGCATGATTATCGCGAGCAGTCGCCTTGACCATGTCTCCATAACTGATCGAAATTTTCGGTGTCACTGATGTTGGATCAAATATTTGAGCGGTGCAAGAACAAAGACTCCCTATAAATCACACAGTGGAATATGTCAGAATTTTCATAGCGAAACGAGACTGGGAAATGGACAAATGGGGAATCAAATCGATGCGAACATGTCTCCATAACCAACTCAAATTTTCGTTGTCACTGATATTGGGTCAAATGTTTGAACGGTGCAAGAACGAAGACTCCCTATAAATCACACAGTGGAATATGTCGGAATTTTCATAGCGAAAGGAGACTGGGAAATGGACAAAATGGGGAATCAAATCGATCAGCGCGATTTCTCGTTATGATAAAAAAAAGAGGATCAATTGCTTGAAAGTAGTCAGGATAATTAAGAAAAACTTAATTAGTGATCTGAGGAAAAAATTTTATGCGAATTTTCAAAGCAGAACTGAGAGCAGGAAATCGACAGACGGGGTATCAAATTGAGCAGCGTAGGATCTACTTTGGTAAATAAATATTAAATTTCTTGAAAGTAGTGAAGGTAATTAAGGAAAACTTAATTAGTGATTTGACGGAGAATTACACAATGCGTAGTTGTTCGAATTCTTATAGCCAAAGCAAGAGTTGGAAATGTGCAGATAGGGTATGAAATTGACCAGCGCAAGGCCTGGCTTTGTAAAACAAGGTTGAACTGCTTCAAAGCAATCAGTGTAACTAAGAAAAGCTTAATCAGTGATTTGAGGAAATATGTATATCCGAATTTTCATTGCCACACGAAGTGTGAAAAATGCACAAATGGCCGTATCAAACTGACCAGTGTGAGGTCTAGTTTTGCAAAAAGAAACATTTAACTGGAATTTCCTTCCATATTGAAACTGAGTGCAAGACAGGAGCTCAAACACCTGGGGCCTATCTTTGCATTTGGTGAGCACGTGCTGCTCTGAGTTCTCCCATTCTGTCTCCTCTCTCTCTCTCTCTCTCTCTCTCTCTCTCTCTCTCTCTCTCTTCCTCTCTCCTCTCTGTCTCTCTCTATCTCTCTTCCTCTCTCCTCTCTGTCTCTCTCTCTCTCTCTCTCTCTTCTTCTCTCCTCTCTGTCTCTCTCTCTCTCTCTCTCTCTCTCTCTCTCTCTTCCTCTCTCCTCTCTGTCTCTCTCTCTCTCTTCCTCTCTCCTCTCTGCCTCTGTCTCTCTCTCTCGCCCTCTCTCTCTCTTCCTCTCTTCTCTCTGTCTCTGTCTCTCTCTCTCTCTCTCTCTCTTCCTCTCTCCTCTCTGTCTCTCTCTCTCTCTCTCTCTCTCTCTTCCTCTCTCCTCTCTGTCTCTGTCTCTGTCTCCGTCTCTCTCTCTCTCTCTCTCTCTCTCTCTCTCTCTGTCTTCCTCTCTCCTCTCTGTCTGTCTGTCTCTCTCTCTCTCTCTCTCTCTCTTCCTCTCTCCTCTCTGTCTCTCTCTCTCTCACTCTCTCTCTCTGTCTCTCTCTCTCTCTCTCTTCCTCTCTCCTCTCTGTCTCTCTCTCTCTCTCTCTCTCTCTATCTCTCACTGTCCGTCTCCTTTTAGCTAAATGGTCAGCGCATCTGACTGCACTGCGCTGTAGCAGACCCGGGTATAGTTGGCGGCCGGGTCGGACATTTTCTCCGCTCGGGGATTGGACGATGTACTGTCATCATCATTTCATCATCACCATCCTCAAAAAGGTCGCCCGATGTGGGCCCACCTGTAAAGACTTGCAACTCGGCGGCTGATCTATTCTGTCAGTTATCAGCCGTTCTCGGAGCCACGTGCGCGGGGCTCTGAGCGGCACTTCGTGAGCGGGCCGTTGTTTACTCGGGCGGGTAGTCGTACTGCAGTATCAACAGATGACCTTGACCGACGATAGTACTTTCGCACATAAAGCCCACAATAAAATTAACTTCCCATGCCCAGTACGTGCCACATAAAGCGTACGAAGTAGAGCGTTTTCTGCGTGAAGTAATGCAGATCGATTCACAGGGGCTCCTCGGAATACACCTCTCGACCGTCTCCACCGGAAATTTGTTGATGATGGATGGATGTCGTTTCCATCATTCGCTCCGGCCACACTTATTATGGACGCACTCCGACCTTACGGGAAGGGATTAAGTGTTGTGGAAGAAAAGTTCGAGACGTATCCTGTTCTGGACGGAGTGCTTAAGGAACAAATTGAACTGAGCGCACAGATCCCATCATACGTAACCATTGGTGGCTGTCGAGTGATCGTCATTTATGACGATCAGCCGCAGACTTGTTCAGTGTGCTGGCAGGGAGGGCATGTTCGCTCCGAATGCCTACAGAGACGCCTCGTCCAGATACCACACGCTGACACGATGCCTATATCGCAACCAACGTTTTTACCTGTTACCTACGTTGAGGCAGCCAGGAACGTTACGAACGCGTACGTTGTTCTCTTCCAGTTACCGACCCTGCGCCCAGTTTCCGCTCCCACGGTGCCACGGGCTGTGTCGGAACCGTTGACATGCTCGTCTGCGGAGTCCCTGTCTGCGCTTTATCCGTGTGAAGAAGAGGAGCAGCTGAAGGTCAATCGGGCGCTGAGATGTGGGAGGTACTTACTGTTCGTCACGACCCACAGGATGTAGACACGCGTTACTGCAAGCATAAGTCGGCCAAAGGCCTAAACAAGAGTAGGCTGTTCGCACGAAACGCTTCTCAAGATGCATTAGAGAGGATAAGCGCTCTGTGGCCGGGGCTGCGGATCCTGCTACAGCGGTTCGTCGTTTGCTGCTTGCAATGGCCACCCAAGGACAACAGCAGCTCGACGGTGATCAACCTACAGAGAGGCTCCCTGGCGATGATGTGGCTAAGACACCAGTTGAACCTCATCTGTCTCTTAATGTACCACACCTCCACCTTGGTATCTGGGCATCTGAGGTGGAGAAGGCAGGAATGATGTCAGACTCGAACAACCACCCGATGCCCACGGCCGATGGTTCGTCGGACGGACACCTTGTCTAGGCCGATCACTAATATACGTTAAATGTTTTCGATAGCGTAGAGCGACAGTCATACAATGCTTTCTAAAAGAGGTACTCGCGATTTGGTTGTGTATTAAAATATTTACGTTTTGTACTATACAGATTTAGGTTTTTCTGGCTTTATCAAGTACAATGCTAAAAGTGGTTAGGGCATTCTTAAGTGTGTCTGTTAAGGCTGTCCAAACGGACTGGCTTAATAGACATGACTTAATAAGGACGGACAAGAGTGGTGTAGACAGTCTCTTTAGTAGACGCGTTGCACCTTCAAAACGTTCTGTCAATAAAACATAGTCTTTTGTTTGCCTTCCCCACAACATTACCCATGTGATCGTTCTAATTTAAGTTGTTCGTGTTTGTAATTCCTAAGTATTTAATCGATTTGAAAGCACTTAAAATTGTGTGAATTATCCTGTAATCGAAATTTAACGGATTTCTTTTTGTACTCATATGAATAACCTCCCAGTTTTCCATACTGAGAGACAACTGCCACTTTTCGCGTTATTGCCGGCCGCGGTGGTCTAGCGGTTCTGGCGCTGCAGTCCGGAACCGCGGGACTGCTACGGTCGCAGGTTCGAATCCTGCCTCGGGCATGGGTGTGTGTGATGTCCTTAGGTTAGTTAGGTTTAAGTAGTTCTAAGTTCTAGGGGACTTATGACCTAAGACGTTGAGTCACATAGTGCTCAGAGCCATTTGAGCCATTTTTTTTTCGCGTTATTCAAATATCGTGTCTCAGTCATTTTGCAATTGGTTTTGATAAAAAGTCAGCGTAAATGAGCACGGTCGCTTCCGAGGTGGAGAAAACGAACAGATAAATCGCAAACTCGTGGTTACTACCTCGCGACAGCTGTTCACGAGTAAAAGTTATGAAGTCCTGCCACTAACTGAGGTCGACGGGACGTCTCTCGGCGATTTTGTGCCATCCGATCTACGCGCAATGTATGCTTCCTTCGAGAGCAAAGGGGTTGCCAAAGGGAGTGGAGACAGGGATGTCGACGGTTGCTTAAGTTTTCAGCTGTCCGGTCCACCCCATACAGGTTAGCGCAACTGGGGTGGCGTCAGAGATCTGGGCGCTGGGGAGGCATGAGTCCCTCCGCGTTACGTCGCATTAGGTTGCATTTTTGAAACCAACGCCCATTAGAACTTCAGCCGTTTTACTCCTGTTTGAGAAATTTATGAATTAACTGATAAGTGATCCGAGAAATATCACCGACCTTATAGACCTCTGCTCAGACAAACTATCTGTGATTACGGATAACTTGAGAAGATTACTCTTCATGGATAACGAAGCGAATTAAATTCATCGTCTTTTTAATAAAGGTGTGTGTAGCTCAGCGTCTACTACCGCTGAACTCTTAATTGTATAAGCGTCCCGAATCTGACATTGGAATAGCAGTTATAATATTATTTTACTCTCTTCTATTTCTCTCTCTCTCTCTCTCTCTCTCTCTCTCTCTCTCTCTCTCTCCCTCTCTCTCTCCCTCTCTCTCTCTCTTTGTAAAGGCTGTGGGCTGGACATCTATAGAGACTTCAACACGTTCTCTAAATGTCTATGGAAAATCTCTGTGTTACAGCCCGAGTTTAATAAGGTTATGGATCGACACTGGTTCACAAAACGTTCTGAGGAATTAGGATCATAAGTTCCTCTCTGAAACCTTCCTACAGGTCGAAATCTGTGAGCTATTCTCTGTATATTTTAGTGACTTCACTACCTATCGTGTCCCATGCTGCGCTTAGAATTCAAGAAGCAGGCCATTACTTCGTGGTGCTTTATTTTTTTTTTTTTTTGAGCTATCTTAATCGTGTTGGTTATATTTCTTTTTGTGAAAGGGGCTGAGAGCATTTTTCCGTCTTCTGGATCAAGGTTGCATTGGATACATTGAACGATCTCGCTTTCCTGTTCGGTTCCGCATTGGTTGTTGTCCTGCATACAGTAAACAAAAATATGATAGTATTTAATTTTTTATATCCGTCTGTGTCTCGCAGGAAACCCCTTGTTCCTCAGTCAAGTGCGACATCAACTTTTGTTGGCGCGTTTATGTTTCCGCTTTACAAGTAAAAAGAGAGATTTTCTCATCGTTTAGTTTGCCCTGCAAGGCCTGCCGTGTCAGAGACGTAAGTTTACCTTTGACCCTTTTAATTTGTACGGAACGTCTTTGCAAGTTGTCGTGGCCGGCGTATAATTCCCGAGGGTACGTGAAGTAGTATTCACTGGTGCTCTTATTCCATACTGTATTTGTTGTAACATATCGTTTAATGATCTTTATCAATTTATGTTTAATGAGCTGTAACCACGAATATAGTCGGTTCCTAAACGTGGCTATTTGGGTATAGATGCGTTCCATTGGGTAATTATGCCTTGTTTTGAACGTGCCTCTAGCATTAGCGAGATGTTCAGTTGCCACAGACTCGTACCGCTCTAAATTTTTTGAGCGCTGCCTTTAAACCAAATATGGTAAGCATACTGGCCATAACTCTTGGTGTGACACCCGAGGTTGAAGTGTTTTGGGTACGTATATTGCATCCCATCTGCTGCCCGATGTAGGTGTTACGAAGGTGGGGGCTGTATCGTTGGGCCGCAATATTATCCACGTATCTTCCATGTCCAGTTCATTTACTGAATGTTTTATATTTTCGCTACACACAGATGTCAAAAGTAATGGGATAGCAGTATGTAAATATACATGGCGGTAATATCGTGTATGCAACGTATAAAAAGGTAGTGCACTGGTGGAGCTGTCATTTGCACTGAGGCGATTCATGTGAAAAAGTTTCCGACGTGATTATAGCTGCACGACGGGAATTATCAGACTTTGAACGCGGAATGGTAGCTGGAGGTAGACTCATGGGACATTCCATTTTGGAAATCGTTAGGGAATTGGGTATTTCGAGATTAACAATGTCACGATTATGCTGAGAATACCACATTTCAGGCATTACCTCTCACCACGGATAATGCAGTGCCCGACGACCTTCACTTAGTGACAGAGAGCAGCGGCGTTTGCGAAGAGTTTTCAGTACTAACAGACATGCAACACTCCAGAAATCAATGTGGGACGTACGAGGAAAGTTTCCGTTATGACAGTGCGGCAAAATTTGGCGTTAATGGGCTATGGCAGCAGACGACCGACTCAAGTGCCTTTGCTAACAGCACGAAGTGGCCTGCAACCCCTCCCCTGGGTTCGTGACCATATCGGTTGGACCCTGCACGGCTGAAAAACCGTGGCCTTATCAGTTAGTCCCAATTTCAGTCGGTAAGATCTGATGGTAGGGTTCGAATGTGGCGCAGATTCCATGAAGCCATGTACCCAAGTTGTCAACAAGAGCCGGCCGGGGTGGCCGAGCGGTTCTAGGCGCTACAGTCTGGAACCGCGCGACCACTACGGTCGCAGGTTCGAATCCTGCCTCGGGCATAGATGTGTGTGATGTCCTTCGGTTAGTTAGGTTTAAGTAGTTCTAAGTTCTAGGGGACTGATGGCCTCAGAAGTTAAGTCCCATAGTGCTCAGAGACATTTGAACCATTTTGTCAACAAGTCGCTGTGCAAGTTGGTGATGTGGTTAAGTGGAATATACTGGATCTAAGGCGCTACAGTCATGGACTGTGGGGCTGGTCCCGGCGGAGGTTCGAGTCCTCCCTCGGGCATGGGTGTGTGTGTTTGTCCTTAGGATAATTTAGGTTAAGTAGTGTGTAAACTTAGGGACTGATGACCTTAGCGGTTAAGTCCCATAAGGTTTCACACACATTTGAACATTTTTTTGTACTGGATCCTCTGGTCCAACAGAACCGATCATTAACTATAAATGGTTATGTTCGGCTACTAGGAGACCATTTGTAGCAAACAACGATGGCATTTTTATGTTATGACAATGCGCCATGTCACCGGGCCTCAATGGTTAGCAAATGGTTTAAAGAATATTCTGGACAGTTCGACCGAATAGCCTGGCCAACAAGATCGCCCGACAGGAAACTCACAGAACATTTACGGGACATAATCGAGAGGTCAGTTCGAGCACGAAATCCGGCACCAGCAACACTTTTGCAATTAAGGACTACTGTGGAGGTAGTATGGCTCAGTATTTCTACAGGGGACTTCCAACGACTTGTTGAGTCTATGCCACGTCGAGGCGCTGCACTACGTCGAGCTAAAGGAGGTCCGACACCATATTAGGAGGTATCACACGACTTTTGTCACCAGAGTGTAACTGAAATTTGGGACATGGTCCTGTATATGCATTACGCAATTAAAATCTCCTCCTAAAATAATCGTCCGTTGAGGGGGTGCTAGGAGTGGTACTACCTCATCTTGGAAAAACTGTCCTCTCCATGATCAACTATTTGTGCCTGATGACGCGTAGATGTTAATTAACAACCAACATTCTAAGGGTAATGCTTTTTCTCTCCCGTTTGTCAGCATAGCTACCGTTTGGAATTGAATTTCCTCTTTAAAAAAATATAGCTTTTCCTCCCGATTGTTCTACGTTAATTACTGCTTCGTACCCTTATGTTTCGTTTATGTGTGCGGACGAGACCTCTTGTAAGAAAATGATGTCTATGTCTCCGGCACGTAAGTAGTTTTGCAAAGCCTTAACTTTTGTGTGGCCTGGATGACACTGATGTTCGGTGTTGCTATTTTATAATATTTCACTTTTATTATAACGCGTAATTCGACTGCATTAGTTGACCAATGAAGCACCTAAATCTTCGGCCCACAAAATTTGCGAGTCCGACAGCTGAAGATCAGCTTTTTCCTTTGCCTCGCCGGAGGTGGTTGCTGGGGGCATGTTTAGCTGCACTTTTCTGATTCTTGGGTCGCCTTTCCTTGATTCCCTTACTTTTTTTGCCACCTTAATTACCATTTTTCAATAATTTCCTTTTTGCGCATTTATTTCTGCTCTTCATCTATTTCTTTTCGTGTGATCTTCCAAGTTTGTTATCTGGTGTCTATTTTCATAACCTGAAGGTCATTGATTTTCGTTGTGTGAACGATATTCGACTATTGTGCCAACTTCTTGTCTGGTGCTACGTTGGCTTCAACTGATGTCTCTATTTGTTGTGAAATTTTTGTGTGTGTGTCTAGAGGTTCCTCGCTTTTAGAGTTAGCATGCCATGTCTCGATTTGAAACGTTTTCGTGTATCCGTCTCTGATAACATTGAAGAACTGTTTTTGAGATGTCCTGGTTAACCGCAAGCAATATTATCTCTATTCGCGATGGCTCGTTTGGCTATTTTCTGGCAGAATGGCATCTTCCCTTGAACAGGAGGGAATGTTTTGACCTTAGAGATTTTCACTAGCCTTTTGTGAATATGTCTGAAAGGTTTCACTCTTTTCGTGTTTCCTATAGATTGTACTTTGTGCTTTCCCTCGAGTTTGCCTATTAAAGTGACATGCTAGCTTACAAATGTTGTATAGAACCATACTTCGGGCATGGTCTCTGCTGTCCCTCATTGATTATTAAGTCCCTGAAGCCCTTTATCGTGATATAGGAAGGTTTATGCTGAGGTCTATATTAATCGCATTTACCCCGTTGTCCAAACTGAAATGACTATTAGTTGACTATTTCTCTGACGGAAACTGTAACATTGTACCGTTTTGTAAAAGAACTTGTACAATTTTTGTGCGTTCTATTTCAAACGGTATATTATACACTCCAACTAGTGTCAAGCCTTATCCAACAATGGAAACATTCACCTACATAACTCACCATTGGATGACCTGAAATCTTCACGTTTTCCTTTGTTTATAGGATTCTGAAACATGTTTCCTTTCGTTTAGAGTGACATAAACCGCGTTAGTTGAGAAATAATAGCGAAATTCTGAGACGTCGTCATCTCTTAGCCCTATTCCGTGGTGCAGCCAATCATCGATTTCTGTTACTTTAGGCCTTTCACATCCGAAAGAGAACGAACATTTCAAAGTGGCTTTTCTCACTGGGTGTTTCACCGCGCTGCTTGCAAGCGTACTTACAGTTCACAGTAACAACACATTGCCTAACTAGCGATGTTTAGCGCCGGTGGTCTGAGAGCTGGCTCACTCATCGTTCTCCCGACACGACCTGGGTGGAACACGCTATCCAAGCACGACTCACGATCCCGTCCTCGCAGATATACTTCCTCCAGTCCACACCGACCTTCCACTCTTCACAGAAGTTCTCCTTCAAAGCACTCCTGCAACGAAGTAAACGAGTTTGATGGCTAGGTGGCGAGGTACTGGCGGAAGTACAACTGTGAGAACGTTTTGTGAGTCGCTCGAGGATAGCTCAGTCGGTATAGCAGTTGCCCGCGAAAGCCATAGGTACTAGGACTAGCTTCAATTCCCAGTACGGCACAGAGTTCAAAGTAGCACACACATTGCTACAGAGTGAAAATTCTGGAAACAACGGCTAGATGGTGTCTAAGCACTGTCTCCACAGTGCTCATCAGTGTGGGATCCGTACCAGATCGGGTTGACGGAGGAGATAGAGAAGATCCAAAGAAGAGCGGCGCGTTTCGTCACAGGGTTATTTGGTAACCGTGATAGCGTTACGGAGATGTTTAACAAACTCAAGTGGCAAACTCTGCAAGAGAGGCGCTCTGCATCGCGGTGTAGCTTGCTGTCCAGGTTTCGAGAGGGTGCGTTTCTGGATGAGGTATCGAATATATTGCTTCCCCCTACTTATACCTCCCGAGGAGATCACGAATGTAAAATTAGAGAGATTAGAGCGCGCACGGAGGCTTTCAGACAGTCGTTCTTCCCGCGAACCATACGCGGCTGGAACAGGAAAGGGAGGTAATGACAGTGGCACGTAAAGTGCCCTCCGCCACACACCGTTGGGTGGCTTGCGGAGTATAAATGTAGATGTAGATGTATACGTTCTTGAAGGAGTGCTATCCCCGCAAGGTACACAGTGGAGCGTCTGCGAATTTTTAAACATACAATATGAGCAGTAAGAAGTAAAGCCCAGGGGGGGGGGGGGGGGGGATGGGAGGTGTTGAGTGTCGTGTTTGGATTGCTCAGTCGGTAGAGCTACTTGTCTGCGATAGGTGCAAGTACCGGCCCAGTACGCACAGTCATACAGGTTTACGTTGCTACGTAGCTTCAGGTCAGTGCAACTCTGCTACAGAGTGAAAATTCATTCTGGAAAAGACTAAATTGCTGGAAAGTAATCGGGATAATGAAGAAAAACCCACCAGAAAAATACCCTCTACTAAACGCAAAAACGTAAACTCCGTCCACATGCCCTAACGGGTCCATCGTTTCCGACAGACCGTCGTGTCATCCTATGCCATTAGCGTCATTGTATACGGTTGGAGCGGAGTGGGACCAGCACTCAGCTCTCCGGCCGCTACTACTCTGTCAAGCAGCTTCCCAGTTGGCCTCACGAGCCTGAATGCACCCCGTTTCAGTCCTCCCATCAAGAAAAAGTCCCTGTCACTACTGGAAATCGAATGCAGGTCCTCCTCATGGTAGTCAGCCACGCTGACCACTCAATTACGGAACTGGAGAAATATCCTCTAGCTCTTGTTAAAATTCTGATTTAGACATTGAACTTTAAACTCTCAGTCAACACCTCATGTGCTCTCTTTTCATCTACATATTTTAATAATAATAGAACACCGATCGATACTCAAATATATTGCACAGGGCACGGATCAGGATGGGAGGGCATCGGAAAGTAAGGTCAGAAACAAGGGATTTAACTAAAGGGAGCTTGGTATATATTCTTGGTGCTCGGAATACAAGCCGGCCGCTGTGGCCGAGCGGTTCTAGGCGCTTCAGTCCGTGACCACGCAACCGCTACGGTCACAGGTTCGAATCCTGCCTCGGGCATGGATGTGTGTGATGTCTGTTGTGTTGTCAGAAGAGCCAACACCGTGTTACTAGAGGAGGCCGAAATGCACTCGTTTTAGCTCACGCAGGCTGGTGTGAAGAGGGAAGAACTATACTGACGTGAGGTCTGGAACATGACAAGAAATTAGAATTCAGAAAGCGGACGTAATTAGTTTGATACTTAACTTTAATCCATTAATGATGAACGTCGCTCTTGACGGTACATGATTCACAATATTATCAGTTCAGAATACATTCTTGAATAATATGGCGCCTTGCTAGGTCGTAGCAAATGACGTAGCTGAAGGCTACGCTAAACTGTCGTCTCGGCAAATAAGAGCGTATGTAGACAGTGAACCATAGCTAGCAAAGTCGCCTGTACCACTGGGGCGAGTGCTAGGGCGTCTCTAGACTAGACCTGCCGTGTGGCGTCGCTCGGTCTGCAACCAATGTTAGTGGCGACACGCGGGTCCGACGAATACTAACGGACCGCGGCCGATTTAAAGGCTATCACCTAGCAAGTGTGGTGTCTGGCGGTGACACCACAATGTCCTTAGATTAGTTTGGTTTAAGTAGTTCTAAGTCTAGGGGACTGATGACTTCAGATGTTAAGTCCCATAGTGCTCAGAGGCATTTGAACCATTTTGAACTATTCGGAATACAAAAAGAGCTCGCCCAGGGGAGGAGGTAAAGGCCGATTGCCAGTCTAGGTTGTTGGCGCAAATAAACGAATAGGAGCCATGAGGAGAGGTGGTTCACCTTCGTATGGCTGGTGTCTGGCCCTGACAAACAGGGCCAAGGGGGTACGGTGGGAGCCGTCCGCTCTGGCTGAAGCCCGGATTGCGAGAAAGCAGACACAGACGGCACAAGGCTGTCCATTTACTGCGAAGTCTGTAACACTAGAGAGATACGCAACTGATGTCTGCCCTCCAAGGTTCCCAGCAGCAATGTATCTGACTCGCCTCCGACATTCCCTGTTGGCTAAATGGTGGTGTGCATACGCTGGTTTATTCAGCAGGACGTCAGGGAGTGTGGCGTGATGCCAAATTCAGCAAGCAGCAGTAAATGTGGAGTGATGTTAGCTCTGCGGTTCTTACGCACAGTAGAAACTGACAATGGGGAGCGTTTGTAAGAAATGGTGGGAAGACAGAGTTTAAAATAAATTTTTCTGAATAAAAATCCTCAGTATTCCTAGACTGGCTGGCCATCCAGCACACCTTTCGTTCTTCCACAGACGTGGTGACTACAGTGTTCACAAGTTTGTCAGACATACCTTTGGAAAAGCAGTGGCACAGAAAAATGGATCCAAAAAACTAGAGGAGGGCTGTTTTACACTTGTAGTATGTAGTCCTGGACAGAAAGAAAGTCATCATCAGTCGTAATATCATCAGTATTTTATCGCAGATCTAGATTTTCAGCTAACAGCGCAGCTATCATCAGTGCGTTATGGGTAGACATGTAGACTCAGCATAGTTATAACGACGCATATTACAATATAGCTTTGTTATACAGGGTGTTAGAAAAAGGTACGGCCAAACTTTCAGGAAACATTCCTCACACACAAAGAAAGAAAATGTGTTATGTGGACATGTGTCCGGAAACGCTTACTTTCCATGTTAGAGCTCATTTTATTACTTCTCTTCAAATCACATTAATCATGGAATGGAAACATACAGCAACAGAACGTACCAGCGTGACTTCAAACACTTTGTTACAGGAAATGTTCAAAATGTCCTCCGTTAGCGAAGATACATGCATCCACCCTCTGTCGCATGGAATCCCTGATGCGCTGATGCAGCCCTGGAGAATGGTGTATTGTATCACAGCCGTCCACAATACGAGCACGAAGAGTCTCTACATTTGGTACCGGGGTTGCGTAGACAAGAGCTTTCAAATGCCCCCATAATAGAAAGTCAAGAGGGTTGAGGTCAGGAGAGCGTGGAGGCTATGGAATTGGTCCGCCTCTACCAATCCATCGGTCACCGAATCTGTTGTTGAGAAGCGTACGAACACTTCGACTGAAATGCGCAGGAGCTCCATCGTACATGACCCACATGTTGTGTCGTACTTGTAAAGGCACATGTTCTAGCAGCACAGGTAGAGTATCCCGTATGAAATCATGATAACGTGCTCCATTGAGCGTAGGTGGAAGAACATGGGGCCCAATCAAGACATCACCAACAATGCCTGTCCAAACGTTCACAGAAAATCTGTGTTGATGACGTGATTGCACAATTGCGTGCGGATTCTCGTCAACCCACACATGTTGACTGTGAAAATTTACAATTTGATCGCGTTAGAATGAAGCCTCATCCGTAAAGAGAACATTTGCGCTGAAATGGGGATTGACACATTGTTGGATGAACCATTCGCAGAAGTGTACCCGTGGAGGCCAATCAGCTGCTGATAGTGCCTGCACACGCTGTACATGGTACGGAAACAACTGGTTCTCCCGTAGCACTCTCCATACAGTGACGTGGTCAACGTTACCTTCTACAGCAGCAACTTCCCTGACGCTCACATCAGGGTTATCGTCAACTGCACGAAGAATTGCCCCATCCGTTGCAGCTGTCCTCGTCGTTCTAGGTCTTCCCCAGTCACGAGTCATAGGATGGAATGTTCCGTGCTCCCTAAGACGCCGATCAATTGCTTCGAAAGTCTTCCTGTCGGGACACCTTCGTTCTGGAAATCTGTCTCGATACAAACGTACCGCGCCACGGCTATTGCCCTGCTAATCCACACATCAAATGGGCATCCGCCAACTCCGCATTTGTAAACACTGCACTGACTGCAAAACCACGTTCGTGATGAACACTAACCTGTTGATGCTACGTTCTGATGTGCTTGATGCTAGTACTTTAGAGCAATGAGTCGCATGTCAACACAAGCGCCGAAGTCAACATTACCTTCCTTCATTGGGCCAACTGGCGGTGAATCGAGGAAGTATAGTACATACTGACGAAACTAAAATGAGCTTTAACATGGAAATTAAGGGTTTCCGGACACATGTCCACATAACAACTTTTCTTTATTTGTGTGTGAGGAATGTTTCCTGAAAGTTTGGCCGTACCTATTTGTAACACCCTGTATATAAGCATCAGTCAACTGTTGACAGTTTGATGCCTGTACAGATTCCAGGCGTGGGCAAGGTCATAATTCTCTGTCGGCTGGGGCGTGCCAAGTGCCTCGTATACCGTGATGTTTATCTCTGACCAGCTGTCTCTCTCTCGTGCCTCCTTTCGATGCGTAAGTCACGTAACCTCAAACAGTGTTACAAAATGCGTTACAAGCAATTAATAAAGAACAACATTACATCTTTTCACCGTAGACCGCCGCGCGGGGTAGCCGTCTGAGGCGTCTTGTCACGGTCCGCGCGGCTGCCCCCGTTGGAGGTTCAAGTCCTCCCTCGGGCATGGGTGTGTGTGTTGTCCACAGTGTAAGTTAGTTTAACTTAGATTAAGTAGTATGTAAGCTTAGGGACCGATGACCTAAGCAGTTTGGTCTCATAAGATTTTATCACAAATTTCAATTTTTTACGTCATAGATTTTACCTCTTCCCTATTGTTAATCCATAAAAATTACAATGTATCATTTGCTTACAAGTTTCCTCCAAATTTCTGTGCTTTATAATTTTTTGAAGAAGCTATAATCTAAATATATCATTTGCAGTGATCTTTTTTGCACACAAGTCAACCATGAGAAAGGTGGTGAAAATTGTTTTTCGATTCATGCAATACTTTTCAAAAGAGTAAACCGCCATTTGACTGTGCATTACTACATTTATCTAATAAGATTTTCACTCTGCAGCGGAGTGTGCGCTGATATGAAACTTCCTGGCAGATTAAAACTGTGTGACGGACCGAGACTCGAACTCGGGACCTTTGCCGTTCACGGGCAAGTGTTCTACCATCTTCTTTTTTTATTTTTCTAAATAAAAATAAAAATAAAAATAAAAACGCGGTCCCTCCGCTTTATGGTCGACCACAATTTTCTTTTTTTGACAGGAAGGCAGGGTAAACAATCTTTATTCGTACAGTTGTGCTGTCCTAGGGATAAGGAAAGTATCGAGACAGCAAAAACAAATTTGAAACCAATAAATCAACGTAAAGGCCGCCCTCGTATTGTTTTATTTATTTATTTTTTTTATTTTTTAACATGAATAAAGTAAATGACAATCCTAGTCACGGGCGGGAGTGAAAATGAAGTTATCATCTGAATCACAACCCCTGCAGCACGCGGTGTCGCATCATAAATCTGGCAGAAAGCCATATGATACGCGTATTGACCATTTCTGCGCATGTGGCGGCATGTATTTCTCCTGCGTCGACCATTCGAAGAACCATTATCTGAGGCGGTTTTAATGTGTTTACCATCGTTGTGTGTGTGTGTGTGTGTGTGTGTGTTTTTTCTTCACGTTAACATAATCCACTCATAACTGGAGCCAACAGGTAGGGGCCAGTTTTCTTCTCAGTGTGCAATATGCCAATATATTTGAACCGCGCAGTACTGTCTCTAGTCGTTCCGCTGCAGGAGTCGTCTCATTTCTGGGACACCCCAGCTGTCGGGCGGATTGTGAAAATCACTTCCTAAAAAATTGGAAAAGTAAGTTCTGTATTTCGTATGACTCCGTATGAGCTCGTGTTGTTCTTGTAAATATATCCAATAATCAAAAATGACTCTGAGCACTATGGGACTTAACTTCTGAGGTCATCAGTCCCCTAGAACGTAGAACTACTTAAACCTAACTAACCTAAGAACATCACACACATCCATGCCCGAGGCGGGATTCGAACCTGCGACCGTAGCGGTCGCGCGGCTCCAGACTGTAGCGCCTAGAACCACTCGGCCACTCCGGCCGGCTACCCAATAATCCATCACGGACTTAATATCGAACGAATACAAATATTTCGTCGCATGTCCAGCGATCCAATTGACTTCATACGTCTTCTGTTTGGGAAAAATGGTCTTGTCCGGTAGAAAAAGTACATCCGATGTGATTTCTGTGTAGTTAGTGCGCCGAAGGAAGGCCAGTATTCGACGCGTCAGAATCCAGACGTCCCTCGCTGCACCACACACTAAACCATGTTCTTCCGTTGCTAAAAGTCCACAGTTTGTGCAAAGAGGAGAATCGACCATATGAACTGTATGTAATCGAATCCTGGTCACAAGTTTACTGTTTATAAGAATATACCACATCGATCTCGCTGCTGTTGACAGTAATGGAGTATGCACTGCACACCAAATGTGGTTCCACGTTCTCGACGGGTATTTGAATTCCATTATGTTGCGGCTATGGTGATCCATCAAGCACCTATAGATCTCTCGAGTCGTGGGTATTCTCGTCGAAGGTACTTTCAGACGAACATAACTATAATCAACAAGAAATGAGGCAATGTGTGCAAGAGAAGGCGAAATGTTGCCTACCGCTATCGGGGGTTCGTACGAAGGCGGAACAAGTACTTCTATCAGAGCTGACGTTATGGTATGCTTTCGTTGTTGCCAATTTCGTATCATCGCTCGCATGTAAAGCGCCAAAGCTTTGTTTCGCACGTTTGTGAGGTTGATGCCGCTGTTCGGGAACTATAGCGTTAACGTGTCATATTTGACCTTAAATAACATCCCAGTACTAACATAATAACCAAAGGCAGCCATGAGGCGGTCTGCAATACCCTTCGGTATTGGTAGGATCCGCGCTAAATGGGGCAGTCGTGACGCTATGTGAACGTTGGTGTATATAACTCATTGGATCATGTCAAAGGCTCTCAGTGAGTTTTTGCGTATCGTCAGTCGAACATTCTGCAGAAGCCGCCGAGAGCTCGCCGATGCTGACCGCCGTAGTGAACGGGTAAATGTGATGCCAAGACATCTCAGCGATTCCACCGTCTGAAACGGTCCCGGTACGTCTTCCAGACCCCGTCCAATGTGCATAATTTTGGATTTCGGGCCGGCCGTGGTGGTCTAGCGGTTCTAGGCGCTCAGTCCGGAACCGCGCGACTGCTACGGTCGCAGGTTCGAATCCTGCCTCGGGCATGGATGTGTATGATGTCCTTAGGTTAGTTAGGTTAAGTAGTTCTAAGTTCTAGGGGACTGACGACCACAGATGTTAAGTCCCATAGTACTCAGAGCCATTTGAACCTTTTTTTTTTTTTAAATGGCGATTTTTTTTTTCGTCATGTTAACGACACTGCCTGCCGCCGTACCGTAAGAGTCTAGACGTTCAACAGCCTGACGCACTTTATGTCCTGATCTGACAAGAAGGATCAGGCCATCCGCACATGCGCGACAAACGAAAGAGTTCTCATTAAGCGCTATCCCAGTAAGTGAGCGCCTCATAACATACATCAGCGGCTCAAGTGCTATCGCAAACAGCATCATGGAGAGTGGACACCCTTGTCGGACTGAGGGAGGGGGCACCCGGGACAATCTGAGCTACCCATGCACGACTCACGCACCGTCCTCACTCACAGTACCTCGTCTCCTACTTTCCAAACTTCGGCTTTTATGCCATTATTTAGTACATTGCTAGAAGTTGTTTGACCGTTATTAAGTCATATCTGTTACGGCAGTCCAAAGAACGTAAACATGTCTTTAAGATGTAACTGTCAAAGAATGACATTCTTTGATAATTACGTCTTAAAAGTATGCGTTACCCTCGTTTACCTGCTTTGGACTACATTAGCAGACATGACTTAATAATCGTCTAACAAATTTTAGAATTGTACTTGATAATGGCATAAAAACCGAAATCTGGATAGTACATTAGATAAATATAGTAGTATACAGTCAAATGTCCGATTACTCTTTCGAAAATGGTGAACATTTCTGCTTAAATGAGCAGTTAACAATATTATTTATTCCTAGGAAGTACTGGTCAGGTGGTCAACTTTTGTTTTGTTATTTAGTTATCATGCGGCTATTCCTTCATTCATGGCCTATGTTAGTACACCTGAGATGTCCACTGATATTAGAGCAAACACCTCACTGTTACCTGTGAGTTCGCAACTAACTACTGCGCCAATGCGTATAATGTGACCCCACTAGTCACGCTGTCAGTGTTACCATATCAGTCTTCTTGTTCATTCTTGTCTCTGATGATTAATCATTCATTTACTATTCAGTTGGAACTCTTCTTCTTAAGACTGTATTTATCATTTGCAATTACTCTCTCACGTATTATAGCAGATAATCTGTCCTGCAACATACCAAGCATACACAAAGCCCTGTTTGCCTTTCACATTATTAATACCACACAATATAATTCCTTTATCATATAGACTGTTTCATTGCATCATATTACATATGTACCTCCGCGCATTGCTTTGGTCTTACCACTGTTTGCACGTCTCAGAGCTTCATTATATAGGTGGTCCGCATATTAATTATCTATTTATTCATCGTTACTGTAGTCCTCTTTTTTTTTACCTACATAATCTTATGACCCGTACTTCGTCCCCTTTTCGGTACAAGTTTCCTCCAATAAGTTTCCTCCAATATCTCAGACGTAGATCCTGTTAACAGTACAGAAAACACACAAAAAATTTACACAGCCTACTCTCACCGGAATTACATATCTTCACGTAAAGCTGCATATCGTCCTAATTAACAAACTAATACTCATAGCGCAGTGCCATCTTGAAACTGGCTCGCTTACACAAATCCCCATTGGCTCAGTGCTACTTCGCAACTGGCTCATCCAACAAGAACCAGCAGCTCACCATTACCTGGCAATGGTTCAATCACTCTCCCATACTGCCAGCACAAATCTACTCGTACCTTGCGACTAGCTCAATTAATTCCCAATACCTTTGGTACTTCACAAATGGCTTACAGAAAATCATCATCACTAATATACACACTTTATCCTTGTTTCAAATTCATCCAGTGTTTGTCCAGTGCTTCTTCTTTTGGCATATCCTACACAGTTTCCATGAGTCTACCTGATGACAATTCCCTTTATCCCATACACAAAAACACTAAGTACGATTTCACGACTCCAATTTACACAGGTAGCTTTCCTTACTGCAGCTGAACATTGAACGACACGATTTGACTTGTGAGTTGACACAGCTTCTCATAAGGGGCGACTTACTTTGAATTTCTACTGTGCTCTTTAGTTTCAACTCCTAAATTTCGTGCGCATTTGCACATTTGTCAGGCACTGTTTCACATGTTATTAACTGTGTAGTGTACAGTACAGCTGCTGGCATCACGATAGGCATTTCTTTTTGTTTGAAGATCGTCTTAAACCGGGCAGAAAATCCACAGAGATTCTGGTTGTATGTGATGTACACCAGCTCCGAGAAGTAATCAATATCTTCAATGTGTGAGAACAATGGTAATGTTACCGATGACAGTACCACAAAAGCGGAGTTATTAAACACGGTTTACCGAAATTCCTTCAGCAATGAAGACGAACTAAATGTCCCAGAGTTAGAATCAAGAACATCTGTTAGTATGAGTAACTTGCAAATAGATACCCTCAACGTAGCGGAGCAGCTTAAATCACTTCATAAAGGCAAGCCCTCCAGTCCGGATTGTATACCAGTCAGGTTCCTTTCAGTCTGTACTGATACAGGACCTCCATACTTAGCCATCACACACAACCGCTCGTTCGTCGAAAGATCTGTACCTAAAGAAATATGCGCAAGTCATACCAATACTCAAGAAGGGAAATAGGAGTAATCCGCTGAATTACTGACCTATATCACTGATGTCGATATGCAGTAGAATTTTGGAACACCGCAGGCAACGATTTATTGACAAATAGCCAACACGGATTCAGAAGATATCGTTCTTGTGAAATACAGCTAACTCTTTATTGTCCCGCAGTAATGAGTGCTGTCCACAGGGGATGTCAAATTGATCCCTTGTTTTAAGACTTACAGAAGGCTTTTGACATCGTTTGTCATAAGTACCTTCCCATCAAATTACGTCCCAACGGAGTATCGTCTCAGTTGTGTAACCGGATACGTGATTTCCTGTCAGAAAGATCACAGTTCGTTGTTACTGACGGAAAGTCATCGAGTAAAAGAGAAGTAATATCTGGTGTTCCCTAAGGAAGTGTTATAGGTCCTCTCCTGTTTCTGAACTATATAAACGTTATGGGAGACAATCTTGTAAAGTCATCAGATGATCAAAAGCAATTGAAAAATGATTTAGACAAGATATCTGTATGGTGCAAAAAGTGGCAGTTGCCTTCATCCACATGAGTACTAAAATAAATCAGCTAAATTTCGATTACACGATAAATCACAAAGATAGAAAGGCTCTTCGCTCAACAAAATACTTAGGGATTACAATAACGAATAACTTAAATTTGAACGATCACGTAGGTAATGTTGTGCTGGAAGCTAACTACAGACTGCGATTTATTGGCAGAACAGTTAGCAAACGTAACAGGTCTACTAAAGACACAGCCTACACTATGCCTTTCCGTCCTATTCTTGAGTACCGCTGCGTCGTGGGGTTTGTGCATCAGATATCTACATCTACATCTACATCCATACTCCGCAAGCCACCTGACGGTGTGTGGCGGAGGGTACCTTGAGTACCTCTATCGGTCCTCCCTTCTATTCCAGTCTCGTATTGTTCGTGGAAAGAAGGATTGTCGGTATGCCTCTGTGTGGGCTCAATCTCTCTGATTTTATCCTCATGGTCTCTTCGCGAGATATACGTAGGAGGGAGCAATATACTGCTTGACTCCTCGGTGAAGGTATCTTCTCCAAACTTTGACAAAAGCCCGTACTGAGCGTCTCTCCTGCAGAGTCTTCCACTGGAGTTTATCTATCATCTCTGTAACGCTTTCGCGATTACTAAATGATCCTGTAACGAAGCGCGCTGCTCTCCGTTGGATCTTCTCTATCTCTTCTATCAACCCTATCTGGTACCGATCCCACACTGCTGGGCAGTATTCAAGCAGTGGGCGAACAAGCGTACTGTAACCTACTTCCTTTGTTTTCGGATTGCATTTCCTTAGGATTCTTCCAATGAATCACAGTCTGGCATCTGCTTTACCGACGATCAACATTATAAGATCATTCCATTTTAAATCACTCCTAATGCGTACTCCCAGATAATTTATGGTATTAACTGCTTCCAGTTGCTGACCTGCTATTTTGTAGCTAAATGATAAAGGATCTATCTTTCTGTGTAGGATCAACGGACGACACAAACAGTTCAAAGAAGAGCAGCACGTTTTGTATTATCGTGAAATAGGGAGATACTGCCAAGGAAATGACACGCGAATTGTGGTGGTAATCATTAAAACAAAGACATTTTTCGTTGCAGTAGGATCTTCGCATGAAATTTTAGTCACCAACTTTCTCCTCCGAATGTGAAAATATTTTGCTGGCGCTCACATACATAGGGAGATGTGATCATCATAATGAAATAATAGATAGCAGAGTTCGCACGGAAAGATTGAAGTGTTCCTTTTTTCCTCGTGCTATTCGAGAGTGAAACGGTACAGAAACAGCATGAAGGTGGTTCGATGAAACCGCAGCCAGGCATTTAACTGTGAATGTTTTCTTCAGGCAACTGTCAGCAGCCGATATATGTTTCAGGAAATTCATGGCACTTGGTTGCATTATAACAGTGTATTAATTTGCTACTAGTTTCGGTCACTGACCATCATCTGGCACCTGAATCAACGTTAGAATACAGAAATGTCAAAAAAACCTCAGTGTTCAAAACGTCATAAAGACAGGAAATAAAAAAAAAAACGGAACTTACAAAAGCTGGCCACTGAAAGTCACATGTCAACCACGGTGAACCACATAATCGAATTAACTGTCAGTTTCATGAATGATAATGCAGAACTACAATACTTTTCACACAAACAGTAGGAAACTAGCCGTATGCAGTCAGGACAAAGCGTGAGTAGTCACAGCACTTATAGCTTCAAAACAACACCAAGATGTCGGGTCGATATAAATCATTACAGAGAAAGATAATTAAAAGATAAAAACAATCATAATTACAACAATTACAGCACAGTTATATGTAAAAAATATACAATAATCATATGCATCAGTTACCAAAAAACCTGTTTTTGATAACGTTTTGATAAGTGATTTTCGTGATTTTTATCTTAAAATTATCTTTGCATGTCGTGATTTGTATCGACTGGACATCTTCTTGATGTTGTCTTTCAGGCTACAAGTGCTTTGGTTACTCATACTATGTCCTGACTACATATGGCCAGTTTCCTGTTGTGCGTGTATGAGGAAGGTTGCTAATATGTCAGAAATATTGCTCTTCTATATTATTACTCATGAAACTGACAGTTAATGCGATTGTATGGTTCAACATGATTGATATGTGACTTGCAGAAGCAAATGTTTCGTAAGTAAATTTGTTCTTCTTGTCTTTATGACGTTTTCCAAGTTGAGGCTTTGTTGTCATTTCTGTTTTCTACCTTTCAGTTACGTGTCAAATGACAGTCAGTGACCGCAACTGGTAGCAAACTAATAAACTGTTATATTGAGGCCAAGTGTCATGAATTTCCTTAAACGTAATTGTAAACTGCAGAGTAATCATGTAGATGTATATCAGACTACCTCCTGTTCACAAATTTCGCTTTCCGCTAACGGACACGAGGGCTGTACTTTCTCTGCATCATCTTACAATTTTCGTACTCCTTAAATGTCTTGATGTAAGAAATATATCTTCCCCTCTACTTGCGGCTTTGCAACATCTCCAGTTCCACAGCATTCTCTTGTATAGTTCGTTGCACATGGTACGGACCAGAAAATATACAGATGAACTTACTGCGTAAGTATTTACTTTTCTTGGATCTTCTCCTTTATTTCAATAATGCTTCGACACCCATGGTGCATTTCACTTTTCTTATTGACTCCTGATTTTCCCTGCATCTTCTGGCCTTCTCAATTATTCTTTCTAGTGCTACTTTCACTTTTTGTCGGTGACGTCTGCATCCAGCAGGTAGATAATCTACAACCTCTCTCTGCTTGCAGTTGGCAGGTTCATTAGCATTAGTGTTAGCGCCATTCCTGTTGCTTCATATTGTCTCTTAGCACTGCTTTTATTTCATTTTGCACCTTCTCTTTGAACATTAATGGTACTTGTTACGGTTTAAGAAAACAATTTTCTGTGTTCCTTTACTCTGAAATGATACAAAAACGTTTGGATCATCCCTGGTGCGTCCGAACCTGTTCCTTGGTGTTCACACTTTTGCCTCTTAAGTCACCCTGTATTTTCACGCAATTCATCATAAACACTGACCATCGCAGACTCGCAACCTACGAATCCTTGATAGCAACTAACCATTCCACAAAGGTTGTGGTATTTATGCCACATCTTCACTTATCTTTCATTACAGTCTTATTGCTACGTTTTAACATTCAGCGTAGGAAGGTTCATTAGCAAGAAGCACACACCACATTACATGACAGATTGCCTCAGAGTATGAAAACAGTGAGACGGATAAGAGCCGCATAATACTGGAATCTATACGGGCAACAGGGATTCATCTGCAAGGCTTGGTGCGAAGGAGCGTAACTTTACTTATTTATATCTACTGGTTCCATATTACTATACACGTCCAACCATACCTCTGGCATTACTTTTGCTGATAGCCTGTTAATAGTAATCTCAATAACTTTCAATCCACATGAAAAACCTCAATACAAATTTCAGTTAATGTTGATAGTCATTGGTAAAAAGTACGGACCAATCACAGAGACACTGTTAAGACAGCTCACTACTAGTCTGTGATCCTTTCCGGAGGAGGCATCACACGAAGCCATGTCTAAACTATAGTCTCGCCTTAAAACAGAACAACCTATTAAAATCTTCTCGAATGTCGTTCTTGTGCAAGCTTGTGTTGATCTCGTGAGAGTTCTAAGATCGTGTGGTGCTTTTTTTTATGACTTTTATGATGCTCTAGAAATAATTAGCACCCGGAAATTTTGCCATGAGCAATGATAGCAGACTGTCTCTCAGGTTCTTTTTATTGAGTTTTTGGTACTATAAATCGAAACAAAGTCAACTGGCATCCCAATATTTCATAATTTAGTTTTTAAAAGCACTGAATTCTTTCCTGTGCACCGCTTCGTTATGCACTGTTTACTGCCTGTACGTCAGAGACAGGGTCCAGCAGAGAAGAAACCAGTCAGATACAATGACTACGAGACATCATTACAAGACAAGAGGTAAGCAAGTTGCCTCCATCTGTGCTAGGGAAAGTGAGCGGACGTTATTTACTGAAATCCACCATGTTTTTTGCTCCTCGCACGTCTTCTTTGGTGTGAAGTGATAGTCAAGAACCCACCGCGTAGTGTTTGTGGGTTACAGTTGGCATCTTTTGAGAATTGCACTTAACATACTCTCACGTGTACATTAATAAGGTGACAGTGGAACACATTACGATAGTCGCAATCCAATTGTGGGCGTAGGGGGAGCTTCAAGTGTTCTTTTTAGCACAAAAGTGTTTAATGTTTGCAATACATTTCCAGACGAGAACTCATATTCTCAGTGTACCACATGAACCTTTTCAAATTATTAGATGTGAAAGAGAACTTGGTAGACTAGACGCCGTAACCTATGAAGATGGTGGTGGTTAGTGTTTAACGTCCCGTCGACAACGAGGTCATTAGAGACGGAGTGCAAGCTCATGTTAGGGAAGGATTGGGAAGGAAATCGGCCGTGCCCTTTCAAAGGAACCATCCCGGCATTTGCCTGCAACGATTTAGGGAAATCACGGAAAACCTAAATCAGGATGGCCGGAGACGGGACTGAACCGTCGTCCTCCCGAATGCGTAACCTATGAAGAGTCACAACCTGGATGGGACCAGCCATACGCTGTATGGAGAACTGGAGAACTCTGAACTGTATTATGGTTGGGGTTTACATATGCAAGAATTTATATAAAGTGGCTCTGAAGCGACGTAGATGGCGCTGAGACAAATAATTTAATACAAGGTAAACGGGGTCGCAAATGTCGCGAAATACCCCAAAAGTGAATGTCAAATGTTGAATATGTGATGTCACCTGATAATGTACGTCGTCGCACATTGGTTTTGCGCGGTCCTACCCACGCCGGTAGAGACCAGTGCTGCGCTCCGCTAGACTATTCTGTTATCGAATGCCCTTTTTTAATTGTGATCTGTTGTAAACGTAGAAGTTACAAAATTATAGTCCTCACTGTATCAAAGCAAAAGCTGCCCTAATCTTGTGTTTCTTTCCTTTTGTCCGCTCTGTTTTAATTATAGACTTTATTTAGTAAAAAACACGCAGACCATTTACTGGTAGCGATGCAGTTCGGAAGCTAATACTTATTTATTTGTGACGCAATACGGTAGGTTTTGATTGTATTGTACTTTGCAATTAACCAGCGGAGATCGCGAGACCAGTAAATAAAATAATGAACCTTAACTGAATGTAAATACACAGTTGTCTGATACAGTGCCAAAAAATACTGCGTGCCAGACACAAGACTCGAAACCTGAGCCCTACGCACTACAGTCGCGCATGTAGGCCTGGAACCACCCGACCTGAGTAGCTGAATTGAGTTGGGACGATCAGGAGCGACAGACCGATAGGCTCCATCGCTACAAAATTTTTGGGGTGTTTCCTGACATTTGTGGCCCCATTTGTCTTATATTAAATGATTTGTCTCAGCGTCATGTACGTCGCTTCGAGGGTTTAGAAGCTTTCTTGAGGAACAAATTCAGGATACTTTCATTGTCGTAATCATAATTAGAATCAGTTATTCCTTGTTGCCCTGATTTCATACCTAATTTTAATTTAAAGTCACCGTTATTGTAATCTTTTACGATATTTTCTTCTGGATTTCTGGGAACAAGTTGGCTCCAACTTCTGCTTTCGACTTTTTACAGGTAAGTCTGTCTTCTACCTTTATTATTTACTTTTCTACGGCCTGTTTCTTTTTTTCCAAATTGCTGCACGTCTTCAAGAGTTGGGATCAACCTTTCAATGGATTTACTAAGGATTGTGTGCTCAGGAGTACGAAGCATTGCTGTTAAACCGGATTGAAGAGGTTCTGCAGGCAACGGTGTTTAAAAGTCAAAATAGTTGTTATAAGGAGTGGAGGGGTTCGATTGAATATAATTGAAGCTGGCCTATTGGTTGCATAAGACATTTTGAACTATTTCAGTACTCAAAGGCTTCCTGTCACTCTTAAGCCTACCTTGATATTGCCACGAGTGGTCGCCTGAGGCAGTACTATTGCCAATGTACTTGCAGTAACATCAGTTGTCATCGGATGATTATTATTATCATCCACATATCAGAAAACGTCAAATGCTTCGAGCTAGAGGCTGCAGTCATGAAGAATTGTCAGTAACACCAGTTTTTTCGAAATAAATTGACGGAAAAAATCGCAACATTAAAAAATAGTTAATGCACAGTAATGAAATTTCGGTAATACATTTGTTTATGTAACTTATTTAACTGATTGAGTTTGCAAGATCACAGGTTAATATAAATACGAGATACGGCTTTGCAAATGTGAAATGCTGGTGCATTGATAACCAGTGTAACCACCAGACTGTTGAATGCAAGCACGTAAGCGTGCATGAATTGTGTTTTACAGGTGCCGTTTGTCAGTTTGTGGGATGGAGTTCCATGCCTGTGGCACTTGGTCGGTCGTAAAGGGACGGTTAACGCTATTTCTGGATAACACTGGAGTTGTCGTCCGATGATGTTCCATATGTGCTCAACTGGAGACAGTTCTGGTGATCGAGCAGGCAATAGGCAACATGCAGAGCATGTTGGGTTACAACAGCGAGCGCTGTTCTTTTAGAAAACATCCCCTGGAATGCTGTTCATGAATGGCAGCACAACAGGTCGTGTCACCATATTGACGAACAAATTTGCAGTAAGGGTGCGTGGGATGACCAGCAGTGTGCTCCTGCTGTCATACGAAATGCACCCCACACCGTAGCTCCAGGTGTAAGTCCAGTGTGTCTAGAACGCAGACAGGTCAGTTTCTGACCTTCAACTGGCCTCCTTCTAACAAACACACAGCCATCACTGGCACCGAGGCACAAGTAGCTTTCAGGAGAAAACACAACAGACCTCCACCCTGCCCTCCAATGAGCTCTCGCTTGACACCACTGCAGTCACAAATGGTGATGGTTTGGGGTAAGTGGAAAGCACGATACCGGGAGTATGGCTCGGAGCTGTCTTTGAATTAACCCTCAGATTGCTGCTGCAGACACAGTACGATTCGCCAGAGCCTTACGCCGAACACGACGCCCTTCTCTCTCGGTAATGCCACGTGGCCATCCAGAGCCCGATCATCTTGCTATTGTACATTGTCGTGACCAGTGCTAGGAGCAATCATGCTCAGTGGTTACATTCCTGTCAAGTCTTTCTGCAATATCGCACAAGGAACATCCAGATTTTGGTTTCTCTGCTACACGACCTCGTTCAAACTAAGTGAGGCGTTGATAATGGCGTCTTTGCTGCCTTATAGGCATTTTTGAATAACATCAACTCACTAAGTCTAATCTCAACGGTAACTAACGCTCAAGACGTTTACGGCGTGTATTTAAAGTAAACCAGGTTTGCTTCCTCACAGTAGCGCTGCTAGTGCCACTCTTTTGTGACTGGTGCGAAATTTGAATAAACGTCATCGTTAAGATGTAGAAACACGTCTGCCAACTTTCGTTTTATGTCACACAACTCCTTCTTGGGGTTGAGATCCTTTTTTCCGTCAGTGTAGTTGTGGTGTGCGTACTGTAAGACCTTCGCTACACACACCATCAGATTATTTGACTTGTCGCTCTAACGAAGTAGGCGAGTGTCAGCAATATGTCTCGTGATCTTATCGTGGCGTGTTTATCTTCTGCCTTTAGGTCAGATGATAGAAATACCACTTGCACGCTTAGAGTAGCAGATTGACGGTGACCAACTTTAAACAGAACTTGATTAATTTTCACACATATTTATTAAAATAATAACAAGCATATTACCTAACTTAATTCTGGATGCTGTTTACAATTGACAATCTGAAGTTCCTTTGGTCTTGGTACGTTAATCTTATTCTCACATATCTCTGATACTTGACAAAGTATCTATACATTTCTCTTCATGGCTATGTACAGGAATATGATAATCTTATTAGGCGCAGACTGAAACTTGACTATAGACTGGTACAGACTGGTGCAGACATATGCAGACTAATGCAGACGGATGCAGACTGGTGCAGACGAATGCAGACTAATCGGAGGTCTGTACACTCGTTATAATACCTCGCGCATTCTGGTGTCATTGCGCGAGTGTGATCCGCGAGGAGAAAAGGTTCTACGTTAGCAGGAATCTCATTGGCTGCGTTACATATTAATATGCGGATCGGCGGAAGCAGAATTTGGTCCATCTCTAAGACAGCGCCATCTCGTAGTGCGGAGACGGACGAGCGCTGCGCCTGCGCTGTTGTGCTTAGCGGGGCGCGCTCTATTGGGAAAGTTGTGTACGCGCTGACTATGCGGAACTACAGGGTGTTTCAAAAATGACCGGTATATTTGAAACGGCAATAAAAACTAAACGAGCAGCGATAGAAATACACCGTGTGTTGCAATATGCTTGGGACAACAGTAAATTTTCAGGCGGACAAACTTTCGAAATTACAGTAGTTACAATTTTCAACAACAGATGGCGCTGCAAGTGATGTGAAAGATATAGAAGACAACGCAGTCTGTGGGTGCGCCATTCTGTACATCGTCTTTCTGCTGTAAGCGTGTGCTGTTCACAACGTGCAAGTGTGCTGTAGACAACATGGTTTATTCCTTAGAACAGAGGATTTTTCTGGTGTTGGAATTCCACCGCCTAGAACACAGTGTTGTTGCAACAAGACGAAGTTTTCAACGGAGGTTTAATGTAACCAAAGGACCGAAAAGCGATACAATACAGGATCTGTTTTAAAAATTTCAACGGACTGGGAACGTGACGGATGAACGTGCTGGAAAGGTAGGGCGACCGCGTACGGCAACCACAGAGGGCAACGCGCAGCTAGTGCAGCAGGTGATCCAACAGCGGCCTCGGGTTTCCGTTCGCCGTGTTGCAGCTGCGGTCCAAATGACGCCAACGTCCCCGTATCGTCTCATGCGCCAGAGTTTACACCTCTATCCATACAAAATTCAAACGCGGCAACCCCTCAGCGCTGCTACCATTGCTGCACGAGAGACATTCGCTAACGATATAGTGCACAGGATTGATGACGGCGATATGCATGTGGGCAGCATTTGGTTTACTGACGAAGCTTATTTTTACCTGGACGGCTTCGTCAATAAACAGAACTGGCGCATATGGGGAACCGAAAAGCCCCATGTTGCAGTCCCATCGTCCCTGCATCCTCAAAAAGTACTGGTCTGGGCCGCCATTTCTTCCAAAGGAATCATTGGCCCATTTTTCAGATCCGAAACGGTTACTGCATCACGCTATCTGGACATATTTCGTGAATTTGTGGCGGTACAAACTGCCTTAGACGACACTGCGAACACCTCGTGGTTTATGCAAGATGGTGCCCGGCCACATCGCACGGCCGACGTCTTTAATTTCCTGAATGAATATTTCGATGATCGTGTGATTGCTTTGGGCTATCCGAAACATACAGGAGGCGGCGTGGATTGGCCTCCCTATTCGCCAGACATGAACCCCTGTGACTTCTTTCTGTGGGGACACTTGAAAGACCAGGTGTACCGCCAGAATCCAGAAACAATTGAACAGCTGAAGCAGTACATCTCATCTGCATGTGAAGCCATTCCACCAGACACGTTGTCAAAGGTTTTGGGTAATTTCATTCAGAGACTACGCCATATTATTGCTACGCATGGTGGATATGTGGAAAATATCGTACTACAGAGTTTCCCAGACCGCAGCGCCATCTGTTGTTGAAAATTGTAACTACTGTAATTTCGAAAGTTTGTCTGCCTGAAAATGTACTGTTGTCCCAAGCATATTGCAACAAACGGTGTATTTCTATCGCTGCTCGTTTAGTTTTTATTGCCGTTTCAAATATACCGGTCATTTTTGAAACACCCTGTATGTACACAACAGTAGCGAAGAATGTCAGCTAAGAAATGGGAGTAATAATTCTCAACTATCAATCCAATAAGAAATGGGAGTAATAATTCTCAACTATCAATACAACATTACAGACAAAATGCTTAACAAATTTTGAAAACTGTCTCCGTACCAATCATCCTGAGGGATTCAGATCCCATTCACATCCCTCAGGACCATTACCAACAAAAATTAACTCAAGGATGCACCACGATAATTGGTATAATTTTATTTGAATTATGCAGGCTTTTTGGACAAATATCATTGATGAAGTCCTGTCGGGATATCAATGGAGTAGCAGTGTTACCTTGTAGCAACGTTTCACTGAGTTTACTACTCGTTGACACGTTACAAGACGACGATACTATTCGGCTAATATCTCGAGAAGATTTCATCGATGATGTACTGTTCCCAGTAGAATTTACAGCTACTGACACTGTCACGAGAGTGTCTCGTTTAGCGCATGTGAGTCTGCTAATAATGCGGAATCCTCTCCATCTAATCACCCTGTTAGGCCAATAAACTATCTTCACACAAGTTTCCTCTATGTTCCTTATGTGTAACGGTCGCATCATAACTGGCGTCAAATTCCTGAATAACATCTCAACGTTTATCACGTTAATGTCGTGAGTTTTCGATGGATTGGTTTCTCGAGGTGATCAGAAGCTTAATGTTTTCTTCCTTTTCATGAAAGATAACGACAAGAAAACTACCACAAATTCATATTTAGCACACGATAGTGGTTGCACAATGTGTAAATCTGCCCCGTTTTACTTTGACTAAGCCCTTAAGTTTTATTCATGAAGTTATCAATCAATTAGATAGTTTGTAATTATCACGAAATAACAGTCTAGTACGATAGAGCATAATGTGTTCCGGCGATCAGAAGGTACAGGTTCTATCAACGCTAACATATTAATTTAAAAATTTACATAACTGGCGAAAAAAACGGTGGTTCACATTCCACACCGGTTATCCAGATTTAGGTTTTCCGCGGTTTCCCTAAACCCTGAAGGCAATTAATGTCGTGATGAGTCGTTTGAAAACGACACAGCCGACTTTCTTCCCTATACTTCCACTATCCGAGCTTGTATCCCGTCCCTAACGCCCTCATCTTCTACGGATTGCCACGTTCCTTCTGATTTACCAGATTACAGTACGGTTGCGAACTATGAGCGTTGTGTGAATCTATCCCTGGGCGACACTTGCTCCGGTAAAACCCACGCATTTAATTACGGTCTATCAGCTCTCACATCACTGTTCCTTCTGTAACAGATCGATCTCATACTCCACTTCAAATGACAACCACAAGAACATTATCTTCTACACAAGAGCGGTATTAGGAGTGCACTTAGAAACGTTAAAGACGCCACTTAATACGCCACTTCCCTCAAGCTTTTCTCTTGTATTAATTTTCGTTTAACACGATCATAACTGTTAAGTACCAGTAAATATGTAAATTACATTTTTTCTACTGGTAAAGAAATACGTTACTGCAGTAAAAAATTGAGGTACAGCTGTACCTCTTCGTCATTTCGAGTGAACGCTCGAAAATTTTTCCATTACCTCGATTGAAGATATCGTTCCCAAAATCATAAAAAAACCATAAATACCCCGAATATAGTTCCCCAATACATTGCACACACACACACACACACACACACACACACACACACACACACACACACTCGCGTTCGCGCGCTCGTAGAGGCAGAGGAAGGAGGATAGGAAACGACAATAACAAGCCACATCCAGTAAGGTTCAAAAAATGGTTCAAATGTCTCTGAGCATTATGGGACTTAACTTCTGAGGTCATCAGTCCCCTAGAACTTAGAACCACTTAAACCTAACTAACCTAAGGGCATCACACACATCCATGCCCGAGGCAGGATTCGAACCTGCGACCGTAGCGGTCGCGCGGCTCCAGACTGAAGCGCCTAGAACCGCTCGGCCACTCCGGCCGGCCCAGTAAGGTTCCAAGAGAGGATTACTTAAATTCACGCGTCCTCCGTAAACCACTCTCTGCCCATCAAAACTCAGAACTTAATTTAATTTCCAAGAACATTCAGTTTGTTTTGAAAAAGTCATATGTCCTCTTAAGAATCTTGCTGCCTTTTCGAAGCCACTGCTCACTCACAGCAAGAATCCCGTTAACACTGGTGATTTCAACATTGGTCTTAAGCTGACGGTGAAAACCAGCAGCGTCGTCTGTACATTGAAAAACGATGTATTTATGAAATAGTATGAGGGCGGGCTGAAAAGTAATGGCTCCAAATTTTTTATTCTTTTCTCAGTTTTGGTTGAAGTATTAGATGTCATGCACATTACTCGATCGACTTTCCCGTTTTGACGACGCAAGTTGCAACCCTCTGCCAATAGAGGGCTCCTAACTGTAGTGTGTAACATGACGGACTTATGGTCTGGGGTGTGATAAGCTACAACTGTCGTTCACCTTTGGTGTTGTTAGACACTTTCTTATGTCGTTCTTGCCACAGGAAGGTGATGTGTTGTTCCAAATTGATAATGGTCGCCCGATCGAGCACGTTTAGGATATGACGTGACGAGAAGTGATTCGTGTGATTTGTCAATCAACAGCTCTTACAGAACTACTTTCACAGGTCGAGCAGGCGTGGAATAACGTATCACAGGACAGTATTCGCCATCCGTACGGTCGACTACAAGTCAGTCAGGGCGTGCTTTGTTTCCTGTAGAAACTACACCACGTACCAACATTAACGTTTCAGCATGGTCGATATCTGAGCCGCTAGTACTATTGATCTGTAAAGCCGGCCGGTGTGGCCTTGCGGTTCTAGCGCTTCAGTTTGGAACCGCGTGACCGCTACGGTCGCAGGTTCGAATCCTGCCTCGGGCATGGATGTGTGTGATGTCCTTAGGTTAGTTAGGTTTAATTAATTCTAAGGTATAGGCGACTGATGACCTCAGCAGTTAAGTCGCATAGTGCTCAGAGCCATTTGAACCATTTTGATCTGTAAATGTAATCATTTCATGCACTGTTCCAACAAAAAATTTTGAGTTAAAAGGGTGTACTAATTTTTTTTTTGGCAGTATAGAAAACAGCTCACCTGCTAGGGTAGCCGAGAGCGCTAATGCGCTGCTTCCTGGACTCAGGAAGGCGCGCCGGCTCCGGATCGAATCCACCCGGCGGATTAACGAGGGTCAGTATTCCGGCCAGGCTGGATGTGGTTTTTAGGCGGTTTTCCACATCCTGCTAGCTGAATACCGGGCTGGTCCCCACGTTCCGCCTCAGTTACACGACTTGCAGACATTTGAAGACGTTTTCACTATTCCATGGCTTACACTCGACACAGACAGCTGTGGAGCTGGGGTACACTAATTCTACCCTGAGGGGTTCAGGATGGCGGCAGGAAGGGCATCTGGCAACCCTCTCCAACTAGCACCGTCAACATTCAGCCGACCCCGCGTTGCAGCGGGACAAAGGCCGCAAGAAAGAAAGAAAAGTGTAGGAAGCAGCTGGACAGTGCAATAGGAAGTTCTGTCTGGCAAGTCCTTCAGAGTGCCAGACAACACAATTTTCATTCTCCACCGTCTATTAAGCGTGCAATCGACTGAGCCTTACTTCAGTTCTCTAAAACAGGCCAGTAGTAGAGACGACTGAAAAAAATTACGGTTCTCGAGTTTCTACATCACGACTTCATTAACGCAGAGAATTAAAGCCGTTTAAGAACTCTTATGGTTCACATGGCTCTGAGCACTATGGGACTTAACTTTTGAGGTCATCAGTCCCCTAGAACTTAGAACTACTTAAACCTAACTAACCTAAGGACATCACACATATCCATGTCCGAGACAGGATTCGAACCTGCGATCGTAGCGGTCGCTCGGCTCCAGACTGTAGCGCCTAGAACCGCACTGCCACTCCGGCCGGCTAGGAACTCTTAATTTTTGATTTATAGCTGAGGTTATCACAATTTTGGAAAAAGCCCCCCTCCTGCCCAAAAAATATCATTGTATCT
This sequence comes from Schistocerca cancellata, assembly GCF_023864275.1. NCBI lineage: Eukaryota > Metazoa > Arthropoda > Insecta > Orthoptera > Acrididae > Schistocerca > Schistocerca cancellata. The sequence continues at coordinate 95,222,892 of NC_064629.1, read as the reverse complement.
CGATTTTGAGAAGTTATACATACAGAGTATTTTACGAGAAACAGTATAAGTTTCAGGAGCTGGTTGTAAGTTCCATTAGAGTTTCTGGGTTCATTTAAACTTATGTACAATATTTGGATGAATTTAAGTGGCTATGAAGATATAGGCACTCGAATTTTAGACGTACAGTTGCGATTGCGCATAGAAGTCTGAAATAGATGACCAGCACATTCTACAGATTACGAATATTCCAATGTATGCCGATCTTGTAACGGAAATTGGTCTTAATACTTGTGAAGAATACCGTTGATGGTTTCTCACGCACAAAATTGCAGATTCAATACCATTTTGTCGTATTTTAAACAAATCTCGCAAAACTCATACAACTCTAGACTTACGTAGTTCTTGCAAAGTTGTGTTTGAATCAAACGACTATGAAGTTCAATTTAGTCTTCAGTCGATAGAACGTAGCCTCATAACATGCACAAGAATACGAAAAAATGACGATTATTTCGTGACAATGGCTTTTAGCTTCTTAGTGATCAGTGAGTGCAAAATCTTCATACATGGTATAAAGCTCAAAATTGGAATTTTAGCAATAGACAATTGCTAATTGCAGATAAATCCCATTCTTATCATTTACTAATGGATCCACTTTCGCTTGGGATTAATTGAACAACGTCTTTAACTCACATCGATAGTGTTACGAAAGTCTGTATACTATTGTAGAGATTGATTTTACACGCCGCTGCTATTTAAACATGTGATGTGTTGTAATAGGAAGATGGTTATTTAGATCCGTATTCCTACCACATCGTTTTAAAAGGATCGAAAACTGAGATTTGTTTGCCGAATTTGTGGTCACTGTAATTGAATGATTTTCCTTTTGCTACAAGACTGGACATGTTCTTGCAACATGATAAAACCGCTACAAATTCCACCTAAAAAAGAAAAAGTTGTCTGACTTATGGATCAGCTACCGTCGACTCAGTTACATTACTGAAATAAAAATACTGCAGTCAGGTCCTGCTGACCGTCCGTTACAGTGACTGCAGGACCATTTATCTAGCCGCGCGCCCTAAATTCAATGTCTGGAGAAAACTGAGAGAAATACTAATATCAAAAGATATATAGAACTAAAGAAATATATGATAGCAGACTCAGTTTATTTAAAGTAAGGTTGTGTGAAAGAAATTTGATTTATATTATTTTACTGGACGTTTCGTTACGATAACAATTACTGAAAAGGCTCACAACGTGCAATGGAAAACACAAAGGAATAGCTGGCAAACTTCCATTACCTACTGATGCTACCTGGGTACACTTCGGCTCGTCACAGAATATACGCAGTGTGTTTAGAGAATTCCAGCAAATATTTGAATACTTGATAGACTGGAAAATCTAGAGAAAAGCGTTTGTGTTAATATGTATCCACTTATTCCTTAGGTTCGAAGTCCTTAAGAGACGCAACTCCATGAAAGACAATTTCAGCTTCTGAAGGGGAGGGAGGGGGGTACGACGAGGAGGGGTGGTGAATAGGTTCTGAGTGTTCAATTATGCTGATGGCAGTATAGGCGGTAGTGTAGCTACTGAGAGGCTCGGCAGCGTTGGAAGGGCCTTTATAGAGTAACCAGAGTTAATACATTACGTTGTCAAGTACTCAGTGATCAATAGAGTGACTGAACCGAATATGAGGTAGACTATTTTCCACAGGCCAGTAAAGGTAATCATTCCAAAGGAAAAAGACCATCTTGAATAAGAAATACATTGGTCCTCTGAAGTGTAATTTATGGCGAGCCCCTCTTCAGAAAAAAAAAGACTTTACCAAGTATTTCCAATAAAGCCTCGAATAAGGACAAATTAAGCCAGAAACAGACAGCAGCTCATTAAAACATTGAGATTTGGAACAACATCATCCAGGAAAACGCCAGAAGAGCAGACGATGTATTCAGAGCGATCAAAAATTGAAATTTGGATATTCTAGGGTTGCCTGAAACGAAGAAAAACTGTAACATCAGTCACAAGAATTGTGTATACACTATGTGATCAAAAGTATCCCGACACCCCCAAAAACATACGTTTTTCACATGAGGTGCACAGTGCTGCCACATACTGCCAGGTACCCCATATCGGCGACCTCAGTAGTCATTACACATCGTGAGAGAGCAGAATGGGGCGCTCCGCGGAACTCACGGACTTCGAACATGGTCAGGTTATTTGGTGTCACCTGTGTCATACACCCGTACGCGAGATTTCCACAATCCTAAACAGCCCTAGGTCCATTATTTCCGATGTTATTGTGAAGTGGAAGCGTGAAGGGACACGTACAGCGCAAAAGCATCATATGTTGACTGACGGAGACCGCCGACAGTTGAAGAGGATCATAATGTGCAATAGGCAGACATCTATCCAGACCATCACACTAATTCCAAACTGCATCAGGATCCACTGCAAGTACTATGACAGTCAAGTGGGACGTGAGAAAACTTTTATGGCATGGTCTAGCAGCTGTTCATAAGCCACATATCACGCCGGTAAATGCTAAACGACGCCTCGCTTGGTGCAAGGAGCATAAACATTGGACGATTGAACAGTGGAAAAACGTTGTGTGAAGTGACGAATCACGGTACACAACGTGGCGATCCGATGGCAGGGTGTGGGTATGGTGAATGCCCGGCGAACGTCATCTGCCAGCATGTGTAGTGTCAATAGTAAAATTCGGGCCGGCCGCGGTGGTCTAGCGGTTCTAGGCGCTCAGTCCGGAACCGCGCGACCGCTACGGTCGCAGGTTCGAATCCTGCCTCGTGCATGGATGTGTGTGATGTCCTTAGGTTAGTTAGGTTTAAGTAGTTCTAAGTTCTAGGGGACTGATGACCACAGATGTTAAGTCCCATAATGCTCAGAGCCATTTGAACCATTTTTTTGAAGTAAAATTCGGAGGCGGTGGTGTTATGGTTTGTTCGTGTTTTACATGGAGATGGCTTGCACCCGTTGTTGTTTTGCATGGCACCATCACAGCAAAGGCCTACATTGATGTTTTAAGCACCTTCTTGCTTCCCTCTGTTGAAGAGCAATTCAGGGATGGCGATTGCATCTTTCAACACGATCGAGCACCTGTTCGTAATTCACGGCCTGTGACGGAGTGGTTACACGGCAGTCACATCCCTGTAACGGACTGGACTGCACATAGTCCTGATCTGAATCCTATAGAACACCTTTGGGATGTTTTGGAACGCCGATTTCGTGCCAGGCCTCACCGACCGACATCAGTACCTCTCCTGAGTGCAGCACTCCGTGAAGAATGGGCTGCCATTCCCCAAGAAACCGTCCAGCACCTGATTGAATGTATTCCTCCGAGAGTGGAAGCTGTCATCAAGGCTAAGGATGCGCCAATACCATATTGAATTCCAGCATTACCGATGGAGGGCGCCACGAACTTGTAAGTCATTTTCAGCCATGTGTCCGGATACTTTTGACACGTAGTGTACGTTCATATTTACTGTGATGTAAAAACGACGGGAAGGATCCGAAGCGCCTTATTAATGGCTATTAATAAAAACTATGTAACAGAGGCATAAACATTGCAGCTAAATAGGCAAAACAAATCTGTTGGTGCAACTGAAAATATGGACTCACACAGTAGTGATGGGAGTACTTTATACACCAACTGACAGCACTAAGACGCTTATGCTTATCCGTGCGAGGGTGCTTTTTATACAGAGCTGACAAGATTCCTGGAAAATTAAGTGCTGAAAATAAACAGATTTAATAGATGGATAACCGTATTAAATGGACGTTTGGTGTTTCAAGAAGGAGAAAGTGTGTTAAATAGTATTAGGGAAATACTGATGAAAATGTTCCAGTAACCGTCTCTAAGAATAGTGAATGAACGATGAAGACACAATGAACACACTAATATACGTAAATAAAATCGACATATAGCTTGCGGTCAGTTATCGGTTTCGCAATTATGAGACAAAGAACGAAATCCCAACTTGTGCGGGGTATAACAATCATGTAACTGACTCACTAAACAGCAGTCACAGAGACATGGACGCGTCGGCGGACATGCTTGGCCTCCTGTCACAGGGCGGCTGGAAATTATGTTAAGCTGGAATGCATCCGGCCAGAATCAACACGCAACGCCGCCCGTGGATAAAGCGAGACCGCCCCACCCCGCCGTGCACGCTCGGCCGCCATCTTTAATCCAGCAACTTCGGTCACGGGAACTCTTATAATGGGAATGTCAAACTGAGGAGGCGGATTAATTACATTTTAATGCCGCAGGGACGGCGTGGTGACGGGATTGTGAGATGCGAAGGGTTCGGAATGTGTTGGCTCTGTCACCCATCTCCCCGACGGCATTGAAACGGTTTCTCATTGAGAGTGCTTTGTTGATTCTTCGCGCCTCGTCGTACCGTTTCCACGATTAAAATTTTCTTCTTCTCTTGCGTTCGTAAATTTCTACGTATAAGAAGTTTGAGAGACGTTGAACGATAACAATGGCGGTTGTACCATATTCCTGTGATATGCAGTTTTTAACAATTACTGAAATTGAACAAAACGAGGAAATATAATTAAGAAAAAGCGGTAGCAAGGTTTTGAAAAGTAAGTTTTCAGTATAATCATTTATAGCTCTCAGTGTTGCGTACCTAACATGTAACTACTGCTAGTTCCTTCCACTGAAGTTCTCGCCACCTGGAGCGTTTAGCTATAAAATGTGACATTGTGGCAACGGCCTCCGACCTATTCTCTGTGCAAGTATTCAAATATTTAAAAAAGGGATTTTATTATTGTATAACGTACAAGAAAGAAAAATATTATCTGTATCTGCTTGGTTCCGGAGGGGGTTCGAGTCCTCCCTCGAGCATGGATGTGTGTTTTCGTCCTTAGGCTAATTTAGGTTAAGTAGCGTGTAAGGTTAGGGACTGATGACCTTAGCAATTTAGTCCCATAAGGTTTCACACACATTTAACATTTGTGTCTGCTTATCTATCCCATGTTGTCTTTTCTCTCATTTTAAAGAAGATGAGAACTAAAACTTTCAGGCTCAATGTTAGGTCATACCCATGCTCTTCTCACGTATCGAGTTTCGACGTCTGGGGAATGAATAATATGTCATCCTTGTGCAGTATTTTTGTTCAGGTTATATCTTGCAGCAAAGCTATTTTAGGTTAGTGTCCCTTTGTATATCTTGTAATAGTCGTTCATATTTATGAAAAAAATGGCTCTGAGCACTATAGGACTTAACTTCTGAGGTCATCAGTCCCCTAGAACTTAGAACTACTTTAACCTAACTAACCTAAGGACATCACACACATCCACGCCCGAGGCAGGATTCGAACCTGCGACCGTAGCGGTCACGCGGTTCCAGACTGTAGTGCCTAGAACCGCTCGGCCACCTCGGCCGTCCATATATTTATGAAACCCACGTTTCTTATTCTGCCCTGGGGCAAGTACTCGTCTTTGATTTCGATGACTGAAAAGTTTTCAAGTCCCACCAGTTAGAAATGAGTACCTACAAGAAAATGTGAGATCTGTGGTTCGGTTAGACAGAGTTTCTCTGGGCTGAGGTATCATGCTGCTTCCTCTGATATGAAGAGGTTGTCACGGATCACATACTTTTCGCTGTCCGTGATGACGTCAGAGCGTGGAATTCCACGTTCACTACACTGCGAAGCGTTAAATGAAGAGCCTGGAATGTCAGATTTTTGGTTCGTGGAGAGGAGCGACATCTACTTAACGTCACAAGCAGCACATGAGGGACGACGTATTGTATGAGGTTAAACCCCATATTTGGTGGGTTTTTTCATTATAGAGTACGAGGTATGAATATACAGCAAAGTGTTTGAGAACATCAGTATAGTGAGTAACTCTCGAAAACGCTTCGTTTTGCGTACCGATACTGTTTGTTATAATAAACTGATAGCAACTAGATATTGATAGTTAAAGGGTTCCTGTATTTGATGCTTTTAGCGTTATGTCTTGTGTGTTATGCAAGTATAATGTTTCAGTGCTACGGCACAGTGATGATCTATTAAAAACGCTTCGTTTTGTGTCTATCTTCCTTAACTGAATACTAAATAAATTTGTAGCTACGGCCGTTACAAAGTGTATACCATATATCTGAGGATCATGAACTTTAAACAGAAAGCAAGTTCACGTCTAGCTACTTCCAAAACTTTTTTCAACTTTCGTTTTCTAAAAGATTCTACGTCTTCCTTAATAATTTATTAGAAATATTATTCGCAACAGGCGACGTTCTTTAATATAAAGAATGTACCGGGTGATCAAGAAGTCAGTATAAATTTGAAAACGGAATAAATCACAGAATAATGTAGATAGAAAGGTACAAATTGACACATGCTTGTAATGACATGGGGTTCTATTAGAACCAAAAAAATACTAAAGTTCAAACAATGTCTGACAGATGGCGCTTCATCTGATCACAATAGGAATAATTAGCATAACAAAGTAAGACAAAGCAAAAATGATGTTCTTTACAGGAAATGCTCAATATGTCCACCATCATTCCTCAACAATAGCTGTAGTCGAGGAATAATGTTGTGAACAGCACTGTAAAGCATGTCCGGAGCTATGGTGAGGCAATGGCGTCGGATGTTGTCTTTCAGCATCCCTAGAGATGTCGGTCGATCACGATACACTTGCGACTTCAGGTAACCCCAAAGCCAATAATCGCACGGACTGAGGTCTGGGGGCCTGGGAGGCCAAGCATGACGAAAGTGGCGGCTGAGCACACGATCATCACCAAACGACGCGCCCGAGAGATCGTTCACGCGTCTAGCAATATGGGATGGTTCTAATAAAATCACATGTCATTCCAAGCATGTGTGTCAAATTTTACCTCTCCATCTACATTATTCCGTGGTTTATTAAGTTTTCAAATTTATACTGACTTTTTGATCACCCGGTATTTTCTGCCGTTCTTGTTGCATAGGCCAACGACTGGAATGTTTCCCCAGTGGTGAGAAATCTTAATGTGACTTCCAGCCTATGTGAGAAAGTAAATACAAGGTAAACACTGGAAGTTTTAACTATTATGAAACAATGTATTAAAAATATATACCTCTCTCTGGGTTTTATGACCTCCCTCATGTTCATACCTTGCCCGTAAGTATCTTTTTCAATGATGGAGAGCAGTTTCAAAAACATCACATCTTCCATTCGAATGAATAATAAGGACGTCACTTCAAGTGATGGTACTGAAAACAACACCGAGAATGTGGATATTATGCACGTGCAAACTGATATTAGACGCTATACTCTAACTATATTCAATTTAAAACTGACAGTGAGGTGGTTACTCCAACGAGTTAGCGCATTACTTCTGCTAGTATGTATCTCAGATCGTCTAATAGCATTATGAAGTTTTCTACCAGCAATTTGCTTTTCAAGCCACCCGCAAGTCCAGAAACTTGTTCGCCATTTTCTCCGCTCTTCTTCAACAATCGCTGACAGAGCTAACGCAGCTGCTTTCCGCCCGACCATTTCCGTAAAGAAACTGTCATCTGCGAGCCACATGCAGCCAAAAACTGCCGCTGGAGTGCGCTGCGGTCTGAAATCACGATGAGGCTCACGTTCCGTCCAGTGAGACGTAAGTCGTATCAGACCGTGCAAGAAAGGAAGGAAGACTAGGTTTAACGTCCGGTAAACATCGAGGTCATTAGAGACGGAGCACAAGCTCGGACAGTGTCATGGCTGGGGAAGGAAATCGGCCGTTCCCTTTCGAATGAAAAATCTTAGCATTTGCCTGGAGCGATTTCAGAGCATGCAGCAACCACGATGGACACCACGTCTGGCGTGCTTATCAATGAGAAATACCTCCAGTATGAGGCTGGCTAAAGCAGGGGGGAGCAAGCTGCACCAGAGAAACGACCTTGTTGGTCTATACTTGGTCGGGACCGGAACAAGTGGATAAGTACTGCTCTGCTGCGAATTCTCATTTGAGTTGAGGCTGATGAGATGTGAACTCATTCAGATGCAGTTAGCGATTTTAAAGTTTTTCTGTCCTAATTTTGTTTACTCTGTGCTTTTCGCGACCTTATTTTCCGTTAATTATGAATGTGCCGTCGGGTTTGCAAGCACGTATGGTCATATAAGGTTTATGACATCTGGCATTTCCGGACAGATTTTTGGAGACACCCTCCCCATACTCGGTTTTGTTTATGGTAAGAGTGCACGTGTGTTGCTTATAGTCTTGCATACGTTCAAGTCAAATGGCTCAAATGGCTCTGAGTACTAAATGGTTCAAATGGCTCTGAGCACTATGGGACTCAACTGCTGTGGTCATAAGTCCCCTAGAACTTAGAACTGATTAAACCTAACTAACCTAAGGACATCACACACATCCATGCCCGAGGCAGGATTCGAACCTGCGACCGTAGCGGTCGCTCGGCTCCAGACTGTAGCACCTATAACCGCACGGCCACTCCAGCTGGCCAGTTTCAAGTCCTTTTAATCCACCAGTTCTGTAAGGTATCAGGCAAATCCAACACCTTCCATGAAAACCCTGACATGATAGCAAATCCGGCAGTATGTCACATAGCACCAAATTAACCAAAGTAATGCGATCAACGAGTGAGCAAATGGAATACCACAGACTAAAACAAGAACGCCTAAATGCATGTCATACCGTCCCACCGTGAAACAGAAGCAGTTCCGAGGGAAGAAACGAGAACAGAAGCCGAGAGCAGAACCATGTTAAGCTAGAAGGCCCTACGATAAGGGGCGGACACCCACGTCGCCAGCCGACCGCCAAAACCAACCCCCAGCCCATGTTAAAAGATAGAGCCCTCCAGAAGAACAGTATAGATCTTACGATAACACTAAAAGGGCCACACCAGCTGCAAGATTTAGCGTGAGACTTTTTCGCGTCTCTGTTAAGTTGCAAACGTTAAAAACATTGCCCCAACTCGAAAAGTATAACGTTTCTCACTGGATAGACAGAATTTTGTAGGCGGAGCTTAAGGTTAACATTGAGACCCTGACTGGTCAGTTGAAAACACAGCCAGATAGCTTTTTTTAAAACCAACTTCAGTAAATTGTAGTAAGGAGAAGTTAGGGGGAGTTGCTTCCGAGACGGCGAGATGTGAGGAGTTGCACCGCCCGCATCCCCTGACGCTGCCTAAACACCGCAAGATAACGAACGCACGTGATGCCGCATTTTTGAGCGCATAAGGCTTCACTCAGAGCTGCAGAAGTCTCATCTGTTAATCCCCTTTTTGCGTAATACTAGTGTCGATCGTCAATTAAAGCTCATGGTATTCACATTTGCTACGTAAGTTAAAATCTGAAATGCGATGATTTTTCTGTTATATAATTATTGAGAAGCCACATCAGCCACTGTAATTTACAACAAGTTAAATAAGTAATTAAAGATAATTGAGGGTCACTGTACACCATTTTGATAGTTTTCTCTTTTGTGAAACTTAATTTAAACCTAGATTATAGATGTGATATGGCATAGGTCATCCTTCGATCCATTGTAGGACTTGGAAACCCATTCAGGGAATATTCGTTCACATTTTTGTTGAACGCAGTTGGTTTTTATCATCCTGTATTAAAACATTTCCTTTTATCAATAGCGCAGTTTATAAAGAATGTTTTGTGAGTAGAATAAAATTTCCAATGGTAAACTTAACTGCAAACGTCGTCGAACTGTTCGTGCAGATGGTTGTTGTCTTGCAAACGTCCCCATCTGTTGACTCAGGGACCGAGACGTGGCTGCACGATCCGTTACAGCCATGCGGATAAGGTGCGTGTCATCTCGACTGCTAGTGATACGAGGCCGTTGGCATCTAGCACGGCGTTCCGTATTACCCTCCTGAACCCACCGATTCCATATTCTGCTAACAGTCATTGGGTCTCGACCAACGCGAGCAGCAACGTCGCGATACGATAAAACGCAATTCCGATAGGCTACAATCCGACCTATATCGAAGTCGGAAACGCGATGGTACGCATTTCTCCTCCTTACACGAGGCATCACAACAACTTTACACCAAGCGACGCCGGTCAACTGCTGTTTGTGTATGAGAAATTGGAAACTTTCCTCATGTCAGCATGTTGTAGGTGTCGCCACCGCCGCCAACCTTGTGTGAATGCTCTGAAAAGCTAATCATTTGCATATCACAGCTTCTTCTACCTGTCGGTTAAATTTCGCGTCTGTAGCACGTCATCTTCGTGGTGTAGCAATTTTAATGGCCAGTAGTGTATATCCGCTGTAGGTAATACTGAATCGTTTATGTTACTACAGGTAAAAATTCGTGGTTTTTTTACGTAACATCTGTTTACATAGTTTATTTTCTTGTGGCTAATGTGAATGTTTTGTGTATCTACGTTTCAAAAGGGAGTCATTTATTTGTACAACGAGTAACTACGATGTGCGTAAGTCCATAACTTCCTGTTTGTACAGCTGCGAATGAAGTGTTTCTCACTTAGTCTTTATCCCTAATTATATTAATCTTCAAAATGGCATTAGGCAACTTAAAATTGACTAGTACAATAACATCTGCATGTATTAGCTGTAATACAAATAATTTAAAAACGTAAATCCTCAGACTTCACTGTGTCAATCGGAAACTAAAAATATAAGAAAGACCAACTCAGTATACCACTTCATGTACATTCAGTATTAATTGAACAACATGTAAAAATAGTGGAAAGCAATAAAAACTAAATAAAACTTGCTTAGCACAAGACTGTAATCGGCAATCTGTTCTCTAATTCGTAATTTTAACAACATGTATTTAAGTTCAAATGGTTCAAATGGCTCTGAGCACTATGGGACTTAACATCGGAAGTCATCAGTCCCCTAGAACTTAGAACTAATTAAACCTAACTAACCTAAGGACATCACACACATCCATGCCCGAGGCAGGATTCGAACCTGCGACCGTAGCGGTCGCGCGGTTCCAGACTGAAGCGCCTAGAACCGCAAGGCCACTGCGGCCGGCGTATTTAAGTAAAATGATGATTACTGCAGCAAGACACACACAGAAAACTGGTTGGCATCTGCGTTCATAAAGAAATATATGCAGGTTCACGACGTCAACCATTATCTTTTTTTATGTCTTTCATTCTCAATACGCGGGAGCGATTACGCAGTGCAGACACTATCGCCTTTTTAAAAGTGCTCGGCTGCGAGAATCATATGTAGCCCGCTGTGGTGGAAGAGCGGTTCTAGGAGCTTCAGTACGGAACCGCGCGACTGCTACGGTCGCAGGTTCGAATCCTGCCTCGGGCATGGATGTGTGTGATTCCCTTAGGTTAGTTAGGTTTAAGTAGTTCTAAGTTCTAGGGGACTGATGACCTCAGAGGTTAATTCCCATAGTGCTCAGAGCTATTTGAACCATTTGAATCATATGTGCAAATTGACAATACTTCAAACGCGTATTTCACACAGCAGTGGGTTAGCGTTCCAACGGTTTCAGTTTATTTTCGCATGATACGAAACTATAAAATCACATTCCCTGTGCTTAATTCCGTGCAAAATTAATAAATAGTAATTCTTCGTATTTTGCAGCATATACTTCAACGCCAAATTACTTGTAATGTGTATCTGTAAATAAAGAGTTCCTCTAACAGTACGAGCTGTAGGAAATGTCTGATAATACAACATACGTCAGCAAGCAGCCACGAAACAATAACGAGGACAGAGAAAAAGAACAGCTAGTAAGCTGTAACACGAATCTTGTCATCACACAGCTTACTGAAAGCCACTTGCAACAATGGCCGAAAACTTGGTTCATTTTACACTGTTATGAGAAATGACTCAGACCATGAAAGCCTGTGGCCATACAAAAGATATTCACAGTCGTAATACGTCTTGTAGCCATAACAGTTAACAGTTGTAGCAATAATTCAAAATCAATAATTCACTAAAATCACTGTCATCTGTAGATTCGGCTTTTGTTTTCTTGAACCAAAGTTCGTCCTCTGCATTAAGTTTTCAACAACGCAACTTTAACTGTTGCTTATAGGACGATTCCTTTCTTCCAGATAAATTTTGTTGAAATACTTGTGCGAAATCTGAAACTGAATCAATTAACGTCAGACTTAACAATATGAGGCTATATGGCGCTATTGAATAAAAAGTTGCAGACTGTCTACCACTTAACCCGCCCGGATGGCCGTGTTAATGCGTAGCTTCAGGGTCGAATCCGCCCGGCGTATCAGTGATGAGGGTCGGTTTGCCGGCAAGCAAGATAAAGAAAAAAGAAGAAATCTTTTACCAATTTATTTACATTACTTCACAATTAAAGATGACGTTCTGCCTTAGTTATGATTCCTTACCTTGCTGTTTCCTTGTAGTGCTTAGTACCGTAAAAGTGGGCAAAATGGTTGAAATGGCTCTGAGCACAATGAGACTTAACATCTGTGGTCATCAGTCCCCTAGAACTTAGAACTACTTAAACCTAACTAACCTAAGGACATCACACATATCCATGCCCGAGGCAGGATTCGAACCTGCGACCGTAGCGGTCACGCGGTTCCAGACTGAAGCGCCTAGAACCGCACGGCCACACCGGCCAGCAAAAGTGGGCAACTTTGTTACACTTTCGGCACTTTTTGTAATATGACGTTATTACACAAATACACTGATCTGTCAGAACATTATGACCACCGACCTACTATCAACATTAACCGTCCAGGCCATAGCAGCTTCACCTGGCTTCACACATTCACACGGTGCATGTAGTATCATTGAGCGTGCTGTCCGTGTGTAGAACGGGAAAGGCACGAGATCTATGTTTGACCGGGGGCAGATTGTGATGGCCCGGAGGCTCGGTACCAGCATTTCGGAAACTGTGTGACATGTCGGGAGTGCTGTGGTGAATTTCTTCAAGACGTGGCGAAACCAACGTGAAACCACGTCCAGACGTCGTGAGGTTGTGCGGGCCACCTGTCATAACAGATGTCGGACGTCTTAGGCTGGGCAGACTGATGAAGCAGGACAGGACGTGATCTGTGCCAGAACTACCATCAGACTTCAATGCTGGGCAGAGTAAAAGTGTGTCTGAACATACAATGCACCGAACACTCCTAACGACGGGCCTCCACAGCCAACGACCTGTACGTGTGCCAATATTAACACCCCGTCATCGACAACTACGACTGTAATGGGCACATGACCATCGGCACTGAAGGCTGTCGCATCGGAAGAGCGTTGCATGGTCTGATGAATCCTGATACCTTTTTCATCACGTCGATAGGAGGGCGCGAATCCGTCATTTTCCAGAGGAACAACGCCTTGATACCTGTACTGCGGGACGGAGACAAGCTGGCGGCGGCTCCACAATGTTCTGGGGAACATTCACGTGAGCATCCATGGGTCCAGTGGAGCTTGTGCAAGGCATCATGACGACCAGGGAGTACCGTACATTGGTTTCAGGAAACGTACACCCCTTCAGGACGATCATGTTTCCCGACGGCAGTGGCATTTTTGAACAAGATAAAGCGCTATGTCACAAGGCCAGTGAGTGTGATGAAGTAATTCGAGGAACACAGCTGCAGTTGTGCTACCCGCCAAGTCACCAGATCTGAACCTGACCGAACACATCTGGGATGTGACTGAATGTGGCGTCAGAGCTCATCACTCCCCTCCCTGGAATTTACGGGAATTAGGTGAATTGTGTGTGCAGGTGTGGCGCCAACTCCCTTCATTGACCTACCAAGACCTCACTGCTTCCATGTCACGATGCGTCGCCCCTGTTATCCATGCTGAAGGTGGACATTCCACCTATTGGGTAGGTTCTCATAACGTTCTGGCTGATTAGTATATGTTCTGGGGTACATGGAAGGGGCCTCCCGGAAGATCGCAACATGAGGAAGATACGACACACTACGTCACCACCAACGATCGGGCGTACCCTGAGCAATGTTGGGAACAATTCCAACGGCAAATCCTTCCACCACCAGAACATTACGCCAGATTATAAATCAAAAAGGCTTTTTTCAAAGCCAGTTATTACAATAATCTCCATAAATATAGAAGGAATGTCAGTAGAGAAAGAAGTATCACTGTCGAATATGAGTAAGACAAAGAACTGTGATCTCCTACTCATCCAGGAAACCCATAGAGATCCGAATGGCCGGCCGCGGTGGCCGAGCGGTTCTAGGCGCTTCAGTCCGGAACCGCGCGACTGCTACGGTCGCAGGTTCGAATCCTGCCTCGGGCATGGATGTGTGTTGTCCTTGGGTTAGTTAGGTTTAAGTAGTTCTAAGTTCTAGGGGATTGATGACCTCAGATGTTAAGTCCCATAGTGCTCAGAGCCATTTTTAGATCCGAATGACAGAAGGCCGAAGATAAGTGGAATGACCTTAATCACTGGGAGACCAAGCGCACAGAATGGCAGTGCAATATGTGGTCAACCAGGCCTGAATATCTCTTTGACTGTAGATAACGACACAGAAATACTGATTGTAGCAACAGAGTCTGTGAACAAACCTCCAAATAATGTATTTAGTTTCAAAGAACCAGATGATTTCTATTCACAACCAGTGAAGTTGTTCATGGGGGACTTTAACTGCCACATTGTACCATGGGGTTGCAGAGAAACAGACCAAAGTGGAGAAGAACTTGAAAACTGGGTAAAACTAATACATGATCCAAAGCTACCACACTTCTTCAGGAGTGGAAGGTGGGGCCGTGGATATACCCAGGTAATATCTTTGCAAGTGAAAATGTTGCCCACCAGGTGAAGAAAGAAATGGGAGACACAATTCCAAGGACACAACATCGATCAATTATTTTTACTATAGAAGCAGTCATCAAACCTAACTGTACCACCTTCAGCAGAAGGTTTAACTTTCAACGAGCACAATGGGATAAGCTTGCTGAGGAACTCCAAACTCGTTGAACTAGATTCTTCTCCACAGGAATACGATAGCTTTATAAAGCTGGTCAAAGCTGTCTCGCGTAGGTACATACCACGTCGATGTACAACAACTTATACACCAGAACTTACGAACACATCTTTGGAGATGACCCATTATCTAAGGAAACAATACAGGCTGGTGAAGACCTGATACTAAACATATCAGCTACAAGGAAACAAAAAAGTGCGATCTTATGATGCAGCTTGATATGAAACAAACAGTAGAAAGGCATGGCAATTGCTGAAGAACCTCGGAAACCGGCCAACAGCTACTCCCTCGGCCTTTCCTGAAGTAACACCTAACCAGATAGCGCAGCAGTTACTACTGAATGGCAAAGTTAATTAAAAAAATCGGTAACTCCAGAGATCCAGAGAACTACTTAGGAGAATAACTATATTGGCACACCTTTCTCACTGGAAGAATTAGAAACCGCAATATGCTCAATGAAGAACAATAAAGCCGCTGGATTAGATGACGTGAGGACGGAACAAATAAAAATATTTGGACCAGCAACCAAGAAGTGGATCCTGGATATGATGAACACCTGTGTCTCAAGGTTGCAAATACCAAAGATCTTAAGGAAAACCAAAGTTTTGGGCCTACTGAAACCTGGGAAACAGCCAACAGATGCAAAAAATATCTGACCGATATTACTCCTATGCCATCTATATAATGTTTTACAGAGAATGATGCTCAATCGAACGTCGGACCAATTTGACCAAATATTGATCAGAGAACAGTCGGGTTTCCACCCCAGGTGGTCGTGTTGTGGACAGATCTAGGACCTGACACAACACATAGAAGATGGATATGAACGTGGGCAGATCACCGGTGTCGCTTTTGTTGGTTGGTCTTACTGCAGCATATGACACCATCAGTCACAGGAAACTGTTAACAAAGATCTATGCCACCACGAAAGACTTCCACCTAACACAGTTTTATGAGATATCTGCTACAAAACAGACGTTTCTTTGTTACTCTACAAAACAAGAGGAGTCGATGGAGGAAACAGAGAAATGGTATCCCCCAAGCAAGTGTGCTAGCCCCACTGTTGTATAATATTTACACTAATTACCAGCCAGTTAGTCCTGTTACTAGATCGTTCATTTACGCAGATGACACAGCACTTGCTGCGCAAGGTAGAACTTTTGAGGAGGTGGAAAGAGAAAGCACAACAGGTCTTAAGGCACTATCTGACTATGATAGCAACTACCTGAAGTCAAACTCTCCAAAAACACAAGCGTGAGCATTCCACTTACGGAACAGAGAGGCTGGGAGAAAACTGAGAATAATCTGGAGAGTTCAACAGACAGCTAACACACTGTGACATCCCAAAATACCTCGCAGTAACGTTGGACCATTCCCTCACCTTCAAAGACCACCGCACAGATACAAAAATGAAAGTCTGTGCTAGAAATAACATTATTAGGAAACTGACCGGCAACGACTGGGGAGCACATCCATATGTCCTCCGCACATCTGCCCTTTCTTTGTGATTCTCCGCTGCTGAATATACAGCACCTGTATGACAGAACTCCAACCATGCCAAACAGGTAAATATTGCCCTAAATGAAACAGGATGAATTGTACCCGGCTGCTTGTGGGCAATCCCTGTTAACAAAGTCTACTTACTACCTCATGTGCGTAGCACCTCCATACATCCTAAGGGAAACGGCAGCTGAAATAGAAAGAAAGAAGCATGAGACGGACCAAAGACACTCCCTGTTTGGAAGAGAACATCAACCACCAAGACCCAAATCGAGAAAAAGTTTCCTCCAGACAACGCAACCAATTCACACAAAACCTGCAAACCGTACGATGCAACTCTGGCATAGCTCATCATCAGAAAAATGTTGAGATAACCCTAAAGAAGAACTTGCTGCAGGTCATCACATCGAGGATACTCAGTAGACTGAGAACTGGAATATCTCGGTGTAAGGTGAATATGGGGAAATGGGGATACATCTCAGGGGACGAACTGTGTGAGGGCGGGGAACCTCAAGTCCACCAGCACCTACTCAACGCCGGCCGGGGTGGCCGAGCGGTTCTAGGCGCTACAGTCTGGAACCGCGCGACCGCTACGGTCGCAGGTTCTAATCCTGCCTCAGGCATGGATGTGTGCGATGTCCTTAGGTTAGTTAGGTTTAAGTAGTTCTAAGTTCTAGGAGACTGATGACCTCAGAAGTTAAGTCCCATAGTGCTCACAGCCATTTTTGAACCTACTCAACAGCACGAAACTATCAGAACCTGTTTCCATGGACGATCCGATTGTCGCCAATGATAAGGCATACCGTGCAGCGGAATTCTGGGCAGCACATGGAATATAAACATGCACATATACTTTGTAATCATATATACACTCCTGGAAATTGAAATAAGAACACTGTGAATTCATTGTCCCAGGAAGGGGAAACTTTATTGACACATTCCTGGGGTCAGATACATCACATGATCGCACTGACAGAACCACAGGCACATAGACACAGGCAACAGAGCATGCACAATGTCGGCACTAGTACAGTGTATATCCACCTTTCGCAGCAATGCAGGCTGCTATTCTCCCATGGAGACGATCGTAGAGATGCTGGATGTAGTCCTGTGGAACGGCTTGCCATGCCATTTCCACCTGGCGCCTCAGTTGGACCAGCGTTCGTGTTGGACGTGCAGACCGCGTGAGACGACGCTTCATCCAGTCCCAAACATGCTCAATGGGGGACAGATCCGGAGATCTTGCTGGCCAGGGTAGTTGACTTACACCTTCTAGAGCACGTTGGGTGGCACGGGATACATGCGGACGTGCATTGTCCTGTTGGAACAGCAAGTTCCCTTGCCGGTCTAGGAATGGTAGAACGATGGGTTCGATGACGGTTTGGATGTACCGTGCACTATTCAGTGTCCCCTCGACGATCACCAGTGGTGTACGGCCAGTGTAGGAGATCGCTCCCCACACCATGATGCCGGGTGTTGGCCCTGTGTGCCTCGGTCGTATGCAGTCCTGATTGTGGCGCTCACCTGCACGGCGCCAAACACGCATACGACCATCATTGGCACCAAGGCAGAAGCGACTCTCATCGCTGAAGACGACACGTCTCCATTCGTCCCTCGATTCACGCCTGTCGTGACACCACTGGAGGCGGGCTGCACGATGTTGGGGCATGAGCGGAAGACGGCCTAACGGTGTGCGGGACCGTAGCCCAGCTTCATGGAGACGGTTGCGAATGGTCCTCGCCGATACCCCAGGAGCAACAGTGTCCCTAATTTGCTGGGAAGTGGCGGTGCGGTCCCCTACGGCACTGCGTACGATCCTACGGTCTTGGCGTGCATCCGTGCGTCGCTGCGGTCCGGTCCCAGGTCGACGGGCACGTGCACCTTCCGCCAACCACTGGCGACAACATCGATGTACTGTGGAGACCTCACGCCCCACGTGTTGAGCAATTCGGCGGTACGTCCACCCGGCCTCCCGCATGCCCACTATACGCCCTCGCTCAAAGTCCGTCAACTGCACATACGGTTCACGTCCATGCTGTCGCGGCATGCTACCAGTGTTAAAGACTGCGATGGAGCTCCGTATGCCACGGCAAATTGGCTGACACTGACGGCGGCGGTGCACAAATGCTGCGCAGCTAGCGCCATTCGACGGCCAACACCGCGGTTCCTGGTGTGTCCGCTGTGCCGTGCGTGATCATTGCTTGTACAGCCCTCTCGCAGTGTCCGGAGCAAGTATGGTGGGTCTGACACACCGGTGTCAATGTGTTCTTTTTTCCATTTCCAGGAGTGTATATATATATATATATATATATATATATATATATATATATATATATATATGTATATGTGTGTGTGTGTGTGTGTGTGTGTGTTCTGGACACGTATAAATAAATAAAAGTGTATGCGCTGCGACATTTAATTTCCACATACATGGAATATTATGACCTTTAACCTTTAGTTTTCGCACAAATAAAATTTAATGTGCAACGAGATATATTAATGGAATATTAATTGTCACAGAATTACCCCGAACTCAGGGCAACATTGTGATACGAAATCTAAGACAGTGAAGGTAGAGCTAAATTCATCTGTAACAGCGATGGACTGACCTGTGCTCTTTATGACACACAGTTAAAACTTCGTTGCAGATTTGCCATGTTATATGAGATTCGTTTCCTCTATGCAAAGATAAACATTTGCCACGAAGTTTGTCAGTTTGGTGAGATTTATTTTTCTAATTTTCTTAACATCCTATTAATTATTGGCTCATCCGCAACCAAACTAAAGAAAACTGAAAGAAACTGCATTAAGTAAGATAAAACAAAACTCTTATGCACTTATTTACGCATATGTTCAATGGAACCTTATGAAAAAGAAACGGGTCATAGCATAAAATCCTCTGAGCAAGATAATCAGTTCAGTCTGCTAGACACAAGTTCTGGAATATGAGAAAAAATAAAGCCACAACACATTCAATAAAATATGCTGATGAACTGTATGTTATATTTAGAAACAAAGTTGTAATGCATAATAAAACTAAATGTTTTTTTATTAAACTATACTCAGATGTCCTAAATTCCATTAATGAGACTTGTTTTCTATAATTTCGATTGATACACTTGTTTCTACAAGTATGCGTATTGTAATGTAATTACCCCCATAACCTACAGAAATAGCTTTCACCGCTCTCCAATGGCCGAAGAGGTTTTTTCTTTCCTTTTTCAAAATGATCTGCACATATAAGTTATTTATATCAACTTACCTTCCGCTAGTCATCTTTTCAAAGTTATCAGCAGTAGTAGAAAGTTTCCAAGGAATCTACTAACACTTTTTTCCATCTTACAACAAAACAGCTTTCTGACCAGTTCAGATATAATGTACGTACTTGTAGCTTCAATCGCTGATGGCATTGCTATACAAGGACACGTTCAATGTTGCTCCGAAGTAAATTATTTAAGAATAAAACGCTGGAGCGCGCCGATGTCACAAAATAATACCTCAGTCACAAAATTATCCAGTTTTACAGTATTTCTAATATTACATAAACTGGATCACATAAATGAATTAAATCTTACATTACCCACAAACCGAACAAATATTTTACAGTCACGGTTACAGGAGAATGGAAATCGGGCTTCGTTGTTCGTGAATCCGAATCCGTTATCTTAATCTAGTCCCTTCTCGCCCAACGGGACAATATGCTTATAAGCAAACGCAAGTGTGGGCCACCAGAGCAGTCTTCAGTTACTCTTCCTGTCGCCCTAGACTTCATTATGACAACGCGCAAGTGACGGGCAGCTAATCCCGCCCACGTAGCCGCTGTCATGTGTGCACATAGAGCTCAGACAATGAAGTGACTCAGTACCGCGAGCTGGTCAGGAGAGTTCTCTCATCGATGCGGGGGCGGTGGGGGTGGTCGGGCACAATGCGGGCGCAATAAGCGCGGGGAGCGAGGGCAGCGCTCTCGCCGAGCACAAAACTTGCCATTGTGGTGTGCGTGATTGATGCGCTATGAAGATGCGTCCTCCACCGGCTTCCTGCTCGCCTTTTTGTGATTTATGGCTTAACAGGAAGAACCTAATGGTGTGAGGAGAGCGTATAGAAACATCGCCGTCTCTAATGAAAGGTTGGCGAGGCGCCACCACACATATGCCGCTCGCTTATCGGAACGCCGCCCACTCCTCTCCTGCACACGCTATTATTTTCCCTACCGCTGGCCCAGACGAGAATTCCGTACATATCAAATCTAGGCGTTCCAATGTTGTTGCTGCCTATGCTGCGTTCAGATTAGCGCTAATTTACTCGAGCCGCTAGATACGAAAGACGCACACATTAAATGCACTGTTTTCCACAGGACGCATGTGTAAATAGGTTTGAATCTGTCGATTTATGACGTGGCTGCTAAGGAAATATATCGGGTGAGGTGATGCAGTATCCAGGAGCAGCATGGTTCAAATCCCAACACGGTCATCGAGTTTAACGGCTTCCCGTGGCTTCCCTTCAAGTAAACAGAGAAAGGGATCTTTCAAAAATGTCCCAGCCTGTTCTCGCTTCCACTCTTACCCAACGGTTTTAGTACAACTCCAGTGCTAAAAGAGAGGTGAATCAGTCTTCTGTTCGGAGTGTGGCATACAGATAGATAAAACTTTTTTCTTGGTTAAGAGTATCGAAAGCGAATCACTCACTCACGGGGACGTAAGTACAGACTTTAGGCATACGCACATAGGCCACGTAGATAGATGTACAAGAAAATTACTGACGGGAAACCTTACAGTACGTAACAGAGAACTTATCACGAATCTTGAAGGCACATCTTCAAACGGACGCCGTGTCTTGTGCCTTATCAGCACTTGAGGTTGATCAACATTACTATTTCTCATTCGGCTGTGGCCAAATATAGCTACGTCGAGTGTCGGAGAATGTTTCTCTCTGATAGTGAGGTTGTGGATCTACAGTTGCATCTAACACATTTTTCTGAATCGCGAATGAAAATGGCACAATAGCTAAAACACTGGACTTGTATTCGGAATTAGCGGGGACCAAGTCCCTGTATAGCCATCAAATTAAGGCGAAACCCACTATGGTTGTTTTGGAAAAGGGCATTGCTGCTTTCCTTCGTCATCGTTGTCCTGTCGGAGCTTTTGCTTCGTCTCTAATGCCAACACTGTTGGTGGAATTTTAAATCCTCCTCTTCACCCCTTGCTTCCCCTTAACGTATCTTAATAAAACCTCTGAAGCAATTTCTCTTTCAGATTATCCTTAAAATTAAAGAGCATCCTTTACGGATCATTACTGTCAGAAATCTAACGAAACATCGGTTCCTTTCTTTACCGATAGGTTTGTTGAATCGGGCTTCGTTATTTTAAAAGGAGATGAAAGATTGGCCGTATTGGACGTATGCTTGTGTTCGTCTTCACTTGCTTTCCGTACATCTCCTGTTACCCGCTTGGATCGTCCTCTTAGGTCCATTCACGACAAATTTAGTAAAATGACATTCAAACGTGGATCAGTTACATTAATTCATATTCATTTCCATTAGCGGCCTGGCTAATATTCGGAAGAAACGCTTTACGGATTTCTCCATAAGAATGCTTTATTATAAGGTATATGACATATCATTCCCAAGGTAACATAAAGTTTACAAAGTGAGAACGAAGGGCATTTATTCTGGATATATTAGAACACCTTCGTTGATCCACTTCAGTTAACCAGGGTTACTTTTTTTGTTTCAATGTTAATGAAAAAGTATGAAGCATGTAAACAGTATTATAAATATGTCAAATGTGTTACACTTGTAATCTGGGCAATAAATGATGCTCGATAAGACAGTTTTTACAGAGTTTCTTTAAATATATAGTAGCGTACAGCTCAATGGCAGACGATAATGACGCACACAGAAGCTAAAAGAAAAGTCCCGCCACATCTGGATATGGCTCAAATGGCTCTGAGCACTATGGGACTTAACATCTGTGGTCATCAGTCCCCTAGAACTTAGAACTACTTAAACCTAACTAACCTAAGGACATCACACATATCCATGCCCGAGGCAGGATTCGAACCTGCGACCGTAGCAGTCGCGCGGTTCCGGACTGCGCGCCTAGAACCGCTAGACCACCGCGGCCGGCATCTGGATATGAAAATGCATAATTTCGAAATCTATGATGTGAACTGAATACCATAAACAAATCAACTGAATGGATCACCCAGTAATACTATATTAATGAAATACAGCTGAATGCCCCCTAGATTCCACCCAGAAGATGAATTAGATATATATAGTCTTCAGCCCGGAAACTGGTTTCATGCAGCATCTCTCCACACTAACCTATTCTGCACAAGTGAACAAACTTCATCATTTCTGATATACAGGGTGGTCAACAACGGTCTGAAAAGCTTCTAAGCGTGTTGCAGGGTATGTTGTGCTGGGAAATAACTGTCGAAAAAAATTCGATGACGTGCGCCGTTTCCGAGTTAATTGCGTTAAAGTTAGCCAATCAGGCCATTGCACGCGCAGTTTCAAGCGTCCTGCCAGAGTCGGTGTCTTCGTTTAGTTTCCTAAAATCGAGCAAGATAGAGCCACAAAAATTGGAGATTAGATGATAGTAGGGACCGAACACGAGCCAAAGGTTGAGCAACATACATTTCGCGTAAGAACCGCGAAGATGAAGATACGAGAAATTAGGGCTCATACGCAGGCATTTAGACAGTCGTTTTTTGCTCGCCCTATTGGCGAGTGGAACACGAAAGGAAATGACTGGTAACGGTCCAGGGCTCACCTCCCTCACGCACCGTACGGTGACTTCTGGAGTATGTATGCAGATGTAGATCGCCCATTTTTGACAGAAGAGAAGTTCAAATCACCCCTCGCTCTATATCGATAACATGAAAACCTTTAAAGAACCAAGCCACTGCTGCTTCCTTCCCCACTTCTCTCTTGCTGTGCTGATGGCCACTGCCTAAGAAGAAAATAAAGTTCACCTTTCCTTCCTTTACGTACGTGCTGTCTTTGAAAATTCCTAGAGGGGCTAAATAAGGAATGTGGTCAAGGGTTCCGTAAAAGTTCTTTCAGTAAACTCCCCATGATCTCCAGAAAATTTTTTCACTTTGCTGCAGAGTGTGCACTGATATGAAATATCCTATAAGGTTAAAACTGTGTGCCGGACCGAGACCCCAACTCCAGACCTCTGCCTTTTGAGGGTAAATTCTCTACCAGCTCAGCACATACATCGCTGCAGAGCAGAAAATTCGTTCTGGAAACATCCCCCAGGCTGTAGCTAAGCCATGTCTCCGAAATATCCATTTTTTTTTTCTGGAGTGCTTGTCCCGTAAGTTTCTCAAGAAAACGTGTGTGAAGTTTTGAATGGAGGAGATGAGATACTGGCGGAAGTAAGTTGTGAGAATGGATCGTGAGTCGTGCTGGAGTAGCTAAGTTGGAGAGATGATAGCGCTCAAATTGATTAAATTATTCGGCCGTATGGGAAAGTCATAATTTTTCGGCACTGGCATGAAGTGATAGGGGGAACCCGTCCCCTTGGAGGGTTGGGACTTCCCGATATAAAAGCAAGGGCTTCAATATTGTTTATTCGACGTAACGTCTTAACATGTACACGAGCTACTTATTCAATTACATCCTGCTTATTTACGTGTCTTCGAACGGCCAGTCTGACTCCATTGCACATGTTTGCCGGATCAATTCTAAATTGTGCCACATAAGTGAATTTTATATTATAATACGTTTTCTGGGGGCCGACATTTTATCAGTGACATACCTTACTACCATATCTTTGCCTTCCCGTTGGGGAGGACAATCATCCCTCTCGCCTGTTGAAAAGACGGCGCCATTGATATCCTGGAAAGCAGTGTGGTTTCACGATAGTCATCCTATTATCCCGATGGAAGTCGCCTCAACGTAGTGTAGGACCATTCACAATCTGATTCCGACCAATGGACACCTCCATCGCATTGATCTTCGTCCGACTTTGCGACACATGTTATCAATCTTATACATTACCACACAGGCTTGCCTCCTGCGGGCGAGAACACTGGGCCTGGATTCGACGACGACTATCTTTCCTTACCCGATTAGGTGAAGCTGCTTTCTCGGTTGAACTTCTTCTCTGTCCGGACTTTTCTATTTTCTCTCGGACCAAGACTAATTCTATCGTATGGTTCCTCGGACACTACACCCTCTACGTAGTCGGGCGTGACAACGATTCCGACCCCGTGTTTTTCGTCAGTATATGGTGAACGCGCATTGGAAATGGCAGAGGCTTCCACATTATTGTGCTTTATTTGCAAATATGTTGCACGTCGTCTTCAATCGTCAAGGTATTGCATAGTTTTCCTCCCTTGTTCTGGGGCCTTCCTCCGTTGCGTTCTTCCTAGCGAAAAAATTTGTTTCTTTTGATTCCCGAAATTGTGTAATTTATGTCTATCAAGTTTAATTTAAAAAAACCAGGCCAGTGTCATGTGAGAGACCAGCGCAGTGACTGGGAGGAACGGGGGACGCGTCGTGGTCAGGTCTCAGGATTCGTTTGGTTAGAAGCCCATCTGTTTGGCAATCGACTGCACTTTAAAAAAAGTGGTTAACGTCGAGCAACGTAGATATAAATTCGTGAGTTCGAGACCATTGGTTACCTTATTTTTTAAACCGTATTTTGGGTGGCTGTTAAAGTTTATCTAGAAGATAATTTGCTTCACTTTCTAACCCACGAGAAAAAAGAAAAAATGTTGGTAGTGAACTTCCCCGTGTAAGGCAAAGGTCCCGAGTTCGAATCTCGGTGTGGCACACTGTTTTAATATGCCAAGAAGTTTCAGTCCATAATCTCAGTTGTAGGCTGTGATCATTTTATTCCAAGCTCTTTTCTCACAAGCTTACTTGTAAATGTGGCTAGAAACGCCATTCTACTTCTGTCATTGGTATGCGGCACTGTATTTTTTTCCATAACAGAAGTGTGAAAGAAAATACGGATGTGTAGAAGTTACGAAGAATAAGTTTAATTAAAAAATGAAGACATACGTAAAAAAAACATCGCTCCATAACACAGACTATTAAAGACATTGTTTGAACAGATGTTAAAGATTTTTCTCTTTTTTGTGGAACTCTGTAAATGTGTATTAACTGCAGGCCTATCTCTCATGATAAGAAATTTTGCCTCTATGAATGTTAAAATTATGAGGTACTGCGAAGAAAGGAGGAATGTAAGCAGAAGTTTAACATTCCCACATGGATACGGTCATTAGACTCAGAGACAAGATCGAATAGGATAAATGTTGAGAAGAAAATCAGGCATGTATTTTGCAACGGGTATCAGGGCAAAATCTTACTCTGGGTGGCTGGACGGGGCTTTGAACTCAGGAGCTCAGCCACCGCACCACTCGCTTTGTCTACTAAAGTCACCGTTGAGGTCAACGGTGCCTCCTTTCCTCCCTAACAGGCTCTTAGTAATATTTCCTGAGTTATATGTTCCTCGCGGCGTAGGAAGATGTTACAGGAAGATGAAGACATCCTCTGCTTCTATGGGGAAGCATCAACGGAGAACACCTCACGAAGTCCTGCCATATAAACATAACCGCAAAAGAGAGGATTATTTGTTAGCTGCGAAAAAAGCGATAGAAGTTCCTATTGCCAGGAAAATGACCTGACATATGACATGGAAATATACAAGTAAATAAATAAACAAGCAAGTAAATGACAAATAAGTCTTATCCGGTGTACGGGTCAGCGGTCTCGGTCGAGTGCGTGGTTAATCCGGTGCGCTGGAGCGAGATTGAAGCAAGACGAGCGTGGCGCCTGGCACCCATCGCTCACTGTCCGGCACGCGGGCGCCTGAATTAATGTGGCCTCGACAGTACGCATATGCATGCGCCGCGGCGACAGGTGTACGACAGATATCGATCGCATGCGATCCTACCGATAGGTCCTTACAGCCTCCTACGAGCATACGACCTAGCGATTACTGTCGAATAGTGTCATTTTCTCTAAATAGTAAAACCTTATAATAAGTTCTGAAAGAACACTGTTTGCACTCTAGTCTGAAACAGATGTTGCTTGGCCCTTCAAAGACGAAAGTGTAGACGTTTCATTTGAAGGAAACGTATATTTTAACGTAAGTTCGTGTGACGCGTTAGTTTATCAAGATGAAAGAACCTCAATTGCTTCACTAGACCACTCCGAGTAATCAATGGAAACAGTGATAATAGTCAATCTGGGGCGATGTAAGGTGGCAGAGCGGAAACGTCCTTGCAACAAACTTTTTAGGGGTATGGAAATGAGCGTTTGGCCCCTTACGGGGCAAAATGGTTCAAATGGCTCTGAGCACTATGGAACTTAACTTCTAAGGTCATCAGTCCCCTAGAACTTAGAACTACTTAAACCTAACTAACATAAGGACATCACACACATCCATGCCCGAGGCAGGATTCGAACCTGCGACCGTAGCGGCCCCGCGGTTCCAGACAGTAGCGCCTTTAACCGCTTGGCCACCACGGCCGGCCCTTACGGGGCAGGTCCGGCCGCCTTGGTGCAGGTCTTATTACATAAGACGCCGCATTGGGCAACCTGCGCGCCGGATGCGGATGGAATGATGATGAAGACAACACAACACCCACAGTCTCTGAGCGGAGAAAATCCCCGACCCAGCCGGGAATCGAGCACGGACCCCTTAGGACCATTCAGCTATCGGGCTGGACACTTGCTAGGGGTAATAGATCACGTCATGGGGAACAACTTTTGTTACTGACAAAATGTTCTATGATGCTTCCTGTCGACATTTTGCGTCTTTTAGTATTCACTGGTCCTGGAATGATGAGATTTCACCAAACTAGCTGGGTCTATTAACCAAGTGTACAGCATACTACCTACCTCTGTAAATTCATAGAGTGATTTTCAACAAGAAAACTGTGGGAATGAGTGTCTCTAAGCGGAGAAATGTATTTTAGGAATGAATCAGGAACTTCAATTTTGCTAGGCCTACCGCCTTTGGATGACAGGCAACACACACTGCATACGAACGCTGGTAAATGCCTACACCCTGTCACCCCTCAGGGCATTACCAGTCTTAAATGACACGTAATTTCAGAAAACGTTTTGTCTCTAACAACCCCGATGTCGCCACGACGTGATCTATCAACCCTAGAAATTTGGCACAAAGACTTTGAAATCCGCAATGTGACAACGAACTCAACCAACAAAATTTTGGAAGTTGTTCAAGGATTTTGTCATAGTACTCACATTTTGGTGTAAGAGAACTACCTCATTACATAACAACTGCATTTCCTTTGATATGTTACCCCATTTCTTTTTGTATCTGTATTGGCCTCCCTCAGGCTTGCTTTCTGAGTAGATGTGTAGAAGAAACAGGATCCTTCAGTTTATCGCTATTGCATATTACAGGCGTTTTTTTTTTTTTTTTTTGCACTGTTGTGAAGGCAGTTTACAGAAACAGAAATAATTGGGGTAGCAAACAGAATAAATAATTTTGTCAACAAAGTTCAGAATCACCCTTTCGACGTGTGTGAAGCATTTTGGAAGCTACATATCTTACCGCTGATATCGAGAGTCGCCATTAGCGCTGCATTTGTTTTGGCGTGCAAGCCGTGGCAGTCGGGACGTAGAGACGAAGAGTAGGAATCCTCTGTTACAGAGTACGTATCGGCGGTTGCCTCACTCGTCGGAGCAATGGAGTGCAGTGTGACACCAGAAACGTTCAGCTTTTTGTTAAAAAGTAGCTATTGATTATGCATGTACGCATGAGTGCCACGTAATGAGACCGATGGTACGGTGACGCAAAAGTTAAGTCTAATCGTGCGTGATATAAGTTCAGAACATCCGCGTACATCTACCGCGCCGCGTCGACGGAACCGGTACATTTTAATTATATTCACGTATAGACATATAGGCTTGGGTGGCTGACTGTGAAAATGACCCACATTCCTGTGTAAAACCATTGTGTGAACAGTGCAGTCTGAGAAGCAACTACTTGATAATATAGTGTCACCTCAATCGGTACGAGGTTCATCCAGAAAGTAAAGAACGATTGCGTACCACACCCAGTGCCTATCCCCCACCACTGCGATTACAAGGGTGCCAGTTAGTCTCTTCCCCAGTCTCAGTATGAGCAGAGTTTTGTTGGCGAACGACCATGTCTCTTTGTTCTGTAACCTTTCGAAATAGCGGCACCCGTTAGAAATCCTACCAAATGCGACATTTTCTGAATGATGAAAATTTTGGGCCTATCAAAATTTGTAGGCAAGTAAAGAAAGTTTACAGTGATAGTGCAATGAACGAGTCTTCACTGGCGTGGAATGTTGGCAAACGTGTTTTTGATTCATGGCAATGCTCGACCTCATGCATCAGCTCGAACTCAGCAAGAACTTCAGCGTCTTTAGTGGATATTTTTGAACATCCTCCTTCCAACACTGACTTGGCACTAAGTGATTTTCACTTATTCCTGAAACTAAAAGAAGTTTTGGATGGAAATAAGATCTCAAACGAAGAAGTCCTCAGACAACCAGTAACATCCTGGCTCATGTCGTGGCTGTAGACCAATATGAGATGGGGAAAAAGTTAGGAAATTTGTGGTAAGGTCTTATGGGACCAAACTGCTGAGGTCATTGGTCCCTAAGCTTACGCACTACTTAATCTAGCTTAAACTAACTTACATTAAGGACGACACACACACCCATGCCCGAAGGAGGGCTCGAACCTCCGACGGAGGCAGCCGAGCGGGCCGTTACAAGGCGCCACAGACCGCGCGGCTACCTAGCGCAACTATGACATAGGAATCGAAAAGTTAGTCCCATGTCAAAATAAGTGTCTTGACAGTTATTTCGACTACATGGAAAAATAGAGTAAGGCACTGTAATTTTGTAAATAAAGTTTTGTGTAGATATCTTTTACTTAGTTGTGCCGAAACGTTCTTCACTTTCTAGACGACCTTCGTATTATAGCTTCCGGTTATTCCCTCCATATTGGACCTTATATTGAAACATTTGAGTACAGCTATAGAGATGGTGCCACGGAGGAATTAGCAGCCTCTGCAGGTAGGTGGGAAAGACACATCAATACTCTTCCTACGTAATACTTCCATATAATGGAGCTGGGCCGCTTACGGTGTGTCACACATATACTTAGGAAGAATCCCAAGAAATTATAATTCATTCACGACAGAGATCTATCGAAAACCTCCCTCCTGATGAATTCTTGAGTAGTGTCGCCCTGTCTGGGACACTTATTAAGTTCGATTAACGGAAAAATATGTGGAGCACCTTACAGGGTCTCCGCGAAGTAATTTATGCTAATAAGACCCTCACGTAGGAGTAATAGCGTTAAAATTAGTGGATTTTGACGCCACACCGTGGTATACCGGCAACTGCTCTTCTCTTTCCCGTTAGCTAGTGAAATAGAATGAAGGGTTAGGGCTTAAACGGTATTAGCACATTATGTGCCAACCACCACACACTGTGCGATGCTCTATGGAACGGTGATGTTGATGTAGAAAATTTAACAACAAATAAATACTTTTTCGGGACGAATTTGATGAACCACTCATCTGCATAGTATAAAACCAGAAAATTAATATGATATTAACTGCAATGAAACCAACAAATGCGTAGAATAATTCGCGCTGCGCTGAAGAATCAGATACAACAGTAAAATTAAACATGTCATTTTGTTACAGGTACTCTGAGGCTGGCATAGTCGACAAGTCACTCTGGCGGTGAAATTTTCGGGAAAAAATGTGCTTTGAGTCGGTAGTTTTCAATAAATGTATTCTTCTTCTTTTGCCTTGTCCTGTGTCTCTACGGGGTAGGCATGTTGTATCTGTTTTGCAACTTCATTGTAGCTGGTGACTGGGTACCATTCCTTACCCCACCACTCCCGCCCGGGTCGGAATCTGTGTATGCCGTCTGTATGCGATTAGAGTAGATCTCACAAGAGGAGGCCAAGACGTTCGGATCACGGTTTTACTTCAAACTTTGTACGCTTTGAGAAGTCCATTAGGACAACACGATGTGCAATTAGCACGCGTACTACTTAGGCGATTTCGGGAAAATCGGAAAAGTAGTTTTACGCGTCAGTAATGTACCGGTGCGTTGCAACCCTGAGGATGACATGGCGGTGGTCATGTGCTTAGCGTTCAATCTTCGTAATCGGTGGATCGCTGGATCGAGTCCCACACATGTTTTTCCTTAATCTATATTTTTTTCAACAGTAATCACATTGTTCAACACTAGTCATATTATTTCACGTTTATTACATTTGGAAGGTAATATGGTGAAAAGACACGTGTATTTGCATGAACGTTTATTGAATTTCCAATGCTATTTCTCTGTTTGCAAGTCTCCCTTATCACAACAAATGTTATGTTTATAACTATAGATAAGTAAACGACAAATTTTCCTGAAAATTTACGCCTATCGTGATTTCCGAAATCCCTTATACCTGCCATCTGTAAAGGTACCGAGAACTGCTTTGCACCTGGACGCTTCGACCTCGAGGCACAGGTTTCAAGGACGAGGGACATGCTTGGAAAACCGAAGTCAAACATCGATAAATAAGTGTGTAAATAACTTTATTCAATAATACAACGAGCTGCTACATGC
The DNA here is from genome assembly GCF_023864275.1 of Schistocerca cancellata. Classification (NCBI taxonomy): domain Eukaryota; kingdom Metazoa; phylum Arthropoda; class Insecta; order Orthoptera; family Acrididae; genus Schistocerca; species Schistocerca cancellata. Next base: position 95,191,917 of record NC_064629.1, on the reverse strand, counting down.
CAGAATATGAGGGCAGTGTACGTTCAGTAGTCGGATGTGCTTTTTTCATTACAAATTGCAGGACGGTATTTTTCGTACAGACACGGAAAACGGAAATTAAAACGGCATCTATTGAATCGAATGAATCCAATTTTTCCGCATGCACAAAGAATCTTCGGATTTTCTAAGGAACAACAAACCTCATAGTCATTTTGAAACATTTCTCTTTCTTTCGGCAATTTCCATGCAAAATATGCGTAACGGAACATTTTCGTTAAGTATCGGCGCCGACAATTGGCGATGCACGATTGAATGCATTTGAACAGCTTCTTCAGGAGAAGTAATTTCTTGATAATTGTGAATCAAATACGAACAAGTTCGAAGGCGGTTAATAAAGTTTTTAATTTCATATAGAAATAAAAGTCGCATAATATTTGTCGTAATATTAGAAATTTGTAAACAGTGAAATAGCACTGGAAATTCAATGAAAGTTCATACAAGTGTTTTTCGTCATGTTACCTCTCAAATCTAATATATACAAAATAAAATAATTAGTTTCGAAAAATATATAAATAAAAAAAAGAACGGGACTCGATCCAGCGATCCTCCGATTACGAAGCTTGAATGGTAACTGCAATCTCGCTCTCAGCGTTACAACCCACCTTTAGATCACTGACGCGAAAAAGCTTCTCTCACGTTTTTCTCGAAATTGTCTAAGTGGTACGCTATACTACTTGCACACAATGTTATCCAAATGGACTATTAAAGGTGTAGAAAGTTTGAAGTAAATCCGTGATCCGAGCGTCTTGGTCTCTTCTTGAGAGATTTACTCTAGTTGTATTTTACTGTGGCGCACTTGCTTAATAATTGCCTCCATTTGAAGACTTCGTTGGTCTTTGTTATTGCTGTTGAGGATGACAGGTTACGCTTGGGGACAGAAGATGACACACTTTCGAGTCGAAACTGGTAGCATGTGTTGAGTAAACGACGTTGGAATCCAATTCAGCTGTTGGTTTTAACTATATATATTCTAGTGCTATCAGAATCGATCATAAGTTTCATGGCTTTCCTGCGAAAGCTGATAGCTTTGAACAAGAATACTATAAAAGACATTTATGTCTAAATTGTAATAAGATGAATTTGTAAATGATTTTTGTATAACATTTTTTGAAAACAATTTATTTCTGAGGAATAAAATGTGTTAATAGAAATATTGTCAACTAGAAAACTGAGTCATTCTGAGGGCGTTAGAGATGTGTGGCCGAAATTTAAGAGGTAATAGTTCCCATCCCAAACGGAATGGAAAGGCGGGAAAGAGAAGTGATGGAATGATTTTAGGCTCAGCGTGAGAGTGACCTAAGTAGTCTCGGATGGAAACTGCTTTTTCAACTTCAGCCAGTAAATTTTTGTGTTTTTAGGAATAACAATTTGTTGCTATCACACACTGGTTCAAAGAACTTCATTTGCCTAAGACATTACCTAGACATCTCCTATCCTATTGAAACTGATTCCGAGTATCCTAAAATTACAAAGAACTATAATTTTGCGAACTTAATGTAGTAAAATATTTTGGAAGTGTTTTTTATATAATCAGTTAATGTTGTTTGTGGAGCATTAGTTTTAAAGTTTTCTGGAAATTAAAATTTTCAGTGTACCATATTCTGGTCATATAAAGTAGTATAATGAAAGTGGTTACAGTAAAAGATACGATACATATGTATAAAACAGCTTAAATCCATTGGTATAATCACAGTAGAACTTAATCAGTTAGATTTGTCTTATTTTTCGTACAGTGTATGATGAAGATTTCATAAAAATTGTAATTTTTTACCATTCTCACACAAAGCACAGTTTAAGGTCCATCATTTAGTTAATTGTTGAGCTGGAAAATAAATGAAAGAATGATAATTCCAAAGTATGTGTTAATACTGAGTTAGTATCATAACGTAGTAATTTTTTTTATTAACTTTGAATAATGACTAGTTCTTCAAATCTCAGTCATAGAGACCCCTCATGGTCGATTCTTCTTTGCCTACACTTGCACGTTTACGCAAAGAATAGAGAAGGTATTAATGTACCTGGGTGCTGTAGTATAATTCCTCCGGTGTTGACAAAGTAACAGTGAAAGTTAGTTACTGTGCTGTACACGAGAAACTAGTTCTGCTTTCCTAAGTATAGTAAGGTATATATAGAATAGTAAATCACAATTACACTTCTGAATAACCCACTGGACGTAACTTCATGCCTAATTAGGCTGACGACCGTTCATAAATAGGCTTGATCACATAAAAGGCCTGGAACTAAAAGTTTGCTGGTTCCATCCCTGATTACCCGTAAGCTGGAATCCCTTCAGGAGGCGAAATAGTAATGTGATACTTGTCTCTATTATATATACACTACCTGATCAAACAAATTTTTAAAATTCCTGTAAAAAGGGGTAACGGTAACTTAGGGAATGTTCCTTTGGGAGCAATTTTTACAAGAATTCTTAGAGAAGGCCATGTTTAGAAGAGAAACATGTGAGTAGTGCTATACTTGCCAATGTGTGACAGGACATTTTAATGTTAAACATGCTATTTTCCCTGGACAGTACCAATAATACTAAAAGAGCTAAATGTTATAGGTCCAGGTGCTTCAACAAATTTTAACGTGGGTATCAGGTGCTTTATGTATCAAATTACTTCTTGTGAGAGTGCAGAAATAGGAAACAGAAATCATATCTCCACTGCAGGAACGCATTTCATCTGTCAACATGAGGCAACAGTGGTGGCATTTTGTCAGAGTTACGTTTGCACGTTGTTTGATTAATAATCAGTCTGTCTTTTGATGCTCTTTTAATCGTCCGTAAAACAGGTTAACTTTTTATTTATACAACATTTGCTCTTGGCTCTACAGTATGTCGGCTATAGAGAATGATGTGACGAACACATTCCATCAGAATCTTGTGACTGTAAATCTGTAATGTAGTACCCACGCCATAGTGAGATGCTTCGTTATCTTTTACAGTGATGAGACTGTACCTGTGCATTTTAGGGCTGAAATAACAAGTCAAAGATTAGTTTAATATTCGCAGTGACGACTACTTTACACAAATAATGTCCAAAGACGAATTTCTTGTGTTACTCTGTATAAGACTGCACACTCCCCCAAACGGTATTAATGGCTGTAAATATGCGTCCAGTAAGTTCATCTAGCATTTTTACTGGAGCTGTATGCAGAGAATCCGTCGAGAACCTATACAGGAAATTATTCATGAAGGACACGGGGTGAAACAATCTTTTTCCATTAATTAGCTACTTGAAACTACTTCATTTTTGAGATTATCACGTATTGGATTATGGAAACGACGTCAAAATTATCGTATAACTCCACATATTAGTGAGATTACCGGGGAACGCCCTGTAGGGACATTAGCACGGAATTGTGAAAGTTCAGATATAGTGCAACAGTCAAATGAACTAGTGTGGTATGTGACTCCATAACGCGGTCTCCATTAACTGCGGTCAAAATCTTTCCTTTTTGAGTAATAAGAGGGAATCATACTACTTGTATCAAGACTCAGTATACGAAGGAACACACAGGGTGGTCAGAAACAGAGTGAAAAGTGCATAAGGGTGTTTCAGTGTAGTTTGTGTTGAGAGATAATTGTTCAGAAAAAAATTCTATATATTGCGCCGTTACATTTCGTTGCAGGAGCAAATTCAAGGAGCCTGTCAGGGACTGTGTAGCCAAACATCTGGTTTTCTCGAACCGAATACACGTAGCGTTACCTTAAATTTATGACATCCGAAAGAGGCACATTTTAACTGGTAATGAGCATTTGTACAAGTGGTCACTCACGGATCCAATGGTGTCTATGCTGTACCGGGTTTTTCTGCATGCAAGTGCTTGAATTTGAGTGCGCAACGACGTGATCGGCAAACGTCAATGCTAATTAAATCGAAAACGGCACAACGTATCGACTTTTTTCTTAACAATTTTTTCTAAACACAACCTATCCTGTAACATCCTTACAAACTTTTCAGACTGTTTCTGACCACCTTGTACATCTTAGGGACAGAAAGCCAGTTATTTCGTAGCACTGGGAATGCTACGTTTCTCATTTCTGACCATAGTTTCTTTGGTATATGCCAAACAACCTATTGTTTTCAATTTCCCTCATTTCGAATACATCATTTAGTTCCATTTTACATACTTTTACTCCTGTCGCTAGTAAAACAATTTTCTGCAGAAACAGGTCTTATTGTATACTTTTACTGAAAATACGACACAGTGGAAGTAATGTTTTTAACCCGAGTAGACAATGAATAACGTGATTCTCCTTCCCAATTTTGCTCATATAAGAATATAATATCGTTGACTATAAGCTCAGCGGGAGACCATGTACCATTTTTCAGATCTAATTTCTTACTTTCCACCTACTTTAGTTTATAACGGGCGTAGAGTAGTGCGACTACCGACTCACGAAGGATTACCAGAAAAATTAAAATAAATCATGTAGGTATGGGTAGAAGTAAGTGTTGTGTCTAGACAAGACAGTCTAGACACAAGGCGGAGATGCCGAAAGGGCACGCGTCAACTCACGCCGACTGGCGTGAAGTCTGGAACAGGATACGTAATGAATGCTATAAAGAAAAGTACGTAGCTGATGTGATACTTAACTTTTAATCCATCATTTGTATACAGTATTCTTGATTATACAAGTGAGACTCTCTCCAGAAATGGTTAATGGCGCCTTGCTAGGTCGTAGCCATGGACTTAGCTGAAGGCTATTCTAACTGTCTCTCGGAAAATGAGAGAAAGGCTTCGTCACTGTAGTCGCTAGCAAAGTCGTCGTACAACTGGGGCGAGTGCTAGTCCGTCTCTCTAGACCTGCCGTGTGGTGGCGCTCGGTCTGCAAATACTGACAGTGGCGACACGCGGGTCCAACATGTACTAATGGACCGCGGCCGATTTAAAGCTACCACCTAGCAAGTGTGGTGTCTGGCGGTGACACCACAGTAAGCCTTGTAACTTAGGTTGGGGCAGACAGCGCCAGTCGCTTTCGGCAGTGCAATGGTCATATGCATTATGAAACAACTGATTTCGCGTTCGCTGATTGCGAACTGGACGTAAAGGGCGACGTGGTCACGCACCATCTGCAAGCAAATGGGCAAATGCAGTATACGAATATAGAGGCCGGCAGTCGACAATCAGGACAAGGTTCGATCCAGCACCAAATTTCAACCCCGACGTACTTCGAGATCAGCGCCTCGAGTGATCACCAGCTGACATCAGGAACTATGTGAGTCAGAAGAATGATACCAACTTATGCTTGCACCCTGCAAAGGACTTGTAAAAATTTCCTGTATGTACTTCTGGACTGTAGTTAGTGGTTTCCTTTGCACACATGCCAATATGTATCTATACCTGGCTGTCACTTCCATTGTGACGTGATAACGAACCGAAGGGTTTGATCAGAGCTCTAGTAACTGACTCATTTCGTGATTCGTGGTCTGAAATACTATACATTGTTGTGTGTACCCTATTCCTGTTGTAGTAACTGGTTAAAAAAGCGTGAGGTTACAAGCCTTGTCTGTCTTTTACACGTAAAGTGGATCGTCGTCATAAACTAGTGTCTGTGCTCTTTAGCATTTTCATGAAATACGTGAAGAAGCATTAAAAACAGACAAAAGCCAACACAATGTCTTATTTCATTATTGACACCATATCTACCTCCGTAGCCTGACATCCGAGTCGTTTGGTAAGGAGCCGCTCGCAGGCCACAGATGGATGACGTAAAATCCCACTTCACCTCCAATCTGTATGCGAGAGTCGAAGTAATTCTGTTGCGACCATGTCGGGTTAAGACTTACTTACTCAGTACTTCTCCACAAGATGATTCCGCTAGCTGCAATTACTGTACCGACTGTATATATATCAGACCCATAGTTATGCAGATGTCAAACTGTAGTGTATTTTCGATCTTCTTTCCAGTGAACTCTATTTATCAGACGTATTGACCTCAGAAAATTGTACAGGAACGCCTCAGCGCATTCAAGTATATCGACATAAGATTAAAATGCTAGGGTTTTCTCGCTTTCGTGTTGTTCTCTTCTCACAGGGGATAACTCCAATTTGTTAAATCAGTAAAAAACCTTTTGAAAGGTTTGTGAAAACGGGACTGAAAATGAATATCCGTATAGTTCTGAGGCCCACAGTGTTAATGATTCGAGTCTTTAATTAAAATCGTACATAATCTTAACAAGATTACTACAGTGCATTGCGCGTTTTAATAAAATAACCATTATAAACTACAGCAACAGTTCTTGTGTGTTCCCTGCATTAATAAACTAAATTTTACAGGTGCACGGGTAATACATAAAGACCGGGAAAATGTGGAATGCAAGGGAAGTAGTAGGTTTCCCCAAAGGACAAACTGTACTACGTAGCTTCCTGAGTTATCATTTAGAGTAGTTCGCAGGAAAGTTTCATCAGATATTATGGCATGACTCATGAATGTAAACGAAAGGTCTCTGAGGTTTCGTCTCATGTATCGTTACTTCTACAGTCGAATCAAGAGGGTAACAGAAAGACCCAAGTACAGTTTTTAGTATCTTCCTGATTCTTAATTTTATCAAATAGTTTCACTTGCAGTCTCTGTTTTTTAGTCTGTGTATTTACGTTTATGCATATGAGAGGCAAATTAAGTACGTAACCGTTGTCAGCATACTAAAGACTCGATGTAACTTTCGTCTTTTAATATCCTACATATGAAAATGAAACAAGAAAATCCACATAAAGAATGTCATAAAACACGCAACATACATGGCAAGCTGTTCGCTTGACTGGCATATTGTTGCACTAAACGTTTCTAGCAATGGTGATCCGATGAGAACCACTGGAACATCATAGTGTAATACGCCGAAATATAGAAAAAAATGTTGACCACAGGTTTAAAATTAATCACTTCGTATCCAGTGTCCACTAAAATTTACAACTAGTCATTTCATGTAAGATTCCAGCTGTTTAAGCTTTTGTAACGTTTGTTAGACACACTGAAACATTCATTCAAATTGCTTCTCGCTTGATCGCCACGATAGAAACTGTTGTGCTTAAAGAACCACTTCAAAAAAAAAATTCCATTTCACACATTTGATGATTGAACAATCCCATTATCGGAACATTATTGATATATGAGAAATGCGAGAGAGGAGATCGTTACAAAGCATCACGGCAGCAGTGACCGACACGGACCATTTCCGCTGTTTCGTTTTATTCCCGGTTTTTCATTTGCATTTGCGAGTGCTTTGTTTCGCAGTTCATGAGCGCAGGTCGGTAATAATTCATTATCACATTCCTACTTTTTACAGCGCATCTCGTAGTTACGAGCGGGTGAACCCCTCGCTACAAATATGTTTTTATGAATTCGTGGAGAGGGGTAGGAATCAAGCTGGTATTCGGCAGCGTCGGCCATTTGGCCGGAGTTATGTCGGAGCACTGCGTCACAGCCGCAGCTAGCCACGCCTGGTGACTTGACTTCTATCCAAATGAAATGAATTCCCTTCTTGCTCGACACCTGTATTCGCACCGCAGCGAGGCTATGTTTGTCGCATCTCCTTTCATTAATCTCTTTTCATCAATCTTTTCGCCTATTATTACACAGTCTTCTAACGATAAAGTTAGAAACGTGAGCAAGGGACACAAACAACTTCGAAACTGCTTCTACGCCGATCTAGAGTAATATGAAAGTTTTAACTGGTTTATTTGCCTATGAGAGGAGTAAATACTGATTTCCAATCAGAAAAGCAGTAATATTATACATCCTGGAGTCTATGAAATAACTTTAATTTAGAAGTTATGTTTGGAATTCGAATCACATGCATTTAATACTCACAGCTTGATACAAACGTTCTAAAACTTCAGCGTGGAATACAGTCTTCAGCTATACTCATCTGTGTTTTCTAATGTCATCTATCCGCCTATCTTTACGTCGTCACATCAATCTTTTCTTAGCTCTTACAGTCCAACAAGATACTTTGATGATTCACCTACCATCCATTCACCTGCATTCAGAGGCTCGTTGACATACATCCAAAGTGGTAATATGAAATGACTTAACTCTCCGTTTCAGATATTTTAAAGACTTAATTTGAAAACTCTGTTTCGGTTACCAAAAGCATTCCAGATCAATGGTGCTCTTCTGTTTATTTCTTTCGTTATCCACCTAGTCGCTTTTTTCAGCTACCCTAAATGCAACTAGTTTTATGAACCCGCTCTTAATGTTTGTTAGTTTCTATTTGATATGTTTGTTATAGATTATTTTAGTCCTGTTATATTTTCAGATTTAATGGCAAACTTTCTCTGTTAAGTTCGTAATCTGCCATTCCTTCTGAAACTACACACACGAGTACCCACAAAACTTTATGAACAGATTTTTTGCCCTCAAATATATCCCCCGCCATTAGCACCATTGAATAATGAAAACTGCTAACCACATATTACACAACTTGATAGTACAATAAATCACACCTTGTAAGTACGATTTGTGCATGGACTTTCCTATTTGTCGCCTGTTGCCTACGTGGTCTAATAACTTTGACACATTGAGCACTTGTAGCGAATGCAATGATTTGAATTTACGGCATCTCAGCCGCAGATATCTCGGAGAACATCAGTGTCAGCTTGTCTGGACTGCTGAAAATTTCTTACAAAAAATGAATACCAGTGGGGCACGCATGGGCAACGTAACCGCTAAGCAGATGCAATATATATGAAAGAGACATGTTTCCCCATGTAATCAAATTTGAAGATTCAAACTTCGAGGCAAGTATACGTATGATGGAGTTTGTAGTTCCAGGAGAAAGGTGTAAGATAATTAATCCGCGAAGTCAAAAGGCCTCAGAAACTGAACATAAGTTACAAGCAGGTTAGATATACAGGGTGGTCCATTGATCGTGACCGGGCCAAATATCTTACGAAATAAGCGTCAAACGAAAAAACTACAAACAACGAAACTTGTCTAGCTTGAAGGAGGAAACCAGATGGCGCCATGGTTGGCCCCCTAGATTGCGCTGCCATAGGTCAAACGGATATCAACTGCGTTTTTTTAAATTGGAACCCCCATTATTTTATTACATATTCTTGTAGTACGTAAAGAAATACGAATGTTTTAGTTGGACCACTTTTTTCACTTTGTGATAGATAGCGCTGTAATAGTCACAAACGTATGACTCACAATTTTAGACGAACAGTTGATAACAGGTAGGTTTTTTAAATTAAAGTACAGAAAGTAGGTACGTTTGAACATTTTGTTTCGGTTGTTCCAATGTGATACATGTACCTTTGTGAACTTATCATTTCTGAGAACGCATGCTGTTACAGCGTGATTACCTGTAAATACCACATTAATGCAATAAATGCTCAAAATGATGTCCGTCAACCTCAATTCATTTGGCAATACGTGTAACGACATTCCTCTCAACAGCGAGTAGTTCGCCTTCCGTAATGTTCGCACATGCATTGACAATGCGCTGACGCATGTTGTCTGGCGTTGTCGGTGGATTACGATAGCAAATATCCTTCAACTATCCCCCCAGAAAGAAATCCGGGGACGTCAGATCTGGTGAACGTGCGGGCCATGGTATGGTGCTTCGACGACCAACCCACCTGTCCTGAAATATGCTATTCAATACCGCTCCAACCGCACGCGAGCTACGTGCCGGACATCCATCATGTTGGAAGTACATCACCATTCTGTCCGCCCCCGGTAGCTGAGTAGTCACCGCGACATAATGTCAATCCTAAGGGCCCGGCTTCGATTCCCGGCTGGGTCAGAGATTTTCTCCGCTCGGAGACTGGGTGTTGTGTTGTCCTAATCATCGTCATTTCATCCCCATCGACGCACAGGTCGCCAAAGTGGCGTCAATTCGAAAGACCTGCACCCGGCGAACGGTCTACCCGACGGGAGGCCCTAGCCACAGGACATTTTTTTTTTATCGACATTCTGTCATGTAGTGAAACATCTTGTAGTAACATTGGTAGAACATTACGTAGGAAATCAGCATACATTGCACCATGTAGATTGTCAATCGATAAAATGGGGGCCAATTATCCTTCCCTCCATAATGCCGCATCATACATTAACCCGCCAAGGTCGCTGATGTTCCACTTGTCGCAGCCATCGTGGATTGTCCGTTATATTATGCCGGTTTACGTTACCGCTGTTGGTGAATGACGCTTCGTTGCTAAACAGAACGCGTGCAAAAAATCTGTCATCGTCCCGTAATTTCTCTTGTGCCCAGTGGCAGAACTGTACACGACGTTCAAAGTCGTTGCCATGCAATTCCTGGTGCATAGAATTACGGTACGTGTGCAATCGATGTTGATGTAGCATTCTCAACGCCGACGTTTTTGAGATTCCCGATTCTCGCGCAGTTTGTCTGCCAGTGATGTGCGGATTAGCCGCGACAGCAGCTAAAACACCTACTTGGGCATCATTTGTTGCAGGTCGTGGTTGGCGTTTCACATGTGGCTGAACACTTCCTGTTTCCTTAAACAACGTAACTATCCGGCGAACGGTCCGGACACTTGGATGATGTCGTCCAGGACAACGAGCAGCATACATAGAACACGCCCGTTGGGCACATTGATCACAATAGCCATACATCAACACGATATCGACCTTTCCCGCAATTGATAAACGGTTCATTTTAAGACGAGTAATGTATCACGAAGCAAATACCATCCGCACTGGCGGAATGTAACGTGATACCACGTACTTATACGTTTGTGACTATTACAGCGCCATCTATCACAAAGCGAAAAAATGGTCGAACTAAAACAAATATATTTCTTTACGTACTAGACGAATATGTAATAAAAAATGGCGGTTACTATTTAAAAAAAAAACGCACTTGATATCCGTTTGACCTATGGCAGCGCCATCTAGCGGGCGAACCATAGCGCCGTTTAGTTGCCCCCTTCAAGCTAGACGAGTTTCGTTCTTTGTAGTTTTTCCGTTTTATGCTTATTTCGTGAGATATTCGGCCCGGTCCTATCAATGGACCACCCTGTATACGAGGGTTGGAATTTAAATAGTGGCAACTATTTATTCACAACCGATACAAAAGAGTTACTTGTTTGCACCTGTTACTGTCCTTCACAGTAGTCACCAGCGTTGTGTAGAGCCCGTTGCCAGTAATGTGGAAGGCGTAGTATACCGTTAGCAGAGTTGATGGTGCGAATGGAGCGGTCTACTGCCTGTCGAATCTCTGGAACAGTTCTGAAGCGAATGCCACGAAGTGATTCCTTCATCTTCGGAATCAAATCAAAGTCACAAGGACTAAGTCCAAGGAGTATGATGGATGGTGCAGTACTTCCCAGTCCCATCGACCGAACAGAGTTGCCACAGCTTGGCGCTGTATGCGCCCACACGTTGTCGTGCAAAATGATGGCTGGGCTGCGTTCCTCCACGGAAGACCATCAATGCACGGTATTAGGAAATGTCATTTCTATTAATAAATGTGCATCTGTCTCGTCTGTTCAGTCGTAAAAACCTTTAAAAAATCTCTGAATACTTCAAAAACTTTCTTTTTGTTGTTAGTTACTGAGTCATCTGTCATCTTACGTGACTAAACGTGATGTCACCTCAACGTTATTTTAGTTTCTTCCCATACCCTTATTGTTTTCGAACGTTAATCTAACCTAGTTTTAATTGTATCTCCTGTCATCGGTTTGAGGACATTTCCGAACAGTATTGTGTAGTTCGTAGTCTATCACGTTCTTACCACCAGTTGCTGGAAGTTGTCTTTGGCATTTACCTTCTTCCATCTGGGATTTCTTTTCTTTTGCGTTCTTCATATCTGCACTATGTTTTATTATTTGTTAAATTGCCTTCGTTAAATGATTCTCCTTTTCGTCTATTCTGGCACAACCTTTATATCCTAAGAAGCTGAATTATTTAATTTATTCTGATGCATGACCTACTTCCATATTCTTAAATTCTCATAATCTAAATTTTCTGCGCGATGAGTTTGTTTGCTTCTGGTTTTGCGTCCATTTTTACTCTTGCTCTTATTAATTTATGATCAAGAGGAAATTACAGTTTATTATCCTGTGCAAATTCCCTAGTGTTTAATGAAATACAGTTACTTTATTTTTGAGTGAATTTAAGTATATTTTATTAAACAGTAAGTAAATCACAGAATATAAAATACCACATGTATGGAAAAGGATAAAACAAATACAGATAAATAAATTTGGAGATATTCGCGCACGAGATTAGCTCAGTGTCAATGAGGGTTGTCTCATAGAATCTACGTGTATCGGAATAATCCGCATATAGCCATCAACTATGTTATTTGTACGATTTCTGTCGGTCGGTTCGACATGGGCAAAGGAAAGAAGGAAGATTATAGTTAACGTCCCGTTGATTGTGAAATCATTAGAGGCAGAACAGAAGCTCTGATCTTAGATGGATAGGGAAAGAAATTGACTATGTTCTTTTCAGAGAAACCATGTCGGCATTCGCTTTAAAAGGTTTACAGAAGCTATATATGGACGGTGAGACGTGCGAGTGACCCGCCGCCCACCCGTATGGAAATGGAAACTAGTGAAGGTGAATGTGTAAAACCGCCTGAAGTGCTATCAGATTCCAATCACCACAAAGCCTTAGATCCCGAGCAGACTTATAATGACTATTTGTTCTCACAATAGCGTAACGTTCAATTTTCCTCACTTGGAAAATAATTAAATCTTTCTACAATTACACACGTAACCGAAGATCTCATCTATTAGCCTTTGCTATGGAAGCCATACAATAAGGGGTATTCAAATGAAACCCGGTCACTAATGCAAAGTGACGGTAACAATTTTATTAACTCAAAAATGTAGTTATACACAGTACACATACTCAACAATAGTCTCCAAGACTGTTGGCACATTTATCCCATTGCGACACTACAATGTAGATTCCATCGTTGAAGAAGTTAGTAGGCTGCTGTCGGATCCAGGCCTGGACCCAGTCACGCACTTAGTCGTCCGTTGCGAATAGATGTCCGCGAATAGCTTGTTTTAGAGGTGATACCGCAGTTGTCCAAGACTAAAGCATTCACTTCCGCAACCGTATCCGTTGTGATGAAACGATGAGTCTGTCCAGGAGGGGCATCGTCTTTCACTGACTCGCACCCATCAATGAATCGTTTGCGCCATTCCACAACACTTGAACGACTCAGACTGTACTCACCCTACACAGCCTTCATCCGTCGATACATTTCACGGCCTCCAACACCTTACGCCGCCAAAAATCGAATTACTCGTTGTTCCCGCTTACTCGCGCACGTGTCAGTCTCTCTACCAATAGATGGCGCCAACATACGTTACGTGGTGCCAAGTTGCGTGTAAGGCAAAGGTAGACGCACTGACCAGGTTTCATTTGAATGTACCTCATACTATAATGTTATCCTTGGAGGGGGACGTCCTCAGAATAGAATGTGTCATTGAAGAATGACGAAACATACTGCTGAATCGCAAGAGCATAACAGCGGGCTGCAGGCAGAGCGAGGACCGCTACCTGCAGTATGGAAAGTATCTACTGAAACTGGGAGTGACAGTGAAAGTGGAGACAAGGTGTATGTCGTGCATCCTACACTACTGGCCATTAAAATTGCTACACCACGAAAATGACGTGCTACAGACGCAAAATTTAACCAACAGGAAGAAGATGCTACGATATGCAAATGATTAGCTTTTCAGAGCATTCACACAAGGTTGGCGCCGGTGGCGACGCCTACAACGTGCTGACATAAGGAAAGTTTCCAAACCGATTTTTCATACACAAACAGCAGTTGACCGGCGTTGCCTGGTGAAACGTTGTTGTGATGCCTCGTGTAAGGAGGAGAAATGCGTACCATCACGTTTCCGACTTTGATAAAGGTCGGATTGTAGTCTATCGCAACTGCAGTTTATCGTATCGCGACATTGCTGCTCGCGTTGGTAGAGATCCAGCGACTGTTAGCAGGATACGGAATCGGTGGGTTCAGGAGGGTAATACGGAACGCCGTGCTGGATCCCAACGGCCTCGTATCACTAGCAGTCGAGATGACAGGCATCTTATCCGCGTGGCTGTAACGGATCGTGCAGCCACGTCTCGATCCCTGAGTCAACAGATGGGGACGTCTGCAAGACAACAACCATCTGCACGAACAGTTCGACGATGTTTGCAGCAGCATGGACTATCAGCTCGGAGACCATGGCCGCGGTTACCCTTGACGCTGCATCACAGACAGCAGCGCCTGCGATGGTGTACTCAACGACGATTCTGGGTGCACGAATGGCAAAACGTCATTTTTTCGGATGAATCCAGGTTCTGTTTACAGCATCATGATGGTCACATCCGTGTTTGGCGACATCGTGGTGAACGCACATTGGAAGCGTGTATTCGTCATCGCCATACTGGCGTATCACCCAGCGTGATGATATTCAGTGCCATTAGTTACACGTCTAGGTCACCTCTTGTTCGCATTGACGGCACTTTGAACAGTGGACGTTACATTTCACATTTGTTACGACCCGTGGCTCTACCCTTCATTCGATCCCTGCGAAACCCTACATTTCAGCAGGATAATGCACAACCGCATGTTGCAGGTCCTGTACGGGCCTTTCTGGATACAGAAAATGTTCGACTGCTGCCCTGGCCAGCACATTCTCCAGATCTCTCACCAATTGAAAACGTCTGGTCAATGGTGGCCGAGCAACTGGCTCGTCACAATATGCCAGTCACTACTCTTGATGAACTATGGTATTGTGTTGAAGCTGCTTGGGCAGCTGTACCTGTACACGCCATCCAAGCTCTGTTTGATTCAATGCCCAGGCGTATGAAGGCCGTTATTACGGCCAGAGGTGGTTGTTCTGGCTACTGGTTTTTCAGGATCTATGCACCCTAATTGCGTGAAAATGTAATCACATATCACTTCTAGTATAATATATTTGTCCAATGAATACCCGTTTATCATCTGTATTTCTTCTTGGTGTAGCAATTTGAATGGCCAGTAGTGTATAAACACAGAGAATCACATGTAAAGTAATACATGGAAATAAAATAAGACTCGAGTTTGTCTTTTCCATCCCAGGACAGGTAGTTAACACCGGTAGGTACACATCATCGACTAAAGGGATTTGTAACAACTTTAGTTGAGGCTGTTTAACACACGGGTAACTCCACTCATAGAGCGCTACAAGTACGTTTCCCCATGTGAGGCTATCGGCCTACCTCCTTCTCCTCAGAAATGGTTATGTGTTAAGTTTTTGCTCTTTTCCACAGCTGGTATATCATATTAGCCTCCCAGAGTAGAATTTATAGAAAAAAGTATATCTTCATCAGTCATCAGAAGTCTAATTACGATAGTGACGTGTAAACTGAATCCACCTTCGGAAGCACGCCTTTATCAGCTTTGGGACAATGCCCATCGTTTTCCTACCGACTAATAATCGCAAGTGATCCGCTAGCGCATATTTCAAACACGATTCTTATAGACCTCGGATTAATTTTTAGAAGTGACAATAATCTTCGCTCAAATTACCGATAATCGCCTATTTTCGCAATTCGGGTGGTTCATCTCTATTATCCATGACTACTTCGGAATTAGTTCTTAGACAAGGTACCGCATTGCATGTGGCGGGTAGAGGACAGTTATGTAGAACTAACTAAAGACCATGTTTTTTTTTAAATTCTGGATAAATTAATGGGAGATACTACCATAGAACTCTTAAGCTTACCGCAACTAAACAGTATTTTCAAACAAACGAGTTTCTTTTTTATTTATGAAGCATCTTCTGTGGCCATTCTGGGAATATGGAAACATAATACGGCTCTACATTTCGGTACCGTATATACGAAGTGAAAACAATATTTCCCTCTAAAATTGGTGTAAAAAATGTTTACACATTCTGCAATCCACTGCTTTTCCCTTCGTTATTAGTGCAATTTATGGTCGAAGGAAACTTGATTGCACAATCACTTATAAGAACTTCTCACGTTTTCTGAACCCATTTTTTCTTACTTTCATTGATGGTTTTTTTCACTTCACCTTACTTTTGTAAGACTCCACAAGTTAAATAGTAATGCTATTTCGCTTGTTCCGTACTCAGCACAGAGTTTACAAACACTCATACGCGGAAAAAAATTTAGAAAAAAGATCCATTCACAGACTGGCAACACTCACAACCTACACAAATGAATAAATATAAACACTGTTCTGCTCGCGGAACACATGAAGATACAGTATTACGTCTCTTGTGAACTTTTACAAAAGTGAGATGAAGTGGAAAAACAACTACCAATGCAGCGTAAGAAGAAGTAGGTTCGAGTAAGGAGAAAAATTGTCAAAAGTTAGTGTGCAACCAAGTTTCTTTCGACCCCAATCTCCGCTAAAAACGAAGGAAAAATTAGTAGTTTGCATAATATGTAAACAAGAGACAAAAACACCGTGAGTAAATTTTACACCAATTTAATAAAGAAATAATGTTTTAATGCATAAATACAGTACCAAAATCTAGATACATATTATTTATCTATAATTCTGGAATGGCCACAAAATATGCTTTATAAATAATAGCGAATCGCATCTAGCAAAAAATACTCTATAACTGTAGTAAGGCTAGGACGGAAAAATCAATAATTGATAATACAAAAAAAAAATGCCCCTGCAAATGCGTAACTAATGTCTTACGAGATCGTACTCTGTCAGCGACAGATAAATGTAAAACACAATCGTGTAAATGTTGCGACATTTTTACTGTTAATTTCACCACCTCACTCGGTGTACAGCGTTTGAATCTGATACAGTTAGACAGACGCCTACACGGACGAACGATGAGCGCTGGAGGATTCTCACTGAAGCAACCGGTGACCCGCTTGCCGGATTCTGGCAGCGATTGGTTCCTATCCGGCCCACGGAAGTAATTCGCGGGAGAAAGAGCGAGGCGCCCACACTTTACTCCGACCGGAACGCAATTTTGAACATTTAATCTGACGCTCTGTTCGCATCTGGTTTGAAGCTCATGACGCAGTCCAGTCAAAGTTCGCATTTTTCCGTTTGCGTTCTGTATAATACAGCCTACGTATGTTAAGTTCAAGCGATTTAGATGGCTAAATCAAATGGCTCTATGCACTATGGAACTTAACATGTGAAGGCGTCAGTCCCCTAGACTTGAAGTACTTAAACCTAACTAACCTAGGGACATCACACACATCCATGCCCGAGGCAGGATTCGAACCTGCGACCGTAGCAGCAGCGCGGTTCCGGACTGAATCACTTAGAACCGCTCGGTCACATCGACCGGCAAGCGATTTAGAGTTTAAACTTCTTGCAATGAACAGATAAATGATGGATTCATTTATTCGGTGTTGCAGAAGCAACCCAGGCCTTTGTGATAAGATATAAAAAATATGTTTGGGCATATGCATAAAAATGCTTGCTAATACTGCTCCTGAATATTAACACACTAAATTTCAAACACTCGAATGACCTGCCTGTGTCCAAAAATCGCAAAGTTTTTCTTAATTTCTTGTTGACTACAAAATAGTTCAAATGGCTCTGAGCACTATGGGACGTAACATCTAAGGTCAACAGTCCCCTAGAACTCTGAACTAATAAACCTAAATAACCTAAGGACATCAAACACATCCATTCCCGGGGCAGGATTCGAACCTGCAACCGTAGCAGTCTCGCGGTTCCGGACTGAAGCGACTAGAAGCGCTCGGCCACCGCGGCCGGCTGTTGACTACAATTGCCTGTCATTTACGTATTTTGTTTTTCTATTCCTTCTCGTAATGACATTAGTAAATAATTCTTGTCCGTTGTGGATGTAATAGAAAACAGCAACTGTTGAAACTGGAGGTAATATATAATGAATTAGAGGCTTTTGTTTTTCTGTGGTGACATTTCAAGACGCTTGCCATTCGCTCTTGAGATGTTTACATTTATTTATGTGTTGCAAATATTGTTTATTTAGTAATGGCGTTGCAAGTTTTGTAACGGAAGCTTTTAAGAAAGCTAGTGTAAAACGTTGTACGTAAAGAAACAATGTTCACTACAGCTAAATAAATGTAATCATGAGAAGACGGGGTAAACATTAATTTAATGTGACTCTCAAAAACGCGTGCTTGAGGTAGTAATTTGCTGGCGTAGCACGGCGGGAAAAGGGTGCCGTTGATATCTGTGCCTTTGAAACGTCCCCTTAGAAAAATTCTACATGACTGTGCTTATACTGACACACAATATTTCTGGCGCAACGCAATCTGACTTTGAAAAATCCCTGCAAAAGAATGGCCCTGACTAACATTAACCTATACGTTTCACAAATCACTTACCTCACAAAAATCTTCGTTACTCGAACTACTGCAATACAGCGAGCGCCACTACTGCCAGCTAAATAAAAGATTCAAACTACTAAAGGCACTAACTACTGATAGGCATAGTTAACAAATGAAAGATTTTGATAGAGAACAAACAATGTATTTACCTTAATAGTGTTCAAAAGTCATAAAATATATAGCAGTTCATGACATCCAGTCTTACAAATTTCAAAACTCTGCCATTTCTCTCCCCACATCCACCACTGCTGGCGGCTCACCTCCAACTGCGCAACGCTACGCGCTGTTCACATCCAGCTGCCCAACAGTACAATGGCAGACAACAATGCAAACTAGCCACAGACTGCACACAGCACAGCCAGTGATTTTCATACACAGCGCTACGTAACGTTGCCAATAAGAAAACATAAACAGCCTACTTACATAGCCCTCATGCTCCCCACAAAAAATTTTACAAATTGTTTTGGGCAGTGGCCAATAATGATTTGATAAAATTTTTCATAATTACAATAGCAAAGATATCAAATGCACACACTTATTGATACCGTGTTGGTCAAAAGCTAAAATTTTCTCACAGCCCATAAAGACAGTCCTGATCATTCATCACAGTAAAATTCCAGTGTTTTTCTCAAAGTCTGAGCAGTAAAAGAAAATGCACGTGGAAGTAGTGGATTTCCAAGCAGTTTTGAAGAAGTAGTGTTGTCCTTCCAACGGAAAGACAGTGATGACTCTTGACATGCAGACAGGTAATGGGCCACAACAGAGCAAACCCACAGCAGAGTCAGTCGAAGTTTTGAAGAATATCGTTTGGTAGGTCATCACAGACCAGACCCAATGTAGTCCTGGTAGAGATTACGGTATTGGTGGGCCACCAGAGGTGCAGACCCACTGCAGTCCTTGTAGAAATAATGGTAATGGTGGGCCATCAAAGATGCAGACCCACTGTAGTCCTTGTAGAGATGGCCAGCAGCCATCTGTTGCAACTGTGCAGGTGCACAATCACCATCGAAGAGTCTTGCGGACAATATAGCAAGTCCATAAACCACCACTTGTGCACTCACAAAGTTTTTGGAATTGTCCTTAGAACCAGCAATGCTGTTATCCAGTCCCTTGCTGAATTATTAACACACGTGCAAACACTAACAATCCCTACTTCTCACATATTGTCCATATACTATGACCAACAGAAACGTGTGCAGTGAAATGTAACTTACAATTTACTTAATTTGATGAACTGGTATCAATTACAATTTTATAACATAAGAATACAATAATAAAGCTACAAAATACATCATTAAAAACATAACAGTACAGATAACAATATAGGCTTTACAAAAGAATTGAAATAACATATACATCAGTGTTACAGGAATTATGACTTAAGTACATACATAAAAGATCAGAATAACTTTTGAAACATTAACTTCACACATGAGCATTATAACAAAACAGAATAAATAATGTCTAAACATCTTTACAAAGTAAATAACATATTATTAGAAAATTTCTACAACATAACTCGTATCAGCTAAACACATAAAGACAGGAAAAACACAAATATACAAGAGTACACAAACACACAGTGGGATAACACAAAAGGAAAGTACAGGGTTCGTTTTCAGTGTAACATTTGGTACTGCAGTCCAACCCAAAACTTCATTCCATAGATCTTTCCTCTTATTTCAACATTTGTTTCCACCAAAAAAAATCCTATCCAAGCATGCTTTCTGTATTTATATGTTCACATATTTCTTACCTCATTATTTATTTTCCATTATCTTACCTCATCATTTATTTCCAAGAAAATCCTACCTAAACCTGTTGTCCCTAAACCCTACTTTTTGTTCACATCCTCTTTCAAAATCCTTTTTTTGGCCAAACCATTTTCTTATAGCTCCTCAATGCATTTCTTCCAATTCATCACAACTCGTTCTCTTATGTAGCCTACCCCATCTTAAACTAACTAAAATCTGTTGAGCTCAGATGCTAAACTAAGGGACGAGGCAATGCAGCAGCACAAAACAATTAACACAAACAGCAATGACAAAAAAAATGGAAATTAGCAAAGCAAGCTACAGTAAATCTAAATTACCAAGCAAATGCAACATTACAACTAATATGAGCCAATGAGCAGTAACAAGAAAAATAAATCAGTAGTAAAACTGGCTTAACAGAGTAATACAAAGTGAAATTTAGTAGCACTATGCCTGGAAAACAGCAGCAGCAAATGCAATAACTTATATCTAAACATGACAAAGCTCAAGCAGAAAAAATATTACAGTAAAAATGGCCAAGTTTTATACCTATGTCACGTTTTAACACTAGAGTGATGCATCACGAGAACTTACTCTAGCAGACAAGTTACCAAATTGTAAAAAAAAATTATTTATGCAGTTCCTACGAAGGGAAATATCTATTTATGTTCCCCCATTTTCTTGGAAGTAGGTCATAAAATTATTTTTTACTGGATCTGTAGGCATAAAATAACTATATTAATACATCTATTAAATTTTATTTTAACCAATGCTGCAGTGCAGCTAGAAACTAGATATTAAACAAAATAAGCAAAGCAAGGCGTGAAACGTCATTCGCTACCCATGAGGCATTTCATAATGCAGTAAACAATCTTCCAACTCGCCGGCCGAAATGGCCGTGCGCTTCTAGGCGCTGCAGTCTGGAACCGCAAGACCGCTACGGTCGCAGGTTCGAATCCTGCCTCGGGCATGGATGTGTGTGATGTACTTAGGTTAGTTAGGTTTAACTAGTTCTAAGTTCTAGGGGACTAATGACCTCAGAAGTTGAGTCCCATAGTGCTCAGAGCCATTTGAACCATTTTTGAATCTTCCAACTAGCAAGACAATAGTCGTGAAATGTTTCTCATCATTTCATTTCAGTAAATATCATAAATTAAGAACTCTACAGTGTAATCATGTTTTCAAGTTTGAGCGTGTCGTATTTGCGATTCTTTCTACAAAGACATGTCAATAGCGAGGATAATGGCCTCTTTTTTTTCCACCTAATGGCTTTTTTTTGTCAGACAACTATCTCTCAGCTGGGCGCCCAAAACGCATTGCGTCAAGGTCACTTACCTTTCTTACTGAAATATTTATGACAGTAGTATCCGCTACAGTGACAGTCTCATATAAAAATTTTCACAGGTCGAAAATTTGCGTTACAAATGTGTAGAAACAAAATCCGATAAATATAACAGAGTGCAAAAAATTTTCGGCGGCATTGTGATACATTCACGCATTTACACACATTTCATAACTCTTACAGTACGATTCTTGGTTTCCAACATCCTTTTTCACAAACCAGAGTCCCTAACCACTACTCATTATTCCTAGCTTTATTACACATAAACATATTCGTCGGCACGTCAATCTTGCGTCGACACTTCAATATTTCATCATAATAAATACATAGCATAATCAGATTCCTCATATGGCAGCAGCTTATTTATCATAAACATACCTCAACAGCATAATACACATTGTCATCGTAATAATAACATCATGACAGATCAATCACATCTCAAAATCGTCGCAGGTTCTTTCAATAATTTCAAGACCTTCAATAGTGTTATCTACCTCAAACATACTTCAAAAATCATGATCCCTTACCGAATACATCATTCAAAGCTCTCATAGTATCACAATGGTTCCGAAAAAATATGAACAGTTCACACAGCACAGACAAAATACAATTCTATAAGTGTGAAATTATCCAACTGTGTAATTGCGTAAACATCTGTCATTGACATAGTAAAAAAATGTTTGCTTTTCTGTTAAATAATCAGATAGCTGTGTAATTCTGTGTTGGAGAAATATGGTATCGATGTGTAAAGTTGTATAAGCAAATACCAGATTAGCTAGGGCTCCTAGCGCTCGCTACACGCTTAGCACACAAAGTAGGCATGTACCCCCTGAGGATTAATGTAATTATACCCTCAGGTGTTACAGATTACAGCAATGCAATGAAATGTATCAGGGAAAACCTTTGTATCATTGTAATTCAAAAATCTTTAAAAATAAATGTTTTAAGTACAAAATTAATCACACAAATGCGTGTCCTGTAGCGCTAAATGTGCGTCTTGCTGTAAGATAATTCTGTGGAAGTGTCGTAGTTATCGTCCTCTGTAAGCAAAGTTCTGCTGAAGTCAACGTACTTACCTCATCATAAACGAAAGTGAAATGCTTTGCGTATAGATATCATAGTTATTACGTACCTTACCGTGATCAAGAAAGTACTATAATGTAACGTATTGTTGTGCTACGAAAAGGCTGTCTCATTGTAGCTATACCACAAAAGTTACTACTAAAACATGTTTTACTTTCCAGAATAATACAGAAAAACTGAGCAGATATAAAGCAGATACAGCACAAAAGCAACAATGTAAATTGTGTCACACATTAGTAGCGTCGTGATATAATCGTGTAGCTGTCAAAGAAACCAAATACTAAGTCATCTTTAATCTCACAAAAACTATTTCAAATAAGGAATGTCTTTTCAAGTAAACCAAAATGTTGCATTAAAATCTCATTAGCAGTATATGTTCTAAGTATGTAAGCCTTATAGTCGTTACGTAATTGTGCAACTAACAATCAAGAATGTACACACACAATGACACTGTGACGTCTGTTCACTATAACAATGCATTCGTAATTTCTGTTTAAATAAGTTCTTGGTTCTTGACTGGATATTTAACTTCAAACATTGTTGCATGTTAACAGATTCTAAGTCTGACAAAGCATACTAGTAACGCAAAGTGAAAAATTTTATGGCAAATACAAAGTTAAAAAGCAGATTATCTTTCAATAAACGGTTTTACATGTGAAATGTGGTGTAAACCTTTACTCTTCCTAGTACGCAGAGTTTCAACTTCAATGCAATTATCACGTGGTATACGTCGGTAAGGAATGCAAAAATTTTTATCAAGGTTAGCGTCTATGTTATTTTTCTCTGAGCCATCCGGCGCACGTGGCTGCCTGCGGTGCGAGTCATTGTCTGCTATCTCTTTGTTGCCGTGCGTCGTTATTGGGATTAGGAGACCTAACTTCTACAAATTCACCTTGTTGAGAGGGCCCTGCCCTGTTTGAATGCCGCCAGTTCTGTTGCAATTCAGGTCTGTCGTTACGATTATATCGTCTGTCGTCATGTCGGTAGATTCCATAGTTTCTTTCTTGTCGGTCATGGGGTGGAGAATTTCTCCATGAATCGTAACTGCGAGCTGGACCGTTGCGTCTAAAGTTATTCTGTCTCCCTTGATAATAATTATTTTGGTTCCCATATTGTCTGTTTCTCTGATTGTCTCTGTGATAGTCACTACTGCAGAGAGATGATCTTTCCCTGTAATTATTACTACTCTGCCAACGGTTGTCATACAGGTGGTGTCTGTTTTGGTCAAGATTTGTGTTGTGAGAATAGCCTTGTCGTGTCCAGTAATTATTTCTTTCATCGCGGAATTGCGACGGATGTGACCTGTAATTGTTGTGTTCCTGTTTTCGCGTTCCGCGATTGTCAGTGTCAATTTATAATTCTTGTAAGAGTCCCTGAAAAGCTTCAATGTCGTCTTTGCAACGTCCTGCCAAAATAATATGTCGTAAATGTTCAGGTAATTTCATTAAGCAAATGCGGATGAGTTCTGAGGGGCTGTATGGGTTTGACAGGTACTGATTCTTGTGCAACATGTCTTCAAAATATTTCACAAGACTGGAAAATTCAGATTGTTCGAAATGTTTCATCATTATGATGCTATGTTTTACTCTGTCTTGTGTTGCTTGAGACCAATATGCTAAGAGGAAGGCATGGTAAAATTCTCCTTCACTGTGGCAATCGTGAATGACCGATCGCATTCTTACAGCTGGTTCATTCTCTAAGTAGCCACACCTAAATTCTAATCTGTGCTCTAATCTCCAGTTGGGAGGAAAACAATGAGAGAATTGATGGAGCCATGCTTGTGGATGAATGTCGTTGCCAGAATTCTTAAATGTTTTGAATTTACGTGTAGTAATGAAAAGCTTATAGTCAAAATCATCGTGTCGGCGAGTCGCATGTCGGTCATTGTTACGTCGTTTCGGCAGTTCCATCTCAAAATTCGGTGTACCTTGCCAATGTCTTTCATAATTTCCGAAGTGCCCTGTGTTATTATTTTGTGGCTGTTCCGTATTTCTATGTTCCTCTTCCCGTATTGGGGCGCGAGTGTCCTCTGAAATACGTAATTCTTGTATTACCTGTATCAGCTGATCTTGTACTTCCCGGATTTCTCTTTGGTGTTGCGTATTAATTTGATTCTGATTTTGTTTGAATTTCCTAATTTGTTCGAACTCTTCTGTGTCATTAAAGACTACCGGTCTTTTGTCACTCAGATCATCATCCACCTTTGTACACCTTTGTAGATAAGTTAGTGAACTGATCCGAAAGTTCGGTTACTTTTTCCGATAGTGAACTTATTTCCTCAGTGTGTTTTTCTGAACCAAGTTTGAGTGTCCATTTGTGTTGAAATCGTATTTACTGTGTCCTTTAAGTTTTCCTGAGTTTTTGCAAGTTGAGTAACCGAATCGGTAGATGCAACTGAGTCAATTTTAGCTTGCAAGGTGTCATGATTTTCATGAACAATAGTTTGCAGTTCTTTTATGGCTGCTTCGTGATTCTGTAATGTATTTTCATGCCGCGAAAAAATAAGTTGAAAATGTTCACAAATTTGTGTTTTTACGTCATTAGACTTTTTACATTTCAATTCGATGTTATGTAACTCAGTAGTTAAATCTTCAAGTGTTTGTTGAAGTGTTTCTTTAATTTGTTTCTGATTTTGTTCCATTTTTTGCTGTGTTTGTCTCTGGTTTTGTTTCATTTGTTGCATTAATTGCAATAATAATGTATTAGTGTCTGGAATCTGTTCCTCTATGCTTTTCGGCAGTGCATTTGCACCGGTAACATTCACATTTGCCAGCCGCGGTGGTCTAGCGGTTCTGGCGCTGCAGTCCGGAACCGCGGGACTGCTACGGTCGCAGGTTCGAATCCTGCCTCGGGCATGGGTGTGTGTGATGTCCTTAGGTTAGTTAGGTTTAAGTAGTTCTAAGTTCTAGGGGACTTATGACCTAAGATGTTGAGTCCCATAGTGCACAGAGCCATTTGAATCGAGCCATTCATATTTTGACGAGCAGAAAACATGTCTTGACTTATTTGAGAAAAGGGCGAGGACGCAAAACCTGAGTCTACAGTATTTGCACGATTGTGTCCTGTCATTTCGGATTCATCAGGCGAACTGTTGCCGACCGATCGATCGATAATGCTTCCCTGTTCACTAATTGTTTCACTGTCTACACCATTATTTGCAGCCCGCTCCATTTCCCTATGCACAATTACCAACTTACTAGTTTGAACATTAGTTAATTCATTATACGGTGGCGCTAACACACTGCTTTCGTCTTCACTGTCATTTCTCAGTTTACTTCGGAGCCTAGTATTACGTTTTTCACACGCCATTATTGTCACAATGTTTCACACGACAACCCAGAAAAGCACAATTTGAAGAGCAAAATAAGAAAACACATTAACATAGCATTGAAAATAATATCTCGTTAATTGCAAGCGCAGCTGCGAAATACTTGGTGCAAATATACATGCATGCCACAACTGTTTTACTGTACAAGAATGAAAAACTACAAGTACAAAGGAAATTCTTTCTGCAATTACGCGCTAGCAATAAACAAAGGCTGCACTAATTACACAAACTACAAGAAAAAATCAGAAGACTCCAGTGAGGTATCCTCGGCTAAGGGTCGACATATGAAACGTCCCCTTAGAAAAATTCTACATGACTGTGCTTAAACTGACATACAATATTTTTTGCGCAACGCAATCTAACTTTGAAAAATCCCTACAAAAGAATGGCCCGGACTAACATTAACCTATACGTTTCACAATTCACTTACCTCACAAAAATCTTCGTTACTCGAACTACTGCAATATAGCGAGCGCCACAACTGCCAGCTATATAAAAGATTCAAACTACTAAAGGCACTAACTACTGATAGGCATAGTTAGCAAATGAAAGATTTTGATAGAGAACAAACAATGTATTTACCGTAATAGTGTTCAAAAGTCATAATATATATAGCAGTTCATGACATCCAGTCTTACAAATTTCAAAACTCTGCCATTTCTCTCCCCACATCCACCACTGCTGGCGGCTCCAACTGCGCAACGCTACGCGCTGTTAACAGCCAACAGCCCAACACTACAATGGCGAATATTACAACAATGCCACCCAGCCACAGACTGCTCACAGCATATGTAAGTAGGCTGTTTAGGTTTTTATATTGGTAACGACATGTAGCGCTTTATACGAAAATCACTGTCTGTGCTGTGTGCAGTCTGTGATTTTCATGTAGAGTGCTACATGTCGTTACCAATATAAAAACCTAAACAGCCTACTTACACCTTACTCTATAAACATTAACGTCACAGACGCTATAGTTTTCACTTCATGCGGTAGGAGCGAGACTGTCACGTCACGTTACGAAACAGCCCGCGAGCTGAAGTAAAGCTCACAGTAAAAAATATTATACACTCCTTAAAAGAGCACACTGCTCGCTTTGGAGCACTAGAGATGGTGCAGAGTATCAGCGGTCATGTAGCCCTCCATCATGGCAGCTAGCGAGTGTATATGTGCTAGCCGGTTGTATGCAAACAAGAAAGTAAGTTGGGTCGGCTTGCGGACGTGACAGCATGGCAACATGAAACTATCAGTTTTGGACGTACACGTAACCACATCGTGAATTAAGTTGCCCGATTTGTTTGCATATCTGCGTCGACTGTCCGATGTATCTACAGTAATTGGTGTACCACTCGAGACTATGTAACATGACGTAATAACAGTGCGTAATAAGAGCCTCTAAATGGCGATCAAAAAGTTTCTGTTCGTTGCTATACCCTATATAGAATGCAGCGCGACTAAAACGCTGTGGTCGAGCGGCTCTAGGGGCTGGAACTGTGCTGCTGCTACGGTCGTAGGTTCGATACCTGCCTCGGGCATGGATGTGTCTGATGTCCTTAGGTTAGTTAGGTTTCACTAGTTCTAAGTCTAGGGGACTGATGACCTCAGATGTTAAATCCCATAGTGCTTAGAGCCATTTGAACCATTTGAACTTAAATACATGTTGTTAAAATTACGAGTTAGAGGACAGAGAGCCATTTGAACCATTTTTGCATGCAGACATGTAGGCAAGGGAGTAGTGAAGCATTCGTGTCTTTCCTACGTGCATGCGGTAAATGCTGCATGACCTATGGCGATGTTATTACCAAATGTTTTCAAACAGGACCTACGTGCTGTTATCCTTTTCTTGGCTGCCGAAGGAAAAACACAGATAGACATCCATTGGATAATGAAGAAAGTGTACGGGGCAATATGTCTGTCGAAAACCACCGCTGTGGAATGGTGTGCCAAGTTCCGTGCTGATCGCAGACCGACACGAAACGCCAGTCGATCAGGTAGCCCGGCCTCATCTATTATACACGACACTCGAGACACTCGATTGACCGCCCTATAATCCTGATCTCATGCTTTTATCATGCCTCCTGTCCCTTAAAAAATGCCTTGAAGGGTCGAACATTTCTGTCGGACGAGGATGTGCAGCAAGATCTGGGAGGCCCACCTTACCCATTACACTCAACCCTCGAGATACTCTAGCAGCTGTCCTATAGACCTGATCTCTCCCATGCAATTATCATGCCTTTTGTTACGGCGTAAAGTCAAGCGCCGGCACGTCAATCGGGAATGACAAGAAAGTGGAGGCTGTGAGAAGAAGTCAGCCAATCACACGCTGACCGACCTCTCTTCCAGGACGACAAAGCGACAGCAGTGGCCCCTATGTGAAGAGGACATAAGCGCCGCGTCCGTCTGGTGACGGCACAGTTCAATAGCAGTTTCAAGATCAGCGACTTGGATAGCAGCGTCAGTGTTAGCGATTTTGATAGAAGTTCAGACTGACTTTCGTCAGTTAGAGGTCAGCAGTCACTGCAAAGACTGATTGTCTCGTATGTAGCCCTTTGCTTGCGACACACCTGTGCATTCAAAGTTAAGATTGTAATTATCTTTTAAAATAAAACTCACTAATACGAGTTGTTTGATTGTTTGTCTAGCGAACCGAGTAGGCAGGGTTCCTAGATACAACAAGATTGACGACAAGGCTGGACGAAACACCTTTGGTCCCTTAAAAAAGGCCTTGAAGGGCTGAAGATTCATGCCAGACGAGGATGCACAGCTGACAGTTACGGACTTCTTCACACACCAAGAGACGGTGTTTTACCAAACAGGTATCTTCAGCCTGGTGCATGGGTGGGATGATTGTCTCAATGCTAGCGGTGGTTTTGCCTAATTGACATACGATTTCTGGACTGTACGGCTTTCGAACGAAATCGCCCCTTACATACCATGCAGGGACCAGAGACGAATGTCACGTCTTGTCAGTGACAGTCACTTTCCAACCCCACAATCAGTGAGTCCATGTTGACCAATCTCCGAGGAGACAATGGATTCGTGTGTCTCGCGAAAGACCATTGGTCACAGTGACACATGAGGTTGCGCCTCATCAACAGGCCGAACACGACAGGAACTGGACAGTAGCTGAGTAGAACCGAGCTGTGTGATTTGACGAGTGCCGACTTTGCCTTTTTTCAAATGATACAAGGCACTGCGTGCGCCGACGGTCCAATGAGATCTTTAACCTGTAGTATGTAGATGGTGGAGTTCAGGCTAGAGGTGGCTCTCTTGGGTCCACTATTCAGGCTATGGGTAACATGAACCTGAACATTCATTTGAACTTCTCGGTTATCAGGACGTTGCTCTTTCATCTACATTTTAATAGTGAGTATCCTGTAGACACTCCCATTTTCCAAGATGACAACAGCCGTCTTCACAGATCTGCACGCAAATTTTCCTGGTTTGACAAACGCTCGAGACACCTATCGCACCTCGGCTGGCTCGCTAAATCGTTCGAAATTAATCACATAGAAAATATCTGGGACTAGTTGGATTAGCGGCATAATCCTAGTGGTCAACATCCCAGTAATTGACTACCTCTTTGGGATCTAATCTTCAATGATTTCAGCTGAGTGTGGCAAGGTGACTGCCGATCCGGTAGCACTGCGATATGGCTCCGCATTCGGACGCAGTTTTCTTAGGTTGAAGTTGGTATTTACGTATGCGGGTACCGAGAGTGTTTTTTCACACAGTGTGTTTATCTCTTACGCGTTAGATAATATAATTTACATTGTAACCCGCCTTGCCGCCAGCCCGGCGCGTGCCGGTCTGTCGCGTCATTTCGCAGGTGTCAGCAAGCTTCGCAGCGCCTTGCTGCACAGCACCACACCTCGCCGTCAGCGGCAACGGCAGCCGACGCGCTATCAGCCTCCAGCTGATCTCCCAGCATATACGCGGCTGCCTCAGCAAGCGGAACCAAACGACGACTTTACGACAGCGCACCTTCGTACGACTGCTCTTGTTGCTAATGGTTAGTCTTGTGGGAGGTGAGTGGACCTCGAAAGCTTGTTTAGATAAACTCTTCTAAAACGTATATCAATAAAAGGGTGACGCTAACTCTAATACTTCGCACAGTGAAGTATTGGAGACGTGTATGTCACATTTCTTTGACTTTCAGCCAAAGCACCTTGTGCACTTGCGGAGAAAAAGGAACTCCAGAACATGTCACTCTACTCCTTGACAGACTCACACACATTCAACCCTGAATTAATTATGACAACATAGGACAAATTCTTCGACAGCCGGACGATTGGTGCACACTGAATGACATAACCGATAATCTGTCACGTACCTTACACGAATTATAGATTCAAATGGCCCTGAGCACTATGGGACTTAACATCTGAGGTTATCAGTCCCCTAGAACTTAGAACTACTTAAACCTAACTAACCTAAGGTCATCACACACGTCAATGCCCGAGGTAGGATTCGAACCTGCGACCGTAGCTGTCGCGCGGTTCCGGACTGAAGCGCCTAGAACCGGTCAGCCACCACGGCCGGCCACGAATTACAGAAACAAAATACTTTAACATATGAAGAAACGTCTTTAGTAATACGTGAATTTAAATGATATAGATGTTTTTATGCTTATGTAAAATAATACTTTTAATGAAAATGATGTAACTTGTTATTAAGCTATGATAAGGTTTTACCTTACAGACAACACAAACATCATGCACACGACACATAAAAACAAGGAAGTCAAGAAGGCACAAATAACCTACCGATTATCCCTGTGTAAAGCACATGTGACCTATAACAAATGTAATATAAGAGGAATACAAGTACGTATCTTGAGGCGCTCCTGTCTAGACCCTGTGAATCGGGAGAATGACTCATGTGTGCACAGTGACAGATCGTGTGAAACGGGTTCAGTCGAGTACGTAGTCCTAAATTTTATCTGCTAGAGGACAGTACTGGACAGGACTAAACAGAAAGAACTATAATGTTAAGAATTTTGACCACCAGAGTCCAGTAGTGCACAGAGCCACTCAAGAAACAGGCGAAGAGAATGTTTTCGTGAATTGTTCTGTTAATTTCTTGCAGGCTTTTTTGTTTCTATATGTTTGTACAGTTTGGTATACGCTTTTAGCAGTGTGAATAATGCGTGAATGTGGTCTAACGTAAATATGTAGATCATTGTTCTACTGTTGAACGCTGTACGAACAAGTGTGAGAAAGTTTTAAGACAGTGTGAATGCAGACTACGGGGAATTTTGCATCATAATGTGTTAAGTACGTTTATGGTAAAAGGAAAGCTAATTCGAGTGCAAATTAAAATAGTTAATAACGTAAAGTATGAACAAAATATCAGAATGTTAAATATTTATTTCGGGAAAAAGTACAGTTCGAAAGTGTGTTATTCGTTGATTGGTTAGTCATGAAAAGCGCGGACTGACGCGAGAGAATAATGTTTTTCTATTGGCCGTAAAGAAAAATCAGAGCGGAGTATTCTTCGCACGTCTTTTCTCTTAAAGATAGAGAATGCTTACAGCAGTCTAAGGGGGTCTTTCATTGGTTCGGTAATATGTAGTATGAGCTGCGAAGGAAGTTATAATTTGCCTGTTTTAGTTGAGCTACATGTTTCAAAAGTGTTTTAAAGTGATGGCATATTTATTCGGGTGTGTGTGTTTTTTGTTTTTTTTTTTTTTTGAAAGTTCGGATTTTTTAAGTAATTTTGTTTGTGAGAAACGACAGTAATTCCGCGTGCCATATTGAGCAGATGGGTGACTAAAAACTTGAGCGCATTAGACACCGACAAACTTAATAGTACGGCGAGCTTTTTCATTTAAGAACAATTCGTGCTTAGTAACTGTTCAGATTTCGGGAAATACGTTACCATAAACTTGCTAATGTGAATGAAAGGGTCTGTGCATGACTGTGTTAAGATTAGCACGGGCTTGGCAGTGAAAGTGTACATTATCAAGGTTCAGAGTATACCGAAGTTTTGCCAGTATTTCCACCTTTCATTCAAAACTAAGCCCTTTTCCCATTCTTGGAATAGTTACGTTGTATGCAGCCTGGTGCGAGTTGCAGTACGGTAGTTTTCCGCTCGGCTTTCCCACCGGTAATCTACTGCAACGAGTTCACAGGTAGGTGCAGGTAATGGTCGAAAGTAACAGCGCCGCCGTAGTCTGTACACACAAATCTATAAAATGAATATTAAAGATATATTTTGTACGCTACCCCGAATGTGACAGGCTCGAAGATTTGCCGAGCCCTCATATCCGAGACACCTAGGTGGTTGTATCACTACCACAGATCGGTGTACTTTGCTACTATCTTTTAATTCTCCTTCTTAAAGGCAAGAATCTCGTTATTTAAAAACATCCGAATTTGTAATATATCATAAAGTGACAATACCCGATAACCGATTTCCTGCCTTCCTAAATTCCTATCCTCTATTCATAAATCGTTAACTTTAAGATTTTCATTTCTTAATTACGTTTAAGTCTATGAGTACTTCAAGCTGCAATATTATTAATCCTTATTACGAATAGGAAATATGTAAGTTTCACATCCTGTACAAGAACACTCTCTTATTGTGTGCCTTAGTAACCAGGTGGCAGGTCATTTGTAAATGGCAGCAATAAAATAAAACACAAAATACCCGAAGAATCTCATGGACCCTCTTCCTCTCCGGATTCAGCGGTTATCGGTGCTACGGACGGTGTTACACGCTATTAGCATCATGTGTCCTGGAGGTGACCAATTTTTTGACTGGCCTCAATAGTCAGGCGTAGTGTAATGTCCCTAATTTATGACATATTATAATGATATAATGCTAATATTAATTCTATTATAACCTGATATATTAATTTTAGAGAGTATGTGATGATATTCTTCAAAGAGATACGGGAATTGAGCAATAGAAAGTTCTTTAATTCACTCTCACATAGGACAAAATAATTTTGCTTACCAACCTGACTAGAAATATTATTCAAAGAAGCTTTGATCTTACGTAAGGTCAAAAACAGACAGAAATCGTCTGTTCGCTAGAACAGTGGTCATATCGGCATAGAAACGGAAACTGACACAGAAAATGCCGAAACACTGAATTCGGTATTTCTCTGCGGTACATCGTAATATGGCTCATCCTTCCAATCATTAAACGACCACGTAAATGGTAGAAACTGAGGTTTACGGGAAAGAACTTTCTCCCCATCTAACAGTGGTTAATTGTGTGTCATGGAGCAACGAAGTGTACTAAGCGATGGAAAAAAAGGTGTAAGTCATACAGATTTTCAATACGAATTGTCGGGCAAATCCTCGTAATTATGTGCTTAACTCACTAACGCCAGTCTTTCGCAGAATCATGGATCATGTTTTATGATCACACATTATGACGTTTTTGGAGAACGAAAACTTCTTCAATAAAAATCAACATGGATTCCACAAACAAGGGTCTTGCAAATCGCAGCTCGCTCTCTTCCTCCGGAGATTCTGAGAGTAGTACACAACGGCGCCCAGGTAGATAAAAATATCCGTTGTTCCGGATGGCATTCGGTTCAGTTCCGTATTGTGTTTAGTGAACGAAATACCAGTTTACCAAATATCAGACCAGTTTTGCCAGTGGCTTCATTATTTCCCACTATATACAACTCAATCTGTCGTTCTTATCGAGACGAAGTCAACATGCAAAAGTAACTTCGCTGGTACCCTAAGGAAGCGTTAGGGGGCCGTTAATGTTAATAGTAAAATAAAAGAAGTAGTAGATAACGCGAAAGCTTCGTGATCCAGTCGGCAGGTGAAACTGTTGTCTACAGGAAGGTTACAACGCCACAAGACTAGCGAGATGGAGGAAGACACGCAGAGTACAAACGATTGGTGTAAAGACTGACAGTTGAACTTGAACGCGCCGGCCGGTGTGACCGAGCGGTTCTAGGCGCTTTAGTCTGGAACAGCGCCACCGCTATGCTCGCAGGTTCGAATCCTGCCTCGAGCATGCATGTGTGTAATGTCGTTAGGTTAGTTACGTTTCAGTAGTTCTAAGTTCTAGGAGACTTATGACCTCAGATGTTAAGTCCCATAGTGCTCAGAGTGATTTGAACATGAATGCAAATAAACGTAATGTATTCTGCACCTGTAGGCGAAATAGTCATCACTGTTAAATTATGCTATTTGTGATTTATCTCTAGAAACAGTAACAACCGTAAAATACCTAGGAGTAACTGCACGAAGTCATCTTGAGTGAAGCGATCAAGCAAAAGTAATTGAAGGAAACGCAGGCACCAAGCTGCTATTCAATGAAGAAATCTTAATTAAATGTAATACATCCACGTAATAAGTAGGTTACAAAACACAACGTTTGGTAAGCTACTGAGTAATGCTCGTCAGTCTGGGAGCCTCACCAGTATGGATTAATGAGGGAGACATAGATGGCCCAACGAAGAAAGGCGCGTTTCGTGATGAGATCGTATAGTAAGCTCGAGAACATTAAGGATATACTCAACAAATTTCAATGGCATATGGTACAAGGAAGGCATCTTTCACCACCGAGAGATCCGAGAGATTTATTCACTGAGCAGACACATTAATGTGACCACTTGTCGAAAGTCTTCAACATGGACTGCTGTGACACGTGCAGAAGGAGAGTCTACATCTACATCTACATTTATACTCTGCATGCCACCCAACGATGTGTGGGGTAGGGCACTTTACGTGGCACTGTCATTACCTCCGTTTCCTGTTCTAGTCGCGTATGGTTCGCAGAAAGAACGACTGCCGGAAAGCCTCCATGCGCGCTCGAATCTCTCTAATTTTACATTCGTGATCTCCTCGGGAGGTATAAGTAGGGGGAAGCACTATATTCGACACCTCATCCAGAAACGCACCCTCTCGAAACCTGGACAGCAAGCTACACCGCGATGCAGAGCGCCTCTCCTGCAAAGTCTGCCACTTGAGTTTGCTAAACATCTCCGTAACGCTGTCACGCTTACCAAATAACCCTGTGACGAAACGCGCCGCTCTTATTTGGATATTCTCTATCTCCTCTGTCAACCCGACCGGGTATGGATCCCAGACTAATGAGCAATACTCAAGTACAGGTCGAACAAGTGTTTAGTAAGCCACCTCCTTTGTTGATGGACTACATTTTCTAAGGACTCTCGCAATGAATCTCAACCTGGCACCCGCCTTACCAACAATTAATTTTATACGATCATTCCACTTCTAGTCGTTCCGTACGCATACTCCAAGATATTTTACAGAAGCAACTGCTAAGAGCGTTTGTTCCACTATCATATAATCATACAATAAAGGATCATTCTTTCTATGTATTCGCAATACATTACATTTGTCTATGTTAATGGTCAGTTGCCACTCCCTGAACCAAGTGGCTATCCGCTGCAAATCTTCCTGCATTTCGCTGCGATTTTCTAATGCTGCAACTTCTCTGTATACTACAGCATCTTCCGCGAAAAGCCGCACGGAACTGAGGTTCTGGAAGGTATCGACATGGATGTACAGCCATGCCGACTCTAGCGCCGTGGCCAGCAGCCCTAGGTATCTCGGTTGAGGATCCATGGCACGAACAGGCCGATCGAGTTGGTCCCATAGATTCTCGATTGGGTTCGAATCAGTTCAGTTTGGTGGCCAGCGGAGTACTGTAAACCCATCTTGCTGCTCTTCGAACCACGCACGTAAACTGCGAGCTGTGTGACACGTTGCATTGTTCTGCTGCTAAATGCCATCGTGCCGAGGAAAAACAAACTATATGTAAGAGTGGACTTGGTACCGAAGGATGCATACTTAAGTTGATCCACTGTGGCCTCCAGAATGACGAGATCATCAAGATAATGGCGTTAAAACATTCCCCAGATCATAACGCATGAAAGGTGTTTTCTTTCACGTATTTCACGGATATCTATCCAACGGAGCATAAAACATGATTCACCTCAAAGGGCTGCTGGTCCTGTCGCAGTTTAGTGGCGCAAATGCCAACCTTCGTCGCAGATGAACAGCAGTCAGCATGGGATTGTGAACAAGGCGCCTGCTGCAGAGGCCCATACGCAGCAGTATTCGTTGAGGAGACGGTGTTGGTAGCCCTGGGTCACCTGGCCGGTCAGTTGGTCAGCAGTTGCACATCTATTGCCCGTACACATCTCCGCAGCCGTCATTCTCCACCATTGTCATCAATGGCCCGTAGTGCACCAGAGTTGCCTCAGCTCCGGTTTCGGATAGCGCCATGCACTGTATACTTTAACCACGGTGGCATACGAATATAAATGGCTCTAAGCACTATGGGACTTATTATCTGAGGTCATCACTCCCCTAGGCTTAGAACTACTTAAACCTAACTAACCTAAGGACATCACACACATCCATGCCCGAGGCAGGATTCGAAGCTGCGACCGTAGCAGCAGCGCGGTTCCGGACTGAAGCGCCTAGAACCGCTCGGCCAGAACGGCCGGCGCATGCGAATACTTTACAAACTTAGCCGCTCCGGAAATGCTTCCACCCTTGGCCCGAAAGCCAATGATCACGTGCCTTTGCACGTCAGGTACATCGCTCCGTTTCCATATTACGATAACGAATGCAATGTTTTCCGCGTCCCCTCAAGCTTTATATACGCTCCACTGCTAGTGCTGCCACATGCCGATTGTGATTGGTTATTGCACATTGACGTCGAACATAGGCAGTTGTCACATTAATGCGACGACTGCGTAGAACGCAAACGTATAAATATAAAGGTAGTTGCAAAATCTGCTATACCAGTAAATGCCGATTCTTTAACAATCGAACTCCAATGTATAAAACAGCTTCAAGCTCCCAATTATTCTACAAATGAATTAATGTGTTAAATATTAGACTTCAGGCATTTAAGCGACAAAAAGTTTAGGAAAGGTTTGAAATTATATTCAAAATTTGTTGGAAGGCGTTAAGTGCTCTCACTATGAAACACTGCGAGACTATAGCCTCCTTAATTTGCGCTCCGTTTTAAGCAAAAGCTAGTTTTTCACTCATCTACAATATCTCTCCTGAACTATGTGTCGTACAATGATATAATTTTGCAAGTGCATTCGGTGGCATATACGGAAAATGTCTGCAAACTGTGTGAGAATAAGGTGGACAGTGAAGAAATAATATATTAAAACGTCATGTTCGTTGCTGAACAGCGAAAATGCAATAAGTGATAAACTTTTTTCCTTTCGTTATTTTGTGTGGGTTTCAGCGACAAGAAAATTCGTAAAATTTTGTGATCATCTGTAAAATTTGCTGGAAATCGCAAAGTGCTCTTAGTATCAAATTTGGTATTTGCACGCCCACAGCTAACGTGCCTCAAAACAAACACATATTTTCTAACAATAGTACAGCTGTTATTGTGTTAAACTTGTAAAATAAGACTATATCTCTTAACGACTAGATAATCATAGCATTTTAAATTATTAAATTTGGTAAATAATTAAGCGAAATATAGAAAATAGAATTTTTGTTGTCCTTGGAAACCGTTAGATAGGCAACCTAAAATTGGAACTGGATTCCGGGATTGCGGTTTAGTAATATAGATGTAATTGTAATGGCAATGGATAGTACCGAGCATGTGTGTTGGGTAACAGCTGGTCAAAATACCAAGCTATAACCATTGCTAGGGCTGATGACCATACTTCCATGGGGCAATAGATTTGTTCCGCACAATACGCTACTAGAGCGCAGCTGTCGTCTAGGAAAACGCGGTCGTTAGTCATATAGACTGCCTACAAAGAACGCAAAATTGGGCACTCAGACTTGTTTTTCACCTTCCTTCAGGTAGGCAGAATATCTCACTTCGCCGCGCGGGATTAGCCGAGCGGTCTCAGGCGCTGCAGGCATGGACTGCGTGGCTAATCCCGGCGGAGGTTCGAGTCCTCTCTCGGGCATGGGTGTGTGTGTTTGTCCTTAGGATAATTTAGATTAAGTAGTGTGCAAGCTTATGGACTTATGACCTTAGCAGTTATGTCCCATACGATTTCACACACATTTGAACATTTGAACATATCTCACTTCCGGGAGAAGGTTAAGAGATCGGCTGGTGACTTCTAAGAGAAACATGGGGCACCGGTGTGCAGTGCCACAACGTCTCACGTTCTTGTAGCATACTAATCTAATTCCCGTTGTGTATTTCAGATCTACACCAGGAGGACATGCACTATGTGATCAAAAGAATCCGGACACCCCAAAAACATACGTTTTTCATATTAAGTGCTCTATGCTGCCACCTACTGCCAGGTACTCCTATCAGCGACCTCAGGAGTCATTGGACATCGTTAGAGAGCAGAATGGGGCACTCCACAGGAACTCACGGACTTCGAACATGGTCAGGTGATTGGGTGTCACTTGTGTCATACGTCTGTACGCGAGATTTCCACACTCTTAGACCTCCCTAGGTCCACTGTTTTCTATATTATAGCAAAAGCAAAGTGAAAACGTGAAGGGACACGTACAGCATAAAAGCGTACAGGCCCATCTCGTCTGTTGACTGACAGAGACCGCCGATAGTTGAAGAGGGTCGTAATGTGTAATAGGCAGACATTTATCCAGACCATCACACAGGAATTCCAAACTGCATCAGGATCCACTGCAAGCACTATGACAGTTCGGCGGGAGGTGAGAAAACTTGGATTTCATGGACGAGCGACTGCTCATAAGCCATACATCACGCCGGTAAATGCCAAACAACGCCTGGCTTGATGTAAGGAGGGTAAACACTGGGCGATTGAACAATGGAAAAACGTTGTGTCGAGTGACGAATGACAGTACACAATGTGAAGATCCGATGGCAAGGTGTGGCTATGGAGAATGCCCGGTGAACATCTGCCAGCGTGTGTAGTGCCAACGGTAAAGTTCGGAGGCGGTGGTGTATGATGTCGTCGTGTTTTTCATGGAGGAGGCTTGCACCCCTTGTTATTTTGCGTGGCACTATCACAGCACAGGCCTACATTGATGTCTTAAGCACCTACTTGCTTTCCACTGTTGAGAGCAATTCGGGGATGGCGATTGCGTCTTTCAACACGATCGAGGACCCGTTCATAATTCACGGCCTGTGTCGGAGTGGTTATACGTCAGTAACATTCCTGCAATGGATTGGCCTGCACAGAGCCCTGACCTGAATCCTATAGAACACCTTTGGGATGTTTTAGAATGCCAGGCGTCACCAGGCCTCACCGACCGACATCGATACCTGTCCTCAGTGCAGCTCTCCGGCAAATATGTTGCCATTCCCCAAGAAACCTTCCAGAACCTGACTGAACGTATGCCTACGACAGTGGAAGCTGTCATCACGGCTAAGGGTGGGTCGACACCATATTGAATTCCAACATTACCGATGGAGGGCACCACGAACTTGTAAGTCATTTTCAGCCAGGTGTCCGGATACTTTTGATTAAGAAGATCGAGACTTCGGAGACCTAGGATAAAGATGGCATCTACTGATTGCAACGAATAAAACACACGTCTGCTTATTTCTAATCTTTCGATACCTGTATCGGGTGATATTTGTATCCTTGATCTCATTATCTCCTTATATCGCACGGCGTGGTGGTAGATACATGCTAGAAAACTCAAGACACCTCCGAGTTCTGGCGGTACATTTTACGCCACTACGTTACCCACACATTCTTGTACTCATATTCCTGCAGTGACTGGTCTAAATTATGTTACTACACAGACGCAGTACAGTTAACGAGAACTGCTGTTTCCTAATTTTATAATGAGAGACTTATTTTTCGACTATGCTATTGTTGACAGGCCGACGTAGTTTTAGTTTGATCGGTTTCTTAGTATTCTACATACTCAGTGGAGACTTATATCATATGGTTGCATAGCCGTGTAAGTGTCCGCAAATACATTTTCCTGTGTTGTTCTTAACTTCCCCTCTCATACTATATTTCGGTTCGTTCATTATCTTAAAAAAAATTATAATTTTTATATAATTTTTTTGGCCGCACACATTTGTGATGACACTTTGAAGTTGGTGTATTGTATTGAGTTTATTCGCTACTGTTGTATGTTTTGCTTATGACATCTCTGAAAATAAAATTGTATAATTTCGAAATCTATTGCGTGAATCAAATATCATAAATAAAACAGCTGTATTCAGTAACCATGTACAGTATATTAATAAATCGGTAAAGATGAATCCTGGAATGGTTGGATAAAAGAGTGCTCTGTCGATTTTCTTCCCCATCGTCATCCGATAAGGATCTTGTGCGTCATCTCTGATAACCTCGTCGTCGACTGACCGTTAAACCCTAATCTTCCTCCCTTTCCGTCCTACAGGAACCACCGTTCATCAAATTTCACAGGCGCCGAGCTGTCGAGCTTTCTGGTAAATCTTCTGGCTCGCTACACGCATTGGCCTTTGGCCCGCCGTTCTGCTCTTTTTTGGCCTAACGCGCGCTTCAAACAAAGATGCCCTGGGGCAGTCACGGCCGTCGCTTCCCTCCGCGCAGGGGCGTGTCCTCGCGACCGTGCTGGCGTGCTCCCCAGCGCCACCAAACCACCGTGATTGATTAAGTACTTAAATCCCCCGGATTGGATACGCATATTTAATTTTCGTCCGTGGTGGCGGGGATCCTACTCTCGCCTAGCCTTCCGGGGCGATAAATCAAAAACCAAACTAATTACAAGTGGTGTCGCACGGCCGAAGACAATTCAGCACGGCATTCACACCCCGCTGCGGCTGTCTCGCGCCCAGATAACGACCCTGCTGTCACTGTGAACGACTGTGACGAATTTCACGCCGTCCTGCCTATTTCCCAAATGGGAGGCTCCGTGTGCGACAGTTTTCACTACACCACCTAACTAGAGATTAGTGTTCCTAGTCCTAAGAGACACTCCTCTAATTTCAAAGACGTGGTTAGCATTTATTTACAAAGAACTCTACAATGTAATTCCAGCTAAAAATATCGGCTGGCAGCAGATGTATCAAGTTGAAATGCTGCCACCCATGGCATAATGCTGATGCTGTTCTGCCTACGACGACCAGCGCTTTCCTCCGCTGAAGGAGTACAACGTTTGTTGTCATATAGACGGTAATGAAAACGAAAATCGGAACTCGTAAATGCGAAGTTTTCGTGCAGGGCCAGTTCCCGAACAAGCAAATGAGTTGAAACAACTGAAAGAAAACTACCAAAAAGACAGTAAAGGCATTTGACAGGAAACACACACACACACACACACACACACACACACGGAGAGAGAGAGAGAGAAAGAGAGAGAGAGAGAGAGAGAGAGACGTTCAAATAAGGTGCATTGTAGATTTAAATAAATTCGAGTACCATAAAAAAAGGAACTTGTGATTGTGTACGACTTTTTTTTTCACGCGAGGACCATGTCAATGAAATGGAAGACGCCGACAAAAACCATTTAAAAATTGTTCAGAAAACATCGTTTCAAGCTCTTTTTCGACAATTTCCAGCTATTTCAATAAACAATAAAATGGTCGCAGATAACAGACCATACAGTCAAATCGAATGAAGTGTTCTATAACAAGCAATAACGACCAATAAGGCAAGAAAGGGAAAACAAAGAATGGTAACGCAGAAAAGTGCACGCCCAATTTTAGATTCAACTGATATTGTTAAAACATGTTTTTCCAGGTACAAAATATATATTGATGAACCAAGACATTGTGGTCACAGCCCACCGTGAGATTTAATGCCACCTAGCACCGTTGCGAGCGTGTAAAGTGGGAAGGAAAGTATAGAAGCGGAGCAGAGGCGAATGGCGAATCATTTTACAGACGATACGTGCTGGAAATGGGGAAATCCACTGACATAAGCGACCTCCACAAAGGACAGATTATTATGGCCTGACGCGCGGTAAGGGCAAAACTGATCGGCTGTTTGCGTGCAACCATTGTGGGCATTTATGGAAGGTGATTGAAGGACGGGGAAACCACGAGTAGGCGATAAGGTGTTTCACGTCCACACATCATCAAAGAATGAAGAGATCGAAGGCTTGCCACTCTGTAGAGAAGGATAGGCGGCGATCTGCGGCAGATCTAACGACACAGTACAATGCTGGTGTAGGCACAAGTGTATCGGTGAACACCCCATAGCGCGCATTGCTCAACACGAGCCTCCGCAACAGACAAGCCCCACGTTACCCCACCTTGATCCAACGGAATTGCAGTTAGATTGCAGTGGGACAGTATCGTCGAGATTGGACCGTGCATCAATGAAAACTTGTCGCCTGGTCGGATGAATCACGTTTCTTGTTGCACTATGTCGACAGTCGTGTTCGGATAAGCAGCCATCCAAGCGAACCGCTGTTCGAAACATGCACCGCATCACGGACGCAGGATGTTGGGGGTATTATTATACTATGAGAGACATTCAACTGTTAATACACCCTGTCGAAAGACGAAAACAGTGGAGCTCCCGCGCAGCTTCACGGTAAATGGCGTGCGAAATATGTTCAGCAGCGACAGAGGGAAAAGCAGACGGGTGTGACTTCAAATGAGGCCTTCCTCGAAGGCGACCATTGTTAACTGAACATATTCGAAAGTAGACACATTTACCGTATCTGTCTCGTTTTCTTGTGCCAGACCTCGTAAATGTCGTTTTTTGAGAGAGCGCCAAAATATTTTGGTAGCTAGCTGTTCCTTAGTAGTGGAAGCAGCCTCGATTCGTTACCGTAAAAGAAGTAAAATTTGAATGCTCCACAACGATGTGGTACTCCGTACGAGAAGAACACTGTATGGCAGTTCAAATGGCTCTGAGCACTATGGGACTTAACATCTGAGGTCATCAGTCCCCTAGAACTTAGAACTAAGTAAACCTAACTAACCTAAGGACATCACACACATCCATGCCCGAGGCAGGATTAGAACCTGCGACCGTAGCGGTCTCGCGGTTCCAGACTGAAGCGCCTAGAACCGCTCCGCCACCCAGGCCGGCACTGTAGGAGCTACATATGTTGTACACTGCACAATTTTCACGTTACTGTACTCACTAGGCATCATTCTCTCCATGCATCTTAATTATATTTTGGCGAGGGAAATATTCGCTGAAAACTCTTTTTAGAAAATTACTCAGATCGTATTTTATAATTTACATGAAAGTGGTGATCTTGAGTTGGTATCTCGTTGACAAATTAGACGTGTTTTACTGCCGATTATTTTGAATAAACTAAATTAAAGCTCTTGCGTAAATGTTGTTGTTTGCCAAAGACCATTACCGCTGCTTCATCCTCCACAATATGTGTAATTCCGATATGATTTGTGATAAGTTCCTATGGGACCAAACCGCTGAGGTCATCGGTCCCTAGGCTTACACACCACTTAATCTAACTTAAACTAACTTTCGCTAAGACCAACACACACACTCACACACACACACACACACACACATGCCCGCGGGAGGACTCGAACCTCCGACGGGGGGAGCCTCGCGAACCGTGGGAAGATGCCTAGGACCGCGCGGCTGCAATTCCGAGGCGTTAATGTCAGTTTAGAATATGAGCCTCTACTTTCACTTCAAGTAGCTACTCACCTGCCTTTACGAGGCCGAGTGAGGCCATTCCAGTCGTTATACAGTGCTGTCAGCCCACCGGATCGCACTCACGCCCCCATAAATCTGTCAAGCACGCCGGCGGCCAAGCTACGGAATGAACAAAAATCTGTAAAAATTTCACTACCTAAACTAACTTTTCACGTTAAACTACTTTGTATTCCCCTATTACTAACATTTATTGGTCACAATAATTTTAGTTGCAGTTTTTTACATATGCGACTGTGTCTGTCAGATGTTCACGAAGGTCGGTATTTCAGTGAGAAAATGGCTCTGAGCACTATGGGACTTAACGTCTGAGGTCATCAGTCCCCTAGAACTTAGAGGACATCATACACATCCACGCCCGAGGCTGGATTCCAACCTGCGACCGTAGCGGTCGCGCGGTCCAGACTGTAGCGCCTAGAAGCGCTCGGCCACCCAGGCCGGCATTTCAGTGAAAGATGAGAAAATTTACATAGCAAAAGAAGAGGATCAGATTCTCATAGAACTCTCCGAATCAAAAGTTAAATAAATGTTGTGTCAGAACTTTTGCTCTATACTTGAACTTTCCTACTGGAGCAATAAAACTCCTGAGCGCCAGCAAGACAGACAAACTGCGTCAGCGTAAAAGAGACGGGCCTTGGAAATTGAATCTCCCGGATCCGGTGACGTCATTCTTGGAGAAATTTCATTTGGTTGCGCAGCTGATCTAGTTGACACTCTGCAAATCGTTTTATACCGGGCGGTTGGCGGCGGGAAGCGGGAAGCGGCTCATGTAGCACTGTGGGCCTCCCTCCTGCCGCCGGATGCAGATTGGGGTGGACGGCTGATGAAGCGTCGTCTATTGCTGCCTCTGGGGAAACTTGCGCCTTTCAACAGTTCTTTTGTCGGATTTTCCTCAATAATTCCGCCCTGTCAAGTTACGACAGTGGAACTTGTCTTTTTTTTTCTAGAAGATTTAGCACTCTGCTTCAGGCTAATGACACACGAAATGTTCAAAATATTCCGGACTATTTTTCTCATTTAGCATTACGAAGACTACCTGTTAACCACTACAGGTACTTCATTGAACTCATAGTACAAAACCTACTCATACACTCGTGAACAAAACACAAGCGTACTGAGTATAGGATCAGATTTGGGTTTAGATTCAGAATTTACTTACAGATAGAACTCGACAAGTCGCTCT
Source organism: Schistocerca cancellata (assembly GCF_023864275.1). Classification (NCBI taxonomy): domain Eukaryota; kingdom Metazoa; phylum Arthropoda; class Insecta; order Orthoptera; family Acrididae; genus Schistocerca; species Schistocerca cancellata. The sequence continues at coordinate 95,147,375 of NC_064629.1, read as the reverse complement.
TAATGGAACAAATTCGACAGTTGGTCTTCAGTCCTGAGACTGGTTTGATGCAGCTGTCCATGCTACTCTATCCTGTGCCAGCTTCTTCATCTCCCAGTACCTACTGCAACCTACATCCTTCTGAATCTGCTTAGTGCACTCCTCTCTTGTTCTCCCTCTACGATTTTTACCCTTCTTCTTTTCAAGTTGTGCCACAAACTCCTCTTCTCCCCAATTCTATTCATACCTCCTCATTAATTATATGATCTACCCATCTAATTTTCAGCATTCTTCTGTAGCACCACATTTCGAAATCTTCTATTCTCTTCTTGTCCAAAGTGTTTGTCGTCCATGTTTCACTTCCATACATGGCTACACTCCATACAAATACTTTCAGAAACGACTTTCTGACACTTAAATCTATACTCGATGTAAACAAATTTCCCTTCTTCAGAAACGCTTTCCTTGCCATTGCCAGTCTACATTTTATATCCTCTCTACTTCGACCATCATCAGTTATTTTGCTCCCCAAATAGCAAAACTCCTTTACTACTTTAAGTGCCTCATTTCCTAATCTAATTCCCCAGCATCACCCGACTTAATTCGACTACAATCCATTATTATCGTTTTGCTTTTGTTGATGTTCATCTTATTCGACAGATAGAATGGCAATTTCAATGACGTGTGACAAAACTATCACTGTTTACAATATACGCTGCCGGAAATAAATTAGTACACCTGGAAAAACGGCGTCGATTTATATCCGATGACGGCATGTGCCACGTGGCGGATAGTAGATGTACTGATAATGATCTCAACGTAGTCCGGTAACAGATAGCGTAGTGTCATAGCTGCCAGAGCACCATCAGTGTCTAACAGCGCCATCTTTATACACCCTTTAATAGGAAACGCTGACAACCAGAAGGCACAGTGTGGTGCAAATGTATGAAGCAAGCAGACAACTATGCCACGCACCCATGCTTCCTACAGCCAACTGAGCGAGTCTGAAAGGGGTCAAATTGTGGTCTTTGGAGTGGCGGGATGGTCCTTTCAGAGAACTCCCACACAAGTTTGACGTGCTGCGACAGTTGTGCAATATTCTCACACCTATAGACTAGGTTCTGGACGTCCATGCAGCACAGACGCCCGCCGTGATTGTCATATTGTAAAGGCAGCAATTGCAGATCGTGCGGCTACCACTGCACAGGTAAGAGGGCTTGTGAGCCCAAACGTGTCAACACGAACTGTTGCGAACCGGCTATTAGCAATGGGACTACGAGCACGCACACCACTAGCCTGTCTTCCACTGACGCCACAGTATCAACATGCAAGGCTCGACTGGTTCCCTCAGAGGATCGCTTCGAAGATGGAATGATGAGCCGTGGTCTTCAGTGATGAAGCCAGATTCTGTCTGAACGCAAGTGATTGTCGTTTGAGCGTACGATCTAGACTTCGTGAGCGCTGTCTCGTAGAGCGCAGTCATCTAACAAGGAAACCTCCCCATCGCACTCCCTTCAGATTTAGTTATAAGTTGGCACAGTGGATAGGCCTTGAAAAACTGGACACAGATCAATCGAGAAAACAGGAAGAAGTTTTGTGGAACCGTGAAAAAAATTAGTAAAATATAGAAACTGAGTAGTCCATGTGCAAGATATGCAACATCAAGGCTAATATGAGCTCAGGAGCGCCGTGGTCTTGTGGTTAGCGTGAGTAGCTACAGAAGGACAGGTCCTTGGTTCGAGTCTTCCCTCAACTGAAAATTTTACTTTCTTTATTTTCGCAAAGTTATGATCTGTCCGTTCGTTCATTGACGTCTCTGTTCACTGCAATAAATTTAGTGTCTGTGTTTTGCGACCGCACCGCAAAACCGTGCGATTAGTAGACGAAAGGACGTGCCTCTCCAATGGGAACCGAAAACATTTGATCGCAAGGTCATAGGTCAACCGATTCCTCCACGGGAAAACACGTCTGATATATTCTATACGACAATGGTAACGGCATGTGCGTCACATTACAGGAATATGTTGTGGACCCACCTAACTTGTGCACTTAGCGAATGGGTAAAAAGATTCTTCTATCTTGCCCGATTTAGGTTTTCTTGTGGATGTGATAATCACTCCCAAAAAAGCGACGAAAACATAAGAGTTTGTCACATAAACTGAAAATAAAAAATTAAACTTCTCACTCGAGGGAAGACTTGAACCTAGGACCTCTCGTTCCGTAGCTGCTCTCGCTAGCCACGGCACCACGGCGCTCCTTGACTCTTAGTGTCCTTGATGTAGCCTATCTTCGCATGAACTACTCAGTTTGTATATTTTACTAATTTTTTTCATAGTTCCACACAACTTCTTCCTGTTTTCTCGATTGATCTGTGTTCAGTTTTTCAAGGCCTATCAACTGTGCCAACTTATAACTAAATCTGAGGGGGGTGCGATGGGGAGGTTCCCTTGTAAGACACACTGGCCCCATCCCAGGACTTACGGTCTTGCGCGCAATAAGCTACAGTAATCGTTCACCTTTGGTACTTCTGGATGGGACGCTAACCAGCACTCGGTACATGCAGAATGTTGTTATACGCACTCTTTTGCCGTTCTTGCAACAGGAAGGTGATATGTTGTTCCAGCAGGATAATGCTCGCCCACACACTGCCCGTGAAGCTCAACGTGCTCTGCAAGACATGTAGCATCTTTACTGGCCAGCACGATTCCCGGACGTGTCTCCAGTCGAGCAAGTGTGGGATATGAAGGGACGAAAAGTGACTCGTGCGACTCGTGAACCAACATGTCTTACAAAACTAAGAGAACATGTCGAGCAGGCGTGGCATAAAGTATCACGGGATACTATTCGCCATCTGTACGATCGACTGGATTCCAGGGTCAGCACCTGCATTGCCGACTAAGGAGACTACGCCATGTACTAATATGGGTGTTTCAGCTTGGGTCGATACCTGGTATCTCAGAACCACTTGTGCTGTTGATCTGTAATCGTAGCCTTTTCATGTACTCCATATGCACTGCTGCAGAAATAAATCTTGAGTTGAATTGTAAACCTCTAAAAGAGTGTACTAACTAACTATTTCCGGCAGTATATGGGGGCAGTCAAATGAAAAATGAGACAGGCTATACTTAGTAGTCAGAAACAATCATAAATACATGTAAGGGGGTTGAAGGGTGGGTTGTACTGAGAAATAATTGTTAAGAAAAGAATTCGATACGTTGCACCGTTTCTGAGTCAATTAGCACTGAAATTAGCCAGTCAAGTCGTTGCGCTCGCAAATTAAGGCGGCCCGCCAGAGACTGCGTCGCCAAACGTGTACTTCGTTTGGTTTTCTAAAAACGAAAGGGAGAGCAATACAAAAATTCGATATTTGAACGGTACTAAGGCACGATAGCGAGCCAAGGCTGAGAAGTCTCGAGCGGTATCATCGACGCAATAAGAACATCTAACACTTACCCTATCTGGCGGGCCTCTTGAACTTGCACGCGCAAAGGCCTCATTGGCCAATTTCGATAGTCATTAACTTAATTAACTCGGAAACGGCACAATGTATCGTTTTTTCTTAACAATCATTTCTCAGAAGAACCAATACTGCAGCACCCTTACAAACTTTTCAGACTGTTTCCGGCCACCCTATAGAAGTAGGTTCTTCTTTCTATGTATTCGCAATACATTACATTTGTCTATGATAAGGGTCAGTTGCTACTCCCTGCAAAAAAAAAAAAAAAAAAATGGTTCAAATGGCTCTGAGTACTATGGGACTCAACATGTGAGGTCATCAGTCCCCTAGAACTTAGAACTACTTAAACCTAACTAACCTAAGGACATCACACACATCCATGCCCGAGGCAGGATTCGAACCTGTGACCCTAGCAGTCACGCGGTTCCGGACTGCAGTGCCTAGAACCGCACGGCCACCACGGCCGGCGTAGAAGTAGGTGTCCTCTGTTGCGAATCACGAGGATACAGCACGAACGTCACAGCTGTCCATTTGTCTGTTTGGCGTCTTCGACGTGAGGTCAATGAGTCGTGTGCGAGTCCGACTTTACTATGGAGGCCGGAAAATAGGAAGGGGGGTGTAGTACGGTTTTTGATTGCGGAAGGACTATCAGGAAATGAAACTCGTTTCCGAATGTCTGTTGTGTACGGTGGACAGAGTAGGTCACTTGCGCGTGTGTTTGCGTGGAATAAACGATTTCGAGAAGGTCGGGTGTCATTGAAAGACAGTAGCCGGCCAGGACACCATCATCATGTCATTACTTGTCATTGTGGTGGTGGATGCTGCCATCAGAAATGACCGGTGGTGGGCTGTGGGACACATTTGGCTCATGATGGGCATCAGTCACGGTACCGCTCACGCCATCGTGACAGAGCTTCTGACGTTCCGGAAAACCTGTGCGCAGTGGGTTCCCCACAGTCTGACGGAGGAGCAGAAGCTACATCTACATCTACATTTACATCTACATTTATACTCTGCAAGCCACACAACGGTGTGTGGCGCAGGGCACTTTACGTGCCACTGTCATTACCTCCCTTTCCTGTTCCAGTCGCGTATGGTTCGCGGGAAGAACGACTGTCGGAAAGCCTCCGTGCGCGCTCGAATCTCTCTAATTTTATATTCGTGATCTCCTCGGGAGGTATAAGTAGGGGGAAGCAATATATTCGATACCTCATCCAGAAACGCACCCTCTCGAAACCTGGACAGCAAGCTACACCGCGATGCAGAGCGCCTCTCTTGCAGAGTCTGCCACTTGCCGAGTTTGCTAAACATCTCCGTAACGCTATCACGCTTACCAAATAACCCTGTGACGAAACGCACCGCTCTTCTTTCGATCTTCTCTATCTCCTCTGTCAACCTGACCTGGTACAGATCCCAAACTGATGAGCAATACTCAAGTATAGGTCGAACGAGTGTTTTGTAAGCCACCTCCGTTGTTGATGAACTACATTTTCTAAGGACTCTCGCAATGAATCTCAACCTGGCACTCGCCTTACTAACAATTAATTTTATACTATCATTCCACTTCGAATCGTTCCGTACGCATACTCCCAGATATTTTACAGAAGTAACTGCTACCAGTGTTTGTTCCGCTATCATATAATCATACAATAAAGGATCCTTCTTTCTATGTATTCGCAATACATTACATTTGTCTATGATAAGGGTCAGTTGCCACACCTGCAAAAAAAAAAAAAAAAAGGTTCAAATGGCTCTGAGCACTATGGGACTCAACATCTGAGGTCATCAGTCCCCTAGAACTTAGAACTACTTAAACCTAACTAACCTAAGGACGTCACACACATCCATGCCCGAGGCAGGATTCGAACCTGCGACCGTAGCGGTCACGCGGTTCCAAACTGAAGCGCCTAGAACCGCACTCCCTGCACCAAGTGCCTATCCGCTGCAGATCTTCCTGCATTTCGCTGCAATTTTCTAATGCTGCAACTTCTCTCTACACTACAGCATCATCTACGAAAAGCCGCATGGAACTTCCGACACTATCTACTAGGTCGTAATGTAGAATGTCTGCATCACAACAGCACCTGGGATGGTAGGCTGTCACGACGAGGAATATCGTTTCCTGTTCCGTATTTTAGTGGGAGGTGCAACATTAGTGTCATCATTTTGAGCCGGAGAACAAGTGTCAGAGCCAACAATGGAAACACATGGATTCGACTCCTCCCCCACCGAAATATTCAAAGCCTTTCTCGCCAGCTTGGGAAAGTCTTGATGACCTTTTTCTTTAACTGCAGCGACCCGCTGCTCATTGACTTTATGGAATACGACTCCACAATTTACGCACAGTTGCACTTGGACACAGGCAAAAATTGAAGCGCGGCGTCAAGTCCAAACGCCTAGGAATGTTGAGAGACGCCTGCCCACATGTTGCCAAAGTTTTTTCAGCTACGCTGAGGAAGTTTCGCTGGGAAGCCCTTACACGTCCTCCATACAGTCCTGATCTCTCCCCATGCGATTTTCTCATATTTGGAGCCGTGAAGGGAGACAATCGACGCAATCGAATTGCTTGGCACGAAGAGGTGCACGCCTGGGTACAATCCTCGTTTCGTAGGCAACCGCAAACATTTTTGCATGATGACACTCACCGTTCTGTCTAACAGTGTGATAAATATATTCACAGTTACGTCGATTATTTTGAAATACTTTGTAATATAATATAATATAATAAGAATTACTTACTTTTTTATATGAGTCTCGTTTTCATTTGACTCACATTTACATATAAGCAGTCTAGCGGATAACACTGGAGGCTCCATGAGGCTGTTCACAGACCAACAATGTTCAGCCGATAACAGTCGTCTTCAAAGAAGCACTCATCTCAGTCCACACCCGTGTGTATTCTTCCCTGTTCAGTCATGGACTGTGTGGCTGGTCCCGGCGGAGGTTCGAGTCCTCCCTTGGGCGTGGGTGTGTGTGTTTGTCCTTATGATAATTTAGGTTAGGTAGTGTGTAAGCTTAGGCGCTGATGACCTTAGCAGTCCCATAAGATTTCACACACATTTGAATATTTTTTTCTTCCCTGTTTGCAGATTCAGGTGTGTATAAGAAAGTGGCAACGCCAGAAGGCTGTAGCGAATTGCAGGGAGCCCTGCTGAGGATCGATGATTGGTACTGAGATTGGCAGTTGCACCTGAACGGAAATAAGTGCAACATACTGCACATAAATAGTGGAAGAAGTCGGCTATTGTACGACCAGAGCAGAGAACATCAATATTCTTTCTTATGAAAAAATGAAATGAAGCACACACGACGTACACATACAGCAGATAAAACAACAGCCAGCCAGCAAATTGTAAATGAGTCCTGGGGGAAGAAGTGGAAATTCTTTACTGCTTCCCTGGGCAAGTTTATCATGTTGCTGGTTTACGTTTTTTCCTCCTACCTCTTATCCATATCAAATGTGTATCTACAACTTGTGGGTAACTGTAGTGATTGCTTCAGAGTTTTATTTGCGTTGTTACATATAAAAGGCAGAGAGGGGGTGAAATCCAGTACCCTCCTTTTGTCAAGTAGTAGCAAGGCCGAAATCGAGCTTAACGTTCCCATTCGGAGGACGGATCACTGTCGACAAAATCACTTGCTACCATTTCATTAGACACTGCAGAGGCATATGATACCTAACCATTTGTATGGTAATCTACAAGTGGACGCCACCATTTAATTTCCGCTCGCCGGCGAAATAGTGGTTATTAATATATCTTTCTCTACCAGAATTAAATGTGCTGTATTGGGCATAAACAGGTGGAAATACCCATCACTGTTAAGTTACACTATTGGCAATAAACCACAGAAGACAACAAACGTCGTAAATTATCTAGTAGTATCTGTCTTGAATGGACCAAGCAACCAGTAAGTGAAAAGCTGATCCTGGCCGAAGATTCATTGGAAGAATCTCCAAAAAATATTTCTTGCTCGTGAACGAAGTGGTTTATAAAGTACTCATTCTATCGATTACTCACAAGTATGGGACCCTTACCAGGTAGAAGGAAGAAAGATGACAGAGGAGATCCGAAGAAGAGCGGCGAGTTTAGTTTTGGATTCATTCGCCATGGGGCACTCTCTCTCTCTCTCTCTCTCTCTCTCTCTCTCTCTCTTTCTCACTCTCTTTCCCTGTCGCGCGCGCTCACACACACACACACACACACAAACACACACACACACACATACGCGCGCGCGCGCGCGCGCGCACGCACGCTATGTCTTCAACGGAGCAGTTATCTCTACTTCCCTGATTCAGTTTCTCGGCCGGCCGTAGAGGCCGAGCGGTTCTAGGCGCTTCAGTCTGGAACCGCGCGACCGCTACGGTTGCAGGTTCGAATCCTGCCTCGGGCATGGATGTGTGTGATGTCCTTAGGTTAGTCAGGTTTAAGTAGTTCTAAGTTGTGGGGGACTGATGACCTCCGATGTTAAGTCCCATAGTGCTCAGAGCCATTTGAACCATTTCAGTTTCTCGTAAGCGTATGTGAGTGAGTGTTATTAGTGTAGGTTTTATCGTTCTTTCATTCATTCTGACTGAAGATGAACGAAGGGATAGCGTAGTTAAAAAAAGAATTCTGCAGATACCAGATACTGAAGGCTGGCACCTGCTTCGATTGTACGTGAGGTAGGATTCTTCCTACATGTCGGTCAAGGGGCCTGAAGATGGCGTTGTGGAACGCCGAAACTGGTGGCATAAGTAAAATAAAATTTGAAATAGAGACGGCTGAAGGTGTTTTTGATTTGACATTTTGTACTGAACAGGCCAAGTTCCTCAGATAACCTGTATAAAGATGAATTTACAGAAGTTATAAACTGTTCGCGTGCCGCTGTGGTTAAAGTGTATCGCGCACAGTAAAATCGCGCTATCCGAAACCGAAAACTAGGCAACTGTGGTGCACCACGGGCCATAGATAACAGGGGTGATTGACCGCTTCGGAGAGGTGTACAGGCAAATAGACGTGCAAATGCTGAACAAGTGACCACCCAGATGAACTAAAGGGCCTACCAACAGTGTCTCCTCAACGATCGTTCAGTGAACGTGGTTGCATATGGGCCTCCGCAGGTGGCGTCTGGTTGATGGACCCATAGTGACTGCCGTTCGTCGGCGACTAAGTCGGGAATTTGCACGCCAATAACGCAACTAGAAGTCCAGTGAATGACGGCAGGCGGCCATTCCAGAGGAATCACGTTTTATGCTCCATCGGACAGATAGCCTTGAAACATCTGAAAGCAAACACCTTCAATACATGATGGACCCGGCGAATGTTTTCGTGGCATTCTCTTCGTGATTTAGTCGTTCTGGAAAGCACAATGGATCAACACAAGTATGCATCTATCCTTCGGGACTATATCCACTCTTAGATGCAGTTTGTTTTCCCTCAGCACGATGGCCTCTACCAGCAGGACAATGCAACGTGTCACACAGCTCCCAGTTTACGTGCATGGTTCTAAGAGCACCAAGATGGGTTTACAGCACTCCCCTGGCCACCAAACAGCCCTGATTCAAACCCAGTCGAGGATCTGTGGGACCATGGCTCTTCCCGCCATGGATCCTCAACCGAGAATCCTAGTCCAGGTGGCCACAGCACTTGAGTCGACATGGTTCCACATCCCTGTCGGTACCTTCCAGACCTCGCTGACTCTATTCCTACACGTCTCGTAGCAATCCGCGCTGATAAAGATGGTTATTCAGGCCTTTGACATGTGGTCACATTAATGTACTGGACAGTATACGAGTATATGAGACGTCATTGAGCTCGATTTGCGTGCTTTGAACCAGTCTCTTAACAATCTCCATCAGAGGAGGCTGTGGCCAATGGGTCACCAATCAGAACTATTCCTCTATTCTCTCGGTGTCTCGATGTCCCGTGAATGTGATGCCACGACGCGTCGCTACCGTCGTCAGAACAAAGTGGGTGCTGCTACAAGCCACCAGGCAACAGCAATGCTGATCGTTGTAACGGAGACTGGTCAACCATGACCTCATTAAAACCATAGGGTATTTCATCAAATGAAAACAAGTCATGACGTGGATTCAAATGCAACATTTCAGATCTTCATTAGTGACAAAACAGATGAGAATAAGATACCTAATGACAGCAGAAAGTAACGTAGACGATTTTTACCAAATTATTTCTCTCGAATTCACTGCTTATTTCTTGAATTTCAAAATATTACTCTATAGTTATCGCTGATATAATGCACGTATGTGTACATAGTAATATCTGTGGAGATAGTGTAGCAGTACAACAATTTATAATAAGTTTCAACCACGCGAACGTGATTATTTACATGCAAAGCGTAAGCGGTAATTTTAGCTGTTAACGTACCAGGCACACCCAACAAAAGCATCAAGCATCAGTAGAGAATGCACACACAGTACAACGTGGACAACGTGCTGCTGGAACAAGTCTTGTCCAGTTGCGTGCGTGAATAAAATTAAATGGAACAGGAAACGTGTGTAATTTTGTCAATTTTGTTCGATAGTACCTGACCTCGACTAACTGCATTGTGATGTGTTTACGTGTAGCCTCGATAGCTGAGTGGTCAGCGCGGCATAAAAATGGCTCTGAGCACTATGGGACTTAACATCTATGGTCATCAGTCTCCTATAACTTAGAACTACTTAAACCTAACTAACCTAAGGACAGCACACAACAACCAGTCATCACGAGGCAGAGAAAATCCCTGACCCCGCCTGGAATCGAACCCGGGAACCCGGGCGCGGGAAGCGAGAACGCTACCGCACGACCACGAGCTGCGGACAGCGCGGCAGAAGACCATACAAGAGGCCTGCGTTCGATTCCCCGCTGGGTTGAAGATTTTCTCCGTTCGGGGACTGGCTGGTGTCTCGTCTTCATCATCATATCATTCTCATCGATACAATGTCACCGAAGTGGCGTTAACTAAAAAGACTTGCACCACGCAACCGGTCTAGGTGACGGGAGACCCTAACCACCGGACATTTCATTTCATTACTCTCCACTGCTTTGTACCAATGAGGACTGCAAGGACTGTGCACGCCGAAACAATTCTGTCTTGGTCAACAGTGTGCTCTGCTATCAGTTACAAAATAGATTACCAACTATTCTGTTTTACGTGGAAGGCAAGTCTTTGAGGTTTCTTGATAAGACAAAGAAATAAAGTGCTTTGTCGACCACTATTTATAGCAGTTGCACCATTACTTGCCTATCTTCAAGAGTTACTGATGAGGACAGTACATCAACATCCGACGAGCCGTACTGTTTTTGTGACACCAGTTCTGAGTCGCCGAGCCATCAATAGCTGCCTCTGTCAAAGTTACGTCACCGCGCGACTGCTACGGTCGCAGGTTCGAATCCTGCCTCGGGCATGGATGTGTATGATGTCCTTAGGTTAGTTAGATTTAAGTAGTTCTAAGTTCTAGGGGACTGATGGCCTCAGAAGTTAAGTCCCATAGTGCTCAGAGCTATTTGAACCATTTTTGTTAAGTCCCATAGTGCTCAGAGCGATCAAAGTTTCATCAAGGTTTTCTCCCACTCTCTGTGTACAGATCCGACCGAATTATTTCTCTATCGCTGTTGCTGTTGCTGTTGCTGTTAGTCCTGTTGCAGCCTTAACCTGCCGGACTTTACAGGAATTCTGAACTTTCATTTCTGTGTCGATTGAGTGCATGGTGCCGTTCCTGCAAACGTGGTATTTCTTTGTTTCTGTCTTCATTTTTATATCCATAACATCTTGCGTTCTTCCCCACAGCTTTCTTGTGATTTGACCTCTTTGTTGCGTGTTTTCACACTCGCAAAATGTCCGGTCTACTCGTATGTAGTTTGTCAGTCCATTGTATCCGTACGTTTTAAAAGATGCTTCATATTTTGCAACCTTTGATTATAGTATCTCTCTTGTTTCAAGTTTCTGTATTCAGAATTTCACACTCCGACACGGAAGGGAGGGCCATCGGTCAGACTACTGTTGTACAGTCTAACTTAACAAAAACTGATTTTCTAATAGATCGATGTGACATAGTTATCGGAACACTGGCTTCGTTTCTGGGAACACGACGATTCAAAACCCCGGACGGTCATCCGGGTTTAGGTGATCTGTGATTTCTGAAAACCGCTTGAGGTTGATGTTGCGGTGGTTCCTTCGGTAGGGCACGGATGATTTGCTTCCCCCATCATTCCGTAATCCGACCTAGTCTCCCTTCGTTCCTTTAGATTTTTCACAGTTACTAGGGTTAAAATGATTATATTAATATACAGCAATACATTTACGAAATTCGTAACTTAGATGATATGATATAGGAGAGAATAGATTTTTAAGGCACAACATGTCTAAAAGACGGGATCAGCTGGTGAGACATGTCTAATTGTATTGATGATTGTCAGTTTGGTGACGGAGGGAAAGGGAAGCGTGTTTGTGTGTGTAGGGTGGGGGGTACAATTGTAGAGGGAGGCCAGGGCTAGATTACAATGATCAGGTTAAGACGGATGTATGTTGCAGCAGTCTGCACGGGATACACTAGCGCGGATAGCTGCATCAGACCAGTCTCCAGACTGGAGACCACAACATCAAAGAAAATGGTGCGGGCGGTGTTGCGATGTGAGCATATGATTATTGGTGGCGTTTGGGTGATGAACATCGTTATGGGTGATGATCTATCCCTGGGAAGTGTGAGACGAAAATTGGCGAGATGTGAAAGAATTAAGGCAGTGTTACTCGCCTGATGAGCGAGTGGAAGTGTATGTGAGAGTTGTTGAATAGTGAGGGCAGCCGATAAGAAAGCTGGAAGGAGAACTTTGATCGTGTAGATTGAAAGGATTGTACCGTTACAACAGAAGGTGGGGTGGGGTAACAGATCTCTGATCTATGAATAAAAGGGCTATAACTTTAGTTAGTTTAACCAGGACATATCGGCATGGAGTTCTGGGTCAAGAAAAGGGTGTACGTTGATGTTGATCGTGGAAAAGAATATCAAGAGTCTGAATATGAAGGGTAATGGGAAAGAAGTAAACTACTGGACATTAAAATAGCTACACCAAGAAGAAATGCAGTGATAAACGGGTATTCATTGGACACACATATTATACTAGAACTGACATGTGATTACATTTTCACGCCATTTTGGTGCATAGATCCTGAGAAATCAGTACCCAGAACAACCACCTCTGGCCGTAATAATGGCCTTGATACGCCTGAGCATTGAGTCAAACAGAGCTTGGATGGCGTGTACAGGTACAGCAGCCCATGCGGCTTCAGCACGATACCACAGTTCATCAAGAGTAGTGACTGGCGTATAATGACGAGCCAGTTGCTCGGCCACCATTGACAAGACGTTTTCAATTGGTGGGAGATCTGGAGAATGTGCTGCCCAGGGCAGCAGCCGAACATTTTCTGTATCCAGAAAGGCCCGTACAGGACCTGCAACATGCGGCCGTTCATTACCCTGCTGAAATGTAGGGGTTCGCAGGGATCGAATGAAGGGTAGAGCCACGGGTCGTAACACATCTGAAATGTAACGTCCACTGTTCAAAGTGCCGTCAATGCGAACAAGAGGTGACCGAGACGTGTAACCAATGGCATCCTATACCATCACGCCGGGTGATACGCCTGTATGGCGATGACGAATACACGCTCCCAATGTGCGTTCACCGCGATGTCGCCAAACACGGATGCGACCATCATGATGCTGTTAACAGAACCTGGATTCATCCGAAAAAATGACGTTTTCCCATTCGTGCATCCAGGTTCGTCGTAGAGTACACCATCGCAGGCGCTCCTGTCTGTGATGCATCATCAAGGGTAACGGCAGCCATTGTCTCCGAGCTGATAGTCAATGCTGTTGCAGACGTCGTCGAACTGTTCGTCCAGATGTTTGTTGTCTTGCGAACTTCCACATCTGTCGGAACTACTTTTGCCCTGCGTAGTGCAGCAACGCGAGGTGGCATGGACTCAACAAGTCGTTAGACGTCCCCAGCAGAAATATTGCGCCATGCTGCCTCTATAACTGTCCATACTTACGAAAGAGGTGGCGGTGCAGGATATTGTGTACTAATTGACCTCTCGATTATTTCCCATAAACGTTCTGTGGGGTTCATGCCGAGCGATGTGGATGGCAAGATAATTAGCTAGAACTGTCCAGAAATGAGAAGAAATGTGCCCTGGTGACAGGCGAAATGTCATCCATATAAAGGAAGTCCATGAATGGCTGCAAATGGGCTCTAAGCAGCCGAACATAAACATTTCCAGTCGATGGTCTGTTCAGTTGGACCAGACGACCCTGTCTATTCCTTGTAAAAACAGCCCACACCATTATGGAGCCACCACTAGCTTGCCGAGTGTCTTGTTGACAACCTAGGTCCATGTCTTGGTGGGGTCTGCGCCACGCTCGGACACTAAAATCAGCTCTTACCAACTGAAATCTCGGCTCGCCTAACTAGGCCACTGTCTTCCTGTCGTCTACGGTCCATATGATCCCGATCCCGGGAGAGGCATTGCAGGCGATGTTGTGCTGTTAGCAAACGCACTGGCGTCAATCGTCTGCTGCCATAGTGCATTAACGCCAAATTTCGCCGCACTGCCCTGATGGGTTCGTTCGTCATACGTCCCACATTGATTTTTGCGGTTACTTCACGCAGTGTTGCTTGTCTGTTAGCATTGACAACTCTACGCAAACGCCGTTGCAGTCTGTGAGACGACTAACAGGCAACTCTCTTCACACTCGTCTATCAATCATTCATTGGTGATGCAGAGTGCAATAGCGTGCATAACGCATAGAGGGAAATTCCCCAAGAACATGTCCAGACCTTTTCTGATCCCATCCCACGGCATTTTGAGGCTCCGATTACCGCACAGAGACCCTTCTCACCATACTCTAATAATCAAATATTACGTGCAGTCCGTTATTCTTTTATTTTTTGTACTTGATTTTTCGTACAGCATAATGTTCATTTCAGTCAAATACTTTCCCTTAAGTGTTACAATATTCAAAAAACGTCGTATATTTTCGAAGTTTATTGTTGCTGCACAGCAAAACGGTCTTTGTGCCCTTTGCCTGTTGTCCTACGTTGACCAGAAAATGAATGAGAGCACCCTGTTGCACCGTTTTTCTGAAAAAAAAGAGCAGTTGTACTAGTACAAGAGACACTGCAGTAGCGAGAATCAGTTAGTGCTCAAATAATTTGTTGTTATCCCGAATACGACTTCTACTTTGTCATTAATATTACGAAGTGCTTACACATTCAAGAAGACTTCATCAGAGCAACGGGAGATAACAGACACAGAAGCTGTCAGCAGTTAAATATGGTTCGCTGGCAGGAGGAAATTAGAAAGCAGGTCTCAGTGACAATAATTTATGGTGCCCGCTATCGCTCAATTAACGAGTTAGCTTATCGCAGCTGCGACTGATGAAGCGGTCCCGGCATCCTTGACGGAGCCGCATCATCTCCACACCTCTTGTGCGTTTCCGCCTCGCTGTCTGCATTTCCGAGAGTTATTCGTATTTCCACTGCGGGGCGGCTGATCACCGCTGGCCATCGTCACAAGTGCTGAAAGCTTTCAATCTCTCTTATCAGTGCCGAGTTCTCGCAAGTTCTTCTGTTGCAAAATTTTTCCTCCAGTACAGAAGAATATGATGTGATTAATGGTGAATAAAATTTGCTCAGGGTTACTGAGGAAGATTCCTGTATTAAAGGTTTGGGAAAAAATTGTGGTCGTTGGGCAGGATATTTTTGTAACTTCACAAAGGCTTTCGACTGTAAATACCATATATTACTCTTAAATAAATTACAGCGTTATTAAACTAAAGGAATATCGTATAGTCGGTTTAACATTTATTTAAGCAGTAGGAAACTACGCTAACCCCGAGAACGCATAGCTCAGCAGAAGCTAATTTTTATCTGACTGGGACTCTACGATTAGAAAAAATGGTTCAAATGGCTCTGAGCACTATGGGACTTAACAGCTGAGGTCATCAGTCCCCTAGAACTTAGAACTAGTTAAACCTAATTATCCTAACGACATCACACACATCCATGCCCGAGGCAGGATTCGAACCTGCGACCGTAGCGGTCGCGCGATTCCAGACTGTAGCGCCTAGAACCGCTCGGCCACGACGGCCGGCTCTACGATTATAGTCAAGGGTGTTATATTTTTGAAATTGGAGATATTCTCGTAGTAGAGGCATACTCATGACCCGCAAAATTGGAGTGCAGCGAAAATCTGTGATCATAGTTTCACTTAACGTACTTCCACTGCATGTTGTTGTTGGGGATAATACACTGACAGAGAAAAAGTCCCAATACCAGGAAGAAGTTGTGCGACATAAAGGGAAGTTGGGAGGCATTTTTCTACATCTGAAAGATGATGTCTATTAAAATTTAGCGCGAGTCATAGCTTCACTAAAAGGATACAAATCATGTTTGCTTTAACTGCACGATGTAACGGACACGAGCGTTAATTACCTTGACTTGAAGTAAGTCAAAAATGCCTTTAAGACGAAGAAGACGCTGCTATCAGCATTTCACTGAGCTCAAACCAGGACTTTTCTGGAGACTAGAAATCTACTCTGTAGGAATCAGCATGGGTTTAGAAGAAGACGATCGTGTGAAACCCAGCTCGCGCTATTCGTCCACGAGACTCAGAGGGCCATAGACACGGATTCCCAGGTAGACGCCGTGTTTCTTGACTTCCGCAAGGCGTTTGATACAGTTCCCCACAGTCGTTTAATGAACAAAGTAAGAGCATATGGACTATCAGACCAATTGTGTGATTGGACTGAAGAGTTCCTAGAAAACAGAACGCAGTATGTCGTTCGCAATGGACAGAAGTCTTCCGAAGTAAGAGTGATTTGAGGTGTGCCGCAGGGGAGTGTCGTAGGACCGTTTCTATTCACAATATACATAAATGACCTTGTGGATAACATCGGGAGTTCACTGAGGCTTTTTGCTAATGATGTAGTATATCGACAGGTTGTAACAATGGAAAATTGTACTGAAATGCAGGAGGATCTGCAACGAATTGACGCATGATTCAGGGAATGGCAATTGAATCTCAATGTAGACAAGTGTAATGTGCTGCGAATACATAGAAAGAAAGATTCTTTATCATTTAGCTGCAATATAGCAGCTCAGCAACTGGAAGCAGTTAATTCCATAAATTATCTGGGAATAGGCATTAGGAGTGATTTAAAATGGAACGACTATATAAAGTTAATTGTCAGTAAAGCAGATGCCAGATAGAGATTCGTTGGAAGAATGCTAAGGGCAGTCCGAAAACAAAGGAAGTAGGTTACAGTACACTTGTTCGCCCACTGCTTGAATACTGCTCACCGGTTTGGAATCCGTACCAGATAGGGTTGATGGAAGAGATAGAGAAGATCCAACGGAGAGCAGCGCACTTCGTTACAGGATCATTTAGTAATCGCGAAAGCGTTACGGAGATGATAGATAAACTCCAGTGGAAGACTCTGCAAGAGAGACGCTCAGTAGCTCGGTACGGGCTTTTGTTGAAGTTTCGAGAACATACCTTCACCGAAGAGTCAAGCAGTATATTGCTCCCTCCTACGTATATCTTGCGAAGAGGATAAAATCAGAGTGTTTAGAGCCCACACAGAGGCATAACGACAATCTTTCTTTCCACGAACAATACGAGACTGGAATAGAAGGGAGAACAGATAGAGGTACTCAATGTATCCTCCGCTACACACCGTAAGGTGGCTTGCGGAGTATGGATGTAGATGTAGATGTATAATAGGGCTATGAGAAGCTGGATGTTTTTTCTGTGATATTGCAGAAAGAATTTTTAGGAATGCAGCCCCTGTACGCGATTCCCAGTAGAGGTGGTCAAGAGAATGTACGGTCTCAAGATGTCCGGGCGCCGGACGGCCACGTGGCACTACTGGAAGGGAAGACCATCGTGTTCGGTGTGTGGCTCTGGCGCATCGTACTTCGTCTGCGGCAGCAATCTGAGTAGCAGTTGGCACTATAGTAACACGACGAACTGTTACAAATCGGTTACTTCAAGGACAGCTCTGGGTCACACGCCCTGTAGCGTGCATTCCACTGACTCCAAATCACCGCCGTTTGCGACTTCTGTGGTGTAAAGCGAGAGCTCGTTGGAGGGTAGGGTGGAGGTCTGTTGTGTTTTCTGATGAACGCTGATTCTGCCTCGGTGCCAATGATGGCCGTGTTTTGGTTAGGAGGAGGCCATGTGAGAGCCTGCAACCAACTTGTTTGCAGCCTAAACACTCTGGAACTACTCCTGATGTTATGGTCTGGGGTGCAATTTCTTATGGCAGCAGGAGCACTCTCGTGGTTATCCCACGCACCCAGACTACAAATGGCTCTGAGCACTACGCGACTTAACTTCTGAGGTCATCAGTCGCCTAGAACTTAGAACTAATTAAACCTAACTAACCTAAGGACATCACACACATCCATGCCCGAGGCAGGATTCGAACCTGCGACCGTAGCGGTCACGCGGTTCCAGACTGAATCGCCTTTAACCGCACGGCCACACCGGCCGGCCCAGACTACAAAGTTGTACGTCAATATAATGATTCGGCCTGTTGTGCTGCCATTCATGAATGGCATTCCAGGGGGTGTTTTCTAACGGGATAACCCTCGCCCATATGCCGCCGTTGAAACACAACATGTTATACAAAGTGTGTACATGTTGCCCTGGTCTGCTCGATCATCAGATCAGTCTCGAATCGAGCACATATTGGACATCATCGGACGACAACTCCAGAGCCATCAACAACAGCATTAACCCTCCCTGTATTGTCTGACCAAGTGCAACACCCATGGACCTCCATGCCGCAAACTGACATCCGACACCGGTACAGCACAGTGCATGCACGTTTGCATGCTTGCATTCAACATTCTGGAGGTTACACCGGTTTTTAACGTACCAGCAATCAAATTTACAATAGCGTATCCCGCGCTTACATTAACCTGTGAACTTGCGACGTTATTCACTTAAATATGTTACCTAGACAAACGTATTCCCAAAATTTCATTAACTCCTCCCGCACAGGTCATGAAGGTCCAAAGGTACCGACTGGCCGCCGTGTCAACCTCAGCGTCACTGGATGCGGATACGGAGGGGCATGTGGTCAGCACACCGCTCTCCCGGCCGTAGGTCAGTTTCCGAGACCGGAGCCGCTACTTCTCAATCAAGTAGCTCCTCAGTTTGCCTCACAAGGGCTGAGTCCACCCCGCTTGCCAACAGCGCTCGGCAGACCGGATGGTCACCCATCCAAGTGCTAGCCCAGCCCGACAGCGCTTAACTTCGGTGATCTGACGGGAACCGGTGTTACCACTGCGGCAAGGCCGTTGGCCAAAATTTCATTACTCTGCATTAATTATTTTTTGGTGTTGCGATAGCTTTTCCGTCAGTGTTTTCTGGAGTACCCTACTTCAGGATATTTTAGCCCAAACGTATGTCATTCAAGTCATACGTTATTTAATTCACAAATCTCATGTAAACCATTACTTAACAACGAGGCGATTTTTCCACCACCATACTACTAAAGCCACCACAATCTGACATTTGTTGTCGATAACATGGACTTATTTAAAAGGAATAACTGCTACCATTCTGCGAATACAAGATTGAGAAACTACCTTTGTTTTATGAATCCCTCTTTCTCTATTGGCCAGAAGACTGAACGCAGCACTACAGTATATACAGTATATTCAAAATACTTTTGCAAGATCTGAATGCGATCACTGGTGTGTGAAATTCACATCATCTTGTGGTAACGGCGAAATAAAACGCAGACATAGGTCAGAGCGAATACACACAAATTTGTGTGTATTCCTCTCTCTTGCCCGAGAGAGTTATAGAAACTCTGATAAACCTCAGGTGGCAGGTCCTGAAAGAAAGACGAGAAATATCTCCCGGAAATTTGCTTGCATAATATCATCAACCGATTTTCTGAGTCGAATCTCCTATTATTCTTCATCTCTCTAAGTTTTTCTCCTACCATATAGATGAAACTGGGTTAAGAACAGGGAGTTCGCTGATATTTATATACGCTGTCGCTTTTCCCATGCCCTTTGGTGCAAATGGCTCTGAGCACTATGGGACTTAACATCTGAGGTCATCAGTCCCCTAGAACTTAGAACTACTTAAACCTAACTAACCTAAGGACATCAGACACATCCATGCCCGAGGCAGGATTCGAACCTGCGACCGTAGCGGTCGCGCGGTTCCAGACTGAAGCACCTTGAACCGCTCGGTCACACCGGCCGGCCCCATGCCCTATCCTTGACTGAAATTCCGTAAAACATTAATTTCTGACAAGGTAAAAAAAGTATCCATCCCGACTCACTTCAAAAACGATGTTGCAGGAATTGACCAACAAGCTTCGGTTAACGATAGATCCCACACTAAGGACCATTTTTGTTAAGGAAAATGACTTCTTTAAGACTTCGTTCATGAGTTATGAGCTTGAGTGAGGTGGACTGGACTTCGTAAGCAATGCACGGCAGCCAACTCGTTCTAACCGCTCAATATATAACCTTATCAGTTGTTGTTCACTTTTATGGACGCGGATTCAGAATAGACTACGAACTGTCTGAGCTAAATGAAATGGTTAACGGTGAGGAAAGCGACGGCATCAGAGACCCCTTCGTTTCCAAGAGTATCACATTACCTCCAGTGCTCTTCATTAATATCCTCGAGAAAAGGTAGTCTTCGTCCTGAGCATGCTCGCGATGTAAACTCTTACGTGGGGACGGAAAATATTGTGTATGTTGCGACAGAAAGGTTTAATAATTCACCTAAAATCAGTGTTCGTGCTGTGCTATATGCTATGGACATAGGCCAAATAATCGGTCGCACGTCTGATGAATTTTTCGCTGTGATTTCATCAATAATAGTTCTGCTTCAGTCGTTCATGGGCATTATGTTGCATGGTTCCGTCTAAAATGCATAAAATTTCCAGGAGGCTCCTGGTCGTCATTAAAGTAGCTGTCACAAGTGGTCCAAAAGTAAAGGCCTAGGTATACAGTGAGCACCAAGCTTATTTGAATTAACAGAATCCAAATTTTCTCCGTGGAAACAAGTCTTGAAATAGTCATGAACAAAATAAACTCTTCTGGTTCGAACACAAAACAGTAATTGATGCGCAAGACCGGGTACAGAAGAAAACAAAAGATCTGGATTACGTTTTTGGCGCACTCAGAGTATAGACAAAGTCCGGACGGGACTAGTTAGAGTCAGAGTTCACAAAGAGAAATTTTCTAAGTTCGGCAAAGCAGAGTTAAACACAGTCACTGAAAGATTACAACATCGCTGGTCGGTCACCACGTCGGGGCAACTTCTTCTGCACTGAACGTTCCAGGACCCGAAGGCTGGCTGGGTCAGCAATGACGGCGTTGCGCTGACTGCAGAGCGAGCTCCCGATGGAAGAAACGCATAACCAATCAGTGCGTGACCTGGGAAGCCCACTCGAAGTGAGATAATCTCTCAGGGCCTCGGCGCCACGATGCAGTCAGCTGTGTTTTCTGTAACGTGGCCAGCGTAGGAAAGAGATCTATTGGACCAGCGACCATAGAGGAAGCTTCCATCGCCGCATGGTGGCCATGTATAGCATGCCATCTCTCGAATATCGTCTATAAGGACGCCAGCTGAGTGCAAACTCAGATATAATATGTGTTGCTGGCAGAGTAGGCGTAAGCCCACGATACAACATACCTCCACTCCCCCAACGGGAGTGAGAGATAGGTGAGCCATGCAACGTCCTGAGGCGGCGTCAGGCATGTGCTGACTGCAGAGGAGGGTGAGGATACAAAGTCCAGCGCATGTGTGTTCTCAGGGAACACCTCTGCAGCATGGGAGTAGGCCTCCGATACAGTATACCGTCTCGCTGTCCCCACCCCCGAGAAGAAAGGAAATGACTGGTGGGGACCCATCTAAAGGCCCATGGAGAAATGGAATCCAAGCTTCCAGCACGTGAAGCAGCTGAGAGCCCCCCCCCCCCCATCCCACCCTCCCGCCCTCCCACAGTAGTCTGCAGACGAGAGCCAAGCCGGCTGGCGGTACCCAAGACGGCCAACCGCTGCGTCCTTGTGACTCGTGTGGGTGGACACGGAACAGCCGGTAATATTGACAGCAGCCGATGAATGGGTTGCCTGTCTGGAGACAATACAACATAAACCAGAGACTGGACACAGAGAGTAGAAAAACTTGGGAAAGGAGTTGGAAGAATCACTGTGAAGAAGCACTAGTGATGAAATTTGTATTGTGCGATAGAAATGGCAATAAAAATTTCTTTTGTAAAACGACATGGGATGAAAGTTTGTTGTACAGGAGGATATAGGATAAAAAATGGTTGTGGGGATACACTTGGGAGGGAAATTTGTTGTGCGGAAGCATTCGCGAGGGAAATTGATTGCGCAAAAATGGTTCAAATGGCTCTGGGTACTATGGGACTTAACTTCAGAGGTCATCGGTCCCCTAGAACTTAGA
Organism: Schistocerca cancellata; assembly: GCF_023864275.1. Classification (NCBI taxonomy): domain Eukaryota; kingdom Metazoa; phylum Arthropoda; class Insecta; order Orthoptera; family Acrididae; genus Schistocerca; species Schistocerca cancellata. The sequence continues at coordinate 95,125,447 of NC_064629.1, read as the reverse complement.
GCTACTTAAACCGGCCGGATTGCGCAAAAACAAATGGTTCAAATGGCTCTGAGCACTATGGGACTTAACATCTGTGGTCATCAGTCCCCTAGAATTTAGAACTACTTAAACCTAACTAACCTAAGGACATCACACACATCCATGCCCGAGGCAGGATTCGAACCTGCGACCGTAGCAGTCGCGCGGTTCCGGACTGCGCGCCTAGAACCGCTAGACCACCGCGGCCGGCGCGCAAAAACACTGAGATATAATACTGTTGTACGAAAAAACTGGGTATAAAAGTTTGTTATGCGGAAGCATGTAGGATAAAAGTGTGTTGTTTCGAAGCAGTGGGGAGAGAAAGGGGTCATGCGGACGCACTTGGGAGGGGAATTTGTCGTGTGAAAGCGCTGGCGATAGATCGTTGTTGTGCGAAAGCACTAGGGATAAATTAAGATAGCGAGTGCGTGAATGACTCACGAAACGGGAAACTGGAAGGCATGCGCAAGGATGAGACACCATAAGCAGCTAGTTTTAAATTTTTCAACTCAAGCAACAGCTGATACACACTTTTAAACATTCGATTGCGGAACTAAGAGACCTAACTACATATTCTAGGTTTATGTGTCCTTGCCGACTCAGTTATGGCGATGTCGTGTTTCATGATGCAATCACACATAATTTGTCAGATGCACGTATTTGCGTTGTTGTTCTCAAATTGCCAGAGCCTGAAATGAAAAAAAATTGTGTCTACTGTACAAGCTCAAACTGTTGTAGATACAGCTGTAGTTGATTTTGAGGCGTCGTGTGTTCCTGTCGTTCAAAATACATACGACACTCAGTCTGAGGTTAATGACCAAGAGGGGTGGCGCAGTGGTGAGCACACTGGACTCACATTCGAGAGGACGACGGTTCAGACGCGCGTCCGGCAATCCTGATTTAGGCTTTCCGTGCTTTCCCTAAATCGCTTCAGGCAAACTTCCAGATGGTTCCTTTAAAAGGGCGCGGCCGACTTCCTTCCACATCCTTCCTCGATCACATGGGACCGATGACCTCGCTGTTTGGTCTCCTCCTCTCAGATCAACCTACAATCTAAGGTTAATGTTAATGTTAAAGTGAGTAACAATAGGTATCAGACAAACAATAAATGTAGAGGTAATAACTTTTAGCCTCGTGGTACATGACACTTAATACGTAATACTGTAACAAACTCTTGACCTTAATGCTTTTCGAATCATGAGCGGAAAGCTGGTCATTGTCATGATATACAATTTGTCCAGTGTGGAAAGCAAGGTCATATACAAACAGCATGTTTACAAGGCAACCCAGGCGCAAGCAACAGCCGACGCCGTGCGGTCGCACGGCAGTAGCAGATCTATCAACAAGGTCATTCTGTATTGGCAAAGCCATTAATGCCAGGGCAAGTAACGGCTTGTACTTCCGCATTGTGTAACTCTAATGCTGCAGTATGCAGACAGGAGAACCAACTTTTTGTTCAGTTAAGAATGGCGCAAAAGACAATTAAATTGCGGTTACACCACGGTGAATATGTTTCCCTTATCAATAAAGAGACATGTGACAGGATCGGTAGCCAACAACTTCAGCAGCCTACTTCTGTTTTGTCTGGATACAATAGACACGAAATTCTAGTACTTGATATGTGCAGTTTGCCAGAAACTTTTCGTGGAATTACGAAATGTGTATTGTTTAATGCACTCCATTCTAGAAACTGTGCAAACATTTTTGGGTTGGACTCATTTGATTTGTTCAACCTGCGTACACAAAGACGATGTGTTACAAATCAGTGTTTCAGCACCTCACAATAATCTTTCTGACTTGTGTAATAAATGTAAGGGCATTTTTGAAGATTTAGGAAGGGCTAAAGACTGTGCAGCGTCCTTTACAGTTAAAGACAAATCACAACTGCGATATCTTTGTGACAGCTGTCTCTCATGCAACATGTGAGCAAGTTGCGCAGGAACTGCAAAGATGGAAAGACAGTGGATTATTCAATCCGTTTCTGCTAGACAATAGCCGGCCGAAGTGACCGAGCGGTTCTAGGCGCTACAGTCTGGAACCGCGCGACCGCGACGGTCGTAGGTTCGAATCCTGTCTCCGGCATGGATGTGTGTGATGTCCTTAGATTAGTTAGGTTTAAGTAGCTCTAAGTTCTAGGGGACTGATGACCTCAGAAATTAAGTCCCATAGTGCTCAGAGCCATTTGAACCATTTTTTTCTTATTACGCACTGTTGTTACGTCATGTTACATAGCTTCGAGTGGTACACCAATTACTGTAGACACATCGGACAGTCGACGCAGATATGCAAACAAATCGGGCAACTTAATTCACGATGTGGTTGCGTGTACGTCCAAAACTGATAGTTTCATGTTACCATGCTGTCACGTCCGCAAGCCGACCCATCTTACTTTCTTGTTTGCTAGACAACAGGCATCGCGCTTGGTCATTTTCAAAATCCTTCAGGTGGTTTACATCTGTGTGCCGACTTTAAAGCAACAGTATACCCACAAACCGTCACGGACTCTTTCCCTCTCCCATGACCGAAGGATAGACTGACACAGGGAAGAGTCTTTTCCAACTCTGACTTATAAGAGGCATCCCTAGAGTTACCGCTGGACGAGCAGTCCAAGAAATATTTTGTGATAAATACTCATCCACGTTTGTTCTTGTTTCAAAGACTACCGTTCAGAAGTGCTTCAGCTTCTGCTGTTTTTCAACAGTTTGTGGAACAAATAACAGCCCGCATCTCGTGGTCGTGCGGTAGCGTTCTCGCTTCCCACGCCCGGGTTCCCGGGTTCGATTCCCGGCGGGGTCAGGGCTTTTCTCTGCCTCGTGAAGGCTGGGTGTTGTGTGCTGTCCTTAGGTTAGTTAGGTTTAAGTAGTTCTAAGTTCTAGGGGACTGATGACCGTAGCAGTTAAGTCCCATAGTGCTCAGAGCCATTTGAACCATTTTTTTGAACAAATAACAGCAATAGTCCCTTCTTGTACAAACTATTTGGACGATATTGTGGTTGCATGTCATATGCCTGCTAAACATTTGGCAAATTTAGACTGCTCGTTTCAAGTTATTTCTGGGGCTGACTTCAAGCGCAACAAGGAAAAGTGCTATTCTTCTAAGAACAACTTGACTATTCAGGAAACGTAATAAATTCAGAGGGAATTCGCACTTGTCTGTGATAAAAGGTCTGCCGGCACCGTTAATATAAATGATAAGGAGCTCCAAACTGCCATTGGGAAGCTCACCTGTTATATCTAATTCCTTAAAGACGCTGCACAAATTGCTGCTTCGCTGAACTGGCTGCGCCGGAAAAATGTTCCCTTGGAGTGGCCCCTAAAATTTCAGCAATTAAATGACACTATTGTGCACATAGTTCCGCATAGTCAGCGCATACACAACTTTCCCAATAGAGCGCTCCCTGCTATAGCACAACAGGGCAGGCGTAGCGCTCGTCCATCTCCGCACTACGAGATGGCGCTGCCATAGAGACGGACCAAATTCTGCTTCCGCCGATCCGCGTATTAATATGTAACGCAGCCAATGAGTTGCTGCTAACGTAGAACCTTTTCTCCTCGCAGATCACACTCGCGCATTGATACCTGAACGCGGGAGATATTATAACGAGTGTACAGACCTCTGATTAGTCAGTCTGCATTAGTCTGCATTAGTCTACATTTGTCTGTACCAGTCTATAGTCAAGTTTCAGTCTGCGCCTAATAAGATTGTGGTGTCACCGCCAGACACCACACTTGCTAGGTGGTAGCTTTAAATCGGCCGCGGTCCATTAGTACATGTCGGACGCGCGTGTCGCCACTGTCAGTGATCGCAGACCGAGCGCCACCACACGGCAGGTCTAGAGAGACTTACTAGCACTCGCCCCAGTTGTACGACGACTTTGCTAGCGACTACACTGACGAAGCCTTTCTCTCATTTGCCGAGAGATAGTTAGAATAGCCTTCAGCTAAGTCCATGGCTACGACCTAGCAAGGCGCCATTAACCATTTCTAGAGAGAGTCTCACTTGTATCATCAACAATGCTGTATACAAATGATGGATTAAAGTTAAGTATTCCAGGAGCTAGGTACTTTTCTTTATAGCATTCATTACGTATCCTGTTCCAGACCTCACGCCAGTCTGCGTTAGATTATAGCGTGCATTTCGGCCTCCTCTAACTACAAGGTGTTGGCACATCTGCCAACACATCAAAGATTATCATATTCCTGTACATAGCCATGAAGAGAAATGTATAGATACTTTGTCAAGTATCAGAGATATGTGAGAATAAGATTAACGTACCAAGACCAAAGGAACTTCAGATTGTCAATTGTAAACAGCATCCAGAATGAAGTTACGTAATATCTACGATTTTTATTATTTTAATAAATGTGTGTGAAAATTAATCAAGTTCTGTAGAAAGTTGGTCACCATCAATCTGCTACTCTAAGCGTGCAAGTGGCATTTCTATCGTCTGACCTAACGGCAGAAGATAAACACGCCACGATAAGACCACGAGACATATTGCTGACACTCGTCTACTTCGTTGGAGCGACAAGTCAAATAATCTGATGGTGTGTATACCGAAGGTCTTACAGTACACACACCACAGATACATTATTAAGTCATTGATGTTTCATTCATTTTGAACCAGCGAAACCTGCTGTGTTAGCTGTGCATGCGCCTTCTTATAGGATTGGATCAGTCCTCTCTTCGCCTGTCACGGCCGGCACAATCTACCATGGCGCACTCGCAGCTCGATGCTCCGCTGTCACTCTCGCCGCCGCCACCGTTGCTGATCTCACTGACGTCAACGTTCGGCCTGCAGCCTAAATCGATGTCTGTTGAGCCTTCTGGTGACCATAATGTCACCACAGAATATCCGTACCCAAAGACTGGAAAGTGGCACAATGCACACCAGTACCCAAGAAAGGAAATAAAAGTAATCTGCTAAATTACAGACCCATAGTACTAAAGTCGATTTGCAATAGGAGTTTTGAACATATACTGTGCTTGAAAATCAAGAATCACCTCAAACAAAACGATTTATTGCCAAATAGCCAACTCGGATTCAGAAAATATCATTCTTGTGAAACACAACTAGCTCTTTACTCTCGCGAAATAATGAGTGCTATCGACGGGGTTCGTCAAACTGTTTCCACATTTCTAGATTTCCAGAAGGCTATTTCGCCGTTCCTTACAAGCGACTTCTAATTAAACTGCGTGCCTATGGAATATCGTCTCACTTGTGTGACTGGGTTCGTGATTTCGTCTCAGGAAGCTAACAGTTGGTAGTAACTAACGGAGAGTAATCGAGTAAAACAGAAGTAATATCTGCTGTTTCCCAAGCAAGTGTTAGGCCATCTGTTGTTCCTGATCTACATGAACAATTTAGGAGACAATCTGAGCAGCCCTCTTAGACTGTTTGCAGATTATGCTATCATTTATCGTCCTGTAAAGGCATCAGATGATAAAACTGAATTGTAAAATGATTTAGACAAGATATCCGTATGGTGCAAAAAGTGGTAATTGACTCTAATCATGGAAAGTGTGACGTAATCCATATGACCACTAAGAAGAATCCGTGAAATTTCAGTTAAACGAGAAATCACACAAATATAAAGGCCGCAACCTTAACTAAATACTTAGGGATTACAATTACGAATAATTTAAATTGGAACGGTCACATAGATAATGTTGTGGAGAGAGCAAATAGAAGACTGCGATTCATTGGCAAAACACTTCGAAACTGCAGTAGGTCTACTACAGATACCGCTTACACTACGTTAGCCTGCCTCTTCTTTGTGTGTGTGTGTGTGTGTGTGTGTGTGTGTGTGTGTGTGCGCGCGCGCGTCTGAGTGTCTTTGGAACTTGTAGAACCGGCCGCTGTGGCCGAGCGGTTCTAGGTGCTTCAGCCCGCGCGACTGCTACGGTCGCAGGTTCGAATCCTGCCTCGGGCATGGATGTGTGTAATGTCCTGGTTAGTTGGGTTTACGTAGTTCTACGTCTAGGGGACTGATGACCTCAGATGTTAAGTCCCATAGTGTTCAGAGCCATTTGAACCATTTTTGAACTTTTAGGCGCTCAACGCCGAGGTTATCAGCGGCCTTACATATATTAAAAGAAACGAATGTTAATAAAAAGAATGAGGAGGAAACCTACAAAATGTCACTCATTCTCTCAATCCCATCTCACTCGCGTTGACCACACATTCACTCTGTCTCATAGGACTTAATACAACGCAAAAAGGTGAAGGTGCTATACATAAACAGAAATAAAACCACAGAAGAGCTAAAACGAAAGCACAGGAAAATGTGATTGGCTGACCACCCACAAAAAACATGGATGAGCCAGTCACCAGTCTGCCGGAAAATCTGTTCTTGCGCTCTGGTCTGACAATTAAACACAGACTAGTAAAATGTGGCACGCAATGATCTGTACGCCACAAGCACTTCCTTCCCCAGCCGTTGTAGTTGGAGGAGTGTCCCGAATATTCTGGTCTACTGTATCTGATGGGTACACGTGTTGTAGAGAGTGAAGTGCACTCAGAGAATCGGTACAGACAAGGAATTTAGCACTTAAAGCACATCTCATCTGTTCCAGTGCTCGCAAGGTCGCATATAATTATCCGTCGAAGCAGCAAAGTAGCAAGTCAGTGGGATCTTTGGGACGCGATCAGGGAAAACAACAGAGCAACCAGTGGGGTCCCCCTGTTTCTGCCCATCCATGAAGACAGCTGTAGAGTAGTGGTACTCAGTTAAAATGTAATAAAATAATGTATTAAAAACGTATGTAGGAATGAATCTCTCGTGTACTGAGCCAAATCCAAAATTATTCTGGGCCTCTTCAGTAACCAAGGTTACAGGTGGTTAAAACCCTAGATTTGGGGCTGTAAGTGCTCCACACCAAGTGACTCCAGGAAACGCTGCGCATGGATCCCAAACGGCATTGGGATGGTGAGTGTCGGTTCCCAAGCCTCGAGCATAGAATGGGCATGGGGCTGGTCCTGTAAGCACACGTGGCCAGCCTTATTCCCTCATAGTTGATGGTGTCAATAATCTTCAGGTAGGGAGGCCTCACTGATCCCTACACTTGCACCCATAGCCTAGCCGCGAAAGCCATATAAAAATGGAGCAGACGCGACCTGTCTGCTCCCCACGACCTGTGGCTAAGGCACTTTGTGATATTCCGTGCCTTCTGGGTTCTGACTTTCAGGTATCTCAGGTGTGGTAACCACGACTGTTTGGAGACCAAAATGAGGCCCAAGTATTTCACTGAGTCTTTAAAATGTAGAATGGTACCCCTAATTGGAAGTCAGGTAAATTAAAATGTAGAATGGTGCCCCTAATTGGAAGTCAGGTAAATTAAAAATACGACGAAAACGATTAAAATGAACACTCATCTGCAGAAAACTGAAAACCCGTCTTTGCATCCCACTTCTCTAACCTCCACACTGTAAATTGCAACTCTTGAGTCACAGTTGTAGCACTGGAGGAGGAACAGAAAACAGCAAAATCGTCCGCAGATAAGAATCACTCTACTGGAGTCCTTTTCGTAAATGTGATACTGCTTATGGCTATGGCAAACAGGGTAGTACTTAAAACACTGCCCTGAAGTGCATCACTCCCCTGCTCAAAACGATCTGACAACATGGTTCAAATGGCTCTGAGCACTATGGGACTCAACATCTTAGGTCATAAGTCCCCTAGAACTTAGAACTACTTAAACCTAACTAACCTAAAGACATCACACACACCCATGCCCGAGGCAGGATTCGAACCTGCGACCGTAGCAGTCCCGCGGTTCCGGACTGCAGCGCCAGAACCGCACGGCCACCGCGGCCGGCTGATCTGACAACATGTTACCAACTCGAGACCTAAGAAACCGCTAGAACAGGAAAGACCGTATTAAGATGGGGATGTGGACATGAAAGCCCCATTGATGGGGTTGTGGGAGAATGCTGTGTCTCCAAGCAAAATCGTACGTCATACTGATATCAAAGAATACGCCGAGATAGCGATGTGTTACGTAGGAAAGCCTGCTGAATAGCTGCCTCCAGCAGCGTCAGGTTATCGACATTGGACCAAAATCTCCGGAATCCACACTTATAGCAACTAACGAGTTGCCTAGTATCAACAAACCAGACCAGACGACGGTTAACCACTTGATCCAGGGTCTTTTCTACACAGCTCGTTAAGGCGATACTCTGGTAACTGCCGGGACATGTGCAGTCCTTTTCTGGTTTTAGGAGAGATATCAAAATTGTCTCTCTCCACGAGCCGGGGAATTTATCTGTCTGCCATATCGAATTAAATCATTCGAGAAGGATTTCCTTTGACATTGCTAGCAAATATAGAAGCATGAAAGGCAAGAAGGAAGGAAGACTAAGTTTAACGTCCTGTCAACATCGATGTCATTAGAGATGGAGCACAAGCTCGGACGGTGTCAAGAATTTGGGAGAAAATCGGTTGTGCCCTTTCAAAGGAAGCAGCCTAGCTTTTGCCTGGAGCAATTTTGGGAAATCAAGGAAAACCTAAATCTGGATGGCCAGGCGCGAGTTTTGACTGTCATTCTCCCGAATGCGAGTCAAATGTGTTACCAACTGGGCAATCTTGCTCGGTTGAAGCATGCAGTACCGGATTTGGTAGTGATTGGGTGTAGCATCACGAGTCTCAGACAGTGCCGATTCCATTTCCTACACTGGGAAGGGTAGTTGTAAGACTCAGAATTGTTGGATCTGCAGTGCAACGTGGCCCTCTCTACAGTTCCACGGTAGCGGCTAAAAGCCAGATCCTCGCTGGCATTGTCAGTAGTTTTTGCAAAATCCTCTGCCATCGTCTGAATGATGTGTCCTGCCGTTGTTTGGAGGCACCCCTGTTCAGCTCTGCTGCTATTGGTAAACGACTTTGTTTACCATAAATCCTTCTGATGGCTTCCCTTTCCTTTGTAGAACAAGTGGAATAGTTGATGGCGTACAAGAACGCTTGCCCAGACCTTTCTTTGCTCTCCTTAACTAGCCACCGATCCTTGGATCTTACGACCCAAAATGCTGCGAGATTCTCTGCTGCTAGGCAGTACTTGAACCATTGAAGTGTCACACGCCTATCCCATGTGGGAAGTGGTCACTGGAATCAATGTCATCGATGACTTCACACTGAACAGATTCTACGAGGGCTGGACAGCAGAAAGAGAGGTCAATGGCTGAGAACGACTCAATACCAGCACAGAAATGAGTGGGAGTACCTGTTTCAAGAATGCACAGCCCGAGAGAAATCACGCGGCTCTCCAAAACCCGACACCGAGGGTAAGTAGAGGTAGAGACCCACGAGACATGATGAACACTGAAGTGTCCCATTAGGAGAAATGAGCAGAGGAGTTGTTCCATAAGATCTGTAAGAGCCTCAGAGCCCATTGCATCTTGCGGAGGCAGATACAATGAATAGACAGTGGTCTTCTAACACATGCGAATTTCAGTGGCAACTTCTTGCAGATCAGTAGCCAAGGAGAGAACAGAGGAATGGTGCACACTGTTGACAAACACAGCGACCCCTCCCTTGGCGCCGGCCGCGGTGGTCTCGCGGTTCTAGGCACTCAGTCCGGAACCGCGCGACTGCTACAGTCGCAGGTTCGAATCCTGCCCTTGGCATGGATGTGTGTGATGTCCTTAGGTTAGTTAGGTTTCAGTAGTTCTAAGTTCTAGGGGACTGATGACCACAGATGTTAAGTCCCATAGTGCTCAGAGCCATTTGAACCATTTTGAACCTCCCTTGGCCCCATCCCCAGTCAGGTCATCCTTGTGATAGGGCATATAGCCTGTAGTACAAGGGCATCAGACACTTTACTTTTGTTGCAAACATAAGCACAGGGTGCATTCCTGTTCTAGGAGTTTCAGTTCCTCCACATGTGTCCTGAACCCACTAATGTTCCACTGTAGTGTGGGAGCCATCCATCACGGGGTACCACTTGGATCCTGACTTTCTGCCAGAGAGCGGAGACTTTAAAGGGTGGAGACTCAGTCTTGAGGCGAGATGAGTGTCCCAGTCCGACATCAAGGTTCATCACCTCTGAAGGATATTCGTGAGAGACTTCAGAGAGGATGACATGGACGTCGTCGGACTGTGTACTTCGAGTCTCTGTCAGTGGGCCATTCTTCGCCTTCAACTTTGATTTTGTTGTCTGAGGAGGCTTTCGAAACAAAACCGTGGGAGTAGTACAGACAGCGCTGGACGGTGGACAAGACTGGATCTTTGGAGGGGCAGAGAGTTCTACATCGTCAGCAACCATGGCCTTTTCTGAAGTTCTGGTGGGAGGGACGGGCTTCGAGGAAACTGCAGCAGCACAAGTGCAACAAGTGAACTGACGAACGCGGATACTTGTGCTGACACTATCAACATCGATTTTCTGGGCTGGCTGTTTGAGAACGGAAGCAAAGGAGGCAGCGAACATGGGAGGCTGTACAGCCTTCTATAGCATTTTAACTTCACCATACGAGGTGAACTTCGTCATTTTTATCACTTGGGTCTTCCGTTCCTCAAGGAAGACACCAAAGTCCCTTTTCTAGACAGGATGAACCCCAGAGCACTCAACACATTTCAGAGGAGAGGAACAACCAACTCTATCGTGGGCAGTTTTACCACATTTGTCCCAAGTGGCTTCTCTCTTACAACCAAGACTGGTATGCCCACAGTGCTGGCGCTTAAAACAGCTCACTGGTTTGCAGAAATAAGGCCACGAGCTTAGACAAAGGAAATGTGCCCTGAAATGCTCTGGAAGATTTGTGCTATTGAAAGTCAGTATAAATGAGTCTGAGTTCACTAGATCGCCACCCACCCTTTTCTTTACGTTTTGCTCGTCAACAGTGCGTTCCCGGGACCACTCGTCTTTCAGTTCTACTTGGGGAATGTTAACTAGATTGCTGCAAATCACAACCAACACCTCTGCTGTAGTTCAAGGTGTGGTGCAGTTCAGTTTCAATTGCATACTCCCCGAGACATTGAGCTTTCTGGAGGTTCTCCATTTGTTGGGAACTAGACGTTTCAAATAACAGGGTCGTATTTCGGACGAACCTGATAGATTTTATGGCTCCAGCAGTGTCCTCTAAACTTTTTTGTAGAATAGTGAGACTTTATCGAAGCTGCCCTCTTTTCTTTTAACTATTATAAACACATTCTGACAAACAGCATGCATTCTGATACCATTGACTGAAAACTGGCTACACGAGTCCTCTTAAGAAGTACAGCACAAACATTTGTCTTGAACTTAGGAACTACAGCACAAGCACTTGTGTTTCCTGTCGCCGAATACTGTTCTCCAACAAGCAGTGATATATGAATGGATGAAACTCGAAAGATCCACAGACTTACCATTCATGAAACATTGCTTACCACGCACCCGATTAAAGTCTAGGAAACCAATCTGGGAAAACAATGGTCAACACGCCCCAGATAGCTGTAATCTAAGAGATGAATTGAGAAATCAGTGGACGTCCTCCCATGGTCATAATGTGTTACGTAAACTAGACCCTACCATCCAACCCCCAGTGGCGAACCAGCTAAGAAAAATACGGAGTTCCCTTAACCGCATCAGAACTGGCCACACCGTGATCAAAGCAACGCTACGCAAGTGGAGAATTACCGATAATGACGAACGTGACTGCAGAACAGCGGAACAAACACTAAAGCACTTTTTGCAGGACTGCCTGGAAAGAAAATTCATTGGTACCTGAAAAGGCTTCATAGACGCAATACCTGCAGCAAATAACTGGTTAGAGTCTTTGGATATCCAACTACGATGGAAAATGTGTATCCAACTTCTTTTAAGTACTACCGATTGTGCAACTTTCTGTATTACATACACATGCATGTACACAGATGTATCTGTTTGTACTGATTCACATCATTAATCTTATCTAGTATCAACTTAACTGTAAGTACTTGTAACACATAAAAGTATAAGCCATACACTGCATAAATACATGACATAATGTTTCATTTTTTTATATTTATTTTTCCATTTATTAACAGTCCACTAGTAATCTTTTCACCACAGCAAGTGAGGCACACACTCTGAAGGCTATAGTCAGTTTACGCAACTAATAGGTTTCCGGTGTTTTCTGGAGGCTGAACTCAGTCCCGTTGTGATGAACCTCGTCAAACAAAAGAACTCATGCCGTCACGCCACAAAAATACATATCCGGTTTTTCAGCGTAAATTTTGTGGTTTTGCAAAAAATGGTTCAAATGGCTCTGAGTACTATGGGACTTAACATCTATGGTCATTAGTCCCCTAGAACTTAGAACTACTTAAACCTAACTAACCTAAGGACAGCACACAACACCCAGTCATCACGAGGCAGAGAAAATCCCTGACCCCGCCGGGAATCGAACCCGGGAACCCGGGCGTGGGAAGCGAGAACGCTACCGCACGACCACGAGCTGCGGACTGCGGTTTTGCAGTTGTGGAACATTTGAAAGTAAAGGAATCAATGTTTTTTTTCCATTACATCATCATTCAATTATTACAATAGCATATACTATGTCTCGAAGATATTTAGAAATAGATATCAAATTATTAGGTTAGTGTGAGACATGTTTTCAATGCTAAAACACTATACAATTTAAGGATTTGTATTATCCGACAGAAACATATTTGTTATTCCACGTGTCACTACTTATACATCATGTTATTTTTATTTTTTATTTTTGTTGAAATGTAGACACTTCGTGTTAAGTAAACAACACGTACATTTACAATTCAGATGATAGGGTTTTCTTGCGGTTTTACTCCTCTGTGGTGAGTGTTAGGGGTCAGTTCGATACCGCCGATTGCGTCAAGACCAGGCGCCCAGGGACACATAAAATAAAGATGCGACCTGTTTCCTCGGAGAAGTAAACGTCCGAATGATATATCTGACCCTCAGGACAGCGGGCTCGAGCCTCTCCAGGGCTTACGTGGATAAGGCTTTCAGATCGGAAATGGCTGCTGCTTCTCCGTTCCCCTATGGATCACCAACACATTATTTTCCCAACGTCTAGTAAGATTGTCTCCACAGATCACGTTTTATAGATACCTTATTATTCATCTGTTAAACTGTGTACCATCAAACGATATTCAGCCATGCTTTGAACAAGAACATCGATTTTTTTATTTTTTTTAAAGTAATGCGTAAGGGAAAAATCTCAGACTAAATGAAGGAAAGAATACCTCTTTGGTTTCACCATTAGACCCCAATTTACGAAAAGCTTACCACAGTAAATGTTTATTCTTAAATTCCCAAATAAGTAGTTTATGTTTAAAATATAAATTGTGCCATCTTTTTACAACGCCTTAACCGTAGAGTTACGGTTATTTTGTGGTGCTGTAACTGCTTTGTGCACAACTTAATTTGTTACACTTGCAATTCTCGATAGAAATACGAATTAATTTCGGTATAAATACCAATTTTTTGCGCTAGTGCTTATTCAATAGCACAGTAAAATGTTCATCGTTAGAAACTGGTGGAAACAGGACCGCGCTTCCCGTAAAAACTGCACGTGTTTCATCACACTTCTTGCTACAGTCGGTATTATGTACAAATAAAAGAACTCATGCCGTCAAGCCACAAAAAATACATATCCGATTGAAAAGTGGACATGGAAAATCCTCTAAGTGCCATTTTTGTAAAAAAACAATATGGTGTTCTTGGTACTCTGTTGCAAGTCCCTAAACTTGTTCCAGGTGTCAAATCATAGAAAAAATGTTTCAAACATTCATTACTAGAAGGTGCGTGGTCTTTGTGCCAAACAGCGCTTGCTTCAGGAGTTCAGTCAGCTATAGCTACGAACTTATTCCGTGTAATTCCAGTGCATCAGTGCCTACAACTGACCTATTTGATTTTAAAGATGCTGTTGTCAGTGCAGGCATGTAAGATCTCAGAACGCAGTGCGATCAAAGTGTATCATGCTAATCCATTTCAAATACTCGTAGATATTAAAAATTCGTACTTTGAAACAGAAAAATGAAAAAAAAATGTCAATGTATTCAAAAGAGGAAAGACCATGGTGGTTATATGTCGTACTCTCAAACAGAAAAATGAAAAAAATCAATGTATTCAAAAGAGGAAAGCCCATGGTGGTTATATGTCATGATGCACTTCATCTGAGAGACCATCCATCAGTTGCAGAGTAGAAAGACCTGTTGACGATGTTGGCATTTCTTCAACAACACAGACAGTTTAAAGAAAACTTCACAACATCTGATCCCAAGTTTGGAGTTGTGCACGAAACAGAAGTCAATATTAAGAGATTTTTTTTTCATGACTTTAATGCTGTTATTCTGGTGTAAAAACGTGAAAGGAATGAGTTACAGTATTACTGTTGTATTTCTGTATTTCCATTATCAGAAATAAAACGTAGTGAATCTGTATTAATGACACTTGAAACAAAAACATTCTTATAGGCTCGCAGAACTTGTAAGTTTCCTGATATGGCACTAACAACGTTCTTAATAAATTACTTATTTTCTAATTTGTCTCATTATTTTTTGCAGTGATGAGATGGACAGCATAATTCTGTCATATCAGGTTACCTTCTCAACTTTTTGCATACAAATAAGTTATGCACAAAAAGAATTCCATTCTCCTGACAAATGTGAGATTTGGCACTTAGAACGTTTTCCACTTCCACGCTTCATATGACTAAAATCTCTGTCTTACTCCGGTGTGGAGTTTATGTTTGAGGTTTGGAACATTTTTACAGATAAGACTATAATAGCTCAAATCCAAAAGCAACCATAACTGCAATGCATACTTCTGGAAGTATATGTGAGTAAACACGCATGTAATAAATACTTCTGAATGTGCATGAAAGTACACACAAATGTAAATTGCTCCCATTTGTTTAAGCGAAAATCACATAACAAAAATAACTCACGAAAACATAAAAGAATTGCCTTTAAAGGTGCGTATATTACTTAGAGGTTCACAAAGTTGTCACATGCGAACTAGCGGCGCTGCAGACGCTTGCACCATCTGCTGGTAATAGTCAGCTTCGAGTTTGAGAATAGAATGGCAGTTGGTATAGGTGCTATGAATGGGCAGGGATGGGGTAGCAGCGGGAAATGGGTTATATTGTTAACAACTTGTCGCGATGTGCGATACACTGTTTAAAATCTGCAGCGTTTTCTCGTCAGCATTGTCCAAAGACCTGTCCTTAAACATTTATAATAATCAGCCGATGTGTCACGCTATGGCCGCGCGTGTTTAGCCGAGCGGTCTGAGGCGCTGCAGTCATGGACTGCGCGGCTGGTCCTGGCGGAGGTTCGAGTCCTCCCTCGGGCATGGGTGTGTGTGTTTGTCCTTAGGATAATTTAGTTTAAGTAGTGTGTAAGCTTAGGGACTGATGAGCTTAGCAGTTAAGTCTCATAAGATTTCACACACATATGAGCATATGAATATGTCACGCTATGTCCTCTTGATAACCCATGACTGTTCTCTCAACGCCGTGTGTTTACGAAGCACAGTTTGAACACGACATTTTTATTAGTGATGGTCCTTCAGGGGTGGCACAAGCTGCCTTCCTCTAACCAGTGGCTCAATATATTCAGTAAAGTAAAGAGGGATGCTCAATTAAACTAGAATGCGGATCGCTGTGAAACTTGGTACTTTCGACATGCTTAAAACATCGCGACTAAAGTTACATTAGTAATAGGAAAGATTCTTCTCGTGACCAGAACTTTTGTTTTGATGGGCTACCACTTAACCACTGAACCACTAACCCGATTACTTTGACTAACAACGATTTGAAGTCGAAAGTAAGTGGCGAAGAATACGTTCACATTTACGTATTACAGGATACTCTCCTATGCTGCAGACTAGAAGCCTCAATTTTTTTTAAAAAAGAAAAAAAAAGAACGAAAGAGACGTATGGCATCGTTGGACAGCAGTATAATCGAAAAGAGTTTTCTTCCTCGTCGGTTCTGAGAACTGTGTCACTAGTGTATCTGCCGAGTGTAGGTGACTGTAAAGGGTGTGTGTAGTGCGGTATCATGTTTGAGTTGTATGATGATGGGAGAAGGGGGAAGACTGAAAGCCGGGAGCAGTAAGTAGGCTACTCCTCTCGTGTAGCAACAAGGAAACTGCCGGGCTTATCGTTCCCATCTGACAATCGATAGTGTCACATACTCTCACTACAAATGATACTGTGAATTGGTTTCAAATTTAACCCAGGACACTGGCGATCAGGAGCGTTACCCCGCCATCCCTTTTCCCATTGCCGGTCAAATACTGATTGTGAACATTTTTTCCACCACCAGGATTCGAAACCACTACCCCAGAGGCTACCGCTAACGCACAGTCGTGGGGTAACAACGACCGTGCCACTGAAGTGGCGTTACTAAACACGGTTTTCAGAAATTCCTTCATTAAAGAAGACAAAGTAAATATTCCAGAATTAGAATCAAGAGCAGCAGTGAACATGAGTAACGTAGAAGTAGATATCTTCAGCGAAGCAGCTTAAATCACTTAATAAAGACAAGGCCTCCGGTTCAGATAGCATGCCAGTTAGATTCCTTTCAGAGTATCCTGTACACTAGCTCCATACTTAGCAATCATATGCAAATGCTAGCTCGACGAAAGATCCTTACCTGAAAACTGGAGAGTAGCACAGTTCATAACAAAACTTACGAAAGAATATAGGAGTAATCTATTAATTACAGACCCATATCACTGACGTCGACCAGCAGTAAGATTTTGGAGCATATCGTGTATTAAAACATTATGACTTACCTCGAAGAAAGCCATAATGTTAGCAAATAGCACGGATTCAAAAAATAATGTTCTTGTGAAACACAACTAGTTCCTTATTCACACGAAGTAATGAGGGCTACCGACAGGGGATGTCAAATTCACTCCATATTTCTAGATTTCCATAAAGCTTTCAGCGTCGTTCCTTACAAGCGCCTTCTAAACAAATTGCGTGCCTGTAGAGTATCGTCTCAGTCTGCGACTGGATTCGTGTTTCCTGTCGTAAACGCCACAGTCATCGAGGAAACAGAAGTGATATCTGGCATCCCACTTGCAGACGACGCTGTTATTCACCATCTAGTAATGTTATCAGAGGATCAAAATGAATTTGCAAAACGATTTAGATAAGATATCTGTATCGTGCGAAAAGTGGCACCAGAATCTAAATAATGAATTATGTGAAGGCATCCACATGTGTACTGAAAGGAACGCATTTAAATTTCAGTAACACGATAGATCACACAAATCTAAAGGTTGTCAATTCAATTAAACACTTACGGATTATTATTATGAATAACTTGAATTGGAACGATCTCTCAGATACTTTTGTGGGGAAAGCGGACCAAAGATTGTATTATATTGGCAAAACACTTAGACACTGCAGCATGTCTCCTAAAGTGACTGCGCATTCTGCCTGTCCGATCTCTTCTGGAATATTACTGCGCGATATAGGATTCGTATCAGACAGGATCTACGTAGGACATCGAAAAAGTTCAAAGAAGGTCAGCTAGTTTTGTATTATCGCGAAATAGGGGAGAGAGTGTCACTCATGTGACACGCAAATTGGGTTGGCAATCATTAAAACAAAGGCTTTTTTGTTGCGCCAAGATCTTTTTACAAAATTTCAGTCACCAGTTCTCTCCTTCTAAAGTGAAAAAATTTAGTTTGGCGCCAACCTACATAGGGAGAAATGATCAGCAGTGCACATCTACAGGTGATAGACTCGGAAACATTTCAGGATGTCGGGCTACGATCGGTTAGGTCGTGGGGGACCGTCTAAACCTGCTCAAGCTATTATCAAGTGAATTCTGCGATAGACACTAATTTCTGGATGTGTCATTTCCTTTACCTCAGTTTATTTTCATCTGAACTTTAATTTTCCTAGATACAAGGATATGATGTTATAAGTTGTCAGGCCCCAGCTATCGGCTGATACACATCTACAGAGTGCCAAGTTAAGAGTTTATCTTTTCCTGTGTTTCCCTCTTACCCTATTCCTTAAATTTCGTGCGCGTTTTTCTGTTTACGGGGTTTAAACTAGGGTTCTTCTAAGTGTAAATTCATTCAGTTTGTAACACAGTAGGTGCTCATTCATATTGTTTTGAACCCAAGTGTTCCTTCGTTTAGTAAACCAGTCAGTGCTACTCCAGCTCTCTGCTGATACACATCTACGGAGCGGCAACTGAAGAGTTTGTCTTTTCCTGTGTTTTCCACGTAGTACACTTCTCAAATTTCTTGCGTGTTTTTCTGTTCGAGAAGTGTATGCTTGCATTTTGGAAGTGTAAATTCAGACAGTCTGCAGCGCAGTTTTCATTTCCTATGAACAGCCAGCTAGATAGCTCACTGAGGCATCAGCATCCATCGGTGATACATGAGGAGAGTAGAAAATTCTATAGTTTACTTCTTCAGTTTGTCTTGTTAGGGCAAGTAGGATGTTTACATGCTGTGTGCGGACGCAGGAGGAGCTGGCACACAGCTCGCGAACAGCTGAATGGGCTTTGGGCTACAGTCGGTCACCTTCAGGCTGCTGCTTCGTGGTGTGGCGGTGGAGAATCTGGCACGTTACATAGGGCGCCTCAAGTATCGCTTGTTTCGCCCACGGGCTCTGCTGAAGAAGGACCTCCTAGTGTACCCGACGCGGTTGATCCGCCCCCTCAGGATGAGTGGCGGGTAACGCGTTCGCTTCGCTTGAGACAGGGGCCACGCCGTCTGGTTTCGCCCATTCACCCTGTAAGTGGACAGGTGGCCGCTCCTTCGTCAGGGTCCGAGTAGGCACACGGGGGAAGAGGTTTACTAGTTGCCGGGTGCTCCAACGTTAGGCGCGTTATGGAGCTCCTTAGGCAGATAGCGTTCAGGGCTGGAAAAAAAGTCAGTATGGTTGGTTGGTTTGGGGAAGGAGACCAGACAGCGTGGTCATCGGTCTCATCGGATTAGGGAAGGATGGGGAAGGAAGTCGGCCGTGCCCTTTCAGAGGAACCATCCCGGCATTGGCCTGGAGTGATTTAGGGAAATCACGGAAAACCTAAATCAGGATGGCCGGACGCGGGATTGAACCGTCGTCCTCCCGAATGCGAGTCCAGTGAAAAAAGTCAGTATGCACTCGGTATGTCTACAGGGGGGGGGGGGGGGGGGGGCTCATCCGAAATGTGGAGACGGCCTCGTTTGCGTCTCTCAGGCGTGCCAGGTGCAGTAGTCTGCAAGTTATGGCTTACGTCGGCATTAGTTTCCTACAGGACATTCGGGTTCGGCTTCGGCTTCGGCTTCGGCCCCCTTCGGCCAAAAATCCCACCTTCGGCCAAACCATCGGCTTCGGGCAAAATATGCCGAAGATTTGGCAAAAGCCGATGGTTTCTAGCAAGCGCTGAAATTCAACTAATTGTTAGAACTGCGCATCCGCGGTGCATGCAAGACAATTAAACTGTAACAGTCGCGAAGCTTTTACATACTCGACGCGGACTGTAGTACAGTGTTTTGCGGCTGTCGGCAGCCATCGCCAGTTAACACAAGTTCGTACTCGAAATAGATTATCTACTTTGGTGTTTCATCATACGATAGCGCCAATTTTTATCTGACCGAGAAGAAGAGAAGATTGAGTTTGTGAAAAGCACATAAAAACTAAAAAACGTTAAGTATTGTTTTTACAATATTTATTTTGTTATTTATTCCTCAATAGTACTTCAAGCGTTATTTATTTCTTAACATCTGTTCATAATGTTATGATTTTAGGAGCAAGTGTCAGTATACATTGTAAAGTTTTTTGGTTCCGTTGCTCTAGGCACTGCTGCTAACGACCGCGATTTGCAGTGTGCGACATTATAATGAACAGACGTTCGTGCGCAGTGGACGTGTAGTGATTGCGATTGACTTGTTAATGATTATATCCGTTCTGAGTATTAAAATAATTATTTACATGGTTTTCATTGTCTCACTCCTTGGACAATTGATTCTCATCAGGATTCACTTTTTTCTACATTTCATATTCATTGGTATAAATATGTACCACATCTTATGGTTAACGCTTTCACGAAACCTATTCTTTAAAAAAAAAATCCTTTCGTGCTGTTTACACCACAGCAAGTGAGGACTTCGAATTGGAAAGGGCGAGCGTGTTGGTAATACTGTGACGAATCCATTCTGTTGTTACGCAGCAGCCTTTGCTTTTGCTACCCCTCAGCTCAGGGAACTAGAGAAACTTTAACACGTATATTCGTTAGCCTTATAAACGTGCGATATATCTCGAATTTGGACACGTGCATTTTGTTTGTTTCAACTCATATTATATTCGCCCGTTACCGACAATACTGGCAAAGAAGAAACTTTTTTTAAGTAATTTAGAAACAAATCTGAACAAGTGTGCTGTTTAATCTTTACCAGGAAAAATACATATTAATATTTGTACACTTCCGATTTATTACACGGCCGACACTCGTATCTCTCGCCAGGATAAGGCTGGATTATGCAAGTATTTTGCCTGACATTTTTTTAAATTTTCAATGAAACTAATCTCAAAACGGGGTCTGCTTCATCTCTAACAGAAAGTATACAGATCAGTATTCTAAATGCTACGAATTTTCGCGTGGCCGGCGCTTGTTGTTCGCAATCGATATTTAAGGATGAACAATAAATTCGCAAGGCATGCAGGCACCTTCTGGCGCAGTGGGCAGTCCGGAAACGTAGCCTGTTGTGTGCTCATAGGCAGCACACCGCGCCTGGTACACGGGGCGCTCGGGGACCACAGCACAGCTACGACACCTGAAGATGGGCTTATAACAGTCTGAAACCGGTCGTGTGAAAACAAAGAAATTCACAACTGAAGCGGTATTTTCAACCTCTGCTATAATGCTCTGTTGCGGATGTTCTTCAAATTGTTTGTAGAAAACATCAGAGCTTAATAAAAAAAAAAACCCAGAGACATTCAAGTCTTCGCAAGACAAAGAGGCAGTCAAACAATTTACTTTACGGGCTATAATTGGAAAAAAAGTAGCTCCGCCGTGGTCTGATAATCGTTTGATATCTTTGGCAGGCGATAAAAGTATTATGTGTCTCATTACCGTCGGCATGCTGCCATGCAGCTCTGTTGAACGAGATGCATTTCGTAGGCTCAATCTGACTGACCCTGACACTCCATCCAGGTACAGGAAAAAGTCTGAGAAATACTTTAGAACGACTTTTATGGCAGCGACGTACGAAAAATCAAAAAGAAAAGTCGTACTTCTTTTAGAAAAGTCTGAATGGGTCAGGTTTACCATTGTCATATGGAGAAATCCAGCAAAGACGTGCTCATTGCTGAGTTGTACAGCCCACTTCACTAAAGGCCCCAAAAGAAAAAAGGTTATACTGTCCTGGAACAAGATTACTCAGGACAGTATATTTCAGAGAAACCTAACCAAATTATTGCCGAATTTTTTAATTTAACACCTAAAATCCACATGAGTATCTGCGACAATGCTTTTAATATGCAAGCAGCCATGCGCTGAGAAAACTTTGCTTATATTGAATGCGTAGCTCATACGCTGCAGCTAGTTATTCATGACGTTATATCCAAAGACGCTGCTGTAATGGATACAATAAAAAATGTCGCACAATTGTAGGGCATTATAAAAGAACTGGACAAGCTTCCTGATATTTAAACAAGTTTCAAGAAACATGCGACTTACCCAACGACGTTTTGATTGTTGATGTCGAAACCCTCTAGAACAGCACGTATTTAGTGTTGGAAAGGCTCGTTGAACAATATGCTGCTATCAGTTTACACATGACAGAACGTGGTGGGATAATAGTCCCAGTTGTGGAAGAATGGGTACAAATAAGTAACAGTATAAAAGTACTTAAGTGCTTTCATCAAGCACCACTTTATATTTCAAGCGACTCTTCATTAGTATCTTTAATAATACCATTGCTCGTCATTCTTAATTCAAAACAGACTACAAAAGATAAAGATCCCGAAAATGTAAAACTGCTCAAGACCCAGTTGTGCGAGTCTGTTAATAGGAGATTTTCTTACGCAAAAAATACTCCGCATTTACTGATTGCAACTCTAATAAATCCCCGTTTTAAAGCAAAGTATTCGACTAACGATTAAACGGAAAACACGAAGACTGAAATATTATCATTTCTTCGCAGAATGACTCTCGTTCAAGTCAAATAGCTCGTATGAACGAAGATGTTAATCAACCTACATCTTCCTGTTGAACGACAGATGCAGATATCGAAAATGCGTCCTCAGGACGATGACGATTTATGGGATTCATATAAGCTTCCATTACCTATCAAAAGTAGTAACGAGTTGGATTTGATACATCACTACCCTCCTTTAGAAGAACATCTAACATGTTTTTTAAAAGAACCATTGCTTCTGAGGAATTCTGACATTTATGAATATTGGGCTTCTAGTCCATATACACTACTCGCCATTAAAATTGCTACACTAAGAAGAACTGCATATGATACACGGGTATTCATTAGACAAATATATTTTACTAGAACTGACATATGATTACATTTTCACGCAATTTGGGTGCATAGATCCTGAGAAATCAGTACCCAGAACAACCACCTCTGGCCGTAATAACGGGCTTGATAGGCCTGGGCATTGAGTCAAACAGAGCTTGGATGGCGTGCAGAGGTACAGCTGCCCACGCAGCTTCAACACCATACCACAGTTCGTCAAGAGTAGTGACTGGCGTATTGTGACGAGCCAGTTGCTCGGCCACCATTGGCCAGACGATTTCAATTGGTGAGAGATCTGGAGAATGTGCTGGCCAGGGCAGCAGTCGAACATTTTCTGTATCCAGAAAGGCCCTTACAGGACCTGCAACATGCGGTCGTGCATTATCCTGCTGAAGTGTAGGGTGTCGCAAGGATCGAATGAAGGGTAGAGCCACGGGTCGTAACACATCTGAAATGTAACGTCCACTGTTCAAAGTGCCGTCAATGCGAACAAGAGGTGACCGAGACGTGTAACCAATGGCACCCCGTACCATCACGCCGGGTGATACGCCAGTATGGCGATGACGAATACACGCTTCCAATGTGCGTTCTCCGCGATGTCGCCAAACACGGATGCGACGATCATGATGCTGTAAACAGAAACTGGATTCATCCGAAAAAATTACGTTTTGCCATTCGTGCACCCAGGTTTGTCGTTGAGTACACCATCGCAGGCGCTCCTGTCTGTGATGCAACGTCAAGGGTAATCGCAGCCATGGTCTCCGAGCTGATAGTCCATGCTGCTGCAAACGCCGTCGAACTATTCGTGCAGATGGTTGTTGTCTTGGAAACGTCCCCATCTGTTGACTCAGGGATCGAGACGTATCTGCACGATCCGTTACAACCATGGTAATGAGATGCCTGTCGTCTCGACTGCTAGTGATACGAGGCCGTTGGGATCCAGCACGGCGTTCCGTATTACCCTTCTGAACCCACCGATTCCATATTCTGCTAGCAGTCATTGGATCTCGACCGACGCGAGCAGCAATGTCGCGATACGATAAACTGCAATTGCGATAGGCTATAATCCGACCTTTATCAAAGTCGGAAACGTGATGGTACGCATTTCTCCTCCTTACACGAGGCATCACAACAACGTTTTACCAGGCAACGTCGGTCAACTGCTGTTTGTGTATGAGAAATCGGTTGGAAACTTTCCTCATGTCAGCACGTTGTAGGTGTCACCACCGACGCCAACCTTATGTGAATGCTCTGAAAAGCTAATCATTTGCATATCACAGTATCTTCCTCCTGTCGGTTAAATTTCGCGTCTGTAGCACGTCATCTTCGTGGTGTAGCAATTTTAATGGCCAGTAGTGTACTAATCTACACCCATTTGCACTTAAATATTTATCTGCTCCCCCTACTAGTGTTCTTAGTGAACAACTGTTCACCGCTGTGGGACAGATGTACGCAGATCTAACTTGATTGGTAACAATGTGGACAAATTATTATTTTTAGCTTACAGCATATGACTGTTTAACTGTGATAATTAATTCTTTTTCATTGATAGATATCAAAATGCTAATGGAAATTGAAGATTCATTTGGCTTTTATTATGTGCTTTTCCAGTTGTAGTTGTTGAAGTTCTTTTTTTAAGTAAATAAAAATTGTAATTGACTTTATTTCGAAGTGCTGTTAATTCTGACAAGTTGCAACATAATTTTAACCATCTCGTTAAATTGTTTATATTATATATATTTTTACAATCATTATTTTATTCACATTTTTCCAATCTTGAACGAAATTTCTTGGGGCTATTATACCTTCGGCTTCGGCTTCGGCTTCGGCTTTGGCCGAAGGTTGGGCGATAGCCGATTAATCGGCTTCGACCTCGTCTTCTCTCAGAAAGCGACCTTCGGTCTGACACTAGTCGGCACCAACAACGCCTGTCGCATTAGTTCCGAGGCTATTCTCAGTTCATACAGGCGGCTCACATGTGGGGTGCAAGCAGAGCTCACAATTTACAGCATCGTTTCCAGAGTTGATTGGGGTCTTTTGGTTTGGAACTGAGTGGAGGGTCTCAAACAAAGGATTCATCGAATCTGTGACTGTCTTGGCTGCAGATTTCTAGACCTGCGTTATCGGTTGTGGATTAGCAGGACTCCCCTTGATAGATAAGGGGTGCACTGCTCAAAGGAAGCATCTACTCGGGTGCCGGAGTATTTGTGGAGAGCACATGAGGTTTTTTTTTTAATGCTAAGCGGTAGTTTGTGGTACTCTTATGAACACTCGCCAGTCAGACTGCATTCAGCGTAAAGAAACTTCGACTATCAAAACATTATTAGTAAACTGTCTAAGTATTCGTAACAAAGTTTCCGAATTTACTGCCCTCCACGAAATTTCTCGCGCTCAATTTATTCTTGGAGCAAGAGCTGGCTGAAACCCAAAGTGGAAACATCTGAGATATTTAGCGAGTCATGGAACGCATATCGGACAAACAGATTAGAGGCTACAGGAAGGAGAGTGTTCATTACAGTTAAGAAAAATAGTGTCTCTACTGAGGTCAAATTTGAGTGTAACAGTGAAGTTATCTAGTCGCGTGTAATTGGTATAGGTGAAACCAAGTTAATTATGGAATTACGGGATGTTTTTATTTGCCACTCGATTCTGCTATGATAGTTCCAGAGTCATTCAAAGAAAGTATATGGTCAGTAGTGCATAAACACAAAAATCATTCGATACTAGTTGGAGGCGACTTTAACATACCGTGTATAGACTGGGATATCTATGGATTCATTGTCGTGGATACAGACAGACAGTCGTATGAAGTACTTCTGAACATGTTTTTTGAAAAATGTCTTAGGAGCTAGTTCGGCAGCCCACACAAAGTGGAAATATCTTAGACCTTTTAGCTACAAATAGGCTGGAGCTTATCGCCAATGTCAAAATAGAAACGAGGATTAACCATCATGTTGTCATTATAGCAACTATGGTTACAAAAGTTAATAAATCAGTTAAGAAGGCTCGGAAAGTCTTTCTGCTAGAAGGAGCAGATAAGCAGCTCTTAACATCTCACTTAGACAGCGAACTGGGATCACTTACTTCCAGTAAGATAGATTGTAGATCGTGGTCTGGAGAATTAAGTGCCTGGTAAGTAGATTAAGAACGGAAAAGACCCACCATGGTTTTAAAATGAGATTCGGAAAATGATGAGGAAGCTGAGACTGTAGTACTCTCGGTTCAAAAGAGAACGCGCAACTGACGTCAAGCAAAGGTTGGCAGAGATTCGTGCGTTTGCGAAAGATCTATTCGCGCACCGTACAACAATTACCAACGTCATACCTTAGCAAAAGATCTGGCAGAGCACCCGAGATATATTCTGGTCTTACGTAAAATCGCTAAGAGAGTCTAAGGCTTCCACCCAGTCACTTGCTGCCCGACCTGGTTAGGCAACTGAAGACAGCCAAACGAAAGCAGAAGTTTTAAACTTAACTTTTAAAAAATCGTTCATGCAGGAGAATCGTACAAACATACCATCGTTTGACCATCGAACACTTTCCCGTGTTGGCGACATAGTAATAAGCATCCCTGTTCTAGACAGACAACTTAAAGAGCTGAAAACAAATAAGTCATCAGATACGGATGGAATCCCAGTTCGGTTTTTCAAAGAGTACTCTAATGCAATGGCCCCTTACCTAGCTTGCATTTATAGCGAATTCTCGCCCAGAACAAAGTCCCAAATGATTGGAAAACAACGCTGGTGACTTATGCATATAAGAGGGGCAAAAGAACGGACCCGCAAAATTACAGACCAATATCTCTAGAATTGGTTTGTGCGGAATGCTTGAACACATTCTCAGTTCGATTATAACAATTCTTTTTGAGACCGAAAATCTTATGTCCACGAATCAGCATTGTTTCAGAAAGAATCACTCGTGTGAAAGTCAGCTTGCCCTTTTCTCACATGATATATTGCGAACTATGGATGAAGGGCAATAGGTAACTTCCATGTTCCTAGATTTCCGGTAAGCGTTTGATGAGGTACCCTATTGCAGGCTGTTAAAGAAAATCGAGCATATGGAATAGGTTCACAGATATGTTAGCGGCGAGCAGAGTTTTTCAGTTATGGAACCCAGTATGTTGTCGTCGACGAAAATTTTTCATCAGATACAAGAGTATCGTCAGGAGTGCCCCAGAGAAGTGTGATAGTACCACTATTATTCTTTATATATGCGTAAATGATTTGGCGGACAGGGTGCGCAGCAATCTGCAGTTGTTTGCTGATGATGCTGTGGTGTACGGTAAGGTGTCGAAGCTCGACATCCATGAGAAGTTAACTTTGCTTCTACTTACGGAAGGAGATTTATATCCCATTTCTCCTCAGTACCAGTGCAAAGTTTTAAACATTGCACCATCGGGCTCAATTATTGTACAAGAGCCCTCTCCAGCATTATGACATTTAAAACGATTTTTGTCACCTTATTAATATCTTTATCATAATTTAGAAAAAAAAACACCGGTGGTTTGAGAAACCTGCCAGTAACAACGGTTACATGTGGAAACTATAGAAAATTATAGGCAATAGAGTGGATCAGGATTCTAATGACAGTATGACAACAAGCTCAGGATTTGAAAAGTTCGTCCAACAGAAAAGGTAACTGCTCTCAAATAAAGTGCAAGACGTTGGCTGTTTGTAGTGTACATGCCTTTCTTACTCAAAATAGTCTCCTTGTCAGTCAATACACAACTGTAAGCGTTGGAAAAATTATTCAAAACAATTGTGATTGCCAGCAATTGGAATTGCCTTCAAGACTGTTGTCATAGCCTTGTGGATATCGGAAATCGTGTCGAAACGCCGTTCTTTCATCGCCATTTTCAGTTTGGGAAATAGCCAGAAGTCACACGGAGCCAAATCCAGAGAATAATTATGGTGACCAAGCAACGATACCTTTTTTTAGCCAAGAAACGGCGTACGATCTTGCTTTTGTGCACTGGAGCATTGTCGTGCAACGAACACCGTGTTACTTGGTTGCAGTATTCGGGTCTCATCAGACCTCGCCCATAAATGAGGTAGAACACCAAAGTAATAACATACATTCACCATTTCACCTTGATAATTCCTTTGGAATCAAAGAAAACTGTGGGCATTGTCTCGACACCACTTTTCTGCATTCGCACTTTTTTCGGTTTCGTAAGAGCCTCGTACGGAAAACACCATGTTTTATCACTTATTACAATGCATGACAAGAGGTCTGGGTCCCCATCGGGCGACTGTTTCATGTCTCTGCGGTGTTCCACTCTGCAATATTTTTGATAGTCCGTTAGTGAGTGGAGCACAAAGCGACAACAGATCCTTTTACCCAAATTTTCAGTCACAATTGGGATGCACAGTTGTTTTGGGAATTCCAGTGAGCTCCTTAGTTACCTTGGAAGATGCACAACGATCATTTAGAAGAATTTGAGCCGCTTTTAGAACATTTTCTTCGATTCTAACTGTTGCTAATGCTCCTGGACGTCGATCGTCTTCAATGGTCTCTCTGCCATCACGAAATCTTGCATATCACTTAAAACGTTTTATGAGTCACTGCTTCACTACCATA
Source organism: Schistocerca cancellata (assembly GCF_023864275.1). Taxonomy (NCBI): domain Eukaryota; kingdom Metazoa; phylum Arthropoda; class Insecta; order Orthoptera; family Acrididae; genus Schistocerca; species Schistocerca cancellata. Next base: position 95,097,425 of record NC_064629.1, on the reverse strand, counting down.
AGCACATTATATCATTTCAAAAAAGTCTGTGGCAGTCTTACACACTGATGCACATTGCTCCAATGCTCTTTTCACAACCGATGTTCAAGACACACTGTTACAAATTTGTTTACTAACAGTAAGAGAGGTCTGTGATGCTAGCGCGTTAAAACGGGAGGTAGTCGAAACACCACGCTACTTAATTCGTGCATCAGATCACAGATGGCAGTAGTGGATCCGCGAATACAAAATCAGTCACCTTCTCTGTGGGACGTAATGTGCATAATCCTCTGTACACATCAATCCTGTTCGTGTCTTTTCCATCAATGTAACAGACGTCACAGTCGTTGACAAAATATTTATTATGGTTGAAAGTGTAACTGTGTGAGGGAGTATTGTACACTTTTCCTCCTTTTACATGTAACAATGCTAAAGGAACTAGAAGCAGATAGGAATGTACTACGTTCTACCGTCCGCGTCAGCAGGCCCTCACGACAAACCTATTAATTACTGGAGAACAAGAAAACAATAGTTTAAGGGAATGTCTTCCGGTGATTTTCAGCTCCATCTACCCTAAAAATAATCTTCGTAGCGATCCTTTAACCCAGGACTTACGAGTTGTGATTTAAAAAGAGCAGTCAGAACAAATGGCGACGCGTTACGCCGTCTCCCGGGGAAGTGCTGCTTAATCGTGCAGAGGGACTTGCATAAAGATAATTACCTGCTTTCTGCGAGACTAATTGCGAGTTAAGACGAGAGTAATTGGCCGTGAGGCGCTCGGCGCCACACACTGCAGCTGCGATTACACTAATGCACCGACTCCCCGCCTCAGGCTCTCGTCGCCGGCTAGTCATTACCAGTGCCGTCACGTCGCCGCTAGCGAATTTCTGTGGTTCTACAACTCTCAGTCAACACCAAATTGCGATTCTCGAGCAAATGCTTCGCACCGAAACCTTGTAAATAATCGATAATAACTGTTGTCATCGCTTCACTGCCGTGTTTGAACTGAGTTGTCATTTTGTGGTACTGAAAGACAGAGCAAGATGGGGTAGTGTCAAAGCATTAGGGTCGTATTCAACAGAAACTGCTTGCAAAATCCTGTCTCACAATCCTGAGCTAGGTGTTCTGTGGATGCGTTATTGGTTAAACGTTTGAGCGGAGCAGATACGAGACTCCCTTGAAATTACACATTGGATTTTTGTTCCAATTTACATTGTGAAATGAAAAGTGAGAAATGGACAAAAGGTGTGTCACACTGACTAGCGAAAGCTTTAGATTTGCGAAGAAAGATTTCATTTCTTCAAAGTAATCAGAGTAATCTAAAGAACTTAATTAGAGATTTTAGGAAAACTGAAATATTTCACGAAGAGCTGCTGCTAGCTACATAAATGAAGTGTCAAAAAGTTCACCTCTTAAAGGCCTAGCTATCTTGCGCATAAAAAGTTACCTTGGTTTGTGATTTAACTGTCAACAAATTTTTGAAACAAAAACATTAAAAAAATCACATATTTTCCAAATGATTTACGTAAAAGCAGAGGTTGAAAATACGGCATCAGTTGTAAATTTCTTTATTTTCACACGACCGGTTTCGGACTGTTATAAGCCAATCCTCAGGTGTCGTAGCTGTGCTGTGGTCCCCGAGCGCTACATGTACCAGGCGCCTGGTACACGTGGCGCTCGGGGACCACAGCACAGCTACGACACCTGAGGATTGGCTTATAACAGTCCGAAACCGGTCGTGTGAAAATAATGAAATTTACAACTGATGCCGTATTTTCAACCTACACGTACCAGGCGCCTGGTACACGTGGCGCTCGGGGACCACAGCACAGCTACGACACCTGAGGATTGGCTTATAACAGTCCGAAACCGGTCGTGTGAAAATAATGAAATTTACAACTGATGCCGTATTTTCAACCTCTGCTATAATGCTCAGTTGCGGATGTTCTCCCAACAGGATTATTTACGTAAAAGCAAGAAATAAAATAAATTAGAGAAACATTTGATTCACCTTTGAATGATATTCGTAATCATGTACAGGAAATGAGGTGTCGATTAAGAATTTAAAGCTCAATGTTTAACTTACAGCCGGCCGGGGTGACCGAGCGGTTCTAGGCGCTACAGTCTGGAACCGCGACACCGCTACGGTCACAGGTTCGAATCCTGCATCGGGCATGGATGTGTGTGATGTCCTTAGATTAGTTAGGATTAAGTAGTTCTAAGTTCTAGGGGACTGATTACCACAGAAGCTAAGTCCCATAGTGCTCAGAGCCATTTGAATCATTTAACTTACAACCTTAGAATTTAAAGAGTTCAAAAATATGTGTGAAATCTTATGGGACTTAACTGCTAAGGTCATCAGACCCTAAACTTACACACTACTTAACCTGAATTATCCTAAGGACAAACACACACACCCATGCCCTAGAGAGGACTCGAACCTCCGCCGGAACCAGCCGCATAGTCCATGACTGCAGCACCTTAGAACGATTTAAAGAGTAATGTAGGGTATTTGTTTGGAGGATTATGTAGACTGCGCAGCTTCATTTGCTGTAGATGAGTTCGAGTGTCATTCAAAAGCGCACCAGATATTTTTCTAATTTATTTGTTTATTATTTTCAAACGAATCATTTCGCAAAACATTTGGCCTTTTTTTGTTTCAATTTTTAGGGTTCCGTACCTTAGTCGGTAAGAACGGAACCCTTGCAGGATCACTCTGTTGTCTGTCTGTACGTCTGTTAAGACTCCTTTTTCTCTATAATGCGCAGAGATATCGAGTTAAATTTGCTCCAAATACTACGATCTACGGTCCCTTCGCGGTGTAAAAAATTTAAGCTTGTCAGTCAAAGCACGACCATTTATGTCACATATTTAGGTACTCACAAACTCACGCACCAAAACCTGTAGATGAACTATCTATACACATAACTAAGTTTGTACGAAACCCTCAGAATGTGAGTCCTACTAGCACATATCTGGGTTTTTTATATCGTATATTAGATTTCACTGCTTCCTCCAACCTCGTCAGAACTGTGTTATCATGTCGTTCGTCTCTTCCTCAGTCCACGAGTGATCGTTTCCACTTTGAGGGTAAAGCTCGAAAACTTGCCCTTCCGTCATGTTTTGGAACTTTTAAGTACCCCCTCCTTCCAGTAAGTTCCGTTTTTCATTCGTACATAATTAATCTCATCTGAGTTTCTTGTGTGTGATCATATTCGTAAAATTCTTGTGCACCGTGGTCTCTAGTACTCCATCGGTAAAAGTCGGAAAGGCAGTGTATTTTGGGTCCAGTCAATGACAGTCTTACCCATTTACTATTACAGTGTACACAATGATTCAGCTACGCCGTTCGCCTCAATTTTTTCCGAAATAGTTTAAGATACCGTATTTCAGTTTTCATCCCGACGAACTCTATCTACACCAATGACCCAAAACATTATGACCACCTGTTTAATAGCGTTTTGTTCCTCTGTTCAAACACAGCGCAACAGAGATTATGCTTAGCGTGCATTCTACAAGTCCTTGACAGGATTCCAGAAGCATGCTATGCATAGGACAAGGAATCAATGTGAGTTCACCATAATGCCCCTCAAGCCACTGCAACAAGATTCAGATCTTGCAACACGGACAATTATCCTGCTGGAAGATGTCATCGCCGTAGGGGGGACTTCAAGCATAAAGCGATGCAGGTGGTCCGCAATAATGTTCGTGTAGTTCACTGTTCTCATGATGCCTTCGATTACCACCCCAGATCCCATGGAAGGCCAACTCAGTGTACCACACAGCATAATTTTGCCCTCACCAACCCGCATCTGTGGCACAGTGCATGCTTGATGCAGCCATTCGCATGGATGACGGCGTTTAGGAATCCAACAATCGACCTGTTGTAACAAGAAATGAGATTCATTCGACAGGCGGCATGTATCTATTTATCCATAGTGAAACTTTAGTGATGCTGTGCTCACTACAATCATAACTGGTGATGTTGTTGGTCAACACAGGACAACACAGTGGTAGTATGATGTAGAGGTCCATGTTCAACAATGACCTTTGAATGGTGTGCAGTGGCACACTTTGTTGTCAGAGCTGATAAAGAATGCTGTCTACCCTGGATTGCATAGCAGGGGATCCTCCGACCTCTATGTTTTGTGATGAGACGTGGTCATCCAGTATCATTCGACCTACTCGTTATTTCACCATCCTTCTGTAGGTGCCCACAACAGTAGTACCCCAACAGGAGAACAGCTTCGCCGTTTCAGAGATTTTCTTTTACCAGCTGCAGTGCCACAACAATGTGCCCTTTGTCAAAATTTCTTATATCAGTGGATTTCCGCATTAATGACCATATGTTTGCTATAATGACTGTCCATTCACCTCTCTTCCGTTTACAGTCTTCCCTTACCGCATCATGTGCCTGCAACAACAACCAGGAGGCATTCAACCTCCCAGTGGGCAGTGGTCACAATGTTTCGCCTCACCAGTGGAAGTAGGTCCACAGTAAACAATGTAAGTAGTGCGATAAAACCGACTGCAGCACATTTTGTTTGTGTGGGTTGCATACATTCTGGGTATAAGTGATTGATTTGTGCCCCCTCTCCTTCTCCTTAACCTGTTGTTCTGCTACATGGTACATGACTGCTTAGGGATTGATTTATGACCCTTTGAGGATAATATATGTTTCTGTGGAACCGCCCTCCCCATCCTCTCCCCCTCCATCGCCCTCCCTCTGGAAGCCTTCAATTGTCACCAATCCCCTCGCCGATATAAGTATACTTTCAGGCCTGAGTTATTTCAATAGCTCTGTCCCACTCTATCAACTTTACTAACTAATAAATTAATCGATAAATTAATTAACTCCTCCCCCTCTGATAAATCCCCCAGACCTTCCCTCCCACCCCCACCCTTCATCCAGAAATTGGCATGTCCATGCTTGAGAGCAAGGATCTTGTTGGGAAAATAAATCACACAGCAAAGGACATACTGTTTATCTATAAAATTCAGTCTGCTGAGGTTGGATCTCTGGTACCGAGCACCGGGAGTTTTGAATCTGCACCAGACAGCATGGACCTTGATTACCACTAGAGGTCTATGCAGCCGTCACGCCATAAGTCATGGCTGCGAGTGCTCCTGGCCCACGTATAATGTGAGGGTGCCATGGTGGAGCACGTGGTCCCAGCTGCCAATAGCGACGTACCCTATCATGTATTTAAGCGCCTGCCTCTCGCTCAGTGGGGCAGTCTGATATTTGCGTGAGTCTATCCACATCTCGCCTACAGACAGCGTGTTACTTTGCTTGTTTCCGTGTGCGAGTGGACGTTGTTGATTCATAATGTTCTCCCTTGTGATCCCGTTGCTTCTTGCATGTTGTAAGATCTTGCTGAGTCGTCAGTCATTGTTCATGTCCATCCTTTCCCGTTCGTCTGTTTTGTTTGTTCTCTGGCCGCTCCCGTTCGGTCCCGCCACGCTTTCGTTCTCGGCAACACCGCGACCGGAACAGTCGCGGTTACATCAGGATCTCTCTTGATCATCATTCCCTCTTGTACTGAAAGATGCAGATCTTGTAAAATTCATCGAAAGGAAGTATCTAAATAGATCGCTTTTTTATTCTGATCATGCTAGGAATACCATCAAAAAATGGTTCAAATGGCTCTGAGCACTATGGGACTTAATATCTGAGGTCATCAGTCCCCTAGAACTTAGAACTACTTAAGCCTAACTAACCTAAGGACATCACACACATCGATGCCCGAGGCAGGATTCGAACCTGCGACCGTAGCGGTCGCGCGGTTCCGGACTGAAGCGCCTAGAACCGCTTGGCCACCGCGGCCGGCGGAATACCACCATGAAGCACTTATCACACACAATTAGACCTTTAAAAATCTTTTGCATGGTGAGTAGGGCGTTGCGCACCCACACGGGGCAGCTGCTTTGCGTATTACCCGAACCCCAGGCTGCACTACGCCTGCTTGGGCGCTGCACTGCTGTAGGCTGCTGCATGCCCAACCGACTGATGCGGCGTACAAACCAGATGTTGGGCTAATCCCCGAACAAAGCATCACGTGACAGCAACACTTTGATACTAATACCTGAAAATTTCCTGTCGAAACACATCCTCTCTCTCTCTCTCTTTCTCTCATCCTCTCTCTCTCAAGTGGATGCTTCCTATTTTTGTGAACCGCCATATGCAAACACACACAGACCAACATGTAATCCCCTCACCCCTCGGCCCTTACATCCTCCTCCCCTGGCCCCCTTGGAGGTAACTGAACATTTCACATGCAACTTAGTTGCATGCTATGTCCTTAAAAAATCTGTGGTATGGGCTGAACAGATGCGTGGTGCTCGCCGTAAAACTATTAGAAACAATAAAGTGATCAATGGGGAATTTGATTTTGCTATTGAGTTTTTAAAGCATTGTAGAATGTACTCACATTACACGCTATCGCGAAGGCGACCTAATGCATACTGAGTATTAGTTCGCTATTCAGCTATCCAGAGGGCGCTACCGCCGGGACTTGACCCTGCAGCTGCAGGCAAGAACCGACTAGCAGTCTGGCCAGAACTTTTCTTTGTACTCGCCGCTCGCGAGACCTTTAAGCTATAAATGTCCATTCATTCTAGCCACAGGCTACTTCCGCCATGCGGTTTGCACGCCAAGTAGTGTAATCCTAGGAGACCACCCACATATTTATAACTGTAATTACAATTAAACATTACGATTGCAGCCACAATCTGCTGGCATTCGACAAAGAGCGAAGTAGGGAAATACATCCTCCTCACTGATGTGGCTCTGGAAATATCTATATCTACACCCCTCTGTCACTGAAGCACCAAAGAAACTGGTATAGACATGCGTATTCCAATACAGAGATATATAAACAGGTAGAATACCGTGCTACGATCGGCAACGCCTATATAAGACAAGTGTCTGGCGCAGTTGTTAGATCGGTTACTGCTGCTACAATGGCAGGTTATCAAGATTTAAGTGAGTTTGAACGTGCAGTTATAGTCGGCGCACGACCGATGGGACACAGCATCTCCGAGGTAGCAACGAAGTGGCAATTTTCCTGTACGACCATATCACGAGTGTACCGTGAATATCAGGAATCCGGTAAAACATCATATCTCCGACATCACTACGACCGGAAAAAGATCCTGCAAGAAAGGAACCAATGACGACTGAAAAGAATCGTTCAACGTGACAGAAGTGCAACGCTTCCGCAAATTGCTACATATTTCAATGCTGGGACATCGACAAGCGTCAGCGTGCGAACCATTCAACGAAACATAATCAACATGGGCTTTCGGAACGGAAAGCCCATTCGTGTACCCTTGATGACTGCACGATACAAAGATATACGCCCCGCCTTGGCCCGTCAACATCGACATTGGACTGTTGATGACTGGAAACATTTTGCCTGGTCGGACGAGTCTCGTTTCAAATCGTATCGAGCGGATGGCCGTATATTGGTATGGAGACAACCTCATGAATCCACGGACCCCGCATGTCAGCAGGGGACTGTTCAAGCTGATGGAGGCTCTGTAATGGTGTTGGGCGTGTGCAGTTGGAGTGATATAAACCCCTGATACGTCTAGATACGATTCTGACGGGTGACACGTACGTAAGCATCCTGTCTTATCACCTGCATCCATTCATGTCCTTTGTGCATGCCGACTGACTTGGTAAATTCCAGCAGGACAATACGACTCCCCATACGTCCAGAATTGCTACAGAGTGGCTCCAGGAACACTCTTCTGATTTTAAACACTTCTGTTTCCCACCAAACTCCCCAGACATGAACATTATTGAGCATATCTGGGATGCCTTGCAACGCGCTGTTCAGAAGAGATCTCCACCCCCTCGTACTCTTTAGGATTTATGGACAGTCCTGCAGGATTCATGGTGTCAAGTCCTTCCAGCACTACTTCAGACAATAGTCGAGTACATGCCACATCGTTTTGCGACACTTGTGCAAGCTCGTGGGGGCCCTACACGATATTAGGCAGGTGTAGCAGTGTCTTTGACTCTTCAATCTTGGCCTGGACATAATTTTCCACTTCAAATCCTTCTTCCCCCTTACGGCTACCGGTGTACGGAAATTGCAGTCTCCCCCATCAAATACATACCTCCTTCACGACCCGACAGTCATTTTCTTTGCACATGTTGGATCAATGACCACAGTCATTTCACACCCTAACACAAACTTAATATGCCTGCTGATCACAGTGAATCTCTCACACATCCACTACTAAGTACGAGGTGCATTCAAGTTCTAAGGCCTCCGATTTTTTTTCTCCGGACTGGAAAGAGATAGAAACATGCGCATTGTTTTAAAATGAGGCAGCGTTCACTGTCAACACGTCCCAGAGATGGCAGCACCGTACGGCAGATGGAATTTTACCGCCAGCGGCGAGAATGAGAACTGTTTTAAATACTTAAAATGGTGACGTTTTCCTTACTTGAACAGTGTGCAATCATTCGTTTTCTGAATTTGCGTGGTGTGAAACCAATTGAAATTCATCGACAGTTGAAGGAGACATGTGGTGATGGAGTTATGGATGTGTCGAAAGTGCGTTCGTGGGTACGACAGTTTAATGAAGGCAGAACATCGTGACAGCTCGTGGTCGTGCGGTAGCGTTCTCGCTTCCCGCGCCCAGGTTCCCGGGTTCGATTCCCGGCAGGGTCAGGGATTTGCTCTGCCTCGTGATGACTGGGTGTTGTGTGATGTCCTTAGGTTAGTTAGGTTTAAGTAGTTCTAAGTTCTAGGGGACTGATGACTGAAGCTGTTAAGTCCCATAGTGCTCGGAGCCATTTCAACCAGAACATTGTGTGACAACAAACCGAAACAACCTCAGGCTCACACAAGCCGGTCTGATGACATGATCGAGAAAGTGGAGAGAATTGTTTTGGGGGATCGCCGAATGACTGTTGAAGAGATCGCCTCCAGAGTTGGCATTTCTGTGGGTTCTGTGCACACAATCCTGCATGACGACCTGAAAATGCGAAAAGTGTCATACAGGTGCGTGCCACAAATGCTGACGGACGACCATACTGCTGCCCGTGTGGCATGTTGCCAAGCAATGTTGACGCCCAACGACAGCATGAATGGGACTTTCTTTTCGTCGGTTGTGACAATGGGTGAGACGCGGATGCCATTTTTCAATCCAGAAACAAAGCGCCAGTCAGCTCAATGGAAGCACACAGATTCACCGCCACCAAAAAAATTTCGGGTAACCGCCAGTGCTGAAAAGATGATGGTGTCCATGTTCTGGGACAGCGAGGGCGTAATCCTTACCCATTGCGTTCCAAAGGGCACTACGGTAACAGGTGCATCCTACGAAAATGTTTTGAAGAACAAATTCCTTCCTGCACTGCAACAAAAACGTCCGGGAATGGCTGCGCGTTTGCTGTTTCACCAAGACAACGCACCCGCACATCGAGCTAACGTTATGCAACAGTTTCTTCGTGATAACAACTTTGAAGTGATTCCTCATGCTCCCTACTCACCTGACTTGGCTCCTAGTGACTTTTGGCTTTTTCCAACAATGAAAGACACACTCCGTGGCCGCACATTCACCAGCCGTGCTGCTATTGCCTCTGCGATTTTCCAGTGGTCAAAACAGACTCCTAAAGAAGCCTTCGCCGCTGCCATTGAATCATGGCGTCAGCGTTGTGAAAAATGTGTACGTCTGCAGGGCGATTACGTCGAGAAGTAACGCCAGTTTCATCGATTTCGGGTGAGTAGTTAGTTAGAAAAAAAATCGGAGGCCTTAGAACTTGAATGCACCTCGTATAATACTTCGCCAAAATCTGAATGCTGCTGGCACAAAACAATATTGAGCGAAAATCCATAATGGATGGACATGCCTCATTTTTTTTTCTTCAAGTGGTACGAGTGGGTCTTAGGAAGAAAGACGTAGTCGTCTTATAAGCAGCCAGATGTTGAAAACACGATCGCAACGACGCTGTTACTGTCACCCTGCATAAAAAGAGGTCTTGGTTCTACAGGCACACACAAGTACCGTTAACGATATTCATGTTAAAAACTACACATGTTTCAGAAATCGAGTTATGGTATAGCTTCCGCATGAAGTGATCATCCACACAAATACCGCTACATCGAATGTAGACGGGTATCGCAGGTTGTGTATTAACAGGCCGAAAGTGCGTGTTCACATCGCCAGCGATGTAAGCTCGTGATAAATTTACCCGTATCACCGAATTAAGAAAGTGATTCGCCGGCCATTGTGGCCGTGCGGTTCTAGGTGCTTCAGACCGGAACCGCGCTGCTGCTACTGTCGCAGGTTTGAATCCTGCCTATGGCATGGATGTGTGTGATGTCCTTAGGTTAGTTAGGCTTAAGTAGTTCTAAGTCTAGAGAACTTATGACTTCACATGTTGACTCCCATAGAGCTTATAGCCAAGAAAGTGATTCAGTTAAGGAACGTGGTATTAATCCGATATTTGCAACTCCCTCTTGCCGCTGCCTGATATTTCCCGCGTAAACAAACAGTATTTGTAAGATATTCTATCTCGATACTATGTGGGCAGTGTAACAGGCTAATGCTACGACATCTAAACGAACAAAATAGGCATCTCACAAGGATAACAGCCTTATACTAAATCCACACCTTGTTGTGCTAAACTGATGACACAAATGGTCTGGTTGTCGTATGTGATGTTAAATACCAAATCCAAAAAACACTGATCATCAACATCCCGCCGACAGCCTGGCGGAAGTATGGCAAGCAGACGCGGCTTGTGCGTACAGTGAAGCGCTCAGACAGAGCCGCTCCACAACTGGAGTAAACTTGTAAACATAATATTAGGCCTCTGTCGAGTGCGATATCTGACTCTGCAATCATAATCGCTACAAGCAGTGACAAAACCTTAAGTTCTGAATTGAACTAAAGTGATCATCCATCCTAATAACTGAGAAACAGAACCGAACAAACTTAAGCAGTCACGCACAATATCACGGGAACTGGTGACAGTGCTTACACCAAACTACACTATCATTTGACAGCTATTCCCAGAGTAATTGAATAATTACAAAATACAGTTGCAGAAGTAATTATAGGGTAATTATGATCAAACAGAACGATTATAAGTCATTAATAACGTATTTACAAAGGATGCAGTGTCTTTGAAATTTTAAAAGAGCTAAAGCAACAAAACTGGTGGTTATAGTATGCTGCTAATGACATTTCAAGCGAGCTGTGTTAAATTAGCTGTAACTATTTACAACGGAATTCATAGTGTTAGCAACGCACAACAACTATCCAGTTCAGTTATTTTCAGTTCTTTTATACGTTCAGTAACACGACCACGTTTGTTGTAACTGATTTTATTCTGTAGTCGTGATCACTTTACATGATCACGCTTAAGTATTGTGTTGTATTATATGTAATTACTTCACAGTCAATGTATAATAAATCGTATGGCGTTATCAACGTAATGATGATACAGCTATGTGTAACCACTTGTATATGTCTTCCATCGTAAACAATTGTAGCAAATTTAACAAATCTCGCTTGTGGAACGTGACGGCCGGAGGAGGTTGTGCACTGGTTGCTCGTATATTTTGAGTAGTGTCCATAAATCACAACAGGTAAATGCTGAAACTGTTTCTCTCAAAAGGAAAATGCCGATTTATTTTCCTGACCGGGACATTCACCTGTAACACACCTCCAGAATTATACGAAAAATAAAGTGCGTCAGTGTATAGTTATTCCAAATGATTTGTCACTGTTAAACAGCAGTCGTAATTACAGTCTTTTTCTAGTTCACGGCTTTGTGATCATGTTAGCTTAGTATAAAATACAATACATTTCAAACAGATTTATCTGATTTCCCAGCATGTACTTCTATATGAATGGACACAAATTTTAACTGACGCATGGGACTACGAAGTTCATATTTTAAAGAGAATCATCCGATTTCACAGTAGTATATCTTTTACACGTATGCACATTCATCCACAAAGTACTTTTCATAATTATGTATAGTATCAAAATTTTCATTTACCTTTCACACATATTCATGGAACACACTACAAACGTCCAGATGATAGTCCAGCTCGTCCCACAAGCATATATGGAGCTGCTGCATTCACTTTTTTTGTTATGAGGGGTCTGAGTTCACCCAGAGTTGTTGAAGGGAAGGCACATAGACAGAGTCTTTCACAAACACTCACAAAGTAACCCATAGACCATGAGATCAATGATGCAATCCGAGATCAGCATGCATTTTATTGACGACGCATCACTGAGACCACTTAGTGTTAAGAAATGCTCTTACATGTAGTTCTAGTATAGTGGTGATGTGTGTTATTGAAAACTGAATTTTTCGGAATTTTCTCGGAGTTTTAGAAAAAGTCAAATGTCCAATCTCTCCAAGTACGTGTACGACTAATGAACGAGCGATGTCGCTGCACCAGAGAACTCAACCGATAATCCCATGAAGAGGTAAGATACAGCTGACTCTAAGGCAAAATTTTACTTTCAGTGAGTAAGTAAATCTTTATTGATGTAGAAGACAGTTTATAAAATTCGATGAATCGTTTTAATAGACCATGTATTTAGAGTTCAACACTTTGAGTATTTTTATCTAGATATGTCGGCCGGCCGGTGTGGCCGTGCGGTTCTAGGCGCTTCAGTCTGGAACCGCGTGACCGCTACGGTCGCAGGTTCGAATCCTGCCTTGGGCATGGATGTTTGTGATGTCCTTAGGTTAGTTAGGTTTAAGTAGTTCCAAGTTCTAGGGGACTGATGACCATAGATGTTAAGTCCCATAGCGCTCAGAGCCATTTTTAGATATGTCCTGGTGCTGTTGTACCATTTCCAGTTATTTAGTTTACTGTTGTCAGAGCTGTTTGCGTGTGTTGAAACAAGAATATATTGATATGGATATACCCGTCAAAGCTTGTGTGCTGAAATATTTGTAAAACTTGCAACCTAGTTTCGGATTTATCAACTTACGTTTCTCTCTGCATCACCTGAAAATGTTTCTTTTATCTACTTTTATCTATTTTCACACATTACCCTATGATTATTTGAATTGCTGCATAATGAGTGCCGTGATTTTTTTACTTACTATTTGTTCACTCAAACTGCTTTTCAGTTTCCTCTGATCAGTTTGTCTCTCGTACGTGAACACACAAAGCTGTGTTTTTACAATGGAAAATCTCTCGCACGAATGTCCGTGCTTTGAGTTAAAAAAAAAGGAATTTAAGGCTGAATCGGAGTTATCTGCAGGTGAGAAATACATTCTTAGTTTATGCTGCAGCTTACTTTCACTAGTCTGCGTGGTCTGGGATTGCGGAGGTCGCTGTTTCGGGTTTCGTTTCGGGCAACGATGCAAGCATTCTATACTGATAACATGGAATTATAAGAAGATGATCAAATGTGTACCGGGTGCGTTCTAGTAAAAGAATTGTTTGAGACAACATTTTGTAGAATACATTGTAAAATACTTTGTATCCGAACTTCACTTGTCGACATTGGTAGAGGAGATGAAACTGAAGACTAAATTTTACATCAGATAACAATTATAATAATCATATTTGAAAAATACATACTTTTCAGTTGTGTTTTAAGGTGATAAGTTGATACGGTTTATAGTGCATTAACATTACACTCATAATTGTCAAACACGTATTTATGAATTGTTGCAAGGTGCACATATATGCAAGTATGTACGGGTATGTGGTTGGCGTGTTGATGAGGAAGCGGTGGGACTTGTCACTTATCAGTGACTGGAGTGACTGTGGAAGTCCTGGTAGTTCACCGATGACAGCTTTCCACTGCACAAGACTTAAAGTTTTTCACCTTCAACAATACTAATCCTGTACCAATAATGAGACTGTAAAATTGCCGTGTCTGCCTGTTTGTCTTTTTGATCACGCTAATCTCTAAAACTACTACACGAATTTTCATGGGGTTTTAACAGGTAACTTGAGCGTAGATTGGGGCAACATACTGGCAAGATGTTGCAATTCAAAGTTTTATCTAAAATCGTCTGCTCAGCTTAGTCGTTCGATGTTTAATCATCACAGTGTAATACACCAAAGAACCGAGAGATGGCACTGTTACTTTCCTATTACACCAAAGAATAAACGGAGGACGCTGTTAGTTTTTTTTTAAAATCACAAGGGAAACTCTCCTTCGCAACCCCCCTCTGATTTATCGTAAAATGGTCCAGTTCACAGTCCGTCAAAAACTGAACACAGATCAAGCATGAAAACGGAAGAAGGTGAACTAAAGTGTGAAAAACGCAAAATAGAAACCGAACGGTCCATGTTCATGATGTGCAACATTGAGCGAATTGCAAGAACCATGGCGTTGTGGTTGTGTGGTCACCGTATTGGAGTGAAAAGCTGGAGATCCGTTTTCAAATCTCGCAGGCGTCCCATTTTTTCACAAATTCATGAACTCTCCGTCCGGTCATTGACGTGTCTGTTCTCCTTCTGTAGTCTTGGCAATTGTCATATTATACATTGGTTATAGAACACAAGTCATGCGGTAAGAATGTATTACCGCCGCGAGTCAATATGATGAATACTGAGAGCAGGCGAGATGGCACATAGCCCTTTCACAACAAATAAACAGGTGTGATCTGTGTTACAACAAAGGTATTCAAGAGCCAAAACTTCGAAACCGGAAGCAGAAGTAGTAACATGTGGTACTTGACTAGAACAAATGGAAGGTGCGTACGTCTGAAGGTCCCTTCCCTACATCCCGCTGTTGCAAACGGACCTTACTCCACGACACACACACAAATTTGAATTCAGCGAACAGACACGTTAATGACCGGACGGACAAAAATGGCTCTAAGCACTATGGGATTTAACATCTGAGGTCATCAGTCCCCTAGACTTATAACTACTTAAACCTAACCAACCTAAGGACATCACGCACATCCATGCCCGACGCAGGACTCGAACCTGCGACCTTAGAAGCAGCGCGGTTCCGGACTGAAGCACCTAGAATAGCTCGGCCCACTCAGCCGGCGCCCAGACGGCCAGTTCATAATTTTGTGCATGAGGGAGATTTGAACACGGATCTCCCCCTTCGCAGTCCAACACCGTGACCACATAACCACGACGCCGGGCTATCCAAATTCGTTCGATGTTGCACATCTTGAGCTTGGACCGATCACTTTCTATTTTGCTTCTTTTTTCACAGTTCAGTACACTTTCTTCCTGTTTTCATGCTTGGTCTGTGTTCAGTTTTTGCGGGACTATGCACTGGTCCACCTTACCACTAACTCTGAAGGGGCTGCGATGGGGAGTTTCCCTTGATAGTAATAGATGTATTTTCGAAAGTTTACGTTAGTGACAGAATTAAAGGGTGTAGTCTCATTTTACGAATACAAACAACGAATTTACTTGGCTGGAACATAAAGATTTACTGATTTCGCTTTGGTATTAAAAAATTAACGACATTGTTTTGCTTCTCTGATGAGTTTTATTTGTATTATTTGTTAAGAAAAACTAATTTATTAAGTTTGCTTTGTGATTTGGATGCCTATTCATTAAATCTGGATTTCGTTTTGTTTACGCATCAAACTACCTAGAAAACGGTTAAGTTTTTCTGAATACACGAGAATGGCTAAAAGAATGCAGACTTTGCAGTCTCATGAAAATCTTGAAGCGAGACTCGCTGCAACTTGAGAATATCAGGGTTTAACTCACTTTTTGTGAACTCCTCCAAAACCGAAGCACGGGATAAATGTTATCGAAAGCTTCATGCATTATCTCGCTCTTCAGAACCCTTCACTCACAAAGGTCTTGAGTTCCTTCTCTCCAACGTAATATCGTCGATGCCCAAATTTTGATGAGACGTCACAGTAATTTGCCATTTCGCTCTAAATCTGTACAATTCTCGGTGAGCTTTTGTTATGCCGTGACCATAAAAAAAGCACAACGTGTCCGTTACTTTGCACGCGACTAGCTCACAGTTGTTGAACATAGTATCAATGTCACTGTGTGTTGGTCTGTGATTCATGCTAATAAGGTGCTCTGCAATTGTTGAGTGCCAATTTTCACATTAAAAAATAAAAGAAGGAGAAGATTACGAGTATGTTATCGACAAGTATGTCTTTGGAGATGGTCATAAGCTAGCATTCGACAAGGATGACGACGGAAAGTGATGGTTTCATTTACAATGAAACCGTTCCAATATTATTCTTCACTGATTTGGGGAACCGCCGGAACCATGGATGGCCGGCCAAGGATTTAAATCCGTCATCATCCGACTGCGAGCCTAGCATCTTAATTACCTCACTATGTAGCTGGGTTCTTCAAATTTCTGCTCTTATGATAGGTTCTGATCCGCAGTTTTGGCAGGTGCGTCGATAAATGGCAATTTACTGTATTTCTCTATGGCCAGATGCAATATTTTCAGTTTTCTTGTATCAGGTTGTCAGTTCAGCAGGCTACCAACAAATTTTCAGTCCTGTTTTCTGTGGTGTCACCGCCAGACACCACACTTGCTAGGTGGTAGCCTTTAAATCGGCCGCGGTCCGTTAGTATACGTCGGACCCGCGTGTCGCCACTATCAGTGATTGCAGACCGAGCGCCGCCACACGGCAGGTCTAGAGACACTTCCTAGCACTCGTCCCAGTTGTACAGCCGACTTTGCTAGCGATGGTTCATTGACAAATTACGCTCTCATTTGTCGAGACGATAGTTAGCATAGCCTTCAGCTACGTCATTTGCTACGACCTAGCAAGGCGCCATTACCAGTTACTATTGATGCTGTAAAACATGTACCGTCAAGAGCGATGTTCACCAATTATGGATTAAAGTTACGTATTCCAGAAGATACGTACGTTTTTTGCTAGTCTCAATTCCTTGTCCTGTTCCAGACCTCACGCCAGCCTGCGTGAGTTTAAACGCGTGCCTTTCGGCTTCCTCATAGTGGGTTGGCTGTCTTGCCAATCCACAACATTTTCCGTGTTTGAAAAATAAACATATCACGAACCACTGAGAACGATACGAGTACGGCGAAGAATGTAGCAGGCTCAGTCGGCTCGAGGGAGATCACTCGTACTTCATGTTTTTTTTCTGTGCAAATCCTCAGCTGTATATTTCACGTAAATTTACGACAGCATCAGTGTAAAGGTTTCCTCTTGGACGTAACAAATGTAGCCCAATAGCGAAGACCGTCATGATATCCTGAGGGAAACGCAAAGCCCGCCTACGACGAGAAGCGGCGACGCATCTCCGGTGGGCGCCAGTGCCCAAAGTGGCTAATTCAGCGGAAATGTAAGAAACCCGCATAGAATGAGCGTCCTTTGTGCGTTCCGCACGCACTCCAGCAGTGCGTAACACCATGCGTCCCGGCTGCCTCTGAGCGCAAGCATCTTGCTCCGCCTTCCGTAAATTATCCAGCTACACAGCCTAAGCAGGTACAAAGTTGTGGAACGCCACTGAGAGCGCCTCACACTCCATTATCACTGCTAGTGTTGCCGCAAAATTAACCACCACACCCATTCCACAATGCAACGCGAAATCTCAGATTTCCAATTCTGTCAGCAAAACGACTGCTGCTCTCCGCAGTTTGATACTTGCAGTTCTGTAGTAATACTGCAGTAGAATACAAATGAAATGTTTCCGTTGCAGTTGTTTCAGTCGTACTTCTCTTCTCTCTCTCTCTCTCTCTCTCTCTCTCCCATTAGTATTTTTATTTTATTTTATTATTAGAATCTGACCAACTCAGGACCACGTGATCACTGTATTTAGGGCATCACATTCTTTCTTTTTTCTTCGTCTTCCCCATATATCTTGATTTTTACCCTCTGTTGATCCCTTATTTCTTTTTTTCACGTCCCTCTTCTCTTCTTGTGCGTTTTCTTCTGGAAACGCTTGACTTTTTCTATCCTTTTTTCTAAATCTATGTCTGTTATTCACAACTTCTGTTGATCCTTTTTAACTTCTATAAACCATGAACTACGGGTTTTTGGATTTTTATCAAAGACGTTGAATATTTTTTGGCAGCCTCTTGTTATCTATTCTTTTCAAGTGGCCACAGTATGTGATCTTTCTCCTTGTCTGTGTTACATTCAAAGTTTTTTCGTACAGCTACTTTTTGCTTCTCAACTTGAAAATCCTATTTTGAAACTTTGGACCCAAACTTTTTGTATTAGTCTACTTTCTTTCTTCTTAAATTATTTAACTTTTGGATGTGTTTATGGCGAGGTATTCTGAGCTCTAAAAACGTCTTGTTTTAATCGCCACATTGTAATGCCTCAATCTGGTATTAATAGACAAAAAAAATTTTATTGTGCATGTTTTTTGTTAAATGGAATGCCAGTTCCATTTTCCTGGCTCTATTTATGTAACCTGGTTTGTCCATAACTCTTGGTTGGATTATTCCTCACAAGTATTTATACTCAGAAACTTTATTATTATTATTATTTTCTCTCTCCCTCCCTCTTTCTGTGTGTGTGTGTGTGTGTGTGTGTGTGTGTGTGATTATGTGTGTGCGCCCGTGCTCGCTTCTTAGACATGGTAATACACGCAATGAATCTAACACTGGATCACTATTCATGAAGCCAGTGGTTCTAATGCTGGACGTGATAGTTTAATGGTGTGCTTTCATATGCTCAACTGATTTGATTCCATTTTTTGCACCATATTTCGAAGACTGACGAAGTCGTCATCTTCAGGTACTGAGAGCTTTCTTATTACGCCTACTCTCTGCCTGGACTCCAACCAGTTATGTTTTTGTGTAAAATGTTCGACTTAGTCCACATCTTTCAGGACTATTTGACTTGGGATCTGTGGAAGGGAAATCAACATACGAGGAGGTGCTGAAACGCAATGTCTACGAATTTTTTATGTGAAAACTCTGAAAAATGAAACAAAAATTATTAACATTCTAGATCTTCATTCTTGTGGTCTACGTATTTGCAGCCCTCTGCCACTAGAGGGCTCCGAGTTGTAGCGTGTAATAAGCTAGTGCGTAATGTAACTACTTCGGTATATGAGATTCAGCGTGCTGTAATCGACTTCCGAATTCGAAGAGTTTGTTCTCACACGGAGCACGCTCTCCTTCAGCATGACAATTCCAGACCACGCTCGAGCACTGCTGACTAAATCTGCAACAATCCGACGCCTTCGGTTCACTGTCACCGATCATCCTCCGTATAGTCCCGACTTTCATCCGTTCCAAAACTTAAAGAACATCTTCTACGACTTCTCTTTTATATTGATGAATCGGTGCAAGCAGAGAGGTGAGGCTGTGGTCACGTCTACAAAGTGGAACATTGCACATTTCACATAAAACATTCGGAGGCAATACTTTTCAGCACGCCCTCGTGTTACCTTCTTTCGAAAATATGTAGTATATATTTTTGTTTTTCATACACATTTGAAATTCTCGAGGATTTCCTGTCACGGATCTAATTTAATATGTGGTGTAGAACACTCTCTGGGTGCACATCTCTCAGCAGTTCTGAGAAAGGAAATGAAAACGGAGGTCACTAGAAACCGTACCTAAAACAGTGATGGGGAATTCTCGCATTATGCCCAATGCTCAATATGGAAATGCCTCGGACTTGATATTTTTGTTCTCAGAAATGATTTTTCACGAAGTTTTTGTCAGCGACAAGAAAGTACTATAAATCTTCGGATTCAAGTGCATGCTAAGCTACAGTGTCATTGTATACAGTTAGTAAAGTTGAAAGATACTTCAAAGTTTCATCGATATCGAGGCCATTAGAAGGAAGGAGCGAAAATTATGGTTTAACACTCGTTGACGAGGTCTAATGACGGGCATGAACTTGAACTTGTCATTGGATGTTGGATTGGACTGGATTGGATTTTTCGGGGGGAGGAGACCAGACAGCGAGGTCATCGGTCTCATCGGATTAGAGAAAGAAGTCGGCCGTGCCCTTTCAAAGGAACCATCCCGGCATTTGCCTGGATCGATTTAGGGAAATCACGGAAAACCTAAATCAGGATGGCCGGACGCGTGATTGAACCGTCGTCGTCCCGAATGCGAGTCCAGTGTGCTAGCCACTGCGCCACCTCGCTCGGTAATGACGGGCAATAGCTGGGATAGGACAGGGATGAGGAAGAAAATAGGCAGTGACCTTTCGCAAGAAATCATCCAGGCATTTGCTCTGAGTGGTTAAATGAAATCATGGGAAGTCTAAATCTGGGTGGAATGATGGAGGTTCGAACCACCGTCCTTCTAAATCCAAGTCTGTTTGCTTCACCACTATGCCACCTCGTTTGGTCTACCTTATTACATGTAGAGCATTAGCTAACTTCTACAATAATGGAAAAAAAGTCGTCGTAGTTTCAATGAAAGCTTCAGCGTGACACTTGAGTGAAATGAGTTCCCAGTATGTGTAAACGAGGATTACTTGGTAGGTATTTAAACCTCGCTTTTGCGAAGGACAAGGCATGTGATTTAACTTGCTGGGCCAACTCGCTCGCTATGCGTCACTACTCATCTTAAGGAACGACCTGTAGCACTACGACTGGTTTTGTTCAAATGTTCAAATGTGTGTGAAATCTTATGGGATTTAACTACTAAGGTCATCAGTCCCTAAGCTTACACACTACTTAACCTAAATTATCCTAATGACAAACACACACACCCATGTCCGAGGGAGGACTCGAACCTCCGACGGGACCAGCCGCACAGTCCACGACCGGTCTGCAATGAAGTTATAAAACAGAAAAGAGAGACTGTCGTGCACCACGGACTCGCCTCTTTCCCTTTCTTCGACGAAGCGTGCGTAATTTATGGAATAATGTACCGTTGGGAGCTTCTCATATCAGACACATGCATTATGTATACCTCCTGCGTGGAAACACAATACTCTGAAACAAACGTGAGCACAATTCTTGCTAATATAATAGGTCCGCAGTAGCACTGGAAACGTCTTTCGTACTAAATATTTTACATATGTAAGACAATGGTTTGTCATATTTGTAACTGGAATACTATCATATGTAACACTTGCTGCATGAAGTTCAGTTATTGCAGAAGACGGATAGGTGAAGTATAAAGAACTGAATTCTTCTCTGGTAATACCTTAAAAACACAGACATATCGCTGGAGTTTTTAGGTTTGGAAGCTGGATCGGTTGTTTGGATTAAGGTTTTCGTAGTCCATAAAGAGCTTTGTGCGAATACACTGTAATATTTCTTGACGCCAATGACAGCTGCTTTGCTGATACACACATTTTCCAACCACAGTTCACAGTCACAAATACTTCGCAGATTTTGATGATGAGTTTGGTTTTTGGGGCGCTCAACTGCGCGGTTGTCAGCGCCCGTACAAATTCGCAACCGTTGCTCAGTCCAATCTCGCCATTTTCATGAATGATGATGAAGTGATGAGGACAACGCAAACACCCAGTCATCTCGAGGCAGGTGAAAATCCCTGATCCCGCCGGGAATCGAACCTCTGCTTTTGAGAGTGTAGCTCAAAACATATGATATTCGTAACTTAAAACTACTTTTATCGTACAACAATACACGAATGAAAAATTCTATGTATGGTGGTCACAGACGTCCGTTATGTGCTTTGTGTCAGGAAAACATTGTGCAGCCCTAAACTGCCAATGATGTTTCAATAGTGTATTCAACGTAAAACCATTGTAATGTTCTGCAGCCTTGTCTAAATTAAGGAAACTTTCAATTCCCTTATGAGGTTCTAAGTAAAAGTATCACTTAATTAACTGTAATATCCGTCGCTATGAATGGTAGTGGACGATGTCACATCGTCAGATGGATGCAGTACAGATACGAACATCAGATTCGCTTGTAAACGAATTTTATGTAACAGAACTAGAAAGTAACATAGAGTCCAGTGCTATAAAGAGGTTACACCAGAATAAATATACAGCTAACGTTTCTCTAGTACAATGTGGTCAGTTTTATGGAACACTGAGTAAATAAATGATATTGTAGCCCGATATTTTAATTCAGTCACATGTCTGTACGCTTTCCATCATCACCGACAAAATCACAAAATGTTGCAGTTTAAATCCTAAGTGGGACATTACACACACGTAAGAAGATGTCACCGCGTTCACACAAAGCGTAAATACGTAGACAGCACAACGCCGCTGCAAGGAAAAACGCTCCAAGTTTTTACGCAATGTGTCACTTATAGATATACAGTTACGATAATTATGTTTACGACTGTAGGATACATAATTATAATGAGCATAAAACTTATATAAACATTTTTAAGGGCCACTCTAATTAACCAATGAACAGTACATCATAATTAACAGTGTGAAATTTATAAATAATAGATATAAACTGCAAAACCTCGGGAAATAATGTAGCTCCTTCCAGTATCTCGAGAAAAACCGCCAGAAAAGGCTGCACGTATGCTGTTTCACCAACACAAGCCACAAGTAAATCGAGCGAATGCGTCACAGGAATTTTCTCGTAAAAACAACTCTGAGGTGATTTCTCATACACCTTACCTTAACTGGCTGTGAGACATTTTTAGCTTTCTCCAACGCTGAAAGGCACACTCCGTGGCCGCTTTTCCATCAGCGATTTTCCAGTGGTCAAAGTGGACTGCAACGAATCGTTTACAGCAACCACGAAACGACAGTTCGGCGCTGTGAAAAAGTATTTACGGCTGCAGGGAGATTACGTTGAGAAATGACAGAAGGTTCAAACTTATTGTGAGCCTATTTAGTGAAAAATAAAGTCGGTAAACTTAGAAGTTCAATACACATACTCGTAGTAAGTGGCAAGTTATAAAATGTGTGGCGAATCCGGACTTGAATAAAAGACTGCGATTCACTTCCGTCTCAGAGGTCATGGAAAAATGAAACTCCTTCCGGAACACAGCTGTGGATATAGGAAGAAATGGGGAGAAACCTGTTGCAATTGGTCTGAATAGTACAATTTTCTGGAGCAGCAATCAGCGCAATGCAAGTCTCTGGATTCTAACCCAGGACCAGTTCTCAGTTTTAACTTATCGTATGTAATCTAACTAGTATCACAATAACATTCGAGTACCAATATGAATTTATGTGACAGGTTAGGTGTGGGACAACGCACAAAGAGTCGAATTGTAGAATTGCACATATGTCTGTCATTGAGAATCCAGTAGGGTTTCAGCCTCCAAATACTGAAATCAGATCCTCTAAATATCACGCTATGGACTCAGACACCCTCCGTCATTTCCCGGATAATGTCTCTCCACATGTATTGCATGTGAGACCTCAAAATATCTACATTGTTTCCTGAAGAACCGTGAGTAACTAATTTCCGACCAACTTTATAGCAGACACGTTCGATGGTCGATAAGCCAGGTGAACCTGTGGGCTAGGTAACCAGTGGTACGTGCTGTTCGTCGAAGAACTAAGGATTATTACTGTTTAACATCCCGTCGACCACGAGGTTACTATAAACGGAGCACAAACTCGTATTGGGGAGTGACAGGAGAAGAGAATCGGTCGCGTTCTTCTCGAAGGAACTATCCCACATATTCTATGAGCGATTTAGGAAAACAAAATCTGGATGGCTGGACGCTGGATCTCAACCGCAGTCATCCCGAATGACAGTCCTGTAACTTAACAGTGAGCACCTCGCTCAGTTTCTTCAAAGAAGGCTCCCAGGTATTGCTTTACCAAAATATTAGTACCTATATCTGCACTAACCTGAAGGAAGTGGAAGATCTTGAGGTCTGAAACCTCACTGATTGTTACTGTTCAGATTGCTTTGGATACTTAAAAGTCGAAATCTCATGTTGTATCCAATGGTGCCCCAAACCACCACACTTGTAATTTCTCCAATAGGCTGCAAAACAATTTTGGCTTCCGGAGGGCACTCCTGATAGAACATTGCACGTATGCGACCATCGCTGTAGAGCACGTTGAAGAGGGACTCGTCTGAAAATTCTACCATTTGGACAGTTAGCACTCCAGCAACGGCAGTGCACTGCTTTCTGAAGTATTTGTCCTTTCTGTAAAATTCAAGCAGATAAAATTGTACTGAACCACCAGCCCAGTCCGCAGCAGACAGCGTCGAACACTAGACTGATGACTGCACACGCATAGCAGGGATCCAGCGTAGACCCCAAGGCTTTACTGTCCATCAGTACATGTGGATGGTATACCATGCTTTGGTTACACTGTATCGACCTGTATCTGCTCCATTATTCTCTATCAACTGGTTCCAAACATGCATCAATGCTTTTGTATGAGAGGCTCTCTAGGAAAGACGAAAAAAAGAAACATTACAGTTTACTGTCTCGTCTAAGACAAAGTAATCTGAGATGGGCGTCTTGTAAACCGTTCCTTCCGAATGGGCGTCCAATGTGCAAACCACTGTACCACCTCTTTCAGTATGGCTGCAGATTTTATCTCAGTAAGAACTGGCAGTGATGTGGAGTGAGTTTAATCGGGGGTTCTTGTATCGACTAGTATTTTTTCTTCACCTTGCTCGAATGCACGTCAGTGAGGGCGAGACTACAAAAGTCATGGGATAGCGATATGGAAATATACAGACGGTAGTAGCATCGCCAGCATAGGGTATAAAAGAGCAGTACATCTACATCTACATCTACATCCATACTCCGCAAGCCACCTGACGGTGTGTGGCGGAGGGTACCTTGAGTACCTCTATCGGTTCTCCCTTCTATTCCAGTCTCGTATTGTTCGTGGAAAGAAGGATTGTCGGTATGCCTCTGTGTGGGCTCTAATCTCTCTGATTTTATCCTCATGGTCTCTTCGCGAGATATACGTAGGAGGGAGCAATATACTGCTTGACTCTTCGGTGAAGGTATGTTCTCGAAACTTTGACAAAAGCCCGTACCGAGCTACTGAGCGTCTCTCCTGCAGAGTCTTCCACTGGAGTTTATCTATCATCTCCGTAACGCTTTCGCGATTACTGAATGATCCTGTAACGAGGCGCGCTGCTCTCCGTTGGATCTTCTCTATATCTTCTATCAACCCTATCTGGTACGGATCCCACACTGCTGAGCAGTATTCAAGCAGTGGGCGAACAAGCGTACTGTAACCTACTTCCTTTGTTTTCGGATTGCATTTCCTTAGGATTCTTCCAATGAATCTCAGTCTGGCATCTGCTTTACCGACGATCAACTTTATATGATCATTCCATTTTAAATCACTCCTAATGCGTACTCCCAGGTAATTTATGGTATTAACTGCTTCCAGTTCCTGACCTGCTATTTTGTAGCTAAATGATAAAGTATCTATCTTTCTGTGTATTCGCAGCACATTACGCTTGTCTACATTGAGATTCAATTGCCATTCCCTGCACCATGCGTCAATTCGTTGCAGATCCTCCTGCATTTCAGTACAATTTTCCATTGTTACAACCTCTCGATACACCACAGCATCATCTGCAAAAAGCCTCAGTGAACTTCCGATGTCATCCACCAGGTCATTTATGTATATTGTGAATAGCAACAGTCCTATGACACTCCCCTGCGGCACACCTGAAATCACTCTTACTTCGGAGGACTTCTCTCCATTGAGAACGACATGCTGCGTCCTGTTATCTAGGAACTCCTCAATCCAATCACACAATTGGTCTGATAGTCCATATGCTCTTACTTTGTTCATTAAACGACTGTGGGGAACTGTATCGAACGCCTTGCGGAAGTCAAGAAACACGGCATCCACCTGTGAACCCGTGTCTATGGCCCTCTGAGTCTCGTGGACGAATAGCGCGAGCTGGTTTTCACATGACCGTCTTTTTCGAAACCCATGCTGATTCCTACAGAGTAGATTTCTAGTCTCCAGAAAAGTCATTATACTCGAACACAATACGTGTTCCAAAATTCTACATATGCGGAACTGTCATTTGTACTCAGTGAATAGGCCTCCGAAGTGATTATGGCCGCACATTGGAAATTAACAGACTTTAAGAACGGAATGGTAGTGGGAACTAGACGAATGGAACATTCCATTTCGGAAATCGTTAGTGAATTAAATAATCCGCGATCCACAGTCTCAAGAGTATGCTGAGGATACCAAATTTCAGCCATTACCTCTCACCACTCACAACTCACTGGCCGACGGCCTTCAATTAACGACAGAGAGCAGCGGCCTTTGTGTGGAGTTGTCAGTGCTGACAGACAACAGCACAGCGTGAAATAACCGTAGAAATCGATGTCAGACATAAGACGAACGTATCAGTTAGGACAGTGTGGCGAAATTTAGCGTTAATGAGCTATGGCAGCAGACGAACGACGCCGAATGCCTTTGTTGGTTCAAATGGTTCAAATGGCTCTGAGCACTATGGGACTTAACATCTATGGTCATCAGTCCCCTAGAACTTAGAACTACTTAAACCTAACTAACCTAAGGACATCACACAACACCCAGTCATCACGAGGCAGAGAAAATCCCTGACCCCGCCCGGGAATCGAACCCGGGAACCCGGGCGCGGGAAGCGAGAACGCTACCGCACGACCACGAGCTGCGGACAATGCCTTTGTTGACAGCACAACATCACCTGCAGCCTCTCTCCTGCGATCGTGACCATATCAGTTGGACGCTAGGCGTCTGGAAAGGCATTGCCTGCCGGCCGCGGTGGTCTAGCGGTTCTGGCGCTGCAGTCCGGAACCGCGGGACTGCTACGGTCGCAGGTTCGAATCCTGCCTCGGGCATGGGTGTGTGTGATGTCCTTAGGTTAGTTAGGTTTAAGTAGTTCTAAGTTCTATGGGACTTATGACCTAAGATGTTGAGTCCCATAGTGCTCAGAGCCATTTGAGCCAAAGGCATTGCCTGGTTAGACAAGTCCCGATTACAATTGGTAAGAGCTGATGGTAGCGTTCGAGTGTGACGTAGACCCGACGAAGCCATGGGCTCAATTTGTTAACAAGGCACTGTGCGAGGTGGTGATAACTTCATATTGGAGTTGGCTCTGTTTGCATGGAATAGACTGGGTTCTCTGGTCCAACTGAATCGATCATTGACTGGAAATGGTTATGTCCGGCTACTTGGGGAAAATCTGCACTTCATGTTCCCAAACAATGATGGAATTTTTATGGATGACAATGCGCCTAGTCACCGGGCGGCTACAGTTGTTCGCTATTGGTCTGAAGAACATTCTGGACAGTTCGAGCGAATGATTTGGACACCCAGACTGCCGATATGAATTTCATCGAACATAACTTTTGTCCCCTCCGTGTACAACCGTTATAATTTTTAAAAAATGGCATGATTGTCTGCAAGGACCCAAGAGGCAGGTTCAGGCACCTAAATGGAGAAGGTTTTCCTATCCTTCCCCATTTTCATGTCAAATTTATGTCCTGAAGCGCACTAGATTTCTGTGAGGCAACTATGACGTCGTACTCAGCACACAACATGACAGGCAGGTTCTTTATCAAATTGTAGTGGACTTGGACGTCACACGTAAGAACATAACAATGAAATGTTATTAAAAATCTCTGAAACAATTCCATTAAGTCTTTGTTCGTTTACGGATTTTACGTCGTGTTTTTCCGATTGCAGATGTTGAAAAAAATGTGGATGGGTTGTCACTGTCTTTGGTGTGCTAATTGTGTCTAATGCTGAAATTTCTACGGGTCTGTCCTATGTAGAATTTGTGCCATGTGTTATATGAAATTTAATAAAGGTCTTCGCTGTTATATATGGGAATTGACGAGTGGCTTTGTAGATTTTGTGTTTGTGGCTGTCTCTGTTTTGATATCAAAGGCGATGTTGGTTTTGTTGAATAATTTTGTTTGACATGTTTCCTAGATAACTTGTGGTGGTTACGCATGTTGCTTTCTCCTTTATCGTTGTGTGTGTGTGTGTGCGTGTGTGTGTGTGTGTGTTCAGTGTTATTTCTGTATGCCTGCTGAGTCATTTTGGTTCTGTTTTGCTGTAGCATAGTTCTGGTATAATTTGGGGGTCATACTCGTTTTGTTGGGCTATGTATCCTAGGATTTTTATTTCCTTCTGAACTGCTTTGTCTTTTGGTGTTAGATTTCCCAGTCAGTTAAGGGTCGTGTGGAGATATGCGAGTTTGTTGGTTTTGGGATGACATAAGTGTGCGCAATACAGTCCGTTGTGTTAGGCTTCCTGCAAATTTCAAAATAATGTTTTTTTGTTGATATTCTTAATAGTTAACTCGAAGAAGTTAACTGTTTTGTTAGTTTCGTGTTTTATGGTATCATTTTCGGGTGTAACTGATTCAGAGCTATATGTATTTCCTCTGTGTCAATGGGATTACCTTCTATAAGCATTAAGGTGTCGTTTATGTACCTGTAGTAGTACTGCATGTAATTTTTTATTTGTTAAGTTTTTCGTTTTGAAGAATTTTTCTCCAAACTGTTAAAGGGATATGTCAGCTATGCTTCCAGCAATGCTACATTCCATACCGACACCACCATTTGTTTATATACACTCCTGGAAATGGAAAAAAGAACACATTGACACCGGTGTGTCAGACCCACCATACTTGCTCCGGACACTGCGAGAGGGCTGTACAAGCAATGATCACACGCACGGCACAGCGGACACACCAGGAACCGTGGTGTTGGCCGTCGAATGGCGCTAGCTGCCCAGCATTTGTGCACCGCCGCCGTCAGTGTCAGCCAGTTTGCCGTGGCATACGGAGCTCCATCGCAGTCTTTAACACTGGTAGCATGCCGCGACAGCGTGCACGTGAACCGTATGTGCAGTTGACGGACTTTGAGCGAGGGCGTATAGTGGGCATGCGGGAGGCCGGGTGGACTTACCGCCGAATTGCTCAACACGTCGGGCGTGAGGTCTCCACAGTACATCGATGTTGTCGCCAGTGGTCGGCGGAAGGTGCACGTGCCCGTCGACCTGGGGCCGGACCGCAGCGACCCACGGATGCACGCCAAGACCGTAGGATCCTACGCAGTGCCGTAGGGGACCGCACCGCCACTTCCCAGCAAATTAGGGACACTGTTGCTCCTGGGGTATCGGCGAGGACCATTCGCAACCGTCTCCATGAAGCTGGGCTACGGTCCCGCACACCGTTAGGCCGTCTTCCGCTCACGCCCCAACATCGTGCAGCCCGCCTCCAGTGGTGTCGCGACAGGCGTGAATGGAGGGACGAATGGAGACGTGTCGTCTTCAACGATGAGAGTCGCTTCTGCCTTGGTGCCAATGATGGTCGTATGCG
This sequence comes from Schistocerca cancellata, assembly GCF_023864275.1. Taxonomy (NCBI): domain Eukaryota; kingdom Metazoa; phylum Arthropoda; class Insecta; order Orthoptera; family Acrididae; genus Schistocerca; species Schistocerca cancellata. Next base: position 95,068,323 of record NC_064629.1, on the reverse strand, counting down.
TGTTTGGCGGCGTGCAGGTGAGCGCCACAATATGGACTGCATACGACCGAGGCACACAGGGCCAACACCCGGCATCATGGTGTGGGGAGCGATCTCCTACACTGGCCGTACACCACTGGTGATCGTCGAGGGGACACTGAATAGTGCACGGTACATCCAAACCGTCATCGAACCCATCGTTCTACCATTCCTAGACCGGCAAGGGAACTTGCTGTTCCAACAGGACAATGCACGTCCGCATGTGTCCCGTGCCACCCAACGTGCTCTAGAAGGTGTAAGTCAACTACCCTGGCCAGCAAGATCTCCGGATCTGTCCCCCATTGAGCATGTTTGGGACTGGATGAAGCGTCGTCTCACGCGGTCTGCACGTCCAGCACGAACGCTGGTCCAACCGAGGCGCCAGGTGGAAATGGCATGGCAAGCCGTTCCCCAGGACTACATCCAGCATCTCTACGATCGTCTCCATGGGAGAATAGCAGCCTGCATTGCTGCGAAAGGTGGATATACACTGTACTAGTGCCGACATTGTGCATGCTCTGTTGCCTGTGTCTATGTGCCTGTGGTTCTGTCAGTGTGATCATGTGATGTATCTGACCCCAGGAATGTGTCAATAAAGTTTCCCCTTCCTGGGACAATGAATTCACGGTGTTCTTATTTCAATTTCCAGGAGTGTACTTTATTGTCCAATTCTAAGTAATTTTGGTTTTATTAGTTAATTTTAGTATTATTAGCTGTATAATTTCTGCGGTGGTATGTATCGGAATTTTTTGTATTTTAGTAGGTTTTGTTCTATGATATCTATTGTTTCCCGGATTTGTATATTCGTGTACAGGTTAGTAATATCGAAAGAAACAAATCTTACATTTGGGGGTATTTTTATGTCGTTGTTTGTAAGCCATTGTTCTGGAATTCTTTATTGTATGCTTTTTATTGTTTATGGAAGACTTGTTCTGTTTAAGACTTTCCCGACGTAGTAACTGCTTCAATGTTCACGGGCATCGCGTCGCATAATGTTGTGGAAGCTGCACAATATTTCAACGAGACAGCTGTTCGTCATCATCAGGTGCTTACTGACGTGTTACTGTTTTTCTTTTTTTTTTCCTTTATTGATTTTCGATTCCCCCCGAAGGGAGGGGGGGGGGGGCTGGCAGCAGCTTAGTACGCCGTTCTTCAGCCTACAGAATTTTTAAAACATATGAAGAAGACAATAAACAATAAAACCAAGCGATAAAACGGTGACTTAAATTGTAAAACTGCAGAAAATTGTGGGAAGTTGAAATATAAAACAAAGGGTTTGCGATGCTAATAAAATACTCAGGAAGCATACAGGTTAGGTTAGTGTTGTTTAACGTCCCGTCGACAACGAGGTCATTAGAGACGGAGCACAAGCTCGGGTTAGGGAAGGATGGGGAAGGAAATCGGCCGTGCCCTTTCAAAGGAACCATCCCGGCATTTGCCTGAAACGTTTTAGGGAAATTACGGAAAACCTAAATCAGGATGGCTGGAGACGGGATTGAACCGTCGTCCTCCCGAATGCGAGTCCAGTGTGCTAACCACTGCGCAGGAAGCATACAGGTAAAATAGTAGACAGACAATTAAAAAACACGTCGAAAGTCTGGGTTCTGTTCGCAAGACATAAAAATCACACCCAGCGACAGTATGATTTCCGTTCGCAACACTTCGGAAAAGACAGGCAACACTTAACACTCACTGGACACACTGCATTAAAAAGTTGGCACGAAGACGACACACCACAGCCAAGGGCAGATGGGGGGGGGGGGAGAGGGGGACCTGGACAGATGAGGGGAAAAAAAGGAGGGACGAGAGGAAAAACGAATTGGGGGGGGAGGGGGGAACCGACGGAGGGAGAGGACTCATAAGGGGGGGCAGGCAGACATGAGAGGGAATGGAGAAAGGCAGAGGAGGGGAATACAAAAGGACTCAGGGGAGAGAAGGGAGGCAGGTAGAGGGTAGATGGGGAAGAACAGAATGGGAAAGGGAGCCTGGGAAAAGGACAGAGGAATGGAGGGGGAGGTGAGGATCAGAGTTGATAGGAGGGATAAATGGAGGGAGAGAGGGCATTATCTGGGAGGGTAGTCGATAGAAGCCACCTTGGGAAAGGAGATGAAGGAATGTAGAGATGGAGGGTAGGGGGGACGCAATGGTGAAGGCATGGCAGAGGGCGGGGGTTGGAGAGGAGCAACCAGGGGATGAGGGGGATCAAAGTGGCAGGAGGTGTAGAGTACGCAGATATGTTCGAGGAATAGCAGCAGATGGGGGAAGGGAATCAGGTCATAGAGGATACGCATGGGGGATGGGAGGCGTATACGGAAGGTGAAGTGGAGTGCATGGTGCTTGAGGATCTGGAGGAACTTATAGAATTTGGAGTGGGGGGCAGATATCCAGGAAGGACAGGCATAACAAAGGATGGAACAGATTAAGAATTTGTGGGTGTGCAGGATGGTAGAGGGGTTCAATCCCCATGTCCAGCCAGAGAGGAGTTTGAGGAGTCGGAGGTGGTTGTGGCTTTGGATTGGATGGAGTGGAGATGAGGGATCCAGGTGAGGTGACAGTCAATGGTGAGGCCAAGGTAGGTGAGGAAGGGGGTGAGGCGGACAGGACGGGCGCAGATGGTAAGGGAGAAATCAAGGAGCTGGAAGGAGTGAGTGATATGACCTACGATGATTGCCTGGGCCCTGGAAGGATTGATTTTCAGAAGCCACTTGTTATGCCATGCGGCAAAAAGGTCAAGATGATTCTGGAAAAGGCATTGAGACCATTGAAGGGTAGGAGCCAGGGCAAGGAAGGTGGTGTCATCGGCATACTGCAGGAGGTGTACTGGAGGAGGGGGGGGGGTGGTTGGTGCATATCTGCCATGTACAGGAGATAGAGGAGAGCTGAGAGGACAGAGCCCTGTGGCACACCCGCAGAGGGGTAGAAGATGCTGAAATTGGCATTATCGATTGTAACATAGGAGGGGTGGTGGGAGAGGAAGGAGGCAATCAGATGGACATAGTTGACAGGAAGGGTGCAGGTCTGAAGTTTAAACAGGAGACCGGGATGCCAGACACGGTCGTAGGCCTTTTCATGGTCGAAGGAGGCAAAAATGGCAGAGCGACGGGAGTTAAGCTGGAGGGAGAGGAGGCGAGTGAGGGGTAGGAGTTGGTCATCGGCAGAGAAGGAAGGTTAAAAGCCACATTGGGTGTTGGGGAGGAGGTGGTGTCGGTGGAGGTGGTGATGGATGCGCCATGTAAGGATGGATTCCCTGAGCTTGCAGAACACCAAGTTGTGAGATATAGGGTGATAGGGAGGCATCAGATGGAGGCTTGTTGGGTTTGGAGAACATCAGGATATGATTGTGGCAAGGATTATGTTGTAGAGGGTGGCAAGGACTGCAAGGAATGAAGGTTGCGTTTAGTGTGGAGTGTGAGGCTGATGTCCTGTGTAGTGATGGGAGTGTTAAGTTCAGATGGTGATGTGTGTCCCAAGCACTAGAAGCTAGGAACAAGGGAAGGAACAGAGGTATCCGTATGGTCGATGACGTCAGGGAAGAGGGAATAATCAAATTTGGGATCATCTGGGATGGAACAAACATTGGACAGGTGAGAGGCAAAGTAGTTGGCCCTACTGAAGTTGTCAGGAAAGGGATGGTCATCAAGGAGGAGAGGGTACTGGTAGGAGGGGTGGTTCCCAGTAAGGTGATGGAAAGCAGACCAGTACTTGGAAGAATTTATTGGGAGTGTGGTGTTGAGTTGTGTACATGTCTGTCACCAAGCGCGACGTTTCTTTGCAGTAAGCATGTTGCGGATGTGTCGTTGTTATTGCCAGTGGCAAGTGAGTGTGTTCCAGTCATGAGTGCAGAGAAAAGAGCGGTAGACGCAGAGGGATTCACAAAGGAGAAGGATGGCCTGCAGGGGCAGGGCTGGGCAGTGAGTGTGGATAGCTTTGGTAGGGATATGGGTGGCGACGGCGTCAGAGAAGGTCTGGTGCAGGAAGGCAGCAGTACGGGAGATGTCATCAGGAGATTGGAGGATAAGGTCGTGGCCTTCCACCTGGGTGTGAATGGAGTCCTTGTAGGTATCCCAGTTGGCACAGGAGTAATCACAAACAAGTTTAAGAGGGATGTCAGGGCGAGGAGTATGGTGAGGATGGCGACCATTAGAGATAGTGAGGAGAAAGGGAGCATGGTCACTGCCAGGTCAGGACATTTGCAGTGATGCGCCCAAGGAGGTTGGGAGAGGCGAGTATCACTTCGGGAGTGGTGTTGGATTCAGGTCGGGTGTGCTGGGGGAGGGGAACCAGGTCTCCCTGGAGGGTGGTGAAAAACCGACGCCACTGCTGGAGGTCAGCAGGAGCACAGCTGTAGATATTGAGGTCAGTAGCAATCGAGTAGGTGGAGAATGTGCGGTTAATGTGGGCTAGGAAATCGTATGGGATGGGGGTTCAAGGTCGGACATAAATGGTGGCACAGGTGATGATAAGGGTGGGGAAGAAGAGGCTGAGGGTGAGATGCTCAGCAGGATTGTTGAGGAGAGGTTGGGGCTGAACAGGGAGGTGCTTGAGGTGGCCTATAGCAACCCCACGACGTGCTAGAGGGTACAGTTTAACAGTGCGGTGTAGGGTGTAAGGAGCTATGGAGATGGAGATATGGGGTTGAAGGAAGGTTTCATTTAGGATTAAGGCATCCACACTGTGGTGATGGAGGGTGTGGAGAAAGAGGAGTTTGTGGGTGGGCAGGGAGGGGATATTATGGTACATGATAATGTAGTGTTGTTGCACCATGGGAGGGGAGAGTTAGATGAGGGTAGTGAGGGGGATGAAGGTGAAGTGGGCCTGGTTGTGGGAGTCGGTGGCGTAGGTGGTAAGATGGAAGATGGAACGGGCAGTGAGGGCTATTTGGGTAAGGGTGTGAGAGCGTTGGAAGGGATGGATATTTTGGAGCACAATGGTAATGAAATGGATGATGTCCTTTGCAGTAGGGGGAGGGCAGAGCGAGTTGTTGGGGTGGATGGGGTCATCAATGGGACGGACAGGGATTGTGAGCTCAGGGGTGACAGGAGGAAGTTTACACTTCGAGGAGTAGCTAGGATGAGGTTCATTATGGTGTTGGAGGAGGGGGGAGAGGTGAGATTGGGACAGTTCTTTAAGAAGTGTTATGCTTTGCAGTGGGGACAGGTAGGAGGATTCTTGCAGGCAGAGGTAACATGGTCATTGTACTTGAGGCAGCATTGGCAGTGGTAGGATTGGACTGGGGAATGGGAGGGGTCCACTTTGAGACGGCGACTGTATATGAGGGCTCCCTCTGTAAGGAGGCAGTCAGTGGAGGAGGAGGATTTAGTGAATATCTACATTAGGTAAGTCAGCCCAGCATCATTAAAGATGTGATGGGCCGAGTGGATTTCAATGTTGGGCTGGGAGTTGAGTTCCGCCAACACCTCAGCCTCCGTGACCATGGGGCTAAGCTTCATGATCATGGCAGTGAAGGTTGGCGGACGTTGGGAGGGTTGAGGCTGTCGGGGAGAGGACGGGGTGTGGTAGGGAGTGAGTGTGGCTCATTGGCCAAATTGGATATGTGGGATTCAGGAGAGGAGATCGGTTTGGAAGAAAGCATTGGGGGATTTAATGAGGACCAAGTCTTTGCGAGAAATGAGAAGGGAGATGGGGGTATTGGGGAAGTATTTACGGATGGCCAGGGTGAGGGTGAGGGCATCAAGGAATTGAGGGTCAGGATTGGAGAGGACAAAGGTGTGGGTGACAGGTGTGGCACGGGTGGGGGTCGGGGTCGCGTCCATGGAGGTGGGTGGGTCATAGGGATAAGGGGTTTTCTTTGTGGAGATTATGGGGTAAGGGTCAACATTAGGGCGTTTGGAAGGTTTCATGACGTGTTGCTGCAATGGCTCGCCAATATATACGCTGACTCGGTAGAAGAGCGCAGGCGCCAAGGGTTAAGGCTGTAGTATTACGTCATCATAGACGAATCCTAGAGCCATACAAACGGACCACGGGCTTCTCATTCGCGACGCAGGAAAAGCGCGGCCGCAAATAGCGGCCCAGCACGCGTGCGGGCAGAGTTTTGGCGCCCAGTTTAAGTGTGCAGACTTCGATCCTCCGTCCGTTTGATTCCGCTTCGTTCGACTGCGGCCGACGATGCCTTAGTACCCCAGTACTGGTTCCCAAACCTTGCTGAGTTGTAATCCCGTGTCTCTATTGATCACGTTGTTACTTATACGAATTTCGACTTCTTCTTTAATGATGGAGTCCCAGTACGTGGAAGTGGACGAACGGATCTTTGTCTCTGCGCAGTTCATGCGGTGTCCCGTGTCAAGACAGTGTTCAGCCACAGTAGACTTTTCTGGCTGACCAAATCTGGTGTGACGTCTATGTTCCGCACATCTATCCTTAACAGTGCGACACGTCTGGCCAATGTATGATTTCCCACACTGGCAGGGGATTTTATATATCCCTGGTCTCCTTACACCTAGGTCGTCTTTAACAGAACCCAGCTAGTTTGCTCACGCGCTGCAGGGCAGAAGACATATTTTATTTGATGTTTTTTGAACAGCTCGCCAATCTTAAAGGACACGCCACCAAAATTCGGTAGAAAAACCATCCTCTTGCAGTTCTCTGTATCTTCTGGCTATTCTCGAGATTTAGTGCGTGCAGGGTTAAGTGCACTACGGATCTATTTACCAGAGTAACCGTTTTGTACAAATGGTTCAAATGGCTCTGAGCACTATAGGACTTAACTTCTAAGGTCATCAGTCCCCTAGAACTTAGAACTACTTAAACCTAACTAACCTAAGGACATCACACACATCCATGCCCGAGGCAGGATTCGAACCTGCGACCGTAGAAGCCGCGCGGTTCCAGACTGTAGCGCCTTTAACCGCTTGGCCACCACGGCCGGCGTTTTGTACAAATACGGAGCGCAGATGGCTGAGCTCTCCTGATAAGCTCCCTGCATTAGAGATAATTCTAGCCCTATGAACGAGAGTCCGCAACACGCCACTGCGTTGAGATGGGTGATGACAGCTCGTTGCTGGTGGATACAGGTCAGTGTGAGTCGGTTTGCGAAACACTCTATGACCCAAGCAACCATTTTCTATTTTGCGGACCAAGACATCAAGAAACGGGAGGTCTGCATTCTTCTCCACTTCCATGGTGAAGCAAATGTTGGGATGGAGGGAATTAAGATGTTTCAGAAATGCTGGAAGCGTTGCTGTTCCATGTGGTCAAACTACAAAAGTGTCGTCCACATATCTCCAGAAACATTTATGTTTCATCACCGCTGACTAAAGTGCTTTTTCCTAGAAGTCTTCAAAAAGGGTTCAAATGACTCTGAGAACTATGGGACTTAACTGCTGAGGTCACCAGTCCCCTAGAACCTAGAACTACTTAAACCTAACTAACCTAAGGACATCACACACATCCATGCCAGAGGCAGGATTCGAACCTGCGACCGTAGCAGTCGCGCGGTTCCGGACTGAAGCGCCTAGAACCGCGCAGCTAGAAGTCTTCCATAAAATGGTTAGCTACTACGGGGGGTAAAGGGGTACAAATAGCAACACCGTCAGTCTGCTCAAAATATTGTTCGTTAAATAAAAAGTACTTCGAGGTAAGCACATCTTTGAACAGATGTAAAATGTCCTCATCCAACTTAGCTCCTAGAAATTGTAATGACTCCACCAGGGGTACTCGTGTGAACAAAGAGGCCACATAGAAAGTCACTAAAATGTAAGTTGGTTCAAGACACAAATTCTTCAGTCGTTGTATAAAATCTGAGTTTCGAATGTAATGCTCACATTTTCCTACCAGTGGGCTTAGAAGAGAAGCCAGGTAATATGTTGGGGCTCCTATATTGCTCATGATGGGGCGAAAAGGAACCCCTTCCTTATGGATCTTAGGCAGCCCATAAATTCGTGGTGGAGCAGGCGCTTGTACTCTTAAGTTCTTTTTAAGATGTTCAGAACCTAGCTGGATTTGAGGAGCGCTGATGTCTTCCGTTGTACTGCGTCAATTGGATCCTTCTGGAGACGGCGATACGCTGAGTCCTGCAGTAAATCCGTCATCTTACCGAAATAGGATGTTGCAAGCAACGTCTACGATGAAGTAATACCGTAGCCGTAACCCTTGGCGCCTGTGCTCTTCTACCGAGTTAGCGTATACAGGATGTTACAAAAAGGTACGGCCAAACTTTCAGGAAACATTCCTCACACACAAAGAAAGAAAATATGTTATGTGGACATGTGTCCGGAAACGCTTAATTTGAATGTTAGAGCTCATTTTATTTTGGGCCCCATCTTCTTGCACCTACGCTCAATGGACACGTTATCATGATTTCATACGGGATACTCTACCTATGCTGCTAGAACATGTGCCTTTACAAGTACGACACAACATGTGGTTTATGCACGATGGAGCTCCTGCACATTTCAGTCGAAGTGTTCGTACGCTACTCAACAACAGATTCGGTGACCGATGGATTGGTAGAGGCGGACCAATTCCATGGCCTCCACGCTCTCCTGACCTCAACCCTCTTGGCTTTCATTTATGGGGGCATTTGAAAGCTCTTGTCTACGCAACCCCGGTACCAAATGTAGAGACTCTTCGTGCTCGTATTGTGGACGGCTGTGATACAATACGCCATTCTCCAGGGCTGCATCAGCGCATCAGGGATTCCATGCGACGGAGGGTGGAGGCATGTATCCTCGCTAACGGAGGACATTTTGAACGTTTCCTGTAACAAAGTGTTTGAAGTCACGCTGGTACGTTCTGTTGCTGTGTGTTTCCATTCCATGATTAATGTGATTTGAAGAGAAGTAATAAAATGAGCTCTAACATGGAAAGTAAGCGTTTCCGGACACATGTCCACATAACATATTTTCTTTCTTTATGTGTGAGGAATGATTCCTGAAAGTTTGGCCGTACCTTTTTGTAACACCCCGTATAGCTGCGTGCTATATACATGCTCTTGGAGCTCTGTTATCAGCCTGTTACGGTCGTTCTGTAGACCGCGGTTCCAGAAGGCTGGACGACGGAATCTCTCACTTGTAGTGCGCTATTGATGCGTACAGCACAAAACCTTTTTTGATTATGGCTGCAGACACCATCTGAGAGATTATAATCAAAGCTGGACAATTCTTCCGCTTGAGGAGAATCAAAGTATCATAACCGTCACGAGTGTGAGGGCAGAAAGCATGCAAGAATGTTGCTGCAGATCTTCAGATGATTCAAATGGCTCTAAGCACTATGGGACTTAACATCTGAGGTCATCAGTCCCCTAGACTTAGAACTACTTAAACCTAACTAACCTAAGGACACCACACACATCCATGCCCGAGGCAGGATTCGAATCTGCGACCGTAGCAGCAGCGCCTCTACGAATCCACCGGTCACCGAATCTGTTATTGAGAAGCGTACGAACACTTCGACTGAAATGTGCAGGAGCTCCATCGTGCATGAACCACATATTGTGTCGTACTTGTGAAAGCACATGTTCTAGCAGCACAGGTAGAGTATCCCGTATGAAATCATGATAACGTGCTCCATTGAGCGTAGGTGGAAGAACATGGTCCCCAATCAAGACATCACCAACAATGCCTGCCCAACGTTCACAGAAAATCTGTGTTGATGACGTGATTGCACAATTTCGTGCGGATTGTCCTCAGCCCACACATGTTGATTGTGAAAATTTACAATTTGATCACGTTGGAATGAAGCCTCATGCGTAAAGAGAACATTTGCACTGAAATGAGGATTGACACATTGTTGGATGAACCATTCGCAGAAGAGTACCCGTGGAGGCCAATCAGCTGCCGATAGTGCCTGCACACGCTGTACATGGTACAGAAACAACTGGTTCTCCCGTAGCATTCTCCATACAGTGACGTGGTCAACGTTACCTTGTACAGCAGCAACTTCTCTGACGCTGACATTAGGGTTATCGTCAACTGCACGAAGAATTGCCTCGTCCATTGCCGGTGTCCTTGTCGTTCTAGATCTTCCCCAGTCGCGAGTCATAGGCTGGAATGTTCCGTGCTCCCCAAGACGCCGATCAATTGCTTCGAACGTCTTCCTGTCGGGACACCTTCGTTCTGGAAATCTGTCTCGAAACAAACGTACTGCGCCACGGCTATTGCCCCGTGCTAATCCATACACCAAATGGGCATCTGCCAACTCCGCGTTTGTAAAGATTGCACTGACTGCAAAACCACATTCAGGATGAACACTAACCTGTTGATGCTACGTACTGATGTGCTTGATGCTAGTACTGTAGAGCAGTGAGTCGCATGTCAACACAAGCACCGAAGTCAACATTACCTTCCTTCAATTGAGCCAACTGGCGGGGAATCGAGGAAGTACAGTACATACTGACGAAACTAAAATGAGCTCTAACATGGAAATTAAGCGTTTCCGGACGCATGTCCACATAACATCTTTTCTTTCTTTGTGTGAGAAATGTTTCCTGGAAGTTTGGCTGTACCTTCTTGTAACACCCTGTATATTGGCGAGCCATTGCAACAACACGTCAGTAAGCACCTGGTGATGACGAGCAGCTGTCTCGTTGAAATATTGTGCAGCTCCCATAAAATTATCCGACGCGATGCCCGTGAACGATTGAAGTATGTAAAACGTATTAAGAAGGTTGTTTAATTTCTTTCTTGTGTAATATGTGGGGCCGTTAATATTGTCTACTACAGGACATATAGGATGAGATTTTTTGTGTTTCTTTGGCTGTCTGCGGAATTTTTGTGTCTAGGATTCATATTCTGTAAGTATTGTGTGGCATGTTTTTATGGTTTTCTTTGTTTGTGCTACAAATGTCATTAACTTTTTGTATATAGCCATATTCATTGATGGCCACGCGGGATTAGCCGAGCGGTCTAGGGCGCTGCAGTCATGGACTGTGCGACTGGTCCCGGCGAAGGTTCGTGTCCTCCCTCGGGCATGGGTGTGTGTGTTTGTCCTTAGGATAATTTAGGTTAAGTAGTGTGTAAGCTTAGGGACTGATGACATATTCATTGATGACGACTAGACTATTACCTTTACCTGATTTAATTGCTAGAGCGTTGTTACTCTTTAGTTCTTCATTAATTTGGCGTGGTGCTTTATTAGCTGAACATGTATTGTAGCTATTCCTGATTTTGAGCTTTCTTCTGTTTCATTCGCTGTTTTGATAGTTATTTCATTATGTTGTTTTATAGGCAAATTTGTTAAGTCTATTGCTACTTTTTCAGGTGTTAGTAACTGTTTTTGTTGTGTATTGTGGAATCTACGTTCAACAGTATACTTTAACCCGTTATCCAATAGGTTTTGTTCTTGAACACTGAGAGGAATTTCAGTCATATTGTTCGTTCTTTTTGAAAATTGAATGGAGATATTATGTTGTTAACTTTGGTAATGGAGTGCTGTGTTTCAGTGAGGATTTTGATTTTATTTTTGTATGTCAATTTGATCTGGAAGCCAATGTTATGTACGTGCGTATTTATAAAGTGTAAAATTTCGTCAAATACTAACATCGCTATGGGATGTAGCACTGCTGGAACCACAGCGGACATATTCATCTACATCTACCTACATACTCCGCAATCCACCAGACGGTGCGTGGCGGAGGGTACCTCGTACCACAACTAGCATCTTCTCTCCCTGTTCCACTCCGAAACAGAACGAGGGAAAAATGACTGCCTATATGCCTCTGTACGAGCCCTAATCTCTTTTATCTTAGCTTTGTGGTCCTTTCGCGAAATGTAAGTTGGCGTCAGTAAAATTGTACTGCAGTCAGCCTCAAATGCTGGTTCTCTAAATTTCCTCAGTAGTGAATCACGAAAAGAACGCCTCCTTTCCTCTAGAGACTCCCACCCGAGTTCCTGAAGCATTTCCGTAACACTCGTGTGATGATCAAACATACCAGTAACAAATCTAGCAGCCCGCCTCTGAATTGCTTCTCTGTCCTCCCTCAATCCGACCTGATAGAGATCCCAAACGCTCCAGCAGTACTCAAGAATAGGTCGTATTAGTGTTTTATAAGCGGTTTCCTTTACAGATGAACCACATCTTCCCAAAATTCTACCAATGAACCGAAGATGATTATCCGCCTTCCCCACAACTCCCATTACATGCTTGTCCCTCTTCATATCGCTCTGCAATGTTATGCCCAAATATTTAATCGACGTGACTGTGTCAAGCGCTACACTACTAATCGAGTATTCAGACATTACAGGATTCTTTTTCCTATTCATCTGCATTAGTTTACATTTATCTATATTTAGAGTTAGCAGCCATTCTTTACACAAATCACAAATCCTGTCCAAGTCATCTTGTATCCTCCTACAGTCACTCAACGACGACACCTTCCCGTAATCCTTAATAGCTTGGAAGAAAAATACTTCAAATCTAAAAGCATAACAGATCAAAAAAGCGTATACTACTATAGATACGTAGACGACACTTTAATGCCTATAGAAGGTAACCTCACTTATATAGAGGAAATACATAGAGCACTCAATCAATTACAGTCGAATCAGTTAGACACTAAACTAACAACACAATTAACTTTCTGGAGCACAGAAACGAAGAACTGAAATGGACTCACCATTTATTTAAAATGAAAAATACAGTGAAAATACATTTATAGAAGATGTTGAAAGTGACCCCCTACAACATGAATATAGCTGTGCATGTCTAGGCATATTCAGATACATCCGGCGTGTATTTCGGATACCGATGGCGATAACTTCACGGCTGATGTCGTTTAGTTCCTGTATTGTGCGTGGATTTGTTTCTAGACCTTGCTCTTCAGGTGTCCCCACAGGAGAACTTCATGTGTTGTATGATCCGGCGAACGTGGTGGCCACAAATGTTTGCTGACGGTTAGTTCCTCAGTGAAGACATCATGGACTCGTTCCAGGGTTTCCTTAGACGTGTGGTACGTCGCCCCATCTTGCTGGAAGAAGCAATATTGTCCACCATATGCAGGCAGCTCAGCACAAAACATATCAATAATTTTCCCGCATATGCAACCGTGTTGAAGGTAGTGTCAATAATATCAGTCCAATGATGTGTGTTATTGTTGCACCGCAATAAACGCCGACTATTTCATAATGGAGTGGCTGTTGACACACAATGTTAGGGTTCTCCGTTGCCGTCCGCAGCTCGTGATCGTGCGGTAGCGTTCTTGCTTCCCACGCCTTGGTTCCCGGGTTCGATTCCCGGCGGGGTCAGGGATTTTCTCTGCCTCGTGATGACTGGGTGTTGTGTGCTGTCCTTAGGTTAGTTAGGTTTAAGTAGTTCTAAGTTCTAGGGGACTGATGACCATAGATGTTAAGTCCCATAGTGCTCAGAGCCATTTTTTTCTGCGTTGCCCAATGCCTCGTGTTCTGTAAACTCACATGGCCGGAAAGATGAAACCGTCCTTCATCACTCAAAATGTAATGGAAATGGTCTAACAAACCGTCGTTGATGTTATTCAAAAGCTACGTGTAGTAATCTACATGTTTCTGAGTGTCATTCATCCGTAAGTGCTGCACAACAGTCACACGATATGACTTGAAATTAAGACCTTTTAATGTCTACAATAACTTTTGGTATGAAAACTGAAGGAATTACTTATCGTTTTACGTTTTGCACAGATACGTAGGTGTCGCAATTTTTATACAGACCTTGTACTGCTCTCTTTGCTGGCATTCCTTTATCCGTATACTTGATCCCAAAAATTTCGCAGTTTCCTTAGTCGAATCTTTTTTCATATATTCTCCGCAATTTCAATTCCTTCTTCTGTCGACAAAGTCATTTTGCAGACCGCAAAGAGAAACGTCTAACTTCACTGATGAGACAAACTGAAATGCTGACAGGAGACTACTAACAGTCGACTATTTCATAAAACTGTACATTCCTGTAGCTGTTAACTCTATTTCAGAAGCCGAAAAATCGCATTCGCATTCACATGGGAGACGGGCTACTTTTAACTGCGCTCTCTTGTATGAGCACTGCGGTTTTGTGTTTTCCATAATAGCACTGTTGCGATTTTTCAAGACTTTTGTGAAAACTTTTTTGAAATTAGAGAGTAAATTGATGGGACGGTAGTTCTTCAAATCATGAATACTTTCTTTTTTGTGTAGAACTATTATCTCTGCTTTGTTCCAGCAGGCGGGGATGTTGCTTTTTTGTATATAAGTAGTAAATATTTAAACCAGATGAGCCAAGACTTAATGAGCACTGCCTACGGCGCATGATGCTTCTGCGAGCTCCTGAATCGGTGAGGAAAGTATGAGTATGTAAGCGAAATAGAGTCGAATGGGGGGGGGGGGGAGGGGATAATTCTAGCAAACGGGGAAACCTTCCGATATGAGCAACTTTGACAATGACTAGATTGTTGTGACCTGGACCTGTAAACGAACATTTCGGAATCGGTGAAGACGGTCGGCTGTTGGCGTGCTACTGTCTTGAGCATCTGTGAAAAGTGGTTGAAAGACAGTAAAACAAATATTAAGCCGACAAGGTACCGGACGTCCACGACACATCGCAAAGCATGGAGAACGGAGGCTTGTCCACTCTGTAAAACAGTATAGGCGGCCATCTGTCCCAGATCTGACAGCGAGGTACAATGCTTGTGCAGGCATAGCTGTTCCGGATGGCTTCGTCCAGTGCATGTTGAACACCGGGTTCCGCAGCAGACGACACCTACACGTGCTCTTTCCATTTTGACCAAAACGACATCGATGATTACGGTTGAGATGGGTACTGGATCATCGACATTGGTCGTGAATCGATGGCAACGCGTTACCTGTCGGATAAATCGCGTTTCTTGTTACACCAGGCCGATGGTCGAGTCCCGATACGGCGTCATTAAGGTAATCTGTTGCTCGAAACGTGCACCGAGCCCGGTGGCAGCGGTATTATGCTGTGGAGGACGTCCACCTGGGGTTTCACGGAACCTGTGACAGTAGCCGAAGGCACGAGGAAAGCTGAATACTACGTGAACAATATTGCGAATCACCTGCATCCCTTCATGCTTGATGTCTTCCTGACGGTGATGACATCTTCCAGCAAGATGTCTGTCCGTTTTACAGGGCCGGTTGCGTGTTACAATGGTTTGACGAAGAGATTAGTGAACTCACGTTGATATCTTGGCCACCGAATTCGCGTGATGTGAACCAGACAGAACACATCTGGGATGCTATCAGGTCGCGCAGGACTAGCCGAGCGGTCTTGGGCGCTGCAGCCATAGACTGTGCGGCTGATCCCGGCGGAGGTTCGAGTCCTCCCTCGGGCATGGGTGTGTGTGTTTGTCCTTAGGACAACTTAGGTTAAGTAGTGTGTAAGCTTAGGGACTGATGACCTTAGCAGTCAAGCGCCCACTTCACGCCCGCAAACCACTGCCTTGTAACGTAAGGGAATAGCATGACCAGTGCGCAAGCATCTGGTGCCACATACCTCCTGAAACATACCAAGCATTTCTCTAATCCATTCCACGCAGAATCGCTGCTGTAATGCCGTTTATGGCAAATGCTCGAATGGTTCCTTTAAAAAGATACAGCCGAGTTCCTTCGTAGTGCGTGTTTGTACTCCAAAAATGGCCCAAATGGCTCTAAGCACTATGGGTCTTAACATCTGAGGCCATTAGTCCCCTAGACTTAGAACTAATTAAACCTAACTAACCTAAGGACACCACACACAACCATGCCCAAGGCAGAATTCGAACCTGTGACCGTAGCAGCAGCGCGGTTCAGGACTGAAACGCCTAGAACCGCTCGGCCACCACGGCCGGCTTTGTACTCCATTTCTAATTAACTCACCGTAGATGGCACGTTAAACCTTATGATTTTTTCTGTCCTTGTGCCATGGTAAGAAGCGGCGGCTTAGAACAGGACACATGCCCGAAATATAGTGCCGCAGCGTGGGACCTACACGGGCCTCTAGTGGCGTCATTTCACTTTAAGTAGAGATCAGATGGACCTTCCCGCGATCTGCGCTTTAAAAAAAAAGGAAGGTGAAACCTTTAAACTTCATCTATATTTATGCTGATCGTTGCGTCGTATCATGGCTGGTGTCTTTCTCGCTACACGCAGAAGTTTTCACTCCTATAACCACCTACGTCAAACGACTACAGGGCGATCGTGATTTGAGAGTATGTTAATGAATTCCATTTGATGTTCCAGCGCCCATTATCTGCCAATATCAACCGGAACACATATATCGGGGCACTTAATTAAACGCCACCTTAACGCTAACATACCACTTCCTCGTAACCAACGGGAATTGCAACACATGTCCTAAGGCATCTGATGCCATGAGCCTCTGGCCACGTAATTTTCAATCAATATCAAGATGAATTAAAGACATGGAATGCCACAAGATACAGTTAGTTAACCGGAATGGCTGTTAAATTCTATCTTTAAAGTAAAAATGTAATTATAGCATGCACTGGAAAAATGAAGCGAATATCTAAGAACAGTTCCATCGTTATTGTTTAAAACATTACACTTCTCAATCAGTAATTGATGAATATATTTTAGAAACTCTCCCACCTGCGGTTTTAAAGCGGATATTGATGACGAACCGGCGCTGGAAGCTAAAAAGCAAGCACGCCATCTCGAAAGTCGTCAAGAGGCCGCGGCGCACGCGAATCGATAGTTGACGTTTATTTCAGCAGTATAGCGAGGAGGTGGCGTAAAGCACGAATCCGTCTCACTTTTACTACCAGCCTTTATTTATCATTTTATACGCCTCCGTTTCAGGGAGAAATGCAGATAAAGCGCTTATGTTTGTTCGCCTGGAAGACTACTTTTTAATTCTCTCACATAAAGAGAAGTCTAAGGCTTGCGTGAACAGCCATTCTCAAGCTCGAATAGATCCGTAAAATAAATAACGCCCCCGGAAATAGCATTCCTTTGTGTCTTCTGACGCTGCCTACCTATTCTAGCTTCTCTCTTCCGAATGGTATCTGACGCTTCAGAATCTCAACGTAAGTTAATCGTAAGTGTAGAATCAGTATATATGGAAACGGTATTCACACCATTGATAATTTACCGGAAATATAATGAGACTTTCGTGGCGACAGAAAACCATTCGACAACATCCCGAGCAGTGCTAATCCGAAACTCAAAACTTGAGGAGCATTTCTTCAAACTTATGAACGTCGTTATCACTACACTTGATAAGTAAAATTTTAATTTGCGAACATTAAAAATAAAATTCACATATTTAATAAAATATACAAATAATTGTGGACTCCGACTTATTTGTTGAATTATAGAGTAACAGAAAATCTTACAAAAAGAGTGTTGCACCTGTGTAATAATGGTACAATAAAGAGCACACCACATATAAACGTTCTGCTTTTGCTTTAGGGAGAAGCACACCCTTCTTTTCCTCACGTAACATTCATTTGCTGAGGCTAACAGGCTAACATTCGGCAAACCATTTAAATTAACCTTGCGTTATTTGAGATATCTCACCTAGACAATATGATCAGCACTAAAGTGTAATTCGTGCAACCATTGTGCTCACTTGTTCCTCTTTCGAAATCGTATGTTTTGGAGAGATTCATGATAGCAAGAAACAGTTATACATAAATGACCATCCTGCTAGAAGATGACCGTGTGGATGACACTGTCATTCCTGAGAGTCTGATCTCGAGCGTTTGTCTATTGTCTGCCATTGTGCTATGGCTGCTTGCTAAACTTTTCATTTATCGTCAATGTAATAAAGAAGATTTTTGAAACTCTTGCCAACAGCTGAACCTTGATTTCCCATAAAAATGTAGCAATAACTTTCCCATGGCTGCTACTTATTATTAATCTGAATGCTAAGAGCAATAACAAGATAAGTAGGTTACTGACCATGAGAGTGAAGAAATGAAAACTATTACAGCAGACACCAGGATCTGTTTTAATGCAGGCATAGACTTACGGAAGGAAGTCGGCCGTGCCCTTTTTAAAGGAACCATCCCGGCACGTTCTCAATAAAGTCAGGTGGGTACCACCGCATGTGTTGCCACATTGTGGGTCCTTACAGAGGCCCTTTGCCGTTTTAATCACGTATGTGTCAATGTTGCAGTCCCTCGTCATAATTACGCCACAGGAGGGCGCGAAAGATGAGGGCTACAATTGTATACGCAGTCACTGCTGCTTCGGATCATGTTCAAATGTCGGCGGATGGTTTTGAATGGTTCCTAGTCGTTACAGCCTGTGCACAAGAGCAAAAACTGCGGTCGCACTGCACTCCAAACGGATGCGATCATGCTGAATTGGGGACGCAGCATCACAATGTCCTTAGAGAAGGGCTGAAAGTCCGGGGTATGTCAACGGTGTCAAATGTTGTCAGAAACGTCGTCCTGGTGCCCATTGCACTGAGAACTGTCGTTTTTTATGGCGAAATGGCTGGGAATCACTCCCCAAGAAAAGGGGTGATTTCATTGAAGTCCTTTATGCAATCCCCTGAGGTCTTTCCGTGTGCATTCTGAGCGGCGGCGTGTTCTCGGCTACTCATAAATAATCCACGTGATTTAAACGCTGGGCGAAGAGGTTCTGACCTTCATCGCAGACGCATCAGAAGAAGGGGTGAAATGTGGGTAAGACCAGGTGTGACAACCTTCCCATCGAGTCACAAATCTACGGTGGCGCTGGGCTCAATTGTGGTGAAATTGGGTGTCAATGTGACGTCATTGCCGGCCTGTGTGGCCGTGCGGTTCTAGGCGCTTCAGTCTGGAACCGCGTGATCGCTACGGTCGCAGGTTCGAATCCTGCCTCGGGCATGGATGTATGTGATGTCCTTAGGTTAGTTAGGTTTAAGTAGTTCTAAGTTCTAGGGGACTGATGACCACAGTTGTTAAGTCCCATAGTGCTCAGAGCCATTTGTGACGTCATTAACGCGCCTCACACGTCACATGAACTTCTGCGCTGTGGCCTTTTCTTCGCATGTGTCGACAGCTTGCTGTCTGGAGCGTCGTCGAGCCCGAGGGTGATGTCGAATGGCGCCATGCTTTTGTACTTTTACAGAGGACGGTTTTAGTTACCTCTGAGACAGATTTCAAACTTCTGTGTCACAGTGGGAGGCTGTTAAAGGTTTTCGAAAAAGTAGTCCTTTAACTTTGTTACACAATGTAAATACGAGTAATGCAACACAATTTTTCTGAAAGCAGGTTGGTTTTATTCAGGATTTCAAAAAAATGTAATATATTATTCCCGATTCTTTTGGCCACGAAACCCTATTTTTCAACGTAATCTCCTTTCAATACGGTGGCCTTACGCCACCTTACTGGGAGAGCCTGTATGACCGCATGGTTCCACTCTGTAGGTCGACGTCTTGTTGTATCAATAACCTCCTTATCATCCACGTTATGCAGAATGCATCGTTCATTGGTCCAAACAGATGGCACTCGGAAGGAGCGACATCCGAGCTGTAGGGTGGATTAAGAGGAACATTCCAATGAAGTATTGTGAGCTCCTCTTGGGTGCGCAGACCTGTGAGTCCTTGCGGTGTCATTTGTAAGGAGAATTGTTTGATCGTGATCCGCTGATGACCTCGAATGAGAGTGTCTGCACGTTCCAACATAGCAGTGTGCGGCCTGCTAGCACTCGGGAAATGGGACACTTTTACGCTACATTTTTAACATGACAGACGCCTCGCCGAACGTCTCAGCGTGGTTTTGTTCATTTCCAGGTCTCCGTAGACATTCTGCAAGCCCCCATGAATGTCTGCGATGCTCTGGTTTCTACCAACAGAAACTCAATGACAGCTCTCTGCTTGGAACTCACCTCCGTTACAGACACCAGT
This sequence comes from Schistocerca cancellata, assembly GCF_023864275.1. Taxonomy (NCBI): domain Eukaryota; kingdom Metazoa; phylum Arthropoda; class Insecta; order Orthoptera; family Acrididae; genus Schistocerca; species Schistocerca cancellata. The sequence goes on along the minus strand of NC_064629.1, from coordinate 95,048,547 downwards.
TTGAAAGCTACGTATAGCTCCGCCACTTTATCGGAAGTTCGTGAAGCTATAGGGATTGAAGCGAGAATATTTCACGATGTTCCACAAGAAATTCTACATTTGTTTAACCGAAAGTGGCGGATAGTGAAAAATGTGTTGCATTAATTACTGAACGCCCATCGTAATATTTTAATGCACATTGAAATTCACAAAATAATACAGTAAAAATTAAAATATACCCTGGAATATACTTTCCAGTACAACAGTAGAAAGTCTAATCAATAAGCGTATTATATGGTAAGTTTCGTCAAACTGCTGTATGACTAGTGTAGCATGCTTTTGGCCGTGACGGAGCATATCCCGTGAAGCCGTGAGCGTACTACAGCGGTCTGAAATAAGATGGTCTCTTTTATGTATATCGTTCCATGACTATACATCTAATTATACACTGATGAGCCAAAACATTATGACCACTGCCCATCGAGAGGATGAATGCTTCCTGGTGGTACTGCGGGCACGTGACGCAGTAAGGAAAGAATGTAAGCGGAACAGAGACGAATGGGCAGTCATCATAGCAAAGATACGGGTCGCAAATGCGTAAATTCACTGATATAAGCGGTTTTCACAATAAGGGCACATTGTTGTGGCACTGTGGCCGGAAACTCGAATCTCTGAAACGTCGGAGCTAGTCACCGGGTGGCGTACTACTGTCGTGAGCACCTATGAAAAGTGTGTGAAGGATGGTGGAATAACAAGCAGGACGTACGGTATTGGACGAACACGTGTCATCACAAAACGTAGAAGTCGGAGGATCCCCCGCAGTGTAATCCATGATAGGCAGCGATCTGTGGCAGATCTGACCTCAGAGTACATTGCTGGTGCAGGCACAAGTGTTTCGGAGCACACCGTTCAAAGACCATTGTTGAACATGGAGCTTCACATCACACAACCCTACGTGTTGCTGTGTCGACCCAACAGCATCGTCAGTTATGACTGCAGCGGGCACAGCATCACTCAGCCTTCACCGTGGATCGATAGAAACGTGTCGCCTGTCGAATGAATCGCATTTCTTGTTAAACCAGGTCGATTGTTCGGTCCTTAAACGCTGTCATTCAGACGAATGACTGCGCGAAACCTGCACAGCGCCACAGATGCAGGCCGGTGAGGGCAAAATTATGCTATGGGGTACAATGAGTTAGGCTGCCATGGGATCTGTAGTGGTAATCGAAGGTATCATGATTATCGCACAGATGACAAAATGGTAGATATCGAAATAGATGACAGAGGGATAGAAAAACAACTAAAATCGCTCAAAAGAGGAAAGGTCGCTGGACATGATGGGATACCAATTCGATATTACACTGAGTACGCCAAGGAACTTGCCCCCCTTCTTGCAGCGGTGTACCATAGATCTCTAGAAGAGCGTTGCGTTCCAAAGGATTGGAAAAGGGCACAGGTCATCACCGTTTTCAAGAAGGGACGTCGAACAGATGTGCAAAACTATAGACCTACATCTCTAACGTCGATCAGTTGTAGAATTTTGGAACACGTATTATGTTCGAGTATAATGACTTTTCTCAAGATTAGAAATCTACTCTGTAGGAATCAGCATGGGTTTCGAAAAAGACGATCGTGTGAAACCCAGCTCGCGCTATTCGTCCACGAGACTCAGAGGGCCATAGACACGGGTTCCCAGGTAGATGCCGTGTTTCTTGACTTCCGCAAGGCGTTCGATACAGTTCCCCACAGTCGTTTAATGAACAAAATAAGAGCATATGGACTATCAGACCAATTGTGTGATTGGATTGAAGAGTTCCTAGATAACAGAACGCAGCATGTCAATCTCAAAGGAGAGAAGTCTTCCGAAGTAAGAGTGATTTCAGATGTGCCACAGGGGAGTGTCGTAGGACCGTTGCTGTTCACAGTATACATAAATGACCTTGTGGATAACATCGGAAGTTCACTGAGGCTTTTTGCGGATGATGCTGTGGTGTATCGAGAAGTTGTAAGAATGGAAAATTGTACTGAAATGCAGGAGGATCTGCAACGAAATGACGCATGGTGCAGGGAATGGCAATTGAATCTCAATGTAGACAAGTGTAATGTGCTGCGAATACATAGAAAGAAAGATCCTTTATCATTTAGCTACAATATAGCAGGTCAGCAACTGGAAGCAGCTAATTCCATAAATTATCTGGGAGTAGGCATTAGGAGTGATTTAAAATGGAATGACCATATAAAATTAATCGTCGGTAAAGCAGACGCCAGATTCATTGGAAGAATCCTAAGGAAATGCAATCCGAAAACGAAGGAAGTAGGTTACAGCACACTTGTTCGCCCACTGCTTGAATACTGCTCACCGGTATGGGATCCGTACCAGATAGGGTTGATAGAAGAGACAGAGAAGATCCAATGGAGAGCAGCGCGCTTCGTTACAGGATCATTTAGTGATCGCGTTGCAGAAATGATAGATAAACATCAGTGAAAGACTCTGCAAGAGAGACGCTCAGTAGCTCGGTACGGGCTTTTGTTGAAGTTTCGAGAACATACCTTCACCGAAGAGTCAAGCAGTATATTGCTCTCTCCTACGTATATCTCGTGAAGAGACCATGAGGATAAAATCAGCCCACACAGAGGCTTATCGACAATCTTTCTTTCCACGAACAATACGAGCCTGGAACAGAAGGGAGAACCGATAGAGGTACATAAAGTACCCTCCGCCACACACCGTCAGGTGGCTTGCGGAGTATGGATGTAGATGTAGATGTAGATGACAGCAGTGAAACTACGTGAACACTATTGCGGATCACCTGCATAGCACCGAGCGAGGTGGCGAAGTGGTTAGCACATGGGACTCGCATTCGGGAGGACGACAGTTCAAACCCGCGTCCGGCCATCCTGATTTAGGTTTTCCGTCATTTCCCTAAATCGCTTCAGGCAAATGCCGGGATGGTTCCTTTGAAATGGTGTGGCCGACTTCATTCCCTAATCCGATGGGACCGATGACCCCGCTGTTTGATCCTTTCCCCCCTCCCCCCCCCCCAAATCAACCAACCAACCTGCATTGCTTCATGCTTGAAGTCCCCCCTACGACTATGACATCTTCCAGCAGGATAACTGTCCGTGTTGCAAGGTCAGAATCGTGCTACAGTGGTTTTAGCGGCATTGTAGTGAACTCACAGTGATGTCTTGGCCAGCAAATGTGCAGTAATATTTTGGCTTATCGGTGTACGTTATGTAAATTTTGAAAAAAACACTTTCCTACGTTCCTCTAGTTGGAAGCAAGCAAAATCCTAAACAGTAGATATTATCTCAACTAATTAACATTTAATGGGAAATGCGGGCACGCTTCTTTAACAGATTAATGAAGAATGGTGAAGAGCTGCTATTTCTGTAACAAGTTCCATTTACAAAACAAGAAACAGACAGGGCGGCGATAATTATAGAGGCAGCAGTCTAACCAGTTCGATAGGAAAGTTGTGTGATCAGATTTTGAGAAACAGAATCGAAGCAAAAACTGTAGACATCGAAGGACAGAGTGGTATTAAAGCAGGCAGATCGTCCACTGATAATATGTTCTCTCTGCGCTAGTTGAAACTGAAACATGGCTGTTTCTTATCTCCATCGTTATTCAAAATATATCTACAAATCACCTTGTAGAACTGGGAAAAGATTAAGTTGGTGCATAAGTTCATACCATTTTTGCTTTGTATGTTGGTATTGCGGTTGCTGTGGGTCTACTTATCGATTGTCTCGATTCGAGCGCGCACGGAGGCTTTCCGGCAGTCGTTCTTCCCGCTAACCATACGCGACTGGAACAGGAAAGGGAGGTAATGACAGTGCCACGTAAAGTGCCCTCCACCACACACCGTTGGGTGGCTTGCGGAGTATAAATGTAGATGTAGATGTTGAAGATATACAAAACAGGTTATTATGGAGGCTGATACGTGGGATGGAACAGTAGCCAAGATTTTGCTAGAGCACTGAAAAAACAAGGCCCATGCAGTGGACGACGTTGCCACAGGATTTTTGAGATCCTTTGGAGAGTCATTCATGAAAAACCTGTTACACCTTATGCTCTAAATATATGAAACAGGTGAAATGGCTTGAGGCATAAAGAAGAGAGAATTAATTGCAATTCCAAAGAAGGCAGGTACTGAAAAATGTGAAACTGCCGAGCCATCAGTTTAATAAATCATGGCAGCAAAATACCGATACGAATTATCTACAGACGAATGGATAAGGTGGTAGAGGCCGATCTCGGCTAAGATAAGTTTGGCTTCCGGAAAAATGTAACAACACTACGGCTTATCTAGCAGGATGAATCGAAGACATGGTACACACTTACGTTTATAGCACTTGTATGTTAAGAGAAATATTTGTACAATGTTGATTGGAATGCATTCTTTGACATTCTGGCGGCAGCAGTTATAAAATATAGGGGGCGAAAAGTTATCTACAGTTTATACAGAAACCAAATGGTAGTTATAAGACTCGAAGGACATGAAAAAGAATTCAGGTTGAGAAGGGGTGAGACAGGTTTGTAGCCTAGCCCCAAAGTTATTCACTATGTACATTCAGCATGCTGTAAAAGAAACAAAGAAGAAATTTCAGAAAGGCAAATAAAACTCAGAGAAAAGAAATAAAATGATTGAGATTTGCCGATGGCATCATAATACAGACGACAAAGGACTTGGGAGATCAGTTGAACGGAATGGATAGTGTCTTGGAAAGAGGTTGTAAGATGAACATCGGGAAAAGTAAACCAAGGGTAATGGAATGCAGTCGAATTAAATCAGGCTATCCTCAGGGAATTAGATTGGGAAACGGGACACTAAAAGTAGTAGATGAATTTTGACATTTCAACGGCAAAATAACTGACAGATACCGAAATAAAGAGGATACGAAATGCAGGTTGACAATAGTGAAAAAAGCGTTTCTGAAAACGAGAAATTTTCTACGATCGAAAATAAATTTACTTGCTGGAAGTCTTTTCTGAAGGTATTTTCCTGACGTGTAACTTTGTACGGAAGTAAAATGTGGACGACATACAATTCAGAGAAAAAGAAAATAGAAGCTTCTGAAAGATAACGCTACAGGAGAAAGCTGAAAGTTGAAGGTCCATTACATAGAACTAATGACTAATGAGGAGGTACTGAATCGAACTGGAAAGAAAAGAATGTTATGGTAGAATTTAACCAATGAAAAGGATCTGTTGACAGAGGTATGAAGGAATGGTTAGTTTGCTAATGGAGATAAGTGGGGGAGGGGGCGTGAAATAGTTGAGGGAGACTAAGACTTGACTGAAATAAGCAGCTTAGAATAGATGGAAACAACAGTACTTAACGCAGACATGAAGAGTCTTACACGGGATAGACTGTAGTAGAGATCTTCGGATTGAAAAACACAACGACATGTTCCAGGTAAGTGACATATAAGAAATGACATAATGAGATTTTCACTCTGCAGCGGAGTGTGCGCTCGCAGGAGAGCTTCTGTGAAGTTTGGAAGGTAGGAGACGAGATACTGGCAGAAGTAAAGCTGTGAGCCGGCCGGTGTGGCCGTGCGGTTTCGACGCTTCAGTCTGGAACCGCGTGACCGCTACGGTGCAGGTTCGAGTCCTGCCTCGGGCATGGATGTGTGTGATGTCCTTAGGTTAGTTAGGTTTAATTAGTTCTAAGTTCTAGGCGACTGATGAGTCGCATAGTCGCATAGTGCTCAGAACCATTTGAACCATTTTTTAAAGCTGTGAGGACGGGGCGTGAGGCGTGCTTGGGTAGGTCAGTGATTACCGGCACGGTAGCTCAGCGTGTTTGGTCGGAAGGTTAGCTGCCCTCTGTAATAAAAAAAACTGAGTTAATCGATCAACAACGAACTTAAACGGATGTCTTACGACGTCCGCCCCGAGCAGATGCAACGAACAAAAGCGAACGCGCCGGCACGGTAGTTCACCGTGTTCGGTCAGAGGGTTTAGCTACCGTCTGTAACAAAAAAAACTAAGTGACTGGATCAACGAACAACATGAACGAGTGTCTTCGGACGTCCACCACGAACGAATTAAAAAAAAAAAGAAAAAGAAAAGGTAGAGCTCTTGCCCGGGAAAGGCGAAGGTCCCGAGTTCAAAGTCTTGGTCCGGCACACAGTTTTAATCTGCCAGGTAGTTTCAAGAAAGGACATGTTTGTAGTTAAATTCAGTATACATATTTCAAAAAACGCGTTAATGTAGGAACGTGATCACCGGGCAACACCGCTTTTTATGGTGTTTTATGACGTTTACTAGTTGTGTCAGATGTGTACCGATAGCCAAGACGCGCAAGTGACCACGAAGTCTCACTTTAAAGGCAGCGACATAATCAACGTCTCCATGTCCACCACTCACAGGACGTTATATAGAGCAAATAAAATCTGCGGAAAGACCTGTTAAGGTAACAGATTCTTGCAAATATAATAGTAAGCGCTTGACTAAATTCATTACATCTGTTAGGATTTTATGGAGATGTTCTTTAAGAACTGCAGATCTAGAGTTCCTCTACATCTACATCGAAACTCTGCAAACCACTGTGAATTACATGGGAGAGGGTACTTCTCATTGTAGCAGTTATCGGGACTTCTTCTCTTTCCATTCACGTACTGAACGCCAGAAGAAACGTCTGGTTAGAAGTCCCTGTGCACTCTGTAACTAGTCTAATTTTGACCTCGTGATCCTTACGGGAGCGACACATTGGGGTAGTTGTATAATCACACATTTATGATTTAAACCTGGTCCTTGAAACATTGTAAGAGGCTTTCGCGGGATACTTAAAGTCTATCTTCAAGTGTCTAGTTTCTTCAGCGTCTTCGTGACGCTATACCACGAGTCAGACAAGCCTGTGACAATTCGTTCTACCCTTCTCCGTACATCTTCAATGTCCCTTGTTAGTGCTATTTGGTATGGTACCATACACTTCAGCAAAATTATAGAACGGATCATACGAGTGTTTTGTAATCCATCTCCTTTGTAGACTGAGTTTAGTTCCCTAGTTTTCCACCAATGAATCGAAGCCTGCCGGCTTCTTTACATACAACGAGCCCATATGATCGTTCCATTCCATACCCCTACTAACTGTTCCACCTAGATGGTCATTGTTGGTTTCAGTTGACCAACTCAATTCGTGAAGTGCTGATATATTAGAGAGAGGATACTACGTTTTCTTCGTTTTGTGAAATACACTGTTTAACATTTTGGAACATTTAAAGCAAGTTGCCCGTCTTTGCACCACTTTCAAATTTTAACAGAATCACACTAAATATTTATACAGTTTTCTCAAAGATGACTTCAGTAGAAATAACTGCATCATCTGTGAAAAGTCTGAGAATACTATTAACATTTGTCATTTGTCGTTTTCGGAATCCAAGCTGGTTGGCATGTAGGAGGTCATCCTGTTCGAGATACCTCATTACATTTCAGGTCGCAATATGTTCTAAGATTCAACACCAAATGGATATCAAGGATACTGGACGGTAGTTTTGTGGATCACTTCTGCCAACCTTCTTGTAGAGGGGTTGACCTGAACTTTTTCCAGACACTTGGCGCGGCTATTTGTTCGAGGGCTCTACTGTAGATATAGTTAAAAGAAGGGTTAAATGATACACAATTCGGTGCAGATTCTGACCCTGGAGCTTTGTTCAATTTTAGCCATTTCAACTGTTTCTCAACACCCCTGACATTAATATTTATTTCACTCATCGTTGGACTAGTGCGAGAGCTAAATTGGGGCAAGACCCATGGATTTTCCTATGGAAAGGGACATTTAAAACGGAGTTCACCATTTCTGCTTTTACGTTGCCACCCTCGTCTATGATTGGCTGGACCTTAACTTTGGCACCAGTAACCACCTTTTCAGATGACATGGATTTCTTTGGGTATTGTCGGAGATGTTTCGATAAAGTTCAGTTACTGTAGTCGTTGGAGGCGTCACTCATTATGCTCTTGACAGCCAAACGCGTTTCATTCAGCATCACTCTTTTTATATTCCTGCCCTCTGTACTGCACCTACTATGCAATTCAACCGCTTTGTTTCTTTAGAGGTTTCTTTACAGTGACTGTGTGTCACGAAGGTTCCTGCCTATCATATAGTCTTTTGCTAGGTACATGCATATCAGCTGTTTCTCAACACCACCGACACTCATATTCATTTCACTCATCTTTTCAGTAGTGCTAGAACTAAATTATGGAAACACCCATGGATTTTCCTTCGTAAAGGAACATCTAAACCGGAGTTCTTCTACATGCCCCTCTCCAGAGCTAAATATTTCGAGTTTCTTATTGAGATACGACTCTACTGCCTTTTTATGCAGTATGCTGAACAAATAGATCATTCAACTTGGTTTAGTTGCTATTTGCACTTTGGTTTCATTGTTTCTACAACTGCCTCATGCTCACTGATACCAGTTTCACTGCTAACATCTTCAAAGAAGTCAGATTTCTTTGTTGCCATTAGATCCAATACATTTCCATCATGAGTGGGCTTCCGAACTATCGGTTCTAGGTAGTTCGCAGAGATGGCATTTAGTACTGTTTCGTGGAAGTCTAGTCACGTCCACCACTTACAGGGTGATAATTATTGATCTATATGAGGGGTCGAGCTCCGTCTTGAATGAACCCCATCTTGTCGAACTTAGGTTCACTTTGGATAATGGGGATGAAATCATCTTCCAAAACCTTCACGTACCGTTCGGTGATCACTGTGTCATCAAGGAATTTCACACCGATTATTCCATGACTGGACATTGCACAACACACAGTCACCGCTTGAGGGTGAAGAGACTTCTCGATCGCGAAATGCGGATTCTCAGTTCCCAAAATGCACCAATTTTGTTTATTGAGGAACCCATCGAAGTGAAAGTGGGATTCATTGCTAAACCAAACCATATTCACATCAAAGTCCTGTTCGTCAATTCTGTGGACAACAGTGTTGGCGAAACACAACCGCTGTTCCATGGGCCCGGGGCTTAATGGCTGATGGGTTTGAATTTTGTATGGGAAGACATGCAGGTCTTCAACAACAATTTGTCGCAGTGTCTCCCGGTTGATTCCCACCTATTATGCAGCTCGTTTGATCGATTTGCTGTGGCTGTTTTCAAACACAGTGCGTGTCTTCTTGATATTTTCAGGCGTTTTTAACCTTTTTGAAGACTGATATTGCCAACTCTGTCATCACGAGGACTACTCGTTCTCTCAAACTTGTGAATCAAATCCTTGTTGTCTTCAGCTTGAACTCGATCGCAAACTTCCTTTGAGCACATTCAGCTGTTATTTCCCGCGTAATAAGCCTTCACAAGTGCTATACGCTCAGGCACGCTGTACCGTGATATTTTCACGTGCTAATGGCCGACAACAACAAGGCACGTGCGCATGTTCATACTAATTCCCATCACGCCCCGCGGCCATCCGTGGAGTTTGAAGGTCTTTATGAAAACAGTTCAGAAGTTATGACGATTTTATTTCAATAATTGTCTCCCTGTACAAAACTTTATTTTACCCAACTGATGGTTCGACGATTGCAGGCCGGCCGTGGTGGCCAAGCGGTTAAAGGCGCTACAGTCTGGAACCGCACGACCGCTACGGTCGCAGGTTCGAATCCTGCCTCGGGCATGGATGTGTGTGATGTCCTTAGGTTAGTTAGGTTTAATTAGTTCTAAGTTCTAGGTGACTGATGACCTTAGAAGTTAAGTTCAAATAGTTCTAATGGCTCTCAGCACTATGGGACTCAACTGCTGAGGTCATTAGTCCCCTAGAACTTAGAACTAGTTAAACCTAACTAACCTAAAGACATCACAAACATCTATGGCCTTGGCAGGATTCGAACCTGCGACCGTAGCGGTCTCGCGGTTCCAGACTGCAGCGCCTTTAACCGCACGGCCACTTCGGCCGGCGAAGTTAAGTCGCATAGTGCTCAGAGCCATTTGACGATTGCAGTCTAGTCCAATGGCGACTATACGACTGGGTAATTTCTGTACTTTTGATGGTTCAAATGGTTCAAATGGCTCTGAGCACTATGCGACTCAACTTCTGAGGTCATCAGTCGCCTAGAACGTAGAACTAATTAAACCTAACTAACCTAAGGACATCACACACATCCATGCCCGAGGCAGGATTCGAACCTGCGACCGTAGCTATGTACTTTTGAATTTAGTTTTTCTCTAAAGTTATCGGTTACATCTGGATGCGCGTCTGGTGGTCGGTATAAGGATCTGATTATACGTTTATGGCCACTCTCGATTCTGAGTCTTGCCCAGATAGTCTCGAGTGCAGCTTTATTTTCTATTTGAGTTTCCTGAAACCTCCTGGCAGATTAAAACTGTGTGCCGGACCTAGACTCGAACTCAAGACCTTTGCTTTACGCGGGTGAATTGAATTACTCGTTTACTGCGACAAATGCACCACCTCCGCTTCCCACTAGCTTATCCTTTCGATGTACACGTATATTTCCCTGAAAATCTCACTGCTATCAATTTCGGTTTAGAACTAGCTTTCGCAGGGCGCTGTGGTCGAGCGGTTCTAGGCGTTTCAGTCCGGAACCGCGCGACTGCTACGGTCGCAGGTTCGAATCCTACCTCGGACATGGATGTGTGTGATGTCCTTAGGTTAGTTGGGTTTAAGTAGTTCTAAGTTCTAGGGGACTGATGACCTCAGATGTTGAGTCCCTTAGTGCTCAGAGCCATTTGAACCATTTGAACTAGCTTTCTGTGCCTAGTATTATGTGAGCTCCACTACTTTTCAGGAGCTCCTGGCACTTTGTTACGAATGACTCGACAGTTAATCTACTGTTTTAATACTCCTACCTGTAGGGGGCATTTCTTTTTAACTTATACTCACAGATAGTTACCTAATTCTAAAAATATCTAAAGAATTTTCTTCTAATACGACCTGTACTATCGTTGTACTATCTCAAAGTACCGGTTGATGTTGGTAATATGGATATTTTGTGCGAGAATATATGAACCAAGAATATATGCACGTTCCACTACGTGGATTTCTAATACTCACTGGTCTATCCAATATGCCGTTTGTCTCAGTTATTGGACATAATTTTATTGACTTACGAATTAAGGAACTTATTTATAAAGTGTTGAAATTTTATTCTGAACTCAAAATCTTGAACTGTCATTAGCTTTTTTTTTTTCAGAAGTAACGTCGAATTTATCAAACGCGATTGCATTGTACCTCCTGTTGACGTATTTTATTTTCACACCATTACTGACTATATGATGTGGAATACACATTAATACATTTGCTGTGCCTGAGAATTTTAACGTTGATTACAAAGATTTTGCATGATTCCACATAATTCTCGAATTGGAATGGAAGATAAACCGATATCAGTAATCAACAAGGTTTGTGTTGTTAATTCTGGTCGATAGTAAATATTTCGTTCAGCTGCTGTAAATTACACAGGAATTCTGAGCATGGTGAGACACCACTAATGATCAGCGGCTATACCATGTTGCAGTGCATCATAATAATCGTAGATGGGCAATACCAATCTCTAAGCCACATTCATTTTTTTTTTTTTTTTAATAGGAAGTGCTGAATATATCTTCCAGTACACAGAAACATTACTTTTTCCTCAGTGGAAGGACTCTTGCCGTATTAGACCAGGATCTAGTTTGGAGACTGAAAGATATTTCTCTATTTTCAAGAACTAAGTGTGGAAGGGATTCACACAGAGATGAACTGATGAGTCGTTGATGCGCTGTCAGGGTAGCTTTGAGTCCGGCTTCAGTACTGTTTTTTGATCCAGTGAGAAGTAGCTTGAGGATTTGGCCCTGAGCACTATGCGACATAACTTCTGAGGTCATCAGTCGCCTAGAACTTAGAACTAATTAAACCTAACTAACCTAAGGACATCACACACATCCATGCCCGAAGCAGGATTCGAAGCTGCGACCGGAGCGGTCGCTCGGTTCCAGACTGCAGCGCCTAGAACCGCACGGCCGCTCCAGCCGGCAACTTGAGGATTTCTTAAATGGTGTACTTAGTTACCGTTATATTTTCAGGTATGGCGATCATATAAAATTGAAGATCGTCCGCATGTAGACAGTAAGTAGCGTGAAAGTACCGAATATGAGTAATTCATGTACATGAAACAGATCATTCGATCCAACACTGTTCATTGAGGGGCATTACATGTTATGTCTTATAACTGCGCCTTTTGCGTTCCCTTCTTTAATTTATGTTCGTTCTTGTAAGGTATGGTTACGAAAATCATGACAAGACTAAAATTTTGCAGGTGTTCACAATTTCGTCTGAAGTTTCATCCTGACAGAGTAAAAACAAAATAGTTAGCGCATGATGTGAATGTACTAGCTATGCTTCGGTTAGGTATGGGAAAATAATTAACTGTATGGCTCTATTGATCCTATAAGATATTGCCTAGCAGACCACCTGCTACGTCCTTTGGCTAGGAATTCATTGCACGATATTAGTGGAGGGGCATCTGGTCAGGAAATCATTTTCCCGATCACTAATGTCGGCTTTCAATACCGAGGCCGCAACATATTCTTCAAATGATTTGTAAATGCTGCTCGCGAGGCAATGTGTGTTAGGTTTCCAGCTTTTCACTAACAACAGAACTACCCCCGCTAGGAAGGCTAAATCTGACTGACCATTCACGTAGAATATATCTTTGTACCAGTGCTAGTCATCTGTAAAACTACATAATCGGCCGCTAACGCCATCTGAAGATCAGTGTACTAGCCTTTCTGCGTCGTTGCAGTGCACAAAGTATGAGTGCGATTTTTGCTATGTTTGGTAGTGAAGTGCAAGCACTAACGGCAGACAATAGTAGGTAGCAGCTATTAAATCCTGTGAAAACTGCGCGAAAAGGTAGGTCGAATCTACATACGAGATAATGAGGATATAATTGGAGACAACAATGAGCTGTTTATACGCATGTTGCATACCATTATGCAAAAAAACTGTGTGGACTTAGCAGAAATACACAATGACGTACTGGAGAGGAAAAGTTACCGTAAATCCTTCGGCGGAGTGGAAACAACATATGAGGGTCAGAATTACAGTAGTTCTAAAACATCATGTCCAACGACTGAGCGGGCCAGTGTGGCCGAGCGGTTCTGGGCGCTTCGGTCTGGAACCGCGCGGCCGCTACAGTCGCAGGTTCGAATCCTGCCTCGGGCATGGATATTTGTGATGTCCTTAGGTTAGTCAGGTTTAAGTAGTTCTAAGTTCTAGGGGACTGATGACCTCAGCAGTTAAGTCCCATAGTGCTGAGAGCCATTTGAACCATTCCAACGACTGAAGGAACCACAAATGAAAAGAAATACACACCTTCACTCAAAAATATCAGCAGCAAGTTTGCTACGCAATATTCGTCACTCAAGATTTGTTAATATTTATGGAGAATCAACATAACCGTTTAAACAGTTCTTATACGAAATTAAAGAACGGTTGTAGCTGAATACTTTCGAAACCAAACTGCGAGGTATTTTGGACTGTGCAACGCGTAAAAGACAAGATCCAGGACTTCAAGGAAAACAAAACATCAAAACTGAATGGTTTAGAGGAGTCTGCGAGAACACAGTTTGACAGAGATAGACACAATGAATTAAGAATCCACTCTTGGCACATGCAAACATGGGCTCTGAAAACTGATAGAGCTGTTGCTCTGGACAATTTTATAACTTCTCTACATTTATTCAGAGCCTCCAAAGAAGATTGAAACGTTTCTTCTAGAATACCACTATAGACATGGCTGGCAAAGAGATGGAAGACGACCGTATTATTATGCAGAAGTGTTGACTACCGAACAGAGATAACTTTTTATGAAGTGATGTATCTTTCAACACTATCACAAAGAGAGCAAAAGGCAACAGAAAGTGTGGTACAATCAGTTCATAGGTCTACACATAGTTACACCGGTATGGAGAGTCCATGGGTGTAGACTAGGGAATAAGCTTTACATTTGTTTGCAGGAAGCGCAAGTTATAAAGAAACAAGCGGCTATGTATCCAAGGAACATCCACACTGAAGCGAGTAAAAGTGGAAAAATGACTACAGAGCGCATGAAAAGCTTTTTATTTATATTCGGTCGTTTGTGAGCAAGTTGGTGAGAGACGTCTATCACTTTGCGATTACTGGTAAGGAAACAAAGACTACAGTGTTATCGAAAAATATGTTCCCACCAAAGATATAATGTTAAAGAGGGACGAAAGATAGTCAAATACTGCCAGCCTCCGAATGTATATTTCTAGACAGTGCGGACTTCATGTTTGAAGTAATGTTAGCTTTGTACACTTGGAAAGTGAACAACCACGGGTCATGTTTTATAACCGATATTTCGTCATACATCACTCTGTTATCTACAACCAATTTCCGTCATTGAGGTGCAGAGATGTTTTAACAAAGACTTGCCAAAGCTCTGATTACGAAGTTGATATCCCTGTTGCAGCTTTTGATAATACTATCACTGTGGCTTTTGATGTTGGACTCCTGTAGTGATGATACACCGAAAATGATGTGTCGTGTCCACAGTTACCTTCGTCAAGTGTACATACTGTTTCATTTCACTGTGTTTCAGTCACTTCATAAAAACACCACATTTTTTTTACTTCGGGCACAGATAACGAAATAAAATGACTCTAGAAGTAAAGGTGGAAATTTAAGGAGATGGGACCTGCATAAACTGACTAAACCAGAGGTTGTACAGAGTTTCAGGGAGAGCATAAGGTAACAATTGACAGGAATGGGGGAATAAAAGACAGTAGAAGAAGAATGGGTAGCTTTGATGGATGAAGTAGTGAAGGCAGCAGAGGATCAAGTAGGTAAAAAGACGAGGGCTAATGGAAATCCTTGGGTAACAGAAGAAATATTGAATTTGATTGATGAAAGGAGAAAATATAAAAATGCAGTAAATGAAGCAGGCAAAAAGGAATACAAACGTCTCAAAAATGAGATCGACAGATTGTGCAAAATGGCTGAGCAGGGATGGCTAGAGGACAAATGTAAGGATGTAGAGGCTTATCTCAGTAGCGGTAAGATAGATCTGCCTACAGGAAAATTAAAGAGACCTTTGGAGAAAAGAGAACCACTTGTATGAATATCAAGATCTCTGATGGAAAACCAGTTCTAAGCAAAGAAGGGAAAGCAGAAAGGTGGAAAGAGTATATAGAGGGTCTATACAAGAGCGATGTACTTGAGGACAATATTATGGAAATGGAAGAGGATGTAGATGAAGATGAAATGGGAGATATGATACTGCGTGAAGAGTTTGACAGAGCACTGAAAGACCTAAGGTGAAACAAGGCCCGGGAGTAGACAACATTGCATTAGAACTACTGACAGCCTGGAGAGAGCCAGTCCTCACAAAACTCTACCATCTGGTGAGCAAGATGTATGAGACAGGCGAAATACCCTCACACTTCAAGAAGAATATAAAATTCCAATCCCAAAGAAAGCAGGTGTTGACAGATGTGAAAATTACCTAACTATCAGTTTAATAAGCCACGGGTCCAAAATACTAACACGAATTCTTTACAAAGGAATGGAAAAACTGGTAGAAGCCGACCTCGGGGAGGACCAGTTTGGATTCTGTAGAAATGTTGGAACACGTGAGGCAATACTGACCCTACGACTTATCTTAGAAAATAGATTAAGGAAAGGCAAACCTACGTTTCTAGCATTTGTAGACTTAGAGAAAGCTTTTGACAATGCTGACTGTAATACTCTCTTTCAACTTCTTAAGGTGGCAGGGGTAAAATACGGGGAGCGAAACGCTATTTACAATTTGTACAGAAACCAGATGGCAGTTATAAGAGTCGAGGGACTTGAAAGGGAACCAGTGGTTGGGAAGGGAGTGAGACGGGATTGTAGCCTCTCTCCGATGTTATTCAATCTGTATATTGAGCAAGCAGTAAAGGAAACAAAAGAAAAATTTCTAGTGAGAATTAAAATCTATGGAGAAGAAATAAGAACTTTCACAGAATTACAATGTCATCGGCAAACCTCAGAGACAGCAAAGGACTTGGAAGAGCAGTTGAACGGAATGGACAGTGTTTTGAAAGGAGGATATAAGATGAACATCAACAAAAGCAAAACGAGGATAATGGAATGTAGTCGAATTAAGTAGGGGGATGCTGAGGGAATTAGATTAGGAAATGAGACACTGAAAGTAGTAAAGGAGTTTTGCTATTTGGGGAGCAAAATAACTGATGATGGTCGAAGTAGGGAGGATGTAAAATGTAAACTGGCAATGGCAAGAAAAGCATTTCTGAGGAAGAGAAATTTGTTAACATCGAGTATAGATTTGAATGTCAGGAAGTCGTTTCTGAAAGTATTTGTATGGAGTGTAGCCGTGTTTGGAAGTGAAACATGGACGATAAATAGTTCGGGCAAGAAGAGAACAGAAGCTTTCGAAATGTGGTACTACAGAAGAATGCTGAAGATTAGATGGGTAGATCATATAACTAATGAGGAGGTATTGAATAGAATTGGGGAGAAGAGGAATTTGTGGCACAACTTGACTAGAAGAAGGGATCGGTAGGTAGGACATGTTCTGAGTCATCAAGGGATCACCAACTTAGTATTGTAGGGCAGTGTGGAGGGTCAAAATTGTAGAGGGAGACCAAGAGATGAATACACTAAGCAGATTCAGAAGGATGTAGGTTGCAGTAGGTACTGCGAGATGAAGGATCTTCCACTGGATAGAGTAGCATGGAGAGCTGCATCAGACCAGTCTCAGGGTGTTGTGTGATGTCCTTAGGTTAGTTAGGTTTAAGTAGTTCTAAGTTCTAGGGGACTGATGACCATAGCTGTTAAGTCCCATAGTGCTCAGAGCCAAACCAGTCTCAGGACTGAAGACCACAACAACAACGACCGTAACACGACAATTGATCATCACAGGTTGTGTTCAAAATGACCACCGGCAACGGCAATACACGCTTCCAGTCTGGTATGGAATGCCCGCTGCACATGTGCTAGCATTTCAGAGGAGATATCCGGGCAGGCTGCAGTAATACTTCGTAGTATATCAACGGGTGTAGTTGTTATGTCCTTGTAGGCAGTGTCTTTCAGCTGTCTACAGGAGTCAAATTTGGGGAACGGGCCGGCCAAGGTACAGGTCCTCTGCGTCCAATCCAACAAATTGGAAACAATTAGTGGAGACATGCTGTAGTACATCGCGCACTGTGGGATGGACAGCCATCATGCTGGTCCCTTCTAGTCTGCAGAAGAACGTCTCCTAGCATCCGTGGAAAATGGTCTGTTAAGAGGCTGCGATACTTGTCAGCGCTCACTGTTTCGTCTATAAAACACAGGCCTATGGGCTGCTGGTTCACTATCCCACGCCATACGTTTACACTCCACTGACGCTGACGTTCCACCTGACGAAGCCAACCGGGATTGTCAACTGAGCAACAGTGCATGTTTCGGCGGTTTACCTGGCCATAATTGGTAAATGTGGCTTCATCAATAAACAAGATACATGAAACATCCGTAGTATCCTGTCATAATGCCCAGGTACACAAGTTAACACGATTCTCATAATCGCTTCCATGCAGCTCATGATGGAGAGAAATGTGATAGGGATGGAACATATGTCGATGGAGAATGCGAAGGACACTTCCCAGACTCATGCCACTTCCTTGTGCGATAGCGCGGAAACTTACGTGCAACAGCAGCCAGTACATTAATTTCCCTCTCATCACTTCTTTCCTTCTGTTACGTTTTCTAGGCATTACACTACCACTTTCACTTAATTGATGGAAGAGTTTGATAAATACCATATTTGCCCAGATGACTGACGTCTATTGGGATACCTTGCCGCATACACCGTACAAGAACAAACTGCATTCTTCCTACTCTCTCCGTGCAAGAACGAAGTGCATTCTTCCTACACTCACCATACACGATGAGCATGTTGGCTTTTTCTGCACGGGTAAATCTCATCGTCCACTCACGAACTACTGCTTGGACTGTCACACACTGACTGACTAGGTAGTCGCAATGCACTCAACAAATGCACAAGCACACTGTAAGCAAACCTAAAAACATCGTAGCTAGCAACTGCGCAGGTTGAATGGTACAAACAAGTGTCGGAGTGGAAACTGTTCACAATACGATACCTCGTAAATGAGTCACACAAGAATCCTGCAACAACTGCCACTGGCATTCTAAAAAATGGTTCAAATGGCTCTGAGCACTATGGGACTCAACTTCTGAGGTCATCAGTTCCCTATAACTTAGAACTAATTAAACCTAACTAACCTAAGGACATCACACACATCCATGCCCGAGGTAGGATTCGAACCTGCGACCGTAGCGGTCGCGCGGTTCCAGACTGTAGCGCCTAGAACCGATCGGCCACTCCGGCCGGCCACTGACATTCTAGCTTAACATATTTTTAATTTGTTAATGTCAATAGACATTGTTCCATTTAACACAGTGTATGTTTGCACAGAAAATACGATTTCTAGGAATTAATAGAATCTTTTCATTGGCTAACAATACGATCTCCTGATTATCAATCCATTTTGTGAAAACCGCAGTAGCACTTCCAAGTTTTAAGTGATTCGCCCTGTATAAATTCTGTGCTTCTTTTATATATTTATTAGCTTTTGCAGTACCACTTGAAAATGACCCGAAGGCTGAAATTGCAGTTGTGAAATAAATAATTTCCACAACCAACACCGAATATGATGCCCTTAACAAATATTGCAAATCTGTTGGTCATGATACTGTGCATTGCAAGGTGTTGTTTCTGGGCGATTTGTTCCTCTGTTGTTTTCAGATCTTTTAGCCTTCAAACATCGATTGTACACAAATTCAGAGTTATACAAATAAATTCCCTAAACAAATAGTACAACTGACACATGTCCGTATCATTTTTGTTCGGTTTTAGCCGTTTGACTGTCGTATTTGATTACGAGGGCGTGCTGAAAAGTAATGCCGCGAATTTTTCATGTGAAAACTCTTAAAGCGTTTTAAATAAAACAAACGTCATTAACGTTCTACATCTTTATTCTTTATGTCTACATATCTGAAGCCCTCTGTCACTAGAGGGCTCCGAATTGTAGCGTGTAACATGGCGGTGCGTAACGTTAACTGCGGTGGTGCGTGACAAATAGCGTGCTGTAATTGAGTTTCGAATTCGAAGGGTTCATCCACACATGGAGCACTCCTTACTTGAGCATGACAATCCCAGTCCACACACGAGTGGTCCGACAACTACAACAGTCGGAGGCCTCGGGTTCACTGTCATCGATCATCCTCCATCAGTCCCGACTTGGCCCCATCCGCTTTTCATCCGTATCCAAAACTTAAAGGACACCTTCGAGGACTTCACTTTGATAGTGACTAAGCGGTGCAAGTAGAAGTGAGGTTGTGGCTCCGTCAACAGAGTGAAACCTCCTATAACCAGCGTATCAACAAACTGGTCTTTCGCTGCGAGAAATATGTTCGTCACCAGGGTGAGTACGTTGAGATATAAATAGGTAGACATGAAGAAAAAAGATACCAAATATTAAGAACGTTCGATTTATTTAAAAAGCTGTTAGAGTTTTCACATAAAAAATTGGGAGGCATTACTTTTCGGCACTCCCTTGTAGTAAGATATATTCCCAGGTTGCACCTTAGATACAACTCCAGTCAAACAGACTGACTACTTCGTTATGTAAGTAGAAACATATAGAAAGCACACGCTAGAATACATTCAAAGCAGATATATCTGACTTTTCGAGTACGGGGATTGCAAAATCCTGATTACTTGGACGAAAAAAGGAAAGGAACCAAAATAAATGGACTACAAGTTCCTATAGACAAAAACCATACGTGGCTCTGCTGAAGGATCTGGCACAGAATTCGCGCAGAAATATTTAAATGAGACACACAAAACTAAAATGACGATGTTCGCCTGGAAATTTGGATGCCGCACATCTATAGCGCAAATGGATGGAATAACGCGAATCAAAGAGTTGTGGAATAACGCAAAGCGGTTTCGTGACTATGAGTTTCGCCAGGTCGCAGTAGTCGAATACAGCTTGAATACAACGAACAAAACTGAGAATTATTCACCTCTGGTACTTTTGCATTTAGTCGATCTATGCACAATGCCAATCATTTGGTTAGGAATCCCCTTTCGTTCTTAGACACGTACGACCGGCAATCGAAATTATGCTGCGAAGCTACGTAGCTGTAAGAAACTACTGGATATAACGTATAACCGAAATTGCTGTTTTCACGCTCGACAATCAACTTCAAACAGAACGGCCTCTAAAGCTGGAGGCGAATGTAACGCAACCAAATAGCACTGGCCAGTTTCACCTCTTAATAGCTCATCACATTTCCTGCCGACGCCCGCATAACAGGTTTTCATTTGTGTTATACGCGGCTGTTACGGGGCGGGAAATGACGCTTCTGGAGGCTTGCCGTTTTTATAGGCGGATTTCTTTCCGCTGACAACTGGATGCGCTGCAATGAAGCGCGGAAGCCTACCCTATCCGCAACAAAGCTGACGTCTATGCTTCTTCGGGCAGTGCCATTTCATCTAAGACTATTTCTTGTAACTTTTAACCCTGTTTTTGATGTTCCGCTCTTTGCTTCTTTGGGAATTACGTTAAGCTTGTGTTTCTGTATCAATATATAGTCGGAAAATGTCACAAATCTCTAAAAAACAATCTATGCACACCCATGTACACTTTATGATGTAGTATGGACTATCTGTCCGGTTCATAATCAACTATTAAATAAATATTATTGTGAAATATTAGTACAGTGTATTCCAGTTTTAGCAAAGCATCTGTCATGATTAATCACATATACACTACTGGCCATTAAAATTGCTACACCACGAAGATGACGTGCTACAGACGTGAAATTTAATCGACCGGAACAAGATGCTGTGATATTCAAATGATTAGCTTTTCAGAGCATTCACACTGACATGAGGAAAGTTTCCAACGGATTTCTCATACACAAACAGCAGTTGACCGGCGTTGCCTTGTGAAACGTTGTTGTGATGCCTCGTGTAAGGAAGAGAAATGCGTACCATCACGTTTCCAACTTTGATAAAGGTCGGTTTGTAGCCTATCGCGATTGCGGTTTATCGTATCACGACATTGCTGCTCGCGTTGGTCGAGATCCAATTACTCTTAGAAGAATATGGAATCAGTGGGTTCAGGAGGGTAATACGGAACGCCGTGCTGGATCCCAACGGCCTCGCATCACTAGCTGTAGAGATGACAGGCATCTTATCCGCATGGCTGTAACGGATCGTGCAGCCACGTCTCGATCCCTGAGTCAACAGATGGCGACGTTTGCGAGACAACAACCATTTGCACGAACAGTTCGACGACGTTTGTAGCTGCATGGACTATCAGCTCGGAGACCATGGCCGCGGTTACCCTTGACGCTGCATCACAGACAGGAGCGCCTGCGATGGTGTACTCAACGACGAACCTGGGTGCACGAATGGCAAAACGTCATTTTTTCGTATGAATCCAGGTTCTGTTTACAGCATCATGATGGTCGCATCCGCTTTCGGCGACATCGCGGCGAACGCACATTGGAAGGGTGTATTCGTCATCGACATACTGGCGTATCACCCGGCGTGATGGTATGGGGTGCCATTGGTTACACGTCCCGGTCACCTCTTGTTCGCATTGACGGCACTTTGAACAGTAGACGTTACATTTCAGATGTGTTACGACCCGTGGCTCAACCCTTCATTCGATCCCTGCGAAACCTTACATTTCAGCAGGATAATGCACGACCGCATGTTGAAGGTCCTGTACGGACCTTTCTGGATACAGAAAATTTTCGACTTCTGCCCTGGCAGCAGATCTCTCACCAATTGAAAACGTCTGGTCAATGGTGGCCGAGCAACTGGCTCGTCACAATACGCCAGTCATTACTCTTGATGAACTGTGGTATCGTGTTGAAGCTGCATGGGCAGCTGTACCTGTACACGCCATCCAAGCTCTATTTGTCTCAATGCCCAGTTGTATCAAGGCCGTTATTACGGCCAGAGGTGGTTGTTCTGAGTACTGATTTCTCACGATCTATGCACCAAATTGCGTGAAAATGTAATCACATCTCAGTTCTAGTATATTTGTCCACTGAATACCCGTTTATCATCTGTATTTCTTCTTAGTGTAGCAATTTTAATGGCCAGTAGTGTACATCTTGGCTTCCAAATATAGATAAAAGCAGTAGTGGAAACTGCAAAATGAAAACTTATAAATACTTGATTTATAAACGCTATATTTGGATCGAATACAGATGTTTCGTCAGAGAACAAGCAGCACGTCGAAGGGAGGAGCGTAATACGTCGAGTACAATAAGTAGTGGTGCTGCAAACAGTCGCGATGCCTTTCCTAGAATCTTCTCCGGCACCAAAAATTGTGGTGAGCAGTGTGGCGCAACGGGAACGTGCTGTGACCCATTCCAGAACACTCATAATTATACCCACATAACCTGATGAAGTCTTTTCTGTAACTGTCGTTTCAATACTTAACCCGTATAAACTGCGTTTATAATCTTTATTATGATATTTTTTTCTGTTTACCATCAATTTCTTTTTTTAATTTTCATTTTCTGTACTTTTAGTGGTACACACTTCCTGACAAAAAGTGTAGCACTCAGAAGGGTGGAGGAAACGAAATGAATCTTCCCGGGTTGACAGGATGTATGATGTTATTTCAGCGATTACAAAATAGAGTCAACTGTACAAATAAGTTGGCAGTTTCAGCCCACTTATCAGTGTGACGTTTCACCCACTCTGGCCTCGGTGCATTCGGTTAGGAAGGCTGTCAGAAGTCCTGAGGCAAGATGGTCACAACCGCCTTTGATAGCCCGGATACTGGCATTGACAGGGAGTTGATATCTGACCTGGTCCCTCATATATCCTGTCGGAAACAGATCAGGAGATCTTGCGGGTCATGGGACTACCTGAGCGTCACCAGACAGTTCATAGAGACACGTGTCGTGCATGGAGAGCATTGTAAGTTTGAAAAATGGAACCATTCTACGGTCACATGAGAGGGAACACATGTGGACGCAATACATCTACATCTACATAGACACTCTGCAAACCACTGTACGGTGCGTGGTGGAGGGTACCCTGTACCACTACTAGTCATTTCCTTTCCTGTTCCGCTCGCAAACACCGAGCGAGGTGGCGAAGTGGTTAGCACACTGGACCCGCATTCGGGAGGACGACGGTTCAATCCCGTCTCCGGCCATCCTGATTTAGGTTTTCCGTGATTTCCCTAAATCGCTACAGGCAAATGCCGGGATGGTTCCTTTGAAAGGGCACGGCCGATTTCCTTCCCCATCCTTCCCTCACCGGAGCTTGCGCTCCGTCTCTAATGACCTCGTTGTCGACGGGACGTTAAACACTAATCTCCTCCTCCTCCTCCGCTCGCAAACAGAGCGAGAAAAAAATTATTGTATATATGCCTCTGTGTCAGTCCTAATTTCTCGTATCTTATCTTCGTGGTCCTTACGTGCAATTTATGTTGGTGGCAGTAGAATCGTTTGGCAGTCAGCTTCAAATGCCAGTTCTCTAAATTTTCTCAATAGTGTTTCCCGAAAAGATCGTCGCCTCCCTGTAGCGATTCCCATTTTAATTGCTGAAGCATCTCCATAACATTTACATGTTGTTCGAATCTACCGATAACAAATCTAGCAGTCGCCTCTGAATTGCTTCGATGTCTTCCTTCAAACCGGCCTGGTACGGATCCCAAGCACTCGAGCAATACTCAAGAATAGGTCGCAGCAGCGTCCTATATGCGGTCTCCTTTACAGGTGAACCACTCTTTCCTAAGATTCTCCCAGTAAACCGAAGACCATTCGCCTTCCCTGCGACAGTTCTCACGTGCTCGTTCCATCTCATATCGCTTTGCAACGTTACACCCAGATATTTAAACGGCTCTACTGTATCAAGCAGCACACTGGTAATACTGTAACAAACATTACAGATTTCATCTTACTATTCATCCTCACATTTAGAGTTATTTGCCATTTATCACACCTATTGGAAATTGTGTCTAAGTCATCTTGTACCTTCCTAAAGTCACTCAACTTCTATATCTTACCGCACAACACGGCATCACCAGCAAAGAACAGCAGATTGCTGCGCACCCTGTCCGCCTAATCGGGCACTCCAGATGATACCCTTGTCTCTGATGAACACTCGTCGTCTAAGACAACATACTGAGTTCTATTATTTATGAAGGCTTCGAAGGCTGCGAACAACTCACATATCTAGGAATTTATTCCATACGCACGTACCTTCGTTAACAGCCTGCAATGGGGCACCCAGTCAAATGCTTTCCGGAAATCTAGAAATATGGACTCTGTCTGTTGCCCTTCATCCATAGTTACCAGTATAGCATGAGAGAAAAGGGAAACCTGAGTTTTGCACGAGCATTGTTTTACAAACACACGTTTATTCATGGATATAAGCTCCTCAGTCTCAAGAAAATTTATTATATTCGAAGTGAGAATGCGTTCAAGGATTCTGCAGCAAACAGAAGTTAGGGATATTGCTCTGCAATTTTGCGGGTCCGTTCTTTAATCCTTCTTATACCTTCTCCTGTGCCTTTTTCCAGTCGCTTGGCGCTTTGTGCTGGGCGAAAGATTCACGATACATGCAAGCCAGGTAAGTGGCCAATGCCGTAGATTACTCGTTGCAAAATCGAACTGGGATTCCATCCGGACCTGGTGATTTATTTAGTTTCAAATCTTTCATTTGTTTATCTACGCCAGGGATGCTTATTACTATGTCGTCCAAGCGAGAGTCTGTCCGATGGTCAAATGACGGTATGTTTGCACGATTCTCCTGTGAGAACGATTTCTTCAACATAAAATTTAAAACTTCGGCTTTCGTTTAGTTATCTTTAACTGCCACACCAGACCGGTCAACGAGGAACTGAACGGAAGCCTTACACCCGCTTAGCGACTTTACATAAGACCAGAATTTTCTGGGGTGCTCTACCAGATCTTTTGCTAACATGTGACGGTGGTAGTTGTTGTATGCTTCGCGCATATATCTTCTCACAGATGCCCGAATCTCTACTAACTTTCGCTTATCCTCATTTGTGCGTTCCCTTTTGGAGCGAGAGTGCAACAGCCTCTACTTCCTCAGCATCCTCTGAATTTCGTTACTAAACCTTGACGAGTCTTTTCCATCCTCTATTCTCTTACTATTCACATAATTCTCCAAACCACAGGTTACAGTCTGTTTCAACTTTGCCCATAATTCCTCTACATCCATCTTACTGGAACTGAGTGATGCCAGTTCACTTTCTCTATCTAGTAGAAACACTCTCCTAGCCTTCATGACTGATTTATTAACTTTCGTAATCGTAGTTGCTGTAATGATATCATGATCGCTAGTCCCCGTTTAAATACTAACACTGTCGAGTATGTCCGAAACGTGTCGTTGAGCCATCAGAGTCCCGTCAATCACTACCACCGGTGACCTGAAGTCATACCCGATGTCTTCTCACTCCATGAAGCCAGGAGTGAAACCACTGTGACACCTCTCCCTAGATCGGCACTATACTCTCCGACGATAACCATCAGGGGTAACGCAGAACCGCTATTCGTCGCTGACCATATGGTGATGCTATTCATTACAGTCCATGCTTCCCTGTTACGGTGGCACTCCAGTCGCAGTTTGTGTTGTGGTGTTAATGGTTGCTTACGTTTAGGATGGTAATTCCCCAAGTCGGCTGCTGCTAACCCGCGACCAATGTTGCAGGGTACGCGTTACTTGCTGTCGGACGGAAAGTGCAAATGTAAAGAGGTTACGGTGTGTTTGGAGCACAATGTGGGGATCGTCCCTTGTGGTTGTGAAACACTGTAGACCGGAAACTTGACGACGAGCCTAACTGCTCTCTAGTTACCACACAGTCCGAACACCAAGCCATTTTCATCTCCAAATGCCTCACGAATCGAGATACTGCACCATTCGACAAACCGGCCTATTGGAGACCCACAATGAGCCCCTTTCAAACTCTGTCTGGTACTGATAACGTTGTCTCCCACGAGTACGTGGCACCCCGTAGTCCTTCACGGTGACCATTGAACACCTGACGCTCTTCACGCCCCTTATACAGGGTGAGTCACTTAACGTTACCGCTGGATATATTTCGTAAACCACATCAAATACTGACGAATCGATTCCACAGACCGAACGTGAGGAGAGGGGCTAGTGTAACTGGTTAATACAAACCATAAAAAAATGCACGGCAGTATGTTTTTTAACACAAACCTACGTTTTTTTAAAATGGAACCCCGTTAGTTTTGTTAGCACATCTGAACATATAAACAAATACGTAATCAGTGCCGTTTGTTGCATTGTAAAATGTTAATTACATCCGGAGATATTGTAACCTAAATTTGACGCTTGAGTACCACTCCTCCGCTGTTCGATCGTGTGTATCGGAGAGCACCGAATTACGTAGGGATCCAAAGGGAACGGTGATGGACCTTAGGTACAGAAGAGACTGGAACAGCACATTACGTCCACATGCTAACACCTTTTATTGGTCTTTTTCACTGACGCACATGTACATTACCATGAGGGGTGAGGTACACGTACACACGTGGTTTCCGTTTTCAATTACGGAGTGGAATTACCAATTACACTAGCCCCTCTCCTCACGTTCGGTCTGTGGAATCGATTCGTCAGTATTTGATGTGGTTTACGAAATATATCCAGCGGTAACGTTAGGTGACTCACCCTGTATACCCTACAGGCCTGTTAACAACACTAAACACGAACAACACTAATGCACTCTGCTGGCCGTTCTACTTGTTACAGAAAATTGCAACTCTAATGATTTACATTCCCGCCAGAACATTATGATCAACGATCTACTATCGATATAAACACGTCTAGCCGATAGCAGCGTCACCTGGCGAGGAATGACTGCTGGTCAGACACACGCACGGTGCATGTAGTATCAATAAGCTTGCTGTCCGTGTATAGAATGGGGATTGCGCGCTATCTATCTGTTTGACCGAGGACAGACTGTGATCGCCGGGAGTCTCGGCACGAGCGTTTCGAAAACAGTACGACTTGTCGGGTGTTGGAAGAGTGCTATGGTGAGCGTCTTCAACACGAGGCGAAACCAAGGTGAAATAACGTCCAGACGTCGTGGGTTTGGGCCACCACCCACCATTGGTTAGACGTCGTAGGCTGGGCAAACTGATAAAACAGGACAGGCGGCGAATTATGGCGGAACTAACATCAGACTTCAATGCTGTACAGAGTACAAGTGTGTATGAAGACACAGTGCTCCGAGCACTCTTAACGATGGGCCTCCTCAACTGATGACCCATGCATGTGCCAATGTTAACTCAACAACATCGGCAACTGCGACTGAAGTTGGCATGTGACCATCGGCAATGGACGTTGGCACAGTGGCAGAGTATTGAATGGTCTTATGAATCTCGATACCTTCTTCATCACGTCGATGGTAGATCTGGAATCCGTGTCTTCCAGGGGAACAGCTATGCGAGACCGGTATTACGGAACGCCGAGCGGGGTGGCCGAGCGGTTCTAGGCGCTACAGTCTGGAACCGCGCGACCGCTACGGTCGCAGGTTCGAATCCTGCCTCGGGCATGGATGTGTGTGATGTCCTTAGGTTAGTTAGGTTTAAGTAGTTCTAAGTTCTAGGGGACTGATGACCTCAGAAGTTAAGTCCCATAGTGCTCAGAGCCATTTTTACTACGGAAAGAAGATAAGATGGCGGCGGCACCATTATGCTCTGCGGAACACTCACGTGGACGTCCATGGGTCCAGTGGAACTCGTGCAAGGCACCATGACGGCCATGGAGTATCGTACACTGGTTTTAGACCACGTACACCCCTTCATGTCGATCATGTTTCCTGACGGCAGTGGCATTTTCTAACAAGATAATGCGGCACGTCACAAGACCAGGAGTGTGATGGAGTGGTTCGAGGAACACAGTGGTGAATTCCAATTCATGTGCTGGCCCCCAAGCTCGCCAGATCTGAACCAGATCGAACACATCTGGGATGTGATTGAACGTCGCGTCACTCCGCAGAATTTACCGAAATCAGGTGACTTGTGTGTTCAGATTTGGTGCCACCTCCCTCCACCGACGTACCAAGACCTCGCTGCTTCAATGCCACGATGTGTCTCCGCTGTCGTTTGTGCCAAAGGTGGACATACCGGCTGTTAGGTGGGTGGTCGTAATGTCCTGTCTGATCAGTGTATCGATCACGCCAGGTCAGCGTCGACGAGTAGAATCCGCGTAACTAACTGACGCTTTAACAATGATGTCACAAGCCATCATATCAAAAGAAGCTGCGTCAACTGAAAGGAGACAACGTATGGCAAACAGTGTCAAGGGGACCTTCGCTGGAAATGATTTTATTTTGGCCATGTTTACATCAGTCGTCTTATAATACTTAACCAATGCGCGTGCGAGTTGAAAGATTACCGTCTAACCTCCTTGCCTAGGGACGTCAGATGAAAGTTGATGTCGTCAAGCCCTGAATGAAAACTGCGCAACGGATAACTGGGGAGGGGAGGTTGAGAGCGCTACCTAGAGAGCGTGCCCTTTCTGTACGATACTAGGCAAGGGGCTGGAGGGCTCACACGCTGATGTGTGGGTCCCTGCATTCTATATCTTTTATTTTAAATGAATTCCTTTAACTTGACTTCTTTGTGATTTTTAAGGTATGTTAAAGATTGATGACAATTGATTACCTATTTATTTTAAATATTATCACTCGACTTTACAGCGACTGCAGCTATTTTCCAGTTTACAGATATTACAATTTTACAACTTATAGCTCGGGTATATTATATCATAATCTGCACGCCCATTTCTACGGGCAAGACGGAGTTGCGTTGGCCAAATGTATACCATCAAAGTCTCCCAATATTTTACATGGGACGTCCACTATGTGAGGAGGATAACGGGCAAACTGGGGACCAGATACATTAACACAGGGGATCAAATTTCCGAAATTAAACGAGAACATTCATTTCCTTACACAATCCGAAGCTGGAAATAAAAGAATTAGTACAAATATTCAAATACCTCTCTTCCATGCGTGAACATTGAGACAGATGCACTGAGGGCACGTCTGCTCACTTACCCGTCTTCTGTAACACTCCCCGAACATGGCGGGCACCCAGAGGTCTTCCTGGGCCCCGGTGCAGGGGATGGTCTAATTACTTTGCCATGACCAACCTCTCCACCCCAAATCTTGTGACACTGGAACGTCTTTGACTTTTATTTGCCTGTGCTGTCTCTCTGATCCCGTACCCAGGAGTGAGGTTGGCACTACTATACTACAGAACTACTTCCCAACTAAGATTTGGCCACGCTTAATGGAAAGGTGTGAGGAGGATTAGGGAAGTTCATATGCAGATTCACATTCACGTACAAGAAATGCATAATACACGACACGTATAAATACGTATTATGAAGCCTGACACATTTCTTTCCACCCGTCCTCATGGGTTCAGTTGCACCCACGGCCGGCCGCGTGGTGCAATAAAATTGGCGGTGGAGCCGCCTTTGTATTTCACCATGCGAGCGAGCAGCGAAGCCTGTTGCTTATAGAGCGGAAACTACTGTACCGTTTCAGAGTAACTCGTACATTTTTATTGAGTTGCAAGTGTATGATGAGCAAGTTTCACTCAGAGTTCCGTTCGATACTCGTTGGTAACGGAACATTAAAATAACCTCAAACATCAACAGAAGGTATGGGGCTGTACCTCTGGATAAAAAAAAAGTAACATCAAAATGATAAGTAGACTATATACACGGCAGTTGTGAAACTGTGAATCTAGAAAATTAGATTTGTGAGAGCTCGCTTATTTGCCAAAAATGAACATGTTGTTCTTTGTGAGATGAATAGCACAAAGTTGTATTTGCTGATGAAAACAGCCTTGGCATCCGAGATGACGTCGGCGATTGCGGTGTCGACTAGGAGAAAACCAATTGGCGGAGTGTGTGGGACAGCGCCACGCAGGGTCTGGCTATTATGACGTAGGGAGCCAAAACCGTACTGGAGTTGGATGACAGAACACTGGACCCTTCAAGCTACATCCAGAACATCACACGGCTTATTTTGTTACTGTTCCTACAAAGTCGGGAAGGTCTACTTCTGCCCATGCAACCACTTCCCGAGTAATCTTCAAGATTTTCGTCAATTAATGTAACCAGAGCGTTCACCAGAGCTGTCTCCAACTGATATATGTGTGACTTCTACGTCGGTGACCATTTCATTGTTGCGAGCAGCCCCAACTTCCGAATGGTGTGTCGCTCATCCTGTTGCAAGAAGGGCAGAAAGTCTGTATGTTAATGCATTTCACTCGTTGATTTTCCACCACACCTACGAAAAAGATATGGAATATATTTGCCTCACCGAGAAAAGCTAAGTTACAACTAAAAATGGATAACGCTCACATACACACCTCTGTTTGAACTCAAGATGCTCTACAGAGTATCGACAAGTTGGTTGATCACGAGGCCTGTCTCCAGTCGAGCACATATAGGACATCATAGGACGACAGCTCCAGAGTCATTCACAAACAGCAGTAACCGTTCGTGTACTGACCTACCAAGTGCAACAGGCATGTAATTCCAGCCCACAAACTGACATCCGATTCCCGTGCAACGTAATGCATGCATGTTTACATGCTTGCATTCAACATTCGAACGGTTACATCGGTTATTAATGTACCAGCATTTCACACTTGCAGTGGCTTATCTCGTGCTTACATTAACCTGCGATCTTGCAATGTTAATCATTTAAATATCTTACCTAGACAAATGTATTCCCAAAATTTCATTTCTGCACATTATTTTTTGGTGTTGCCATTTTTTCTGTCAGTGTATATTACACTAGACGAAATGCGTTTCAGGTTAAACAGATAAGGCAGGAAGTCAGAGTATAAACAGGGATAATCTGTGATGTTGTGGTATGCAGTTACAACGCGGTGTACTTGAAAATGTTTAATATGTAAAAGACTAACAACACATAAAACAATAGGCCGTACTGTGACATAACAGAAACGATATTGCCATTTGCAATTCCTCCCACAACACTCATAAAACATTATCTTTTGTTTTCTTAACATTAATCACCATTGTTATGAAATTTCGAAGTCAGCATATCGTAAAATTCTTTTGAGACGTGAGGTACATTTTACATTATTTATTCATTCTTTAATTAAAGGCAGTTCGTATAATTTTTTTTTCAACTTCCTTCTTTTACTCGGAATCCTAGGCATATTTCTAACGATCCCTCCATACAACGTGACCCTTGCTGCACAGTCCCTCCCCACTTCATTCAACGCGATCTCCGTATCTCGTAAATATTATGCCACCGTAACGCCGATGCTCTCCATGAAAAATACTTCCGAAGTTAGCACAACGCAGCTAACGCGTCTCTAGAGCTGAAAGCTGGAAGATAAAGCTACACATTTCCCGTATGAAGTCGACGGCTGCGGGCCCCGCGTAATCCCCGTTACAAATGGAATCTGATGATCCTTGCCACCACTATGCAAATACATGCTAATGTCGGCGCTCTCTAAACAGATGAAAAAAACTCACCTGTCTGCGTGGCCACGATTGATACCGAGCTTACCGAGCTGATGACGCAGCCAGATCCGGACACTGATTGGTCGCCTCAATATCCGTTGTCCCTTCAGCGAAATCATTGTGAAAAATGAGCGGACATTAGAGAGGGCGTCCTGTTGAGCGGGCAACGGGCGCCGTTATCCTCGTGCTGACTGCACATCGCGGCGCGGACAAAGCGCCACTGGTCTCTGCTTTTTACGCACGACGACGCTGCATTCTGTCGGATACCAACTCTTTACAATTTTTTCTGAAACAACAGGAAACAATTTTCGTTCCTGAATTATTTCACCCAAGCAATTCTCTCTTACGTCCAAAACAAGCGATTTCTGGTTTACCAACATTGAAAAATTACACACACAATCTCCATCCCACTGACATCTTAAAAAAAGTCATATTTTCAATATGTTAGAAAATCAATTTTATGTTTAATAGACAAGTATTCCGATATCTCCCTTTGGTGTGGAACGTGTAAACGATTTTAAAAAAGAAATAAATTTCCCTACAGAATACGTTAGTGTTTGTATTTAGAATTGCATTATAATCAGCCTGTGACGAAACTGAGTTACTGAAGCATACGCACATTGTCTATTGGCCGGCCGGAGTGGCCGAGCGGTTCTAGGCGCTTCAGTTTGGAACCGCGAGACCGCTACGGTCGCAGGTTCGACTCCTGCCTCGGGCATGGATGTGTGTGATGACCTTAGGTTAGTTAGGTTTAAGTAGTTCTAAGTTATAGGGGACTGATGACCATAGAAGTTAAGTCCCATGGTGCTCAGAGCCATTTGAACCAACCATTGTCTATTACAAAATTCCTCTATGGCACAGAAGATATTAACAGTCAAAAACGGTATGAGTTTGCTTCAAAAAAAGTTTTATTGCCTCGGTGCATTTTTAAATCACTGGCTACCGATATTTATATTTTTGTAGCTGAATAATACGTCAGTTTCTTGGGGCGGAGTGTTCTGACTGAAAACTTTCTTAAGCGAATAAACCTGTTCTGAGGCTACTCTTCATTAAATTAGTCACATTTACTGTTGTCTACAGAAGATTTGAGGATCTAAACTACATGCAACAGTAGCTGTTGCATGTAGTTTAGATCCTCAAATCTTCTGTAGACAACACTTTTTTTTGCTATGACTTCCTTGTGTCTAAGCGTGGTGCCCAAATTTAATTTCATATTATATTAATGAAACTACACAAAGCAGATTAAATTGCAGACATTTATGTCACCAAAATTAGCAACTAAACGCAGAGTAAAAGTTGTGGAACTCAAATGTGTAAGAACATCTATAATATGTGATTTGTGACTCAAGTTTTTATTAGTATGTACGCCTAGAACTGTTTAACAGTGTCTTTCCCTACTTTTTAATGTTATTAACCACGTTACTTCTTGCCTTACGCAGAGTACGAGGGCTGTTCAGAAAGTAAGCTCCGATTGATCGCGAAATGGAAACTACTATGATAATCCGATAAAGCTTTGCACAGATGTGTTGGGCAGTGTCTCTAGTATGACCCTAGATAGCATCACGTCACTCCTCTCATTTCTGAGCTCACAGTGATCGCGTAAAGTTGTCTAGAGAATAGTGTCTCCCGCCAAGTACGAGGACCTGGTGAGAAATTTCGCCTGAAGCTATACAGCCAACATTACATAACTGTCGTGCAGTTTCTTCTACAAGGCAATATTCTCAGCCGCATTCTGAAGGGGCAATGAAGATGCTCCTGCATCGTTTTCAATTGGAAATGTTTGACTACCCACAATACAGCCCGTAATTGACTCCCCCTGCGTTTCATTTCTGCTCACATGAACCGCTGGCTATGAATACAACATTTTGGCACAGAAAACGAGCTGTAGGCAAGCGTAGAGAATTGACGGAAAGCACTGGCGGCTGTCTTTTATGATGAGGGTATTGGAAAGTTGGTACAACGCTACGACAAATGTCTTAGTCAGAACGGCAACTACGTAGAGAAGTAGCTGGATGGTGTAGCTAACTGTTAAAAATAAAACATTTCTAATTTTCACTGTGGTTCCCATTTCGCGATCAATCGGAGCTTACTTTCTGAACAGCCCTCGTAGTATCAACTATGCTTCTCCTCAGTTTAGAGGCAGTTCATTAGACAAAATCAAATCAATCATTTCAGTGGGAGTTTTATACATCGCTCCTGTTGGTGTAATTCTATTGGTCCTTAAGATAATGTGTTAATCACTAAAGATGATGTACTTAATTTATCAATATCGGATGGGATACCATTTGTATGCCCGCCGTGGTGGCCGAGCGGTTCTAGGCGCTTCAGTCCGGAACAGCGCGACTGCTACAGTCGCAGGTTCGAATCCTGCCTTGGGCATGGATGTGTGTAATGTTCTTAGGTTAGTTAAATTTAGGTAGTTCTAAGTTCCAGGGGACTGATGACCTCAGATGTTAAGTCCCATAGTGCTCAGAGCCATTTGAACCATTTGTATAAACAAAGCTCAATACAGAAATCTCTGACACTTTGGCATAACGGAAGTTGTTGTTTCACAGTTGGAAGATTATTTTTACGCAAACAGCTGCTTAAGAATACTAAGTAAAGTGAATTACTACTATCAATACTATAATATTAAGTTAAAGCCTTTGTGATTTCCATCGTGTATGGATATTCAGTCAAAAATTTCGATAATGGTTGTTTATTTAGCATTAATTTGCGTTGCATTTTTTACATAAATTTTCTTTTGCGCGAAAACATATTGTTGACAGCTTTCATCGTCTCCAACAAATGAGAGTTTACACACATAAAATTAAAGAATACAAATTAATATTCAAAATCCCAACATATTTTTTTTCAGCCACTGTTACATATGTGATTTTAAGAACCTGCATTGATGTTTTGTTCTTAGGTCTACGTTGCACATACAATACTTCCATGCGCCTTAATATGACTTCCACCTTAATATCTGAAAAATGGGAGATATACCCCCATTCGAATCCCATGTCATACTGTCTGTCGCATTACAAATGACGGGATGAGCTGGCTTGCAGATTTGAGGATTGCGAGGCGATACCAGGTCGAACAGCATCATCCTTAGTAAAGCAGAGGGATAGAGAAACAATTAAAATCGCTCAAAAGAGGAAAGGCCGCTGGACATGATGGCATACCAGTTCGATTTTACGCAGAGTATGCGAAGGAACTTGCCCCCCTTCTTGCAGCGGTGTACCGTAGGTCTGTAGAAGAGCGTAGCGTTCTAAAGGATTGGAAAGGGGCACAGGTTATCCCCGTTTTCAAGAACGAACGTCGAACAGATGTACAGAACTATAGACCTATATCTCTAACGTCGATCAGTTGTAGAATTTTGGAAAACGTATTATGTTAGAGTATAATGACTTTTCTCAAGACTAGAAATCTACTCTGTAGGAATCAGCATGGGTTTCGAAAATGACGGTCGTGTGAAACCCTGCTCGCGCTGTTCGTCCACGAGACTCAGAGGGCAATAGACATGGGTTCCCAGGTAGATGCCATGTTTCTTGACTTCCGCAAGGCGTTCGATACAGTTCCCCACAGTCGTTTAATGAACAAAGTAAGAGCATATAGACTATCAGACCAATTGTGTGACTGGATCGAAGAGTTCCTAGATAACAGAACGCAGCATGTCATTCTCAATGGAGAGAAGTCTTCCGAAGTAAGAGTGATTTCAGGTGTGCCACAGGGGAGTGTCGTAGGACCGTTGCTATTCACAAAATACATAAATGACCTTGTGGATGACATCGGAAATTCACTGAGGCTTTTTGCGGATGATGCTGTGGTATATCGAGAGGTTGTAACAATGGAAAATTATACTGAAATGCGGGAGGATCTGCAGCGAATTGACGCATGATGCAGGGAATGGCAACTGAATCTCAATGTAGACAAGTGTAATGTGCTGCGAATACATAGAAAGAAAGATCCCTTATCATGTAGCTACCATATAGCAGGTCAGCAACTGGAAGCAGTTAATGCCATAAATTATCTGGGAGTACGCATTGGGAGTGATTTAAAATGGAATGATCATATAAAGTTGATCGTCGGTAAAGCAGATGCCAGACTGAGATTCATTGGAAGAATCCTAAGGAAATGCAATCCGGAAACAAAGGAAGTAGGTTACAGTACGTTTGTTCGCCCGCTGCTTGAATACTGCTCAGCAGTGTGGGATCCGTACCAGATAGGGTTGATAGAAGAGATAGAGAAGATCCAACGGAGAGCAGCGCGCTTCGTCACAGGATCATTTAGTAATCGCGAAAGCGTTACGGAGTTGATAGATAAACTCCAGGAGAGACGCTCAGTAGCTCGGTACGGGCTTTTGTTGAAGTTTCGAGAACATACCTTCACCGAAGAGTCAAGCAGTATATTGCTCTCTCCTACGTATAGGTCGCGAAGAGACCATGAGGATAAAATCAGAGAGATTAGAGCCCACACAGAGGCATACCGACAATCCTTCTTTCCACGAACAATACGAGACTGTAATAGAAGGGAGAACCGATAGAGGTACTCAAAGTACCCTCCGCCACAAACCGTCAGGTGGCTTACGGAATATGGATGTAGATGTAGATGTAGATGTAGAATGTGCTATCCAAACCAGC
This sequence comes from Schistocerca cancellata, assembly GCF_023864275.1. NCBI lineage: Eukaryota > Metazoa > Arthropoda > Insecta > Orthoptera > Acrididae > Schistocerca > Schistocerca cancellata. The sequence continues at coordinate 95,012,348 of NC_064629.1, read as the reverse complement.
ATTGGGATTAATGAGAGCTTCATTCTTTTTCTCAAGGATCAATGACAGCATATTAAATAAACAGAATAATTTCGGATAGGTAGGTGGTGTGATATGAGAAGATGAATGAACCTCTGTTAACATAAGAACGAGGTAAGAAGTGTAGCCAGCGGCCTTGCCGTAGGGGTGACACTGGTCCAGGTCAGATCGGATGACAGTCCGGATCTGCGAGCGCTGTTGGTGAGAGGAGTGCACTCAGCCTTTGTGAGGCCAATTGAGGAGCTACTTTATTGAGAAGTAGAGGCTCTGGTCACGAAAACTTATAACGGCCGAAAGAGCGGTGTGTTCACCACATGCCCCTCCATATCCGCATCCAGTGACGGCTATCGGCTGAGGATGAGACGGCGGTCGATCAGCACCGTTGGGTCTTCCGAGGCCGGAGTTAAGAAGAGTAGATTTACGGAACAAAAGCTGTGAGTACATATGAAACAAATATACGCAGTCCTGTCTAACATTAAGTGAATATCCTTCTGCTGAACCGTATGTAGGCCTGAAATCCGAATGCTAATACCGAAAGGAATTTTTGTCCTGAAACCAAAATGTGCTTTGTAAAACTGAGTAAGGGTTAACAGAATAGTACCTAAATTACGAAAATAGTCTGCTGCGGAAGAAAATCGCTTTTCCTCACAATTAGTCTTAACCCACTGTGTTTGATGTGTACATACGATTTTGTGAATAAAATGAAACGTCTACTACATTTTGTGTAACAGCTCTGAAACAGTGTGGGTACTTCAAAACAGAAGCGTGTCTTTACAAAAAAGTAGCTGTCTGCTAGTTACTTATCTGTTATATTACGGGAATAGGACTACTGAGGTACAGAAGCCCATGACGAAGAAATAGACACATTAACTTTGGAATGCATGTCAAAGTCTGTGTCATATTTGGAGGAAGAGTTTTAGAGCAGCTGTATCCGTTCTCATTTTTATAAACGGAGAAGGAGGTACCACACTGAATAATGCCCTGAAATGAAATTTGTCGTATTACCCCAAATTTCTGCATTACTGATTTCCATAACAGATTTCCAGACAACGATATTATTAGATCGCACACAGTTGTTACTGTATTTGAACTTTTAAAGATCCCGTTGTCGTTAGCTCAAGTGTGATATCATTAAGAAACTAATGTGCTTGAAACTTGCATTCATGAAAGAATTATACATAAAATATTAATCAATAAAAGCATTAATTCACGACTATCATGAGACATTACGCAGCCGGAGCCGTGTTCCTACTTATAATCAGTGTGGAGGATATATTCAAGCAAAGGCGAAATCAAAGGGAGTAGAAGTACTATGTTAGTATAACTGACATATGCTCCTGCTTGACTAATAGGGGGGGGGGGGGGGGGGCGTCTTTGGAGCAAGAGACCAAACCGGATTAGGGAAGGATGCAGAAGGAAATCGTCTGTGCCCTTTCAAAGGAACCATCTCGGCATTTGCCTGGAGCGATTTAGGAAAACCTAAATCAGGATGGCCGGACGCGGGATTGAACCGTCGCCCTTCCGAATGCGAGTCTAGTGTGCTAACCACTGCGCCACCTCGCTCGGTGCTTGACTAATAAATCGAAACACGTAAGTCGTGTATTTCACAACTAGAGGCTGGATTTTTATGCAGAAATAGTACCGTAAGAATTTATTCGTCATGAACCAAATACTCAATAATATGGACATAAAATAACACACAAAATATTTATATAAAAGGACCTCTACAAAAGACGACTATTTGCATTTAACGTACAATCGACTGCGAGATCGTTAGAGACAGATAAGACGAGGAAAAAGGGGATGGAGAGAGGACACCTTGTTTTCAAAAGGAACCGTCCCAGAATCTCCCTGTGAAGGTTTAGAGAAACCAAAATGAATGTGAATGTTCTGACTAGGATTTCTATACCACGCCTCCAAAATGCGAGTCCAGTCTCTTAATTACGGCAACATCCCTGTAGGTAGAAATCCCCGCGGACCACCTAAAAATATTTTTTTAATCTTAGTAACTTACGGAAATTATTGTAATCATATTTTGTTACCCACTCCCCTTTGCTGCAGTTCATGACTTTTACACGCTACCCGTGTTTCAAAGTAACTCGATAATTAATCTCTGGTAAAATGAATAATAGGGTGCAAATAACTTCTCAATACTTCTCGAGAATACAGGTGTAGATTTAAAAACGCAGCAGCGCAAATTTGCTTGTATCTAAAGTCTTTTGGAAGAATGGTCTGTTTTGTTTCTTTACTACTTGACCGGCTGTATGTGGGACAGAAATTAATTTAGAAATAGCAGTTCCAGTAAAGTGGTTTCAAATTCAAATGGCTCTGAGCACTATGGGACTCAACATCTTAGGTCATAAGTCCCCTAGAACTTAGAACTACTTAAACCTAACTAACCTAAGGACATCACACACACCCATGCCCGAAGCAGGATTCGAACCTGCGACCGTAGCAGTCCCGCGGGAAAGCGGTTTCAGTTGTGTGACCGCGTCGAATTACTGTTTAGCAGACAAGCGTTTCGGGCACACTGGTCTGCAGAACCTCATGAATACACAGCTACATATCCGAAATAGTTTTATTGAAGCTGATAACGGCAACGGAAACCTACGCTCTCGGTTAGAGATGGTAGGTTTCCACACTGTTAATAAACCACATAAGTAAAATTTCCTGTCTCCAATGAAGTAATCGCAGCCGGAAAATGACAGAAATTAGTATAAACGTAGGAAATATTAGCATCTTCTTCTGCGTTTCTCAGCACGTTTTGGACAATTCGAAATAACGAGGCACTCTGAAGAGGAAATGTATTCAAAACGCCCAGAAGAGATTCGGAGTATTTCATACCGCAAAAATCGTCATGCAGTCATGTGCACCAGAATTCTAATTAATTGTAGTGGCTTCTGCTTTGGAGAGCTGTTTTTTTACATACAGATTTAAGAAACGCCTTCATCACAAAAGATCTGCATTGATCAACAGGCTAAAAATTTACACTAATAGAATCCACCACGCGATGCAGCCCATGGGCCAGTCGGGTAATTCTTTCACACATGGAATTATAACTTCGAAATCTCTGCCGACTCTGAACGTGCAGTTTGCAGGGCCTGTTACAAAAACAAGAAGGCACACTCTTACTCGATGTCATTCAGCCGTAGTAAATCAAAATTAAATGGGAACACTACGTAGCTATGTCGTCTGAGACAGTTTTACGACAAGTGGGTGCGGCATTGACTCTTCATTCTTCTGTGAAGGCTTACTTGCATTATTTGTAATACTGTACAAACTCAGTTTCGCCGGCCGGAGTGGCCTTGCGGTTCTAGGCACTACAGTCTGGAACCGCGAGGCCGCTGCGGTCGCAGGTTCGAATCCTGCCTTGGGCATGGATGTGTGTGATGTCCTTAGGTTAGTTAGGTTTAAGTAGTTCTAAGTTCTAGGGGACTGATGACCTCAGAAGTTGAGTCCTATAGTGCTCAGAGCCATTTGAACCATTTGAAACTGAGTTTCGTTTATTAAAATATGCTAACTCATACCAGTTAGATACAACACTCTAGCGGTTTTCGCACGCGGTTTACGTACAGGCGATTTGTTCGTTCCAGTGGCCAGCGCGGCAAACACTGTAATTTCCAATAGCTGTACCCTGGAAACCCTTGAGAATGGTCATACAATATATTTACTCGTATACTATCACCTCTTAACATATGCTTGTTTCCAAGTTTATTCACTGACCACGAATTCCTCGACAAAAGCTGCTACCCAACAGCGACATATGAAATCTGTGCCAGACCCGGACTCAAATCCTCATTACCCGGTTATCGTGAATGGTCTTCTGAAACACTCCGGCTATCCGTCCACGCTACCCAAACTTCCACATGTCATACTGCCTGCATTCTTATATCGTAGTCCTCTATATTCATCACTTAATGCTCACAACATTACTTGGATTTCCGCAATGTGGAAATGAGGAATCGAGATTAATGTTGTTATCGTCGTATGCCTGGCTAGGCTTGTAATAGTGACACGCTTGTGCGAAAGAACAGACACTGTTGATGATCCATAGCTGTAGAAAATACTTCAAAATTTATTGTCGGACTGCGAATTCCCTGGTGTTAGCTATATTAGGTACACATCTACTACCCAACAGTGGCACATCGGAATCTGGGCAAGTAAGTATTGCAAGCCTAGGCGGGCATAGCACGATAAGAGCATTAGTCTCAGTTCCTCGTTCTCTAATTCCCCTGTTGCGGGAATCCAGAAAATGTTACGAGCATTAGTTGATGAATATTGTGGACTACGATACAACTATGCAGACAGTGTGACATGAGGAAGTTCTGATCTTTTCAGCAGGCGTGCACGAAAAGCCGTATAACCGAAGTGGTTAAGGCGACCGCTTGAGATAAACGGGAATGCGGGCTCCAGTCCTGGTCCAGAATAGATTTTCATATGTCCCTATTGGCTAGTACAACCGTACCAATTTCAACTTATCCCAAGAAATTCGCAGTTAACGGATAAATGTCCAAGTATTTCGTACAGTTGTGGATTGTCAACAGTGTCTGTTCTTTCAGACATGCATGTAAGTATGTTTGTTTCCAGTTTCTTGTGGTGATAATGTTAAAATATCTATCTTATCACAAGAATTTGCTGCTAATTGGCAGATGACAGCCTATCAGTATTTGCATAAAGGCTAGTTACTAGATGATTTGACGTGCACCCCTGTACAGCCTACTCTCCTTATTAAGCATTGTATCCAATTTTTCAGGTACATTAATCGTTTTGAATCGAAACAATGCATCGATAATTAAAGCAGAGTGTGAAGTATGCTGCAGAACTGCAGTAGTAGGTCTTCTTCAGCTCTTCAAGCAGGATGGTTACAGACCTTGAAGATATTTAGGATCCTGAACGCTCTTACCTATAAACCCTTTAAGTGTGTCTGTTAAGATAATTTTCTCTGTAAATAAGGACAGTTTGAAATTCAGAATATCATCACGTATTTAGAATCATGTCTGGTTAAAAATAAAATGGGAAACGCTCAAATTAACAGAAAGCACATTACAGCAACACAACTCTGTAACCTGTGTTGTCGAGCCGTTTCACCGGTATAAAATGTTTGCTCGTACCACAACACCTAAATTCAGGAATATATTTTCAACTCCCACTACCCAAAGCCTTACATATGTAGTTTCATATAATGTCCCCATCTCCTGCGAGATCACTAGTATAACTTTATTCCAACATCAATTAGTGTTTCCAAGAAGGTTTTTGTTATCATTTCTATTTTATCTTTGAAATGAACATTTCAGGTTACGTAAGAGTTGTTGATAAGAGAAACATTGGTACTAGCTAGTGCACATCTGAAGTTTAGAGCTTAACATTGTAAGCAGTTGTGCAAAAGAGATGAGACGAAGTTCGCCAAGGTGGACGTTGGCCCGACAACGAGGAACCGGTAGCTCGAGGGGAGACCTGCTTGCATCTGAATTAGCCCTGATTAGAGACATTCTGTGTTTGCGCGGCCGACGTCCTGTAGGGCCATCTACATGTTAAGGACCTCGTCGAGGGCAGCCGTCGGTTAAGCGAGATACCCTGACACGTGAACAAACAGATCCAAGTACAGCTGCCCTTAATGCGTCTGGCTAAATAGGCCAGTCCTTATGCAAATCCGGAAGGCATATTTCTGCCGTAAATTAAGGAGCCTGTTCGCTCTCGTACTACCTCGAGCGGCAGACTCGGGGTAAGTTTCACGTCACTGCGAACGCCATCAATTCGTATTAGTCCCATTGTGAAAGTGTTTTGTACCACACAACGTATTCTCAAATATACGTTGCATAAACGTCTGCACGACATCCGAGGGTTGGATGTCTCGGGAGAGTATGATTCAATGGTTTGACGAGCAATTTTTAAGCGAGATTGCAAATCTCACAGTTGTTCGGACAATGACAGGAGATTCTAGCATTCAGCAGCAGCAGAGCAACAGCGGAATTACAGTGTTTTGCTCCACACCTTCGTAACTCCTTCGTGGGAAAGCTTATATATGTTCAAATGATATGTATTTCTAGTTTCATTGTGACGGCCTCTCTTCCACGCAACCAATGCCAGCTCGAATTCAACTAATGGCAGTCCGCCTCGGTAGCCGCTCAGTCAAGGCGACGGATTGCTAACCGAAGGGATCCAGTTCGATTACCGGCCGAGTCGGAGAGTTTCTCCGCTAGTAGACTGGGTCGTGTGTTGCCCTTACGTTCATATCGCCGTAACTGGGTTTACAGTATTGAAATGGTTGTGTGGGCGCGTCCCGAAGCCCAAAAATTAAAATAAAATCAATGGCAGCCATCGTGGTGCAGGAACCGAATGAGATAGCTCTGTGGTAAAGAAAAAAAATGGTTCAAATGGCTCTGAGCACTATGGGACTTAACATCTGAGGTCATCAGTCAAATGGTTCAAATGGCTCTGAGCACTATGGGACTTAACATCTGAGGCCATCAGTCCCCTAGAACTTAGAACTACTTAAAACTAACTATCCTAAGGTCATCGCACGCATCCATGCCCGAGGCAGGATTCGAACCAGCGACCGTAGCAACAGAGCGGTTCCAGTCTGAAGCGCCTAGAACCACACGGCCACAACAGCCGGCTCTGTGGTAAAGACCCTGGACTCTTATTCTAGGGGGCTTCAACTAAGTTATCCACGGTTTTTTTCAGTGCTCTCTTTCTCCTACAAAGGGAATGACCATTTGATTTCCAGCTCCTCTGCAACAGAGATATATATATTAATAACAAAAAAGTAATGCAAATAATGACTATTTCATAAAACAGCCATTTTGTGTCTTCCACATAGTTTCGTTGAACTAAAACTTAATTCTATAACTGCATAATTATTTACCCTATCTTGTATAAACTTGAAGCCTATTCGGTTGTTTCACCTCGCTATAGCATTTCCGCTGCTAAGAAAATTAGTTTGTATGAAAGAAGTATATTCTAAGCCTGCAGGGAAACAGAAAATTTTTCACTGAATCTCAGTTCCTGTTCACAATAGAGAAACGGAAAAAGTCGTACACTGCTGGACAGCTTCTATGAAACACAGCGATTTTCATGTATGTAGCTGCGTGCTATAGATATGCTCTTGGAGCTCTGTTACGGTCATTCTGTAGACCGCGGTTCCAGAAGGCTGGACGCCGGAATCTCTCACTTGTAGTGCGCTATTGATGCGTACAGCACAAAATCTTTTTTGATGATAGCTGCAGACACCATCAGAGAGATTATAATCAAAGCTGGACAATTATTCCGCTTGAGGAGAATCAAAGTATCATAACCGTCAGGAGTGTGAGGGCAGAAAGCATGCAAGAACGTTGCTGCAGATCTTCAAATGGTTCAAATGGCTCTAGGCACTATGGGACTTAACATCCGAGGTCATCAGTCACCTAGACTTAGAACTACACTACTGACTATTAAAATTGCTACACCACGAAGATGACGTGCGACAGACGCGAAATTTAACCGACAGGAAGAAGATGCTGTGATATGCAAATTATTAGCTTTTCAGAGCATTCACACAATGTTGGCGCCGGTGGCGACACCTACAATGTGCTGACATGAGGAAAGTTTCTAACCGATTTCTCATACACAAACAGCAGTTGACCGGCGTTGCCTGGTGAAACGTTGTTGTGATGCCTCGTGTAAGGAAGAGAAATGCGTGCCATCACGTTTCCGACTTTGATAAAGGTCGGATTGTAGCCTATCGCGATTGCGGTCTATTGTATCGCGACAACGCCACTCGCGTTGGTCGAGATCCAACGACTGTTAGCAGAATATGTTATCGGTGGGTTCAGGAGGGTAATACGGAACGCCGTGCTGTATCCCAACAGCCTCGTATGACTAGCAGTCGAGATGATAGGCATCTTATCCGCATGGCTGTAACGGATCGTGCAGCCACGTCTCGATCCCTGAGTCAACAGATAGGGAGGTTTGCAGGACAACAACTATCCGCACGAGCAGTTCGACGACGTTTGCAGCAGCATGGACTATCAGTTCGGAGACCATGGCTGCGGTTACCCTTGACGCTGCATCACAGACAGGAGCGCCTGCGATGGTGTACTCAACGACGAACCTGGGTGCACGAATGGCAAAATGTCATTTTTTCGGATGAATCCAGGTTCTGTTTACAGCACCAAAAAAAAAAAATGGTTCAAATGGCTCTGAGCACTATGGGACTCAACATCTTAGGTCATAAGTCCCCTAGAACTTAGAACTACTTAAACCTAACTAACCTAAGGACATCACACACACCCATGCCCGAGGCAGGATTCGAACCTGCGACCGTAGCAGTCCCGTGGTTCCGGACTGCAGCGCCAGAACCGCTAGACCACCGCGGCCGGCTTTACAGCACCATGATGGTCACATCCGTGTTTGGCAACATCGCGGTGAACGCACATTGGAAGCGAGTGTTCGTCATCGCCATACTGGCGTATCACCCGGCGTGGTGGTATGGGGTGCCACTGGTTACACGTCTCGGACACCTCTTGTTCGCATTGATGGCACTTTGAACAGTGGACGTTACATTTCAGATGCGTTACGAACCGTGACTCTCCCCCTCATTCAATCCCCGCGAAACCCTACATTTCAGCAGGCTAATGCACGACCTCATGTTGAAGGTCCTGTACGGACCTTTCTGGATACAGAAAATTTTCAACTTCTGCCCTGGCAGCAGATCTCTCACCAATTGAAAACGTCTGGTCAATGGTGGCCGAGCAACTGGCTCGTCACAATACGCCAGTCATTACTCTTGATGAACTGTGGTATCGTGTTGAAGCTGCATGGGCAGCTGTACCTGTACACGCCATCCAAGCTCTATTTGTCTCAATGCCCAGGCGTATCAAGGCCGTTATTACGGCCAGAGGTGGTTGTTCTGGGTACTGATTTCTCAGGATCTATGCACCCAAATTGCGTGAAAATGTAATCAGATGTCAGTTCTAGTATAATATATTTGTCCAATGAATACCCGTTTATCATCTGCATTTCTTCTTGATGTAGCAATTTTAATGGCCAGTAGTGTACTTAAACCTAACTAACCTAAGGACATAACACACATCCTTGTCCGAGGCAGGATCGAACCTGCGAACGTAGCTGGGGCGCGGTTCCGGACTGAAGCGCCTTGAACCGCTCGACCACAGCGGCCGTCTACAGTTCTTCACAACAGAGTACTTGACAGGGAAATTGTGTTTTTCATTTTCTGTTATGGAGCTGAACTTAACTTGTTTTGCAAACAATGCAGCACGTCGGTACAGAGCCATGTAGTGATAACAGTAATACTGTTGAGGCCATGGAATTTATCGAAGTACGAGGACGTGCTGAAAAACACTGATTCCGAATATTTAGTGTGAAAAAATCTTTAAGCTTTTTAAATAAGAAAACCTTTTAACGTTCTACACATTTATTCTTCATGTCTGCATATTTGCAGCCCTCTATCGCTACAGGGCTCCGACTGCAGCGTGTAACTTGGTGGTGTGTAACGTAGCTACCGTTGGTGCGTGAGAATCAGTGTGCTGTAATCGAGTTTGCCGGCCGGAGCGGCCGTGAAGTTCTAGGCGCTACAGTCTGGAACCGAGCGACCACTACAAAAAAAAAAAAAAAAAAAAATGGTTCAAATGGCTCTGAGCACTAAGGGACTTAACATCTATGGTCATCAGTCCCCTAGAACTTAGAACTACTTAAACCTAACTAACCTAAGGACAGCACACAACAGCCAGCCATCACGAGGCAGAGAAAATCCCTATACTCGCCGGGAATCGAACCCGGGAACCCGGGCGTGGGAAGCGAGAACGCTACCGCAAGACCACGAGATGCGGGCCCGACCGCTACAGTCGCAGGTTCGAATCCTGCCTAGGGCATGGATGTGTGTGAAGTCCTTATGTTAGTTAGGTTTAATTAGTTCTAAGTTCTAGGCGACTGATGGCCTCAGAAGTTAAATCGCATAGTGCTCAGAGCCATTTGTAATCGATTTTCGAATTCGAAGAGGTCGTTCACACACGGAGCACGCTCTCCTTCAACACGACAGTGACAGACAACACACGAACGCAGCGATACCTGCAACAATCCATTGCCTTGGGTGCGCTGTCGTCGATCATCCTCCATACAGTCCCTAATTGGCCCCATCCGATTTTCATCTGCTTCTGTATATTAAAGAACAACTTCGAGGACATCACTTTGGTATTCATGAAGCGGTGCGAAGAATAAAGATGTAGAATTTTAACAACATTTATGCATTTAAAATGCTTTAAGAGTTATCACATTAAAAATTCGGAGGGATTACTTTTGCAGCACGCCCTCGTATTACACTCCTGGAAATTGAAATAAGAACACCGTGAATTCATTGTCCCAGGAAGAGGAAACTTTATTGACACATTCCTGGGGTCAGATACATCACATGATCACACTGACAGAACCACAGGCACATAGACACAGGCAACAGAGCATGCACAATGTCGGCACTAGTACAGTGTATATCCACCTTTCGCAGCAATGCAGGCTGCTATTCTCCCATGGAGACGATCGTAGAGATGCTGGATGTAGTCCTGTGGAACGGCTTGCCATGCCATTTCCACCTGGCGCCTCAGTTGGACCAGCGTTCGTGCTGGACGTGCAGACCGCGTGAGACGACGCTTCATCCAGTCCCAGACATGCTCAATGGGGGACAGATCCGGAGATCTTGCTGGCCAGGGTAGTTGACTTACACCTTCTAGAGCACGTAGGGTGGCACGGGATACATGCGGACGTGCATTGTCCTGTTGGAACAGCAAGTTCCCTTGCCGGTCTAGGAATGGTAGAACGATGGGTTAGATGACGGTTTGGATGTACCGTGCACTATTCAGTGTCCCCTCGACGATCACCAGTGGTGTACGGCCAGTGTAGGAGATCGCTCCCCACACCATGATGCCGGGTGTTGGCCCTGTGTGCCTCGGTCGTATGCAGTCCTGATTGTGGCGCTCACCTGCACGGCGCCAAACACGCATACGACCATCATTGGCACCAAGGCAGAAGCGACTCTCATCGCTGAAGACGACACGTCTCCATTCGTCCCTCCATTCACGCCTGTCGCGACACCACTGGAGGCGGGCTGCACGATATTGGGGCGTGAGCGGAAGACGGCCTAACGGTGTGCGGGACCGTAGCCCAGCTTCATGGAGACGGTTGGGAATGGTCCTCGCCGATACCCCAGGAGCAACAGTGTCCCTAATTTGCTGGGAAGTGGCAGTGCGGTCCCCTACGGCACTGCGTAGGATCCTACGGTCTTGGCGTGCATCCGTGCGTCGTTGCGGTCCGGTCCCAGGTCGACGGGCACGTGCACCTTCCGCCGACCACTGGCGACAACATCGATGTACTGTGGAGACCTCACGCCCCACGTGTTGAGAAATTCGGCGGTACGTCCACCCGGCCTCCCGCATGCCCACTATACGCCCTCGCTCAAAGTCCGTCAACTGCACATACGGTTCACGCCCACGCTGTCGCGGAATGCTACCAGTGTTAAAGACTGCGATGGAGCTCCGTATGCCACGGCAAACTGGCTGACACTGACGGCGGCGGTGCACAAATGCTGCGCAGCTAGCGCCATTCGACGGCCAACACCGCGGTTCCTGGTGTGTCCGCTGTGCCGTGCGTGTGATCATTGCTTGTACAGCCCTCTCGCAGTGTCCGGAGCAAGTATGGTGGGTCTGACACACCGGTGTCAATGTGTTCTTTTTCCATTTCCAGGAGTGTAGTTACCGAAAAGATATACAGGGTGAGTCACCTAACGTTACCGCTGGATATATTTCGTAAACCACATCAAATACTGACGAATCGATTCCACAGACCGAACGTGAGGAGAGGGGCTAGTGTAATTGTTTAATACAAACCATACAAAAATGCACGGAAGTATGTTTTTTAACACAAACCTACGTTTTTTTAAATGGAACCACGTTAGTTTTGTTAGCACATCTGAACATATAAACAAATACGTAATCAGTGCCGTTTGTTGCATTGTAAAATGTTAATTACATCCGGAGATATTGTAACCTAAAGTTGACTCTTGAAACCTCCAGCGTTCAGTTGCGTGTTGTAACAAACACGGGCCACGGGCGTTTCATAGGATGTGGAGGACGCATAAATTGTCCAGCCCGTTCTCCTGATCTTACACCTCTGGACTTCTTTCTGTGGGGTACGTTAAAGGAGAATGTGTTCCGTGATGTGCCTACAACCCCAGAGGTTATGAAACAACGTATTGTGGCAGCCTGCGGCGACTTTACACCAGATGTACTGCGGCGTGTACGACATTCATTACGCCAGAGATTGCAATTGTGTGCAATAAATGATGGCCACCACATTGAACATCTATTGGCCTGACATGTCGGGACACACTCTATTCCACTCCGTAATTGAAAACGGAAACCACGTGTGTACGTGTACCTCACCCCTCATGGTAATATACACGTGCGTCAGTGAAAAAGACCAATAAAAAGATGTTAGCATGTGGATGTAATATGCTGTTCCAGTCTCTTCCGTACCTAAGGTCCATCACCGTTCCCTTTGTATCCCTACGCAATTCGGTGCTCTCCGATACACACGATCGAACAGCGGAGGAGTGGTACTCAAGCGTCAACTTTAGGTTACAATATCTCCGGATGTAATTAACATTTTACAATGCAACAAACGGCACTGATTACGTATTTGTTTATATGTTCTGATGTGCTAACAAAAATAACGGGGTTCCATTTAAAAAAAACGTAGGTTTGTGTTAAAAAACATACTTCCGTGCATTTTTTTAATGGTTTGTATTAACCAATTACACTAGCCCCTCTCCTCACGTTCGGTCTGTGGAATCGATTCGTCAGTATTTGATGTGGTTTACGAAATATATCCAGCGGTAATGTTAGGTGACTCACCCTGTATATTATAACTCGCACAGACAAGCACCACGAGTTCATCCCCTCGTCGAAATCATGGAGACTGTTGATGGCAAATAGTAAATGTGAAGCACGCTGGAGACTGAGTTCCCCGAGGCCGCTACGGTAACTGTGAATCCCGGAAAGTGGCAGCTAAGGGCTCTTGTGCAGACATGAACGGCGGCGACAGCGGATAAGCTGATCCTCAATATGGTGGAGGTCACGGAGGAAGCGGCCCAAGACTGCCTCGTCTATATCGACATGTATACTCCGCAGACCACCTTATGGTGCGTGACGGAGGGTATGTCGGGTACATTCATTCCTCAAACCCAACGCCCTCTCCTTTTACCGTTTCCACTCGTGAATGGTGTATGGAAAGAATGAAGAATGATTGTTGGTAAACCTCCGCATCACCTCAGAATTTTCTGATTTTCTCAGTACGCCAGAATCAGTCTTACAAGTGTTCTGTAAGTCGCTTTCTTCATGGAAAAATTACTGTTCCTTAGAATCTCCCAATGAATCTCACCTTAGCGTCTCCTTTTACTACACTTGGTTTTATGTCAGTCCACTTCTAATCGCTCCGGGTTGTTACTCCTACGCATTTTACGGTTGTTACTGTATTCAGCGATATATCGCCAATAGAGTGGGAAAGAGGGCCATTAAAAGGCTAATGGAAGCAACCCTCACACAAAATCCGGCATATCGGGAGAATTAACGTGGCAGCTCCACCATCTAAATTCCCAGCAACACATCGGTATCGACCTTTGGAGACGTAAACTGACGGAAATAGACGAAATGATCTTACGAAAAAACTCGCACACACGTCTTCATCCTTTCAGCCTCGTTTCTACTGTTTGCAAAAAGGCAGCAACATTAAAGTTGAAATATCGAATCAAGACCATAAGTGACGAAGATGATGATGATGATGTTTGGTTTGTGGGGCGCTCAACTGCGTGGTTATTAGCGCCCGTACAATTATCCAATCTTTGCTCAGTCCAATTTCGCCACTTTTCTGGATGATGATGAAGATAACACAAACACCCAGTCATCTCGAGGCAGGTGAAAATCCCTGACCCCGTCGGGAATCGAACCCGGGACCCCGTGCTCGGAACGCGAGAACGCTACCGCGAGACCACGAGCGGCGGACATAAGTGAGGAAGGAATAACTAATTGGAGGAAGCTAGTGGTATAAGGCCCTCATGGTCTTAATAAACAATGCAAGCATTCGATTATACAATTCAGGCCTACACAGCTGGTATTTTCATCCTTGATCTAAGGCATGCTTCTGTGCCTAACGTTCCGCATCATAATTCTGGCGTCGTTATCAAATACTATAAAGACTCAGCTAGTAGTTTCAAACTTAAACAAGTTCAGCAAGCCAGAACTGAGTTTGTTTCAGTTTGAAGCTACTACCCGAATCTTTAGAGTCTCTGAGGATGTTCCCAACATTATGAAACGAAACGTCGGGCACTGGAACGTGCCTTAGTAGACGGTTTAATGCCTATAAAAAAACAACCAAGAATCCAGGCGCTTCTCTGTAACGATATAAAAAAATCGAGAGATTCCCAAATTTTAACAGCCGAATGAAGATTTAATTTTGCATTATGAGTACAGTGTTGGAAGCACTGCGCAACCTCGCCTCCTACGCGTTGTACACACCTCGGCAAGGCGTCCCACGGTGCTCTGTGACAGCGACGGGGATTTGCGCACTGTACCCCCTGTGAGTCGCTTCTCCCTCTCGCATTTTGCTAGCCGAGTTCCAGTCTAACAGGATTTGCTGGACGCCATTTCTAAATGAGTGCAGCTCTCGCCAATGCGATTTACTGCCCCTCGCTGACATCATTAAGCAGTATCATTTAGATGCTCGTATTTCACGGCAGCGAGAAGAGCTCAGCTTTTGAGAACGCCTTCTATTGTCCGCACGCGCTCCGCTTTAGAAAGCTGGCGCGCATCCTGCAGAGACGTAAGCACTGGACTCTATTTCCTCCGCGCAAAACGTTCCAGAATATATCATCTCAGTATCAAAAGCGTCACTTCTAATTTTATACGAGTTTACCGGATAAAAATTTAAGGCAGGAATGAGTTGGATCCATTTGTTATAAGACAACGCTTGTAGAACCTGCAAAAAGTGTTAACTATCTTGCAAATCAAGTAAGTTATTTGTAAGATCAAAACGTAGCGAAAATACTTGTCAACTTCCAATATATATGTGGCACCGTAAACACAACTGCAAAAAAATTAAGTAAGGAAAGAAGCTAAAATTAAATTTTATTCAACTACAGCAGTTCGGCCACCTCTCTAAGGCAGTGATACCTGGACACAGAGAAATAAAATTCAAGCGACTGAAATGAGATTCCTAAGAAGTGTACAAGAATGTACAACATTAAAAATGATGAGATTATAAAAGAGTTAAAAGTGAAGCCAATATACCATATAATAGGTGAATATAGAGATAAACAGAAGTAGTATACGGAATTAATGTTTACCGCTACAAGCCATGTCGTTAACATTAAATTATTTTAAATGTTTGTTATAAATTGAAGGAAGCTTATAGTTTAGCGTCCTCTCATCATCGAAGTCTTCAGAGACGCTCAGCTGGACTAGGATGCATGGAACGCTGCTTGCAGTCTTATTCAAAGATTCATCCCAGAATCGACCACGGTATATATAGGCCTAAACAACCATTGAAAACCTAAATCAGTATGAACTGACTATAATTTGGAAACCATTTCGTCCAAATACAATTTCTGTTACAGCGTAAAGTCACCAGCGTTTTTACGGTAGCGAGGAGATACATTCTGTAACAAAAACTATAATGCGGCCCTTCAGAGAAACTTATAATACTAGCAAAGCAAATCAGATTAAAAGTGTTTAATTGATGTTAAACTTTGTAATTTTACATTTTATTATGTTGTTTTATATACTTGTTGTTGTTGTCGTGGCCTGCAGACTAAAGACTGGGTTCTTGCAGCTCTCCATGCTACTCTATCCTGTGCAAGCCTCTTCATCTCCTAGTAATTACTGGAACCTACATCCCTCTTAATCTACTTACTGTATTCATCTCTTGGTCTCCCTCTACGATTTTTACCCCCCCCCCCCCCCCACGCTTCACGCCAGTACTAAACTGCTGATCCTTTGATACCTCAGAATGTGTCCTACCAACCGATCCCTTCCTTTAGTTAGGTTGTCGCACAAATTTCTCTTCTTCCAGTTCTATTCAGCACCTCCTCGTTAGTTATGCGATCTACCCATCTAATCTCCAGCATACTCCTGTAGCACCACACTTCAATAGCTTCTATTCTCTTCTTGTCTAAACAGTTTCCACTTCCATATGTGGCTACACTCCGTACAAATATTTTAAGGAAGGACTTCTTGACACTTAAGTCCGTACTCGATGTTAACAAATTTCTCTTCATAGGAGAATCTTTCCTTGCCATTGCCAGTCTACTTTTTACATACCTATTCAAAAAAGCAGATAAAAATTCACTTGACGCCTTCCTGAGAGACAATCTCCACTCATTCCAAATTAATAATATAAGAGTAGACCAGATGTGGCTTAAATTCAAAGAAATAGTATCGGCAGCAATTGAGAGATTTATACCAAATAAATTAATAAACGACGGAGCTGATGCTCCTTGGTACACAAAACGGGTTAGAACACTGTTGCACAAACAACGAAACAAACATCCCAAATTTAAACAGACGCAAAATCCCCAAGATAGGCGATCTTTTACAGAAGCTCGAAATTTAGCGCGGACTTCAATGCGAGATGCTTATAACAGTTTCCACAACGAAACTTTGTCTCGAAACCTGGCAGAAAATCCAAAGAGATTCTGGTCGTATGTGAAGTATGTTCGAGGCAAGAAACAATCAATGCCTTTTCTGCGCGATGGCAATGGAGATACTATCGAAGACAGAGGTGCCAAAGCAGACTCACTAAACATAGCCTTCCGAAATGCCTTCACAAAAGAAGACGAAGTAAATATTTCAGAATTCGAATCGAGAACAGCTGCCAACATGAGTAACGTAGAAGTAAATATCCTCGGAGTGGTGAAACAACTTAAATCACTTAATAAAAGCAAGTCTTTTGGTCCAGACTGCATACCAATTAGGTTATTTTCGGAGTATGCTGATGCCCCATACTTAACAACCATATACAACCGTTCGCTCGATGAAAGATCCGTAGCCAAAGACTGGAAAGTTGCATAGGTCACACCAATATTCAAGAAAGGTAGTAGGAGTAATCCACTAAATTACAGGCTCATATCGTTAACGTCGATATGCAGCAGGTTTTTGGAACATATATTGTGTCCGAACATTATGAATTAATTCGAAGAAAACGGTCTATTGACACACAGTCAACATGGGTTTAGAAAAAAAACGTTCCTGTGAAACACAACTAGCTCTTTAATCACATGAAGTGTTGAGTGCTATTGACAAGGGATTTCTGATCGATTCCGTATTTCTGGATTTCCGGAAGGCTTTTGACACGGTGCCACACAAGCGCCTCGTAGTGAAATTGGGTGCTTATGAAATATCGTCTCAGTTATGTGAGTGGATTTATTATTTCCTGTCAGAGGGGTCACAGTTCGTAGCAATTGACGGAAAGTCATCGAGTAAAACAGAAGTGGTTTCTGGCGTTCCCCAAGGTAGTTTTATAGACTCTTTGCTGTTCCTTATCTTTATAAACGATTTGGGAGACAATATGAGCTGTTTGCAGATGACGCTGTCGTTTATCGACTAATAAAGCCATCAGAAGATCAAAACAAACTGCAAAACCATTTAGAAAAGATATCTGAATGGTGCGAAAAGTGGCAGTTGACCCTAAATAACGAAAAGTGTGAGGTCATCCACATGAGTGCTAAAAGGAACTCATTAAACTTCGGTTACACGAAAAATTCAACTAAATACCTAGGTATTACAATTACGAACAACTTAAATTGGAAGAAACACATAGAAAACGTTGTGGGGAAGGCTAACCAAAGACTGAGTTTTATTGGCAGGACACTTAGAAAGTGTAACAGACCTATTAAGGAGACTGCCTACACTACGCTTGTCTGTCCTCTTTTAGAATACTGCTGCGCGGTGTGGGATCCTTAACGAATAGGACTGACGGAGTACATCGTAAAAGTTCAAAGAAAGGCAGTACGTTTTGTATTATCGCGAAATATGGGAGAGAGTGTCACAGAAATGATACAGGATTTGGGCTGGACATCATTAAAAGAAAGGCGTTTCTCGTTGCGACGGAATAATCTCACGAAATTCCAATCACCAACTTTCTCCTCCGAATGCGAAAATATTTTGTTGACACCGACCTACATAGGGAGGAACGATCACCACGATAAAATAAGGGAAATCAGAGATCGTACGGAAAGATAGAGGTATGCAGTCTTTCTCGCACTGTACGAGATTGGAATACTAGAGAATTATGAAGATCGTTCGATGAATCCTATGCCAGGCACTTAAAATTTCATTTGCAGAGTATCCATGTAGATGTAGATGTAGATGTGTAGCCTCCCTACTTCGACCATCATCAGTTATTTTGTTTCCCAAATAGCAAAACTCCTTTGCTACTTTAAGTATCTCATTTCCTAATCTAATCCCCTCAGCATCACCTGATTTAATGTGACTACATTCGATTATCCTCATATTGCTTTTGTTGATGTTCATCTTATATACTCCTTTCAAGACACTGTTCATTCCGTTCAACTGCTTTTCCAAGTCCTTTGCTGTCTCTGACACACTGGTCTATCCTGGGCCAATAGTTATAGTTCCTGCACATGTCTCCTGAGCCCGATTAAGTTCTACTGAAGTAAGGAAGTCAACTTAACGGGGAGGTCTTCGCCTGTCTCTCCCCCTGTCGGCTCTTCATGGTATGGATGTTGCAGCATAGAGCAGAGGGAAGGAAGGAGTGTTATTTGAG
Organism: Schistocerca cancellata; assembly: GCF_023864275.1. Taxonomy (NCBI): domain Eukaryota; kingdom Metazoa; phylum Arthropoda; class Insecta; order Orthoptera; family Acrididae; genus Schistocerca; species Schistocerca cancellata. The sequence continues at coordinate 94,993,508 of NC_064629.1, read as the reverse complement.
GGGCTCTTGATAGATTTAAATAGTCCTGCAAGTCCCTCTAGAGCTTTATGGATGTAAAAGGCAACAGTTTTTCAGAGGCATCTTCTACGCTTTTAACAATAATGACTGCATTATCTATCACGGGATATGATCAGTTACCATTACTGTTTTCTTTTATATTGACAGACGTCTCAGGTAATGGAAATGAGTGGCGTCATTGGCCGGGAGGCCCCTTATGGGGCGGGTCCGGCGGCCTTGGTGCAGGTCTTATTACATTCGACGCCACATTGGGCGACCTGCGCTCCGGATGGGGATGAAATGATGATGAAGACAACACAACACACTGAGCGGAGAAAATCTCCGACTCACCCGGGAATCGAACCCGTGCCCCTTAGGACGGCAGTCCGTCACGCTGACCATTCAGCTATCGGGGCGGACAGACGTCTCAGGGAATTAACCACATGAGGTCCTTTTGGGGTCTGTGTGTTAATATTGTCCAACGGACAACCCGTTTTAAGCTTCTTGGAAGTCCCACGAGGGCTAGGGAAGTAAGCGTCCATCCAGGCAGAGCCTCACTTGCCTGGGTAATTCTTATACAAATGAGGTGCAAGGAATTCCTCAGAGGTTGCACACTAACGATTGTTCGGCCTCAACAGCCAAGCATCTCATCGGCGCGCAGCACATCCTGAATCTGAGAAGTTTCTTATATAGGTTTCTGCCATCCTCGCGATCGCTCACAGAAGCATGTCCAGAGCTAACGGTTACAGAGGATTGCCGGTGCTCACCAGTCCCCAGCTCAGGAAATTTGGGTTAGCCAAGCCCATACCCAGCAAACGAGTGCCGAGCTCTCTGGGGTACTCGCCACTGCGAACGACCCGAGGGCAGCGTACGGCTTATCGAGTGCCACGGACATAGCGAGCATTCCCCCCCCCCCCCCCCCCTGCTCCCCCTCCAAGGAGTCAGAAATCAGTTGGCAACAACTCCTCGTAATTTATAAACAAACACCCAAAATCATCAGAGTAGAAAAACCCAAATATGAGACTAGCGTACTAATGGGAACTGACCAGTACTACACACGCAGTAACGTGGAAAATTTTTACAAGAAATTTAAAGATGAATGTCGAAATTACCAAGCTCCCAATTTATGCTTCAGCCGTCCAGGTGGAACACGGAAAACATAATAGAAAACACTGAAAACTCTTTGCAATCTACATCCAAAATTTACTAAAATTTTAACGTTAAATTGACCAACTCATTTTTGGAAAGCAAAAATCGAATCCGGAGTGAGCAGCACCTACACTAGAAGAAGTCAAACCAATAATCTGCTATTTGAGAAACAAAAACGTGCGAGATGATTGAATAACTGCAGAATTGTTGAAAATAAAGAGCAAACTGATCCAAGTAAATCAAAACATATTTCGGAACACATGGTAAATGAAGAAATCGTCGAAGAATGGAGGTACGCATTAATTCAACCACTTCACTACCATGAAATATTTTAAAAAAGCAGATCGTGTGTAGACCGAATGTTAAACCTTAAAACCGTCCCAAAAATTCGTAAAATGAAAGAACTAGTGACTTTTATCACTAACAGTTTGGTTATCTTGAGGACGGAAATGAATAAAAATGAAGAGGAACATTGCATCAGTTGCTGCTGCGAAACGATAAAGCTTGCTCACACGCTGCTAACATGATTAGAATAGCCAACTAGTAGTTTGACTGAGCGACTATTGCATATTCCCCGTGTTTTCCCGATCTTCTGCCGCCCAGGAAAGGAGGAAAGAAAACTATGGTTCAACATTCCATCGGCATCGTGGTCATTACAGACAGAGCAGAAACTCGGTCGTGCTCTTTCACAGGAATTATCCCGGCATATGTCCAGAGCGATTTAGCGTAATAACGGTAAACCTAAATCAGAATAGTCGGTTCTGTCTCCATACATTCAAGTTTCCGTTATATATCCAGCAACCTGGGAATGAATTCCTGCGAGAATAATGATGACTTTCAAACAAAGCTTGATTACTTTTTCGCCCCTGGACCAACAGAGTTTTTCGGGCTTAGTCGTAGAATAGAGAAAGAATAATATATATTACACTGCCGTAAGATTCATAAAGGCTAATATTTAAGTAATTGATTTTTGCATGGCATTCGTTTCAAATAAAAATTATTATCACAGCGAGAAACACTAGAAGTTCTGTAACTCAAGTTCTGTAACTCAACACAAAAAAGCGAAAAAATTAAACTGTGAAGAATATTTGCTTTATTCCTTTGGTTCCGAATAACCACAGATTTCTCCATGTGAGTACAATTATAAAATTGCAAACGTTGTGACTGAGATTAGCGCATCTATCTATCAATGAAATATAAATCCTACTCAGCGATATAGGATGACGCTAATGTAATTTGACGATATTCAGATATCAACGCCATAGTAAGAAGTGCACGGACGGTTAGGGATTACTTCCTTTTGATATAAGTACTACACCTGCAACTTCAAAAATTACTTGTGGGATATACCGACAGTCCAGTGTGTCGGCTTCCGTTGGCCTTAAGTTGTACTCCAATACGCCACAATAAGTATCCCCAGGTCTGCAATTCGCAGTAAGAAGAGGAAACCAAGATGAAACTCAGTAATGCATCCGCATCCCTAATCCTGAATCAATCACGGCATCCATTAGCATGTTCCGGCTGATTGCCTACTTTGCAAGTGTAATTCTTCACGGTAGACACAATGCGACACGCTTCTATCAGATGTCCTTGCTTTAACTGCTAAGTCCAGCGGGTAGCCTTAATTGTTGAGCATTTGTCTGCACCTGACTAACTGTGTTAGTCAGATATAGGGCCAATGATCCGTAGCAGATAAATTTAACAGTCGAGTATCGACCGCAAACAAGTGGACGAATAAAATACCTCTTTTAAAGAGGTGAAGTCGAATACAAATGACCAAAGTTATCCTTTTTTTTTGTCAATGGAAGGAAAAATCAAAACCACTTTATCTGCAAAGCCTTCAATATCCGCAAAGGCAAATACCGGTACCTACGACGAAAAAGCTGTATTTATTCTTCCCTATCCACTTCCGTTCTGGCTTCCAGTACATGGATTTGCTAAATATATATGGTTAATATACATGTTTATTCCAGTGCTCACTCCGTATAAAGCAGACGCAGGAAAATGAGATGTATAAAGAAACGTTGTATTAGGTTAAAAATGTCAGTCGGACTGGGACTTCATTTGGACTGTTACCTTTTTCGGAAAACAGTCTTACGATCTGAGCAGCAGAGCATTCACGATGTAATGTTTTGATTTCACAGCACCTCTAACCAACTCCAGGAAACTCCTCGTAGGAATGTTGCCTGCAATAGTAAAGACTTGGTCTAGGTACCAGTCTAACTCACAATTATCTTCCAATGGCAAGTTTGCCTGCAGCAGGTCTGCACATTCGTCTTGCTAATTTCGATAACGCAGTTTTAAGACACCCGACGTAAGTCAGAACTAAACAGCATGAAATGAAAAGTGATCGCTGTCTCGTTTGATTCAACTTTTCATTAAATCATACCATTTTTATGTGACATCATCGACTGAGATTATAATCAGAAATCAGCTGTATGAGAAAGTGTCTCAGTTTCCCGCACATTCATAACTGATCCCAAACAATTATCACTGCGTTTACACATAGTGGCAACGTTTAAACGTCTTTAGAAACTGTGCAAACTGTTACGTGGCACCTTCAAATGTTCCACTCTTGTTAGCATCTATCCTTTGCTTCGACAGTTTTATGTACACTGCCCAATCACATTAACGTGACCCCCTGTCAAAAGCCTAAATACCTTTTGTGGCGCGGTCCGCTGCGAGTCGTACAGAAAGAGAGAGACGTGGAGCCATGTCGAACCCAGGGCCGTCGCCAGCTGCACTAGGTTTCTCATTTGTTGTGGTCCCACAGATTTTCAATCGGGTTTTAATTCGAGAAGTATGATGGCCAAGGAGTTCGGCAAACTTATCCTGGTGTTCTTCGAACCACGCGTGTACATTGTGAGCTGTGTGACAGGTTGCATTGCCCTGCTGGTAGATGCCATCGCGTCGAGGAAGAACGAACTGCGTATAGAAGTGGAAATGGTCCCAAAGGATAGATGTATACATGTGTTGATCAATTGTGCCTACCAGAACGACAATATCACCCAGGCAATGCCATGAAAACATTCCCCAGACCATTGAAACCTTCCCGTCTCCTCTATATCTCTTTTGTTACGCAACCTTCCCTTTTACAATAACCCATGAAACCTTCCCTCAGGATTTCTACCTCTTGCTTAATAATAACAAATGAAATCTTCCCCTTGAAATTAATTCTCTTTCTCAATCTTCGCATACAAATTTAAATGCTGCTTATTAAAAGTTATTTTCTGATTATTTCGACGAAACATAGACTGTGTCGTCGTCGTGGCCCTGAGTCGTTACCTGCAATAACCCAAAACTGTTCGTTACCTGTTTTACTGTTACTGGATCGCCATCTGACTGCTACATCGAACTGCGACATGAATATACTTACTCTGTTTTACTATACTCTATTAGCTGCTGGTGGGCTGTCATAGTAAGTGGTTGTATTTATTACCAAAGCTGACGTTATTCTTTAATAGCAAAGCTGACGTTATTCTTTAATAGCAAAGATGACGTTATTCTTTAATTAATTTGACTGGAGTTACGTAATTCATAGTTAAACTTTTTCTTGACAACAATAAAATTTTGCGAAGTTTTACATTGATGGTTTTTGAGATGAATTATAATCAGTAATGCAATATTGCCGGCAAAAATTAATTATATTCTGAATGAAATGATTTTACAAACGTTCAAGTGGGACTTACTTTTTACAATAATCTTACAACTAGCAATGCGCGAACATACCTTCAGTAGTCTTGAGTTTCTCAAAAAATTAATTCAATAATATTAGTTCCTCTTATGATAATAGTTATCTGATGTCTCTGTACATCCGTTTATAATATCTTCTAAATCATAGCTAGTGGCTGGCAGGCACACCGCTCCTCTCAATCTCTCGCTTCAGACCTGCTACCGACTCGCTTCACATCTCGCTTACTATTGACTTCCTACGAACGCTAAAGTGCGGGCTCTCCTGCCAACAATGCTTTCTGGCGCAGACATTCCCTGCTACCATTACAAAATGTATCAATGCGCGGTCTCTCCCGCCCTTTTAAAAATTATATCAATGTACGGTCTCTCTTGCCAACAATTCTTTGGTGCAGACATTCCCTGCCTACACAATTATTTCCAACATGACAAATATTAATTATTCCTACTTAATCCTATTAATAAAATATAAACATCTTTCCTAAATTGTGGTTTGACAATAGACAATAGAAATATACACGTGTTACACCTTAACGCTCCCTGGAGCCTTCCGACGATTGTTGCATGGTGCTCGCCTTCAGGCACTTCACGTCCTGCACACTATGGCCTTGTGTGCAATAGAGCATAAAACATGATTAATCTGAAAAAACCACCTGTCGCCATTCAGTGGACGTCCAGTTGCAGTATTGGCGTGCATATTCCAGTCTTCATCGTCGATGAACAGCAGTCAGCACTGGTGCATGAACCAAGCGCCAAGCGCCTGCTGTGGAGATCCATACGCAGCAACGCTCGCTGAATGTTCGTTGAGAAGACACTGTCGGTAGCCAACTGGTTCATCCGGGCGGCTAGTTCCTCAACAGCTGCACGTCTATTCGCCTGTTCACATTTCCCAGCCGTCTTTCACCACTCCTGTCCAGTATGGCCCGTGCTGCAACATAGTTGCCTCGTCGCCGGGTTTGGAGAACGCCATGCACGGTATACTTTAACCATGGCAGCATGTGAACAGTTTACTAAACTTAACTGATTCTGAAAAGCTTCCACCCTTGGCCCAATGATGATGCTAATGTTGTGGCTAGGAAACCTGCATACTCGGTTCGCTAGCCAAACAATCAAACAACTCGTATTAATGAGTTTTATTACGACAAAACAATTAAATACTTAAGTTTGATACATGCGTCGCAAGCAAAGGGCGACATACAAAATAGTCAGTCTTCTTCAGATTAGCCAAACACAAGTCTGTGCTACGTAGAGAGTACTAAGGATAGAGGTTACACTGAAGCTGCTATCGAACTGGGCTCCACCAGTGGGGCGCGGCGCTTATGTCCTCTTCACCTATGGGCCGGTACTGTAGCGTTGTCGTCCTGGAGTGAGGTCGGTCAGCATGTGATTGGCTCACCTCTTCTCACAGTCGTTTCTTCTCTGTCGTTACCGGGTGACGTGCCGGTGCTGACTTTACACCGTAACAGCAAGGTCTTTAGCTCCTGTAATAAAATGTAGAAAGATGGGTGTGGAGGAACATTATAAAATTACTAACATGAGAACTTCGAATAAAGACGTAAAAGAAGTCTTAAAAAACTTAAACACACACACATACAAAGCAACAAAAATCACAGAATCTAATCCAACGCAATGTAAAAGAGGGAAAAAGCTGTGGGAAGAATTGAAAGAAGACAGCAGATACCTACAGCTGGCTGATTGCTGGAAGAGAAGGGTGTGGGCCAGCCGGTCTACAACACATAAAAGTCTCCAGCCTAAAAGCTTGGGCCAGAGTCCAGAGATATCACAAAATTTTAAAAGTTTCATCACACTCCTCTCATGAGTACGTAAAACAGAGAGCAGATCCCCACGTAAGTTTGCTGCTCCCCATTTGTCACAAAATAAAATGCACTCAGTTAAGATGTGGCGGGCACTGGTTTGTACCCCACAGGCATCACAGACAGGAGGGTCCTTTCGCTGGAGCAAAAAGTCATGTGTGAAGGGAGAGTAACCAATGCGGAGCCAGGTCAAGGCCACCTCATCGTGCCGGAGCAACAGGCACAGCGACCTCCACGCCAGACAGTTGGCTTCACTAACCACAGCGTATTGTCCGCCACCTCTTGCTGTTCCTCCTCCCATAACCGCAGAGATCTACGGCCCACCAGCGAAATGGCAGCCTGCAAGGGAATGGCCAATTCTAAGAGGATATGTTCCATGCAAGCCTCCTTCACTTCTTCATCAGCCTGTTCATTCCCATATGCACTCGAATCCAGCAGAATGACATCTTCTTCCGCCGCCACTGTAGGACGTACAGTTGATCTTGTATGACCTACAACAATTTCTTTGCTGAGTACATGTGCTGCAATGATTGTAGAATATTAGGGGAATCAGAGCAGATGAGAAATTGTTTGCCTTGAAGATGCCTCATCTGCTCCAGTGCCTTCAGAATCGCACGGAGCTCTGCATAAATACAGTATGGATCCAGGGAAGGCGAACCCTGAAGACACCGTCGGCAAAGACGACGGAACAGTCAAGGGAGTCCCCTTGTTGGGAGCCATCTGTATACACAATTGTAAAACCGTGATTCGTTGCTAAAATGTTAAAAAAACAAAGACTGAAACGTAAAATTTTGAGTGTATTCTTTCATAAAATTCGTCAGATCTCATATGATTCTGGACCTATGTAGGGGTCAAGTTGGAGATCTACTCCAACCTTGGTGCAAAACGCTGAAACCACCGACATCTCTAAAAAACAATCGTTCACACGAATGACATAGTACCTCGGCGCTCATTCCCGATTACGAAGAAGCCTTGTCACTGGAGGCCGAGCAATGGCAAGGTATGCAGGTGTATATGGCGTGTACAGTTTTTGTATGCCTAGTGTCCAAAGAGCAGCTGTCGCCTGAGGTGAAGCAACGGTTCCACAGCCTCAGTGCCAAGGCTCAGCGTGGGCCAGTTCGCAACGCCCCAGTGGCTACCCGAATCCCTTCATGTTGCACCACGTCCAACATCTTTAAATAAGATGGTCTTGCAGACTTATATACCATGCAGTTGTAATCCAGCCAAGATCACAAATGAGGGACCATCTCTTCAGGTCATTAAAGTGTGATAAATATGTAAGCTTCGAGTCAAATGTGAGGCCCAGAAACCTCACTATGTCTTTAAAATCAAGAACAGTGTCTCTAATCCTCAACTGAGGGAGGTTTTCAACAGAATGGGAAAGGTTAAAAAGATCACACGCAGACTTCTCAATTGAAAACTTAAAAACCCTCTTCTCTAGCCATTCATTCAACTGTTGAAGTGTTACTTGCAACAATGTGTTGTCGTCGCAGGGCTTGAAGAGGAATGAAAGATGGAGAAGTCATCCACAAACAAGGAACACTGGATAGGACATTTAATAACTAACATAACACTATTAATAGTTATGGCAAAGACAGTCACACTTAAAACATTTGCCTGAGGGACACCGTTCTCTGCTCAAAGTAGTCAGAGAGGAAGTCACCAACTCAATATCGAAAACAGAGTGGCGAGAGAAAGAACATAATAAAAATGGGAAGATATCCATAAAAAACATTCATGAAGCTGCCTAAGGATAAGAAACATCCAAGTAGTACCGTAGGCCTTTTCAAAAGATGCACCTAGAAGATGACGCTGGCACAGTGAAGCCTGTTGTACAGCCGCCTCCAGGAAGACCAAGTTATCAAAGGGGGAGCAGTACCTCCTGAACCCAAACTCAAAGCGACTGAGGAGCTGCCTGGCTTCTAAGATCCAGACAGTGCGGCGGCTGATCAGCTGCTCCAAGTCTTCCCCATACAGCTAGTGAGCTCAACACTACAATAATTACTCAGGTATGTGTGGTCTTTCCCACGTTTTAATAGACGAATTATAATTGCCTATTGCCACAAGTCGAGAAAATGAGCTGACACCCAAACGACTTTAAGAAGGGCGAGGAGGATTTCTTTGCTTCGCCCTGAGAGGTACTGCAGCATACTATAATGGATCCTGTCGTAGCCAGGGGACTTGTCATGAGCTGCAGACAGTGCATAATCTAGTTCCCACAGGGAAAAGTGGCAGTTGTGCTCTTCATTAGTGGTGGAATGGAAGTCCCAATTGCTCCTCCCAGCAGCCACTCTGTGGCGCCAGAAAGCTGGATCCTGATGGATAGTGGTAGTAACTGTGGGAAATTAGGCCGCCATAGCCTGAGCAAAGCCTTGTGGAATGACTTGGAGACTTTTGCTCCTCATTACAGCAGCCACTGGGAGCTGGCTTCCTCTCCCAGAAATCCTCCTCATGGCCTCCCAAACAAGTGGTGGATAAGAACTGCTGTCACCATCTCATATTGCTCTCCCTAATAAGTCGGCGATGTTCCACCCTCGCTAACTGAAATGCTGTGACGATCTCTCCAATTGGTCAGCACTTGAATCGACACAGAGCGGCCTGCCTGGATTGGATAGTAAGGTGGCATTCATCACTTCACCAAGGGACAGCTTGCGTTTTTAGGAGGCTTGAGGACTAAGAAATGGGTGCTTCAGAGGCGTTGTGGATCATATGGGTAAAATGATCCATCCATCGGAGGGCCCAGTTGTAGTATTCAAACACAGTGAGTTGGCTGCAAAGCGTCCAAGCTGCCCTTCGAAGAAGACATTGTGGTGGATGTCTTATGGACACATCTTTGTCTAGCAGGTGAGTCCAGATTTCGAAATGATTACTTGAGTGCAAGTGACCAGTGAGTGGTGTGTGCGTGGGCTGGGGAGCGTACTGAGATATCGATGGCAGTGAACAACCCTGAAGCAGTGCTGAAGTGTGTGTTCCACCCCATGTTCAGCTAACTTGCATGTGAGAACAAGAGAAGGCTCTCAATCTCTCTATTCCTGGGACAGGTGGTTTTAGAGCCAAAAGCACATTACATGCATTAAACTCGCCACACAGGATAAAGAGACAGGGGAACTGAGTAAGGAGGTCTCAGAGAGACTCTACATCGAACACCTCAACTGATGTCACACATGGGCCAGTACTGTGACTGCTTGCAGGCCGGTTGTGAGGGTGAGAAGCGAGGAATGGTAGGCGGTGGTCACGAAAATAGCCACTCCTCCTTTAGCTCTGTCCCCACTGAGGTCGTCCTTCTTCTGAAGACTGTAGCTATGTAGCTAAGGAGCTTCAGAGGATTTAAAATGTGTCTCTTCAAGACAGAGACACATTGCTCTTCCCTGAGTTAACAGATGTAGATCCTCCACATATGTCCTGAAACCATTCAAGTTCCACTGCAGTATGGAAGCCATTTTAACGGTGAGGTTTTTCCACAGTGTTTCTCCTTCTCGTCCGCTATGGTGGCGAGACTGCAATGGATGGTGGGTCACTTGAGGAACTCGCTGGTTCCCTCAGACAAACATAGATCTCCGTACTGGCGATGGTATGCTAATTTTCAGACCAATCAGATAGCAACAAGGTCGCATTGTGCGATGGCCGCAGAGCGGACTGCTTTGGCCATTGGCCTTTCCAGTCCCACTTGGATTTTGAGAATGTTTGCAAGACCGAAGTAACAGAAAGATTCTGTTGGAACTCTTCCGATGTCTGCCATGGGGTTTTGCTGTCTAGGCAGACATTACGTTCAGCAACTATCAATGTTTCAGTGGTAGGAAAACTGGGCTGTGGGGCTGACTAGTGGTGCAGGCTGTGCCCCTGTATTTATAGCCGGCCGCGGTGGCCTCGCGGTTCTAGGTGCGCAGTCCGGAACCGCGCGACTGCTACGGTCGCAGGTTCGAATCCTGCCTCGGGCATGGATGTGTGTGATGTCCTTAGGTTAGTTAGGTTTAAGTAGTTCTAAGTTCTAGGGGACTGAAGACCTCAGATGTTAAGTCCGATAGTGCTCAGAGCCATTTGAACCACTTTTGTATTTATAGGTGCAGGTCAGTGTGCCCTGCTCAACCGTCACAGTCTGAGTGCTAACACTGATCTACGAAACAGGCTGTTTAGTGCCGACGCAAAAGACTTGACTAAATTTGGTGACTGAGTGTGAAACGTCCCCTTAGAACAATTATACAAGACTGTGCTTAAACTGACATACAATATTTTTAGCGCAACGCAATCTGACTTTCAAAAATCCCTACAAAAGAATGGCCCTGACTAACATTAATCTATACCTTTCACAAATCACTTACCTCACCAAAAATCTCCGTTACTCGAACTACTGCAATACAGCGAGCGCCACTACTGCCAGCTAAATAACAGATTCAGACTACGGAAGGCACTAACTACTAGTAGGCATAGTTAGCAGATGAAAGATTTTAATAGAGAACAAACATTGTATTTACCTTAATAGTCATAATATATATATAGCAGTTCATAACATCCATTCTTACAAATATCAAAACTCCGCCATTTCTCTCCCCACATCCACCATTGCTGGCGGCTCACCTCCAACTGCGCAACGCTACGCGCTGTTAACATCCAGCTGCCCAACACTGCAATGGCAGACAACAATGGAAACTAGCCACAGAGCGCTACGTAACGGTGCCAATAAGAAAACATAAACAGCCTACATACATTGCCCCCATGCTCAAATGCGTTAAAGTTGAAACTCTGCCTACTAGGAAGAGCAAAGGATTACACCACATTTCACATGTAAAACCGTTTATTGAAAGATAATCTGCTCTTTAACTTAGTCTTTGCTATAAAATTTTTCACTTCACGTTACTAGTACTCTTTTTCAATCTTAGAATCTGTTAATATGCAACAATGTTTGAAGTTAAATATCCAGTCAAGAACCAAGAGAACTTATTTCAACAGAAATTATGAATGCATTGTTATAGTGAACAGACGACACAATGTTGTTATTTGTACATTCTTGCTTGTTAGTTGCACGATTACGTAACGACTATAAGGCTCACATACTTAGAACATTTACCAGTGCTGCTAATGAGATTTTAATGCAACATTTTGGTTTACTTGAAAATACACTCCTGGAAATGGAAAAAAGAACACATTGACACCGGTGTGTCAGACCCACCATACTTGCTCCGGACACTGCGAGAGGGCTGTACAAGCAATGATCACACGCACGGCACAGCGGACACACCAGGAACCGCGGTGTTGGCCGTCGAATGGCGCTAGCTGCGCAGCATTTGTGCACCGCCGCCGTCAGTGTCAGCCAGTTTGCCGTGGCATACGGAGCTCCATCGCAGTCTTTAACACTGGTAGCATGCCGCGACAGCGTGGACGTGAACCGTATGTGCAGTTGACGGACTTTGAGCGATGGCGTATAGTGGGCATGCGGGAGGCCGGGTGGACGTACCGCCGAATTGCTCAACACGTGGGGCGTGAGGTCTCCACAGTACATCGATGTTGTCGCCAGTGGTCGGCGGAAGGTGCACGTGCCCGTCGACCTGGGACCGGACCGCAGCGACGCACGGATGCACGCCAAGACCGTAGGATCCTACGCAGTGCCGTAGGGGACCGCACCGCCACTTCCCAGCAAATTAGGGACACTGTTGCTCCTGGGGTATCGGCGAGGACCATTCGCAACCGTCTCCATGAAGCTGGGCTACGGTCCCACACACCGTTAGGCCGTCTTCCGCTCACGCCCCAACATCGTGCAGCCCGCCTCCAGTGGTGTCGCGACAGGCGTGAATGGAGGGACGAATGGAGACGTGTCGTCTTCAGCGATGAGAGTCGCTTCTGCCTTGGTGCCAATGATGGTCGTATGCGTGTTTAGCGCCGTGCAGGTGAGCGCCACAATCAGGACTGCATACGACCGAGGCACACAGGGCCAACACCCGGCATCATGGTGTGAGGAGCGATCTCCTACACTGGCCGTACGCCACTGGTGATCGTCGAGGGGACACTGAATAGTGCACGGTACATCCAAACCGTCATCGAACCCATCGTTCTACCATTCCTAGACCGGCAAGGGAACTTGCTGTTCCAACAGGACAATGCACGTCCGCATGTATCCCGTGCCACCCAACGTGCTCTAGAAGGTGTAAGTCAACTACCCTGGCCAGCAAGATCTCCGGATCTGTCCCCCATTGAGCATGTTTGGGACTGGATGAAGCGTCGTCTCACGCGGTCTGCACGTCCAGCACGAACGCTGGTCCAACTGAGGCGCCAGGTGGAAATGGCATGGCAAGCCGTTCCACAGGACTACATCCAGCATCTCTACGATCGTCTCCATGGGAGAATAGCAGCCTGCATTGCTGTGAAAGGTGGATATACACTGTACTAGTGCCGACATTGTGCATGCTCTGTTGCCTGTGTCTATGTGCCTGTGGTTCTGTCAGTGTGATTATGTGATGTATCTGACCCCAGGAATGTGTCAATAAAGTTTCCCCTTCCTGAAACAATGAATTCACGGTGTTCTTATTTCAATTTCCAGGAGTGTACATTCTGGATTTAAAGTACTTTCTGTGAGATACCAGATGACACAGTGGTTAGTTTATGTGACAGCTACACGATTTTATCACGACGCTACTAATGAGTGACAATTTCCAATGTTGCTTTTGCGGTGTTTCTGTTTTATATCTGCACAGTTTTTCTGAATTATTCTGGAAAGTAAAACATGTTTTAGTAGTAACTTTTGTGGTATAGCTACAATGAGACAGCCTCTTTCGTAACACAACAATACGTTACAGTACAGTACTTTCTTCATCACAACAATAAGCGTAATAACTAAGATATCTATACGCAAAGCATTTCACTTCTGTTTATCGTGAGGTAAGTACATTGACTTCTGCAGAACTTAGCTTTTGGAGGACAATAACTACGACACTTCCACAGAGATTATCTTACAGCAAGACGCACATTTAGCGCTACAGGACACGTATTTGAGTGATTAATTTTGTACTTAAATCATTTATTTTTAAAGATATTTGAAGGACAATGATACAAAGGTTTTCCGTAATACATTTCATTCCATTGTTGTAATCTGTAACACCTGAGGGTATAATTACATTAATCGTCAGGGGGGTACATGCCTACTTTGTGTACCATGTGTTTGGCAAGCACAAGGAGCCCTAGCTAATATGGTATTTGCTTATACAACTTTACACATCGGTACCATATTTCTCTAACACACAAATTACACAACTATCTGATCATTTAACTGAGAGATAAACATTTTTTTTACTACATCAGTGACACATGTTTACGCAGTTACACAGTTGGGTAACTTCACACTTATGAAATTATATTCTGTCTGTACTTTGTGAACTGTTCATATTTTTTCAGAACCATTGTGATACTATGAGAGCTTTGAATGATGTATTTGGTAAGGGAGCATGATTTTAAAGTACGTTTGAGGCAGATGACACTTTTGACATGAGCAGAGAATTTTTTTAGGTTTTGAAATTATTGGAGGAAGCTACGAGGATTTTGAGAGTTGACTGAGGTGTTATGATGTTATTATTATGATGACTATATGTATTATGCTGTTGCGGTATGTTTATGATCAATAAACTGATGCTATATGAGGAATTTGATTATGCTGTGTATTTATTACGATGAAGTATTGAAGTGTTGTCGCAAGATTGACGTGTCGACGAATATGTATATGTGTAAAAAGGTAAGGAATAATGAGTAGTGGTTAGGGACTCTGGTTTGTGAAAAAGGTTGTTGGAAACCAAGAATCGTACTTTAAGAGTTATGAAATGTATGTAAATGCGTGAATGTATTACAATGCCGACGAAAAATTTTTGGACACTGTTATATCAATAGGATTTTGTTTCTATACATTTGTAACGCAAATTCTCAACCCGTGGAATTTTTTTATATGAGACTGCCACTGTAGCAGAAACTGCTGTCGTAAATATTTCAGTAAGAAAGGTAAGTGACCTTGACGTAATGCGTTTTGGGCGCCCAGCTGAGAAGTAGTCGTCTGACAAAAGAAAGCCATTAGGTGGAGAAAAAAAAAGCGGTCATTATCCTCGCTATTGACATTCCTTTAGAGAAAGCATCGCAAATACGACACACTCATGACTTGGAAAGATACTAACATCTGCACACCTGATTATGACAAGAGTCTTTCTACGACTAACTTATGAAATGTCACATGACTATTGAATGATGTTTTTATGCTTTGGTTTGCGTAATTGCTTATTTCATTTGATATCTCTTTTCCAGCTGTGTTGCAGCATTGGTTTTATAAAATAAACCTAAATGCATCTGCTAATGCGAACACTTTCTGTCAACAGATCTATTAAATAATTATTTTCTGATCCACATTCTTTGAAAAAGGAGCTCTTGGAATGGAAAGAACAATAAGAAGGGACTAATAACAGTAACTGCATATATAATTTTCTTTTCAAGTACTTGGTAATTTTTTGTAGAATTAGTTTTTGTGTTGCACCACTTTAATTACATAAACATCAAGATGTGAATATACATTTCCCTTATCTGCATTGTTGTTTTTACTGTAATATTTTTTCTGCTTGAGCTATGTCATGTTTAGGTATAAGTTACTGCTGTTTGCCAGGCAAAGTGTTACTGAATTTCACTCTGTGTTACTCTGCTAAGCCAGTTTATTACTGATTTATTTTTCTTGTTTGCTGCTCATTGCATATTAGTTGTAATATTGTTGCTTACTTTGCCCTTTTGAATTTTTTGTCATTGCTGTTCGTGTTAATTGTTTTGTGCTGCTGCATTGCCTCGTCACTTAGTTTAGCATCTGAGCTCAGTAGATTTAAGTAAGCTTAAGAAGGAGTAAACTATATAAGAGAATGAGTTGCGATGAATTTGAAGAAATGCACTGAGAGGTTATACGAGTGAAATACAGAAAGCATGCTTGGATAGGATTTTTTTGGTGGAAGCAAAGGTTGAAATAAGACGAACGATCTATGGAATGAAGTTTTGGGTTGGACTGCAGTACCAAATGTTACACTGAAAACGAACCCTGTCCTTTCCTTTTGTGTTATCCCACTATGTGTTTGTGTACCCTTGTGTATTTGTTTTCTTCCTGTCTCTGTGTAGTTTCATAGAATTTTTTCTTCTTTTAATATTAAGCTATGTTCACTATGATGAGGAATACTGTTCTCCTCAAATATAATTGGCATTAATAATATGTTATTTTCTTTGTAAAGATGTTTAGACATTATTTATTCTGTTTTGCTTTAATGCTAATGTGTGAAGTTGATGTTTCAATAATTATTCTGATCTTTTATGTATTTACTTATGTCGTAATTCCTGTAACACTGATGTATATGTTTATTTCTATTCTGTTGTAAAGCCTGTACTACAAATGTTATCTGTATTGTTATGTTCTTTAATGATGTATTTTGTACCTTTGTAATTGTATTCTTATGTTGTAAAATTGTAATTGATACCAGTTCGTCATATTATTAACTTGTTAGTTACATTTCACTGCACACTTTTCTGTTGGTCATAGTATATGGACAATATGTGAGAAGTTGGGACTGTTAGTGTTTGCACGTGTGTTAATAATTCAGCAAGGGACTGGATAACAGCATTGCTGGTTCTAAGGACAATTCCAAAATTTTTGTGAGTGCACAAGTGGTGGTTTATGGACTTGCTAAATTCTCCGCAAGACTCTTCGATGGTGAATGTGCACCTGCACAGCCGCAACAGATGGCTGCTGGCCATCTCTACAAGGACTACAGTGGGTCTGCACCTCTGGTGGCCCACCAATACCACAATCTCTACCAGGACTACAGTGGGCCTGTCCACAATTTCTACAAGGACTGCAGTGGGTCTGCACCTCTGGTGGCCCACCAATACCATACTCTCTACCAGGACTACAGTGGGTCTGCTCTGTGATGACCTACCTACCAATCTTCTTCAAAACGTCGAATGTCTCCGCTGTGGGTTTGCTCTGTTGTGGCCCATTACCTGTCAGCATGTCAAGAGTCAGCACTGTCTTTCAGTTGGAAGGACAACACTACTTCTTCAAGACTGCATGGAAATCCACTACTTCCGTGTGCATTGTCTTTTACTGCTCAGACTTTGAAAAAAAAAAACACTGAAATTTTACTGTGATGAACAATCTGGACTGTCTTTATGGACTGTGAGAAAATTTTAGCTTTTGACCAACATTGTATCAATAAGTGTGTGCATTTGATTTCTTTGTTATTGTAATTACGATTATGAAAAATTTTAACAAATATGTATTGCCCAGTGCCCAAAACAATTTGTAAAATTTTTTGTGGGGAGCATGGGGGCTATGTAAGTAGGCTGTTTATGTTTTCTTATTGGCAACGTTACATAGCGCTCTGTATGAAAATCACTGGCTGTGCTGTGTGCAGTCTGTGACTAGTTTGCATTGTTGTCTGCCATTGTAGTGTTGGGCAGCGGCAGCTGGATGTGAACAGCGCATAGCGTTGCGCAGTTGGAGGAGAGCCGCCAGCAGTGGTGGATGTGGGGAGAGAGATGGCGGAGTTTGGAAATTTGTAAGACTGGATGTCATGAACATGTATATTATGGTTTTTCAACACTATTAAGGTAAATACATTGTTTGTTCTCTATTAAAATCTTTCATTTGCTAACTATGCCTATCAGTAGTTAGTGCCTTCCGTAGTTTGAATCTTTTATTTAGCTGGCAGTAGTGGCGCTCGCTGTTTTGCAGTAGTTCGAGTAACGAAGATTTTTGGTGAGGTAAGTGATTTGTGAAAGGTATAGGTTAATGTTAGTCAGGGTCATTCTTTTGTAGGGATTTTTGAAAGTCAGATTGCGTTGCGCTAAAAAAAAAAAATATTGTGTGTCAGTTTAAGCACAGTCGTGTATAAAATTTTTCTAAGGTGACGTTTCAAGTGGCATGTTCAGTGACTTTAATATCCAGAATCTTCTTTTCTCCAGCGATTACAGGGTAGTCCTTGCCCCAAACTGGATGGATGTAGGACCAATTAACAAACGGGTGGGGCAGTGCATTGAAAACCTTGTTCGTGTGCTATACTACCACATCATCCACATGTAGAGCTGCCATTAGAACCTGTAGTGATGTGACCAAAGCGTTGGTACGTGAAGCATCTCATTGGATCTGGGGCATAAGACGGAGAAAGCCTGCTGCAATACATTCAGGAAACTTTAGCAGATTGAATGCCAGGATAAAAGACGCTGACTTTTGAAGCTCATGATCAACCCTTTTCATAACGTTCTGCACTTCTCTTAACACTACACTTTCCTGACATCTTGGGTTGTCGGGTTTTCTCCCAGATATCAGCGCCGTACTTGAGCGACATTTCGGTAACGTAGCTCGTAACCTTTATCAGGTGCGACCTGACACTGCTCCTCGATTGGACCTGGACGTTCCACGAGCGGGTCCGACGGTCACGAACTGCAGAGGGAACATTCAGAACCGCAGCGGACCGGAAACGGAACAGCAACGCTACAGCAAATCGCAGCGAGCGGGAACGGACAGCAGGGGAAACGCTTGGTATCTCAGACAGAATTCCAAACGCACCAGACCGAAGATGGAACACCAAGGAGCGGTTCTGGTGGGCGCGGACCAAAGAGGGAATACCCAAAACCGCAGCGGACGGAAAACGGAACGGCAACGTTCCAGAAGACCGCAGCGAGCGAGCGCGGGCCACAGAGGGAGCGCCTGCAACTGCCGGTGGAGTAGGAAGGCCACAGACATAAATACTGGACCAAGTCCACTAGAGGAGCAGTCTCAAGTCGCACCTGATGAAGGTTACGAGCTATGTGACCGAAATATCGTGCAAATATGACACTGGTACCTGGCAGAACACCCAACAATCAAGATGTCATTAGATCGCCAGGAAAGCATGAAGAGTTACATTGCAGTTTCCTATTCCTTGTACAGTTCTTTTGTATCCATATCCATAATGTCCCGGCAAGTTACAACATCTTTAACGCTATTTAAACCAGTTGGTAGCTAATTGTTGATGGCATATTCTCCAAGTAGCTTGGCATTCAGAAGCTTCTGTACTTGGGGAGTCTTCGTCTTCTCTAGCAGGAGAGTACCATTCCACAGCCGCTTGACAGATCTAAGTTGCCCTAAAAGTCCCTCTAATGCTTCATGGATATGTAATGGCGACTGTTTTTCAAAAGAACCATCCACAAGTTTCATGACAACAAAGCATTATCTAGCACAGGGTGTACTCTGTTACTTTGATTACTGTCGTTGGCAGTCAGAGACGATCCAGTGAGACTAGCCACAAGAGGTTTCTTAGGGTTTGGGGGGTCTAAATAAAATGATTTTATGGCATTAATGGCCGGAAGCCCCCACCTGGGGAAGTCCAGCTGCCAAGTTGCAATTCTTTTCAGTTGACGCCACAGTGGGCGACTTGCGTTTCAGTGATGATAACATGATGATGAGGACAAACAACATCCAGTTCCCGAGTGGAGAAAATCTCTGACCCAGCCAGAACTGAACCAGGGCCTGTTGCATGGCAGTCAGACGTGCTGACCACTCAGCTAACAGGCGGACTTTTGGGTGATAATATTGCCCAACGGCCGCTGGGAGTAGACATGTAATTTAAGCTTCACTGTGTTCCCACAAGCAGCGAGGGAAGGAAGTCCACCCAGACAGAGACCTACTTGCGTGGGTAAGTCTTATACAACTGAAATGTGGCAGGTTCCCCAGAGGTTGCCCGCTAGCAACTGATCCTCCTCATGAGCCACGCAGCTCATCTTATAGAGGTTTTTTCATACTTAACCCAGGCGGTTAAGCCAAGATCCCCGTTCCTTGTGACACATAACGTTCCACCGCCGTGCTGAACGGTGGTCGCTGAGGCATGTCCAGAGCTTACAGTAACAGAGGACTGGCGGCGCTCACCAGTCCCCAGGTCAGGAAACCCACGGTCACCAAGTCTGTGCCCAGAATACGAATGTAGAGTCCTTGAGGGCCCTTGGCCCGAAAACCAACGACCATGCCCTTTTGGACGTCAGATAAAGTGGTCCATTTTCGTATTATAACAACGACTGTACTGTTTCCCCGCGTCACCCCGAGGCGCTTTATATACACTCCAGTGCTAGAGCTGCCGTCTGCCGTCTGTGAGTTGTTACTGCATGTTGATGCCTAACGTAGAAGGTAGTCACATTAATGTGACGGGCATTGTAGTTCCAAAATTAAACTGCTATATTTTTGGTCGTGTTTTATATGGTTTGTATGTTCATAATGTGACTATTCTCACTTCCGTCGCTCTACACTGTAGTTACGTTCCTTAGTTCCATATTTAAGTCGAGTTCTGTAGTTGTAATTCCGTTTGTCCAATTTAAGAACAGTCCAAGCACAACAGCAGCAATGTATGTCTTAAGATTAATCTGTATTGGTCGTGGTGTACAACACTCAACAAAATTTTACACACACTATGCAACAGTGACCCTCTCACATTTTTCTTATTATTTACAAAGTTCCATAATACCCCACTGCCCGTTTTGATCTGATGCAGTATATCTGACCTAATCCGTTCTTCATCTACCGTATCTTTAAGGAATAAAGCCGTCTCTGTCAAATGCTTTTGAAATGCTTCGCCTGCCGGAAGGTGAATTGTTATATACGTGTTTGTGGTTGGAATAGAGGAGTTCAAAAAAATGTTCAAATGTGTGTGAAATCTTATGGGACTTAATTGCTAAGGTCATCAGTCCCTAAGCTTACACACTACTTAACCTAAATTATCCTAAGGACAGATACACACACCCATACCCGAGGGAGGACTCGAACCTCTGCCGGGACCAGCCGAATAGAGGAGTGAAAGTTGGATTACACGCAAATATGTGGGCAATCACATTTCAGACCAGAATCTGTTCCAGTCTGAGAACCCGCAAATATTCTTACTACCGGAACTTAGACTGACAGATAAAAACTGTAACCCGGACTGGAACTTTGCCTTCCGCGAGCGCCGGCCGCGGTGGTCTAGCGGTTCTAGGCGCTCAGTCCGGAACCGCGCGACTGCTACGGTCGCCGGTTCGAATCCTGCCTCGGGCATGGATGTGTGTGATGTCCTTAGGTTAGTTAGGTTTAAGTAGTTCTAAGTTCTAGGGGACTGATGACCACAGATGTTAAGTCCCATAGTGCTCAGAGCCATTTCAACCATTTTGAACCTTCCGCGAGCAAGTACACTACAGACTTCTTTTTTATGGGCCACCCATCCCTCCTTTTAGCCCACCTTGTCTCTCTCTGAATATGCCTTCCTGGGTGGCTTCTCACGCTGTACTCTAGAACCTGCCTTTTCCTCTTTTCTCCTCTTCTTTTTATTTTTTTAATCTTAATTCTCGAAATTAAATTTCTTCACTTTTGAAATGGAAAAAAGAAAAAAGCTTCTTTCTTCAAGGTTATAATATTCTCTCTGTCCCAGGAAAGACCATTAGCACGCCAAGAGTGTCGTCGGTCCTCGTTGAAGTGTAAGTTTTATTACTCTTCAATTCAAACGAAGAGAGATATTTAAACACTTTTGGAACCACTCAACATATTTTCTGCCGTTCCTTTGCCGCGTGATCCAGTACTACTGTTGCTGATAAGACAGATGTCTGGAGTAGCTGTGGTCATAGAGTAGTGAGAGAAATAAGCCATATTGAAAGTGCACGACGGGTGTTTTCTCTCTGGGAACATGCGCCAGTTCAAATGGTTCAAATGGCTCTGAGCACTATGGGACTTGACAGCTGAGGTCATCAGTCCCCTAGAACGTAGAACTACTTAAACCTAACTAACCTAAGGACATCACACACATCCATGCCCGAGGCAGGATTCGAACCTGTGACCGTAGCGGTCGCGCGGTTCCAAACTGAAGCGCCTAGAACCGCTCGGCCACAGCGGCCGGCCATGCGCCAGTCCGGTTGGAAAGTGACGTTCATGTCGATAGTGGTAGGGCTCCTTCTGGTAATTAAGGTCAATTTCTTCCTTGTCCACTACCAAACTGCATTATGACCTGAACAAATGAATCTATATACGAGGCTATCCTACAACTGACACTTTCTGCAGAGAGGATTTGGTGTTAGACTGACATTATGTAACTTCACTCTAGTTGGAACCTTCCCATAGATTACATCTACCCAAGTGGATTTTAAATGGTAGTAACTTTTGATTAACATTTCACCAAACTGCTCCAGTCAGTCGACGGGTTACTTCTGTAAAGTTTATGTGCTGGTGGATGCCGAAATGCTTGTTGGTATAAAAACGCTGTGGAACCGTGCAGGGATTCCTCTCCCATGTAACTTTCCATAATGAAATAGGACTACACATAATGCGGATGGGGCTCTGTTTCAGGCCTCAATATTGGAGGAAACATGTCGACTGCCTACAGGTGTTGAACAAGGTTTTAGTTACTAATTACTGGTAGCTGATAAGAAACTGGAAATAGATCTGATGTAAATAATAATACTAAAATAGAGTAGAGGATTGTGCAAACCAAACACGATTCGGAAATAAATGTGGCTGTCGTTAGAAAAAACTTGAGACGTTAGACGACGTGATTGCCCAAGCAGGGACTGCCAGAATTAGTTTTTCTACGTTGACCAGGATGCGGTAAACTGAAGCGACGTGATGGAGATGGATGGAGCGCAGATGTTGATGAAATGGGCCATTTGCAATCTGTCAAAATGCCGCAGTCGGTGCTCTTTTAAAGTTATCCAAAAGGATCGCATCTTGTTCATACAGGTCCCTAATTTTTTGTGTTTTCTGTTCTGTTCTCTGGAAATAATCTCTTATTGTGTAGCTCTCGACTGTCTCTAAGGTGTATCCGGGTGAGAGAGAGACGTAGCTTTCTACTATTGTCCAATGACTTCGTTTTATGTATTGGCGGGATTGCACCCTTTTGAGTAGCGTAAATTTGGTTAGCGTAAATTTATCATGAGTTGGCGATTCAGTGGGAATCATATCTGTCGTTCGAAGGGAAATTACTTCCGTCATTTACTGAAATACTACCGGCTGCGATTACGCTTGCAAATGCAACGAAGATTGTTGTGTCAGTGATTGGTTTGCCTGTGCGTTAAGTGGTTTGACTGTGGGCCTTGTGGGTTGCCCTAAATTTTCTGCTCTTGTGTGTCTTTGTGTGTTGGCTGTGTTCTGTTGTTGTAATGTGCTGTTAGCCGGTTTTACCAGTTGGACTGAACTGGTGGTAGCGGCAGCATGTGTTGATTCCGTCGTAATTTTGTGGGTGTCTTGCATGTTTCTGTCTGACGGTAGTTGAACGCGAATACATTGCGCTCGTAAATAACCAACTTGTCTACATACAACACATGTTTTGGGTAGACCTTCAGATACGGTCAGAGTCCGAAAACCTTTCACATTAACATAAGACGGAACATGTTTTTCTAACTCAATGCGGGCCACTAGAACACCATTAAAAGCATTTAAGTGAGTTTTCGTTGTCCATTTCTCTTGTTTTATTTGGAGAACCCTGCTATAAACCGTCAATACCGACTGAATGTGTTCGTCCGGGATTTCAAAGAAAACGTTATGTACTATAACGGTGCATAAACCCAATCCATCCAGTGATGTCGCTCTCTTGATAATTTCGCTCGAGGAGTCATAAAATCAATCTTTCTTTAGTCTTGTCCATGAATTGACATGTTAGTTCTGAGATGACTTTAACTAAAACTGAGTTCTGAAATAAATCAAACTGAAATCCATACATATGTTTTAAAGGTAAACCTAGTTTCACAAAAAGCCAACCATCAATCTTGGCTATAGGCAATTTGGCACACCCATATGGGAAGCTAAATCTGACCCTATTCTTCCGAAGTTCTCCCGTGTTTATTCTGTGCTACGCAGACACTTACTTACAGTTAGTGTCGTCGAACAATTTCGTACGCTCCTGATGTCTGCTTGGCTCTCCCAACCGCCGCAGGTAAACTGTGGGCAAAGGCTCTACCGACTGATTTATCAAACCACGACAAACAACCCTCCCTTACAACTTTACTTGTGCCAGTACCTCCTCACCTATATTCCAAACTTCACAAAAGATTCTCTCCAGAATAAAACAGTTCTCAATGCTGTGACTAAGCCATTTCTCCGCAATCTCATTTCTTCCAGGAGTGCTTGTCTTGCATGGTAAGCAGGAAAAAGTCTGTGAAGTTTGGAAGGTAGGACATGAGGTACAGACAGAAGTAAAGTTCTGAGGGTGGGTCGTGGGTTGTGCTCCGGTAGCTCAGTCGGTCTAGCATTTACCTGTGAAAGGCAAAGGTTCAGATGCTGGTACAGTGTACAGTTTTAACCTGTTAGTAAGTTTCAAATCAGTGCACAAGCCACTGTAGAGTAAAAAGTTATTCTGGACTAGCGACACGCTCTGCCTTTGCATGGGTAGTACTAAGTCTTTATGGCCTGGACGACTCGTTTACTGTATGTAGTGAAGAGCGAAATAATTCGTGATATTCTCGATCGGAGTTACTCTGCGCCTCGCTTTCGGAAGGAGTTTCCAAAAAGCAAGTAATATCCTGGTGTTCCGGAGCCACAGCAAGTCTCTCTCACGATCTTCATTGGATACCTGAGACTACGTAGCCCTCGGTCTTTTAGCCATTCTAGTGTACTCAGAAGGACACTGCCGTTTTCTTTCCATTTTTATTCATAAACAAAACGAAATCAAAGTGTACTAAGTACGCACCCAAATCACAAAGCATACTCAATAAAGTCGTTTCTCCTAGCCAAGAAGTCAAATATAAAAAAAACCTATCGAAAGAAGGAAAGCACCTTGTTACGTTTTTAATAAACAAAGCGAATCAGCGATAATAATAATCATAATAATAATCTAGCGCCACTTCTTGGTTCTTTGGCTCACAACGATAATAATAGTGCCATCTATTGGTTCTTTGGTGTACTACGTCGTGATCATCATCTCACTGAAGTGAACAAATGTTCAAATGTGTGTGTTATTTTATGGGACTTAACTTCTAAGGTCATCAGTCCCTAAGCTTACACACTACTTAACCTAAATTATCCTAAGGACAAACACACACACCCATGCCCAAGGGAGGACTCGGACCTCCGCCGGTACCAGCCGCAAAGTCCATAACTGCAGCGCCTCAGACCGTTCGGCCAATCCCGCGCGGCTGAGGTGAACATCCGAAGTTCTATGCTGAACACTCTTAAAGCTTTAAATTAAGACATTTTCTCCGTGATCCGAGTTAGCCTCGAAAACGCCGTACTCGATCCTACTTACAAGCGTAAATAAAACAATCAGTCGATGGATTGATCAATCAGTAGCCGGCCGCTCTAACCGTGCAGTTCTAGGCGCTTCAGTCTGGAACCGCGCGACCGCTACGGTGGCAGGTTCGAATCCCGCCTCGGGCATGGATGTGTGTGATGTCCTGAGGTTAGTTAGGTATAAGTAGTTCTGAGTTCTAGGGGACTGATGACCTCAGATGTTAAGTCCCATAGTGCTCAGAGCCATTTCAACCATTTGATCAACCAGTGTTATAGGCATAGAGGGTGTAGTTACGAGGTATGCAATAAAGAAATTTTTATTGAGATAGCTATGGATGTGTTTTATCTTTATACAATGATGACGCTGCTGTCTGGTTTCTTAAAGAATGGACTTTTATCAATATTTTTCACTCAGCACAGATTACTGCGTTAAGATAATTCTGATAACTAAAGCATGTACTTGGAAGCACGTTAAGAAAAATTAGTTACTTTGCCTTGTGGTTTATAAGTATAGGTTACAACACCTGGTAACTTCCATCGAGGCGCGCTCGTTGTACCAGTGCACTGAAATACCCTCTCTTTAATTGACATAACTTCCTGCTTTATGATTTAATGGTAGCCATGGTCGGGGTTATGTGATCGGTTAGCATTCACCGCTATTATTCCGCTGCGAGCCGAGCCATATGTCGCAGCGTGTGAACTAGCTGCGGCGACAGAAGCTGGCTTTCCACATTCATAGACGTCAGGGACAAAGTCCAACCTACTACCGGGCAAGTCCTCCGCGCCCCATGCAGCGAGACAGCACGTACCCGTTGCTCTCCGGACGCAGTTGACTGTCGACACACCTGCGCCGGACATATCGCAGTAATCCAGCAAGCACAGTGTGGGTAAAATTGTGCACTGCGTCAGTGCCGCTCTGTTGGCTCACGGGCATGCTGCCCAGTCTGCCCGGCCTCCCTGCGACCGTTTTCGCCCAAAGGCGTCGCCTACCAGCTGCATATCGCCCATTTGTGTTGCTCACTGACGCCGCCCGTCCGCTGAATGCAGTGTGACTGGCCACGCTGCCTTGCTGCTACGCTGTTTTCCTGCCGAGATTTCCGACTCACGCGCCATGCTGTTGCTACTGACTAGCTGCGTAGCTCATCTGCTACCGCGTCGCCCACAGGCGCCGCCCCACGTTCGCCGCTCGCCAGCTCTCTGCTGCCGTCTCCGTTAAGGTCTTGACTTCAATGACCGGGACGCGCCGTGCAGCCAGCCGCCCATGCCGCATGCGTATTGCCCCTGCGGGTCGGGGGACTGATGACCTCAGATGTTAAGTGCCATAGTGCTCACAAGGGAACCTCCCCATCGCACCCCCCTCAGATTTAGTTATAAGTTGGCACAGTGGATAGGCCTTGAAAAACTGAACACAGATAAATCGAGGAAACAGGAAGAAGTTGCCTGGAACTATGAAAAAAATATGCAAAATATAAAAACTGAGTAGTCCATGCACAAGATAGGCAGCATCAAGGAACGTCTGAGCTCAGGAGCGCCGTGGTCCCGTGGTTAGCGTGAGCAGCTGCGGAACGAGTGGTGCTTGGTTCCAGTCTTCCCTCGAGTGAAAACTTTACTTTATTTTCGCAAAGTTATGATCTGTCCGTTCGCCCAATGACGTCTCTGTTCACTGTAATAAGTTTAGTGTCTGTGTTTTGCGATCGCACCGCAAAACCGTGCGATTAGTAGACGGAATGACGTGCCTCTCCATGGGAACCGAAAACATTTGATCGCAAGGTCATAGGTCAACCGATTCCTCCACAGGAAAACACGTCTGATATATTCTATACGACACTGGTGACGGCATGTGGGTCACATGAAAGGAATATATTGTCCACCCACCTAACTTATACACTTGGCGAATGGGTAAAAAGATTCTTCTACCTTGCCCAATTTAGGTTTTCATGTGGATGTGATAATCACTCCCAAAAAAGTGATCGCATCGTACGGACGGACGGACAGATAATAATTGTCTGAAAATAAAAAATTAAAATTTTCACACGACGGAAGACTTGAACCAAGAACCTCTCGTCCCGCAGCTGCTCACGCTAACTACGGGATCACGGCTCTCCTGAGCTCCGAGCATAATTAATGTTGCCTATCCTGCGCATGGACTACTCAGCTTTTTATATTTTGGTTATTATTTCATAGTTCCACACAACTTCTTCCTGTTTTCTCGATTGATCTGTGTTCAGTTTTTCAAGGCCTATCCACTGTGCCAACTTATAACTAAATCTGAGGGGCGTGCGATGGGGAGGTTCCGTAGTCGGAAGCATTTGAACTTGCGTGTCGCCGCCGTATTCCGCACGCCAGGGCGCGAAGAGTGAGGTTAAAGTTGCTACTGTATGTACTGGGGCACTGTAGCCATTTGTTCCGAGAAGAACGAAGAGCGCGGATAGGGTCTCTCAGATCAATAAATTGTAGTATGGAGTTGAATTTTGTACGTTATGCGGTTATTGCCTGTTGTTTGGAAATTAGATTACGATTTGAATTTTGTATTTTTAATATTGAATTTTAAATTTTTAATATTGAATTTTAAATTTTTAATATTGAATTTTAAATTTTTAATATTGTATTGTGTGCTATGTTGTTGTGACGAGGAGAAGATACTGTATACAGTTTGAGAGTTTTCGATTAAACCCTAGGGGTTTCCAGATAGAAAAATATATCTGGCAAGCTTAGGGTCTCCCAGCCGTTCATAGCATTTCTTCCGTTTCGTTTTCGCGCGATGATAATTCTATTTTCTTTCTTCTTTCCTATAAGCATCATTTCTATGTCCTCTGATGAAAGTAGGTTCATTCTGCTTGCTCACAGACGTGAGCACTTCAAGGGCTCTGTAACCCCCTGTGCCCCCACACCACGTCTGCAAGGTTTTCGAAATCATTGGCGCACTAAATCATTTGAACCTTCATGGGAGCGTGTTTCTATTGGAAGACCAGGCACAGACGCGAAATCAACGTCCAGGCCTTGTAAGAAATGCGGAAGACCATTAGATTCTGATCATCCTGGGATTGTTTATCAGACTGTCTGTGGAACTAAGCGACTCGAGGCCCCAAGTGCGTACACAGTTGCAATTACACGATTCGCAGTTGTGTTGCCGAAACAACTAGGATGCTGTGTGACTTCCCGGATTGCGAAACGAAAGGAATGTACTTTTTTCCATCTTCTCTCTCTATTATTTCTACATCTGTCTACATTTTCTCTCCTCATCTTGAAGTCTTTCTCAGCCCATGCCTTATAGGATTGCCAACTTAAACTGGGGCCAAAACCGCACAGTTCAAAAATGAATTATTTTTATTATTATATTACTGTTATTATTATTATTATTATTATCCACAACACATTCACAATACATCAGTATAACTGCTACAACAGGAAACACCCATTTTTTTAACACGATACTCACTGTTAAAACTGTGAATATTCCACTTCTGTGAGCCTCTAGTTTCTTTGTTAGTTATATTTTGAAGTTATACTTCATTTCTAACTTCACAGCCTTAACAAGTTCTTTTACGTTGTCGGATGCGACAAATCTAGCCAACTAATCACATTTCATACCGCAATACAGATTCACAAATAGTGCAGCTTCCACCTTTTCACTTTCAGTCTGTTTCTTTCATTGCTCTAGATATTTTGCACCACACTGAAAATCCTCTCTACAAACGCATTCGACGGTGGAATTGCTAGCACATGTTGAACAACGCTGAGAGAGATTTGATGCTTTGCATCTCTTAAAAAAGTCACGCATTTGTTTGAAACGTTTGACTCTGGTGAGCCCTTAAATCCCGATGCAATTTCTGTGATTCATCGTCAATGTGAAGGTCCAATGGTTACAGTAAACTTGTAGTAGTGCATCGGAAACTACTACTGGACTCCCAGGAAATGTTCCAAGCACCGACAATTTGAAGCGTTACTCAATCGGACAGAAGTCGGCATGGTGCCTGTTGTATTCAATCCCGATGCAATTTCTGTGTTTCATCATCAGTGTGAAGGCCCAAGGGTTACAGTAAACCTACAGTGGTTCAACGGAAACGATTACTGGACTCCCAGGAAACGATCCAAACACAGACGGTTTGAAGCGTTATTCGCCTGGACAATAGTCAGCGTGATGCCTGTTGTATTCATTCCCGATGCAATTTCTGTCATTCATTTTCAATGTGAAGGTCCAAGGGCTACAGTAAAGCTGCAGTGTTGCATCGGAAACTACTACCGGATTCCCAGGAATGGTTCCAAGCAAAGTCCGTTTCAAGCGTTACTCGCCTGGGCAAAAGCCTGCATGGTGCCAGTTGTATTCAATCCCGATGCAATTCTGTGTTTCATCGTCAATGTGAAGGTCCAAGGGTTACCGTGAACCTGCAGTGGTGCATCAGAAATTAATAATGGACTCCCAGGAAAGGTTCCAACCACAGACAGTTTGAAGCGTTACTCCAAGGGCGTACCCAGGATCTGAACTGGGGGGGGGGGGGGCAGTTCATACTAGTCTCAGGAAACAAGGACTCGAGACAACATACAGCACTTCTTATTAAATAAAGCAGTAAACCAGTGAAAAACTGCTTTTAATAAAAAAATTTAAATACAAGAATGCACTTGTACAATCCGAGAAAACATGCAGCATTCCTTATTAAATAAAACAGTAAACTAGTGAAAAACTGCTTTCAATAAACATTTTAAATATAAGAATGCACTTGTTTAAAAATACAACTTTTAATTCATTAATAATCTTCTAGGATTTGCCGCAAATTTCTCAATTACTTTCTTCTCTAACATCTCGCAGTTTTCTTTTACATAATTGCAGTGCACGCTCATCAAGCACAATGATGTGAGCCATTTTTCGGCCATAGTGCTTCTGAGCCACGTCTTCACTCTTCGAAGTGTGCTGAAGGATCGTTCCACAGTCGCTGTTGTGCATGGAATAGTGCTCAAAGTTTTTAGTGCTTTTTTCATGCCAGGGAAAAAAATATTGGTCTCGTTAAACAGGTCAACGACTTCCATATCCTTTAATTTAGCTTCAGTTATATTCTTTTTCCTCCACAAATTGTACCATAGTTCCAGTTCTCCGGCAATATCATCCAATCCATAAAATGTTGTAACAATTCTGCACTTTTAAGGAAGTCTGTTAGACTAGAATTGCTCATATTCAAGGGATGTAGCTTATTTAGAGCAAAAGCTGGTGTATTTTCTGGTGAAAATCGAATATTTAATGATGACATGAATGATTCGATGTATGGTATTACCAGCGAACGTCGCCAGTATTCGTTGTCATTTGCGATGGTGGATTTTTTCTGAATTTTTGCTTGCAAGCAAAACGTGGAACAGTAATATCTATTTCCAGTTCCTCTGCTATAACTTGTGCTTTTGCAAGTAATTCGCTAGTTACTCTGTCTGCTTCCTTTCGATCATTACTGAGCACGCCAAGGATTCCTCTGATGTGTTCCCTCACCGCGATCATATCTACAGACTTAGACTGCAGGACATTAGCTACTGGTTCCAAAACTGCTGAGTATTTGGCTATTGTTTGTAAAGATAAGATGAACACTGGTTTGGTAATGGCTGAATGCAACGGATACGCAGATTTCCTCGTTGCATAATTTCCCTCAGTAGACAATTTTTCTAGAGTTCTCACAACCCCTGGGAAATTTTGAGAAAATAGTCTGATGGATTTATATTTTTCAGACCATCTCGTCTCACACATTCATGTTAAACTGGGAGCGTATTTCCGACGTGTACTCGATTCTCTAAAAAAGTTTATAGTGTCTTTCACTGTGGCAACAGTATTCCTAATTGCCGGCACTGCGTTTGCATCGTTCACCACAACGTTGAATTTGTGGCTTGAGCAATGAACGTATGATGCTCGATAATATTTCTTCATTAAAATGGCTTGTACACCACTCTCTCTACCTGCCATTGTAGAACAGCCATCGAAGCCAAATCCTACACAGTCTTCTGCTGGAAGATAATTACTGATCAAGAAACTGTCAATTGCTTCGGCGATAGAAGAGGCATTTTATGACTTCAGTTCTATAAAACCTACAAATTCTTCCAGGATTTTCACTTTTCTTTCGTCGTAGAACCGCACGCCTATTGATCCTTCCCAGATATGTCAGCTGTTTCATCAGCCAAGACTGCATAAAACGTCGCTTTCTTAATGTCAGTGATTATATTCTCCTTAATATCATCGCCACACAAATTTATGAATTCATTTTGTATTTTTGGCGATGTGTAAACAGCATTGCAGCGACATTATTGCAGATTACTCCTTAACTTGTCGTCGCCAGAATCGATTCTTAAGTTCAGCAAATCTAATAAAACACCTTCATCTGTCTGTTTTCCTCTAAGAGGCATATCATGTGTGCCGCAAAACACTATACAAGAAAGAATGGATGACAGTATTTGCCTGTTTTCATCAATCACTCTATGGTACACATTCTCCAATTGCACGTCCACAGGTACATTTTCAAGAAAAGATTTTGCTGCAGCTGACGCTGTTAAGTGAATGTGGATTTTAACATGTTTCCGAGAGTCTTCATGCTTACTCTTGAATTTTGTGAATGGCCTAATGATAAATGATCCCAAAGCGCCTCTAACAGGGAACAAAACACAGTGCTTGCATAGGGCGCCTTTCACAAACTTGGAGTATACTAGCCATGGTGCATATTGATCTAACCATGCATGATTAAATTTTCTTTGCAAATGGCTTGCATCACTTTCAAAATCATAATTATTTGAAGGGATCTAAGGATTTAGTAAGAGATCCTTCTTCTTGTCCACTGGTAGCTGGGTAGTTAGCCCAATAAGCCGACCCAGATAATTTTCATTGCAGTAACTATTAATTACAATTTCCGAATCGTCTTTGGACACACAAGCTAGTTGGGCTGTTGAGTGAGAATAGTGAACAGGGGCTGCTATAGTTACAGGTTTACAGGTGCTGCTGATGAATTTGATTGTTGTTCAGCGTCACCTTTAGGTGATGATTGTGACACTTCATTTTTCTTATGATCGTCATCGCTTCCACTGCTACTATTCCGACTCATTTTCCTTTCATGAGTGGTAGTCCCTACAAAATAAATACATGTAATTTATTTTCCTACTACTTAGCCATAGAAAGAAAACAAGGTTAAGGAAAATAAAGGGAAGACTTATAGGAAATGGAGGAGGGTTGCCTACATTGGACCACCTTTAGATTTTGTCACCCCAAGTCTTCAATAAGTATTTAATTGAAACAAAATATACTGAACAATAATGTACAACCTATACACTTCCATCAAATGATATTAGATGTATAGTGAACTCAAAAAGCAAAAACCTGTGTAAATAGAAAATTTCATCCAAATCGTTAGAGCTGTTTCCGAGAAATGCGAAATATTATACGGTATGTACAAGAACTGCTCGTTTAAATATATTTCAACTGTATAAAGAACGTGCGTTTGTGTTGCATTGCATCTGGAACAAATTAGATGTACATATTTATTCATCATACTTTGATTTCTTGATTTTAATCGTGTGTATTGGCAACTGTGTATTCGCTGTATTTCGTTTCTGTTATCAGTACCTCCTGTATTTAAAAAAAACTTTTTCCAGTTCATGGCGGATTTTAGTACAGCAACCAGTGGTGAATTAACAGAAAACAAAACAAGACTGTTTTGTTTTGTGCCTCGTGGTCAACGGACCACGATATTCGTTCCGTGCTTCGTTTGTTCACATGAGTCCCCTTCTTGACTGTTCTCTGGCGTTCGTAATCATTCGGCAAGATTCGGCAGTTGCCATCGATGCATAGCGTTCTAATGAATCGTTGAAACTTGGAAACGTCACGAGACAGAAATACGCAATCGTTCTTACGATTCTTTTGAACGACGATTCGTCCCTACCACGATTAGATTCTTACGATTCTTTATTTATATTCATTCAAATGAACGATTCGTTCACTAATCGCCACAACTCTAATCACTAGCACCAAGCCATGTGGACACGGTGGATTCCGCAGCTGCAGGAGCTACCCTAGCACGCTCCCAGATAGACGCAAATTTTCAACTTTTATCCTTCACCACTATCGTAGTCCAGAATGAAATTTTGCGCTGATATGAAACTTCCTGGCAGATTAAAACTGTGTGGTGGACCGAGACTAAAAATTGGGACCGTTTCCCCTATAAAAATAGCCTTCTTCCTCTAGGAATTCAAATATACAACAAAAATAAGGCAACAGTTTTCCGTTGGGCTAGAACAGTATACTTTTAAGTGCTTTCTGAAGGTATTTTATGAGTAATATATAAATGTAATCGTAGGATTCATGATGTACAAGTTTAAAAGGTAGTTTTATTCAGAACTGTTAACAGAGATATATTGAAAGTAACATGGGTATACACCTCCGTCTCCTTTCCCAATTGTAACTGCAAGTTACACCAAAAATTACATGCTTTTGATAGATATTTGAAGCATCAGGGTTTTAAGCGTGGCATTTTCTTAGTATGGCAATATTATAGAACTGCCAAGCACGGTATATTAGTTTTGGAACGATGGAATGCAGCAGGCCGCAGAAACAAAGTGAGGGTTGACAACTAGCACTACAAGTGACCAAGGAACGAAATTCCAAACAGAATGGGGATAAGAAGCGTATGAGCAGCTCAAACACCAAGCACGGGTTTTTACGTCATCGTAGCTGCGCATGAGCAGAAACGCGTTTTCTAGCGCTCAAAAGTAGTTCTTTGACAGCCGCTTGAACGAACATGATAATGCTATGGGAACATAAAAAATTAAATTCTAATTTGCGAAGTCTAGTTATTGACTAATGAAAGGCACTTACAAACTGTACTGCCTATACAGAAGTTTGATTTGTAACACAATATTTATAACAAAGACGAAGAGAATACAACAATGGCAGGTATTCTTGCTTCACTGGGTA
The DNA here is from genome assembly GCF_023864275.1 of Schistocerca cancellata. NCBI lineage: Eukaryota > Metazoa > Arthropoda > Insecta > Orthoptera > Acrididae > Schistocerca > Schistocerca cancellata. The sequence goes on along the minus strand of NC_064629.1, from coordinate 94,959,724 downwards.
GGGTCAATTGACCACTGGGCCACACGACTTTGACAGCATTTCTCACCAGTATGACCAACTTGAAGGTTTTAAGTTGTCGACACATAGCGAAATACGAATGTGGTCCAACTAAGTCAACTCTCCCCTATAATAAGTTTCAGTTGCCAAGTTATTACTTCCACCTTGCGGCGGCGCAGTTCTTTCCGTCCCTTTACTACGAACCTGCACCTACCTGTGAATATTGTCTCAGCAGATCATCAGTAGGAAAGCCGAGTGAAACCTACTGTACTTCGACGTGAACCAGGCTGCAATTTAAGTCACTAATCTACGTTTCGGGAGAAAGTTTTCACACAAATGAAAGGTTGGAAATTTTGTCCTCAATTAATATATTCTGAAACTTAGGTGAACAAGTATCACTGCCAAGCCCGTGCTAGTCTTAACACAGTCACTCACAATCCCTTTCACTCACGTTAGCAAGTCTATGGTGTTGCATTTCCCGAAATCGTAATAGCTACAAAAATACTGATTGTTTTTGATTGAGAATTGTCGCCAAATATTAAGTTCGTCGGTACCTAATGCAGTCACAGTTTTTAGCCACCGACCTGCTCAATACGCCACGCGGAATATATGTCCTATCTCGTCACAAGATTCACTTAAAAATTCCGAAATTTCTACACACACTTCGGAATAATTATGCCGTCACTTTCCAACACTTTTGATGTATGAAACACTGCTAGATCCGGCGACTTATCATTTCCAGTGGAAGTACTACTACACACGTCCGATCTCTATCATGGCTAGGCTTCGACTCTTCTCCTGAAATACTCTAAGTCTTTTCTACCAGCAAAGAAAGGCGCGCGAAGAATATTGCTTTACCATTGGTCAGTTTACTCAACAGCCAATAGCAAAACAACATTTTCCCGCCTCAGTCCGCGCGTTTCATCAATAACCAGTCGCAAAACAGTAAACCTAACGACTGCACTTTTTACCGACGTAATTATCTAATATGCTGAAGTTTTGCTTATGCATAAAGTTATTTACTATTGTTATTTATACCTTAATTAACTTTCCCTTTACCATAAACTTACTTAACAAATCTATTCTACAAAAATCCCCTTTGTCCATATCCATACTTCTTCGAAATGTTCCCACACTAAATCCTATTACATACTCGTTAAACAATTATCTTCATATTAACCTTAAACCACACTCACGCATCATTCATACTGCTAAAACACATTTATAACATTTTATCTACATAAAAAGACATAATAACACTTTATGAAAATACTAGAACAGTTTATCAAAAACATTCGACCGAGCGAGGTGGCGCAGTGGTTAGACACTAGACTCGCATTCGGGAGGACGACGGTTCAATCCCGCGTCCGGTCATCCTGATTTAGGTTTTCCGTGATTTCCCTAAATCGCTCCAGGTAAATACTGGGATGGTTCCTTTCAAAGGGCACGGCCGACTTCCTTCCCCGTCCTTCCCTAATCCGATGAGACCGATGACCTCGCTGTCTGGTCTCCTTCCCCGAACAACCCAACCCAACCCTCTCTCTCTCTCTGTCACACACATACACACACACTCACACACACAAACATTCTATTACTTTAGTGCACTCTAGTGGGCACAATCGAAACTAAAATCACAGTCACCCTATCCAATATTGTCCTCTATCGGCTGATACATAAACTACGTGCGCGTCCAGTCTCGCGTCACCATCTGTCACTATCCAGCTCTGAGACATTTCCCACTAAACCGCCTCCAAGGCAGGATCGGTATACGGAGCTACGCCTCAACCTGGCCGTGAGCCATGAGATATTATTGTTATTTGTGAACTTGTTAATATATTCACATCGTTCACACTTCTAAGATTTTTAGTAAATGCCACACGAAGCAGACAGAATTGTAATTCAGGCAACAATCAATTTATGTCTGGAACGAAAGTAATTTGCTGTTGTAACACTCTCAAGATATTTCAGGTCACATTTCATTATACATTATTTGTTGAACATGTCAGTAGAGCTGTTCCAGCATAAATAGCATGAATTTGTTTATGCACTATATTGCAGTTTGTATAGAGAACATCGAATACTAATAACCACAATTATTGCTTCACAGATTACAGTATAATAAAATAATATCCACACAAAAAATAAAATTTAGTTAAACATCCTGCCTCTTAAAAAACGCGAGCAAAGAAGTAGGTAATGTAACTAAACTCACCTTTTTTAAAAAAATTCCTGATGTCCATTTTATAGTTACAATAACTCCATGGAATAATAAAAAAAAAAGGTAGCTTAGTTTAAATTTACACTGCTCCCCCGATGAAATACAATGCGATGTCGAGCCGACCCGAGCGATGACAATGGAATGGACGCTGAAATCGTGTAATGAGCGAGGGGGCGGGGGGAAGTTTGGTTTCAACAGTAGCATAACAAGGTGCCCGTTTAGACTGCGGGCTGAGCAGAGCGATGCAGAACAGTGCTGCATAGTAGCTCCGAGTTTTGTTTCGTGCGATCGTTGGATGCGATTTCTTGCGATGGACATCGAAAGTCCTATATGTACGTCAACATCCCGTGTTGTGGGATCAGAAAAACAAACACTGCCACGACAGAGGTTTGGTATGCCAAGCTTGGAATGAACTGTATAAGTACACAAAATTAAAATAAATAACTACCAAAAATACTACAGACAAAAAATGCATAAACTTTGGTATATTATCATATTTGAGTTACGTACAAATTTTATAATTTTAATAAAGAAATGATAGCCCCAATAGTTACAGTAGTCAATAAACGATTCATGAGGTAAATCTGCAATAATGACAGTTGACAGGTTTTGAACACCTCTCCTCCGCTTCTCATCCTTCTTGAAGCTCCACTGTTTGCTTCTGAAAGCATGCTTCAAAGCGCTGTATTCGATTATGTCCTCGTAAAAACTCAACTGAAGGGAGATTTTGGGTCTACCTTTATCGATTAATATGTTGTGAAAGAAGGAGATGCACTGAATAACAATGTCTTCGCGTTCTAAAGCAGTTTTTTTTTCTTTGGGAGAATACGCAACTTGTCCGTCAAAAATCCGAACGTGCGTTCCACTAGCATTCTAGCGCCGATAATTTCTTGGTAAATAATCTTTCTTCGTCACTTAGTAACAACGCAAAAAATGGACTCATTAAATTATGCAAGTGAGCAAGGCTTCAGGCAGCCCTAATGGGCCTATTACTGAAGTGCCCGGTAGTTTTTAAGGTGATGGCCAGTTATGTTGGAACGTTCTAAAAATTGTTTTATAAATCACTTGCACTAAATGTCTCGCCATACACTGCTTGTCATAACCTGCACGTCAACTGCTATTAATACACAGTTAGCGTAAGCTGTAAATAAAAAATTAATATTTTAGGAGCAGAAAACAATTTTACATTTAAATATGGTAGGAGAAACGATGTTGTTCGTTAGAAACTACACATAGTCATGATCCCTTACTGCCTACAAGAAAACACGCTGTTCCTTGGCGCGTAACATGCCTGCGAATAGCAGAGCGGATTGCCAATCGCTAAATTTATTATTTCTATAAACCTCCCTGCCGACAGTAACGTGCCGAAGACGAAAAAATTGCTCCCGCATCGGCGCGAACCAGTTACAATATCTTCTGGAAAGGGGAGGGGGGCAGCTGACCCACACTGGCCATCGCTGGGTACACCAAAGCGTAATTCGCCTCGACAGAAGTCGGCATGGTGCCTGTTTTATTCAATCCCGATGCAATTTCTGTGTTTCATCATCATTGTGAAGGCCCAAGGGTTAATGTAAAACTACTACTGGGCTCCCAGGAAAGGTTCCAACCAAAGATTGTATAAAGCTTTACTCGCTCGGAAAGAAGGCTGCATGGTGTCAGTTGTATTTGATCACGATGCGATTTCTATGATTCGTCGTCAATGTGAAGACCCCAGGGTTACTGTAAACCTGCAGTGGTGCATCGGAAACTACTACTGGACTACCAGGAAAGGTTCCAAGCACAGACAGTTTGAAGCGTTACTCAATCGGACAGAAGTCATCATGTTGACTGTTTTACTCAATCCCGATGCAATTTCTGTGTTTCAATCTCAATGTGAAAGTCCAAGAGTTACAGTAAATTTGAAGTGGTGCATCGGAAACTACTACTGGACTCCCAGGAAAGGTTCCAAGCACAAACAGTTTGAAGCGTTACTCGCCTCGACGGAAGTCAGCATGATGCCTGTTGTATTCAATCCCGATGCAATTTCTGTGTTTCGTCGTCAATGTGAAGGTCCAAGGGTTACTGTAAATCTGCAGTGGTGCATCGGAAACTACTACTGGACTCTCAGGAAAGGTTCCAAGCACAGACAGATTGAGGCGTTACTCAATCGGACAGACATCAGCATGATCCCTGTTGTATTCATTCCCGATGGAATTTCTGTGTTTCATTGTCAATGTGAGGGTCCTAGAGTCACAGTAAACCTGAAGTGGTGCATCGGAAACTACTACTGTACTCCCAGAAATGTTCCAAGAACAGACAGTTTGAATCGTTACACAATCCGACAGAAGTCGCCATGGAGCCTGTTTTATTCAATCCCGATACAATTTCTGTGTTTCGTTTTCAATGTGAAGGTCCAAGGGTTACTGTAATTCTGCGTGGTGCATCGGAAACTACTACTGGACTCCCAGGAAAGGTTCCAAGCACAAACAGTTTGAAGCGTTACTCGCCTCGACGGAAGTCAGCATGATCCCTGTTGTATTCAATCCCGATACAATTTCTGTGTTTCGTTTTCAATGTGAAGGTCCAAGGGTTACTGTAATTCTGCGTGGTGCATCGGAAACTACTACTGGACTCCCGGGAAATGTTCCAAGCACAGACAGTGTGAAGCTTTACTCCACCGACAGAAGTCGGCATGGAGCCTGTTTTATTCAATCCCGATGTAATTTCTGTGTTTTATCATCAATGTGAAGGTCCAAGGGTTACTGTAAACCTGCATTGGCGAATCGGAAACTATTACTGGACTCCCAGGGAATGCTCCATGAACAGACAGTTTGAAGCGTTACTCAATCGCACAGAAGATGGCATGGTGCCTGTTTTATTCAATCCCGATGCACTTCCTGTGTTTCATTGTCAGTGTGAAGGTTAAAGGGTTACTGTAAACCTGCAGTGTTTCATCGGAAACTGCTACTGGACTCCCAGGATAGGTTCAAATGGTTCAAATGGCTCTGAGCACTATGGGACTCAACTGCTGAGATCATTAGTCCCCTAGAACTTAGAACTAGTTAAACCTAACTAACTTAAGGACATGACAAACATCCATGCCCGAGGCAGGATTCGAACCTGCGACCGTAGCGGTCTTGCGGTTCCAGACTTCAGCGCCTTTAACCGCACGGCCACTTCGGCCGGCCAGGAAAGGTTCCTACCACAGACTGTATGAAGCGTAACTAGCTCGGACAGAAGGCTGCGTGGTGTCTGTTGTATTTAATCCCGATGCAATTTCTGTATTTCGTCGTCAATGTGAAGGTCCTAGGGATACTGTAAACCGGCTGTGGTGCATCGGAAAATACTACTGGACTCCCAGGAATGGTTTCAAGCACAGACAGTTTGAAGCGTTTCTCGCATCGACAGAAGTCAGCACGATGCCTGTTGTATTCAATCCCGATGCAATTTCTGTGTCTCATTGTCAATGTGAAGCCCATGTTCTACTGTAAACCTGCAGTGGTGGATCGGAAACTACTACTGGACTCGCAGGAAATGTTCCAAGAACAGACAGTTTGAATCGTTACACAATCCGACAGAAGTCGGCATGGTGCCTGTTTAATTCAATCGCGATGTTTTTTCTGTGTTTCATCATCAATGTGAAGGTAAAAGGGTTACTGTAAGCCTGCAGTGGCGCATCGGAAACTACTACTTGACTCCCAGGAAAGTTTCCAAGCACAGTCAGTTTAAAGCGTTACTCGCCTCGACGAAAGTCAACATGATGCCTGTTGTATTCAATCGCGATGCACTTTCTGGGTTTCATCATCAAAGTGAAGGTCCAAGAGTTACTGTAAACTTGTAGTGGTGCATCGGAAACTAGTACTGTACTCCCAGGAAATGTTCCAAGCACAGACAGTTTGAACCGTTACTCAATCGAACAGAAGTCGGCATTGCGCCTGTTTTATTCAATCTCGATGCAATTTCTGTGTGTCACTGTCAATACGAAGATTCTCGGGTTACTGTAAAGCTGCAGTGGTGCATCGGAAAATACTACTGGACTCCCAGGAAAGGTTCAAAGCACAGACAGTTTGAAGCGTTTCTCGCCTCAACGGAAATCTGCATGGTGCCTGTTGTATTCAATCAGGATGCACTTTCTGGGTTTCATCATCAAAGTGAAGGTCCAAGAGTTACTGTAAAGTCCACAGCTCGTGGTCGTGCGGTAGCGTTCTCGCTTCCCGCGCCCGGCTCTCCGGGTTCGATTCCCGGTGGGGTGAGGGATTTTCTCTTCCACGTGAAAACTGGGTGTTGTGTGCTATCCTTAGGTTAGTTAAGTTTAAGTAGTTCTAAGTTCTAGGGGACTGATGACCATAGATGTTAAGTCCCACAGTGCTCAGAGCCCTTTGAACCATTCAAGTTACTGTAAACATGCAGTGGTGCATCCGAAACTACTACTGCACTTCCAGGAAACGTTCCTAGCACAGACAGTTTGAATCGTTACTCAATCGAACAAAAGTCGGCGTGGTCCTTGTTTTATTCAATCCCGATGCAATTTCTGTGTTTCATTGTCAATGGGAAGGTCCTCGGGTTACAGTAAAGCTGCAGTGGTGTATCGGAAACTACTACTGGACTCCCAGGAAATGTTCCAAGCACTGATAGTTTGAAGCATTACTCACTTCGACGGAAGTCAAGATGATTCATGTTGTATTCAATACCGATGCAACTTCTGTGTTTCATTGTCAATGTGAAGGTTCTAGGGTTACAGTAAACCTGCAGTGGTGCATCGGAAACTACTACTGGACTCTCAGGAATGGTTCCGACCACAGACTGTATGTATCGTTACTCGCTCGGACAGAAGGCTGCATGGTCTCAATTGTAAATTATCCCGATGCAATTTCTGTGTTTCGTCGTCAATTTGATGGTCCTAGGGTTGCTGTAATTCTGCAGTGGTGCACTGGAAACTACTACTTGGCTCCCAGGAAATGTTCCAAGCAAAGACAGTTTGAAGCGTTTCTCGTCTCGACGTGAGTCAGCATGATGCCTGTAGAATTCAATACCGATGCAATTTCTCTGTTTCGTCTTCAATGTGTATGTCCAGGGGTTACTATAAACCTGCAGTGGTGCATCGAAAACTACTACTGGACTTCTAGGAAAGGTTCCAAGCACAGGAGATTCCTGTGTTTCGTTTCCAATGTGAAGGTCCTAGGGTTACTGCAATTCTGCAGTGGTGCATCGGAAACTACTACTGGACTCCCGGGAAATGTTCCAAGCACATACAGTTTGAACCGTTCCTCGCCTCGACGGAAGTCTACATGATGCCTGTTGTATTCAATCCCGATGCAATTTCTTTGTTTCGTTGTCAATGTGAAGGTCCTAGTGTTACAGTAAACTTGCAGTGGTGGATCGGAAACTACTACTGAACTCCCAGGAAATGTTCCAAGCACACATGTTTCAAAGCTTTACACAATCGACAGAAGTCGGCATGGACCCTGTTTTATTCAATCCCGATTCAATTTCTGTGTTTTATCATCAATGTGAAGGCCAAAGGGTTACTGTAAACTTGCTGTGGTGCATCGGAAACTACTACTGGACTCGCAGTAAATGTTCCAAGCACATATAGTCCGAAGCTTTACTCAATCGACAGACGTCGGCATGGAGGCTGTTTTATTCAATCCCGATGTAATTTCTGTGATTTATCATCAATGTGAAGGTCCAAGGGTTACTGTAAACCTGCATTGGCGAATCGGAAACTAGTACTGGACTCCCAGGGAATATTCCATGAACAGACAGTTTGTTCCAAGCACAGATAGATTATAGCTTTAATCAATCGACACATGTCGGCATGGTGTCTGTTTTATTCAATCCCGAAGCAATTTCTGTGTTTGATCAGCAATGCGAAAGTCCTACGATTACTGCAAACTTGCAGTGGTGCTTCGCATATTATTACTGGCTTCCCAGGAAAGGCACAAAGCACAGATAGTTTGAACCGTCTCTCGCCTCGACGTAAGTCAGCATGATGCCTGTAGTATTCTATCCCGATGCAATTTCTGTGTTTCATTGTCAATTTGAAGGTCCTAGTGTCATAGTAAACCGGCAGTGGTGCATTGAAAACTACTACTGGACTCCTGGAAATATTCCAAGCACCTATAATTTGAAGCTTACTCAGTCGACTGAAGTCGGCTAGGTGCCGGTTTTATTCGATCCCGATGCATTTCCGTGTTTTATCATCAATTTGAAGGTCCAAGGGTTACTGTAAAACTGCAGTGGTGCATCGGAAACTACTACTGGACTCCCAGGAAATGTTCCTAGTACAGACAGTTTGAATCGTTACTCAATCGGACAAAAGTCGGCACGGTGCCTGTTTTGTTCAGTCCCGATCATTTTCTGTGTTTCATCATCAATGGGAAGGTAAAAGGGCTACTGTGAACCTGCAGTGGCGCATCGGAAACTACTACTGGACTCCTAGGAAAAGTTCCAACCACAGACTGTATGAAGCGTTACTAGCTCGAACAGAAAGGTGCATGGTCTCATTTTTAAATTATCCCGATGCAATTTCTGTGTTTCGTCGTCAATTTGAAGGTCCTACAGTTACTGTAAACCTGCAGCGGGGCATCGGAAACTACTACAGCATACCCAGGAAATTTTCCAAGCACAGACACTTTGAATCGTTACTCAATCGGACTCAAGTCGGCATGGTGGCTTTTTTATTCAATCCCGATGCATTTCCTATGTTTCATCAATAATGTGAAGGTAAAAGGGTTACAGTAAACCTACTACTGGAGTCCCAGGAAATGTTCCAAGCACAGACACTTTGAATCGTTACTCAATCGGACAGGAGTCGGCATCGTGCCTGTTTTATTCAATTCCGATGCACATTCTGTGTTTCATCATCAATGAGAATGTAAAATGGTTACTGTAAACTTGCACTGGTGCATCGGAAACTACTACTGGACTTCCAGGAAGGGTTCAAATCACACTCTGTATAAAGCGTAACTCGCTCGTACTCAAAGCTGCATGGTGTCTGTTGTAATTAATCCCGATGCAATTTCTGTGTTTCGTCGTCACAGTGAAGGTAATGCGGTTACTGTAAACCTACAGTGGTGCATCGGAAACTTCTACTGGACTCCCAGGAAATGTTCGAAGCATAGACACTATGAATCGTTACTCATTCGGACAGAAGTCGGCATGGTGCCTGTTTTATTAAATTTCGATGCATATTCTGTCTTTCATCATCAATCTGGAGGTAAAAGGGTTATTGTAAACCAGCAGTGGTTTATCGGAAACTACTACTAGACTCCCAGGAAAGGATCCAACCACAGACTGTATGAAGCGTTACTCTCTCGGACAGAAGGCTGAATGGTGTCTGTTGTAATTAATCCCGATGCAATTTCTGTGTTTCATGATCAATGTGAAGGTCCAAGCGTTACTGTCAACCTGCAGTGGTGCATCTTAACCTACTACTGGACTCCCAGGAAAAGTTTCAAACACAGATAGATTGATGCGTTACTCAATCGATAGAAGTCGGCATGGTTTTTGTTTTATTCGATCCCGATGCATTTTCTGTATTTCATTGTCAATGTGAAGGTCCGGAGATACAGTAAACCTGGAGTGGCGCATCGTAAACTACTACTGGACTCCCAAGAAAAGCTCCAACCACAGACTGTATGAAGCCTTACTCGCTCGGACAGAAGGCTGCATGGTCTGATTTGTAATTAAACCCGATGCAATTTCTGTGTTTCGTCGTCAATGTGAGCGTCGTAGGGTAACTGTAATTCTGCAGTGGTGCATATGAAACTACTTCTGGACTCCCAGGAAATGTTTGAAGAACAGTCAGTTTGGAGCGTTACTCAATCGGTCATAAGTCGGCATGGCGCCTGTTTTATTCAATCCCGTTGCAATTTCTGTGTCTCAACTTCAATGTGAAGGTCCATGGGCTTCTGCAAAGCTCCAGTGGTGCATCCGAAAATACTACTGGACTCCTAGGAAATGTTCCAAGAACAGACAGTTTGAATCGTTACTCAATCGGTTAGAAGTCGGCATGGTGCCTGTTTTATTCAGTCCTGATGCAATTTCTGTGTATCATTGTCGATGTGAAGGTCGTACGGTCACTTTAAACCTGCAGTGGTGCATTGGAAACTACTACTGGACTCCCTGGAATGGTTCCAAACACAGACTGTATGAAGCGTTACTCGCTCGGACAGAAGCCTGCATGGTGTCAGTTGTATTTAATCCCGATGCAATTTCTATGCTTAATTGTCAATGTGAAGAGCCAAGGGATACAGTCTACCTGCAGTGGTGCATCTGAAACTACTAGTGGACTCCCAGGAAATGCTCCAAGCACAGGCAGTTTGAAGCGTTACTCAATTGCACAGAAGTCAGCATCGTGCCTGTTTTATTCAATCAGATGCAATTTCTTTTTTTCATCATCAATGCGAAGGTCCAAGGGTTACTGTAAACCAGCAGTGGAGCATCACAAACTACTACTGGACTCATAGGAAAGGTGCCAAACACAGACAGTTAGCAGCGTTACTCAATCTCACAGAAGTCGGCATGGTGCCTGCTTAATCAATCCCGATGCAATTTGTGTGTTTCATCACCAATGTGACGGTCCAATGGTTCTATAAACCTGCAGTGGTGCATCGGAAGCTACTACTGTCCTCCCAGGTAAGGTTCCAACAACAGGATGTATGAAGCGTTACTCGCTCGGGCAGAAGGCTGCATGGTGTCAGTTGTATTTAATCTCGATGCAATTCCTGTGTTTGGTAGTCAGTGTAGAGGTACAAGGGTCACTGTAAACCTGCAGTGGTGCATCAGAAACTACTACTCGACTTCCAGGAAAGGATCCAAGCACAGACAGTTTGAAACGTTACTCGACTCGACGGAAGTCAGCATGATGCCTATTGTATTCAATGCCGATGCAATTCCATTGTTCCGTCGTCAATTTGAAGGTAAAAAGGTTACTATAAACCTGCAATGGTGCACCGGAAACTACTACTGGACTCCCAGGAAATGTTCCAAGCAGAAACAGTTTGAAGCGTCACTCAATTGGACAGAAGTTCACATGGTGCGTGTTTTATTCAAGCCCGATGCAATTGATGTTTTTCATCATCAATGCGAAGGACCAAGGGTTACTGTAAACCTGCAGTGGTGCATCGGAAACTACTACTGGACTCCCGGGAAAGGTTAAAAGCACACACAATTTGAAGCGTCACTCCAAGGGCGTACCCAGGAATTGAACAATGGAAGGCAGGTTGGGAGGGGGGCGTGATGGGAGGTTACTCGCCTGGACAGCACTCGGCATGGGGCCTGTTGTATTCACTATAGATAAAATTTTTAAGGTTAATCGTCCATGTGAAGGAACAAGGGTTACAGTAAAAATGCAGTAGTGCTTCGGAAACTACTACTGGATTATCGGGCAAGGTTACAATCACAGATGGTTTGAAGCGTTACTCGCCTGGACAGAAGTCTGCATGGTGCCTGATGTATTCACTCCCGATGCAATTCTTGTGTTTCATCGTCAATTTGAAGTCCCAAGGGTTACAGTAAACCTGCAGGGGTGGAAGTAAACTACTACTGGACTGCCAGGAAAGGTTACAAGCGCAGACGGTTTGAAGCGTAATTCTCTCGGACAGAAGTAGGCATGATGCCACTTACCTTCAATCCTGATTTTATTTTTATGTTTCATCGTCAACTACTACTGGACTCCCAGAAAAGGTTCCAAACACAGACCATTTGAAGCGTTACTCCCTCGGACAGAAGTCGGCATTACTACTGTTGCATTCAATCGCGATTTAATTTCCGTGCTTCATCGGCAATGTGAAGGTCCAAGGGTTACAATATACCTGCAGTGGAGCGTAGGAATATACCACTGAGCTCCCTGTAAAGGTTCCAAGCACAAACCGTTTGAAACGTTACTCGCTCGGACAGAAGTCGGCATGGTGCCTGTTGTATTCAATCCTGATGCAATATCTGTGTCTCATCGTCAATGCGAAAGTCTAAGGGTTACAGTAAATATTCAATGGTGCATCGGAATCTCCTATTGGACGCCAAGGAAACGTTACAAGCAATGTCCATTTGAAGCGTTACTCCCTTGGAAAGAAGTCGGCATGACTGCTCTTGCATTCAACCCCGATGCAATTTCCGTGTTTCATCGTCAATGTAGAGGTCCAAGAGTTACAGTAAATATGCAGTCGTGCATCGGAAACTCCTCTTCGACGCCCAGGAAATGTTCCAAGCACATACCTTTTGAAGCGTTACTCCCTTGGATAAGAGTCGGTATGGTGCCTGTTGTATTCAATAGCGAAGTAATTGCTCCGCTTCTTCGTCAATGTGAAGGTTCATGGGTTACATTAAACCTGTAGTTGTGCATCGGAAATTACTACTGGAGTCCGAGGAAAGGTTCCACGCAGGGACCGTTTCATGTGTTACTCGCCTGGAGAGAAATCGGCAATGTGCCTGTTGTATTGAATCCCGATCCAATCTCAGTGTTACATCGTCAATGTGAAGGACCAAGGGTTACAATAAACCTGCATTGGGGCATCGGAAACTACTATTGAAATCCAAGTCAGCATGGTGCATGTTTTATTTAATCCCAATGTAATATCTGTGTTTTATCGTCAATGTAAAAGACCAAGGGTTACAGTAAACCTGCAGTGATTTATCGGAAATTACTACTGGACTCACAGGAATGGTTCCAAGCACAGACCGTATGAAGCGTTACTCGCTCAGACACGAGTCGGCATGGTGCCTGTTGTAATCAATCCCGATGCAATCTCTCTGTTTCATCGCCCATGTGAAGGTCCAATGGTTACAGTAAACCTGCAGTGGTGCGTTGGAAACTACTACTGGAGTCCCGGGAAAGGTTTCAAGTACACACCGTTTGAAGCGTTACTCAACTGGACGGATGTCGGTATGATGCCAGTTGTATTCAACCCCGAAGCAATATCTGTGTTTCATTGCCATTGTGAAGATCCAAGGATTACAATAAACCTGCAGTGGTGCATCGGAAACTACTTCTGCATTCCCTGGAATGCTTCCAAGCAAGGACCGTTTGCAGCGTTACTCGCTTGGACAGCCGTTGGCATGGAGCCACTTGTATTCAATCCCGACGCAATTTCTGTGTTTCATCGTCAATGTGAAGGTCCGAGGGTTACAGTAAACCTGCAGTGGTGCATCGGAAACTACTACTGGGTTCCCTGGAATGGTTCCCAGCGCAGACCGTCAGAAGCGTTACACGTTTGGAAAGAAGTCGTCATGGTGTTTGCTGTATTCAATCCCGATGCAAATTCTCTGATTATCGTCAATGTGAAGGTCCAACGGTTACAGTAAACCGGCAGCGGTGCATCGGAAACTACTACTAACTCATAGGAATGATTCAAAGAACAGACCGTTTGAAGCGTTACTCGAATGGACAGAAGTCGGCTTGGCGCCTGTTGTATTCAATCCCGATCCAATTTCAGTGTTTCATCGTGAATGGCAAGGTCCAAGGTTTACGGTAAACCTGCAGTGGGGCATCGGAAACTACTATTGAACTTTAAGGAAATATTCAAAGGAGAGACCGTTTGATTCGTTACTCGTTCGAACAGAAGACAGCATGATGCCTGTTTTAGTCAATCTCGTTGCAATTTTTGTGTTTCATTGTCAATGTAAACGTCCAAGGCTTACAGTAAACCTGCTGTGGTGCATCGGAAACTACTACTGCACTCCCAGGAAAGGTTACAAGCACAGACCGTTTAAAGCGTTACTCGCTTCAACAGAAATCGGCTTTGTGCCGGTTGTATTCACTCCCGATGATATTTCTGTGTTTCATGGTCAAAGTAAAGGTCCAAGGGTTAGAGTAGACCTGCAATGGTTTATTGACAAATAGTACTGGACTCCCAGGAACTGTTCCAAACACAGACCGTTTGAAGCGTCACTCGCTTGGACAAAATATGGCATGGTACCTGATGTATTCAATCCCGTTGCAATTTCTGTGTTTCATCGTCAATGTGAAGGTTTAACGGTTTCAGTAAACCTGCAGTGGTGCGTCGGAAGCTACTACTGGTCTCCCTGGAAAGGTTCAAAGAACAGCCCGTTTGAAGCGTTACTCTCCTTGACAGTAGTCGCAGTTGTGCCGGTTGTTTTCAATCGCGATGCAATTTCTGTGTTTCATGTCAATGTGAACGTCCAAGGGTTACAGTAAACCTGCAGTGGTGCATCGGAAACTACTATTGGAGTCACAGGAAAGGTAATAAGCACAGACCGTTTGACTCGTTCTCAATCGGACAGAAGTCTGCATGGTGCATGTTGTATTTAATCCCGCTGCAATTCCTGTGTTTCATCGTCAATGTGGAGGTCCAAGGGTTACAATAAACCTGCAGTGGTGCATCGGAAACTACAAGTAAACTCACAGGAAAGGTTTTAAGCAGAGACCGTTTGAAGCGTTACTCGTCTGGACAAAAGTCGGCATGGTGCCTCTTGTATTCAATTCCGATCCGATATTTGTAATTTTAATTGTTAATGTGAAGGTCCAAGGGTTACAGTAAACCTGCAGTGGTGCATCGGGAACTACCACTCGACTCCCAGGAAAGGTTCCAAACACGGACCATTTGAAACGTTACTCGCCCTGACAAAAGTCTGCATGGTGCCTATTGTATTCAGTCCTGATGCAATTTGTGTGTTTCATCGTCAATGTGAAGGTCCAAGGATTATATTAAACCTGCAAAGGAGCATCTGAAAGCATTACATGACTCACAGGAAAGATTCCATGCAGAGACAATTTGAGGCGTTACTCCCCTGGACAGAAGTCGGCCTGGCTCCTGTTGCATGCAATCGCGATGCAATTAGCGCGTTTTATCGTCAATGTGAACGTCCAAGGGTTACATTAAACCTGCAGTGGTGCATCGGATACTAGTACTGGACTCCCTGGGAAGGTTCCAAGCACAGACCGTTTGAAGCGTTACACGTCTTGGCAGAAGTCGGCATGGTGCCTTTTTTACTCAAGCCCAATGCAATTTGTACGTTTCATCGTCACTGTGAATGTCCAAGGGTTACAGTAAACCTGCAATGGTGCATCGGAAACTACTACTAAACTCACAGGAAATGTTTTAAGCAGAGACCGTTTGAAGTGTTACTCTCCTGGAGAGAAGTCGGCATGATGCCTCTTGTATTCAATCCCGACGCTATTTCTGTGTTTCATCGTCAATGTGAAGGTCCAAGGATTACAGTAAACATGCAGTGGTGCATCTGAAAATAGTACTGGACTCCCAGGAAAGGTTCCAATCACTGACAGTTTGAAGCGTTACACTCCTGCACGGAAATCGGCATAGTGCCTTTTGTATTCAATTCCGTTACAATTTCTCTTTTTCATTGTCAATGTGAAGGTCCAAGGGTATAGTGAACCTGCAGTTTTGCATCGGAAAGTACTACTGGACTTCCAGGAATGGTTATAAGTACAGACCGTTTGAAGCGTTACTCTCTCGGGCAGAAGTCGGCATGGTGCCTGTTGTATTAATGAAATGCAAGATGTCATTCAGTGCACATATTTCAGAAAATTGTTCGTCCCCGTTTATGTTGAAGTAATGTATAAGTTTCATTAAGGTCTACATTTCTAGGTGCTCTTCAAGGTTTTACTGAGAGCTAAGCTTGAAAATTGAATCTTCATGAAGTCAAACCATTTTTCTAGATATTCAAGAAGCCTAGTATAGACTTGTTCAGCTTCTCTGACAAATTTTCCTTGGTCATACTGTGGACATTTTTCCAGCTCTTGTAATATGCTGAATCCGATGATATTATTTTCTTGCCTATAACCATTTTCTGTACCAAACATGAGGAGTACAGAATATGTTTCAGTTATCTGTATACAATCACTTTCCATGTGTTTTATAGTTGAATTAAATAAATGCATAACATTGTGGACAAAATAAATGTAAATCTCTGGGCGTGTTACTTCATCTTCAACTTCCCTGTCGTTATCATGGGCTACATATTTCCAGATAAGTTTGGCAGTACTGTATTCACCCCATCGTAGAAAATAGGACTTCAACAATGGCCAGTTCTGTAGCAATCTATCTACAGCAGAAAAGAAAAAGAATCAAAAAGCGTGTAGGAACATGCCAGAGTAGTGTGGAGTACTCTGACTGCAAGAGCTCAAAAAAGTTCTTCATCGCACTCACCATCTTCGCGTTTGAAAAAACACTCATTAGTACCTTAACCACTAACGATTCTACATCATATGACAGTAGATTTAGTCCACATTTCACAGTGTTGTGCAGTATATGTATGTGACAATGTTCTCCAATAAGATGTGGTGCTTCAAACATTTTTTTCAACTCCACAAAACAGATTGGTTTCGCCCATAATTGACGGTAAAGTTGTCTGCACCATAAGCATCTAGTTGTAATCCTGAAAGACCAGTCTTAATGATGTTCTCTTTAAGCTTCTTGGCTATAGAAGTTGAAGTTTCGTCATCGTCTTCGTAAAAATCTGTAACAGCTGCAGTCGCCCCATTTCTTGGTCGAAGTAGTGGATAGCAACTAGAAATAATTTCGTATTTCCTTTATCTTAAGCATCACATGCAATCGAGAATTGAGATTACCAATTTTTTTCACAATTTGTTGTAGAGAATGTGAGGCCAATACAATCTCTTTTATAGCTTCAGCTTTAGTCCGTCCACAGTGAATTTTGGGCGATAACTTCGAATCTTGAAACACACAGTGAGATAAGAGAGCATTTCCACAGTCCTGTGAACGGCAACTGTGATGATGTTTCACTCCATGATATGTTAATATTAGTTCCGTTACTGACACTTCCTCTTCGTGAATAATTCCCGCTGGCACCAAATACCTTTGAACAGTGAAAATTCGTAACACATCCTGCACCCTTATCAATATGTCTTTACTGGCATGATGCTTTACCGTTTTCACTGAGTCGTATTTCACAGTAAAATTTGCACGGCATATTTTACAACATCCGGTATATTCATCTTTTATCAAAAGCCATCCCTAAAAGTCTGTTTCTTGCAGTCACTTTTCATTGAGATGAAACTCACTGCGCTATTTTTTAGCCTACTTTGTTTGAGAAACTCATTATAATACGATTTTATATACGTACTCGAACACTACAAAGCCGTTCTTAAACATTTCACATTTAAACTAAACGCATGCCGTGTACAGTTTGCCTAATACAGCCACGACAAAATACTTCACTACAAAAATCAGCCGCATGCAACAATGGGTATCCTTGGAGCGTTCATTTGTTCGACAGCGGTATTTAGAATTAGTAGGTCTTAATTGCAAGCACCGTTAATAAAATTAAAATGCGACATTGTCACGGCTTGTTTTGTTTGTTGTTTTTTCCGCTATATATCTGTGGAAGAGAACAAATAGACATAAACTGATATTGTGACTCTGTCGTCCACGTGGAAGTGAAATAGAAAATACAAGCTATTATTAGCCTGCCTTTCTTAATTCGTTCTTACTGGAGTGGCCTTCACATTACTAGATGACAATGGACACGGCAGTGTAATAAAAATACAAAGTCTGTTTGACCTCTTTGACACGGCTTGCAGAACAAATGAATGCGATAACTTATATTAAAATCCTTTGGAATTCGTTGCCCCAAATCCACAAAGCTCCCAACTTGTGACGCAATTTGATACAAAGTACTGAAACCAAAGAACTATCAAATTGAAAAGTTTAACTGTCTCCCTTTTCAGTACTTGGCTTCTGTAAAAAAAAAGATTTTAAAAATTAAATTAGTAAATGTGAATTTAGCCTAATTTAAGGGGGCCCGAAAAGCGGAGTTTTGACGTCTGGTCGGGACGTTCAACCGGACACCACAGTTTTGATTTCAAACCCGGACTGTCCGGTCTAAAACCGGACAGTTGGCAACCCTAATGCCTTGTGTTTTTCGTAAGTGGTAGTTGCTTGTAACTGGTTAACTCAATGCACAAGCTAAGATGTATTAATTGATGTATCGGAATAAGATTTATAATGAATTATTATGCGTTTTCGAGTCGCTTAAATTACAGAGACCGCATGGTGCGAACACTTGTATCGGCACAGCTGTCGCCTTGCGATAAGCCGACCACGCACTCACATCCTACCACCTCTCTTCCTCTTGTCAGGCATAATTAAGTCTAATATTCATATCATTTACAAATTATTTGTTGAATAGGTTTTGAGTGAACCAAAACTGTAATGAACTGTGATGGAAACTGTTCCTTCAGCTTTTGAAAGACATTTTGTCTACTGCCTATGTTTTAAGTTGAAGTTGTTCTTTAACTAACAATTTATTTGGGACTATGTACTTGCTCAGTTGACTATTATAAAGTGTATATAAGTTTCAACTATTGTAAACGTTTATAGTTTTTGTGAAAAAGATGGCCCAGCTGCATACCTATTTGTATTTTGTGGAAATTTTAAGTATTTCTCAAGATATTGAGATGTTTAAAGGTACTCTCTCTCTCATCTACTGTATAGGTATTTGATGTTTGATGATATTAGGCAATTTGCGTTATTCAGCTTTGTTGTAGAATTTGAATGTGCTCTAAATTTCTTCTGTTGACAAGTATTTTGTTTTGTCTTTAGAAAGAATACATAAAGTTTACCTTGCACAAGTTTTTATACGATGCTTCTTTTTACAAGTCTGCTTTGTTAAGTTTGTCGGTTTGTTGTCAAATCTATAACGTGCGTCTTCCTTCGCGGTGCCTGTTATGTTCGTCTTTTGTTGTTCAATGGACCATTATACTTTTAATTTTGATCTAACTTTTGTAACTAACGTTCCGCTGCTCTGCAGACGAGCTATTTCCATTGTCTGTTTACAAGCATTTATGTCTGTATTTCCTGTTAAGGCGTTACTCATAAGGTTAAAAATAATTGCGCATTTTTATTTCTTATGACCACGAAGCTGATCGTTTTCCGTTATTCTCTCCTTGTAAAATTTTCTTGACCGATGTTCAGTGATATTAACATTTAGTTTTTCTTATCTACACTATGTGATCAAAAGTATCCGGCCACATGGCTGAAAATGATTTACAAGTTCGTGACGCCGTCCTTCAATAATGCTGGAATTCAGTATGGTGTTGGCCCACCCTTAGCCTTGATGACAGCTTCCACTCTCGCAGGCATGTGTTCAATCAGGTGCTGGACGGTTTCTTGGAGAATGGAAGCCCATTCTTCACTGCGTGTTGCACTGAGGAGAAGTATCGATTTAGTTCGTTGAGGCCTGGCGCGAAGTCGGCGTTTCAAAACACACCAAAGGTCTTCTGTAGGATACAGGTCAGGACTCTGTGCAGGCCAGTCCATTACAGGGATGTCATTGTCGTGCAACCACTCCCCCACAGGCCGTGCATTATGAACAGGCGCTTGATCGTGTTGAAAGATGCAATCGCCATCCCCGAATTGCTCTTCAGTAGTGGGAAGCAATGTGCTTAAAACATCAATGTAGGCCTGTGCTGTGACAGTGCCACGCAAAACAACAAGGGGTGCAAGCCCCCTCCATGAAAAACACGACCACACCATAACACCACCGCCTCCGAATTTTATGTTGGCACTACACACGGTGGCAGATGACGTTCACCGGATCGCCGCATTGTGTACCGTGATTCGTCACTCCACACAACGTTTTTCCACTGTTCAATCGTTCAATGTTTACGCTCCTTACAGCAAGCGAGACGTCGTTTGTCATTTAGTGGCGTGGTGTGTGGCTTATGAGCAGTCGCTCGACCATGAAATCCAAGTTTTCCCTCCTACTGCCCAACTGTCACACTACTTGCAGTGGATCCTGATGCAGTTTGGAATTCGTCTGTGATGGTCTGGATAGATGTCTGCCTATTACACATTACGACCATCTTCAACCGTCGGCGGTCTCTGATTGTACACTTTTGTGCTGTACGTGTCCCTTCACGTTTCCACTTCACTATCGCATTGGAAACAGTGGACCTAGGGATGTTTAGGAGTGTGGAAATCTCGTGTACAGACATATGACACAAGTGACACCCAGTCACCTGACCACGTTCGAAGTCCATGAGTTGCTCGGAGCGCCCCATTCTGCTCTCTCACGATGTCTAATGACTACTGAGATCGCTGATATGGAGTGCCTGGCAGTAGGTGGCAGCACAATGCACCTAATGTGGAAAAGTATGTTTTTGGGGGTGTCCGGATACTTCTGATTACATAGTGTACGTGTTTTACACGGTATATTAAGTGCTGCAGTGCCCTTACACATCGGAATTTTCATCGTCTTGAGGCGACTCTTTTGTGGTTTTTATGCGGACAACAAATTCCTCGGCCCGCATCTCGTGGTCGTGCGGTAGCGTTCTCGCTTCCCACGCCCGGGTTCCCGGGTTCGATTCCCGGCGGGGTCAGGGATTTTCTCTGCCTCGTGATGGCTGGGTGTTGTGTGGTGTCCTTATGTTAGTTAGGTCTAAGTAGTTCTAAGTTCTAGGGGACTGATGACCATAGATGTTAAGTCCCATAGTGCTCAGAGCCATTTTGAACAAATTCCTTAAACGACCAGCTGGGCAAAAATTTTCGCAGTTTTCAAACGTTGCGCGATTACTGGAGGCGTGGGGAAACCTGAAACACAATATTGAATATTGCTACCATTCATACTTCCAAATTCGAACAGTTTCTTATTCGCTATGGATAAATTCGTCATATGTTTGTCGTCATCATCACAGGAAGACATTACTAACACCGACAACAGTGAGAAGTATGTTCAGCCAAGAAATAAGGTACCCGAGAATGTGTCTTCTGCCAGTTAGTATAGTACATCAACAAGAAGTGTCAAGAAACCGTCAGGCAGGTCATAGCGCGAAGGATGGAAAAACACATTTCCTTTGTATTTATTACGACAAGGAATTGGACAAAGTGTTCCGTAGTGTGTGTAAAAACGCTTTTGATTCCAGTATAGTGCTTCCGTCGGCAATTGCTGCTTCTGCAGACAGGGATTCGATTCGAGTAATGCATCGTCCGTGACCGCTCTGGCAACTACGAAAGAAGGTACCAGTGTGTCATCTCGTATCACGACACATAAATTAGGAGAAATGGAAAATGCAGGCAAGGCGATTTTGAAGATAAGAACGTCCCTCCATTTTTTAAGACAGCAACGAATAGCAATTCGTGGTCACATGGACGAAGCATCAAATATTCCTCATTTGCTCAAATATTCATCATTTGCTGCTGCTTGGAGCAGAAGATGCTCCTAACTTGAAATCCTGGCTTCAGCTAATTTCATATAAGTGAGTTTCCCACGATATATTGAATGAAATTGGCTCCTTATTATCCAGCGATGTACAGCAAAACATTGTGAAATCTCATAAGGAGGCACTATACTTATCTTTGATTGTAGACGAGACTTTCGACATATCAGTGAAGGAAACTATCCATATATTTCAGATACGTCGATAAAAATCTTCAAGTTGAAGAAGTTTTTATGGGCTTCTATGAAGTAGCTTCAAGAAGTCGTTTGAAGTCGTCCAGCAGGTCATAAGACGTTTATCTCTCGACATCAAATACTGTCGTGGTCAGCGTTATAATGGCGCGAACAATGTCAGTGGACATTTAACGGGATTAATTACAAAGTAGGGTTACTGAGTTGGAGCCGAGAGCATTCATTGTTCGGCGCGTAACCTCAATTTGGTAGTACAAGATGCGGTGCAAGGTATTAGTTAAGTGCGAGACTTTCTGGTGATTCTTCATGAATTACTATCATTTGTAAGACATTCGCTAAAGAGGCTAGCGTTGTTTCAATCGCTACAAGAAGACAACGAAGATGGTGTTGTAAAAACGTTCACACACTGACTTTGCGAATATTCTGCCCTACGAGGTTTTGTGTCAGGGTACAGTAGCTAAAGTCTTTGGAAAGTAATTGTGACGTTCTCTTGAAATATTTGGGATATCTGTCAGAAGAAAAATTTGAAGTCGGTGCGAAGTCTAGTGGATATTTTGCAGACCTGCATCAATTCAGATTTCTTATTTCCCTGAAAATATTAATTTCAGTTTTCGGCAGGATTGAATAACTTCCGTCATCTTTTCAGAAGAAATCATTGTCATACCAAGAAACCGAAACATTGATGGAAACTCTGTCTGCAACTTTAGCTTCACAAAGAGAAATATATTTTGAGTTGTGGAATAAACCATTAGGAAAGCAGAGGAACTTAATGTTGATGAACCAGTTTTGCCTAGAAATAGGAAGATGTCATAACGCTACGACAATGGTGGTGATCCCCATACGTATCAAACGCCGGAAGAAATGTACAGATAAACAGTGTTTGGAAAAATTGATGTGGCTGTGGATTCGTTAAATCTTACATATGATTCAAAGGTTCTAGAACTTACTTCACAACTTGAAGCTTTTGCTGTCTGTCAGGTTGGTGCTGATCGAATCATGCAGCTCTGTGGGGCTGACTGATAAATACAAGCTAACATTGCATAGGAACATGTTTTTAGATGTGTGCAGAACGAAGAAAGAGGAAGTGGTCAACTTCTCAGACACGAAAAGATGAGTTAACTTAGATATTTAGATGCATTAAACTGGAAAGCCTTGTGACATGAAGATTAATGAAAGCCTTTCAAGTTTTCTTGAAATAAAAGATCAAAGAGCATTAGGAACAGTGCAATAGATGAAAAGGAAATTTTTACCTATTGCTCTGGTCAGGGTTATAACGGTTTTGTGAATATGTTAGACATACACAAAGCTCTCAGAACGAGAATTTAACAAAGACAAAAGACAGCAAAAGCTGTGCATTGTCCAGTGCACACTTTAAGTCTAGCACTTAACGATTCTACATGTGGAATTCAAGAAGACCTGGGAGTACGCATTAGGAGTGATTTAAAATGGAATGATCATATAACGTTGATTGTCGGTAAAGCAGATGCCAGACTGAGATTCATTGGAAGAATCCTAAGGAAATGCAATCCGAAAACAAAGGAAGTAGGTTACAGTACGCTTGTTCGCCCACTGCTTGAATACTGCTCAGCAGTGTGGGATCCGTACCAGATAGGGTTGATACAAGACATAGAGAAGATCCAACGGAGAGCAGCGCGCTTCGTTACAGGATCATTTAGTAATCGCGAAAGCGTTACGGAGATGATAGATAAGCTCCAGTGGAAGACTCTGCAGGAGAGACGCTCAGTAGCTCGGTACGGGCTTTTGTCAAAGTTTCGAGAACATACCTTCACCGAAGAGTCAAGCAGTATATTGCTCCCTCCTACGTATATCTCGCGAAGAGACCATGAGGATAAAATCAGAGAGATTAGAGCCCACACAGAGGCATACCGACAATCCTTCTTTCCACGAACAATACGAGACTGGAATAGAAGGGAGAACCGATAGAGGTACTCAAGGTACCCTCCGCCACACACCGTCAGGTGGCTTGCGGAGTATGGATATAGATGTAGATGTAGATAGATGTAGATGTAGAAGTCTGATCCTTTTACGACGCACTAGAAACGTTGTATCTTTTCGTCAGTCATAGAATTGAAAGATAGGAACTTTTCGTATCTTCTTGTACCTTTAAAAAGCTTAGCCCAAATGTGCGTCTTCGAGATACCAGTCTCTAAAAGCTCTTCGTTATGCCTATTTGTATTAGGCTACTTAAGGCTCCGTAAAAATAGTATTGACACCTAAGTAAAGGGAAGAAAGAGAACAAGCTGTTGTTTTGAAAAACCAATTAGAGAAATGTGAATTCATTTTTCAGATAGCGCTACAGTCAAAGTTTTGCAGTTTAGCATATCAAATTACGCAGTCGGAAAATGTAGAGCTTGGTAAAGCGTGTTTTCTTCTTCAGACGCAGCTGATAATTTATACTGTATTCAAACATTATGAATCACCTCGAAGGGAACGATCTATTGATACGTAATCAGCATGGTTTCAGGAAACATCGTTCCTGTGCAACGCAGCTAGCTCTTTATTCGCACGAAGTAATGGCCGCTATCGACAGGGGATCTCAAGTTGATTCCGTATTTCTAGATTTCCGGAAAGCTTTTGACACCGTTCCTCACAAGCGACTTCTAATCAAGCTGCGGGCCTACGGGGTATCGTCTCAGTTGTGCGACTGGATTCGTGATTTCCTGTCAGGAAGATCGCAGTTCGTAGTAATAGACGGCAAATCATCGAGTAAAACTGAAGTGGTATCAGGTGTTCCCCAGGGAAGCGTCCTGGGACCTCTGCTGTTCCTGATCTATATAAATGACCTGGGTGACAATCTGAGCAGTTCTCTTAGGTTGTTCGCAGATGATGCTGTAATTTACCGTCTGGTAAGGTCATCCGAAGACCAGTATCAGTTGCAAAGCGATTTAGAAGAGATTGCTGTATGTTGTGGCAGGTGGCAGTTGACGCTAAATAACAAAAAGTGTGAGGTGATCCACATGAGTTCCAAAAGAAATCCGTTGAAATTCGATTACTCGGTAAATAGTACAATTCTCAAGGCTGTCAATTCAACTAAGTACCTGGGTGTTAAAATTACGAACAACTTCAGTTGGAAAGATCACATAGAAAATATTGTGGGGAAGGCGAGCCAAAGGTTGCGTTTCATTGGCAGGACACTTAGAAGATGCAACAAGTCCACTAAAGAGACAGCTTACACTACACTCGTTCGTCCTCTGTTAGAATATTGCTGCGCGGTGTGGGATCCTTACCAGGTGGGATTTACGGAGGACATCGAAAGGGTGCAAAAAAGGGCAGCTCGTTTTGTATTATCACGTAATAGGGGAGAGAGTGTGGCAGATATGATACGCGAGTTGGGATGGGAGTCATTAAAGCAAAGACGTTTTTCGTCGCGGCGAGATCTATTTACGAAATTTCGGTCACTAACTTTCTCTTCCGAATGCGAAAATATTTTGTTGAGCTCAACCTACATAGGTAGGAATGATCATCAAAATAAAATAAGAGAAATCAGAGCTAGAACAGAAAGGTTTAGGTGTTCGTTTTTCCCGCGCGCTGTTCGGGAGTGGAATGGTAGAGAGATAGTATGATTGTGGTTCGATAAACCCTCTGCCAAGCACTTAAATGTGAATGGAGAGTAATCATGTAGATGTAGATGTATCGGCACAATTCTTAAGAAGCCGTCGTGGCCGAGCGGTTCTAGGCGCTTCAATCTGGAACCGCGCGACTGCTACGGTCGCAGGTTCGAATCCTGCCTCGGGCATGGATGTGTGTGATGTCCTTAGGTTAGTTAGATATAAATAGTTCTAAGTTCTAGGGGACTGATGACCTCAGAAGTTAAGTCCCATAGTGCTCAGAGGCATTTGAACCATTTTCTTGAGAAGCAATGTCATCGGCTACATCTTTGGCAAAGAACCGGGACATTTTAATGGCTGTTTGGACATCATTGTAGCCAAACAAAAGAGAAAATTTGAGGGTATGCAGAATGTTAACCATTTCCTCAAAATTATTTTCCCAAAATTTATAGATTCTACTTCAGACGAAGAGATTCACAATGCAGTAGCAACTCTTCAAAATGAGGATGAGGAATCCAGTAAAATTCCTGCCCAAAAAAAGCTCTGAAGAAGCAAATAGCCTCATTAACCTCAGTAGCTGATTAACAAAACCATTAGTAACAGAGAATTCAATCGTAGCTGTAGCGTTCCAGATTAATGCACAAAATTTTACCTGTTTTTAACTATTCCTGTTGCTGGTTCTGCAGCTGAAAGCATATTTATGAAGCTCATACTTATAAAGAACTATCTGCGGAATTCTATGACCCAAGACAGAGTTAGTGAACTCAGCCTCCACAGTCTGCAAAGTGATCTATTGATGCCAGTGAAATAACCAATACCGTCCATCACAGAAAGTACGCCGCATGGTTCAGTTTCACTGGAGGCTAAGGTGAGCACAGTGAGGTTTTTTAAATACAAATCAATCATACAAGAGACAGAACTATAGGCCAATCCTCATTGAAACTGTCAATCACTATAATGTGTTTTAATTTTAATAACATTTATCGATATTAATAATTTTTGTTTGATATTTTGAATATACTAAACGAATGAGCTCTTTGTTTATATTACATGGGAGTTTACGAGACACCCCATTAAATTTCTATTTCTATCTGCTGTAAGAAAGTTACGTTAGTTAATGAAAGGCTACACATTTTATTTTATGGGGTCAGCATTTTTATTTTTGCAATTGGGCCTGTATCGCGTACGTTTCGCCTCTGGGTCAGTGGATTCATCTAAGTACATTTGACCCTGAGTTTGATCTCATTTCTGTTGCTTTGAAGTCAGCTGTGCTACCCACTGAGCTAGGGCAGTCTCAACGTATGCTTATGGTACCGGTATATTTTACTTTATCACAACATAGATCTTCATGACACAGATAGTGTTCATAAAAGATTACAAATGAAAGGTAGTCATTTTAATAAATATTGAAACTCCCCGGAAAACATATAGTACATTCCACCATTGACATGCACCCACAAAAATTTTGTGAAGTTGACGACTTTGGTACAAAGGATATGAACTGAGTCTTCTTAAACCTTGTTTTTTGCCATATAAAAGTTAAGAACCTCAAGTTTTCAAAACCAGCCACACGTTTCATTTTGTATTTTCTATTATGACCGGTTTCGCTCTTCAAATGAATGAAAGCATCATCAGAATATACAGAATGTACACTGTAAAAGATACAAATTGAGACAATATGGATAACTTACATTGACATTACGTAAAGTACGTATTCTTTTTACAGTGTGGTGACTTACGTTTAAAGTTGGCTGACAGCATTAAAGATTGCCTTTACAGTTGGCTGGCAGCTCTAAATATTAATTTGGCTGTACTATAGTATTTAAAATTATATTTGAAATACCTTTAAAGGACAGTAGTAGATAATGGCATTGACAGTGACAGCTTCAAACATGAAACAAATTGTACGACATTACTTGTAACGTCCATGGTATAAAAAGATGATTTACAATCACAGAAAACGAAAGTTACATTAATCGCCTCTTTTATGGGGGTGTGTATAGACATCTCAAATCTGCACATATCTGCTTATGTTTAAAAACCAAGCACGTCTGTAAAATAATAAAATATCCTTCATAATACATTATAAAAATATATATTTGAAAATTTCTATAAAAATGCATTGCAAAATATCGTTTTTTTTTAATATTTCTGTTATGATGATATGGAAGGTATATTTTGGTCGCTTATCTGCAGCACTTCATCAGATTACTGGAAGAACGCATGTAGATTAAATTCGTACTGTTCGTTTAATAAATGTTACGGGTTTCTCTTTTTTTAACAAAAATTTCCAATTCTTCTAAAACATTCAACAGTGGACGTTTACCTACGGAGTGGATAAGTTTCGTACTGTCTTGTGTCTCACCTACTGTATGTTTAGTTGTTCTCAAATGCACACCCAATGTTGTACGCTTTGAATTTAAATTGCAATGTTCCTTATAACGTGTTTTAAACACTCTGCCAGTCTGGCCAATAGTTCTGTTTATAGAAACCAAGCAAGATTTAAATAAAGTAACAGACAAACTCAACCACATGCACCCAAAAGTTAAATTCAGAGTTGAACATGAAACTGATAATCGCATCAGTTTTCTCGATTTGTCAATTAGTAGGTCGAATGGGAGACATATTTTGAAAGTTTACAGGAAGCCTACATATTCAGGTATAATTATTGCAAATAATTCAAATCATCCAATCCAGCACAAAAAAGCGTATTTCTGTTCAGCTTTATATAGAACATTACAATTACCACTCACAGATTGAGACAGGGCCTCAGACTTACAGACAGTCAAAAAGATAGCATCAAGGAACAACAACCAAGCACGTGATGTAGTGAAATTATACCACACTATACAAAACTTTAAACGAAAGAAAAATGTTAGTATAGGCAGACCAGTAGAAAAGAAAAGGTACATTACACTCACATACAAAAGCCCTATAACAGACCGTACTGCGAAATGCTTCTCAAGACAGAAAGTGAAAGTGTCATTTCGAACTAGCAACTCCCTTAGACACACACTACTACACAAGGGAAATGTTCATAAGGACAAATACAGTAATTCAGGAGTATGTAAAATGAGGTGCCAAAATTAGTAGAGCACGTAAATTGGCCAGACTGGAAGAGCGTTTAAGATACGTTATAAAGAACAGTGCAATTTAAATTTAAATCGTACATCATTTGGTGAATATCTGAGAACAACTAAACATTCAGTAGGTGAGATACAAGACAGTACGAAAATTATCCACAACGCAGGTAAACATCCACTGTTAAATGTTTTAGAAGAGATGGAAATTTTCGTGGGAAGAAAGAAAAACCTGCAACATTTATTAAACGAACAGTACGAATTTAATCTACATGGGTTCCTGCAGTTATTTGATGAATTGCTGTAGATAAGCAACCAAAATATACCTGCCGTATCATCCTAACAGAAATATTTTTAAAAAACGGTATTTTTCAATGCATTTTTATAGAAATTTTGAAATATATGTTTTTATAATGTATTTTGAAAGATATTTTAATTTTTTACAGACGTTTTTCAGAGATAAGCAGATATGCACAGATTTGAGATGTCTATACACAGGCCTATAAAAGAGGCGATTAATATAACTTTCGTTTTCTGTAGTTGTAAATCATCTTTTATACCATGGACGTTACAAGTTGTACAGTCAGTTTCGTGTTTGACGCTGTCACTGTCAATGTTGTTATCTACTACTGCCCTTTAAAGGTATTTCAAATGTAGGTTTAAGTACTATAGTACAGCCAAATTAGTATTTACAGCTGACATCCAACTGTAAAGGCAACCTTTGATGCTGTCAGCCAATTTTAACCGTAAATCACCACACTGGAAACTGAATATGTACTTTACGTAATGTCAATGTAAGGTTTCCATATTGTCTCAATTTGAATCTTTTACAGCGTATATTCTGATGATGCTCTTGTTCATTTGAAAAGCGAAACCGGTCATAACAAAAAGTACAGACAGTGCCTACTCTTACTTAAGAATCTTTCCTAAACAAATTTGGTGTCGTTTTGTTCTGATTGTTAGCAACGTTTAACTTGCTGTCTAACAGCACTGTCGTGGACACATTCCCAGCTGTTCTTTACGAACAAGCGCTCTCTGCCGGTTTCCCCTTTCCCCTCCCCGGGCCGTTAAGCTAGGCCTCACTTTCACACTCTCCCTTCCAGCCTCAAGCAACACACCTTTAGTAACGACAAGCCGTTCCTCTCTCCCCTCCGACCGCTCTTTAGGGGTACAGCGCTCTCCCCCATCTGCCGCTGCCTTCCGCAACTCGTCCTCGTCACACCTGTGCCCTGCAGTGGTGCACCTCCTACGCCTCAAGCAGGACGTGCATTATGCCCATGATTATGTCGGAGAGAATCATCCCTCCCTCCCTCCTCCTTCACCCGAGTAGAGAGAAGCGCCAGTAAGGTTTGTCTACGTCACATACGCATATCTCTGCTTCCCCGAAGTGCAACGCGTGTGCTCTCTACCCGCCAGATGGAAGCCGATCCGCATAATAACTTTAAACCTTTCTGTGTTTTGTGAACTGACTGGAGAAGTAACGCATTCTTTCCCTTCTTATTGCACTGAAATGCAGGAGGATCTGCAGCGAATTGACGTATGGTGAAGGGAATAGCAATTGAATCTCAGTGTAGACAAGTGTAATGTGCTGCGAATGCACAGAAAGAAAGATCCCTTATCATTTAGCTACAATATAGCAGTTCAGCAACTGGAAGCAGTTAATTCCATAAATTAGCTGGGAGTACGCATTAGGAGTGATTTAAAATGGAATGATCATATAAAGTTGATCGTCGGTAAAGCAGATGCCAGACTGAGATTCATTGGAAGAACCCTAAGGAAATGCAATCCGAAAACAAAGGAAGTAGGTTACAGTACGCTTGTTCGCCCACTGCTTGAATATTGCTCAGTAATATCCGTACCAGATAGGGCTGATAGAAGAGATAGAGAACATCCAACGGAGAGCAGCGCGCTTCGTTACAGGATCATTTAGTAATCGCGAAAGCGTTACGGAGATGATAGATAAGCTCCAGTGGAAGACTCTGCAGGAGAGACACTCAGTAGCTCGGTACGGGCTTTTGTTGAAGTTCCGAGAACATACCTTCACCGAGGAGTCAAGCAGTATATTGCTCCCTCCTACGTATATCTAGCGAAGAGACCATGAGGACAAAATCAGAGAGATTAGAGCCCACACAGAGGCATATCGACAATCCTTCTTTCCACGAACAATACGAGATTGGAATAGAAGGGAGAAGCGATAGAGGTACTCAAGGAACCCTCCGCCACACACCGTCAGGTGGCTTACGGAGTATGGATGTAGATGTAGATTTTATATGAAATTTTACGAATAGGAAGAGAATATGTTTAGCTGTTTTGCTGTTGTGGACACATACTTACGTTACTATTTCTAGAATTTTGACTTGTGTTTCTCCATTCGAATCACTTGATACTCTAAGCTTTCCTGACGTGTGGGACTGGTTTTGTAACAGGCTCAGTGCCAGTTGATAATCAAACAGGTGCTGTTTATGGTCTCGTCCTTCAGATTTTCTTGTTTTAATTTATGCATTGAGAGCAGTTTGTTAATAATTATTGTAATGTAACAGGTTTGTAGTATAATGTGATTGAATAACACGATTGGGAAAAATATTGAGTCTCTGTGTTATTCCGAGCACATTATCTTCTATTTTCTTAGTGTATTTTCGCATTTTATCTCTTCGCTTTAAAGGAAATTAGTAATTTTTCATGTGTTTTCCGGTCAAAGCGATTTAGCGTGGCGCCATGGTTCTGCTGAGATAATGGATACTAACGATTTGCCATAGATCTGTTCCCTCGAGTGTTTTTGCTTTATGTACTTTTTATAATTGTTGTGTTATGAGGCGACACATGTTGATGAATTTATTTTTTGGTTCTGGGAATCCGATAATCATTTAAAGGAGTATGTAATTTCTACAGTTAATAAGTACAAATCGAAACTGTATTATGACTATGAAGTCCTTACACTACGTGCATGCGCGCTATTTAAGGTCATCCGGGTATCATTTTGCAATTGGACAATGTTATGTCGAATCTCGAGCAGTAACTTATGAGTAACAAAGAAGATAATCACTTATGAATCCAATATTGTTTGTTGTGCAAACCAGAAACCATTTAAACCAAAACTTGGTCACATTTCAATCTGGTTAATTTTCGGTTTCCTCTCTTACGACTAAATTATTTTACATGTGCACAAGGTAATTTAAAGTGGTTTTTAAGTCAGTAGGTGTATCTTTTCTTTTGCTTTTCTAAGATTTTCACAGTTATTTGCCAGTGTTGGCTATTTCCACTGACGTATCGAAGTTGAGACAATGACAGTTTATCAGATGCCCTGGCTACTTTGTGCTACCCTTTTTCCAGTTAAAATTAATGAATTGCTTTGATGTAGATGTAATATTTCACTCCGTCTCTCTTGCTGCATATTCCTAAGCAAGCCATGTTTTTAAGGACTGTTGCCTTATAAGATAATTTAAGGTGTGTTTAAGTGAGCAGGTAGAATTTTAATATTAGAACTTCGTGGGTTTCGTCGTGTAGCCTTTGCTATCCCCTAATTTTGCCTATAACATCAATAATTAGTCAGTATAATGTCTTTTGAAGTGATCCAGTGTGATAGAATCAGTTTAAAAGTTAAACATTCCAGTGCTTTCATTATGAATTTTGTTTCAGTTTCATTGATCTGCCTTAAGCAGCTAAACTTACCATTTTGAATTTTTTACTTTTTGAGCTATTTCGCAACCTGATTTTAATCTTAAAATCAGAACTACCTCCTTTAGTGGAACGGTATACATATATTTCATGAGTTTTTTTTATTGCTATTTTGCTTCATCACTATATTGAAGGGTATAATTAATTCCTGGCATTCTAAGGAAATCAACCACCTACTCGTTTCCAGCAATTAGAAATGTTTTCGGTATTGTGAATGGAGATGTGGAATGTAATAGAAGAAAAGATTTTGTACCACTCAAGTCGAGTGTTAACATTTGCATTAAGCTGATTTATTATGTTTATCACCGAAAAACATTGATTTTTAGAGACTTCAGTATTTTGTTATGTTGATGATAAAATTTATATTTTGGTATTAATTCTACTATGTAGCAATAAGATTAATCTGTGACAGACAACGCTAAAACCCGCATATTTCTAGGGGGAGGGGGGCTGCAAACTTTTATAAGATCAATGCTGATTAACTTTGGACAGTATGTGTTCATTTACTACATCAAGTTTAGCGCTGTAACACTAAATTATTAAAATGAATGCTGTGATTTATAAAAACTCGTTCCATAATGTTACTGTATTTGTACTTACTTTTCCAATTCTGAGTATGATGTTTACTAAGCATATTGTACCCTTGCACAAAATTTGAACATGTAATATTTTACAATGTACTTTTCTGATGAAATCTAATAAACTTGACTAAATGTAAGTGCCTTCCCACTTACACTAAATGAAAACAGTTGTAACAGATTCTTCCTGTAATTTATAAGGCCCCTATTTGGGCAGACCGTCTTTCTGAGAAGTGGCTGATATTCTTTTGTAAGCAATGCGAGTCACCGCCCCTCTGAAACGGGGAAGGAATGTACAGGGTGGCAGACAAAATGGTTCAAATGGCTCTGAGCATTATGGGACTTACATCTGAGGTCATCAGTCCCCTAGAACTTAGAACTACTTAAACCTAACTAACCTAAGGACATCTCACACATCCATGCCCGAGGCAGGATTCGAACCTGCGACCGTAGCAGTCGCGCGGTTCCAGACTGAAGCGCCTAGAACCGCTCGGCCACACCGGCCGGCCGTGGCAGACAGTCAAGGAGTATTCTAGGGAATTGGTTAAAAAAATTATTTCAAAGGTCACAGTCAAATCTTTACAAGTTTCCTCCCAGATCAACTTCCGATGTGCCTACATGACAGAAGTTGCTTGTCTTTCAGAAACGTGGCAGTCCTGTCTAGTTAAAGCTGCTGACAGAGGACGCCTTCAGCCTTCTGCCGAAATTGCTAGCGAATTGACGCCATCGGTTTTGACCAATAGCGTGCGTGGAAGGCGAGTCATGTGTGTGGGCTCTGGAGGGGTCTATAATGCAGAACACAGCTACTACTCTCTTTTGTGATCCAGATTTCTAGTAGAACAGATGTCTTTCTTGGGAGGCAAAGCCTCTGGCTCTGTACCCCGTGACCGGCCACCAACAGAATTTTAACATGAACCGCATCCCTTCCCATTGCCTACTTTAGTTGTTCGACCTCCAAAACTAGCCTACACCTGGTAACTTCTTCGATAGGTGCGACCTTTGTATTTCGTACACTGAAATATATTCTCTTTATTTGACCTGAGTTCCTGTTTTATCATTTAACGCCAGCCCTGGGCGCTCACTCAAAGGTCCGGAGGGCTCGACTTCCTGTACAGCTGTATGACGTCATTGTAAAATTCTGATGCCTCCACCCAAATATACTTTACGTGTAGCACAGCGTTACAAAAACATTCCTCTAGAGATAGGCGAGCAGTATCTGCAACAACCCCTGTCCAAACCACCTCACAGACTGGACTGCAGATCACCCCCCTCACATTCCGACGAACGCCGATGATCGCCGACGCAGTGTACAGCAATTGTTGCAGATGGTTCTCAGCACTGATGGTCGAGAGATTTCGCGCTCCCGGAAATAGAGACAAACGTTCCAAGTCGTAGCAGGAAATACCAAAAACAGTTCCAAACACACACACCTCTCCCTCCTGTATTCGCCATATACTGCCGATACGGTATAGTCGTCCGATCGTGGCCACAAGGCTGCAAACGGGAGAGATCAACTTATCTGTCTAACACTATACCAGACCATCTATCCCAGACGTGGCAGAGAAATTTGCAAGTATACGTATGAGTAAGCACCTCCGATCTAATAGCTGACACAAATGACGCTCATAGAGATGGCGTCCTGCCACAACAAAACCTGTCGTAACCTGTCTTCGCCTTTGCAGATAAACACTGCTGCCAAGTACTCCCCTCTCCATCCCTCGCTACCTTCACTATGGAACACCCAGACAAACATGTTGTAACTTGCAGACTCCTTTGCGAATAAACGTTGCTAACAGTTTAATCGCCAATTACATCCCTCCCAACCACTCTTTCTATCTCAACAAACCGACCGTCATGCTTTTAAAACTAGCGTTTCAGCTAGGAGGTGTCCCTGGTAGAAAGAAGACTCTTAAGAAAATAGATCCTACAAGCATAAGCGACAGTACCATAACCCTATACATTAACCTCAGGGTTATCCAATTATGGTAATTAATTTCGACTGGCACACGTGTTGGACAGCTAGCACACTGCTGTATTTGCCACGAAAACTGATACACTCCTGGAAATTGAAATAAGAACACCGTGAATTCATTGTCCCAGGAAGGGGAAACTTTATTGACACATTCCTGGGGTCAGATACATCACATGATCACACTGACAGAACCACAGGCACATAGACACAGGCAACAGAGCATGCACAATGTCGGCACTAGTACAGTGTATATCCACCTTTCGCAGCAATGCAGGCTGCTATTCTCCCATGGAGACGATCGTAGAGATGCTGGATGTAGTCCTGTGGAACGGCTTGCCATGCCATTTCCACCTGGCGCCTCAGTTGGACCAGCGTTCGTGCTGGACGTGCAGACCGCGTGAGACGACGCTTCATCCAGTCCCAAACATGCTCAATGGGGGACAGATCCGGAGATCTTTCTGGCCAGGGTAGTTGACTTACACCTTCTAGAGCACGTTGGGTGGCATGGGATACATGCGGACGTGCATTGTCCTGTTGGAACAGCAAGTTCCCTTGCCGGTCTAGGAATGGTAGAACGATGGGTTCGATGACGGTTTGGATGTACCGTGCACTATTCAGTGTCCCCTCGACGATCACCAGTGGTGTACGGCCAGTGTAGGAGATCGCTCCCCACACCATGATGCCGGGTGTTGGCCCTGTGTGCCTCGGTCTTATGCAGTCCTGATTGTGGCGCTCACCTGCACGGCGCCAAACACGCATACCACCATCATTGGCACCAAGGCAGAAGCGACTCTCATCGCTGAAGACGATACGTCTCCATTCGTCCCTCCATTCACGCCTGTCGCGACACCACTGGAGGCGGGCTGCACGACGTTGGGGCGAGAGCGGAAGACGGCCTAACGGTGTGCGGGACCGTAGCCCAGCTTCGTGGAGACGGTTGCGAATGGTCCTCGCCGATACCCCAGGAACAACAGTGTCCCTAATTTGCTGGGAAGTGGCGGTGCGGTCCCCTACGGCACTGCGTAGGATCCTACGGTCTTGGCGTGCATCCGTGCGTCGCTGCGGTCCGGTCCCAGGTCGACGGGCACGTGCAACTTCCGCCGACCACTGACGACAACATCGATGTACTGTGGAGATCTCACGCCCCACGTGTTGAGCAATTCGGCGGTACGTCCACCCGGCCTCCCGTATGCCCACTATACGCCCTCGCTCAAAGTCCGTCAACTGCACATACGGTTCACGTCCACGCTGTCGTGGCATGCTACCAGTGTTAAAGACTGCGATGGAGCTCCGTATGCCACGGCAAACTGGCTGACACTGACGGCGGCGGTGCACAAATGCTGCGCAGCTAGCGCCATTCGACGGCCAACACCGCGGTTCCTGGTGTGTCCGCTGTGCCGTGCGTGTGATCATTGCTTGTACAGCCCTCTCGCAGTGTCCGGAGCAAGTATGGTGGGTCTGACACACCGGTGTCAATGTGTTCTTTTTTCCATTTCCAGGAGTGTATATGCATCAACAGTGAGTACCCCTTAAAAGTGAGCAGGACTGGTGCAACAGACATTCCCTGTACTACACATGAACGACTAGCGGGAATTTAGCGACAAAATGCAATCCTAGGTCCACGTCGATGTGGGTCTAGATCTACAAGACATCAAACTCTAGCAATATTACGTCACTATAAGACTCGTAAATAGATGCGGAAATAATAATTATACGACATTGTCACATGCAAAACAAGGCTGAGAGATGGGCGCAGTGCAGCAAAAGATAAATAAATAAATAAATAAAATAAAAATAAATAAATAAATAAACTCTTCCTACACACAAAGTCATAGACTCGCAGACGTTGCGTTACTATAAAATGTGACCTTAGAGACTCAGAATCGTCTACCGATAAACTGATTCTCCAAAGACCAATTACCAACGTGATTCAATGATCGCTGTAAAAGCGAGTTGCACATATTTATGACGAGATACTGCTCATATGCGTCACCGCTACAGATCTAGGATGCACCAGGGCCGACATGTCCACTGTGAGCTTGCACACAGAGTGCAACCCATCCCAATACATTCAACCACCAGTCACAGAGAAGAGCGATCTCACTAGCCCCAAGTGAGCGCGCAAAGCTAATACGTGAAGGGGAATCACCGAGGAGTAACGATCCAGAATTCTTTTCCAGCGGCTTTCTTCTGATGGTTGGAACTGCCCTGGTCGCATAGTGACCGTTTAACTGAGGATCGCCCACGCGCTGGCAGTAACCTCCAGTGGTCTGCCTGATAAAGCTATCATCGCAACGCCTATAGAAAAAGAAGCAGACAGCAGAGACTGTCAGAATAAAAATGTTCTAAAATTAATTTTTATTACACATCTGTGAGTTGCTGCATACAGTCTTATTCACAGAAAAAGCAAATATTTACTAGCAGTAACTCTTGTACTGGTTGCAATACTATCAGCAGGTGTGGAATGTTAAGATTCTATTACGAATCCATCTCATATGTCGTTAGAGCTCCAAACACATTGCTTCGTCGTCGTCGGCGAGTCTACCTGCACAGCGAGATTTTATTGAGTTGATTTAGGAGAAAAACGTTCTGAGACAAATATGTTGTAAGTTGTGTCGTGTGTGCTAGCGTCATGGGACTGATTAAAAAAAGGCGATCTGACAACGTATGTAGTGTTACATTACGACTGATATATCACAAGACAGACTCACACACTGTTTTCTCTGAAGAAGAAGAAAAAGAGCTATGATCAACCAACGTGTTTTATAATATTGCTGGTCACACTTGGTTGCAGTGACTCTTTGCCGGTGTAGCACACTCCTTACTAAGCGGATGACTTCTCCAAAAAGCAGTAGAGTAATGCTGGATTTGTTACTAGTACGCTGAATCAGCACGCTCGAAAATATTATTGAGAACCAACAATCACGGCCAACGTAATATAAAGGAAAACAGACATTGTATAGATAGACACTTTCCTCTCTCTAGCTCTGGTTGTAGTGAGTGGCACATGGTACCATAAGGAATATGTGTCTGTTTGTATGCTGAAAATAAAAAAAAATTTGGAGGATACGTCGTGGTTGAATGATGCTTTTATAAGCGACCTAGATTTAGGATAACCATTAAAAAAACACAATCGTAACACGTCTGGAAAGAGTATGGATCTGCCATCCATAGCTGCGAGGGCATAATAAAGCACGGTTCCAGTCTTGGGTCTATAGGAAATAACACAGCAGATGAAATTATTTTCAGTCATCTGGCAGAGTAACTTGAATTCCCCCATAAGTTCGGCTGCCATATAGCTGAAATCGATTTCCGTCTTAAACTGTATGTATACACTACATTGTTTTATAACCATTATAAGACTGTCGTTTCTTTAAGTAGAGCATCGAGGTATTGCATCATACCATTTCCAAATAATCCATTGCACTACACACCGGAAGCAGCTACTAGGGTAGCAGAGTACGTGTGGCGTGCACACGGGGGTTTTTTAGGTTAGAGGGACCCCCCCCCCCCCTGGGCGAAACGATAAAATACCTGATGACTTACCAGAGAGGACATTATCATCGTTGATAAAGAACGTCCGTCCTCAGAGGCCAAAAACAGGAAAAGTTAACGTAATATTGGTAAACTGCAGGAGTATCCAGGGCAAGGTTCCTGAATTAGTATCTCTTATTGAAGGAAATAGTGCGCATATAGTATTAGGAACGGAAAGTTGGTTAAAACCGGAAGTGAACAGTAACGAAATCCTAGACACAGAATGGAATATATACCGCAAGGATAGGATAAACGCCAATGGTGGAGGAGTATTTATAGCAGTAAAGAATTCAATAATATCCAGTGAAGTTATTAGCGAATGCGAATGTGAAATAATCTGGGTTAAGCTAAGTATCAAAGGTGGGTCAGATATGATAGTCGGATGCTTCTATAGACCACCTGCATCAGCAACCGTAGTAGTTGAGCGCCTCAGAGAGAACCTGCAGAACGTCGTGAAGAAGTTTCGTGATCATACTATTGTAATAGGGGGAGACTTCAATCTACCAGGTATAGAATGGGATAGTCACACAATCAGAACTGGAGCCAGGGACAGAGACTCTTGTGACATTATCCTGACTGCCTTGTCCGAGAATTACTTCGAGCAGATAGTTAGAGAACCAACTCGTGAAGCTAACGTTTTAGACCTCATAGCAACAAATAGACCGGAACTTTTCGACTCCGTGAATGTAGAAGAGGGTATCAGTGATCATAAGTCAGTGGTTGCATCAATGACTACAAGTGTAATAAGAAATGCCAAGAAAGGAAGGAAAATATATTTGCTTAACAAGAGTGATAGGGCACAAATCGCAGAATATCTGAGTGACCACCATCAAACGTTCATTTCTGCGGAAGAGGATGTGGAACAAAAATGGAAAAAATTCAGAAACATCGTCCAGTACGCCTTAGATAAGTTCGTACCGACTAAGGTCCAAAGCGAGGGGAAAGATCCACCGTGGTATAACAATCATGTACGAAAGGTACTACGGAAACAAAGAAAGCTTCATCATAGGTTTAAGAGTAGTCGAATCATAGCTGATAAGGAAAAGCTGAACGAAGCGAAAAAGAGCGTAAAGAGAGCAATGAGAGAAGCATTCAACGAATTCGAACGTAAAACATTGGCAAACAATCTAAACAAGAACCCTAAAAAGTTTTGGTCATATGTAAAATCGGTAAGCGGATCTAAATCCCCTATTCAGTCACTCGTTGACCACGATGGCACCGAAACAGAGGACGACCGAAGAAAGGCAGAAATACTGAATTCAGTGTTCCGAAACTGTTTCACTGCGGAAAATCGTAACACGGTCCCTGACTTCAGCCGTCGCACGGACGCCAAAATGGAAAATATTGAAATAAACGATATCGGAATTGAAAAACAACTGCTATCACTTAGTAGCGGAAAAGCATCCGGACCATACGAGATACCCTTAAGATTCTACAGTGATTATGCTAAAGAACTTGCCCCCTTTCTATCAGCAATTTATCGTAGATCGCTGGAAGAACGTAAAGTACCTAGCGACTGGAAGAAAGCGCAGGTCGTTCCCATTTTCAAGAAGGGTCATAAATCAGATGCGAATAATTATAGGCCTATTTCGCTTACGTCAATCTGTTGTAGAATAATGGAACATGTTTTGTGTTCTCGTATTATGACGTTCTTAGATAATACAAATCTCCTTCATCATAACCAACATGGATTCCGCAAACAGAGATCATGTGAAACTCAGCTCGCCCTATTTGCCCAAGAAATTCACAGTGCCGTAGACACTGGCGAGCAGATTGATGCCGTATTCCTGGACTTCAGGAAGGCATTTGATACGGTTCCGCACTTACGTTTAGTGAAAAAAATACGAGCTTACGGAATATCGGACCAGGTTTGTGATTGGATTCAGGATTTCCTAGAAGAAAGAACACAACATGTCATTCTTAACGGTTCAAAATCTGCAGATGTAGAGGTAATTTCGGGAGTACCGCAAGGAAGCGTGATAGGACCTTTATTGTTTACAATATACATAAATGACTTAGTTGACAACATCGGTAGCTCCGTGAGGCTATTTGCAGATGACACGGTTGTCTACAAGAAAGTAGCAACATCAGAAGACTCGT
Source organism: Schistocerca cancellata (assembly GCF_023864275.1). Classification (NCBI taxonomy): domain Eukaryota; kingdom Metazoa; phylum Arthropoda; class Insecta; order Orthoptera; family Acrididae; genus Schistocerca; species Schistocerca cancellata. The sequence goes on along the minus strand of NC_064629.1, from coordinate 94,919,672 downwards.
ACGTACTCCAGGAAGACCTGCAGAGGATTAATGCATGGTGCGACAGCTGGCAGCTTTCCCTAAACGTAGATAAATGTAATATAATGCGCATACATAGGGGCAGAAATCCATTCCAGTACGATTATACCATAGGTGGTAAATCATTGGAAGCGGTAACGACCGTAAAATACTTAGGAGATACTATCCGGAGCGATCTGAAGTGGAATGATCACATAAAACAAATAGTGGGAAAAGCAGGCGCCAGGTTGAGATTCATAGGAAGAATTCTAAGAAAATGTGACTCATCGACGAAAGAAGTAGCTTACAAAACGCTTGTTCGTCCGATTCTTGAGTATTGCTCATCAGTATGGGACCCTTACCAGGTTGGATTAATAGAAGAGATAGACATGATCCAGCGAAAAGCAGCGCGATTCGTCATGGGGACATTTAGTCAGCGCGAGAGCGTTACGGAGATGCTGAACAAGCTCCAGTGGCGGACACTTCAAGAAAGGCGTTACGCAATACGGAGAGGTTTATTATCGAAATTACGAGAGAGCACATTCCGGGAAGAGATGGGCAACATATTACTACCGCCCACATATATCTCGCGTAATGATCACAACGAAAAGATCCGAGAAATTAGAGCAAATACGGAGACTTACAAGCAGTCGTTCTTCCCACGCACAATTCGTGAATGGAACAGGGAAGGGGGGATCAGATAGTGGTACAATAAGTACCCTCCGCCACACACCGTAAGGTGGCTCGCGGAGTATAGATGTAGATGTAGAAGTACAATCTTCCGCAGCAAGTACACAACCACGTAAAAACACCGTCTGTGGATGGTTATTGCACATTGACATCGATCATAGGAGGTGGTCACATTATTGTGACTGGATCATGCGTTAAGCCCCCGGAGGACATGGACGAAACAGGGAGAAGACGTTGCCTGAGGTCTTCCAAGCGTGCACAGAAAGCAGGACATCATATGCAGCTCAGCGTGACTATAGCGGCAAACGGAGCTGGCTTCACAACACGAAGCAGTTGAAGGAAGGGGAAAAGACGGTGTGAGTCAATCAGTGAGCGGTTACGTTGCACTCTGGTGGTGTTTTCTATTACAACATAACCGAAGGCAACGTATGGAAGACTTCACATGAGGAAAGTGGATACAACTGGCGGGCCTAGAAGGATTCGATCTTACATTCCACAGTGGCAGGGCGACTTCATAGTGGGGTGGTCTCTTTGATCAATCACTAGTATTCTGCATTCCGAGGACACCCGTACACCGGAAATATCGTTTAAAATATTGTCGAGAGTACAGAGACAGGAATAACGAGAAGAGTGGTCGCGGGCTTTTCTCAGATGAGAGCAGATTCAGCTTGAGTAGTGATTCCGGAGGTCTTCTCTTATGGCGATATGTGGGAACACTTCATACTCTCAGCAGTATTGTCGAACATGATCGTTATGGTAGTCCATGTGTTATGCAGTGGTGAGGAATAACGTTGCATGGGCAATTTGTCATCTATTTATTTGAACATGGACAAAATTAGTGTGACACAGTACCCCTTCCCCAATGCGTGTCTCTTCAGGGGTGCATTCTGGTTTGGCATCACTTTTAAGGATTACAATGTAAGATCCCATCGAACAGCGTAGGTGGAGAAGCTCTTCTAACAAGGTGATATTCGAGAAATGAATTGTAACCACCTCCCCCCCCCCTCCCCCAGCTTAAATCCCATAGAGTAAATGTAGTATGAGTTTGGGAGACGTACTGCATCAAGTCTACATGCACATACATCAGTTGTCAACAGCGCTGATGGAGAAATGGAATGCATTACCAGAAGAATTTCTTGTCAGACTTGTGCCCAGCATGAGAGCACGTTACAGAGCACGCGTTTCCTGTCAGTCTGTGTTAGGGTTCGTAAAAGTGCAGGACAAACACTGGACTGCGTCATAACATAGCAGTATGACCACCAGCAGCACATGCTTCTTACTGATTGTGATTATTCACTGTAGTAGCAAAATACTATCTGGTGTAGGTCATGATGGAGACACTTCCAGTCAGATGAACTTCGAAATGCGATTGAACTCACACTATATTGTGTGTGATGAGATGTGGATGTCCAGGAGTCATGTTGTGGGGGTGTGGAGTCCAGCAACGGTGAGCGACACACATAGTAGCAAACACGACTCAACTTAAAGCATGTTTGTGTCAGAACATTTTTCTCCTAGTACAATTGACTCAATAAAATCTCGCTGTGCAGGTAGACTCTGCTACCGGACATTCCAGAAGTGTTAGGCTCCCGATCTGCAATTCGTCAACGACGAAATTGTGTTGTGGGAGCTCTAACGATATGGTAGAAGTGGCTTCTTGGTAGAATCTTAACGTCCAATACCTGATGATAATAGCCAGTGCATGTATGTAGTGTTATTGCTAATAAATAATGTTTTTTTGTTGATAAGACTGCATAACAACTCACAGGGGTGTAATAAAAATTACACTACTGGCCATTAAAATTGCTACACCAAGAAGAAATGCAGATGATAAACGAGTATTCATTGGACAAATATATTACACCAGAACTGATATGTGAGTATATTTTCACGCAATTTGGGTGCATAGATCCTGAGAAATCAGTACCCAGAACAAACACCTCTGGCCGTTATAACGGCCTTGATACGCCTGGGCATTGAGTCAAACAGAGATTGGATGGCGTGCAGAGGTACAGCTGCCCACGCAGCTTCAACACCATACCACAGTTCGTCAAGAGTAGTGACTGGTGTATTGTGACGAGCCAGTTGCTCGGCCACCATTGGCCAGACGATTTCAATTGGTGAGAGATCTGGAGAATGTGCTGGCCAGGGCAGCAGTCGAACATTTTCTGTATCCAGAAAGGCCCACACAGGACCTGCAACATGCGGTCGTGCATTATCCTGCTGAAGTGTAGGGTGTCGCAGCGATCGAATGAAGGGTAGAGCCAGGGGTCGTAACGCATCTGAAATGTAACGTCCACTGTTCAAAGTGCCGTCAATGCGAACAAGAGGTGACCGAGACGTGTAACCAATGGCACCCCGTACCATCACGCCGGGTGATACGCCAGTATGGCGATGACGAATACACGCTTCCAATGTGCGTTCTCCGCGATGTCGCCAAACACGGATGATACTGTAAACAGAAACTGGATTCATCCGAAAAAATGACGTTTTGCCATTCGTGCACCCAGGTTCGTCGTTGAGTACACCATCGCAGGTGCTCCTGTCTGTGATGCAGCGTCAAGGGTAACCGCACCCATGGTCTCCGAGTTTGCTGCTGCAAACGTCGTCGAACTGTTCGTGCAGATGGTTGTTGTCTTGCAAATGTCTCCATCTGCTGACTCGGGGATCGAGACGTGGCTGCACTAATGATACGAGGCCGTTGGGATGCATCACGGCGTTCCGTATTACCCTCCTGAACCCACCGATTCCATACAGTCATTGGATCTCGACCAACGTGAGCAGCAACCCCGCGATACGATAAACCACAATCGCGATAGGCTACAATCAGACCTTTATCAAAGTCGGAAACGTGGTGGTACGCATTTCTCCTCCTTAGACGAGACATCACAACGTTTCACCAGGCAACGCCGGTCAACTGCTGTTTGTGTATGAGAAATCGGTTGGAAATTTTCCTCATGTCAGCACGTTGTAGGTGTCGCCACCGGCGCCAACCTTATGTGAATGCTCTGAAAAGCTAATCATTTGCATATCACAGCATCTTCTTCCTGTCGGTTAAATTTCGTGTCTGTAGCACGTCATCTTCGCGGTGTAGCAATTTTAATGGCCAGTAGTGTAATTTTAGAACGTTTTAATTCTGCAGTCTCTGCTGTTTGCTTCACATTCAACAGGCGATACGCTGGTAGCTTCATCAAGCAGGCCTCTGGAGATTAGCAGCAGTAAGTAGGCGACCTTCGACTCAGCTGCCGCATCGTGACCGAGGGGGTGCGATTTATCAGACGAAAGCCGCTAGTAAAGAATTCTGGACCGCTACTCCTCAGTGAATCGCCTCCATATGTCAGCTTTGCACAGACCCTCAACACCCTTACTTGATGCCAATGAGATAGCTCTTCCCCCTGACTGGTTGAAGCATGTATGGGGATATGTTCAACAGTTGTCTGTAGGCTCACAGTGGAGATGTTAGCCCTCATGCTTCCTAGATCTGTAGTGCTGACATATACGAACATATCGTCATAAGAATGGTGTTGACGGCGCTGTTATCGGGTATGTGCAACTCACTTTTTCAGCGGTAATTGTGCGTGTATTGCTCACATTTTTAATGAGGTTGCTAACTGGTCCATGGAGCTTGGTTTATCTACACACATCAAAAAATTTTGCATCACCCCGGTTCCCAGAACTCCTGAAGATAGACGTTGACTGTGGTTATTGTATCACACACACAGTCCCTTTGACTGTCCAGAGGTGTCACTAAACCCGCCTAAAGATGTAAAAAAACCATACATGAGCAGCACCTATTAGACGGAGGGGGTGCGACAGCCTATCAATTCCAGTCATTCCACCTCGTAGTAGATACACGGCTCGAGTTGTCTATAGTTCAGCCACGCCTAGGCGGTCAATTCCGCGGTTCGATCGCGTCCGCATTGTTACAAGGTGTACAACTTTGCTTCCGCCGTTTTTTCCTCAACATTTGAGGCTTTAATGAAACAAATTGGTTACACATGTATCATTCAAAGTATTTTCCATCGCTGTCCACTACTTTCTTACATCTTTCGGGCAGTGTATGAATCCCGCGTCGAAAAAATTGTTCATCTTTTGAAGCGATCCACGAATCGATCCAATTTGTGACTTCTTCACGACATCGGAAGTGTTGGTCAGCCAAGCCATGCACCATTGACCTAAACAGGTGATAGTCAGTGGGAGAAATGTCTGCAGAATACGGCGGGTGGAATAAGACTTCCCATTTTAACGTTTCAAAGTACGTTTTGACCTCTTTTGCAACGTGGGGTCGAGCGTTGTGCTGCAAAGTCATTTTATTGTGCCTCTCGCTGTATTGCGGCCTTTTGTCTTTTAATGCCCTGTTCAAACGCATTAAGTGCGTTTGATAACGAGCACCTGTGATTGTTTCACTTGGTTTTAACACCTCATAGCACACGACACCGAGTTGGTCCCGCCAAATGCAGAGCAAGCTCTTGGAGCCGTGAATATTCGGTTTGGCCGTCAACGTGGAAGCATGGCCGGGATATCCCAATGATTTTTTTGCGTTTAGGGTTATCGTAATGAATCCATTTTTCGCCCCCGGTCACAATGCGATGCAGAAATCCCTTCCGTGTTTGCCTCTGAAGCAACTGTTCGCAAACGCCATTCAACGTCTCTTGGTTTCAGCTCACACGGGACCCAAGTTCTTTCTTTCTGAATCATGCCCATAGCCTTGAGACGTTTTGAAATGGCTTGCTGTGTCACTCCCACTAATAGTGCCAATTGACGCGAGTCTTCATTCAGCAATGTCTCCAGTTCTGCATCTTCGAAAACATTCTCAGTTCCCCCACTATGCCAGTCTACGACGTTAAAATCACCGTTCTTAAAGCGCTGAAACGACTCACGACACGTTCTTTCACTAATAGAGTCCTTACCATACCTACTTGAGAGCATTCGATGAGATTCAGCCGCTGTTTTCTTCATACTGAAACAAAATAGTAACACCTCCTGCAAATGAGGAGAATTAGGCTCGTAAACTGACATTTTCAATCAAGAACAACTTTATGATGCAGACACAAATCGACTAATGTTTGAATGAGGTTATGTTTACAGAGGTCAATGCTAACTGCCTGACGTCTGCGATCTGTTTCTTTCGACCGCTACTTAGCGTTGTCGCCACCTATCGGCAAACGGCGGAAGCAAAGTTGTACACCTTATACTTTGTGCCATAAAGGGCTCTCAACAAGGGAAGTGTCGGGGCGTCTCGGAGTGAACTAAAGCGATGTTGTTCGCACATGGAGGAGATACAGAGAGACAGGAACTGCCGATGACATGCCTCGCTCAGGACGCCCAAGGGGTACTACTGCAGTGGATCACCGCTACCTACGGATTACGGTTCGGCGGAACGCCGCAATGTTGAATAATGCTTTTCGTGCAGCCACAAGACGTCGTGTTATGACTGTGCGCAAGAGGCTGCATGATGCGCAACTTCACTCCCGAGGTCCGGTGTTTACAGCAATTCTGATGCCTCCAACCAAAGATACTTTACATGTAACTCAGCGTTAGAAAACATTGTTGCATATACACACTGCCCTCCCACCTGTACTTGCGAGATAATGCCGATACCACATAGAACTTCTCGTTTGATCGTGGCCACCATGTCATGAATAGGAGAGACCCACATATCTGTCTAACACTTGTCAGTTGATCTCCCCATGTGTGGTAGAGAAATTTGCAGAATATCTGTGTAATTACCTCCAACTTAACAACTGACGCCAATTACGCTCAGGGTAATGATGTCTCACTACAGCAAAACCTGCCGTAACTTGTCAATGCCTTTGCACTCCCCTGCCACATCTACATAATTTCTCTAAGGAACACCAAGATAAACCAGTTGTAACTCGTAGGGTCCGTTGCAGATAAACTTGGCTAACAGTTTAAGTGCTAAGAACGTCACTCCACACTAACCTTTCTCTCTGGGCCAATAAGACACACACACTCCTCGTCCTTCCACCCAAAGCTAGCGCGGGTGAACCCATTTTGAGGAAGAATCGTAACAAAATAAACCCTACAAGTGTAAGTGCCTGGCACTGCAGCCAAACTATTTGACGAACAGTCGCTGCTGATCAAGAACGATTGAAGATTGATAAAGTTGAAGATCGCCCATTGTTTCACCATCAATAGTCTTAGACTAGGCTCAAATCAAGGAAAAGTTTCCTCCATGCATCAAAACTTTGGCATTACCTCCATATAAGGTAAGACTCATTGTGAAAATCTAAGCACGAGAGCTGGATGCAGCCATGTCATCTTCTGGCTGGCTATAACGACGACTGGGATGTCTGGAGGTCCCTTAACCCAATCAGGTGTCAGCAGGGGTAAGTCATCGCTTAAGTCATGGGGCTTCATGTCAGAGGACAGCAATTGTTAGTGTGGCCAAGAGCAAACAGCCAGCCATATGTGCTAATGCGCTCTCTGCCCATTTTTATGCTCACAACAATATCTACAGCTTGCCAGTGGCGATGCCCTAGGTGTGGCTCGGTTTTGGAAAAATGTTATCTGCATGCAGATTTGATCAATTACTTTGTCCTGTTAATTTGTTTTGGTAATCTCTGTACATATAATTGTGATTGGTATGCAATAATGTACATATTTAATTGTATATACTGTATTTAGAATGCTTCTGCAACTAGCCAGTAACAATGTTTCAAAAATTGTGCATTACTGTCAAGAAAAATCCTTTTGCGAACTCTACACTCATTATCGTAATATGCAGTAAAAATACACGAGTATAATTACTAACGGGGAACAATCCGAGGGCAGGAAATGCTATATCCGCTGGATACTGGTGCACACGTCAGCAAACTGGCGAGAAACGATGACGACGCAACGTGGGAAGACCGCCTGAAGTCGGGACTCAACCTCAGGCCGGAGTCGAGCAACAGGGCAGACAAATGGCGGACCCAACACAAGAAGAGCAAGGAAATCTCGGGTACAACGAAGTGCGACAGACCTTCGACGCAACATTGTCAACAGATCAAGTACAACAACAATCCAAAACGAGACCAGAGACAAAAACGAAAACCAGAGCGAAGTCTTCGGCGAGTTATTACTAGTACGGTGGATATAGAAAGCGAACACTATTGGGCGAGGTACACGACTGACTGAGCGGAGGAGATGCGGCGGCATTTATGCCAGCCGCGAGGGGCACTATTGGCCGGTATATTCAAGAAGCGAGACAATGGCGCACTCACTAGGCGAGTGCAGCACTGCGGCGACACTGTCCTCTATCGGCCATCGAGTCTGATACCAGATCACAGATTTCCACCCCCACCCCTCCCTCTCGAAACTGGAGCATATGGGTGGAAATAGCCCGGATGTTGCCATGATAGGAGAAACGAAGGTACATGCAAAGATGCAGTCGGGTCGACTGTAGGCTGTACGGAGGAAGTGCGGACGTCCACAGTAGCTGCCCGGGGTTTCGGTCGTTGTGGCACGTTGGCACCAGAAGGCGGTGGAAGAAGGAGCAGAAAGGATGCTTGTGACTGTGGTGCTCGAGCCCCTTCTGTGTTTGGACTGACGTAACTGGTCGCCTGTGGGTGGACACTACCGTTGCTGGTGTCCAAGACTCAGCACTCCAGTAGGAGCGTGCCAACACTGTCGCGCCAGTGGTGTAATGTCTGGAGGGACGTGAGTGAGGTTCTGACAATGACAGTGACAGCAGGTGAAGCAAGATCCGAGGCTGGCGCCCATGGGGGAGGTCTGCAGGGCTATGATTGTTAATCGGTGTGGTGCAATAAGTGATCAAAAACAAAGTAAGAGCCACCATAGTGGCAGTTCATTTTCTGCTTAAAAGACATTGAGGTTCACCATTGGAGGAAGGGTGAAACAGAGGACTATTAATGTGTCTGATGCCACTGGTGGCACAGAAGTCCTCGAAGGCAGAGGCCATTTTCTACTTAAAAGACATTCAGGTTCACCATTGGAGGAAGGGTGAAACAGAGGACTATTAATGTGTTTGATGCCACTGGTGGCACTGAAGTCCTCGAAGGCAGAGGCCATGAATTGTGGGCCATTGTCAGAGACCAACATGCGAGGCAACTATTTGATAGCCAAAACTTGGGCTAAGGCAGTAAGGGTGGTCTCGGTCATGGTGGATACCATACAAACAAGAAAAGTGTACTTCGAATAAGCATCCACAATGAGCAGTCACATAGCACACAAGAATAGGCCTGCAAAATCCAGGTGGATGTGGTCCCAATGGAGGCGAGGAGTAGGCCAGAGGGCACTGCCTGGTGATAGGAGCATGCTGCACAACTATGGACCATCTTTTTTGATGTCGCCGTTGATCCTGCGCCAGTATACATGGTGCCGCACCAGCATTTTCATGTGGGACATGCCCCAATGAGCCCAGTGGAGCAACCTCAATACCCAAGAATGTAATTCCGCTGGAATAACCACTCCCTGTACATCCATCTCAATATCCATAAGGATGACGCCATCCACAACTAAGTCAGGGCGTGGATGTCAGCATAGTTTTCAATTTGACAAAAGCTTGGTCACAGGCAGTGGTCTAGGTATAAGCGACTCCTTTTCTGCGCAACTGCTTGAGAGATTGTGCAATGTTTTCTGTGTGGGGTAAGAATCTAGCATAACAGCTGAACTTGCCAAAAAGTGCTTGTAATTCAGGTAAGTTCGTCGTGCGAGGTAAAGAAGTGATGGCGGCAACATTCCAATTGGTAGGCCAGATCCATTATTTGGGGAGCCAGTGCTCCAAGTAAGACACCCTTGACTGAAAAAAAATCTCCACTTCTCTAAGCGATAACGTAGGCCTGCGTCTCGCAGAGTCATGGATATGGCAGTTTTCCAGGTACTCTTGACGGATGGATCCAAGTAATTGGTACAAGCTGGAATATGCTGTATCAGTGGTTCAAGAAATCGTTAGAAAGTTGCAGGGGCTGAGGAAATTCCAAAGTGGAGTCGCATGTTAAGGACGACAGTGTTCTGAGATGCCACATCTAAGGGCAGCTCGAGGTACACATCAGTGTGGCTAATCTTGGAAAGATATTCCCCCCTCCCCTCTCCTCTCCCAGCAGTTTGGTGAGGAGATCTTCTTGCTGCAAAGTTTGTCCGCTAAGAGCTGAAGTGACTTTTGTAACAAGTCGGTCTGTATCTATTGCTTGTACATCAGCTGCTGCTGTTGCTCGAGCAAACCTACCAGCTTACCTTCCATGTTACGAAACAACTTCCTTTTTCCTCGTCGCCAATTGCTATAGCCTCGAGTCGCCAGATACCGGTGCACACGTCAGCGAACGGGTGAGAAACGATGACGACGCAAGGTGGGAAGACAGCCTGCGGTTGGGACTCAAACGCACGCCGGAGTCAAGCAACAGGGTAGAAGAACAGCAGATCCAACACAACAAGAGGAAGGCAATCTAGGGTTCAAAGGAGTGCGACGGACCTTCGACACAACACTGCCAACAGGTCAAGTTGTAAGTAGGCTGTTTAGGTTTTCTCATTGGTAACGCCACGTAGCGCTCTGTATGAAAATCACTGGCTGTGCTGTGTGCAGTCTGTGGCTGTTTTGCATTGTTGTTCGCTATTGTAGTGTTGGGCAGTTGGCTGTTAACAGCGCGTAGCGTTGCGCAGTTGGAGGTGAGCCGCCAGCAGTGGTGGATGTGGGGAGAGAGATGGCGGAGTTTTGAAATTTGTAAGACTGGATGTCATGAACTGCTATATATATTATGACTTTTGAACACTAGTAAGGTAAATACATTGTTTGTTCTCTATCAAAATCTTTCATTTGCTAACTATGCCTATCAGTAGTTAGTGCCTTCTTTTATTTAGCTGGCAGTAGTGGCGCTCGCTGTATTGCTGTAGCTTGAGTAACGAAGATTTTTGTGAGGTAAGTAATTTGTGAAAGGTATAGGTTAATGTTAGTCAGGGCCATTCTTCTGTGGGGATTTTTGAAAGTCAGATTGCGTTGCGATAAAAATATTGTGTGTCAGTTTAAACACAGTCATATTTAAATTTTCTAAGGGGACGTTTCAAAGTACAACCACAGTCTAAAACAAGAACACAGAGGAAAACCAAAATCAAAGCGAAGTCGTCGGCGCGCAGTCAGTAGTACGGTTGAGGTAGAAAGCGAATGTTACCAGACGAAGTACATGACTGACTGAACGGTTTTCTTCCTTTCTTTGCTTTATTGTTATTTATTCCCTGTCCCCTGCATAATCCGCCGCTCTTCAGCAGAGATATTACAGGAACTACAAAACATGACACGAAACATATAACAAGGCGATAAAAAGTGAAATATAACGACATAATAAGGGGGGAGACAACGGGGGTTAAAAATTTGCTGACATGGGGACGTTCATTTTCGGACACAGTTTAAGAAAAGTCCACATAAAGATGAAAACACATTTGATGATACGTGGAGCATGCAAAATACATTGGAATCACAAGCACAAGATAAAAGTAGGCCACACTATATTAAAAGTCCACACCAGAACGACGGCATTTCACAAACACTGCACTAGACATAGCACACATGACGAAGATTAAAACTGCTGGGAGGGACATGCCGAGGGAGGGGAGGCCTGAGAGGAGGGAAGGCAAGGGTGAGGAGGGGCAGCGGTGGAGAGGGGTGGAGAGCATGGCATAAAAATGGGGTGGGGTGGTGGGGTGGCACACAAAGGGGCAGGAGACAGTCGGGGTGAGAGAAGGATAGCAAGCCAGGAGGGAGTGCAGAAACTCGAAAGGGATTTGCTGGAAAAATAGGGGCATAGGAGGGAGGAAAAACTGCTCCAGGGAAGGGAAAGAAGGATAGAGGGAGCCCTGGGGAGGGGGGGAGGAAGGTGGGGTTAGAGTTTGTAGCAGGGGCAGATATTGGGACGAAGCTCACCGTCCTGGATGGGTAGGTGCTGGAAGTTACCTTGGTAAAGAAGGTGGAGGGCGTGGAGATGGAGAGAGGGTGGGACACAACGGCAAGGGCAAGCCATCAGGCGCGGGGCTAGAGAGGATAGGAGACACCAGAGGATCAGGAGGATGAAGTCTGCTGAAGATGTACAGGATTTGGATGCATCAAAAGATAAGGGGAGGATGTGGGGAGGGCATGAGGTCACATAGGATACGTGTGGGGTACGGGAGGCGGATAAGGAAAGCGAGGCAGAGTGCATGGTGTTCGAGTATTTGGAGGGCTTTATAGAATCTGGGTGGGGCAGAAATCCAGACGACGCTGGCAGAGCAAAGTATGGGACAGATTAAGATTTGTAGGTGTGAAGGATGGTGGAAGGATGCATTCCCCATGTCCTGACCTGTAGGAGTCTCGAGAGGCAGAGTCTATTGTGGGCTTTGTGCTGGATCATAAGAAGATGGGGAGTCCAAATGAGGTGACGGCCGAGGGTGAGGCCAAGGTATTTCAGGGCAGGACTGAGTTCGACAGCAGCACCATAAATGGTAAGGTAAAAATCGTGCTGGGAGGAGTGTACTACGTGTATGCGATTGCCTGCGTCTTGGAAGGGTTGTTGCGAAGGAGCCACTGGTAGCACCTAGCGGTGAACTGATCGAGGTGGGTTTGAAGGGTACATAGGACTGAGCGATCGAGATGCGGAGGTATTTAAGCCGGCCGCGAGGGACACTATTGGCCGGTGTATTTATGTGGCGACACTGTGGCGCACTCACTGTGCGAGTGCAGCGCTACGGTTACATTATCCTCTACTGACCATCGAGATCGATTTGTTCCTGTGGGCATTCCTCTTCCGCGCCGCCCAATACCAGAGGAAATGTATTTATACATTATCCACAGAAGCAAATGAAGAATATTAAGGAATACTCTCTATTTCTAAGGTTGCTTACGTTACCGATAAAGCAGCTACATGGAGTGTGCCTTTAGTTCCAGACAGCCTTAGAAACTAACTTCATCTAGATGAGGAAGACAGTGTTTCCCCTGGTAACATAACTTTTCATGTTGAAATCTACGACCAGTAGATCGTTTCCCAGAAGTTTATGGGTTTGTTTGGAAGGTGATAAAAATGGTTCAAATGGCTCTGAGCGCTATAGGACTTAACTTCTCAGGTCATCAGTCCCCTAGAACTTAGAACTACTTAAACCTAACTAACCTAAGAACACCATACACATCCATGCCCGAGGCAGGATTCGAAGCGACCGTAGCGGTCGCGCGGTTCCAGACTGTAGCGCCTAGAACCGGTCGGCCACTCCGGCCGGCCTTGGAAGGTGAATCCGAATAATAATGCAGCTTGTCATTCTCGATATTGTTTACACTTCTTCTGATATAAAGTGACGTAAAAATCGAATACAAATCTGAAAATCCAATGTGTCCACAGAGACATACGCAAAAAAAATTGTTCTTCAGGGATCAAGATTATGTTAAAATGGAATGCAACTGTAATAATATTTTGATGCCCATAATACATTCGAAAGAGAGACACTTGCTAACAAACAAGAACCTAGTCAAGATGTAGTTACGTGGTAGTAATCGTGTATTACATTTCCGCAAGTAATCTACACTCTTATTTCTGTATATGGAACTCTGCCAATGTTGTACCAATGCTGACACGGCGTTGTTACCCATTATAAAAACTGCAAGATTCATCGATCCATAATGCATTTTATGACATTTAATATAAGCCGAACAGATAACGCGATAGGCTAAGGGACATTGCCTGAGGGAACACAAAAAATGCGATACCAAGGTAAAACTCATGATACACTTTCAAATTTAGCACAGTTTGTTAGAAGAACGCGTCTTTCAGCTGATCGTAGTTATTGACCACGAACATGATCGTGAATCGCATTAAATCAGCCTATTGCCATGATAATATACATGCTGGTCTGTTTGTGATAAGCCGGCCGTAATGGCCGAGCGGTTCTAGGCGCTACAGTCTGGATCCGCGCGACCGCTACGGTCGCAGGTTCGAATCCTGCTTCGGGCATGAATGTGTGTGATGTCCTTAGGTTAGTTAGGTTTAAGTAGTTCTAAGTTCTAGGTGACTGATGACGTCAGAAGTTAAGCCCCATAGTGCTCAGAGCCACTTGAACCATTTGTTTGTGATAAGACACAACTACTTTAAATACTTCAAAATTAATGATATGGTTTTATTTCTGTCAGAAATATAGGTCGTGTAACAAATAAATATATTTCATACATACGGTCGCAGGTTCGAATCCTGCCTCGGGCATGGATGTGTGTGATGTCCTTAGGTTAGTTAGGTTTAACTAGTTCTAAGTTCTAGGGGACTAATGACCTCAGAAGTTGAGTCCCATAGTGCTCAGAGCCATTTGAACCATTTTTTTATTTCATACATTTGACATAATTTTTACTGACACATACCAAAGACTATGGAAACCCCCTAACAAACAGCAACACAACAAAAACAATAGAGTGCTTCAATCCGCCGACTGAAATCAAGTTTACAAATGGTAACATTAGATGGTTGTAGTGTTAGTACTAATTAAAGTTGTATGTTGGAAGCAATACATAATTCTAACCTACGACTGGTCAACAGCCATATTGTACAAAACAAAAGCAATACGAATCGTGCGTATAAAGATGAAACGAGCCTATCAATAACTCAGCTGTTTACAGTGTGAGAAGGCGTACTGTGGCAATTATATACATGATTCCTTTTGTTAACTTCAAACACGTCACAAACTGAAGTATGTGGTGGCGCAGGTCAAAGTATCCCGCCTCCTCTTTAACTGAGAATGCAATATTTAGACTTCTGAAATAGACTAAACACCTATAAAAATTAACGTTTTTATGCAATAATCGATTGCTAGCATTCTTCTGTCAGCATTTCAGTTTATCTCATCAGCGAAGTTGGACGTTTCTCTTTGTGGTCTGCAAAATAACTTTCTGGATAGAAGAAAGAATTGAAATTGCGGAATTATATGTGAAAACATGTTCGACTAAGGAAACTCGAAAAATTTTTGTGGTCAAGTATCCAGATAGAGGACTACCAGCAAAGAGAACAACACACAGTCCGTATAGAAACTGGCGATCTGTGCAAAATGTAAAACTACAAAAAATTCCTTGAGTTCGCACAACAGAAGTTATTACAGACATTCGCCGGAGAATTATTCAAAGTCCAAAGGAATCTACACGTAAACTGGCCCAACAGGCGCATGCAAGTAGGAGGATTTGCCAGCGTACATTGAAAACTCTTAATCTGAAGCCATATCGTGTAACGGTTGTGCAGCAGTCGGGAGGATGACAGTCTGGAACGTGTAGATTACTGCATGAGAATTTTGAATAACATCAACGATGGTTTGTTAGACCCTTTTCATTACATCATGAGGGATGAAGCATGGTTTCACCTTTCCGGTTATGTGGCTTCACAGAACACGAGATACGGAGCAACCGAGAACCCTAAAACTGTGTGTCAGCACCCACTCCAGGAAAGAAAGAAATCGGCATTTGGTGCTGTATAACAGGAACGCACATCAATGGACTGATGTTTTTTAACACAACCTTCAACAAGGTTTGCATAAATGGAATTTTTTTATATATTTTGTGCTCAACTCACTGAATATGAAAGACAATACTGCTTTTTCCAGCAATATGGGGCAACATTTCACACGTCTAAGTTTTCCCTGGAATGAGTCTATAATGTCTTTACTGAGAAACGGACTGTCAGCAAACATTTGTGGCCATCACGTTCGCCGGATCTAGCACCATATGATTATATGATTTTTCCTGTGGGGACACTTGAAGAGAAAAATCTGTGAAAAAAATCCACATAAAATACAGGAACTGAAAGACAACATCAACCGTGCAGTTGCCGAATTCGATATCCGAACTTTACGCCGGGTATATCTGAATATGTTTAGACGTGCACGGCTGCGTGTTGATGTTGGAGGGGGTCACTTTCAGTATCTTCTATAAATGTATAATAAATGTTATAAATAATATAACATACAGTCACCATTGATCTTTATTTTACAATTGCCATTTCCAACTTTGGCCCATATAAACAAATACTCATCAGCATTTAATTTCTTCTTCTTCCTCGTAGACAAAATGAATGGCATGCTGGGAACCAATGTACCATAGGGCTGTTTAGCCAACAGTCCTGTAGTCTCAGCAATACTCCGAGTCTTCCAAGCAATAGTATTGGCATCTGGAAATGCTTCAAGGCCACCATAGTCTGCATGATTGCCCCAAACAACAGCCAAGGTAAGCCATGTTGAGCCTCCAAACACAGCTTGTACATCGCACGTGAAGTTCAGACGAAGTCCACGAAACACATTGGGACCTCCAGTTAATTGTTGTTTATTAAACTGCACAGCCATGTTAATATCAATAGCCTTTAACGACCTGTACGCAGGTACACTGCGCCTTCAGCTACGACGGTAACCTAGACGTCGCAGAGGCATTGCTGAGGTACGTTAACACAAGTCTGAACTTCACCTGTGATGTACAAGCTGTGTTTGGAGGCTCAACATGGCTTACCTTGCCTGTTGTTTGGGGCAATCATGCAGACTATGGTGGCCTTGAAGAATTTCCAGATGCCAATATTATTGCTTGGAAGACTTGGAGTATTGCTGAGACTACAGGACTGTTGGCTAAACAGCCTTATGGTACATTGGTTCCCAGCATGCCACTCATTTTGTCTACGAGGAAGAAGATCTGTATTTTTCATTGTTAATAAATAGTAAGTCCATTTCAGCTCTTCATTTCTGTAATTACATTCCATTTCCTTTATTCGATACTTACACAGGCTACTTTTATCTGTGCCACCCTGTATAGTTTTAAAGTTAAATGCTTCCAGTTGAGGTTCGTTACAAATGAAAGGTAATCATGCTTGACTCATCATTAAGCCTTGCACAAAAGGCTAACAATGTTGATGTAACATGCTATATTTTAAAAACAGTGAAGAAATTGAGAGCAGAAATACAGCAGAAATGTTAATTTGGAAAACAGTAAAAGCACTCCAGATGTATTTAAACTCCATCTCATTATGATACGAGATTTTCGAGTTCGCACGAAGTAATGAGTGCTGTAAACAGGGGGTCTCAAACCGATTCCATATTTCTAGATTTCCAATATACACAGTTCTAGATGTCAAACACCGTTCCTCACAGGAGACTTCCGATCAAATTTCGTGCCTATGGAGAATCGCTTCATTGTGCGACTGGATTCGTAATTTTCTGACAGAAGATTCATAGTACGTAGTAATCGGCGGAAAATCTTCGAGCAAAATAGAATTGATATCCGGCGTTCCATAAGGAAGTGTTATAGGTCCTCTGGTGTTCCTTATGTATATAAACGGTTTAGGAGACAATCTGAGCAGCCCTACCGGCCGCGGTGGCCGAGCGGTTCTAGGCCCTTCAGTCCGGAACCGCGCGACTGCTACGGTCGCAGGTTCGAATCCTGCCTCGGGCATGGATGTGTGTGATGTCCTTAGGTTAGTTAGGTTTAAGTAGTTCTAAGTTCTAGGGGACTGATGACCTCAGATGTTAAGTCCGATAGTGCTCAGAGCCATTTGCACCTTTTTATTTTTTTTTATTTTTTTTAGCAGCCCTCTTAGATTGTTTGCAGTGATCATTTACTCATTTTCCATCTAACAAAGTCATCAGAAGATCAAAACCAATTGCAAAATTATTTAGGCATTATATCTGTATGGTGCGAAAAGTGGCAATTGTCTCTGGATAAGGAAAAACGTGAAGTCATCCCCAAGAGTACGAAAAGCGATCCGTTAAATTTTGGTTACACGATAAATCACCCAAATTTTAAGGCTGTCATATACCTAGGAATTACAATTACGAACAACTTAAACTGGAACTACCACATAGATAAGGATGTGGAGGAGGCAAACCAGAGACTGAGCTTTATTGTTAGACCACTTAGAACATGCGACAGGTCTACTAAAGAGACAGCGTACTCTATGCTTGTCCGTCCTCTGTTGCACTACTGCTGCACGGCATGGGATCCTTACTAGACAGGATTGACGGAGGACATCGAAGATGTTCGAAGAAAGGCACCTCGTTTCGTATTATCGTGAAACACGAGAAGAAATGTCACAGATATGATATTCGAGTTGGGGTGTCCACCATAAAAACAAAGGCGTTTTTCGTTGTGGCGAGATCTTTTCACGAAATTTCAATCACCAACATTCTCCTCTGAATGTGAAAATATTTTACTGTCGACAATCTACAAAGGGATAAATGATCTTCGTAATAAAATAACAGAAATCAGAGTTCGTACAGAAAGATTTAAGTGTTTTTTGCCACGCACTGTTGAGGGGGTGAAACGGTAGAGAAATAGTCTGCAGTAAGTTCGAAGAATTCTCTGACAGGCACTTGAGTGTGAACTGCAGAGTAGTCGTGCAGATGTAGCTATAAAATCTGGTCATTTATAAGCTTTCTGAAAAAAATCGTCACTTGTTTCGTTTATGACTAATTATAATATCGAGTCCTCATTGCGAATATCTGCAACAACACCACGAGAATCGATATTTTCGTACGCATTCAGTAGTTACGGCTCGAAACTGCATTAAATTGTTACTCCTATAGGGTGTGTATCTCAGTGCACTGACACCTTTCTCCACTGCTTAGCTTGTGAAAGAAGCGGCTTTCTTGTTAGGCTATACCCAGTCACCATCGGCATCGCTAGAGCACAGAGGAAGGAATCGGCCATGACCTTTACGGACGGTCCTATCAAGGAAAAGGGGAAACGCCAAGGGTGGGGGAAGCTCGCAGGGAAATTTGGACCGAGAGACAGATGGTGACGGTTACACGTAAAACGAGTTCCGAGGAGCTTTCAGCTGAATAAAAGCCAAGCACAACAGTGAAAACGGGTTACGATACGTGATAGTTCCTTAGTGAGCACCAACAAAGTGACTAAGAGACAGGACGACTGAAAACACAAACTTTTATCTCGAAATCTACCAGCTGAGACTTCTAACACATTCCTATAAAAAGCAGAATGATAAGCTATGAAGTAACATGTGTATGGCTCAAAACGGATACTGGGTCCTTCTACTGACGCAAAGTTTTGTTTGCAGTCATGGTTGAAAGAACATTTTATATGCTGTGACGGATAAAAGTCGTCTTAGTGATGGGATGGCCTCTTCCACACACTAAAAACAGTGCCCCCTTTCAGTGAGAATACTCATTTGTTCTAGGGAGGACGGGCGTAGCAAACAGCGTGGTCAGGTTGTTTTCGGGTCGGTGCATTCGCTCAACCTCACTGCCTTGGATTTTTCTGTGGGGTCACTTTCACAGAGAGTCTTTATCATAGTGTCATAGGAGATGCAAAATTATTTGACACCATTCAGGATTCTTCGAAAGTGTGTGTGTGGTAATTTACGTGACACTTTTTCCTATTTTGTGCGAATAGCTCTTTCCCAAGTTCTTCCAAATATTTGTTATGTGTCCTGTATTTTGTGATACGACACAGAGATACCAATTCAAACATAGCATCGCGTTCGAAAACAGAAAGGAAGATTAAATGAGAGCTGTAGGAATAGACGGTGATTGAACAGAAAGTTGAGGCTATCCCTCTACTGGGGGAATGTGTACGTCCCGATGACGAAAATGGCACGTGAATAGGGCCGAAATTTATAAACCAAGTTCTCAAGATATAGAGAAATCATTTAGTTGCCTCTGTAGATAACGCTAAAAATTTACAATTTTTGGAATCTTGAAGAGCGTCGGACATTAATTGCCCAGCGGATGGGAGTGAATATTACGGAAGCGCAGGAAGCGCAGCTGTCAGTAGTATCTGCCGAAAACGCAAGAACAACATCGGAAATGTTTCCAGACAATATGTCTCATATTTATGTATCTGGAGCTTCTCCCGCCGTAAAAAAAAAAAGTAGATGGCAATCTGTGCCGTAACGCTGTGTTCAACGTACAATGCAGGAGAATTTAGACTTGCATCATAGCATATCACGAAAATTTATGGTAAATGGATCTCTTTAGCACCTATAACTGTGACATTGTTGACCCAACATCATCTTCTTTAACGACTAAGATGGTGGCAACCGTATAGTGATGGTTAGGACATTGCGATATGCGCCATTTGGGCATCAGCTTCAAAGACGTAGCCAGGATTTTCTGAAAGCTGGGACAGGATTTGTTAAAGAGGACCTTACGTGGGCTCATGTTTTTCGTTTGTTTATTTTTTTTAATTTTGTGTATATAATTTGCTTTTGGGAGCCTTCATACA
Organism: Schistocerca cancellata; assembly: GCF_023864275.1. Classification (NCBI taxonomy): domain Eukaryota; kingdom Metazoa; phylum Arthropoda; class Insecta; order Orthoptera; family Acrididae; genus Schistocerca; species Schistocerca cancellata. The sequence continues at coordinate 94,899,820 of NC_064629.1, read as the reverse complement.
GATAGTATTTGGTCTATAAAGTTAAGCAAGAAAAGCTTTTCTTAAAAAAGTATAACACATACTATCAACAATATGTAAGAAATACACAAATGCACAATGAAATATTTCTTTATTTGGAAATATGATAACTTTATACTTTATTACCAAACGAATTATAATGCTAATATAGTGTATTGCCTCTTTACTATCAAAACACAGCTCAGTCTTCTAAGGTTCACTACTATCTCCCCGAATCCCAGAAGCAGTACGCTAATGGGCGTAGCTATCCATGCGGGTCGGATAAAATTTCACTCATTTAAAACAAATTAGTACCATTCGTGCCATGTCCTTACAAGCCTCAAGATTTTCTCGTATATATTTGCATATTTTGACCTTACACAAAATAAATTCATGTATATTGCATATTTTGAATTTTTATACTTAATTTGACATATTTGACATTATAATCCTGCATATTAATCGTCTTTCTCTGCATACAGAGCACAATATTACACTGCTGTTCATAATAGTGCATTGTCTCAATTTTGCTCCATAAAATATGGAATTTCCGTAAAGAACGACAAACCATTTTCTTCGGCAATCATCTCGGAGCTTTCACTAAAGAGAGATATAATCTTGTTACTTCGGAGTGCTATATTTTGGCGAACTAAGAAGCAGTTACGCCCTAATCTTCCTTCGGCCTCCAGCGGTATCTTACACTCTTCTTCTTTCAGTTTCGATTTACCTGAGGAAGTGATCAGGAATCAACGAAAGTGAATTTTTTGGGCCATCAAGATTATTACCTACAAGGTTGTTGGAATAAACAAATCTGAAACAACTGTTTTGTTCCATAGAGAAGCTGGCAAAAAATGCAAAGGATCTGCAATTACTGAATCTCAAACTTTCCCAAAGTTCCTCATTTAACTGTTTATCTTTCACTTCTTGCAGCCGGCCGGAATTGCTGTGCGGTTCTAGGCGCTACAGTCTGGAACCGAACGACCGCTACGGTCGCAGGTTCGAATCCTGCCTCGGGCATGGATGTGTGTGATGTCCGTAGGTTAGGTTAGGTTTAATTAGTTCTAAGTTCTAGGCGACTGATGACCTCAGAAGTTAAGTCGCATAGTAATCAGAGCCATTTTTTAACTTCTTGGAATAGAGTAAGATTAATTTCTGCAGATAAACGCAACAGTCGAAAGTACGAGAATTCTGATTATTATTTACCAGCGGAAAAATATTTCTATCGGAGCACAAAAAGGCGTATATGCTAACTGAAAAGTTGGGTATAAGAAGCCTCAGTCAACTTTCCTCAGCACCTTTAAAAACGTTCCTGAACATTTTCGTTAGAGAACTCATTCCATACTCTTTTTAGCATGCAGCTCACTTCTAATTCCCTCAAGCTCCCCTAACTGTACCTCGCTCATACCCACTAGTCCATCGCTGCAAGTCGCTCATACGCATTCAATCCCACTTGCCCAGTCTCACGCACTTATTCACCCCAACTCATTGCATTATCTCTTTGTGTCTCAACTAATCGTCACTGTCCACTGTCTCACACCACAGTCTCCTTCGTTCTGTTCTACTTGACTGTCTGCTCTCACTCTCACTGCCTCCCTCTTGCTCCCTCTTACTTCTGCTATCGTATTTATTTCTTCCCACTGCTGCTGTCTGTTCTCACTGTCATTAACTCTCTCTTCCTCGTTGTCATTGTCATAGACTCTGTCCCTCATTACCACTGTCTCTCACCCATTTCCACTTTCTCCATCTCCTTATTCCTCCCCCACTGGAACTGTCTCTTCACTCGTTTCCTAACATTATTCTGTCTCTGTGAACTATGTTCCATTGCTATTGTGTCCCCCTCTCTGTCTCGCAATGACATCGTCTTCTTCTTTCTTTCTATAGCACAACCACTGCTTTATATCGTCCAGTCTTTATGTCTTCTTCTCTCTCAGCAAAAAAAAAAAAAAAAAAAAAAAAAAAAAAAAAAGAGCGCATTGTGCGCATACTAAACTTTTGGGAAAAATTTCGAAGGTGCTGAGGGAAGTAGAATGAAACAACTGGTACCCCAACTTTTCAGTCAGAATCTTTTAAAAGTTAGCATATTCGCCTTTTTTGCGCTCCGATAGAAACATTTTTCCCCTGGTTTCTTTCTTTTTGCTGCTACATCAAGGCACGTCACTCGTATAAAAAGAACTGCGTGGGTGAATAAAATTTTTATAGTTTACTTACGTGAAATTGAATATCGCGTGCACAAAAATTTTGCATGTACTACAGCATGTGGTTCCCAAAACCACTCAGATGATAAAAGAGACGCTTAACAGCATATTTCTACGTGCTACGTCACTTTATAAACTACGTTTTCGCCTCACTCCGGATTTTACGTTGCATTTTACGTTTACAAATACGGTAAATTTCAGCCTGTGTATTCCGGAAACGGATGAAGATATCAAGGAAATTTTCAAGTTTTTTTGAGATCGGGATCTTAGGAATATATAGTGAAAATTACACCGGTTTGCTGTGCATCGCCGTCTTGGAATCTGCAGCCCGGTTTTGATACTCAAAAACCATGCTTTTGGCTTTTTGGATAATGGATAAAGATTTTTGAACCAGGTAAGATGACACTTCTAGATAATTGCCTATAGAATATAAAGTTAAAATTCCAGCAGTTTGCTGTTGTTATTTATTATTTGGATTTCGCCTCACTTCGTATTTTATGTGTACATGTAAGGTAAGTTTGAACCTCTGTGTCTCGGAAATGGATGCTGATGTCAGCAAAATTTTCAAACTTGTTAGCGATCGAGATCTTAGACTATATCGTAAAAATTCTAGCCATTTGCTGTGCATAGCCGCCTTCGAATCCACAGCTGCCCGCATCTCGTGGTCGTGCGGTAGCGTTCTCGCTTCCCACGCCCGGGTTCCCGGGTTCGATTCCCGGCGGGGTCAGGGGTTTTCTCTGCCTCGTGATGGCTGGGTGTTGTGTGCTGTCCTTAGGTTAGTTAGGTTTAAGTAGTTCTAAGTTCTAGTGGACTTATGATCACAGCAGTTGAGTCCCATAGTGCTCAGAGCCATTTGAACCATTTGAATCCACAGCTCGGTTTTGGTACGAAAAAATGGTAAAAAATCATTTTATTGGTATTTTTTAAGGAACCACCCATGAACTAATGATGAATACGAAACCCCTTAAGGCCCACTATATACCACATCAAATGCAAAAGGAACCGACTGATCTGCTCCATTGGCCGAAGCTGGAGTATGTATGAAATATTCATGATTTGACTCTGTACTGTAGGATAAGGACACGAAGACGATCCTTCCGTTCCGTGTACATATAGTCCCTAGTCCAAAGGCTATCCAAAACACTTGACCCTACCATCCTATCAGCAATAGAACACGAGATGTGAGCCATGGAAGAATTCCGTTTTTATGAGTGGAGTTTTCGAATATATCAGGTAGGGCATTCTGTCGCATACATACCTGTTTATCGTGTGGCTTTTAGTGCTGGGAGCCTCTGAAGCGACACCTTGTTGGCCTTCGATGCAGCTCTTTTCACTTAAGCTACGAGGCTGCATCGTTAAGAGAACTAGAATCTGTCAAGAAAGAAAGGAAGTTGGAAGGAATTGACTGCGACCTATAGTAAGGCACCAACACTGGCATTCGCCAAAATGGAAAATGGGAAACCACAGAAACCCATTTTCAAGGTTGCCGGCGGATAGACTCGAACCGCCACGCCTCTCGAATCCAGGGTTTGCTAGCTCAGCACCTCTATGCGCAGATCTACGCTGGTCGCTGGAGAATTTGAAAAACTGGTCGTTGTACATTGTTTTAAAATAAAATACAATGAATCACAACAAAAATTCTGGCATTGCATGTTTTTCCTTTGATTGTGCCTGTCTGGTTATTTGATAGTGCACGAATGCATGCATATACAGGGTGTTACAAAAAGGTACGGCCAAACTTCCAGGAAACATTCCTCACACACAAAGAAAGAAAATAGGTTATGTGGACATGTGTCCGGAAACGCTTACTTTCCATGTTAGAACTCATTTTATTACTTCTCTTCAGATCACATTAATCATGGAATGGAAACACACAGCAACAGAACGTACCAGCGTGACTTCAAACACTTTGTTACAGGAAATGTTCAAAATGTCCTCCGTTAGCGAGGATACATGCATCCACCATCCGTCGCATGGAATCCCTGATGCGCTGATGCAGCCCTGGAGAATGGCGTATTGTATCACAGCCGTCCACAATACGAGCACGAAGAGTCTCTATATTTGGTACCGGGGTTGCGTAGACAAGAGCTTTCAAAGGCCCCAATAAATGAAAGTCAAGAGGGTTGAGGTTAGGAGAGCGTGGAGGCCATGGAATTGGTCCAACTCTACCAATCCATCGGTCACCGAATCTGTTGTTGAGAAGCGTACGAACACTTCGACTGAAATGTGCAGGAGCTCCATCGTGCATGAACCACATGTTGTGTCGTACTTGTAAAGGCACATGTTCTAGCAGCACAGATAGAGTATCCCGTATGAAATCATGATAACGTGCTCCATTCAGCGTAGGTGGAAGAAACTAAAATGAGCTCTAACATGGAAATTAAGCGTTTCCGGACACATGTCCACATAACATCTTTTCTTTATTTGTGTGTGAGGAATGTTTCCTGAAAGTTTGGCCGTACCTTTTTGTAACACCCTGTATTAAGATTTAATTTGCGTGGTATTCCTGGCTTCAGTTATTATAGTACTACATGAGCGTAACAGATTTTGGGCGAAAGGGTGGAGAGGAGGGGGGGGGAGGTATATAGGTCGCAGTCTCGGCTCGGACGAGTTCAAGCAGCCCGCTGAAAAAAGCTTTTAGAAACGAACGAGCCATAGATCGTGTTCTCATGACATACCCGCCGCTCTCCAGAAACCCCTCCACATCGTTTCGTACTGGAAATGGCTTTCATAATTAAGCATCGCTCGGATGACCAGATTGGGTGATATTTTGCGTCTGGGCTGTTAATGATACAATTTTGAGCAAACTTGTTAAAGAAATACAACCATCGATATTTGGGCGTTATTTTTGTTGATGAACGCGATTTTTGGGCGGCACATGCAAATCCAAGTGCATTTTTATACACTGATTTCAATCTAATATTATTTGTAATGTTGTTTACCGCTCCGCTGCCTTGTGAAATACGGAATTATAGCAACCCCAAAGTTCTACCAGTCTCCAAATAAAAACTGCAGTGCTAACATTAAACAGCTATGGATAGATAATTAGGCTATTATGGTAGTGCGTACATAATTTTAACTTATCGTAACGCTAGTGGACGAATCAGAATCGGTTATCCTCTTCTTTCTTGTTACAAAGTTATCCATAATAAGAAATTATCACAACAGCACACAGAAAAAAAATAAACCGCAGCACTTACATTAAATTCAGCTACATGTAACAACTGAACTGATTAATAAACCGACAACTGAATTCAAGTAAGGTCAACAATGTATAGTAGTTGGTCTTGGTTAACTTATGTATCGCCGACAGCCGACAGAGGTATCGATATATCGATAGTTTGAATCTATGGGATGCCTTGTAGACTATCGATAGTGCATACCCCTTTTTCGTCGCATGATTGAAAATCAAAATGTCTTTCTGTTACGTTAGACGGCCACTACGTTGTGTATAACTTCATTTAGGTGATCTTTTTGTGGAGGGGAGGGGGGGGGGGAGAGGGTCCGGACACCTCGGGCCCTCCTGACCCCTCCTTTTGCTACGTCCTTGTCAGCATTCCTGAGGTACACATCTGGGGATGCCATTACATCTGTGAAAGGGATTCAGATTTTTTTCCGCTATCCACCACTACTGTGTCTAAGACAATCAACAAGTGATGTCGAGTCAGTTCCAGAAGATTTTCAGCGACACGTTTTTTAGTGCGTAACCAACAAATTTTCGCATTTTTAGTTCTAGGCTAGTATGCACCATTCCGTTTTATGATTTATCTAGAAACACTCACAGTTCCTTTTCAGTTTTTTGTTGTTTGCACACACTCTCCTCTTTCTGTCTGTCAATTTTTTCACAACGTTAGAAGGTCATTGAACAATATTTTTATGTTCCTACGTCAAAGGGAAATGTATCACAGCGCTCTCGTATGATCACGCGACGATCATCTCTAAACATATCATTCCCTTATGTCCGTTCACATTCGTCATTTCGGTAGTTTGTTTCAATTCTACTTATTCATTTACTCTTAGGGAATTTGAAAATTAGGAAGCAGGTATCTACAAGTTACGAATTCATAATAGTACTAATTAAGAAACGCTATTAACTCAAGTTAAAATTATTTAGGCTACTAAAGAAGATACATATTGTTCTGACTGCCCTTGGTATTTACTCACAATATCTAAAACAATGTGCCCGCCTCGATACTCTTTGAACTTTCATCAGTCTGTGCAATGTATACGCCGGCCGGAGTGGCCGTGCGGTTCTAGGCGCTACAGTCTGGAGCCGAGCGACTGGTACGGTCGCAGGTTCGAATCCTGCCTCAGGCATGGATGTGTGTGATGTTCGTAGGTTAGTTTGGTTTAATTAGTCCTTAGGCTTGTTAGGTTTAAGTAGTTCTAGGCGACTGATGACCTCAGAAGTTAAGTCGCATAGTGCTCAGAGCCATTTTTTTGCAATGTATACAAAGTCGACATACAGTGTTACATTAAAAATATGTATGTGGGCCACCCCGTGTATTCACATACATTCACGTGAAATAGTTTCAACTGTTTGAAATTGCATTTACTAGAGATACGTATACCAAACTCTCTAGAAGAGCAAGAGAATCCTCTTCTAATATTGCTCAAGCCTTTCTTTCGCCTTCAGAAGTAAAATTACAGTGGCAAAAAGTCACAGGAAGGCACTGTATATCATGTCGATCGTCGGCTGCTGAAGCGTATGCGGTCCGTACCGCTCTGATAGGAAAGAGTTCCTGACGTCTCACATCCATCTCTCTCCGTCGATCGGCGCACATGGCTCTCATGAGACGAAGTGACGTCCAATCGTGAACCCCTTGTCTTCCTGCGCGGCGGTTTACGCACTTACAAAGGAAGGCGTCGAGAACGAGCCGCATTCGCACCGATCGTCAATAAACACAATCCTGTACAAAATCGAATGATAGCGGCGGAAGCTGTTTTTCAAAATGATAGCAGATAGCAGGAGAGTTGAAGATAAACAAAGACAGTGTAAGCATTATTGTTCATGAACACTTGAAATGGCGGAAGATTTGTGCCCGGTTTGTACCGCACTCGCTGACAGACGAGAAGAAGCAAACTCGGATGGAAACATCTGGAGATTTAATCGAAATGTCTGTCCAAAATCCGCAGTTCTTAGAACCATAATTACAAGAGATGAGACCTGTACTAACGATCCGATCCGGAGACAAAGCGAAAGTCAATGACATGGTGTTTATCGTCTTCCCAGCCTCCCAAAAAGGTCGGCTGGCAAAATCGAAGATTAAGACGACGTTGATCGCCTTTTCCGACAATAAGGTCGTGATCCATCATAAATTTCTACCCGATGGTCAAACTGTAAATGTAGAAGTTTACGAGGGAAATATGAAACGCCAGCTGCTATGCATCTGTCGGTTTCGGCCAGAAATATACCGGAGTGGAGAGCGGAATTTGCTCCATGACAACCCCCATCCGCACACTGCGATCTGCAACTCAACTTTCTCGCTCAACGCAAAGTAACTGTTCTTCAACACCCTCCTTATTCTCTAGATCTGGCGCCAGTAGCCTTCGTTTTGTTGCCTCGCCTTACATTAACAGTGAAAGGCTTGTGCTTCGTAGACGTTGCAGATATCCAGCAACATGTGACCACGGTCTTCGAGGAACTCTACAAGAAAAATTTGCTGACAATATCCAACAACTTTACAACCGATATCAGAAGTGGGTTGTAGCTAATGGTGATTACTTCGATGACCATTAAATATATTTTGCTTGTGACTCTCGTTTCATTTATTTTCTGAGACTATCTACCTCACTTTCCAGACGCACCATATATATACTAGCTGGATACCCGGTTTTGCCCAGGTATGTACAGTACTGGCCATTAAAATAGCTACAACACGAAAATGACGTGCTACAGACGCGAAATTTAACCGACAGGAAGAAGATGCTGTGATATGCAAATGATTAGCTTTTCAGAGCATTCACACAAGTTTGGCGCCGGTGGCGACACCTAAAACGTGCTGACATGAGGAAAGTTTCCAACCGATTTTTCATACACAAACAGCAGTTGACCGGCGTTGCCTGGTGAAACGTTGTTGTGATGTCTCGTGTAAGGAGGAGAAATGCGTACCATTGCGTTTCAAACTTTGATAAAGGTCGGATTGTAGCCTATCGCGATTGCGGTTTATCGTATCGCGACATTGCTGCTCGCGTTGGTCGAGATCCAATGACTGTTAGCAGAATATGGAATCGGTGGGTTCAGGAGAGTACGCCGTGCTGGAGCCCAACGGCCTCGTATCACTAGCAGTCGAGATGACAGGCATCTTATCCGCATGGCTGTAACGGATCGTGCAGCCACGTCTCTATCCCTTAGTCAACAGATGGGGACGTTTGCAAGACAACAACCATCTGCACGAACAGTTCGACGACGTTTGCAGCAGCATGGACTATCAGCTCGGAGACCATGGGTGCGGTTACCCTTGACGCTGCATCACAGACAGGAGCGCCTGTGATGGTATACTCAACGACGAACGTGGATGCTCAAATGGCAAAACGTCACTTTTTCGGACGAATCCAGGTTCTGTTTACAGCATCATGATGGTCGCATCTGTGTTTGGCGACATCGCGGTGAACGCACATTGGAAGCGTGTATTCGTCGTCGCCATACTGGCGTATCACCCGGCGTGATGGTACGGGGTGCCATTGGTTACACGTCTCGGTCACCTCTTGTTCGCATTGACGGCACTTTGAACAGTGGACGTTATATTTCAGATGTTTTACGACCCGTGGCTCTACCCTTCATTCGATCCCTGCGAAACCCTACATTTCAGCAGGATAATGCACGACCGCATGTTGCAGGTCCTGTACGGACCTTTTTGGATACAGAAAATGTTCGACTGCTGCCCTGGCCAGTACATTCTCCAAATCTCTCACCATTTGAAAACGACTGGTCAATGGTGGCCGAGCAACTGGCTCGTCACAATACGCCAGTCACTACTCTTGATGAACTGTGGTATCGTGCTGAAGCTGCATGGGCAGCTGTACCTGTACACGCCATCTAAGCTCTGTTTGACTTAATGCCCAGGCGCATCAAGGCCGTTATTACGACCAGAGGTGGTTGTTCTGGGTACTGATTTCTCAGGATCTATGCACCCAAATTGCGTGAAAATGTAATCACATGTCAGTTCTAGTATAATATATTTCTCCAATGAATACCAATTTATCATCTGCATTTCTTCTTGGTGTAGCAGTTTAATGGCCAGTAGTGTACTTACTCCAATTTTCTTTGGGTCAGTCTCATTCTTCCTCCTCTTTGTGTGTCCATATCCTCCTGCCCCCTTCTATCTCCATGTTATCACCCACACTCCAATAGGAGTCTGGTGGTTCTTACCTCACAGTATTTCTTTCCAGATCGTACCTAATATGTGTACCAAATTCTACACCTACATCTACATCTACATGGATACTCTGCAAATCACATTCAAGTGCCTGGCAGAGGGTTCATCGAACCACCTTCACAATTCTCTATTATTCCAATCTCGTATAGCGCGCGGAAAGAACGAACACCTATATCTTTCCGTGTGAGCTCTGATTATCCTTATTTTATCGTGCTGATCGTTTCTCCCTATGTAGGTCGGTGTCAACAAAATATTTTCACATTCGAAGGAGAAAGTTGGTAATTGGAATTTGGTGAGAAGATTCCGTCGCAACGAAAAACGCCTTTCTTATGATGTCCAGCCCGAATCCTTTATCATTTCAGTGACACTCTCTCCCATATTTCGCGATAATACAAAACGTGCTGCCTTTCTTTGAACTTTTTCGATGTACTCCTTCAGTCCTATCTGGTAAGGATCCCACAACGGCAGCAGTATTCTAAAAGAAGACGGACAAGCGTAGTGTAGGCAGTCTCCTTAGTAGGTCTGTTACATTTTCTAAGTGTCCTGCCAATAAAACGCAGTCGCTGGTCAGCCTTCCCCACAACATTTTCTTTGTGTTCCTTCCAATTTAAGTTGTTCGCAGCTGTAATTCCTAGGTATTTAGTTGAATTTATGGCCTTTATATTTGACTGATTTATCGTGTAACCGAAGTTTAACAGATTCCTTTTAGAAAATGTGTTCAAATGTGTGTGAAATCTTTCTGGGACTTAACTGCTAAGGTCATCAGTCCCTAAGCTTACACACTACTTAACCTAAACTATCCTAAAGACAAACACACACACCCATGCCCGAGGGAGGACTCGAACCTCCGCCGGGACCAGCCGCACAGTCCATAACTGCAGCGCCTGAGACCACTCGGCTAATCCCGCGTGGCGGATTGCTTTTAGCACTCATGTGGATGACCTCACACTTTTCGCTATTTAGGGTTAACTGCCAATTTTCGCACCATTCAGATATCTTTTCTAAATCGTTTTTTAATTTGTTTTGATCTTCTGATGACTTTATTAGTCGTTAAACGACGGCTTCATCTGCAGACAACCTAAGACGGCTGCTCGAATTATATATATATATATATATATATATATATATATATATATATATATCGCCAGGAAACACTTCCGTTTTACTCGATGACTTTCCGTCAATTACTACGAACTGTGACATGATATTCCATAAGCACGCAATTTCTGTATAAGCCGCTTGTGTGGTACGGTGTCAAAAGCCTTCTGGAAATACAGAAATACGGAATCGATCTTAAATCCCTTGTCAGTAGCACTCAACACTTCATGTGAATAAAGAGCTAGTTCTGTTTCACAAGAACGATGTTTTCTAACCTCATGTTGACTATGTGTCAATAGACCGTTTTCTTCGAGGTAATTCATAGGGTTCGAATACAATACATGTTCCAGATTCCTGCTGCATATCGACGTTAATGATATGGGGCTGTAATTAAGTGGATTACTCCTACTCCCCCCCCCCCCCCCCCACATGAACCATGGACCTTGCCGTTGGTGGGGAGGCTTGCGTGCCTCAGCGATACAGATGGCCGTACCGTAGGTACAACCACAACGGAGGGGTATCTGTTGAGAGGCCAGACAAACGTGTGGTTCCTGAAGAGGGGCAGCAGCCTTTTCAGTAGTTGCAAGGGCAACAGTCTGGATGATTGACTGATCTGGCCTTGTAACAATAACCAAAACGGCATTGCTGTGCTGGTACTGCGAACGGCTAAAAGCAAGAGGAAACTACGGCCGTAATTTTTCCCGAGGGCATGCAGCTTTACTGTATGATTAAATGATGATGGCGTCCCCTTGGGTAAAATATTCCGGAGGTAAAATAGTCCCCCATTCGGATCTCCGGGCGGGGACTACTCAAGAGGATGTCGTTATTAGGAGAAAGAAAACTGGCGTCCTACGGATCGGAGCGTGGAATGTCAGATCCCTTAATCGGGCAGGTAGGTTAGAAAATTTAAAAAGGGAAATGGATAGGTTAAAGTTAGATATAGTGGGAATTAGTGAAGTTCGGTGGCAGGAGGAACAAGACTTCTGGTCAGGTGACTACAGGGTTATAAACACAAAGTCAAATAGGGGCAATGCAGGAGTAGGTTTAATAATGAATAGGAAAATAGAAGTGCGGGTAAGCTACTACAAACAGCATAGTGAACGCATTATTGTGGCCAAGATAGACACAAAGCCCACGCCTACTACAGTAGTACAAGTTTATATGCCAACTAGCTCTGCGAAATTGAAGAAATGTATGATGATATAAAAGAAATTATTCAGATAGTGAAGGGAGACGAAAATTTAATAGTCATGGGTGACTGGAATTCGAGTGTAGGAAAAGGGAGAGAAGGAAACGTAGTAGGTGAATATGGATTGGGGCTAAGAAATGAAAGAGGAAGCCGCCTGGTAGAATTTTGCACAGAGCACAACTTAATTATAGCTAACACTTGGTTTAAGAATCATGATAGTAAGTTGTATACATGGAAGAACCCTGGAGATACTAAAAGGTATCAGATAGATTATATAATGGTAAGACAGAGATTTTGGAACCAGGTTTTAAATTGTAAGACATTTCCAGGGGCAGATGTGGACTCTGACCACAATCTATTGGTTATGAACTGTAGATTAAAACTGAAGAAACTGCAAAAAGGTGGGAATTTAATGAGATGGGACCTGGATAAACTGAAAGAACCAGAGGTTGTACAGAGTTTTAGGGAGAGCATAAGGGAACAATTGACAGGAATGGGGGAAAGAAATACAGTAGAAGAAGAATGGGTAGCTTTGAGGGATGAAGTAGTGAAGGCAGCAAAGGATCAAGTAGGTAAAAAGACCAGGGCTCTCAGAAATCCTTGGGTAACAGAAGAAATATTGAATTTAATTGATGAAAGGAGAAAATATAAAAATGCAGTTAATGAAGCAGGCAAAAAGGAATACAAACGTCTCAAAAATGAGATCGACAGGAAGTGCAAAATGGCTAAGCAGGGATGGCTAGAGGACAAATGTAAGGATGTAGAGGCTTATCTCACTAGGGGTAAGATAGATACTGCCTACAGGAAAATTAAAGAGACCTTTGGAGATAAGAGAACCACTTGTATGAACATCAAGAGCTCAGATGGACACCCAGTTCTAAGCAAAGAAGGGAAAGCAGAAAGGTGGAAGGAGTATATAGAGGGTCTATACAAGGGCGATGTACTTGAGGACAATATTATGGAAATGGAAGAGGATGTAGATGAAGATGAAATGGGAGATACTATACTGCGTGAAGAGTTTGACAGAGCACTGAAAGACCTGAGTCGAAACAAGGCCCCCGGAGTAGACAACATTCCATTGGAACTACTGACGGCCTTGGGAGAGCCAGTCCTGACAAAACTCTACCATCTGGTAAGCAAGATGTATGAAACAGGCGAAATACCCTCAGACTTCAAGAAGAATATAATAATTCCAATCCCAAAGAAAGCAGGTGTTGACAGATGTGAAAATTACCGAACAATCAGTTTAATAAGTCACAGCTGCAAAATACTAACACGAATTATTTACAGACGAATGGAAAAACTAGTAGAAGCCGACCTCGGGGAAGATCAGTTTGGATTCCGTAGAAATACTGGAACACGTGAGGCAATACTGACCTTACGACTTATCTTAGAAGAAAGATTAAGGAAAGGCAAACCTACATTTCTAGCATTTGTAGACTTAGAGAAAGCTTTTGACAATGTTGACTGGAATACTCTCTTTCAAATTTTAAAGGTGGCAGGGGTAAAATACAGGGAGCGAAAGGCTATTTACAATTTGTACAGAAACCAGATGGCAGTTATAAGAGTCGAGGGACATGAAAGGGAGGCAGTGGTTGGGAAGGGAGTAAGACAGGGTTGTAGCCTCTCCCCGATGTTATTCAATCTGTATATCGAGCAAGCAGTAAAGGAAACAAAAGAAAAATTCGGAGTAGGTATTAAAATCCATGGAGAAGAAATAAAAACCTTGAGGTTTGCCGATGACATTGTAATTCTGTCAGAGACAGCAAAGGACCTGGAAGTGCAGTTGAACGGAATGGACAGTGTCTTGAAAGGAGGATATAAGATGAACATCAACAAAAGCAAAACGAGGATAATGGAATGTAGTCGAATTAAGTCGGGTGATGCTGAGGGAATTAGATTAGGAAATGAGACACTTAAAGTAGTAAAGGAGTTTTGCTATTTGGGGAGCAAAATAACTGATGATGGTCGAAGTAGAGAGGATATAAAATGTAGACTGGCAATGGCAAGGAAAGCGTTTCTGAAGAAGAGAAATTTGTTAACATCGAGTATAGATTTAAGTGTCAGGAAGTCATTTCTGAAAGTATTTGTATGGAGTGTAGCCATGTATGGAAGTGAAACATGGACGGTAAATAGTTTGGACAAGAAGAGAATAGAAGCTTTCGAAATGTGGTGCTACAGAAGAATGCTGAAGATTAGATGGGTAGATCACATAACTAATGAGGAAGTATTGAATAGGATTCGGGAGAAGAGAAGTTTGTGGCACAACTTGACCAGAAGAAGGGATCGGTTAGTAGGACATGTTCTGAGGCATCAAGGGATCACCAATTTAGTATTGGAGGGCAGCGTGGAGGGTAAAAATCGTAGGGGGAGACCAAGAGATGAATACGCTAAGCAGATTCAGAAGGATGTAGGTTGCAGTAGGTACTGGGAGATGAAGAAGCTTGCACAGGATAGAGTAGCATGGAGAGCTGCATCAAACCAGTCTCAGGACTGAAGACCACAACAACAACTCCTACTACCGTTCTTGAATATTGGCGTGACCTGCGCAACTTTCCAGTCTTTGGGTACGGATCTTTCGTCGAGCGAACGGTTGTATACGATTGTCAAGTAAGGAGCTAATGCATCAGCAAACTCTAAAAGGAACCTAGTTCGTATACAGTCTGGACCAGAAGACTTGCTTTTGTTAAGTGATTTAAGTTGCTTCACTACTCCGAGCATATTTACTTCTACGTTACTCATGTTGGCAGCTGTTCTTGACTCGAATTCTGGAATATGTACTTCGTCTTCTTTTGTGAAGACATTTCGGAAGGCTGTAATCAGTAACTCTACTTTGGCAGCACTGTTTTCAATAGTATCTCCATTGCTATCGCGCAGAGAATGCATTGATTGGCTATTGACGCTAACATACTTCACATACGACCAGAATCTCTTTGGATTTTCTGCTAGGTTTCGAGACAAAATTTCGTTGTGGAAACTGGTATAGGCATCTCGCATTGAATTCCATGCAAAATTTCGAACTACTGTAAAAGATCGCCAATCTTGAGGATTCTGCATCTGTTTAAATTTGGCATATTTGTTTCGTTGTTTCTGCAACAGTGTTCTGACCCGTTTTGTGTACCAAAGAGGATCAGCTCCGTCTTTTGTTAATTTATTTGGTATAAATCTCTCAATTGGTGCCGATACTATTTCTCTGAATTCAAGCCACATCTGGTTTACACTTATATCATTAATTTCGAAGAAGTGGAGATAGTCTCTCAGGAAGGCGTTAGTGAATTTTTATCTGCTTTTTTGAATAGGTATATTTTTCGTTTATTTTTGGAGGATTTGGGGGTTACAATATTCAGTCTCGCTACGACAATCCTGTGTTCACTAATCACTGTATTCGGTTTGATGCTCGTTATTAACTCAGGATTATTTGTTGCTAAGAGGTCAAGTTTTCACAACCGTTTACTATTCGCGTGGGCTCATGAACTAACTGCTCGAAATAATTTTCAGAGAACACGTTGAGCACAATTTCGGATGATTTCTTATGAGTAGCTCCGGAATTAAACGTATATTTTCGCCAACATATCGAGGGTAAATTAAAGTCACCACCATGTATAATTCGGCTGAAATCATTCCAGGAGTTTAGGATGAGCTTCCTAGACGCGGCTTTACTCTCGTACACACATGTCAAATATATTTCACATATATTTAACATATTTCACACGTATCTATACACATTTTCATCTCTATCTCTAGCGAACTTCGTCCTGCAGTTTGATTTTCACGCAGCTCAATGTTTATGACATTGGATCTCCTTAACTACATGTCGTACAATAGTATATTTTTGTAGGTATATTCAGATGCATGTGAAGATACTGTCTGCGAAATACGTTGCGAATAGAGATAGTAGTAAAGAAATAATTAATAAAAACGTCATGCATGATGAGACGGTTTTTCAAGCCTCCTGTTGTTTATGATATCATATATCCTAAGCTATGTGTGGTACAATGATACAAGGTACGTCCAGTAAGCAGGGCAACACATTTTTTGCTGAAAGCAGGTTGATTTTATTCGGGGTCCCAGTATTCTACATTATTCCCCAGCCTTTTAGCTACGAAACCCTATTTCTCTAAATAATCTCTGTTAAGTGCGACGGCGGAGTGCATCTTTCATTGGGCAAAACCGATGGAAATCGGAAGGTGCCAGATCCAGGCTGTGCGATGCATGAGGAACAACAGTCCAATGAGATATTGTGAGCCCCTCTCGTGTGCGCAGACTTGCGTGAGGCTTTCCGTCGTAATAGTGACTGAGAAGTACGTTTGCATTTATCTGGCGAAGAACACGCTGAAATCCCAACATTGCAGCAGGCACAGCTGCGTGTGGCCCGCCACCACGCGAGAGGTAGAACTAGTTTGTGCGAAGTTGTTGCGATGATGGCAGACTCGTCGACCAACGAGTTCAAATGGTTCAAATGGCTCTGAGCACTATGGGACTTAACTTCTAAGGTCATCAGTCCCCTAGAACTTAGAACTACTGAAACCTAACTAATCTGACATCACACACATCCATGCCCGAGGCAGGATTCGCACCTGCGACCGTAGCGGTCGCGCGGTTCCAGACTGTAGCGCCTAGAACCGCTCGGCCACCGCGGCCGGCGAAAATGACTGTCTGTATGGCTCCGTATGATCCCTAATTTCTCGGTTCTTATCTGGCCGGCCGACCAACGAGTCACCGTGATCTTGTTCATTGCCAGGTCTCCGTAGACATTTTAATGCGCATATGAATATCTATGATACTCTGGTTTTCCGCCAATAACCGCTTCTGCTTGGAACGCATCTCCGTTACAGACGCCATTTTCATGGCTACGTACAGCACCACCACCCATCGCAACTTCACAAAACTACAGGAACTGAAGTGTCAATATTTCACCATGTCCCAACAAAATCCCACATTTTTTCAACCGAAACTGGCATGACAAAGAGAGAAATATGACGCATTACTCACCTAACGTCCCTCGTATAATTTTGCTGGTATATTCAGTGGTAGACGTGAATACTCTCTGAAAATGTTTCGCGAGCACAGGTAATAGCAAAGAATTAATTAATTCAAACGCAATGTTCCATGCTGAAGTTTTAGTACATCATTTCCGGCGGGGGGGGATTGTCAGTGAGAAGAAGTTCTGTAAAGGTTTGAAATTGTGTCGTGGGCTACACTGATTTTTAACCCTCGCCTCCACCCATTTTATAGGTAAATGGTTCTTACCCTCACAGCGATTATCTCCAGACAGTAAATGATATGTGTACCAATGGCTGAAACCGGTCCAGTGAATGATATGCTACACGATTCGCTATATTCCTATTAACTCAAGTTACCATGCAAAACAGAATACACAAATTGACGCATTTGTGTTGTTAGTATACATTAGTAGTCTCGTGCCATTAATGTTGTACATACCTTGCGCAACCACAGAAGCAGCTTTGAAAGGCTGTTCCTAGCTGCATGGATTAACATGCTAAACTTCATTATCTACCGTAATATCCAAGTAAATACAGCTTTTCTTTCATGGGACTAATATAATTTTAAGGGCCAACGATAACTGATGGGCCGGCCGGAGTGGCCGTGCGGTTCTAGGCGCTACAGTCTGGAGCCGAGCGACCGCTACGGTCGCAGGTTCAAATCCTGCCTCGGGCATGGATGTGTGTGATGTCCTTAGGTTAGTTAGGTTTAATTAGTTCTAAGTTCTAGGCGACTGATGACCTCAGAAGTTAAGTCGCATAGTGCTAAGAGCTATTTTTGACAACTGATGAAATGGAAATCGGTGTGGGCTTGCAACAACTTAAGTGAAGAAATTAGATGCGCATTTTTATCCCGTTAATGAACTTTTCCATAAGTTATTGATCTGTTATTTCCTGTATCGCTTATTTAATAAAACACAGTTTCAGGATCTTATCGCATTGTCATGTTAGTGAGATGAATCCTTGCAAATTGTTCTCAGCTTCAGTAAAACAAGTAATTTTCAACGTGGCAGCAATGGAAGTGCAGATGTCACTTAAAACTCTCTACTGATGACACACTCCTGTACGGTTTTATAGGGGAACGAGTCGATAGTTAGGAAGCGACCGCAACGCCACCGTCATACTCGCAGAATTTTAGGAGGAAATGAGGCACTGACGTAACTAAAGTATGCAGTTCTCAACATTGGACTCCTACTCCCTCCGTTTTTATCTCTACTACAAGTGGGGCATCGCATGCCGTCACTTCTAGCCACTCAGTTTAATATGCAAATCAGATTCACTTTCGTCATTAGCCACATTTATTAGAAGAACAGGCAATGTTAGCTCTCTAATCAGAGGTACCCCGACAAGTTGCAGAGCTCTCTTCTGAGACTCTATGTGCACTTGCGTCGAGTGAGAATTCGGTGCCCTTAGTATCACAGGCGCGATGGTAGTTAAAGTATATCGCCCGAGCGTGGCCATGTTGACAGCGGTCCGGGCCACGAGCAATAACGCACGTCTATGCGCGAGGCGCCAGCCGGCCACGACGAGTTGCAGATAACACATTTATGTTCGTCTCGCGCTTGCGCAGCTACAAATTTGAAGATCCTTTACAGACAGTGCGAACACTACCGCGGATTCATTACGCCAGTAATTTCACGGACCTGGAGACATTCTGCTAATCTCGTAAAGCGACGCGGAAGGTCGTCCGCCCTGCGCAGCTGCTCCGTACACGGGCAAACACACACAGACACGCGCAAACACGCGCGTGCGCACGCGTGCCTATATTGTCCGCTATAAACGGCTTTAAAAAAAAAAGAAAACGCGTCCCGCTGGCCAGTGGCGATTCCGAAAGAATGCAAGGAAGGCAGTAATTAGAATTGATAGCACCGGCAGAGAGGACACAGTCGCGGGACTGGCCTACGCTACCTGCGATTGAGCCGAGTCGTAAAAGTCATCCTCCGAACTGCAGCGGTCTGAAATACGGTGACCGCTGTTGCAAATTGCATTCCTGGCCGGTTGGCGAGGATAAAACTGGCGCCACGCGCCCTCGTCAGCTGTCGTCGCCGCTGTAAAAGCCACGCCGGCGGACGGAGTTTATAGATCGCGGCCGCTGCTTATCTCGGGAATATTTCGGCCGTCCCTGCGGCCGTTGTCCCGCCGCCATTACGCTTTTTTCACGCTTATTGTTTCCTCCCGTGCCATTCGTTTCCTCTTCTTTTACTAGCGGCCACCACCCTCTGCGCAGATAGTGACCGCCACCTGCCGTCAACAAACAAGAGGCGACCCTCGTCTCTCCCACTTTACGAGCTGAGTTGTTCAACGTTTGAGGCGCCTAGACAAAGGACTGTGGCATCCTGCATCAAGTCACATACACCGCGGCCCACGAGAAAGACAAGCCGTGGCACGTAAGTCACAGCACGAGTGCCAGCAGCTGTCTCCGGTGAGGAGCGAGTAACTATTTCAGACGAGCTTAACAATTCTCGATTGCGCGTTTAAATGCTCGCAAGCTCTCGATGGAACACGGCAAAGTTAAGACGCTTAGCGAGTACCTTTCCAGTTATATGTTCATTTACCGTGCGCCCTGCACGGAACCGAGGGTTCGCGAAGTGTGTCGGACAAGCCGACTAGTGTGAAGTTACAAGTTCGTTGCGAGGTCTGTATTTCTCGTGGGCCCCGACATAGACACACATGGTATTCACCACCTAACAATAGGAACCTTAGATCTTGAATAAGCCAGCCGCGGTGGCCGAGCGGTTCTAGGCGCTTCAGTCCGGAACCGCGCGACTGCTAAGGTCGCAGGTTCGAATCCTGCCTCGGGCATGGATGTGTGTGATGTCCTTAGGTTAGTTAGGTTTAAGTAGTTCTAAGTTCTAGGGGACTGATGACCTCAGATGTTAAGTCCCATAGTGCTCAGAGCCATTTGAACCATTTTTGAACCTTGAATAATATTTTTAAAGCTGTTGTGAAGAGCTATACATACACATCTCCATCCATATTCCTCAAGCCACATTATGATGTGTGGCGGAGTGTGCTCTGTGTACAACTGCCACTTCCTCCATTCGCTGCTGTGGTCGCGAATGGTTCGCGGGAAGAACGATTGTTGGTAAGCCTCCGTATGAACTCTAATCTCACTAGTTTCACCTGCATTGCCTATTCACCAAATATTCGTAGGAGGGACCAATATACAGGGTGGTCCATTGATCGTGACCGGGCCAAATATCTCACGAAATAAGCGTCAAACGAAAAAACTACGAAGAACGGAACTTGTCCAGATTGAAGGGGGAAACCAGTTGGCGCTGCCATAGGTCAAACGGATATCTACCGCGTTTTTATAATAGGAACCCCCATTTTTTGTTACATATTCGTGTAGTAAGAAAAGAAATATGAATGTTTTAGTTGGACCACTTTTTTGGCTTTGTGATGGATGGCGCTGTAATAGTCACAAACATATGGCTCGCAATTTTAGACGAACAGTTGGTAACAGGTAGGTATTTTAAATTAAAATATAGAACGTAGGTACGTTTGAACATTTTATTTCGGTTGTTACAATGTGATACATGTACCTTTGTGGACTTATCATTTCTGAGAACGCAAGCTCTTACAGCGTGATTACCTGTAAATACCACATTAATGCAATAAATGCTCAAAACGATGTCTGTCAGCCTCAATGCATTTGGCAATACGTGTAACGACATTCCTCTCCACAGCGAGTACTTCGCCGTCCGTAATGTTCGCACACGCATTCACAATGCTCTGACGCATGTTGTCAGGCGTTGTCGGTGGATCACGATAGTAAATATCCTTCAACTTTCCCTGTTGTGGGTTGGAAGGAGAGCCAACACCGGGTACTAGAGGAAGCCGAAAGGCACGCGTTTTAGCTCACGCAGGCTGGCGTGAGGTCTGGAACAGGACAAGGAATTTAGACTTTAGAAAAACGGACATAGCTGGTGGAATACTTAACTTTAATCCATTAATGATGAGCGTCGCTCTTGACGGTACATGATTACAGTATCAATAGTAACTGGTAATGGCGCCTTGCTAGGTCGTAGCACATGACGTAGCTGAAGGCTATGCTAACTATCGTCTCGGCAAATGAGAGCGTATTTTGACAGTGAACCATCGCTAGCAAAGTCGGTTGTACAACTGGGGCGAGTGCTAGGAAGTCTCTCTAGACCTGCCGTGTGGCGGCGCTCGGTCTGCAATCACTGATAGTGGCGACACGCGGGTCCGACGTATACAAACGGACCGCGGCCGATTTAAAGGCTACCACCTAGCAAATGTGGTGTCTGGCGGGGACACCACATTCCCCACAGAAAGAAATCCGGAGACGTCAGATCCGGTGAACGTGCGGGCCATGGTATGGTGCTTCGATGACCAATCCACCTGTCATGAAATATGCCATTCAATACCGCTTCAATCGCACGCGAGCTATGTGCCGGACATACATCATGTTCGAAGTACATCGCCATTCTGTCATGCAGTGAAACACCCTGTAGTAACATCGGTACAACATTACGTAGGAAATCACCATACATTGCACCATTTAGATTGCCATCGATAAAATGGGAGCCAATTATCCTTCCTCCCATAACGCTGCACCATACATTAACCCGCCAAGGGTGCTGATGTTCTACTTGTCGCAGCCATCGTGGATTTTCGGTTGCCCAATAGTGCATATTATGCCGGTCTACGTTACCGCTGTTGGTAAATGACGCTTCGCCGCTATATAGAACGAGTGCAAAAAATCTGTCATCGTCCCGTAATTTCTCTTGTGCCCAGTGGCAGAACTGTACACGACGTTCAAATTCGTCGCCATGCAATTCCTGGTGCACTGAAATATGGTACGGGTGCAGTCGATGTTGATGTAGCATTCTCAACATCGACGTTTTTGAAATTCCCGATTCTCGCCCAATTTGTCTGCTGCTGATGTGCGGATTAACCGCGACAGAAGCTAAAACAACTACTTGGGCATCATCATTTGTTGCAGGTCGTGGTTGTCGTTTCACGTGTGACTGAACACTTCCTGTTTCCTTAAATAACGTAACTATCCGGCGAACGATCCGGACACTTGGATGATGTCGTCCAGGATACCGAGCAGCATACATAGCACACGCCCGTTGGGCAGCGCGCTCCATTCATAGTTGTCGACTGTGTATGACTTGGGAATCATACAGTTTGTTTACAAAATGGAAGGGCGGAAAATTGCTACGTCACGTCCTTTAAAACGTACATTTCCTCCCTGTTCAGTTTAAATATCGTGCTCGTAAATAAACGAGAAGACGGTGCAATTTCATAAACTCACCGAATGTATGAAGTTTATTTCCCAATTATGATTCTTACGGTAATTATGGTATTGAGCAAATCTTAGTCTGAGATGAATATATGTGCATAAAGTTTAACTATCTAGCAAATTTCGTTATTATTTATTAAATGTTTGTTTTTCCATTTAAATTTTTGACTGTGTGCATAGTAAAATACTTCTATAGATACTTAATGAATAGATGCCTTTTATTTGTATTATAAATGATTTTCTTGTCACCTAAAATAACATAATTGGATGCTTGATTTAACCCAGTGCTACAACGTTAGCCATTCTTACAGTCCTTGGTCACACACTGATAGAAACGGAAGGTGTTACAGCGTGAACACATTGGACGAGCGCTAACTGATAATCCACTGTTTCTGTGTCTGTATGATATGTTGATTGAAGTTTGACTATAATCTCATCCTTATGTCCCATCATTTTCAGTGTTTTTAATACAGAAAAAGTCCTTCCAACAGACGAAAAATGGTTTGAGTACATTATGGCTACTGGGAGAGTCTAAGATTGCGGAAACTTTTCAGGTGGAGATCAAATGGTTCAAATGGCTCTGAGCACTATGGGACTTAACATCTGAGGTCATCAGTCTGGAACCGCGCGACCGCTACGGTCGCAGGTTCGAATCCTCCCTCAGACATGGATGTGTGTGATGTTCTTAGATTAGTTACGTTTAAGTACTTCTAAGTTCTAGGGGACTGATGACCTCAGATGTTAAGCCCCATAGTGCTCTGAGCCATTTGAACCAAGTACCTTAGACAACAGAGACTTGCATGATGTACAGTCAGACCCAACTGGGACACTGAGAGGAAATTTGTGGTCTTCAGTGATGAGCTTTGCATTTGTTTGTTCGGTGATATCGACATCGACGTGTCAGCAGACGATCATGTGGAACGTCACAAGAAGCAACGATTCTCGAGACTCACACCTCTCCAAATTCTTAGAATTGAAGTATGTGGAGCCACTGAATCTGAAAACAGGACTGATTTGGTAATTGTTGAAGGAAGGCAAAATGCTTGCTGTAGCAAGAATGTCAAATCATGTAGTCAAAACCTTCATGATCAGTTTACTAAATGGTATATTCCAGCAGGATAATGCTAGACCTCACATAGCGTTTCACACCACAAACGCCTTGGTGAGTGTTCGGATATCTGACTAGTCTATCATGTCCCCAGATTTGTTACCCTTACAAGGGGAGGCCGGCAATTGTGAAATTCAGATTCGATTCATACTGCGCATAATAAAAGCTCGTGGCCAGAGGTGTAATGTGGCAAAGCACCAAGATGCACTTCTCAGCCATTGTCGAGAAAATCGACAGTTAAAAGAAACCGTTGCGGTGAAATACTCTCTACGATAACAACTTTCTACAGCGTCGTGGTGCAACGGTAAGCGCTCGGGTTCGTAATCCGAAGGTCGCCGGATCGAATCTCGCGCCATGCAACCTTTTTTTTTTTAGTATTCGTTTTTTGTAATTCAAATATATAATTCCCGGAAATCAGTTGCAACAATTATGCATATAATAAATTGTTGAAAGTCGTTTGTCGTGGAAAAACTGGTGACTTCGAACATCATTATGTTTTCCGTAAACAAAGTTGTATTTCACAAATGTTATTAATTGTCTTCGTAATGTTAACCACGTTTAGTTAACGGAAGACGTAGAAACGATATTCCGAAACGAATACGTGTAGCGTAAGTCAAACGTTCGAATTAGAATAGAGACCCCACGAACACAAACTTGCTGTGGCAGGTATGAAATGTAAACTCCGTTACTCGCTCGTTACACTTGAAGGACAGATGTTGAATTGGCCGAAACGAGCCGCCGCATAACAGCGTAGTTGCGTGCTAACTTCGAAAGAAGGTAGATGCGGTCCCTAGCGCAACTTATAACATCGTCGAAAATCAGTGCGGACGGGAGAGCTTTGGTACACACTGTTAAACAAACGGAAAAATGGAGGCGGTACAATTGGAGAGCGATCCGCCTTCACCAACATGCATAAGCAATACATTAAATATATATATATATATATATATATATATATATGTGTGTGTGTGTGTGTATATATATATATATATATATATATATATATATATACACATATATATATATATATTTGAATTACAAAAAAATAATAATAAAAATAAATTGCATGGCGCGAGATTCGATCCGGCGACCTTCGGATTACGGACTCCAGCGCTTACCGCTGCGCCACGACGCTGGAGGAAATCATTAAGCGTAGAGAGTATTTCACCGCAAAAGTTTCTTTTAACTGTCGATTTTCTCGACAACGGCTGAGAAGTGCATCTTGGTGCTTTGCCACATTACACCTCTGGCCATGAGCTTTTATTATGCGCAGTATGAATCGAATCTGAATTTCACAATTGCCGGCCTCCCCTTGTTAGAGCACATCTTGAATAACTTCATATCATCTCTCAGCCAGAAATCCTCGAGAACTGGTACCGCTTGTGGCTCAACCATAGCAATAAATTCCTCAAGATTACATTCTGAGGCTGTGTGCTTTCATGCCACAACGAATAAATGGGTATGTACGTACCTGTGGGGTGCATACGATATGGGGTCTTCTTGCCAGTTTACAAGTTCCTAAGTCATCACACCTCTCAGTTTCTCTGGTCTATGATACAAATATTTGCGTTCCTGCCCTTTTGACAAATTTGTATAAACACCACAGCTGTCGAACGAGGGTTTTGTAAGCTACCTTCTTCGTGGGTGAACTAAACATCCTCAGGATTCTTCCAATGGAGCTAAGCTGTACGCTGTCTCCTGTACCCCCTCATCTGTTCACTTTTTTCTTTCATCTCTTTTGCTGTCTCTTGTACTTGCCTTCTTGAATTGTTTCGCCTTGTAAGCCTTCCCTCTTCATAATTTTGTTTCTATATTTCGTTCTGCGTTTATTAACTTTCCTGCTGGATCTGTGTGGTGTCACCGCCAGACACCACACTTGCTAGGTGGTAGCTTTAAATCGGCCGCGGTCCATTAGTACATGTCGGACCCGCGTGTCGCCACTGTCAGTAATTGCAGGCCGAGCGCCACCACACGGCAGGTCTAGAGAGACGTACTAGGACTCGCCCCAGTTGTACGACGACTTTGCTAGCGACTACACTGACGAAGCTTTTCTCTCATTTGCCGAGAGACAGTTAGAATAGCCTTCAGCTAAGTCCATGGCTACGACCTAGCAAGGCGCCATTAACCATTTCTAGAGAGAGTCTCACTTGTATCATCAAGAATGCTGTATACAAATGATGGATTAAAGTTAAGTATTCCAGCAGCTACGTACTTTTCTTTATAGCATTCATTACATATCCTGTTTCAGACCTAAGCAAGCCTGCTTGAATTTAACGCGTGCATTTCGGCTACTTCCGAGTGGCGTGGCTGTCTTGATACGCCACAACAATCTGCATGCATTTTCTAAGCCATATGGATTTTCATTTTAGTTTTTCAAAATATAGCACTTCCTTTTTTTTCAATCTGCTAGGACTAATTCTTTTAATGTACCCGTGTAACACTAGTCTTCTTTTACATGTTTGTATACTGCTGTATTATTTCTTCATTTAAATGCGTATGTTCTTTTTTTATTTCCTAGTATCCTTATCTTCTTTGTAGTGCTTCCCGCTTTGGCGGACACTGTGAAAGTTGGTTGTTACGTTATTATATTGGCAAAATACCTTCAAATAAGGGTTATCTGCTAGATCTGTTATTCGGGAAGTAAGTCGGTGAAAGAAATACCTTTGTTAACTCGGAAATATCTCTCTGCCTTTTCATTACTTTCTCGTGTCAGCTTCCTTACCTGTTGCTTAGTGATCAGCAAGAAACAACTAAATCATGGCTCAGTGAAACTGTAATTTAATTTTGCGCACTGGAATAACGACTTACAACCAAACCGATGGTAGAAAGTGACGTGGTGGAGTGCATATAACATCTGGACGCAATGCACAAGATTCAATTTTGACGTGATTGATTGCTGAAAGTCCACTCTTTCTCATAATGCAAGTTATGGTATGAGAAAGGTCTCGGGAATGTTCGGGAAACTTTTGTAGATGCGGAGAAATGCTCCCATAATTTACGATGATAGTATTTTATTTCTTAAGACAAAGTCATATTATTCAACATGTATTTTATAACTACAATCAGAAAATTTACTGCGAATGGCCTCCGCAGCCCACAATAGTTTAAGATTCAGTTAAAAATGTAAAAACAGTACATTTAATAGGTAGGAACTGAGGTAATTGTTTGTGATAAAAGAAAACATGTTACTCTCCCTCGTTCATCGCAGATACACATGGAAAACAGATTTTCCTATTAACTACTACACACTACGGCATAGCAGTGGTGCCAGAGTAAGGAAGTAGCTCTGTGTAATAGAGAACTAAAAGTCCTACACTCTTATCCAGAATTACCGTAAAACGGAATAACCATAAAACGTTTCCCTAACATAACTGAGCTAAAGTAAATTTAATCGGAAACGAGAAATCACAAAACTAACATAATCTAATATCTTCTTCCCAATATCAGGCGTAGTGACCGAGCGGTTCTAGGCGCTAGTCTGGAACCGCGCGACCGCTACGGTCGCAGATTCGAATCCTGCCTCGGGCATGGATGTGTGTGACGTCCTTAGGTTAGTTAAGTTTAAGTACTTCTAAGTTCTAGGGGACTGATGACCTCAGAAGTTAAGTCCCAAAGTGCTCAGAGCCATTTGAACCAATATCAGGCAGAAGTGCTTGGTAAGCTCGTCTGAACGTTTACCCAGTTCAACTAGAACCGATTCGTAAAAACCCCAGCTAGAGCAACGATTCCTCTGCTCATAAATGGTAGGGGAGAGATTCATTAAGTCTGAAGTAACCAACCAAACTCTTTCGCTCCCGTCCTAAGTTTTTCCTCCTTGTGCAATCCTATCTCCTTCTCTGTCGTGTCCTCCACCACCACGCAGTACACAGAACGGTTACCCTGTTCGAATAATAGAGGGGATGGATTCGTTGGATTAGAAATGTCTAACCACTCTATCGCTCCAGTCTTCGCGTTTTGCTGTCTCTGTCCCTGCTCCTTCTGTATCGTATCTAAGAACACGTTGACTAGAAACGATCCCTCTGTTTAAAAAATAGTGCGGGAAGAGATTCGTTAGGTTTAAAACTCCTAACTAACTTTCTCGCCTCATGCCTGTTATGTCCCATTCCCTTCCCTGCTTCCATGTTACGATAATTTTCAAATATCCACATACTCATTCAACGACAGACACTAATTAAATATGTGTTAAAGGCAATTAAAATAGCATCCATAGGAATAAATGAAATAAAACACCTTGCTTGGTCCACCTTCTCCCCAGACGTTTTAGTACAATCTTGCGAGGGTAAGTATTTCGCGTATCAGGTTCGATAACGGCACAATAAACATGACTCGCAAGTGAAAAATTTAGTCAAGTTATAAGAAACGAACTGATGGGTACACTCCAATTGCATATGATGGACACTTGCTCGTTCTGTTCCTCTCGTCACAATGTCTTTTAACCCAAAAGAAGAAAACTCAAATATATCAGACCCATGCCAATTGTGTTTTTAAATATTTTAACTTCTTGTAAATTTGGTATCCGAACTGAAAATGGGGAACTAATTAGACATCTTCCGTAATAATCTGAAAAATAAATATCACAATCGATAACCAGTGTAACAAAGCCAGACACCATCAATCCAGTGTAGATAGCACGAAGGAATATGTGTCAAGTTAGCACTACGATGTCTGACATGGACCACGGCATAAACGTTTTTAGAAATATTGATTTTTGCCAAGATATTTCAACTGATTTGGTAGATGTAAAGCGTAAAACTTTTTGCTACAGTCGTAGTTCTGGATGACTATCCAAATGACGAAAGAAACGAAATTCTGTTGTAGACATCAATCATTCTGTTGTTGGCTCAGTATAGATTTTCCCCCCAGAATAAAACTACATGGAGTCCAATTCTAGACCACCGGGTGAGCATGCGATACGTCACTCCCTTCTAAATTGGTCAGTCGTTTCGCTCCGGAAACCTATGAAACTCTGTTTCTAAAGTAATTCACCGAGATTATATGTTCCTTTGGTCTCATATAGCTTTACCTTACATACCTCTATTCTTGATTACGTAGCGGCGGTATAACGCGAGACAAAGCTTAAGCGCCCGAGAAATCTGAAACAGCATCAAAGCCAGAGAATTTTTAA
The DNA here is from genome assembly GCF_023864275.1 of Schistocerca cancellata. Lineage (NCBI taxonomy): Eukaryota > Metazoa > Arthropoda > Insecta > Orthoptera > Acrididae > Schistocerca > Schistocerca cancellata. Next base: position 94,871,454 of record NC_064629.1, on the reverse strand, counting down.
GGACTCGCCAGAGTGGCACTGAAGGTGTAATATTAACAGAGACAGCGTCTCCGGTTGTTCACTGAAAGATGGCGGACTTTCTGCGTCATACAATTTAATTATAGCAGCGAAAAAGATCTCTCAAGCTATTTTTACACTTTTGAGGATGTGTCCTCGCAACTTTATTGAAATTACTCCTCGGATATTAGCACTCGCAGCACTGTTGCTTTCATTTTTTGACGCGGATGAGCTTGCGAAATAATCCCTCGCTAATATCAACGACGCAGACACAGAACTCCGAACTGTAGTCTTATGGGAATTCAAATCCGCTTATTACACAAACAACTCTTCTTTTTACTGCCCAAACACGTCTCGGACCTTTGTGCCTTCGTCATTTGGAGCTTTTACACAGATCTGTAAAATACAACACGTCTTAAGTAAATGAAAATTAGGCCTAAAATATTTTCTGTCTATTGTGATTATTACTTTATTAGACTGATAGGTTCTGTAGGACTATGCAAACATTATTATATAGCTTGCCATTTGCAATCGTGTTTCTGTGACGTTAGTTGGCAAATTAGCAATTATTTTATCTTTGAGTGCAATTTTATTGCCTTACAATATTTCGCTACAAAATTCTGTTGTTGATTACAGTTCCTTTCTTGGTTCCTGGTAAGATTTTGATACAAGCTGTGGCAGTATTTTAGAATTTTTTTTGTCAACTTTAGTTGGGGGATGACTGGACTATTAAGTGGTCATAACTGTTCTATGTGAGCACAAGTTTTTTTTTAATTTTCTACACTATTTTCCTATCTGTACTGGCTGTCAAAGTTGCAAGTACGTTGCTGTTCACTGATCTGTTGATGGTGTTGGTGGTATGTACAGGGCGCACAACAGCGAGGTCATCAGCGCCCGCACTCAGAATACAAATACGGTTATGAGTTGCTAGAAGCACGCAACAAAATGTAAATTAGAAAATGTAATCCGCAGTAAACACCGTATGCGTCAAGGCACTGTGTGAGTAAAATACATAGACAATAACCATACAACATGTCAAATAGTGGAGCAAGGAACTGTGCCTATACGATAAACAGGAAAAAATGATAAAGCAACCACCCTAGAAACACATTACAGACTTCTACCTAAGACACCACTGAGAAGACCAGACATCATACAGAATCTTAAAACACGAACCCCGTTCGATCCATCATCACCTAAGATAGAGGGCAGATAAGTTCAGAAATCTTAACTTCCAAGCAGACATTCTTGGCTGCTTCATCTACTGCTTCATTACCCTGAATGCCCACATACCCTGGTATCCAGCAGACTGATACATCCTTTCTCTCCCTCTGTAAGTGGGAAAGGGTGTCGTGGATAAGCTGAAGATTCTTTTCGGCTGGAAATATGTGAGCGATAGCCTGATGGACAGTTAGGTGTCGGTGCAGATTATGAATTTGGTAGCAGGAAGGCACCGCATCTCCTCCAGTGCCATCAAGATCGCATATAACACAGCGTCATATACTTGAATGTACCTGGTAAGAGAATCGTGATTATAAAGTCTAGACATAACACTGCGTAGCCGATGGAATTACCCTGCTTAGATCCATCAGTGTAAACAACCACACAGTAACAGTGCTCGGCTAAAATTATCGATTGAAAAAAAGAGCCCGGAGTGAAAATCTTTTCACACTGACAGATCTAAAGTAATTCTGGGTCTCTGTATTAACCAGGGTGATCATCGACTCCAGCCTCGATGAAGTACCGAAATATTTTCTCCACTCAGTCCTGCCGCACGCGAATTCCAAATCGCCCCGTCCGTTGAAATAGCGCTCCATTGGAGGGTGAGAAACAGCATGGAATCCTTTGGAGTGAAGAGCATTATCTTAAGTTCGGATGGTCGAGCTGAGTCACGGCGGGATCACACAAACGCCTTGTAAAACTGAAGCAGACACGTTCGGTCTGCAACACGTGATCTGTGGCTTAGGCATTTTAACATATTCAGTTCCTTTAAATCTTTGGCCTTAATAGGATTCTGATGTGGTAACCACGTAAGGCATTAATCGATCGTGAGACCCAAAAACTTTTAAAATTAAGAACAGTGTCCCTCACTGTAAGAAGTGGCAGGTTACAAAGGTGACAAGAACGACTAAAATTAACACAAACACATTTCTCTGAGGAAAATTTAAAACCTGTACTATTTTTCCACTGCTACAGTCGCCATACTATAAGTTGCAACTGACGAATGGTCGTTTCAAGGTTGGAGGAGAATCAAAAGATGACAGTCGTCCAAAAACAATGAACATTGACCAATTGCCAATAGTTACATAAAACAGATCCTTGAGAGACACTGTTTTCTTGCTTGAAGCTTTCGGAACGAGCATCACCGATCCGATGTCAATCAAATCGTGTGGAAGGAAAGTACCGTATGAAAATTGATAAACTACCTCTAAAGCCCCATTGGTGAAGCTGTCCCAGGATGTGATGCCTCTAAGTAGTAGCACAGGCCCTTTCGAGATCGAAGAAGACACTTACGAGGTACTGTATGCGTAGGAATGGTTGCTGGATTTCCACCTCCAGCAGGGTGAGGTGTTCAAGGGTTGAACGATATCTCCGAAACCCACACTGGGAGCCACTAGTGGGTCCCGCGGTTCTAGGACCCCAATCAGACGGCAGTTGACCATTCGTTGTAGTGTCTTTCCCACGCATGCAGTGAAGACCACGCTATGGTAACTACCATACAATATGTGCTCCTTCTCTGTAACACTTATATCTTTTAGACAATACGCTCTGTATTTTAATATGTACTTATTGCTCTGTTATAACCTTCACTGTATAGGCCTGAACATGACATAATGTATTGTCGAAACTGGTAGCCTAAAAATAACAATAAAACCTAAATAACGGCGATTGTTATTGTATTATTGGAAATTGACCATCCGTAGTCCCACACTCCAGACAGAAGATGGAGTTACATTTATAACGATTGTTTCGCAGTTCTTGTACCTAGACGCTGGCCGCAAATTCTAAGATTGCAGTGAGAATTAGGTCCTGACAGAGTGTAAGCTGCTGCAAAGGGATCTTAAAGTCAATGTTGGCCAGTTTTTCCAATTTGCGCATAACTTTGCTAACTTTCTGACATTTCTGAGACATACTTGAGTGGAAGTTACGCTTCTCGACCACGTGTATGCCCAAATTCTTACTTCGTCACGCCTAAGTGTAGGTAGTCTTGCATGATGCGATTTGAAATTTATTAGCTGAGAACCACTTCTGCAACTGAGCAAGCAGGTCACACATTTTTCTTTCCAGCAGAGCTCTTGAGTCCTCTGCCACTACAATCAATATGTCATCAACATAGGCTATTACTCCTGACGAGCGTTTTGATGCAGAGTTGTTAGCAATGCCTCAGGCGTAAGGTCCAAGAAAACTGATCGACATATGTAAGGTGTCAGACAAATCCAACACCTTCCATGAAAACCCTGACGTGATAAGCAAATCCAGTAATATGTCACATAGCCCCGAATAAATCGTGACATTAAATTAACCTAAGTAATACGAGTAACGAGTGAGCAAATGGAATACCACAGACTAACACAAGAATGCCTAAATGAATGTCATACCTTCCCACCGTGAGACAGACGCAGTTCCGAGGGGAGAAACGAGAACAGAAGCCGAGAGCAGAACAGTGTTAAGCTGGAAGGCCCTACGATATGGGACGGACACCCACGTCGCCAGCTAACCGCTAGGATCACACCCCAGCCGCAAGTTTTAGCGTGAGACTTTTTCGCGTCTCTGTTACGTCAGGACCACCCCCCAGCCCATGTTAAAAGACAGAGCCCTCCAGAAGAACAGTATAGATCTTACGATAACACTAAAAGGACCACACCAACTGCAAGTTTTAGCGTGAAACTTTTTCGCGTCTCTGTTACGTTGCAAACTTTAAAAACATTGCCGCACCACGAAAAGTATAACGTTTCTCATTGGATAGACAGAATTTTTGTAGGCAGAGCTTAAGGTTAACATTGAGACCCTGACTGGTCAGATGAAAACGCAGCTAGATAGTTTTTTTAAACCAACTTCGGTAAACTGTAGTAAGGAGAAGTTAGGAGAGAATTGCTTCTGAGACGGCGAGGTGAGCGGAGCTGTGCTGCCTGCCGCCCCCTGACGAACACCGACAAGGTAATGAACGCACGCGATGCCGCATAACAGTGCATAAAGCTTCACTCAGAACTGCAGAGGTCCCATCTGTTACACCCCCTTTTTGCGTAATACTAGTGTCGATCGTCAATTAAAGCTCATGGTGTTCACATTTGCCACCTGAAGTAAAAATCTGAAACGCGATGATTTTTCTGTTATACGGTTATTGAGAAGCCACATCAGCCACTGTAATTTACGACAAGTTACATAAGTAATCAAAGATAATTGAGGGTCACTGTAGACCACTTTGTTAGTTTTCTCTTTTGTGAAACTTAATTTAAACCTAGATTATAGATGTGATATGGCATAGGTCATCCTTCGATCCATTGTAGAACTTGGAAACCCACTCAGGGAATATTCGTTCACATTTTTGTTGAACGCAGTTGGTTTTTATCATCCTGTATTAAAACATTTCCTTTTATCAATAGTGAAATTTATAAACAATGTTTTGTGAGTAGAATAAAATTTCCAATGGTAAACTTAACTGCTTTTTCGACGTTATTTTACCAGCTAACTAAAAATAGGAAAGCCTTGAACCCCTTCCACTAAATTTAGTTAGTATTAAGATTCTTTTACAGGGAGTGCAGTGGAGCTGATGCTGAAATCATTAAGTATTTGGTTATATCATCGCCAGTCTCACTGAACTCTTCTGAACTCTACATGTCATGTGTGGTCTGACGTCTCCTTACCAGCAACAGGTCCCAGGTTCAAACTAGTCAATTCCCTAAAAAAACACGCTCAGAGCGTCGTTGCGCGAAAGTGGTAGGGAGACACGATATAGAACAACAGACACCACGCAGAATGTTAGACATACAGATTCTAGCGGACAGCTCTTAGTAATTCACCTCTACTTTACTGGTTGTTGCACCCAACGCTACAGTGTGACTTTCACAGTAATATAGGAAGCTCTGGTACAAACATTTTGGGACATGTAGTTGTCTCAAACGGGCAAACAATGCGGTTCATCACGAGTTGTCAAAAGCGCCCGCAGTGTCTACCATGATATCTACAACGTATTTGCTACTACAGTTGCCTTCATTGCTGAGAGCATTGCGTCGTATATTGATCTGCATCAGTTGGTAATGGCTGAGATTGTAGCACCCAGCTGCACACCAAGCGCCGCTGTACTTTACCCAGGGTGCTAAGAAGACAGATTGGTCTGTAGCTCTTAGGAACCGATAGACCTCTGTCCACTCTCTTCTGGATTATTACAACTCACTCAGACTTCCCCGACTGTATGAATATTTCCGTGTCTTAGTGCCTCATTCAACAAGTTTATGAATAAATGAGCTATTTTATTCTTTGCTGCTGTCAGTATCTCGTTATGAATGTAATCATGGCCGGCAGCTTCTACATTCTTTAGCTGAGTGCTAGCAGCTACAACTACTTCTTGTGCAAATCGTAGAACGACACTTGGGCTTTCATATGAGGTTCTTTTCTCACATGATATGCTAAGAACTATGGATGAAGGGCAACAGGCAGATTCTGTATTGCTAGATTTCTGGAAAGCGTTGGACACAGTGCCCAATTGCAGAATGTTAACGAAGGTACGAGCATATGGAATAACTTCACAGATATGTGAGTGGCTCGAAGACCTCTTAAGTAACATAACACAGTGTGGTGTCACCGCCGGACACCACACTTGCTAGGTGGTAGCCTTTAAATCGGCCGCGGTCCGCTAGTATACGACGGACCCGCGTGTCGCCACTGTCAGTGATTGCAGACCGAGCGCCGCCACATGGCAGGTCTAGAGAGACGTCCTAGCACTCGTCCCAGTCGTACAGCCGACTTTTCTAGCGAAGCTCCACTGACAAATACGCTCTCATTTGCCGAGACGATAGTTAGCATAGCCTTCCGCTACGTCATTTACTACGACCTAGCAAGGCGCCATTACCAGTGTATACTGAGATTGCACTTATGTATCATCAAGAGCGATGTACAACAATTATGGATTAAAGTTAACTATTCCAGAAGCTATGTACTATTTTTGGCTACTATAATTCCTTGTCATTTTCCAGATCTCACGCCAGCCTGCGTGAGCTTTAACGCGTGCATTTCGGCCTCCTCCAACAACACGGTGTTGGCTCTTCTCCCAACACATCACACAGTACGTTGGCCTCAACAGAGAGTGTTCATCCGAGACAAGGATATCGTCAGGAGTGCCCCAGGAAAGTGTGATAGGACCACTGTTGTTCTCTATGTACATAAATGATTTGGTGGACAGGGTGGACAGCAATCTGCGGTTGTTTGCTGATGATGCTGTGGTGTGCAGTAAGGTGTCGAAGATGAGTGACTATAGGAAGATACAAGATGACTTAGACAAAATTTCCAGTGATTTGATGAATGACAACTAGCTCTAAATGTGGAAAAATGTAAGTTAATGCGGATGAGCAGGAAAAACAAACTTGTAATGTTCGAATACAGAATTACTAATGTCCTGCTTGACACAGTCAGGTCGTTACGTTACAGAGCGACATGAAATGGAACGATCATGTGAGGACTGTGGTAGGGAAGGTGGATCGTCGACTTCGGCTTATTGGGAGAATTTTAGGAAAGAATGGCTGGCTCTGAGCACTATGCGACTTAACTTCTTAGGTCATCAGTCGCCTAGAACTTAGAACTAATCAAACCTAACTAACCTAAGGACATCACACACATCCATGCCCGAGGCAGGATTCGAACCTGCGACCGTAGCGGTCACGCGGTTCCAAACTGAAGCGCCTTTAACCGCACGGCCACACCGGCCGGCAGGAAAGAATGGTTCACCTGTAAAGGAGGACACATTTAGGCCGCTGGTGCGACCTATACTTGAGTAGTGTTCGAGTGTTGCGGATGCGTACAAGGTCGGATTGAAGGAAGACATCGAAGCAGTTCAGAAGCGAGCTGCTAGATTTGTTACCGGTAGGTCTGAACAACACGTAAGTGTCAAGGGTTTGCTTCGGGAACTCAAATGGGAATCCCTGGAGGGAATGCGACGTTATTTTCGAGGAAAACTATTGAGAAAATTTAGAGAACCGGCATTTGAAGCTGACTGCCGAACGATTCTACTGTCGCCAACATACGTTGCCCGTAAGGACCACGAAGACAACTAGCGAGAAATTAAGACTCATGCGGAGGCATATAGATAGTCGTTTTTCCCTCGCCCTATTTGCAAGTGGAACAGGAAAGTAAATGAGTAGGAGTGGTACAGGTTACCCTCCGCCACGCACCGTATGATGGCTTGCGGATTATCTATGCCTATTTTCGAAGTTCGTCATCATGTTTACGATTATCTTCTGGAATACGCGACTTCAGCAGGTATTCAGCGAAGTCTCTCCAATCTCTAGTAATAGTCTCATCCTGTTTACGTAATGTATACAGCACAGATGCCGTTTTTAATTCTCTGTTACTATTCAAAAGGGAGAACCCCATGTACCGGTAATGTACCGGTTATTAGTTGCCTTTGAACGTATTGCTCCTAATGTCTTTTCTTCGTGATATCTATGAAAGCTTTGTGTTCAGCTTTAACTAATCTGTGCAACAAGATGAAACTTCCTGGTAGATTATAACTGTGTGCCGGACCGGGACTCGAACCCAAGATCTTTCCCTTTCACGAGTAAGTGATCTACCAACTAAGCTACCGAGCGCGACCCACGACCCGTCGTCACAGCTTTACTTCCGCCAGTACCTCATCTCCCAACTTACAAACTTCAGAGATTCTCCTGCGGAAGTTGTGGGGCTAGCGCAACTGGAAGAAAGGATTTTGGGGAGACATGGTTTAGCCAGAAAGAATTTTCATTCTGTAGCGGACTATGCGCTGATACGAAACTTCCTGGCAGATTAAGAGTGTACGTCGGACCGGGGCCCGAGCCTAGGACCTTTGCTTTCGTAAGCAAGTCTTCTTACGTTTCGTACAAACTTACAAACTACTGATCTCCAGTAACCTACTGCGCCCTCTGCGAGTAATCTCAGACAGCTAAACACGTCTCCGCGTCGTTTCTTTCCATCTCGAATAGTAACGGTTCTATCACATTTTCTATACGTACACTGGACGCAACTTTAGCTTTTCCCGAAAAGACTCTACGGCGATTCGCCGATCTGATAGGCTGCAACTATAAGATTAGAAACGCCGAAAATATTTTGGCGTAACTATATAGCATGCTGCTTTAGAGATGAACGGAGTTTCGGTTGAAAGCTTAAAAGCTGGCCGGAGTGGCCGAGCGGTTCTAGGCGCTACAGTCAAGAACCGCGCGACCGCTACGGTCGCAGGTTCGAATCCTGCCTCGGGCATGGAATTGTGTGATGCCCTTAGGTTAATTATGTTTAAATAGTTCTAAGTTCTAGGGGACTAATGACCTCAGAAGTTAAGTCCCATAGTGCTCAGAGCCATTGAAAGCTTAAAATATCAGCTGCTCGTGTTGAAGAAACGGAAAAAAACTAAAGAACATCATCAAAAGATTCCGAAAGAAGCGCAAGCAGGATTCGTTACAAAAATTGTTTTCGGTTACGACGCGTGTTATTTCTTTAGTAGCTCCTACCATTTATCACGCCCCCCCAATTCCGTGCACGAATGTGCAAAATGGTCAAAATGAGTTGTGAACTGGGATCAGGAAATTCTCCAAATGCTATTTTTAAATCTTTTCGGATGAAGACAGTTATGATATTACAAGAGGGAGCGTTTCAACATCGGTCCAGTACGTTCCGTGAGATCCCAGGAACGCCTCAGCAGTCGCACTTGAAATGAACGCGTGTCTGCTCCCAGTCACGAGTGCGGCGCCACCTCACTCCAGCCCCTAGGCGCAGGCCGAACATACTCAGCCCTCCAGCATTCCTCGGAAATTCGTCCATTGTTCCGCAATTTGTGGCGCAGAGGTTTCGAGCGATTTCCCTTTCAGAACAGGAACTGCGTCCCGAGTACCGCGGAGTGCAGGTCGCCTCGATGTAATGCTACAGGCGGTTCCCACGCCGCACGCGACTTCCTCCACTGTTCGAGTGCACTCTGTGTCGAGGGCTTTAAAGAGTGAACTTTCATCCACTCACCGTTCACGAACAGGGGAAACCGTTTTAATCCCGAGCGCAATTCAAATATGAAAGGCGCCGCAGATTTTCGTCTTCTGAAACTGAGACTCCATTAAACGAACGGCGATTGATGCGTTTGAATGTAAGTCTAACGATTGTTTCAACATCTAATACGGCATAAGTTTATGACCGCTGAGAAATATTCCAATAATTTTTGTAGATAACGGAATTATGTTATGGATACGCCGGTTCTTCTGTTTCACAAAACGAAGTTAGAATTAAAGCTAGCGCGATGATGTTCAATCTAAGGTACGTTTAGATTTTCTTCTGTTTCCAGTGAAAATAAATCAAGTTTTCAATTGCGTAATCTTAACATTGACAAAGGCCTTCGTGGACACTCTTCTCTGCGTCGATCGTCGAAAATTATTTTCTGTGTGTACTTTTTGCAATCGATTAAAGTTTTGGCTAACTTTAACGTCCTAGAGTTTTACAAAGCTGAATTTTTCAGATATATTTTAACGTACTTTGACAGAAGTTGCATTACTGTGGATTCTGTCCTCTAGACTGCAGACTGCAAAAATTAGTAAGTGAACGGATGAAAAATGAATGGTTAAAAACAGTTGGTAAGTCCTCAGTTACTATTAATATACATTAGGGATTTTGAGGTTACATCTGAGTGAAACTGATTAAACGCAGTTTATGGTTTTCCACATACATTCCCACATATGTTATTCTAAACTAAGCGTAATAACATGGTGAAAAGGTGTATTTACAATCTGTCTGCTTTGCTGACAAGTTTTTATAAAGGCGGAGATGGAAGAACAGCTTCACCAGCAGGAAAGCAAGGACATGTAGAGCAATATCAACATTCACTGACACTAAATATGCTTCAGTAAACTGTGGCGAAGCTATAGGATTTACTTTCATTTTCATTTAGAATTTAACGATCCGTTAATCGACATATGCCAAGTAATTAAAAACAAGGGTGTATTTACTTTTCCAGTCATTACATTTATACCTAACATTATAAATAGGAAAGGGCTTGGTCCTATAAGATTAGGAAATGGAAGAAACTGTTACACCCTTGCCCGCATCTCGTGGTCGTGCGGTAGCGTTCTCGCTTCCCACGCCCGGGTTCCCGGGTTCGATTCCCGGCGGGGTCAGGGATTTTCTATGCCTCGTGATGGCTGGGTGTTGTGCGGTGTCCTTAGGTTAGTTAGGTTTAAGTAGTTCTAAGTTCTAGGGGACTGATGACCATAGATGTTAAGTCCCATAGTGCTCAGAGCCATTTGAACCATTTGTTACACCCTTGCAAAGGAAACCAGCAGACATTCGACGGAAGCGAATTTGAGAAATTACTCAGTATTCAAAAATGGCTCTGAGCACTATGGGACTTAACTGCTCAGGTCATCAGTCCCCTATAGCGATTCGATTTTTGGCGGCGGAGGGTGTTGGTTCAAATGGCTCTAAACACTATGGCTCACTTTAACGTTCTAGAGTTTTAAAAAGCTGAATTTTTCAGATATATTTTAACGTCCTTTGACAGAAGCTGGATTACTGTGGATACTGTCCTCTAGACTGCAGACTGCAAAAATTAGTAAGTGAACGGATGAAAAATGAGTGGTTAAAAACAGTTGGGTAAGTAATCAATTACTATTGATATTTACTTGAGGTCGTCAGTCCCCTAGACTTAGAACTACTTAAACCTAACTAACCTAAGGACATCACACACATCCGTGCCCGAGGCAGGATTCGAACCTGCGACCGTAGCGGCCGCGCGGTTCCAGCCTGTAGCGCCTAGAACCTCTCGGCCACCGCGGCCGGCTTACTCAATGTTAATAACATGTTTACAAGCGGGGTATGGCAAGAACCGTATCACGACCGTCTTAAATACTTCTTAAGCGTTTACTGCTGCTTCGCCTGTCTCGAAAACAAACACCAGTGAGGTGACTGCAAAAGTTAGATTATGATAAAATAAATACATTTAATACTTTGGAATAGACGGCCTCGTTTACTAGTAGGTTAGTGTCAGACAAAGAATCCCAAGGACCTAAGGCTTTTCTCTTTAATCATATGTGAAACATCCAAGTGGTACGATACATTAAACTGTAGTTCTGCATTCAGTTCCAATAACGCTTAGTTGAGTACTGTGATGTTCAGCCGTCCGTACTTCAGGGTTAACGAGCATGATCCGCAGCGTTACCACTCTAATTCCAACCGTACACATAACGTAATAACATTCGCATGATGATAACTGCTTAATTAAGCAGGAAAATTGACAGAACACGGTGACTGTTAGGTTTCGCATTACATATTTGTCTCGAGTCACAGAAAAAGAAGTCCTCAACGAAGTGAGTAAGCGTTCTGAAGATATATTCAGCAGCACGCGTGTGATACCATCAGGGCTTAGGCGATCACACGGCTGGAGGGAGACGGTTTTGATGGCGCTGTCGGGAAGCCATGACAAATATAAGCGGAGCTGTACTGTATCGATCTCTCGACAGCGGAGAGGGAGGCCGGCCCGCCTGTGTTCCACCCACGCCGTGAGCGCTCATCACTGTTGCCTGCCTGCGAAAAAATCCTCCAGCCCAAAGAGGCTCACATTGTTTTCTCCTGGTAAAACTTCTTTTCATCGACTTATCGAAATACGCTCAACAACAAATGACTTATAAGAGAAATTATGGCTCGTATAGAGGCACATAGTCGTTTTTTCTTTCTCTCTTTGCGAGTGGAAAAGGAAAGGACTACTAGAGGTGCAAAGTACCCTCCACCATGCACTATGCAGTGGCTTGCAGAGTATGTATGTATATGTACTCATGTATCAATGTATGCACGTGTGAAATCAAAAATCAACACACTTTATTCAACAATATAATGGAAAATGATCTTTGTGTATCGTCAATAGTGCAACGAATGCATCCGTTCAGTTTCATAAGTTCAAATGCGAACCGCTTGCTGTCTAAATTTCAATCGGATCCATTCTGAATACAGACTCGTTTCTTGTAGTAACCGTTACATCATACCAAATATCTTATATTGTTCTGAGTAGTTCAGGAAATCTCATTTTCTCTAGTTGTTAGTTTGGCGATGTTTTCGGAGAAAACTGTGAATATCTGAAAACAATCGCAGGCGAACGCGTCAACAATAAGGAGAAATTAAATCAAACTGCTGGAAGGCGGGACCTTGAATGCCCTAGATGTCATTATAGTGTTGTACATGAGACGCACGATGTAGAGTGCATTTTATCCATTTTGAATCGATAGGAGCTTATAAAACGGAAAAAGATGCTGAAGTCATATACTGCCAGCACCCATGTTAACCAGTGGCTTCCATGTTTTTTTGGTGATTTTTATTTTTGTGCTTCGAGGCCGCTTCAAAAATTAATTTACACATTATTATGGCAGGTCAAGTAGATTTTACTGAATGCTGCACTACACTTCAGAAAGACATATACATGACACTCTGTTTCAACATAGTCACCAAGTTTCTGTAAACAATGGTCGCAACATTTTTACCAATCGTTCAGTTCTTCGACGACAGATATTCGCTCCTTGATCACAGAGACAATTGCGAACCACTTTGTGAACATCCTCTGTTGTGGCGTATCAAGACAGCCACGCCACTCGGAAGTAGCCGAAATGCACGCGTTAAATTCAAGCAGGCTTGCTGAGGTCTGAAACAGGATACGTAATGAATGCTATAAAGAAACGTACGTAGCTTCTTTAATACTTAACTTTAATCCATCATTTGTATACAGCATTCTTGATGATACAAGTGAGACTCTCTCTAGAAATGGTTAATGGCGCCTTGCTAGGTCGTAGCCATGGACTTAGCTGAAGGCTATTCTAACTATCTCTCGGCAAATGAGAGAAAGGCTTCGTCAGTGTAGTCGCTAGCAAAGTCGTCGTACAACTGGGGCGAGTGCTAGTCCGTCTCTCTAGACCTGCCGTGTGGTGGCGCTCGGTCTGCAATTACTGACAGTGGCGACACGCGGGTCCGACATGTACTAATGGACCGCGGCCGATTTAAAGCTACCACCTAGCAAGTGTGGTGTCTGGCGGTGACACCACATCCTCATCGTTGAAAAATCTCTTTCCCTCCAGACGTTCTTTCAGCTTGCCGAAAAGATGGAAATCAAGTGGTGCAGTATCTGAACTTCCCGGTCACCGTCACAAACGTCTGTGTGTCCTTGGTCAAATTATTGGCGCTATTCCCCTACGGCTGGATGCCATATTGTATTTGGTCCATATTCCGGCAGAATTGATTAATCTGCGTACAGTTTAGACGTTTTACTCACAATAATCGTTCTGCCCCGTTTACATCAACTTTGGAGTACATTTCTAGTTGCCGCGCCATTTCACACGCACACCGTGATGCCCCTGTCAACCGTGTAGCAGCAGAATTGTGTCTTCAGGAAACCTGCAACATGTACTTTCTTCAGACAATGCGCCACCCTTGTTGTGCAATGGTCTTAGAGAGGGACAACATGTGTAATGTAACATCCGAAGTCCCTTCGTATCATGCAACTGCTACCTTGTTTGATCTACTCACACATTGATTTCCAGTTACACCTCGACATCTCAGTCTAATACCGCCAGCAAATTTGCTGTAGCATTAGATGACCAAAACACTACTATTCATATATAATTTTCGTCATTCTTTAATTTAAAAGCTCTGAATTCATCTAGAGTTTTAGACGAGACGTAGCTGTTTCATTTACTTAGAAATATGTAACACGTAGTCATCGCAGTGATTCAAACGAGAAAAAAAGTTTCCTAGAGCAAAAGTTTGCTCCTCGTTTCTCATAAATGACATACAAACAGTCAGTGCATGATCTACTATAATCGTTTTAAATGATAACGTATTAACGTATTCCGTCCTACGAAGTTAATGTCCTTGCTTGTGCAAGGGTTCACCCCGCATTCCTTTACATACTCGTGTATAACCGACAGTTATAAAAAAAAATTACAACTTATATAGCCTCGAAATTCTAAGAACGAAGTTACATTTGCATCTTTAAGAATTCTCTTTCCTGTCCCATTAATCTTACAGTAAATTATGCTACAGTAAAAGAAACACCTATTTCTCAAAAACAAATAAAACTTTCTGTGTTTGGTATGGGTGTCTCTGTTATTATCTTTTCTACCGTCAGGGGCTTTGAAAAGAATTTGGTTCTCTTTAATGCATGGAATCTGTAAGGTCTAGAATTTTTCATGGGACCTGAAAGTCGTGGACTATTTGCCAGTAAATTCTTACCGCGCTTTCATGTTTCAAAGAATTCTCGCGAGTATAATCCAAAGTAGCGTCTTAAAACATTGTAACATTTTCGAAGTTTTATATTGTATTATGCACGGTTATTTATACTCCATTGGCATTATAAATGGCTTAAGCTTTGGTTACTCTCTTGAAGTAAATTTAAAAATTGCCACGTGGTGAGATTTGTATTTATCTGTAGACATCAACACTTGCAGTTAAAACTGAGCAACTCATACGTAGTTATCATAAATCGTGGCACAACTGTGAAGGTTTGATGGCCGCCCCTCTCGGGTTTAGCAAGACGAGCAGCCGGAATCGTGTCCGGATATTCCCTGGAGGTTTCTCTTATACGACTGCATGCGCCCGTAGAGGGAATTCTTTGGTTCCTTTAATCATGCGCCTTAGTGTTTGGTCTGTCGTTAGATGTGTTTGTTTGTTTGTTTCCAGACGCAATTCCGCGAGCAACAGCGTCTTGTGTGGACAGAATGCCACATGTTGACCAAGCTTTCTCCATCTTGGTCCACAAATAGACTTCCTTTGTGGGGACTGTCTCCTTCGCCAGCATCAAAGTCCTCGACCTGTGTGCGTACATTCTTTTCACTTTTGTTTATAATTCATTTCGCATGCATACATTCTTTCCATCTTTGTTTATAATGCATATCATGAGGTTTACAACAAGAATTCTTTTGAAATACGAGAGATCTTCAAAATATACGACAGTGCAATGAAATGTCAGTTCGGAACTCAGTTTTCACTTCAGTTATACGAAAAATATCGCGACGGGTATCCGTATCTGCCGAAATACGCAGCAACGTAACAACTCATTCATATGGAAACATTATATTTCATATCCATGACGTGCTGGAGTGGAACTTCTATTCTGTAACAGACAAAGGAATGTAAATAAAAACTAAATTAATCTGGTGTGAACTATCTTTTGAAAAAATGACACCTGTAAAATCATTCATTAGTTCGAGAAATCTTTTGACACTATTATATTATGGCGTTTTACCTTGTCAAAATAAAAAAGAACGCGTTTAGTAACATTCCGACCGCTAGCGGAAATTCTCAGCAAAATTTTCTGTGCGAGTACGCAAGAAAAAGTGATTCGGCAGAAAATTAGAGATACGCCACGCTTGGAGATGAAACGTTCACTGACAATTCTTAGCTGCTGCTTATTTTCTGACCGGTTATGTTTACGAGTAACGAAAAAAAGCATCAAATTTCTAACAACTTATAAAAAAAACAAGATGGAATAATATTCCTTAATGTCTGTGTCTAAGAATTCTACTGGTTAAACATTTCACCTCGCTCGATGATGTGAGATATCTCCCAGATGATTAAATTGCTTCGTTGCGACTTCTTATAGAACAGCACTAGTTATTTTCAAGGAAAGTAATGCTTAATCTTTTACGAAAGGACGAAAACAAATGCAACAACAAAATATGTCAAAGAAGTACGTCAATGATAGTGGACTGACGGACGCATTGGTTCGAGCTGCAGAGAGAACGTAATTAATTTAAACTTTCACGCACAAATTATGGCGTGCCTCGTTCGTATGAAATCCAAAGCGTTTATCTTTTTGCTATGCAAAGCTTCCATAATCTTTGCTGAGCGCAGCGAAATTCAAGTTGTCGCTCGTCTACAATCTATAAGTAATGCAACATAGTTTTATTAACTTGAACCAGAAAATCAAAAAAATTTCTGAGGGTGTACTCCATGAGATTGTCGTACCTAGTCTGTAGTAGGTGCATGCTGGAAACGGAACCAGTCGTACATACGGTGTGAGTACTGAAAACTACTTGTCAATTGGCTAATTTAGTGTAAGGTTCGCTGAATTGGCAATGGTCATCTTGCTTATGAATTTACCGTGACTGTGTCCACATCAAAAATTTTAATAATTTACAACGCAACCAATCACGTCTCATACCTATTTTTACTTATTTGATGTGTACTGAGGTCATCCCACGCAGTACGATGTTAAATTCAATTAATAAACATACATCTTCTTCTTTCGTTTACTGTCTCTGGAATACGATGAATCAGTCATTACTCTGCGTGTTGTTCCTTCCTTTATGCCCAGTATTTCTTCATTCTCTCTGACATCCTTCTTCTCTTCTCTTCCGAGCTGATAGGTTTCGACTTTATCTTAAATTCTTACGTCTTTTTCAATATCCGTAAACCAATTAGGTTATGTAAGAAATCAAAAATTAGTTTTGTTCGTCTATTAGAGCTCATTCTGAGATGATATAAGTAAAAATTTAGTTTCCTTTTTCGCCTAGTATCTGAGAATTTTTCAGATTTTTTTGTAGAGAGTTTCATTCTTGATGTACTGTGTTTTAACCCTGAAATTTTGTTGCTATGATTTTTCTTAAAGTTTTTCTTTCTTTTAGTTATAATTGTTCTATCGAACCTTTTCAGTCCATGGTTAGACGTTTAGCTGCTTACAATGCTTCTGGATTGATCACTGTTTTGTAATGCTTAATTTTGTTGTATGTCCGTTTTGTCAACTGGAAGGTGTGTTCAAGTTTGTTTTTTCTGGCTTCTATTACCTTGCGTTCTGTTGCATTCCAACTAATCAATTCCCCTAGATATTTAAATTCTTTTACTATTTCTGTTTTCTGTTCTTTGACTTTAAGGTTGTTATTTCGGTGTTTGGTTTTTGTCTTGATTCTAGTTTTTTCCTCCATTGTTTGAGCAAACAGTGCCATATGGTCTGCAAAGGCAATGCAGTTGATTTTGAAATTCTTCTTTTTCCAATCCAGTCTTATTTCACTCTTCATATTTTTGTTCCATCCTCTGATTACTTTCTAAAGTGCACAATTCAAAAATAACGGGGAAAGCCCTTACTGTAATTTTTTTCTTTTTTTCTAATAGGTCTGATACTTCCGTATGAGTCCAACGTTTGAAAACGTATTTATAATAGTGGCAGTTATTGTGGTAGTTGTTTTCTTATCCAAGCCCAGTTCTTTTATTACTGACATTAGTGATTCTCTGTGAATCAAATCATATGCCTTCTTGAAATCAGTTAACAATTTACGTATGTCTTTGTCCTTGAGGTATGGTATAGTATGGTATGGTATGCCATGACCTCCCCTTTCTGAGCCCTCCCTGGTACTCCTCCAGTTGTGGGTCCAGTTGCGGCTCTGCTGTATTTAACAGGACTTTTGAAAGAAACCGGTAAGCTACATCCAGCAATGATATTGCTCTGCAATTGTTTGGATTTGTTTTTAAAACTTTTTGTGAAGAGCTTGGATGAAAGCTGTTTTCCAGTCCACTGGGATTTCTTCTTCTTCGCAACTTTTATTGAAGCACGTCGAAGAGACGTACTGGTATTTTTATTAGCTTTTTCCGTAGTTCGGCCACTATTTGATTTTCACCCGACGCTTTATTAATTTATAATTCTAAAATATTTCAATTGTAATTCTTGAATTGTTAGTGGTTCTTAATCTGGTTTATCAGAATTACTATAGAACTGTTATAAAAACGCAACATACAGACTATAAGATATTGTTTGAACTGCTTATTCATAAATTTCATGGCTTCTCATTCTTTCTTGCTTAGCTTACAAAAGGGAGAATTGTGAAATGAAGAATTCACAGCAACAAAAGCACCACGACGAATTACTGAAATTCATAACGTACAGTCGGCAGACAGCCCTAGCATATGTTACTGTGTGTACTGTTATACGATTAGTATAGTGAGCTTTCGGGTGTCATGTCCTAACATCTTATGATCAGCTTAAAGAAGCTTGACACGATAAATAGGCAGTAAACACATAAACAGAGTGCGTAATAAACGTCTTTCATTGCGATGTAAAGAGAGAGACCCAAAGGTACATCCACATCTACCTCGATACTCTACAGTCCACTTTACGGCGCTTAGCGGAGGGTATCTCGTACCACTACTAGTCATTTTCTTTCCCGATCCATTCGCAAAGAGAATGAGAGGAGAACGACTGTCTGTATGGCTCCGTATGAGTCCTAATTTCTCGTTTCTTATCTTCGTGGTCATTACGCCAGTGCATGCTGAAGGCAACAGAATCGTTCTGCTTCAGCCTGGAAACGCGCGATCGCTACCGTAGCAGGTTCGAATTCTGCCTCGGGCATGGATGTATGTGATGTCCTTAGATTTAAGTAGTTCTAAGTTCTAGGGGATTGATGACCTCAGATGTTAAGTCCTATAGGGCTCAGAGCCATTTGAACCAATCGTTCTGCAGTCAGCTTCAAATGCCGGTTCTCTAAAACTTGTCAGTGGTGTTCCTCGAAAAGAATGTCACCCTCCCTCCTGGGATTCTTATTTGAGTTCCCGAAGCATCTCTGTGAAACCTGTGTGGTGTTCGAACCCACCTGTAACAAATCTAACAACCCGTACTGAATTGCTTCGATGTCTTCCTTCAATCCGACCTGGTGAGAATGCCAAACACTCAAGCAGTACTCAAGAACAGGTCGCACTAGTGCCCTATATGCGGTCTCCTTTACAGATGAACTGCACTTCCCGAGAATTCTCCCAACAAACCGAAGTCGATCGTTCACCTTTCCTACCACAATCGTGACATGGCCGTTCCATTTCATATCGCTTTGCAACGTTATTCCCAGATATTTAAATTACGTGACTATGTCAAGCAGGACACTAATAATGCTCTATCTGAATATTACGGTTTTTGCTTTTCCTACCCGCATCTCGTGGTCGTGCGGTAGCGTTCTTGCTTCCCACGCCCGGGTTCCCGGGTTCGATTCCCAGCGGGGTCAGGGATTTTCTCTGCCTCGTGATGGCTGGGTGTTGTGTGCTGTCCTTAGGTTAGTTTGGTTGAAGTAGTTCTAAGTTCTAGGGGACTTATGACCACAGCAGTTGAGTCCCATAGTGCTCAGAGCCATTTGAACCATTTGCATTTGCTTTTCCTACTCGTTCGCATTAATGTTCATCTTTCTACATTTGTAGCTAGCTGTCATTTATCTCATCAACTAGAAATTGTGTACTGAGAGGCACCCACGTGCCTTGCTCATACTGTGGCATCAAGCAGTCAGGCCTGCAAGATGAGTGGTCTGCCAAGCGAGTGGATTCATTCTTATTTATCGAGTAACATGAGCTCTAGTACTCACAATTAAGCTACAAATTATTCTCCTGTTTGAATATTACGCAACGGAAACGGATAACGCACATCTGACTATTAGTAATTTACCCAACTCTGGCTGTTCACTACGCACTGGCAATACCACATTTTCTTTCTTACCCAACGGCTTTGATCAACACGTGGCCATCGCACTGAATATGAATGGCGCACACACTATAAATTCTGGATATCATGACAACATGCTATTCGAAGGAAAAGGCCACCAATATTTTTCTTTTCACTACCTTTTTCATTCGGATAAATTCTATAACCTAAACACACCATTACATTTTCTAAAACAATTACACATGAGAAACTCCGCCCAGTGCGCATGGCTTTACATTGGTGATTCTCTATCTTACGGACTCGTAATTATCTAACACTACAGTGCACTTTCTGGATAGGATGGTGGATCTTTTGCTATATCTCACACTTCGACTCTCACACCCATCATCACGAAAATTTCCTCCAGACCGAGCAGTACAAAAAGGAACATGCATAACCCACTGCCTCTGAACCTATCTTGCTACTCTCCCACGCAAACTACACATACTTAAATTACATGAAATACACCACACTGGCAACATGGAATACAACACAAGGAATAGTCACAACGTTATAATCACATCACTTTCAGCTTTCCCACTTCAATTAGTATTCATCCCAGTTTCACACAAAACTGCCCCACTTCGTAACTATTCTTTCCTACTACGAACTCTGGAGGATATATGCACGGCTTCTTGTGCAATGCAAGCCAAGTGGCGTTGCTGGATAGACGGCTGACTCACCTTGCTTCTCTCTCAGAGTATTAGAGTTTGAATCCAGCGTCACACGGAAACATAACATGCAGAGTAATATTAAGAACATATTCGTCACACACGCGAGTCCTCAAATGATACCATGGACGAGTACTTCCCTTTATCAAAAAAAAAAAAAAAAAAAATGGTTCAAATGGCTCTGAGCACTATGGGACTTAACATCTGTGGTCATCAGTCCCCTAGAACTTAGAACTACTTAAACCGAACTAACCTAAGGACATCACACACATCCATGCCCGAGGCAGGATTCGAACCTGCGACCGCAGCAGTCGCGCGGTTCCGGACTGAGCGCCTAGAACCGCTCGGCCACCGTGGCCGGCTTTCCCTTTATCCTTTGTCTCATACACAGATTGAGACTCACACACTACTCACCACGTGGAAGTACTCGTCTCTAATTTTAAGTCCTGCACACACCATTTCTTAAATATTTCCAACTTATAGTACGCACGCCAGTAATTCAGCTTAACTTTAGCACTAGGAAGTATTTCAACTTATTGTGACACGTGGTTTCATTGTGACCGTTGGTCACTTCCGAAGATTACTACAATCCCCTCAATATTACCTGCCTGACCTTTAATTCTCCCCACAAAAGTTCCTGAAATAGAGAAATTATTATTCTAAACTACTCTTAAGTATTCCACATGCATACCATTCTCTCCACTCTTTTGTCTTTACGGAGCACACCTAAGACAGGTCTTACCAACACAAGATCCAGCGGCAGAGTGCTGAAACATGGCCGTTCTTCAGGTCATCTCTCACCTCTCTCAAGGTGGGGGAAGACCATGCTACCGTATTGGTGTGCCACATTTCAGGCGCTCAAAGCTCAGGTAAATTTCATCTCTTTGGTTCCACCAAAGGTGGCCAAAGGACCGTCTGAAAGATGATCATATATTGCACATTCACTATCTGCAGTTAGCAGACGACCATACATTCATTCATTTCGCAGATCTCACTAAATTGGATATAGCGATTTATTTTGTGAGAGTGCACATGTGATCAATTAAATAAATAAATTGTCCTTCTTTCCTACACTGGTATCCGGCTTCGGTGTATTAAGTGAAATTGAGTTATTATTACAAAAAATATGTGGTTCTGACAAGAATAACGAAGAAAGTTGTACCTATTTTCAATGTCGGACGGTACTGTACCCTTTCAGTACAAAACATCTTGCATTCTCCTAGAGTCACTCAACTTCGACACCTGAAAGTACACGACAGCATCACCGTAGAATGCTGTCCACCCTGTCCGCCAAATCATTTGTGTACGTAGATAATAATAGCGGTGCTATCACACTTCCCTGAGGCGCTCCCTGGCGATACCCTTGTCTCTGAGAAACACTCAAAGTCGAAGACCACATTCCTGTTTCTATAACGTAAGTAGTAGCTGGAACTTGTGATGCCATTGTAAATATGCCAGAGTAGTTTGTACGGATCAGTCTTTTCCTACTCGTCCACATTAACTTACATTAAGTAAGAGTGATTTCAGATGTGCCGCAGGGGGTGTCGAAGGACCGTTGCTATTCACAATATACATAAATGACCTTGTGGATGACATCGGAAGTTCACTCAGGCTTTTTGCGGATGATGCTGTGGTGTATCGAAAGGTTGTAACAATGGAAAATTGTACTGAAATGAAGGAGGATCTGCAGCGAATTGACGCATAGTGCAGGGAATGGCAATTGAATCTCAATGTAGACAAGTGTAATGTGCTGCGAATACATAGAAAGAAAGATCCCTTGTCATTCGGCTACAATATAGCAGGTCAGCAACTGGAAGCAGTTAATTCCATAAATTATCTGGGAGTACGCATTAGGAATGATTTAAAATGGAATGATCATATAAAGTTGATCGTCGGTAAAGCAGATGCCAGACTGAGATTCATTGGAAGAATGCTAAGGAAATGCAGTCCGAAAACAAAGGAAGTAGGTTACAGTACACTTGTTCGCCCACTGCTTGAATACTGCTCACCGGTGTGGAATCCGTACCAGATAGGGTTGATAGAAGAGATAGAGAACATCCAACGGAGAGCAGCGCGCTTCATTACAGGATCATTTAGCAATCGCGAAAGCGTTACAGAGATGATAGATAAACTCCAGTGGAAGAATCTGCAGGAGAGATGCTCAGTAGCTCGGTACGGGCTTTTGTTGAAGTTTAGAGAACATAGCTTCACCGAGGAGTCAAGCAGTATATTGCTCCCTCCTACGTATATCTCGCGAAGAGACCATGAGGATAAAATCAGAGAGATTAGAGCCCACACAGAGGCATACCGACAATCCTTCTTTCTACGTACAATACGAGACTGGAATAGAAGGGAGAACCGATAGAGGTACTCAAGGTACCCTCCGCCACACACCGTCAGGTGGCTTGCGGAGTATGGATGTAGATGTAGATTTTTCTACATTTATAGCTAGCTGCCTTTTATCACACCAATTAAAATTTTCTTATAATATAGCCTCCTAAAGTCACTCAACTTCGACACCGTGAAGTATACGACGGCATCATCAGCAAACAACCGTAGATCCGGTTTCAGTTCCGTAATTCTCTGGTAAAACGCAACCGTTTCGTTAACATCATAACAACATTCTGTTTGATTTTTGTTTTGGCATTTTTCTAGTGATTTTTTTAGCTGTTCCGGATTCCTTTCAACCCGGTTCAATCAATACATTATAAACGCGATTTGCATGTGAACAGCATCTGCAGTTTGTGAGAGGCTCCCCATGTCATTTATATGCACTGAATTATCCATATCATTGCCCATCAGCATAAAATAAAGTGATATTAAACTTAATTTTTCGTATTATGTCAGAAGTGCATGTGCCGTATAGCAGTTCCCGTGCATATATCGCACCCCAGCAAGGACAGTGGCACTACTCAAAAATGTAATACTTTGGAAAACTCATCTTAAAGAGACAATTCTATAAACTTATATTGAAACAGCACAAGCTTCCTTTAAATTTCAAGTAAGTATTGGTGCAGTACATTTTATTATATTTTTCTTGCATGCTGGGAACTTCACACGTGTTTTTCAGTGACATAACCTAAAGATGCCGTTTTTCACTTGTGCCACTTTTCTTATCAGGGTGCAGTTTATAGTTTCCAGAACAATACTTGCCTGAAGCATAGATGCACGTAAAACATACATGAACCCGCAATTAATAAAGATGAACGTTTGTAAGATCTGCAAGGGTACCACTGCAAATTGCCTGGCATTTCGGCAGGTCATACTTTATTGTCAGATCGTGCTGGTAGATATGGACGCGGTACTGTGCAAACAGATAATGGACTGCTTCTGAATCGCTTAAGCATATCATCAGATGGAAGACGGTAAAAACAAAGCTACACCTTTCTTGTGCAAATTCATCACTTGTTTATAGCGTGCACCTCTACCACAAGTAACTTCGGGCGTCTTTCAAAGCTACACCAACTAGGTGGCTGTTATATCGTCTTTTGTAGCATGTGCTGTTGTCATTATTTATCAGTGCTTTCGATTCAGATCATTTAGTACAAGAGATGTCATCTTTCAGTCATTTTTCCTATCTGACACAAGTTTCCTGTGAGATAACACATGGATATAAATTGTCGAATTTCTTAGCAACTACACTTTTATAATTCTGTGGGACTCTTCATTTATACGGTATATATGGTAGTACATCAGTGAGATCCTGTTATTAATTAATTGGCTCCGACAGAGATTATGAGCCATTCGAATAAATGTCATAGTGATATTTTCTATTCCCTTATAATTATCAGACGGAGCTGGTGCCATATTTGCGATGATCTCGACTACGAAGGAATGTTAAATACCCACGAAAACACGCTACCTTCCGTTGGAGACTTCCACTAAAGAGATGTGCAAAATATGAGTATGTCTCACACTCCTGAGGTATGCCGCTGCCTTAACTTGTATCAGACATTGCAGCTTCGCAGGGCCAGAGGGAATACTCAAGCCATGTTTCCATGGCCGGAAGTTCTCTATTATTTCAAGAAAAGAAAGTTTCCAAGTATGACTAATCAACCCTCCGCAGTGGACGACGCGATACAATAATGCCATGGCTGGCTTCCTACTATGAGTATTATTTTATTTTTATGGGGGTGCTATAAAAGTGGTTTGATACAATGTCTAACACTCCTGGCAAGATATTTCTGACGTTGTTTGGTGTCTTCTTCCAACCATTTTTATAACCATTCAGAAACAGAGGTCAGTTTCAATAAAATTCTTGTCAGTCTTCTGCACTTTTAAGTTGTGTGATAAAAAATATCTGTACAAGACGAGAAATGACTACCATCTAAACAGACGAGTCATTTAAGTGGTGTTCACCTACAGGTAAGGTGTCGAAGCAGGAAGAGAATTTTCGAGGAACTGACGGATTTGGCTCTGAGCACTATGGGACTTAACATCTGAGGTCATCAGTCCCCTAGAACTTAGAACTACTTAAACCTAACTAACCTAAGGACATCACACACATCTATGCCCGAGGCAGGATTCGAACCTGCGACCGTAGCGGTCGCGCGGTCCCAGACTGTAGCGCCTAGAACCGCTCGGCCGCAACGGCCGGCACTGGCGGATTTCGGAGACGCTCACTGAAAGTCACAGGTGTAACAAGTCGGTGCGAAGCACTGTAACTTCTTAGCATATCATTATCAAGTGTTCGTTTTGAGACAGGATGAAACGCAACAGAACTTTACAGCTCAAAAGAGATAACGTAAAGTCACATTTTGATTTCGAAGGATGTTGGAGGAAGCGTTTATCATAACCCTCCAAAGAAACAAATGAAACGTATTTTCAGTTGCGAATACGGACAACCATCAGCTGTGTAATGGAACGACAATGAATATTTGCGCCAGACCAGGACTCGAACCCGGACCCCGCTTATCGCGAGTGGTCGCCTTACATTAGGCTATCCGAGCACGCTTCACGGCCAGGCACAAACTTCCATGTGTCGTCAATCGTGTACCTACAACCTGCACTCGTACATCCATTAGGTACACTGAAGAGCCAAGAAAACTGGTATAGGTATGTGTATTCAAATACAGAGATATGTAAACAGGCAGAACACGCTGCTACGGTCAGCAACGCCTACATCAAACAACAAGTGCCTGGCGCCGTTGTTAGATCGGTTACTGCTGCTACAATGGAATATTATCAAAATTTAAGTTTGAACATGTCGTTACAGGCGGCGTACGAGCGATAGGACTCAGTATCTCCGAGGTAGCGATGAAGTGGGAATTTTCCCGTACGATCATTTTACGAGTGTACTGTGAATATCAGGGATTCAGTAAAACATCAAATCTCCGACATCGCTGCGGCCGGAAAAAGATCCTGCAAGAACTATACCAGAGACGAATGAAGAGAATCGTTCAACATGAGAGACGTGTAACCCTCCCGCAAATTGCTGCAGATTTCAATGCTGGGCCGTCGACAAGTATCAGCGTGCGAGCCATTCAACGGAACATCATCGATATGGGCTTTCGGTGCAGGAGGCCGACTCATGTACCCTTGATAACTGCATGACACGAAGATTTAGGCCTCACCTGGGCCCGTCAACACTGACATTGGACTGTTGATGACTGGAGTCATGTTGCCTGGCCGGACGACTCTCGTTTCAAATTGTATCGAGTTAATGGTCGTGTACGGGCTTAGAGACAATCTCATGAATCCATGAAGCTTGTATGTCAGCAGGGGACTGTTCAAGCCTGTGGAGGCTCAGTAATGGTGTGGGGCGTGTGCAGTTGGAGTGATATGGGACCCCTGCTATGTCTAGATACAACTCTGACATGTGACACGTACGTAAGCATCCTGTCTGATCATCTGCATTCATGCATGTCTATTGTGCTTTCCGACGGACTTGAACAATTCCAGCAAGACAATACGACACCCCACACCTCCAGAATCGCAACAGAGTGGCGCCAGGAACACTCTTCTGAGTTTAAACACTTCCGCTGGCTACCAAACTCCGCAGAGACGAACATTATTTAGCATAACTGGGATGCTTGCAACTTGCTGTTCAGAAAAGATCTCCATCCCCTCGTACTCGTACGTATTTATGGACAGCCCTGCAGAAATCATGGCGTCAGTTCCTTCCGGCACTACTTCAGACATTAGTCGAGTCCGTGCCACGTCGTGTTGCGACACTTCTACGTGCTCGCGGAGGCCATACACGATAATAGGCAGGTGTACCAGTTTCTTTGGCTCTTTAGTGTACATTCCCGTACAGGAGAGACAATTTAATTGAGACTCGCATACCCAATGTCGGTGGATAGATACAATATTGCGGTACCTGGCTTGTTCAGAAGTAAAATGCATGCATTTCCGAAGGACCACGGCATTGTACTTCTGAACATCACAGGCACTGCAATATCGCATCTTACCGCCCAGAAAATGCTCAGTATCCATCGTTAGCCTCCCCGAAAAATTCGTTCGAATCTTCTACTGGTCATCTAGTGTTAGGTGTTCCATAGATTCCCTAAATCACTATCCGTAAAAGCTGGGATGGTTCCTTTGGAAAGGACACGGCCGGTATCCTTCCCCAATTAGAGCTGATGTGCTGTTTCTAATTAACTCTTTCCCAGCTTTCATCCATATTTTCCACAGCATTCCGCAATAAATTAGGATTCAGTCTTAGCCTAATGCCACGGTGTAAGATCCCCATTGCTGAAGAGGTTCCGTTTCTGCTGGACGACGTCTAGTGGCCTGTAAATTGCTAATGTGATCTTCGTCCTCTTGGAAAGCGCTTTAAGTACAGGGTTATTACAAATGATTGAAGCGATTTCACAGCTCTACAATAACTTAATTATTTGAGATATTTTCACAATGCTTTTCACACACATACAAAAGCTCAAAAAGTTTTTTTAGGCATTCACAAATGTTCGATATGTGCCCCTTTAGTGATTCGGCAGACATCAAGCCGATAATCAAGTTCCTCCCACACTCGGCGCAGCATGTCCCCATCAATGAGTTCGAAAGCATCGTTGATGCGAGCTCGCAGTTCTGGCACGTTTCTTGGTAGAGGAGGTTTAAACACTGAATCTTTCACATAACCCCACAGAAAGAAATCGCATGGGGTTAAGTCGGGAGAGCGTGGAAGCCATGACATGAATTGCTGATCATGATCTCCACCACGACCGATCCATCGGTTTTCCAATCTCCTGTTTAAGAAATGCCGAACATCATGATGGAAGTGCGGTGGAGCACCATCCTGTTGAAAGATGAAGTCGGCGCTGTCGGTCTCCAGTTCTGGCATGAGCCAATTTTCCGCGGGCTACGCGTGAAACTTGCCCGCACGCGTTCAACCGTTTCTTCGCTCACTGCAGGCCGACCCGTTGATTTCCCCTTACAGAGGCATCCAGAAGCTTTTAACTGCGCATACCATCGCCTAATGGAGTTAGCAGTTGGTGGATCTTTGTTGAACTTCGTCCTGAAGTGTCGTTGCACTGTTATGATTGACTGATGTGAGTGCATTTCCAGCACGACATACGCTTTCTCGGCTCCTGTCGCCATTTTGTCTCACTGCGCTCTCGAGCGCTCTGGCGGCAGAAACCTGAAGTGCGGCTTCAGCCCAACAAAACTTTATGAGTTTTTCTACGTATCTGTAGTGTGTCGTGACCATATGTCAATGAATGGAGCTACAGTGAATTTATGAAATCGCTTCAATCATTTGTAATAGCCCTGTAGCTTCATGTAGCACCGTGCTCCATTGTCACAATAGGACAGACGTTATTACCACTTACATCCTACTCAGTAGCATAAATGTGCCGCGCGGGATTAGCCGAGCGGTCTTCGGCGCTGCAGTCATTGACTGTGCGGCTGGTCCCGGCGGAGGTTCGAGTCCTCCCTCGGGCATGGGTGTGTGTGTTTGTCCTTAGGATAATTTAGGTTAAGTAGTGCGTAAGCTTAGGGACTGATGACCTTAGCAGTTAAGTCCCATAAGATTTCACACACATTTTTCAATCAGTAGCATAAATAATTCTGACAAAAATTAGATTGTGTACGACTGTGAAACAGCACATTTTCGTGCTGCACTGTCTTCGATGGATTTGTTTAGTTGACCCAAAATTGTTTTGGAACACTACTGAAAATTCATCGGATGTTTTGAAATGCCCACTGCTTAGCAGGCTGCACAAAACCGCGTTGACTCTTTACCTGGTTACATTACTTCCCAAATAATAGGCTGTAAATTCAAAGGAAATCTATCATTATCTTATCACAAGTACGCTGGCGAGAAGGCGGAACAATAAAAGTATTGGAACGTTCCCATATACTATGGTTCTATGGGTAATATGAAGCATTTTCTCATAAGTATCCTGACTGTTCCAACTAATTATATCTATGCGAATTTAAGAATGAATAGATATCACTCATTATTCATGGATGGTATGGAAACTGAAATACTATAAAATAAATAAAAAATTTACATTATGAGATTTCTGTCAACTTGATTTCAGAAGGTAGCTACAGTAATGGAGCGTGTTTCGCCATTGTGCAGTTTCAGCTTTTCGTCACACGTCCAGTCTATCCTTCGCAAATACGTGTGCGTGGAATGCTCGCACGTGCTTAGATGAGTGTGTTAGCCGCAGGACGTGTCCAGTAGTTCACTGAGGCGTTGTTGGATTACATCACCGAAGGAAGGCGGAAAACCGTAGAAAATGTGATTCCGAGAGACTGCGTAAACGCGCCTAACCTTATAGCCGCCCCTCGTATCAATGTACTGCCCCCTAATTCGTCAGCATCTGCTGTGGAGACTGCCTAACGCCTCCAGAGGGGACGAACAAAAAGAGGTCTTCGGAAGAACACTCCACGGTGTATCTAGAGTGATTTATTCCTCGTCAGACTTTCACTTGCTCTCTACCAAAAAAGAACACCAACACTACTACTTTTTAAATCTCGGTGCACGTACTTTACTGAAATGCTAACGAGCTGTAGTATTACTGACGAATGAGTGTGTTTATTCTTCAATCAAAACACAAAAGTTAACATTTTAGTCTCTTCTTCGTTTCTGCAACTTGCGCCTGCATTTCCCGGTTTCAAAACCACATTCCATGAATGATTAACATCATCTATACTGACATGGCATCTTAAACTGTTAATACGTAAGAACGAAGGTGGTTTCGATGAGTCTATCACACCAAGAAAAGTCATAATAATTACAACGGTAGGTACAATGACTGAGAGGGACTCACACACCAACCACTAATGAGTTAAACTGCTTATTTACGCCGTTCTCACTTGCAAGATAATTTCGTTAACATTGCCGTTTAATTACCTATTTTAACACTAATGTAAGCTCAGGTTGTAGTAGTCCATCTGTGGTTTTCCGTCTACTGTAGTTACAGAAAACTGTGTAGCATCAGATGAAACAAAATCTGTGAAAGATGGCACCTAACGATGTTTATTTACATATTTTTGTAGTGGTGTATAGTAAATAAAATGTCGTGTGACTAGGGCTTCCCGTCGGGTAGACCGTTCGCTGGGTGCAAGTCTTTGGATTTGACGCCACTTCGGCGACTTGCGCATCGATGGGGATGAAACGTTGATGCCGTGCGGGATTAGCCGAGCGGTCCGGGGCACTGCAGTCATGGACTGTGCGGCTGGTCCCGGCGGAGGTTCGAGTCCTCCCTCAGGCATGAGTGTGTGTGTTTGTCCTTAGGATAATTTAGGTTAAGTAGGGTGTAAGCTTAACCTTAGCAGTTAAGTCTCATAAGATTTCACACACATTTTGAAACGTTGATGATCAGAACAACACAACACCCAGTCCCTGAGCGGAGAAAATCTCCGACCCAGCCGGGAATCGAAGCCGGACCCTTAGGATTGTCATTCTGTCGCACTGGCCACTCAGCTACCGGGGGCGCACGTGTTGTGTAGTGATGAAGTTACACAGGATTGAGCTTTAGGTTCAACATGGTTTCGATGTGACGAAATTTTTTTTACGTTATCGGTATTCTGACTGTTTTAATGCCATCCACCGTTTTAATGCGTTCCTCTGCTGTACCAACCTCTCCATCTTAGAGTAGCACCTATACCCATCGTCCGCACTTAATTCTTGACATATTCCAATCTCTGTCTCGGTATTCAAACTTTGCACCTCCCTCTAGTGCCACTGAAGTTATTCCTGTTATGTCTTGACTCATGTCCTATCATCCTGTCCCTTATTCTTGTGAATGTTTTCTACACGTTCCTCTCCTCACCGATTCTGTGGATAACCTCCTAATTTACTATGTGAAAAATCAAGTCATTACACTTGAAAGGACGATCAGAATTGTAGCCTCAAAATGGTGAATCAAAAGCGTTTGTGGCCCCGCAATAAGTCATATCCATACATTTATAAATGTGTATGTATGTATGTAGGTTCCATATCCCCTCCTAAACTACTAGATCGATTTCAACCAAACTTGGTAGACATATCGCTTACAGTCTGCAAACAACCACTGTTGCGGGTAAGAAACACCTACCTCTCAAAGGGATGGGGAAGGGGGTGCAAAAGGAGCGTAGCTTACGACGCGCAAATGCCACACTTTATTCACTCAGTATTTGAGAGTGAGAGCACTTGGTGACTTGCAACCAACGTCACACATAATTAGGTTTTTTTTTTTTTTCCTCGCTGCCACCCGCCACAAAATTATCAAAAGAAAAAAGATTATCATTGTTCGTGCAGCAAAACTCCCGCACCAGGTATTATCTTTCAATTTATTACTCCTTTCCTACCAACTCAATTTACAACATATTTCACAGACAGTATTCACATATATATGTACTTCCAACAGTATATCATTTTAAGGAGACAAGACGTTATAAACACTGAGATGCGTGAAAAACTATCGCATCATGCATGCCGTTTTAATTTATTACTTCTGTACTACTGAATCTGTTCGCAAAGCAGTTCACAGACACTATTCGCATACGCCACTGGATGTGCTTACTAATTCACATCATTGAATGACACAAGTCCAGGTGATAAGACGTCAAACATTGATTTGCGTGAAAACGAAACTGCAGAGCGAAATCTGCTAGAGATACAGGTGCAATGTGTATACAAATATGTGTGAAATATGTTAAATATATGTATCAGTCAGGTGTGCGTATGCGGGCGAAGTCACGGGTAAAACGCTCTTCCTAAATCCCTGGATCGATTTCAACCAAACTGAGTACACGTTTTACTTCCTCTGGTACCGCGCGCCGCGCGCCGCGGAATTTGAATCCGCGCCAGACGTCATGGATGTCGAAGACCCATAGAGGTCTCTGCACCATAGCGCCGTAAGCTGTGACGGCGCGCGCCTCCAGCCCGCTTTTAGTGTGGGGGCGCCACAGTGGACCACGTGGTCCCAGCGGCCAATAGCGGCGCCCCCGATAGCGTACTTACACGCCGGCCACTCGCTCAGCCAGACCTTCCTACCAACTCTAACCCCCTCTTCCTGCCTCCTCCTCAGGGCTCCCTCTCCTCCTCGTCCCTCCTTCTGAGCGGCTTTCCCCTCCTACTCCCCCCTCCATCTCTTGCGCCTCCTTTCAGTGTCTCTGCGCTCCCTCCTGCCCTGTCTTCCCTTTTCCTCTCCCGCCCCACGTGTCTCCTGCCTCTTCGTGAACCCACGGTTGCCCCTCCTCTCTTCATCCCGCGCTTCCCCAGCTGCCCAATGCTCTCCCCTCCTTTTCCATCCTCTCTGACCTTTCCCTCGGCAGGTCCCACCTGGTAGTTTTACTCTTCGTTGTATGTGCTCCAGGTGGGTTTTAAGTGTGTTGTTTCGGAGTGTTTTTAATACTGTGGCCAACTTTTAACCTGTGCATGCGCATTCAGTGTCTTCTCTGTGTTTCAAAAATCGCCAACTGTGTTTTTTAACTTTCTGGTGACTTTTTTAACTGTCCCCCATGAACGTCTACATGTCAATGTATTTTTACCTCCATTTTCTCCCCTTACACTGTTCTATGTTCCCCTTTTTTATCTCCTTATGTATGTATCATTTTATTCTTGTTTTAGTTGTCGTGTCACTCAGCTGAAGAGCGGCGGATTGCGCCGCTGACAGCCCTCGCCTGCCCATATGGGGCAGGGGAATGAAATTACAATAAAGAAAAAAAAAAGCTCAGCCAGACCCCCCCCCCCCAAATTCTATAAGTCCCTCCACATCCTTGAGCGTCATGCACTCCGCCTCGCCTTCCGTATACGCCTCCCGTCCCCCACGCAGATCCTCTATGACCTCATTCCTTTCCCCCATTTGCTCCTATTCCTCGAACATATCCGTAACCTCTACACCTCCCGCCGCCTTGATCCCCCTCACCCCCTGGTTGCTCCTCTCCTCTCCCATCCCTGCCCCCTGCCACGTCATCACTGTTGTGTCCCCCCTACCCTCCATCTCTACACCCTTCATCTCCTTTCCCAAGGTGGCTTCCATCAACTCCCCCTCCGGGATGATGCCCTCTCTCCCTCCATTTATCCCTCCTATCAACTCTGATCCTCACTTCCCCTCCTTTCCTCTTCCCGGGCTCCCTCTCCCCCCTTCCATCCTCTTTTTTCCCCACCTCCCCTCTCTCTGCCCTCTTCTCTCCCCCGAGTCCTTTTGCATTTCCCTCCTCTGCCTCTTCTCATTACCTCTCACATCTGCCCTGCCCCTCCCCCCCCTTTATGAGTCCTCTCCCTCCTTGGTTCCCCCCCTTTTCGTTTTTTCCTCTCCTCCCTCCTTGTTTTTCCCCCTCCTCCAGGTCCCCCCCATCTGCCTTTGGCGGTGGCGTGTCATATTTGTGCCGTCATTTTCGTGCAGTGTTTTACAGTGAGTGTTTTTACAGTGAGTGTTCCGTGTTGTGTCTTTTGGGAAGTGTAGCGAACAGCCATCATACTGATAGATAGGGAGAGGGAAGAAGGAGAAGGACGCTGATAGGAGAAGGAGGAGATGGACACAGAGGGGAAGGAACAGATGGACAGAGAGAGGGGCTGGAGGACATGGACAGAGAGTGGGCGGTGGAGGAGATGGACCGAAAAGGCAGGAGGATGTGGTTGGAGGAGCAGGGGTGTGATGGGCAGAGAAAGGGGGAAGCAGGAGATGGGGAAATAAAAGATTGGACTAAATACATACCTGGCAATATTCTGGTTGCTCAACTGAATCAGGAAAGGTCTACTGATGATCTGATGCCTTTATGCAGAGCTGATACACAAAGAAGTAGGATATGTCAGTGATGCTCAACACAGTTCCACCTGGGTAACTTTATGAAAAAGTATACAGCTTTAGAGTTACCTCCGCAGCGAGTTAGAGCAGAAGAAAATCGGCAAATGTAATTAAAAATTTGTGATACACTCATCAACGCAAGAAGCTCAGTAGATATGCCGCACCAAGTTAAGAGGAAAAATTAGAAACCTTTTTCTTGAATCCAGAATCAGTTTTCATACTGAAGCAGTGTGTGCATTGTTTTGAAACTTCCTGGCACATTAAAACTGCATGTCTAACTGAGACTCGAAACTGGGGGCGTTCCCCTTGGACAAGTGTTCTACCGGCTCTCTCTTTCTCTTTCTCTCTCTCTCTCTCTCTCTCTCTCTCTCTCTCTCTCTCTCTCGAAAGTATGGCTCATTCTGCCCATGTTCCACACTCTTTGAAAACAAACTCTTCATGTGCCGTAAAAGATAAAATTTCCTTCTTTAAATAATAATCATTACAGAAAAGTAACAATAGTAACAAATAACAATAACAGTCTTTCAAATAACTTCCGGGAATTCAGCCAGGTAACACTTTTAGCGACCGCCGATATTTCTGCGGGAGAACACCCCGCCATTTTCAAGGCAACTGACCCAATGATCCATCATGCAGTCTACAGGAAACGTGCCACACCGACTTCTACTTACGGGCTAATAGTTGTCACCATCCGGCTCAGCGTGAAGGGGTACTTCGTACCTTGGTACACAGGGCACATGTCATTTCCGACGCTGAGACTTTGCCAGCTGAGCTGTCCCATATTGAAGTTACGTTTCGTCAAAATGGTTATAGTGATAGACAGATATAACGTGCGTTGCGCTATCGATCAACTGTACATCGGGTGATTGATGATAATTCTGAGTCGACATCTAAGTCTACTGCCTTTTTGCCTTACGTAGGAAACACTTCCGTATTTTACGGAAATACGATGTGCAATGTGTTTTTCGACCTCCATCTAAAATTAGAGTACTTTTGAGTCCTGTTAAGGATGATTTTGGTCTGCATAAGGCGGGTGTATATCGCATTCCTTGTAGCTGCGGCATGGCATATATTGGTCAAACTATCAGGACCGTGGAGGACCGATGTACTGAGCATAAACGGCACACACGATTACAGCAGCCAAGTAGATCTGCTGTTGCCGAACATTGCTTGGATACTGGTCACTCCATGTTATATAATAACACCGAGATATTGGCATGCGCGTCCGGCTATTGGGACAGTGTTATTAAGGAGACAGTTGAGATAAAATTAGCAAGCAACCTCGTTAACAGGGATGGAGGTTTTTGTTTAAACTCTGTTTGTAATCCGGCTCTCTCCCTTGTCAAAAAACAGAGGGACAGGGTCAATGCTACCTCACCTGCGAATTCGTAGTCTCACTATGAATATTTCTGACTTTGGTCATCTTTGGTGGCACTAGTGTTTAGTGTGTGTGTTATATTTCCTGCATCAGCGGGATAACTGAGGTTTTAAATTTGCATGTACGTTGCCTGTCTGTTGCAGTTGCCTTGGAAATGACGGGGTGTTCTCCCGCCGAAATATCGGTGGTCGCTGAAATTGCTACCTGGCTGAATTCCCGGAAGTTATTTGAAAGTTCTATACGCCAGGAGAAACTCAGGCCTAACAATAATAGTAACCAAAAGTTTCTGTTGTTTTTTCCACTCTATTGCTCGGATTAAAAAGTTGGCAACATTTATTTATAATTTTTAAGTTTCTTTAACATCTGATGCTCTGTTGTTGAGTAGACCCAGAAGTTTGCAATGTCTCTATCTGCTTTTGTGAATATTTAGTGAACTCTTCGTCTTTTCAACCAGTTAATTTGATTACGTTTCGTATTTGGGAAGGCAGTGAGAGGCGCCTGTCACTCTCTCTCTTTAACAACATTGTCAGTCAGATTAACATTCATATTTTAGATCATGTTCTCGTCGTTCCCCAGTAGTACATTTGGTATATGTGCGAGGTGCCGGGGCAAGCAGTGTATTTAACACTAAATTCTTCTAGAATCTCCATATGTAAATGATGCTCTAAGCCCTCTCCCCCTATTCTAACTCCGACTTTTGCTATTGCACATGGATTAAAAAATATACACGAACTGACTGTAATCAACCCTGCAAGTGGAGTAGAAAAGAGTTTGGCACCTGCAATAATTTAATTTGATAAATAAGTTAAATAAAGGAAGGTTTCATTAACGTAGTGAGAAATGATGGGTTGCTCTATCGATTAACAGAATGAAAGTTCTGTCCAAAATAACAATATGATTTATTAAGACTAAACACAAAATAATAAACAAAAACACGTGAAACATTTATAATACATCAAATTGGCTCAAATTGGATACTCAAACAAACGCTATGAAAGTGAAGTTGTCCCTAAACTAGATTGTGAGGTTTAAGACGAAGTGGTATGTGGAGCCAATTCCTTGCCACTCAAATCTTAAGAGAGACACACAGCTAACCCAACATTAATTGCTGCTACTCAAGACAGAACAAACTTAGAAAAAGACGAACAGGCGCGCTCTGCTGAGCTCTGATTATCACCTAGGAAAATCCCTATCTGCCGGTCTGCGGACATACATTACCAAACTGTTTTCTTAACTGCCAGAACACGATCTGGCGTACCGGAGGCGATGGCTGGTTGCTTCGACGTCCTCGACTGAAAGGCGAGAGCCGACTACCCAGAGCACCCGTACAGGCCGAACACACAACATTCCCGCCCCCACGACAGTGGCCGTGGTTAAACGTTCCAATCAGCAACTCGAAAACCGGCGGAAAATTCCACTCTATTGCCGGAGCACTACCATTCCACCAATGGAGATTCTTGGCGCCAATTTCTGCGCTGATTTTGCTACGTCACGGAGCTATGCCCTGAGCAAGCCAATCACAGTTTCTACACTCCTGGAAATGGAAAAAAGAACACATTGACACCGGTGTGTCAGACCCACCATACTTGCTCCGGACACTGCGAGAGGGCTGTACAAGCAATGATCACACGCACGGCACAGCGGACACACCAGGAACCGCGGTGTTGGCCGTCGAATGGCGCTAGCTGCGCAGCATTTGTGCACCGCCGCCGTCAGTGTCAGCCAGTTTGCCGTGGCATACGGAGCTCCATCGCAGTCTTTAACACTGGTAGCATGCCGCGACAGCGTGGACGTGAACCGTATGTGCAGTTGACGGACTTTGAGCGAGGGCGTATAGTGGGCATGCGGGAGGCCGGGTGGACGTACCGCCGAATTGCTCAACACGTGGGGCGTGAGGTCTCCACAGTACATCGATGTTGTCGCCAGTGGTCGGCGGAAGGTGCACGTGCCCGTCGACCTGGGACCGGACCGCAGCGACGCACGGATGCACGCCAAGACCGTAGGATCCTACGCAGTGCCGTAGGGGACCACACCGCCACTTCCCAGCAAATTAGGGACACTGTTTCTCCTGGGGTATCGGCGAGGACCATTCGCAACCGTCTCCATGAAGCTGGGCTACGGTCCCGCACACCGTTAGGCCGTCTTCCGCTCACGCCCCAACATCGTGCAGCCCGCCTCCAGTGGTGTCGCGACAGGCGTGAATGGAGGGACGAATGGAGACGTGTCGTCTTCAGCGATGATAGTCGCTTCTGCCTTGGTGCCAATGATGGTCGTATGCGTGTTTGGCGCCGTGCAGGTGAGCGCCACAATCAGGACTGCATACGACCGAGGCACACAGGGCCAACACCCGGCATCATGGTGTGGGGAGCGATCTCCTACACTGGCCGTACACCACCGGTGATCGTCGAGGGGACACTGAATAGTGCACGGTACATCCAAACCGTCATCGAACCCATCGTTCTACCATTCCTAGACCGGCAAGGGAACTTGCTGTTCCAACAGGACAATGCACGTCCGCATGTATCCCGTGCCACCCAACGTGCTCTAGAAGGTGTAAGTCAACTACCCTGGCCAGCAAGATCTCCGGATCTGTCCCCCATTGAGCATGTTTGGGACTGGATGAAGCGTCGTCTCACGCGGTCTGCACGTCCAGCACGAACGCTGGTCCAACTGAGGCGCCAGGTGGAAATGGCACGGCAAGCCGTTCCACAAGACTACATCCAGCATCTCTACGATCGTCTCCATGGGAGAATAGCAGCCTGCATTGCTGCGAAAGGTAGATATACACTGTACTAGTGCCAACATTGTGCATGCTCTGTTGCCTGTGTCTATGTGCCTGTGGTTCTGTCAGTGTGATCATGTGATGTATCTGACCCCAGGAATGTGTCAATAAAGTTTCCCCTTCCTGGGACAATGAATTCACGGTGTTCTTATTTCAATTTCCAGGAATGTATTTTGCAGAAAGCGCGGGAATTTTCCCGCCACAACTGCCTGGGTACACAAGTCATTCCCAAGCCTCGCTGGTAGCCCGCCAGAAAGTGTTTTCGCTAAGTTTCTGCGAAGTAACGGAACCTCTAGCCCAGCCGCTACTTCAGACCCCTCCGGGCGTGTCTTTTGACAATGTCGGCGTCTGCAAAGCATTCACTCGACTTCCTCACACCCGGCGGCTTAACGCTTTCCAGATCAGCAGAGCCCGCCTGTCACTGGACCACCCGGGTGACGAGAGACGCTGCGTGGGAAGTCCGCGTGTGAAGGAATAGCGACTTTTCACTGCATGCAATTAGAGAGGAAAATCGTAAGATAGAAATATGAGAGGGGGCTCATGCCACCTCTCATATGTAGTTAATGACATTTTACATGAGGAAATTGTTAAATGACCTATTACATGAGGAAATTGTGGGCAGGAAGTTCATATGACTGCATGTGTAACCAGTAGAGAACTTGTATCCGAGGGGCTGTAGTAGAGGCGACGGAGAACAGGAAGAGAGATGAATTAGAGACCCTAAATGCTGAGTGCTGCGACCTGGCTGTGCCAGTGATTCTGGGAAGCAGCGCACAGTGGATCGTACCTGCAGAGGGACTTCAGGCCGATACCCTCTCGTCCTCCCTCTTAGGGTCGGAGAGAAGGGCACCACTTCGCAAAACATTTTACCTGGGCGAGGTGGCACTCCGTCGCAAAGATGGTCAGTTGGCGAAAAGTGGGTGGCGAAAGCTGTTTAAGAGAGACTGCTGTAAACTGATCTTTTGTGCAAACGGTGGGAAATTCATAAGACTCCCGTGCATTTTTATGTTAGAAGCTGGGATGATACGAACAGAGCGGCTGGTGCATGTGTTTAATAGAGGTAAGACTGTAGCCCACCTAACGTCAGGAAGTCGCCAGGTTCTTTTAGCAAGCGGCAAAAACATATATTTCACGGGCACGACTGACTGGGAAGCTTAACTTTCTTCTTTCAGAAACTGGAAATGGTCGGTCCGGAAAGATAAGATCTCTCCATGAATGAGAGACTTTGGTCCCATCTAGGTAGACGCATTTGGCAAAACATGGCCATACTTATAGTGAGAACGATGCCTACCTAGTCTAAAATCTTCTTTATTCAGACAAGATACAGTTGGCTGCGCTGATTGGCTTCTGTCAGGCTATGCAAAATGGAGGCTTGCTCCCCAGCGTGGGAACCCCAATGTTGGGCCTCGACTGGCTACCAAGCCAACAGAACTGCCAAGAGGAGAGATTCAATGTGTAGAGGATAGTTCGATTGGTTTTTGCAATGTGGAGGCGGTTTCGTTTTTGCTAATTCGGATCCTGTATCGAGGCTGTGTGGAAAGTGGTTGTAATTCTTTGCCTCCTTCATCTTCTGGTCCTCCCCTGGTGAAGAACTTCTGGTCTTTCTCTGGTGGGTGAGACTTGTGGTCTGTACCTCGTGGTGGACTAATAGCCTGTGGCAGTTTCCAACTGTACCGAGAGTGGAACTGCATATCATCTCGGACATATCGTGTGACACGATAGTGAACTTATTAGTCCTGAGTCGATCGTCTGACGTTTGACAATTCCAGCATGCACCGTCGTACCTGTAAGTGAAATTGGTTTGGCCAGACCAGCAAACGGGTGCACCTCACACTGACATCTACGGGGATTTCAGGGCTCTGATAGGAAAGTTTCCAGCGTTCTAACATTCAGGACGCCAGACCGTGTGTTTGCAAACTTTCGTGGACGCGTCAGGACATTACAGCTGGCGCAGCGCACCGCTACTCGCCCACAGCGTGCCGTTTTCTGCTGCCGCCTGAATCAAGGTGAAGGAGTAAAGTATTACTGCACCGGCTGAGGGTCGTTAAATGATACTGACAGCTCCCTGTTCTCAGGTGAACCATAGTTTGTGGTATAGGTGGCCGTAGTTGATTCCATTTGAATAGAGTTGGGCCTCTCGGTGGACTCAGGTAAGCAAAGCCAGACTGCGTTGTAAAAGGCATTAATTCAGGAGAAAATCTGTATAGCTTCCACCCCAATGTACGCTTTGCCAACCAAGCACCATTCCTTTTCTGATTTGTATTTGCCATTTTTGTGTAAGATTTATCAGCTAGTTGTGGTTACAGAAGGATTAATAAAACTTGTCATTGTTTTGTAAACTTAAATATGCCACTGTTCTCATTCATACTCCCTCAACTATTCACTGTTTTTATTTTATTGTGGTGGTACCTGTGTAAAGGTTAAATCTCATAAATTAATTAATTTTATTGTTAATTTGAGTTATGAAAGTGACCACAAGCATAGGCAACCAAAGTGGCATGAGTAAATTCACTAATTCATGGATAAAAATTAAGGGTGTAGCTCATGACTTGAAGGTTAGTGAGAAGATAATATCTTTCTTTATGCAAAAATAATAATATTTATGATAAAAACAAGCGACGGCTTGCAGCTGTATCGTCAAGGTTTAAGAAATTTCTAGGTGTGATCACATGAGGCAATGTTCTACTGATGCACGCTATCTTTTGTCGAATGTAAATCCACACATCTTTCGCTCTGTCACACGAATCGGTTTTCCTCAGTGTCAATTTGTTGTGTACATAGTTCCGCGTAGTCAGCGCGTACACAACTTTCCCACTACAGCGCGTCCCGCTAAGCACAACAGCGCAGGCGCAGCGCTCGTCCATCTCCGCACTACGAGATGGCGCTGCCATAGAGACGGACGAAAATCTGCTTCCGCCGATCCGCGTATTAATATGTAACGCAGCCAATGAGATTGCTGCTAACATAGAACCTTTTATCCTCGCGGATCACACTCGCGCAGTGATACATGAACGGGCGAAGTATTATAATGAGTGTAAAGACCACCGGTTAGTCAGTTTGCATTTGTCTGCACCAGTCTGTACCAGTCTGCATTAGTCTGTACGAGTTCTACATTTGTCTGTACCAGTCAATAGTCAAGTTTGAGTCTGCGCCTAATAAGATTACCATATTCCTGTACATAGTCATGAAGATAAATGTGTAGACACTTTTGTCAAGTATCAGAGATATATGTGAGAATAAGATTAACGTACCAATACCAAAGGAACTTCAGATTGTCAATTGTAAATAGCATCCAGAACCAAGCTAAGTAATTTTTATGCTTGTTATTATTTTAATAAATGTGTGTGAAAATTAATCAAGTTCTGTTTAAAGTTGGTCACCATCAACCTGCCACTGTAAGCGTGCAAGTGGCATTTCTATCGTCTGACCTAACGGCAGAAGATAAACACGCCACGATAAGACCACGAGACATATTGCTGACACTCGCCTACTTCGTTAGAGCGACAAGTCAAATAATCTGATGGTGTGTGTACCGAAGGTCTTACAGTACGCACACCACACAATTAAATTGCATATTACCGACTGACCTATCCGAGCACTGTCTCTGATCGGTCCTCACAGCTTTACTTCCATCTGTGTCTCTTCTCCTACCTTCAAAACGTTTGGAAAGCGATGAGATAAGATACAGGAGGAAGTAAAGTTGCGAGTGCGGATTATGAATCGTGCTCGAATAGCTCAGTCGGCAGTCACCCTGCGAATAGCGACGGTGTGCGGACTATAGATCAGAAATGAGCTCCGTACAGATGCTTTAAACTCACCAGCGAGTCTTGTGACGTCATCTCCGGACGAGGTATACTGGCCATGCAAACAATTTGTGACGTCACACAAGTCGGCTTGTCCGTCACGCTTCGCGAACTCTCGGCCCCGTGTAGGACGCAGGTGGAATCAATATTTAAGTGGAAAGGTACCCACTAAAGCCCTTAATTGGTTCAAATGGCTCTGACCACTATGCGACTGAACTTCTGAGGTCATCAGTCGCCTAGAACTTAGAACTAATTAAACCTAACTAACCTAAGGACATCACACACATCCATGCCCGAGGCAGGATTCGAACCTGCGACCGTAGCAGTCGCTCGGCTCCAGTCTGTAGCGCCTAGAACCGCACGGCCACTCCGGCCGGCAAAGCCCTTAATTTTGTCGTGTGTTATCGAGAACTTGGATGCATCTAAACACTCAGTCAAGAATTATTAAACTCGTCTTAAATAGTTACTCGCTCCCCACCAGAGACGGCTGCTGGCACTCGTTCCGACGTGCAGTGTCACGCGCTGTGACGTAAGCGCCACTGCCTGTCTTCCACGTGAGCCACGTGCACCCGCTGTCTCCGTGTGCCTGCAGACTCGACTCGTGAGTGTCCGTCGCTGGTGACTTTCACTTGAGTTTGTTGAAGGGTACAAGAGGACTCAGCCCACTCAAAAAAGAGAGAGAGAGTACACGAGTTCGCAACTATAGCCGCGGACTCGCGCCATTCCCACTACAAACGCAACCGTTTTGAAAGAAATTTCAGCCATTTAACTGTCAATTAATATTCATTTACTTCATAGAACCATGATTTCGGCTTCATACCGTTTATCAAGTGCAAGTTAAACTGTCACAAAATGTTCGACTTTGTCTAAATGACAGAAGCAGGGCACCGGCAGTGGTGGCCGAGCGGTTCTAGGCGCTTCAGTCCAGAACCGCGCGACTGCTGCGGTCGCAGGTTCGAATCCTGCCTCAGGCATGGATGTGTGTGATGTCCTTAGGTTAGTTAGGTTTAAGTAGTTCTAAGTTATGGGGGACTGATGACCTCAGATGTTAAGTCCCATAGTGCTCAGAGCCATTTGAACCATTTGAACAGAAGCAGGTTAAACACCAACATAACGATTGGTCAATTGCCAATGAATGTTGTTATACATACTTTTACACGGATAAAACTTTTTCGAAACTGCTGTAAATTTATTTTAATATTTAATATCTATTCAGAGAATGTCTGAGAATTACGTTGAGCCAGCCCCGGCGGCCGAGCGGTTCTAGGCGCTTCAGTCTGAAACCGCGCGACTGCTACGGTCGCAGGTTCGAATCCTACATCGGGCATGGATGTGTGTGATGTCCTTAGGTTATTTAGGTTTAAGTACTTCTAAGGTCTAGGGGACTGATGGTCTCAGATGTTAAGTCCCATAGTGCTCATAGCCATTTGAACCAATAACGTTGACAAAGGCGTTACCGGGTTTGTTGCGAAAGTATTAGAAAACATGACGTGAGCATCATGAGTCTCTATATGGTAATTAAAATAAATTACAGAAATCGATGATAACCTACACAGTTCTCTGTAAGCCCATGAAAGCAAGTTGCTATGACCAAATAATTGCAGAAATAGCGCGCTTTTCCGTTGCGGGGAATAACAGTCACGTTGCTTTGCGCCCAGTTTCCGTTTGACGTAGCACGTAAATATTCTAATAGTTCAGGTGGAATAAACAAGAATACAACCATTTTGTTTGCATTGTACGAAATCTGTATCTTTTTCGTCTGAGGCGTGGGCTATAGCGTGAATGTTATTCCTGACGTCACTCCTCTAATGAAACATAATTGTAACTGTATACTTTGCATCAATTAATTTTCGTCTCACAGCCTCTAGTCTCACAAAACACAGCTTCGTTGTACTGCATCTGATCCCGACAAACGGTCATTTCACCTTTTCAGCACTACCTTAGAGCAGCAAGATCGCGTACTCGTCTTCCGTGCTAGCAATAAGTCACCACCGCCCTTACAGGGGAAACTCCCCATCGCACCCCCTCAGATTTAGTGGTAAGATGGACCAGTTGATAGCCCGTCGAAAACTGAACACAGACAGAGCATGGAAATAGGAAGAATGTGGCGTCAGCAGCAACGGCGTCGTGGACAAGCCAGCACGGTTACTCAGCATGGTACAAAACAGTTAACAATGTCATCAGCACCAACGACAGACTATATGGGATCGGTTTAAACCAGACACACCTTTGTGGAAAATGCAATCTGGTGGATACACTCATCCACAGATTCACCTGTGGTGGTAATGTGCATAACTGGAACTGGATCAGGCAACAAATCGCCTTTCTCACCAGATCCTCGACGGAATATATAACGCCATCGCTCCTCCTGAGACCAGACACTACATACTTTCCGAAATTAAAAACCAACGCCATTAGCTGGTTACTGGGAAAATATGTTAGTTATGTCATCCACAAACTTGGGTCGGACAACGAGATAGAATTCCGTGTTCACATGAAGTGTGAATATGCAAAAATCAGCACGTATCGCAACCACAAGAAGCACTACGGCAACATGCTGAAGATCATTTTTGAAAGAATGGGTGTTGGTTAAATATGTGGAACCACCACAACACCTTGAACGAGAACGATCAGAAGAAAATTAAAAGTCACTTGGTTTCTTATTATTATTTACTATTACCTTGCTTCCGGAACTTGTATGTTACACGAAGAGTTTTTTTTTTTTTTTTCAAAACATTTTCTTCAGAATTACTCGTGTTCGACTTCCAATGTATTTGCGTGATTCAAGAAGAATTGTTAAGTCTTATCAGTGT
Organism: Schistocerca cancellata; assembly: GCF_023864275.1. Lineage (NCBI taxonomy): Eukaryota > Metazoa > Arthropoda > Insecta > Orthoptera > Acrididae > Schistocerca > Schistocerca cancellata. Next base: position 94,827,178 of record NC_064629.1, on the reverse strand, counting down.
TCAGTTTCTCCTCAGAGAAGAGGTTTCTTTGTCTTTCTTACATCGGAGAATGGGAAAAAAAAGCGTGTTCGGTCAGAGGGTTAGCTGCCCTCTGTAGTAAAAAAAAACTGATGTAATCGATCTACAACGAACTTAAACGGGTGTTTTACGACGTCCGCCCCGAGCAGATGCAACGAACGAAAGCAAACAAAATGAGACTTTTTTTTAAAAAAAAAAAAAAGGTCATGGTGCTGAACTGCGCAGTGGGCGGCTCGTGTTCGAAACTCCTTCCTGCCTCTTTTTTTCCCCACAACATTATGAACTGTCGGTCTGGTCATTGAAATGCTTGTTCTCTTTCTTAGTCTTGGCAGTTGTCTTACTATATATTGGTTATAGAATATGATTCATGTGGTAAGAATAAGTTACCGTCAGAAGTAAATGTGATGAATAGTGAGAGCAAACGAGATATCACATATACGTCTCACAGAAATGAAAATAACATATAAACGGGTGTGAACTACGTTACAACAAAGAAATTCAAAACTTCCAAAACGGAAGGCAACTTCGAAAACGTTAAAGACGTATGTTTTGACAGAGCACAGAGAAACTGTGTGATTGTGAAACTGTTGCGTTCATTTGTTGCAGCTTATGTGACAAACTATTATATTTTAATCATTCCCTTGGGAGTGAACACACATTCATACGAACACCTATATCGAGCAAGGAGGCATATCTCACTCACTCACCTGGCGTACAAACTGGGAACGTCGAAAAGAGATTCCTATCATATGGCACACGTAGTAATGCAGTGTATGACACACCAGAGGTGTTTTCCGGTGGGGGATTCGGTTGACTTGTCGCCTTGCCATCAAACGTTTGCGGTTCCCATTCGAAAGTCACTTCCTTTCGGCTGCTAAAACAGTAGTTGTGCAGTATCAACTGCCGTTATAGGTCGCTACGTCACACCTCGCTGTTGCGAACGGACTTTACACCACGACACAGACACAAATTTGAATAAAACGAATAGCGAAAAAAAAAAGAAGAACTGGCTCGCGTGGGTGATTTTGTGTGTGTGTGTGTGTGTGTGTGTGTGTGTTCGTGGCGGAAGTCCCATTACACCCGTTAAAGTTTATTGTTGATCTACTCACTCAGTTTTTTAATTACAGAGACCAACTTACCCTCTGGCCGAACACGCTGAACTACTTTTTTATTTTTTTATTTAGGGCCTCCCTTCTCCCCTCACAGCCCTTCCAAACGCTCACCTTGTTTGCCTTCTTCGGCTAGCTTCTTTGCTTTTGTTGTTTTTATTATTATTATTATTATTAAGAGTCCATCCTTCTACCAACTTCTTTTTTTTACTTTTTATTTTATGTACTTTTTTTATGTTTTTGGTGCCAACTCCTCATTGTTCTTACTTTTTGCGAGCGCTCGGCCACTTTGTCTTTTTTGTAGTTTTTTTCGGCTTCTTATTTTTTTCTGTAAGCTGGATGCCTAAATTACCTTAGCTAACATAAATGAGAATGAATATTTCTTCTTAATATTAATTAAAGGTGATGAATCTTCCTCTTGCTAATGGAAAGACAAGTATAGTAAAATAAACTGAAACGTGAAGTCTCTCATCTTCATAAGGAAAACAGAAAATCTTGCATCCCCTTGAAAAACGTTTTTGAGAACTTAAAACTTCTCTGCGTATGGCATAAGATTATTAAAAAAATTATAAGACATAAAATTTGATGTCTAATTTCTTCATGAGGATGTAGTCTGGTGCGGCTTGCCACGGACTTGATTTCTTTTCTGTAGTGTCTAGTGAAAGGATCGAAGACCTACTGGGCCGACAGGCTTAGCAGCCCATAACCGTAACCACTTAACGACGACGTCATTTCTCATATTGTCTGCTCTGTATTGCACTTCTTGTTCTTGCACTGTTCACTGTTTCTATTTTGCTTTTTTTCGTAATCCAGTACACCTTCTTCCTGTTTTCATGCATGATCTGCGTTGTGTTTTTGACGGGCTATCCACTGGGCCCTCTTACCACTAAATCTGAGAGGTAGGCGATGGGGATTTTCCCTTGGTAATCTCCTGCATGCTTCTGTAAGAGAGAACGGTCGGCGAGTATGAAGCGCCATTGTTCTGAGACTCATCATACTCGTGGGACTACAGCGAGAACGAAGAAAGCCCGTTAGCACTGACGTAACAGCGGCGCCTTGACTTGTGAAGTATGTAGCCCGAACAGTAGACTTCTTCCGTTTGTGATCTGTAGTGCGGACTTCCGGGTGTGCAGCGCGTTGTAGCAGTGTACCTTAGCTGCAATTGTGACATCTCCTGTCCGTACTAACATGGAATAATGGTTCAAACTGGCAGAAAAGATACCTTAAAGTTGGCGAGAAGAAGTCGTGAAAATCATTTTCCATGATATTGTGGGAGTTATTTTCTCTATAGTGAGCAGCGTTGTTTACGCCAAACTGAAAATCTCTGAAATGTGTGACAGAATAATAGATCCTTGTGGACGTGTTTTGAAATTCAAACATAGAGACGGAAATGTAAGCTATGTAGCAGTTATGCATGCAGTACAAACAGTTATGAAAACAGGACTTAGCGTTCGCACAGTGAGGATTGTCGAATTAACCTTCGAAACTACAGCAGCGCAGATTCTATAGTATAGCCTCATGGCAAGGCGCTCAACGATTTTGCAGGTGGGTGGTCCAACGCTCATAAATTCCTGGTGCTTAATGGACTGATCTGATACAGGTTAAGGTACACCTCCAGAAGCAAATACCTTCGGATATTGCAGTAGGTGGACACTGCGCTGTAGTAATATACGATGGGCAACCACGCTCACGCGTTGGCTGTGGCTCAGTGGGCCATGTTTGCGCACTGTGCATACAACGAGTGGCGCAGGTGAAGGCACAAGCCAGAAGCTCCCACCTGTGATAGCGGCATTGCCCCTAACAAATGCAGCGGCGGCCGCTTCACTCAAAGCCGCGATTGAAACCGTAGATGTTACTAAGTGATGATATTAATGCGGAAACTGTCGTGGGAATTAGTGACGATGCAGATCCGACGGTGAAGCACTAAAGAAGAACAGGAACGTCTGATGTTCTGCTCGCAGTTGGTGCCTTCTGGAACCAGGACGAATCAGACACTGTTGCTCTAGAGGAACAAAACCCGGCAAAACGTTGGAACTCGAACGCTGAAAGAAAAGAAAATTCCAAAGGGAGGTCCTTTGAAATGAAGCGAAGAATGGCACGTCAGGGTGCTAATGAAGTAACGCCACTGCTTCGAGAAAAAGCAAAAAGGATTATTAACCAACTGACCTAGAAAAATTCTGGGAATTCTGATTCTAGCCAATTTGCGTCATATACTTGTATGGATATGGTGTCTGTCCGAAAGAACAGACACCATTGATGACCTGCAGCCGTCTAGAACGAAATTAGAATTATATATTGATACCTTAAGCTGCTGACGGGCGTTGATATACAGGGTGAGTCACCTAAAGTTACCGCTGGATATATTTCGTAAACCACATCAAATACTGACGAATCGATTCCACAGACCGAACGTGAGGAGAGGGGCTAGTGTAATTGGTTAATACAAACCATAAAAAAATGCACAGAAGTATGTTTTTTAACACAAACCTACATTGTTTAAATGGAACCCCGTTAGTTTTGTTAGCACATCTGAACATATAAACAAATACGTAATCAGTGCCGTTTGTTGCATTGTAAAATGTTAATTACATCCGGAGATATTGTAACCTAAAGTAGACGCTTGAGTACCACTCCTCCGCTGTTCCATTGCGTGTATCGGAGAGCACCGAATTACGTAGGGATCAAAGGGAACGGTGATGGATCTTATGTACAGAAGAGACTGGAACAGCACATTACGTCCACATGCTAACACCTTTTTATTGGTCTTTTTCACTGACGCACATGTACATTACCATGAGGGGTGAGGTACACGTTCGACGGGCGTTTCATAGGACGTGGAGGACGCATAAATTGGCCAGCCCGTTCTCCTGATCTTACACCCCTGGACTTCTTTCTGTGGGGTACGTTAAAGGAGAATGTGTACCGTGATGTGCCTACAACCCCAGAGGATATGAAACAACGTATTGTGGCAGCCTGCGGCGACATTACACCAGATGTACTGCGGCGTGTACGACATTCGTTACGCCAGAGATTGCAATTGTGTGCAACAAATGATGGCCACCACATTGAACATCTATTGGCCTGACATGTCGGGACACACTCTATTCCACTCCATAATTGAAAACGGAAACCACGTGTGTACGTGTACCTCACCCCTCATGGTAATGTACATGTGCGTCAGTGAAAAAGACCAATAAAAAGGTGTTAGCATGTGGACGTAATGTGCTGTTCCAGTCTCTTCTGTACCTAAGATCCATCACCGTTCCCTTTGGATCCCTACGTAATTCGGTGCTCTCCGATACACACGATCGAACAGCGGAGGAGTGGTACTCAAGCGTCTACTTTAGGTTACAATATCTCCGGATCTAATTAACATTTTACAATGCAACAAACGGCACTGATTACGTATTTGTTTATATGTTCAGATGTGCTAACAAAACTAACGGGGTTCCATTTAAACAATGTAGGTTTGTGTTAAAAAACATACTTCCGTGCATTTTTTTATGGTTTGTATTAACCAATTACACTAGCCCCTCTCCTCACGTTCGGTCTGTGGAATCGATTCGTCAGTATTTGATGTGGTTTACGAAATATATCCAGCGGTAACGTTAGATGACTCACCCTGTATATCAACGGGGACAGGTGAAAAATGTGTGTCCTGACGGAGACTCGAACCCCGGATCTCCTGCTTACATGGCAGACGCTCAATCCATCGGAGCCACCGAGGGCACACAGGTTCAAAATGGTTCAAATGGCTCTGAGCACTATGGGACTTAACTGCTGAGGTCATCAGTCCCCTAGAACTTAGAACTATTTAAACCTAACTAACCAAAGGACATCACACACATCCATGGCCGAGGCAGGATTCGAACCTGCGACCGTGGCGGTCGCGCAGTTCCAGACTGTAGCGCCTAGAACCGCTCGGTCACAACGGCCGGCTGAGGGCACACAGGATAGTGCGACAGCTGGGACTATCTCTCGCACGCCTCCCGTGAGACCCACATTCTCACTTCACATGTCCACACACTACATTCGTAGTGTCCCTACCCAACACACACTCATTACTCGTGGAAGACATTCTTACTAAGTCCCGTAAGAGTTCGGGTAATATGTTTTCATCCACACGAAAGAAGAAGGTCATGGCCGGTATCGCCAGAACTGCATACTTATATGGATATGGTGTCTGTTCTTTCGGACATGTCTCCACACGACCGTCTCCACACTATGCCAGATCGCCATGATACGAAAAAGGAAAACACTTCATACCGGACAAACAGACGGGGAACAGGACAGAAGAAATGAAAGCACAGGCTGTGAATAACGACATGGCTGCGACCGCGAAAACTGTTTAAGATTCAGTGTCGACCCAAAAAGTGAAAAACACAGTAACAAAAGACAATACCCCAAACGAACTGATGGTGGAATGTGAGCTTGCATTGGGCTGCCTCTCAAGTAAAGACCATTAATTCCAAACCTGTATCTTCAACATGAACCAGCCTGAACCCTATAAAATAGCTACTTCGAATATAAATAGGATCTGATCTGCAAGACCTCTTATATGCTACACATATAGACGTTATGTTACTTCAAGAAATAACTGATGTTGCATGGAACAAATAACTGGATACAAAGCCATCATTTGTACGAGAAGTGGAGTAGATTTAGAAACAGCCTTTTTAACAAAAGAAGGCTTATGACGAAAGATGTAGAAAAACTACCGAACAGCAGATGGATTGCTGTCATCGTTAACCGTACACGGCTAATTAATGTGTACACTCCATCAGAAAATAGCAATAGGCGTCACAGGAAAGATTTATTTCAAGAAAGAAGTATCCCACGTTTTGGAAGGAACCAAGATGGCATAACATTATCAGGCGACTTCAGTTGTATGCTTAGCCCAAAAGATCAGACACTTAACTTAAACAATTCCGCAGAACCGGATTATTCGTACACGAAATGCTTTTAACTGATATATGGGAAATATGCACAAAACAGCACTTTGTTACAGACACGTCACGAGCCCCCCGCCCATCGGTTTCACAGAAGTTATGTTTCGGAACGTTTAACCAACCAATTGTAACCTCCCCCTCACTTATTGACCTTAATGACAGTGAAAAATTAAACCGCGTGTACCTAATGGAAATTTGGGAAAAGCAATCGTCACCGAAGTTAATCTGTCGGTAAAGAGGGAGGAAAGGGTAACATCTAAATGAAAGGAAAAATGCAAATGAAACTGGTGGAAATTAATTTTGAAAAGGGGTAAAGTTAATAAAGAAAGTAAATGTGCGGCCGTTACGTTAACAATTAACTAGCGGTAATTAGATATTTGAGATTTGGGGAAAATTACAGTCGCCAGTCCTATGGACAATTACTATAGTAACTGAAAAAGAAAGGTTATTGCACATATAATTAGCACTAGAAGCGTGGCAACTGAAGGTTGACACGTGTAGTGTGAAAACTGAAAGTTTGTCAGAAGTAATAAATTTCGCTACACTCTGACTTAATTTAGCAATAGAATTAATAAAACCGGAAAATCGAAAGTTAATTTAGTGACTGAAGTTAATAGTAAGCTTTCTTTCTGAAGCACATCGAAATTCAGTAAAATACGGTTAGTCTTGGATTACCTCAACAATCATTTCAAAAGCTACTTGAATCTACGCAATTTAGAAATAAGAGATTTAACTTTGAACTTGAATTAAATGATTCTGAACAATTAACAATAGTACAATTTAGTACGTACCAGGCTGAGCTGCAGTCACAGGTAAGCTAAAATACGGTAACAAAACTCGCACTCTTAATTTGTGCTTGTGTAATCTAAATATTGTAGCCAGCTATGAATACCTTAACTGAACTTTGAAATTAAAGCAGTGAAATCGAATGATGCTGGCGTTTCAATTTCAATGACATTCGGGTTCATTCCGGAAAAGGAAGGGACTCTGCTTGGTAATGCAATTGGGACAATGAGGAACAAAGGTTTATGCTACGTTGCTGTAATTTAGTTATGAAAATGGAACAGTCTGAAAAGCTGAGGTCTGCCATACAGTTCTAAAACTTTACGTGCTTCCAGTCTTCCTTGTTGGTTGATTGAAGGTTTGAAGCCGTCGATCGAGGAGGTGGCGACAGTCACTCATTGTCGGCCGTCGCTGTTGCAGAAGCTGGATGTTGGCGCGCCTTCTTCTCGACACGGTCGCCAGGCGAAACGGGCTCTTGATGTGCACCAGCTAATGCTTCCTGTCCGCGACACCGTGTCAGAAACTATCATAGCAAGTCGAGCGCAATTACATGCTGCCCAACCCCGAAAGCGCGGCAACTCGCAGGAGCGTCACACAACACACCTGCTCCACTGCACCACCCCAGCCAGACTCTCCCTCTGCCCGCGCTCCACGCGACAGAGTTAACACTACCAAAGACCCTAAACACTTTGGTTCTCCACACGACCTATCGATGTATTCGTTCGATAGCATAGTTTTCCCTAGGCCAGACCCAGCGTATAAATACAAATAATATTCACAAAACAAACCAATTATAAATCGACATAAATGCACGTATATACAAATAGTAAAACAATTACAATATACAAAGACACAGAAATGTTATATCTTCAGGTAACAAAATAAGCAAAAAAATTTGCAGTGCAATAGATGGAAATAGGAGGATATGCATTTCCGGCGTTACACATGCCCTACATTGTCTGTGGATGTTCGTGTAACCTAAACAGACTCAGAAAATGTCCCAAAAAGGAAAAAAAAACAGCGGAAATGAATATGCTCAAAACATCAAGAAATTTAGCATTAGGCTAATTAACCATAAACCAATTTTTAGACCATAATAATTGAGTGGAGACACTCCTAATCTTATTCCACTCTGTCATCTTACACAAAAGAAAATAGGTTGACAACATATTAAAATTCATAGAAAACATAGAAAATGGTTTAGCTATTCAAAGAATCAAAATTCTTAACAGTATCAAGAAATTTACTACTATTTACAAAATTAATCAGAGTACGTGGTCATAAAAAACAGGTATATCGAAATACGCAAATTAATAATTAATTACATAGAATACACATTTTAGATAACCTTTTCATAATTAATATTCTCATCATGAGACTCCACTTAACGCTAAACAAGAAAATAATATACAGCAGATCGACAAACCATAAATATTGACAGCAGGATTCTTTCACATCAGCTGTCGGGGAAGAAAAACAACTCCGCCTTCCGTACTCGCAAGTACAAAGAATGCCGACAGCAGCACAAGAGCCAACAGCGGCACAAGAGCCGACAGCGGCTCCGCCTCGCCAGAATTGTTGCGCCCACCTGTGCAGCACGCTTGATCTCACTCGCCTGTGTAACGGCATTTTCAGAACGTCCATTTCACTGAATTCTTTCGGAAAAACTCACTCCCGAGTAATCTCAAGGAGTCCATTAATACTATCACAGTGGATAACTCAACACTGTCCATCATCACACGCATGTACTAGCCTGAAACTTAAAACAGCGTCTAAGTACATCGGCAATGACTAGTAAATCACATATTTATGAAATCTTACAGCTAGTTACAAAATCATATTTACATTCCTTAATCTACTGTGACTCAGCTGAAAACTTAAAATAGCAGCTTGGATTTTTCAATTGATTATTAATCAATTCCTCTTAAATCATTTAGTCAAAATTAATTACTTATTAATTACAACTTCCTTAATGTCCTCTTGGTCAGGCAAAAGCATGGCAATCTGGCAAATCGTTAAATATTACACTCTATATTTACATACTGTACAAATTACCCTTCTGTGGTATTAATCATTCCTACGTTGGTACAATTTCAAGTCTACAATATTCCGTATACCTAATAGTTTTCCAGAGCTTGGATACTCTAAGCAATAAGCATTTGTGTGAGGTATACCAATGACTTTATATGGTCCATTATAAACAAACTTAAATTTAGAGATTTCATTGTCTATCTCGCTCGATTTCTCATGAGCTTTTACAAGTACTAAGTCTCCGATTGCAAACTTAGCAAAACGCGCTTTAGCGTCATGACGACGTATGCGAGCTTCGGATTTTAGCTTCATTACTTCTCGCAAACGATCTTTTTTCACACCAACACTAATGTCAATCCCTGGAGGGAATTTGATTATCTCTTCCAATTCACTTTCTACACTTTTGTCAATGCCGAGATTCCTCACGTTACGGCAGTTCAAATTCATTCCTACCTCAATGTCATCCGGCCAGTTAACAATGTGTATAGGCTGGTATTGTCTATGCACACCGTCTCCTGCCTCGTCAAAACTAACTACTATTGCTTTATCTTGTGACGTACATGTCAAAGTTTTGCTTTCGCAATGAATCACTGCACAGTACTTTAATAGCCAATCTAACCCGATAATTACTTCCGTAGTTAAGTCTGGAACGACGACAAACTCTTGTTCACATCGTGCCCCACGTATCTCGAAGTTGACAAAAATCTGTTTTGTGACCGGTTTACTGGCCTTCACAGTAGCACCGATAATTTTCACTCCTGTCACTGGCATAACTACGATGCCAGGTCTGTCTTTCAGTAACTCAAATATTTTCCCAGATACAGCACTCAATTCTGTACCGGTGTCAATCAACACGTTTAGTTGTAGGTCGTGCGTATTAACAGACACTACTATCTGTCTACACTTGTCCTCGACTGTTTCTTTATTTTCCCACAGTAAATCCTCGTCTATATCCAGGTCATTCCAGAAAAAACCATCCGGCTTTGATCCTAAATCCGGCTTATCTGGCGGCTTTTTCAGCCTCTGTTCACATACAGTTTTAATTTCAACACGTTTGTCCTGAGGCTTAGTCTGTAGCTTCGCCTCCAATACCGAAACCTTTTCCCGTAACTCGTCAACTAGTGAATGTTGCTTTGCTATTTTCACTAATTGTCACCTTCGTTGATTCCTCTTTGGCCAGATTGATCTCATCTGCCAATCTACCTGGAGGAACGTGCCCAGGAGTATCTGCAATTACTTCCTCTGGACTTGCGCAACCCACACTGCTACCGTCCGACCGTATAACTTCAGCTCCAGCCTCAAACACGCTGTAATCTACGTGCTTTTCTACCAATCGTGTCCGGCTATCACTAAAATTCTCGTAATCTTTCTCCTTAATACTCTCGCAATGTTTAAACTGGAGGTTGGCGTCGGATGGGTCGGCTACTTCTACCACTATAACTTTCGGTAAAGCCTACCGGTTAGGGCCAGAACTTTCCGTTACTACTTCAACATCCAACTCCTGCGGGACGAAACACGACGAATCTTGCTCGTGCTCCCCATTAACATCAGCTATTTCTAGTAAAGTCTGCCGGTTAGGGCCACAACTTTCTGTCACTTCACAAATACTATCTTCCTGTGGGACGAGACGCGAGAAATCCTGCCCGCGCTCCCCATAAACACTTCTCCCGTACAGGCCCCTATAATCTCTTAGTTCGTCGTATAAGCGACCGAACTGCCTTAACCAGACCTCATCCCTCTCTGCATCCCCTCGCTCAATGACGAACGTGTTATCCAACATCTGATCTTCTCTCAACAATTGCGAATCATTCTTAAACTCAATCTCCAGTTTCGCTGTGGGTGTTACAGCTGCCACTTTATAATCGATTTCCGGAACACTACTTACATTGTTCTCACTGACAGTGAATGTATTTTCTGCTGCCGTGTCTACAGCTGATCTACTACTTGTGGGCGCACTCCTTTCTCCTAACACTGGCACACTCTCCCGCCGTTGATTATTCCATACGGAATTTTCATAACGACGACACCTGGGTTTTCTCCTCTTATTGGGCCTCCAAAATTTCTCCACGCCCGGTCGGCCCCTCACCGGCGCGGCTAATGGTTTCCCTGTCTCGTCCCAGCAGATACGCTCCCCGGATGCTGCTGAGGCGGCTGATCACACCCTCTGGCGTTATTACTATTCTGCGAAGCCCGTACCACGCTAGTATGATACTGTTTTCCGTCATTCCTGTTATTATTTGCATTGTACCGATTGTCATTACGGCCAGAACCACTATTGTTATTGCTGCCAAGATTGCGGTATGCATCATTCCCATAGTTATCGTTGTTGTGGCTGATGTGGTACCCGTTGTTGTTACCACGGCCTCTACCACTGTCGCGATTATTGCGCCAATTGTCCTCGTCCTCAACTCTTTCCAGGAAATCATTGATTGTCCTGTAATTGCTTCCTACGTAGCGTTTTGTATCATCTGGAAGCTTCTTGTAGAGTTCCCACACTATTTCGGATTCCGTGCGGCGATCACGCAAATATTCCAACTTGCGGATCCAGCCCTCACAAAACTCCATCATCGAGCCGCGCGAATTCGCATTGAAAGGCCTCGATACGACAAATTCGCGCCAGACACTTTGCTGTTTTTGCTCTGACCAGTATTCAGCCAGAAACAAATTTTTAAACTCGTCAAAAGTCAGGTTCGTAATGTTGAGGTTTAAGCCCCAACGCTTGGCATCACCAGCCAACACATCAATAACCGCATTAATTTTTCTCCCATTAGTCCAGGATCTGGGTAAAACTCTTTCACAATTTTTAATGTAATCCGTCGGGTGTATACCGCCTTTTTTCAAGGGGTCGAACCGCTCCTCTTTCGTCAACAATTCCGAACTATGTGCACAGATTGGCACATAGCTCTGTTTTTCATCAAGTTTCTTTTCTAATTCCGACACTCTCGTAATTACTTGGCAAGTGGTTGTCGCAAGCGTTTCTACTTCCCTTTTGTTTTTCTTCGCAGGTATTAGCCTGCTTCGTCACTTCGGTTTCTACTTCGGATACTAAAGCCTTTAAAGTTTCCACCTTCTTTTGATCCTCTTTTTTCACTAATTGAATTTGTTCCGTCACCTTATTCTCGATGATCGGAGCAACTGCTTCTCCTACACTTTTCTCGATTCTGCTAATTTCGGAATAAAAACGAGTATTTATGCTCGCAATTTCCGCCTGAACGCCTATCATTTCCTGTTTAAGATTACCGATTTCGGTATTAATCACAACAATACCTTCTTTGATTTTATCAACTTTTGTGTTAACAACTCCAACATTGTTGTTAACAACGTTAATAGCTTTGTTCTGATTGTCTAGCTTCCGTTCAATTTTTTCAGACTGAGCTTCTTGCTTGGCAGCCTGAGCTTCTTGCTTGGCAGCCTGAGCTTTAATTTCTGCCGATTGACTCTTGATTTCGTTAATCAAAACATTCAATAAATCAGTTAAATTCCCGGACACTACCGGTTTTACTTCCGTAGCAGCTTCCTCTTTAATTGTCCCCGCGTATTCGTCATCAATGGATTCAGATTCGATTTTCACTTCCGATTCCGAAACATTTTCTAAAGTTTGGAATTCCATTTCTGCTCTTTGTTGCGTTTCGGCGGTCGCGTCTTTCATGCTAGCCGCCTGCCCCTTGCATGGGGGCTTAATTAAAATAAAATGCAAATATTTTTAGTAGCTGTAGGTCCGATTACGCAAGTCTCGTAAACGGCTGACCCTGACTAGTATTAGTACGCAATCTGACTGCATAGAACAACAACAAAGAATGAAATGAAAATTTCAGTTAATACAATTAATTAATTAAGTCCCCAGCAACTATAAAACCTACGAAACAACAAACACAAGTGTAGCTGTTCTGTATGTGGTAGTATGACTCAACGCACATCTGGCACGGTTCTTCTTCAACAAGACAAGAATTTTTAAATACCAATTATACTGACGTAATAAAAGAAAATTAGAAATACTATAATTGCGCAAGAAAATCAGAATTACACTCTAATACAAGAACACACGCCAGATGCTTTGTTGACTGAACCTGTAATGACACATTATTCAAGTCACTGAAAGAATAAAAGAACAAAAGAAAATACCTCCATATATATTGACGAAATGCACTCTGACCATTACAATATCTCCATTAGAACAACATCTGCTATCTCTCCCATCAAACCACTGCATAAAACATGGAACAACACTCTCCATTACCACATCTCACTCTGTCTTCACGACAAGCAGTGTCCACCACAACTTCTCGGTAAGAACTGCTTGCCACTACGTCTCAATAAGCACTGCCAGTGGAGGCGGCGGAACAATACTCTCTGGCGCGATTTCTGGCGCTGTGGCTCAGTGTAGCCACCTTTCATATGCCCTTCCTCCACGGGCTAGAATTTGATGGTATTTTTGCCAGCATTGGTGGTGAAAATACCACCAAATTCGTCAAAAAAAAATACAGACAAAAATAAAAAATAATATTAATACGTAAATATCATATAACTAGATAAAATTTTGGCTTTGCACTGATCTTTCAATAGCCTAATATATAAAATACACTAAGCAATACAAATTCTTTCATACATGTGACTTTACATAATAGTTTACACAAATATCATGTGGTTAAACAATTCAATCGATAGCGTCAGCAATGATGAATATGAGCAGGTAAGAGTCTTATAACTTTTCACAAACAGTAATACACAAAAAAATCAGTTTATACAAATTTTCACAACAAGTAGTTGACAGTTCCAGCAGTAGCACCCAGCACTGTTGAATAGGTGCTACAGCAACAAGTGACATCATCTCAGTAGAAGCAGTCCATCAGTGGCACCCAGCATTGTGGAACAGGTGCAGACTCCAACAGGTGACATCATTTCAGTAGAAGCAGTCCATCAGTGGCACCCAGTAATGTTGAGTAGGTGCAGACTCCAACAGGTGACATCATTTCAGTAGAAGCAGTTCATCAGTGGCACCCAGCATTGTGGAGTAGGTTCAGACTCCAACAGGTGACATCATTTCAGTAGAAGCAGTCCATCAATGGCACCCAGCAATGTTGAGTGGGTGCAGACACCATCAAGTGACATTATGTTAGTAGAAGCAGTTCCATCAGTGGCACCCAGTAATGTTGAACAGGTGCAGACAGCAACAAGTGACATCATTTCAGTAGAAGCAGTCCATCAGTGGCACCCAGCAATGTTGAGCAGGTGCAGACACCAAGAAGTGACTTCATTTCAGTAGAAGCAGTCCATCAGTGGCACCCAGCAATGTTGAACAGGTGCTACAGCAACAAGTGACACCATTTCAGTAGAAGCAGTTCCATCAGTGGCACCCAGCAATGTTGAACAGGTGCAGACACCAACAAGTGACATTATTTCAATAGATGCAGTCCATCAGTGGCACCCAGTAATGTTGAACAGGTGCAGACACCAACAAGTGACATCATCTCAGTAGAAACAGTCCATCAGTGGCACCCAACAATGTTGAACAGGTGCTACAGCAACAAGTGACATTATTTCAATAGATGCAGTCATCAGTGGCACCCAGCAATGTTGAGCAGGTGCAGACATCAGTCCATAATATTCACTATCACTAATCAGACAGTTCATCAGCAGAAATTAAACATTTCTAAGTGTCACACATCAATTTGAACAGGTGCAGGTGTGAACAACAGTTTGAATGCACACACAATTGCTTTTACAAAATTATTATCAATGCTCTTACACTAAACATACAAATCATAACAAACACACAAATGATATCAGATAATTGTCATATTAACTATTGCAAGTACACAAACATCAGTAAACCTATAATATTTATGGGTGTCAGTGCAAGCCACTACAAACAAATAAAATAATATTTAGGAGATAGGTGGGTAGGATTAGGAAAGGAAAACACACTCACTCATCTTTCATCCACATTAAGTACTACTGTGTAATTGAATAGTGTTAACTGTGTACATGCACTTCTGTCAAAGTTTCATGTTCATCATGTGTATCAAGTAATAGTGGCAGCAATGTATAACAGTCAATAATAGTTAAGTCAACGTCATAGTCATCATGTCAAGACCAATGTTTGCCAAGCCAGATCAAATGTACGGTTGCTGAACAACTGTCAGTGTGCCAAGATATGCAACTTCCTCTCTCCAAAAAAAAAGTACATACTGCTTAGTGATTTAACAAAGTGTGTGTAGACAATCTTCCTTCCATTTTAGTGTTCTAGTCTGCTATCTTCATCCTCCTTGTTCCATATAGACCAACCAAAAAAAAAAAAAAAAAAAAAAAAAAAAAAATATGCACCTCACTTACTTTACCTCTTATACACCAAAACTCCAATCAACTTCATATAATCTCAATACCTCAATAATACCTCTTCAATACGTCGATACATATAAACCTTATTGCCAGTATCATTTCACTTCCATAACAACTCTTTCCTCTAGTCAGTCTCCTCGAATAAGTACAGATAAAATCCTAATGCAAACCTCCTTATCCCATACAATCCGAAGACACACTGTCAACACACAACCTCTGTGTAATCCATCTGACCAAAATCTTCTACTCATTATGAATTATAAACAAAGAATGCATACATGACCTCTAACAGACTTAGTTCGAATAACTCTCAGTAATTAAGTACGATTACGGAGTGTGAATGATCCTAATTTTTCACAGTGTGGACACCACTTCAAGAATTATGGCAAACAGAAGCAAACATGTGGAGTATTTCTTGTGTCAAGTGTCACTTCCTATTTCAATTGCTCACGAAAAATGCAGTGTAATAACTGTGTTGGTATGTCATGTCGTTAGCTTCATTCCTATTGGCATACATTTATACAGCTTTCATAAAACCTCCAGCTCATGTGACTTCTATGAAGTTTCTTGTACTAATGTCGTTCGTCGAATTATAGCAGTTCATTTTCTTATCTTAAAAATATAAGGCACTGAGCGTAAGCAAGGCAAGCAATAGCGAGTAAATATACCAGTAGTGAACAGAATGTCAACAAGTGGATGCAGCACAATTCTTACCACGAGGCTCTGCCAAGCGAACAATCTGTAACTAGTACCATAGTGTAACCTAAACTCTATGTTTGTACACTGTACATCAGCATTGCTATATACCAAATTAAAGTATAGTTATGACAACAAGCAGAAATGTGTAAATGTGCAATCCATACGCATAGCAGTAAACATATATCTTACGTACTAAACAGGTCATTAGCATCGTATCTTAATAAGTAAACATGAAGGTGCAAGCAGATAAATCACAAAGTATAACTTACATACCTAACCACATCAGCACAATTAATCAGGTGACAATTATAATTTAAATAAATAAGCACAGCAGGCACATAATAAAAAAAATATAACATCAGTGAAAAAGCAGTGCAGTCAAGCGATGCATAATATACACAAGTTACAATCCAGTTCATTAATAATCATTGTCAAAATCAGTTAACGTACGCAAGCACGTCGCTTCACAAGTAATTTCATTGAACATGTAATTAGCACAAAGTATGAATCACGTAATCGCGAGCAGCAAATTACGTCTAAAGTACGTACCTAAGTGGAAATATGTTATCTGAAAAATAAACTCAATTAATAATTACCTTTTTAGTTTATTACTTTCTTCTTCGAAATGACATTTTTCCTGAAATTTTCTCGATAGCAAGTCGTCTTAACGTCGGACACGCACAGAATTTACCTGAAGTTCTTAAATATTTTATAGAACCGTATCCTGAAAAATACTGAATGTTAATAACAGAATTCATCAAGTCACTATAGCTTTATACCGAATTTAGTCGGAGAAATTAGACTGTGTATTTATTTACGGCTGTCAGTGCATTCGCACTGAGCGCTCGATCAGCTGTAGGCGCGTGACGTAGGAAGTGATTGTTTGCGGTTAACGACTGCCTTGTGCGGCGCGCAGACTTGACTGTTGCTTTGAGTATATGCCGCCGCCAAAACACAGTGCGGTATCCTTGTACTCTCCGTGTGTTTACATACAACTGTTAGTTTCTCAAAAGTATGTCATTCTACAAAAATTTTTCAAAAGTATATCATTCCACAAAAATTTTAACGTTAGATATATGATGTATTCCCTTAGAGCGTCGTGATTTAAGAGTTTCTACTTCGACAGTGTTATCATGAATAATTTTGCGAATTCTATATGGACCGTTATAAAGCAAAAATAATTTCCGACACAAGCCTTTTCCTTTGTGAGACAAACGATGAGCCTTAATTAACACCTTCTGACCAACTGACAAGATTTTTAAACGACCAGGACGCTTAGCTGATTTCTCTCTTCTAGCAGCCGCAGATGCAATATTTTGTAGAGCCAGGTTGACAACTTCAGAATGCCGCAATTTCCGTGAAGGCGGAAAAGGAACGATTTCAGAAATGCGATTTGTTGGTGCTTTGTTTTTTAATATCAGTATAGGCGGTAAAGAAGTTGAATCATTAGGGAGTTCATTCAGAATGTTTTGAAAAATATGAAGATACTGATCCCAAGTTCTGTGATTCTGATGACAATAAAGACGACACAATTTATTGATTTCCTTCATCCATCTCTCTGAAGCGTTAGATTGAGGGTGAAAAAGTGAAATGAAAATTGGTTTAATTTTACGACGCCGTAGAGTACGAAGCCAAATTTTAGAACGAAACTGTGATCCATTATCTGATATAACCTTATCAACATGACCCACTTCTTTAAGAAAATGGTTAATGAAAGCATTAGATACTGAACGAGCTGTTGCTTTGCGTAACGGTGTAAAACACACATATTTTGATGTCAACTCCACTGCTACGAAAATGTACGCAAAACCATTAGTAGATCGAACCACTGGACCGAACAAATCAACTGCAGCCATGTCCTTTAATTTCGCTGGAATGATAGGAAACAACGGTGCTCTGTGAGAAACTGTCGGCGGCTTAGCCTTTTGACATAATTTGCATTTGGCAAGAACAAATCGAATACGTTTTTCCATATTATTGAAGTAGCAATTTTCTCGTAATTTATGAAAGCATTTTCTGGGACCAAAGTGTGCATAACTGAAATGCGTATACCAAATCAGCTTATTAACCCACTCATCAGGAATACAAACTAACCAAACAGAGTTGTCGACCGATTTTCGTTTAAAAAGAATGTCATTGCGAACTAAATAATGCTGTCTAATCGCTACGCTTTCCTTTCTCCTCCACTTCTCCTTAATGTCCTTCCAGATTGGATCCTTATTTTGCGCCTTAGCGATGTCCTGGAGCGAAGACGAAATAAAGTTCTCAAACGCAACACCTTGAATATACATCAAACAATAATTGTTTTCCTTGCAGTCCTCTTCAGCACTTTGTTTCAAACCCATAGGTGCACGTGATAAAGCATCGGCAACAATATTTGAAGAACCCTATATGTAAACAATACTAAAATCAAACTCCTGTAGGTACAACGCCCATCGTGACAATCTGCCATGAGTTAATTTTGTCGACATAAGAAACTCCAGAGCTCGATGATCGGTGTAAACCTTAGTATGTCTGCCAAACAAAAATGTGCGAAATTTTGTAAAAGCCCAAACAACAGCCAAAGCTTCAAGTTCCGTAATCGAATAATTCTTTTCTGATTTCGAGAGAACACGACTTCCAAATGCAATAGTCTTTTGTACTACAACGCCGTTTTCTTCTATCTCTTGAAATAAATGTGCACCTAGGCCTTTGTATGATGAGTCCGTCGCCAAACAAAAATCTTTAGATAAATCCGGGTGTGAAAGAAGTGGAGCAGCAACTAAAGCATCACGAAGTTGTTCAAATTCTGACTGAGCTTCCTCATCCCAACACCAATTAGATTTCTTTCCAGATAGTTCACATAAACGAGGTGTGGCCAAATCGTCCAATTTAACAAAGCGTCTAAGAAAATTACAGACACCAAGGAAACTACGAACATCACGTTTTGTAGTAGGAACAGCATAATTACGAATAGCGTCAAGTTTTTCTGGATCAGGAAGAATACCTTCTGTAGAAATAATGTGACCGAGAAATTTCACCTGAGAACGACCAAATTCAGATTTTTCTAAGTTCACCGTAATGCCAACTCTTGCAAAAATACGTAATAATGAATCCAAAATTTTGTTGTGCTCACTCCAAGAATGTTTAGCAATAAGAATATCGTCAACATATGAAGTAATATTATCACGAAGATAAACAGGTAAAATTTCATTTAAGCTACGAATGAATGCTGCAGAAGATACAGTAAGTCCAAACGGTAATTTCCGAAACTGGTAACAGTTACCAAAGGCTAAAAAGGCAGTATATTTTCTACAGTCAGGGTGGAGTTCTATTTGCCAAAAACTTGCGCGCATATCAATCGTGGATAAGACTTTAATTCCATGAAAATGTTGAAGAAGTTCATCTAAATTTTGTGGACGGTCAGTTTCAGGAATGATGATATTATTTATCTGTCTGGAATCCAGAACCAAACGAATTGATCCATCCTTTTTAAGAACAACGTGTAATGGGCTAGTATAAGGACTGACTGCAGGCTCAATAATGCCCTGATCTAACATGTACTGAAGTTCATTCTTAACCTTGTCTCTGTAAGCCAAAGGAATAGCGTACGTTTTCCCGCGAAATGGTGTGTGTTCTTTTACTTTAAATAAATATTGTAAGCCTTGTATAGTTCCTGTGTGATGACTAAATACTGTAGCATGTGAAGTCAAAATGTGGTGCAGCTCTTCTCTTGCAACGTCATCTGGCACTTCAGCTTTCTTAACCTTTTCATTAATTAATTCTTCGCTATTAATTATATCATCCATCGCGTCTCTGTATCTATTGTCATTGTCATGAATAAACACATTGTCGTCATAATGCTCAACGAAAACATCAGAAGTAAGAAACCTTAAACATTTTGTATCTGACTCAGATCTTGTTAAACACTCGAAAAATTTCAAACTTTTCGGCATTCCGGCAATAGTCAAATTCACACTTCCTTTTTAAAGTTCAAAATTGCCTTATGTGCGTTAAGAAACTCCATACCTAATATAATTTGTGTACTGAGTAATGGAACAATAATAAAATTAGCAGAAAATTCGTATCCTTGACAATTGAAATTTAGGTTGGTCTGTTGTTTAACTTCTACACCTTTTCCAGAAATCGCTCCTCGAATTGTAGTTTTAGAAATAGGTAACACAGGACAGGCAATAGTCCTTTCACATATACGAAAAACTGATTCACTAATGACGTTCAATGGGCTCCCAGAATCTAAAACTGCAGTGAACTTATTCTTACCCACACATACTTCAATAACAGGATGTAAAAATGCGTCTACATTATTTTCCTTTTCGTCTAACAAAATGTCTCTCATGTCTTCCAGGCGTACGTAGTGTAAAGCCGTAGTGTCATTACTTTCTGAACCGTCTATATTGCTGCCAGAAGCCGAAGCTGCTAGTCATTGTCGATTGTTTGCGTCACGTCTTTGATTATTCGCGTCATTTCGCGGATCCATTTCTACGATTTGCACTTGTCTCTCTGAAGTTCTGTCACGTGGAGGATGCCAATTAGGTCCCTCCTGTCTGTTAGATACAAATTCTTGGTTGTGTCTGTTATTAAAATTTCTGTTTTCCTGTCTGTCTGCATAACTACTTCTTGTGTAATTTCGACTGTCACTTCTGAAATTATTGTTGTATCTACTACCCTGGTTATTTCTGTAGTAAGAATTTCTATTACTGTATGAATAATTTCTGTCTTGATGATACCGATTACTGTTTCCGTATGATTGATCATTCCGGTAGGAATTACCGTTATTATAATTGTCTGTGTAATTTCTGTTAGAACGTCTGTTATTGTCATAAGGCTGGTATCTATTGTCCTGTCTGTTACGTCTGTCATTCTCAAAGTTCCCCATATAACGCCCGTTTCGATCACTATCCCTTTTCTCTGAAAATCTATTGTAATTACTATTACTGAAAAAGTTACAAGAAGTCCCGTCGTCGTTGTCATACTCAAGTTCTTGCAACAAAGTCTTAAAAGTCTCAATGTCGTCTTTACATCTTCCGGCTAAGGCAATTTGTCTTATGGATTGTGGCAGCTTAGTTAAACAAATGCGAATTAATTCAGTCGGGCTATAAGGATTGGAAAGGAACTGATTCTTTCGAATCATGTCTTCAAAATATTCCGCTGGCGTGCGGAACTCAGACTGTTTGAAATTACGCTGCATAATAAGACTGTGTTTGACTCTGTCTTGCGTGTTTTCGGACCAATATGCCGATAGAAATGCATGATAAAAATCATTTAGGCTATTACAATCTCTAATGAGTGCGCGCATCCGCGTCGCCGGTTCGTTTTCTAAATATCCACACATAAATTCCAGTTTGTGACTTAGTGGCCAATTTGGTGGGAGTGCGTACATAAATTGATCTAACCATGAACATGGATGTATGTCATTCTTAGAATTGCGGAAGATCTTAAATTTCCGAACAGTCAAAAAGTGTTTATAGTCAAAGTTTTCGCCTCGTGGCGACAAAGACCTACCGCGTCTGTTCCAGTCCGAATGTCGATTATTGTCTAGTTCGCGCGCCTGGCGCTCCCTTGTTGCATCCCGTAAATGAAATAAATTACTTTCTTCAAAGCCCTCTGCTACCTGTGATTCTAAATTTCTTCTGCTATATTTTCCTACGATTTCGCCTTCAATTTGCTTGACTTGCTTTCGTAATGCCTCAACTTCCCTTTTAACGCGTTCATTAAATTTTCCCTGATTTTCAACATGCTTATTTATGTTCTGGTACTCTTCGGTTTCTGAAAATGGCAATGGAGCTGTGTCATCTGAATCTCTGTCCCCATTTAAACTAAGATTTGTCAATTTATCTGAAATCTCCTCCACTCTTTCCGATAAGTCACCAATTTGTTCTTTCTGTTTATTTACGTCTTCCGTAAGTGTCGCGACTCGCGTTTCAGTATTAACGCATTTAGTAGTTAACTGTTCATACTGTTGTGTTAGGTTATTTAGTCTGTCATTTGGTACGGATTCCTCGATTCTCTCAAATATTTCTTCCTTATCTTTTGCACGTTGTAAATTTAACTCTGAAAATTTCTGTACTATCAGGCGATCTCTTTCTTCCTGTTCTCTATCCTGTTCCCTTTGTCTAATCTCTACTGCAACTAATCTATTATTGTGAGCATTCAAAATCGGTTGTACTTCTTCTCGAATTTCTTTCTTTAATTCATCTTTCATGTTTTTGAAACATGTCCCTATTCGTGAGTCTAACCGTGTTTCCAAAGTTCCAATCTCTGTTTTAAATTCAGATCCTAACTGTGATCCCAATGAGTCTAACCGTGTTTCCATTGTTTCCCTATCTGTTTTTAATTCAGATCGTAACTGTGATCCCATTGTTCCCATCTCAGTTTTAATTGTTACTATTTGTGAGTCTAACCGTGTTGCCACTGTTTTTAATTCAGATCCCAAATTTAATATTGCACTCATCAACTGCTCCGTGTTAAGTTGTTCGAAATTCTTTTCGCCCCTAACATTTCCCACAAAACTAACTTCCTTCTGCATAGCCATAAAGCTATCTGTATTCGATACTATTCCAGAATCTTCTGTCGTTAATCTCGGGTTCTGTGAATTTTCTGATTGAGAAAAATTTTGAAATGGTTCCGGACTATTTTCCCGACTTATTACATTGTTTTCCACTTCATTATCCATGATACTGTTTTCCTCTGTTGGCGAGTTCGCCATGTTAACAATTTCGTCATTCTCACTATTCATCATTTTTGCCTTTTTCATCGATCGCGTAATCATTTACAAAACATACAAAACTCGTCACTATATGAAAATTACTCACAATGACACTTTATCACCAACAATATCAATCACACGAAATGCTTCCTTCAAACACGATTAACGAACAATAGAAGAATGACAATTACCTATCTACACATGCAAAATAGACTACAATTACTAAACTACAAATTACTACTACAATACTACTGTCTACTATTTTTACAATCAGAAGATTCCAGGTTCGAATCCTGGCAGGGTCGCCTCGTGCATGGGGGCTTAATTAAAATAAAATGCAAATATTTTTAGTAGCTGTAGGTCCGATTACGCAAGTCTCGTAAACGGCTGGCCCTGACTAGTATTAGTACGCAATCTGACTGCATAGAACAACAACAAAGAATGAAATGAAAATTTCAGTTAATACAATTAATTAATTAAGTCCCCAGCAACTATAAAACCTACGAAACAACAAACACAAGTGTAGCTGTTCTGTATGTGGTAGTATGACTCAACGCACATCTGGCACGGTTCTTCTTCAACAAGACAAGAATTTTTAAATACCAATTATACTGACGTAATAAAAGAAAATTAGAAATACTATAATTGCGCAAGAAAATCAGAATTACACTCTAATACAAGAACACACGCCAGATGCTTTGTTGACTGAACCTGTAATGACACATTATTCAGGTCACTGAAAGAATAAAAGAACAAAAGAAAATACCTCCATATATATTGACGAAATGCACTCTGACCATTACAATATCTCCATTAGAACAACATCTGCTATCTCTCCCATCAAACCACTGCATAAAACATGGAACAACACTCTCCATTACCCCATCTCACTCTGTCTTCACGACAAGCAGTGTCCACCACAACTTCTCGGTAAGAACTGCTTGCCACTACGTCTCAATAAGCACTGCCAGTGGAGGCGGCGGAACAATACTCTCTGGCGCGATTTCTGGCGCTGTGACTCAGTGTAGCCACCTTTCACCCTGAACAATGGGTACCGCGGTGCGCGATTCCCACTGTTCGACCGATTGTTCCGTATCCAAGTCTACCAAATTTTGGTAATTGTTCCCTTCACTCATTTTAATAATTTTCAATATAAATGCCAAATCTCAAATCTAATTAGGATTCCTCACACTAATATTCTCGCTGACGTATCGACCATTTCGTAACCAGTACTTCGTTACGAGATTTGCACAATGCAAAATTCGTGTCCAGAACAACGTCAAATCGAACAACGTCCTGTCACCAGGTCACCACGTGTAACCTCCCCCTCACTTATCGACCTTAATGACAGTGAAAAATTAAACCGCGTGTACCTAATGGAAATTTGGGAAAAGCAATCGTCACCGAAGTTAATCTTTCGGTAAAGAGGGAGGAAAGGGTAACATCTAAATGAAAGGAAAAATGCAAATGAAACTGGTGGAAATTAATTTTGAAAAGGGGTAAAGTTAATAAAGAAAGTAAATGTGCGGCCGTTACGTTAATAATTAACTAGCGGTAATTAGATATTTGAGATTTGGGGAAAATTACAGTCGCCAGTCCTATGGACAATTACTATAGTAACTGAAAAAGAAAGGTTATTGCACATATAATTAGCACTAGAAGCGTGGCAACTGAAGGTTGACACGTGTAGTGTGAAAACTGAAAGTTTGTCAGAAGTAATAAATTTCGCTACACTCTGACTTAATTTAGCAATAGAATTAATAAAACTGGAAAATCGAAAGTTAATTTAGTGACTGAAGTTAATAGTGAGCTTTCTTTCTGAAGCACATCGAAATCCAGTAAAATACGGTTAGTCTTGGATTACCTCAACAATCATTTCAAAAGCTACTTGAATCTACGCAATTTAGAAATAAGAGATTTAACTTTGAACTTGAATTAAATGATTCTGAATAATTAACAATAGTACAATTTAGTACGTACCAAGCTGAGCTGCAGTCACAGGTAAGCTAAAATACGGTAACAAAACTCGCACTCTTAATTTGTGCTTGTGTAATCTAAATATTGTAGCCAGCTATGAATACCTTAACTGAACTTTGAAATTAAAGCAGTGAAATCGAATGATGCTGGCGTTTCAATTTCAACGACACTCGGGTTCATTCCGGAAAAGGAAGGGACCCTGCTTGGTAATGCAATTGGGACAATGAGGAACAAAGGTTTATGCTACGTTGCTGTAATTTAGTTATGAAAATGGAACAGTCTGAAAAGCTGAGGTCTGCCATACAGTTCTAAAACTTTACGTGCTTCCAGTCTTCCTTGTTGGTTGATTGAAGGTTTGAAGCCGTCGATCGAGGAGGTGGCGACAGTCACTCATTGTCGGCCGTCGCTGTTGCAGAAGCTGGATGTTGGCGCGCCTTCTTCTCGACACGGTCACCAGGCGAAACGGGCTTTTGATGTGCACCAGCTAATGCTTCCCGTCCGCGACACCGTGTCAGAAACTATCATAGCAAGTCGAGCGCAATTACATGCTGCCCAACCCCGAAAGCGCGGCAACTCGCGGGACGTCACACAACACACCTGCTCCACTGCACCACCCAAGCCAGACTCTCCCTTTGCCCGCACTCCACGCGACAGAGTTAACACTACCAAAGATCCTAAACACTTTGGTTCTCCACACGACCTATCGATGTATTCGTTCGATAGCATAGTTTTCCCTAGGCCAGACCCAGCGTATAAATACAAATAATATTCACAAAACAAACCAATTATAAATCGACATAAATGCATAAATATACAAATAGTAAAACAATTACAATATACAAAGACACAGAAATGTTATATCTTCAGGTAACACCATGACCATAGTTTAAATGAGAAAATTAGCTTACTCTAGTGACAATATGAATAAAGAGTAGTGACTAAGACCTAATAAAGTAAATGCGGCAGTATTTTTACAAAAGGTGCTATACGTACAGATTATGATAAAAGGAATAATAATAACAGTAAAAAAATCAAATAATAATGATAAACATGAGGAAGATTGGCAATAGTAATGAAGGTTTGTGCAGATGTACATTAATATCTTGGTGTGTAAAGTAGATGTTTACTAGTATAGCGAGTTTTGGGGAAGGGAGATTTAAGGAGGGGGAAAGAGGGAAGTAATGAGGTGAAGTACATTCATGTACAGAGGAAGGCATTACTGTTGCTTAAGTAAATACGTCATTAACTGTTTTTTGAAGCCGGACATGTTTTTAAGTTCTCTAACATAACGAGGGAGGTTATTCCAGAGTCGGGTTCCCGCTACTGTAAAGGACTTGGAGAAGGTGACTGAGCGATGCAGTGGAACGGAGAGGATTTTATTATAATGGGAACGTGTGTTTCTGTCATGTTGTTCCAACATGAGCGTTAGGGACGAGGAGAGAATGAGGGACAGTGTACATTTAAAAGGCAGTAGATGAGACAGAGTGTATGGAAATCTCTGCGTTTGTCTGCACGCAGCCAGAACAATTTTGCATATGCTGGTGAAATGTGATCAAAAAGTCGAATGTCACAGATATATCGGACGCAGGTATTCATGACCAGTTCTAGACGTCGGGAATTTTCCTCATAGAGGCCTTGTAGGATAATATCGCTGTAGTCAATGATTGGGAGTATAAATGTTTCTACTAATTTCTTTTTCAGATCGAAAGGGAAGAGTTTTTTATATTTTTGTAGGACATGAAGGGATGCTGATGCTTTTTTGCACACTGCAGTTACGTGCTCTGTCCAATTTAGGTTTTCATCTATTATTACTCCCAAACTCTTTGCTGAGGGAGAGAAGTTAATGTTTGTTCCATTTAGGATAAGAGGTGGTACGGATTCCCGATGTTTTGGGCTAATGACCTTAGAGTGACCAACAAGTACCGCTTGGGTTTTAGATGGGTTTAGTTTTAGACCTATGTCCTGTGCCCATTTTGACAGTGCATCGAGGTCAGTATTGAAATTTTCAATAGCTTTCTTGAGATTCCTTGGTTTCGCACTTAGATACAACTGAAGGTCATCATCATGCATATGATATTTGCAATAGGTCAGAACCGATGACATATCATTGACATACAGAGAGAAGAGTATAGGACCTAATACTGAGCCTTGGGGAACGCCTGACACTACCTGCCGCCATTGTGATTTTATATTCCCAGACAGGACGCGTTGCTGACGAGACGTCATGTATGAGCGAAATCATTGCACTGCAGTTGGTGAGACATTTAGACCTCTAAGTTTGCCTAGTAAGATATCGAAGTCGATAGTATCAAATGCTTTGCTGAAATCTAAGAAGCAAATGATAGTCGCTTCTTGTCTGCCAATGGCAAGTTTCAGGTCATCTGTCACCTTTATCAGAGCGGATGTTGTGCTTCTATGTTCACGGAAACCTGATTGGTATTCGTCTAGTAGGTTGTTAGTAGTTAGGTAGTTGGTGAGCTGGTCATGAACTATATATTCTAAGGCCCTTCTACTGTACTTCTTTCACCCACTGCTGTCAATTGTTCCCTGATGCTCTCCCTGAAACTCTGTACAACCTCTGGTTTAGTCAGTTTATCCAGGTCCCATCTCCTTAAATTCCCACCTTTTTGCAGTTTCTTCAGTTTTAATCTACAGTTCATAACCAATAGATTGTGGTCAGAGTCCACATCTGCCCATGGAACTGTCTTACAATTTAAAACCTGGTTCCTAAATCTCTGCCTTACCATTATATAATCTATCTGATACCTTTTAGTGTCTCCGGGATTCTTCCAGTTGATAATACAAATAATAAAAAAATTACACGAGAAAAAATAATTAGAGATAAAAAAAATAGTTATGTAGAAAAACGAACAATTTGATAATACATTAGTTAAGATATGATTGACAGTGTAAACAATATAAACATACAAGTTTGTGGCAGCAAGATTAGACATGATTTAGCTTCTAAAGCACAGGCTTTCGAGTTCATTAACACTGCAAATTGTTTTCTTTCCGTTTTTGCTCTTAACCATTATCCTGCCGTCATTTGTCCATACATTCTGTAGCCCAAATTTCGAAATCGCGCTCTTCAAAATGTTTAGTCTTTCAGAGGTCAGATCCTCGCATACTGTCAGACCCGACTTCGCAAGATTCTTCTTTGCTCTGAAGATTTCAGTTCTCTTCCTATATGACATAAATTTCACTATTATAGGTCTTGGTTTTGTAGAACCTGGCGACTTACGACCCACTCTATGACTTGTGTCAATGTCACTCAGAGTCACCTGCACGCCTAGCTTTTCTTGGACAAGGTTTATCACAAGTTCATCTGTGTTCTCTCTGCTGCTCTCTGGAATGCCGAACAGTCTGAGATTATTACGTCTCTGATATTGTTCGAGCTCGTCCGTCTTCTCGATCAATTTCTGTTCGAGCAGTCGTGCTTTCTCCTCACCTGCTTTTAACGATGTGTCCAGTGCACGGATCTCGCTCGCATTCGCCTCCAGAGTTTTCTGTATTTTGTCCGTCACTGCTGCAGTAACAGCATCAGTGATGGTTTGAACAACGAGCCCGAGCGTCTCCTTAGCCTGCAGCGCGGCACTCACCTCAGCCTTCACGAGTGCGCCGATGTCAGCGATGCCGGGCGGAGCTGCCGCAACTCCCGGTGTAGACTCCACGCCTGCGCTGTCGCCGGCCTGGCCGTTGGCTGCACTGCGCGTTGTTCGGCGATTTTCTATTTTAAGTGAGATTCCGTGTAATTGGTGCTCAGTATGTGATGTAAAATACGACATTCGGCAGTAGATATACGGCTTTAGTATATGTAGACTAGCCTAACTGCTTAAAACTCCTCCAGTTTTCACGTAAACTTGCGAGCCAAGCTAACGCACGTCACTCACTCGCCGCCATGTTGTCTAGGGGCAAAAAACTAAAAAAAAGAAAAAATGTCCAGTATACATGGGCTCTAAAGTGCACGCCTTAATAACGAGAAGTTGTTCATTTTCCCACCCGAAAAATACATTCGTTTTACTGTACAAGAGCTGATAGCTTGGATAGGATGCGTTTTAGGGTCCATGTTTACTAGCCTTTTTTGCTTCGAATGATCGTTTCTGTCATGTCCCTGGATGATGATCATTCCTTCTGGTTCAAAATGGTGCAAATGGCTCTGAGCACTATGGGACTCAACATCTTAGGTCATAAGTCCCCTAGAACTTAAAACTACTTAAACCTAACTAACCTAAGGACATCACACACACCCATGCCCGAGGCAGGATTCGAACCTGCGACCGTAACTGTCCCGCGGTTCCGGACTGCAGCGCCAGAACCGCACGGCCACCGCGGCCGGCGTTCCTTCTGGAACATCCTGGTATGTATAGTGGTAGGTGCAGGAAGCAAGTGGTAAAGTGCTGAGCCGAAATTACATTACATATTTTGCTTAAAATAATTTATTACGCAGCAATTCGAACTTCGATATTAAAACCTAGAAACCTTGTTTAAACTTTCGCAGGATGAATAACACATGCTACGTACTTCATATTAAAATCAACGATGACATCGTACTAGAAGAAATAACAGATTAACAGTGATGGTGATACACATGAAACCAAGCTAAACCAAAAATTTTACACACTAACTATAGCCCAGGAAAAGAAGGTTTCAAAGCTACATAAATTTCGTAGAGCTTAGGTAACAACTACACAAGTTAAGACGTGAGTTAGAAAATTTAGCAGCGCTTTCGCGAATTTTGACTTAGTTTAATTCCAGAAGAGTGAACTTGCAGCTACCATATAAAGTATTAAAACGTATAAAAAGCGTTTCAGCAAACTTCACTGCAGTGAACAGATTTTAAAAGGAGCAACAATAAATACATAAGCTCGGTTAGTAAATAATTTAAAATTTAAAGATTAAATACACAAGTACCAAATAACGTAAACCTCAGACGCACAGCGTTTTTAAACAATATCTACCTATAGGAGCTGAAACATCTTATTAGAAACTGTGGTAATTCCAAGAAAAACAGTGACTAGCCAACAACAAGACACATTAAATTCCAGGTTACTTAAGGTCTAGCTCCAAATAATAACACACGGTACAAGCCCGACTGTCAAATGGCTGCTTCCTGGGTTTGTAGCAAAACGTCAGCCACTAAGGTGCATTAACAAAGAAGAACATTTGAGTAGAAATACCTGAAACATAGGTTTCTTACGAAAAGCAACTAACATACGTAACTAAAACATAAGGGATGGCACTTATACATTTGTTACGTGCAGTAGCTATTAGAATGTTAACAAAACACGACTATTCAGACTTTGACCTGAGAATAAACATAACTCAGCTTTGAAATGAAATCAAGGCGCGGGAACAGTATAAGTAGTACAAAAATTCTTACCGCTTTCTGTAGGACTCGGCAGAAGGAAACCACCGGCACATAGCTTAGCTCTCTAATCTGACTAGAATTAACACGATAATGACAGGGTACGCCACTAAGAATGATTGACAAGACTCACACAGTACTCTGCCACAATGTCACCAATGCATTGCAGACTCTACAACCGGCCGCGCCACAGAATTCCAAAATAGCACAAGGTCTCCTGATCTGCTTTTCCGGATGCTAACGGAGCCCTTCGAGAGCCACGTTCCTCTGGCAATGGCGAGCCGGACCACGCTACTACACAAGTAACAGCCACCTTAGACATACTACGGCCGACTGCCCCGGCGCCTGTCGTCCCCGTCCGAATCACTCGCGACATCATGCGGAGGGCCACCACACAATCCACGGCGCTACGCTTGAAGAAAACCCCACATAACACGCACGAGAACAAATAGCATCACGCTCGCTGCACAAGAAACCCTCCGATAGGAAAACTTCTAGAGAACAATCGAATTATCCAAGAAGTTAGATAGCGCAGCAAAACCATCGCAAAAGAATCATCTCTGGGGGGTCTGATCGGCCCCAATTGAACAGCTCTGTCAGGAGGGCTAATATGGAATTAGGTCAGATGCTTTGGGAGGCTACTTTGTCAGGCATAGGTTTAGTTCCTATTGGTGCTCTTGGTAGGTGGGACTTCACAAGGCATGACCTGCATCTCAATAGGAAAGGAAAGGGTATACTGACCGGGATTATAGCAAAATTTTTGATCGCTCCCACAAGCATCAGTTTACTCTCCCCCAGCCCTACTCTGCTACCCCTCCCCCTCCCTGCCCCAGCCTTCTCCTTACTCCCACCACCCAGTTGCCTCTCCGATCATAATCCCCAAGATTGGCAAAACCCAACGAGATTCTGGTCATACATAAAGCACACCAGTGGCAAGACAGTCAATACCTTCACTGCGTCATAACAACGGTGAAGTCACTGATGACAGTGCCATTAAAGCAGAGTTATTAAGCACGGTTTTCCGAAACTCCTTCACCAAAGAAGACGAAGTAAATATTACTGAATTCCAATCAAGGACAACTGCCAAGATGAGAAACATAGAAGTAGGTATCCTCGGTGTAGCAAAGCAGCTTAATTCACTTAATAAAGACAAAGCCTCCGGTCCAGATTGTGTACCAGGCAGGTTCCTTTCAGAGTATGCTGATACAACAGCTACATATTTAGCAATTATATACAACCACCAGCTCACAGAAAGATCCGTACCTAAGGACTGGAAAATTGCTCAAGTCACACCAGTACCCAAAAAGGGAACTATGAGTAATCCGCTGAATTACCTGAATTACAGGCCTATGTCACTAACGTCGATTTGCAGTAGGGTTTTGGAACAAATACTGTTTTCGAACATTATGAAGTACCTAGAACAAGACGATTTATTGACACATAGCACGGATTCAGAAAATATCGTTCTTGTGAAACACAACTAGCTCTTTATACTCATGAAGTAATAAGTGCTATCGACAGGGGTTGTCAAATTGATTCCATATTTTTAGATTTCCAGAACGCTTTCGACACCGTTCCTCACAAGCATCTTCTAACCAAACTTCGTGGCTACGGAGTATAGCCTCAGTCGTGCGACTGGATTCGTGATTTCCTGTCAGAAAGGTCACAGTTCGTAGTAATAGACGGAAAGTCATCGAGTAAAACAGAAGTAATATCAGGCGTTCCCCAAGGAAGTGTTATAGGCTCTCTATTGTTTGTGATCTCTATTAACGTCATAGGAGACAATCTGAGTAGCCGTCTTAGATTGTTTGCAGATGATGCTTTCATTTACCGTCTTGTAAAGTCATCAGATGATCAAAACGACTTGCAAAATGATTTAGATAATATATCTGTATGGTGCGAAAAGTGGCAGTTGACCCTGAATAAGGAAAAGTGTGAAGCTATTCACATGAGTACTAAAAGAAATCAGCTAAATTTCAATTACGTCATAAGTCACACAAATCCGAAGGCTGTAAATTCAACTAAATACTTAGGGAATACAATTACAAATAACCTAAATTGGAACGATCACATAGATAATATTGTGGGTAGAGCAAACCAAAGACTGAATTCATTGGCAGAACACTTAGAAGGTGCAACAGGTCTACTAAAGAGACTGCTTGCACCACGCTTGTCCGCCCTATTCTGGAGTATTGCTGTGCGGTGTGAGACTGACGGATGACATCGAAAAAGTACAAAGAAGGGCAGCTCGTTTTGCATTATCGCGATATAGGCGAGATAGTGACACAGACATGATACGTGAAGTGGAGTGGCAATCATTAAAACAAAGGCGTTTTTCGTTGCGACGGGATCTTCTCATGAAATTTCAATCACCAGTTTTCTCCTCCGATTGCGAAAACATTTTACAGGCACCCACCTACATAGGGAGAAATGATCATCGCGATAAAATAAGCGAAACCAGTGCTCGCACAGAAAAATTTAAGTGCTCGTTTTTCCCGCGTGCCGTTAGAGAGCGGAACGGTAGGGAGACAGCTTAAAGGTGGTTAATTGAACCCTCTGCCAGGCACTTTATTGTGAATAGCAGAGTAATCACTTAGATGTAGATGAAGCTGCTGCTCCCACAGTCTGGCTTCAGCTGTCAGAGACTGAGGTCATTTGCGTGTCAGTTGCATTTGCGTGTGTGTATGTGGCGTGTGTGTGTGTGTGTGTGTGTGTGTGTGTGTGTGTGTGTGTGTGTGTGTTGTCTATTTTCATCAAAGACCTTTTTGGCCGAAAGCTCACTTTCCAACAGTCTTTTTGTTGTGCCTGTCTGCGAGTCAGCATCTCCACTATATGATGAGTAGCAAGTATTCTTTTCATAATAGTGATACATTCCATCCTGGATTTTCCATTGTTTGACATCGCTTGTTGATTTTCCTAATCAGGTAGTACAGGAAAGTAGCACACTGATAGATCATTTTTTTATAGACCAATATAAATTTAATCAATTAAAAACTTTTCCTGTTAAGAAAGGTATTTCTGATCACGATGCACAGCTAGTTACAGCACATGACATAGCTCCATACAGTAATGCAAAACTGTCCAAAATAGTGCATTCAGTTAACAACTGCAGATTTTAGGGACAGCTTGCAAAAGTTAGACTGGGATGAGGTGTACAGGGAACCTGATGCTAATTTAAAATTTAACCTATTTCACAATACCTTTGTTAGTATATCTGAAAACAGTTTCTCTAAGAAAATAGTGAAACATAATTGTAAGACACCATCTCAAAGACCATGGCTTACTAAAGGTATAAAAATATCTTGTCAACATAAAAGGGAAATGTATCTTATAGCTAAAAGTAGTACCGTAATGATCCAGAAACACTCAAAAATTATAAAAACTACTGCACTGTATTGAGAGAAGTCATTAATAAATCCAGCATTATGCTGAGATTAGAACCTCTGGTGATAAAATTTAAAAAATCTGGAATGTTGTTAAAAGGGAAACTGGGCAACTGAGAGCACAGCAAGACTGTATTTCTATCAAACTCAATGAAAAGCTTGTTAACAAAAAGTCAAGAGTAGGAAATATAGAAAATATTTTTAATAAGCATTTTTGAATGTTGTAGAGAAAATAGGATCCAGCTGTGCATTAGAAAATGCAAAGCTTTATATCAAAGATGCAATACCTATCCAATTTGACAAATCTGAAATTCAACCCACCTCTCCTTCTGAAATTAGGAAAATAATAAATTCACTCAAAAATAAAGACTCACATGGAACTGATGGCATTTATGCAGAGTACTGAAAGCTTGTTCCCAGCAAATAAGTAGGATTCTCAGCCACACATGTAATAGCTCACTGAAACAGGCCATTTTTCCGAATAGACTGAAATATGCTATTGTTAAATAATTGTGCAAAAAAGGGGAATAGGTCTGATGCTAGCAACTACCGCCCAATCTCACTTCTTACAGCGGTATCCAAAATTCATGAAAAAGTAATGTATTCAAGAGTAGGTTCGCATATTTGTAAAAATGAAGTACTAAAAAAATGTGAGTTTGGTTTTAAGAAAGGCTTTTCAACAGAAAATGCTGTATATGCTTTCA
Organism: Schistocerca cancellata; assembly: GCF_023864275.1. Taxonomy (NCBI): domain Eukaryota; kingdom Metazoa; phylum Arthropoda; class Insecta; order Orthoptera; family Acrididae; genus Schistocerca; species Schistocerca cancellata. The sequence continues at coordinate 94,793,115 of NC_064629.1, read as the reverse complement.
CTGTGTGAATCATGAAATTCTTCTGTATAAGCTTAAGTATTGTGGTATGAGTGAGCCAGTGATCAAATTGTTTAATTCATATTTAAAAGGAAGAATGCAGATAGTCTGCAAAAATCAGCACAGTTCTCTGACTGGGGAGGTATCAAGAATGGTGTCTCATAGGGTTCAGTTTTGGGTCCCTTATTGTTCTTAATATACATAGTAATGACTTGCCACTCTATATCCATGAGGATGCAAAATTAGTTCTTTGTTCTGATGATATAAGTATAATAACCACACTAAAAGAACAAGGGATTGCTTAGAAAAGTTTCAGAAAACTGTTAAGTGGTTCTCTGCAAGTTGACTCTCACTAAATTTTGAGAATACACAGTATATACAGTTCTGTACAGTAAATGGCATAACACCATTGGTAAATATAGACTTCGAACAGAAGTCTGTTACTAAGGCAGAATATTTCTGGGCGTATGCATTGATGAGAAATTGGATTGGAAGAAACATATTGATGGTCTGCTGAAACGTTTAGGTTCATCTACTTGTGCTATTCGGATTATTGCAGATTTTGGTGATAAACATGTCAGTAAGTTAGCCTACTATGCCTATTTTCATTCACTGCTTTCATATGGCATCATATTTTGGGGTAACTCATCATTAAGCGAAAAAGTATTCATTCCGCAAAAGCATGTGATCGGAAAAATACCTAGAGCCCACACAAGGTCACCTTGCAGACATTTATTTAAGAAAGTTGGGATATTCATAGCACATTCGTAATACATATATTCAATTATGAAATTTGTTATTATAATCCATCCCAATTCAAAAATAATAGCAAAGTGCATAGCTACAACACTAGAGGAAACGATGATCTTCACTATTCTGGGTTAAATCTGACTTTGGCACAGAAGGGAGTGAATTATTCTGTCACAAAAATGTTTCATCATCTACCAAATAGGATTAAAGATCTGACAGATAGCCAACCAGCATTTAAAAACAAATTAAAAGAATTTCTGAATGACAACTCCTACTCAATTGATGAATTTTTAGATATGAAGTAGCAGTTGTAAAAAAGATAAATTTTAGATATGAAGTATGAATATAGTATTTTCTAAAGAAAACTTATGTTAAACTGACACGTTCCTCATCATTACGAAATGACGTATTCGTGATCTATGGAACAACTATTAATGTAATGTAATGGTAAAAGCAAGCCAGAAGGCTCGATAGGTACTTTTAACATGATCAAGCAAGGAAGGAAACCGAATTTTACTTTACGTGTGTCAGGGATTTATACGAATTAGATTCGTCGGTAATAGACAAATACGTACAGATAAAAAAGTCAAAGCAAAACTTTTAAGACTTATGCTACAGCAGTCAGAAGGATATACAATAAGTCCAGAACGTGACAGAGGGAGAAGCACCATTCATGTTCCATGTCATCCGTGGAAATAAGAGAGGGAGAATGAATATAATAATAAACATCTAAAGCTAAGTGATGGCACCACACTCCTGCAACAAAACGAAATAAAATATGGAGTCCACAAACACCTGGAGGAGGCGCTGGCCAATGAAACACACCGACGAAGAAATACAGCAAGAACTACCACAAAATCTGCAAGGAACATAAAGCGCAGCTGAACTCGAAACCTTCATGAAGGAAATCTATGAAGAGGAACTGGAATGTGCTATAGCACGAAGCCCGGCATCAGTGCGGAATTTTACCATGTATTTCAGAAACAGATGAAGTCTAAGTTAATATGTATGTAACGAATCATTGCAAGCGAATTTTAATATTCCTTAAGTGTTCGTGGAAGGAATCGATGTATTAATCCCTCAGCATCCAGGAAACAGATTAATTTATGTTTTTAGACCGGTTACGTTACTGAACACTAACCATGAAATCATGGCACGCGTCGTTTTCCACGGACTTAAAATGCTAATTAATACGATATCTGGTCAGTACCAGACGAGTGTATCTGTGGACAGGAAAATCTTCAACAATTTACATGAGACCAGATATGTACTCGCTACTGCAGTGGTGCACAGAATCAAGTGTACTTTAGTTGCATTTGATTTTACAAAAGCTTTCTATAGAGTAAACCATGAATATCTCATAAGGGGACGTTCAATAATTATGTGAGTTGAAAATGCGGGGGGGGGGGGGGGGGGAGACGATAAAACATCACAAAATCTCATTTAAGGGGGAGCGACAATGAAACTCTTACATCAACTTTTTAATTCAGAGAATATACATTATTATAACAGACAGCATTAAAGTACCCACCAGTCATTATGACCTCTCTGAACTGAAGTACGAGTAAAAGCTTTACACGTGTGTAGGCCTGAGATTCCCGATTTGATACAAGTACCGCACAAGGCTCAGATTGCATTCGAGGAGTTTCTTGCTACGCTGGTCGAACACACTGCATGTCAGGCAGTGGGTCAGTCGTGGTATTCTGCAACGCTTGTAAGGCCAATTTTATTGTATTCAACATAAATTTGTATGACAACTTTTGCAATGCGTACGTTAAGCGGCATGCAGACAATGCACGTGCGAGGAAGAAGTTAATCATTTGTGGAAGGAAGCTAAGCTCAAGTTTCTCTTAGTGACCACATAAATAAACAGACTGAAAAGCTACGTAATCATATTGTTCAAAGGAAAATACATCTGCACCTACTTCGTCCTCAGCAAGCCACCTAACGGTCTGACGCGGACGGTTCTTCTGGTACTCCACTCTCGAATGGCGAGTGGAAAGAATGACTGTCAGTAATCCTCTATATTTGCTCCAATTTCTCGAATTTTCTTGTCGTGTTTATTTCGCGAGATGTATGTCGGATGCAGTAACACGTCGTCCAACTTCTCCCGGAAAGTGATCTGTCAAAATGTCAGTGGGAAACCTCTGTGTGAGGCACAGCGCTTCTCTTGTAACATCTGCCATTGGAGTTTGTTGAGCATCTCTGGCACGCTCTCGCGCCGAGGAAACGATCCCGTGACGAAACGCGTCGCTCATCGTTGCCTATTCTCTCTCTCTCTCTCTCTCTCTCTCTCTCTCTCTCTCTCTCTCTCCCCTCCCCCTCTCCTCTACCTGTCCTATGAGGTAAGGATACCGGAATGAGGAACGATACTCGAGAATCGTTGGAACAAGCGCCTCGTAACCCGCTTCTTTCGTGGGTGAGTTACATTTCCGTAATATTCTTCATACGAATCTCAGTCTGGCATATGCTTTTCCTACTATCTGTTTTATGTGGTCACTCCACTTAAGGTTGCTCTGGATAGTTACTCCTAGATACACTACTGGCCATTAAAATTCCTACACCAAGAAGAAATGCACATCATAAACGGGTATTCATTGGACAAATATATATTACACTAGAACAGACAGGTGATTACATTTTCACTCTGAGAAATCAGTACCCAGAACAACCAACTCTGTCCGTAATAACGGCCTTGATACGCCTAGGCATTGCGTCAAACACAGCTTGGATGGCGTGTACAAGTACAGCTGCCCATGCAGCTTCAACACGATACCACAGTTCATCAAGAATAGTGACTGGCGTATTGTGACGAGCCAGTTGCTTGGCCTCCATTGACCAGACGTTCTCAATTGGTGAGAGATCTGGAGAATGTGGTGGCCAGGGCAGCAGTCGAACATTTTCTGTATCCAGAAAGGCCAGTACAGGACCTGCAACATATGGTCGTGCATTATCCTGCTGAAATGTAGGGTTTCGCAGGGATCGAATGAAGGGTAGAGCCACGGGTCGTAACACATTTGAAATGTAACGTCCACTGTTCAAAGTGCCGTCAATGCGAACAAGAGGTGACCGAGACGTGTAACCAATAGCACCCCATACCCTCACGCCGGGTGATACGCCAGTATGGCGATGACGAATACACGCTTCCAATGTGCGTTCACCGTGATGTCGCCAAACACGGATGCGACCATCATGATGCTGTAAACAGAACCTGGATTCATTCGAAAAAATGACGTTTTGCCGTTCGTGCACCCAATTTCTTCGTTGAGTACACCATCGCAGGCGTTCCTGTCTGTGATGCAGTGTCAAGTGTAATCGCAGCCATGGTCTCCGAGCTGATAGTCCATGCTACTGCAAACGTCGTCGAACTGTTCGTGCAGATGGTTGTTGTCTTGCAAACGTCACCATCTGTTGACTCAGGGATCGAGACGTGGCTGCATGATCCGTTACAGCCATGCAGATAAAATGCCTGTTATCTGGACTGCTAGTGATACGAGGCCGTTGGGATCCAGCACGGCGTTCCATATTACCCTCCTGAATCTACCGATTCCATAATCTGCTTACAGTCATTGGATCTCGAGCAACGCGAGCAGCAATGTCGCGGTACGATAAACCGCAATCGCGATAGGCTACAATCCGACCTTTATCAAAGTCGGAAACGTGATGGTACGCATTTCCCCTCCTTACACGAGGCATCACAACAACGTTTCACCAGGTAACGCCGGTCAACTGCTGCTTGTGTATGAGAAATCGGTTGAAAACGTTCCTCATGTCAGCACGTTGTAGCTGTCGCCAACCTTGTGTGAATGCTCAGAAAAGCTAATCATTTGCATATCACAGTATCTTCTTCCTGTCGGTTAAATTTCGCGTCTGTAGCACACCATCTTCGTGGTGTAGCAGTTTTAAGGCCAGTAGTGTATTTTGGCATAGACACTGTTTCCAGCAGTTTGTCATCAATAGTGTGGTTGAAACTTCCCGGCAGATTAGAACTGTGTGCCGAACCGAGACTCGAACTTCGCAGGAGAACCTCTGTGAAGTCTGGAAGGTAGGAGACGAGGTACTGACGGAAGTTGGATTGTTAGGATGGGTCGTGAGCCGTGCTTGCGTATCTACCATGATAGAACACTTTCCCACGAAAGGCATAGTTCCCTAGTTCGCGTCTCGGTCCAGCATTACAGTTTCTTCCAAGAAGTTTCATACCAACGCACACTACGCTGTAGGGTGAAAATTTCATTCTTGAATAGTGTAGTTGTCAGTAGTGGATCTCGTCTCCTACGAGTGCGCAATGTGTTTATTCACCTTCAGGGTCAACTGCCAGAGCCTGCACAATTCATCAGTCCTCAGCAGGTCATTCTGTAAATCGATACTGTCTTCTGGTGTTGCTATTTATAGACAACTATATCATGTGCAAACAGTCTTAAAGAGCTTCCGACGCCTTCTATTAGGTCTTTCATGTATCTACATCTACATCATACTCCGCAAGCCACCATTTGTGTGGGGCGGAGGGTACTTTTTGTACCACTAACTGAGCCCTCCAACCCTGTTCCACTCGCGAATAGCGTGTGGGAAGAATGGTTGTCGGTAAGCCTCCGTATTGGCTCTAATTTCTCCTCGTGGTCATTATGCGAGACGTCCCTGAGGGGAAGTAATATGTTGTCCGACTCTTCGCGAGAAGTGCTCTCTCGAGTTTTAAGTAGTATATTTCTCCGTGATTCACGATGCCTCTCTTGTAACGTCTGCCAATGGAGTTTTTTGGGCATCTTTGTAACGCTCTCGTGCCAACTGAAGGATCCCGTGACGGAACGTGCCGCTCGTCAATGGAGCTTCTCTATGTCTTCTGTCATTTCTATCTGGTAGGGATCCCAAATAGATGAACAATACTCAAGAATCGGTCAGACAAGCATCTTATACTCTAAGTTACATTTCCTTAAGATTCTTCCTATGAATGTGAGTCAGGTATCTGCTTTTCCCACTATTTATTTTATGTGGTCATTCCATTTATGGTCGCTCTGGATAGTTACTCCTAGATATTTTACGATAGACGCTGTTCCCAGTCGTTTGTCATCAATAGTGTAGCTATAAAGTAGTGGATTTCTTTTCGTATGTATGCGCAATATGTTACACTTATTTATGTCCAGGGTCAACTGCCGCAACGTGCACCATTCATCAGTTCTCTGGAGGTCATCTGCAAGTTGTTACTATCGTCTGGCGTTGCTGCTTTGTTATAGGCAACTGCATGATCTGCGAACAGCTTTATCCGACGCTTTCTACGAGATCATTTATATATAAAGTATATTTTACACAGTAACTGTCCTATCGCACTTCGTTAGGGTACTTCGGAAATTACCTCTACATCTGTCGTCTGTCGATTTTGTTCCTTTAAGAGCTACGTGTTGAGTTGTGTCTGTAGGGAAGCTGAATCCAATCACAAATCTGCTGCGATACTCGATAAGCTTGTATTTTTTTCACTAAATGGCAGTGCGGGACTGTGTCAAATGCCTTCATGAAGTCAAGGAACACGGTCTCAACCTGAGCACCATTGTCTACGGCGCTGTGGATCTCATGGAGGAACAGAAAGATCTGAGTTTCGTAGGATCTCAGTTTTATGTACATCGGTTGACTAAGTTTTGCTTTCAAAGTCATTGAAAGCTTCTCTCATTGCTCTCCTTACGCTCATTTTGCTTCGTTCAGCTTTAGTTTGTCAGCTAGGTTTTTACCTCTCTTGAATCTGGTAAACAGTAGCGGTCCTGTCACACTTCCTTGGTTCACTCCGGAAATTACTTTTACATCTGTCGATCTGATCAGGTAAGGACGACGTGTTGAATTGTATACAAGGGTAATCACACCACAGCAGATGGATGATGAAATCTAAGACATGTTCAGTACACATCACGTACAAAATGTCGAGGACAACATGAAACAGTTTAACAGCACACGTGTTAACCTAAATAGCGCCGAATAGTCTGCAGCCTTACATTAATGTGCAGCATATTGCGAATACACTGTTTCATCTGTACACCTTTTTCATTGAGTTTATTTACATCCAGCCCAACATCCCAGCAAAGGAGCTCACGACGGTGAAGACAGTTCACAAGAAGCTGATGGGAAACTAGAACATCATAAAACAAAAATATCCCAATCGCAGATGGCCTGCAACCTGGAAGAAAACACTGCAATTTTTCACTACCGAGCAAGAAGGCGCAGTGGTTAGCACACTGGGCTCGTATTTGGGAAGACGACGGTTCTAATCCCCTCCAGCGATCGAGATTTAGGTTTTCCTGATTTCCCTAAACCACTCAAGACAAACGCCGGAATGGTGCCTTTTGAAAGGGCACGGCCGATTTCCTTTCTCATCCTTCCATAATCCGAGCTTCTGCTCCGTCGCTAAACTCTAATCTCCCTCCACTCACTCTGATGTTTCACCGAAGGTGAAAGCGACTTGGTACCGAGCAGTCAACCGGGAAGTTCACACCAACTCTAAACTTCATGTCATACCGTGGCGGATTCGTCCTTGTGGACAACGTTTAACTTAATAGACAATGGAGAGCATAGGTTTGTGTTCGATAGTGTCAAAGACCATCATCACTCATCAGGAAAGACATGGCAATCAAACCGGCCGGAGTGGCCGTGCGGTTCTAGGCGCTACAGTTTGGAACCGCGTGACCGCTACGGTCGCAGGTTCGAATCCTGCCTCGGGCATGGGTGTGTGTGATGTCCTTAGGTTAGTTAGGTTTAATTAGTTCTAAGTTCTAGGTGACTGATGACCTTAGAAGTTAAGTCGCATAGTGCGCAGAGCAATTTGAACCATGGCAATCATCACTAGGACATCCGCATGACACAAATGAACTCCTGCATCTGGATACAGTTCCGTATCATAATATCAAAAGAAACTCTGTCAGCTGGCTAAAGAGTTGTTCAGTGCTCTATCTTATGTGAAAATGACCCAAAAGTATTAAGGGGCTCTTGATGTATAGTGCAACACAAATCACTCTACTATCAAAGGCTAAAAATTATAAGAGAAACTATGCCAAATTTCTAGAAGTAAATTTAAGACAGAAAATTATATTTAATCATGGACTAAGTGGATTTTAAAAGAAGAAACTTTTTTTTTACATTTAATCCAAAAATTTTTCTTTTGCCTTACCCAGAGATATAGCATTTTCATTACGATTTTCATGTTATGTGGTTTTATTTTACTAAATGATGTCGTCTATACTTCTGTTGTACGTGTATGCGAGTCGACTGGAGTTCAGAAGCCATTAGTGCAAGTTGCCTTCCACACTCGCGAACTCAAAACACACACACACACACACACACACACACACACACAAACGACTCTCTGCTCAGATAGAATCCAACACAATTGTGCAACTGTTAAACTGATAACTGTTCAAACTGCTAGGTGATAATGCAGCTGAGATTTCATTATCAATGAAATAAAAATTTAATTAAACTCACATAATTAAATATCACCCAGATAAGATTGTTGTGGTAGGAAATGGCGGGGGGAGAAAAAAGTTATGTTTAAATATACTACTTTATTTGTTCTCAGTCACTATGATTTCAATGAAACTCTACTGATTCACAATTACTTTCATGAAAATCGTAAGCAGTAATATGGTTACAAACTCAGGGCTTCTTTGTGTTGTATCCGCGGACCCAACCGAATAGCGCGCGCGCCCTACCGTCGCACCGCTTGCCACAGTTTCCCGTCGCGACCGCCGGCGGATCATGGCGTTGCCGCCGACCGAAGACGTGGCGCCATTGCTGAGCTGGGGCCTACAGCGCCCTCTGGCTACACTATACAGGGTGTTACAAAAAGGTACGGCCAAACTTTCAGGAAACATTCCTCACACACAAATAAAGAAAAGATGTTATGTGGACATGTGTCCGGAAACGCTTAATTTCCATGTTGGAGCTCATTTTAGTTTCGTCAGTATGTTCTTCCACCTACGCTCAATGGAGCAAGTTACCATGATTTCATACGGGATACTCTACCTGTGCTGCTAGAACATGTGCCTTTACAACTACGACACAACATGTGGTTCATGCACGATGGAGCTCCTGCACATTTCAGTCGAAGTGTTCGTACACTTCTCAACAACAGATTCGGTGACCGATGGATTGGTAGAGTTGGACCAATTCCATGGCCTCCACGCTCTCCTGACCTCAGCCCTCTTGACTTTCATTTACGGGGGCATTTGAAAGCTCTTGTCTACGCAACCCCGGTACCAAATGTAGAGACTCTTCGTGCTCGTATTGTGGACGGCTGTGATACAATACGTCATTCTCCAGGGCTGCATCAGCGCATCAGGGATTCCATGCGACAGAGGGTGGATGCATTTCCTGTAACAAAGTGTTTGAAGTCACGCTGGTACGTTCTGTTGCTGTTTGTTTCCATTCCATGATTAATGTGATTTGAAGAGAAGTAATAAAATGAGCTCTAACATGGAAAGTAAGCGTTTCTAGACACATGTCCACATAACATATTTTCTTTCTTTGTGTGTGAGGAATGTTTCCTGAAAGTTTGGCCGTATCTTTTTGTAACACCCTGTATAACAGGAGCGCTGGCCCCGAGTCAGGGAGTCTTGCAGACAGCTCGTTGCAGTCGTCAGCGCCGTCGTTCGTTGTCTGGTTAGCCAGCTCGCTATATGATTCAGTATTGTATAACGACTCAGGCAACGAATCAGGAATATTCTTTGGACACTAATTGGAACTGTATCTACGGTACACTCTTCGCTGTCAATAAAGCTAAGTAACTGTTTTATACTAGCTGGCGCTTATTTGTCACTAATCGTTTTCCTGCCACCAGATTTTAGTCACAACCTGGTCACGTCCTACTCCATATCCAAATTATGGTTGCCACGCCCGGGCAGCCATAAAACTTTGTATCACCAGCGTGATAATATTCAAATTTATGAAAACTGTATCTGTTCCGACGGCACCTGAATGTTCTCTGGAAGACTGTAGATTGAGATGCAAATCACTTTCTATAGTCTGTGCATCTCACAAAACGCACATAAACCGGATAGCATTAGCTCTAGATCCCAGTATGATAAAGTGCAGGACGGTGTCAAATGCCTTCCTGAAATCAAGGAACACGGTCTCAGTTACAAGTTGTGAAACAGACCCGCAAGTTGTGAGCTATGTAATGCACAGACAAATGCAAACACTAACCGCGACACCTACTTCAAAACCGCTAAATGCGTGCCAAGCAGAAGCCGGACACCGAGCAGCAACTCTGAAACGACAAGACACGAGCAGTCGCCGTGTGCTCGCCTTGAACGCGATTTCTCTACTCTACAAGCGAACTTCGACTAACTGTATCTCTTATACTCCTCAAAATTACCATAGAAGGGGAGGAAACTGCAAGGTTTACCATATTGAATATCCCCCTCTCTCTTCCTGCATGCAGGGAAAGCTTTCAGAATTTTCTCATCCAGCATTTGTTGTATTCTCTGATAAGAAACTAGCAGTTAGTTTAATTCCGGCCCTCGCCTTATGATTGGCGGAAATATATAACTCGCTTCGTACGCTGTTCATAGTAACGTAGTGGCGGTCCAACTTTTCTGCTCCCGTTTTCTGTTCAAATCTCTCAGGACCTCACGCGGTTCGCACAACTTTGAAACTCGCTTTTGTAGCACTCTAGCTTGAGAGACACACAAAGCGGCTTACTCGCGCGACCACAGCCCTTTAGAATTTCTGCTGAGAAACCTCTCGGATTTCTGCTTTTGTCAATCCACTGTTGAGGACTTGCAAGTGCCACGCCTCCCGACATTCCACGAACCGAGGAAAACGCGAACTAATATCCCAGAATCCACAAGCCCTGCTTTTCAGTTCATAAAGTTTACGAGAATACAACATAAGGTTATTATATATTTTATCATTTAGGGACATGAACAAACCAGTGTCGGCACACTGTTTCTCAACATCAACGAGAGGCCTTCATTCATTGTATCATATATAAATTCTTAATTTTGAGTTTCATCTTTGCTAGAACACCCAACGGAGATTTCTGAGGTAAGAAGTACAAGAAATATACAATTTTGTGCTTTCATTTTTTTATAACGACAAGAAAATTATTTAATTTACATATTGTCAGGAATTATGACAAATTATGATACGAACATCAAGAAAATTTATTGTAGCTCATAAAGCTAAAGAAATTAGTCAACACAGGCACACACGGTGAGCGCAAGGAGGGGCTGTGGGGATGTTCTACGCCCTATACAAAATAAAGTAAAAAATCGCCGGTAGAGCAACTGCTCACCAAAGGCAAAAGTCACGGGCTCAAGTCCTGGTACGGTACATAGATTTAATCTGCTAGGAAGTTTAACCTTCCTCGTATTTGCTTTCTTATTGTCACCTGAAAACAGCCTGCTTATTCTAGCACCTTCCACCAACAGCAGACTGCATATCTCGTCTATAGCTGACGGCTTCAGTTGCAAATAACATAGCATGATGTAGCTACTCAAGATAGCTGCATATTGCGGAAACTTGGTGCTTCGAATTTTGCTTCATCTTTCTTTTCCTTTATAACTTTTTCTTTTTCGAATTAGTTTACAATGATAAAAGATCTGCATCTATACTTCACAAGCCACAGTGAGTGACAGGGTACATCTTCTTTCTCCCACCCTTACATGACACTAGCAAAAAGTGAATATAAATCTTGAATAAAACCAATCGTTCCCTACTAAATCGACCATGCTGATCACGAAGATGACCATAAAAAAAGAACCCAACCTTGTTCCAGCTTTCAGGATAATGTGGGAGAATATCAGTATCATTAACGACAAGACTTAGAAATGCCGCGTGACTAACCAGGATCCATTCTTGATATATTCATATTGTTTGTACTCTATTTTCATCCTGAGTGTGCAGCCCTGGAAACGGCAAAAGTAACCACACTTGCTGCAGCTGTCAGTCCACGCCCTATAGGACGCGTGTAAATAATTAAATAAATAAAACTTTAAGAAACATTTGAAGGTCAGTAGAAGCCAAATGTAATAATTATTTTTAAATGTCAAATGTTATTCACTTCTTCGTTAATTTCATGAATAACATATCTCTGATAGTAGTCAGACGCAACTGAAAACTAATTCCTGAAGCCCCTCGCGGAAGCTGTGGATCATCACGAGCACAGTTCGAGAGCCTCTTGCTTTATTTTTCCTTGGTTGTTCAATAGTTTCTGCGTATATCTAGGATTTAAGGTATCCCCAGATAAAACGCAGTGCAACACAGATAATATGATGGACCAACCATTGTCAACATACAAAAAACAACAAATGGCTGGACGATTTTGAGTCTAAAATAACTGAAACTTGTTGAGGTACATATTTATTAAAAAAAATTTTTTACTTGTTTCTTTTGATTTTTATTGCCCTTCTGAATGCTTCCAAAGGTGTTATTTCTTCGGTGCCTGGTTTATCGCTATTTCCAAAACTGTCTTCTTAATTAAATCTAAAACTTATCAATTGTGAACAATAACGTTGAAGGAATCGCATTCTGCTGTTTTCCTATTTCTTTGTGTTTATCCCCAATATTATAACGTCCGCTTTTCCTTTTTTGACATGTTTACCCAATTACTCTCCCTCCTCTGAGTCTAAAGGCATCTTGTTTAGCTTCTCTTCTCGTTAAAAAGCCACTATCGTAACTTGAGCACCCTTGCGTTAAAACAGCAGGGGAAGCCGTGTGTGCCATTTGTTTATGCATCGTGTGATATTCCCTTCGTGTTTTTTTTTTTTTTTTTTCATTTCACGTGATTATACTGCGCTTTCCATTCGAAATCCAATGCGCCTAAAATTTATTAGGACCCGAACTGCAAAGCATGGTTGGATAGTTTTCCATGCATTAAGGAAGACATGGAGGTCTTCTACTACTCGGCCAGACTTGCCAATATACCGACATTAACAAAACAGCAGTAAATTTACTTGAAATTAACGCCGTTTGTCCTCGATTAAGCTTGGCACGCTGTTATAACGTTTTAGATTTTCCATATTTTTCGTAAAAGCTTAAGACGAATGTCACTATGGTTTGCTGAACCTTCACATGGTCCATATTCTCCCCCAACCTTAACCAGCTGCCCTAATTCTTCATCACAAACGCATGTGAAATGTGGAAATTAGTATTCTTTCGCAGTCATCCCATAAACTACCGCCCTTTTTGCACGGGGAAGATTCACTACAAATCGATCTTTAAGTAAGCGTATCGATAAAGTAAAATAACTTACCTGATTAAAAAGAAGTTACTTTCGGATATTTTGATACTTATAACAGAAACATATAAAATTTGTAAAAAATGCGTTTATCACTTTCTACTATTCCCAACATTAAAGAAAATGGAGGCGGAAGGAGTAGCTTCGTAAAAAAAGGCGTACCCTACGAATTAATTAGCTTTTAAGTGTTTTGGAATTGTGGTATTGTGGGTAAGTAAATAAATGAAGCAAACAAAAAGTGTAACATGCGATGTAACAAATAGAAATTCTTAAAGAAATAGAACCATATATAAATAAATCACAAGGAAATAAACACAGTCAATTGTCCTTCCCGACATTTCACAGCGTAGCAGGAAGTAGGGTTTTGTCCTTCTCTATACGGCCAAGTCAAATGTAAACATACCTTGACCCCATCATCGGAGACGCCCATATCGATGATGTTTCGTTGAATGGTTCGTATGTTCGTATGCTGACACTTGTTGATGGCCCAGCATTGAAATCTGCAGCAATTTGCGGAAGGTTGGTCTTCAGTCGTCGTTGGACCCGTTCTTGCAGGATCTTTTTCCGGCCGCAGCGATGTCTGAGATTTGATGTTTCACCGGATTCCTGATATTCACAGTACACCCGTGTAATGGTCGCACTGGAAAATCCCCACCTCATTGCCCACCCGTGTATCCTTGATGACTGCACGACACAAAGCTTTACGCCTCGCCTTGGCCCGTCAACACCGACAATGGACAGCTGATGACTGGAAACATGTTGCTTGGTCAGACGAGTCTCGCTACAAATTGTATCGACGGGATGGACGTGTACGGGTATGGAGACAACCTCATAAATCCACGGATCCTGCATCTCAGCAGGGGTTGTTCAAGGTGGTGGAGGCTCTGTAATGGTATGGGACGTGTGCAGTTGAATTGATATGGGACCTATGATACGTCTCTTGAATTATTTTTGACTAAATTGGACATACCATTAAACCCGTATCTGACTTCGCTATCATTTATTTGTATCTGGTTCACCAGATCGTCACAACTACTGCGAGACTGAACTCGTTCCCTACTTCTGAGAGCATATCTCACTTCCTTTTCCCCAGGCACTTTACTGATACTAAAAAAATGTAAACAAATTTGATCAAAAAATTTTCTTCATATTTTAAACCCTATAGAACACAATTTGGCTGTTCTGACATGTACCCTGACTCCACAGTTCTCTTTACTAATCACAGACTGCTATATGCAAGCGCACCGTTACGTTAATTTTCTTCCTCGATGTACTGCCCGTAAGTCTAGTAGTTGTGGGCTGCACCACTGGCTGCACCTCCGCTGTCGTGGTGTGCTGAAGCTGACACCTCAGATGCGCCCTGTACTCCCAACTGCGCCGGCTGCTGCTTTCTGCTGCAGCGGCTCTTGTCCGTGGCTGTCTCGCGCTGCTGTGTACGTTGCACCGTCCCGTGGCATGAACGACCTTGAAGCGATGATTTATGATGATTTATAATGTAATTCCATAGACAGCGCACACAACGTTAACTTTTATTCTCGTAGCATTTTAGCAGTTCCTATTCCTGCTTTATATCGATACTACTTTCACGGTAACAAAACATTTGTCGGCCGGATTGGCCGAGCCGTTCTAGGCCCTTCAGTCTGGAACCGCGCGACCGCTACGGTCGCAGGTTCGAATCCTGCCTCGGGCATGGATGAGTGTGATGTCCTTAGCTTAGTTAGTTTTAAGTAGTTCTACGTTCTAGGGGACTGATGACCTCAGAAGTTAAGTCCCACAGTGCTCAGAGCCATTTGAACCACTTTGAACAAAAATATTTGATTTTGCGGCATCAGTTATAATAGTTCAACTAATGATCAAAAACAATTTAAACATAGTTCAAAATCCACGTACTTATCACAGCTCTTACGCAGTTCTCTAATCATTTATTCACCGAAGAGCTAAAGAAACTGGTACACCTGCCTAATATCGTGAAGGGCCCCGCGAGCACGCAGAAGTGGCGCAACACGACGTGGTATGGACTCGACTACAGCTGACGTAGAGGGTTGGGTTGTTTGGGGGAGGAGACCAAACTGCGAGGTCATCGGTCTCATCGGATTAGGGAAGGAAGTCGGCCGTGCCCTTTCAAAGGAACCATCCCGGAATTTACCTGGAGCGATTTAGGGAAATCACGGAAAACCTAAATCAGGATGGCCGGACGCGGGATCGAACAGTCGTCCTCCCGAATGCGAGTCCAGTGTGCTAACCACTGCGCCACCTCGCTCGGTGTCTGACGTAGAGCTGGAGGGAATTGACACCATGAATCCTGCAGGGCTCTCCATAAATCCGTAAGAGTACAATGGGGTGGAGATCTCTTCTCAACAGCACGTTGCAAGGCATCCCAGATATGCTCAATAATGTTCATATCTGGGGAGAGTGGTGGACAGCGGTAGTGTTTAAACTCATAAGATTGTTCCTGGAGCCACTTTGTAGCAATTCTGGACGTGTGGGGTGTCGCATTGTCCTGCTGGAATTGCCCAGGTGCGAGTCCATGCCACGTCGTGTTGCGCCACTTCTGCGTGCTTGCGGGGGAGATTTGATGTTTTGCCGGATTCCTGGTATTGTGTTGGCAGAAGAGCCAACACCGTGTTGCTAGAGGAGGCCGAAATGCACGCGTTAAGCTCACGCAGACTGGCGTGAGGTCTGGAACAGTCAAGTAGTTGAGTCTAGTAAGAAAAGAACGTAGTTGCTGGAATACTTAACTTTAATCCATAATTGGTGTACATCGCTCTTGACGATACATGTTTTAATATCTCAATATAAACTGGTAATGGCGTCTTGCTAGGTCGTAGCAAATGACGTAGCTGAAGGCTATGCTAACTATCGTCTCGGCAAATGAGAGCGTATTTGTCAGTGTAGCTTCGCTAGCAAAGTCGGCTGTACAACTGGGGCGAGTGCTAGGAAGTCTCTCTAGACCTGCCGTGTGGCGGCGCTCGGTCTGCAATCACTGACAGTGGCGACACGCGGGTCCGACGTATACCAACGGACCGCGGCCGATTTAAAGGCTACCACCTAGCAAGTGTGGTGTCTGGCGGTGACACCACACCTGGTACTCACGGGACATTCGTGAAATGGTCGTACGGGAAAATCCCCACTTCACCGCTACCTCGGAAACGCTGTGTGCCATCGCTCGTGCGCCGGCTATAACACCACGTTCAAACTCACTTAAATCTTGATAATCTGCCATTGTAGCAGCAATAATCGATCTAACAACTGCGCCAGACACTTGTCTTAAATAGGCGTTGCCGACCGCAGCGGCGTATTCTGCCTGTTTACTTACCCCTGTCTTTGAATACACATGCCTACACAAGTTTCTTTGGCGCTTGAAGGTAGTTCACAAGTATCACAGTCCTTACACTGCTCCTCATCAGTTATAGTTCACATTTCTCGTTAATAAAATCTAGCATCATAGTTCCAAATCACTTTGACTTCAAAGATATCCCCGCAAGGCATTCCATGTACGGCAAGTAAAAGAGAGACATATATTGAGAGGGATTTACGTGCTTATGATAAATCCCTTCCCTCGAAAATTTCCCTCCTCCATACCTCCTCTGTCTGACCACAAATGACGTGTTACTGATCTCATTTGTACAAAGCTGTGCTGCCCTAAGTGGAATGCATAGGTTCCGAATAATGTTCACCAACCTGCTGTCTTCTATAGTTGTTGTCTCCTGAACAGAAAGCAGCACATAGATTGTGAATCCGTTACCTTCAGGCTATAATAAACTGTTAGCGAGGACCTGGTATTGTGTAAATAATTAAATTTTAATTGATTTAATAGAACACGATCCCACTCGCTTTTTATTGGCAGAATACGAGAAACTGCACTATTACACTTTCACAGAGAAGAAACGAAATAATGAACTGCGTGTTTGGGTAATTACTATCAAACTGCCGGCCGAAGTGGCCGAGCGGTTAAAGGCGCTACAGTCTGGAACCGCACGAACGCTACGGTCGCAGGTTCGAATCCTGCCTCGGGCATGGATGTGTGTGATGTCCTTAGGTTAGTTAGGTTTAAGTAGTTCTAAGTTCTAGGGGACTTATGATCACAGCAGTTGAGTCCCATAGTGCTCAGAGCCATTTGAACCATTTGAACTATCAAACTAGCCTTCAATTACATGTCAAAAACCAGAGATTGCTAATTAAGTTCTTACCTAATACCGACCACAGCAGACAACATGTATACCCTCCAACGCTGTCGACCTTGTTCTAATCTGACAGCTGAAACACATCGGTTGCCACCCGAGTTAGGCGAGTTTAGCAGTTGTTTATTATTCTGCTGGTAACTAACACTTTTGATATTATGGAGTGATAGAAATTGAGAAATGGTTTTGCGAAAGGGGACCCGAAAGTAACGGGAATTGGGCTGCGGTGGGGAAGAAGAGTGGGAGAACCCACTGTTCGACCAGGTGTCCGTTACACTCACGCCACGTCAGTGTGCGAAGTTGTGTCGCTGTGAGTGCGTCGGTTCAACCCATGAGAGTTTTTTTAGTAAAACAACTTTTTCCATTTCAGCAAAAACGTGATGGCAAATTGTCGAGAGCAATGTGTGGCTCTGAAATTTTGTTTCCTGTTGGGGAAATCGTCCGCGGAAACTATTATAATGCTTAAGACTGCTTATGGGGATCCTGCCCTAAGGAAAACCAGAGTCTACGAGTGGTTTTCACGTTTTAAAAATAGAGAAGTGTCAATTGAATACCAACCCCGTTCAGGACGCCACTCAACGTTAAAAAGTGACAAAAAAGCGACAAAATCAATGCCCGCGTTCGTGAAGACCTCTGTGAGATGTCTGGAATATCGTGGAGTTCAATTTTTTATCCTAAAATTTGCACATGAGAAGGGTTGCAGCCAAATTTGTCCCTCACCTTCTTAGGAACGAGCAAATGAAGCGTCGACTTCAGGCATGTTCTGAGCTTCAAAATCAGCTCAAAGATGACCCTGAATTTTTTTCCAGGGTGATTACTGGTGATGAATCGTGATGCTATAGATACTACCCCGAAACAAAGCAGCAATCAAGCCAGTGGAAGACAAGTCGCTTTCCTCATCTCGAAATAGCTCGCCAAGTGAAGTCAAGCATTGAGACAACACTCATTTGTTTCTTCCATTGCAAAGGTGTTGTGCACGTCGAGTTCGTCCCCCCAGGTCAAACTGTCTAGCAGGAGTTCTACTTGGAGGTTTTGAGAAGATTGAGGAGAGTATCTGAAGAAAAGGGCAGAAATTTCGCGCACAGGCGACTGGTTCTTCCATCATGACAACGCGCTCGCCCACACCGCCCTCTCTGTAGAGAATCGGAATGACATCGATTTTCCACCCCCACGTACTCACTGGATCTAGCCCCCTGTGATTTCTTTTTGTTCCCCAGACTAAAAAGGGACATGAAAGGAAAGCGTTTTGCCACTGTGAAGGAGGTAAAACAAAAATCCCTGGAAGGCGTAAAGAACATCCCGATAAGTGAATTTAAAAAATGTTTTGAACAATGGGAGGATCTTTTAAAGAAGTGCGTTGTGCTCAACAGAGAATACTTTGAAGGTGTAAAAATATTAAGAAATATTAAGAAATAAAGACGTTATGACGAATTTCCAGTTTTTTGTTTTTTTTTTAGCCTCCCCTCGTATATGTAATGCAAGTAAATACACTGCTTATTTTTCTAATATTAATAACAGAGGTTTACCGTTTTGGCGCACTACTTCCGAACACAGCAACCAATCACGGAGAAGGGCCAAAATTTAGTCGGTCTTACTCACAGTACACATACGGAATAAATCAACTGTCACTGGTACCTCACACCATATAACATCATCTAACGAGTGCTGTCTTCTCAACTGCTTTAAGAAGAGCTTCTTGCAGCTGAATATGATGGCTGCAAGAAATATTACACTGTCATCAAGCAGCGTCTGTGAGGGAATGGTATGTAGACAACTATATTCGTGAAATGGACTGGTCTGCCCAAACTCCTGACTCGAACCCAATGGAACTCATTTGAGATGAGTCAGAAGTAGACTTTGTTCTTGTTGAAGAATGAGCTTCGATTCTTTCACACACATTCAGGCACCTCACTGAAACTGTTCCAGCAGAGTTCCAGCCATAATAAAGGCGAAGGTTGGACACATCCCATTTTAATATCCATTAACAAGTGTCCAGATACTTTTGATCATTTAGCGTATGTACATCTCTATTTTGTGGTTGCATCCGAGATACACGTTTTACTGGTCTTCCGTTTACTTTCCCATGCCTTCCATTTTTTTATACAGAACGTTAAAAGTCTATAATCAGTTTTGTTTTCACATGCAATCATTGTCACACTGTAAAAAGTTTACTCTGCTATTGTATTTGCAAAGAATCATTTCAAGTGCTGTCAACTTATCAATTTTACTTGACAAATATATGTGTTTGTTTCTAACGTTTGTAAGTCTGGTTATGTAGGATAATTGTATTCCACATGGCCAGTGCCTCAGTATTGCCTAGTGGCTATTTCGTGGTAACTATTGCGGTAATCCGATAATATGACAGATGGAAGCTTTTGGCAAGCTGTATCACCTACCTCTGCGTCTCACCCAGTGCGCAGCGACTGTCAGACATCTCTCAGGAGAGCTTTTGCTCCTCGTTATCCAAGCGTTATTTTTTATGAATGTAAGTTTCTTGTGTTACTCATTTATAAAACTTTTTTACAAATGTGTCTGTTACTTTTTGCAACTACCCTGTTTTAAATCATGTAACCAGCTTTACCAGTACGATAACATTTGCATAACTACACTTGTGAAATGCTTTTCTTGTCACTCGGATCCAAAGTGGCCTGGTAGGCTGTACTGTGTACACACATAACTGATGGGAAGCCATATTCAGTACAGACTTTACAGATACATTTTTTTCTGCAGTTATGAAAGCCATTACCAAGAAAGAAATGTCAGGCTATAAAGCAGAAAAAGAATTTTGTATTTCACGAAGCTATAAAGCAGAAAAAGAATTTTGTATTTCACGAAGATCTCTCTGTCATGGTGTCAAATATGAATGTAAAGTCGAAGCAAAGTTGGGGCAGAAGTTTCTTTGCCTGAAGAACAAATTGATGAACTTTGCTCTCGAATAGTAAGGTTGATAAAAATCGGCTGTCCAATTACAACTGAAATTTTAATACTATGTGTCTAGAGATACTGTAAGAAAAACAAAATTCTCACCAATTTTCTAACGTTCAGCAGATTGCCGGCCAAAATTGGGCAAGGAACTTTCAAAAGAATAACCCTACAATTTCTATCAGAAAATATCAAGATCTTAATCTGGCTAGGGCGCAGAAATTGAACAAAGCAGGTGTTAAAGTCTATTTTCAAAAAGTTAAAACTGTTTTTGAAGATTATTATTAATCGTATGGCGGTTACACTAACTTTAGAAATATAAATACAACATAAGACAATACTAAAGAATTTACACATTTAAAGGCATATTATTTATACAATTTATCACATCTACTGTAGTGTCCAAGAAGTCCGAGGGATTTCCAGGGTACAAATTTTGAGGGCACTCTTTCACAATGTGTCTGGCACTCTGTCTGAGAAAGCCGCAGGTGCAGTCTATATAGTAGGTCACTGCATCTTCCATGGTTGGTCCGGATCCCTTTAAATGTACTCCACGTCCTCCGGTGCTGATCAGGTTCCCATGGCTTGTTGTTGGCACGGAGAAAGCTCTGGAGTCCTGGTGGAGTATTATTATACCACTCTTGCCTCCAGGCTTCATGAAGATTGAAGCTATGGTCCGCCATGTTACTAGCTATTCTGTACGGAGGATCTCTGGAGTTGAGTCTATTGGTAAGAGCAGCAGGTGCGACTTGATGAACAGGCAGCTGCTGGTTGTTGCAGGTTTTCTTATATTCCCTGAGAAGATTATGCTTTCTTCTCAGGTTAGGTAGTGAAATGCAGCTCAGGGCAGTCAGCCAGAATGCTGGAGAGAACTTGATTGTGCCAGGAAAAATCCGCATTGTTTGATTTAATTGTGCATGTACCAGCTTCGTGTGGCTGCTCTTTATCCAGACAGGACTCTCCCGCTGGGCAGATAAGGCCAAGGACGAATGATCGTAATGTCGAAGCTGCAGAACCTCATGTTGTACGACATAACTTTTGCAGAATACTATTTCTTGACCTGAATTTAACTCTAGTCTTTGTTAGACGCTGTTTGACCGCATTCTGTCAAGCGTAACTTCAAGGTACCGTGCATATTCTTTATGAGCTAGGCGGCGACGATGGGAAAACGTGTCCAGTTCTCAGCTGGCTGATATTACTCTCGTAAAAACAGGTGGCTTCAGTTTTTTTACAGTTCGATTAAAGGGCACATTTACAGAAGTATTGTCGCATTTTGCTTAGATATTTTGCTAATGTATCTTGAGTGACCTCGATTTGTTTGTGCTGTGTTCATATCATCCAGTCATCAGTACAGCCAAACTACCCCGACTGACTGGTTGGCATATCTGCAATATACGAGCTAAACAGCAGCGGAGCTAGGACTGTGGCTTGATGTAGGTCACGGCTCACGGCTGAAGATCCTCTAGTCATTAGTGGTGTTGCCTCTAATTTCCTGAAATGCTCTGTTAGTCAGCATATTGTTAAGAAGTTGTGCTCTTCTTCTGCCGGGTATTACAAGGAGCAGCTGACAGACGCCCCCTGGCTCCTCACGGTATCATAACCTGTAGACACGTCAATAAATACAGCAGAAGTCTTTAGTTGGCTCTAGAAGACAACTTCTATGTAAGATGTCAATGAAAGTACTTGTGCTTCACGCCTACTGTTGTTCGAAAAATGGCTCTGAGCACTATGGGACTTAACATCTGTGGTCGTCAGTCCCCTAGAACTTAGAACTACTTAAACCTAACTAACCTAAGAACATCACACACATCCATGCCCGAGGCAGGATTCGAACCTGCGACCGTAGCAGTCGCGCGGTTCCGGACTGAGCGCCTAGAACCGCTAGACCGCCGCGGCCGGCCTACGGTTGTTCGAAATCCACCCTGTTCAACAAGAATATTTCGAAGTGTATTGATACGTATTCTGTTATATAACAGCCCTCAAGTAATCTACATATCATACTCAGAAGGGCAATGGGGTCTTTTTGAGGAACTCGATATTTTTGGAAACCCTGAAAGACTTTTCAGCATGGATGAAAAATGTTACATATTGGATTTACGTAAAGAACTACGAGAACTCCGAAAGGAAGGTGCGGTGTCACCGCCAGACACCACACTTGCTAGGTGGTAGCCTTTAAATCGGCCGCGGTCCGCTAGTATACGACAGACCCGCGTGTCGCCACTGTCAGTGATTGCAGACCGAGCGCCGCCACACGGCAGGTCTAGAGACACTTCCTAGCACTCGCCCCAGTTGTACAGCCGACTTTGCTAGCGAAGCTACACTGACAAATACGCTCTCATTCGCCGAGACGATAGTTAGCATAGCCTTCAGCTACGTCATTTGCTACGACCTATCAATAGATATTTAACTTGTGATGCCTGTACCGTCAGACCGATGTTCTCCAATTATGGATTAAAGTTAAGTATTACATCAACTACATACTTTATTTATTAGACTCAACTCCTTTAATTGTTCACGCCAGTCTGCGTGAGCTTAAACGCGTGCCTTTCGGCTTCCTCCAAACTCCGTGAATTGGCTCCTGCCAAATCACAACAGAAGGCACATGCAGAGTGCTCATAATTGGCACTGAACATGGGGAAAATGTAACGACTGACTCCTGTGTGAGTGCAGCAGGAGCAGTTATTCCTCTAGTGATCTTCAAAAGGCTAAGGCCCAATTTGCTGCGTGACAGAAAAGGGTTCGATGATATCAACGGGTTTTGTAAAAGTGTTACACCAATTTGGTCATCATAAACCTGCTAGTCGGTGCTTACTGATTTTTGATGGAGCCAGAAGTCACTTAGATTACGTAACAGAGGAAACCACAGACCTGTATGATAGTTTTGTGCTGCCTCCTTTCCAAAACTGAGCATAAGCTGCTGCCGCTCGGTAAAGCCGTATTTCGTTTACTTTAACAGTACTGGAATCAAGTAGTAATGATGTAGTGACACAATTGTGAGAGGACGTTAACTAACTAACTAACGCTTTGGAAAAATCTTTATGAAAATTTGGGAAAATCTATGGCCACATCTAATATTACATCTGGGTTTTAGGCTACTGGGTTGTATCTGTAGGATCCTGATGCGATTCCAGAAGTTGCATTTGCACTCAATATGGCTTCGGAGCTACAAAATCCCGCAGCTTCAGAATCTCTGTCAACATCAACTCTGGAAAAATCAGGAGACACCTCATCTTCAGGAAAGCCAAACAGAAATCTGAATAGAGTACGCATATTGTCTGCGGATGAGCATGAATGTGCCGAAAAGGCCATTATTGATTCAGATGACGTTGGGGCTGCTGATACGAGCACGTTTTCCGAGCAACTCCCGAGACCGAAGAAAACAGTGCTCGAGTGTCCAAGAGAATGCTATTGGCAATGTTTTGAAAAAATCACTATTTTCGAGAAGGACAAAATCAAAATGACTAGAATATCCAAAATACAGTGAGACCCATCCAAGTAACCAGCCAAATAACCCAGATTGACACACAAGGACGACTCTTGGTTTCGTAAAGTGTGCCGAGAAGGTTCGGTGAATGACATGCGTATGTCTTTCGTTTTTGGTCATTACATGCATGAAGGACGTCTCGGATTAACGAAAGAGGAAAAGGACTGTTTTACATGCACAAGCTGTGAGGACAGTGATTAACAAAATGTAACAATATTTTTCTATTAATTCAGTGTAATAAATAACTTAAACGAACAATTAACCCTTCGAAAACCATTTCATTTGTTGAACGTGTTCTCGGAAACAATTTTGTGAGACTGAATCGTAATGGCTGTTTTCTCTTTCTCTTTTTCATTTCCGTGTTAGTCAAATTCCTTAAAATTACCTTTGTGAAATAGTTAATTCAGTTTATATTAGTTTTTGTTAATAAACGTAATGCACATTGTAAATATGATTTCATTAATTTCCAGTATTTTTAATTTGTTACTGAAGAAAGTTGAATAGGCTACATTGGGAGTAAAGTGTATAAATATTCTCAAAACCAAACTTCTTTTATATTTGTTGTTATGGCTTGTCTAATCATTTTACATTCTTTAAATCATAATATTGTATGTATAATTTGATGTACTTCAGACTGTAGCCAACTGACATAATTTACTGCCACTCAAAAAATATTAAAAATTACTAGTCAGGCCATTTCAGGCACAGTTAGCTTACATTCGAGCAAACGATGGGATGTGTGCCGCGTATTATTCGTATTTTAAAGTGTTCTTTCTGCCTGTAGATGTGAGGTCGTTTTGTTAACGACAGGGAGGTGAATGTCTGAAATAAGATTTCTTTTGCGACGTCAGTTGTTTACGAGAGCTTTTGCAAGTCAGAAATTCGTAAGCTTGTAACACTTCAGATAACTGTACAAAAACAGTTGCTCACAAGAGAATGTTTATAGGCGTTAGTTCAAATGGCTCTGAGCACTATGGGACTAAATATCTGAGGTCGTCAGTCCCCTAGAACTTAGAACTACTTAAACCTAACTAACCTAAGGACATCACACACACATCCATGCCCGAGGCAGGATTCGAACCTGCGACCGTAGTGGTCGCGCGGTTCCAGACTGAAGCGCCTAGAACCGCTCGGCCACAGAGGCCGGCTATAGGCGTTGGAATGGACCTGTAATTTCCCATTTGGGAGTGGAGACGGCCATGAGACTCTGTGAGAAAACATCAACAAAATGTGCATGTTTTACACAAGGCAGAAAATAGCGATATATGTGCCACGAAATGATTCCGTCTAGCAGCATGCTAAAGAAAGTTATTATAATCCAAAATTTACAGTACAATTCACTGACAATGATCTGGTAAGAAAAACCATAAAGGAAAAATAATACAGTTAGTTGCAGAACAATTTTCTCAGCCACATTATTATGAGAAGGAACTGAAGATGATGGCTACACGGACAAAGATACGACGATGTTTCATACTTGTAAAACACACACAAATAGCGGCTTTATTAATGCTCTCAGGTACTGAAATTCGATGTGGTCTCCTTGCTGCTACCTGCAGAACTTCAGTAGATGAGAAAGCCCACTGTGGCGGCACTACCGCTTATGCCTCAAAGGAAACAGGAACGGTTTACGGAGTAATTAATTAAAGGTAGCGCCTCGGCGTATCACGTGAGCACTCCCTGTATTAATACTCCATGGCTGTGCATTATAATTAAGACAAGTTGCCACGCACCGTCTACACACGTACAGTAGCTGTCAAGTTTGTCGTCTGTTTCCGTCAGCACAAGACGCTACTTCTTGTGCACCGTCTGCACCGCGGGGTACACAGCAAAAATTCTCAAACCATGTTAGCCTCGAGCATAGCAAATGAACCGTATTGGGCTCCCTATATACATAGGCCGTAAGCTTAATCTTCCCTTTTCCGCATAACTAACCCCGTGTTCATATCCTGGGGGCGTGCGGCGCAGCGTATTGCCTTCTGGGAGATGCGGGCGTTTGAATTATTCACGCTAGAATCTGCCGAGCCCCTCTTATAAACGTTGATTCACTTTAGCTGAAAAGGATTCTCATTGACTTCATAGTTCGAAGGGGCAGAGAGACAGGCAGGATGTTCTGTTTTCCTTCTCATCACAAAACATATTATCGTGAGAGATTTTCGTTACCTTTTAGTAAAATTTTTCAAAAGAAATACCCACTTCACCGATTAAGCATCGTTAAAAGTGGGTAATGGTCTGCAAAAGAGCTCTGTAGCGAACAGCAGCGTGCTGAGTCTGAGTACACTACAAACTGTTCTCATTGTAGGCTACTTAACGCGAACAATACTAGATTTTAAAGGTGAAACCATATTTACAGCACATATGTTTCGACTAGGAAACACCGCGTGGTACCAGCTCGAAACAAAACTGCAGAGTTAATAATTTTGAATGCTCAATCATAACGAAAACCGGTTTAAGGACGCTCTAATCCCATGGACCTTTTTTGCTACAAATTTCATTATCTATACAACTCAGGCACATCTTTTGGTTCCATGTTACCTGCCTTTTCCGTTGTGAATTCTAATGTTTTATTTGATTCTTTTTTCCGTTTCTGTTGTTATGTCTGTGTAACAACTATATGCTAACTTCAGTTTTTTCCATTTGTTGTTTTCTGGTATTTCATTATTCTTTCGTCATTCCACGGTCTCTTTTTCAGTCTTCAGGTTACTTCACTTCTGCTTCTCTTAGAATCTTTCAAGTCGCCCGCCCCCCCCCCCCCCCCACCCCGTCGGAGGTTCGAGTCCTCCCTCGGGCATGGGTGTGTGTGTGTTGTCCTTAGCTTAAAGTCAGTTTAAGTTCGATTAAGTAGTGCGTAAGCTTAGGGATCGATGACCTCAGCAGTTTGGTCCCATAAGACCTTACCACAAATTTCCATTTCACGTCGCAACACTTTAATTCCGGAAGCTTTTCTTTAGACTACTTTCCTGTACATTTCTAGATCGTTTTAACGCCTCAGATGAAACTTCTTTTTAGTACATTTTCCCATAGATACATAAATATCTGTTTTGGTAGTCTGTTGCCATTCACCATATATATATTCCGATTAAATATCAATGTTCTTGTTGCCGGCCGGAGTGGCCGAGCGGTTCTAGGCGCTACAGTCTGGAGCCGCGCGACCGCTATGTCGCAGGTTCGAATCCTGCCTCGGGCACGAATGTGTGTGTTGTCCTTAGGTTAGTTAGGTTTAAGTAGTTCTACGTTCTAGGGGACTGATGACCACAGCAGTTAAGTCCCATAGTGCTCAGAGCCATTCAATGTTCTTGTCATTATTGTTTCAGTTACTTTTTAGGTTTTCTGATAAAGTTGATGATTGATTCTTAATAAGCATATGTCTTGTAACGTAGCAGATTATTACGAGTTTGTCATCTTGCACTGAAATCGCAGCTTGCTGTGGAGCCGGGAGGAAAGTATATTTTGGTTCTCACGTTGGCACAGCTGACGCTGGCTGCTGATCCGAGCCAGCCGTGTACTTGCCTAACGCTGCATGCAGTATGTTACACATACTCTCTATGAATCTGAAGAAGTAGCATTAAATATTAATAGGTCTTTTTCATACTTAGTATACCGAATTTTATGGGTAACATAACAATACTGTTTAAATTTCAAATAAATAACTTCAATACTTTCAGAGATATAAATTTTAACCCAAAACGCATAACAACCGTACTTTCATTGTGAAACTGAGTTATGGACCGTAATTTATTCATCTATAGTATCAACTTAAAATACAACCAAGAGGACAGGTTCGTATAGTCTAGTTTTCTGGAATTTTCTTTAGTTTCATTGCCACAGATTTCTGACATAATTAAAAGTATTTGGGAAAATTATTATTTCATCGTGTTGTGTGTTTTGGAGAGACTGAGAGAGTGAATGGAGTGCATACATAAAGCGAGAATGTAACATTTTGTAAAAGCTGTGTAAATATACGCTTGAGAAAGTTGTGCAAACAGGGGAATTTGTGACGTATGCCCGAGTGAGATTGATTTTGTAAAAGACAGTCAGAAGGGACGTTGAGCATTAAATTTAATAGTAGTTTATTTTGTGGAAAGGAATCGTATTCTGTTTTCATTAAATTCTATTTAGGTTCGAATTTACGGGATTTGTAGTCTGAATTACTTTTGGTAATCTGATTGGCTGACTTTAGAAATACCGCACTCGAGATGCTATGATTAGCTGCTTAACATACCAGCCAATAGGAATTCAGCATTTCCCGCACGTCTGAATAGGGCTTTGCGCCTCAGCTCTATGAATCGAGAGAGTCGCTCGGGAGTCCTCTTCTTGTACACATACATTTTAAACGGCGCTGATCAAATTTGTACCAAAATCAAGAAATTCGCATGTTTGATAGGTTCTCGTGTCTCTGACGAAAAGCGACTACCGTATTGTGTATTTTGCTACAGTTTGAGCTTTGTGGGCGGTTTACTTCAGGAAATATTCGCAAGTCAACATTTCATGTTGTACATAAACTCCGCGTGTTGTGTTTCGTGCAGATTACGGGACATTATGGCAAGCACTTCTCTACAAGAAGCCTACTGAACGACTGAATATGTCAACTCGCAAGTAGTAGTGGGTCAGTGACTGTTTAGGACATTCAAAACTTCGTCGGGCTAAATATCTTCTGGTTGCTTTCGCGTGTGAACTTGTAACACAGACAATCAGTAACATTGTATAATTGCCGGCCGCAGTGTCCGAGCGGTTCTAGGTGCTCCAGTCGGTAACCGCTCTGCTGCTATGGTTGCAGATTCGAATCCTGCCTTGGGCATGGATGTGGATGATGTCCTTAGATTTAAGTAGTTCTAAGTCTAGGGGATTGATGACCTCAGATGTTGAGTCCCACAGTGCTCAGAGCCATTTGAACCATTTTGAACATTGCATCATTGATATCGGAATATAAAATACTGACTTGATACACATTTTCCGCGTTGAAAGGTCAGTAAACCAACTTAATGGAAATTTTAGACATTTTTTCAAACGATTCTTGCAAGAATCAATCTTGAACTCTTGATAGTTGAACTAACTTTCAGCTACTGCCGATGGACGGGAGCTGTATGGCCCTTGGATGGTAGGTATTTAGATGAATTTTCGTCAACGCTGCTTTTGACAGGTAACCCAGTTCTACCATCGCAGATTGAAGGGGCAGACAACCTGACACCTATCCAGGTAGATGGACTGATTTTTTAGAGGACAGTGAGAGAACAACACCCCCCCCCCCCCCCCGCGCTCTGTCTTTCTTAATTTTCTTATTATTCTGTCCGATATTTTTGTTTCTTGTAATTTATAAATGGTTCAAATGGCCCTGAGCACTATGGGACTTAAGATCTGAGGTCATCAGTCCCCTAGACCTTAGAACTACTTAAACCTAACTAACCTAAGGACAGCACACACACCCATGCCCGAGACAGGATTCGAACCTGCGACCGTAGCGGTCGCGCGGTTCCTGACTGAAGTGACTAGAACCGCTCGGCCACAAAGGCCGGCTGTAATTTATAATTCCGTGAAAAGTACAGTTCAGTATCATATTATAATCCGTTTCACGTATTTCTTGATAGGTACTTTCGATTCAAAATCTGGTAAGTTATACCATATGCTTTTTTCATTTTGTGTATCATTTCATTTATGACCGACTTTTCCAAGCTACTTTTATGAGACTCTCTCTCTTCGGTAACAATTTTTTCCTCTTTTTACCAGTATCTGTTACTAAAAATTTCGGTTCATGTTTTACATTAGTGAGGAATGCGTTATTGTCTAGAGAAACACATAAATATGATCTGATTGTTTTATCTCGCAAGAGAGTGCGTTACATTTCCGCACTTGATAATTTTTGAGATAGTATAGCTATATTGGTTCCACCTTAATTCTTTTTTTGTTTCAAAGTCTTCAAAATCTTATCTAAGATACGTTCAATACGACTGGGTGCCAATTGTGACTTCGTCTGTCACGGTATTTGTTCCAAATTTGCTATTTTACACATGCATTTCTTTTTTGACATTGAGACTGACAGTGATACACGTATCAGATTTGCCAACCCAAATTTAACACACTTATCTTAAACTACGTTGCCGGGTGTAGTATGCAAATTTATTTATTCTTACTATATTTCTAGATGATCCCACAGCAGTCGCTTGTGTCAAGCTGATCTTCAAAATCATGCTGGCTTCTTGGAAACCTTTATTTACATTTCTGGTGATGGGATATTGATCTGGGACAAAGTAGCGTTCAAAATGCCTCCAAGCACTATGGAACCTAACATCTGAGGTCATCAGTCCCTGCCGACCTTCGTGGCCGAGCGGTTCTAGGCGCTTCAGTCTGGAACCGCGTGACCGCTACAGTCGCATGCCTCGGTTGGTTGGTTTGTGGAAGGAGACCAGACAGCGTGGTCATCGGTCTCATCGGATTAGGGAAGGATTGGGAAGGAAGTCGGCCGTGCCCTTTCAGAGGAACCATCCCGGCATTTGCCTGGAGCGATTTAGGGAAATCACGGAAAACCTAAATCAGGATGGCCGGACGC
This sequence comes from Schistocerca cancellata, assembly GCF_023864275.1. Taxonomy (NCBI): domain Eukaryota; kingdom Metazoa; phylum Arthropoda; class Insecta; order Orthoptera; family Acrididae; genus Schistocerca; species Schistocerca cancellata. Next base: position 94,763,023 of record NC_064629.1, on the reverse strand, counting down.
GGGATTGAACCATCGTCCTCCCGAATGCGAGTCCAGTGTCTAACCACTGCGCCACCCAGCTCGGTGCATGCCTCGGGCATGGCTGTGTGTGATGTCCTTAGGTTTGTTAGGTTTAAGTAGTTCTAAGTTCTAAGGGACTGATGACCTGAGATGTTAAGTCTCATAGTGCTCAGAGCCATTTTTCATCAGTCCCCTACACTTAGAACTACTTAAACCTAACTAACCCAAAGACATCACACACATACATGTCCGAGGCAGGATTCGAACCTGCGACCGTAGTAGCAGCACAGTTCCGGACTGGTGAGCCTACAACCGGTCGGCCACAGCGGCCGGCGACAAACTAGCGTAAAAATGTTATAATGAAAATGTAATATACACTAAGCGACCGAAGGTGGTCAAATACACATTGTTGTTAGTTCCAAGAACGCATTCATGTTACTAATACTGTACAGTACGTCCTTTTAATGCTATTTACCACTTAAATTGTGCTTGCTTTGGGATGTGCAGTCTAATTTCGCACAGAGCGCGTTCTATGGAGTGTGCAAAGACCTTCGCCATATAGCGTAGTACGTAATTTAACTGGTTTGTAGCTCATTACAAGTAAAATATAAAAATGACTGTGTACTGGTCATATGTGTCATTCTCAGCTACATATAGGAGCAGGTAAGAAAAATTTGAAATAATTAATTATATCGACAATGACAAAGTGAATGCTACTGTGAAAGCAGTAAAACTATTCGATCTTGTGTTAACACTTTACTCTTATTGACTAATTATTTTGACTTTATATCGGTTATTGTCATTTCCTCTTCCTCCTCCTCCTCCTCCCCCTCCTCTCTCTCTCTCTCTCTCTTTCCCTGTGTGTGTGTGTGTGTGTGTGTGTGTGTGTGTGTGGGTGGGCGGGTGGGTGGGTGTGTCTGTGTCTGTGTCTGTGTCTGTGTGTCTATGTCTCTCTTCTCTTTCGCCCAGCTCTCTGTTTCCTCTGCTCGGGAGCACTTGTTTCAAGTCTCCCTGAGGAATGTTTCCTTCGATATTACAGTACCCCACCCATTCTTCATTTATCTTTTGCCCCATCTTCGGAAAAAGGAATTTGCAGCATTAAAAGTTCTTGATATAGTATTTGTAATTACTCGCCCATTAGCTTTGTTGTACTGGCTGTCGCTGACATGTTACTTGGAGGTCTGACACAGTATAATTTTATTTGATCGTAATTAGCGTATGAATATAGACAGCAAGTTATAATGTATACTGTCTAGCGATTGTTTTCGTTTTTATATTTTTATGTCATCATGTACCTCTACTGAACTATTCCCCCAAACCCTTAAAAACTCAATGTAAATAGCCTTCCTATGAAAAGTTCATTGTTAGTATGACGCCAAACATTAGCTCTGTAACTGCCTATTTTTTCTCGCCATGCATTAGTTTCATTTCAAACCAAAAGGCCTACAATGATTCAATAACTTTCAGTTAATTGTAGTTTTTCACAAGGTTCATTAATTAGGTGCTAAGATATATTTAATCCTTTTCGTAATAGACCGTTATTGACCTCTTCGTGCAAAAAAACAGTATAGAATGTTTTTCTAGAAACCAGTCGGCATTTACATTTTGTTGTAAACACTTTTTATCAAAAGCAGTGACAGTGTAAAAAAGGAACCGCCTACAAAATCCAAACAATTGAAAATGTTAACAACCCGCATCTTAATCTCCGCTTGTAAGTTACTGCTCTGTCTTCCTATTTCTTTCGTCTTTTTCAGCGAATTATAACGTTGACAGTTTCCCTTTAGCTGTCCACGCCATAAGCAGGACAGAGAAGAGGCACAGTGCAGCCGCTAGATGGTCTGACCCAGCTAGGGGATTACAGGACTAATCTGCACCACCTGCAACGGCTTATACTTGCCTCACGTGCGCAGCCTGGTCGTGCCCGCTCATATCAGTTCTTTTGGAGTCGTTCTCTTTCTCTATCTCCCCAAGAATGGACATCAGCCACATAGGCTCACATCCTTTTTCGACCTCTCTTAAGTTGCAAGTTCTGTCAACGCGTACTGGACAGCCCTCAGCTGTACGCAGATAAGAAGACGAAATCATCCAGGGAAACGAATCTTCGCGTCATTGACCTGAGATATTTTAGAGAAACACCAGTCTAATGTCTTACCAAATATGTCACGTCCCTCGGAAACCGAATGACCAACACAGTTTCAGTCATCTGCTCTTTGTGGGTAGCACTTACTTTCAAATAAAATAAAGATGCTTACGAAGATTTGCAATTATTCGTCTTATATGCTGTGTGACTCGTAAAAAGTTTGATCTGTGCCTGGAAATTAACGAACAGTTTCAATTAATCCACCACCTTGGCCGACTTGCGCGTCAGTGATGATGAGGACAACACAACACGCATTCCCCGAGTGCAGAAATTCTCAAACCGAACCAGGAATCGAACCTGGGCCGCTGCATGGAAGTCACACACGCCGACCACTCAGCTAAGTTGGCGGACAATTCGACAATCGTAATGGACAATGAAGCATACCACGCTATTCTGATGGATAAAGATCCAATAATGCTGTGGACGAAAGTGGATATTTTACTCTGGGTATAAAGATATGTTCCATGGAATAAAGTTGAAACTAGAAAGCATAAGGCGCAGTTAATGGAACTTGTGGTGCTGTAGAAGCCAAAAACTGCACCCTGCCAGATCGACGAATTGGCTGACAATAAGTTTACGCTCACTGAGGTTGAAATGCTATCAAGAGAAGCCTTTGCGAATGTTACACCACAGGACTAGTTTCGAATTGTCTGCCACACCAAAAAGATAGTTGAGGAGACATGAATTCTTGAAGAACTGTGACGAGCTTTGAGGTATTTCTAACTTCTCTTGTTGTTATATTAAAACCTGCTTGTTTTACCAAAACACAGCAGAGTATAGAAATATTCATCTCACTAACGCTCTAATGCAGTTGAAATTATGACAGAATCCTGAAATAGTGCATTATTAAACTAGCAACTGAGGGCTAGACAGGTCAGCAGTTCATGGTAAAGCCCAATCTCAGTACAAAAATAAACGTGTGACTTTTTCACTTATATTGTTGCATAACCCACAACAGTTCTCGTTTCTCCAGCTATTGATGGCCCTCAATAATTACATTATTTCACTGAAATAATCTGTAGCTGCTTGAACAACGCGCTGGATATGGAAGTTTCGCATATTAATCAAATGACAAAACACTCACCTTTTCGCACGCTATCGTTTGCCAAAATCTTTGTTACGATATCTCAAACTGTTTATGAGATCTGAGAGATTTTTAAATATTTCATTCTGGCTTTTCAACTGGCGCACAAGTTCGTGATTTACATACATTCCATTTGCTCGATGTTGGAGACAGACATCAATATCTGTCAAAGTTTAAAGAGTAATTCAAAATGTTATCTACATTTCATACACAGCAACAAATGACATAACAAGAACCAAACAAAACTCATAAGGACGCTATTTTTTATTGCAAACTGTTAGAATTTCTTGCAGTAATTTACCTAACACCGGAATATTACAATAACTATGACCATTAACGAAATAATAGGCAGTTCATCACGAAGCTGACGGATTAAGCTATAAGATGTGCGAGAATCAAAGTTCATTTCTGAATAGTTTCTTTAAAATCGTTTGAGAGAGATGGTAGATCGGCTGGCTTGCGCAACTTGCTGTTCACACACTCAAGCGAGTCGGCCAGGATCCGCGAAGAGTAGGCCTAGCGTTATCGTCCCTTGCTGGTGCATTCAGCACAAGTTGGCAACTACGCTTCCCTCCATTCGCTCCGCAATGAACTGTCAAAAGTCTCAACTAATTTTAATCGTAATGTAATGGGAAAACTTTTGTTCAATATTTTTTGTTCCCATTACGTTTCTTCCTCCTTCGATAATATTCCACTCAAATTTGACGTCGTCCTGAGCAGTGATTCTTTTCTTTTTTCTTTTTTTTTCAGCGTTATGAAACTGGCACTTTAACTATGGCCACCCTGTATGTAAAAAGAGTTCTTGAAGGTACTTCTAATGTGATGTTTCTTCTGTATGTGTGCAAAGTTTCTAACAATTCCAACAGATGGCAGGGACTTCAGTGAACCATCAAAATGGTTACAAGCATCGTGCTGTAACTGAATTCGTGGTTGCAGAAAAAGAAACCGTGGTGCACGTCCATAAATGTTTGTGAGCTGTGTATGGTAATGATGGGGATGTGAAGCAGCTGAATGGGTTGAAAATAAATAAATCGCCAGGTCCTGATGGGATTCCAATTCGGTTTTACAGAGAGTACTCTACTGCATTGGCTCCTTACTTAGCTTGCATTTATCGCGAATCTCTTGCCCAACGTAAAGTCCCGAGAGACTGGAAAAAAGCACAGGTGACGCCTGTATATAAGAAGGGTAGAAGGACGGATCCTCAAAATTACAGACCAATATCCTTAACATCGGTTTGTTGCACGATTCTCGAACATATTCTCAGTTCGAATATAATGAATTTCCTTGAGACAGAGAAGTTGCTGTCCATGCATCAGCACGGTTTAAGAAAGCATCGCTCCTGTGAAACATAACTCGCCCTTTTTTCTCATGATATCTTGCGAACCATGGATGAAAGGTATCAGACGGATGCCATATTCCTTGACTTCCGGAGCATCGTGCTGTAACTGAATTCGTGGTTGCAGAAAAAAAACACTAATACGACCTATTCTTGAGTACTGCTGGAGCGTTTGGGATCCCTATCAGGTCGGATTGAGGGAGGACATAGAAGCAATTCAGAGGCGGGCTGCTAGATTTGTTACTGGTAAGTTTGATCATCTCGCGAGTGTTACGGAAATGCTTCAGGAACTCGAGCGGGAGTCTCTAGAGGAAAGGAGGCGTTCTTTTCATGAATCACTACTGAGGAAATTTAGAGCACCAGCATTTGAGGCTAACTGCAATACAACTTTACTACCGCCAACTTACATATCGCGGAAAGACCACAAAGATAAGATAAGAGAGATTAGGGCTCGTACAGAGGCATATAGGCAGTCATTTTTCCCTCGTTCTGTTTGGGAGTGGAACAGGGAGAGAAGATGCTAGTTGTGGTACGAGGTACCCTCCGCCACGCACCGTATGGTGGATTGCGGAGTATGTATGTAGATGTAGATGCAGATTCAATTGAAAGGACTATTTTTGAGCGATGAGTGAAGAGGGTTAAGGCGTCAGGAAATACAGAAACTGAGCTCCATGATCAGCCATGTTCGGGACGTCCTGTTACGACCACAGTCCCCAACATGACATGGCTATCTTTTTGGGTCACTTAAGGTCACACTTTGAAGATTATGACAGCGTAATTAATTCAGTGGAACCATGACTGTCAGCAGAGGACAAGAGCTTTTACCAACAGCGAATAAACGCTCTTACTGAAAGCTTGCCTAAGGTTATAGAATATGTTGGAGGCTATGCAGAAAAATAACAACGTAAAAGAAATGTTGACTGATAATGTCACCAAGTTCTAATTCTCGACAATAAGTACGATCTGAGAAACAAATTACGAGATATTATTAACTGAACGACCCTGTTGCTTCCAACAACACTTTTTTTTAAGTCAGGGTCGCAATTTATTATAATATAAACGAATTACTGATTTCAGAATATTATTGAAATCGACAGTAGTGCGATATTCACACATACGTTTCATCTTCTTTGAAAATATTCTACAGTTTTTGATAGCAAAAATTACTAAAGACAAAAACGAGTCGTGTGATTTCTTAGTGACATTATGTAATCGTTGGAATAATATATTTTCAAAAAATTTTAAACCGATCGCCAACAGCTGTTATATATTTTTTTTAAAATACGTCTCGCGTATCTGTTTAACTGTCTTTTATTAGAACTATAGGTTTCAGTTTACACCATCATCGTGGTATTTTCGTACATCAAAAGAAAACATGAAATAACCAGAAATACATACCTAATTTTTAGGAAACATACAGTGCTTGTTATACGACATATTTTTTTCATATTAGCATTTGCATGGTGCCTCCAGAGTACTACAGGGCTTGCTATTTTTTATGCTCAACACTTGTTATATGACGTAGTCCTTACTTCTTCATCTCACATCAGCGTGTACAATATGTTTCCTATCCAACACCAAGTACCTACTAGTATTACGCTTGTGATATCAGATATGAGACTTGGGCACTGATATGTTAGTTTTGGCTGTTACTTCGTATTAGCGCCTGGTTTGTTGTCTCCAAGCTATTGCAGGGCTTGATGTTTGCCCTGATTAACGCCAGTTACGTGTATCATTTGTCAGCTTTGTTCCTTAGGCCCTCTGGACTGTGTAAACCCTGTTCTTTGTGTGATGGTATTTTCACTGCTTGTGTATCGTATTTTCAGAGGCGCAAATTGGAAACCAGCCCAGAATTTGCATTTTGGTCCACCAGTACGACTCTCAAACTACCGCAGTGCTCCTTATGCTATACCCTATTTTATATTAATTTTAGGCTTCACATATTAACACTATTGATTTTGAGGTGTTACCGTACTCGTGTAATTTTATATTGAAAGCTTTTATTCATTTCTTATGTCTAGAATCAAAGTTTTATGTAACATATTTTAATAGGTTTTAACACAATGACTAAAACAACATTAGTTATACCTTTGCTGTGGTTTGTTCTTCATAACAAACATTGATGGTTGGATATTATTTAATATGCTTACATTTAGTTGATGATCAGTTATAAATGTGCTCTCAAACTGGACATACCATCTCTTATGCAATGATATCCCTGTTTGATTCTGCAGATGTTCAGCAGTTCAGAAAGGACAGAAATTCTACGAACTACCATAGTGATATGATTCGCTGTAACATGCGATTAATACTTCATCTCTCTACGTATTAGTTTATATCAACTTTGTATGCCTTAGTAGTTGTTTCGTGTTTTGTTTTGATGTCTACTAATACTGTGATGCAGGTGCAAACCGAAATCACTAGTTATAATAAAAGACAATTAGACAGTTGCGTGTCATGCATTAAAAAACTGTATTTTGATTTTAAGTTCGCAGATTTTAATCTCTATATTGATATAACATTGTGTAAACAAGGTACTGACTCGTTCTATGACCAGTTAGCTTTGGCTCATATTGTCGCACGGAACCTGGAAAAAAAATTGTCAGCAGAAGAAGAACTTCAGTATAGCCACAAAGCACTTAAAACTAAAGATTTCAATTTAGCACCGGTATCCAAACCGGCAACGATGGGACAAAAGTTCGTGAATTACCTTGAGTACAGAGATGGGATCCCACTTTCTATTTTACATCGATATATTCATTCACATGTGATGTCAGCAACATAAGCGTCGAAACACTAACATGTCTCTAATATGATTCTTTACAATATCTTTGCATATGATTGTCCCAAATAATATTTGAATACTGTCCTCAATATTATATCAATATTTGATGTAAGCAATGTTTGTTATCATGCATATGTATACTTCCAAAAGAGTTTCTGGTTGCAATTTATTTCGTAATTTTCGCCATACCGTCTGTAGATGTAGAGCCTATACTCGATCCTGCCAATTCATATCCTGTGGACGATTTAAAGTGAATACATAGCCTGTGAACGATATAAAAGTGAATATAATAAATAAGACGTCGAAAACATCATCTGCTACTGAAGGACGAACCCTGAACGTAGCTTTCGCAGAAAATGAGGTAGGGAGCATCGAGGAATGTGGCGGGATATCGGAGCCCAGTAGACCTTCGCGACCATTTGCAGTGCCCATCCAGTAGCAGCAGGAGAGCTCGATCGTAAGGAAAAAGAAGGACAAAGGAACTTACAGTGAGATGACGACCGTCACAAGGCGGGGAAATCCGCAAAGAAAGGAGTAAGAACTTCTCAAGCGGGCAGGTTGCTAGCTCTCGACGATGGCTGGCCCGTCTCGAGAGGGCAGACTGCTTCGTGGAGAGAAGGCCGCTCAAGCCCTTCAGAATTAACCTCCCTGCGCTTTTATATGCCTCGCCTCCAAATGTTCCTCCTTAGAGCACGTGTAGTTCAATATAGCACTGATCCCGCAACTTGGTAGAGGCCTGATAGAGAGATAACGAGGAACCTGAAAACTTACGTGATGGAAGTAGTGCCTTGCCTACCTCGCACGTAAAACATGGAACTACTCGATTCCATCCTTCACCTACTCATTTTCCTAGGGAGAAAAAACATTTCTAAAGGAGTCTTACTTCGCGCAAGAGTCTCTCTATATTTTGCATGTAAAATGTCGGTGTCGTACTCTTTCCTGCCGTGTTCAAAACACTCCTGGTGGATAAATGAAGTTTGTCTGCGAAGGATCCGAGACTGTCGCACCGTACACTCACTTTTAAGCAGTTTCTTGCACTCGTTGAAATTCTAGATTCCGTTTTAAGTGACTCGTTAACGCCAAACTTAAGGCACCTTAAGGCGTTGGACTTCTATTTAACAAGAATAAGGTCGTAATGGTCATCCGTTCGCACTGTTTAGGTCTTCCATTGTTTCCGTTATGTATCTCAGGCAAGTTATGGGATATTTTCTTCAACATAGCCATGGGTTATTTGTTTCCGCACATCCTGAAAGAAATGAATCAGTGGAGTTAGGTGGCTACGGTATTTCCTCACTTCCGAAAGCTCTTGACACAGAACACACCAACATTTATTAATTAAAATTCTATTATATGGGGTACCGAACATAATTTGGGTCTGGACTGGGAATTTCGTGCTAAGGAGGATGCAGCACGTAATCTGGGATGGAGAGTTATTCTCATATGCAGAAGGAATTTCAGGCGGACACCAGAGAACTGTATTTTAATCGCCGCTATTCATGTTCTGTATTAATCACCTGGCAGATAAAATTAATAGTAACCTCAGATTTTTGCAAATGATACAGTTATCTGTAAAGTATCACTGTCTGAAAAAATCAGCACAAATATCCAGTCAGATTATGATAAGATTTATATCCAGTACAAAGACTGATAAACTGCTTGAAATGTATAGAATGTAAAATTGTGCTCTTCACAAGACGCAGAAAGGTAACATCCTATGACTATAACATCATTTAGTTACAATTGTAATCAGTCATCTCATAGAAATACTTTTGTTTGACAATTTTTATGGATATGAAATGCTGTGAAATGAAATAATCGTGTGACTTTTTGGGCAGGAGGCCCCTACCTGCCGTCTTTTCATTTCACACCACTTCGGCGACTTGCATGCCGCTGATGATGAAATGATAATGAGGATAACACAATCCCGGGTCCCCGAGGGATAAAATCTCCGACGCTGGAGGGAATCTGACCCGGGCCCTTTCTTGGCAGTCAGCCGCACTAACCACTTTTTTTTTTTTGCTTTTCTTATTGCCTCACTGCTTTTTTTTCTTCTGAACTTAGAAAATGTCTGACCAGGCTAGGAATTGAACCCGAGATTCTAGTACCTGGAGACAACGACGCTAACCGCTTTGTTTTCTTTTTACATTATTATTTAATTTTTTATCATTTTTATTTTTTGTTCTTACTATATATACATATTAGAGAAAGAGAATAAAAAGAAGAAGATCGGAACGCGATCCACCGACCACAAGGCCTCAGCACTAATCAAATAGTTTTGCTTTTCTTTTTTTCCTCATATACATTGAAGCGCCAAAGAAAATGGTATAGGCGAACGTTTTCAAATACAGAGATATGTAAACAGACAGAATTCCGCGCTGCAGTCGGCAACGCCTATATTAGACAACACGTGTCCGGAGCAGTTGTTGATCTGTTACTGCTGCTACAATGGCAGGTTATCAAGATTTACGTGAATTTGAACGTGGAGTTGTAGTCGGGGCACGAGCGATGGGACACAGCATCTCCGAGGTAGCGATGAGGTGGGAATTTCCCTGTACGATCATTTCACGAGTGTACCGCGAATATCATGAATCTGGTAAAACATCAAATCTCCGACATCGCTGCATCAGGAAAAAGATCCTGCAAGAACGGGACGAACGACTGAAGAGAATCTTTCAATGTGACAGAGGTGCAACCCTTCCTCAAATTTCTGCAGATTTCAATGCGTGCGAACCATTCAACGAAACATCATCGATATGGGCTTTCGGAGCCGAAGGCTCACTAGTGTACTCTCGATGACTACATGACAAAAAAACTTTACGCCTCGCCTGGGCCCGTCAACACCGACATTGGACCGTTGATGACTGGAAACATGTTTCCTGGTCGGACGAGTCTCGTTTCAAATTTTATCGAGGTTATGGACGTGTACAGGTATGGAGACAACCTCATGAATCCATGGACCCTGCCTGCCAGCAGGAGACTGTTCAACCTGTTGGAGGCTCTGTAATGGTGTGGGGCGTGTGCAGTGGGAGTGATATGGAACCCCTGATACTTCTAGACACGACTCTAACAGGTGACACGTACGTAAGCATCCTGTCAGATCACATGAACTCATTCCCTTGTGCGAAGTAAGACTCCTTTAGAAATTTTTTTCCCCTAGGAAAATGAGTAGGTGAAGAATGGGATCGAGTAGTTCTATGTTTCATGTGCAAGGTAGGCAAGGACTACTTCCTTAACATAAGCTTTCAGGTTTCTCGTTAAGTCTCTATCAGGCTTCTACCAAGTTGGCGGGATCAGTGCTGCATTGAGCTACACGTGCTCTAAGGAGTAATATTTGGAGATGAAGCATAAAAAAGTGCTTGAGCGGCCTTCTCTCCACGAGGCTGTCTGCCCTCTCGAAACGAGCCAGCCAACATCGAGAGCTACCAACCTGCCCGCTTGAGAAGTTCTTACTCCTTTCTTTGCGGATTTCCCCGCCTTGTGATGGTCGTCATCTCACTGTTAAGTTAGTTTGTCCTTCTTTTTCCTTACGATCGAGCTCTCCTCTGTTGCATGGGCGCTGCAGGGGTTTTGAAAGTAACTGTAAAAACAATTATACCCTGCCAGGATTTGTGACCGCTGATGAAATGTTGCTTCCCTTTCGAGGTCGGTGTAGTTTCATCCAACACATGCCTGCAAAGCCGGCAAAGTATGGCCTTAAATTGTATGCCATGTGCGACAGTATAACATTTTATGTGCACCGCTTTGAGATATCTGCTCAAACAAGGAGGAGGCCCTGACTTTACACCGAACAAACCGTTCGACATAGTCAAGCGCCTGGTTCAGCCCATCTTAGATTCTCCACAGAAATGTGACCACCGACAACTACTACACTCGCTATCCATTGGCACCCAGTTTCTTCTGGAGAACGGTGTAACATTTCTTGGTACAATGAAAAATAATAAATAAGAAATCCCTCAGACTTTCTGGATCTGAAATCCAGAGAAAGGGGCTCTTCACTATTTGGATTCCACGACCGTTGCACCCTGGTGTCCTATACGACATAAAAGAAAAATAAAAATAATGTGTTCTCGTATTATCTACAATTCATAATTGCGGGGAAATAGACACAGAAAAGGGAAAAACCTACCTAATATCGGACTATAGTCATATCAAGGGCGGCCTGGATACAGTTGACCAAAATCGTTCGTTTTATTCGATTTCAAGAAAAACGTAAAACTTGTCGCTGGCAATATTTGTAAGTAGGCTGTTTATGTTTTCTTATTGGCAACGTTACATAGCGTTCTGTATGAAAATTGGCTGTGCTGTGTGCAGTCTGTGGCTAGTTTGCATTGTTGTCTGCCATTGTAGTGTTGGGCAGCAGCAGCTGGATGTGAACAGCGCGTAGCGTTGCGCAGTTGGAGGTGAGCCGCCAGCAGTGGTGGATGTGGGGAGAGAGATGGCGGAGTTTTGATAATTTGTAATACTGGATATTATGAACTACTATATATATTATGACTTTTGATGATATTAAGGTAAATACATTGTTTGTTCTCTATCAAAATCTTTCAATTGCTAACTATGCCTATCAGTAGTTAGTGCCTTCTGTAGTTTGAATCTTTTATTTAGCTGGCAATAGTGGCGCTCGCTGTATTGCAGTAGTTCGAGTAACGAAGATTTTTGTGAGGTAAGTGGTTTGTGAAAGGTATAGCTTAATGTTAGTCAGGGCCATTCTTTTGTAGGGATTTCTGAAAGTCAGATTGCGTTGCGCTAAAAATATTGTGTGTCAGTTTAAGCACAGTCGTGTATAAATTTTCCTAAGGGGACGTTTCATATGTCGACCCTTAGCCAAGGGTATCTCACTGGAATCTTCTGATTTTTTTCTTGTAGTTTGTGCAATTAGTGTAGATTTTGTTTATTGCTATTGCGTAATTGTAGAGAGAATCTCCTTTGTAGTTGCAGTCTTTCATTGTTGTACAGTAAAGCAGTTGTGGCATGCATGTAGATTTGCACCAAGTATTTAGCAGCTGCAATTAACTAGATATTATTTTCAGTGCTATGTTAATGTGTTCTCTTATTTTTGCTCTTCAAATTGTGCTTTTCTGTGTTATCTTGTGAAATATTGTGACAATAATGGCGTGTGAAAAACGTAATACTAGGCTCCAAAGTAAACTGAGAAATGACAGTGAAGACGAAAGCAGCGTGTTAGCGCCACCGAGTAATGAATTAACTAATGTTCAAAGTAGTAATTTGGTAATTGTACATAGGGAAATGGAGCGGGCGGCAAACAATGGTGTAGACAGTGAAACAGGTAGTGAACAGGGAAGCATTATCGATCGATCGGTCGGCAACAGCTCGCCTCAGGAATTAGGAATGACAGAACACAATATTGCAAATACTGTAGATTCAGGTTTTGCGTCCTCACCGTTTTCTCAAATAAGTCAAGACACATTTTCTGCTTGTCAAAATGTGAATGTTGCTGGTGCAAATGCACTGCCGAAAAGCGTAGAGGAACAGATTCCCGACACTAATGCATTGTTATTACAATTAATGCAACAAATGGGACAAAATCTTCAAAAGTTAGACACAATGGAACAGAATCTTCAAAAGTTAGACACAATGGAACAAAATCAGAGACAAACACAGCAAAAGCTTCAGAAGTTAGACACAATGGAACAACACCAGAGACAAACACAGCAACAGCGAGACACAATGGAACAACACCAGAGGCAAACACAGCAACAGTTAGACACAATGGAACAAAAGCTTCAAAAGTTAGACTCAGTGGAACATAAGCTTGAACAAACACGTGAAGATTTAACTACTGAGTTACATAACATTGAATCGAAATGTCAAAAAGTCTGTAATGACGTAAAAACACAAATTTGTGAGCATTTTCAACCTATTTTTTCGTGGCATGAAAATGCATTACAGAATCACGCAGCATCCATAAAAGAACTGCAAACTATTGTTCATGAAAATCATGAGACCTTGCAAGCTAAAATTGACTCAGTTGCATCTACCGATTTGGTTACGCAACTTTCAAAAACTCAAGAAAACTTAAAGGACACAGTAGATACTCTGAAAATTGGTTCAGAAAGACACATGGAGGAAATTACACTCCTGGAAATGGAAAAAAGAACACATTGACACCGGTGTGTCAGACCCACCATACTTGCTCCGGACACTGCGAGAGGGCTGTACAAGCAATGATCACACGCACGGCACAGCGGACACACCAGGAACCGCGGTGTTGGCCGTCGAATGGCGCTAGCTGCGCAGCATTTGTGCACCGCCGCCGTCAGTGTCAGCCAGTTTGCCGTGGCATACGGAGCTCCATCGCAGTCTTTAACACTGGTAGCATGCCGCGACAGCGTGGACGTGAACCGTATGTGCAGTTGACGGACTTTGAGCGAAGGCGTATAGTGGGCATGCGGGAGGCCGGGTGGACGTACCGCCGAATTGCTCAACACGTGGGGCGTGAGGTCTCCACAGTACATCGATGTTGTAGCCAGTGGTCGGCAGAAGGTGCACGTGCCTGTCGACCTGGGACCGGACCGCAGCGACGCACGGATGCACGCCAAGACCGTAGGATCCTACGCAGTGCCGTAGGGGACCGCACCGCCACTTCCCAGCAAATTAGGGACACTGTTGCTCCTGGGGTATCGGCGAGGACCATTCGCAACCGTCTCCATGAAGCTGGGCTACGGTCCCGTACACCGTTAGGCCGTCTTCCGCTCACGCCCCAACATCGTGCAGCCCGCCTCCAGTGGTGTCGCGACAGGCGTGAATGGAGGGACGAATGGAGATGTGTCGTCTTCAGCGATGAGAGTCGCTTCTGCCTTGGTGCCAATGATGGTCGTATGCGTGTTTGGCGCCGTGCAGGTGAGCGCCACAATCAGGACTGCATACGACCGAGGCACACAGGGCCAACACCCGGCATCATGGTGTGGGAAGCGATCTCCTACACTGGCCGTACACCACTGGTGATCGTCGAGGGGACACTGAATAGTGCACGGTACATCCAAACCGTCATCGAACCCATCGTTCTACCATTCCTAGACCGGCAATAGAACTTGCTGTTCCAACAGTACAATGCACGTCCGCATGTATCCCGTGCCACCCAACGTGCTCTAGAAGGTGTAAGTCAACTACCCTGGCCAGCAAGATCTCCGGATCTGTCCCCCATTGAGCATGTTTGGGACTGGATGAAGCGTCGTCTCACACAGTCTGCACGTCCAGCACGAACGCTGGTCCAACTGAGGCGCCAGGTGGAAATGGCATGGCAAGTCGTTCCACAGGACTACATCCAGCATCTCTACGATCATCTCCATGGGAGAATAGCAGCCTGCATTGCTGCGAAAGGTGGATATACACTATACTAGTGCCGACATTGTGCATGCTCTGTTGCCTGTGTCTATGTGCCTGTGGTTCTGTCAGTGTGATCATGTGATGTATCTGACCCCAGGAATGTGTCAACAAAGTTTCCCCTTCCTGGGACAATGAATTCACGGTGTTCTTATTTCAATTTCCAGGAGTGTAGTTCATTATCTGAGAAAGTAGTTGAACTTTCGGATCAGCTAAATAATTTATCTACGAAGGTAGATGATAATCTGAATGACACAAAACCGGTAGTCTTTAATGACACAGAAGAGTGCGAACAAATTAGGAAACTGAAACAAAATCAGAATCAAATTAATACGCAACACCAAAGAGAAATCCGGGAAGTACAAGATCAGCTGACACAGGTAATACAAGAATTACGTATTTCAGAGGACACTCGCGCCCCAATACGGGAAGAGGGACATAGAAATACGGGACAGCCACAAAATAATAACACAGGGCATTTCGGAAGTTATGAAAGAAATTGGCAATGTGCACCGAATTTTGAGATGGAACCGCCGACACGACGTAACAATGACCGACATGCGACTCGCCGACATGATGATTTTGACTATAAGCTGTTCATTACTACACGTAAATTCAAAACGTTTAAGAATTCAGCCAACGACATTCATCCACAAGCGTGGCTCCATCAATTCTCTCATTGTTTTCCTCCCAACTGGTCATAAGAACACAGATTAGAATTTATGTGTGGCTACTTAGAGAATGAACCAGCTGTAAGAATGCGATCGGTCATTCACGATTGCCACAGTGAAGGAGAATTTTACCATGCCTTCCTCTCAGCATATTGGTCTCAAGCCACACAAGACCGAGTAAAACATGGCATCATAATGATGAAACACTTCGAACAATCTGAATTTTCCAGTCTTGTGAAATATTTTGAAGACATGTTGCACAAGAATCAGTACCTGTCAAACCCATACAGCCCCTCAGAACTCATCCGCATTTGTTTAATCAAATTACCTGAACATTTACGGCATATTATTTTGGCAGGACGTTGCAAAGACGACATTGAAGCTTTTCAGGGACTGTTACAAGAATTAGAAATTGACACAGACAGTCGCGGGATGCTAAAACAGGAAAACAATCACTACAGGTCACATCCGTCACAATTCCGTGACGACAGAAACAATAAATGGCCATGACAAACCTATTCTTACAACGTAAATCGTGACCAAAACAGACACCACCCATATAACAACCACTGGCAGAGTAATAGTTACAGGGAAAGATCACCTTTCCGCAGTAATGACTATTACAGAGAAAATCAGAGAAACAGACAATATGGGAACCAAAATAATTATTATCAAGGGAGACAGAATAACTTCAGACGCAACGGTCCACCGTGCAGTGATAATTCAGGGAGAAATTCTCCACCACTTAACCGACAAGAAAGAAACTACAGGAACTACCGACATGACGACAGACCTGAATTGCATCAGAACTGGCGGGATTTAAACATGGCAGGGCCCTCTCGGCAAGGCGAATTTGTGGAAGTTAGGTCTCCTAATCCCAATAACGACGCGCGCCAACAAAGAAACAGACAATGACTCGCACCGCAGGCAGCCACTTGCGGCCGCTGGCTCAGGGAAAAATAACATTGACGCTAACCGTGAGCAAAATTCCAGTATTCTTTACGGACGAATACCGCATGATAATTGCATTCAAATTGAAACTCTGCATACTGAGAAGAGCAAAGGGTTACACCACATCTCACATGTAAAACCGTGTATTGAGAGATAAACTGTTTTTAATTTAGCCTTTGCTATAAAATTTTCACTTCACGTTACTAGTACTCTTTGTCACACTTACAAACTGTTAACATGCAACTATGTTCTAAAGCTAACTATCTGTCCAGTCAAGAACATAAGTAACTTAGACAAGTAATTGCGAATGCATTGTTATTGCGAACAGATGACACAGTATTGTTATTTATACATTCTTCCTTGTTAGTTGCACGATTACGTAACGACTATAAGGCTCACACACTCAGAACATTTACCAGTACTGCTAATGAGATTTTAATGCAACATTTTGGTTTACTTGAAAATACATTCTGGATTTAAAGTACTTTCTGTGAGATACCAGATGACACAGTGGTTAGTTTATGTGACAGCTACACGATTTTATCACGACACTACTAATGAGTGACAATTTACAATGTTGCTTTTGCGGTGTTTCTGTTTCACATCTGCACAGTTTTTCTGAATTATTCTGGAAAGTAAAACATGTTTTAGTAGTAACTTTTGTGGTATAGCTACAATGAGACAGCCTCTTTCGTAGCACAACAATACATTAAAGCACAGTACGTTCTTCATCACAAGAATAAGCGTAATAACTAAGATATCTATACGCAAAGCATTTCACTTTTGTGTATCATGAGGTAAGTACATTGGCTTCTGCAGAACTTAGCTTTCGGAGGACGATAACTACGACACTTCCACAGTGATTATCTTACAGCAAGACGCACATTTAGCACTACAGGACACGTATTTGAGTGATTAATTTTGTACTTAAATCATTTATTTTTAAAGATATTTGAAGTACAATGATACAAAGGTTTTCCGTAATACATTTCATTCCATTCTTGTAATCTGTAACACCTGAGGGTATAATTACATTAATCCTCAGGGGGTACACGCTTACTTTGTGTATCAAGTGTTTGGCAAGCACAAGGAGACCTAGCTAATATGGTATTTGCTTATACAACTTTACACATCGGTACCATATTCCTTTAACACATAAATTACACAGCTACCTGATCATTTAACTGAGAGAGACAAACTTTTTTACTACATCAGTGACAGATGTTTACGTAATTACACAGTTGGATAACTTCACACTTACGAAATTGTATTTTGTCTGTACTTTGTGAACTGTTCATATTTTTTCGGACCCATTGTGATATTATGAGAGCTTGGAATGATATATTTGGTATGGGATCACGATTTTTAAAGTACGTTTGAGGCAGATGACACTTTTTACATGAGCAGAGAATTTTTTTTAATTATTGGAGGAAGCTACGACGATTTTGAGAATTGACTGAGATGTTATGATATTATTACAACGACGATGTGTATTATGCTGTTGAGGTCTGTTTATGATCAATAAGCCGATGTTATATGAGGAATTTGATTATGCTACGTATTTATTATGATGTTGAAGAAGTGGCAACGAATATGAATATGTGTAATAAGGTAAGGAATAATGAATATTGGTTAGGGACTCTGACTTGTGAAAAAGGTTGTTGGAAACCAAGAATCGTACTTTAAGAGTTATGAAATGTATGTAAATGCATGAATGTATCACAATGCCGACGAAAATTTTTTGGACACTGTTATATCAATGGGATTTTGTTTCTACAGATTTGTAACGCAAATTCTTGACCTGTGAAATATTTTTATATGAGACTGTCACTGTAGCGGAAACTGCTGGCGTAAATATTTCAGTAAGAAAGTTAAGTGACCACCTGCACGTGCGTCGTGGGCACCCAGCTGTGTCAGACGCCTGGAGAACAAGCCATTAGAGTGCGTGCCTTTTCAGAAGCACAGGTAGAAAAAAAAGGGAGGCCATTACCCTCGCTATTGACATTCCTTTGTAGAAAGCACCGCAAATACGACAAGCTTACATCTGCACACCTGATTATGACAAGCGTTTTTCTCTAGAATTGAGGGAATTTTTACTGCATTATGAAATGCCATATGGCTAATGAATGATGTTTCATGCTGTCCTTTGTACATATTTGCTCATTCTCTTTAATATCTAGTTTCTGGTTGCACTGCAGCATTGGTTAAAATAAAATTTAATATATGTACTAATATAGTTATTTTATGCCTACAGATCCAGTCAATAAGAAATTTATGATCTACTTCCAAGAAAATGAGGGCACATAAATAGACATTTCCCTTCACAGGAATTGCATAAATAATTTCTTTACGATTTGGTAACTTATCTGCTAGTGTAAGTTCTCGTGATGCATCACTCAAGTGTTAAGATGTGACATAGGTATTAAACATGGCCATTTTTACTGTAATATTTTTTTCTGCTTGAGCTTTGTCATGTATAGATATAAGTTTTATATTTTTTATATTCGCTGCTGCTGTTTGCCAGGCATAGTGCTACTGAATTTTAAATTGTGTTACTCTTCTAAGCTAGTTTTACTACTGATTTATTTTTCTTGTTGCTGCACATTGGCTCATATTAGTTGTAATGTTGCATTTTCTCTGTTAATTTAGATTTACTGCTGCTGCCAATTTGCATTTTTTGTCATTGCTTTTCGTGTTAATTGTTTTGTGCTGCTGCATTGCCTCGTCCCTTAGTTTAGCATCTGAGCTCAGTAGATTTAAGTTAGCTTAAGAGGGGGTAGACTATATAAGAAACTAACTATGATGAATTGGAAGAAATGCATTGAGAAGCTATAAGAAAATGGTGTGGCCAAAAAAATATTTTTGAAAGAGGATATGAACAAAAAAAAGTAGGGTTTAGGGACAACAGGTTTAGGTAGGATTTTCTTGGAAATAAATGATGAGGTAAGAAATATGTGAAATAAATACAGAAAGCATGCTTGGATAGGATTTTTTGGTGGAAACAAAGGATGAAATAAGAGGAAAGATGTATGGAATGAAGTTTTGGGGTGGACTGCAGTACCAAATGTTACACTGAAAACGAACCCTGTCCTTTCCTTTTGTGTTATTCCACTATGTGTTTGTGTACCCTTGTGTATTTGTTTTCTTCCTGTCTGTGTAGTTTGATAGAATTTTTTTCTTGTAATACTAATCTACATTCACTATGATGAGGAATACTGTTATCCTCAAATATAATTGGCATTAATAATATGTTATTTACCTTGTACATATGCTTAGACATTATTTATTCTGTTTTGTTTTAATGCTCATGTGTAAAGTTGATGTTTCAAAAGTTATCCTGATCTTTTATGTATGTACTCATGTCATAATTCCTGTAACACTGATGAATATGTTATTTCTATTCTTTTGTAAAGCCTGTATTACTACAAATGTTATCTGTATTGTTATGTTTTTAATGATGTATTTTGTACCTTTGTAATTGTATTCTTATGTTATAGAATTGTAATTGACACCAGTTCATCAAATTATTAACTTGTAAGTTCCATTTCACTGCACACGTTTCTGTTGGTCATAGTATATGGACAATATGTGAGAAGTAGGGACTGTTAGTGTTTGCACGTGTGTTAATAATTCAGCAAGGAACTGGATAACAGCATTGCTGGTTCTAAGGACAATTCCAAAAACTTTGTGTGTGCACAAGTCGTGGTTTATGGACTTGCTATCTTCTCTGGAAGACTCTTCGATGGTGATTGTGCACCTGCACAGTCGCAACAGATGGCTGCTGGCCGTCTCTACAAGGACTGCAGTGGGTCTGCATCTTTGATGACTCACCAATACCATTATTTCTACAAGGACTACAGTGGGTCTGCACCTCTGGTGGCCCACCAATACCATAATCTCTACCAGGACTGCAGTGGGTCTGCTTGTGATGACCTACCTACCAATATTCTTGAACTTGGACTGACTCTGCTGTGGGTTTGCTCTGTTGTGGCCCATTACCTGTCTACATGTCAAGAGTCAGCACTGTCTTTCCGTTGGAAAGACAACACTACTTCTTCAAGACTGCGTGGAAATCCACTACTTCTGTGTGCAATTTCTTTTACTAATGGGACTTCGTGAAAAAAACTGTAATTACTATTATGATGAATGATCAGGACTATCTTTATGGACTGTGAGAAAATTTTAGCTTTTGACCAACATTGTATTAATAAGTGTGTGCATTTGATATCTTTGTTATTGTAATTATGAAAAAATTTATCAAGTCATTATTGGCCTCTGCCCAAAACAATTTGTAAATTTTTTGTGGGGAGCATGGGGGCTATGTAAGTAGGCTGTTTATGTTTTCTTATTGGCAACGTTACATAGCGTTCTGTATGAAAATTGGCTGTGCTGTGTGCAGTCTGTGGCTAGTTTGCATTGTTGTCTGCCATTGTAGTGTTGGGCAGCAGCAGCTGGATGTGAACAGCGCGTAGCGTTGCGCAGTTGGAGGTGAGCCGCCAGCAGTGGTGGATGTGGGGAGAGAGATGGCGGAGTTTTGATAATTTGTAATACTGGATATTATGAACTACTATATATATTATGACTTTTGATGATATTAAGGTAAATACATTGTTTGTTCTCTATCAAAATCTTTCAATTGCTAACTATGCCTATCAGTAGTTAGTGCCTTCTGTAGTTTGAATCTTTTATTTAGCTGGCAATAGTGGCGCTCGCTGTATTGCAGTAGTTCGAGTAACGAAGATTTTTGTGAGGTAAGTGATTTGTGAAAGGTATAGCTTAATGTTAGTCAGGGCCATTCTTTTGTAGGGATTTCTGAAAGTCAGATTGCGTTGCGCTAAAAATATTGTGTGTCAGTTTAAGCACAGTCGTGTATAAATTTTCCTAAGGGGACGTTTCATATTGTTCAGATTTTTGGACAAGGCAAGAATAAATGCACTCATATTGTGAATGTGGAATAACACAGATCAAGCACATAGTAGACAGGATTTCCTGGAAAATATGGCATTCGGTCTTCTTGAAGAACACTAAAAATACCGTACAGAACTTAAAAATTTTCCAAAGGTTCGATACATATTTCTCTGAGACTACTGAGAACCAACTGATACCGAATTCACGATACAATCCAATGAAAGAAGAATAGATCCGTGCTAGGAATTTGGTCCACACAAGAATAGCAAGACTACACTACGTTGTTCGACAGGCGAACATTTTGTATGCAAGAATCACTCAACACGCCAAGTAGTTTGCGATTGCTGTCGTCGAAGAGAAGATGTGGAAATAGAAGTGCAGAGTGATCGATGTTCAAACATTCAAATGTGTGTGAAATCTTATGGAACTTAACTGCCAAGGTCACCAGTCCCTGAGCTTACACACTACGTAACCTAAATTATCCTAAGGACAAACACACACACCCATGCCCGTGGGAGGACTCGAACCTCCGCCGGGACCAGCCGCACAGTCCATGACAGCAGCGCCCTAGACCGCTTGGCTAATCCCGCGCGCCTGCAGAGTGTTCGATATTTAGTGTTTTCATATTTATATATGTTGTAATTCGTAATATCATTAGTTTCAGTTAATACGAGAAATATATGAACAGGGTTTGTACTGTAGTTGTTCAATATTATACATTATTGAAAGCAAAAGTATTGCTATTGTAATGTAAAGCATAGTTACGTATTCATTTACCTTTATCCCTGTGGCGTTTAATGTTCTTATATTGTACTAACATTATACAGCCAATAATACTTACGGTTCTAGGGGCTTCAGTCCAGAACCGCGCTGCTGCTACGGTCGCAGGTTCGAATCCTGTCTCGGGCATGGATGTGTGTGCTGTCCTTAGGTTAGTTAGGTTTAAGTAGTTCTAGTCTAGGGGTTGATGACCTCAGATGTTAAGTCCCGTAGTGCTTAGAGCCATTTGAACCAATAATACTTACAAAAATGTACGGATGGTACCATTTTGGAAACACGGCATCTAGGTCAGCGAGCAGTAGGGCACTAGTTTCACCTTTAACATTTAACTTCTTATTTGGTTTCTCAGCACGCTATGTATCTCAGTTGCTCAGCTGCCACTGCGCTGATAAGTATGCACTCTTTTAGAGTTTTTTAAATTTTGTATTCCCTACCCCATCTTTGTGAGTCTACATCTTTCACTCTTTTCCAAAAATTCCTCCATGATGCTGGATGTGCGTTGAACAAAAATTAGGCAGTCTTTAATGCACTAAGATTCACACCTCTTAATTTCGTTTTCCATTGAAGTGTTTGTCTCAGGCACAGGCGTTTAGAACGTTTGTCAACTGATTATTTATCTCAGAATATTTCGCAATCTCCATTTAAGTTTTATCTGGTTCGTACCCATCATTTCAAACGAATTCAGTAACGGTTTCTTCCAGAGACCATGACAGATGCCTCCCTCCACAACTCTGACTTTCGAGTCGCACAGCTGAAGCCCCTGCACTTAAAGTTAACAGCGTTTAGAATGTGAGCTAGCGTGGAAAAATAATGGGAGGCAACGTGTCAACTGCCCACATTGCTCATACTGCTTTACACTCTAAAAACACGCGTTTTATCAGTGCTGTTTCTGAAATATCACAGCTTTTCATCTGTTCTTGTGAGTCTGCAGTAGAACTGCATCGTCGTTTACAAACACCATTACGGGGAGTAGCTCAGCTATAAACTGTGAAAATACAAAGTGCCGACAGACAGAAATGTCCAGCACTAAGATTCTGCGGTCGGGGTACTGCCCTTAGAGAATATTGAAACACATCTCAACCACGTGGAACGCAATCTCGCACGCTGATTGTCTCACCGGAGATGCAAGAAATTTCTAAATTCGTCGCGTTTGGTGTTCTGAAGGCTTCTAGTGAGGATCGTATACACTGTCTGATCGAAAGTATCCGGACAGCTATTAGTGAACGTTAATATGGGGTGTGTACGTCCTTTGTCTTTATGACGGCTTGAACTATGCTGGATACACTTTCAATGAAGTGACTGAACGTCTGCGGAAGAATGGCAGTCTGTTCTTCCGTAATACCCGAAAATAGAGCAGGTAGTGATGCTGGACGCTGGGGCCTGGAGCGAAGTCGACGTTCTGACTCATTCCAAAGGTATTCCATTCGGTTCAGGTCGGCAACTGGGCAGGCCAATCGATTTCGGGAATGTTGTCGTGAATACACATTTTGTCTTACAGATGCTGCTTTATGAAGGGGTGTATCATCATGCTGATACAAACATCTATCGTCTACGAACTGTTCGTCTGCTGTGCGCAGTACACGATGAGGTAAAATGCGCTCCGCATGAACTGTATTCTTAAGCGCAGTAATGAGACCACACCGTAACCACGAAAAACACCCCTTTACCGTAACATCACCTTTTCCATACTTCATTGTTGGCACCAAATGTGTATTGTGTATTGTGTATTGAACCGGGGACCTAGAAACGACGGAGAGGCTTCGTCCCGACTAAGCCCTCAGTGGTTCACAATCCCACAACAGGCCACAGCAGTCCACCCACCTCACCGCCGCCCCACAGCGAACCCAGTCTTATTGTGCGGTTAGGCCCCCAGTGGACCCGCTGAGCAGCTATGGCACGCAATCAACCATCGTTTCACTTTAGTGATCTTCCTCGTGCGCCTTTGAGATGCTGTGATGGAAGTGTGGCTGCGTTGTGTCACTCTCAGTCCAACTAAGCTTCGTCCATACTGATCACGGCCGTAATTTTGAAAGACTACTACATTTTACTGTAAAATTAATTGTAACTTGCCACTTTGAGAATGAGATCCATCTAACTCGCTTCAGTACTGTCTAATATTCATTCCATGTCGGGTAAATGAAAAAAAAGTCTAACCGGCATTAAAATCTAAGTGATGACGAGCCAAATTGCTACTCGTCCGCGGCTCGTAGTCTAGTGGCTAGCGTTGCTGCCTCTGGATCACGGGGTCCCGGGTTCGATTCCCAGCCGGGCTGGGGATTTTCTCCGCCCGGGCACTGGGTATTTGTGTTGTACTCATCATTTCATCATCATTCATGAATGTGGCGAGATTGGAATGAGTAACGAATGGGAATTTGTACGGGGCAGATAACCGCAATGTTGAGCGCCCCACAAACCAAACATCATTATCATCATCATCATCTAATTTGCTACTCCGTTTATCTACATTTCAATAAAGATGTTTTGACAATATTTAACTTATATTTACTACATGTTGTCGCAAGCGATGGGCGACAGACAATATAATTCAAGAGTCCTTGTCTATATGCAATGTTCCTGCAAGTCTGACACACAGTTTGTGGATCACTAATAACTGTTCCCATAGCGCTCTCTGCTAGGACTCGCTAATACTATGCGAATACTGTCCACTAATGTCCGCTCGAGGCTGGCAGGAGCGGCGCTTATATTCACTTCTTTCAGAGGGCGCTCCTGTCGTGGTGCGGTAGTCGTCAGCGGGCTATTGGCTGACGTCGCCTCACCGCTTTCTCTGGTCTTGCGTTCTTCCTCTTCAGTCCGGCGCTTGTGGTTCATCTACATCTACATCTACACGGATACTCTGCACATCACATTTAAGTGCCTGGCAGAAGGTTCATCGAACCACTTTCACAATTCTCTATTATTCCAATCTCGTATAGCACTCGGAAAGAATGAACACCTATATCTTTCCGTACGAGCTCTAATTTCTTTTATTTTATCGTGGTGATCCTTCCTCCCTATGTAGGTCTGTGTCAACAAAATATTTTCGCATTCGGAGGAGAAAGTTGGTGATTGGAATTTCGTGAGAAGATTCCGTCGCAACGAAAAACGCCTTTCTTTTAATGATGTCCAGCCCAAAATCCTGTATCATTTCTTTGACACTCTCTCCCATACTTCGCGATAATACAAAACATGCTGCCTTTCTTTGAACTTTTTCGATGTACTCCGTCAGTCCTATCTGGTAAGAATCCCACATCACGCAGCAGTATTCTAAAAGAGGACGGACAAGCGTCTCTTTAGTAGGTCTGTTACATTTTCTAATTGTCCTGCCAATAAAACGCAGTCTTTGGTTTACCTTCCAATTTAGTAGTTTAATCTCAATCGATCATTCTTAAATCAGTGCAAATATACGCTAAACTAAATTTGTAAATAACACAAAGAAATTTGATGACACAAAGGCATATAAAATGTCATTCTTTCTGGGACTAGCGTGCCGTCAGAACTGAGATCATGAATGAAGAAGCACTAGCTCAGCTGGATAAATAAGAATAAGATTGACCATATCACTACTTAAGAATTCATCTCGCCATTCGTGTCAGAATGTAAGCGTAACAATGAATATGATTATTTTCCGAAGGTAATACAGTCACGGAAGCAGTACTGACAGCAATGGATAAAATTAAGTACAGAAAACAATGAATATTCTAATATAGAAGAAACTTAACGATAGACCATATTTTTGTGGAAGAATAGAACTCGAAGCAAGATCTTTGCCTTAAGTGAGCAACGGTTTCCCACCTGAGCTATCTGAGGGCGCCTTATGGCCATACTCGTAATTTGAGACTCTCTGTATAACTCTGCTCTAAATGAAAATTACAAGTCCTAGAGACAGGCTCCGCTCTTCTTATATACGATTCCATCTTTTCGCTCTACTCACTTGACAGATAAGATTGGTACTTCTGTCTATATTAGACACAATCACATAATATAATAATCGTAACCGCTTTCAGTCGTACGCTGACCTAATTCATAAATGTATCGCAACAGAAGACAATTTTTGCTATAATGCTGCCGCCGCTTCTGAATATCTATCCGGATAGCTATCACCCGTAAATGCCACCTATGAAGTATAGATGGTCAACGTATGGCCCAAACCGCCGGTTATCATTGTTATGCTACTACGTCATTGCTTTTAAAATTTTTAACAAAAGTATAATATCTCAGTCACGCTTCTCCGTATGAAGAATTTCGTTTTTTTTTTCCAAATTTTTCGATACTGGCACTCATTCACGTGGGTAAGACTCCCGAAAGTAAATAGCGCTCACTATTGGAGACAAGATTCTGAGAGCAAGAAGCCATATTTAACACTGCACAGTCTTGCAAGATTTTGCAAGAATAATTGCGCCAAGGATGTAAAGAATCCTGAGCGTTATTTTTTTAACGTGGGTCACGCAGTGGTGGAGGGTACGCCTGCTTGCTTGTTATTCGTCGTCTGTTTCTTTCGACGGCACCCTCGAGATTGAACTCTCCCGCTTCACATCGTGCTTGATCTTGTCCAGCCATCGCTTTTTTCGGTGACCAAGGGATCGACTTCCACTTGGATAGCAACAGAGGAGATATTTGTCCAGATCGGGTGTCACCTATAACTGCCAAAACCTCGAATCACGTGAATAACATTTAAATATTTAGCGCAAAGTTTGGCATCCAGGTAGTTTTCCGAAACCGGAATTTTATGAATTCCAGTCGCCGCAACGTAAAGAATGTAAATCTGTTTCTGTAAAACGCTATGAATTCTTACGCCTGCTTAAAAGAAAGGCCACTCTTTACTCCTGTTTTGCGTAACTGCAAATATTCCACAGTCGTAGTATATTCTCTCCCGTTACTATGAGGAAGAGCTACAAGCTGATACCGAACAATTTAACACAATTATCAAGTCAGTTAACTCGCATTCGCAATGAGTGAGGTTCGCATCCCCTTCCGATCAAACATATTTAGGTCTAAAATCGCTTCCCTAATTCGACTGACGGTAGAAATAATAATAATAATAATAATTATTATTATTATTATTATTATTATTATTATTATTATTATTATTATTATTATGTGAGAACTCTGCCATTGCCGGTTGCAAGCCCGGGGCCTCATCTCGCTATTGATGAGGAAGGAGGAGCGGGAGGAGGACCAACCTTGTTAAAAAACCAGGGTCCATCTGGCTCCAGATGGCAGTATCCAGTTATAGGGCTACTTGCCAGGGTTACGGTGAAGATGTCAACGGCTTCTACGTTGACAAAGATGGACTTCAAATCAGCGTAGATGGCGGGAGAGGCAGCCAAGTACTCGGGACTAATGGAGTATGTCAAATCCAAGTCGCGTCTGCAGTGGTAGCCACCGGCGACTGGTCAGCGTCTGCTCACTCAGTGAGTGGGGCTGCAATACATGCTTCAGGAACTGACAATCCCTGATTCTAACAACAACCCACCTGTCAACAGGCGGCAACCAGGCACTCGGACTCTGGGGGACCCGGACTTCCACGTCCACAGAGAAAGTCGATGTTCTCTGGCAAACTGCCACACAAGACACCAACGTACATAGGCACCTTCAATACTCTCATACAGCCTGGAAAGCTGCACAACCTAGTGACAGAACTCGATAGCCAGAAGATACTGATCCTCTCACTGCAAGAGATACGTATCACAGACGAAGACACCACAGACTACGGCAACTACTGCATCTTTAAGAACAAAACTGATAAGCGAGTTGCGAAAGGCGCTCCACTGTTGGGGTGGCCTTCGTGGTCCATAATACCATACTCGAATCCATCAGAGAAGTCACGCCAGTAAACAACCGACTGATGACCATGCGCGATCAGTGTGCCAACAGAAAATACATACTGATCAATACACATGCCTCTACTAACCAGAGCAACAAGAGAGACCTACAGTCCGCAGATAAATTCTGGTCAAACTTTGAGAAAGTATTATCCAAAGTCCCCAAGGATGACATCAAACTTCTTATGGGCAATTTCAATGCACAGATCGGCAGAGAAAAAAATGCACAGGAAAACAATTGGAAATTATCCCGCATGCAAATTCACCAACAAAAATGTCAGACGGCTTCTGAAACCGCGCGCCGTGGAATTTGAATCCGCGCCAGACGTCATGGACGTCGAAGACCCCTAGAGGTCCCTGCACCATCGCGCCGTAAGCTGTGGCGGCGCGCTCCTCCTGGCCCGCATTTAGTGTGAGGGCGCCACAGTGGACCACGTGGTCCCAGCGGCCAATAGCGGCGCCCCCGATCGTGTATTTAAGCGTCTGCCTCTCGCTCAGCCAGTGAGTCTAATCATTGCGTGAGTCTCGACACATTGCCTCGACAACAGACAGCTTGTACACTGTTCTTTGTTTTCATTACTAGTGCACGTCTTGGATTCGTTTGGTTGTCTCTGTCACTCCGTTGCTTCTTGCGCGTTGTCGTCGTAAGGTCTCTCTCGATCGTCCGTCGTTGTTTCGTGTCCGTCCTTTCCGTTCGTTTGTTTGATCGCGGACCGCTCTCCGTTTGGTTCCGCCGCGCTTTCTCAGCCAACCCTCTACCGGAACGGTCGCGGTTACAACAGGTTACAACACGGCTCATACAACTTTGCCAGCAGCACAACCTCAAGCTCATGTCAACATCCCTCAGAAAACACCCCAGCAAACAGAAAACATGGCGTTCACCAGTCCAGCGAATTCCAAATTGACCATGTGGCAGTTTCGTACCTGTACAGAAAGAGATCCATGACATACAGGTATGCAGAGGAGTCAACATTGATTCTGGCCACTACCTAACACGCATCAAAGTCAAGTTCACCCCCAACAGAATTTTCTGCAAGAAAACTCCCCAACTGAAATTTGACACGAAAAAGATCGCTGCTCTGGAGTGAAAGAGACTTGGGAAAAAGAACATACAAATGACTGGCAAAATTTCCGCCAAAAAATCACAGAAAAAGCACAAGCCCTCATTCCTCTGAATAAGAACACCAAGCACCTCTCGTGTGACACTGATTGTGAGACTGCATTCGTCACCAGGAAACTGGCACACCAGAAATACAACAGCAACAAGTCCCCAGAAAATTTACAGGTGTTCAACGAAACACGAAAGACAACAGCAAAAATTATTAGACAACTCAACAGGAAATACCTGAAGGAACAGCTAGACTCTATAGAGAATAACTTCCGCAACTACAACGCAAGGGACTTTTACAGGACGTTTGCAGGGTACATCCGAGGATACACACCACCTAACCTCTACTTTAGAAATAGTGACGGAAAATTGGCACTGACGGATAAGGAGAACTGCAAGGTGGTGGCACAGTACTTCTCAGAACTTCTTAATTACCCAGAACCCACAGAGAGATTCCCAGACGAAGAACCTAAAGACAGACACACAAACTCACTACTCCAACACAAGAGGAAGTCAACAAGCACATCCTCAATCTCAAAAACAACAGGACATAGTGGCCGAACTACTGAAAAACCTCGGACCAAACTCACTCTGAGAACTCACACAGATTATCACTGACATATGGACGTCAGAAACGTTGCCAGACGATTGGAAATGTGCACTGATTCACTCTCTTCAAAAAAGGGCGACCCCACAGGGGCATCTCACTAATACAAGTCACATGCAAGGTATTCTCAGCGTGCCTACTCCAAAGGACACGGAACCAACTGGAACATAAGATCGGCGAATATCAGGCGGGTTTCTTCCTTGGTCGTCCCTGTGCGGAACAAATCTTCAATCTGAAGACTACCCTGAAAATCAAAGCCCTCAGGAACAGTCCAGTCATATGCACCTTCGTTGACTTCAAGAAGGCATATGACTCCATCGACTGCCAGTCATTGTTCAAATTCTACGTGAACAAGGTTTGGACGGCAAGACACTGCAACTGATCAAACAGACACTGACAGACACGACATCTAAGGTGAAGTTCAAGGGGGAAATCTCTGAACCCTTTGAGATCAAGACAGGCTTTGGCCAAGGAGACAGACTCTCACCGCTCCTCTTCAACCTAGTGCTGGATAAGGTCATCAAGGAATGGGAGAAAGAGCTGCAAATACAAGGCCACTGGAAGCAAGTGCGACATGGACGACTCAAGGACAAGCTGGAGGTCAGCTGTCTAGCCTTCGCAGACGATCTGGCACTACTTACAGATAACGAAACCACAGCAATCAGACAGATAGAAGTACTCAAATATTGCACAGAAAAAGTAGGGCTATTGATCTCCTTTCAGAAAACTGATTTCTTCTGCACGAAGTTGAACATACCAAATTTGAACACAAAGTATGGCAAGATCAACAGGGTCACACACTTTAAGTACCTAGGTGAAGTACTCGAACCGACAGGAAAGGAGAAAATTGCCCAGAACACTAGGTTATTGAAACTGAAGAGAGCCTTATACAAAACACAGGGTATTTACAACAAGAAATGTCTGTCCACCTGTACCAAAATTCGTCACTACAACACTGTAATCAAACCTGAGGTACTATACAACAGTGAGACACTGATGTTACACACAAAGGCCGACCTTGAGAACATTCTCACATAGGAAAGAAAATTCACCACAGAGGAGTTCTCGAACATAGCAGCAGACCTTAGAAAGAGACGACTAAAATTTTATGGACACCCCAGCAGACTCCCGCAGACCAGACTCACCAACAGAATCCTCAGGAACATCCAGGGCCTCAAGACCACTACACCTTGGATGACACAAGTCAAAATTGATCTGGAAAGAGCTGAGACAGATTCAGTGGACGCCATGGACAGATGTGTCTATAGACGCAAGGTGTACGGTGGGAAGTGATGTCAGAGAAAA
Organism: Schistocerca cancellata; assembly: GCF_023864275.1. NCBI lineage: Eukaryota > Metazoa > Arthropoda > Insecta > Orthoptera > Acrididae > Schistocerca > Schistocerca cancellata. The sequence goes on along the minus strand of NC_064629.1, from coordinate 94,732,182 downwards.
CAGCATCTAAAACCCAGAGCCCAAAGTGGACTGCAGAATTGAATAGAGCCTTTAGTGAACGAATGAAGGAGTACTGGAAGAAAAGGAAGAACAAGTAGTCATGAATGTTTCGCGTAGTCTGATAAAAGGCCTGTAACGTGTATAACAATAATAATGTGAGATTTTTCTACAAAATATAAATAGCATTACGGACAAAATAAAAGAGACCAAGAATACGAGAGTAAAAATTATCCGTAAAGACACGAAGTTGATAAACGAGATACATTATTTTGAAGGAAAAAGGCTTGAGAAAGTTACGAGAGGAAAGCACCAATGCAGAATCAAGTGAGTGAATTCGGTGGCTTTAAGTGTTAAAACTAAACGACGTTTTCGTCATGTGCAGTGTGCTCATCCTGCAATTACCAACGATGTATGTTACAGAACATTTTCATGTATAAGCAGTGGCGGCTGCTGTGTAAGAGCACAAGAGCACGTGAAAACCCTAACTTTCGACGCCTGGTCGATTTATTGGTTATTTTTCTGTCAATACAGTTAAACGTAATGTAATGCGGTAATCTGAAGTACACAGCACTGAATCTACCGCGCTGTGCTACGGATTGCTCCTAGACTCGGTGAAACTTGGTTCGGGGTCACGAGCACACCTGAACTTGCGCACGTTTTAAGGAGCTTCTGCGCATGTGCAACTGGCGTGGTGTAATTGCCTTGCAGGCCAAATACATACGGATTTGATAAACAATGGACACGGTTCAGTGAATGCACTGCTAGCCCTTACCACTCAGCTATAAGTTTACATCAATACCAGCAGATGGTAGCACAATGCAGCAGACATTTATCTACATTCGCTTGCATAAATCCCGCTAGGCAGAAGCACACTCCACAGATACGCGAATTCACTCACTACACAGTAAAATTAGATCGGACGTCAGTATAAATTGTAGTTATACCTATAGAAAAACCTATTTTGTGGGATTATGAGTGAGATACAGTACATTAAATTTTGGATTTTACCCTAAAGTAACCCATTTGAGGCGCTGAGAACCATAAAGCACATCATCGTCGATTGTGAGACTGTAGCATTTATTCATGCTTCTGATATCTGTTGATCTTATAGTAGGTCAGGTTTATCTGTACTGTAGGCCCACATTGAACATTCACGAGAAGGTGTCTCACTGGTTCTCCGATATTAACTTATATATGGGGCGTCGAAACGGTGTGCAGTTGGCCATTATGGTTCTCAGCGCCTTATTTGTATTCTAGTCAACTGAACTTTTAGGTAGATAGTACTACTTGAAATTAATCTTTTCCGCAAACGGTAGTTTGTGTTTGGAGTCGGTTGTCTACTGTGCAGGATTCGGCTTTTCTGTGGGTGTCAACATGAACTCTTTTGAACCTGTATTAAGCGCTAACAGTAAAGAAAATTACCAGGAAAAGTTAGCCGCAAAAAGCTAGGGCATTCCACACCAGATCCGTTGAGGAAATGACGAAATCAAACAAGCGTGACTACAAGCGAACATTTAAAAAAAGAAGTGAATAAAAAGCGTAAGTTGTTGTTTAGATGCAAACGTAAGAATGTCTTATTTTCAGCCCAGAATTTAATTCGTTAAATAATACATGAATTGGGGACCTTGTACATTTTTCTGTAAAAATAAAAAAGCACGAAAACTCCCACTTACGCAAAAATGCGAAACGGAGAGTAGCGAAAGATACAACATTATTTCTTTCTTTCCGTAAACTGTACTTAATTGTGCACAAACAACAAAAGTCCACAAAAACAGTTCTGCCTTTTCTCAAACAAATTATGCATATTATTATTATTGACAGTAGCTGAGATTGAATAAATATGTTGATAAGCATAACTGTTATGCAACAGATGCCATTACTTTCACACTGTCATATTTCTCTGAATTTAAAAATTTGTAAACACCCAGAATGTATACCTACGAGCCGCCACTGTTTATAAGTCTTCTAATCCTGCAGTGTCTACCATAGATCTGACTAGTAGTATAGCTGGTTAGACCTTTACAGTTCGTTTTAAATCTCTACGAGTAGGTCATCACTGAGCTAGATAACGGTCTTAAATCAGGATCACTCATAAGGACTTTCGATGTCAGATTACACACTTTTGCTAGTTATATTCTAGGTCACCCCCTCCCCTCCATTCTCCCACTCCTCTTCCTTACCCCCATGGACCAATAAGATTTCATCGTTCAGAACAGGAGCACTTGACTGATTGGGTTCACTCTTAAGCTGTGCACCATAGGGAGAGGATCAGGTTGTGGCTCTTTGTTAACAACAAATTAATATTATTTTAATTACGTTAAGTCACATCACTCGATGTCTAACGTACGGGAAATTGTCAATAACAAATAAAATTTAATATTACTCGATTTTCGTCATCCAAGGCACCAGCAGGGACCACAATCAGGCAGATATGTAAGTACCTGTACTCTCATTTTTTTCCATATTTTTCACAATTTCACTTATTTTTCCACGTTTTTTACAAATTTACGTATTGGTCCACATTTTACACAATTTTTCGGACGTTTCCACAAGTTTACATCACGACATATTCCACACAATTAATGATGCCATAGCAAATTCTATAAGCACTTAGCTCAACCGATTTCCAACTAAAGGTGCTGTATGTATAATAAATACCACGCCACGATAGATAAACACTTGCTAACCCAGCACTACTCTACAAGATTGTGTGATGTCATAATTTATGTCTTACAATGACAGCGTTGTCGGAAATAATGATATCATTATAAATGTATGGTGTCATAGTCGAACTGTTCGTGCAGATGGTTGTTGTCTTGCAAACGTCTCCATCTGTTGACTCAGGGATCGAGACGTGGCTGCACGATCCGTTACAGCCACGCGGATAAGATGCCTGTCATCTCGACTGCCAGTGATACGAGGCCGTTGGGATCCAGCACGGCGTTCGGTATTACCCTCCTGAATCCACCGATTCCATATTCTGCTAACAGTCATTGGATCTCAACCAACGCGAGCAGCAATGTCGCGATACGATAAACCGCAATCGCGATAGGCTACAATCCGACCTTTATCAAAGTCGGAAACGTGATGGTACTATTTCTCCTCGTTGCACGAGGCATCACAACAACGTTTCACCACGCAACGCCGGTCAACTGCTGTTTGTGTATGAGAAATCGGTTGGAAGCTTTCCTCATGTCAGCACGTTGTAGGTGTCGCCACCGGCGCCAACCTTGTGTGAATGCTCTGAAAAGCTAATCATTTGCATATCACAACATCTTCTTCCTGTCGGTTAAATTTTGCGTCTGTAGCATGCATCTTCGTGTTGTAGCAATTTTAATGGCCAGTAGTGTACTTCTCCCCCAAACATTACGAGACACAGTACAGATTTCCCGTCTCTTCCGACTCAACAGCGGCTCAGTGCAAATATCAGCACCGCTACATACAATGCGCACCAACCAACCCATGTCATGACGACAGTGCAGCAGATGTCAGAAACGTGGCTCCAGTGGATTCACATCCGATGCCACCGCCTCCTTCTCTAATACAGCATGCCCAAATGCGCCACCAGCAGTGCGTAAATTCCATGGAACACAGAGGACACCATCAAAGCGCGGTCCCCCAGAATTGTATCAACCAGAACTCTGCTCTAGTGTCTTCCAGTCGCTATGAACCATAATATCACAGGCTCACCCAACAGCTCGATGTTGCAAACTACCTCGTTAACAACATTTTAAGTGACTGTCTATCAATGGACCCACTCGAATAGTATAAACAGATTCAATCAGGATGTCAATCGAAAATATGTTGACCCCACTCCTTACACCCCAAAATGGCCTATAAAATCATCCAATGGGACTCAAGAGTGCTCAGTGCAAACAAAGACAGCCTTCGACATTTTCTTCTTGAAACTAACGTAGGCTTTTGTGCCACCGCTGAAAGATGATTAAAACTGAACAGCCGCGCGTGGTAGCCGTTCGATATAAGGCGTCTTGTCACGGTTCGCCGGCTCCACTCGTCGGACGGTCGAGTCCTCCCTCGGGCATGGGTGTGTGTGTTGTCCTTAGCGTAAGTTAGTTAGATTAAGTAGTGTGTAAGCCTAGGGATCGATAACCTCAGCAGTTTGGTCCCATAGTCCTCACCACAAATTTTCAAAAAGAACTGAACAAACCGTTCGCATTCCTGGGCTACTCTGTCACCGGGCTACTCTATCATTAGAGGAAATAGAGATGATGGCTAAAGCAGTGCAGCGTTTTTGGTAAAACAAGATATCCACTTTTCCGTTGTCAGTACTGGCGCTCAACATGACGCACTGCAAATGATGGGTATCAGCCTCCAAATCGAGGACCTGCACCTGAATTAGGTCTCGTCATAAAAAGTACCTAATGATAGACTTTCCGAACAACAGTTAACAACGTTAACTGATTCTGTCGGGAAACCCCTTCTGCTGCTATATGACGTTATCGGCTACCGTGCACTGTAGGGCTGCAGAAACGCTAATACAATGGGAAAAATATTAGTGGATGTGCTAGATTCGGAATACCTTATATTACTAAATGCGGGCTCACCAGCACGAATAGTCCGACCAAATGAAATCCCGACGGCAGTGGACTTGAGCATAGCATCCCGTACGCTGTCTAACGGAACAACATGGGAAATGATACAGGATACTTTAGGTTCGTATCGTTTGCGAATTCAAATCATAATAAACACATAACCTAGGAAAACTACCAGATACGCAATCAGCCGAAAATGTAACACATACAAAGCTAGTTGGAACCTATAGGAAACATTGCTGGAAGAAAAACTAGAACTGATCATCGTAATTGAGGATTCCAAAAGAGATTATGGGGCTTTGGTATCGTTTATCAGCGAAGCAATGGAAGTCTCTGTACCTCAAATCGGACACGAGCAGGCTACGCATAGGCTACCAGCCTGCTGGTGGGATTCAGAATGTGACGCTGTCCTCATGGAACATAGGGTGGCGTTAAAAAAATACACAAATCTCTCTGATGATAAAAACTTTATTGCTATTAAGAAAGCACAAACTACAGTCAAAAAACATTCAAGTACAAAGAAAGAATATCGAGGAGAAATCTCCAAAGAAACACGATTAATCAGTATTCGCGATATAATAAGGAACTTTCTTTTTCTGACAATGGACATGCCCACACCTCCACCATACTAAGAGCTTTTATAATCATTCTTGTGTGTGATACCCGCACCTGACGTAATGGAAGAGGAAGATGAAACGGAATGTGAAGAGGACAACAGTGTCATGACACAACTTTTTCCGCTGGAAGAAATCCAGAGTGCACAATCCGAAGGGAAAGGTACTGTACCTGGCCCGAATTATATTGGCTATACTACGACACATCCCACACAAGGGGAAACTGCTGCTGCACAAAATTTACAATAATGTATGGACTCAAAAGATCAAAATCGACTTGCTGAAAATATGTCGTGTCGTCTCGATCCACAAATCGAGAAAAAGATGTGATAAACCCGAATATTATCGGCCTATCACCCTACTACCGTGTTCGGAGAATGTAATTGAATGGATTATTAAGAGGCGCTTAGAGTGGTGGTGTGTAAACAAGAACACATTACCGGAAAAAACAACGTGGGCTTAGTAAAGGAAAAGGGACAACTGAAATCCTACGGTTAGTTACTGACATACAGCTAAATTTCTCTGGGAAAAGTTACGTTCATAGAGTCGACGAAAGCATACGACAACGTCGTCTTGTCAATCTTAGGGAAAAAAACTGGATAAACTTCAGATACCAAAACCACTCGTGCGTAATATTGTAAGTTTCCTGAGCAATACATAAATACACTGGGACCCAGAAAAACTAGCAGAAGACTCCCGCAGGGATCAGTCTTGGCTCCCTTATTATTCGATCTCTATACTGCAGACTTTCATGGCCTCTTTATCAGTAACATTCAAATATTACAATTTGCAGACGACGTATGCATATGTTCCGAAGTCAGTACTCTTCAGTCACGTCATATGAAAATGCTCACTGTTCTTACACGTCTGCATGAGTCGTGTATAGAGAGTGGCTTCAAAATCTCTGATAGCAAGTCCACTCTTATGATCCATACTCGCCACAGGATTCCACTTCTCCAAACAATGCAACTGGGACAACAAAATTTTCCAGGTGTGAAAACAACTCAATATCTTGGAATAATTATCGATAATAAACTAAGATGGGCTCGTCATATCCGACATGGGACTACTAGATGTCAAAAAGCGTGTAGTCTCATCAGATCTACAACTGGAGTACGGTGGGGCTCTGATTGGCGGACAAGGATGTCTTTATACCGGTCCCTACTAAATACACACTTGGTTGCGTGCTACGGAACAGCGTCAGAGAGCACGCTCCAAAGACTCGATACTATGCAGTACAAAGCCTTACATGTAGTTATAGGGACGTTCATGTGAACCCCAACCAAAACATTACTGGTTTAAACGGGTGAATCACAGTTAACGCTCCGACGAATATTCCACCTGAAGAAATCCCTCCTGCGCTTGTATTTTGACGGTTATGGACCCCTTGACGATAAAATCGGAAAATTAACATCCTACTGCGTGTGCTGTAGATATTGGCTACATAATCAACATCCGCCTGTAGCGGTTGAATATACGGAGATGCAGGCACTAAGGTACAATATGTGGAGAAGTCTTCTACCGCACTAGAACAGAGCATACGAAACGTCAGCTCTGCACATTGATGACATGACCAATAGAACGTTCCAAAACCAGGACCCAACTAATGCAACGCTAATGTAATTCCAGTCTCACTATCACGATATGTGCGTGGTGTATACAGATGGGTCCGGGCTAGTGGCGATGCTGGTAGTGCCTATTGGGTACACTGAAGCAAACAAGAAGGCCGACACAAGTTGGATCCATGCTCCATTGCTATGACAGTCGAACTGTTTGCCATTTTGTAAGTCCTCCTGTTCGCACAGACAACCAAAACAGACAAAATAGTCATTTTCCGTGCTAGTACGTCAGCCCTACAATTGATTAGAATCCATCATAATAGTTGTCCCAAAATAGTGATGATATGGATGAAAAACCATCCTGAGATACGTGGAAACGAACAAGTACATGTTCTGGCAAAGCAAGCATCTATACATGGAGCTATGATACTCTTGTCCCTTAGCTCGCCTGCATTTATCGTGAATCTCTCGCCCAGCACAAAGTTCCAAGTGACTGGAAAAAAGCGTAGTTGCCTCCAGTATATATGAAGGGTAAAAGAACGGACCAAAAAATTACAGACTAATACTTCAGAATCCTTGAACATATTCTCAGTTCGGATATAATAAACTTTCTTCAGACTGAGAAGCTTACGTTCACGAATCACCATGGTTTTAGAAAGCATCGCTCGTGCGAAACCCAGCTTGACCTTTTCTCACAAGATATACTGCGATCTATGGATGAAGTGCAACAGGCAGATTCCATATTTCTAGATTTCCGCAAAGCTTTTGACACGGTGCCCCATTGCAGGCTTTTAACGAATATATGAGGATACGGAATAAGTTCGCAGATTTGTGAGTGGCTCGAAGACTTCTTAAATATTAGAACCCAGTCTGTCGCCCTCGAGGGCAAGTGTTCATCAGAGAAAAGGGTATGGTTAGGAGTGCCCCAGGGAAGTGTAATAGGACCACTGTTGTTGTCTTTATACGTACATTATTTGGTGGACATGGTGCGCAGCAATCTGCGGTTGTCTGCTGATGATGCTGTGGTGTACGGTAAGGTGTCGAAGTTGAGTGACTGTAGGAAGATACAAGACGACATAGACAAAATTTCTAGTTTGTGTGATGAATGGCAGCTAGCTCTAAATGTGGAAAAATGTATGTTAATGCGGATGAATAGGAAGAAAAAGTCCATAACGTTCGGTTGCACTATTACTAGTGTCCCTTTTGACACAGTCAAGTCCTTTAAATACCTGGAGGTAACGTTGCAAAGCGATATGAAATGGACGAGCGTGTGGTAGGGAAGGCGAATACTTGACTTCGGTTTATTGGGAGTAGTTCAGGAAAGAGTGGTTCACCTTTAAAGGAGATCGCATATGGGAAGCTGGTGCGACCTATTCTTTAGTACTGTTCAAGTGTTTGGGATCCGTGCCAGTTCGGATTGAAGTAACACATCGAATCAATTCAGAGGCAGGTTGCTACATTTGTTATCGGTAGGTTCGAACAACCCGTAAGTGTTAAGGTGTAATTCGAAAACTCAAATGGGAATCCCCGGAGGGAAGGCGACGTTCTTTTCGAGAAAGGCTGTTGAGAAAATTTAGAGAACCGGCATTTGAAGCTGACTGCAAACGATTCTACTGCCGCCAACACACCTAGCACGTAGGGACCACGAAGATAAGATATGAAGAATTAGGGTTCATATGGAGGCATGGAGACAGCAGTTTCTCCCTCGCTCTATTTGCGACACACAGGAAAGAAAATGACTAGCAGTGATACAGGGTACCCTCCGCCACGCACCATACTGCAACTTATTGAGTATCTATGTAAATGTAGATGTAGATGCTCAGAAAGTGGTTGTTATCGAACTGGCAAGAGGAATGGTCGAGGACATCTAAAATCAACGGCAGTCGCTGCGCACTGATTTATCCCACGATTCCAGGAGCACCATGATATAATAAGACACAAATATAGAGAAGCTTTACAACAGTTATTGTGCGGCTAAAATTTGATCACTAAGAAGTTCAAAAAAAACCTCTGCCGGCTCATCTTAAACGCCACTCCTATATATGTTTGCGGAGAGGAAGTAGATCCAAAACATACATTCCTACAATGTCCTCAGGACACGTATCACCGAAACATACTTACAAGTAAAATTCAGGCTCTTGGTCATCAGTTCCCAAGCAGCCTCCAAACTCTGTTAGCATCCAAGCAACATATAAAATCCTATACGAGTTCATCAACAAGCCTAACAACCCGATATAGCTCCCTGCGCAGCTAATCTAATGATCTTGGTAATTAGAATACCAGGAGAAGACCAAAGCATTATTAACTGACTATAGTCCCACGTGCCATTCAGTAGGATATGGAACGTTCGGCCTATAAATGCATGTCATTAGGTACCTCCAAAAGCATATGTCTGAATACTGGTGTATTACCTAAATCTGGTTCTTGTATACTGTTTTCGCCCGCAGCTCGTGGTCGTGCGGTAGCGTTCTCGCTTCCCGCGCCCGGTTTCCCGGGTTCGATTCCCGGCGGGGTCAGGGATTTTTCTCTGCCTCGTGATGGCTGGGTGTTGTGTGATGTCCTTAGGTTAGTTAGGTTTAAGTAGTTCTAAGTTCTAGGGGACTGATGACCATAGATGTTAAGTCCCATAGTGCTCAGAGCCATTTGAACCATTTTTATACTGTTTTCATTTCCTTTTGAGATGGTAGTTATGGACCTGCAGAAATGTTCAATTCTCTATCTGCAACTATTCAAACAATTCTTACGGGACATACAAAAGAATATTTTATTGTAATTTAGAGACATAGATATTAATATGGATTGAATTGGCAATATTGCAGCTGTGTACCAATGATGATCTATCATTTCCTAATGTGTTACCAGTAAGATTTTTTTACCATACTACCTCTGTGTGTCCTGTATTACATTTTCATTTGTATACTACTTTCACTACTCTGTGGAAATGTAAAATTTGTTTCATGTCGGAACCAGTCTTTTCTTGCGCCTACGTAATTGCGTACCACGGTACGAATTATACCAATCTGTACTATGAACTGTCAAAACAAATTGTAGTGTAAACTTTCTAGTCCTGAGGAGGCTGCATGGGCACGTTCCGAAACCTGATAAATTGAAAAAAGAATTACAGGCGGATGCTTGTATTAGGGCGGGTGAGAAGTCCCCGTACCCCTGCAACCCGTGTTAAGTATCAACTGTTATTGTGTTATCTGGTTGGTTGTTTCGGGGAAGGAGACCAGACAGCGAGGTCATCGGTCTCATCGGATTAGGGTAGGACGGGGAAGGAAGTCGGCCGTGCCCTTTGAAAGGAACCATCCCGGCATTTGCCTGGAGCGATTTAGGGAAATCACGGAAAACCTAAATCAGGATGGCCGGACACGGGATTGAACCGTCGTCCTCCCGAATGCAAGTCTGTAATATTGGAACTTTAATTTGGTATGCTGAAATCGGTGGTAATTGACAATGAAAGTGGGTTAAAAGCCGTGATCTGTCTGGGAACGTTAACCGTGGATTACTGGGCAACTGTTTCATCAGATATTTAGTCTAGGTTTACCAAGCAGACTAACATTAATGATAATCTTTTAATAGTCATACAAAACCGGTAATATATATATATATATATATAAAGGAGAAATTAAATAAAAAGAAAGAAATCAGTTTATATTTGGAAATTTATTTTAAGATTGTTCATTGAAATTTCAGCATATTATACGTGAGTTATAACTGAGCTGGTGCCTTATTTACGATTGAAAAAATGTGAGATTGTAATCTTACGGAACACATAAAATATGGAGCCAAGATTGGGAGACTGCATACAACACTGCATTCATAAAATAACACACGAAGAACATTGAAACATAAGCAAGAAGAAATTAACCACAACCAACAGATTCAGTTTTTACCCAAAGAAATTACGTTCATACCACAATCCTGTCCGTCATGTAATTACCACACACTGGTATACTAAATTCATATTAACTCTTTGTGAAGACTTCGCAAAAAGAATAGCTGAGGGCTACTTTGATGATTACACCACATGCTTCACGTGGTCAACTTGGTTTACACAAAGCGTACAACTCCACAATAATTTTGATAATTAAAATAAATTAGATCGAAAAGCAATTGACAAAAGAAAAACCTTGAACTGGTTACTAACGTCTTACTACTAACCTGATGGGTCAAACAGTTATATAAGCACGTGGTACTGGTCTCGCAAAGTACACCCCACGTGGGTTGAACATAAAGAAAAGCATAAAGAAAAGTTGCTATATTAAAAAAATATTCTCAAGACGAGACGTTATAATCTCACGCACATTCGGATTTAAGATTGATGAACTTAGTTAGAGTTACTGATCAACACGTGGTTCCACTTTACTCACAAAGTAGTAACAAAGCAACTACCGGAAAATAATCTGAACTTCACACGATAATTACACTGCGCTGCAATTTAAGATAACATCGGATATTTTAGACCTAAACCCGAAATAAAGGTGATTAAATTTTCAGTTAGGCTGAACTTAAGAAATCCATTGTCCTACGGACTTAACAGACACGCGCTTAGCCGGAGATCTTACCACTTCAGACGCTCGCCACGGCCACACTGCAACTGCCCTACTGCCCAGCGTGCTTCCTGAGGGTGGCTCACAAAGACCAACGGAAGTGGCCAGAGGGGCAGCTTCCTATACCAACATGACAACGGACGGACAGGACCATACTAAGGATAGAAACCTCTTTGCTTTTAGGAAGTGTAGCTACTTGTCCCGACATTGGTCCTACTGTTCTCTAGCAGACAGCCTTGTCTGCTACCCTCAAGCATGCAACTAGAAATACATATGCTCATTCATCCTCTCACACAAAAGGGAAGGGGGATGACAGTATCTTATCATATACAGTATATAAAAGAAAGCGGATGTAGGTTCCGTATGAGACTGTGTGACATGAATTACATATAAGAATTACATATAAACTGTGCTTTAAAGTGTAGTAGTGTGACAGATCGTTCTTGTTTATGTGTAAAAGTAACACGTTCCACTGCTCAGTCTCCTCCCAGATAGTCAGAAACGCCACAGTACATTTAGAAGAGGAATTTATTCCATAAATGGCAACAGATTTAAGAAATTAAACATGAAAGGAATCCAACAGAGACCTTTCATAACCCCAACGCTCCGGGAAAAGACTGTGCAGGGAATTTTCTGGCCATGCTAGGACATTCCCAAGCAGGCTTCTCACACCCTACTTAAACCAAAAGTGTAAAAGAAAAGGCAAAAGGACACCAGCTACTTGCTAAAACACAATAATTTCAACACATCTTCAGAATCTACCAATTTCAAACAGAAAAAAAAGAACACAATCTGTGACACCTATTTAAAAGGTAGTGTAGACCTAATTCGGTCAGCAAGTAAAAACAATGGTTCCTGTGTCATTAATATGAAAACAATTTCTGGTTGTTACCCTTATGTAGTTCACCAGTATTTGCTCATTGCAAGAGCCAACTGATCACAGGAAAATTTATGACTGTTTATTAACAAGTAAAATTTATGAAAATAGCAAAGGTGCCACAGCAATTAAAAAAAAGAACATCAAATAACATCGGTATTAAAAAGCAGAACATAACAATGCACAATCTGCAAAAGCCACAAAATGATAAGAGAAAAAACATGTTTTACAAAGTGGTTATCGCAAAAAAATTCTATATCGTATAAAACTAATAATTTGTAGAATTAAAATAACTATGTGGCACTCATTTAATCACTCTACTATATTTCAATTAGCTAGCAAACAATGAGCACTGTGTCATTATACTGAAACTACAATAATTATGTGATTGTTACCCTTAAGGGGTTCCTCACAGTAAATATGCCCCATGCAAAGGCTAATCGATCACAGTTCAATGAGAATAAAAAGCTATCTGACTGATAAACGAAGCAATGCCACAGCAATGAATTTACGAAACAAAATATCACAAATCTAATACATCACACAAAAACAAACATTGATAAATAAAACAGTACAATAGTCAACATCTAAAACAAAAAAAAAACACCTATAAATAAAAAACCTGCAAAACACAAGATTCAAAGTCTAAAAAAGATAAATAGAACACCTGCAAAATACAAGAGTCAGTCTAATAAACACCAATAAATCGAACTCCTGCAAAACACACGAGTCAGAGTTTCTCTGACAGAAACACACGTATATGCACTGGACTAAGAACCGTATAATCACTGTTCACTGACACACTCAGTACTTCCACTGTTCCGAGGCACAATATAGGGGAAAGAGGGGGGGGTTCGTCGCCGCATCTGTCAGTAGGGATTTTTTTGTCCATCTGTTGCGTGCGATCCCGCCGTCTCTGCCCTCTCATGAAGTTTCTCCCGTGTCACGTCATCTCGATTTGGTTCCATGTTTGTGTTGTCAAATTCGTGCGGTATCCTCGTTTGACACGCCAGGTTGATATTCCTGGGCAAGGATGACACTTAATGGCTCTTCTTTTGTGCCACCCTTAGCGATCAGAGAACATCGAACCATGATACTGTCGCTTGACAGTGGGCATCCGTCAGGAGATGTTGATAGGCGTCATTGAAGTCTGCCAGTTACTCTGGACAGTACCTGTCAAAAGGCTCCACGCCCTTTGTGTTGTTACCTTCTTGGGTTGTCCTCAATTGGCTCGCCGGTTTGATATTCCTGGGCAAGGATGACAATTAATGGCTCTTCTTTTGTGCCACCCTTAGCGACCAGAGAACATCGAACCATGGTTTACTGTCGCTTGACAGTAGGCATCCATCAGGAAATGTCGATAGGCGTCGTTGACGTCTGCAAGTTTCTCTGGGCAGTACCTGTCAAAAGGCTCCACGCCCCTTGTGTTGTTTCACCGCGGCCGTCTCGTCACGGTCGCGTGCGTGTGGTGCGTTGCCAGCAGATGGATTTCCGCGCGGTGGACCGCTCGCCCATCTCAGGTCATCGCCTCGAGGAAGAGTCGCCCGGGGCGGCCGCCCATTAGCTCCAGGTACAAGGGAAAGTGTTTGCCGCGTACCTTCTTTTGTTGTCGGCCGCGCTCCCAAAGTGGCCCGGCTGACAGCGTGTCCTGCTGGGAAACCCGCCAGTTTACAACTAGTCCGGCTGCTCCCGCTGTCTCTTAAGAGTTTTGCCGGTTCGCTTTCACGTTCTCAACTGCATTCACAGAAATTTTTCATCATCCTTATGTGATTACACAATGTCATACATAATACCACTTAGTATTGTCTTTCACAATTTTTAAGAACAAAGTGAGACTTAATATTTTTTTTTGTGACTAAAAAATTAGATGAATCGACAATATAAAATAAAATTTAAATGACTTGACAATGTAAAAAAAAATAAAAGTGAAATGACTTGACAGTATAAAAATAAAAATTTAAATGAACTGACAATATAATATTTAAATCCACATCACTAATGTGGTTCACTTACGTTTTAATAAATCAAATGCTATTTATTAATTCACTAAAATGAATAGGATTATGCCTTGTGCAAGTATAGGTCAGGACAGCATAGGGTTCACATGTTATTTACACACACATACATGCACACCTGTTGTCTGCTCTACAAACTAACTACCCATAAACATGCATTACTCAATATTCTACTTCTATCCACTACTAGTTAAGCCAATAAGCTACTTCAATGCTATTTCAACACCGTGTATATACCACTACAACATTGTTCTAATTCGTCCTCTTCTTGACGCTCGCGGCATACGTCTTGTCACATGATAAATATGGAGAACTTTCCTTAAACATACACATTAAAAAGAACAATGGTTATTTACACGCCAAAACATTTATACCAGTTCGCACACCTGAAAAGAGACTCGCAATTATACATTTATCATACTCATATATTCACACATAAAACAATAAGAAAATTTCACCTAAAATTACGTTATCACAACAATTAATCACGCAGATGACTCTGAGAAGGTTAAAAATATTTGCATTATACAGGTTATATTACATTTTCTTACCCTTTTTGCTGCGATTTCGTTCCTTCTTTACGTTACCTTTCGCTTCCAAATCAGTTATTTCGCCTGTGGTGGTTATTCTGGATTCATTTCTCTTGAATGGCAAAATTGTAGTCACCTCTATTCTGTAAAACAGTATCATCTTAACATATTGAACTTACAACAGACACAAAAGATCCGAATCCTCCTGTAGTTTAAATGACAAATGTTTTGCTTTATCCTTATTACCTTAAACCAAGCTTTCCTTCGTTCCCATAATCAAAATTATTTAATCATCCTCTACCTTCAAGAGGGAAATTTCCTCAGTACAAATCATATAGGCTGCAGTGCATCCCGCACCAGCGAAAACAGTAAGCTGTAATGCTCACAGCATCAGCAAAACACATAAACGTCGCTTTTCTAGGACAAGTATTAACGCAGAATAATTTTTTTAGGCTTTGGCTCAACATCAATCAAGACTACAAAAAGGATCCATATTTCCGTTCCATTCCCCATTTGCTGAAAAGCTGCTCGTATTTGACTACCACAATAATATTTCAGAGCCACGTAAATTACACAAACCACAATTCTTCTTTCACCTTGAAGGGAATCAATATACTTACGAAATCCACAGACAGCACTTTACGTACTCAGCTATAAAGAACAAAAAAGACATATATCATCAATATTAACATATCATCGCATATTGGAAGCCAATGGTTCAACAATCGTATTATCGCATCCTGTTTTCAAGATTCCAAACTTACTCATTCCTTTCTCAGAGTTCTCCTATCTTAAAATATTCATACAGCACGCATACTATAGTAAGAGATCCTCATTTATACTGACAGATATAGAATAGTAATAGATAGATAGTAGCACTGAAAGCAGAAAATCGGAAACAAGGCTACTAACAGCTGGGGACCTGGGTTTGCCAGACCCATAATACCCACAGATCGGATATTCCCCTGAGTTTTTTGCACTAATTCAACGCAGATATTGCTTCTCTCAGGAGCGGCTCTTTTCAATTTACACACAAAAAAAACATAAACAGCATTTTACTCGTTCACAAAGAAACTTTTTATCTTCACGTTTGAATCAAACTAAATCCTAATTGCACAAGGAGAGAAAAAAATTAAAACATCACTTCAATCCATCACATAGAAACATCTTTATCATTAATTTTTACCAACATATTATTCAAAATGCATACGTCACAAATTTAAACTAATCAATTCTTTCTCCTCACCGTCCTCTCTACTTCTCACTGTCCTTTCTAGTCATTTGCCATGTCGCTCATTTCTTCCGATTGGGTGCCTTCTGCGCTGATCGTTTGTCATTGCCGGTTTTGTTCATTTCCATTTGCCGGATTATTTCTAGGGTTGGCCGGCCGAATTTCGACATCATGAGGTGCTCCGCCTACAGTCCTATTCCCACCGTATTCATCGTATCGATTCTGGTTGCTGTACCTGTAGCGTTCACAATCTTGTCCACGTCCTCGATCATTTCTGTTGTTCCACCTGTGTTCGCGACTGTCACCCCAGTTTCTATACAGCCTGTCCCGATTATTGTTCCGTTCGCGTCGCGACGACAAGTCACGCCGTTGATTAGTACTACGGCCATGACTGCGGTCGCGCTGCTGTGCCCCGTAATAACTTTGTGCCTGATTAGGCGGGCATTCTGCTGTATTATATTCCAACTCTTGGAGAAGTGTTTTGAACGTTTCCACGTCCTCTTTGCAACGTCCCGCAAGAATGACGTGGCGCAAGTGCATCGGCAGTTTGGTGATGCATATCCTAATTAGTTCCGCAGGCCCGTATGGGTCGTATAGGAATTGATTTGCCTGCAGCATGTGGTCGAATAGGCGTGCAGGGCTGCCGAAACCAGACTGGTTCAAATTTGGCAGCATAATTATGCCATGTTTGACCCTATCTTGTGCCGCTTCCGACCAATAGGCGGACAGAAAGGCTTGTCGAAACTCCCGAGTGGAGTTGCAGTGACGCGCTGCCGACCTCATGCGAATCGCCGGTTCGCCTTCCAAATAGCCACACATATATTCTATCTTATGTGAACTTGCCCAGTCGGGAGGGAGACAGAACTCAAATTGCTCGAGCCATGCTCGTGGATGTATTCCTTTTTGCGAATTTCGGAATATCTCAAACTTTCTCACCGTAAGGAAATGTTTGAAATCAAATCCCCGCATTTCCTCCTGGCGAGGCCCTTGAATGTTTCTATTATTCTCATGTCTGCCCCTCAAATTACATTCTTCCCTGTCGTCAAAATCTCCCTCGTGGCCGGAGTCCCTCTCTGCACTGTTCGTACGGCTATTTTTAATGCTATTGACGAGTTCGGAATCACACGCCATGCAGTTTTCCAGATGCGCCACGCGTTCTTGTAATTCGCCTGTTACAGCTCTGTTTTGCCTGTTCACTTCGAACTGTCCCTTCTGAAATCTCAGAAGCGAACGCACTTCTTTGGTCTCTGCGGCCGCTACCGGTGTAGTATTTTTCTCGCTTTCCGTCAGCTTCATCGTGCCTACAATGTCCGCTAATGCCGCAATCTTATCATCAATTTGTCTCTTGTCCTCCGCCCCAGTCTGCTTCAATTGTTCTACTTTGCTGTTCCAACGCGTGGATCGCTAAACTGTTGTCCGCTATTGTGTTGCTAACGGACGTGGGACAATGCGTTTCCACCTCTTGGACCCTCGAGAGTACCTGCTGGTGCTCCCTTTGGCATTCTTCCCTCAGCTCTTGGAAATTCCTAAGTAGCCGTTCTTCGCTTTCTTTAGATTCGGCATCGCCCCTCCGCTTGCTCTGTTCTAAGGCTTGCAGACGATCATCGATTTGTTCAAATGTACGGCCTAATTCTTTCATAATATCGCTTCTTATCTCACTTGCCAGATTGTTCATTCTTTGTGAGATATCATCGGACACTCTCTGCATCGACTTGTCGACTTTATTTGTCTGCTGGATTAGTTTTTTGTCTATTTGTTCGCCTAGCTCACGGATCGATTTTTCGGATGATTCTTTTTGTTCTCGGAACGATTTTTCTGATTTCTCTGCGTTTTCTTTATTTTGTTGCAATAAGGCTTTCATGAGTTATGCTACATCAATTTGGTTAGTTAGAGGCAAATTAATTTCTGGCTCTGATGTGAGCCCGTTCGTGCTGTTTTGCATTTCGTCTGAAGTATTCCCCATTGCATTTTCGGAACCGCCCGACGCGTTAATATTGGAAATCAAATTATCCCCTTGGTCCATGTTGCTTAAGTTGTCGGACCGCTTACTTTTAGCTTGGTTACGTGTTTGCATTAGTGCAATTTATATTCAGTACGCAACACACTAATCACAATAAATGTGTCCCCCAAAAATTACGACAGTCACACGAAAGATAAGCAACCTAGTACACACTTTTTCACACGCAAAACAAATTTTTATCTTTGATCGAAACAGTGGAATTTACAAGCGAGAAAAAAAAACACACATATAAAACACGCACATATAGAACACACAAATATAGAAAACAAAACAAGACAAACAACGCAACGCCGATCAACGACGCCGTGAATCTTTTGAACGTCTGCTCGGAAACAACGCAAAAGTTGTTTGAGCGCTGTAGGGAAAAAAATTAAGATTATACAACGCTTGCAATCTAACGTCTCAGAGATTCCAGAGTCTAGCGGAATCACAGAACAGGGTCGCCATGTGTAATATTGGAACTTTAATTTGGTATGCTGAAATCGGTGGTAATTGACAATGAAAGTGGGTTAAAAGCCGTGATCTGTCTGGGAACGTTAACCGTGGATTACTGGGCAACTGTTTCATCAGATATTTAGTCTAGGTTTACCAAGCAGACTAACATTAATGATAATCTTTTAATAGTCATACAAAACCGGTAATATATATATATATATATATAAAGGAGAAATTAAATAAAAAGAAAGAAATCAGTTTATATTTGGAAATTTATTTTAAGATTGTTCATTGAAATTTCAGCATATTATACGTGAGTTATAACTGAGCTGGTGCCTTATTTACGATTGAAAAAATGTGAGATTGTAATCTTACGGAACACATAAAATATGGAGCCAAGATTGGGAGACTGCATACAACACTGCATTCATAAAATAACACACGAAGAACATTGAAACATAAGCAAGAAGAAATTAACCACAACCAACAGATTCAGTTTTTACCCAAAGAAATTACGTTCATACCACAATCCTGTCCGTCATGTAATTACCACACACTGGTATACTAAATTCGTATTAACTCTTTGTGAAGACTTCGCAAAAAGAATAGCTGAGGGCTACTTTGATGATTACACCACATGCTTCACGTGGTCAACTTGGTTTACACAAAGCGTACAACTCCACAATAATTTTGATAATTAAAATAAATTAGATCGAAAAGCAATTGACAAAAGAAAAACCTTGAACTGGTTACTAACGTCTTACTACTAACCTGATGGGTCAAACAGTTATATAAGCACGTGGTACTGGTCTCGCAAAGTACACCCCACATGGGTTGAACATAAAGAAAAGCATAAAGAAAAGTTGCTATATTAAAAAAATATTCTCAAGACGAGACGTTATAATCTCACGCACATTCGGATTTAAGATTGATGAACTTAGTTAGAGTTACTGATCAACACGTGGTTCCACTTTACTCACAAAGTAGTAACAAAGCAACTACCGGAAAATAATCTGAACTTCACACGATAATTACACTGCGCTGCAATTTAAGATAACATCGGATATTTTAGACCTAAACCCGAAATAAAGGTGATTAAATTTTCAGTTAGGCTGAACTTAAGAAATCCATTGTCCTACGGACTTAACAGACACGCGCTTAGCCGGAGATCTTACCACTTCAGACGCTCGCCACGGCCACACTGCAACTGCCCTACTGCCCAGCGTGCTTCCTGAGGGTGGCTCACAAAGACCAACGGAAGTGGCCAGAGGGGCAGCTTCCTATACCAACATGACAACGGACGGACAGGACCATACTAAGGATAGAAACCTCTTTGCTTTTAGGAAGCGTAGCTACCTGTTCCGACGTTGGTCCTACTGTTCTCTAGCAGACAGCCTTGTCTGCTACCCTCAAGCATGCAACTAGAAATACATATGCTCATTCATCCTCTCACACAAAAGGGAAGGGGGATGACAGTATCTTATCATATACAGTATATAAAAGAAAGCGGATGTAGGTTCCGTATGAGACTGTGTGACATGAATTACATATAAGAATTACATATAAACTGTGCTTTAAAGTGTAGTAGTGTGACAGATCGTTCTTGTTTATGTGTAAAAGTAACACGTTCCACTGCTCAGTCTCCTCCCAGATAGTCAGAAACGCCACAGTACATTTAGAAGAGGAATTTATTCCATAAATGGCAACAGATTTAAGAAATTAAACATGAAAGGAATCCAACAGAGACCTTTCAAGTCCAGTGTCTAACCACTGCGCCACCTCGCTCGGTGTTGTGTTATCTCTTACCGCTCGTTAGAATAAACTGTTGGAATTCATGTTTACGTGTTTTCACAGTCGCAGCCGCAGTCAAGTTTTAATTTGTAGCCACGGCAGACGTTAGTGGTCATAGCTATAATATTGAGGAGCACTTTGTGACATGTGTGTGGGTGCGCGAACGACAACACACAGGGCAGACAATGAGACAGACTATGGGACCATTCTAGGAGAGATTTAACGAGGCTGCATGGCGAAAGGTGACACTTCTGTATTGAGAAAGACGTTCTTTTGCATTTGACAGTGTTAAAGACAGGCTGCGAATTGGGAGGAAGAGGTGGAGTGCCGGAGGTACTACTTCGAGTGATCAATCTCCTATGAAATACACTAAATGAATTCGCAATTGCGAATGAGGACAGCTATCAGCTGTAGAATGGAATGACGACAGTGAAAATGTGTGCCGGACCAGGACTGGTACCCAGATTTCCGCTTACCGCGAGCGGTCGCCTTATCATTAGGCTATACGTGCGCAACTGCCAGGCAGACCCAAGCTTGAGTATGCGTTCCTAGAGAGCTGACCAATATTTCCAACCGGCCCCCTCCAGTGAAACGTAAGTCACCTGCAGTGTAGATTACACGTCGAACGCCAACGCTTTGAGTATTGTCGTGAGCACACTGCTCCAACCCACTGTAACAGTGAAAGTTGCTTGTTTTAGATATAATTATCTTCGACGCGACCGACCTGGCTACTATATCAAGCATTCAGGAATGGACCTCCTGTCCACGATAATAATGCAAAACCGATCCCAAGGTGTCAATGGAAATACCTGGCCTGCATTGCAGACAAGCATCCTCTCGTCCCTCCTCTCTCTATCTCGTCCAATGAGAATCAAGCTCCTAAACCAACCTGCTTCCAAATCTAGCACTTACGCATGTGTGGCATCAGTATCAGTCACTGCGAGCTCACAGATACAATAAAAAGCCATGTAACCTACCGCAACGCAATGTTAATTGGGTTAGATAGAGCAGCAATCAGCCGTAGAATTAAGTTGCTTTAATATGACATTTATACTCACAACGCAGAGCCGGCCAGAGTGGCCGAGCGGTTCTAGGCGCTACAGTCTGGAGCCGCGCGACCGCTACGGTCGTAGGTTCGAATCCTGCCTCGGACATGGATGTGTGTGATGTCCTTAGGTTAGTTAGGTTTAAGTAGTTCTAAGTTCTAGGAGACTGATGACCTCCGAAGTTAAGTCCCATAGTGCTCAGAGCCATTTGAACCATTTGAACCACAACGCAGATCAGATTTCGATCTGTGTCATTATCAATGCTAAAACAAATACAAGAGTATATATTACAATGTGATTTCCAAAAATTATAAGTCCATCACATCGTTGTCTTTTAATGTTAATATTACATACCAGTGCGGAATTGTAGCAGTTGTTCGTGCTCAAGTGAATGCTTACACAGTTCAACCATTCCTGTCGTAAAATTATATGTTGGTTTCACAGTACACATCGGTTTGCGTATGGCGTGTACTGTGAAACCAACATGTGATGGACTTATAACTTTTGTAAATCACATTGTAATATATACTCTTGTACATGTTTTAGCATTGATAATGATCTGACACAGGTCGAAATCTGATCTGCCTTGTGACTATAAATGTCATACTAAAGCAAATTAATTCTACGACCTATTGCTGCTTTATCTAATCCAATATAACCACAGTCGTTGAGCGCACCCAGCCCATGGAGGGGAACCTGACAATGTTAATTATTACAATATTGTCACTGAGTAATGGACTACGAAAAAAAATCGAGTAGGCAACCTACCAAACCTTATGCGTCCGTCACGTTGGCAAGGTTAGTCTGGAGTTCCCTTCATACATGGGCAGGAGTAGTGCAATGGGACGAAACCATTACATTTCTTCTACATGTGGATCATACCGGACATACGGACAAATATAATACTGCAGGCATATTGACGGTGTGCGAGATTTGCCTGTGCTCCCAGGCAGAATAAAAATACATGTAACACAAAATAAAGACTTGCAACATCAGTGTGCGACATCACTATAAGACCTGTAAATAGAATCGTCCCTACCGCCCAAATCAGACTGAGCTGTGGCAACAGTGCAGCAGACATAAACTATTTCTACTTAACAAGTTGTCGACTGACAGAGATGATGACATTTTCACTGCTGTACGATAAAATGCGGTGATAGGGAGCTGTAGTGCTCACGCACCGTCTGACGAATTTCACTCAACATTCCAAAGACGTGTAAAAAACTGTGGGACTGAACGGTTACGGTCAAGATGCTACATGATGCAAGGGTGGCACTGCCGACGGCACCACAGGCTGCCATTGATGCCACAACCGGCCACTTCTGGTCCAACCGCTGCCATCACTCTAAAACCTTAGCAATGACAAATATGCAGTAACTTGTGTCATTTTGACAGCCTGACCACAGAAATAGAAATTTTATTATCTACCTGTGTGGTTTATCATATTGCTGGTCACACTTTGTAACAGTGAATCTTTTGTTGCTTGCGGAAATACTGTAACACAATCCATACTAACTTAATAGAATACTTTCCCCAAAACCAGTACTGTAATACTGGACATGTTATCGGCAGATTCGATCGAAAAAAAAATGGTTCAAATGGCTCTGAGCACTACGGGACTTAACATCTCTGGTCATCAGTCCCCTAGAACTTAGAACTACTTAAACCTAACTAACCTAAGGACATCACACACACCCATGCCCGAGGCAGGATTCGAACCTGCGACCGTAGAAGTCGCGCGGTTCCAGACTGAGCGCCTAGAACCGCTAGACCACCGCGGCCGGCTCGATCGAAAACCTAGTATTGTATGAACTCAATATGCACAACGCTTTTTTCGTAAAAACGCTATTGAGAACTGCATTCGTGCCCAACATACATTTCGTGTAAGATAAGAGAAATTATTGCTCGTGCAGAGGCATATAGGCAGTCGTTCGTTCTTCTTGCCTCACTCTATATGTGTGTGGCATTCAGTACCCTCCGCCGCTGACCTGTAGAGTATGTATGCATTCTAAAAAATATTAGGGTGAGAGGTCATGACCAACTTATAAGTAAAGAGCTACCTAGAGTTTTCACTGGCTTTAGGAAACATGTGTTAAAGGTAATTGTATACCGTATCTACTTATGCAGCCTGGTATGGGTCTCACGCAGACGAACAAATCACTTAACATGACATATTTCTACGTAGCTCACATCGAAAAACGCCTCGAATTATTTCCCGAAATGTGTTATGTAAGTGATAAATAATTATGTATTATATTGGTCATAGTGTTTGCTCATGAGTATTTTATGTCAATATTGACGTTAGCATCAGGAACCAACCAACCACATCACGAAATCTTTGATTGTAGTGTCAGTACGTATTCTGTTTATTTTAGGAGTTATGACCGGAAGTGCTGTGATGATTACGTGATCAAATACACTCCTGGAAATTGAAATAAGAACACCGTGAATTCATTGTCCCAGGAAGGGGAAACTTTATTGACACATTCCTGGGGTCAGATACATCACATGATCACACTGACAGAACCACAGGCACATAGACACAGGCAACATAGCATGCACAATGTCGGCACTAGTACAGTGTATATCCACCTTTCGCAGCAATGCAGGCTGCTATTCTCCCATGGAGACGATCGTAGAGATGCTGGATGTAGTCCTGTGGAACGGCTTGCCATGCCATTTCCACCTGGCGCCCCAGTTGGACCAGCGTTCGTGCTGGACGTGCAGACCGTGTGAGACGACGCTTCATCCAGTCCCAAACATGCTCAATGGGGGACAGATCCGGAGATCTTGCTGGCCAGGGTAGTTGACTTACACCTTCTAGAGCACGTTGGGTGGCACGGGATACATGCGGACGTGCATTGTCCTGTTGGAACAGCAAGTTCCCTTGCCGGTCTAGGAATGGTAGAACGATGGGTTCGATGACGGTTTGGATGTACCGTGCACTATTCATTGTCCCCTCGACGATCACCAGTGGTGTACGGCCAGTGTAGGAGATCGCTCCCCACACCATGATGCCGGGTGTTGGCCCTGTGTGCCTCGGTCGTATGCAGTCCTGATTGTGGCGCTCACCTGCACGGCGCCAAACACGCATACGACCATCATTGGCACCAAGGCAGAAGCGACTCTCATCGCTGAAGACGACACGTCTCCATTCGCCCCTCCATTCACGCCTGTCGCGACACCACCGGAGGCGGGCTGCACGATGTTGGGGCGTGAGCGGAAGACGGCCTAACGGTGTGCGGGACCGTAGCCCAGCTTCATGGAGACGGTTGCGAATGGTCCTCGCCGATACCCCAGGAGCAACAGTGTCCCTAATTTGCTGGGAAGTGGCGGTGCGGTCCCCTACGGCACTGCGTAGGATCCTACGGTCTTGGCGTGCATCCGTGCGTCGCTGCGGTCCGGTCCCAGGTCGACGGGCACGTGCACCTTCCGCCGACCACTGGCGACAACATCGATGTACTGTGGAGACCTCACGCCCCACGTGTTGAGCAATTCGGCGGTACGTCCACCCGGCCTCCCGCATGCCCACTATACGCCCTCGCTCAAAGTCCGTCAACTGCACATACGGTTCACGTCCACGCTGTCGCGGCATGCTACCAGTGTTAAAGACTGCGATGGAGCTCCGTATGCCACGGCAAACTGGCTGACACTGACGGCGGCGGTGCACAAATGCTGCGCAGCTAGCGCCATTCGACGGCCAACACCGCGGTTCCTGGTGTGTCCGCTGTGCCGTGCGTGTGATCATTGCTTGTACAGCCCTCTCGCAGTGTCCGGAGCAAGTATGGTGGGTCTGACACACCGGTGTCAATGTGTTCTTTTTTTCCATTTCCAGGAGTGTATTATGTGTACACGGTGGTTTCTTAGGTTACAAATGTACGGGGTGCATGAGGCGTACCCGTACCCCGAAGTATCAAATGCTAACTGGTTTGATTTGTTTAGTTCAAGAACGTACTTACGTATAAACTGTCCATTATAATGGTATGTTCCACATCATGCTATAAATACGCTTCCACACGCCTCCGTGTTCTTGTCGACATATTTTTGGGCATGCCCGGTGTTATAGTGCGAAATGTTTCCTCAAAAACATCGCGCATTTCTTCGTTTATAGAATAGACGTGCAGATACATGCGTCTTAATGACTTCCCATAACGAGTTTTCAGGTTTGGTGAGGTCAGAACTTATTGGTGCCCCTTTCAAGGGAGCTAATTTTGCTGACGTACCACGACCTACCTATCGTCCTGAAAAGTGTTCGTTTAGGAACTTGCGCACTGTGAGAGCGTAGGCTGGCCGCGGTGACCGAGCGGTTCTAGGCGCTCAGTCCGGAACCGCGCGACTGCTACGGTCGCAGGTTCGAATCCTGCCTCGGCCGTGGATGTGGTGATGTCCTTAGGTTAGTTAAGTTTAAGTAGTTCTAAGTTCTAGGGGACTGATGACCACAGATATTAAGTCCCATAGTGCTCAGAGCCATTTGACCATTTTTTTGTGAGAGCGTAGTAAGGAGTCGTTCCGTCTTGTTGCAACCACATACGTTCTGTGAGGCTCTTTTCCTCAAGCAGAGGTATTAACCATGTTTGTGACATGTGTAAGTAATTTGTTCCATTCACAGTACCTTCAGAAAAGTACGGTCCAAGCAGATGTTGTGATGTCATTGCCGCCCATACCGTAACGTGAGGCCGGCTCTTTCCTCACTCGACTGTGTAATGACGGTTGTCCTTGGCCCAGATGACAACAGTTCTAGCACGGGAGCTGTGATACAGGGCACACTGATCTGAAACCATAACTTTGGCTCTGTTTACTGCATTTTGAAATTGAGTTAACAAATGCCTTCTTTCCGATCTGTGTCCGATAACTCGTTTATGAAAGTCGGTCGAAAAGGTCTCACCTTAAGATCTTTTTCGATGTGATCTTGCATTGGTTTTCCTCGGTGTACCGAGTCTCGAAGCACGTTAACATGTCGACATTATATGAGACTACGATATTGCAGTGCCTGTGTTATTCTGATTACGATGCAAAAGGAACAGGCACTGCGGCGACTACAGCCGTTATGCAATACATTAAATGAATTCGCACTTGCGAATGACGACGACCATCAGCTGTAGATTGGAATGACGACAATGAATATTTGTGCCGTACCGTGACTCGAAATCGAATTTCCCGCTTACCGCGAGCTAATTCTTATACACACAATATCTTTGGTTGGAAGTCGGTAAATCTCAGAATTTTGCTATGACGTCATACATTTACCGTTACATGATTATTTCCAATAATGTACTCATTTTAACACATAAATTATCCCATTACACAATTTGGCAATGTAGTGGTGGCTTCATAAGGGGTCAACTAGCGCTGTGTCCGCCCCGGTAGCTGAGTGGTCAGTGCGACATTATGTCAATCTAAGGGCCCGGGTTCGATTCCCGGTTGGGTCGGAGATTTTCTCCGCTCAGGGACTGGGTGTTGTGTTGTCCTAATCATCATTATTTCATCCCCATCGACGAACAAGTCGCCGAAGTGGCGTCAAATCGAAAGACTTGCACCCGGCGAACGGTCTACCCGACGGGAGGCCATAGTCACACGACATTTACATTTATCTATCGCGGCGTGGTATTTCTGTAATATTTGTTATACGTACAGTATCTCTGAGTGGAAGTCGGTAGAGCTGCAGTGCTTAAAGAATTTGAATGTTTCGTCGATGTACTTATAGAATTTGCTATTACGTCATTAACAGCCGCGCGGTATAAGGCACCTTGGGGGGGGGGGGAGGGGGTGTTGTACTTAGCGTAAGATAGATTAAGTAGTGTGTAAGCCTACGGACCGATGACCTCAGCAGTTTGGTCCCATAGGAAATAAAATTTTTTACGTCATTATTTCATTATTTCTACCAACGGGGGGGGGGGGGGGGGGGGGGGGGGAAGGGAGCGTAATCGTTCCTAATATATACATTATACATTATGTCGTTAGTACTGTAGCAGTGATAAGTAATTTGATTACGTTTGAGCACATGCTGCTGCATCGTGATTGACTGAGAGTATCATGACGTCGACAGGAAGTGACATGACATGGTGTTGACGTCGTTACATCGCAGTGTGACGTGACAAAATGTGACATTGGAGTGGGGTCAAGAGCAGTGTGACGAAAATCACGAAATTGCATAAAATACATAAAATAAAATTGAGGAAAAATACGAAAAATTTTAACAATTGTTGCAAATTACGTAAAATTGTACAAAATACGGAAAAGTACGTAATATTGTGGAACATATGTGAAAAATGCAAAAAAATAAGAGTATGCACACATCTGTCTGGGTGTGTTTCCTACTGGTGCATTGAGTGAAGAAAATCGCGTACTTAAATTAAATTTGTTATTAACAGTTACCAACGCCGTAGACCTCAAGTGATGTGACGTTAACATAATTACAATAACATTAATTATTTGCTAACAATGAAAAAATGGTTCAAATGGCTCTGAGCACTATGGGACTCAACATCTGAGGTCATCAGTCCCCAAGAACTTACAACTACTTAAACCGAACTAACCTAAGGACATCACACACATCCATGCCCGAGGCAGGATTCGAACCTGCGACCGTAGCGGTCTCGCGGTTCCAGACTGAAGCGCCTAGAACCACTCGACCACTCCAGCCGGCTGCTAACAATGAGCCACACCCTGATCCTATTCCTATGGTGCACAGCTCCAAAGTGAACACGCTCACTCACCTGCTCTAATTGTAAAAGATGAAGATGGAAGGGTGCCTGAATTTTACTCGTCCAGGGAGAATGAAGGTGATGGTGGGGGAGAGGGGGTTGGGGTGGGGGTGATTTGATCAATTGCTGATAGTTCTCTGGATGGAGGACGTGGGGAGTGATCCTGCACATAACTCTCACAAGTGTGTAACCTGACACTAGAAGTTCTTATCAGTGACCTTGAGAAAAGATCTTTATCTTGGATCGTATGCGAAATAATAACCTACTTTTACGTGGCGTTTTGCACCCACGTATTAAATCTAATGGGTTTTCATTCTCTTTGCCTTCAAAACTAAGCAAATATATAATTGTCAGAAATATAATTTTATGCTATTGATTATCAGATGACACGGTATGACTGGTGTAGTACATGTAGCATTAATACTTTACTTTTATATTGTATAAGGTAACACAGCAATCTATAAGACGTCTGTGACGGTGTGCTTGGGTAAGCATAATTGATATTACTCTACAAACCAGTAGGTAGAGAGAGTTACCTCCATTTTACCGTCTACTAATTTGTTCTACTGATATAAAATTGTTACCTCTTGAACAAATCGACATTTAGTGAGGTCAACCTTAACTACATGCTTCTTCAAGCTATATGGTCAGCCATGAGCTCTGTGTGTTAAGGAACAGATCATCTGAACACAGTGTTGATTTTATTGTAGTTTTCACATTTAAATCTTTGTCTATTTGGCAAAGAGAATTACTGTTATTAGGTACGTGGTAACGTAATACTTCATTATTTGTGAATATACATAAGACAAAATGTCGACGTTGCCTTTAAATTACCGCTATAATTCCGTTCCGCTACAATTTTGAGAAACTAGCTCGTATAATGAGATTCAAAAAATGCATTATTAGTGCAACATAATCTTTAGAAACGATGTGGTGAACTGTCTAATGTGTTCCTTATCCTAAGTTATCAATTAAATAATTATTTTATATTGCAGCATGTCACAAGGAAGGGGTTATGGAAAGTGAAGCACAGATGAATTGCATTTAGCAGTAACGGTATATCTAAATGGGGATCATGGCTTAAATAAATGTGATCAAAAGTCTGCGGACACATCGCTGAAAATGACTTAAAAGTTCGTGGCGCCCTCCATCCCTAATGCTGCAATTCAACATGGTGTTGCCATGCTCTCTCACGATGTCTAATGACTACTGAGGTCGCTGATATAGAGTACCTAGCAGTAGGTAGCAGCACAACGCTCCTAATATGAGAAACGCATGTCTTTGGGGGTGTCCGGATACTTTCGATCATATAGTGTATCATGTGCCTATGCCAACAATTAAGAGGCACGCTGAAAATAAAAACGAAATTTTAGACTGGATATAAAAAATTCGGCGGCAGTAAAGTGTTTTCCGTCGAAGGTGGAAACGAATTGGTAGTGCCTATTAATACATTTCAAGAGACGATGATCGATATAAGCATCTCGGACGTAAGAAAACTTGTGTTCGACATTGCAGAAGGAAACGGTTTGCTCCATAATTTCAATGCAGAAGAAGTCATGGCGGGCAAAAATTGGGCTGAATTATCGCCGAATCCGAGCGAAATGAGGAGGACTCCAAACAAAACTTCCAAGGCCCAGCCAAGGGGCCTGTGAGCTGAGGAGCAGTCCATGCTAAAAACAGAAGGAGAAGAAATGTGTCAAAAGGCACTGCTCTTGAGACTTCAACAGCACAGAAACTCATTCGTAAACAGAGGAATGGTATAGGGAATTGTGAGAGGAAGATCGAACGGAGGAAATGATCAGCTCCATGAAATGAAAAGTTTCGATTCACGCAAAGTGTGCAGGGGTTTGGAAAGGAAGGTAAAAAGTTATATTGCAATGCCTGCAAACAGTAATGTAAGGAATAAAATATGGAACATTTTATTAAACTTATCGTAGTAAATATCTTTAATCTTAAGGACAGAATTTATAAGGGTAGTATAAATTCTGTACCCACTAGCACAAATTAGGAAACGAGATTCCTGATTGGTATCACTTGCAGATGTTTAGAAAATTAAGTGTAGTATGTTCATTTTTTGCTGTATTTCCAGTCTTTAAGTCAGACACCAAGAACAACATCACGCAATTGAGGATGATATTGTTTAAATAAGTTTGTAATATATTGTTAAGCTATAATAAAAGAAATATTAAAAGTGGAAAAAAATAATCAATCTACCCTACCTTCAGTTTTCTCTGTAATTATATGGCAATTTGCAACCGTGATATTTGTGCGCAGACACGCAGGAACTATCTTTAATTATTACAGTGGTGGCGCATTGAATCCAGCGTGAGTAGAACAAAACGCAGCCATGCTTTAATAGAATGTGTTGGAGTTAGCAACCGTGTTTCGTTATACGACATCTATAGTAGTTCACATAGATGTGATGCTGAAATAGATGTAATAATGAATAAGAATGTAACGATGTGCGTAAGCTACTATGAACAGCATAGTGAACGGATTATCCCAAGACAGTAGTAAAAATTTACATGTGTACCAGCACCACAGATGAATATATTATACAAAGAAAGTATGATATGATAAAAGAAAGTATTTAGGCCGTTTAACTGTTCCGGGTGACTGGAATACGGTAGTCGTAAAAGGACGAGAAGGAAAAAATAGTGCAAGAAAACGAACTGGGAGAAAGGAGTGAAAGGGGAAGCTGTGTCATAGAATTCTGCACACAGCACAAATTAATCATTGCTAAAACATGGGTTAAGAAGAAAGCTATAAACGTGGAAGAGACCTAGAGACACCAGAAGGCTTCATATGGATTACATAATGGTAAAAAAAGATGCAAAATATTTCCAGGGGTAGATATGGAGTCTGACCAGAATTTATTGATGATGAACTGCAGATTGAAATTGAAGAAAGTCCAGAAAGACAGGAAATATTGGAGATGGAACATGAACAAACAAAGATTCGGAGCTTATCTAGAGTTTCAAAGAGGGCACTGTAAAGAACTGCAATAGGGTAAAGAAATGCAGTAGAAGGCGAATAGATAGCTTTGTGTGATTAAGTACTGAAGGCAATAGATGATCAAATAGGCAAAAAGACGAGACTCAGCAAAAATCTTTGGATAATGCACAATATGTTGAATTTAATTGATCAAAACAAATAAAGCAGACAAAAGGGGATAAATATGTCTACAAAATGAGGAGGCAAAAACTGAAAATTGGCAAATCACTAATGACTAGAGGAGAAATACAAAGCTGCAGAAGCATGCCTAACCATGGGAAAGATAGATGCCCCCTAGAGGATACCTTTATCGGTCTGAAGTTTGCTGTCGCTCGACTCGAGCTATTCTAGTCTGCCAGGACCATTAACAAGTGGAGGGGTGACTAAGTAAGTTATCTGATGGAGGCTGTTGTAAGCGTCTGATTTACGGCGCTCTTCCGTTGTCTGTTAACGACAGGTCTTGTGGATCCTCTTCTTGTCGTAAAGTGGGCCATGACGTCAATGTGTTATAGCCTTTGCTTTCCGTGATGCAGTGAACGTATATCAGCGGAGGTATTTCACGACTCGTGTAATGAAAGATACCGTACAGTATATTCCACTGCTGGGGACGCTTTCCTCACACATGATTATCTTCTGGCTTGAAACCTCTTCTTATTTTACGATTATGTGCACGTAAGTAATTCTGTGAATGCACGAAACAGCGAAAATTGATCTCCTTGGAGATGATTAATAAATTTAGAAGCGATTTTGAGTGATATTTTAATGATTTGTTCACATAAACTGCTGAAATATTCATACTGCTATCGTGAACATCTGCCTACCATACCGTGCACATGGTGACTGGTTATCTCGGTTCGGTAAAAGCACGTTATCATGGAGCTAGTTTACTAGATAAAAGAACATGCTGCATATCGATGTTACCAAATAAGCTGAAATTTACACAGCGCTGATTAGTTATAGAGTGTGATTATTCCGTAATTTTCATATACACTCAGTTGTAAAGTATTCGGGCAGCACGTAACGGCGCATAATTTTGCAGTTTGCCGCATGAACATATACAGAAATTGCACTTTGTAATGTATTTGGGACTCTGGGTACGATGTCGCAACGTAAAACACGCGTCAAATACGAAGAATTGTTGTTGGACATGTGTCTGTTACGTAATATTTCCTGAAAACGACATGGGAAGATGCACAAAAGTATTCGGACAACGGCGGACAACGTGAGAGAATAGTTCAAATGGTTCAAATGGCTCTGAGAACTATGGGACTTAACATCTGTGGTCATCAGTCCCCTAGAACTTTGAACTACTTAAACCTAACTAACCTAAGGACATCACACACATCCATGCCCGAGGCAGTATTCGAACCTGCGACCGTAGCAGTCGCGCGGTTCCGGACTGAGCGCCTAGAACCGAGAGAATAGTTCATTCCGAGACGCACAGAGGGTGAAGCGACTGCAGTGTGTCCGACATTTCAGCGAGACGATAGCGATGATTAGTAAACACATACCGCGAGCCTGTGCAGGTCGTCGATGTGACGCAGAGGGAAGTGTTCTACATTCGAGCAAAGGCACCTTGTCGTTTATCATCACGCGAAGGGGAAAACCTGCAGGGAAATTGCCGCAATAGTGAACAAGAAGAAAAGTACAGTTCACGACATTATTAAACGGTTCGAGAAAGAAGACCGATTGGAATTCCGTTGCAGTACAGGACGGCCACGGACATTTTCACAGAGAGATGAACGTGTGATTGTGCGAAAGGTACAGCAGAATCCGAAAATATCTAAAATATCTGCCACACGAATTGCAAGTGAGATGGAGGGAGACCTTGGTATAAAAGTTCATCCTGAAACCGTGCGGAGAGTACTACGACGATGGCAGTGCCATGGTCGAGTGGCACGGCGGAAGCCATTCATAAATGCCGTGAACCAGAAGAAACGTATGCAGTTTGCGAGAGAATACGCCGAATCGGGTGATATTTTGCGACGAATGTAAATTTACATTATGGCAAAGCGACGGGAAGGCAAACGTGTGACGAAAGACCAATGAAGAGCTGAATCCCAAGAACCTCAAACCAACTGTAAAGTTTGGAGGTGGGAGCATCATGGTGTGGGGATGCATGTACGGCAATGGTGTGGGTGATTTAGTGTTCATTGATGATACGATGAACAAGGAAGCGTATTTGAATATACTGCGAGGACATTTGAAGCAGAGTGCACGACATCTAGGTATTGCGAACAACTTTCATTTTTATCAGGATAATGATCCCAAGCATACCGCGCATATTGTACAAATGTGGTTGCTCTTCAATTGCCTGAAAGTATTGCACCCCCCTCCCCAATCACCAGACCTTAACCCAATCGAACATTTGTGGGATAAATTGAAACGGACCCTCCGCGCGGACAACATCTATACGAAGGAAACCTTGAAAGAGAAATTGCGCCAAGAATGGGCAAATACAGGCCCATATTTCACGAAAAACTCGTGGAAAGTATGCCTAGTAGATTGGAGGAGGTATTGAAAATGAAAGGTGGACCCACAAGGTATTGACATTTTCGTCGTACAACTTATGAACATTTATTGGACAGTGTCCTAATACTTTTGTAGCAGCAGGATGTGCAGGATGTTTCATTTTTGTTGTTAATTTTTCTGTTATTTATGTTTTGGAAATGAAATAATACAATAATTCTTTTGTAATTAATGTTGTTACGCATATATATTGCTAATAAATATGTTTGGGTTTCATAGTCAGTCTTTCTCGAGTACTCATTGTGAAACTACCCACTGTCCGAATACTTTTGCGACTGAGTGTATATACTCGAGGCATGATTATGCTGTAATTTTCGTATATACACTAGAGGTGGGAAGTGAAGTCATGACGAAAGCGTCTGTTCTTTTCGTAGCTTACATCACTATTACGGCAAGAATTTAGGCAAAGCGCGTATATACAGGGGTTGGACAAAAACATGGAAATGCATGTTTGATGATAAATGCAGACGCTAACCAAGCCTGCTGGTTGCACTGTTGTGTTTGACTACGAACGGCCCTGTGCGACGTCCTCACTACGCCGCAAGTGTCAGTTGTGGTCAGAACATTGTTCTGTGTAGTTTTGAGTGCATTATGTCGGAACGCTCTGTATTCGTAAGTGGGCAGATTGTTGGTGCTTTTATTGTGGGTGGTTCCGTAACCAAGGCAGCCAAAATATTTGTTGTTCAAGAGGCACCGCAAGCAGGGAAAGCGCAAAAACATCAGTCGCTGAGTGACAACTTGCACAAAAGTGTGTGCTGAGTGATTGTGACGGACGGTCATTGAAGAAGATTGTGACGACAGCTGCAAAAGTCACCGTGAAACTGAATGCCGTACTCGCGAACCCTGTCAGCACGAAAACAACACGTAGGGAGATTCATAAGCACGGAACTGCAGGGCGAGCTGCAATTCCGAAGCCACTCATCAGTGAAGCAAATGGCCTTAACAGGAAAACGTGTTCTCGAAGCCACAAAACCTGGACTACGGGGGCAATGGAAGAATCTCATTGGGTCGGATAAGACTTTTTTCACACTGTTTACAACTTCTAGCGCTTTTACGTCCCAAGAGTGAGACATGGCGGGGATTCTGTGATGATTTGGGCAGCCATATCGCAGTATTACACCAGCTCCATGATTATTCTACAGCCGGCCGGTGTGGCCGTGCGGTTAAATGCGCTTCAGTCTGGAACCGCGTGACCGCAACGGTCGCAGGTTCAAATCCTGCCTCGGGCATGGATGTGTGTGATGTCCTTAGGTTAGTTAGGTTTAAGTAGTTCTAAGTTCTAGGGGACTGATGACCACAGATGTTAAGTCCCATAGTGCTCAGAGCCATTTGAACCATTTTTTTGATTATTCTACAAGTTCGCATTGCTGCCACGGATTTCGTGACCATTTTACTGATCAGTCCCATTCCGCGGTACAACGTTTGTCCTCTGATGGTCATTCTGTGTTTCAAGACGACAGAGCCCCTGGACTGGTTTTGTGAGCACGAAGATAAATTGTCGCATCTCCCATAGCCACCACGGCAGCAGACCTCAGTACTATTACGCCTTTCTGATTCACTTGGTGAGACTCTGTATGCCCGCTCTTCACGTTCATCATCGTTACTTGACTTTGCCAATGGAAGAATGGAATACGATTAACTTGAAAACCATAAAGGATCTCTATTTAGCACTTCCGAGGCGACTGGAATCTGTTTTGAATGTCAACGGTTTTCCTACACCGTATTACGACGGTAATTTGTTGTGTTTTCGATTTTTCCATATTTTTGTCCATCCCTGCGTATACAGAGTGTCTCTCTTAAGCCGTCATGCGCATTGTATATCGTGTTTCGACAACTATTTGCAATTTAGGTTTTGCACTATATAGAAGGAGTCGGCCCAAACCAATGCTGCTCATCACACTTTTCATGCTAGACCCAGTTTCAGGAGAACGCATCGGTTTCTTTCACGTTACAAACAAAATGGTTTTTAAAGCGGAATTTTACCTGTTCATTCGATAGAGCAGTCACAAATTTTTCTAGTACGATATTCGTTTTATCGATACTGCTGGAGTACTGGTTATTCTTTGTGTTTTACTGTCCCTCTTATTACACTACTGGCCATTACAATTGCTTCACCACGAAGATGACGTGCTACAGACGCAAAATTTAACCGACAGGAAGAAGATGCTGTGATATGCAAATGATTAGCTTTTCAGAGCATTCACACAAGGTTGGCGCCGGTGGCGACACCTACAATGCGTTGACATGAGGAAAGTTTCCAACCGATTTCTGATACACAAACAGCAGTTGACCGGCGTTGCCTGGTGAAACGTTGTTGTGATGCCTCGTGTAAGGAGAAGAAATGCGTACCATCACATTTCCGACTTTGATAAAGGTCGGACTGTAGCCTATCGCGATTGCGGTTTATCGTATCGTGACATTGCTGCTCGCGTTGGTCGAGATCCAATGACTGTTAGCAGAATATGGAATCGGTGGGTTCAGAATACGGAACGCCGTGCTGGATCCCAACGGCCTCGTATCACTAGCAGTCGAGATGACAGGGATCTTATCCGAATGGCTGTAATGGACCGTGCAGCCACGTATCGATCCCTGAGTCAACAGATGGGGACGTTTGCAAGACAACAACCATCTGCACGAACAGTTCGACGACGTTTGTAGCAGCATGGACTATCTGCTCGGAGACCATGGCTGCGGTTACCCTTGACGCTGCATCACAGTCAGGAGCGCCTGCAATGGTGTACTCAACGACGAACCTGGGTGCACGAATGGCAAAACGTCATTTTTTCGGATGAATCCAGGTTCTGTTTACAGCATCATGATGGTCGCATCCGTATTTGGCGACATCGCGGTGAACGCACATTGGAAGCGTGTATTCGTCATCGCCATACTGGCGTATCACCCGGCGTGATGTTATGGGGTGCCATTGATTACACCTCTCGGTCACCTCTTGTTCGCATTGACAGCACTTTTTGAACAGCGGACGTTACATTTCAGGTGTGTTACGACCCGTGGCTCTACCATTCATTCGATCCCTGCGAAACCCTACATTTCAGCAGGATAATGCACGACCGCATGTTGCAGGTCCTGTACGGGCCTTTCTGGATATTGAAAATGTTTGACTGCTGCCCTGGCCAGCACATTCTCCAGATCTCTCACCAATTGAAAACGTCTGGTCAATGGTGGCCGAGCAACTGGCTCGTCACAATACGCCAGTCACTATTCTTGATGAACTGTGGTATCGCGTTGAAGCTGCATGGGCAGCTGTACCTGTACACGCCATCCAAGCTCTGTTTGACTCAATGCCGAGGAGTATCAAGGCCGTTATTACGGCCAGAGGTCGTCATTCTGGGTACTGATTTCTGAGGATCTATGCACCCAAATTGCGTGAAAATGTAATCACTTGTCAGTTCTAGTATAATATATTTGTCCAATGAGTACCCATTTATCATCTGCATTTCTTCTTGGTGTAGCAATTTTAATGGCCAGTAGTGTTCATATCGTTACAATTAATATCGTACTAGACAGATCTGGATCCGCTCTATTGGATGGACAGGTAAAGTTCCTTTTTAAAAACAATTTTGATTGTATTGAGAAACAAACCGAAGCTTTCCATTGTCACCGAGAATCGCATGAAAGCGGTGATGAGCAGTATTTGTTTGAGGTGACCTAAGCTGCACACTGCAGAAACTAAACTGCAAATATCTGATGAATTATATTTAAAGATATGGCATACGCAGAGGATGCCGAAATAATAGAGATATTTTCAGCAAACTTTGCATTGTCGAGGTCTTTCAAGGATGTGAAGTGCGCTAAAACACGAAAGAGTGCGAAGTGGTTAACAGATTTCTACCATGGAATTCAGTGGGATAATCCTGGTATACACTATAAAGATATGGTGACGTCGCTTAGATTACTCAACCATCATCTACGTAAAGGGGGTAGGAGAAAAGTTCGTGGATGCGTCGAATCTTCAAGTTTGCTGCCATTCAAGACCTGGAATTCTACGGGTGTCCTGCTCTCCATCAACTCAAGAAGAAGAAGATGTGTGAAAATAGTGTTGCTGTTGTACCTCCTTATGAAAATGTAAAATTACTTTGAGAAAACCGAGCGAGGAGATCCAGGTGTTAGCACACTGGACTCGCATTCGGGAGGACAATGGTTCAAACCCGCGTCCGGTCATCCTGATTTAGGTTTTCTGTGATTTCCCTAAATCGCCTCTGGTACCTTTAAAAGGTCAACGCCGACTTCCTTCCCTAATTCGATGGGGCCAATGACCCCGCTGTTTGGTCTCTTCCCCCCAGATCAACCAACCAACCAGCTTTGAGGAATAAATGAATTTTTACCTCATAATACGTGTATTTCTCTTCGCCCTGTTCCCATTTTGATAGTATACAGTTTCGTCCAGATACTATGTCCGTGGTTTTCGTACATATAATTTTTGATATGTTTGCTATATGTCTTCGGAAGCAGATGCGGTCACACGCCTCCTGCTCCCAAAATCCAATATATGCTGCACAACAGGCTTAATTCCATGCAACCATTCTATATATTTTATTATTCTCTGTCTTAAACTTCACCTCCTTAATAGCACTCATCTTCATAAAAACTAACGTCTTTCGTGTCCTACACAGGCTTTGTACATGCATACATAATGCAACAGGGGATAGGTTTTTTTGTAAATAACAACAACAAAAACATATGGTAACGAATTTTTTCGTTTATTCAGTTCACACAAATATAGTTCAGTTCTTGAGATTAAAATTCAGTTCTTGAGATTACAGTTCAGTTCTTGAGATTACAGTGCAGTTCTTGAGGTATAACAAACTGCCTATTGGCTTCTATCTCGGGATTTTCAGCCGACGTTCGTCTGATGATTTTACTGACGTTTCGCCAGCACGAGTGGCTGCCATTGTCAAAGCTTCACACTCTATTGTGGGTGGTGGACTGGAGCCGATGTCGCGGCCGCAGACTATATGTACCCGGCGCGCCAACGTCCGCGTTCATTTCCGGTGAGGTTCTGCTCTTGCTACCTGCGACGGTCGTTCGCTGCAGCACGAGAAGCCAGGATCCGTTTACCTTGAGGCTTTCTTCTCTATTGTTGAAGCTATTTCCATGTTTTTGTATTTCTATAGCTTCTCTGAACAAGCGGGTGTGATAGTGCTTTTCTACAGCCAGAACTTCCGTGTCGACGAATTTTCAAAAGTTCAAATGTGTGTGAAATCTTATGCGACTTAACTGCTAACGTCATCTGTCCCTAAGCGTACACACTACTTACCTAAATTATCCTAAGGACAAACACACACACCCATGCCCGAGGGAGGACTCGAACCTCCGCCGGGACCAGCCGCATGGCGAATTTTAATACGTGGTCGGTCTCACACAGTACGTGCTCCGCCGCGGCCGCTTTCTCCACCTGCTGCAACCTGCAATGTCGCTTATGTTCTTTGGGCCTGGTGTTGATTGATCGTCCAATCATTCCGACATAAACTTTTTCGCATGTGCATGGTATGCGGTATATTCCCGACATTGCAAGTGAGTCCTTTTCCTCCTTTGCAGTTCTAAGACACTCTTTGATCATCTTCGTCGGTTTGAAAATCTTCTTTACTCCGTGTTTGCGCCATATACGGTCGATTCCGTCCGTCACTCTGGAAAAGTATGGAAGAAAGGCCGTACCCGACATTTCTTTTTCTGATTTGTCACTTCGCCGAGTGTTTGGGTCTTTTACACTTCTACGGTACGTCGTCGGATCTAATAGGCCCCCGATCTTCTGCTCATAATCTTTAGTCTTCATTACGACGGTCACATATCCCTTATCGGCAGGCAGTACCAATATACTCTTGTTGGCGTTAAGATTCTTAGTATCTTGTACCTCTTCTTTCTCCAGATTGCAAGCTGGTATCCTGGCTGTTTCAGAGCATATTTCAGTGCGTACCGAAAACTAAGTGTAGATCCGACTTTGCGTATCACACGGAATACGAATCGGTTAATCAAGGCGTCTTCTCTGCCGGCGGACGTACAGAGGAACCTGAGCAACACAGAAGCCCTACCACCTCGGCTGTATGGATTTCCTATGATACATAAGAGTAACGTTGCAGTAAGACCGATTGTTAGTGCTCCTGGCTCGGCAAAACACTTGGCCTCTCTGCTCCAGTCATACGTGGGGAAGATTGGCACATACATAAAGGACTCGGGACATTTCATTGAGAAGCTGAAGAAACTAAAACTTGCACCAAACGACATCCTGGTCAGCTTTGATATTGTTTCTTTGTTTACGAAAGTGACACTCAGTGACTCTCTGGAGTACATCGGTTCCACTTTCCAGCAACACATCACAAAGCTCTTTCATGCATGTCTCACCACGAGCTATTTCACGTGGAATGGCAATTTCTACGAACAGCTGGAAGTCGGCGCCATGGGTAGTCGTCTTAGCCCAGTGGTGGCCAACTTCTTAATGGAACATTTCGAAGCACAGACACTGGACTTGGCGACTTGTAAACCTAAGGTGTGGTACAGGTATGTCGATGGTACTTTCGTTGTGTGGACCCCTGGTGAAGAACAGCTCGGTGACTTCCTAAGACACTTGAACAGCCTCCATGCCAACATAAAATTTACCATGGAAGTAGAAAAGGAAAAAAACTACAATTTCTAGATGTGCTGGTCATAAGGGATGGTGAAGACGTGGGACACAACGTGTATCGAAGACCGACACACACGGACTGATACCTGCACAAACTATCCGAGCCAGAAAAGAGGCATGATTAATACGCTGGAAATGCGAGCAGGACGAATATGTGAGCCGCAGCACCTCAGACGTGAAATGCATCACCTGGAAAGTGTTGTGAGTAGCAATGGGTACTCCACGAGTTATATTAGAAGTGTAACAGACCCCAACAGTCGGCGAAGTGACAAATCAGAAAAATAAATGTCGATTACGGCCTTTCTGCCATGCATTCCCATAGTGACGGACAGAATCGGCCGTATATGGCGCAAACACGGAGTAAAGACGATTTTCAAACCGACAAAGAAGATCAAAGAGTGTCTTAGATCGGCAAAGGAGAAAAGGGACTCACTTGCAATGTGATCGGCCGTGGCAGAGCACGCACTGAGTGAGACCGACCACGTAATAAAATTCGCCGACACGGAAGTTCTAGCTGCAGAGAAGCACTATCACACCCGCTTGTCCAGAGCAGCTACAGAAATACAAAAATATGGAAACAGCTTCAACAAGAGAGAAGAAAGCCTCAAGGTAAATAGATCCTGGCTTCCCGTGCAGCAGCGAACGACCGTCGCATGTAGCAAGAGGAAAACCGCACTGGAAATGACCACGGAGAAGCCATCGGACGTTGGCGCGCCAGGTACATGTAGTCTGCGGCCCTGAACTCTGCTCCAGTTCACCACCAGCAAAGGAGGGTGAAGCTTTGACAACGCCAGCCACTCATGCTGTCGAAACGTCAGTAAAATCAGCAGACAAACGTCGGCCGAAGAACCCGACGCAGACGCCAATAGGCAGTTTGTCAACAAGTGGCCACGAAAGCCTTAACGATCTTGATGTACAGTTCAGTTCTTGAGACACAATATAGTTCTTGAGGTACAGTTTTACTTTCCTCCTCCAATGCAGAGATACTTTTAATTACGCTACGACAGTAACACTGGCCGAAATTTTTTTAAATATTTTTTTTCCAGTACCACTCGATGAGAAAGTTTTTCCAGATTATAAATCTACAATAGAGACTAATGAAGAGATACTTTTTTACTACGACAGCTAAATTCCACAGTCCCAGTAGCACAGCTTCTATAGTAATTCTGGTAGACTGTGTACACTTAGAATCTAATTTCCACAACCCCAGTAGCAAAGGTTTTTTATAATAATAATAACTCTGATGGACTGTGTACACTTAAAAAATGATCTGACTTGGATGGCTAGTGGCAGGTGAAAACTTAAAAGCTATTCTATTTACAAGGTGCACATGATGCGTAGACGTATGATTTACAGGCTGCACATACATTGCGTACGAATAAATAGATCAATATACAAATATTTTTTTGTTTATACTTTCTAATAGATTTAAACATTTTTGTTTATTCTCTTTTTAAACTTTGTAACTTTTTTCGCACGCATGGTCTGCATATCTTCTTCTTCTTCTTCTTCTTCTTCTTCTTCTTCTTCTTCTTCTTCTTCTTCTTGCGTTACGGCCTCTGTAGGACCACGGGTAGGCCCATCGTGGACTGCAATTTCCTCTTCTTCCCCCAGAACCTCTTCATTCTTTCTCTTCTTCTCTCCCGATCTTCTTCCGAGATCTTCAGTTTCCGTTTCTCCTGTCGGCTCCACTGGTGACACTCTAATCTTTTCCTGTATTCTTCTCTGTCATTGATCTCCGGCATATTGGTCGGTGTATATTTGTTCCTCCAATTTTCCTTTCCTTCGACCTTGATCCCCAATTCCAACCAGTCCTTCCAAAGTTCAACAACCCACTTGGTTCCTGTCTTTCCCCTTGTTCTCCCTGTTGTTTCCCACAGACTCTTCGTCATTCTGTCCATACTCATCCTAACTACATGTCCAGCAAACCTTGCCCTTTTGAGTCTGATTTCCCCGGATATTGTTCTCATGTTCCTGTACAATTCTTCCCTAGGTCTTCGCATCCACATCTCTCCACCACTTTTGGGACCTAGTATTTTTCTCAGTATTTTTCTCTCTTCTTTCTCTAGTTGTTCTGCCCCATTTCTTCCTAGTGTCATCGTCTCAGTAGCATATAATACTGCATTCCTCACCGTTGCCTTGTAGTGGCGTATCTTTGCCTCTGTGGATATATTCTTTTTATTGTATATGTCTCTCGTCATGCAGAAGGCAGACCTCATCTTATTTATCCTCTGTTATTCCCTCCTTGCTCCTGTTCCTGTGTTTTGTATATACAAATGTACAATGTACACATAAATATTTGCAACACACACACAAACACACACACACACACACGCACACACACACACACACACACACAAATTACGAACACTATGATAAAGTGGTCATACTCTATCTCCGCAGACCCTCTCTCTGTCTGTCTCTCTCTCTCTCTCTCTCTCTCTCTCTCTCTCTCTCTCTCTCTCTCATTCTCTCTCTCTCACTCACTCGTAGTCCCCCACCACTTCTCTGGCTACAAGTGAGTAGTGTGAATACGTGAGAGTTTCAATCTCACCATCACAAATGATTCTTTTATCGTCATGAGGCAACAGGCCGATTTTAGATTGCAGCACACTGTACACCTTGTGTCCTCTCAATCGAATACTGGTTTGCTGTACCATATGTGGTGACTATGGTGCAGCACCGCGAACACTGCTGTATAGGCGCCGCAAATAGTCTTCGATAGAAAGAGCTCTCGATCCGATATGAGTAACAGCCTTAGCCCGCCTCTGGGTGGCACCTTCCAATGTGTGATACGCATACATTTTTGATCGCAGACCTACAAACTCCACAATCCATTCGCCTCGTCTTTCTGGTTCTGTTGAACAATACCATAAGGATTATCGGCCGTGTATGGCGATGTGTCGAATTCATTACCATGGTACCTCATTACTTCATACGGTACGCAGTTCTTCACCCAACAGATGACGCTATCTGTATCCATGATGATGAGGTCCCATACTCCGAGGAGCGTAGGGGACGATGCGGGAGACCCGCAGCGCCGACTAGGCAAGGTCCTAGCGGAGGTGGTTTGCCATTGCCTTCCTCCGACCTTAATGGGGATGAATGATGGTGATGAAGACGACACAACAACACCCAGTCATCTCGAGGCAGGGAAAATGCCTGACCCCGCCGGGAATCGAACCCGGAACCCTGTGCGCGGGAAGCGAGAACGCTACCGCAAGACCACGAGCTGCGGACCAAGTGTATCCAAATTAAGTAATTTAGGATCTGTGATATGAGTTTTCGCAAACTCATAATGAAAGCGGTACACGTGGAGTTTGGATAGGTCTAGTATGCACATCCCCATATAAATAGGTTTTGTAAACTCTACTGCACTCTTCGCTATCTCCACAGCAACAAAGTTCTTATTGAATATGGTGAGCTGATTAAAATATGGTCTGGAATTGCATTTTCTTATCTCATAACGCCCATCCCCTTCGGTTTTAATCAAAATTTCACATCGTTCCATCACATTCTCCTTTGTTTTACCGTAAATTGAATTATTCGTTAATTTATACAAGACTTTCTCAAAGTCACACATCACGGAAGCTGTCTGTCTCGTATTCAAATCAACATACTCCTTCAACCAGGGGGACTGCTTGAAGGAGATAGTCCATGTGATTCTAGCCAGCTCCATACCCAAGCTGAGACACTGCAGGAGATTACGATAATGCACAACGTATATCCGCTTATTCCCTATCGTTGTCATCAGTTCTGGGGTGGAGCCTCCTCGCAGAACCAGTTGCTCTGGACACAGTGGCAAATCGGCGTGCACATCATGCCAACACATAGGGTATGTGATTTCTGCCTCTGCCACATATCCTACATGAGCATCACCTGCCATACTCCCCATGATATTTCCATCTAATGTGCTGGCGTAAGCTGGCACCAGCACACTATGCGGGATAAAGGTTGCGAGAAGATCGATAGAGGCCAACGGCACACTCACCGGAAATGTGCCGCCAACCCCCTCTCGGCCGCCAGTATTTAGATCGCCGCCGTGGACCGGAGGGCCAGTCTGTCGCACCAGAGTGTCTGTCGCATCCAGTGAGTTCCAGTCTGTCATCGAGTGAGATACCGAGTCGGAAACACAGTCACAGACACTAGCCCAGAACAAGGTAGCACACAGCGATGACAATAGTGTACATAGCGGACTTGTATTTTACCAGCAGTGAAACTAACGTGATTATTACAGAGAGCTTGTACCACAACGACTATCTTGAGTTAAGTAACTTTCTATTCTTATGAATAAAGGACCTGGTTAATATATGCGTGCAGTTTGTGTTATAGAAATAGGATACCGGCCACCAAACATTCTCTCCTTGCTTCCCATGGTACAGATCTACAGAGACAACGATACGACATGAAAGTAGCGGTGGAAATGTTCGAGGGTCGCAACTGCTCTGTCGAACTTCACTGCAGCAGCAACAGTCGCAACCAAATATCGTATAACAACATAGCACAGACACGGGTAGTGCCTGGTGAAGGATTTGCTGGGAGACAATATCCAGCACGCTTTTACATTAGACCAAATAAGGTGTGACTATATACTATTAGGCACTCTTCTAAATACAATTTAGACCAAAAAAGTATGATTATATAGTATTAAGCACGATTCTAAATACACTTTTTAGCTTGTTATGGGTTTAAAGTCTAAATTAGTTGAGGTATCTAGGATACTCTCGATATGAATATGACATGAAACCTACATAGTTTTTAATAAAAATAAAATGTTTTGTTTGGTACTAGTTATAAGGCTAAAATTGATAGCAACATTATTTAATAAGCTGT
Organism: Schistocerca cancellata; assembly: GCF_023864275.1. NCBI lineage: Eukaryota > Metazoa > Arthropoda > Insecta > Orthoptera > Acrididae > Schistocerca > Schistocerca cancellata. The sequence continues at coordinate 94,687,261 of NC_064629.1, read as the reverse complement.
GAAGCAATACAAATATTTGTATCTTGATTATAATTTTAACACCGTAATGTTACCGGAGCTCAGCCTATTTCACATATTATGACATGCTCACACACATACAGGGTGTAACAAAAAGGTACGGCCAAACTTTCAGGAAACATTCCTCACACACAAATAAAGAAAAGATGTTATATGGACATGTGTCCGGAAACGCTTAATTTCCATGTTAGAGTTCATTTTAGTTTCCTCAGTATGTACTGTACTTCCTCGATTCACCGCCAGTTGGCCCAATTGAAGGAAGGTAATGTTGACTTCGGTGCTTGTGTTGACATCCGACTCATTGCTCTACAGTACTAGCATCAAGCACATCAGTACGTAGCATCAACAGGTTAGTGTTCATCACGAACGTGGTTTTGCAGTCAGTGCAATGTTTACAAATGCGGGGTTGGCAGATGCCCATTCGATGTATGGACTAGCACGGGGCAATAGCCGTGGCGCGGTACGTTTGTATCGAGACAGATTTCCAGAACGAAGGTGTCCCGACAGGAAGACGTTCGAAGCAATTGACCGGCGTCTTAGGGAGCACGGAACATTCCAGCCTATGACTCGCGACTGGGGAAGACCTGGAACGACGAGGACACCTGCAATGGACGAAGCAATTCTTCGTGCAGTTGACGATAACCTTAATGTCAGCGTCAGAGAAGTTGCTGCTGTACAAGGTAACGTTGACCACGTCACAGTATGGAGAGTGCTACGGGAGGACCAGTTGATTTCGTACCATGTACAGCGTGTGCAGGCACTATCAGCAGCTGATTGGCCTCCACGGGTACACTTCTGCGAATGGTTCATCCAACAATGTGTCAATCCTCATTTCAGTGCAAATGTTCTCTTTACGGATGAGGCTTCATTCTAACGTGAATAAATTGTAAATTTCCACAATCAACATGTGTGGGCTGACGAGAATCCGCACGCAATTGTGCAATCACGTCATCAACACAGATTTTCTGTGAACGTTTAGGCAGGCATTGTTGGTAATATCTTGATTGGGCCCCATGTTCTTCCACCTACGCTCAATGAAGCACGTTATCATGATTTCATACGGAATACTCTACCTGTGCTGCTAGAACATGTGCCTTTACAAGTACGACACAACATGTGGTTCATGCACGGTGGAGCACAATACGCCATTCTCCAGGGCTGCATCAGCGCATCAGGGATTCCATGCGACGGAGGGTGGATGCATGTATCCTCGCTAACGGAGGACATTTTGAACATTTCCTGTAACGAAGTGTTTGAAGTCACGCTGGTACGTTCTGTTGCTGTGTGTTTCCATTCCATGATTAATGTGATTTGAAGAGAAGTAATAAAATGAGCTCTAACATGGGAAGTAAGCGTTTCCGGACACATGTCCACATAACATATTTTCTTTCTTTGTGTGTGAGGAATGTTTCCTGAAAGTTTGGCCGTACCTTTTTGTAACACCCTGTATACATACACACAGATACATACCTGTACAGAGAGAGAGTGTGTGTGTTATGTATGAGGCGGAACTATGGGCCTCGTGGGAAAAGGCTGACCCAGCTGAGTCACGCAATTTGACTCTCAGTCTGATCACGAGGTGTGGCCATTAATTGCACGCGTTGATCACGTAGGCTGACGTGAGGATCAATGAACTATACTTGACGGGACGTACATGGAACATCTTAGGTGACTAGAAAGTTAGTAGACTTGAATACAATTAAATACTTAGCTTTATTTCAGCATCAGCGGTGAACGTCGATCTTGACTTTGTACAATAATATTTACAAGTGCAGTTATAGACTGATCTGCGAATACCTCTTCACAATTCTGATTGCTTCATACATATAGATCAATTGGCAATGCATAAGCTGTATGTGGCGCCTGGCTAGGTCGTAGCTACTGACTTAGCTGAAGGCTATGCTAACAAGCGTCTCTGCAGATGAGATCTCTGAAGCTATAACAAGTGAACCATTCCTATCAAAGTCGGCTGTAGAACTGGGCAATGCGCTAGCTTGTCACGTAAGACCAGCCGAGTGGCTGCGCTCGGTCTGCTAGCGTCGACAGTGGCGACTCGCGGGTACTGACGGACCGCGGCCGATTTGAAGCCTACAACCTAGCAAGTGTGGTGTCTTGCGGTGACACCACAGAGAGAGAGAGAGAGAGAGAGAGAGAGAGAGAGAGAGAGACGAGTATCATTGGGGAAAGGAAAATTTCGTGTAAACGATAACCCGTAAAATAACGCGAAATGGGCAGATTTTATGAAATGTCACGAAATTCAGCATTTTCCCCATTCAAGTGTAAAAATTGCGTAAATATGAGGACAGCAGTTTTCTAGTGTTGGTAATCATATGACCGAATATTGGAATTACTTTTTCATTATTCGATGGGCCCTCCGCCAGGCACTCAAGTGTGAACTGCAGAGAAGTCATGTAGATGTAGAATCTACATGTAGATGTAGGCGGCTTTTACCAACTCTCAACCAAATTATCATCCTTCAACCTAACCAAGACCTCGGACTATGGAACAGATCAGACCGTAACTACGAACTTCAGCCACAAAAAATGATAACAATATTGAGCAAATATTGAAATGAACATCCCCAGTGTTCTATTTTACTGCCAGAAATACGTTAGCGTGACATAACGTGCTGTGATTGGCCGATAGAAGAAAACCGTGCTGGCGCCATGTTAATCTACCGGCTTGTGAAGCTAAAGTATCGTGTTTAGTGGTTTTAGCTTTCATACTTGCGCATAACGAAAATATGCTGTTTATTGGATGTTCTGCATTGTAGATCTCTTCAAAACGCTTCAGTTTTGCTTCAGTTTTTTATGCAGAACTATTGGGAATCATGACGTCAACGGGTCAGATTGTTCTCTCTATTTCAGGCTTAAAGCATTTGAGGATGGGTTCATTGTTATGGGAAAACGATTTTTCTCTGTAGGAACTAGCAAGCTTTTGAGGAATATGAAGAGGCAAACTCTTCAGACAGAAATGAATGAAACACTGAAGTGCACTAGGGTACACCTTCAAATTGGGATGATAACTCATATAACCACAGATCCATTCAAATCTGTGTTCACAGCCTTATGTCCTTGTTTCAACCCTAAGATTATAGTCATAAACTCTGTAAATGCTGGCATGGCAAAGATTCTGTTATGTGTACTTGGAATGGTTGGTCTCAGCAGTGTAGATATATTGAAGTGACACATATCCCTTCATAATTTGGCAGAGACGCAACTTTTCGTGACAACACGAAATTTGGACATTGTCAAAGGTCTCGTGCTGAGGTGAAGGCAGTTTGTTTACTGGGTTCATATGTGGACTATGGGCAGATGTTTTCACGCAATAGCGAAGGGTTGACAAATCGGCGAAATGTCAACTCAGGGCAGTGTTTTGACTTTATCACAGTGTTTTATATTGAAAAAACTTTCAATTGTATAGTTGCAAAGTTTTCTTTAATAGATTATACTGATTAGGTTTCACGTATTTCTCTTTTCTTAAGTAATACAAATAAGTATGACGTTAATATCAATATACCATCGGCACAGATGCGTGCATACCTTCAAGGATGCCATCTGTGTGCATGTGCCCAGTTGCAGTTCCATATGAAAGACACGGAGATCTCTGCGACTGCCTAAAGATATGTCACTCGAGCTACATGTATTGCCTGGTTCAACGGCATTTCTCTGTAACTGGTTGAAGGATGAAGCAAGTTATCCCATTTTAATTATTTACCAGAGCTTTAAAAGTGCGTCCATTTCTTTTTGGAATGAGGTCTACACAGGCAAAACTCCTCACAATTATTTCTTTCACTTTTAGTGATCAAAATAAATCCACTGCTGGTGTTCATGTTGTTCACTGTATATAATTTCATAATTGGTTTAATTATCGTAAAAGGTAAATAAATTAACAGACTGGAACTGAACACAATACTTGTGACTATTAAGACGTCGTCTGTCAGTAGTGTTTGGGAAGCTTAAACATGCTGATATTCTCTGTGATCTATTTTATCTATCTGAATATCATCTTAGTTACAAATACGACAAAAGTTCGTTTATAACGACATAACACCGCAGTGGAATTTTAAATAACAGGCAAGACTTGAATACTGAATGAAAAGCAGAATATTCACGACCTGAGAGTAAAATAGTGCGATCTTTTCTGTCAAAAATGCACATATCTTTCCACGCAGTTCTCTTTTAAGCGGATGCATTTTCTCCATCGCTCTTTCAACGAATAGATTCTATTTCTGAAGAGTGATTGAGAAATTTCTAAAAAATAAAAAAATAAAACATCAAGCCTGTGATAATCTATTCACCCAACACAGAACGAGTTCGATGTTCGAATTTATAGAGCTGTGGTAACAGGTGAAATTCTGAGGAAACAGAGCATGTGAAAGTCTCTGTAATTCGTACTTCAAAGCTCTCAGCTATCGTACTGCCATATCAACTTTGTGGTCAAGTTTACTGCCCTGATGAAAAATATTTTTTGCCTTTTTCAAATGAGGCCTCTTTTCAGAATTTTTTTCATCACTTTTGTCCAACAGTATTACGTAGCATTCGCCTACTATTACTGCGCTCTTTGCAAAGTAATCAATAATAAGAATCACTAAACATTGGCCAAAGCCTTTCTGCAGATAAAATCCAACTCTGCTCTTCTGGGAGAGGACCACTATTTTCCACCCACTTTGATTTCATTCCTGGAGTTTCAGCATTTTTAAAATGATGTATACAATGTTGAATATTTCATTTCTACATTTGCTTTTGGTCAGTATCCAACAAATAAAGCATCCATTTCCTGCAGAACTTTCTCATACATAATTCTACCTGTAACATGAGACATATTCTTTCTGCTGAAAATGTGTATGTTTTCAGCAATTTGATAGACCATTAATTAATAACAGTACAATATTAAATTGTGCACTTTGTCGGTGTTACCTTACATCATTAAAGTTCGAGGGCGCCATTCACGTATAGCTATTTAAAAAGTAAATTCCTGATAAACACCCATAAACTTTGGATTTTAGTTGGCAAACTATTCAATAAGAGAAATGTTATGACGATAGGCTATTCCTTTTTATCCACTTGAAGTAAACACGCGCAAAACGATTACATTAAAAAACTACGTTTCCAACACACCAAAAAACAAATTTTTGTAATGGTAACATTATCCCTGTGGCAAGCTTGACTGTGTCCTAGCTCTATATTATCGTCCGGCAATGGTTGGACATGAAGATGACGATGTGAGTTTATTGTGACAATACAGAATACAACAGACAGCATAAAATACTTCATCGAGAACTGGAGAGACAAGAAATGTATGGCACAGCTTGGCCAAAAGAAGAGATCGTTTGATAGGACACATCCTGAGCGATCAACTAATAGTCAGTTTGATAATGGATGGAAATGTAGGGGGAAGTATTGTAGAGGCAGATAGAGGCTTGACTACCATAAACAGGTTCAAACTGAAGAAGGTTGCTGTTGTGTACATAGTTCTGCAGAGTCAGCACGTACACAACTTTCCCACTAGATCGTGCCCCGCTAAGCACAACAGCACAGGCGCAGCGCTCGTCCGTCTCCGCACTACGAGATGGCGCTGCCATAGAGACGGACCAAATTCTGCTTCTGCCGATCCGCGTATTAATATGTAACGCAGTCAATGAGATTGCTGCTAATGTAGAACCTTTTCTCCTCGCAGATCACACTCGCGCAGTGATACATGAATGCGCGAGGTATTATAACTAGTGTACAGACCTCCAATTAGTCAGTCTGCATTTGTCTGCACCAGTCTGTACTAGTCTACATTTGTCTGTATCAGTCCATAGTCAACTTTCAGTCTGCGCCTAATAAGATTACCATATTCCTATACATAGCCATGAAGATAAAGGTATAGACACTTCTGTCAAGTATCAGAGATATATGTGAGAATAAGATTAACGTACCAATACCAAAGGAACTTCAGATTGTCAATTGTAAATAGCATCCAGAACCAAGTTAAGTAATTTTATGCTTATTATTATTTTAATAAACGTGTGTGTGAAAATTAATCAAATTCTGTTTTAAAGTTGATCACCATCAGTCTGCTACTCTAAGCGTGCAAGTGGCATTTCTATCGTCTGACCTAACGGCAGAGGATAAACACGCCACGATAAGACCACGAGACATATTGCTGACACTCCCCCTCTTCGTTAGAGCGACAAGTCAAATAATCTGATGGTGTGTGTACTGAAGGTCTTACAGTACTCACACCACAGTTGCATCAGTTATGCAGAGATGGAAAGACCTGCACTGGATAGACTAATATGAAGAGCTGCTTCAAACCAGTCTTCGGACTGAAGACCACAAATAGAGCAGGAAAGATAAAAGATGTTCCGATTTATTTGTATGCATTATTAGAGAGATGACCGACAAAGGAAGACATCGTAGTAACGAGCATAGAAAAAACGGCGGTAGCAAAGAACCTGATTCCTCTGTTTATTAACGTTTTTGTATTTATCTTTTGGTCTATAGTCGTATAAAATCAGGTAGCACCTGATTTTGAATGCGATCCTCGATTTCCAGCAAAGTCACGTTAATGGTAGCAGTCACAAGGGGCAGCTAACATCAAAGAAGTATCGTATTGAGGGAGTGGATGACTGATGGCAACCAAAAAGGCTACGAGAGAAGGCCGAGTGGAGCGCGTGGCAAGCGGGGACGGTAGTGCGCATACGCGGCCGTCCCTCTGGGGGCCGTCGTTTCTTTGTTCGGCGCGCCTCGCGTGCTGTCGCTGGGAAACGACGTTTGTTAGTCGCCAGCCCGCTGCCCCGGGGCAGCAACAAGTGTACTGGTCAGCCGGACCCTCGCCTCCTTCAAAGTCCCTACCTGTTTGGCCGCAGGCTCCTTCGCCAGTGCTCACTTTCTCCCTGCCGTTTCAAATCCCGCACAACGAATCTCCGCTAAGCCGATTAAAAAAGCACGTCGTTTTAATTCCGGTATTCACTGTATTTCACTAATTGTCTTTGCTAAAGGTGTAAATCGTTAAATAATAAAAGCACGGTATTTAAGCGCGTGATCCAGCTGCCTGCAATTTTCTAACTGAGAGGATTCTTCCTAGTCTTATTTAATACAAACGCACTGCACTCGACGCCCAATAAACAGATTAACGATGAGCTGGCTTCCGTACCAACGCACCCAATTACATTCATAAAGATACAACTTCAGCACAATTATAACAAATGTAAAAGTGGAAACGTGGCGTTGTAAACATTGGCGACGTATTATGCCGAGCCAGTTTTAACGACTTAGTTGTAAAATTTTGCATCATTATTTAATAATTACAGTCTCCTTGAACAGTGGTTCATGGTGTGGGTGGTTCATGGTGTGGGTAGTCATGTCCTAGTTCATGAACCACGGGCAACGTATGAGTGGCCAAGTAAGTGGTCCCGACAGTCGGGATACCAGTTACTTTGGAATAAGGCTGGGCATCTCGGACATATTCTGAGTCGTGGTCACCTTTGTGCTCATACGGCAAAGACTACCAAATCCACCGGTTAGTCCCTCAGCCGTTAGGGGTAAAACCCAATGGGATTCGGGGCAAGTAAGGCTAGCAACCTGCTTCCATGGTACTTTAAATATGATGCTGGAAACAATCAGAGCAAAATGCCTCGGATCTTTGGAGGTGACGGAGTGCCACCTCTAACTGACAAACCAGGGACTCCTAAGATACGACTTGGCAAACAAATGGTAATGAGATGGGGAGCTATTAAAATCAATGGGAGCTACTCTGGGAAGAAGGTAGAGCTGGCGGAGGCTGCAAGTAAGATGGGGCTGGACGTTTTAGCTGTTAGTGACATTCGGGTAAGGGGTGAGAAAGAAGAGGAAGTGGGAGAATACAAGGTCTACCTGTCAGGAGTCAAAGCAGGAATAGCACAATGGGGTGTAGGGCTTTACATCAGGAAAGAAATGGAACCCAGCGTAGTTGCAATAAGGTATGTAAACGAACGACTGATGTGGATAGATTTGACAGTGTCTAGCAAGAAAATTAGGATTGTGTCAGTATATTCGCATTGTGAAGGGACAGATCAAGATAAGATGGATAGTTTTTATGAGGCACTCAGTGATGTAGTTGTTAGAGTAAAGGACAAGGACAGTGTTCTGCTCATGGGTGATTTTAAAGCCAGGATTGGAAATCGAACAGAAGGGTATGAAAAGTTTATGGGTAAATTTGCAGAGGATATGGAGGCCAACAGGAATGGGAAACAACTCTTGGATTTCTGTGCCAGTATGGGCTTAGTAATCACAAACTCCTTCTTTAAACATAAGAACATTCACCGGTATACTTGGGAAAGCAGGGGAACCAGACCTGTCATTGACTATATAATAACAGATCAGGAATTCAGGAAGGCTGTGAGGGACACACGTGTATTCAGGGGATTCTTTGATGACACTGATCATTATTTAATCTGCAGTGAAATTGGGATTGTGAGGCCGAAAGTGCAGGAGGTCAGGTCCATATGTAGGAGGACAAGAGTGGAGAAACTTCAGGATAAGGAAATCAGGCACAAGTACATAACAGCGATCTCAGAAAGGTACCAGTTAGTTGAATGTAGTCAATTACAGTCATTGGAAAGGGAATGGACAAGGTACAGGGACACAGTACTAGAAGTGGCTAAAGAATGTCTTGGAACAGTAGTGTGTAAAAGTAGGATGAAGCAAACAGCTTGGTGGAATGATACAGTCAAGGCAGCCTGTAAAAGGAAAAAGAAGGCGTATTAAAAATGGCTACATACCAGAACCCAGGTAGACAGAGAAAGTTATGTTGAAGAAAGAAACAAAGCCAAACAGATAATTGCAGCATCCAAGAAGAAATCTTGGGAAGACTTTGGAAACAGGTTGGAGACTATGGGTCAAGCTGCTGGAAAACCATTCTGGAGTGTAATTAGCAGTCTTCGAAAGGGAGGTAAGAAGGAAATGACAAGTATTTTGGACAGGTCAGGAAAACTGCTGGTGAATCCTGTGGATGCCTTGGGCAGATGGAGGGAATATTTTGAAGAGTTGCTCAATGTAGGTGAAAATGCGATCAGTAATGTTTCAGATTTCGAGGTAGAATGGGATAGGAATGATGATGGAAATAGGATCACATTTGAGGAAGTGGAAAAAATGGTCAATAGATTGCAGTGCAATAAAGCGGCTGGGGTGGATGAAATTAAGTCGGAACTCATCAAATACAGTGGAATGTCAGGTCTTAAATGGCTACACAGGATAATTGAAATGGCCTGGGAGTCGGGACAGGTTCCATCAGACTGGACAAAAGCAGTAATCACACCAATCTTTAAACATGGAAACAGAAAAGATTGTAACAACTACAGAGGTATCTCTTTAATCAGCGTTGCGGGTAAAATCTTCTCAGGTATTGTTGAAAGGAATGTGCGAGTATTAGTTGAGGACCAATTGGATGAAAAGCAGTGTGGGTTTAGGCCTCTTAGAGGTTGTCAGGACCAGATCTTTAGCTTACGGCAAATAATGGAGAAGTGTTATGAGTGGAACAGGGAATTGTATCTATGCTTTATAGATCTAGAAAAGGCATATGACCTGGTTCCTAGGAGGAAGTTATTGTCTGTTCTGCAAGATTATGGAATAGGAGGCAAACCTTTGCAAGCAATTAAAGGTCTTTACATGGATAGTCAGGCAGCAGTTAGAGTTGACGGTAAATTGAGTTCATGGTTCAGAGTAGTTTCAGGGGTAAGACAAGGCTGCAACCTGTCTCCACTGTTGTTCATATTATTTATGGATCATATGTTGAAAACAATAGACTGGCTGGGTGAGATTAATATATGTGAACACAAAATAAGCAGTCTTGCATATGCGAATGACTTAGTTGTGATGGCAGATTCGATTGAAAGTTTGCAAAGTAATATTTCAGAGCTAGATCAGAAATGTAAGGACTATGGTATGAAGATTAGCATCTCCAAAACGAAAGTAATGTCAGTGGGAAAGAAATATAAACGGATTGAGTGCCAAATAGGAGGAACAAAGTTAGAACAGGTGGACGGTTTCAAGTACTTAGGATGCATATTCTCACAGGATGGCAACTTAGTGAAAGAACTGGAAGCGAGGTGTTGCAAAGCTAATGCAGTGAGCGCTCAGCTACGATCTACTCTCTTCTGCAAGAAGGAAGTCAGTACCAAGACTAAGTTATCTGTGCGCCGTTCAATCTTTCGACCAACTTTGTTGTATGGGAGCGAAAGCTGGGTGGATTCAGGTTACCTTATCAACAAGGTTGAGGTTACGGATATGAAAGTAGCTAGGATGATTGCAGGTACTAGTAGATGGGAACAATGGCAGGAGGGTGTCCACAATGAGGAAATCAAAGAAAAACTGGGAATGAACTCTATAGATGTAGCAGTCAGGGCGAACAGGCTTAGATGGTGGGGTCATGTTACACGCATGGGAGAAGCAAGGTTACCCAAGAGACTCATGGATTCAGCAGTAGAGGGTAGGAGGAGTCGGGGCAGACCGAGGAGAAGGTACCTGGATTCGGTTATGAATGATTTTAAAGTAATAGGTTTAACATCAGAAGAGGCACCAATGTTAGCACTGAGTAGGGGATCATGGAGGAACTGTATAAGGGGGGCTATGCTCCAGACTGAACGCTGAAAGGCATAATCAGTCTCAAATGATGATGATGAGGAGGAGTCTCCTTATTTCATTACTGTTTACAGAAAAAGTAACCCATCAATGTCGCACTCAAAACACAGTTCCTAGACGATATTACTGAATACAAATCCATAATTCTATTTAGTTCAAGATTCCGATCAGATATGAGAAGTTTCCAGAATGAGATTTTCACTCTGCAGCGGAGTGTGCTCTGATATGAAACTTCCTGGCAGATTAAAACTGTGTGCCGGACCGAGACTCGAACACGGGACCTGGCAGAAGTAAAGCTGTGAGGACGGGGCGTGAATCGTGCTTGGGTAGCTCAGTTGGTAGAGCACTTGCCCGCGAAAGGCAAAGGTCCCGAGTTCGAGTCTCGGTCCGGCACACAGTTTTAATCTGCCAGGAAGTTTCATATCAGCGCACACTCCGCTGCAGAGTGAAAATCTCATTCTGGAAACATCCCCCAGGCTGTGGCTAAGCCATGTCTCCGCAATAACCTTTCTTTCAGGAGTGCTAGTACTGCAAGGTTCGCAGGAGAGCTTCTGTAAAGTTCGGAAGGTAGGAGACGAGGTACTGGCAGAAGTAAAGCTGTGAGGACGGGGCTTTTATCGTGCTTGGGTAGCTCAGGTGGTAGATCACTTGCCCGCGAAAGGCAAAGGTACCGAGTTCGAGTTTCGGTCCGGCACACAGTTTTAATCTGCCAGGAAGTTTCAGATATGAGAAGTCTAGCGCCTGTTTTATTAAAATCAGTGATCTGTTACAGTAGTGTGATTTTTTCTTGCAAACTTAACCACATTTCCGTAGAGTTTCTAAACAGCATTGATATGACCTCTCTCCTTTTGCACTACCGTACACGTTTTAAGGCATGGATCTAGGGGGCAGGAGGGGGGGGGGCGGGGTATCTGCCCCGGGCGGCAATTTCAGAGGGCGCCCAAATCATATTCTTGACGAAGAAAATGTTATTTCACAAAGTGCCTAGCATCCAGCGCATGTTGGTCTACCGATTATTCGCGTGATTTTGAAACACATCCCTGTTGGATTTTGAACATTTTTCAACACATCCTAAGTTGATTTCTGAACGAATCATAAGCTGATTTTTGAATGCGTGCATAGCACACGTGTTGTCTCTGTCAGGAGAATCCCCGTCACATCTAAAAATAAAAAGCTTTCCCGCGAACAAATGGAGACGGTACCAGACGATCTGAGCTGAATAAACCCGAAAGGGTGAATGCCAATCGCTGTTTTGTTTACGTGGTTGATTGGGTGTGCGAATGATCAGCGTTGTTTTAATTATTAGCGAAATCGGTAGATTCATACTACCATAGTGGAAATGAAGGACTAACAGGAATAACAGGTAAGAAAGATTATATATTATCTTCTCAGTGTATCCAAGAAAGTGCAATTTTGACAGAAAATTTTTGCCAGTTGTACAGTGCCCGGTTAGCAGCCGCTTACGTTTTGTCTCGGAATAGTACGGAAGAGCGCATTGTACGAACACGTAATAACGCCTAACCGGAGAATAAGCGTGGGATAATTGAACTGGTGCTTCTTGGAGGGTTACTGAAGTCAACCGGAGGATAAGTTTTGACAACGGCAGGAATAGTAACAGAACTAGTGATTACAAGATTGTTAAAACGAGGAAGGAGGACAAATGGGGACATCACACAAATTATACGGAAGAATATGACGATTCCAAATTCATATAAAAATTTGATACTACTACTTTTTGATCTCATGCTTGAGAAACTGGAGCGTATGTATGAAATAAAAAAGTATTTTCTAACATAAAACTTTTTGCTTTTAATGGTCCTAATAAGCATTTGATACAGGCACTTCGTGAATTATATTCTGTAGTGTTATTTATGTAGATGAGTTAGAAAAAATGACCATTTGTTCCAAAACAGTCTTGTTTGTTTGGCTTGCTTGTCTATCTCGTTTTATGTAGCAAACTGTGACAGAATAGACGTAGTGAAATCGAGAAACTACACCAGTCTTGGGTACTATTCGTTTTCGCTTTTTCAGTATTAGACGAAGACATTTTGATTTTTCATGTAACAAAGCGTTTGACGAACTTTGATGAGGTATAGATTCTTACGCAGAAAGGAAAGTACGCCGTGTACAGCTGTAGCAAGAAAAAAAATGCTGGGACCTAGGGACTGAAGAAATGTGCACTGTCTTGTTCGTCTCTTGTCTTTACTGATTTGATGTTTCCTGTACTTAATTTTACACTGAAGAGCCAAAGAATCTGGTACATCAGCCTAACATCGTGTAGGGCCCCTGCGAGCACGCACAAGTCCCGCCACACGATGTGGCATGGACTCGACTAATGTCTGAAGTGGAGCTGGAGGGAACTGACACCGTGACCCTGCAGGGCTGTCCATAAATCCGTAAGAGTACGAGGGGGTGGAGATCTCTTCTAAACAGAACGTTGCAAGGCATCCAAGATAGCTCAATAACGTTCATGTCTGGGGAGTTTGGTGGCCAGCGGACGTGTTTAAACTCAGAAGAGTGTTCCTGCAGTCACTCTGTAGCAATTCTGGACGTGTGGGGTGTCGCATTGTCCTGCTGGAATTGCCCAAGCTCGTCGAAATGCACAATGGAGATGAATTGATGCAGGTGATCAGACAGGATGCTTATGCACGCGTCACCCGTCAGAGTCGTATCTAGACACCCCACACCACTGCAGGGCCTCCACCAGCGGGAACAGTCCCCTGCTGACATGCAGTCCATCGATTCATGAAGTTGCCTCCACACCCGTACACATCCATCCGCTCAATACAATTTGAAACGATTCTCGTCCGACCAGGGAACATGTTTCCAGTCAACTGTCCAATGTCGCTATTGACGGGCCCAGACGAGGCGTAATGCTTTGTGTCGTGCTGTTATCAAGGGTATACGAGTGTGCCTTCGACTCCGAAAGCCCATATCGACGATGTTTCGTTGAATGGTTCGCACGCTGTCACTTGTTGATGGCCCAGCAATAAAATCTGTAGCAATTTGCGGAAGGGCTGCTTTTCTGTCACGTTGAACGATTATCTTCAGTCATCGTTGGTCCTGTTCTTGCAGGATCTGTTTCCGGACGCAGCGATATCGGAGATTTCATGTTTTACCGGATTCCTGATATTCACGGGACACTCGTGAAATGTTTGTACGGCAAAATCCACGCTTCATTGCTACCTCGGAGATGCCGTGTCCCATCGTTCGTGGGCCGACTATAACACCAGGTTCAAACTCACTTAAGTCTTGATAACCTGCCATTGGAGCAGCAGTAACCGATCTAACGACTGCGCCAGATTCTTCTTGTCTTATATAGGCGTTGCCGACTGCATGAATACGCATGCCTGTACCAGTTTCTTTGGCGCTTCAGTGTATCTCACACAGAAGAGAAAGTTATTAGCTAATAGGCAAGAAAGAGTGCAAATTGTCTGAAAAGTTCTTATTCTCCCGTTACAAATAATCCCACCCAGTATCAATTGGGAGTTTTTTCAAGGGAGACAGGATGTCAAGCCGGCTGACTAGAGTAGGAGAGGCAACAAAAGACATTTTAATTTTTGCTGTCCTGAATATAGGTTTGATCGCTTCCATTACAAAAAATACACGTTTGAATTCCACAGAGCGAAAAACAGTGACGTGCGATAGAAGAAGGTTGTGTGAAGAAGCGTGGTACTGAACTTTGGCACACTTCAGACCAAATAATATATCTTACATTTTTCTTGAACATATATGTTTTATGCACCAAACCCTTCGCCAACGGCCTTGTCTCAGTGGTAACACCGGTTCCCGTCAGATCACCCAAGTTAAGCACTGTCTAGCTGGGCTAGCACTTGGATGGGTGACCATCCAGTCTGCCGAGCGCTGTTATCAAGCGGGGTGCACTCAGTTCTTGTGTGGCAAACTGAGGAGCTACTTGATTGACAGCTAGCGGCACCAGTTTCGGAAACTGACATACGACCAGGAGACCGGTGTGCTGACCACATGACCCTCCATATCCGCATCCGGTGATGCCTCTGGGCTGAGTATCACATGGCGGGCGGTTAGTACCGTTGGGCCTTCATGGCCTGTTCAGGTGGACTTTAGTTTTTATACCAAACCCTTCAGAAAGATGTGCCCTACAAAATTCACATATTTTTGAAAACTCGTATTTGTTTTTAATTTTTGGCGTCCTATCTCAAACGCTCGAGGGCGTGGGGGTCGCCACTATCTAGTTTTTCCCCAGTTCGGAAATATCGTAGATCCAGGGCTGCCAGTTTTCAATCACTTAAATTAAAATTATTGTGCTGTATAAACATTCATTAAAAATAGTGAAAAAAGAAAAATGGGGAAGTACATCCTGCTTACTGTTTGAATTCATGACATTTCTGTGCACACTGGCACTAGCAGAAACTGCAATATTAATACAGTGCAGCATTCGCCTCATACTAATGATTTTTTCATGTATTTTTAGGTTTTAGCCTTTATGTGGTCTTGTAATGGCTAGGGGTAGTTGGCCACTACGGTGGATGATGGAACTAAGTTGATAGCGCCAGCAGTCATCAGTACACAACTCTGTGTGGGGTAGCAGTACAACGGTGAGTGGCTACATTGATGAGCTGTCAAGAAAACGTCAGTAATTCATCGTACATTTTATTTTATTAAGCAGGAAACGTTTCCTAATGTTCTGCAAAATCATATTTATTTTGTCGCAAACTGGTACTCGGTTTCAAAGGCCATTTTCAGGTGTCAAAGGGATCTCACAAACACAAATAAAACAAAGTGTGACTGATATAGATGTTATTTACACAGAAGATACAAAAATCGCGATATGTAGACTGTCTGCGTAGGAGAGTATTACATTTTTTCAAGCTTAAATAATTACATTAAGTAAAAAAGGAACCAAAGATTTTTTTTATAAATGAGAAATAAGAAGAGAAATAAGATGAATATACTGTCTGCATCTAGTATTTATTACGAAAATTTAATTTGATGGGGGGAGGGGGGGGCGTTCTGTATCATATTTTAGTCGATTTCCAGTATTTCCAGCCCAGCAGGCTCAACATTACTTTTCTTTGCAGAATGTAAAAATCCACGTTCTAAAAAAAATTTAATACTTTCCTATGCAAACACCCTGCACAGTGACGACTGCTATGTAAGAGCACAAGAACACCCTAGCTTTCGGTACCTTGCGGATTTATTGATTATTTTTCTTTGAATGCTGCTAAACGTGACATAGATACTGCTGTCTGAGAGATAAGGCACTTAAATCTACCGCGCCATTACTCCTCTAGACTCCGGGAAACTTGGCATCAGGGTTGTGAGCATATCTTCAGTTGTGCTCGTTTTAAGGTGCTTTTGCGCATGCGCAACTTGCGTGAGGTAATTGCCTTATGGGCCAAATACATTTGGATTTGATGAAAAACGTGCACGGTTCACGATGCGCCACCCAGCTAGAAGTTTACATCAGTGCCGCCAGGGGGTAGCGCGCTGTGGCAGACTATCATCCCCGTTCGCTCGGCATAAATCCTGCTAACGATAGCACACTCCTCAGAAATGCTAATTTACTCACTATATAATGTAGTAAAATTAGATTGGACGTCAGCATGTGTTAAAGTTGTACTGACAATAAACCTATTTTGTGGATTTCTGAATGAGTTAAAGTACACTACTGGCCATTAAAATTGCTACACCACGAAGATGACGTGCTACAGACACGAAATTTAACCGATAGGAAAAAGATGCTGTGATATGCAAATGATTAGCATTTCAGAGCATTTACACAAGGTTGGCGCAGGTGGCGACACCTACGACGTGCTGACATGAGGAAAGTTTCCAACAGATTTCTCATACACAAACAGCAGTTGACCGGCGTTGCCTGGTGAAACGTTGTTGTGATGCCTCGTGTAAGGAGGAGAAATGCGTACCATCACATTTCCGACTTTGATAAAGGTCGGATTGTAGCCTATCGCGATTGCGGTTTGTCGTATCGTGACATTGCTGCTCGCGTTGGTCGAGAGCCAATGACTGTTAGCAGAATATGGAATCAGTGGGTTCGGGAGGGTAATACGGGACGTCCTGGATCCCAATGGCCTCGTATCACTAGCAGACGAGATGACAGGCATCTTATCCGCATGGCTGTAACGGATCGGTCAGCCACGTCTCGATCCCTGAGTCAACAGATGGGGACGTTTGCAAGACAAGAAACATCTGCACGAACAGTTCGACGACGTTTGCAGCAGCATGAACTATCAGCTCGGAGACCATGGCTGCGGTTACCCTTGACGCTGCATCACAGACAGGAGCGCCTGCGATGGTGGTGTATTCAACGACGAACCAGGGTGCACGAATGGCAAAACGTCATTTTTTCGGCTGAATCCAGGTTCTGTTTACAGCATCATGATGGTCGCATCCGTGTTTGGCGACATCGCGGTAAATGCACATTGGAAGCGTGTATTCGTCATCGCCATACTGGCGTATCACCCGGCGTGATGGTATATGGTGCCATTGGCTACATGTCTGGGTCACCTCTTGTTCGCATTGACGGCTTTTTTTAACAGTGGACGTTACATTTCAGATGTGTTACAACCCGTGGCTCTACCCTTCATTCGATCCCTGCGATACCCTACTTTTCAGCAGGATAATGCACGACCGCATTTTGCAGGTCCTGTACAGGCCTTTCTGGATATAGAAAATGTTCGACTGCTGCCTTGGCCAACACATTCTCCAGATCTCTCACCAATTCGTCTGGTCAATGGAGGCCGAGCAACTGGCTCATCACAATACGCCAGTTACTACCCTTGATGAACTGTGGTATCGTGTTGAAGCTGCATGGGCAGCTGTACCTGTACACGGCATCCAAGCTCTATTTAACTCAATGCCCAGGCGTATGAAGGTCGTTACTACGGCCAGAGGTGGTTGTTCTGGTTACTGATTTTTTCAGGATCTATGCACCCAAATTGCGTGAAAATGTAACCACATGTCAGTTCTAGTATAATATATTCGTCCAATGAATACCCATTTATCATCTGCATTTCTTCTTGGTGTAGCAGTTTTAAAGGCCAGAAGTGTATATTAAGCTACGAATTTTGTCATACAGTAATCCGTTTGAGGCTCTAACAAGGGGAACTCCCTACCGCATCCCCTCTGTTTTAGTGGTAAGATGGCCTAGTGGACAGCCCGTCAATAACTGAACACAGATCAAGCATGAAAACAGGGAGGAGGTGTGCTGAACTGTAAAGAAAACCAAAATTGGAAGTTAGCGGTCCAAGCTTAAGAAGTGACGCACGTAGTGTATGGACGGCATCGCAGATTAGCCGGTATGGTAGCTTATCTGTCGTGTTCGGTCAGAAAGCTGGCTCACCTCTGTAACAAAAAAAAAACTGAGTGAAGATATCAACAAAGAACTTCAACGGATGTCGTCTGACGTCTGTTACCATCAAATACAACAAACAATTACGAACAAAATGAAAGAAAGGTGGTCATGGTGCTAGACTCTTCAGCGGACGATCTATGTTCAAATCTCTCTCGGGTTATTTATTTCTTAATTTTTTCACAACGTGATGATCTGTCCGTCTGGTCATTGAAATGTCTGTTCTCTTTCTGTAGTCCAGGCAATTGTCATACTGTTCATTGGTTATAGAATATGAATCATGTGGTAAGAATATATTACCGTCGCAAGTAAATGTGATAAATAGTGAGTGCAGGCGAGTTACGACATAGAAGTTTCACAGAAACGAAAACAACAAATAAACATCTGTGAACTATGTTAGAACAAAGGAATTCAGAAGTCAAAACTTCCAAAACGGAACGCTACTGCAAAAACGTTAAGACATATGTTTTGGCAGAGCATAGAGAAACTGTGTGATTGTGAAACGGTTGCGGTCATTTGTTGCAGCTTATGTGACAAACTATTATGTTTTCATCATTTCCTCGGCAGTGATCATATTCTCATTCATATGAACACCTAAATCGGCCAAGGAGTTATATCTCGCTCACATAACAGGCGTACAAATGGTTCAAATGGCTCTGAGCACTATGGGACTCAACATCTTAGGTCATAAGTCCCCTAGAACTTAGAACTACTTAAACCTAACTAACCTAAGGACATCACACACACCCATGCCCGAGGCAGGATTCGAACCTGCGACCGTATCAGTCCCGCGGTTCCGGACTGCAGCGCCAGAACCGCTAGACCACCGCGGCCGGCACAGGCGTACAAACTAGGTGCGTCGATAAGAGGTTCCTATCATATGACGCACATACTGTCACTAATGCTGTGTATGGCACACCAGGCGTGTTTCCAGGTGAAAGATTCGGTTGACTTGTCACCTCGTCTCAAGCATTTGCGGTTCTCATTCGAAAGCCACTTCCTTTCGATAACTAACAGAGTAGCTGTCCAGAATCAACTGCCATTATAAGTCCCTACCTTACACCTCGCCATTGCAAACGGACGTTACACCGCGACACATACACTAATTTGAATAAAGCAAACAGCGATATAAAAAAAAGGCACGAGGTAACTTTGAAAATAGCTCGCCCACATTGCAGTCCAACACAGTGACCACTTAATCAAGATGCCGTGGCTGTTGTACGTCGTTCGATGTTGCACTTGTTAAACTTGGACCGTTCACTATTTCTGTTTTGCTGTTTTTTTCGCAATTCAGTACACCTTATTCCTATTTCCACTCTTCGATGCTTGATCTGTGTTCAGTTTTTGGCGGGCTGTCCACCGAGCCATCTTACCACTAAATATGAGGGGCGTGCGATGGGGAGTTTCCCTTGAGAGAATCATAAGGGCCGAAAGCACACAAAGCCGATTATGAGATAGTAGCATTTATTCACGCTTCTGAAATCTGTTGTTCTTATGGTGAGTCAGGTTTATCTGTGCTGTAGGCCCACATTGGATGTATGAAAAATCACGAAAAACTGTATCATTCACTGGTTTCTCTGTTCAAAAATGGCTCTGAGCACTGTGGGACTTAACATCTATGGTCATCAGTCCCCTAGAACTTAGAACTACTTAAACCTAACTAACCTAAGGACATCACACAATACCCAGCCATCACGAGGCAGAGAAAATCCCTGACCCCGCCGGGAATCGAACCCGGGGCGTAGGAAGCGAGTACGCTACCGCACGACCACGAGCTGCGGGCTGGTTTCTCTGTTCACTTAAATGTGGAATCGACGGTGGTGTGCTTTAGGCCCTTATGGATGTCAGTGCCTTATTTGTATTCTAGTCAATGACCACTTGGTAAACTTTATTACCTGAGTTTAATCATTTCCACAACCGGCAGTTTGTGTTTGGAACTGGTTTTTTACTGTGTGGGAATCGGCTTTCGTGTGCAATTAAAACATGAACTATGTTGAATCTATTTTAAATGCTAACAGAAAAGTAAAGCCGCGAGGACGGGCCGTGCATCGTGCTTGGATAACGCAGTCGGTAGAGCACTTGTTCGCGAAAGGCAAAGGTCACGAGATCGAGTCTCGGTCCGGCACACAGCTTTAATCTGACAGGAAGGTTCATATCAGCGCACACTCCGCTGCAGGGTGAAAATCTCATTATGGGAAGAGAAAAGTAAATTACTGGGAAAAGCTAGCTGCAAAGGAACTGTGGCCTCCGACAACAGATCCTTTGAGAGAGAGTAACGAAATCTAATTAGCGTGACTACAAGCGAACTTTTAACAAGGAAGCGCACAGTTAGCACAAGTTGTGTGGCTGCAACGTAAGAATATCTGACTTTCAGCCCAGAAGTAAATTCGTGAACTAATACATCTGTTAGGGATCTTGTACATCCGTCCAAAAAAATATAAAAGCATGAAAACTTCCACTTACACAAAAATGCGAAACGGATAGTTGCGAAAGCTTACAAAATATTTCGCTATTGCCCTAAACTGTACTTAATTATGTACAAAACCACAAAATTACACAAAAAAATTCTTTCTTTTGTCAGATAAGTTATGCATCTTATTATTATTATTTCTCTTTCGTGTCTCAGGCGTTATTATTGTTATTATTACTGTTGTTATTATTATTGGCAGCGGCTGTAGTTGTATAAACTTGTTGATGAGCATAACTGTTATATAGCAGTTGCTGTTAATTTCAGTCTCAAATTTTTCTGAATCTAAAAGTTTGCGAACACCCAGAATGTATACTCGCGAGCCGCCACTGGCCCTACGTATCATCATTTTGGTGTCTTCTGTGTAAATAAAATATCTGTGTTAGTTGCACGTCACCGTATCTGTGTTTGCAACACTCAGTTGTCACCTGAAAAAGGTTAAGAAGCCGAAAGCCGATTCGTGACCAAATAAGTATAATTTTGCATAACATCAGGAAGTGTTTCTTATTGAATATTACAATAATGTTCTGCCGAGCACAGCTGAAAAATTCAGTCAATGATGCATTTTACTGGTGAACCAGTTACAACAATCATAGCGTCGCTCTGTCCTGGCAAAGTCCTCCAGGACGTCTGTTGAAGACAACTAGTGTGAAGAGGTTGATGCAAGAAAGCTGCAGCCTACGGTCTTCGGCGACCCACAGAGACGCCAGTGACTCGGCAGAACCACTGATTCGGATGCGTGTGGTCGCATATGTGTGCATAGTAAGGTCGCAGCTTTACAGCTCAGGGCAGAACGCACCGGAGGTTGCAGAATCCCGTTGTAGCCCTTGCGGAGAAAGAAGGCCCTCTGCAGTAGTTTACGTCCTTGGGAGTGGCTGTAGACAGTGACACTATACAAAATTATTAAGGCTTTCGTGGCCACTTGTTGACAAACTGCCTATTAGCTTCTGTCTCGGGTTCTTCGGCCGACGTTCATCTAATGGTTTTACTGACGTTTCACCAGTTCACCACCGGCGATGGAGGGTGAAGCTTTGACAATGCCAGCCACTCGTGCTGGCGAAACATCAGAAAAATCATTAGATGAACGTCGGCCGAAGAACCCGAGACAGAAGCCAATAGGCAGTTGTCAGTGACAGTATACCTGCACAGGCAAAGGTAGTTGGTTGGTTGCACCATCTTGGTCTCGAATGGCTGTTCCTCACCGTAGGAGGCTGGCAGCGATTGGAAGTAGGCCCAAAGGAGCCCCCCTGGCTGGAAGGTTCTAAGTCCACAGCGTCATACTCAGTCATACTCAGAGACAGCAGCAGACCTACAGTCAGTGGACCTCTCCTTGTAGATGGTGACTCCCACACTGCACACATCTATCTAAAAACGAGGAGTACTGATACCATCTTAATGTGTATTTACTTTGCCAAAGTACCGCTTCACGTCACATACTCGGAACAGAGCCTACAGTGTGGAGGAGAAGCAATGGACTTCTACAGCACAGCAGTTCTTGTTTGCTGTGTCGTTATTACGATGCTGGTCCCTCGCCTGGTCTGTGATGTGGTAACTGGCCGGTGTCGAAGCTGTGGTTCTTTGTTGTGTCTGACATAACTGCGTTTGATTGGCTCTGATCTGGCCTGCTCCTGAGGCCTCTTGCAGTAGCGATGGCAGGTTTGTTATTTTATTTAGCAGCGCCAAAAAATAGTGGTGGCACTATACACCTTCCCTCTCCAGTAAATCCCGTCTCTGGACCTTAGCTCAGGATAATTCCGCAAAACCTCAACATACTCCCTACAAACTAATAACTGTGTACAGTAAATTTTCCTTAAAAATAGTCGGCTTAAACCACAAGGTTCATTGGCTGTATAATTAACCAACAGCATTAGCCTACTGGCTATTCTCCTTTTCACGTATGACCATTAACTTCGTTACGTAACCACCTGCATACTGACTAAGTAATATTACCAGTAATATTACCTCATTAATTAACAACGTCTTCAGAATAAAACGATTCAATGTATGCCTTATGTGTATTAAAACGGCTTCGGCAGAGTGTCCCAGGAGTAATGATAAATATTCACGGATACGACAGGAAAGAACATTTGAAGCAAAAAATATGGACATATGTCCTACTCTGTATGGTTTCCGAAATAGAACACATTTAATGCATATTATTATTTATTTTCCTTATTATTCAATTCATTGCCAGGTTTATACATGTACAACAATGAGTAAACATTACATCATGCATCTGACAAAAGTTTACACATGCACAACAATTAGTAAACATTACAACGTGCGTTTGACAAAGTATCAATTGGAAAATACGTATTTTTAACATATTCAGCTCTAAGCACTATCATACACGTCACATTACAGCTGTTGTGTAGTTCAAATGTTCAAATGTGTGTGAAATCTTATGAGACTTAACTGCTAAGGTCATCAGTCCCTAAGCTTACACACTACTTAACCTAAATTATCCTAAGGACAAACACACACGCCCATGCCCGAGGGAGGACTCGAACCTCCGCCGGGACCAGCCGCACAGGCCATGACTGTAGCGCCATAGACCGCTCGGCTAATCCCGCACGGCGTAGTGTAGTTCACAATGAATGTTCGTATATCACAACGTCAACTTCAATGCATTTCTGCGCTCTCGGGAGAACACGATGTGTTGCTAGTTTTAGTGCCTCTGCATGTTCACTAATGAGGGCAGTAGCGTCCATGAAGCGACCAAATAGTCAGTTTCCGTATTCACCTTTCGTGGGCACACCTCAGACTTCATCTAGCCCCGTAAACAAAAATCTGATGGCGTAAGATCTGACAATCCTGGCGGCCAGTTAACTGTACTACCAAGACCAGTCCAGCGATTAGAGTAAGTGCAGCTGACACGTTCCCTCATACGTCTGGTAAAATGTGGAGTTGCTCCGTCATGCTGGAAATTCCCTACACTGCAGCTCGCGTGGCCAAAGGAACGTCCTCAAGGTGTTCAACAAACGAATTTTCCAAAAAATGTAAGTAATTCTGTCCCGTTATTCGTTGTTCTAAAACTACGGAACCTATCAACGTGTTGCAGATCATGCCGCACTAAACATTGATATAAAAAATAACTTTGAAATTGGTTTCCACTGTAGCGTGTGGATTCTCCTGCGACCATCGACGATTATTACGTGTGTTGTTGGTTCTATTCCGTGTAAATGGGGCTTCATCTGTGAATACTATTACTGGAAGCAAATGGCGGCTGTCATTTAACCAGTGAGAAAATTCAAGTCATGAGGCATTGTCGCCCATGAAACGTCTGTGGGGTGGGTACAAGTTCCCACATGTAATGTTTTCCACACACGTGTTCGTGCAGAAAGTTTCCATGTACTGGTAATAAGACTACGCTGCTCCATTTTCAACAATGTGTTGCAGTTTCTATGCGAGTTATTGAACTACACGTTCAGAAGAAAAATGGTAACTTGGAAGGATACCTGTTACACACAATGTGCTGAATACTCTAAAAAACACTCTGCAATCAGGAATTCGATGTGTAGGATAACGGAAGTGGTAGTCTTCGACAGCAGCAGGAGCGCTGCCATTGCAGAAGCCTTAAATATAAATCACATTTGTGTGGCATTTTAGCTATCGAATGTACAAACGCAGTTAACCAACGCTTTTCTCGTACACCCTCAATTCCTCGCATTAAAAAGAAATGGTTCAAATGGCTCTGAGCACTATGGGACTTAACATCTGTGGTCATGAGTCCCCTAGAACTTAGAACTACTTAAACCTAACTAACCTAAGGACATCACACACATCCATGCCCGAGGCAGGATTCGAACCTGCGACCGTAGCAGTCGCGCGGTTCCGGACTGAGCGCCTAGAACCGCGAGACCACCGCGGCCGGCTTCCTCGCATTACTTCAATCACAACACACCATGGACAACTGTGCGTTCAAAGGGTTAGTTTAATGGCAGAAAGACATCCTGAGCAAAGAGATTGAAAGAAACGAGGTAGGTTGGGCTAGAATAAAATGTCAGTGGGATTGGGTGGGTACGACAAATATATACCTGCCACTAGCCCAAGAACAAATGTACAATAAACGTGTTATATCTTGTAAACCATCAGGAATAGGGCATGTGTCTGTATGAAGTTTTTTACTTCAAATGAGGATTCCTGTCAAACTCCTGAACATTGACTATTTTTCCTGTATAGCTTATTTTACATAACTGTTCCTTATTAGCTATAGGGACCGTTGCGCATCCCTCGTTTTTCACTCACAAACATAACTCAATTGAACCATGATGCAACTAATTCAAAAACAATACAGAAAAACTCTTTCCCCTTACCACATTTCCTTAAAAATCGTCTTTTAACATAAAATGGTTGTATTCAATTCATCCCTCATATTCGGCATTTCTTTTCGTTCTTTCGGAACTTTATCTCTGCAACAACTCAAACCATCCTCACAAATACACCACATAAGTATGTTAGTATCACACAATACAGTGACAGGTAGTTACACTTATTTCCATCTCTTTAACGCTAATCACAGATTGAATTCTCCCTTCAGTACTACCTTTCCTTTAGGCTTGTGGTACAATATCACATGAATTGAATCTTAGCGATTTTTCCTGCAGTTTAATTGTTTGGTACTTCATTACAGACGATTCTTGTGGCTGTTTACACTGGCAACAGTTTTCCCTTGCTAAAACGACAGTGCTCTCAGTTCCACGATGCCAAAGGTCAGTTCTTGTACGACTCTCCCTCTTAACTCCAGATCTGTTAGACTGCAAGTGTCATGACTTTTGTGAACTTTCCGATCCCCAGGCACATCCTGCTGAAAAGATTCAACCTTGTCCTTGTCGGTCCAACCATTAACGTTATAAACAAGTTTCCTCTTTCTTCTTTTCCTATCGCCTCTTTCCTTCTCAGGAGGCGGTGCCACCACAGGTAGCGACGAATCTGCATCCTTCGAATGGAAATACGTCTGTACCTCTTCATTTCTTACAACATTTACAATATGCTCGACCTTATCGATAGCTACTTGTGCAGCCTCTGCAGTACCTACAAAAAAATTACCATGTGCGGTTCCTCTCTGCATGACAGAAAAATCATCAGCACTTGCGCTTCCCTCAGGCTCCAAGGCTTTTAAACGACACTACTTACACCCATTGGGGTGGATACTACAGCACTTAAACCAACCATGTTCCTATCCATTCACTTCAGTACAGCGCACACACACTTCGTCAGGAACTGGAGACGACAACTCATTTTCGGAAAGTATTGGAGCTGATAATTCTGCATTACGCCCCTTAACTGCTGCTACGTTACCACTGTCTGCATCCGTGCAATCAATATCCCTTCTCCTTCTTTCAAGCCTCAATAAAAGCCTCTTATTCCTTATCGTCAGAGATGAACACCGGTGCTCGTTCTAGACAGTGACTAATCACATTCATTCTGCTCTTCTCCACATGCTCTGAAGTACCTCTACTGTGCAAAACTGTATTCTGTTCCTCGACGTTCATCTTTATCGCTATATCTGCTTGGATTGCTCACACAACCACTATTTCCTCAGACATACTCGTATTTCCTTTGTCTGCTCCTAATTTGGCTGCTAACATTTGCAATGTTTCCATCCAAGGCAGACACTTGTGGTACTGACAACTATGTGGTAGACCCTCTATCAGTTACACAAGAAGCAACGAAGAAAATAAAATCAAATAACACTTGAACGTAACGCTATCAAAACACCCCTTGCTTCAATTCAGCTTCACTTCCTGAAACGCAACACAATGTTAGCACCTTATACATGATGAGACACACTACCCATAGGTGAAAAATAACAACCATATTTACACATCCTCAGAACACCGTCTGAGTTTACCTGACACACTTCACATCTAAGCCGCGCGACTGCTACGGTCGCAGGTTCGAATCCTGCCTCGGGCATGGATGTGTGTGATGTCCTTAGGTTAGTTAGGTTTAAGCAGTTCTAAGTTCTAGGGGACTGATGACCATCGATGTTAAGTCCCATAGTGCTCAGAGCCATTTGAACCATTTCACATCTAAAAACAAAATTAACATCTGAAAAAAGAGCAGTCGAGTCTCCATGAAACTTGAAGTGGAACAAAAACACAAAAAAACCTGCACTCACAACGTCTCGATGCTATCAGTTGCGGCTATGACGAAGTGGTGAGTCCAGATGCAGACGACCATATCGGCGGTGGCTGATGCCTAGTGACGACTTCTGTCACCAGTTGTAAGGATCAAACGACCATGGATGGTTGACCACTATGTTAGGGGGTCATACTAAGTTGACCGTGTCAGCGGACGTTAGTACTCTACCCTGGGTAGCAGTGGGGCAGTGAGTGGCTACATGGTTGGAGGGTGATGAGCCCCCAAGGAAATGTCATTAGTTCAACATACATTTTATATGCGAACCAACTACAACAATTGTGGCGGTGCTCTATTGTGGAAACGTCTTCCAAGACGAGTGCTGAAGACAGCAGGTATGAATGCGCCGATGCAAGCAAGCAGCCTGCAGCTTTAGGCGACCCACGGTGACGCCAACGATTCAGTCGAACCCCTGGCTCAGATGTAAGTGGCAGCAGGAGGGTGTGGAACCAAGCTGAGGATCTTGCAGAGAAAACCACCCCTCAGCAGTAGTGCCCGTTCTTGGAAGAGAAAGCAAACAGTGACAGTATGCCCACACGGGTAGAGCAGTTTTTCGTCTTCACTGCTCTGGTCTCGAATGGCTACTCCACAGATTAGGAGACTGGCAGTGACCAGACGTAGACACAAAGGTGGTCACCCAGCTGGAAGGCGCTAAGTTCACAAAATCAGACTCAGAGCTAACAGTAGACCTGCAGTCAGTGGAGGTCAAGTCTCATGGTGACTGCTTCTAGAATCATGTCAACTCACAGACGAGTGTCGACCTCTCCTTGTAGATGGTGGTTGACAGATTTCTTATCTATTTGAAAGTTAGGGGTATTTATACGGAATTGATGTGTACTGGTTTTGCCGAAGGACTACTGCCTGGTGTCATAGTGGCAGTTCTTGTTGTAGCTGATATAACTGTGTTTAGTCATCTCAGGTCTGGCCTGCTGCCATGGCCTCCTGAATTACCTATGCAGCTTTTTTATTTTGCGAAGGAGCGCCAGAAACAGTGGTTGTGCTACAGTCTTAATCAGAGCGCTAGACACCTAAAAACAGATTGTCTTCGACAATAATTTCACTGTTGCCTACTGCTTCCCTATCTCGGTAGGGAGTCTGAGCCGTGGTAAAAATTTCTGTTTTGAAGAGCATGCTGCAGCACGTAGTGTGAAGCAGTCGCCCTCCGTTTCTCGCGGTGGCGCCGCTGTGGCAATCGCAGCTTTGCTTTGTCCCTCTGGTGGGAAAGGGGAAAGGTTGCCTGTTCACGTGCATTTAAGGGGCGCTGTGAGCTCGCCAGTCGGTCAGTCTGGGTCAGTCTCTCGTCCCCAGCTTGCTAGTCTGTCTCTCGTCCGAATTTTTGAGGCAGTTAGTGTCTGTCTGTCGTCCGGAGTGCTAGTATGTCTTTCGTTCGGATCAACCTTTAAAGCCAACAAAATGAGGGTCTTTCCACTCCGCCAGTAAGAGAACTCAGCGAGTGGTCGCCCGGTCGGGGCTCAGTTCCTGCATCTGAGTCTGCGCGTTAGGCCGCCACTCTGCTCAAGTTTGCTCAGGCAATGGTCAAGGCGGTTGGATCGATCGGTCGGTCGGTCGCGCACTGAGACACAAGATGACTTGTCCGTCTTGAGCATCGGCGCATGTGAGGTCGCCACGTGTGTCCAGTGGGCCGCGCCGTATAACGAGGGGGTAGTGGCTTCGTGGTTCACACGAGAGAAACAGTAGTCAACCCACAACATCGGTCTGGCCGGTGCGAAATGCGACGCCGTGAGTCGGGAGATCGGCGCGCCTTCCTGCGTCCGTTGAAGCGGCTGGCAGCGGACGGTTCGGGAGAGCGATTTGGGGGTGCTGCGTCAGGTCTTCTCGAGAAATCGCAGTTTCTTAGAAGTTAAGTGACTGGCGATATGTTGTGTGATTTACTCTTGTTAAATTCTACTTGTTTTCTTGGTCAGTCGCTCGTCCCCAGCTTGCTCGTCTGTCTCTCATTCCTATCTGTTAGGCTGTTAGTGTCCGTCTGTCGTTCGGAGCTGCCTCTGCCATGTTTGTCGGATTCGGTGTGTTAACGAATTTATTGCTTGGAGTGTAACGGCCTAATTCCTGAAATATGTTTTGATCTTGCTTATTATCTTGAGAGGTGGTATCTGTGTACTGTAGAGCATGTTAACTTGTTTGGCCAACCTAGTATAATTTTATATAAGATTGCACTTCATGGGCTTTTATTTAAATGGTCATTTTAGTATATAAAGTTGCCACCCTTCCACCGTAAGACTTTTCTTAGAAGTTAAAATCAAGTTGCACTTTCGGTGGCAAAGTTAATATTTTAATTTTAGTGTCTTGTACCATTTCGATCCCTCCTTCGGGGTGCATAGTTTGTGTGCTTGTGTGAATTATTAAAAACTTTTAGTTTAAAGTAATCTGGTGTGTTGCAGATTTGCACCAGTGTAGTCTTTCAGAGGTTGTTGTGAGCGGTCGTAACTACGGCCGTGTCAAACGGGAGTGGCAAGGTTCTCAGCCCGAAAGCTCATACAGTCAAAAATTTGTTTCTTTCTGCCTCTGAATAAATTGTAACTTGATATTTAGAGGGTGCATTCTGGTTATAATTTGAAATCTGTTTCTTTAAAAAAATGCTTTAGGCACCATTAAAGTGAGTAAATTACCATTTGTTAAAAAGGAATTTGCTTATTATTTTATCAGTTACTCCCTGGCAACTACTTCCACGCTCACATAGTGTGATTTCATGTGTTAATGTTCTTGATGAATCGCTAGTAAGTGTAATAAATTCTCAAGAAAATTCTTTGAAAGTAAATCACGGTTCATTATTGGTAGAAGAGCGTGGTTAGAGTTCTTGCTACTACTCTTTGAGTAACTGATGGAATTGTAGTTGTACTTATTTTATAATTTTGTAATATTTCGCTTAGGCCAAGTGACTGCTTAGCTGCTTGTTCCAGGTTGTCATGGCGGCCAGAGAATGTCCAGGATTAGGCCTGTTTCACAGAAGGCAACTCTTATATGAGTTGCGTATTCGTAATATAAACAAACAAGGCACTGTTCCTGAGTTGCTTGCGGACTTTAAAGATGCCTTGCTCAATCCGGTCCAAATGTCACAGGAAGTTATTGGTTCCTTTCCGACAGCCATGGCAGCGGCGGCAGGAGAGGTCCGTGAGTTCCAACAACATTAAGACTGGTTTTGTGTTGATCAACCGAGTCGCAAGCAGTTAGCTATACTATGCGCACATTTGGTGCACGTGTTTCAGCGGGTCTTTGATCTACACTCCTGGAAATGGAAAAAAGAACACATTGACACCGGTGTGTCAGACCCACCATACTTGCTCCGGACACTGCGAGAGGGCTGTACAAGCAATGATCACACGCACGGCACAGCGGACACACCAGGAACCGCGGTGTTGGCCGTCGAATGGCGCTAGCTGCGCAGCATTTGTGCACCGCCGCCGTCAGTGTCAGCCAGTTTGCCGTGGCATACGGAGCTCCATCGCAGTCTTTAACACTGGTAGCGTGCCGCGACAGCGTGGACGTGAACCGTATGTGCAGTTGACGGACTTTGAGCGAGGGCGTATAGTGGGCATGCGGGAGGCCGGGTGGACGTACCGCCGAATTGCTCAACACGTGGGGCGTGAGGTCTCCACAGTACATCGATGTTGTCGCCAGTGGTCGGCGGAAGGTGCACGTGCCCGTCGACCTGGGACCGGACCGCAGCGACGAACGGATGCACGCCAAGACCGTAGGATCCTACGCAGTGCAGTAGGGGACCGCACCGCCACTTCCCAGCAAATTAGGGACACTGTTGCTCTTGGGGTATCGGCGAGGACCATTCGCAACCGTCTCCATGAAGCTGGGCTACGGTTCCGCACACGGTTAGGCCGTCTTCCGCTCACGCCCCAACTTCGTGCAGCCCGCCTCCAGTGGTGTCGCGACAGGCGTGAATGGAGGGACGAATGGAGACGTGTCGTCTTCAGCGATGAGAGTCGCTTCTGCCTTGGTGCCAATGATGGTCGTATGCGTGTTTGGCGCCGTGCAGGTGAGCGCCACAATCAGGACTGCATACGACCGAGGCACACAGGGCCAACACCCGGCATCATGGTGTGGGGAGCGATCTCCTACACTGGCCGTACACCACTGGTGATCGTCGAGGGGACACTGAATAGTGCACGGTACATCCAAACCGTCATCGAACCCATCGTTCTACCATTCCTAGACCGGCAAGGGAACTTGCTGTTCCAACAGGACAATGCACGTCCGCATGTATCCCGTGCCACCCAACGTGCTCTAGAAGGTGTAAGTCAACTACCCTGGCCAGCAAGATCTCCGGATCTGTCTCCCATTGAGCATGTTTGGGACTGGATGAAGCGTCGTCTCACGCGGTCTGCACGTCCAGCACGAACGCTGGTCCAATTGAGGCGCCAGGTGGAAATGGCATGGCAAGCCGTTCCACAGGACTACATCCAGCATCTCTACGATCGTCTCCATGGGAGAATAGCAGCCTGCATTGCTGCGAAAGGTGGATATACACTGTACTAGTGCCGACATTGTGCATGCTCTGTTGCCCGTGTCTATGTGCCTGTGGTTCTGTCAGTGTGATCATGTGATGTATCTGACCCCAGGAATGTGTCAATAAAGTTTCCCCTTCCTGGGACAATGAATTCACGGTGTTCTTATTTCAATTTTCAGGAGTGTAGAACAAGTTGTTGTAAACGAGGCTGATCGTAAGGACGTGGTTGAGTTGCAGCGAAAGGTGGCTGCCTTGCAGATTAGGTTAACTGGGTAAGAGTCTAACTCTGAAGAATCTAGTGAGCACTGATAATCCGTTAAGTTAAGACATTAGCCTCTGGTCATAAAGATCTGGTAGCTCATTGGTTGTCAGCTTCGAATAGTCCCTTCAAACTTGGTCATCTTGTGAGGCTTAGCTCGGTGCCTTCTACTGTGTAGGGATGCCAGATAGCCTGGGGTATGTTTCCTCTGCATTGTTGAAGTCCGAGCGGGTATCTCGCTATTTTCGTTGCTGGCTTAGCAATGGCTGTGAATTGGCCGTCTTGCTGGACATAGGTCGGTCTCCTCCCGGGGCAGGGATGTCAGGTAGCCAGAGGGCGTGTTTCCTCTGCAGGGGTGGGTCCGACCGAGTGTTTCGCTTGCAGCCTTTCTCGGCCACTATCTTGTGCCTTTTAGAAGTTGCCAGTTAGTTTATTTCGGCATATCACCTCCGTGTTTTGGTTTGAGGGGAGGAGGTTGAGCCGTAGTAAAAATTGCTGTTTTGAAGAGCGCGCCGCAGCGCGTAGTGTGAAGCAGCCGCCCTCCGTTTCTCGCGGTGGCGCCGCTGTGGCAATCCAACTTCGGTGTCTCCCCCTGGTGGGAAAGGGGAAAGGTTGCCTGTTCACGTGCATTTAAGGAGCGCTATGAGCTCGCCAGTCGGTGAGTCTGGGTCAGTCTCTCGTCCCCAGCTTGCTAGTCTGTCTCTCGTCCGAATTTTTGAGGCAGTTAGTGTCTGTCTGTCGTCCGGAGTGCTAGTATGTCTTCTGTTCAGATCAACCTTTAAAGCCGGCAAAATGAGAGTCTTTTCACTCCGCTAGTAAGAGAACTCAGCGAATGGTCGCCCGGTCGGGGCTTAGTTCCTGCATCTGAGTCTGCGCGTTAGGCCGCCAGTCTGCTCGAGTTTGCTCAGGAAATGGTCAAAGCGGTTGGATCGATCGGTCGGTCGGTCGCGCACTGAGACACAAGATGACTTGTCCGTCTTGAGCATCAGCGCATGTGAGGTCGCCACGTGTGTCCAGTGGGCCGCGCCGTATAACGAGGGGGTAGTGGCTTCGCGGTCGACACGAGGGAAACAGGAATCAACCCACGACATCGGTCTGACCGGTGCGAGCTGCGACGCCGTGAGACGGGAGGTCGGCGCGTCTTCCTGCGTACGTTGAAGCGGCTGGCAGCGGACGGTTCGGGAGAGCGATTTGGGGGTGCTGCGCCAGGTCTTCTCGAGAAATCGCAGTTTGTTAGAAGTTAGGTGATTGGCGATATGT
This sequence comes from Schistocerca cancellata, assembly GCF_023864275.1. Classification (NCBI taxonomy): domain Eukaryota; kingdom Metazoa; phylum Arthropoda; class Insecta; order Orthoptera; family Acrididae; genus Schistocerca; species Schistocerca cancellata. Next base: position 94,654,675 of record NC_064629.1, on the reverse strand, counting down.
TGTGTGATTTACTCTTGTTAAATTCTACTTGTTTTCTTGGTCAGTCGCTCGTCCACAGCTTGCTCGTCTGTCTCTCGTCCGCATTTCACAAAATGTTCAAATGTGTGTGAAATCTTATTGGACTTAACTGCTAAGGTCATCAGTCCCTAAGCTGACACACTACTTAACCTAAATTACCCTATGGACAAACACACACACCCATGCCCGAGGGAGGACTCGAGCCTCCGCCAGGACCAGCCGCAAAGTCCATGACTGCAGCGCCTTAGACCGCTCGGCTAATCCCACGCGGCTGTTCGCATTTGCTAGGCAGTTAGGGTCTGTCTGTCGTTCGGAGCTGCCTCTGTCATGTATATCAGATTCGGTGTGTTAACGAATTTATTGTTTGGAGTGTAACGGCCTAATTCCTGAAATATGTTTTGATCTTGCCTATCATCTTTAGAGGCGGTATCTGTGTACTGTAGAGCATGTTAACTTGTTTGGCCAACCTGTATAATTTTATATAAGATTGCACTTCATGGGCTTTTATTTAAATGGTCATTTTAGTATATAAAGTTGCCATCCTTCCACCGTAAGACGTTTCTTAAGAGTTAAAATCAAGTTGCACCTTCGGTGGCAAAGTTAATGTTTTAATTTTAGTGTTTTGTACCATTTCCATACGTCCTACGGGGTGCATAGTTTGTGTGCTTCTGTGAATTGTTAGATCTTTTAGTTTAAAGTAATCCGGTGTGTTGCAGATTTGCACCAGTATAGTCTTTCAGAGGTTGTTGTGAGCGGTCGTAACCAAGGCCGTGTCAAAAGGGAGCCGCAAGGTTCTCAGCCCGAAAGCTCATACAGTCAAAAATTTGTTTATTTCTGCCTCTGAATAAATTGTAACTTGATATTTAGAGGGTGCATTCTGATTATAATTTGAAATGTGTTTCTTTAAAAAAAAATGCTTTAGGCACCATTAAAGTGAATAAATTACCATTTGTTAAAATGAATTTGCTTATGATTTTATCAGTTACTCCCTGGCAACTACGTCCACGCTCACATAGTGTGATTAAATGTGTTAATGTTCTTGATGAATCGCTAGTAAATGGAATAAATTCTCAAGAAAATTCTTTGAAAGTGAATCTCGGTTCAGAGTCAATGATAGAGAAGCTGGATGTGATCTTGGAAGGCATATCTTCAAAGTATATTTCCACTAAAGCAGAAAACACAAAACGCCATCATGTCCTGCAAATGGAGTGTGGTGCATACGTCTGCTGCTCGTATAGGTTAAAGGAGTTGACAAACATGCTTAAGAGCATTGCAGAAAGTGATTAGCGTGTTAATAGGCATTGTCCGGCATTGTCGTGCACAAATTCCCCACGTAATAGGCACAATAAAAGAAAGGGTAGGTTGAATGATGTTCTGGGAGTTTTCCCTGCATTGGCAGTCTCGTAAGTCACTTCCTCATTCCAGTAGATGTGTCTACGCCGGCAAACACCTCCGTCCCAAATCACCTGCGCTAGTGGTAAGGCAGAATAAAATTGTAGGTACTACGTGTAACTTTGTGACATTCACCGCACCAACTGTGTATTCCGCTACACTATCAGAGGTTCACTGCAAGGTTATGAGGTGTTAGAGAAAGACTGGTGAAATGTTTGCTTACAGCTTAGTTTTCAACAGACACTTCGTAATACACTGTCCAGTCACAGTAATGTCACCATCCATCAAAAGCTTGGTTAACTACTTCTGAAGTGGGGACCACTGCGAGACATGAAGGAATAGAGTCATCGAGATTCTGGGAGGTACAGAGAGGCATGTAAGACCATGCCAACAGCAGTGCCGTGGATATCTGAGCAAGGTTTCTCAGTTGAGGATCCATGGCATGAAGAGCTCGATCGAGGTGACCCCATAGTGTTTAAATCTGGGAAGTTTTGGGGCCTGGGGAGTACGGTAAACACATCCTGGTGCTCTTATAACCACTCATGTGTGCTACGAACTGTGTGACACATTGCATTCTGCTTCTTCTAGATGTCATTGTATCGACGAAAAACAAACTGAATATAGGGGTGGACGTCGTCCCCTACGATAGATACATGCTTGTGTTGATCCATTGTGCCTTTCAGTATGACGAGATCACCCACGGAATGCCACAAAAACATTCCCCAAACCATAACGCTGCTTTCTGTGGCCTAGGCCCCTTTACTTCCAAACATTTTACGCCATACATGCCAACGACCATCTCTCTGATGGAGCATAAAGCAAGATTCATCTTAAAATGACGAACTGTCACCACGTCCAATTGCGATACTGATGTACAAATTCTAGCCTTCTTCGCCCATACAGTGAAGTCATCATGTGTTCATGAACCTAGCATCTGCTGTGGAGGTCCATCCAAAGCAATGGTCGCTGAGCAGTCATTCAGGAGACACTGTTGGTGGCCCCTTGGTTCATCTGGGTGGTCAGTATCTCAGCAGTTGCACGTTTATTCCCCCGTACACATCTCCACAGTCATTGTTCACCTGTCTCATTTATGGCCCATGGTGCACTGCAGTAATAGGGCAAAGTGAGTTCTGGCACACTTTCAATATCAAATTGATATCAAATTAATTATGCAAATTAATTAATTGATCAATCAATTACTCCCACCCCCTAATGACATTATGGGTTTTCCCCAGTTGCCATGTGGGTCCCTTCCGCCACCACCCCTATCCGCTCCATCCACCACCCCCCAGCCCACATCTCGTGGTCGTGCGGTAGCGTTCTCGCTTCCCACGCCCGGGTTCCCGGGTTCGATTCCCGGCGGGGTCAGGGATTTTCTCTGCCTCGTGATGGCTGGGTGTTGTGTTCTGTCCTTAAGTTAGTTAGGTTTAAGTAGTTCTAAGTTCTAGGGGACTGATGACCATAGATGTTAAGTCCCATAGTGCTCAGAGCCCCCCCACCACCCCCCACCCCTGGAAATGGCGGGAAACTCGCTCAGCCTGTGGTGAGCTGCTGGACCTCTGATAGGCTATAAATAAAAGGCAAGTTCACAGGAAACAATTATTTTATTACCAAAAGTTTTGTACGCTTATGATTATTTTTCATCATAATCACCGAAAAGATTGAGACGTTTGTCGGACCTGTGGACAAGCTTTGCAATACCCTCTTCAAAAAATGCTGCAGCCAATGATTTCAAATGAGCATTGGTGTTGTCTTGAAGTTCTTCGTTGGTTTGAAAGTGCTGTCCTCCTAACCACGTCTTCAGTTCAGGGGAAAGGTGAAAGTCACTGGGTGCCAGGTCAGGGCTGTATGGCGGATGATCGGAAATGTCCCACTGCATTGTTCAAGGAGCTGTTGGGTTGTGCCAGCAGTGTGTGGACGAGTGTTGTCATGCATCAGCACAATTCCTGAAGTCAGCATTCCTCTTCGTTTGTTTTGAAAGCTCTCTGCAAATGTTGTAAAGTTTCACAATAAGCAGCTGCATTGCTAGTGGTTCCAGGCTGCATAAACTTTACAAGCAACACACCTTTTTGGTCCTAAAACATGGTAGCCATAACCTTTCTGTTGTTGGATGTTTGCTTGAAATTTTTTTGGTTTGTTTGGTGAATTTGGATGCATCCATTGTTGTGATTGTCATTTTGTTTCCGGTATGTCGTACTCGATCTGAGTTTCATCTCCAGTAGCAATTGATTTCAAAAATTCTCTCCTTCATCGTGATAATGGTCAAGGAAATACAAAGCTGAAGCCATTCGGTGACTTTTGTGTGCGTCCGTCAACCGAGCACAAAGTCTTTTGTAGCCTAAATGTACAGTAACGATAGAGTATATGACAGATCTTGAAACTTCTGGAATTTCCACAGACAAAGCAGTGAACCTAGGATTTTCTCTAACCATTCTGTCAACTTGCTCAACGAGGTCGGCTGTAATGACAGACTTGCGTCTTTGGCCCCCTTCATCATGCAGGCCATTTCAGCCATCTTTAAACTTTCGGCACCATTCACGCACAACACCATCATTCATGAAGTTATCACCATACACTCGCCTCATTCTCCTATGAGTTTCTGCGGCACTATTCTCTTCTGCTTGCAGAAACCGAATTACACTTCGTAATTCAGACTTGGCGGGAGCAACAACGACGGCAGCCATGTTTACGTGGCTGTAATGCAACTCAGGCAGGTGCCTTGACGTCGGAAATGGCGGAGTGTGTAGTGCGAGAGTTGTGCAGTAGCCTACAGCGCGTGTCCACTTTCTGCCGCTCGCATAGCTTCTATACTAAGGGATCGGAGGTTGAAAAAAAAAATAAAACGGCCCACGTAGTATTTATTTAAACACTTCCACCCTGTTTATTTATTTATATTTTTATTTAAAAAATTAGAAATGCCATCACCAGAGGATGTCCCACTCCTCGCAGCATTCTCGGAATGCTATACAACAATTCAAACAAATAACATTAATAGTTTTATTCCAATAAGGAAGATTTGACAATACTTAACTTGAATGTACTACATGTTGTCATAAGCGATGGGCGACAGACAATATAATTCAGAGTCCTTGACTACATGCAATGTTCCTGCAAGTTTTACACACAGTTTGTGGATCACTAATAACTGTTCTCATAGCACTCTCTCCTAGACCGTGCTAATACTCTGCAAATACTGCCCACTAATGTCCGCTCGAGGCTGGCATGAGCGGCGCTCATATTCACTTCTTGCAGAGGTTGCTCCTGTCATGGGACGGTCCTTGTCAGCGGGCTACTGACTGATGTCGCCTCACCACCTTCTCTGGTCTTGCGTTCATCCTCTTCGTTCTGGCGCTTGTGGTTACGCCAGAACATTAACAATTTAAGACATTGGAATAACCTTTAAGCAATTTGCAAGTGAAAAGGCAGCACGGAATATATTTATTATTTCAGCTTGTGGGTGAAAGGGCGCTCATGTACAGTTTGAGTCTGCGTGCTATTGGTTTCAAGTAGTACTGTGATTTTTTTTTTGTTGCACAATTGTGTGACATCATGAATTTCAAGCTGTATTGTAATCTACAGAAATAAATAAATAAACTGTGTGAAATCCATCCCTGCAAACTGTTTAAATAGTCAAATCATAATACAGCTTGAAACCGATGATGTCACACAACTTGTGCTAAAAACATAAATAATTAAAAAAAGTTCACAGAACCATTCGAAACACGTAGCATGCAGACTCAAAATCTACATAGAGTGCCCCTTCACCTACAAGTTGAAATAAATACCTCTCCTTCAGCTACAAGTCGAAATACATCTAAAGAGACGCCAACACTCAAAAATACATTGCATGAATCAATTAAAGACAATATTCCGGCTGACATGGATGACATGCTCATGCCCTGGACCCAGAGCAAAAAAGGTAATTACTCACTGTGCTTACAATCATGTGATTGTCATATATGATAACTGTATTCTTCTTCTTCTTCTCTCTGGAACGTTTTACTAATTTTTGGATGCGCAGGGTAGCCACGCAGTCTGAGGCGCCTCGTTACGGTCCGTGCAGCGCCCCTCGTCGGAGGTTCGAGTCCTCCCGCGGGCATAGGTGTCTGTGTTGTCCATAGCGTAAGTTATATTAAGTAGTGTATAAGCTTAGGGACTGATGACCTCAGCACTTTGGTCCCATAACACCTTACCACAAATTTCCAAATTTTCTTACTAATTTTCGTTATGCTCTCTCTCTCTTCTACAGAAGTGCCACAGCTGTCTGTGGCTAGGGTACCTTGGGTGGTCAAACCAACGGCTGCGAAGCATGGTCCAACGAGGCATGTGCAGCTGCGCAAGACACCTGTACTCATGGCATGGGAAGCTGCCACAAACGGGGCCACCGCTTAGCCAGCTCTCGGTGCTGTTCCAGCACCACCCATACCCTGGTGTCCCTGAATAAGACATCAGAAGGGCAACGGGCACCCACCCCTCAGGCTAGCAGGTCAGGCCTGCAAGAACAGCAGCAGTAGTAGCATCGAGAACCAGCACCACAGCCAGGCTGCAGTCACTGGCCTGACCCACTAACATCGCCTCCTCCTCCATCATCTCATCCCCACTAGAATCGGCGTCAACAAAAGGTATGTGTGCCTTTGCACATACCCCCCAACACCTCACTGCAACCACCCTGGCCAACACGGTGGACACAACCATCGTCTAGTTATAATGTTAGTAATAGCAATGATCCTGTGGCTAGCAGTAGTTCCCTCTCCCGTCCTTTTAGTGAAGGACATGAGAATAGTAGCACTGTACCCCAGTTAGAATGCGTGGTGACTGAAGATGCCTTTGAGGAGCGAATCTCGTTCACTAGTATCGAGAATCTGGCAGGTTCCTATGAGTGTGCCTTCCTGTCATGGAAGCAGAGCTCCTCGAGGTTTTTAATGATCCATGGTATCCTGGTATCCTGCCATTAAATGCGGTCCAGTACTGTGCACTGAACTGTCACACGCCGCCAAAGTTGCCTCTGGCATTGAAGAGACGAATCTTCATTACCTTTTGGAGGAAATGCCGTGATAATACGGAGCATATCAATCACTGAGTGGTTTCGTCAATTCACCTTGAGAGCTATACCCGACCAGTTTCCTAAGATGGAAGTTAGGGGGCTAGCTAAGACACTCAGTCAAATACTACAGCTGGACATCCATACACATGTATGTGATCCAGCTATATATAGCTACCCAAAGATATAGCTGATAAGTAGGCATGCATTAATGTCCTAAATAAAACCGATCAAGATTGTTTTGCATGGTCAATCCTGACTTGCGAGAGAAGTTACACAAAAAATCCACAGTGCACATTTCAATATGGCATATGCATTGACGTTCGTAAGTGTTATAACTTTGGATCGAGGACATACCTAAATTTGAGGTACAGAATGCCGCAATATCGGTTCATGTTTATGGCCTGGAGACAACACATACATCCATGCCCGAGGCAGGATTCGAACCTGCGACCGTAGCGGTCGCGCGGTTCCAGACTGAAACGCCTAGAACTGCTCGGTCACTCCGGCCGGCCGCAGATCCTAAATTACTTTATATGGATAGAGAAAGCTTCATCTATTGGGTGAAGAACTGCAATCCATATGAAGTAATGAGGTACCATGGTAACAAATTCGACACGTCATCATATGCAGCAGAGAATTCTTATGGTATTGTTCCACAGAACAAGAAGGCCATATGAAAGATGAGGCAAAAGGCGGGTTCAGGCTGTGCATCATATGGCATCGAGAGCTCCCTCTATCAAAGATTATTTGCAGTGTCTTTACAGTGATGTTCGCGGTGCTCCACTGCTGCCACTACGTATGGTATGGCAAACTCGTATTTAATCAAGAGGACATGAGGTGTACACTGCGCAGGAGTCTAAAATCGGCCTGTCTCCTCATGACGATAAAAAAGTTATTTGTGATGACAGGACTGGAACTCTCCCGTACTCACACTATACACTTGTAACGAGAGAAGGGATGGGGGACTCTGAGATGAGTGAGTGAGTGAGAGGGGAGGAATGAGTGAGTGAGTGTGTGTGTGTGTGTGTGTGTGTGTGTGTGTGTGTGTGTGTGTGTGCGTGTGCAGAATAGTACGACCCTTTTATCATAGCGTAAGTAATTGTATGTGTGTGTGTGTGTGTGTGTGTGTGTGTGTGTGTGTGTGTGTGTGTGTGAATGGTGTAAATATTTATTTATGCACACTATATGTGTGTGCTAGAAAAAAATTTAAAAATGTAGAAAGTATAAAATGAAATATTTCAGTATCTCTATTGCTAACCATCTAAATATTTACTTATTTGGACACATCGTGAGTACTGTGTACATGTGTAAATATGTCTATGTCCCAAAAGCGTCATGTAAATTGAATAGTTTTTAAGTTTCACCTTCTGCTAGGATCAAGTCCGATTAATGTTTAGATGTAGATGTATACGGACCCATCCATTTAAATGTAAATTATTATGCCTGTTTGGGGTGGTCGTGTAGATTCATCCACTTATCGTAAACTATTTCATCTTTGAGAGGAATTTCCTTAGTATTAGTGCAAGAAAAAAATAACTTTTCATTAGTTATAACCCTTTGTATCTGTGATGTGATCCAAAATATTTCAAACAGACCACTTTGAATCTGTAATGTGAGTCAAAATATTTCAAACAGTGTTACTGTAAATCTGTGATTTGAGTGAAAATATTTCAATCAGTGATACTTTGAATTGTGATATGTACTACTGTGTCTGCAAAATATTTCAAACCACTGTGATAGAACTAAAAATCTGCCTTAAAATATTTCAAACATAACTACTTTGAATCTGTGATGTGAATCAAAACACAGCCCTACTTTGAATCTATGATCTGAATATGCCTGTAAAATATTTCAAACAACTGTAATGTGAACCAAAAGAACTCTGTAAAATATTTCGCATAACATACAGATACTTCTGAATAAAAATGAATTCGTCACCATACGTCTATGTTATTATTTCACAAATCTGTACCCTCACAAATGCATATAAAGGCTATGCAAGACGCACAAGGTATTATTCGAAACATGAGGGAGTGACATTTGAGATGGAGAAAAACAAAATACATGAAATGGTGACATTGGACTTTACCTAGCATGCTGCCCATATTTCTTTATGGGAGCAGATATCACTTGACCGTGTCCATTTCCAATTATGTATAGTAAACATGTCTAAAATTATGTTATGAATGAATGCTTGAGGAAAATCACAAACGCAGGATACGGACTAAACTACGTGGATCAGGGTAAAAAATAAAAAAAAAAGCCCCAGACATATTATGAGGTAAAAATTCATTTATTTCTCATTCAACTTAAAAGTAATTTTACATTTTCATAAGCAGACACAGCAACTCTATTTTCTTACTCCTTCTTCTTCAGTCGATGGAGAGCAGGACACCCGTAGAATTCCAGGTATTAAATAGCAGCAAACTTGAAGATCCAACACATCCGTAAGATCTTCTCCTTCACCTTCACGTAGATGACGGTATCAGTGTGGTCGAATAATCGAAGCGACGTCACCATATCTTTATAGGGTATACCAGGATCGTCCCAGTGAATTCCACCGTAGAAATGTGTTAACCACTTTGCACTCCTCCATGTTTTAGCCTACTTCACCTTCTTGAAAGACCTTGGTGATGCAATGTTTGCTGAGAATGTCTGTATTATACACTCCTGGAAATTGAAATAAGAACACCGTGAATTCATTGTCCCAGGAAGGGGAAACTTTATTGACACATTCCTGGGGTCAGATACATCACATGATCACACTGACAGAACCACAGGCACATAGACACAGGCAACAGAGCATGCACAATGTCGGCACTAGTACAGTGTATATCCACCTTTCGCAGCAATGCAGGCTGCTATTCTCCCATGGAGACGATCGTAGAGATGCTGGATGTAGTCCTGTGGAACGGCTTGCCATGCTATTTCCACCTGGCGCCTCAGTTGGACCAGCGTTCGTGCTGGACGTGCAGACCGCGTGAGACGACGCTTCATCCAGTCCCAAACATGCTCAATGGGGGACAGATCCGGAGATCTTGCTGGCCAGGGTAGTTGACTTACACCTTCTAGAGCACGTTGGGTGGCACGGGATACATGCGGACGTGCATTGTCCTGTTGGAACAGCAAGTTCCCTTGCCGGTCTAGGAATGGTAGAACGATGGGTTCGATGACGGTTTGGATGTACCGTGCACTATTCAGTGTCCCCTCGACGATCACCAGTGGTGTACGGCCAGTGTAGGAGATCGCTCCCCACACCATGATGCCGGGTGTTGGCCCTGTGTGCCTCGGTCGTATGCAGTCCTGATTGTGGCGCTCACCTGCACGGCGCCAAACACGCATACGACCATCATTGGCACCAAGGCAGAAGCGACTCTCATCGCTGAAGACGACACGTCTCCATTCGTCCCTCCATTCACGCCTGTCGCGACACCACTGGAGGCGGGCTGTACGATGTTGGGGCGTGAGCGGAAGACGGCCTAACGGTGTGCGGGACCGTAGCCCAGCTTCATGGAGACGGTTGCGAATGGTCCTCGCCGATACCCCAGGAGCAACAGTGTCCCTAATTTGCTGGGAAGTGGCGGTGCGGTCCCCTACGGCACTGCGTAGGATCCTACGGTCTTGGCGTGCATCCGTGCGTCGCTGCGATCCGGTCCCAGGTCGACGGGCACGTGCACCTTCCGCTGACCACTGGCGACAACATCGATGTACTGTGGAGACCTCACGCCCCACGTGTTGAGCAATTCGGCGGTACGTCCACCCGGCCTCCCGCATGCCCACTATACGCCCTCGCTCAAAGTCCGTCAACTGCACATACGGTTCACGTCCACGCTGTCGCGGCATGCTACCAGTGTTAAAGACTGCGATGGAGCTCCGTATGCCACGGCAAACTGGCTGACACTGACGGCGGCGGTGCACAAATGCTGCGCAGTTAGCGCCATTCGACGGCCAACACCGCGGTCCCTGGTGTGCCCGTTGTGCCGTGCGTATGATCATTGCTTGTACAGCGCTCTCGCAGTGTCCGGAGCAAGTATGGTGGGTCTGACACACCGGTGTCAATGTGTTCTTTTTTCCATTTCCAGGAGTGTATTTGCATCTTCTGTGTGTGCTACGAATGCAACATATTTAAATATGAACTGGCTACGCTCGTCATCATAGAAAACCTGAGTGTCTGAAATGATGTTCCCACCTTGAGATGCCATTTTGGAATGCTGGGGGTACGGCGAGGGCACCTGTTCATTCATACAGCTCGTTGCGCAACACTGGTGAGCAGGCAGCAGTTGATCACACGGTCGTGTAGAACTAGAGCATACGCTGCAGGGAGCTCCACAAAATTTGCCGAAGATTCAGATTCAGTTCACATATCTATAAGTCCAGGTTTAATAATCGCGAACTGCTGTGAGCAGTCTGTTACGATGATTGGCGCCAGCTCCTTAAATTTCGGTGGACTGCATAGACATCCTTCCTCTTCATAGCATGAAGCATGGAACTGCGCATACGAGTCATATGCTAAGCTGCAGGTGTAAATTATCATGAAGACTGAGAGTTTAGGCAGACTCTAGCATTAGTTAACTTGCAATTATCAAATTTAGTGAAATCATTTGCCATATTCCCTCTTCTGTTAATCTGAAAGCAAGTTGAATGGAGGTTTTAATAGATCACGTTTGTATGCTTGCAGCAGGTAGCACTGGGTACTCGAAAAACTCACATGAACGCAAAGATAATGGTAGACATACACTGGCATTAAGAACTTTTAAAGTCTTCAAATTCTGCTCAGCCAATACTGTGATGTGTGGCATTTTCCGTATTATTTTATTGCTGATGATCTCGTTCTGTTGTTGAGCTCCTTGAATGTTTGAGTAGCTATCCATTGCACTCTGCACCAGAATAAGTGCATATTTAGCATTTAGAACAATTAACTGCATGTCCATAATGTTTCCCATAATCAGTTTTAAAGATACATATACAGTAAATCGCATGTACTATTCCACTGTTCTATCCATTGGCTCATAAATCGTTTAAAGCCGGGTTAGAAGCACAGACATATTTTTAAGAGCTGATGTTATGCCTTTACTGTGTGTATGGTCAATCACGACCCTGTTAAGTTCATATCGTATCTTATGAAACAGTAACGCTAAAGCATTACATGTAGGGTTCGATGCCACTATAGCAGTACCATCCCATTTCGTAATTGATCCATTAAGATTATGAAATTCCTGCGTGGGATGGTTAAAGCATTTTAGTGTTGGATGACAATCCTAATTTCACCGTTCTTGTTAAATGTGGTTAATGCATAAGGTTTATGCAAAAGTATCGCTGGCAGTAATCCCGTCATATTCCACCAGACTAGTTACATCAAATGATGTCATTGCGCGGCTTCAGGCTAACTGATTTAAGAAACTCATAGTCTGCACATGTTCTCACCTTGCTGTTCTGTTGTGAAGTGCCATTCTGTGCATTATGCACTTTGGTTTTATACCTTACACCCATCATGTCTTCGTTGACAACACAGGGACGCTGCGAACCCTGACTGGTTGAAGCTCGCCGCCAATGGTTGGTCCAACAAGTTATAGGTCGTTGCTTCTGACTCCAATTGGTCCCGGCTGGTTGAAGACCACCGCCACTTCTGGGTCTTCGAACGTTCAAGGTCACTGCTGGTTCCACTTTAGACGTAGCCGTACAATGATTTCCTCGCCACGAAAGTCGGCAAGTTGATTATCCTCGTCCACAATATGCAGCTCTAGATAATCCAGTGCCTGAACTGTTACTGGAAGGTAAATAGCGTTGGTACGATTCTCAGTGATCTTATACCCTGTTCCCTCTCATGGGAAGAATCCATAAATTGCCCGAATCAATCTGTTGTTGATATAAGAGTTTGTTCCGAAGTTACACTCGACATGTTGTAAGTAGGCTGTTTATGTTTTCTTATTGGCAACGTTACGTAGCGCTCTATATGAAAATCACTGGCTGTGTTGTGTGCAGCCTGTGGCTAGTTTGCATTGTTGTCTGCCATTGTAGTGTTGGGCAGCGGCAGCTGGATGTGAACAGCGCGTAGCGTTGCGCAGTTGGAGGTGAGCCGCCAGCAGTGGTGGATGTGGGGAGAGAGATGGCGGAGTTTTGTAATTTGTCATGAACTGCTATATATACACTCCTGGAAATTGAAATAAGAACACCGTGAATTCATTGTCCCAGGAAGGGGAAACTTTATTGACACATTCCTGGGGTCAGATACATCACATGATCACACTGACAGAACCACAGGCACATAGACACAGGCAACAGAGCATGCACAATGTCGGCACTAGTACAGTGTATATCCACCTTTCGCAGCAATGCAGGCTGCTATTCTCCCATGGAGACGATCGTAGAGATGCTGGATGTAGTCCTGTGGAACGGCTTGCCATGCTATTTCCACCTGGCGCCTCAGTTGGACCAGCGTTCGTGCTGGACGTGCAGACCGCGTGAGACGACGCTTCATCCAGTCCCAAACATGCTCAATGGGGGACAGATCCGGAGATCTTGCTGGCCAGGGTAGTTGACTTACACCTTCTAGACCACGTTGGGTGGCACAGGATACATGCGGACGTGCATTGTCCTGTTGGAACAGCAAGTTCCCTTGCCGGTCTAGGAATGGTAGAACGATGGGTTCGATGACGGTTTGGATGTACCGTGCACTATTCAGTGTCCCCTAGACGATCACCAGTGGTGTACGGCCAGTGTAGGAGATCGCTCCCCACACCATGATGCCGGGTGTTGGCCCTGTGTGCCTCGGTCGTATGCAGTCCTGATTGTGGCGCTCACCTGCACGGCGCCAAACACGCATACGACCATCATTGGCACCAAGGCAGAAGCGACTCTCATCGCTGAAGACGACACGTCTCCATTCGTCCCTCCATTCACGCCTGTCGCGACACCACTGGAGGCGGGCTGTACGATGTTGGGGCGTGAGCGGAAGACGGCCTAACGGTGTGCGGGACCGTAGCCCAGCTTCATGGAGACGGTTGCGAATGGTCCTCGCCGATACCCCAGGAGCAGCAGTGTCCCTAATTTGCTGGGAAGTGGCGGTGCGGTCCCCTACGGCACTGCGTAGGATCCTACGGTCTTGGCGTGCATCCGTGCGTCGCTGCGGTCCGGTCCCAGGTCGACGGGCACGTGCACCTTCCGCCGACCACTGGCGACAACATCGATGTACCGTGGAGACCTCACGCCCCACGTGTTGAGCAATTCGGCGGTACGTCCACCCGGCCTCCCGCATGCCCACTATACGCCCTCGCTCAAAGTCCGTCAACTGCACATACGGTTCACGTCCACGCTGTCGCGGCATGCTACCAGTGTTAAAGACTGCGATGGAGCTCCGTATGCCACGGCAAACTGGCTGACACTGACGGCGGCGGTGCACAAATGCTGCGCAGCTAGCGCCATTCGACGGCCAACACCGCGGTTCCTGGTGTGTCCGCTGTGCCGTGCGTGTGATCATTGCTTGTACAGCCCTCTCGCAGTGTCCGGAGCAAGTATGGTGGGTCTGACACACCGGTGTCAATGTGTTCTTTTTTCCATTTCCAGGAGTGTATTATGACTATTAAGGTATATACATTGTTTGTTCTCTATTAATATCTTTCATTTGCTAACTATCCCTATCAGTAGTTAGTGCCTTCCGTAGTTTCAATCTTTTATTTAGCTGGCAGTAGTGGCGCTCGCTGTATTGCAGTAGTTCGAGTAACGAAGATTTTTGTGAGGTAAGTGATTTGTGAAGGGTATAGGTTAATGTTAGTCAGGGCCATGCTTTTGTAGGGATTTTTGAAAGTCAGATTGCGTTGCGCTAAATAATATTGTGTGTCAGTTTAAGCATAGTCGTGTATAAATTGTTCTAAGGGGACGTTTCATATGTCGACCCTTAGCCTAGGATACCTCACTGGAATCTTCTGATTTTTTCTTGTAGTTTGTGTAATTAGTGTAGATTTTGTTTATTGCTAGCGCGTAATTGTAGAGAGAATCTCCTTTGTAGTTGCAGTCTTTCATTGTTGTACAGTAAAACAGTTGTGGCATGCATGTAGATTTGCACCAAGTATTTCGCAGCTGCAATTAACTAGATATTATTTTCCGTACTATGTTAATGTGTTCTCTTATTTTTGCTCTTCAAAGTGTGTTTTTCTGTGTTATCGTGTGAAATATTGTCACAATAATGGCTTGTGGAAAACGTAACACTAGGCTTCAAAGTAAACTGAGAAATAATAGTGACGACGAGCGTAGCTTATCAGCACCACTGGGTAGTGAATTAACAGACATTCGAAGTAGTAATTTGGTAATTGTGCATAGGGAGATGGAGCGGGCGGCAAATAATGGTGTAGACAGTCAAACAGGTAGTGAACAGGGAAGCATTATCGATCGATCGGTCGGCAACAGCTCGCCTCAGGAATCCGAAATGATAGGACACAATTTTGCAAATACTGTAGATTCAGGTTTTGCGTCCTCACCGTTTTCTCAAATGAGTCAAGACACATTTTCTGCTTGTCAAAATGTGAATGTTGCCGGTGAAAATGCACTGCCAAAAAGCATAGAGAAACAGATTCCAGACACTAACACATTATTATTGCAATTAATGCAACAAATGGAACAAAATCAGAGACAAATGGGACAGAATCTTCTAAAGTTAGACACAATGGAACAAAATCTACAAAAGTTAGACACAATGGAACAACACCAGAGACAAACACAGCAACAGTTACACACAATGGAACAAAATCAGATACAAACACAGCAAAAGCTTCAAAAGTTAGACTCATTGGAACAAACTCTCGAACAAACACGTGAAGATTTAACTGCTGAGTTACATAACATTGAATCGAAATGTCAGAAAGTGTGTAATGACGTAAAAACACAAATTTGTGAGCATTTTCAACCTATTTTTTCGCGGCATGAAAATGCATTACAGAATCACGAAGCAGCCATAAAAGAACTGCAAACCATTTTTCATGAAAATCATGAGACCTTGTGGGCTAAAATTGACTCAGTTGCATCTACCGATTCGGTTACGCAACTTGCAAAAACTCAGGAAAACTTAAAGGACACAGTAGATTCGATTTCAACACAAATAGACACTCTG
Organism: Schistocerca cancellata; assembly: GCF_023864275.1. Classification (NCBI taxonomy): domain Eukaryota; kingdom Metazoa; phylum Arthropoda; class Insecta; order Orthoptera; family Acrididae; genus Schistocerca; species Schistocerca cancellata. Next base: position 94,639,118 of record NC_064629.1, on the reverse strand, counting down.
AAGCTTGGTTCAGAAAAATACACTGAAGAAATGTGTTCATTATCAGAGAAAGTAGTTGAACTTTCGGATCAGCTAAATAATTTATCTACGAAGGTAGATGATAATCTGAATGATGCAAAACCGGTAGTCTTTAATGACACAGAAGAGAGTGAACAAATTAGGAAACTGAAACAAAATCTGAATCAAATTGATACGCAACACCAAAGAGAAATCCGGGAAGTACAAGATCAGCTGACACAGGTAATACAAGAATTACATATTTCAGAGGACACTCGCGCTCCAATACGGGAAGAGGGACATAGAAATACGGAACAGCCACAAATTAATAACACAAGGCACTTCGGAAATTATGAAAGAAATTGGCAAGGTACACCGAATTTTGAGATGGAACCGCCGAAACGACGTAACAATGACCGACATGCGACTCGCCGACATGATGATTTTGATTATAAGCTGTTCATTACTACACGTAAATTCAAAACGTTTAAGAACTCTGCCAACGACATTCATCCACAAGCGTGGCTCCATCAATTCTCTCATTGTTTTCCTCCCAACTGGTCATTGGAGCACAGATTAGAATTTATGTGTGGCTACTTGGAGAATGAACCAGCTGTAAGAATGCGATCGGTCATTCACGATTGTCACAGTGAAGGAGAATTTTATCATGCCTTCCTCTCAGCGTATTGGTCTCAAGCTACACAAGACCGAGTAAAACATAGCATCATAATGATGAAACGTTTCGAACAATCTGAATTTTCCAGTCTTATGAAATATTTTGAAGACATGTTGCACAAGAATCAGTACCTGTCAAACACATACAGCCCCTCAGAACTCATCCGCATTTGCTTAATCAAACTGCCTGAACATTTACGGCATATTATTTTGGCAGGACGTTGCAAAGACGACATTGAAGCTTTTCAGGGACTCTTACAAGAATTAGAAATTGACACAGACAGTCGCGGGATGCGAAAACAGGAAAACAATCACTACAGGTCACATCCGTCACAATTCCGTGATGACAGAAACAATAACTGGCCACGACAAGCCTATTCTTACAACGCAAATCGTTACCAAAACAGACACCACCCATATGACAACCATTGGCAGAGTAATAGTTACAGAGAAAGATCGCATTTCCGTAGTAATGAATATGACAGAGATAACCATAGAAACAGACAATATGGTAATCAGAACTATTATTATCAAGGGAGACAGAATAATTTCAGACGCAACAGTTCAGCGTGCAGTTACGATTCAGGCAGAAATTCTCCACCACGTGACCGACACGAAAGAAACTGTGTAAACTATCGACAAAACGACAGACCTGAATTCCATCAGAACTGGCGCGCTTTAAACAGAGCTGGGCCCTCTTGGCAAGGCGAATTTGTGGAAGTTAGGCCTCCTAATCCCAGTAACGACGCGCGGCAACAAAGAGACAGACAATGACTCGCACCGCAGGCATACACGTGCGCCGGCTGGCTCCGAGAAAAATAACAATATATCTGGTACTGCTAATGAGATTCTAATGCAACATTTTGGTTTACTTGAAAATACATTCTGAATTAAAGTACTTTCTGAGAGATACCAGATGACACAGTGGTTAGTTTATGTGACAGCTACACGATTATATCACGACGTTACCAATGAGTGACAATTTACAATGTTGCTTTTGCGGTGTATCTGTTTTATATCGGCACAGTTTTTTCTGAATCCTTCTGGAAAGCAAAACATGTTTTAGTAGTAACTTTTGTGGTATAGCTACAATGAGACAGCCTTTTCCGTAGCACAACAATACGTTACAGCACAGTAATTTCTTCATCACAACAATAAGCGTAATAACTAAGAAATCTATACGCAAAGCATTTCACTTTTGTTTATCATAAGGTAAGTACATTGGCTTCTGCTGAACTTAGCTTTCGGAGGACAATAACTACGACACTTCCACAGAGATTATCTTACAACAAGATGCACATTTAGCGCTACAGGACACGCATTTCAGTGATTAATTTTGTACTTAAAACATTTATTTTTCAAGATTTTTCGAATTACAAAGAAAGTTTTCCGTGATACATTTCATTCCATTGCTGTAATCTGTACCACCTGAGGGTATAATTACATTAATCCTCAGGGGGGTACAGGCTTACTTTGTGTACCATGTGTTTGGCAAGCACAAGGAACCCTAGCTAATATGGTATTTGCTTATACAACTTTACACATCGGTACCATATTTCTCTAAAACATAAATTACACAGCTATCTGATCATTTAACTGAGAGATAAACATGTTTTTTACTACGTCAGTGACACATGTTTACGCAATTAAACAGTTGGATAACTTCACACTTATGAAATTGTATTCTGTCTGTACTTTGTGAACTGTTCATATTTTTTCTGACCCATTGTGATACTATGAGAGATTTGAATGATGTATTTGGTATGAGATCATGATTTTTAAAGTACGTTTGAGGCAGATGACACTATTGAAATGAGCAGAGAATATTTTTTATGATTTGAAATTATTGCAGAAAGCTACGACTTTTTTGAGATTTGACTGAGATGTTATGATGTTATTTTGATGACGACAATGTGTATTATGCTGTTGAGGTATGTTTATGTCAATAAGATGATGCTACCATATATGAGGAATGTGATTACGTGTTTATATGTATATGAATAATGAATAGAAGTTAGGGACTCTTGACTTGTGAAAAAGGATGTTGGAAACCATGAATCGTACTTTAAGAGTTATGAAATGTGTGTAAATGCGTGAATGTATCACAATGCTGGCGAAAATTTTTTGGACACTGTTATATTCATAAGATTTTGTTTCTACACATTTGCAACGCAAATTCTTGACCTGTGAAATATTTTTATATGAGACTGTCACTGTAGCGGAAACTGCTGTCGTAAATATTTCCGTAAGGAAGTTGAGTGACCACCTGCACGTAATGCGTTTTGGGCACGCAGCTGTGTCAGACGCCGGGAGAACAAGTCATTAGTGAGTGCCTCATCAGAAGCACAGGTAAAAAAAAAAAAAAAAAAAGGAAAGGGGAGGCCATTATCCTTGCCATTGACATTCCTTTAGAGAAAACATTGCAAATGTGACACTCTCATTACTTGGAAGGATACTTACATCTGCATACCTGATTATGACAAGCGTCTTTCTACGAGAGTTGAGAGAATTTCTACTAACTTATGAAATGTCACATGACTATTGAATGATATTTTTATGCTTTGCTTTTCGTAGTTGCTTATTTCATTTAATATCTGGTTTCCAGCTGTGTTGCAGCATTGCTTTTATAAAATAAAATGCATTTGCTAATGTGATCACTTTCTGTCAACAGATCTATTAAATAATAATTTTGTAATCCACATTCTTTAAAAAAGGAGCACTTGGAAAGGAAAGAACAATAAGAAGGGACTAGTAACAGTAACTGGACACATAATATTCTTTTCAAGTACATGGTAATATTTCTTTTTACAATAAGTTGTTGTGGTGCACCACTTTAATTACATAGACATTAAGATGTGAATAGACATTTCCCTTATCTGCATTGTTGTCTTTAGTGTAATATTTTTTTTGCTTGAGCTATGTCATGTTTAGGTATAAGTTGCTGCTGCTGTTTGCCAGGCATAGTGCTACTAAATATCACTTTGTATTACTCTGTTAAGCTAGTTTTACTACTGATTTATTTTATTGTTGCTGCACATTGGCTCATATTAGTTGTAATGTTGCATTGCTTGGTAATTTAGATTTAATGTAGCTTGCTTTGAAATTTTCCATTTTTTTTTTTTTTTGCATTGCTGTTTGTGTTAATTTGTTATGTGCTGCTGCATTGCCTCATCCCTTAGTTTAGCATCTGAGCTCAGTAGATTTAAGTTAGCTTAAGAGGAGTAGATTATATAAGAAACTAACTATGATGACTTGGAAGAAATGTATTGAGAAGCTATATGAAAATGGTTTGGGCAAAAAAAAAGGATACTGTACAGTGGAGTAAAACTATTTTTGACAGAGGATGTGAGCAGAATACAGAAGGTAGGCTTAGATAGAACTTTTGGGAATAATGATGAATGAAGGGAGATCTCCGAGAAGTAAAGAAATTTTTGTTTGCAAAATACTGCAGTAAAACAAACCCTGTCCTTTCCTTGTGTTATCCCACTATGTGTTTGTGTACCCTTGTGTATTTATGTTCTTCCTGTCTTTATGTGTTTAGCTGATGAGAGCTATGTTGTAGAATTTTTCTAATACTACGTTATTTACTTTGTAAAGTTGTTTAGACATTATTTATTCTGTTTTGTTTTAATGTTCATGTGTGAAGTTGATGTTTCGCAAGTTATTCTGCTCTTTTATGTCTGTACTCATGTCATAATTCCTGTAACACTGATGTATATGTTTATTTCTATTCTGTTGTAAAGCCTGTACTACAAATGTTATCTGTATTGTTATGTTTTAATGATGTATTTTGTACCTTTGTAATTGTATTCTCATGTTATAATATTGTAATTGACACCAGTTAATCAAATTAAGTAACTTGTAAGCATTCATTTCACTGCACACATTTCTGTTGGTCACAGTAATGCACAAAATGTGAGAAGTTGTGACTGTTAGTGTTTGCACGTGTGTTAATAATTCAGCAAGGGACTGGATAACAGCATTGCTGGTTCTAAGGACAATTCCAAAAACTTTGTGAGTGCACAAGTGGTGGTTATGGACTTGCTCTATTATCCGCAAGACTCTTCAATGGTGATTGTGCACCTGCACAGTTGCAACAGATGGCTGCTGGCCGTCTCTACAAGGACTACAGTGGGTCTGCATCTTTGATGGCCCACCAATACCATTATTTCTACAAGGAGTACAGTGGGTCTACACCTTTGCTGACTCACCAATACCATTATTTCTACAAGGACTACAGTGGGTCTACACCTTTGCTGACTCACCAGTACCATTATTTCTACAAGGACTGCAGTGGGTCTGCACCTCTGGTGGCCCACCAATACCGTAATCTCTACTGGGACTACAGTGGGTCTGCTCTGTGATGACCTACCTACCAATCCTCTTCAAAACGTCGAATGACTCTGCTGTGGGTTTGCTCTGTTGTGGCCCATTACCTGTCAGCATGTCAAGAGTCAGCACTGTCTTTCAGTTGGAAGGACAACAGTACTTCTTCAAGACTGCATGGAAATCCACTACTTCCGTGTGCATTGTCTTTTACTGCTCAGACTTTGAAAAAAAAAAACCACTGAAATTTTACTGTGATGAACAATCTGGACTGTCTTTATGGACTGTGAGAAAATTTTAGCTTTTGACCAACATTGTATAAATAAGTGTGTGCATTTGATATCTTTGTTATTGTAATTATGAAAAAAATTTTCAAATCATTATGGGCCACTGCCCAAAAATATTTTGTAAAATTTTTTGTGGGGAGCATGGGGGCTATGTAAGTAGGCTGTTTATGTTTTCTTATTGGCAACGTTACGTAGCGCTCTGTATGAAAATCACTGGCTGTGCTGTGTGCAGCCTGTGGCTAGTTTGCATTGTTGTCTGCCATTGTAGTGTTGGGCAGCGGCAGCGGGATGTGAACAGCGCGTAGCGTTGCGCAGTTGGAGGTGAGCCGCCAGCAGTGGTGGATGTGGGGAGAGAGATGGCGGAGTTTTGTAATTTGTCATGAACTGCTATATATATTATGACTATTAAGGTAAATACATTGTTTGTTCTCTATTAATATCTTTCATTTGCTAACTATCCCTATCAGTAGTTAGTGCCTTCCGTAGTTTGAATCTTTTATTTAGCTGGCAGTAGTGGCGCTCGCTGTATTGCAGTAGTTCGAGTAACGAAGATTTTTGTGAGGTAAGTGATTTGTGAAGGGTATAGGTTAATGTTAGTCAGGGCCATGCTTTTGTAGGGATTTTTGAAAGTCAGATTGCGTTGCGCTAAATAATATTGAGTGTCAGTTTAAGCATAGTAGTGTATAAATTGTTCTAAGGGGACGTTTCAATGTATTGTACAGAATGGAAGTATATCGCCTGAAACGTCGGATCTGTAGAATCTATTAGAATCCTTCTTTAAAACCTGTCCTTTTGTGTTTAACCCAGTAGCCGTCCTATTGATCCTTTTTGCTTAAAGTCGATTGTTGAATTGTTGTTTTTATTTCAGATTTAAATGTATTGATATTTGCACGTAGCATGGTCACTTTCTCACACCGTTTTAAAACTTTATTTAAATCGTCAATATCGTATTCGCCAGGTACTATTTCCACAATTTCTTTTCCACCATTAATTTCCAGATGAAGTTAATTTTTAGCGTCTGCACTATTCAGAATGCTGTTGTAAGTGTCCGGTCCAATCAGCGCAATATTCCACTCCCCATTGCTTAAATCAGTTGGTGAGAAGTAATACTGACGATCGATCTTTTAAAGTCAGAGTAGACGACACTGCATCTGGTGGAAGCTTAAACCATCTCCTTATATACTGTACATGCTTCTTCGTAAACGTTAGGAGGAACATGATGCACAGAAGCCTGCGTAAGTAGGTGTCGAAGTATTGGTAGCGATGAAAATTATAGGACACACGTCTTCTGTCGATGAAGTATCGTTGTAACTATTCTGGCAGCTGCAGGTCTCCAAATGAGTCGAAACAGTAGACGTTATTTGTATTTTTCATAACATACGCCACACAGTGGGCTCCTGTCCCCCCAGCGACATCTGAATTTACAATTTCATGCTCTCCAGATTTCCACATAGTCTTCGGTTATGTATTCCACATAACTACTGAATTTTTTCCTGACAAACTTGAGCAGATCTGTATTTCCAAGTGGTCAGTCCGGTAAGATGGCTAATGGGCTCCTTTTTTATTTATGAAGAGACCTAGTCCTTTCTTGCATGGTTTCAGTTATGGTACCTTCCCTGTGGCTGCTGCTTCCATTATGCAGTTATGTCTTCTTGCTTCCTCTAGCTGCTCCTGGGAGTTCTGTCCGTTCTTCACTGTTCTTGCAATAGCCGCAGCACCACCAGCTAGTGAACCCGTCGCTGAGAGACCTGCGAGGGCAGGAATGAGGAATGGAATATTTCCATCTGACGTCTTAGATATCGGCAGAAGCCTGGGGTCTTTAACCAGTCCTTTATGCTTCAGGACACTTTCAGCTGCATACATCGTGTCAGGATACAGTTTTTTAAACACTCCTTCTTCCTCTTGATAGTTGTCTTTTTCTTCAGTGTACGACGTGCTGAATTCATAGCTTGCTAAAAATTCACACCAAAACCAATTTAATTTTGCCATGCATGGTTTTATCAACTACAAATGCTGCAATGCGCTGTCCTATACCAATATCCTTAATCTCACGTTTTGCCTTGTCTTTATCAACTAAAATTCGATTTGCAGCGTGATATGCTGGGAGATCCTTATGTTTTGCACATGTAATATTGTGTACCAAACATGCCACGTGATGCAGGTTAATCCCCATATCATCAAGAGCCTAACGTTTTTGAAGCTTTGTACCAGCTCCACAGTAATTATACTCCATAATGTGCAATTTGACAGGAAGTTCGTCGAAAATACCACCACTTCCTCTAATGCGTCACCTATCACGTATGTTATGCTACTGTGCTGTTTGTGCTCTGTGCAACCCATTAAACAGCAAACCGTCAGAGTCAATCCAGCTGTTTTGTGCTGCAGGAAAACCAAGCTATTTAACTAATGCTCTATTCTCTTGTTGTCTTATGACAAGCTCTATGAGGAACTTGTGTGGTTCTGAGTTCTTCTGATTTTACTCAGCGTAAAAGCATCCTGAAATATCAGGTCATGATGTGGAACGGCATTTTATAGAAAAATCAGCGCTTGTAATAATAATAATAATAATAATAATAATAATAATAATATGTGTAGCCACTATAGCACAGTCACTCTTACCGACTGAGCCCCATGGCCACTTTGTGAGAGGGTTATGAAGCAAGGAATAACACAGGATTTGCGATATTATATACGTAACTCAAAAATTGTATACTCGATGCAATAAATCTGAAAATTAATTTGGTATTTTCCTCATCTTCACTCCTGTACAGAAATTACCAAATAACGGTTTCGTTTATGTGTGGAATTCAGCTTGAATTTCTCTAAAACTTATTGGTTGCCCCTTAGTTTCTTTTGGCACTGCATTGATACACAGGTGTAAATCGTCAGTATGCATACTGTTCACTCAGCGAAAGTCTACACTTTTAACACAATACAGCCATCTGTTCAGTCTTTCTAGCACACACGATAATGCCACCACTTGACCAAATATGTCTGTAACAATGGAGTGTCCGGGATACATGATTGTGTTCCCTGATTTCACATGGAGTGCTGTGTCATCATACACTGTTGTAACTGAGAAATTTAGAGCACCACAGTTAATGTCTGGTGGCGTACGAGGTTGATAATATTCGGTGGTCATCTGCTGATTGATGTAGGCTTCATCACTCTTCAATTCATACCATTCACGCTCAGTAAACTGCACTTTAACATTTTTAGCTATATTTTCTATTTATAACAACACACACCAGTCATTGACTTCTACAGCTGCTAGTATACCGATATTTTAATGTTTTGAATCTGTAGATGTAAAATTGTATGTTGGAGCGAAAAACATCAGACCACTAGTTGGAACTGCTAGCTTCTCATCTTCAATATCTACACCTTGTTCTTTTTGCAGTGGCATCGGAAGTTACTGGGATGGCTTGTATGTTGGCAGCCAGCACTGATCTGTACCATGTAGGTTAAGACAACCTGCACACTTATGTGAGTCAGGGGCAGGCAGGATGTATTCATCACTGAGTGGTATAGACAACAGCACATCATGATCCTCTTCCAGCGTGCTGACCAGGTGTGTAACAGGATCCCACGGTGCCAATACTGATGCTTCACCAGAAATGTTGGCTGTCACTGCAGGCCCCGACAAGTTGGTGGTCTGCTGCTGATCTGGACACATTGGAGGTCACTGCTGAACAAAGAAGAAGAAGCAATAAACATCCACACAGACAAAGAAAATGGAGCTGAACAAGGGGAAAAAATGGATTTTCAGTAAAGCTTATATATATAACTTCTACAGAATAGTAAGGACTGTAAAAGTAATTGCATATATATATACTGGTACACCTGCCAAAGAAACTGGTACACCTGCCTAATGCGTGTCACCTGTCAGAGTCGTATCTAGACATATCAGAAGTCCCATATCACTCCAACTGCACACGCCCCACATCATCACAGAGCCTCCACCTGCTTGAACAGTCCCCTGCTGACAAGCAGGATCCATGGATTCATGAGATTGTCTCCATGCCCATACACGTCCATCCACTTGATACAATTTGAAACGAGACTCGTCCTACCAGGCAACATGTTTCCAGTCATCAACAGTCCAATGTCAGTGTTGACAGACTCAGGCGAGCTTTGTGTCGTGCACAAGGGTACACGAGTGGGCCTTTGACTCCAAAAGCCCATATCGATGATGTTTCGTTGAATGGTTCGCACACTGACACTTGTTGATGGCCCATCATTGAAAACTGCAGCAATTTGAGGAGATTCCATGTTTTATCCGAATCCTGATATTCACTGTACACTCGTGAAATGGTCGTATGGGAAAATCCCCACTTCATCACTACCTCGGAGATGATTTGTCCCATTGCTCGGGCACCGACTATAACTCCACATTGAAACTCACTTAAATCTTGATAACCCGCCATTGTAGCAGCAGTAGCCGATCTAACACCTGTGCCAGACACTTGTCTTATACAGGGTTATTACAGATGATTGAATCGATTTCACAGCTCTACAATAACTTTATTATTTGAGATATTTTCACAATGCTTTGCACACACATACAAAAACTCAAAAAGTTTTTTTAGGCATTCACAAATGTTCGATATGTGCCCCTTTAGTGATTCGGCAGACATCAAGCCGATAATCAAGTTCCTCCCACACTCGGCGCAGCATGTCCCCATCAATGAGTTCGAAAGCATCGTTGATGTGAGCTCGCAGTTCTGGCACGTTTCTTGGTAGAGGAGGTTTAAACACTGAATCTTTCACATAACCCCACAGAAAGAAATCGCATGGGGTTAAGTCGGGAGAGCGTGGAGGCCATGACATGAATTGCTGATCATGATCTCCACCACGACCGATCCATCGGTTTTCCAATCTCCTGTTTAAGAAATGACGAACATCATGATGGAAGTGCGGTGGAGCACCATCCTGTTGAAAGATGAAGTCGGCGCTGTCGGTCTCCAGTTCTGGCATGAGCCAATTTTCCGCGGGCTACGCGTGAAACTTGCCCGCACGCGTTCAACCGTTTCTTCGCTCACTGCAGGCCGACCCGTTGATTTCCCCTTACAGAGGCATCCAGAAGCTTTAAACTGCGCATACCATCGCCGAATGGAGTTAGCAGTTGGTGGATCTTTGTTGAACTTCGTCCTGAAGTGTCGTTGCACTGTTATGACTGACTGATGTGAGTGCATTTCAAGCACGACATACGCTTTCTCGGCTCCTGTCGCCATTTTGTCTCACTGCGCTCTCAAGCGCTCTGACGGCAGAAACCTGAAGTGCGGCTTCAGCCAAACAAAACTTTATGAGTTTTTCTACGTATCTGTAGTGTGTCGTGACCATATGTCAATGAATGGAGCTACGATGAATTTATGAAATCGCTTCAATCATTTGTAATAGCCCTGTATAGGCGCTGCCGACCTCAGTGCCGTATTCCACCTGTTTATATATCTCTGTATTTGAATATGCATGCCTGTACCAGTTTCTCTGCTCTTATATATACATACACACACTTACTTTTACGGTAAGTGTATATATACACAGGCTTACTTTTACAGTTCTTCCTCTTCTGGAGCTGTGGTGTGCAGCATGACCTCGACTGCTGCTGGTGACGCTTCATGGTTCTGCTGACAGAGACTGGCGACGTGCCACGTCTGCCATATATATGCAGCGAGGTGATCACATGACCAAATGTGGTGTTCCTGCTCTCCTACTGGCCCCCAACAATTTTCAGCTACTGCTGGAGGGGGCAAGACCTGTTTCACGAGACCTCTAGTGTTAATTTCTGTGTTCCTCACTCAGTCTGGATTGTTGCTCACATTCGTCTATCAGAGATATTGATGCGGCATTTCAGAAATGGTAGACAGCTCCAACACAAGCAATATTCTCTATGAGTTGTGAAATGCATCTTCACATTATCCCACTGCATCACCATTATTTACTGAAAAGTATTCTTCTTCTTATGCTCATCCCTTATCTTTCCTTTCCAGTCTTTGTGAAGGGAGCTATGCGACGCAGTCCTCAGCTGTGTGCTTACATGTAGTGCACTTTTTAAGATCGTCCCTGATCATCACCAGCATCTCCTCAATTGTACACATGAATGTTTGCGCCTCTCACACTTTGGAAGACTGTCTGGACTTTTCTTGAACAGTCTACAGTTCCAGCACAAACATTTATCAGTATGAGTTGTGAAGTGTAACTTACACCCATACCGCTGCATTTCATAATTTCATGAAACATATTGGTCTTCTTCATATGTTCATCCAGTATCATCGCTTTCCAAGCACAGTGCAGGTAGCTATGGACACACTCCTCATCTTCATGATTACAGCTAATATAGCTGTTAAACTCTTCGTTGTCTGGCAGAGACATCTCATCTATTATACACATTGTACAAAACAATGACTTACGTCCATCCTGTCCAGCAGCTCAACACAGACTGAAGCTCCCTCATAAGTGGAGGAGGAGAGGCGGAGTGGGGGGAGAGGGTAGTGGGGAGTGGGGAGGGCCAACAGTGCCTTCCGGTGGTGGTGTTGTCAGCTGGGTCAGTTGGTCTCCAAACCTCAGGGTGAACACACAAAACTTGAATTCCTGCTGATAAATTTGAATTCCTGCCATTTTTATGGGAGGGGTGGAATGTCATCTAGTGCTGGCATTCCTAATTCCTTAAATAAATAAATAAATAGAGTGAAATTGTTTAAGTAAATGCTGTATTGATCCTCCCAGTCCAGCAGCTAAATACAGACTGAACGAGTTTCCTCCCATTTCTTGGGTTGTGGGGTGGTGGGTGTGGAGGGGGTGATAGTAAGGGGGAGGGGGGAGGGGGAAAGGGTGAGCAAGGGGTGGTGGGAGAAGTGTCCCACATGCTGGCTGGGGAAAGGCCATGACGTCATCTGGGGTTGTGGGTAATTAATTCATCAATTAATTAATTTGCATAATTAGTTTGATATCAGTTTAATATCAAAAGTGCACCAGAACCCACTTCTCCCCACAATTCACCACAGTTGCCTTGGCGTCAGTTTATGATAGTGCCATGCACAGTATACTTAACCATGGCAGCACACTAACAGTTTACGAACTTAGCCATTTTGGAACTGTTTCCACCTTTGGCCTGAAAGCCAATGATTATGTCCTCTCGGACCTTGGATGAATCATTCCATTTCCGCAGTATGGCAATGACTCCCTCTGACATGCTTTGGATACCCTCTATTGCTAGTACTGCCACCTGCCGTCGGTGAGTGGATACTGCATGCTGCCGTCGAACATAGGTGCTGGTCACGTTAACGTGCCTGGACCGTGCGATTCTAGCTGATACTTAGGATACAACATTGGTCATTCACAACGTGGTCGCTGTGTGATCAGCAGTGCTTGCTCGTCTTGTGAAATGGCTGTTGTGTAAAAAAGCGGTGGCACAGAATGATTCTGGAGACAGGCGTGCAGAGTTCCCGTGGAGATGGCGTGTCGGACGCTTAGAGCCCCTGTCATTATGTAATGTACCCCTAGGAAATTCCCGGGGCTGTCAGGAGGGCAGCTTATAGATCGTAGGGTTATTGCGTGCTATTTTCCCGACAAATCGCTTTTCGAATGCTGGATCGTGGAGTGAGATCCGTCAAAGCGGGAATCATAGCCAGCCGCTGCTTATTTCACTGCTACGTCAGTAATGAAAAACGAGCGAATAGAGCTACAAAATAGGGAGTAGCACCATATAAAGAAGCAAATTAAGGTTAGTAAGCAAGTGTAAAGATCCTCTTTGTAAGAGGAATAGTTTATTAACAGTGAAGAAAGGTGTAAATTTCTCTTGGTACTTCCAAAATTAATAACTTCCGAACGACTTATATGACTGAAACAGGCAGAGAGTTGTCTGAGAGCTGCATTGACTTTATCTCCGCCAGATGTTCCCAGGAAGGTGGTTAGGAAGAGAAGACCATGTTTCGAAAGTAGTTCATTCATTGATCTGACTCACCTGAATTCTTTTTGTAAGGTCTTTTGGAGAGTCTTGTGCGCGAGACACTTGTCGAGACTGAAGAGGATCTCCGAGTAAAAAATATTGAGGCTTGTGACATTGGCTGGTCGATGTGGCCGAGCGGTTCTAGGCGCTTCAGTCTGGACCGCTACGGTCGCAGGTTCGAATCCTGCCTCCGGCATGGATGTGTGTGATGTCCTTAGGTTAGTTAGCTTTAAGTAGTTCTAAGTTCTAGGATACTGATGACATCAGATGTTAAGTCCCATAGTGCTCAGAGCCATTTTTGTGACATTGTTCGAAGAAAAATGGCTCTGAGCTCTATGGGACTTAACTTCGGAGGTCATCAGTTCCCTAGAACTTAGAACTACTTAAACCTAACTAACCTAAGGACATCACACACATCCATGCCCGAGGCAGGATTCGAACCTGCGACCGTAGCGGTCGCGCGGTTCCAAACTGAAGCGCCTAGAACCGCTCGGCCAGCCCGGCCGGCTGTTCGAAGAAGACTGGAGTTGTACGGAAGGATATGACAGGACTTTATATAGCGATGACGCACTGGTGTAGAAGCAGAACAACTGTTGGGAATGAATCGTCTTACGTAAATTATGCAAGTAAATAAGGTATTATAGAAATGTGTGTAATTCGATTTTGTTATCGTCAGAAGCCCAAGTTTTCTTATTTTCGGTTATAACTTCCGACTCAATCGATTCCGGACCAAAGTTGCTTATTTCAAGTTGATGCATTTGACCTTCTTCACCATTTCAAGTGGTTCAGATGGCTCTGACCACTATGGGACTTAACACCTGAGGTCATCAGTCCCTTAGAACTTAGAACTACGTAAACCTGACTAACCTAAGGTCATCACACACATCCATGCCCGAGGCAGGATTCGAACCTGCGACCGTAGCAGTCGCGCGGTTCCGGACTGAAGCGGCTAGAACCGCTCCGCCACCGCGGCCGGCTTCACCATTTCTTGAGGATTGAATTGCCATCACGAAAACACCCAGTACGCTATGTAATTATGTGTTAAAGTACGTATTAGAAAATACTGATTATTGTGTAATGGGTACTCTAGAATCTCCTCCGTCCGTACACCACTCTAACGTGGAAAAGTGAATAATTACCATCATTAGCAACTGAACTAGACAGAAAGCTGCCACGTTAAAAGGAACACTTCATTTTGTCAAGGAGCTGAGATGTTGTCAGACTTTGTACTGGCCATTGGTGTAACAGTCGAACGCAAGATATGTAACATCATCGCAACATATCGCGGTCGCACCGAGGATGACCGACACGCGCGATACTATGGATCTATGGTCGAGTAAGCACTGGGCTCAACACATATCACGCATTGTTGTGCCAACTGTGTACCGAGATAATCTCCATTAGTGCTAAATCGCCACCATAAGTGCCAATAGCCGCGGGAAAACAAACATTAAAGACAGGGGTCACCATCGACTTTCGTGGGTGTTAAAGACAGATAGAAGAATACGGTGCGGCAAGTAAACCGCTAACGGAATGCTGAACGACAGCAACGGGTGAGCAGCCACACCAGCCAGAAGCATCTCCTCGCTGTGAGATACAGATGCTGCTGTGGTCTCAGCGTGTTAAAAGTCATAAAGATTGGCGTGGACTCACAAGCACTACCATTGGATGCCAGGAGCATAGAAAAACGTAACCTGGACTGATGAGTCGTGGTACATATTAGTACACGTCGATTGAAGGTCGCTATTACATCCAAAGCACGTTAGGCAAAATATCTCAACTGCTAAGAGGGTGTCTTCCACGCAGTTGAAAGAGGTATTCTCCTATGTGACTGCAAGGTTTCTCTGCGTATTCCAATGATACAATCTTCTCAGATGGTCAGCCAAGTGGTGGTGTTATTCTGTCGCAACGTTTCAACGAATTTAGTAGCCATAATCTTCTCCTGAAGATGATGAGCACGAAACTCATTGAACCATTGTGACAAGACGACGCCACCAGTTAGCTGGTCACCCTAGAAGATTTTATCAGAGGTATTCTTTTGAGGCGGACATTTAAACAGCATAAAACAGGACCTCTGACACGTCTGTCATCGACGAACCATACAGGAACGTACTGTCCTATCATGTGCAGACGATTGTTCTTTTACAGCTCCCCGCAAGCGACCTGAACTTACAGAAAGCAAATCCATAACGCCAATGCACATGAATCATGTAGTATTGGTTTGAAGAAAATTCTACTTACGTGAGACCGGTGTCCGAGACTGTAGAGCTGATAGCTAGCTAAGCAGGTATTGGTCGAAGAAAGGGATATGGCGAGGTTTGCTAAAATGAAAATAAACTGTATCGGTTTTGTAGAAAATCTGAACTGACATCAGATGACACGTTATGGCACAGAATATAAGTAGACCGGAAACCGACACACACCCACAAGTATTTGCACATTGAATCTCACCACCGCACAGCGCAGAAGAAACCAATCATCGCCGCGCGGTATGATTCGCCTCACCCCGTCAGAGGTTCGAGTTCTCCCTCGGACATGGGTGGGTAAGTAAGTTGGTTAAGTAGTGAGTAAGTCTAGGGACCGATGACCTCAGCAGTTTGGTCCCATAGGAACTTACCAGAAATTTCCAAAAAATTCCAAACCAATCATCCGCTGGAAGACCACAGGTGTGCAACATGCAACTGATGCACACAGTACTGGGTGCTTGACTAGCATGGGTGCAAGATGCCGCGCTTTTGAGCTCGCCTCGCAGCCGGGTGCCTGGTAACGGTTGGACTGCCAGTAGCCAGGGCACTCCCTTTCATTCAAGTACGTAATGAAATTTAAATTTGAGCAACGGATTTTTATTTGTCAACCCTCGTGCAGGAATAACTGTTTGTGCCTTTGCGAAATAAAAAAAAAAAAAAAAAAAAAAAACGGGGAAAAGTTTACCCATTAGGAAAATCAATAACAAAAAGAGTCCAACTAATTCTCCGTTTATTGGCTAAGTTTTACACTAAAATTTCATTAAAATAAAGACTATAAGGGTTATATTATTCAGCTTACACTCAACATAGATTTCAAACGAGCTCCCACCCTAGCGCGCGAAAATGCTAACTGACTCATGACCTTAACCAGTGCAGTGTGAACTTCTGCACATCATAGAAGAGACCACCTGTAATCCCTCTACTCAGAGAAAAACTTCACTGACTGAACCAAAGATGAATTACCATTCCCCCACTCACTAACTGGCTGGATTTCGATACTGCTCATACATTGCCATAGTAAGAGGGGCACTAAACTACACCGAAAGAGGAGGGATAAGGGTGCTAGCTATTTGTCAGATCACAATTATTTATGTCATTTCTGATACTCACATAAAATCAACTGGTGAAATTAATCTTAGAAGATGGCAGAATTAATATTAAAATAAACGAATCAACCAGAGAACTGGCGGGCACTTTTCATAGGTACAAGTGAAAGAGGTGAGCAGATAACAATGGAACAAGCAAATAATCCTAATAAACATAGGTCCAGAAACCAACAGTGTCCCCAATATGACCTATGCGAAAGTGCTGTAACTTCAGTGTTACAACACTTTTGATGTCTAAGGATACGTTTGGATGATATTCCTTGTGGTGAAAGGATGCAAATGTGGTACATGCACGATGGTGTAATGGCACACTTTTATATGGCTTCTCGGGAATATCTAGACCGAATCTTCGATAACAAGAGTATCGGTCATGATTCACCAATCCCATGGTTTCCCAGGTCGCTCGATTTTTTTGGACTTTTTTGTATGGGGATATCGAAAAGCTTTAGTGTATTTCAGCCTTGCTGATAGTGTTGGTGAAAACGCAATATGGACCTTTGGGGATTCTGTTATATGGTGTTAATGTACTCCATTATAATACGTCGTATCAGAGATGCCATTGGTTTCTGGACTTCTGTTTGTCAAGATTGTTTACTTGTTTCAATGTCCTCTATTCACCCCTTTTATTTTTACCAAAATAGTGAAACACTGTATACTAACGAAAGCTCAAAAGGCTCGAGTCATTGGATATGGCCCCACCTACCAATCAGTAAAGGATCGAATGACAGACAGGACGCAGACAAACAGCATTAAGCCGTGCGCTTCCTTTTGTGAATTATATCACATACCGAACATGAAAACATCTTCGTCTGGTTGCTGTGTAGCCCGTGCTACAAAACGGGCGGCTTTGCTGGTCTGCTGATCCCTGTGCAGAGGCGGGCGCCGAAGAGCGGGCCTCTTGCTGTCAGGTAGATTCAAAAATGGTTCAAATGGCTCTGAGCACCATGGGACTTAACGTCTGAGGTCATCAGTCCCCTAGAACTCAGAACTACTTAAACCTAACTAACCTAAGGACATCACACACATCCATGCCCGAGGCAGGATTCGAGCCTGCGACCGTAGCGGTCGCGCGGTTCCAGACTGAAGCGCCTAGAACCGCTCGGCCACTCCGGCCGGCCTGTCAGGTAGGTTAGACGGCGCCACGGCGTCATCGAGGCGGCCAAGGCAGGCAGATATATGAACAGAGCGTGGCACTTGGGAGATGCCAAGCTAACACGCCTGTCGAGGAGAGCGTGAAAGCCAAGGTGGCCTGGAGACAGGAAGTGATACACTGAAAGCTAAAATAGTCAAAACTGCCTACAGTTGGACTACAAAAAATGTAAGGACAACTCTGAAACAGACAGAAGCCTAAGAACACAACAAAATTATTGCCATATTTGGATGACATCTTTTTAAAGGTTATTAAAGTTTCTATTCTATCTATTTACAGCAAAGTATAACCATTTTTAGACATGTTATTCATACGGGCAACTCACCAACATATACGTCATAACTTCAGTAACATGATGAGCAAGTTTGGTTGTGTGATATACATGAAACTAAATTTGTAAACAAATTACTTATAATATTTAATTTAGTTGTGATGAAAAGGAATGCCGCAAATACACACTATTATTTAGCTTCATAATGTTGTCATTCCATTAGGAACTACGATGTAATAATTTATCTCAACAGATTTGTTGAGTTGCTAGAATTAAGAAATGTGCTTTGGATCAGGTAGTGCAACAACAGCAAATGTAATACTGACATGCACTTGACTAGCTTCCGTGACTCGTCTCAGAACAAATAGAAAATAATATATCAAAAGAATAAAACATAGATATTTAGGTATGGAGCAAGACGCAAATATACATAGGTTCATGGATATGTTTATTAAATATGTATTATGGATATATATCAATGTAAAGTGTATTTTGTAGATCAATCTTCACTTGAGTAGCTGGGCATGTGACCAAGCTCCAGAGTTAGCAATCAGAGAGGGTCTCTTGTGTTAGTTTGTGTGATCTCATTCGGTAGTGTGCTTGGTAAGACTGGGCAGTCATCGACACACGTGTATTAGAGTTGCTCAGGATAATTTAAAAGGTTACTGTTCTGTTATGGCTTAGCGTCTCTCTTTTCTTTTATATTTGTCACTTCCATGCTATGTCATGTGAGATCGTTAGTGAATATAGCCTATTAGATTACATTAGAATGCTGAAGGGAATTTGGAAATTATTACTTCACATAATAGGGGCAGCGGATGGATAGCATCAAACTGCTGTACGCAAATGGGCATTGTCATTTCGACTGATCTTAAAGTGGAAGTGGAAGCTGGCAGAATACCCATGGGGGTCTATGAGATTTAGCATTTATTATTTTTCAAGCTCTCTTTTTTTCATCTCAGTGAACAAGTATCCCAACAAGAAAAATTATTGTTATTTTCATAAAATGCGGCCTGTGACTTTCAAAAATATTAATATTGGTAAATGGTGGTAAAGTGGATGCACTTGGGTAAGTAATAATCTCCTAATATTTGTAGTATCCTCTCGTTTACATCGATGAAACAAGTAAAGCTACAAGAGAAAAGAGTACAGCTAATGAATAATGGAATCACACGTGAAGGAAACAAGACCAAGAAACTAAGTTCACCAGTGTGGCAGAGATTCTAATGATCACCACTGATTCTCAGACTACTGCTGTCTTCCCTGGCTTGTCTCCATTCACTACGTTCAAAGACTGGTGTAGAAAACTGGCCAAATTATTATCGAGCTGACACTTCACAGTCATTCTGTGAGGAACAAAGGAAATCCACGAAAGTCGTCACACACAAATTTAGATATCAGTCTGCTCGGTTCCAAAAGTTCTGAACAACTGTTAGAGGGATCCTTTGAGCCATGGGAATACACTCCTAGCTTGTAAGCGGAAAGGCAACCAATCTTAGACAAATTCTACACTACTGGCCATTAAAATTGCTACACCACGAAGATGGGCTACAGACGCGAAATTTAACCGACAGGAAGAAGATGCTGTGATATGCAAATGATTACCTTTTCTGAGCATTCACACAAGGTGGGCGCCGGTGGCGACATCTACAATGTGCTGACATGAGGAAAGTTTCCAACCGATTTCTCATACACAAACAGCAGTTTACCGGCGTTGCCTGGTGAAACGTTGTTGTGATGCCTCGTGTAAGGAGGAGAAATGCGTACCATTACGTTTTCGACTTTGATAAAGGTCGGATTCTAGCCTATCGTGATTGCGGTTTATCGTATCGCGACATTGCTGCTCGCGTTGGTCGAGATCCAATGACTGTTAGCAGAATATGGAATCGGTGGGTTCAGGAGGGTATTACGGAACGCCGTGCTGGATCGCAACGGCCTCGTATCACTAACAGTCGAGATGACAGGCATTTTATCAGCATGGCTGTAACGGATCGTGCAGCCACGTCTCGATCCTTGAGTCAACAGATGGGGACGTTTGCAAGACAACAACCATCTGCACGAACAGTTCGACGACGTTTGCAGCAGCATGAACTATCAGCTCGGAGACCATGGCTGCGGTTACCCTTGACGCTGCATCACAGACAGGAGCACCTGCGATGGTGTACTCAACGACGAACCTGGGTGCACGAATGGCAAA
Organism: Schistocerca cancellata; assembly: GCF_023864275.1. Classification (NCBI taxonomy): domain Eukaryota; kingdom Metazoa; phylum Arthropoda; class Insecta; order Orthoptera; family Acrididae; genus Schistocerca; species Schistocerca cancellata. The sequence goes on along the minus strand of NC_064629.1, from coordinate 94,618,915 downwards.
ACGTCACTTTTTCGGATGAATCCAGGTTCTGTTTACAGCATCATGATGGACGCATCCGTGTTTGGCGACATCGCGGTGAACGCACATTGGAAGCGTGTATTCGTCATCGCCATACTGGCTATCACCCAGCATGATGGTATGGGGTGCCATTGGTTACACGTCTCGGTCACCTCTTGTTCGCATTGACGGCACTTTGAACAGTAGACGTTACATTTCAGATGCGTTACGACCCGTGGCTCTCCCCTTCATTCGATCCCTGCGAAACCCTACATTTCAGCAGGATAATGCACGAATGCATGTTGCAGGTCCTGCACGGGCCTTTTTGGATACAGAAAATGTTCGACTGCTGCCCTGGCCAGTACATTCTCCAGATCTCTCACCAATTGAAAACGTCTGGTCAATGGTGGCCAAGCAATTGGCTCGACACAATACGCCAGTAACTTCTCTTGATGATCTGTGGTATCGTGTTGAAGCTGCATGGGCAGCTGTACCTGTACACGCCATCGAAGCTCTGTTTGTCTCAATGCCCAGGCGTATCAAGGCCGTTATTACGGCCAGAGGTGGTTGTTGTGGGTACTGATTTCTCAGGATCTATGCAGCCAAATTGCGTGAAAATGTAATCACATGTCAGTTCTAGTATAATATATTTGTCCAATGGATACCCGCGTATCATCTGCATTTCTTCTTGGTGTAGCAGTTATAATGGCCAGTAGTGTACCATGCATCTGCTACCAGTCATAATATTTTTCTAGGTTGAACTAATGTAACTCAGTAAACATCTACATCAGATTATGAAGTAACTTAACCAATTCTACCCAATTTCAACTTACTCTTGGAGTGTGTAGTAACTGGAATTTTAACATGAAGAAACAATGAAAGTCAAAGGATATTGCGGAGACATGGCTTAGCCACAGCCTAGGGGATGTTTCCAGAATGAGATTTTCACTCTGCAGCGGAGTGTGCGCTGATATGAAACTTCCTGACAGATTAAAACTGTTTGCCGGACCGAGACTCGAACTCGGGATATCCTTTCTTCCAGGAGTGCTAGTTCTGCTAGGTTCGCAGAAGAGCTTCTGTGAAGTCTGGAAGGTAGGAGACAAGATACTGGCAGAATTGAAGCTGTGAGGACGGGTCGTGAGTCGTGCTTGGGTAGCTCAGTTGGTAGAGCACTTGCCCGAGGAGGCAAAGGTCCCGTGTTCGAGTCTCGGCCCGGTACACAGCTTTAATCTGTCAGAAAGTTTCCACCTGAGAACCTTGTTCTGCAGGCGCGGCAACGTTCGCATCCTGATGACACTGATCGTGGCCCATGCAGTGGAGTCACACGTGAGGGCAGGCAGGATAACGGTAGGCAGGTTAAGTTCCCTACTGCGGAAGAGGGGGCCACAAGGCCTAGGTCTAGGCCCCCGCGCTGCGAGCTTTATAGCTCGATCGCGGGCGCCGACGTGGTGGCACGAGGGTCGTAGCCCGAGCCCAGCGCTGATGCGGCGACAGCAGCGCTCGTATATTAAGAGCGCCGCCTAGCGCCTGTCGTCTAGCTCCATACGTTCTAGCCGGCTTTCGAACTCGTCGTGCCAGGATACCAGTGGGTGCTCATAAGAGCATGTTTTACTAACCACATGGTCACAGCTTCTCTGTGTTCTTCAGACTTTTTAGAAAGCCACTGCAGTCGCCTGCTTGACCGGCCCATCTTTGCAGGGCGAGAACGTTATTCGGACAATAACAAAAACGTTCTGGCTCTTCAGAAGCTCACCATTCTGGTAGGTACCAGGAAACAGCCAAAAACTTTTTGCGTTGTTCCCACAGAAGCCGACCGCGCAAAATCGAAGAGAAAACCCAGTGGAACTTTCCTCAGCTTCTCACTTGTGCTCTAACTTGGCCAATCAGTGGTGTACGGCCAGGTCAGTCCGCAAGCTAGGTGTGAAAAATAAGAGTCAACAGAAAATAAAACAGCATATATAAAGAAAACATGAGAAAAGTTACCTTTACTCTCTAGCTACAGATAAATGCCTAATTACCCATTCATACACATATTACAGAGCTTCTTCTTGAAGCGATATGTGGTAAAATGATGGCACAGGATGCTAATGTGAAATAGAGTGAAATGAAATTGATGTACAGTGGTTAACTAAGCAATCTTTTTCCCAGCTCTCATTTTATGTAAAGCAAGTAGCAGCAGATTAACCTGCTGGATTATGCTGAACATAACTCAAATACTCCTGAGAAATATTATATGAAAGGAAACTAGGAATGGAAAAAAACCGACTAGTTAAAACCGATAGCGGTATTTTAGTTCAGAATAAGCGGTATTTTTCGGTATTTTTTTGGTCTTGTTTGTAACAGGTAGTTTTATTTGTTATCAATAACCAGGTATAAAACAGATGTATCAATATGTCATAACAGTGATGCTAAAAGTTTTGGTTTTTAGATATCACTTTTTTCAAAAGCGTGTTTGTCAGGAAGTTCTGTGGCTTCTGAAAAATTGGCGTCATATTTGAATGTTATTGTTTCTGACGAAATGAGTCAAGTTACAGATCAACATATTACAGAATGAGTATTTATGAACAGACTGGACAGTAAATATTGGCCAAAATTTTTGACATGTCTTTCTGGAGTACAGCGATTTGTTTACTATTTTAAATTGAATATGAACAGTCTACCAAAAACGAACTCAATCCCATCAACTCAAATGACTCTGTACGTTTGGACGCCAATGAACTCTGTACCCAACCACCGTCAACCCTCTTTAATAAGCATCGTATCGGTCGCAGTGCCTTCCTAACTACATACAAGTGCATTGTTGCATACGCCGCATGATGTGAATAATTAAAGTGAAAGAAAGGTGAGCCCAAAGGATTTGCCGTCTTCAAAGTTAAGGAAGTTTACGTGTATGTGTACGTTAATGTGTTCCACCAAAAGAGGCGTAATTACGCGGCGCAGCGATCTCTGCTGTGCCGCGCCTTAACTTGAGAATGTGGACCGCCGTAACGGACAGTGCTTTCGAGACATGAAGACAAGAGATGGTGGAGGCACTGCAATAATAAATCAGACTTATCAGCACTATCACATTCAGTGGTCATACACTGACTTTCTCGAATGGAGAAAGTGACATAAACATGAAGAGCCCTCAGTACCTTGGTAGTTGGCATATGCTTCTAATCTGTAGTCGGAAAGCGCTGTACAGCATAAAATTTGGTGGACTGATTGAGACCTGATACTAAGTTAACATGAATATCCATTAAAATTGCAACAGCATGACGATGCCATGCAACAAACGTCTAATTCGCATGATATGTATGACATGCTTGGATACGCAAATGATTAGCATTTCGGCGCAAACGCGCAATGTAAGCTCATGGGACAAAATATCAGTGAGCTCTGTTCACACCCACAAATGAATCGTTCAGCCTTTACAGATGGTACAACGATAGAGTCACTGCCTCTACGTGCACATAAGCTAGTAGCGATCAGCGAGACGTTTACATTTCAGGCGAGCATTGTACGTACGCACGGGTAAATGTAAGATAGTGACAGAGTGGCAGAAAGTGACTATTTTCTTTGGCTGTTCCCATGTCAACATGGTCTGCGAAGTTGCTGGATTTGTTAGTGTTTCACGGAAGACTGTTCAACGTGTCCACAATATTTTATTGACCTACATAGGCAGAAACGATCACCACGATAAAATAAGGGAAATCAGAGCTCGTACGGAAAGATATAGGTGTTCGATCTTTCCGCGCGCTATACGAGATTGGAATAATAGACAATTGTGAAGGTGGTTCGGTGAACCCTCTGCCAGGCACTTAAAAGTGATTTGATGAGTATCCATGGAGATGTAGAGAAGTAGTGGTGTAACACACGTTGCCACGAAACATGTCAGAATTGTGGCCGCAAAAAGATCCTGACAGAGGGACCAGAGACGAGTTTTACTGCTGGTGAATCAAAATTCGTTCCAGATCCGATAGGAATTAATGCAGGCAGTGAATGAAGATCTATACCATCTTGAAAGCGGAAGAACATTGCGACGGGAGCAACGTACAATGAACACTTGGTGTCGGTCGCATTACAAGAGGCCATTGCTCACACAGACACATAAAGACAACAGCAGCGTTCATCGTGCGGGAACAATATGTAACTGGTTTTATGAACACTCCCCCAATCCCAATCTACTGTATTACGACTCGATTGGCCTGAAAAATCGTCTGACTTGAACCCCACAGAAAATCTGTGGAACATATCGGAATAGAGGGTAAAACGGCGACATCAGTATCTCCGAGATTTAGTGGAAATGTGCGATCAAATCCTCGGCGGGTGGCTTATCGCTGTGGGACAACTCTGCACAACATTGTGGACTCACTTCCTAACCGAATCTAGGTGGTTATCAAGTCCACGGCATGAGATACACGGTATAAAATTATGCTTCTAATGATTTCTCTAGAGGTGACAAATTTTTCGTCCGTTGAGCTTAGATAGAAGAGAGGTCTTATACACTGAAGAGCCAAAGAAACTGGCACACCTGCCTAATTTCGTGTAGGGCACCCGCGAGCACGCAGAAGTGCCGCTACACGACGTGGTGTGGACTCGACTAATGTCTGAAGTACTGCTGGAGGGAAATGACACCGTGAATCCTTCAGGGATCCTCATAAATCAATAAGAGTATGAGGAGGTGGGGATCTCTTCTGAAAAGGCATTCCAGATATGCTCAATAACGTTCATGTCTGGGGAGTTTGGTTGCCAGCGGAAGTGTTTAAACGCGGAAGAGTTTTCCTGGAGCCACTCAGCAGCAATTCTGGACGTGTGGGGTGTCGCATTGTCCTACTGAAATTGCCCAAGTCCGTCGGAATGCACAATGGACATGAATGGATGCAGGTTATCAGACAGGATGCTTACATACGTGCCACCTGTCATAGTCGTATCTAGATGTTTCAGGGGTCCGATATCACTCCAACTGCACACGCCCCACACCATTGCAGAGCCTCCACCAACTTGAACAGTCCCCTGCTGACACGCAGGATTCATGAGGTTGCCTTCATACCCGTACACGTCCATCCATCTCGATACAATGTGAAACGAGACTCGCATAACCAGGCAACATGTTTCCAGTCATCAATAGTCCAACGTCGGTGTTGACCGACCCAGGCGAGGAGTAACGCTTTGTGTCGTGCAGTATCAAGGGCACACGAGTGGGTCTTCGGCTCCGAAAGCCCATATCGATGATGTTTCTTTGAATGGTTCGCACGCTGAAACTTGTTGATGGCCCAGCATTGAAATCTAGAGCAATTTGCGGAAGGGCTACACTTCTGTGATGTTGAACGATTCTCTTCAGTCGCCATTGGTCCCGTTCTTGCAGGATCTTTTTCCGGCCGCAGTGATGTTAGAGATTTGATGTTTTACCGGATTTCTGATATTCACAGTACGCTCGTGAAATGGTCGTACGGGAGAATCTCCACTTCATCGCTGCCTCGGAGATGCAGTGTCCCATCGCTCGTGCGCCGACTATAACACCACGTTCAAACTCACTTAAATGCTGATAACCTGCCATTGTAGCAGCAGTATCCGATCTAACAACTGCGCCATACGCTTGTTGTCTCACATAGGCGTCGCCGACCCCAGCTCCGTATTCTGCCTGTTTACATACAGGGTGTTTCAAAAATGACCGGTATATTTGAAACGGCAATAAAAACTAAACGAGCAGCGATAGAAATACACCGTTTGTTGCAATATGCTTGGGACAACAGTACATTTTCAGGCAGACAAACTTTCGAAATTACAGTAGTTACAATTTTCAACAACAGATGGCGCTGCGGTCTGGGAAACTCTATAGTACGATATTTTCCACATATCCACCATGCGTAGCAATAATATGGCGTAGTCTCTGAATCAAATTACCCGAAACCTTTGACAACGTGTCTGGCGGAATGCCTTCACATGCAGATGAGATGTACTGCTTCATCTGTTCAATTGTTTCTGGATTCTGGCGGTACACCTGGTCTTTCAAGTGTCCCCACAGAAAGAAGTCACAGGGGTTCATGTCTGGCGAATAGGGAGGCCAATCCACGCCGCCTCCTGTATCTTTCGGATAGCCCAAAGCAATCACACGATCATCGAAATATTCATTCAGGAAATTAAAGACGTCGGCCGTGCGATGTGGCCGGGCACCATCTTGCATAAACCACGAGGTGTTCGCAGTGTCGTCTAAGGCAGTTTGTACCGCCACAAATTCACGAAGAATGTCCAGATAGCGTGATGCAGTAATCGTTTCGGATCTGAAAAATGGGCCAATGATTCCTTTGGAAGAAATGGCGGCCCAGACCAGTACTTTTTGAGGATGCAGGGACGATGGGACTGCAACATGGGGCTTTTCGGTTCCCCATATGCGCCAGTTCTGTTTATTGACGAAGCCGTCCAGGTAAAAATAAGCTTCGTCAGTAAACCAAATGCTGCCCACATGCATATCGCCGTCATCAATCCTGTGCACTATATCGTTAGCGAATGTCTCTCGTGCAGCAATGGTAGCGGCGCTGAGGGGTTGCCGCATTTGAATTTTGTATGGATAGAGGTGTAAAATCTGGCGCATGAGACGATACGTGGACGTTGGCGTCATTTGGACCGCAGCTGCAACACGGCGAACGGAAACCCGAGGCCGCTGTTGGACCACCTGCTGCACTAGCTGCGCGTTGCCCTCTGTGGTTGCCGTACGCGGTCGCCCTACCTTTCCAGCACGTTCATCCATCACGTTCCCAGTCCGTTGAAATTTTTCAAACAGATCCTTTATTGTATCGCTTTTCGGTCCTTTGGTTACATTAAACCTCCGTTGAAAACTTCGTCTTGTTGCAACAACACTGTGTTCTAGGCGGTGGAATTCCAACACCAGAAAAATCCTCTGTTCTAAGGAATAAACCATGTTGTCTACAGCACACTTGCACGTTGTGAACAGCACACGCTTACAGCAGAAAGACGACGTACAGAATCGCGCACCCACAGACTGCGTTGTCTTCTATATCTTTCAAATCACTTGCAGCGCCATCTGTTGTTCAGAATTGTAACTACTGTAATTTCGAAAGTTTGTCCGCCTGAAAATGTTGTTGTCCCAAGCATATTGCAACAAACGGTGTATTTCTATCGCTGCTCGTTTAGTTTTTATTGCCGTTTCAAATATACCGGTCACTTTTGAAACACCCTGTATCTCTGTATTTGAATATGCATGCCTATACCAGTTTCTTTGCCGCTTCAGTGTGCATTCTGTATGTAAGGAAACAGTAAGCAGTAGGTTTCTCATTCGGAAATTGCATCTGCATTTTGGTTGTGTGTGAGGGGATAGTGTTAATCCTCGTGTAAGAAGGAGAACGCCTGCCGGCCTGTGTCAGAACTGGATGATGACAGGATCATGGCCAATCGAGACTGCAGCTTAAGGCTTGGGTTTTTGGGATCCCCCGACTCTCATGCATAATTAGAATAGGTGCGTTCAAGAAGCCAGTGTTCGACGCCATGCAGGATCTCAGCGGCCCCGCAGCACCAGCACCCGAGAGGACAGACATGTTCGCTCGGACAGTCACGTGACGTAAACTGAGTCAGAAAATGAGCTCCACACAGACAGTGCGGCGACGTCAGAAGCAGCCCAGACTGACAGCATGGCGATCTTTGTTGCAGCTTTTCTTGATCCGGCACTAAAGAGAGGCGAGCCGACAGTGCTGCGTCCAACGCCACTGGGCGCAGGGGGGGCACTGGGTGAACCGTGTGTGGAGGCTCCGAGGGAACGAACATTGCCGCACTGCACTCGTCGTCGTCATATGGCCAAGCACCTGACGTGATGGTATGAACTGCCATTCGGTACACAAGAGGTTCACCTTTCGTCCGCATAGCGGGTAATTTGGACAGGAGCCGCTAAATTTCTGACGTGTTAAGGGCAGTGGCTGAACCCCATCTTCGATATCTCCGTGGCTTTATCTCTCAACTAGATAGCACAAGACCGTATGTTGCCCGTGCTGTCAAAACCTACCACTATACAGACAGTTTTCGACTCTTACCCTGGCCAGCACGTTCTCCAGATCTCTCACCCACTGAAAACTACTGGCCACAAGTTGCCGTGATACTGGCACTCTGGCGTAGAGTTGCAGCAGCATCACCAAGCTTCGTTCGACTCAGTGCTCAGTCGGGTTAGAGGCACTGTTCGTCTCAGAGATAGCATCTCGATATGGTGAATGTCGCTGCAAAATAAATAAAGTATCGTTTCCGCTGTTTCATTTCCAATCACCTATCTATCGCTTGCGCCTTGGTCCCTCATTTTTGCGCGGGTTTGGCGTGGTTAAATCGGATTTGGCATGTTAATGTGAAGGGGTGGCCGGATGCCCTTCGTGCCGCCACCCCGTACCCAATCTGTCTGCGTCCAGTGTAAATCATGACAAAGTGTGGTTGTGTTTCAACTGTCTGTGAGTCGTGTAACTGAGGCGGGACGTGGGGACCAGCCCGGTATTCACCTAGAGGGATGTGGAAAACCGCCTAAAAACCACATCCAGGCTGGTCGGCACACTGGCCCTCGTCGTTAATCCGGCGGGCAGATTCGATGCGGGGCCGGCGTGCCTACCCGAGTCCAGGAAGCAGCGCATTAGCGCTCTCGGCTAACCTGGCGAGTTTTTGTTTCATTTCTAATCACCACTAGTGTAATAATCTAAAATAAAGGAGTCAGTCCAGATGATTATAAAAAGGTTGGAATCATCTTCATAGTGTAACTGCATGTTTCTACTCAAACAGAAATTTCAGAGTCACCATGGGCATACAACGTCTCTCTGGCAAGAAGGTATGTAGAACAAAGCCTATATCGAATATTTTTGTTCTTCATTCTTATAACATGGTCGAAGCAATTGTTTTTAAAATCTTGGATCTGTAGCGTTCGTCGAACAGTGCAGCTGTTTCCTTCCGGCTACGATAACAGTAAAGCAAATCGGCATCGGAATCAGAAGATTCGATGGACCGCCGGCCGTGGTGGTCTAGCGGTTCTGGCGATGCAGTCCGGAACCGCGGGACTGCTACGGTCGCAGGTTCGAATCCTGCCTCGGGCATGGGTGTGTGTGATGTCCTTAGGTTAGTTACGTTTAAGTAGTTCTAAGTTCTAGGGGACTTATGACCTAAGAAGTTGAGTCCCATAGTGCTCAGAGCCATTTGAACCATTCGATGGACCGGGAAGTTCATCCACGTGCTCCTCAAATCAAGCCTTGACCAGAACTACCAGCATAAATTTGAGAATTTTTGTTTTTTTATAATGGCGGGCACGTTCGTTCAAATGGTTAACATCTTTACTGTAAGAAGCACGTGGCAACCTAAACTGCCCACATAATCCCTGGTCATAGCAATAATACGACCAAAGGAATGGCATTAAAATGCATCTTATTCTATCACAGAGTCACCTTTACGATTAATGGTAGGAAACGTAGAGCTCTTCGTATTTCTCCCATACAGAGATTCGATATGTTGTTTCACAAACGATGAAGGACGACTTCCATCACTGCGATAACAGACAACGGACGCAGCCCACGAGTGGTCACTGTTACAACTTCATAAAGATGCCGTGTTCCGGGAAATACATTTTTAGATACAGGAAGACTTTTCAAACTCATCCGCACTATTCTACCGCCTTAAAAATGAAAAATTTTTGAAAACTTATCGACGTCATTCAAGATGTGTTAGATAACGAGCAGTTAATGGAACTTTTGGGGTTCACTACGCAACTGCTTGCATTCATTCGATATTAGACTGTGTCACATTCGAGTATTTGCGTAACTGGTTTCGAATGGTAAAGTTTCCACCAGTAAACACAAATCAGGAAAATGACAGATTGTGAGGAATGACTGTCGTTTAGCGCTTAAGATTCCACTCGGTGTTGGATGCGTGCGGCCGCGGGTGACATATCGGTGGGGAGACGCAGGCTGATGGCGATTTGATAGCAGCTGATCCATCAACCACTGACGTCCGGCCGGCCGTGATTCACAGCCTGCGAGCTGCCGCCTTCCTAGTTATTACTCTGCCATCAGTCCTACCACAAGGTGGAAATTCTTTTCTATATACTGGACTAAATGTAACACTCAAATCGCAGGTAAACGGGAAAGTAACGCAAAAAATTAATGTTACATGATTCTCCTTTACTTGTGACTCAGGGCTAACATAAGAACCCCGGACAGAAACTTAGTCACCACAGAAGACATCATATTAATGCCGTGTCATACCACTTGTAACATTGCTAATGACCTCAATTTAGCGCAAAGAGTCCACAAGTTTGTGCAGCAAGTTTGTCATTTCCAGCTGAAGAAACTCATCAATGAATACAATACTGGCCATTAAAATTGCTACACCACGAAGAAGACGTGCTACAGACGCGACATTCAACCGACAGGAAGAAGATGCTGTGATATGCAAATGATTAGATTTTCAGAGCATTCACACAAGGTTGGCGCCGGTGGCGACATCTACAACGTGCTTACATGAGGAAAGTTTCCAACCGGTTTCTCACACTCAAACAGCAGTTGACCGGCGTTGCCTGGTGAAACGTTGTTGTGATGCCTCGTGTAAGGAGGAGAAATGCATACCATCACGTTTCCGACTTTGATAAAGGTTGGATTGTAGCCTATCGCTATTGCGGTTTATCGTATCGCGACGTTGCTGCTCGCGTTGGTCGAGATCCAATGACTGTTAGCAGAATATGGAATTGGTGGGATCAGAAGGGTAATACGAAACTCCGTGCTGGATCCCATCGGCCTCGTATCACTAGCAGTCGAGATGACAGGCATCTTACCCGCATGGCTGTAACGTCTCGATCCCTGAGTCAACTGATGCGGACGTTTGCAAGACAACAACCATCTGCACGAACAGTTCGACGACGTTTGCAGCAGCATGAACTATCAGCTCGGAGACCATGGCTGCGGTTACCCTTGATGCTGCATCACAAACAGGAGCGCCTGCGATGGTGTACTCAACGACGAACCTGGGTGAACGAATGGCAAAACGTCATTTTTGCGGATGAATCCAGGTTCCGTTTACAGCATCATGATGGTCGCATCCGTGTTTGGCGACATCGCGGTGAACGCACATTGGAAGCGTGTATTCGTCATCGCCATACTGGCGTATCACCCGGCGTAACGGTATGGGGTGCCATTGGTTACACGTCTCGGTCTCCTCTTGTTCGCATTGATGGCACTTTGAACAGTGGACGTTACATTTCAGATGTGTTACGACCCGTGGCTCTACCCTTCATTCGATCCCTGCGAAACCCTACAATTCAGCAGAATAATACACGACCGCATGTTGTAGATTCTGTACGGGCCTTTCTGGATACAGAGAATGTTCGACTGCTGCCCTGGCCAGCACATTCTCTAGATCTCTCACCAATTGAAAACGTCTGGTCAATGGTGGCCGAGCAACTGGCTCGTCACAATACGCCAGTCACTTCTCTTGATGAACTGTGGTATCGTGTTGAAGCTGCAGGGGCATCTGAACATATACACGCCATCCAAACTCTGTTTAACTCAATGCCCAGGCGTATCAAGGCTGTTATTTCCGTTATTACGGCCAGAGGTGGTTGTTCTGGGTACTGATTTCCCAGCATCTATGCACCCAAATTGCGTGAAAATGTAATCACATGTCACTTCTAGTATAATATATTTGTCCAATGAATACCCGTTTATCATCTGTATTTCTTCTTGGTGTAGCAATTTTAATGGCCAGTAGTGTAGATCCCATAGAAGTATCACATTGGGTGGACGTTTCTTGCTATGTTTCATTTCCTATTCCAAAGAGCCTCAGACATTTTCTATTTGATTAAGATCGAGTGATTAAGCTGGCCATTCGAGATGCGATATGTTTTGTGAGTGTTCCTGAAACTAGCTGTTGTCCTGGTGGAAGATGGTAGTATCTACACCACACTCTTTATGAGCATATATAAGTAAGAGCAGCACATGCTCACCGAAAATGTTCAAATAAGTATCCACGTTCGTTTTCGCGCTAACATGAATGAGTGGGTCCAAGTCATGGTACAAAAAACATCTCCAAAATCGCCGAACAACCCCATCCTGAACTATAACCTTCACACCCTGCGTTTAAACACCTCAATCGATCATCTTTACACTCGACACCTTGCGCCATTTGGAATGCGGAAAAATTTCGACTCGCTGGGCCACACTATACGCCTTTAGTCACCTACTGTCCAGTTTCTGTGCTACTTGGTCCACTGAAGGCGTGCAGCTTTATCTGCTGCTGTGAGAAATGGCCTTTTCCGAGTTACTCGACACTAAATGTCGATCGCATGCTGCTCCTTTTGCAGTTTCGCTCGAAAACTAGTTGAGATGGACCTGTGGAACTGCATTCACTGGCAGAAGCATTTCTTGTCGGAATTGAAGCCGATTTTGACCGACAAGGCGTGACCCTCTTATCTGGTCGCTGTCGGTTAGAAAAGAGCCGGCTGAAGTGACCGAGCGGTTCTAGGCGCTTCAGTCCGGAACCGCGCGACAGCTACGTCGCAGGTTCGAATCCTGCCTCGGGCATGGATGTGTGTGATGTCCTTAAGTTAGTTAGGTTTAAGTAGTTCTAAGTTCTAGGGGACTGATGACCTCAGAAGTTAAGTCCCATAGTGCTCAGAGCCACTTGACCCATTTGGTTAGAAAAGTGTGGACCACTGTTCTTATGCCATGTTTCGTGGCAGCGAGTGGTTATCATGTTGGACAGTCCTTGGAGGTACAACAAATCGAACAGTTTCATTCACATTGTGCTCATTGGCACGTCGAAACACGATAGCTTCTTTCAGCCATTCTGTCACATCTCCGAGACGCTCCAAAATACTCCGTTGATTCCGTCCAGTTCGAAGATACAGACCACCAGAGGAGAAGGGTTACGTGACTGCCTGATACCAGCTCTGCGCCATGTGCCACGCTCCAAAATGACCAACGCGCTCGATTAAGGAAATGGCAAGTATTTTTCCCAGCTTGCTTACATCTTCAATTTAAGTATCTACAATACAGAAAGTACAATAGTCTTCTTTATACATCTGTACCAAGCGATCTTCTCCACTGTAAGTATCGCTATTAGTAAAATACCGATCGTGGGAAACCCACCAAGCTGCTTTACACATGATAATCTGAACGTCACAGCTCACCAATAACATAAGCGAGACTAGCTACCACACAGAGATATGTAGATAGTCAGTCTTTCCATCGCACAGTACGCAATTAGCATACGACAGAAAATCGCTAATATTTGCAGGAAGTACTCTCCGCTACGCTTTGTACGGTGGCTTGTGGAATATAATATAATATAATACATATTACAGACAGGGTGATTACGTGATGATGTTAGAAACTGCCAGGGATGGTGGAGAAGGGTAAACATATCAATTTGAGGTGAGGGACCCTGGTTCGGAAACGACAGTGCCGAAAGCTATAACCGAAAATCGTTCTGATTCCTTTGACAGTGGAATGCATGTACCGGTAGCGTTGTTGCTAAGATTGTAGGGTGGGTAACAGAGTTGGTAGTATGGACCAGCGAAAATGAACAAGTGCTCATACCTATCAAGGTATGCGTTTTGGAGCCCATATTTACTGGGCTTTATTTTCTTGTTTTGTTGTACGCTACCACCTCTGAAAGGTACCTGCCCTAAAATCTTAGCAACATCAGTTCTGGTACATGCATTCCACTGTCAGAGGTATGAGAACAATTATCGCTTATAACTTTCGAGTCGGTCGTTTCTGGGCCAGGGTGAACGACGGTCCCTTACCTCAGATTAATACATTTACCCTTCTTCGTCATCCCTGAATAGTGAGTAAGATCTAAACGTTTCAGCACAGTGTGAATGTAAGGCAGGAGCTTATGAAAATAAATACTATGAGATATTTTAAGAAGTAAGCAAATATTATTTTCAACACCAAATTATGTTTTTTCTCTGTTTAATGAACACCCTGTATTATTTTTACGCGTTCAGTAACATAAAAATAAAAAAACAATGGCGTTGATTGCACTGCAATACGTCTGTTACTTCCCAAGGAATTGTAAAACGAAGTTGATGCTTGAAATAAACGAAACACACAGCATAAGTAGCTGTTCTGGCGGCGGCTGCAGTAAATCCTCATGCCAGTTCTCGCGAAATGAAGAGACTGGTTGGAATCCCTCAAGCAAGCTTTCTGCACATTCTTCACAGGCATAAATACTACCTCGTACCACGTGCAACTACATCAAGGGCTTCATGGCAATGACTTTCAAATTCTCCTGGAATACTGTCAGTGGGTTCTGCGGCACGGCTATGACTTCATGCGTAGGTTAGTGTTCGTCGATGACGCCACGAATACAAACCATGGGAACGTCAATTTACACAGGTAGACACACATTGGCGTCGTCAGGTAGAACATCAACGTGGAGGTGTGTTAGTATGTGGTGTGGTATTGTAGGACATTACTCTTAATGGACAACAGTACATGCAGTTCTTGAGATGTACCTTAGCTGGACTGATGGAAGACCTATGTCTTTATTTGCGTCAGATAAGGTGGTGTGTCATGGTGACGAGAAATGCACTATACCAACAATTCCCAAATCGATGGAAAGGGCAGGGCATCTCTGTTCAGAGATTTCCAGCATGGTCGAGGGACCTCAGCCCCATTCTAGAACGTAGTAAAGATCGATAAAGGATAAATGAGTAAACACTTTTCTTGTTTTTCATTGTGTGTGACTGGACATATCTATTGGTTCCAATCCACTAAATAACATTGTAAACAGCAATAAGTACAGCGTTTGTTTCATCGTAGTACGTCAATCATATAGCGATTATGGACAAAGTGAGGTTCACATTGGTATCTCGGGATATGCAACAGTGGCACACTTATTTGAAAGGTCAACTACACTTGCCTGCTGCCCGGGGTAGCCGCGTGGTCTTAGAAGCCTTGTCACGGTTCGCGTGGCTTCCCCTGTCGGTGAGTCGAGTCCTCCCTCGGACATGGGTGTGTGTGTTGTCCTTAGCGTAAGTTAGATTAAGTTAGAGTAAGTAGTGTGTGAGCTTAGGGACCTATGACCACAGCAGTTTGGTCCCATAGTACTTACCACAAATTTACAAAAAATTTGGCTTTGCTGTTTCTCTGGATGTAATTGATTTATTGCGATGCAACCTACTCCATTTTTTGTGATTTTTTAATGTCATTGATTGCTTAGGAAATAATACGGCGTATTCATTTCAAAAAACATAAATTTGTGCTGAAAGTAATATTTGCTTACGTTTTAGAATGTCTCATAGTATTTACTTTCACGAGCCTTTGCATTACGTTCTTTCCTGTGAAAGTCGTTTTTTAATATCTTCTCTTTTTCCAGGGATATTTATGCTAAAACGCTTAAGTGGACCACTTGCAGTATACCTATATACATGCAGGGGAATATAAAATGGGAAAATATTATAGAATAATTGTTAACATGGCAGGCAATTCTGAATGCTGTTTTCATCAAAATTAGAGCGTGATTTTTAATTCAGGGACAGACAGTGGGCAAAATCGTAATGAGAACATTTATTGATGATATAGAATCATGAGGGTGTTCTATGTAATGTTTATTTATTTTCTTTATTAACATGATCACCAGCCCACTAGTTTGTGAATGTTCTTGGTACACATGCGAATATTCTGCGCACTATACTCTGGTCATCACAAGAATAAACCTGATGAAAACAAACACAAACGCAATGATTGGTCAGAAGCCGTAGCAGACATACACTGGTGTTGCTATGCTCTTGGAAGTAGGTCCTACTTACGTATCGGATATCTTATATTCTAGTGTATTAACAGCCACAAAAGTTTTTCTCAGCGCTATTTAGTTTTTATTTCAAAAATCGTATACAGTTTAAGTCTCTGTACTGTTCTGCTCTGATTGTCACGCTGTTAATACGCAGTATGAAAATGGTTGAGGGTGCTTCCTGCTCCGTAGGATTATATTTAATTCAGTGGAAGTTCAGACATAGGCTGAATGCATAGCGGAATCGGTAGCGTAGCACACTGGTAATTTGGTGCAGTTCATAGATTGCTGGTTCAGGTCTTGCATTGGTCATTCTTTTTTTTCGTTCAATTTGAAATACCTACATCTCGTAATTGTAAAACCCATCATAAATTTTCATGAATAATGTACGCCTTCTTGTTTCTAATTACATATTACACGCGAAATTTCTGTTTTAATTTCAAATATAAATTCTTAATTTTCAATATTTTATGAAAGATTGTTAATAAAGTTTGCTTGAATTAAGAAAACGTAACAATTTAATTTTTAGGACACAAAAAGGAAACCCAAATACTCTTCATTTGGACTATGCTCATTGTTTTATACCACAGACGTAATCTCACACGAACCAGAGTGATAAGTGTCGTAGAAACATGAAAAGCATTCATTCAACCCGTTTACACGGGGTTCCCAAAACCGGATTATGTAAACCGATTTCCCAATACCGCTTCTGCATGGTCAAGTAGACACTTCAAAATCGATTGTGAAAATCCACTACCAGTTGCCTGTTTTCCATTTCCGTAATCAATTTTCGCTCTCATGCAAACGCAACTGGTTTTGAAACACGCCTGGGTTGTCAAAGATACGTCTTGTTTTTAGAATACTCGGTTAATATGAACTTATTGTGCGGTGAAGGAGAAGCAGAAATATTAGACTGAGCATGAGGCTGTCTGCCTGTAATATTTAAGTGAAGCGAAACGACGATTGTGTTGACTGAATCAGAAACTGGATTAGCTGTTTTCCAGACGCCATATTTAACTGGGCTAGCAAATCCGCACCAGACCTTCCGTAAGACATCACCAGACGACTGACTGTATTTACAGTACTGGCCATTGAAATTGATACACCATGAAGATGACGTGCTACAGGTGCGAAATTTAACCGACAGGAAGAAGATGCTGTGATATGCAAATGATTAGCTTTTCTGAGCATACACACAAGGTTGGCGCCGGTGGCGACACCTACAACGTGCTTACATGAGGAAAATTTCCAGCCGATTTCTTATACACAAACAGCAGTTTACCGGCGTTGCCTGGTGAAACGTTGTTGTGATATCTCGTCTAAGGAGGAGAAATGCGTACCATCACGGTTCCGACTTTAATAAAGGTCGGATTGTAGCCTATCGCTATTGCGGTTTATCGTATAGCGACATTGCTGCTCGCGTTGGTCGAGATCCAATGACTGTTAGCAGAATATGAAATCGGTGGGTTCAGGAGAGCAATGCGGAACGCCGTGCTGGATCCCAATGGCCTCGTTTCACTAGCAGTCGAGATGACAGGCATCTTATCCGCATGACTGTAACGGATCGTGCAGCCACGTCTCGATCCCTGAGTCAACAGATGGGGATGTTTGCAAGACAACAACCATCTGCACGAACAGTTCGACGACTTATGCAGCACCATGGAGTACCAGCTCGGAGACCATGGCTGCGGTTACCCTTGACGCTGCACCACTGACAGGAGCGCCTGCGATGGTGTACTCAGCGACGAACCTGGGTGCACGAATGGCTAAACGTCATTTTCTCTGATGAATCCAGGTCTGTTTACAGCATCATGATGGTCGCATCCGTGTTTGGTGACATTGCAGTGAACGCACATTGGAAGCGTGTATTCGTCATCGCCATGCTGGCGTATCACCCGGCGTTATGGTATGGAGTGCCATTGGTTACACGTCTCGGTCACCTCTTGTTCGCATTGACGGCACTTTGAACAGTGGACGTTACATTTCAGATGTGTTACGACCCGTGGCTCTACCCTTCATTCGATCCCTGCGAAACCCTACAATTCAGCAGAATAATACACGACCGCATGTTGTAGATTCTGTACGGGCCTTTCTGGATACAGAGAATGTTCGACTGCTGCCCTGGCCAGCACATTCTCTAGATCTCTCACCAATTGAAAACGTCTGGTCAATGGTGGCCGAGCAACTGGCTCGTCACAATACGCCAGTCACTTCTCTTGATGAACTGTGGTATCGTGTTGAAGCTGCATGGGCATCTGAACATATACACGCCATCCAAACTCTGTTTAACTCAATGCCCAGGCGTATCAAGGCTGTTATTTCCGTTATTACGGCCAGAGGTGGTTGTTCTGGGTACTGATTTCCCAGCATCTATGCACCCAAATTGCGTGAAAATGTAATCACATGTCACTTCTAGTATAATATATTTGTCCAATGAATACCCGTTTATCATCTGCATTTCTTCTTGGTGTAGCAATTTTAATGGCCAGTAGTGTAATACCTTCAGTGGCTTCAGTGCTCAACAATACGGTGAAATCCCTGCAGTATGCTTTTGCATCACACATAGCTCGCTCAGAAAAATTACCCTGTGTTTAAGCTAGAAATTTTCATCACTCTTGTTTGTAATTAAAAAACTGTGTTTGGTGAGAACGAGAGCATTTTATTCTTTCCATCTGGTCACCCAAGAAACGTGCGGTAGTGCTGCAGTTTTGCCTATATTATTTCAGTCTCTTTAAAAATTAAAAGAAATTCGAAGCCATATTGTTTCTCTGCTCGAATCCTTTTACGTCTGAACTGCAACAGCTCACATCATTGCAGGTTAGTTGGACCAGCTGGCTGGCCGGTGCTGTCCAGGTTAAATGCGCCGGTGAAGCTGTTCTCACACGCATTATCGCTGTCAACGTGCGTGTAACACAGTATAAAACGTATCCTTCTGATTGTACTGTACTGATCGCAGCCGGCCGCGGTGGCCGAGCGGTTCTAGGCTCTTCAGTCAGGAACCGCGCGACTGCTACGGTCGCAGGTTCGAATCCTGCCTCGGGCTTGGATTTGTGTGATGTCCTTAGGTTAGTTAGGTTTAAGTAGTTCTAAGTTCTAGGGGACTGATGACCTCAGATGTTAAGTCCCATAATTCTCAGAGCCATTTGAACCATTTGTACTGATCGCAGCTTAGCTTTCGCTCCACGTGAAACGAAATCAAGTGAGATTGAACTAAACGCGGAAGAATACATGGTGCACTGTTTACATCAGGTTTATTCTTATGATGAACAAAGTATATATAAAATTAATTGTTGGTAAGGCGGGTACCAGGTTGAAATTCATTGGGAGAGTCCTTAGAAAATGTAGTCCATCAACAAAGGAAGTGGCTTACAAAACATTCGTTCGACCTATACTTGAGTATTGCTCATCAGTGTGGGATCCGTACCAGATCGGGTTGACGGAGGAGATAGAGAAGATCCAAAGAAGAGCGGCGCGTTTCGTCACAGGGTTATTTGGTAACCGTGATAGCGTTACGGAGATGTTTAACAAACTCAAGTGGCAGACTCTGCAAGAGAGGCGCTCTGCATCACGGTGTAGCTTGCTCGCCAGGTTTCGAGAGGGTGCGTTTGTGGATGAGGTATCGAATATATTGCTTCCCCCTACTTATACCTCCCGAGGAGATCACGAATGTAAAATTAGAGAGATTAGAGCGCGCACAGAGGCTTTCAGACAGTCGTTCTTCCCGCGAACCATACGCGACTGGAACAGGAAAGGGAGGTAATGACAGTGGCACGTAAAGTGCCCTCCGCCACACACCGTTGGGTGGCTTGCGGAGTATAAATGTAGATGAAATGTAGATGTATAGATTTGAGACGGGCAAGCACGAAGTGCTACTGCCAGATGGGACCCGCCGGGAGCAAAGATCGGCGACCTACGCAGTGGCTTCTTTAGGACTGAGGCCGGCCCGACCGCTCCATGTAGCAGCGAGCTTTTGTCCACGTATACGACTGCACAGCCTAATGTCCGTCTGGAGAATAGTGCATGAGTTAGGAGCGCCTTCTTATGTTTTGCGAAGTATGTTCGAAGATAACCATATATCGCTTGTAGAAAGCGCGACCTACAGGAAACAAAGTCTAGCTCTGTAGCGGCTCTTTCTTTATTTCTCAAACCCTCGGTTTCGAGGCTAGCGATAGTCAGGAAAGCCGTGACTGACGTACTAGTGTGTGACGTCCAGAGCGCAGCGCAGAAGTCTAAGTCTTTTGGTAGAAGGGGAGGTTTTCGTGTGGTGATTGGCGTCTGAAGGAGACGAGCTGTTTTGGCCGGATTCTCTAGTTGGAGGAAAACCTTGCAATTAGACCGTAGTGTTTCTTAATTTTACAGTCGGTAACTGGCACTGTTTGGGAGGAAGGAATTAGCAGGGCATAAGTGAGGTACTTGAGGTTAGAAAGCGGAGGTGACCATATCGACTTCGGTTTAGGATGTAGAAGTGTCAACATTGATTTCGGCTTAGAGTGCGGAGATGTCAGCATCAAATCCGGGCACGGTAGCGGTAAAGGATGGCGACTTGGCGTTTTACATCACGGTTGAGTCCACATCTTCGAGTTGCGACAGGGTGCTGACGACATCGTCTTCACGAAGGGGGCAGCACATCTGCAGTGTACAGCTCCGCATCACAGTCATATTTATGGTGAACATAATTCGTAGTACTTGCGGAATTGCTCAGTTCGATGTCACACTTGAGGAATCCAAGACGGTCGTCTGTCTCAGGTTCACTGCTTTCGTACTGTCTGTGTGGACTTCTGGGGATAGTCACCAACTGCCAGTCACTGCTTCGCTCAGCAGTTTGCAGGATTATATAGATTTCAATTATCGTTGTACTTTATTAGAGTGTAAATTCTCAAGTGTGCAAGCAGTATATTCGTAGATGCAGGAGAATACTGCTGTCCACTTAATCTTTCACCTGAATTTCGATAAACAGAATGGTCACAGTTTTTGTAGTTGAATTTTATGTTGTTTTAATAGATGTGTTTGTGAATAAATTTGAGTATTTAACTGATCAGTGTTTCTATTTGATACCTTGACTTACAATAATTTATATGCAGTCAACCAGTGTTCAGGAAGATACTTTCAATCACATAGAAACATATGCAAATAATTATTGTTCCACTCAGATTTAGTTTTTATGCAAATTGCCTCCCCCCCCCCCAACTCCTTTTTAGCTCCAGCTTCTATGGCCGAGCGGTTCTAGGCGCTTCAGTCTGGAAACGCGCGACCGCTACGGTCGCAGGTTCGAATCCTGCCTCGCACTTGAAAGTGTGTGATGTCCTTAGGTTAGTTAGGTTTAAGTAGTTCTAAGTTCTAGGAGACTGATGACCTCAGATGTTAAGTCCCATAGTGCTCAGAGTCATTTGAACCCTTTTTAGCGTCTATGCCTGGGGGCGTAATTTCGTGTTATCCATATAACTTTGCGCTCAGTTAAAATATTTGGGGTTGATCTTAAAGACATGCAACGCCCACAATGAGTTTTCAGAGATAGGGAATTTAACCATAAAGGCATTTTGCATAATTTGGCAGAGTGTGCCAGAATCGAGATTTGGTTATCTGGGAAGTAGTCAGTGACACTGGTCGTAGAGAGACCGTAATTTGTGGATAACAATAATTTCAGTTACTATACCTGTTTTACACGTGTTGGTGTCTAAAATGGAGACAGCAGATCGTGTCGTGGTGCGGGGTGGCATAGCTTACTAGTATTTATATATTCATTCCTATAGGTTTTAATTTACAGTTTTGTGGGTTCTGTCTCACATCTAACGATACTACGGCGCCGCAAACAGCGTTGCGGATATTTTAGATGGATTCTATATGGATAACAAAATCCATGACCGTTACGGAAACGTTCGGTTTGTTGTTCGGATGTTTGTGGAGCTTGTTCCATTTGTGGAGTGCGGAATTTAGTGAAGATATTTGAGAAGCATTAAGAATCCTAAGACATCAGTAGCATGTTACAATATCCAATAGTTCGGATCTGTATGATCGTGTAAGTACGAAAACTGATTTATATGAATTCAGGGGAAACTCGCGGGAAAGTGAAAGATCGCGCCCCATGAAATGCAGCCAGTGCAATCCTAGAGGACACAGTGCACAATGTAGCTAAATGAAACAAGTGATCTGTGGAACGTGCAGACCGTACAGGCACACCGAAAATGATTATGAGGGCTGACCATGGTTGTGTCTGAGGAAAGGGAAATATGGGAGTAGTAAGGGTGGTGTAGCGGTAGTTACTAGAACCGACTTTTGCTGGTGTTATAGCTTGGGAGAGAAGTATCGTTAGCAGAAAGACATGAGGATGATTTGGTATGTTATGAAGTGAGAACGTTGAAGGGTTTTGGATCAAAGATTTGTGCTCAGTGAGAAGTTACCGGGAAATCTAAAATTTTGTTGTCGACATCTTAATGATGCCAAGGTAAACTGTAAACTAACATTTGGGCAATTACCTAAAGGAATTTAAGGGAGGTGAATCTTTGTTGACGTATATTTCGTACTTTGTTGCATTAAATATCACGACAGCAGAATTCTCGGTTACGTTATTTGCGAATTTTTTGCGCATTCGGTGTGGTGCGATTTCCTAACCAGCGTGAAATCATAGGAGTTACCGTACACGTTCTACTCTGAAGAAGAAGAAGGAATTAAAGGCGATGTATGTGATATGAAAGAAATGTACATCAGTCGTGAAGGTCAAATCAGGTTCGAATGGATACCGTGAAGCCTAGGAGCAGCGAGAGGGACTCAGTGAGGCAAAAAGTTTTGGAAACAGGGGGAACTATGAAGACGATGAGGAAGAGAGAAAGAATCGTAGAGCAGGAGAAGAGGAAGGAAGTCTGTACAGAATGTGTTCCACAGAGCACAGCGATATGGGAGGGCATGGGGATTCAGCATGTGGTAGAGAAGAAGAGGAGCAAAGAGAGATAGAGCTAGGAACTAGTCAAACCAAGGAGAAGAACAACAAGAGCAAATAAAATGAGGATGCAGGAGAGACTGATCCAGTACATTCCAGAGCAACTTCGCCAGATTAAAGTAGTGAGTCAGGAGATAATGAAATCAATATAATAGAAACTTTCTGGCAGATTAAAACTGTGTGCCCAACCGAGACTCGAACTCGGGACCTTTGCCTTTCGCGTGAAAGTCCTCTACCAACTGAGCTACCCAAGCACGACTCTCGCCCCCTCCTCACAGCCTTACTTCTGTCAGTACCTCGTCTCCTACCTTCCAGACATTACAGAAGCTCTTCTGCCAACCTTGCAGAACTAGCACTCCTGAAAGAAAGGATACTGCGGAGACATGGCTTAGCCACAGCCTAGGGGATGTTTCCAGCTCTCAATATAATAGACTTCTTAAAAGCAATCTCCCCCCCCCCATGAACCATGGACCTTGCCGTTGGTGGGGAGGCTTGCGTGCCTCAGCGATACAGATAGCCGTACCGTAGGTATAACCACAACGGAGGGGTATCTGTTGAGAGGCCAGACAAACGTGTGGTTCCTGAAGAGGGGCAGCAGCCTTTTCAGTAGTTGCAGGGGCAACAGTCTGGATGATTGACTTATCTGGCCTTGTAACAACAACCAAAACGGCCTTACTGTACTGGTACTGCGAACGGGGTAAAATATTCCGGAGGTAAAATAGTCCCCCATTCGGATCTCCGGGCGGGGACTACTCAAGAGGATGTCGTTATCAGGAGAAAGAAAACTGGCGTTCTACGGATCGGAGCGTGGAATGTCAGATCCCTTAATCGGGCAGGTAGGTTAGAAAATTTAAAAAGGGAAATGGATATGTTAAAGTTAGATATAGTGGGAATTAGTGAAGTTCGGTGACAGGAGGAACAAGACTTCTGATCAGGTGACTACAGGGTTATAAACACAAAGTCAAATAGGGGTAACGCAGGAGTAGGTTTAATAATGAATAGGAAAATAGGAATGCGGGTAAGCTACTACAAACAGCATAGTGAACCCATTATTGTGGCCAAGATAGATACGAAGCCCACACCTACTACAGTAGTACAAGTATATGTGCCAAGTAGCTCTGCAGATGACGAAGAAATTGAAGAAATGTATGATGAAATAAAAGAAATTATTCAGACAGTGAAGGGAGACGAAAATTTAATAGTCATGGGTGACTGGAATTCGAGTGTAGGAAAAGGGAGAGAAGGAAACGTAGTAGGTGAATATGGATTGGGGCTAAGAAATGAAAGAGGAAGCCGACTGGTAGAATTTTGCACAGAGCATAACTTAATCATAGCTAACACTTGGTTTAAAAATCATCATAGAAGGTTGTATACATGGAAGAACCCTGGAGATACTAAAAGGTATCACATAGATTATATAATGGTAAGACACAGATTTAGGAACCAGGTTTTAAATTGTAAGACATTTCCAGGGGCAGATGTGGACTCTGACCACAATCTATTGGTTATGACCTGTAGATTAAAACTGAAGAAACTGCAAAAAGGTGGGAATTTAAGGAGATGGGACCTGGATAAACTGACTAAACCAGAGGTTGTACAGAGTCTCAGGGAGAGCATAAGAGAACAATTGACAGAAATGGGGGAAAGAAATACAGTAGAAGAAGAATGGGTAGCTTTGAGGGATGAAGTAGTAAAGGCAGCAGAGGATCAAGTAGGTAAAAAGACGAGGGCTAGTAGAAATCCTTGGGTAACAGAAGAAATATTGAATTTAATTGATGAAAGGAGAAAATATAAAAATGCAGTAAATGAAGCAGGCAAAAAGGAATACAAACGTCACAAAAATGAGATCGACAGGAAGTGCAAAATGGCTAAGCAGGGATGGCTAGAGGACAAATGTAAGGATGTAGAGGCTTATCTCACTAGGGGTAAGATAGATACTGCCTACAGGAAAATTAAAGAGACCTTTGGATATAAGAGAAACATTTGTATGAACATCAAGAGCTCAGATGGAAACCCAGTTCTAAGCAAAGAAGGGAAAGCAGAAAGGTGGAAGGAGTATATAGAGGGTCTATACAAGGGCGATGTACTTGAGGACAATATTATGGAAATGGAAGAGGGTGTAATGAAGATGAAATGGGAGATACGATACTGCGTGAAGAGTTTGACAGAGCACTGAAAGACCTGAGTCGAAACAAGGCCCCCGGAGTAGACAACATTCCATTGGAACTACTGACGGCCTTGGGAGAGCCAGTCCTGACAAAACTCTACCGTCTGGTGAGCAAGATGTATGAAACAGGCGAAATACCCTCAGACTTCAAGAAGAACATAATAATTCCAATCCCAAAGAAAGTAGGTGTTGACAGATGTGAAAATTACCGAACAATCAGTTTAATAAGCCACAGCTGCAAAATACTAACACGAATTCTTTACAGACGAATGGAAAAACTAGTAGAAGCCGACCTCGGGGAAGATCAGTTTGGATTCCGTAGAAATACTGGAACACGTGAGGCAATACTGACCTTACGACTTACCTTAGAAGAAAGATTAAGGAAAAGCAAACCTACGTTTCTAGCATTTGTAGACTTAGAGAAAGCTTTTGACAATGTTGACTGGAATACTCTCTTTCAATTTCTAAAGGTGGAAGGGGTAAAATACAGGGAGCGAAAGGCTATTTACAATTTGTACAGAAACCAGATGGCAGTTATAAGAGTCGAGGGACATGAAAGGGAAGCAGTGGTTGGGAAGGGAGTGAAACAGGGTTGTAGTCTCTCCCCGATGTTATTCAATCTGTATATTGAGCGAGCAGTAAAGGAAACAAAAGAAAAATTCGGAGTAGGTATTAAAATCCATGGAGAAGAAATAAAAACTTTGAGGTTCGCCGATGACATTGTAATTCTGTCAGAGAGAGCAAAGGACTTGGAAGAGCAGTTGAGCGGAATGGATGGTGTCTTGAAGGGAGGATATAAGATGAACATCAACAAAAGAAAAACGAGGATAATGGAATGTAGTCGAATTAAGTCGGGTGATGTTGAGGGTATTAGATTAGGAAATGAGACACTTAAAGTAGTAAAGGAGTTTTGCTATTTGGGGAGAAAAATAACTGATGATGGTCGAAGTAGAGAGGATATAAAATGTAGACTGGCAATGGCAAGGAAAGCGTTTCTGAAGAAGAGAAATTTGTTAACATCGAGTATAGATTTAAGTGTCAGGAAGTCATTTCTGAAAGTATTTGTATGGAGCGTAGCCATGTATTGAAGTGAGACATGGGCGGTTAATAGTTTGGACAAGAAGAGAATAGAAGCTTTCGAAATGTGGTGCTACAGAAGGATGCTGAAGATTAGATGGGTAGATCACATAACTAATGAGGAAGTATTGAATAGGATTGGGGAGAAGAGGAGTTTGTGGCACAACTTGACCAGAAGAAAGGATTGGTTGGTAGGACATGTTCTGAAGCATCAAGGGATCACCAATTTAGTATTGGAGGGCAGCGTGGAGGGTAAAAATCGTAGGGGGAGACCAAGAGATGAATACACTAAGCAGATTCAGAAGGATGTAGGTTGCAGTAGGTACTGGGAGATGAAGAAGCTTGCACGGGATAGAGTAGCATGGAGAGCTGCATCAAACCAGTCTCGGAACTGAAGACCACAACAACAACAACAACAAAAGCAATCTCGGAAGAAAATAAGGAAATAAGGGAGAAGATCAAGCAGGAAAGTAAAGACACGAGTAAATAATGTAAAAAAACACGAGGAAAGAAAATAAAGATGTGAAAACGGATAAGACAAGAGAGTAGAAACAAGGAGGAAAGTTTACGGAACGAGATTCTGGAGATAAAAGAAGAATCGACGAAATTGGAGCAAATGAATAGAGTAATAGAGGAAGTACGGAGAAATGCCCTGGAAGCTAAAATGAAGCGATGGAGGCAAGGGAAGAAAATTAAAGAAGCAGCAAGGTTGTATCATAGACACGGGTTCACAGGTAGATGCCGTGTTTCTTGACTTCCGCAAAGCGTTCGATACAGTTCCCCACAGTCGTTTAATGAACAAAGTAAGAGCATATGGACTATCAGACCAATTGTGTGATTGGATTGAGGAGTTCCTAGATAATAGGACGCAGCATGTTATTCTCAATGGAGAGAAGTCTTCCGAAGTAAGAGTGATTTCAGGTGTGCCGCAGGGGAGTGTCATAGGACCGTTGCTATTCACAATATACATAAATGACCTGGTGGATGACATCGGAAGTTCACTGAGGCTTTTTGCAGATGATGCTGTGGTGTACCGAGAGGTTGTAACAATGGAAAATTGTACTGAAATGCAGGAGGATCTGCAGCGAATTGACGCATGGTGCAGGGAATGGCAATTGGATCTCAATGTAGACAAGTGTAATGTGCTGCGAATATACAGAAAGATAGATCCTTTATCATTTAGCTACAAAATAGCAGGTCAGCAACTGGAAGCAGTTAATACCATAAATTATCTGGGAGTACGCATTAGGAGTGATTTAAAATGGAATGATCATATAATGTTGATCGTCGGTAAAGCAGATGCCAGACTGAGATTCATTGGAAGAATCCTAAGGAAATGCAATCCGAAAACAAAGGAAGTAGGTTACAGTACGCTTGTTCGCCCACTGCTTGAATACTGCTCAGCAGTGTGGGATCCGTACCAGATAGGGTTGATAGAAGATATAGAGAAGATCCAACGGAGAGCAGCGCGCTTCATTACAGGATCATTTAATAATCGCGAAAGCGTTACGGAGATGATAGATAAACTCCAGTGGAAGACCCTGCAGGAGAGACGCTCAGTAGCTCGGTACGGGCTTTTATTGAAGTTTCGAGAACATACCTTCACCGAAGAGTCAAGCAGTATATTGCTCCCTCCTACGTATATCTCGCGAAGAGACCATGAGGATAAAATCAGAGAGATTAGAGACCACACAGAGGCATACCGACAATCCTTCTTTCCACGAACAATACGAGACTGGAATAGAAGGGAGAACCGATAGAGGTACTGAAGGTACCCTCCGCCACACACCGTCAGGTGGCTTGCGGAGTATGGATGTAGATGTAGATGTAGATATCATAATTAGAGTAGAAACCCGAAAATTGGGAAAAACAGCAGGAAGCACGGAAAACTTGGGAGTCAAGATGGTAGAGATCAATTAGAGAGGGGTACAGACGCACGATTAGATGCAGGCATACACCAAACACGGGACCAGAGGGTCGAGATAACAACAGACACCATGAGCAAAAAGCACAACGGAGCCTGACAAAATTCCACAGGACTGCAGCATCTCCCACAATTTGAAGGAACACGGGGTAATGTCTTTGGCACCGTGAATGTAATGGTAGAAGGGATGTAGAAGATGGGACTACGTGGGATAGAGAAGATGTGCGATAATAGGTACAGTACGAACAACAGGTATGTAACGGATTGCAGAAACTTTGCAAAGGTGAATGAATGCCAGATTGGAGTTGCACCATTCCTGAAGGACCCAGGCGTCATTAGTCGCATGCATGTAAAAATGGTAAATACGGAAGGGAACAGTGAGGCACATGCCACTGTTACACCGAAGAACGAGCGAGGATCGATTACGAGAAATATCTGTTAGTCCGTCGGTTCACAATTAACACGGCGGTTTGGGTACATTAATTTGATCATTGCTTCCCACCAAAACGGGAGGGCCGACAACGCATCGATTATGCAGGGACACATCTCGACCTCGAGGCACTGAACAAGTTGATACCTGTTACTAACCAATGTTCATCAGTTCTGGAGCTTCGAGAGAAGCTCCTAAACATTTACTGGCCACGCTCGAAACAGGATGAGATCAAAGAGGAAATGATAAGATTACAAGGTCCGAAAAAGTCGAGATTCGAAAATCGAGCTTGAATATTTCGCGAACTACCGAAGAAATTTCATTGGTTACTGACAGGGAAAAGCAAGGAGAATATTAATAAGTCCCGGATGTATGTTGAAGATATGTGGCGAATCGAAAGTGAGGAAAGAGAGGAAGGAAGATACCAGTATTTAAATGGAAAGCGGTTTGGATCACGTAGATGGATATATAACCGGCACTGGTATGCAAATTGTGAGAGCAGTTACATCAGTTTCATAGGCATGGGGCGCAATCAGCACACATCGATGTATGCAGTTGGCAATGCTCCAATGTGGACGAGAAGGGCATCCTAAGCAAGAAGCGACCAAGGAAAATATTGGTACAGTTGACAGACGAGATGGAACAGTATACAAGGTAGATGTGCATACAATTATCGATGTTAAGGTATCGCTGAACTGTCGTAAAATATAAATTAGAATAAGTATCAAGAAAATGGGAGGATATCATTGTTCATTGTTGGGCTTTGTAATGTAATATGTATGTGTGTCTTCCTCTATTCCTGTGCATCTTTCCTCCTATCTTCTCACATATTTATAACGTAAGTGTCAAAATTTAAGATGAATAACTGGAGAGATGGAGGGATTGACAGACGAGACAAGAATGCTTTCGATCGAGGTTTTATGGTCGATTAATGATATAGTGATGTAACAATATCAATGTGTGCTTCTACGTTATTTAGCCTACAGCAGAAGGAAAATTATGGATGATAGAATGATCATTGAGAGCAAAACGAAAATGGAATTGGAAGGAGTGATGCATTGAATAATGATCGAGAAAGACAGTCCAACAGTAAAGTAAGAGGAAAATGGATAAGTGTAGAGTGGAAATCAATAATAAAGTGATTCCGAGTTATTCAGTTTATTTTGTTTTGACAAAAATATTTTACAGGAAAACCTCAAAAATATTTTTTATTTATTGTCTACGGTAAGAGTCACTCAACTACTGCAAAAGTTTTGTAAGCTCCCTTTTATCAATAAAAATATTCTATACCAAAAAACGCAGAACATGCTACATGCAATACAGATATCGGCAAAAACTAGGTAAGCATTTATCAGGTTTTATAATAACAAACATTTCACAGATATACTATCCTGTGATTACATTATTTTTAATTCTACTTTATTTTATAGTGCACAAAGCAATTTTAAATGATTAATTTTTCTCAGACTGAGCGCGGTAACCACAAATGGACTGTTAGGTGCCACATTCTTCATACGTTTTACAAGGTCCTTAGATACTTGACACTCTGACATTCTTCCAGGCTCCTACGTTTTCAATCTGGGAAAAATCTCTGTCACACTCTGCAAACAACTGCAAAGCTTTCTGGCACTTAGCTGGCCTTAGCCTCACCAACGGGACGGCACATAACGCTCATGCTATCATCCTGGCCTCGTATGCGCTACTAGAAATGGTCAAAGCGCTTAGCCTGCTTTTCACGTTGTTGGCAACAACACTTTGTGGTGTGCGTACTGTAAGACCTTCAGTACACACACCATCAGATTATTTGACTTGTCGCTCTAACGAAGTAGGCGAGTGTCATCAATATGTCTCGTGGTCTTATCATGGCGTGTTTATCTTCTGCCGTTAGGTCAGACGATAGAAATGTCACTTGCACGCTTAGAGTAGCAGATTGACGGCGACCAACTTTAAACAGAACTTGATTAATTTTCACACACATTTATTAAAATAATAGCAGGCATAAAAATTACTTAACTTGGTTCTGGATGCTATTTACAATTGACAGTCTGAAGTTCCTTTGGTATTGGTACGTTAATCTTATTCTCACATATATCTCTGATACTTGACAAAAGTGTCTATACATTTATCT
This sequence comes from Schistocerca cancellata, assembly GCF_023864275.1. Taxonomy (NCBI): domain Eukaryota; kingdom Metazoa; phylum Arthropoda; class Insecta; order Orthoptera; family Acrididae; genus Schistocerca; species Schistocerca cancellata. The sequence continues at coordinate 94,588,514 of NC_064629.1, read as the reverse complement.
TCATGGTTATGTACAGGAATATGGTAATCTTATTAGGCGCAGACTGAAACTTGACAGCAGACTGGTACAGACAAATGTAGAACTCGTACAGACTGGTACAGACTGGTGCAGACAAATGCAGACTGACCAATCGGAGGTCTGTACACTCGTTCGAATACCTTGCGCGTTCATGTATCACTGCGCGAGTATGATCCGCGAGACGTGAGCAGCAATCTCATTGGCTGCATTACATATTAATACGCGGTCGGCGGCAGCAGAATTTGGTCCGTCTCTATGGCAGCGCCATCTCATAGTGCGAAGACGGACGAGCGCTGCGCCTGCGCTGTTGTACTTCGCGGGGCGGGCTCTAGTGGGAAAGTTGTGTACGCGCTGACTACGCGGAACTATGTACACAACACACTTAATTTTGTTTTTTTAGTTTAACTAAAAAAAGCACTTAGCCCTTCATTGATTTCCACTCTATTATTATAGGTATGGTGGTTTGGAAGAATGATGGACAAAAACAAAAAGGGAATTGAAAGGAGTGATGCACTGAATAATGATCGAGAAGGATAGTCCAACAGTAAAGGAAGACGAAAATGGATAATTACAGGTGTGATGGTATGGAAGAATGATGGTCAGAAGGTAATCTGCACTCAGTTTTGCGAATTACTCAATGTAAGAATCTATGTATGTACACTAAACGCGATATATAGCTGTGAGTAAGATTTTCTCCACAGGAGATATGAGAACTTCACGAAGGAGAGAGCCTCGACCGAGACTTCCGGCTACCCAAGACCTCGAATAAAAAAATGGTTCAAATAGCTCTGAGCACTATGGGACTTAACTTCTAAGGTGCCCGAGGCAAGATTCGAACCTACGACCGTAGCGGTCGCGCGGTTCCAGACTGAAGCGCTTAGAGTCGTTCGGCCACACCGGACGGCAGACCTCGAACAAAATTTTATGCATTCGGATTAGTGTATTTGCATGTTAAGATTTATTAGATATATTTGCATGTTAGAATTAATTAGGATTACTAGAATGCTAAGATTTCTTAGGATTACTTGCATAACCGATGTTTAATGAGAGACTGCACTTGCACATCATCCTAAATAAGATATCATTTGCATGGCTTGGTAACTAACCGCTATACCATGGGCAGAATTAATATGGAACTAACCCATCCTTAATTGGAACACGAACGATTGAGTGAATAAATAAATTTTGTCACCATCAGCAGCACAGTGTGCAAAATTCAAATAATAATTAAGATCATTAATTTAAATATATATAGTTTGAGCATTTTAAAACTGGCCAAAACTTGCAGTTCACTTCAAAATTTACATAATTCAGTCCAAACAGATAATTTAATATACAATATTGGACCTAATGTGGTCATTTTAATTCCTTATTTCCTCTGATTAAGTCATTTCATCACAGAAAACATTGAAGAAAATATTAACATGTATTAGATAATAACAGAATGCATGTACTAAGCCTGGTCGCAAAGGGTTGTGCAGGATCACGTGACAGTGAGGAGTGGATCGCTAGCACAGCGCCGCACGCTGTCAGCGAGATGCAACCGAAGGATGTTGTGGAAGGCAGTGGCGTCACAGCGAGCAGCAGGCGAAGCGTCCACACGTCCGGGTGTCGCGCGCCACGGCCGAGTGCAGCCGGTTCCAGCTGGCAGGAGTCCAGTGGGGTGCCGAGTCGAAAGCGGTGGCGCAAACAACCTTCGCGACGAGGTGGTGATTGACATTGGCGGCCGAGGCAAATACTAGTCTGGTGCGGCGGATCGTGTCGTTGAAGAGATTCCCACAACCAGCGAGAGCTATTGCGAATGGTATGCTGGTACACTGCTACACGTAAACCTGTTGTAGTCGGCAATTCATTACAGAACTGCTCATCTACAACCTGAAACCTTTAACATTCGCTTCTCTTGGTGAACCCAGTATCTTATACCCATACTGCGTCACCAAGTATTTCTGCGGTAGCCAATCTCAATCGATATAATCCCTGTTCTCGCCAAAGAACTTTCTATTTGCTGTCTGCTGCCACTAACTGCACAGCTCAGGTTACCCAGTTTTCTTTAAAAAATAAATTTGTCTGCTAGGTTGTCGACCAAGTAGCCCATCAAATTACTGTTCTGCTCAGGGGAGAACAATCATCACTATCAAAGCACTGTTAAAGCGATATTAGCCACCAGTACCAGCTGCATCCGCACACACCTTCGAGATACTGATGACCGCTGTTCCGGATCACACGCCGGTAGTCCAGTAACAACGATGCTGGAGAAGCTTAGACATGATCGGTTGAGTATGGTGACGTCACGGCGCAATGGTCACCGCTCTCTGAATTATCAAGGACTAGAAGGAGACCCACCTGTTGTCCTCTGCATTGCGTGTCAGAGCGTAGCGACATGCCCATGTTACTAAGCTCAACAAGACGGCTGCGTCGGCAATCCTGCGTAACCTTCGACTGCGTTAAGCGATCCCCCAATTACTCGTGTGTCAGTGAAACAGTGCACGTGTGAGGTATAACAGAAGTTTTTCTAAAAGGCAAATGAGGGTCATTTTTGTTTGAATGTTACTAAAATGTTTATTTTGCTTATTGACCTTGTTGTGTTATGAATTCCATGTCTCATTTATATTTTATTAGTGAACTGTATCGAGTGTGTGAGATTACACACGTCAGATCATATGGACACCACCAAGAACGGCGCTTCATTATGTCTACATTTTGTTGTACCTGCCATAAACACTCACCGTGTTTTCACAGAGCGTGTAGTGGTTAGCACACTGGACTCGCATTCGGGAGGACGACGGTTCAACCCCGCGTCCGGCCATCCTGATTTAGGTTTTCCGTGATTTCTCTAAAATCGTTCCAGGCAAATGCCGGGATGGTTCCTCTGAAAGGGCACGGCCAACTTCCTTCCCTAATCCGATGAGAACGACGACCTCGATGTTTGATCTCTTCCCCCAAACAACCCAACCCCCACAGACCGTGTAGCTATTGCGTACACTCACCAGGTCGGACGAACTACATACAATACTCACAGAATGATTTCAGTAATCCAGGAACATGGGTAGTCACAAGAAATTTCTCTGATTATTTATTAATTTGATGTCCAACATTTAACAAGCCAAACTAAAGTCATGTTGTTCAACTTTGGATTTCTTTGTTTGTTTCTGGTCAGTGTCACAATAAATTCAATGACACCTACGGTGCCAATGTACAAATCTTCATTATAGATGTCCTCAATGTCAACCCAGAAATTACAGCTTACACAGTACACATTTCGCAGACACAAATATGAATGACATTCAGTCACATGATCTTGTAGCATGAATGGGCAAGGAACCAATATTAATGTCAGGCAGAGTAGGTTTTCACAATATACTGCTTAAAGTAATATTAACTATGACCTGCGAGTCAAAATTTGCTTTTCATTTGTTTGTTAACATTACATAATATCAAATGACCTGCCTTCTACACGATCCAGTAGTAAATATAAGGTTAGGGTGGTCTCCTTGGATTTGAATCTGATTCAGTGAATGTGGTATTAATGATCAGGTGATATTGCTAAGGAAGAAGCGTCTATTGAGCCTTGACAATCTGGACTGTTCTTTAGGCAGGCCAGGGGTTGAGCAATCTAGTGGAGGTATGGAGGATAAAATTTTGCTTGTGGCTGCCCCACTACCTAGCTTAAGAGGATCATCCTCTATGAAAAATTTTAAATAGAATGAAGGATGGGGGGGGGGGGGAGCGGGGGCGTGCGTTATGAAACATGGCAGGCAATTCTGTATGGTGTTTTCATCGACATTAGAGTTATTTTGTAATTCAGAGACTGAGAACAGAGTAAATCGGAATAAGAACGTTTATTGATGATATGGCATCACGGTGACGTACGGTGCTCTATGTCAATTTCATTTCTTTCCTGTGTTAACAATGTGACGGGCTCACTGGATTATGAATATTTTTGGTGGGCATGCACATATACAGCTCGTGTGAGCAGAGAACGCTACGACCAAACGGGATCGACCGAGAACAAAGACCGGCGACCTGGGTGCTGTATTTTTTCTTTATTTCTCAAGCCCTCTTTTGTGAGGCTAACGACATAGGCGGGAAACGCGCGATTGGCGTATTGGTGTGTGACATCAACAGCGTAGTGCTGAAGTCAATGCGTTTTGGTAGTAGAAGAGATTTTTCCGTCGTAATTGGCGTCTGAAGGAGACGCCATATTTTGGCGGGATTCTCCAGTTGGAGGGAAACCTTGCGATGAGGCCATAGTGCTTCTTAATTTTGCAACTGGTAACTGGCACTGCCTGGGAGGCAGAAATTACCAGGGCTTAAGTCAATGCCACGAAAGAGGCACTAGAGGTTAGGATGCGGAGGTGTCTTGGTTTAGGATGTAGAGGTATCAGCATCGAATCCAGGCACGGTACAAATACAGGATGGATCGACTTGGCGTTGCATAACGGCTGAGCTCGCAACAACTTCAAGTTGCAACAGAGTGCTGACGACATCGTCTTCACGAAGGGGGCCAGCAGATCCGCAGCGCACAGCTTGGCGCATCACATTCACATTTAAAGTTTGCAGCACTGGCGTAATTGCTCAGTTCGATTTCACACTTCAGAAATCCAGGAAGATCGACGGTCTCAGGTTTATCACACTTGTACTGAATGTGTGAACTTCTGGGGGTAATCACCAACTTCCAGTCGCTGCTTCGGTCAACAGTTTGCAGGATGATATAGATTCCAATTACCGTTGTACTTTATTAGAATGTAAATTCTCAAGAGGGCAGGTAGTAAATTTATAGGTGCGGGAGAGGCACTTCTTGAATTTCGATAAATAGAGTTGTCACAGTTTCCGTAGTTAAATTTCGTGTTATTTTAATAGATGTGTTTGTGAATAAATTTGAGTATTTAACTAATTAGTGTTTCTATTTGGTATCTTCACTTAAATTAAATTATATGCAATCAATCAGTGTTTAAGTAGATACTTTCAATCACATTAAATCACATCTAAAAGGTTATTGCCAGGTAGCGTCGATCAGTTTAAGTTTTTACGCAAATTCGTCACTTTAGTATTTATGCCGAGGGCCGTGATTTCGCGCTATCCACAAACTTTGCGCGCAATTACAATTCAAAGAGTACATCTTAAAGACGTAGTCTGCCCACAATAAGTTATGAGAAATAGGGAATTTAACTGAAAGGGGATTTCGCAGTATAGTGAGTTCCACAAATCTATTACACTCGTTTGGTGTTGTAGAAGGGACTTATTACGTATACATTTACTTAGGAAGATACCCACAGTAACGGCCTGCTTACAAACCTCAAGGAAAACAGCAATCGATTCACGTTTTTAACTCTCGAGTCACTATTGATGTCGCTTACGCAGTTAAACAAAAAACCTGTTCAATTCGACAATTATCATGTACCTAGCATAAATTGTATTTGAGCTGTGGGTTCTGAGACACTCGGTCAGAAATATGTGATGTATCACGAATCATTTCTGCCGCACTCATAACCTGTTCAACCCCGTTTTCCTCCGACTGAACAGGGGTCTCGTAAGCAACGCATTTCAGGCTCCCCCACACAAAACAGTCTAAAGCAGTCACACCTTAGAACTTGACGCTCAGGTTTGTGGTTCATCTAGACCAATACAACTTTCCCGGGATGTTGCTTTCAAGGGTGTCTCAAACGGAAACTGAAAATGGTTCAATGTACTATCGTCTTGAAGCAAGAAGACATTTACCATCAAATGGCTTTAGCTTGTAAGCACTCCATGTGGGTAGCCTGTCATACAGGAAAACTACGTAAGAAATGCACTAGCGTAAAAGTTAAATACGTTCGTCTCTTTTGTTTAAGTGCCATGAAAATAGTCCGTCTCCTGATGTTTGTGTCCAGTCTAAAACTTTTCGTGCTAGTTTTCTCCATACCCGCTACAGGTGTGTAACAGGAATTGCAGAGCATGATATGAGTGAAGACAAACTAGAGCAGAAGAAGGAACACCGGTAATACAGATAATAGACCTGTGGGAGAATGTGTTACAGTAAAGACTGCTCTCGAGTAACAGACGCGTACAGATGGAAGTTGGGAAATTGTAACAGACAACTTTCAATTTCTATCAGTGGTATATTACGTAGAGCTTTGAAAATACATGGTAATTTTTCTGTCTATATTTAACGCTGGGAACTGTTATCGAGGAGCTCCTGCGGCGTTTGTGCCCACAGTGCACCACTGGAAACTTGGAGTACGTTATTAACTTGAAATTTGGGCCACGTTACATTATGAACAACTAGAAAGGGAAAAAAAATCAAGGAATGCGTCTCTCAATTTACAACACCGACACTGGACTGTTGATGACTCGAAACATGTTGCTTGGTCGGACGAATCTCGTTTCAAATTGTATCGAGTGGATGGAGGTGTACGGATATGGAGACAACCTCATGAATCCATTGGCCCTGCATGTCAGAAGGGGACTATTGAAGCTGGTGGAGTCACTGTAATGGTGTGGGGCTTCTGCAGTTGGAGTGGTATGAGACCCCTGATACGTCTAGATACGGCTCTGATAGGTGACACGTATGTAAACATCCTGTCTGATCACCTGCATCCATTTATGTTCACTGCGCATTCCGCTGGACTTGGGCAATTCCAGCAGGACAATGCGACACCCCACACGTCCAGAATTGCTACAGAGTGGCTCCAGGAACACTCTTCTGAGTTTAAACACTGCCGCTGGCCACCAAACTCCCCAGACATGAACATTATTGAGCATTAAAGCTAGACCTCCATTTAAGGCATCAAAAATGTGTGTGTACATCCAGGTGTAATACTCGGCTAAGTGCTCTACATGACTCTGTAACTTCCATTTCAGGAAACTGGGTCTGTGCAACACTCAAGGTAAATTCTTGAAGTCACTTAATGATTATGGTGCTCTGCGATGCCGAGTCAGCTTTCCTCCAAATATATACAATGCTTGTCTCCTAAACTCCTGGGTCTTATTGCAGATCGTTAACAATTTCGAGGAGTTCTGTTTCCAGAACAGGAGGGTATGCTTTCAGGAAGCTGGCTGGAACTCTATGACCTTCTGCCGGTTTCACTATGTGAGTAAATGTGATGTGCTCTTCAAATGCATCTGCGATCAGTTTGTAGTTTAACTGCAGCAAGTTGTTACTGACCTGGTGTCTGTCACTAATAGGAACGAAGAGAAAACTGCTGCCAGCCACAGGATCACCATTATTATCGCTATTTGCTGTAGACTGTGACCATCCTGTCGATGAAGCTGGCTGCGAGGAGGGCATGGTGCATACCCCTTGTGAGGTCATCGTCGGTGATTTGGAGCTCCCTTACCCGATGCACCCGTACAGAAGAAACATTCTGGCTGTGGAGATGGCTGCCATGAGGGGGGACGAGGTGTGTCGGAGCTTGGCGTGCGTTCGATGGCTGCGGAAGGTGCAACTGCATGATCTTTAGACTCCATTTGCGGTATGTACGGCGAGGTAGCTCGGTTGCTTTGTTGGAGTACCATATTTGACAATCTTTGCCGTGTGTATTGGATATACAGGGTGGTCCATTGATCGTGGCCAAATATCTCACGGAATAAGCGTCAAACGAAAAAAGTACAAAGAACGAAATTTCTCTGGCTTGAAGGGGGAAACCAGACGGCGCTATAGTCGACCCGCTAGATGGCGCTGCCATAGGTCACACGGATATCAACTGCGTTTTATTTAAATAGGAACCCCCATTCTTTTTACATATTCGTGTAGTACGTAAAGAAAGAATGTTTTAGTTGGACCACTTTTCTCACTTTGTGATATATGGCGCTGTAATAGTCACAAACATATGGCTCACGATTTTAGACGAACAGTTGGTAACAGGTAGGTTTTTTAAATAAAAATACAGAACGTAGGTACGTTTGAACATTATGTCGGTTGTTCCAATGTGATACATGTACTTTTGTGAACTTATCATTTCTGAGAACGCATGCTGTTACAGCGTGATTACCTGTAAATACCACATTAATGCAATAAATGCTCAAAATAATGTCCGTCAACCTCAATGTATTTGGCAATACGTCTAACGACACTCCTCTCAACATCGAGTAGTTCGCCTTCCGTAATGTTCGCACATGCATTGACAATGCGCTGACGCATGTTGTCAGGCGTTGTCGGTGGATCACGATAGCAAATATCCTTCAGTTTTCCCCACAGAAAGAAATCCGGGGACGTCAGATGCGGTGAACGTGCCGGCCATGGTATGGTGCTTCGACGACCAATCCACCTGTAATGAAATATGCTACGCTTCAACCGCGCCCGAGCTATGTGCCGGACATCCATCATGTTGGAAGTACATCGCCATTCTGTCATTCAGTGAAACATCTTGTAGTAAGATTGGTAGATCATTACGTAGGAAATCAGCATACATAGCACCATTTAGATTGCCATCGATAAAATGGGGGCCAATCATCCTTCCTCCCATAATGCCGCACCATACATTAACCCACCAAGGTCGCTGATGTTCCACTTCTCGCAGCCATCGTGGATTTTTCGTTGCCCAATACTGCATATTATACCGGTTTACGTGACCGCTCTTGGTGAATGACTCTTCGTCGCTAAATAGAACGCGTGCAAAAAAACTGTCATCGTCCCGGAAATTCTCTTGTGCCCAGTGGCAGAACTGTACACGATGTTCGAAGTCGTCGCCACACAATTCCTGGTGCATAGAAATATGGTACGGGTGCAATAGATGTTGATATAGCATTCTCAACACCGACGGTTTTGAGATTCCCGACTCTCGCGCAATTTGTCTGTTAGTGATGTGCGGATTAGCCGGGACAGCAGCTAAATAACCTACTTGGGCATCATCATTTGTTGAAGGTCGTGGTTGACGTTTCACTTATGGCTGAACACATCCTTTTTCCTTAAATAACGTAACTACACTTGGATGATGTCGTCCAGCATACCGAGCAGCATACATAGCCCACGCCCGTTGGGCATTTTGATCACAATAGCCATACATCAACACGATATCGACCTTTTCCGCAATTAGTAAGCGGTCCATTTTAACACGGGTGAAGTATCATGAAGCAAATACCGTCCGCACTGGCGAAATGTTATTTTTTTTCCTTTATTGATTTTCAATTCCCCTGAAGGGGGCGGGCTGGCAGCAGCTTAGTACACTGCTCTACAGCCTACAGACTTTGTTTTTAAAAACGGATGAAGAAAAGAAACAAGAAAAACAGACGATAAAATGGTGACGTAAAGTGTAAAATGACGGAAAAATGCGGAAAGTTAAAACAGAAAGCAAAAGGGTTTGGCAATGTTTATAAAAGACACAGGAATCAGACAAGTAACATAGTACACACACAATTAAAAAACATGACGACAGTCTGGTTTCTGTTCGCAAGAGATAAAAAACACACCCAGCGACAGTATGATGGCCGTTCGCAACACTTCCCATAAAACACAACACGGAACACTCACTGTAAAACACTGCACGAAAATGGCGGCACAAAGATGACACACTCGAGCCAAAGGCAGATGGGGGGGGGACCTGGAGGAGGGGGAAGAACAAGGAGGGAGGAAGGGAAAGAAAACTAAAAGGGGGGGAGGAACCAAGGAGGGAGAGGACTCATAAGGGGGGAGAGGGGCAGGGCAGACGCGTATGAAAAGAGGCAGAGGATGGAAATGCAAAAGGACTCGGGGGAGAGAAGGGGGCAGGGAGAGGGGAGGTGGGGAAAAAAGAGGATGGAAGGGGGGAGAGGGAGCCCGGGAAAAGGACAGAGGAAAGGAGGGGGAGTGAGGATCAGAGTTGATAAATGGAGGGAGAGAGGGCATCATCCTGGAGGGGGAGTTGATGGAAGCCACCTCAGGAAAGGAGATGAAGGGTGTAGAGATGGAGGGTAGGGGGGACACAACAGTGAAGACGTGGCAGGGGGGCGGGGATGGGAGAGGAGAGGAGCAACCAGGGGGTGAGGGGGAGCAAGGTGGCGGGAGGTGTAGAGGATGCGGATATGTTTGAGGAATAGGAGCAGATGTGGGAAAGGAATGAGATCATAAAGGATCCGCATGGGGGAGGGGAGCCATATACGGAAGGCGAGACGGAGTGCATGACGCTCAAGGATCTGGAGGGACTTATAGAATTGGGGGGGGGGGACAGATATCCAGGCAGGACTGGCATAACAGAGGATGGGACGGATTAGGGATTTGTAGGTGTGGAGGATGGTAGAGGGGTGCAACCCCCATGTCCGGCCATAGAGGAGTTTGAGGAGTCGGAGGCGGTTGTGAGCTTTGGATTGGATGGAGCAGTGATGAGGGATCCAGGTGAGGTGACGGTCAATGGTGAGCCCAAGGTAGGTGAGGGTGGGGGTGAGGCAGACAGGACGGGCGCAGACAGTAAGGGAGAAATCCAGGAACCAGAAGGAGCGAGTGGTACGACCTACGATCATTGCCTGGGCCTTGGAAGGATTGATTTTCAGGAGCCACTGGTTACACCATGCAGCAGCGGAATGTTACGTGATACCACATACTTACACGTTTGTGACTATTACAGCGCTATCTATCACAAAGCGAAAAAAGTGGTCCAACTAAAACATTCATATTTCTTTACGTACTACACGAATGTGTAATAAAAAATGGGGGTTCCTATTTTTAAAAAAACGCAGTTGATATCCGTTTGACGTATGGCAGGGCCATCTAGCGGGCCAACCATAGCGCCATCTGGTTTCCCCCTTCAAGCTAGACAAGTTGCGTTCTTTGTAGTTTTTTTTTTTTTAGTTTGACGCTTATTTCGTGAGATATTTGGCCCGGTCACCATCAATGGACCACACTGCATAGAAGGAGTCGGCCCAAACAAACGCTTAAAATAAAATACATAACGTAGGTACATTTGAACAATTTATTTCGGTTGTTCCAATGTGATACATGTACCTTTGTGAACTTATCATTTCTGAGAACGCATGCTGTTACCTGTAAATACTACATTAATGCAATACATGCTCAAAATGATGTCCGTCAACCTCAATGCATTTGGCAATACGTGTAACGACATTCCTCTCAACAGCGAGTAGTTCGCCTTCCATAATGTTCGCACATGCATTGACAATGCGCTAACGCATGTTGTCAGGCGTTGTCGGTGGATCACGATAGCAAATATCCTTCAGTTTTCCCCACAGAAAGAAATCCGGGGACGTCAGATGCGGTGAACGTGCCGGCTATGGTATGGTGCTTCGACGACCAATCCACCTGTAATGAAATATGCTACGCTTCAACCGCACCGGAGCTATGTGCCGGACATCCATCATGTTGGAAGTACATCGCCATTCTGTCATTCAGTGAAACATCTTTTAGTAACATCGGTAGATCATTACGTAGGAAATCAGCATACATAGCACCATTTAGATTGCCATCGATAAAATGGGGGCCAATTATCCTTCCTCCCACAATGCATACCATACATTAACCCGCCAAAGTCGCTGATGTTCCATTTGTCGCAACCATCGTGGATTTTCCGTTACCCAATAGTGCATATTATGCCGGTTTACGTTACCGCTGTTGGTGAATGACTCTTCGTCGCTAAATAGAACGCGTGCAAAAAAACTGTCATCGTCCCGTAAATTCTCTTGTGCCCAGTGGCAGAATTGTACACGACGTTCAAATTCCTGGTGCATAGAAATATGGTACGGGTGCAATCGATGATGATGTAGCATTCTCAACACCGACGTTTTTGAGATTCCCGATTCTCGCGCAATTTGTCTGCTACTGATGCGCGGAGTATCTGCAACAGCAGCTAAAATACCTACTTGGGCATCATCATTTGTTGCAGGTCATGGTTGACGTTTCACATGTGGCTGAACACTTCCTGTTTCCTTAAATAACGTAACTATCTGGCAACGGTCTGGACCCTTGGAAGATGTCGTCCAGGACACCGAGCAGCATACATAGCACACGCCCGTTGTGCATTTTGATCACAATAGCCATACATCAACACAATATCGACCTTTTCCGCAATTGGTAAACGGTCCATTTTAATACTGGTAATGTATCACGAAGCAAATACCGTCCGCACTGGCGGAATGTTACGTGATACTGTGAGGTGCCGGGGTGGAGAAGAGTTTGTACTTCTGTAATTCAGACGAATTTTGCATGTGCACAAGACATGCACTAGATCCCTTCCTTATCTGCCAGCCAATTAATTATGCGCACAATGGTAACGGAAGGAAATGATGGTGGATCCTGCTTGTTGGTAAAATAAGGAGTGCACACTCACAATAATTTAATAAAAATCGTAATCTACTCAGAAAAAGAGAACTTTATCATAATAAACAACTGGAAATGGGATTCTGCCTATATCTATGAAATGATATGGGGATTAAATATTACAATGAGATTTATTATACATCAGAACATAAATGCACATGTTGTCAACACACACAGCAGGTTAAAGGATGGGATATATTGAAATATTATGAGAATAAGAGTTGGCTTGAGAACAAGGTGCTCCTACTCTCTGTGATGAAATACACTCCTGGAAATGGAAAAAAGAACACATTGACACCGGTGTGTCAGACCCACCATACTTGCTCCGGACACTGCCAGAGGGCTGTACAAGCAATGATCACACGCACGGCACAGCGGACACACCAGGAACCGCGGTGTTGGCCGTCGAATGGCGCTAGCTGCGCAGCATTTGTGCACCGCCGCCGTCAGTGTCAGCCAGTTTGCCGTGGCATACGGAGCTCCATCGCAGTCTTTAACACTGGTAGCATGCCGCGACAGCGTGGACGTGAACCGTATGTGCAGCTGACGGACTTTGAGCGAGGGCGTATAGTGGGCATGCGGGAGGCCGGGTGGACGTACCGCCGAATTGCTCAACACGTGGGGCGTGAGGTCTCCACAGTACATCGATGTTGTCGCCAGTGGTCGGCGGAAGGTGCACGTGCCCGTCGACCTGGGACCAGATCGCAGCGACACACGGATGCACGCCAAGACCGTAGGATCCTACGCAGTGCCGTAGGGGACCGCACCGCCACTTCCCAGCAAATTAGGGACACTGTTGCTCCTGGGGTATCGGCGAGGACCATTCGCAACCGTCTCCATGAAGCTGGGCTACGGTCCCGCACACCGTTAGGCCGTCTTAAGCTCACGCCCCAACATCGTGCAGCCCGCCTCCAGTGGTGTCGCGACAGGCGTGAATGGAGGGACGAATGGAGACGTGTCGTCTTCAGCGATGAGAGTCGCTTCTGCCTTGGTGCAAATGATGGTCGTATGCGTGTTTGGCGCCGTGCAGGTGAGCGCCACAATCAGGACTGCATACGACCGAGGCACACAGGGCCAACACCCGGCATCATGGTGTGGGGAGCGATCTCCTACACAGGCCGTACACCGCTGGTGATCGTCGAGGGGACACTGAATAGTGCACGGTACATCCAAACCGTCATCGAACCCATCGTTGTACCATTCCTAGACCGGCAAGGGAACTTGCTGTTCCAACAGGACAATGCACGTCCGCATGTATCCCGTGCCACCCAACGTGCTCTAGAAGGTGTAAGTCAACTACCCTGGCCAGCAAGATCTCCGGATCTGTCCCCCATTGAGCATGTTTGGGACTGGATGAAGCGTCGTCTCACGCGGTCTGCACGTCCAGCACGAACGCTGGTCCAACTGAGGCTCCAGGTGGAAATGGCATGGCAAGCCGTTCCACAGGACTACATCCAGCATCTCTACGATCGTCTCCATGGGAGAATAGCAGCCTGCATTGCTGCGAAAGGTGGATATACACTGCACTAGTGCCGACATTGTGCATGCTCTGTTGCCTGTGTCTATGTGCCTGTGGTTCTGTCAGTGTGATCATGTGATGTATCTGACCCCAGGAATGTGTCAATAAAGTTTCCCCTTCCTGGGACAGTGAATTCACGGTGTTCTTATTTCAATTTCCAGGAGTGTAGATTGACGATCATTATTGGAGGTCCTAATGAATCAAAAATTAATCTCCCGACTATATAGCAGGATCGCAATTAGTAGTGAGATCAAATGGGACCACATGGAGAAACAAGCAAGGTGGACTTGTAGCAAAATGGTTCAAATGGCTCTGAGCACTATGGGACTTAACATCTTAGGTCATCAGTCCCCTAGAACTTAGAACTACTTAAACCTAACTAACCTAGGCACATCACACACATCCATGCCCGAGGCAGGATTCGAACCTGCGACCGTAGCAGTCACGCAGTTCCGGACTGAAGCGCCTAGAACCGCACGGCCACCGCGGCCGGCGACCTGTAGCAAAGCGAGCGCGCGTGCTGCTGAGGGATTCAGTATAAAATTGATAATGTCCTAAAATGCCGGAGGCGCAAAATACTGTACCAGTAGTGAAACTGCAGCACGTCGTCGGTAGGCAGCATCCTGATGATGTAGGCGCCGATTTCTGCCGCGCGGCGACTCTGTGTCGACCCCTGGCCGCGAAGGCTGTCCGAGAATTCTAAGTTCTTCCGAAAACGAGAGACCAAGTCGCAAGACCGTCAGACTCTGAGGAAGATCAGATCCCGAATCCTAGTGCCCGCACAACGCAAGAGCGAAGCCAACATTGCTCTACCCCCTACTCTCCTCGAAAACTGTGAATCAACATTCAGTTCTAATTCCAAATTCTCCCACGCTGTCTGAGAGCATCATTCGCGCCAATAGCGACCGTTCCCTCCAATTTCGAGCAGGGCTTTATGACGTCAACTAGCCTCAGTTTAAGTTGACCAATCATGCCTCTGCTATTCAGCTGAGGGCACTGAACTGGCCGTTTGACCGGCTACGAAAACAACCTGCCTACACCACCAGCCATCCAGCGCCAGACAGTCACACCCAGCAGGGCACAGTCCACAAGTATTCTCAGAATCAAGAGGACAATTCAGTCAGTCGGTACCTGGAATTTTCGTTCCGGACTCTCCGGAACGGTAAACACATAAACTGCGGCGACACTCAGACGTTTCGCAGGTCGTTTCGCCCTGCATAAAATAGACGAAACTCGACTGACGTCAGTCGTTCCGCCAGGCACTTAAGCGTATTATACGAACCCCTCAGAATTCAGGGAAGTGCAACCCCCAACCGGAAAGGCAGTGTGCCGCGTCCTCCGATGCTCGCCTCGCACAGGCCACCTAGGGAAGTAAAACAACATGTTTAGGAATCAAGTGAAAAGTATTTTTTGAACTCTCAGTACAAATACTCTAATTACAACAACCTTATTCGGTCTGTTACTACCGTGCAATGACATAGAACATTGATAAAATTGATGAAAATGAGAGGCGACATACAAAAGAGGGCATGGAACCTATCAACACCACGCACTTAAACGTTTGTGACTATTACAGCGCCATCTATCACAAAGTGAAAAAAGTGGTCCAACTATAACATTCATATTTCTTTACGTACTACACGAATATGTAATAAAAAATCGGGGTTCCTATTTAAAGAAACGCAGTTGATATCCGTTTGACCTATAGCAGCGGCATCTACCGGGCCAACCATAGAGCCACCTGGTTTCCCCCTTCAAGCTGGACGAGTTTCGTTCTTTGTACTTTTTTCGTTTGATGCTTATTTCGTGAGATATTTGGCCCGGTCACTATCAATGGACCACCCTGTATATATGAGAAATTTTTAGCTTTGTTGTGTTACTGTATTTCACGATTTTTGCGGTATGTTATGTAGCGAGGTTTTTACCTGTGTTGAGGTACGTTTCATGTACTTTCCGGTGTGTATTGCCTCTTTATGCGACATGTAAGTGAGGTTTAGCAGTGTCTAGGCGAGGTTTTTAGATGTAGTGGGTACTGTATCACGATTTTTGTGATGTGTATTGTATCTGTAGCTGTGTGTAAAGATACTTCTGATTTTTTAAACTGATCCAGATTGATGATCTGTAGCAGTGTAATTAGGGCATGTAGTTGTTGTTTGATCCAACAGGATAGTATCTGCACCTTCCTGAACTTTTCCTGCCGATTTCGTGAAGTACTGTAAACTGAAGAAAATTCTTCCAAAAGATTAATAACCGTACATCCTAAAAAAATTATGAAATAAAGACGTCCTTCCATACCAACACCTCAGCACAGAATGAGCACCTCCTGCACATTCCCTGATGAAGGAGTGGAGGGGAGGGGTAAGTGATGGCAGGAGGGGAATGGGAGGGGAGAGGGAGGAGAGTGGAGGGGAGGAAGAAAACCCATGACGTCATCTGGTGACATAATCAGTGTGATGTTGCCACATCACAGACACAAACCTGAATAAATTTGGCAACAATGCAGACTGCACTCATTCTGTCTTTGTCTTACTGGAGCATTTAGTGAAGGCCATGCAGGCAATGAACTTCCCACAACGTTTCATGACAATCATTGCACGTCTCTGCAAAACTCGCAGTCCAGAATACTGATAAACGGTCGACTGGAAGCGCCGATAACAATCAACAGCTCAGTTACACAAGGCTGCCTGATGTCAATGCCACTATTTGCTATAGCCATCGAGCCACTGTTAACTGTGTTGAACAGATAAGTCCATGGAGTCATGACATGGAGGCATAAGTTCGTCTGTTGCTCCTACGCATATGACGTGGCCTTTCTAGTCAAAACGACCACTGATAAGAAACCCCTTGAGTGCGAGGTCGCAAAAGGCCAATGATGTTTACTGCATTCAACGCCTCACATACTTTCTACCATGCAACCGCAATATTGGCTGCTAACGGCAGCAGGGGGTGGGACTGAAGGTATCCATTGAAGGGCATAGCATGAGGCTACGGAGCGTAGTTGAACTGCTTAATCGACGAGTGACTCACAATAGTGCTACAGGGCTAGTGGCGTTGGTACTAAGCAGAGCTATGACAACGATAAACAAAGCAAACATTTCATTATATCTACACCAACAGTTGCCAAAGATGACATGTTGTAAGAAAGAAACACGAAGAATTTCATAGAGTGAGAAACAAGTGACAGATGAAATATTAGAGAATCTGCAAGATGAGTCAGTAGAATATGTGGTGTCGTATGTGCTCGACTGTGCGGACGATGCACACGAAACAGGTATCGAACCACGTAATTCATCATCTTTGTCAGACAGGGAGCCAAAAATCCTGTCTCCAGTGAAACGTAGTAAAGGTCGATCGTTGTCCAAGGAGCGCGTATTAAACATAATTACTTACATGGGAGGTCATCCACAGCTTAGTAAAAAAAAAAAGTGTATAGATTTCGAATAAGTTTGCTAAGTCTGCAGTGGATATTCAAGGAAGGAGAATACGAACTTGTTCCAAAAACCGGTGTTTGCGTATTTCAACGATGATCTATACAATTTACAGGATGTGCAACATAGTGACCTACTACGTTTCCACATCAGAATGCGCGCACATAGATTACAGCAACTTCAAGGGAAGCAGTGGATGATTGCATAGCTTCAAACAGTGCTACAGAATTGGAAGACGTAAGATAACAAAATTTCAAGCAAAGCGTGAAGTTGACGATGCACAGCAAACTGTGGAATCGGCCCGAAAATTTGTAAATGAAATAAACAAACTTATCCCATAGTTTCGTAAAGAATTTGTTTTCAACTCCGAACCATCGGGATTTGAAGAAGAAATGTATATGAAAGGAGCCCTGGAAATTAGAGGTGCCAAGAGAGTTGTATCAAGATCAGTGCCTTAAAACATTAGTATATAATTATGCCGACTGTTAATCCGGATGGTGCCGGCCGCGGTGGCCGAGCGGTTCTAGGAGCTTCAGTCGGGAACCGCGCGACTGCTACGGTCGCAGGTTCGAATCCTGGCTCGGGCATGGATGTGTGTGATGTCCTTAGTTTAGTTAGGTTTAAGTAGTTCTAAGTTCTAGGGGACAGATGACCTCAGAAGTTAAGTCCCATAGTGCTCAGAGCCATTTGAACTACACTCCTGGAAATTGAAATAAGAACACCGTGAATTCATTGTCCCAGGAAGGGGAAACTTTATTGACACATTCCTGGGGTCAGATACATCACATGATACACTCACAGAACCACAGGCACATAGACACAGGCAACAGAGCATGCACAATGTCGGCACTAGTACAGTGTATATCCACCTTTCGCAGCAATTCAGGCTGCTATTCTCCCATGGAGACGATCGTAGAGATGCTGGATGTAGTCCTGTGGAACGGCTTGCCATGCCATTTCCACCTGGCGCCTCAGTTGGACCAGCGTTCGTGCTGGACGTGCAGACCGCGTGAGACGACGCTTCATCCAGTCCCAAACATGCTCAATGGGGGACAGATCCGGAGATCTTGCTGGCCAGGGTAGTTGACTTACACCTTCTAGAGCACGTTGGGTGGCACGGGATACATGCGGACGTGCATTGTCCTGTTGGAACAGCAAGTTCCCTTGCCGGTCTAGGAATGTTAGAACGATGGGTTCGATGACGGTTTGGATGTACCGTGCACTATTCAGTGTCCCCTCGACGATCACCAGTGGTGTACGGCCAGTGTAGGAGATCGCTCCCCACACCATGATACCGGGTGTTGGCCCTGTGTGCCTCGGTCGTATGCAGTCCTGATTGTGGCGCTCACCTGCACGGCGCCAAACACGCATACGACCATCATTGGCACCAAGGCAGAAGCGACTCTCATCGCTGAAGACGACACGTCTCCATTCGTCCCTCCATTCACACCTGTCGCGACACCACTGGAGGCGGGCTGCACGATGTTGGGGCGTGAGCGGAAGACGGCCTAACGGTGTGCGGGACCGTAGCCCAGCTTCATGGAGACGGTTGCGAATGGTCCTCGCCGATACCCCAGGAGCAACAGTGTCCCTAATTTGCTGGGAAGTGGCGGTGCGGTCCCCTACGACACTGCGTAGGATCCTACGGTCTTGGCGTGCATCCGTGCGTCGCTGCGGTCCGGTCCCAGGTCGACGGGCACGTGCACCTTCCGCCGACCACTGGCGACAACATCGATGTACTGTGGAGACCTCACGCCCCACGTGTTGAGCAATTCGGCGGTACGTCCACCCGGCCTCCCGCATGCCCACTATACGCCCTCGCTCAAAGTCCGTCAACTGCACATACGGTTCACGTCCACGCTGTCGCGGTATGCTACCAGTGTTAAAGACTGCGATGGAGCTCCGTATGCCACGGCAAACTGGCTGACACTGACGGCGGCGGTGCACAAATGCTGCGCAGCTAGCGCCATTCGACGGCCAACACCGCGGTTCCTGGTGTGTCCGCTGTGCCGTGCGTGTGATCATTGCTTGTACAGCCCTCTCGCAGTGTCCGGAGCAAGTATGGTGGGTCTGACACACCTGTATCAATGTGTTCTTTTTTCCATTTCCAGGAGTGTATTATCGCACTACCTGTAGGTACGCCTTAAAGGATAGCCAGTTTCACGATAAGTTCCACGATAGACTGTTTCACATTTGGATGCATGCCATCACATTCCATCAGTTCTCATCACCCCATTACACCAATATAATTCTATATGCATTCTTTAAAAGTGGATATATACCTGAACATCCCACACGGTTTTAATTCCCAAGGAGTTCGCCATCGATCTTTATGGTGTGAACCTTTGTGGTCACTGCGACGCGCAATTTTTCCTTCGGTGTTCATGGTGCAAGTTAATGGTTTGTTTCGAACATTTATTGAATGCCAACGATGTCCATTTCCTGAAGCGCAATACATACATCCAATAGAAGGTTGATCACCGCAGCTCCCGGGCTCTCATTTTCTGTTGCCCTCCTGATGTAGATGGTGAGTCATTAGTCTTCCTACCATAATTGTTAACACAACACTATCGAATGAGCCTTACTAAAGATTAAGCTCAAAGGATTCGTTTTGACATACAAACGGCGATGGGCACAATAGAGCATTATCGGAAGGCGGCGGGAGCTCAGTTGAATGTGATAAAGTACGGTGTCCTGAGTATGTGTGTGGTGTGGGAGCTCCCACACAAGGATAGGCTATGAAGTGCTTGGGAGTGCAGGTCACGAAGAGAAACGCCGTCAGTTGGCTGAAAGGACATGCAATATATTAAATTCTCTCCAATACGGAACGTAGTATTGAGGAGTTCTGGACATATCTGAAAACACAGTACTATCGACTTCAACATATCCCACGTTACAGGACTACATACGTAAACATTCGCATTAAAGGAATTATCGACACCCCAGCGAACTGGAGAGCATGAAGTTACAGAAGACGAGTGAGAAAACGACTGGAAGGAAATACACCGGTCTGAAGACGAGGCAGCCTGCGAAGACGAACTTCAAAGTCTCGCGAGCCGCCGACGGGACCAGAAAAGGATCAAACAACGAAAAGACAAGAACCTGTCAACATCTGTGGAGACGGCGGGTCGGACGGTTTCGTTCAGAGAGGTGGCAGTAGTCTGGTGGAGCCACTCCCCATTTTTTTTTTTTTTAGAAATACATTTTCCACTGAAACAAACTTACGCATAGAATCTAATAAAAGAGGGAAAAAAGGTGAGCGTGTGGAAAAAAAGGTCGATAGAGCATTTCCCCGCGAAATGCAAAGGTCCCGAGTTCGAGTCGCGGTGTGGCACATAGTTTTAATATGGCAGGAAGTTTCATATCGGCGCACGCTCCACTGGAGTGAAAATTTCATGCTCGAAACATCCCTCAGGCCATGTCTAAGCCACGCCTCTGTTATATCCTTTCTTCCAGGGGTGCTAGTCTTGCAAGTTTTGCAGGAGAGCTTCTGTGAAGTTTGGAAGCGCACACTAAGCTGCAGAATGAAAATTTATTTCTCGAATATTTTTTTCTTGAAATTTAGAAAAGAGCGATATGCTTACTTCTATTGTTTAAATTTTCCTTCTGCTGTGAGGATACATCTGTAGAAAGAATAAATTCACTGCTGATTACGAATTTATTCAATAGGTTCAAATGGTTCAAATGGCTCTGAGCACTATGGGATTTAACTTCTGAGGTCATCAGTCCCCTAGAACTTAGAACTACTTAAGCCTAACTATCCTAAGGACATCACACACATCCATGCCCGAGGCAGGATTCGAACCTGCGACCGTAACGGTCGCGCGATTCCAGACTGTAGCGCCTAGAACCGCTCGGCCACTCAGGCCGGCTATTCAATAGGCTTTCGATCGGCTCATTGTTTGTCATTATTATTTATCATGCATGAGACTCACGGAAAGAGTAACTAACTTACTAATTCGATCTCGATAAGACGTTAAAATATGAAGTTGTCGTCATAACTGAAAATCTGTGTCGGGAATTGCAGTTTTTAGTGAGCAGTCGCCTTAACCATCGAGCTATCTGAACAGTCCTGCAGTCCTAACTTCAACTTCCTATGTCACCAGCGTTTCCACGTATGATTTCGTCACGGAAAACAGGGGTTATCCCAGGAGATATATTAGAACAACACCACTGGTGGCTGACTCTCTGGCAAGTGATACATATGAATTAAATAAAACACTCTGATATAAAATGAAATTAATAGAGACTGCTGTGACATAAAATGATATCACCTTATGCCATTCATAAACGCAGACTCTATAACTTAATGAGTACACTACCTGACCAAAAGTACCCCTATAGACGTCACGAAAAGCGGACCCGCCAGTACAAAAGGAGGCGGGGATATTTGTATCGTCAGTACACAAACAAAAAGAGCGTAATAGGTCGGCCAGGAGAGCTCAGTGACTTCCAAAGTGGATGTTGGATGTCATCTGAGTAACAACTCCATCAAGGTCATTTCATCCCTTCCATGTCGTTTGGCCGGCCAGTGTGGCCGAGCGGTTCTAGGCGCTACAGTCTGGAATCGCGCAACCGCTACGGTCGCTGGTTCAAAATGGCTCTGAGCACTATGGGACTCAACTGCTGAGGTCATTAGTCCCCTAGAACTTAGAACTAGTTAAACCTAACTAACCTAAGGACATTACAAACATCCATGCCCGAGGCAGGATTCGAACCTGCGACCGTAGCGGTCTCGCGGTTCCCGACTGCAGCGCCAGAACCGCGCGGCCACTTCGGCCGGCCGTCGCTGGTTCAAATCCTGCCTCGGGCATGGATGTGTGTGATGTCCTGAGGTTAGTTAGGTTTAAGTAGTTCTAAGTTCTAGGGGACTGATGACCTCAGAAGTTAAGTTCCATAGTGCTCAGAGCCATTTGAACTATTTTGAACCATGTCGTTTGTTGGTGATGTGATTGTGAAGTGGAAACGTGAAGAAACAACGACAGCTAAACCAAGACCAAGCAGACCTCATGTACTGACGGGCAGCGACCAGCGAACATTGCGGAGGGTGGTTGTTAAACGCCGGCCGAAGTGGCCGTGCGGTTAAAGGCGCTGCAGTCTGGAACCGCAAGACCGCTACGGTCGCAGGTTCGAATCCTGCCTCGGGCATGGATGTTTGTGATGTCCTTAGGTTAGTTAGGTTTAACTAGTTCTAAGTTCTAGGGGACTAATGACCTCAGAAGTTGAGTCCCATAGTGCTCAGAACCATTGGAACCATTGGTTGTTAAACGTCGCACGAAATCCGCTGAAGGAATCATTCGAGAGTTCGAAAGCGCTACCAGCAGTCCAGCAGGCCAGCCAGATCAGCGTCTATGCGTAGGCAGTTAAAAAAGATGGGTTGTAACGGTCGAGCAGTTCCGCATAAGCCATACGTTTCTGTAGGCGACACTTGAGGCGGTGCAAATAGCGATGCTACAGGACAGTGCATGACTGGAAACGAGTGATCTGAAGCGATGAATCACGCTATACTTTGTAACAAGCCGATGGACAGGTTTGTGTTTGGCGAATGCCCGCAGGACGTCACCTGTCACCAAGTGTAGTGCTAGCAGGACTAGACGGTGTTACGGTATGGGGATGTTCGTCACGGTTATGATGACGTCCCCTTAGTGCTCTTAAGTAAACTCTAAATGCCGGTGAGGTAACGGGCGAGTCGCGGCGCCCTGGAAATATTCTAAGTTCAGAGTTGGCGGCCACCGCTAGGGTCGCGCGGCAGGGCCGAGCTCGTTAACATCCGCGTGGTACCTCACAACGGCCAGAGCATGTGGTCCATCGAGCACGTGGCTGGGAATTCCTTGCTGACACTGTGCGCCGGGAGGGCCAAAGATGGCGGACTTTGTGAAACCTTAATTGTAGTCAGATGAATCACGATACCTCAAAAAGAAACATGTTCATTACCATTATTTACACGACGATTCTGATGGTGTAATCAGATTTTCATTATCTTTATTAGTTTAAAGTTTAGTATCTGACGGTAAATTACACAAGTAACGCCAAGCAACGATTTTCCAAAATATAAACGCTTCATCAGATTTCGTCGATCGCCGTGTCTTTAGAAAGCTATTAGTGTAAACTTAAATTGGTTTAAATTACAGGCATGTAACTTGAATAGTACATTAGTTATTGGAGGTCAAAGTAGCCGATTACTATCGATCGCTTTAGGTCATAAGTATTCCACAGTTACTTGAAAAAACGGTAGCAGCATGCTTAGGAACATATTTATTCATCTATGTCTTTGTTTATAACCGATATATACTATTCATGAAGAAATTGGTTAAATATTACTGTGTTTTAGAAAGCACAGAGACATTAGGCTACTGGCCTACCTTTTCAAAAAATGTTCAAATGTGTGTGAAATCTTATGGGACTTAACCGCTAAGGTCATCAGTCCCTAAGCTTACACACTACTTAACCTAAATTATCCTACGGACAAACACACACACCCATGCCCGAGGGAGGACTCGAACCTCCGCCGGGACCAGGCGCACAGTCCATGACTGCAGCGCCCTAAACCGCTCGACTAATCCCGCGCGGCGGCCTACCTTTTGTTCTATTCCTTTGATATATGTTTATTTAATTTGTTTATGTATCTAATAATGTGTGTTACAGCGTGTTTATGGTCCAGCCGTAGGAATATTTATTTAATTTCAAGTTATTTAAATGTAAATCCAGTATTTCGAATGTGGTTCATTATGTCTGTGTGGATACGTTGGGTTGGAGACATGGAGGGAGCGCTCTAGCCAGTCACAGCGCTCGTTACTGAGAGAGACGCATGGAGGCTGGGGAGGAGCATCGTTTCCGGAGAGGGCACCAGGCAGTTTGGAAGTGCGAAGTACGGCAGAGGACACGGAAAGTACTGGACGTGATGGCGCGATGGACGCTCGGTCGTGGGAGAGGCTTGGAGAGTGTGGAGCGGTTTGCGCGTGGTCACGGCAGATAGAATTACTTTAGATGCCGACTTGTACACTTGTGAGATTTCCGTGGCTTCTACAGTGAAGACGTAGTGTGCGTTTAGAAGTGAATATCTCGCGAGCTGTGTTGTTGTTCATAACTAATTACGTGCTGCAGGAATCTATTGTTCCCTGTTATTCAACATATATTTTATTTAATTGCTGGACCATCGACATTAATAAGTGTTTTGCAGAAATATACCGCATTCTCAAAAGTACTTCTACTATCTTACTCATCATTTAAAGTCGTTAAGATAGTACCTGCAGATTTTATTTCATTGCAATCTTTCATTTATAAATGTATATGTTACATTCATAATTCGCAATTGCCGAGTGATAGAAACTTTCGACCATTCGATTCATGTGTGTATTCTTATCGTATACTGTAGACTCAGCAGTATTTGGCGTGTAATGCGGCAACTACGTATCCCAGACCCTAGACAACGAAACCAGCCAAAACTTTCAATATTGCAACTCTGAGTCGGAGGGTGCGTAGTTATATGAAAGCCCGCATGCCGGAAGTTACAAACACAATTTAGAGCATTGTGTACTGTGTACTGTAGAGGAATATTTCGAAGATGAAGACTATCTGCATCGGCAAACATTGCACTCTGTCATAAATCAGCATCTGTTGTAAGGTGTCTAGCTTATTTTCGGTAATCAAAGAGAGTAATGTGAGTTCTCTAATTTATTCCATGAGCCATGCTTGATACTTGTACACTGGATATTTTTCAGGCAGAAGTCTTTAATATTCGATATGTTAGGCCACAGATGTTCCGAGAACAAGCAATGTGATCTTTGCTTGTCAGTAGTATTGTCGTTACCTGTGTAGGTGTAGAGAGTATTAAGTGAGAGGTTCGGGTGTTGGCCACACTGTTCAGCGTCTGGAAATGACAAACAGGACTCAGAGATGCGAATGCGGAGGACGTTGATTTTTGGAATTATGGTTCTGTGAAGATTGATTTCACAAGTGTGAAGATATTCAGGTAATGTTGTCGCTGCCTTGCTTGCCCGCGCGAAATTTATGACGAACTTGTGAAAGGCAAATTTTCAGTATTATTTCTCTTTATTGATTCGGATTGGTTAGTTCGATTATCGAGACGAGATTAAACAAAATATCTGCTGACGGCTTGGACTTAGTGTTACAGATTCACCAGTCTGTTACCATTCCGTTATCGAATTACATGGCAGAGGAATATTTTTCTATGACAAGTGAATTTTGTAAGGATTGTTGTAATAGATACAAGTCAATTTCATAATAGTTTTTAAATGATACTCTCTTCTATATCATTCAGTAAGTTCAGTTTCTTCCACCGGCCCCTTACTTAAAGTATGATATGCTTGGCATAGCTGCTTTTCCTTGCATTGTACATGAGTAGTAGTTGGTTTACTACTGCGCTGTATTTTAACATCCACCACTTTCTAGCAATAGCGAGTTTCCGGTGCCACAAGGTAAGTCACGAAAGTTTGTTAGGGCCAGTTTAACTTCACTGTTACGACACACTAAGACCATTTACAGACAAGCGTTACATTTCTACATAATCATCTTGGTCAGTTCAGTTAATGTTTACTTCAGATCTCATCACTTTTGTCAGGAACGCGCAGCACTTTGTCCAAAGGCCATGTCCATATACATATTGCTCACAGATATGTATGGGCGTGGCCTTGTGGACAGGGCGCTCTGTGTTTTTAAATATTTTAGCTACGACTAACGTTTATAATGTGCTGAGTTTAAGCCACTTGGCATGTTGTACATGAGGCTCAGCTTAAAATGAACATGTTTTACTACAAAAAATGTTTAAGACCTTAAGATGACAGCTAAGACTGTTGGAACCGGTTGTCTCGCATAAAAAATATTTTGTGTGGTCTTGGCTTTTGAATGATTCTTAGCAATTAAAACAGATCGCCTTTCAGTAATCTCATAATGAGAAAATTCAATCTTTTGTCAGACATTCTTGCTCTTACAGTGCAGTGTGTGTCATTTAATGTTCAGAATTTGGGTTGGTTGGTTTGTGGGGGTTAAAGGGACCAGACTGCTATGGTCATCGGTCCCTTTTTCCAAAAAACTAAAATCACCCACAGAGAATAAAAAACGAACAACAGAAAAGACGGCAGACGACACAGGACAAGAAAGACGCTGACATAAATCAGACAAAACAAATTAAAATCACACAGAGTGTAACGGTGGTTGGCCAACCATAGAGAAAATAAAGGAAAAGCCAACCACTCAGAAACATATTAAAAACTCAGGCTAAATCCGTAGGCCAAAGGCCAGAGTCAACACAAACGAACATAACAAACACTCAGATTAAATGATAAAAACCCCTGCCCGAATAAAACGCAAAACTAAGCCCGCCGTAGCAGTGTCATCAGTTAAAAGGGCAGGGAGCGTATCAGGCAGCGCAAACGTCTGCCTGAGCACACTTAAAAGTGGACAGTCCAACAAAATGTGGACCACCGTCAAAGCCGACCCGCATCGACATAGAGGCGGGTCCTCATGCCGCAGTATAAAGCCGTGTGTCAAGCGGGTGTGGCCAATGCGGAGCCGGCAAAGAACTACTGTCAGGATTTTATTCATTCAGTTTTCGTACCCAAATTTGCAGGGGATTTTAACGTACCCATTTTGGCCGTTTATTCTTTGAAGTTCAGTCTGTAAATCTATGCAGAACTTTTACGCTATAATTTTGTGTATTGGAACTGCAAGACACGTACTATGACGTCACGCACTGCAGCACTGTTTACTGCAGGACACAGAATTGCACAGGATACCTTCTTTAGTGAACAATTTTAGGTTTATAAATTATTGCTACTAAAACTTAATTGGAATACAGTCACACAGTTTCAGGTCGATTTGGAGACTCTTTTCACCAAGTAGCCTTTACGTTAGCAGACTACTTGCATTGTTCAGTTGGTAGAACGTTCAGACTGCGTTACATACACACTCCTCCTCCCAGCCCTTCAGGAAACCTCCAGCCCTCCCCACTCTCCGTTGCTGATACAGGTAAACTTTCAAGCCTGAGTTATTCGAATATCCCCCTCCCGCTCTGTCAATTTGATTGACTACTTAATCAATCAATTAACCCCTCCCCCTCTGATAAACCCCCAACCATCCCCTTCCTTTTCTCCCTCCCTTCCAGGAAATTGGCAACTCTGTACTGGAGAGGGAGGATCTCATGTCAGGAAATTCAATTACATAGCAGAAGGTTGTTATTCTTGTTCTTGTTGTGGTCTTCAGTCCAGATACTGCTTTGATGCAGCTCTCCATGCTACTCTGTCCTGTGCAAGCTTCTTCATCTCCCAATACCTACTGCAACCTACATCCTTCTCAATCTGTTGGGTGTATTCATCTCTTGGTCTCCCTCTACGATTTTTACCCTCCAAGCTGTCCTCCAACACTAAATTGGTGATCCCTTGATGCCTCAGAATATGTCCTACCTACCGATCCCTTCTTCTGGTCAAGTTGTGCCACAAATTTCTCTTCTCCCCAATTCTGTTCAGTACCGCCTCATTATTTATGTGATCTACCCATCTAATCTTCAGTATTCTTCTGTAGCATCACATTTCAAAAGCTTCTATTCTTTTCTTGTCTAAACTATTTATCGTCCACGTTTCACTTCCATACACGGCTACACTCCATACAAATACTTTCAGAAATGACTTCCTGACACTTAAATCAATACTCGATGTCAACAAATTTCTCTTCTTCAGAAGTGCTTTCCTTGCCATTGCCAGCCTACATTTTATATCCTCTCTACTTCGACCATCATTAGTTATTTTGATCCCCAAATAGAAAAACTCCTTTACTACTTTAAGCGTCTCATTTCCTAATCTAATTCCCTCAGCATCACCCGATTTAATTCGACTACATTCCATTATCCTCGTTTTGCTTTTGTTGATGTTCATCCTTTCAAGACACTGTCCATTCCGTTCAGCTGTTCTTCCAGATCCTTTGCTGTCTCTGACAGAATTACAATATCATCGGAAACCTCGAAGTTTTTATTTCTTCTCCATGGATTTTAATACCTATTCGTACTGCGAATTTTTCTTTTGTTTCCTTTACTGCTTGCTCAATATGCATATTGAATAACATTGGGGATAGGCTACAATCCTGTCTCACTCTCTACCCAACCACTGCTTCCCTTTCATGCCCCTCGACTCTTATAACTGCCATCTGGTTTCTGTACAAATTGTAAATAGCCTTCCGCTCCCTGTATTTTCCCCTGCCACCTTCAGAATTTGAAAGAGAGTATTCCAGTCAACATTGTCAAAAGCTTTCTCTAAGTCTATAAATGCTAGAAATATAGGTTTGCCTTTCCTTAATCTATTTTCTAAGATAAGTCATAGGGTTAGTATTGCCTGCAGAAGGTATATTGTTTATTTATAAAAAAAATTCAATTTTCAGGGGTTGGATCTCTCTTGCTCACAGTTCTCTGCTGTTTGGGAAGATGCACGTCTTGTAAAATACATCAAAAAAGTAATTAAATTCTGTTGTGTAGTATGTAAGGAATCTGGATGTGATTGTATCTTTACACTCTGATATTTCTTACAGGTGGTAATCTGCGCGTAAAGTTTTACGGACATCGGTATAAAATTAATATTAACAAATTAAGTAGACCATTGCTAGTTTTAAAGAGGGAATTAATTCACCGTGGGATTACAAATGTTATTTTAATTAAATGGGGATCTTTCGTTGTTATTTTACCTCGTGCGTGCCCTCGTGTATGTCTCTCAGCTACAGTTGTGGTGGCACAAGACGTTTCGGAAACGTTACTGTTAGGTCACTCCTCTTGAAATGCAAGATATCCTAGTCTGAATCTTGGTCTGGATCAGATTGCCAATGTCACGAAATACTCATTACATTGCAAGTTTGGCATTTCCGAACGGCCTAGACTGACAGACTTTGTGTCACTACATCTTCTTTGATTTCATACACATCAGACAATTTTAGTCAGAGCCGTTTTCAGATTGTATGGGGTTCCTATACTTAAATATCCTTTAAATGAGTGGTAAATGTGTGTACAAGGCACTAAAACTATCTATCACACAGGGAAAATCATCGTTCACGGACAACTGATCTCTCGACCATAAAACTGAAATAAAATTTTTGGACCACTACCTACTTAGGCTGCGTATACACTGAAAATGATGAAGTGACTAGGGAGCTCTTATTCCCGTTTTCAGCTACTGGGAACTATTTGGTAATCATTATTTCTGAATTTCGCCATCTCTCGAGTTACAGGCAAGCAGAACTGACAGACCACCTCGAAGTTCATCGCAAATTATTATGGCTCACATTAAAAAGTAAATGCGTCGTATATTGAACTTGTAAAGTTTAGATCCCTCGGTAGAACAAAATTTCGTCACACACTCCACAGCTATGTACCAAACAATCGCGGTACACTCGTTGGGAAAGACTTATCTATAATGTGCTTTGTGATGAAGCTGAGAAGCGAACACAGCCACATTAGAAGGGAGAAAACGCGAGTAATGGCGTATTTCAATGTGTTCAACATTAAAGCATACATGAAACCTTTACAGAAAACCGTTGAAACATAATAGTCAAAAATACCTTAAAATGACACTGCATCCGAAAGGGAGATCATACAGTATCACAGAAACCACACTACTCTAAAATTGATTCACAGGAATGGCTGTCAGACTTTCAGAGTATCCTGATTGTCTGACTGTTTTGTCATTTGCTGCAAGAGGATATGAACAAAGAATTTAGGCGAAGTTTGTTAACAGCCTAAAGTAAATAATCTCAGTTGACCATATTGTCCCCCAAGTTCGTAATAATGCACGGCAGACCGCGGTGGATTAGACATGTAAATAAAACTCTCGCATCATGTAACAAGTGCTTTAATAAAACGTAATTACGCCGAATGTATTCTTCGAACGTTCAAAAATACATACAATTTAATTTGTCACCCATATTTCATAAAATAAGCATACAGTTGGTAATACAAAAAAAGAAACTCCATGTATTACATCTTACAGATAAGTGTGGCACAGTAAATCTTCTGAAGGAGCCTGAGATCCATATGCGCAAGAATACCTTCTTTGATCTAATTCTTAATGAACAAACATAGTCACCCAATACCATTTTCCTAAATAATTTCCAAAATTTTTTCTAATTTTTTAAATGAACACAATTTTGCTGTAGTCAGCTTTTGTAAATAGCGACAATTCGATACCAGAATCCTTGACCTTCACGGTGGAATTGTGGTTTCAGCAAGGTTGCAATGTCCAGGCGTTTCTGCTTCTCTTCAACAGTCAAACAGTGTGGGACCCATCTCGCAGAAATTTTTCTCTTCTTCAAATCATTTGCCAGCATACGGAGTACTGATGTTGGTCCGCGTGGTTGGAGGCGCCGTGTCACGGATTGCGCGACCCCTCCCGCCGGAGGTTCGAGTCCTCCCTCGGCCGTGGGTGTGTGTGTTGTTCTGAGCATAAGTCAATTTAAGTAGTGTGTAAGTCTACGGACCGATGAATTCATCAGTTTGGTCCCTTCGGAATTCACACACATTTGAACGTTTTTGAACTGATGTTGGGGGAATTCCCGTCGCTTCAGAGACTTCCTCATATGTCGCACTGCGATCTTTTTCAAGAGCGTCTGCCACAAGTTTCACACTTCGTTCATCTGTTAACGGTTTTTAGCTTTCCGGATCTTGGATTATCGTCTATGTTCATACGGCCACCACAAAAACGATTAACCCAACGTGAAACTGTACTATAGTCCACTGTAAACTCACCACAAATTTCACTTAATGCACTGTGGATTTCTGTCGCATTTTTGCCGCCTAAAGTTTCGATCTCGATGTACGACTTCTGGTCTTCAACAGTTACAGTACCCGCGACCCCTGCAGGGTATAAACCAAAGTCGACCATTTGCCTTCCCTGCCACAATCCTCACACGTTCGTTCCATTTCATATCGTTTTGCAACGTTATGCTCAGATATTTGAACGACGTGACTGTGTCAAGCAGGACACTACTGATGCTGTATCCGAACATCAAGAGTTTGTTTTTCCTACTCATCCGCATTAACTTACAATCTGCTGTCATTCATCACAGAAGCAAGAAATTTTGTCTAAGTCACTTTGTATCCTAGTACAGCACTCAGCTTCGACACCTTACAGTACATCACACCATTACCAGCAAACAACAGCAATTTGCTGCTTATCCTGTCCGCCGAATCACTTACGAATACAGAGAGTAATAACGGCCCTTTAACACTTTCCTGGGGCACTCCTGACGATACCACTGTCTCTGATGCTGTCGAGGACAGCATACTAGGTCCTATTACTTAAGAAGTCTTCAAGCCACTCACATACCTGTGAACCTATTCCATACGCTCGTACCTTCTTTAACACCGTGTCAATCGATGTCCGGAAATCTAGAAGTATGGAAAGTGCCTGTTGCCCTTTATCCATAGTTCGTGGTATATCGCGCGAGAAAAGGGTAAGCTGAGTTTTGCACGAGTGATGCTTTCCAAAATCACGCTGATTCGTGGACACAAGACTTTCAGTCTCAAGAAAACTTACTACATTCGAACTGAGAATGTATTCAAGGATTCTGCAGCAAACCAGTGTTACGGATATTGGTGGGTAATTTGGCGGGTCCGTTTTTTGCCATTCTTATATGCAGGAATCACATGCACTTTTTCCCAGTCGCATGGACTTTCCGCTGGGCGAGTTATTCGCGATAAATGCAAGTTATGTAGGGAGCAATATTGTAGAGTACTCTTTTAATAACTGGATTGGGATTCCGTCCGGACCTGGTGATTTATTTGTTTTCAATCCTTTCAGTTGTTTCCCCACGACAGGGAAGCATATTACTAAGTCGCCCATAGGGAGTCTGTTCGATGGTCAAACGACGGTATGTTTATACGATGTTCTTGAGTGAACGATTTGTTAAATGTGAAATTTACAACTACGGCTTTCGTTTTCCTATCTTCAACTGCCACACCAGACTCGTCAAGAAGTGAGTGGATGGAAGCCTTAGACCCACTTAGCAATTTTACATACGAGCATAATTTTCTCTGGTTCTCCGCCAGATCTTTCGCTAAGGTATGACGGAGATAGTTGTGGTATGCTTCGCACATATATCTTTTCACAGACGCACTGATCTCTACTAACCTTTGCTTGTCGTCATTTGCGCGTTCTCTATTGAACTGAGAGTGCAACAGCCTCTGCTTCCTCAGCATTTTCCGAATCTCGTTATTAAGCCATGGAGGGTATGTTCCGTCCTTAATCCAGTTACTAGGCACATAATTCTCCAGACCACGATTTACAATCTGCTTCAGCTTTGCCCATAATTCCTCTACGTCCGTCTTACTGGAACGAGGTGACGTCATATGTTCAACATTTGTCATCCAGTTTTGGGGTATTTCCCGATCTTTGCTGCTCCAAGTGTTTTATATTAAATTACTTGTCTTAGGGTGATCTACGTCAATCCGGGCATTTTTCACTGTTAATAAGAATCACCCTGTATACCTAATTCGCACTCGTCAGCTGTAGCAGCCAACTGCCACTAGAGTGGGCTGCGGCCGCCTATGATTTCGTCGCGGTACACGTACCGTATGAACAAGCCTGTTCGTTTCTGAACGTTGCACGTTGAATATCACGTGCCGTGCGAAGGTGACTTTAAAGCTGTACGCGATTTAGTGCACGTTTTTAGGTTTCTGCGCCACTGCAAGAGATTTCCGCTAGCGGAGCACACCGGGGGCAGTTAATGAGCGAAGCGGAATGGCTGATCCGCTGCCCTGTCCGGCGCGCGACTCGAAAGAATGGACGCTGTATTAACACACACGGTTTAATTTGAAGCAGCGGACGCCATGGGAATACACAGTTGATTAAATTGGAAAGGCTAGGCCGAGAGAGAGAGAGCGCGCGCGCGGGACAGAAAGGGCAGCTAAATGATTTGGTCATTTTCTGCGGCACAATAGGAGCGGGCATTCTCGGGGACACAATGGCGCCCCGGCGCTATGCGTATTCATGGGGGTTTCTGCGGTCGTATGCAAAGGAGGGCCCGCGGACCCACTTCGTGATTAATTGAGGCGCTCATCCTTGTATTTATTCGGCTGTTTATCTGTTTAGGGACGACAAAAGAACAGTGGATGACGGGCCTGACCGAATGGATTCCTGGAGGCGGCACCACCGAGACCATGCATACTGTAGCAGCAATCTGGCCTCGCTAGCGTCCAACTCGTAATTGCGTCCCCCTCGCCAGTCGCCTGTTTTTGAGTTCAGGAACGCGACAAGGCGAGAGAGGGCGCTGAGAGGACAGAATTACATTTAACTTCATCTTAGTAACCATGGGGCAAACACCGTAATATAGATCAGCGATCTGAAAACTTTTGCGACCGTAAATAGGCAGGAGGAAGAATTTAATTGTTAACGCCACGAAACGGATGAAATACACTGAAACAAGCCTGACACATGCTACGGGCCCTGCTCTACCAAGGGCGTTCCACTGCGCTGCCTATTTTGCCGGAGAAAAAATTAGCCGTTAGTAGTTTTCAATTGAAAATATTAACACTGCTAGGGTTACGTGAGCACGATCGTGGTTTTTTTTTTTTTTTAACGCTGGTAAATGTAGAACACTTATTAAATTGTGTTTATAAGGCTTATGATTTAAAACAGCAACCAGTCACAAGTATAGTTTAAAAGCGTTTCTTTAAATCAAAGTGTTACCAGTTTCGGATATTTTACAAACCCACCTTTAGATGATCCTTTCAGACTTTATTTCTTTCCTGCTTGAGCTTCGTTTTCTCTCTTTTGTGTTTCGTGGAAACATACATGGAATGATTTTAGTCAATAAAACAAGAAATGTGGCGAAAACTCGCGTGGTGCCTATTGCTATGCCAGCAATTCGTTGTGAAATTGTATTATACGTGTTAAAATTTTCACATTTTGGCACGTGCACTGTGTGGGCGCTGTTAAATTTTCAGAAAACTAGTTGAAAACACACCATCTTACCTTTTATGCAGAACGCACGCTCAACATTTACAAAACGCGTAGGTAACAAAAACATTAGTTTCAAAGATGCTAAAGTAGTAAGGATGTTAAGTAACAGACGTCATGTAGAGTATATGGACACAAAAGAATATGCCTTCAGTAAAACGATGAAATCTCTTCGAAGGTCGAAAATGGTTCAAATGGCTCTGAGCACTATGCGACTTAACATCTGAGGTCATTAGTCGCCTAGAACTTAGAACTAATTAAACCTAACTAACCCAAGGACATCCACACACATCCATGCCCGAGGCAGGATTCGAACCTGCGACCGTAGCGGTCGCTCGGCTCCAGACTGTAGCTCCTAGAACCGCTCGGCCACTCCGGCCGGCGAAGGTCGAAAAGAAGTTAATCTACATATGATAAATAATAATGTAACGCTCTATTGAATGGCCAAGAACTATGTGGGAAGTAAATTTAAAATGTATATATATATATATATATATATATATATATATATATATATATATATATATATATATATATATATATATATATATCAGGGTGTATACAGGGACAAGGAAAAAAAATTCCCGGATTATTCCCGGATTTCTCCCGGATATCCCGTTTAAAAAATATGCTTTTTCTCGGGCGACCTACTGTCACTTAGCACAGAAAAAGTTCTGTGCAAGCGTGATCTGGCAGCTAGGGCGCGCGAGAAAAATTTTTCTCGTTTGCATCTGGCTGCTTGCTGCTACTACCGATGCAGCTAACAGCCAAACTTCAAGAAGCGGGAAGCGAGAGAAGGTACTGCTTATACGCGAGTCAACTGGTCAAACGAACCTAATGTGAACAGTTGTGACGTCATGCTCATAGCAAGCAGTTTATTGTTACGAAGAATTACAGTCTGCGCCCTACGGCCTTTAACATATTTTTGCTATCTGTAGACGCTTGTGCGTGCACGGTGTTTTGTTGTCGTAAAATGCACATTTCCTTTGCCACTACAGTTTTATTTTTTTCCCTCTCGTTTATATTTTATTGCTGCAGTATCATTCTCCAGTAGCAGGATACAATAACATTCTTTGCTAGAGAATCAATTCTGCAGTCAAAACTACAAAAATGTAACTGAAAGCTAAAACAATGAAAAATTCCCGGAATTCCGAAAAATTCCCGGGTTTTTCCCGGTTTTCTCCCGGATGAAAAAATTCCCGGGTTTTTCCCGGAATTCCTGGTTGTCCCGGGTCGTATACACCCTGTATATGAATGGTTTGTAGGTTTGAACTATCTAATCAGATCGTTTGAGAATTTTATTGAGATCAGACAAAGTATGTAAACACTGACCTGAACCACCGCTGAACATAGGAATTAGATGACCGACACTGTGTACGGTACATGAGCACAATAAAATATAGTTTTTTATTGCAGTGACGGCACTGAGTTTGAACAGCGAATACGAAATTACATTCTACATTATTGAACCGAGATTGAAATCACAGTCCAATGATTGGAGAGAAAAAAAATGTTCTTCGCGCTGAATCAAAGCCCAGGAAAATGATGATTTTTGCTTATGATCGCCAATTAATCATCATGATAGATACAGTCCAATGTGGAACAAGTGTCACTGCTGTGTATTATCGCAACTTCATGCAAAACCTGCGCAGAAAAACGCACAAAACCGACCTTAGTTGCTCGAGGCTGGGCCACTCATTCTCCACGACAATGCTCGCCCCCATATCGGCAATGTTATAGCCCAAAAACTGCACGAATTCGGATGGGAAGTGTTGCCGCATCTTCCCTACACCCCGGACATGAGTCCACCAGACTTCGACTTGTCCCCGAAGGTGAAAAAAATCTATGAGTAGACTTCGTTATCTTTCTCTGGAAAAACTTTCTACCCTCTTTACACGAGCCATTCGACAGATGAATAGAACCTTGCCCTGGATGGAATAATGGAGCTTCCAAGACGTTGGGACTCAGTCATAGAGCAGCAAGGAGACCATATTGAAGGACTGTAAAGAGATATTGAAAAAAAATAAACGTGTAAGTAAAAAAATAGTGTGCATTATTTATGAAACGTTATTTATGAAACGTCTCTCGTATATTACGATGCAGAAACAGAGAACGACAGCAGTGCTCCAAGTAACTTGGCAGTGAACTTCGGATACGGGAAAATATAACTGAAAACAGTATTCTTGCTTGTTTTTCGAGATACACGTTTTTCATAACAGTATTTTTCCATCTATGCGGCGTGGGTGAGCCTTGTAGTATTGTGGTGAAGTGTGTGCCTGGAAACCTACAGGTTTTGTAACGTTGAAAAGAATATATTCGAGAAATCTCACTGAAAAATGAAGAGTACCATTTTATACTGCGAAGTAACGACTTTCTCTAACGTCTACTAAAATCGATTTCTATTAATTACTATTTAGATGTATTCACTCACCTGAAATTATCATGTACAGTCATTTTCTCAAAATACCACTTCTTTACATCACCCGGGGAATAAATTGTGGCGTATGAAAACACATTGCATGAGCGTAGCCCAAAAATGTTACTAGTAACATAAATTCAAAGAAAACGTACTATGTGATAAATGTTGTCCCTCTTTTCGCAAACTAGGTAGAGGGTAATCGCCCTTGGGCTCATCTTGGCTACACTCATGCCTTTTAAATAGTGAAATTTGATGTATGTTCAAAACTCATTTTTGATACATTTGTTACTTTCTACTTATTTATAAAATGCATTTGAATTTTGCATATAACACTGAAGTGAAAACATTGTCGACAATACTACTACAACTAATAGTATCCGTGTAACATAAAGAGGAGTTCGGTGGGAGGCTGATATCCTTCACAATAACCACAGGATTTAACCTGTGGCTGGAGATGTTTAC
Source organism: Schistocerca cancellata (assembly GCF_023864275.1). Classification (NCBI taxonomy): domain Eukaryota; kingdom Metazoa; phylum Arthropoda; class Insecta; order Orthoptera; family Acrididae; genus Schistocerca; species Schistocerca cancellata. The sequence continues at coordinate 94,551,496 of NC_064629.1, read as the reverse complement.
AAAATCTGCTCAGCAAAAATGATCTTCACACTCATAACAATAATTACTGTTAGTGTCCTGAGATATATTGTAAATTAATTTTACTTACGTAACATCTCACTCTTTGATGCGGCTGAGAATAATAATTTGCTATTTTGGTTTTGCACTTCAGTTTAAAGAATAAAAAGTTCTGCATCCAGGAAAGTTACATCAGCATTTAAATCTCAAACTCGATTTTTTTCTTCCTGTGTGATTCACCTTCTCTCCTGTGAGATTCTATTCAAACCAAAAATTCTGGAAGAAAAAAAGGCTGGATTCAAGTCACATGGACGATAAGTTAATTTCGCATTCACTTTTATTTATCAACCTTTCCAAATCCTATTCTGTTTGATTACTATTTTGGAATTTAACATTCTATTTACATCCAATAATAGTTGCAAGAAGGTGACCACCTTTTGTGAATATTTTACAAAAAGATAGATGTTTTTGGACACACTGAAAAACTATTTCAGTGTGTTTTTTCCTTTTTTTCTTTTTTTTATATGGGGGAGAAAGGCTATGAGCAATTTGTAAAATAATGACATATTTGAAAGTGATAAATGTTATCAGCAGTGAAGGGTGCTTAAGGACAGGCAATGTAAAGGCGAGTCTGTATTTATTTAATACTACTCCATCTTAATATGGAAAGTATATAAACGCTCCATTACTGCCAGAGATTCGTTACTGACATTTAAGTACCGGTACAGTTTGTAGTTTTGGTGATGTGCTACTGCCGCATAGTAGGTGGAAAAAACCAAAATACAAGACAAAATCCAGCTACATATAATGATAAATAATTAGGTTTAATGATGTAGAGACTGTTACATTACCCTGAGCATTAAAGTTGGGGAAGACTTGTACTGCACTGAAAATTGCCACACGAATATGTGTGAATGTCATTCTAATTGAAGGGCCTGCTTTTTGTGACCTTGGATCACAGGATAAGATGTTACTGGCCTACTTTTATTACTTTGTGAATACACCAGTAACAAACACTTTTTAACTAGAAAGACAGTCAAATACAGGGCACCATATTTCACCTGTGAAAGAAAGAAACAGAACTCCAACACACTCATAACAGTTCAGTTACAGATCAAGTCAGAGGCAACATGCAACGACATTGGAGTCCACTTCGGCACCCTCTTTAAGGTACTGTCGTGCCATAACCTAGTCAGGAGTAAATGGGCTGTCTATCGTCAATGCAGCAAAAACACATGAGAGTGAGAGTGGTGGCCTCATCTTGATGACAAGGCACTGTAATCTAAGAAGATACATTCGTAGTGTACGGCACTCATTAAGTACACCTATGCTGCGAAATATGCCCTCCAAAGTGCCTGAAGAGTGAAGTTAGGGCATCTTACAGCAGATGTGGTCGTCCATAAAATCTGGCTGTACGAGAAAACTACGCCATATGAAGTCCCTATTGCCTAACAGTGGTAGTCAAGTATGCCAACTCGTCATAATTTCCAGGCTAAAGCACAGCTGAGAGGAAAGCACTAGTCAGCCTGGCTCACATAAATACAACTCGAATCAGACCGTCTCTCTCAGTTGTGCTCAGATGTTCGCCATCAGTATCTAGGTGTGCAAATGATGCTGAACAATGTAACTTCGAGAGGCAGAGTCCACATGCAGTACAAGATGACTCCAAAAGCTCCCGCCATTCGCCTGAATAGATGGTTGTATGCAGATCACTCGGCGACTTTGCACCGCTGGATCACACGCTTGTATCTGTGAACGACCACCTCCCATGTTCGACTTTGGGCTGGTAGCTGCCCAGGTACACCATTGCTGTCCACAGGCCCCATGTGGGCCCACATTGTGCTGATAACCGTTCAGTGTGGGAACATGCTTTCAGTATCTATCATACTGCAATTTACAGTTTAGATACCATCCTTCTTGACTTTGTACTCTGTGGCAGCCTTGGCAGGGGCCATTACCTGTCGCCACTGATGTAAGGCCTCCGACAGCTTTTTACATATTTACTGACATCAGTGGCCGACTCTGCCTACCGTGCCACTTCCCTGTAACCCTGGCTAACATCAGCATGCTGTGCTTTTGTGGCCAACTGCGTCATCTAGGGGCAACAGCGTTTCCTTCAGCGGCGATCTTACCTCTCTACCTAACATGAATAATGGTCCATTATATGGGGCAGTGAAATGAAAACGAGGCAGATGGAAAAAAGTAATTAAACTGTTAATTATTCCAAAAGTAACCGCCATAACTATTAATACATTTATCCAACTGTGAGAGAAGATGGTCAATGCTTTCATGGAAAAATGTTTGTGGGTGCTGTTGGAACCAGGATTGTACCCAGATGTTCACCTCTTCATCTGAAGCAAATTGACAGCCACGGATGTATTTCTTTACGCCTCCGAAAATATGGAAATCGCCTGGCGAGAGATCGGGATTGTATGAATGTGTAAGAGCTTCCCAGCGAAAATTGGTTGAAGCACACCTTTAAATCCAATTGATGGACGGAATTATCTGTTGCAGGATAATGCCCGCCCTATGCTGCCGTGGTTGTTTCGACTACGTTGCAGGAGTTTTGCTGGGAAGCCCTTACACATCGTCCATAGAGTCCCGATCGCTCACCATGCAATTTGGAGCCCTGAAGGAAGACATTCGTGGGCTTCGATTTACTTTGGATGAAGAAGTGCACACCTGGGTACAATAATGGTTCCGTGGGCAATCTCAAACATTTCCCCATGAGAACACGACTGTTTTGTCTCAGAGTGGAATGCTATGTTAACAGTTATCACGATTAATTTTGAAATAATAAAAAGTTTACTTACTTTTCTCCATCGTCTCGTTTTCATCTGACTGCGACTTATACGTTCAGGGATGTTTTAATAGCAGCTGGCAAACGATTCCAGTCACCACCACCGCTCTCAACCTACGTCCCTGCAAAGGAAGTGGTGCTTCATGCTGACCTGCAAACCGCCAATTCCTCCACCTCTCCTGGGATCACCACTGGGTTCCTAAAGTGTCTGACACCAACATTCCGGCATCTGAAAGGCAGCTGCTGAGATCCGTAGAGAGGGTGCTCCAACTGTGACGTCTTTGTCATCTCTGGTTTGCAGTTTTGACAGTACAAGTGTGGTAAGCGAATTTTCTATTTTTGTGGGCTCTTCCATTCTCGTGTACAGCAGTGGTACAGAGAATGTGGACAGGAATGTGCATGTGCGATTTGTAAAAGCAAAATGATCAGTTTCAGGGAAACTATAGGGAACTCTGTTTACGATCAGTGAGATGCCATCGGTCTAATTTGGCAGGCCACGAGTTGCCTTGTACTCAGCCAGTGCCAGAAACATGTATTAATTCCGGACATTGTGGGCATGAAGCATACCAGCGTACAGAATTGAAGTGGTTAACTATTTGCCATCAAGATTGAAAGCATTTCTTCTAGTTGTTATACCTGAGTGCTTGTTTTTTTACTTCCAGTGTAGTGTATTTTTTGATGGGTACAGTTTGCACAAGAGACAGAGTCACAGAAACAAACGATGACGACTTATGAAGCAATTGAATCCTTTGTGAAGCAGGTAACTGAGAGTGTATACAGGGTGAATGAACTGGTGAGATAGAATGAAAAGCTTCATCCAGTATGCCCACACTTTCGTTAAATTTGGCTGCAGCTAGTCTAGTGACCCCTTTCTCGGGTAAAACAATTGAGGATGTACCAGCATTTATTGTAATTTTAAAAACTGCCACCAATCTGGAAGGTTCATCAGATGAAGTACGTTAGCACATGGCCAAATTATGCTTAGTGTGAGTGAGATGAAGACATGTATAACGTACCATGAAAGGTTGAGTAAGCCTTGTACATTTGACCAACTCAATAATGGACTCATCAATGCTACTACAAACAAAACAATATCAAATTCTTTACAGAGCATCTCAATGGAGCATCCGAAAAATGGAATGAACTGGTGGAAACGTTCTTGGATAGAATGGGAAAAATAAATGAGCAAACTTATAAGTTGATGCAGAAAGAAGTGGTGGACAAAGTTATCCTCCAAGAGGTGGAATGCAGTCTGCTAGATATTCCTCTGAGGGGGCTTCCACATGATTTGTCAAGGAGGAGACAGATGGAAAACATAAGGGATTTGGCTGTTGACATCAAGGTTGCTGTTCACCTAGAAGATTGCATGATAAACGAAGTTTTTTTTTGTTTTTCCTCGTAGGTAAAGTGTTATAGATGTGAATGTGTGGGCTAAATTCAGAAACAGTGCTGTCAGCCACACTGATATGAGTTTAGAGTGGTAGGACACAGCTTGTGGATTATCATAATTGGAAACACCAACAGGCAACATTCCCAGTAAAATTCAGTGCTGCAAAGATGTATGCAGAGGCAGAGTGTTGCTTAGTGGGCATGGTAAACAGAACAGACCTTGAGTTTTTAGTGCATATGCCAGCTTATGTGTCATTAATGAGACTGGACATCTTGGATAGGAAAAGACTGAAGTCCCCAGGTTATAGGTTACACGAAGTAGGTGAAAAAACTGTGGCATCATTTAGATCAATGTTGCTCAATTTCTGCACTGATGCAAGGAATTTTCAAGTGTTTGTGAATGTATTACCCCATGTGGGTGAGGTGTACTGTGCAATCCTAGGGTTGGATTTCTTCAATAAACATCACACAAATATTTGTCTTTGAAAACATACTATCAAACTCAGTGGGACATTGTTCCAGCAGTAAGAGACCATTACAAATGATTCACTGTCACAAAGTTTGCCAGTCATGAACGTAGAACTGAGTAAACTGTATACATGATCACTATGGTTCAGTTTGCATGACAAAGTACCAAAAACCAGATGAAAACTAGGTACTGACCTACTAAATAATATTTTGTGTGTGATACAGCCACTGGAATGCTAAGGATGAATTGGATACATTGCATTGTTTGATACATGGGCGAAGGAGGTATATGTGCTGGACGTTAATGGAGACTACTTGGTTCTGGTTAGTGTGCATAATTTTGGTGTTGGTGAAGTGGATATACTGAAAGGATTACTGACTGCCAATTTGGACATCCCAGATTAGGCCAGTTTTGATAGGTGAATGGGGACATTTGCCACAAGCGAACCACCAGTGCATCTGCATTGCACAAAAAAGTACAGCATCTAAAAGGAGAAGGTAAGGTATGTAAGGAAAAGCTGTTGATGCAGTACACAGATTTTTTCTTTTTTTAGTGAACCTTTACCAGTGATACCCATGACGCAACACAGAACCTCAGTGGTCGACGACCCTCCAATTTATAAGAAACTGTGCAAAATACCTTATCATCTGTAACCTAAGAAACTGTGCAAAATACCTTATCATCTGTAACCGGCAATGGAGGGCTTCATCAGTCAACAATACAGTGACAGCATTACTGAAGAGAGTGATAGTCCCTGGGAGCACCCATTGTCATTGTCCCCAGACAACTATGAGATGGGATGAAAAATACAGATTCTGTTGTGATTACTCTGGCCTAAATACAAGAATCGTTACAGATGCATACCCTGTATTGAATATAATGGAAACATTGGAAAACCTGGATCAGTCCAAATACTTTTCTACAAAGTAGTGTCAAAAGACCAGCCAAAGTCTCCATTCACTGTTCCATAGGTGCATTGCCAATCTCGACAGACAAACTGTGGTGTCATTTCTAACTTCTGCTTAATGCTCCGATAATGAATTATACGAAGCCAGTGTGAGGCTATTATATGGCCTTAGATGTATTGGGAAAGGTAGTAGTTGTGGTAGACTACTTGTGCTCTACTGAATCTTCCAAACACACCCATACAATACGAGAACTACACTGAAATTATTGGCAAATGCATAGACACTGTTGTAACAGAATCTGTGAAAACTGCAGCTGTAAAGCAATAAATGAGAATGGTAGTGTAAAAGATATTAGTGTAGCATTTGACCTGTCAGGACAGGAAAGGGGTCACACTTCCAAAAATCGATTTGCTACCACAAAAAGTGTTGATATTGGTAAGGTACTGGATGTTGCAAGGTATGCCCCTTAGTAGATGATAACAAAGACAAAAAGTGTGTCCATAGATCCCTGTGTACAAAGAACTACAAGGGGTCAAGTGGCATTATGGAGGTAGCAGATGCTATGGCTATTTATCATCACTCATAATCTGAGCGAGGAGTTTGATACATGAAATATCTGGGAGATGAAGACTGTAAATCCATCAACACTGTTTTAAATATGAAACCCTATGATGAACCTATTATAAAACTTGAATGTACAGGTCATATAAAGGAAGGGGTAGGAGACCACATTAGCCACCTGAACAAAAAATTGGCGACACTAACAGGGTGTCTACATGGACAAGGAAAAATAATTCCCCGATTTCCCGGTTGAAAATACACTTTCTCCCGGGTGAAAATACACTTTTTCCGTGTTAAGTGACAGTATACTTTTTCTCGGCTCTTATCAATCCTTTTATGGTTTATCGTTTTATACACCAGCATAGAATTTCCCGGCACTTTAGAAAATGAAACTCAGGGGAAAAAACACATTTTGGAAAGATCTTTGATGTGCAGCAACATATACACTGCATATTTCCGTGTTACGAAGGTATAAATTTGAATTCCGCCAAACACCGCACGTTACTTTCCAAAGCATTAAAATCGAGATTGCGACGCGCTTTTGTAAGCCAGTCTCATGTCACCTGATCTCGCCAGCTGATGACAGCATTTGACACCTGATGTAGTCAGCCAATAGCAAGATCACTCTTAAGCAGCACGAACACACAAATAAGAAAAATTAATAGCTTAAATTGATGTACAATTGTTGCTACAAGAAAAGCAAAGCTATCACATATAATATTGGTCTCTTAAGATTAATAAGCTGCAAGAGAAGCTAAGCTTCCACATATATTGTTGATATTTTTTGCGCATCATACATCACATAAATGTGCCAGTAAATTATTTTTAATAACGACGTAAATGTCTGATCTTCTGGGCTCGAAATTCTTCATATGGTCATCCCCAAAGAGTTGATTTTTAAATGAGAGTCAAACGCTGTGTGATTTAAGAAATTCGTCGTACTCTCTCTCTCATAGTTTATCTTACATAAAAGGAAATTTACTTTGAAAGTAACGCTTTTCAAAGCAATATTCGCAATATTTTTCCGTGACCTATTAGAAAGGTACGTTTCAGCAGTTGCCAGAGAGCGCCAGATAACAGGCATCACCGCACTTGCGCAGCTACGATGACGCAGGAAGCCCACATGTTCGCACGTGTGAAACATTAAAAGATCTTCCATTAAAACGAATCTAATGTAAAAAACTGTCACGTCACGCTCATTGGAGGCAATTTGTTGTTAAGAAGCACTGCACAGTCTTCCTAAAGCCTTTGACACACTTTGCTGTTGGCAGACGCTTGTATGAGCACTGTTTTGTTGTTGTACATGGCGCATTTTATTTGCGACTTAAGTTTTATTTTTGTTTTTTTTATCTCGTTGATGTTTTGTTGCTGCAGTATCATTCTGCAGAAGCGGGATATGGTAAATTTTTTTGTTAGAGTATTGGTTCTTACCAGTCAAAATCACAAAAATTTAACTGAAAACTAAAACAATGAAAAATTCCTGGAACTCAAAAAGATTCCTGGGTTTTTCCCGGTTTTCTCCCAGATGAAAAAATTCCCGGGTTTTTCCCGGATCTCCCAGTTGTTCCAGGTCGTAGACACCCTGACTAAATTATCAGATGGTAAAAGTATGAAATATGCTAGAAGGATTGCTGATAAAGTTATTGACGAGTTTCAGGAATATTGTGGCAAAGCCATTACAGGAAACACACGATTTGGAATGCATGATAAGAGCAGTGTGGGCAACATTCCTTCAAAGGCGGTACACAGATACTAACCCTATACATAACTTGTGCCACCTAAACGGTGCAAATATACAAAAGCTGGTGAACTAGATGCAGTCAAGCAAACATTCTGCATCTGAAGCACTTCTGGAGGCCATTAAGTTTATATTCAGAGACTTATAAAATACAGGCTTGCTAATGAAATGCCTCCATGGAAAGGGACAAAATGTTAATGAGGCATTTAACAATTCTGTAGATTTGAATTCCAAAAATTGTCTTTGTAGAAACAAAAACTTTGTAAGTATGTGTGATGCAGTGGTCTCCTTCAATGATGGGAATTCTGGAAGAATAAAGTCCTGGATCAGCTGGGAATAAATATAGGACAGAATATGGTCAGAACGCTGGAAACCATGGACCAATTAAGAGTGTGGAAGGGTGAAATTTCTACTCAGCAACTGACTGCAGAGGCAAGAAAGAAAAGAAGATGTTAGGTGAAATGAAAGTATCAGCCTATGAAGCAGGCAGCATTTAACCAGTTTTTCAGGAAGAAACCTATGCTTCCATAGCGTTACTGCTCTAGCTTGAATTTTTTCAAAATTGTAAATTTTCTGACAAAAGCCCTATTCTCAGGAACCATTATACACATAAATATAGAAGCTGTACAAATTATTTGTATAAAGGTGATGATGTGACTCTGCAATTACCAATTTGGAAGTGATATAATTTAAGCTGTCTTGTATAAAAAATAATTCTTTTTTCAAAAAACAGGCATGTATACAAACAAAATTGTATCTCAATTTCCACTAGGTGTATCGTCTCCATTCTTGATCAGTGAACTATGTACATCCAGATGATAAATTGGTAAAAATTGGGTGGTGAAATCTTCGATCATTTCACAAATAATGGGTTAAATATAGACAGAACTTAGCATTGTTGGTATAAGTGGTCTGATTTCACCTTCACCTCTTCATAATGTGAAGATATGCTAGGAACAACATGTGCTTTGGATGCCACATTAATCTGTAGGTCCCCTTTCCTTGTAGGATTACTGGGATAGGCTAGGGGCACACAAATCACTGGAAGGACTCCCAGCCAATAATGCCATACGACAAAATAAATATTATGCATTATATATACTGGGTTATTTATAACTTAAAGCTGCAATTAAACTGCACGTAATGTTTTTGGTTATTATAGCTGTGTATTAATTTTCCTCCAATTCCTCCACCTTCCTCACTTGCTGTTCCTTCTTTGAAAAGCAATCATCTTTCTCTTGTGAAGGCTGTTTAGGTTTTATAACTAAACGGTACAGTTGTTACTCTAATAAAATATCAAAGTTGCCTGTGTACCTATCAGTCTTGCCAAAATGCACCTATTCCACAAATAACAAATGCTCGTTATCTAGTATTAGATCATAAATACAAACAGATCTGTAGACGAAGTTTCTCTGAAATGTTGCATACATCTTTCAAACTGCAATGTTTACTTTTTCCCCTACAGCTGTTGCACATATTCTCCACTTCCAACAGACTCCCTCACAATTGCTACTACTCAGTCATCGCTGTATTCTCCTTGCTACTTACCTTACTTGAAAGCAAAAACTCAAGTGACCTAACACGGATTTTTACATCTGCAGCTGATATTGAGCTACAAGAAAAATTATTAAGGTGCTACTTTTGCCTGTACCTAATCTTACTTCACCTGTAGAAGTTACCTATGAAGTCAAAAAGGCAGGAAGGTTAGAGTTTAACATTCCACTGACAATGATGTCATTAAAGATGCAGCACAACCTTGGATTGGATAAGGAAATCAGTTGTGCCCTTTCAAAGGAACCTTCCCAAATTCACCTTAAGCTATTTAGGGAACTCACAAAAAACCTAAAACTGGATGTCCAAATAGGAACCTTAACCATCTCTTAAATACGAATCAGGTGCCTTGCTACTGCACTACCTAGTGTAATCTATACAGTTGAGAATATCGCACATTGAGGAGACAAAAGTACACAAGTGTCATCCACATCTTCCACATGAAGCCTTATATCATAATCCTGTGGTGCTGATCAACAACTGAGGCTCCTAATACGAGGAATACGAAGACCTGACAATTGTAATGCCTCAATGGACGTAACTCCACCTGAATGTCGCAGTGACCATGAGCATGTGAGAACACTACTAAAATGTGAGGATCCACCACCAACACCATACAAAGGACCTCTGACTAGAGCCAGATCCTACCAAATTGTCATTTTGTGAGGAGGAGGAGGAGGAGGAGAAATGCCACATGCTGTGGATTGTTTGCTGGGGTCTAGCAGATAGAGGCAGTGGCTAAGGAGAAGGGGGTCATCGATGTGATTTCCACCAGCTGCAGTTTTTTTTATTATTTAAGATTTATAATTTCTGGAATGTTCTGGGACTGGCTTCATCAGATACTGTAATTTACTAGAATATTCTATGTAAGTATACATAAGAGCACTCTCTTCTGAGGCACCTAATTGAGGTCTGCATGTACTTTATGTGTGCTCAATGAACATTCTTTCAGAGTACAGAGTTAGTTCTTGTAAGTGAACCTGCTTTCTTAGTTAGTACACAATTCTGGATCCTGGGTCATAATATTACCAGATATAAAAATGTGAATCCTCATGGAAGAATTTTTTTTTCTTACACAATATTAACTTCTATATCATTTTTAAAGTTAGCTGCAAGCTGCATAATCATTTTGTCCTGTTTCTAATTTTTTTTTTTTTTTTTTTTTTTTTTTTTTTTTTTTTTTTTTTTTTTTTCTGTGGAACCTGTCCCGACTCCCAGGCCATTTCAATTATCCTGTGTAGCCATTTAAGACCTGACATTCCAAATACAGAGGTATCTCTTTAATCAGCGTTGTGGGTAAAATCTTCTCAGGTATTGTTGAAAGGAAAGTGCGAGTATTAGTTGAGGACCAATTGGATGAAAATCAGTGTGGGTTTAGGCCTCTTAGAGGTTGTCAGGACCAGATCTTTAGCTTACGGCAAATAATGGAGAAGTGTTATGAGTGGAACAGGGAATTGTATCTATGCTTTATAGATCTAGAAAAGGCATATGACCGGGTTCCTAGGAGGAAGTTATTGTCTGTTCTACAAGATTATGGAATAGGAGGCAAACTTCTGCAAGCAATTAAAGGTCTTTACATGGATAGTCAGGCAGCAGTTAGAGTTGACGGTAATTTGAGTTCATGGTTCAGAGTAGTTTCAGGGGTAAGACAAGGCTGCAACCTGTCTCCACTGTTGTTCATATTATTTATGGATCATATGTTGAAAACAATAGACTGGCTGGGTGAGATTAAGATATGTGAACACAAAATAAGCAGTCTTGCATATGCGGATGACTTAGTTGTGATGGCAGATTCGATTGAAAGTTTGCAAAGTAATATTTCAGAGCTAGATCAGAAATGTAAGTACTATGGTATGAAGATTAGCATCTCCAAAACGAAAGTAATGTCAGTGGGAAAGAAATATAAACGGATTGAGTGCCAAATAGGAGGAACAAAGGAAGGAGGAACAGGTGGACGGTTTCAAGTACTTAGGATGCATATTCTCACAGGATGGCAACTTAGTGAAAGAACTGGAAGCAAGGTGTAGCAAAGCTAATGCAGTGAGCACTCAGCTACGATCTACTCTCTTCTGCAAGAAGGAAGTCAGTACCAAGACTAAGTTATCTGTGCACCGTTCAATCTTTCGACCAACTTTGTTGTATGGGAGCGAAAGCTGGGTGGATTCAGGTTACCTTATCAACAAGGTTGAGGTTACGGATATGAAAGTAGCTAGGATGATTGCAGGTACTAGTAGATGGGAACAATGGCAGGAGGGTGTCCACAATGAGGAAATCAAAGAAAAAATGGGAATGAACTCTATAGATGTAGCAGTCAGGGTGAACAGGCTTAGATGGTGGGGTCATGTTACACGCATGGGAGAAGCAAGGTTACCCAAGAGACTCATGGATTCAGCTGTAGAGGGTAGGAGGAGTTGGGGCAGACTGAGGAGAAGGTACCTGGATTCGGTTAAGAATGATTTTGAAGTAATAGGTTTAACATCAGAAGAGGCACCAACGTTAGCACTGAATAGGGGATCATGGAGGAACTGTATAAGGGGGGCTATGCTCCAGACTGAACACTGAAAGGCATAATCAGTCTTAAATGATGATGATGACGATGATGATGATGATGATGATGATGATGATGGTGGTGGTTCATATTCTCTCCCTCAATGACTGTGACAAATTGTGTGTTTTGATTTTGCTACTGATATAACAAGAAAAACTATCACTAGCAGAGGGAAAATGATTCGAACAAAGTGGCGCATTGATGTTTAATGACACATGCACAGTACTGAAATAAGATTACAAAGGTTTCATCACTTAAGTATTTAAATCCAGTTTCTATAACTTATCATTATGGTGCACAGTAACACGTTACAAAATCTTACATGGAACACACTGAACACCTCATTTCCACACTAGGGGTCCATGAAGGTTTTGACGCTAGTGATATTCAGAAACAGTGTTCAAACTGAAGTGTGTTGAATATGGTTATAGAGAGGTTCCTGAAAATGTAATCCATTTACATACATTAATGTAAAACTGGCACCTGCAGGCTAATGATTGTTTTAACGCACTGATATAATGGTTTGTTGCCCATTGGGCTGAAGAGAGAGCCATTCTTTGTGAAACACTTGATCGTTTTGAGTGTCAGGCAGTCAACTGCACGCAGATGCAAGATGGACAATATTTTCAGCAACATGTTTAAAACAATATTCATCACATTGTGGTTTAAACCTAAAAGCACGTCGTGAAGGGTATCCTGTACATCTCAAGTCATTTCTTTTCCTGTTCGACTGACAAGTAGAATGAGGAAACAAATTACTGTCTGTACGCCTCCATATGAGCCCTAATTTCTCAAATCTTATCTTCGTGGTCCTTCTGTGCAATGTATATTGGAGGCAACAGAATTATTCTGCAGTCAGCTTCAAATGCCGGTCCTCTAAATTTTCTCAATAGTGTGCCACCGAAAGAATGTCACCTTTGCTCCAGGGATTCCCATTCGAGTTCCTGAAGTACCTCTGTAACACTTGCATGTTGATCAAACCTGCCAGTAACAAATCTAGCAGCCCGTCTCTGAATTGCTTTAATCTGACCCGGTAGGGATCCTAAACACTCAAATGGTATTTAAGAATAGGTCGCACTAGCGTCCTATGTGGTCTCCTTTATAGATGAACCACACTTACCGGTAGTTAGAATTTTCCCAGTATACCGAAGTCTTCCATTTGGCTTTCCTACCACAATCCTCACATGCTCCTTTCATTTCACATCACTTTGCAACATGATGCCCAGATATTTAAATAATGTGACTGTATCAACCAGGAAACTACTAATGTTATATCCAAATATTACAGGATTGTCTTACCTACTCATTCACATTAACTTAACATTTTTCTACATTTAAAACTAGCTGCCATTCATCACACCAGCTAGAAATTTTATCAAAAGCATATTGTATCCTCCTACAGTCACTCAACTTTGACACCTTACCATACACCACAGCATCAGCAGTAGATTGCTGCCCACCCTGTCTGTCAAATCATTTATGTATATACAGAATAATAGCTGTCCTATTACAATTTCCCGGGGCACTCCTGATGATACCCTTGGATCTGATGAACACTTGCTGTTGAGAACAACATACTGGGTCCTATTACTTACTAAGTTTCCGTGCCACTCACATATCTATGAACCTATTCCAGCTCGTAGCTTCTTTAACAGCTTGCAATGGGGCACCTTGTCAAACAATGTCCAGAAATCTAGAAGTATGGAAACTGCCTGTTGAACTTCATCCATTGCTTGCAGTATATCATGTTAGAAAAGGGCAATCCGAGTTAAGCACAAGCGATGCTTCCTAAAACCACACTGATTCGTGGACATAAGCTTCTCGGCCACAAAAAAATTTATTATATATGAATTGAGGATTCTGCAGCAAACCAATGTTTGGGATATTGGTCTGTAATTTTAGAGGTGCATTCTTTTGCCCTTCTTATACACAGTAGTCACGTGCACTTTTTTCCACTCGCATGGAACTCTGCACCAGGTGAGAGAGATTCATGATAAATGCAAGCTAAGTAAGGGGCCAGTGCCATAGAATACTCTTTGAAAAACTGAACTAGGATTTCATCCAGATCTGGTGACACTTGTTTTCAACTCCTTCAGTTGTTTTTCTAAGCCAGGGATGCTTATTACCATGTCATCCATACAGGATTCTGTTTGCTGGTCAAATGATGTTGTGTTTGTACTATTCTCCTACTTGAACGATTCTTGAATGTGAAATTTGAAACTTTGGCTTTCGTTTTGCTATTTTCAACATCCACAGCAGACTGGTTAACAAATGACTGGATGGAAGCGACTTGACATAGGACAGAATTTTCTCAGGTTCTCTGACAGATCTTTCGCTATGGTATGACAGTGGTAGTGGTGGTGATAGTAGTAGTATGCTTCATGCATAGATCTTTTCTCATAGGCATGAATGTTTATCACAAGAAAGCATTTTTTTTATCTCCCATAAACACTAAAATTTTGTATATATGGTTATTTTTACACCCTGCATAATCTTCATAATAAATGTTGGGCCAAAGCAGTAAAAGCAACAGATTTAATATTTAAAACAAGCAGTGTTATGTCATAGCATCATATTACTCCATATCTAAAAGGTCTAGTGAGAAAGAATTTTGTGTTGCAGTTACCATGTGTGAAATGAATGATAGCAACTTAAAATATAATTAAAGAAGACATTAGTATAAAATATTCAACAAGCGCAGAACAATTTTTCTAGTAAACAAGTGAGTAACACACATGGATTACAGATTGCACGTTTTATTCAGGTTTGTAAGATACATGGCTCTGAGCACTATGGGACTTAACATCTATGGTCATCAGTCCCCTAGAACTTAGAACTAGTTAAACCTAACTAACCTAAGGACAGCACACAACACCCACTCATCACAAGGCAGAGAAAATCCCTGACCCCGCCGGGAATCGAACCCGGGAACCCGGGCGTGGGAAGCGAGAATGCTACCGCACGACCACGAGCTGCGGACTGTAAGATACATCATCGACTGAATAATCTCTTATGCAATACTATCTTCTGAGATAGGAATCCAAAGACTTAACGACACACTAACACAGCTGGTTTGTACTTTTTATTAAGTAGAATCAGCCTGGAATGTAATTCCTGTTATAAAATACATTAATAATAAAAAAATATATATATTACAATATATAATAAAAGCAATTGCCATAAATTATATAAAGAATAACTGCTTCCTCAACAATGAAGCTAACAAATTACAAAAGAATACATAAATTGCTCTTTTCATAAAGGAATGAAAAACACATGATTGAGTATAAATATATATATGAGGACATATTGCTACTCATCACATCCTGAACAAAACATTCCTGTGGACATGTGATAGAATTTTCTTCGCCTGTCAGAAACTGTACTATTCACTGGATCCTAGTCACCACTAATGGTCTTGGGGACAATAGTCCTACCACTGTAACATACACATGATAAACATGTGCAATATTGGACCAGGTCTCAAACTTAGACTTCTGTCTTATTCTCATGCAATGTTTTTTGTGACCGAGTTATGACTCATGGCCAAGCTTAGAGCTCTCATCTGCCAGTACTCCTTTCCTACTTCCTAAATTCTCAAAGTAGGTGTCTGGCATACCTTTCTGAATGACCCCATCTGGAGTACAGGCTGAAGTGGAGAATGACAGTCATAGCCAAGTGGTCAATTCAAAAAGAGTTTTTCCCAGCTACAGTGGAGCATACATTGTTTAAACCTTCCTTACGGAAAAGCAATGCTCACTAAAGCCAAGTCTCATGAGTGAGTCCCAGTCTAGCATATAGCTTTAAACTATTAGGAAATTTCATAACAGTGACACATTATTTGAGATAATACTGCAGCAACTTCTTCCTCTTGGAAGCTAAGCAGTTTTTATTTTCATATATGGAATCTTTAACTTCAGTTTTTGAAAAGCTGTTGTAAAGCCTCCAGTAAGCGAATAGCTGCTAATTGCTACTGTAAGACACAAAATTCCTCGTCTACCACTACAGAAAAACAAACAAATATAAATTTCTAATTATTTCCTTATATTATTAACATAATTAAATGCTCTAACATTTCACATGATTAATTACACATGAAAACAATGAACTCTTCAAAACTGTGATTATTAAAAACAGGAACAACCTGAAAATGGTGCACATATACCTATAGTTATGATGTGTATGACTGTTACTCGAAAATCATTAAGAGAAGATAGTGAATACTATCAGAGGGGAGGGGGGGAGAGGGAGGGGGGGAGAGGGAGGGGGGAGGGGGGGAGAGGGAGGGGGGAGAGAGAGGGGGGAGCGGGAGGGGGGAGAGAGAGGGGGGAGCGGGAGAGAGGGAGAGGGGGAGAGAGAGAGAGAGAGAGAGAGAGAGAGAGAGAGAGAGAGAGAGAGAGAGAGAGAGAGAGAGAGAGAGAGAGATATTAATACAAAAGAATCTCTAAGTAAGGCTTTTTAGGTGTAAAGCAGATCTCAGATTCCTATTATTTTTTGTTTTCAATTAAGTGTAATATCCACTTTTAAGAGTACAACATATTTAACGATCACTATTCAAATATTTGGTGTTCACCTTTAGTATCTTTCAATGATGCTGTATGTACATGTACAAGGCACAAAATCTGAAATACCATTACATAGATATTTTTCCTTTGAATTTAGTAAATACATGATTTCCACATTATCAACATTTCTCCACATACCACCACATTCAACATGAACAGTAATGCTATGTGCACAGATAGTGAAGCAGTGACTTTATGGCACCACCTCAAACAAGTTTTGCTTTGTATAAATATTCTGTCATTGGTGTAGTTCTCTCCATTTGCTACTTGTCATGAGCTCTTTGGTGTGTGGGGTGTTGAAGATACTTTGAAGACCAGAGGATTCGAAACCCTAAATATGCTTGGTAACATAGTTGCCAGAGTTCCAAATACTTCTTCTGAAATACCCTGTTTAAAAACAGAATTACAAATTAGAACATTCTGTGGGTATCATATCCAGCTAAACAATGAAATAATGTTAGATTTATACAGTACAGATGAAAGATGACTCCTATCTACAGTTTTTCAAAGCCTCACAGTAGTAAAGTAATGCCATTTTGGAACTATGACAAATTACAGAGCAAAATAAAAGCCATAATGGATTCCTTGTTTAGCATCGAATATGTGTGTGTCATTAGTTTTTCCACAAAGTATTTTACCTTATATACCCAATAGGTCTAAGCAAATAAAAAAATTTTAATTTAAGAAAAGTCTAAAGTGATGTATGATATTGTGTCAGTAAGAGCTCTGAATAGTTTTACCAATTTTCTCTAGTGAGCCGTATGATATTCACAACATGTTTGAAATTTGACAAATGAAACAAAAAATAAACTATTCCTACATCAATTACCACAAATTTCAAGAAATTTGACTTTTTCCAACAGAAATAGCAGAATATGGAATCGGTGGGTTCAGGAGGGTAATACGGAACGCCATGCTGGATCCCAATGGCCTCGTATCACTAGCTGTCGAGATGACACGTGTCTTATCCACATGGCAAAACGTCATTTTTTCGGATGAATTCGGGTTCTGTTTACAGCATCATGATGGTCGCATCCATGTTTGGCGACATCGCGGTGAACACACATTGGAAGCATGTATTGGTCATCGCCATACTGGCATTATCACCCGGCGTAATGGTATCAGGTGCCATTGGTTACACGTCTCGGTCACCTCTTGTTCGCTTTGACGGCACTTCGAACAGTGGACGTTACATTTCAGATGTGTTACGACACGTGCCTCTACCCTTCATTCAATCCCTGTGAAACCCTACATTTCAGCAGGATAATGCACGACCGCATGTTGCAGGTCCTGTACGGGCCTTCCTGGATACAGAAAATGTTCGACTGCTGCCATGGCCAGCACATTCTCCAGATCCCTCACCAACTGAAAATGTCTGGTCAATGGTGGCCGAGCAACTGGCTTGTCACAATATGCCAGTCACTACTCTTGATGAACTGTGGTATCGTGTTGAAGCTGCATGGGCAGCTGTACCTGTACACGCCATCCAAACTCTGACTCAATGTCCAGGCGTATCAAGGCCGTTATTACCGCAGAGGTGGTTGTTCTGGGTACTGATTTCTCAGGATCTATGCACCCAAATTGCGCGAAAATGTAATCACATGCCAGTTTTAGTATAATATATTTGTCCAATGAATACCCATTTATCATCTGCATCTCTTCTTGGTGCATCAATTAGTGTATTTTATCAGTTTAACACGTATAAGAAACAAATAATGGAACCCCCCCCCCCCTCCTCCTCCTGCATCTCTCAACGAATTTATCAGTTTCTTTGTAAGGAATATGTTTTGGTTGGTCAGAATTCATACTGTTTTGACCAATAACTGTTAAATATGTACCAATGAAAATTATTTCATTAATGTGATGCTGCCAGTTAAAATATAAAAAAATGAAGCAATTTCATTGTTTCACTAGGAGTAACAGTGACCTTTTATTACGATTTTCTAAACAAAGCACAGTTCAGGCAGCCTACTGCAGAATTGGCTGTATATTGTGCAAACACGGAGTAGAAACAATTTTCAAACCGACAAGCAAGATCAAAGAGTGTCTTAGATCAGGAGAGAAGGGACCCACTTGCAATGTCGGGAATATACCGCATACCATACACATGCGGAAACGTTTATGTCAGAATGACTGGACGATCAAATAACATACACAACATTGCAGGTTGGGGCAGGTGGAGAAATCGGCCGTGACAGAGCACGCACTGAGTGAGGCCGACCACGTAATAAAATTTGCCGACATGGAAGTTCTGGCTGTAGAGAAGCACTATCACACCCGATTGTTCAGAGAAGCTGTAGAAATACAAAAACATGTGAATAGTTTCAACAAGAAAGAGAAAAGCCTTAAGGTAAACGGATCCTGGCTTCCTGTACTACAGCAAACGAGTGTTTCAGGTAGCAAGAGGAGAGCCGCACTGGAAATGACCGTGGAGAAGCCCTCGGACATTGGCACGCCAGGTACATATACACTCCTGGAAATTGAAATAAGAACACCGTGAATTCATTGTCCCAGGAAGGGGAAACTTTATTGACACATTCCTGGGGTCAGATACATCACATGATCACACTGACAGAACCACAGGCACATGGACACAGGCAACAGAGCATGCACAATGTCGGCACTAGTACAGTGTATATCCACCTTTCGCAGCAATGCAGGATGCTATTCTCCCATGGAGACGATCGTAGAGATGCTGGATGTAGTCCTGTGGAACGGCTTGCCATGCCATTTCCACCTGGCGCCTCAGTTGGACCAGCGTTCAAAGCTGGACGTGCAGACCGCGTGAGACGACGCTTCATCCAGTCCCAAACATGCTCAATGGGGGACAGATCCGGAGATCTTGCTGGCCAGGGTAGTTGACTTACACCTTCTAGAGCACGTTGGGTGGCACGGGATACATGCGGACGTGCATTGTCCTGTTGGAACAGCAAGTTCCCTTGCCGGTCTAGGAATGGTACAACGATGGGTTCGATGACGGTTTGGAAGTACCGTGCACTATTCAGTGTCCCCTCGACGATCACCAGTGGTGTACGGCCAGTGTAGGAGATCGTTCCCCACACCATGATGCCGGGTGTTGGCCCTGTGTGCCTCGATCGTATGCAGTCCTGATTGTGGCGCTCACCTGCACGGCGCCAAACACGCATACGACCATCATTGGCACCAAGGCAGAAGCGACTCTCATCGCTGAAGACGACACGTCTCCATTCGTCCCTCCATTCACGCCTGTCGCGACACCACTGGAGGCGGGCTGCACGATGTTGGGGCGTGAGCGGAAGACGGCCTAACGGTGTGTGGGACCGTAGCCCAGCTTCATGGAGATGGTTGCGAATGGTCCTTGCCGATACCCCAGGAGCAACAGTGTCCCTAATTTGCTGGGAAGTGGCGGTGCGGTCCCCTACGGCACTGCGTAGGATCCTACGGCCTTGGCGTGCATCCGTGCGTCGCTGCGGTCCGGTCCCAGGTCGACGGGCACGTGCACCTTCCGCCGACCACTGGCGACAACATCGACGTACTGTGGAGACCTCACGCCCCACGTGTTGAGCAATTCGGCGGTACGTCCACCCGGCCTCCCGCATGCCCACTATACGCCCTAGCTCAAAGTCCGTCAACTGCACATACGGTTCACGTCCACGCTGTCGCGGCATGCTACCAGTGTTAAAGACTGCGATGGAGCTCCGTATGCCACGGCAAACTGGCTGACACTGACGGCGGCGGTGCACAAATGCTGCGCAGCTAGCGCCATTCGACGGCCAACACCGCGGTTCCTGGTGTGTCCGCTGTGCCGTGCGTGTGATCATTGCTTGTACAGCCCTCTCGCAGTGTCCGGAGCAAGTATGGTGGGTCTGACACACCGGTGTCAATGTGTTCTTTTTTCCATTTCCAGGAGTGTAGTCTGTGGCCGTGAGCTTGGCTCCAGTTCACCACCGGCAATGGAGGGTTAAGCTTTGACAATGCCAGCCACTTGTGCTGGCGAAACGTCAGTAAAATCATCAGATGAACATCAGCCGAAGAACCGGAGACAGAAGCCAATAGCCAGTTTGTAAAAAAAAAAAAAAAAAAATTTCTTGGTACTGTTTTGTTTAGAAAATCATTAAGATTAATATGTAAATGAAATTTAACATAACATGCTCAAACCATATCATTATACGAAAATTTGCAAAGGTTGAAAAGAATATGTGACAAGTATGACCATCTTTAAAGGATATAGCTAACAACCAGAGTGGTTAGTGGCTCACCTCCTTACTAATTTGATCCAATATTCTCCCCAACATGAATTGCACTGTAAATAATGACTTTTTTCATTTAGAAAATTCGAAATAAGCAGTGTTTACCTTTGGTACTAGAAACTGTAAATTTTTCAGTTCGGAGCCTCCCCAGGATGCCATTTCTATCATAAACCCCTTCACACATTTGAACACTAGCTCTGCTCTTTTTGTACACCATGCAACTGTCATTTCCTGTAACAGAAATTATTTTTAACTTATTTTAGGCCATTAAAATGTTACGTTCAATAGAAACTTATTAAGTATCTAATTTATGTATAGTAAATTTTTGATCTATTCATGAGATAATTAATTTCTTAAATCAATGGAACAAAACAGCTTTTCTGCAGCTCATGACTGAATTTTCTTGAATTAACATGAGTAACAGCCAGTAAGTTTTTACTCCAGTTTAAGGCTTTGTACACCAATTTTAGAAAAATATGTTTAAGTAACGTAAAAAGAATTCAGGCTCTATAAGTATTACAAAATTTTACATTCATATGCACATATTGCTTTTGTTTCCATAGACCACTTTTGGCAAATGCTGGAACTGCTTCTTTCAAAAGGCCAGAGAATATTTACAGCCTCATATTTTCCCAATCCATGCTTGGGCTATATCTCTGATAACTACATTGTCAACAATGTGTTAAACCCCTGCCTTCTGAAATGAAACTGTCCAAATGACTAAACAAATTCAATTCATTTTATGTTTTCATCAGATGAGAACCAACTGCCATTAAGTGCTTTAGAAAATGCAGTTTAGCCATCAGCTGTTTTACTTGACTTATATATCATCTACTGGTTTCAGTGACAGATCACCATCTTAAGTGCACGGGTCATTTGGGTAGAACAGCTCGTACACATCATATTAAGTTTAGGTGCTCCGAGGTGGAGGGAGAAACTGTGACAGTGCAAGCAAATTAATGACACACACAATTATAACATTACTGCGCTGTGATACTTAACTAAAGTTGTACAGCAACTCATTGGATGTGCTTGTGGATAGATACAACTAAGCAGCCGTCTCTCAAGGTGTGCATTACTGAATACAATGTCAATGGACTGTGCTCATCCTGGGTGCCACACTGTCAATCACTGTTCTTATGCCAAGGCTATAGGCAACTCCACTTGTAGACTAAGTCTCACAGGCTGATCTCCTCTATGAACTGCAGCTACGTACAGCAACCCTGGAACTCTGTTCTAGAGCTGTCTTACGCCAACGCCAAACATGACCCCATACGCCTTTGAGTGCTGCTTATCACAACGTGGATGTCCATTACACTGGCGGCGGTGCGAGGATTGCTGATTAGGCAGCGAACTTCAAAGTGCTACCCATGGCACCATTTGCAAACTGACCCAGTGTGCCAGATCCAGTTGCATCCATTAGTGAGGACAGAACATCAAAATTGAAAAAAATGCAATGTACGCAAAAATAACACAACTCAACAAAAAACATGGGTGCAAAATTACATTTGTATACTTACAAGATAAAACAGAGCAGTTAAACAAAGGTAAATGGGATATGTTTTTAATTGATGTGATTTATCTTGTAAGTATACATATGTCATTTTGCACCCGCATTTTTGTTGAGTTGTGTCATTTTAGTGTACACTGTATTTTTTCCAATTTTGATGTTGATAGACATTCTCTGAAAATTTTCTATGACTGAAACCAGTAGTTAATATACTTGTTAAATGAAACAGCTGATGGTTAAAATGCATTTTCTAAAGATTCAATTCAGCTGATAACTCCTTCCTACTTTCCAAACTTCACAAAAGCTATCCTGCACACCTTGCTGGACTAACATTCTATGGACTAACATTCTTGGAAGAGGCATCACCACATAATAATCTCCCTTGTTTCTTTATTTCGGTAATTAGGATAACAACATGAAGCTATGCTGACTATATAAAAATTTAGTCTCTTGAACATTAGAAATATGAGGGTGGTGGTGGTGGTGGTGGTGTGGACACACACACACACACACACACACACACACACACACACACCAATTAGTCAGCTCTAACACATGGTACAAAGGGAAAAATCTGTGAAAAGGATTAAAAGAGGACAGCAAATAGCTGTAACTGGTTGACCACAGAAGAGCCACACAAACTGCAACACACTAAAATCTCCAGCCTAAAAGCATAGGCCATAGCCAGACACATCAAAAAGTTTTAAAAGCTTGACCACACTGCCCCATCATCATCAGCTAAAACAGATGGCAGATCGCCACCAAAATTTGCTTCTGCCTACTTATCATATAATAAAATGCACTTAGTTAACATGTGGTGTACAGTGAACTGCTGCTGCAGGCATCACAGACTGGGGGGTCCTCTAGTCAGAAGAAGCTATGCATGTGGAGAGAACTCCCAATTCGGAGGTAGGCTTATTGGCCTTCACTGCCAGCCGGTCCTCCTGCCAAATTGCATGCATCTCCAAATCATCAGTGAAGTGATCACCTGCAGGGAAATGGTACATCATGCCATGTCATTATCCCTGCAGGCGTTCTTCGCAGTTTGGTCCACTCATTCATTTCCCCAAATTCCCACACACCCTGGTACCAAGCAGAATGATACCAACTTCCCCACTGCTGAAAGAAGTTCAGTTGATCATCTATTAACTAGACCATTTTCTCTGCTGGATACATGTGCTGCACACATTAGAGGGCACTAAGAGAATCGAAACAGACAAGAAACTGTTTGCCCAGAAGATGTCTCATCTGCTCCAGTACCTTCAGGATTGCATGGCACTCTGCAGTAAATACAGCATATTCACAGGGAAGGGAACTCATGAAGACACTGTTTGGCAACACTACCAAACAGCCAAGGGAGTCCCCTTACTTGGATACATCAGTGTTCAACTGTAAAATTGTGATGCCTAGCTAAAATGTTGAAAAACCAAGATTAACACATAAAATCCAGAGTCCAGTCTTTCTTGGAATGTGTGAAGTCCAAAATAATTCTAGGCTTCTGTATGAACCAGCATTGATGTAAACCTATAAAAGCAGCCACACTTGTCAAAAAAGAAATCCTTTGCCCGCATCCCATAGGGCCTCATTGCTTGTTGTTGTTGATGATGGAAAAGCCTTTTCATTGATGGATGAGTGATGGTGTGGTGTGCCGGTGTGTGTGGCATGAACATGGTTTTATATGACTGTCGCACTATGGGGACTGGTGACCTGACGTGAAGCAGCGGCTCACCAGCCTCTGCATAAAAGCTGAGTGAGGGGCTGGGTTCGAAGGCTCCAGTGGCCAGCCAAATTCCTTTATGGTGCACCATGTCCAACAACTTGAGAGGGTCATGCAGATCTGTACACCATGCACCCATAATCAAGCAGAAATCACATGGCACCCTGTACAACTGGAGCAGATAAGTTCAGTCAGCTCCCATGAATTGTGACTAAGACATTTTAATATACTGAGTGCTTTTAGTGGCGGTCTTTCCAGGTCCCTAAGACATGGGAACCACATAACTTAAGGATCAAACATGAGGCCCAGAAACTTCATGGTATCAATAAAATGAAGAACAGTGCCCCATCCTCAACTCGTGAAAGTTTAAAACAGAACAGGAACAGTTAAAACAAACACACACAGACTTTTCAGTGTAGGAATTAGAATCCCCCTTCCCCATCCAGTCCACCAGCAATTTAATAGCCAGTTTCAAGGGCACTGGGAAATGGGAACTGGCAGTTGTAGTAATTTTACAAAAGAGGATCAGGTAGTGATTGTGAGTGGAGCAGGGAATAGTCTTGATAAGCATGGGGAATATGATGTAGCTGGTGATCTGGTAAAAATAGCTACTCAAACTGGTGGCACTAATGTGCACTTTGTGCTACTGTTTCAGCACCACGATCGGTCTCATCTTAATGCAGGTGATAGACGTATTAACATGGGGCTGGAAAAGGCACTGATGGCGGAGGGCATGGCTCATATTGCAGTGGTGCCAGCTGAGTCTATCAATAGATCTGGTTTCACTAGGCATGGCCTGCACCTCAATAGGTATGGGAAGGGGAGGCTGGCAAAGCTTATAGGTGACAGTGTTGTGCCCAGTGATGGGATCACTCACGGAAAAATTCCTGTAGTTGTTGGTGTTAGAGCTGGCACATTTTTTAGATTGAAGTCAGCTGATAGGTATCACTGCTTAAAGGAAATCCCTCTAAAAAAGGAATCACATTCAGAGGTGGTCAGGTAGCCAAGTAGATAAGGAATTCACATATTTCATCAAAATGGAAGAGGTATTAGAGATAAAGTTAGTGAACTGATTATAGATGTTGACTCTGACATTATTGGTATATCCAAGCACCACTTAAATAATTTGCCAATCAAAAGCTTCCTTTACTAGGATACAGATTATGTGGCTGTTTTTCAAGGAGTTCCTTGCGAAGTGGGGGAGTAGCCACGTATGTAAAAATTAGTATTCCATTTGAGTCCATAGATGTATCATGGCACTGCACTGAACAGTATTTGAATATTGTGCAGGGGCAGTTGAATTTAGTGAAACTAAACTTCTAATTGTTGTTGTTTATAGGTCCCCCAACTCTGACATCAGAGCATTTCTGCTCAAGCTGTTCACTTCACAGGATGTACCAAAAATTAGTTACATGTGGTGACTTATTGATGCAAGAAAAAGGATGTTGGAAGATTCCTAAATTCATATGATCTGATGCAGACTGTTTTTCTCCAACCAGGGTGCGGGGGAACAGTAGCACAGCCACAGACAATATTTTTATTCATTCTTCATTACTAGATGGGCATTCTGTTAGTAAAAGGGTTAATGGCCTTTCAGATCATGATGCACAAATTTTAACACAAAGGTTTTTGTACTAAAAAAAAAATGTTATATATAATTACAAACTATGTAGAAAAACTAATCCAATGGCAATAGTGTGTTTCTTAAACCTCATTAAGGAATAAGAGTGGCAGGATGTTTATAATGCTGATAACATAGATGACAAATATAATGTTTTCCTTAACACATTTATCATGCTCTTGGAAAGTTGTTTTCCATTAGAACACTCTAAACAGAGTACTAGCAGTACAGCCTGGTTGGCTGTCTAGTGGGATAAAAATATCATGTAGAACAAAGTGGGAATTATATCAGTAAGTTAGAAGTAATCACATTCAAGCTACAGTAGCCCACTGAAAATGGTATTGCAAGGTGTTTAAAAATGTTATTAGGAAGGCAAAGATTATGTGGTGCACTAATAGAATAGCTAATTCACAGGATAAAATTGAAACCAAATGGTCAGTGATTAAGGAAGTGTGTGGCTAGCAGCACAAGATCGGCGATATATAGTCAGTTCATAGTAAAAATATTTCCGATCTTGATAAGTCAGATATATGCTCAGTATTTAACAATCATTTTCTGATCATTGCTAGTGAATTAAATAAAATCTTAGTTTCTACAGGCAATCATATAACTCTCTGGAAAATAACTTTCCAAGATTGATATCTCAAATACTCCTCTGTGATACTGAAAGGGGAGATTGAGTCAATAATTAAACCACTGAAGACTAAGGACTCTCATGGATATGATGAAGTGCCTAGCAGAATATTAAAGTACTGTGCTGCACATGTTAGCACTGTACTTAGCCATATTTGTAATTTTTCCTGTATGAATGGTCAGGTTCCTAAACGATTAAAGAACTTGGTAGTAAAGCTGCTTTATAAAAAGGGAGAATGGGATAATGTAGACAATTTTAGACATGTCTCTATGCCATTGGTGTTTGCTGAAGTTCTTGAAAAGGCTGTGTATCTAAGGATAATTTATCATTTTATTTCACATTATTTGCTATTGAATATACAGTTCAGCTTTAGAAGTAGTTTAACAACTGAAAATGCTATATTCTCTTTTCTATGTGAGGTACTGGATGGGTTGAAAAAAAGGTTTCGAACACTAGGCATCCTTTTTGATTTAACTAAGGTGTTTGATTGCATTGATCACTAACTATTGCTCCAGAAGTTGGACAGTTATGGAACATGGAAAGTAGCCCACAATTGGTTCACCTCTTACTTTAACAGCAGGCAGCTAAAGGTCATTATTCACAGTACTGAGAACTGCTGTGATGTGGGGTCTCAGTGCGCCATGGTCAAATGGGGGTTGCCCCGGGAACCAGGGCTGGAGCCATTCCTGTTCCTTATTTATATAAATGATATGCCCTCTAATATTGCAGGTAATTCTAAAATATTTCTGTTTGCTTGGTAGTGAAGGATGTAGTGTGTAACATTGGCTCTGTTTCAAATAGTACAGTTCATGACAAAAGTTCATGGCTTGTAGAACATAAAATAACACCAAATCACAGTAAGACTCAGTTTTTGCAGTTTCTAACACACAATTCAACAAAACCTGACTTTTTAATTTCACAGAATGAGCATAAATAAGATCAGTGAAACTGAACAGTTCAAATTTCTACGTGTTCAGATAGATAGTAAATTGTCATGGAAAACTCACATTCAGGTTCTTGTTCAACGAGTTATTGTTGCCATTTTTACTAGTTGAACAGTACCGTATCTGAAGTACGTGATAGTTTGAAACAAAAAGTAGTCTACTTGGCTTATTTTCACTTGCTCATGCCATATGGTATTATATTTTGGGGTAATTCTTCCCATTCTCAAAGGTTACTTTTGCCTCAGAAACGGGCAGTTCAGGCAATAAGTAGTGCAAGTTCAACCTCTTGTCAACCCCTATTCACTAGTCTGGGTATTCTGACATTGGCCTCTCAATATATGTGTTCTTTACTCTCATTTATTGTTAAAAATATCAGCTTATTCCCAAGAATTGACAGCTTTCACTCAGTCAATACTAGGCAGAAATCCACTTTACTCTTGAGCAGGAAGGTGTGCAGTATTATGCTGCATCCATTTTTAATAAGCTACCACAAGAATTCAAAAATCATAGCAGTAACCCATGTGCTTTCAAATCAAAACTGAAGTGTTTCCTCAAGGGTCACTCCTTCTATTCTGTCGAGGAGTTCCTTACAAAGTTAAGCTGTTTCCTATGTTATATTGCTGATTGCATTTACATAAAATTATGGCTTGTCTTTTTTGGGTGCATAAACATTTTAATCAATTTGTTATTACTTTTATGTTGTAATTTCATGTACTGCCACGTTTCATGAGATTGGAGATTTGCTCCTCAATTTGTTCCTATGGAACTAGACGTGTAAAAATAAATAAACAAACTGATGAGTTCTTTTTGTTGTTGTTACAAGGTTGGAGGAGGAACAAAAGGCAGAGAAAATGTCCATACACAAAGAAGACTGGACAGGACATTTAACAACTGATGTGATACTATTGAATGCTAGGGCAAAGACAGTTACACTTAAACACTACCTTGAGGGACACCACACTCTTGCTCAAAACGATCATACAGGACATCACTGACTCCGTATTTAAGCTCGGTGAGAGGAAGGACCATATAGAAATGAGAAGGCATCTTTGAAAACAGCATTCATGGAACTGCATGAGGATAATATGTCTCCAAGTAGTATTGCAGGCCTACTCAATGTCAAAAAATATACACAGTATGTGGTGAGGGTACATGAGAGCTTGTTGTATAGTCACTTCCATGAGATCATGTTTTCAAAGGTGGAGCAATACATCTTGAATCCACACTGAAAGCTGCTAAGAAGCTGCCTCGATCCTGAGATCTAGACGCAGATGGTTTACTGTCCAGTCCAAGATCTTTCTCATGTCGCTACTGAGTTGTGTCTGTACGTGTCATAGGTTGTGTTGACTGAATTATAAGACAGCAACAGGTGATCGTGGCAACAGTTCCTGATCACTAGAAACCATTACACACACACACACACACACACACACACACACACACACACACACACACACACACACACACACACACACGCACACGCACACGGTCTCAGGCAACTGAAACCACAAATGATGGGAGTGACGACTGGGTGGGGGTTACAGTCCATCCTGGGGGTTACATTCCATCCTGTCGCTAGTGAGGGCAACATTCCATCCTGGATCTTGGATGTTGTCATGGAGTTCAAACACAACAAGTTGGCTATAAAGTGCCCAGTCAGCCATACTGAGCACCATGTTAGCTTTGTTTGGCGGTACAACTCTGTCTGGCAAGGAAATGCTAATCGGGAAGTGATCACTTGAGTGCAGTTTACTGACCACTTCCTCACCGAGTGGTGTGTGTGTGTGAAGGCTAGAGAGCATAAAGAGAGATTGATAGTGGTGAACAACCCTGTTGCAGCACTGAAGTGCATGCTCTGCCCATGTTCAACATACATTCACATGAGGATATGGGAAGGTACTCAACTGCTCTACCCCTGGGGCAGTTGGTTGCACAATCCCAGAGCACAATGCATGTGCTAAAATGACCACAGAGGGGGAAGGGGCTGGGGAGTTGAGTATGAAGGTCATGGAGAGCCTTTTGGTGTAGCACTTCATGTTGGGGCAGGTAGATGGAACATAAGCCAACCTATGATACATGTACTAATACAGCAACTGCTTGTACACTAGTTCTTAGGGAGAGAAGCAAAGAGCAGTAGGCACTGCTTACTAAAATAGGCACTCCTCCTTTAGACATAACTCCACTAAGGTCATCCTTTCTGTAGAGAATGTAGCCATGAAGCACACGGGTATCACAGAATTTAAAATGCGTCTCCTGAAGACATAACACACACATTGGTCTACTTTGAACTAACAGATTTAAATCCTCCACATATGTCCTGTATCCACTCAAGTTTCACTGAGGTGGAAGAGGAAGAAGAGATTAGTGTTTAATGTCCTGTTGACAACAAGGTTATTAGAGACAAAACACAAGATGGGATGTGGAAGAAAACTGGCTGGGCCCTTTCAAATGAACCATCCCAGCATTTGCCTACAGCAGTTTAGGGAAATCATGGAAAACCTAAATCAGGATGGCTAGGTGTGGGTTTGAACTGTTGTCCTCCCAAATGTGAGTCCAATGTGCTAACCACACTGCCACCTCACTCAGTTCCGCTGAAGTACAGAAGTCATCTTAATGGTGAAGTTTTCCTCTGTGTTTCCCCTTGTTGTTCCTCCACAGTGGGGAGATTGCAGCAGAGGGAGGGTTACTTCAGGGACTCACCGGTTTCCTCAGGCAGACATTGACATCCGTACTACTGATGACATGGTCATCGTCTTATTCATGAGACAGGACCACAATCAAATTCTCTGATGGATTCCATCATAATTGTTTCTACCTGTTGGTTTCCTTCCCCAGCTTGGATTTTGGAGTTGATGACATGGTCATTTTAATAGAAATATTTTGCTGAGTCTCATCAACAATTGGCTGTGAGGGTCTGCTATTGTTCCAGACAGTAGTTTCGGCAACGATCAGTATTTCAGTTGTAGGAAGGCTTAGTTGTGGGACCAGTGATGCAGGCTTGCAGTTGCATTTACAGGTACAGGCTGATGTGCTTTGCTCAGCTGTCAAATCTGGGTGCCAACAGTAGTTTCTATAAACTCTGCTTCAGTGGTGAGGCCAATTACCTCACAAAGGTAGGCTGTGTGGCCTTAAATGATTCTTCGCATCAGCATAGGAGATGTGTTGGGTGACTTTAATAGCCTGTATGTTGTTCTATTCTCTGGAGAAAACATTTCCTTGCTCCAAACCAAGTGAGGTTGTGAGCAATTCACACTCATGGGTGGGGAAGTAAAATCAATATCCTGTTCATGGGCAGCAGAGCCACATCTCCCACATGTACCCTGCGACCATTACACCCCGTGGTGGTAGGATCAAAGATTTGACACTTAAAACAGCACATTGGATTAGGTATATGGACCCTAACTTTAAGATGAAGAAAACCTGATGCAATATATTCATGTAACTTTGGTAAACTGAACGTCTGGATAGAAGACGCTCACTTCAGGAGCTCACCATCAATACTTTTCATGAAATTCTGAACTTTAGTGGCCCTTTCACTTTCCCATTCCTGTTGGAGTTCTTTGGTATTTGTATCCATTATGTCTGGCATGTTACAACTCCTTTACAACAGTTTATCCAAGTGCACAGCTCACTGCTGACAGCATAGTCTCAAAGTAGTGTGGCATTTAACAACTGTTTTACTTTGGTGGCTTTCAGTGTCTTGAAAGTCGGCTGCTCGAAATCCACATTGTGGAGTGGTTAGTAGATCGCAAGACTTGAGCCACCATACCAGCCAGGCATGACTCATACATTCCATAACCTCACAAAACAGCTGATGAGAGAAATGAGGTGGTAGCTATAAGGAAGGTGTTTGCCCTTTCAAGGCTTAGGTATGGAGGTATGGGTATGACAGTGGCCTCATGCAAGTATCTGGGAAACATGCCATCTGCCCAAATTCAATTGTACATATGAAGGAGAAAGTGCCTGCCTATAAGAGAAAGGTGCTGCAACATCTGAATGTGAACATCGGTCGGCTCTTGGGTGGAAGATGAGGACGAAGTGAGAGCATGGTCTAGCCCCCTCACAGTGAATGTGCCAATGTAGCATTCACGATTCTGGGAGACAGATATCACTCAAGCTGACTTCATTCATTTACAAGGGAGGAAGGAGGTGTAATAGTTGCTAGAGCTCAAAATCTCCACAAAATAGCAGCCTAAGGTGTTGGAGATAACAATAGGTTCCACAGTGACATCATTTGCTATGGTCAGGCTGGAAATCTGGGAATGGACTTTGGTCCCAGACCACTGATGGAGGTTGCCCCACATGATGGAAGAGGGAGTGAAACTTTAAAAGAACTATTAAATGAAATCCAGCAATCTCTCTCTCTCTCTCTCTCTCTCTCTCTCTCTCTCTCTCTCTCTCTCTTTGCCATCTTGAAGACTGCAATGACACTGCGCACAGAAGTGTTTATAACGAATACAGTTTGCCATTGTAGGAAGATGGTTAAAAATGTGGAGAGCATGTCTCCACACACAAAGCATGTTGCGGCATGCCTCAGTCCACCATGGGACCAGGAAACAGCATGATAAAGATGAAGTGTGAGGTATAGAACGTCTTGCGGTGGTAAGGGGAAATAGGGAAATGTTGTTTGTCTAAGGTCGTCAAGGAGGAGTAAAGGCTCCAGTCAGTCTTATAAACCTGCGAATTTGGTTTACATTCAGGTGGTATAGGCGTCAGTAAACTGATTGACACATACTTGGGCAACCATTTCCTGTGCTGAGAGAATGGACCACTTGAGAAGAAGAAGAAGAAGAAGAAGATGATGATGATGATGATGATGATGATGATGATGATGATGATGATGCTGGGCAGTGCAGAATATGTCCAAACAGGAATAAATGTGCACAGAGTCTGAAAGGAACATGGGTGCTCCAGTGTTAAGACAGATGAGGCTAAGTTGAATGAAGGTCAGTCAAGAGGAAACCTCTTGAC
The DNA here is from genome assembly GCF_023864275.1 of Schistocerca cancellata. Lineage (NCBI taxonomy): Eukaryota > Metazoa > Arthropoda > Insecta > Orthoptera > Acrididae > Schistocerca > Schistocerca cancellata. The sequence goes on along the minus strand of NC_064629.1, from coordinate 94,519,344 downwards.
ATGTCAAAGAGCCCCAAAGGGGATGATTGGCATTAAACTCGCCCAGCAGGCAAAAATGGGCAAGGGAGCTTACCAGTAAGCTGGAGTAAGACTGCCCTGGTGACCGTGAATGACAGAGGGATGTATATGTTACAAAGAGAAAAGGTGAAGCTAGGAAGGAAAACATGGACTGCAACAGCTTGCAACTGGCTACTCAATGAGATGTTTTGGCTACGGACATCATCCTGGATGAGCAGCATGATGCCCCGTCCTCAGGAGGGTGGGGGGGGGGGGGGGGGCAGTGATATGGGAAAGGTGGTGGTGGGAGTAGAGGTTAAAATGGACCGGAAGGAAATGTGAGAGGTCAAAGCAGTCAGGATGACGACAATCTTGTTTCTTTGAGGCAGGAAAAAACCAGACACTGCAATTACAAGAGCAGCCATAATTCCTCTTTGTTGGATCTAATGGCACAAATGTTCCATTGGAGAAGAGTCAGAATGGGGAACAGGGAGGAGGGAACAAATGAAGAGTAGTCACCTCGGCGGCTGCTGAGTGCCAATCTCTGAAGACTCATTGCTACAGGGCACATTGGCTGGAGGATCCTGTTCGTGTTCCATGAAATCCACAGGGGCATTGGCATTCTACCTGGGTCGGCCTGCATATTCCAGGGCAGAAAAATGGTAGGTGGTGCGCACCGGCGAGATGGAGGTCGGCCAGGTGAGGGTATCACACAGTGACACTGTTTCAGAAAACGTCCAAATCAGGGAAGGAGAAGACCGCTTGGCTTTGTTGAATTTCTTAGAACCTTTATGGTTGGCAGGCAAAGGCTCAGATGTTTATTGGCCGGAAGGCTCAGATGTTTATTGGCCGGAGGGATGTAAGAAGTCTTTGTGGGAGTATTCCTTTTGCCCTTTCTGATCTGCTGGTTGTGTAGCAGGTGATTTCACCACCAAGGTGAAGATTTGGTGACTTGTTACACAGCTGTAGTAGGAGATACTGAGGCTACCATGATACTGGGCAATTTCACAACTACATTACTGAATTGGAGGTCACAAGTCTGTATGCCCATGTCCTTTATGGAGCAAGGCGTAGCAAGAATGGTACTGTAAGTGCCTGATAGTAAAATGCAGGGCTTTCAACTAACCAACAACTTGCGAGCGACAGGTAGGGTATTTTTTCCTTAACCCAGATCTCCTGTGGGGACTCATAGGGTTGCTAACAAAGAAGCCCTCTCTGACAGTCACAAACTTTATAGGCTTGCCTTTGTTGAACCGAATGTAGACTGCGAATGACACCACCTCACTACTTAGCTCAGTGAATGGCGGTCCACAGATGGTCCGTGTTATGACTCACAGTGTGTGGTGCAACATTCGCATGCTGGCTGGATCACTGTCTCTGCTGTGGGTGGATGTCATCAGATGGGGTAGGGATACATTGAATTTATGGTAAGGTGGTATGGAATCAGTAAATACACATCACAAGACATACTACGGTGCTAAGTGTGAGGATGTACTACCCCAATGAAGCGATCCACAGATTCACAGAGGTCGAATCATTCAGGAAAGGTTATCGCAACAGGCTGACTTTGACCCAATCGATTGAATTCCACTGAAAATTTGTGAGCAAAAATAGACCTGCACATAAACTTATACCAGCCAACACTGGCCCCATGCACATCTGACTGATAGTTGGACCTAGTGTCAGATACATGGGAGACTCTGGCAGATGGTGAAATGTATTTCCAGAGGCTGATTGCCTCCATGCCTCGTCAGATGAGGTAACAAATTGATTACGCTGGTGGTTGGATCTTATATTTGATCATCCCTGATATGAAACTTTCCTTGTTAACTGGAAACATACACAAGTTCATTGTACTCTGAATTTAATTTATTGAAATTGTGCTGCTTAACATTTACTACATGTAAATTTGAAAAAAAAAAAAAGCACAAACAACTTCATCTGAATCAAAATATAAATGGTGCCATAAATGACACAATCAGAGAAAACACTTTATATTGGCCAATAAGCGAACAGGTAAACTCTAAAATAATAATAAATACTAATATTCTGTTCCTTACTGCTTCTCCAACATTTTCTGTGTTTACTGTGCAAATGAAGTGCAGTTAGGGCACACAAAAACTTTTTTTTTTTTTTTTTTTTTCAAATTAACATTTTAAGAAATATTGTCTGATAGAATTTGAATACCTTATTATGCTGAATATCTGAACTTTATTTTTCCCAGCATATTTGAATTTTACTTCAAGACCAAAATTTATGAACTTATTGTTAAACATTTACTATCTTTCATTTGTGCTATGGAACTGAATAATTATTTGACTAGTTACTCTCTGCTACATCTGAAATACAAGCTTCGTAAACGATAAAATTCTGCTAGTAGTCTGATTGCTCTAATAGCACTTACTTTTCCAAATAGTATTCTCTCCTTCCTATACAACAAATACCCATGAAATAACTTGGATGAATTTTGTTTAAAATTTTGTGACTTTTGTGATTTGGTTTTTGTTAACTTGTACTAACTATAATAGTTCTCTTAGAGACCTTAATTAATAGGTACCAGTATTGTATTCATCAAGACAGGAGGAGCTACCACAGAAAGGCCTCTGGAACCACCATGACTGGGTGGGTTGGTTGGTTGGTTGTAGAAAGGACCAAACTACGCGGTCATTAGTCCCTCCGACCTTAGATTAACTAAAACCGATAAAATCCCATATTAGGAGAGGCAACTACAATGCCACGACTGGGACATAAAATATATTGGCCAGATGGCATGACCAAACTCTGTCAATGAGTGAAGCCTATGAACTACTCCCACAGCAATGCTAACACCTCCTTCGGACCACATTTAGCACAGCTAATCAAATCACTACATATTTTGCAATCACTGTTGGCATCCTATACTTCCGTATATGATGTTTAATTGGTATTTATTTCCAGTGTTGTGTACAGTATGTCTCAGAGGTATGATAGTATGTTGTCGTTATAACACAACATGGGCATTTACGAGACGAGAGTGTTGTCACAATTTGTGTTGTGGCTGTACATGCTGGTAATGCCCATGCCCAAAGTGGGACTTAGTTTAGTTTAGTTTTGTTGACTGTACCTACACTATGCTTTAATTTATGATGAAAAGAATTGTATTAAAACTTATGTTTAAATTACTTTTCCAAAAAAGCCTAGCAATTTTATAAGATAAATTTCCCATGTGTATCATATTAATATAAATGGGTTTCTACATTTATTTTTATGCTTTATTATTATTTTATGATCATTGTTTTATTTTTATTTTCGTTCATTTCTATATACATAAAATTGATTTTTTCTCTTTCACATTGTTAGACACTAATCTGTTTTAAAATAAATATATCTTTATCTACAGCTCCTGACTAAAGCAAAAATTAAGATCTAGATATCATTTGTGTAAAAAATGCTATTTTGTATTCCAGTGGATGGTTAAATTTTGTATTAATCTGCAAGCACTCATGCTATGAGCATTTTGCTCACAGAAATTTTAAAACAATTGACATTTTGTCAACAATGCCTTCAGCATACTTGTTCGCTTGGTAGCTGGGTTTTGCATGTCCTCGACCATCACAAACTGTTGTCATTGCATCAGTACATAGCTGTTGCTCACAGATATCATTTGTTTTGGCCAATCATCACCATGCAGTATTTTGCTCACCATGAAAGTGTCGACGTAAGAATATATTTTGTTATTCATATTTCTTAAAATGTCATTTTATGTGCATTGCTCTCGGTTTATTGTTTTTTTTATTATTATTTACGATAGCTATGTAATGAATAAACTAACATTATTTTGTATTTTTATAGATAGGTAGACTAGAAGAAAGAATTCTGGCGTGGCCGGAAGATGGCGACCTAGAAGATGTTGCAGCAGCATCTGTTAGAACCAATAACACCAAAAGTGACCTAGACAGGGAACACAGCGACCACCGTACCGAAACGGCACAATCATTAGATGAAGATGAGGTGGAAATGTCTTCCATCCAAGCACGAAGTCAGTTATTTTACTTAGGCAGAAACAAAAAAAATGAAGTAGAGTTACAATACAGAACGTTCCAATGTGAGGACAAGATCTCATAATATTGTTATTGGTAGACAGGAGAAAAAAGCAGTGACAAAAGATGCCAATGATATTGTAGATTGTTTTCTTCTTTTTGTAAGTGAAGAAATGCTAACTGACATAGTAACATATACAAATTTTTATATTAGAAAAATCAAGGCTTGATTTTCAAGAGAGACAGATTGTGAAGAGACTGATACAGAGCTGAAAGCATTTATTGGCATTTTATACATGGCTGATATAAAAAAAAAATGCTTCATTTGCATGTGCAGGAAATATGGGACAAAGACGGCACAGCTCCTGATATTTTTCGAGCCATTATGAGCAGCACTAAATTTCTTTTTCTGATCACAACTGTAAGGTTTGATGGTCAAACCCGCTAAGAGAGGTCTAAGTATGACAATCAGGGAATATTTGGTTAGTTTGGCACTAAGTGTCAATCGAATTATCAGGTAGGAGAAAATGTACCATTGGATGAAATGTTAGAAGCTTTTTGAGGCCGCTGTAAATTCTGTATGTAAATAGGAAATAAACTGGCCAAGTACGGAATCAAGGTGTATGCTTTCTGTGACTCAAATTCTTTTTGCACAAGTAATGCAGAAGTTTACCCAGGCAAGCAACCAAATGGCCCATACAAATTCATTAACACTGCATCTGCTGTCGTCAATCATTTATCACAAGATATATTATAAACTGGTAGAAATAGAACAACTGATAATTATTTCACCTCAATTCCATTGGCTGACGAATTGATGAGCAAACAAGCAACTTTAGTTGGTATTTTCAGGAAGAATAAAAAAGAAATCCCTCCTTTGTTCCTAGATAGTAAAATAAAACCAACACCTAGCAGTATCATTGGTTTTCATGAGAACAAGGATCTGGTTTCCTAAAAAGAACTGCTTATGATAAGTAGACTGCATGGCAATGATCAGATTGATCCAACAACTGGGGAACATGCAAAACCTGAAATCATCATGTATTATAATTGGCCAAAAGGAGGTGTCAATGTGGTGGATCAACTGAAAGAAGAATATTTTGTGGCTCACGTAGTGTGTAGGTAGCCACTGAGATTATTTTTTTCGATTTTAAATATTACTGGCATAAACAGTCAAATAATATATAAAGAAAATAAAAATGTGATTATTACTAGGAGACGGTACTTGAAAACTCTGGCTCTAGAGCTAACATGAATACAAATTGTGCATAAGATCACAATACAGAACCTATCTCATCCTCTACAGCAAGTTATAAAACAATTTACTAATGAAACTGAGGTTTCAGATGCTGAAAAACCCAGTGGTGTATGTCAAGTCTGTCCAAAACACAAAAATTGGAAGACATAAAGGGTTTGTATCCATTGTAAAAAATTTTTGTGTAATGAATATGCTGTAATATGCGATGCAGTGCATGGAAAGCTCAGATATATGATGAAGATTAAGTCACAAAAGTTAAATAATAAGAAATACTTGCTTTCTTTGTTTTTTCAATTTTTTTTTTATAAGTGCCTCGGAAGACTGGCGATCGTAATTGTCCTAAGATTATTACCAACAATATAGATAAACACATTATTGTGTACTGCAAATAAATGTATTAAATACTAAAATATGAGAGCTTTATTAGAAAAAGAACAAAAAACATACTAATTAACACATTTTAGGTACATTTGAGACAGCTTGCTGAGTGTGAGCAAAATGCTCGATACACGAGCAATCTTGTAACTTTTAAAGGCTTAAGTTCTCACAGGTTAACGATTGTGTTAGTAGTTGCGGTTTTTGCATATTTCAATAATATATTTGCTATTACTGTTTGTTATTTTTAAGTTTAAAAATGTATACTTTCATTCACTTCATATTTAAAAGTGAACTGTAATTTTGGATGTAGGTTATTCATTATTACACTGTTGTAAGAACAGATTTAATCCTATGTCTTGAAAGAAGTAATAAAGAAAGAGTAAAAACGAGTCTTACCTCTGTCATCTCATGCATGAGAAGAACTGGAATAGTAAGTGTAGTTATATCATTAGAACATGCTGTTTTCAATATATTCCGGAGCCCCAGAATCACAGGGTGTCTTGAATTAATGTCACCTGAAAAATTTAACAAACTATGACATTTGTAAATGATGTATACAACTTACATTTTTTTCTAATTACAAGAGAATATTAAGAAGAAATAGACCCAAGTTACAACTCCTATTAATACACAATATTCAGAGTACTGTTCTAAGATTCTGGAGCAACCCCATTCAGGTATCACTCCAGATATTCTTTTAGGGTTCACAATATTTCTTTAAATCATTGTCAGTACATACTGATGTTATTAATTCAAAAATTCTATATCTGGTCTTCTCTCTGTTCCTGTTCAGCTCCATTACTATTCTCTCCCTCAAATAATTTCGTCTCAGACGTGTATTCAAAAAATATTAAAAAACATCAGTTAGATCTATGTTGTAACTGAATATTTTTTTAACTGCTGATCCATAGCTTTTATCAATTGCATTTAAGACATAATAGCTCAATGAAAGCAGAAAATGTTTTCTATTAATTTCACAACCAGTTTTGAGTAATGCTAATTTTTACATTGTATCTGTAAAAAATAAAGCCATCAGAAATATGTAACTGGTACCAAAATTTTTTTGGTTCACTAGTTAAAATACCTTGCTTAAATTAGCTATGTAGTATAACATGCATACAGTTCATTGTTGTGAAGTTAGGAAGCTGTTACTCATCAGATATATGACTGGTAACCTCATTAATACTTTTATCAGTGTAATCTCTTGTGCAGATTGGTATACTCTGCTCGTGCAGTTAAGGACATATTTGTTTTGAATTGTATCTTTTTAATGAATTTTTATGATAAGAAAATTTTGATCCCATGGGAAGCTGGGTGACCCTTACAACATGTTGGATCTGCAGTGTTAGCTGCATATCAATGCTAGTAACAATGGACTAAGAAGTTTCCCACATTTCTTGTACTGGATCCAAATGGTAGCAGCACTTCAGCCACACAGCCATTGTTGATCAAGTGGTTATAGCATGTTTTAGGATCAATGCTTCAGTCAGAGCATTCACAAAAAGTATCAAACATGTTTATGGAAGCTGGGCTGTAAACAAGGATAGTGCTTGCTAGGTTTCCTCCCACATCTAATCACAGTGCCCTCTGCCTCCCCCACACACACACCCCACCCCACCCCCAGCCACACCCATCAAAATAATAATAATAATAATAATAATAATAAAATACAGATGACAACAGTATCGCATACGCAAAGTATAAAAGGGCAGTGCATTGGTGGGGCTGTCATTTGCCCTTAGGTGATTCACGTGTAAAGATTTCTGACGTGTCTGTAGCCACACGACTTTGAATGCAGAATGGTAGTTGGAGCTAGATGCATGGGAAATTATATTTCGGAAATTGTTAGGGTATTCAATATTCTGAGAGCCACAGCATCAAGAGTGTGCCAAAAACACTAAATTTAAGAATTTCTCTTGGCCTTCACTTAATGACAGAGCAGCGGCATTTGCGTAGAGCTGTCAATGCTAACAGACAAGCAACACTGTGTGAAGTAACTGCAAAAATCAATGTGGAACATACAATAAATGTACCTGTTAGGGCAGTGTGGCAAAATTTGGTGTTAATGGGCTACTGCAGCAGACAACCAAATCAAATGCCTACACCAACAGCATGACGTCACCTACAGCGCCTCTCCTGGGCCCGTGACCACATTGGTTGGAATGTCACGTCACTGGCCAACAATTAATCATGACTGCTTTGAAGAACATTCTGGACTATTAGACCAACTGATTTGGCCACCCAGATCATCCAACATAAATTTCATCATCAAACAATTTATGGGAGACAATCCAGGTCAGTTCTTGTACAACACCCTCCACTGGCAACACTTTCACAATTATGGATGGCTATAGAGGCAGCTTGGCTCAATATTTCTGCAAGGAACTTCCAACAACTTGTTGCATCCATGCCACATTAAGTTGCTGCCCTGCAGCAGGCAAAAGAAGGTCCAACACGATATTACGAGGTATCCCACACCTTTTGTCACCTCAGTGTAGTTGGAGACAATTTTAACGTATCGTGTATAGACTGTGACATCTATGGAGTCAGTGCAGGTGATATGGACAGAGTTTTGCGAAGCAGTTTTGAACATACTTTTCACCTAAAACTGTCTTGAGCAGCTAGTTATACAGCCCACATTCAATGGAAATATTTCAGACCTTGCAGTTACAAACAGGGCTGATCTTATGAATAGTGTCAGTATAGAGGCAAGAATTAGTGATCATGATATCATAGTGACAATAGTTACTAAAGCTAATAAATCCATCAAGAAGGATAATAGGAGAGTATTTTTTCTAGACAGGGAAGATAAGCAGTTGTCAGCATCTCACTTAGGCAATGAATGCACATCATGTATTTCCAGTATGATGGATGTTGAGGAATTATATGCAAAGTTTAAACTGACTGTAAATTGCACTCTGGAGAAGTATGCAAGGAATAAGTGGATTAACTATGGAGAAGACCCAACTGCGGTTTGCAACAAAATTTGGAAAATGCTGATGAAGCAGAGACTGTTGCACTCACGAGTCAAAAAAGAATGCGCAAATGTCGACAGGCAAAAGTTAGGAGAAATTCATGTGTCTGTAAAAAGATCAATGCACAAAGCATACAACTTCCACCATCGTACTTTAGCGAAAGATCTTACAGACAACCAGAGAAAATTCCGCTTCTACATAAAATTGCTAAACTTGTCAAAGCTTTCTCTCCAGTCGATCACTGACCAGTCTAGTGAGGCGATAGAAGACAGCTAATGGAATGCTGAAGTTTTAAATTTTGAGTTTAAGAAACCATTCTTGTGGTAGGACTGAACAAACATACTGTTGCTTGACTGACATACAGACTCCTTTACAGAGGGCAAAGTAACTGGCACCCCTGGTGTAGAGAAGCAACTGAATGAGTTGAAAACACCTAAGTCACCAGCTCTAGATGGGATCCCAATCCACTTTTATAGAGTGTTCTCTCCAAGCAGCTGCACAAAAGTGCAGGATAAAAGAACAGACAAACAAAATTACAGAGCAAAGTCTGTAACATCGGTCTGCTGCAGAATTCTTGAACATATTCCGAGTGCAAATATAATAAATTTCTTTGAGTTGCAAAAGCTTCCATTCACAAATTGGTACAGATTTAGAAAAAAGTGCTCCTGCAAAACTCAGCTTGCACTTTTCCTGCATGATCTCCTGTGAACCCTGGATGAAGGGCAGCAGGCAGATTCCATATTCCTACATTTTTGGAAAATGTTGGACACAGTGCTCCATTGCAGATTGTCAAGGTCTGAGCATAATGATTCGGTTCCCAAATATGCAAGGGGCTGAGAGACTTTGTAAGTAATAGAATCCAGTATAGCGGTGTCGATGGCTATTGTTCATCACAGGCAAGAGTGTCGTCAGGTGTGCTCCATGGAAGCGTTGTGTGACTGCTCTTATTCTCTGTATACATCTGATGGGCAGGGTGAGCAGCAATCTGTGGTGTATGCAAAGGTATCATTGTTGAGTGACTGTGGAAGGATACAAGATGACTTAGACAAAATGGCTAGTTTGTGTAATGAATGGCAGTTTGCTAAATGTAGGAAAATGTTAGGTTAATGCAGATGAGTAGGAAATACACTCCTGTAATTTTCATATACAACATTAGTAATACACTGCTTGACACAGTCATGTCGATTAAATATCCACGTGTAATGTTGCAAAGTGATATGAAATGGAGCAAGCATGTGAGGACAGTAGTAGGGAAAGTGAATGGTCAACTTAGATTTCTTGGGAGAAGTTTTGCAAAGTGTGGCTTATCTATAATGGGGACTGCATACAGAACACTAGTGTGACACATTCTTGAGTATTTCGAATCCCCACCAAGTTGGATTAAAGGAAGACTTTGAGGCGATTCTGAGATGTGCTGTTATATTTGTCACCAGTAGGTTTGATCATCATGCAAGTATTACAGAGATGCTTCATGAACTCAAACAGGAATCTCTGAAGGGAGACTACTACTTTTTGTGAACCACTGTTGACAAAATCTGGAGAACTGGCATTTGAAGCTGATTAAAGAAAGATTCTATTGCTGCCATGACTGCAGAAACAGTCTATTGCTACCAATTTATATTTGCCATACTGATCACAAAGATAAGAGAAGAAATGGTTCTGAGCACTATGGGACTTAACATCCAAGGTCATCAGTGCCCTAGAACTTAGAACTATATAAACCTAACTAATCTAAGGACATCACACACATCCATGCCCGAGGCAGGATTCGAACCTGTGACCATAGCGGTCGCGCGATTCCAGACTGAAGTGCCTAGAACCGTTCGGCCACACCGGCCGGCCAAGATAAGAGAAACTGTATCTTGTACAGAGGTACATATACAGCCTTTTTCTACTGCTATATTTGCATATGGAACAGGAAAGGAAATGACTAGTAATGGTACAAGTTACCCTCCATCATGTACCATATGGTGGCTTGTGATGTATGTATGTATGTATGTATGTATGTATATGTAGATGTCGATGTAAAAGGGATTGTCAATTTAAATTAATTACTGCAGATTTTAACATTAAGACAGTAACACACAAACAGAGTGAAACAGTAGTTGGTAATTATGAGTTTGAAGGAAAAAAAAGTGAAAGGTGAGAGCTAGTGCAATTTACATAATTTACTAAAATGTCAATAATGAACAGGTTTTCAAAAAGCATCCCAACTGGAAATGGAGAAGCCTCAATGACAATATTAAAAATGAGACAGATTTTATACTGTTGAATTCTCCTCCTTTCATTATAAATGTCTCTGTTTTAAAGAAATTCAACACTGGCAGTGACCATCGACTACTAATAGCAAGGACTGAGATTAATGCACGGGAAGAAGGGTATGAACTCCTCATACTAAAGAGGAATACTATCAATCTAATGTAACTTGAAGAAAACAAAGAAAGCTTCTAACATGCCTTCAAACTAAAATTTCATGATTTGGTGGAAGAAGATCTGGAAAAACAATTGTTTGAATTGCACAAGAATTTGGTGGCTCAAGTAAAAATAAAGATCAACTTAGGAAATTTAGTGATGAATTTAAGAAATTTTATTAGACTTGTCATAGCAACCTGTGCTCTTTTCCAGTCAATACATATAATATTGTGATTGACAGATCTGCAGTAACTATAGTTAAATGGCGAGCTAGTTTGGATTGAAATTCCACATAGAAAATAAAAGGGATTCCAGGACTACATTTGAGTTGGCCTCACTGATTGCTTTTGATTTAATATATTTCTTCACCACCACTGGTACTAATATGGATATCACTCCTCTTTGTGGTGAAACAAAAATTAAAGGTGGACAATATTCCTACGTTTTACTTTAACAATATTAGGAAAAGGATAGATTGCTACTCAATGTAAATATGACCCATGGAGATGCAGACAAGTACACTGTTAGACATAATAACTTTTGGCAGTCTTTTCTTTGTGCCTGTCTGCAACTCAATGGGTCATCTTTATAGTAAGTAGCCACCCATCATTTTCCTACTATTCTTGATATTCTAACCTGGAGTTTCCTTTGTTTATCTCTACATTTTACTTTTGTAGAGCACCAGTTGGATTTGGTTGGTTGGTTGGTTTGTTTGTGGAGAAAGGGACCAAACTGCACAGTCATCAGTCCCTTCATCCATTAAGTGGCAAACCAGGAGTACTCATCAAAGGAAGAAGGTGAAAGACAAATATTGGAAAGATTAAGTGTAACTAACACAATGAAAACTGAGATAAAGCCCAGAAAAAAAGACAGAACAGACAAGTCATTAAAATATCAGCCAAGACAAGGCATTAAAACCAAGAAATGAAAAAGAATATAAAGGTGGAAAGCACAGAGGCCAGGCTAGGCCACCCAACAAGGGCCAACAAGAGCCCCCAAGGGACACGGGTAGGGGGGGGGGGGGGCGGGGGAGGAGCAGAGAGGGCTACACCACCAATTCCTAAGGTGGTTAATGAGCAATGAGACCAGAAAGCCCTAGCCTACAAGGATGAATAGAAGCCACCTTCACGAGCCAAACATAACATCAGGTCAGTCAAGTGGGCATTGTTTGGTAGCACCAGATAGCATGTCATGAAGATTATGATGCCACTTCAAAGTAGCCAAATTACAGGGCAGTCTGTGAGTAAGTGGGCCACCATCAGTAGAGCTCCACATCGGCAGTGCGGAGGATCCTCATGTCTGAGGATGTGGCCACGGGTCAGCCAAGTGTGGCCAATACAGAGTCAACAGAGCACAAAGGATTCCCTGTCAGAAGCACACATGGAAGACTACCACATGGTTGTGGTTTCCTTAATTGTCCTCGGTTTGATTTGGGAGGTCAGGGCAGACCAACTTAAATTCCAGACTTCCAGAACTTAATGGCATATAAACAATCGAAGGTCAAGTTCCAGGACCCCCACTTCCAGAATTCACATCCTGGTGGCCAGCTTGGCCAACCAGTCAACTCATTCATTTCCTGAAATCCCAACATGACCGCAAGTTCTAATGAAAACGACTGGCTGCCCAGCTTCATGGAGGTAAGAGCCAAGATCCTGGATAGCCATAACCAATGGGTGAGATGCGTAGCACTGGTCTATGAGCCTGAAGGCTGCTAAGGGAGTCACTACAGATTAAGATACTCTTGTCAGTGCACGAACAAACATGGCTAAGGGCTAATTTAATAGCCATCAGTTCAGCAGTGAAGACACTGCAGCCATTTGGCAGAGAGTGGAGTTCACTGCACTGAACATATGCGTATACAAAACCTGTTCGTCTGTCAGCTGTTCAGCCATCTGTAAATACCACTTCCTAGTCTGGATACTCCTCAAGGACAGCCAAGAACAGGCAGTGAAAAATTGTGGGGTCAATGAAATCTTTTGGACCAAAGGAGATTTTAAGGCAAATCTGAGGTCGAGGCACAAGTCACGGGGGCAGATGCGACGTATCCCCAAAGCTGAGGGTGATGCAGAACCATACACAACACTCCCATAGTCAAGATGGGACTAAATCAGTGCTTTGTAGAGATGCAAAATGGTGGAGTGATCTTCACCCCAGTTAGTATTACTATGACATCACCAGCACTTTCATGTAACTGGTGAAGGTGGGGAAGCCACATCAGCTGGTAATCAAAGACTAGACCCAGAAAGTTGTGTGTCTCAACTACAAGAAATAATTGATCATCTAGATAGAGGTGTGTGTGGGAGGGGGGGGGGGGGGGCAGTATGATGTATGATGGTGACAGAAGTACACGACACGGGTCTTGATGGCTGAAAACCAAAAGCCATGGGTGAGAGCCCATGACTGTGTCTTTCATATGCCGCCCTGTAGGCGATGAACAGCAACAACCATACTAGATGAGCAGTAATACAATCAAAACTCGTTAGCATGTAAGGAGAGCAATACCGAAGAGCCCCCAGCCACCGCTAGACCATGGATGACCACCAGAAAGAGGGGGATGCACAGCACAGTGCCCTACAGGACCATGTTCTTTGGATATGGGGGTTACTGAGTGAAGCACCTGCTTGAACCGAGAACGTACAGTGTGACATGAAGTTCCTGGCAAAAACTTGGGAGTGGAGCCTGAAGACCCCACTCATATAACATAGTAAGGATGATGTGACACCATGTCACGTCAAAAGCCTTCTGTAGGTTAAAAAAGACAGGATGAGGTGCTGACGATATGCAAAGGATGTCTGGATGGCAGACTCCAGGTGAACCAAATTGTGAGCAGTGGAGCAGCCTTTGCGAAAACTGCCCTGAGATGCAGCCGAAAGACGCTGAGACTCGAGGAGCTAATACAGCCATTTGCTCATCACGCATTTGACCAACTTATAGGGGAAAAATGGTAAGGCTGATTAGTGATTACTGTCAGTCTCCAGGTGGTTCTTACCCAGCTTCAGAATCTGAACTATTGTCCTTGTTCCAGATCCAATTAAAGAGGGTAAGGATGAGAATGTGATGTTGACAATCTACTGACAGAAGTTTGAGTATTTGGTTGGGAATGCAGTCTGGTCCTGAGGCCATATCAGGGCAACGGACTAGGGCACTGAAGAGTTACCATTCACTGAGTGGAGTGCTATATGGCTCCAAGTGGCATGTAGTAAAAGGATAAGTGCATTCACTCCACCCACTGTTTTATGAGCCGAAAGACGGGCTAGTAGGTCTGAGGCTGAAGTATGAGCATAATGCTCAGCAAAATGTTCAGCCATAGCATCTGGATATGTATAAATGGCACTGTCTAAGGAAATACTTTGTACACCTGCAGTGGACTGGAAGTCATAGAGTCATCTGATCTTTGCCCATACCTATGAGGGTGAGGTACATGATCCAATGGTGGAAACTTATCGTTCCCAGGATTCTTGCTTTCATTGTTTTAAGAGGTAGCATATGCAAGCCACAGAGCCATTTACAGGCAATGAGGTGCTCCAGTGAAGGGTGCGCTTATGCTGTTAGGAAAGCCCACCTACAATCTCTAACGGCCACATCAATCTCTGTGATCCATCAGGATACTGTCTTACGACAGGGGGATCCTGACGAAGAGGGGATAGGTTGGTTGGTTTGGGGGATGAAAGGGACCAGACTGCTACGGTCATCGGTCCCTTTTTCCAAAGACAAAGAACATCCACAGAGAATAAAAACGAGGAACAGAATAGATCACAGACGATACAGAACAAGAGAAACGGAGACAAGGACAAGACAAAACGAACTAAAACCACACAGAGTGTGACAGTGGTTGGCCGACCATAGAAATAAAAAAGGAAAAGCCAACCACTTAGAAACACATTAAAAGATCAGTTTAAAATCATAGGCCAAAGGCCAGAATCAAAACAAAAAATAAAACATAAACACTCAGATGAAAGAATAAAAACTCCCTGCCCTAATAAAACGTAAAACTAAGGCAGCCATAACAGGGTCATCGGATAAAACGGCAGGGAGCGTATCAGGCAGCGCAAATGTCTGCCTGACCACAGCTAAAAGGGGGCAGGCCAACAGAATGTGGGCCACCGTCAAAGCCGCCCCGCAGCGACATACAGGAGGGTCCTCCCGGCGCAGTAAATAACTGTGTGTTAGCCGGGAGTGGCCAATGCGGAGCCGACAAAGGACGACTGAGTCCCTGCGGTTGGCTCGCATGGAGGACCGCCACACAGTCGTCGTCTCCTTAATGGCACGGAGTTTATTGGGTGTAATCCGATCGCGCCATTCAGCGTCCCAAAGCGCAAAAACTTTTCGGCGGAGGACCGCCCGCAAATCAGCCTCTGGGAGGCCAACATCCAGAGATGGTTTACTCGTGGCCTCTTTCGCCAGGCGGTCAACATGTTCATTGCCCGGGATACCGACATGACCGGGGGTCCACACAAAGACCACAGAGCGGCCGCAACGCGCAAGAGTATGCAGGGACTCATGGATAGCCATCACCAGACGAGAACGAGGAAAACACTGGTCGAGAGCTCGTAAACCGCTCAGGGAATCGCTACAGATAACGAAGGACTCACCTGAGCAGGAGCGGATATACTCTAGGGCTCTAAAGATGGCGACTAGCTCAGCAGTGTAAACGCTGCAGCCAGCCGCCAAGGACCGTTGTTCGGAATGGTCCCCTAGAGTTAGCGCATACCCGACACGACCAGCAACCATCGAACCGTCGGTGTAAACAATTCCAGAGCCCTGATACGTGGCCAGGATGGAATAAAAGCGGCAGCGGAAGGCCTCTGGAGGGACCGAGTCCTTCGAGCCCTGTGTCAAGTCGAGCCGAAGGCAAGGGCGAGGAACACACCACGGGGGTGTACGCAGAGGCGCCCGGAAAGGAGGTGGAACAGGGAAAAACCCAAGCCCACAGAGAAGCTCCTTGACGCGTACGGCGATCGGACAACCCGACCGGGGCCGACGGTCTGGCAGATGGACGACTGACTGCGGGAACAGGACACGATAATTTGGATGCCCGGGCAAGCTTAGAACATGGGCCGCATAAGCGGCCAGCAAACGTTGGCGCCGGAACCGCAGTGGAGGTACACCTGCCTCCACTAGTACACTGTCCACAGGGCTGGTGCGGAAAGCACCAGTGGCAAGGCGTATCCCGCTGTGGAGAATTGGGTCCAGCACCCGCAACGCAGATGGGGATGCTGAGCCATAAGCTAGGCACCCATAATCCAGGCGAGACTGGATTAACGCCTGGTAGAGCCGCAACAGGGTAGAGCGGTCGGCGCCCCAGTGGGTGTGGCTCAAGCATCTCAGAGCGTTTAGATGCCGCCAACACGTCTGTTTAAGCTGCCGGATATGAGGCAGCCAAGTCAACCGGGCATCGAAAACCACCCCCAAAAACCTGTGGGTTTCCACCACAGCAAGGAGTTCGTCGCCAAGATAAAGCCGCGGCCCAGGATGGACTGTTCGGCGCCGGCAGAAATGCATAACGCGGGTCTTGGCTGCCGAAAACTGAAACCCATGCTCTACAGCCCAAGACTGCGCCTTACGGATAGCGCCCTGTAGCTGACGTTCAACAGCTGCAATGCCAGTAGAGCTGTAATAAAGGCAGAAGTCGTCAGCATACAGGGAAGCAGAGACAGAATTTCCCACGGCCGCAGCGAGCCCGTTAATGGCTATTAAAAACAGGCAGACACTTAAAACAGAACCCTGTGGCACACCGTTCTCCTGGACGTGGGTGGAACTATAGGAGGCTGCAACTTGCACGCGGAAGGTACGATACGACAGGAAATTGCGGATAAAGATCGGCAGAGGGCCCCGAAGACCCCATCCATGAAGCGTAGAAAGGATGTGATGACGCCATGTCGTATCGTACGCCTTCCGCATGTCGAAAAAGACAGCGACCAGGTGCTGACGGCGGGCAAAGGCAGTACGGATGGCCGACTCCAGGCTCACCAGATTGTCGGCGGCGGAGCGGCCTTTCCGGAACCCACCCTGAGACGGAGCCAGAAGGCCCCGAGACTCCAGTACCCAATTTAAGCGCCGGCTCACCATCCGTTCAAGCAACTTGCAAAGAACGTTGGTGAGACTAATGGGACGGTAGCTGTCCACCTCCAGAGGGTTCTTTCCAGGTTTCAAAATGGGGATGACAATACTTTCCCGCCATTGCGACGGAAACTCGCCCTCGACCCAGAGACGGTTGTAAAGGTCGAGGAGGCGTCGCTTGCAGTCCACTGAAAGGTGTTTCAGCATCTGACAGTGGATGCGATCTGGCCCGGGAGCGGTATCAGGGCAAGCAGCAAGGGCACTCTGAAATTCCCACTCATTGAATGGAGCGTTGTAGGGTTCAGAAGCGTCGGTGCGAAAAGAAAGGCTCCGACGGTCCATCCGCTCTTTAATGGAGCGGAAGGCCTGGGGGTAATTCGCAGAAGCGGAACTCATAGCAAAATGCTCTGCTAAGCGGTTTGCAACGACGTCGGAGTCAGTACAAACTGCTCCATTCAGTGAGAGCGCAGGGACGCTGGCAGGGGTCCGATAGCCGTAGACGCGTCGAATCTTGGTCCAGACCTGCGAAGGAGTGACATGGAGGCCAATGGTGGACACATACCGCTCCCAGCACTCCTTCTTGCCTTGGCGGATAAGGAGGCGGGCCCGCGCACGCAGCCGTTTGAAGGCGATAAGGTGGTCTAAGGAGGGATGTCGCTTGTGACGCTGGAGCGCCCGCCGGCGATCTTTAATCGCTTCAGCGATTTCAGGCGACCACCAAGGCACAGCCTTCCGCCGAGGGGACCCAGAAGAACGGGGAATGGCAGATTCGGCGGCAGTAACGATGCCGGTGGTGACCGATTGAACCACCGCATCAATGTCATCACTAGAGAGAGGCTCAATAGCGGCAGTGGAGGAGAACAAGTCCCAGTCAGCCTTATTCATAGCCCATCTGCTAGGGCGCCCAGAAGAGTGACGCTGTGGTAGTGACAGAAAGATCGGAAAGTGGTCACTACCACACAGGTCGTCATGCACACTCCATTGGAGAGACGGTAAGAGGCTAGGGCTACATATTGAAAGGTCAATGGCGGAGTATGTGCCATGCGCCACACTGAAGTGTGTGAAGGCACCATCATTTAAAATCGAGAGATCGAGCTGCGACAATAAATGCTCAACGATGGCGCCTCGACCTGTTGCCACTGACCCACCCCACAGAGGGTTATGGGCGTTGAAGTCGCCCAATAGCAAGAAAGGTGGCGGCAATTGGGCTATCAGCGCAGCCAGGACATGCTGCGAGACATCACCATCCGGTGGAAGGTAAAGACTGCAGACGGTAACAGCCTGTGGCGTCCACACCCGAACAGCGACAGCCTCTAAAGGTGTGTGGAGAGGGACAGACTCGCTGTGCAGAGTGTGAAGGACATAGAGGCAGACGCCACCCGACACCCTTTCATACGCTGCCCTGTTCTTATAATAACCCCGATAGCCACGGAGGGCGGGGGTTCGCATTGCTGGAAACCAAGTTTCCTGAAGAGCTATGCAGAAGAAAGGGTGACGGCTGATAAGTTGTTGGAGCTCAGCTAGATGGTGGAAAAAACCGCCGCAGTTCCACTGGAGGATGATATTGTCCATGGCTGAGAAAGGCGTGAAAGGACTGGGAAGGCAATTTACGCCGCTTGTTCACTCACTGCCACCGATTCAGTACCCGTACGAGAGGCATCCATGGCGTCTGAGGGACCAGCGAGATCAAGGTCCTCAGCGGACGCTAGAATCTCGACTGCATCCTCAGACGCAGAGCGCGAAAGGTGCGGTGGGGTTGGCGCCACCGCAAGTTCTTTGGCCTTAGAGGTCTTTCTCTTTGACTTCTCTCGCTGAACCTTGGGTTGCACCGGCTGGGAAGGCTTCACCGATTCAGTCTCCGGGACAGAGGAGGATCGTGAAGCCCTACGCCCGGCCGCTGGTGAGGACTTATGCCACTGGCGGCCGTCATCCTTCCCGCTGGTGGAACCCTGGGAAGGGAGGGTCCCAAGGGAACTCTTACGAGCGAGAGTAGCCGAAGAAGTTAGACGCTTCTCCGGCTGAGAAGCGGGGACGGACGTCCCCGACGGGTGGGAGGAGGTTGCTCCTGAGGTAGGTGGTGCAGGAGCAACCGGTTGGGTAGAGCCCCCCACAGGCAAGGGGGCAGGAGGAGTCGTACTGCTTATCGAGCTGGCTGGAAGTCTCGAAACTGATGGGGCTAGCACAGTTGTCGTAGCAGCTGCATAAGAGGATGTCATTCTCACAGGATGGAGTCTGTCATATTTCCTTTTGGCCTCAGTATAGCTCAGCCGGTCCAGGGTCTTATATTCCATAATTTTGCGCTCTTTCTGAAAGACTTTGCAGTCAGGCGAGCAAGGTGAATGGTGCTCCCCGCAGTTGACACAGATGGGAGGCGGGGCACATGGAGTATCGGGATGAGATGGGCGTCCGCAATCTCGACATGTGAGGCTGGAAGTGCAGCGGGAAGACATATGGCCGAACTTCCAGCACTTGAAGCACCGCATCGGGGGAGGGATATAGGGCTTGACGTCACATAGGTAGACCATCACCTTGACCTTTTCCGGTAACGTATCACCCTCGAAGGCCAAGATGAAGGCACCGGTAGCAACCTGATTGTCCCTCGGACCCCGATGAACGCGCCGGACGAAATGAACACCTCTACGTTCTAAGTTGGCGCGCAGCTCGTCATCAGACTGCAAAAGGAGGTCCCTATGGAAAATAACACCCTGGACCATATTTAAACTCTTATGTGGAGTAATAGTAACGTTAACATCCCCCAACTTGTCACAAGCAAGTAACCTGCGTGACTGGGCGGAGGATGCCGTTTGTATCAGTACTGAGCCAGAGCGCATTTTAGACAAGCCCTCCACCTCCCCAAACTTGTCCTCTAAATGCTCGACGAAGAACTGAGGCTTTGTGGAGAGAAAAGACTCCCCATCAGCTCTCGTACAAACCAAGAATCGGGGCGAATAACTATTACCTCCATCCTGAGACTTACGCTCCTCCCACGGCGTGGCCAGAGAGGGGAACGTTTTCGGATTGTACTTTTCAGCATTAAATTGAGCCCGAGAACGCTTAGAGACTGCTGGCGGCTGGCCGCCAGCGAGAGATGATGTACCACGCTTCATTGCGGGTCATCCGCCCTGATGCCACCTACTCCGACCAAGGGCCCTCCCCACGGGCGCCACCCAGCCGCAGCAATAGCCACCTGGCAGGATGTCCATTGCCGGGAGTCCTGATGCCCCAGGGAGACGGGCATCTACTCCTTGGCATACGTGGGGAGTGAACGGCGCAGGCATCAGTAGAGCGATCCCTGTGTTGTCAGGGGGCTACAACCAAGAGGGTACATGGCGGCCCCACCACAACGGACTGGCTACCGTGCTGGATCTTAGGTGCAAAACTGTCCAAGGCCGTTGTCGCAGTTAAAAGAAACACTGCAGAGTGCAGCGTGGGAATCGCATCCAGGGACGTATCCTCGCCCAAGAGATGGAAAACGAGCGGAACACCATTGCAACGACGAAAAAGCCGGCTAAAGGTCTCAATGCACGACGGATACAGTGCACCACGTAAGGCGCCCTTCCCCAATTGGCTCGCTCTTCGGAATAATTTAGAAAGATGGAGGTCAAACCCGAGAGGGGACCATCACATAAGGCCGAAACATGTGAGACTCCTTTTAGTCGCCTCGTACGACAGGCAGGAATACCGCGGGCCTATTCTAACCCCCGAACCCGCAGGGGGGGAAGAGGGGATAGCTTGGTTGGCTGCCATTGTATGCTGAATAGCCGCATCAATACTGTCTTGTGATAGGAAGCTAAGGATGACAGCAGAGGTGAACCCATCCCAGTTGGCATTATGGGGAATGGAGAACCCATGTGGGTGGGTGTGTCCAGGGAAGCAATGCTGATGGCGGGACAGGAAGATTGGGAAGTGGTCACTACCATGCAAGTCATCATGGACACACCGATGCATAGATAGTAGAAGACCAGGACCCCAAAAGGAGAGCTCAATGGCCGAGTAAGTTCCATGTGGCACACTGAAGTGTGTGAGGGCACCACAGTTCATGAGGCAAAGACTGAGCTGTGCCAGTACATCCTGAGACACATCATCATCATCAAGAGGGAGATTAACATTTCTGATGATAGAATCCTGATGTGCCTGTACCTGAACAGCCACAGGCTCCAATTGTGTATCAAGAGGCATAAGGTTACTGTATATACAGTTCAGCACATATGTACAAACTCCACCCGTTAACCCCTTGTAGTCAGTATGATTCTTAAAATAACCACAGTAGCCATGAAGGGCATGTGTCTGAGTTACTGAAAACCATGTTTCTTGGATGGCAATACAGAATGCAGGGTATGTGCTTAAAAGCTGCCACAGCTCAGCCAGGTGGTGGAAAAATCCACAGGGTGTATACATGGACAAAGAAAAAAAAAATTTCCCAGATTTCTCGGTTGAAAATACACTTTCTCCCGCGCGAAAATACATTTTCCCATGTTATGTGAGAGTATACTTTTCCTCGGCACTGTAAAACTTATCAGTCTTTTGAACATTTACGGTTTTATATGCCAACGTAGAATTTCCCGGCACTTCAGAAAATGAAACTCAGCAGGGGAGGGGGGGGAACATGTTTTGGAAAGATCTCTGATGTGCAGCAGCAACAGGTACACTGCATATTTTCATGTTACAAAGATATAAATTCGAATTCCACCAAACACCACAAGTTACTTTCCAAGGCATTGAAATCGAGATTGCGGTGCACTTTTGTAAGCCAGTAATAGCTCATGTCATGTGATCTCGCCAGCTGATGGACAGCATATGACACGTGATGTAGTCAGCCAATAGCAAGATCACGCTTAAGTAGTGCGAAAACACAAATAAGAAAATTTGATGGTTTCAATTAATATACATAGTGTTGCTACAAGAAAAACAGAGGTTTCACATATAATCATAGTTTTGAAGATTAATAAGCTGCAAGCGAAGCTAAGCTTCCACACATAATGTTTATACTTTTTGTGCGTGTTACACTTTAAGATATATCACACAAATGTGACAGTAAAATTTTTAATAACGATGTAAATGTCTGATCTTCTGGGCTCGAAATTCTTCTAGATGGTCATCCTCAAAGAGTTGATTTTTAATTGAGAGCCAAATGCTCTGTGATTTAAGAAATTCATCGTACATTCTCGCACCTAGTTCATCTTGTGTAAAAGGAAATTAACTTTGAAAGTAACGCTTTTCAAACCACTATCCGCAATGTTTTCCCGTGACCTGTAAGAAACTGATTCGTTTCAGTAGTTGCCAGAGAGCGCCAGATAATAGGCACCACCACTTTTGCACAGCTACGATGACACAGGAAGCCCGTATGTTCATACGTGTAAAACATTAGAAGACCTTGCACTATGTCACAAAAGAAACAAAACATCAGAGGACACTTCAAGTTCATCGGAATTTCGTGAACCATATTAAAATGCATAATTTGGCTTAAAGTGCACATTCGTATGTCCAGATTCAGGTGTAAATTTTCTTGAGTACTAGTACTGTATTATCTCATGTTTGGTTATTTATTATGGCATAATGCCATGCGATCTAGAAGATGGAAAATGTGCACCTGAAATGCAGCGAACAGTTGAAACTGGCCAACAGTGTGAAATTAAACACTTCGTTTCAAATAAATTGACTGCCTCAGCACAGAAGATTAATAAAAGTCAAATCTCTTTAGCAAAGTGACAAAAATAACTTCATTGTTCTGCAAGATAGTTCTGAACTGGGCCAATATGACATAGTGGTGCCCAGCCACACATCTATAGCCAGAAGTGAGAGATGGTACTACTCATACGCGATCAACTGTGCATGCACAATAGCATCGGAGGCAATTTTTTGTTCAGAAGCATTCCATTGTCTTCCTAAAGCCTTTGACACACTTTTCTGTTGGCAGACACTTGTATGAGCACTGTGTTTTGTTGTTGTATATGGCATATTTCCTTTCCAACTTAAAATAAATAAATAAATAAATAAAACTTCTCTCTCTCATTCATGTTTTGTTGCTACAATATTATTCAGCAGAAGTGGGAGACAATAATACCCTTTGTTAGAGTATGGTTCTTACCAATCAAAATCACAAAAATTTAACTGAAAAGTGAAACCACGAAAAATTCCAGGAATTCTTAAAAAAAAAAAAAAAAAAAAATAGTATCCCTGGTTTTTCCCAGTTTTCTCCCAGATGAAAAAATTCCTGGGTTTTTCCCAGATCTCCCGGTTGTCCCGGGCTGTATACACCCTGAACAGCAAGAATGAATATAAATGGATAAAAATTTCTAATAGGACATGAGTCTGGCCAGTCCACTGTTCACGTGCCACTAAGCAGCCAGTTCCATCTTTGGTGGATTCATCTGAGGTGTAGAACCAAATAAGAGGTAAAGTCCAGGCAAAATTACTATAGAAATGTAATAAAATGCATTGAAGTGAGGGAGATCCTCTGGCCACAAGCAACCAGAGGCAGCTAGTTCTGCAGTGGGAGGTCAATTTCCACACCTGACCATCAGCTCCAGTTACTGCAGAAGACTAACAGAATTCTCATGCCACATAATGATAAAAAGAAATGACAAGAAAAAGATGACAATCTTCAACCAATGTGCGGGTCCTCTTGCATGCAGAAGAGAACTTAGGTCAGACAGCACAGGAAAGGTGAAGAGAAGACTGCCAAGTCGTCATAGCATTTTTATTGCTCTTAGCTTTCCCACAGTGACCAAGTGTCCCAAGCCTCCAAATGTTTAAGTTGCAGTATCATCTCTAAGTCAAACCTCAGCATCCTCACTCTGAAACTTCCTTTTGATAGCTTCCTTTGTCAACTGATCAGTAAGTGACATGATTTCACCTCACTGAACAGTTCATTATGAAGATGAAGTTCTGGACGTGGATGAATAGTTCTGCATAACAGTTCCACTGTGGAAAATCAGAAGCCATGATTGAAAGGCCATGACTCCACCTTCCTAATGGCACTCTGCAGCTGGTGTTAAGCAACACTCTTCGATTAAGACCTACAGTAAACACAAAAGCTGTCAAGATTTAGGGATAATCAAATAATACGAGGGTAATCCAAAAAGTAAGGCCTCCTATTTTTTTTTTTATAAGTACATAGATCTGTTTATTTCTAGAATGGTTTACATCAATTTACAGCTTGAACATTTAGCTATTTTTTGACAGTCTCGATTTCTGTCGATGCATTTTTGTAGATGCTGTGGCAGTTTTGGTATGCCCATGTCATACCAGCTAGCCGTCATGCTGTTTAGAAAGTTATGAACCTCTTCTTTCACCTCGTCATCAGAGCTGAATCGCTGGGACCACAATTAATGCTGACAGGTACTGTGAAACTCGGAAAAAACTCAAATGGCCAATTTAGGACCAGAGAAGAGGAATGTTGAACAAGGGCATACACATTCTCCATGACAACACTCGCCCACACATCACTCAGCAAACTGTTGCTCTCCTGCAACAGTTTCAGTGGAACATAATCACCCACCCACCCTTTAGTCCTGACTTGGCGCCCAGTGACTATCACCTGTTCCCTAGGTTAAACGAACATTTGGCCAGAAAGCGATTCAGCTCCAACAACGAGGTGAAAGAAGAGGTTCATAACTTTCTGAACAGCATGGCGGCGAGCTGGTATGACATGGGCATACCAAAACTGCCACAGCGTCTACAAAAATGCATTGACAGAAATGGTGATTATGTCAAATATAGCTGACTGTTCAAGCTGTAGACTTATGTAAACCATTGTAGAAATAAACAGGTCTACGTACTTATAAAAAAAATAGGAGACCTTACTTTTAGGATTACCCTCGTACATCCCATAATTTCTGTGAGGCCATTGAGGTCACACATATCATGAACCCCTCTGGGATACCATTCCCCTGTATGAAGGTGTGGTGTGCGTACTGTAAGACCTTCAGTACACACACCATCAGATTATTTGACTTGTCGCTCTACCGAAGTAGGCGAGTGTCAACAATATGTCTCGTGGTCTTATCGTGGCGTGTTTATCTTCCGCCGTTAGGTCAGACGAAAGAAATGCCACTTGCACGCTTAGAGTAGCAGATTGAAAGTGACCAACTTTAAACAGAACTTGCTTAATTTTCACACACATTTATTAAAATAATAACAAGCATAAAAATTACTTAACTTGGTTCTGGATGCTATTTACAATTGACAATCTGAAGTTCCTTTGGTACTGGTACATTAACCTTATTCTCACATATATCTCTGATACTTGACAAAAGTGTCTACACATTTATCTTCATGACTATGTACAGGAATATGGTAATCTTATTGGGTGCAGACTGAAACTTGACAACAGACTGGTACAGACAAATGTAGAACTCATACAGACTGTTGCAGACAAATGCAGACTGACTAATCGGAGGTCTATACACTCGTTATAATACCTCGTGCATTCAGGTATCACTGTGTAAGTGTGATCTGCAAGGAGAAAAGGTTCTACGTTAGCAGCAATCTCATTGGCTGCGTTACATATTAATACGCGGATCGGTGGAAGCAGAATTTGGTCCGTCTCTATGGCAGCGCCATCTCGTAGTGCGGAGACGGACGAGCACTGCGCCTGCGCTGTTGTGCTTAGCTGGGCGCGCTCTAGTGGGAAAGTTGTGTAAGCACTGACTACGCGGAACTATGTACACAACAGAAGGAAATTGTAGTATACACTGTCTCTGAAATGATAGAATTGGGAGGAGAGGAGGCGGAAGAGGGAGATGGAGGGATGGGGGTGGGAGGTGGGGTGAGCAGAGGGAGGTGGGGGGCATTGGGATACAGGGAGTGGGCACAGGGATAGGGGGATGGGCATAGGGATTGGGGGGGGGGGGTGCGGAGGCAGGTGGATGGGGTGGGGGTGAGCAGAGGGAGGTGCAGGGCCAGAAGGAGGTGGGAGGTGGGTGGAGGGGGCAGAGAGAAGTGGGTGGTGGGTGGAGGGGGCAGAGGGAAGTGGGTGGTGGTGGGAGGGGGGCAGAGAGAAGTGTGTGGGGAGGGGGCACAGGGAGGTGGGGTGGGGGGCAGGGGGGGGGAGGGGCTGGCTCCAGCTGCCAGAGACTGTGGTCATGTGTGAGAGAGTTGCATTTGCATATGCAGAGAGAGAGAGAGAGAGAGAGAGAGAGAGAGAGAGAGAGAGAGAGAGTTGTCTGTTTTTTGACAAAGGCCTTGCTGGTCTTTCTGTGACTCAGCATCTCTATATGGTGAGTAGCAGCTATACTTTTCATCTTTTCATTATATTGTTATAATACTAACTGATGTTCATGAAACCTCCCTGCCCCTCCCCTCTCAAATTGAGGTGCTCTGTAAATGACATCTTCACACCTAATAAACTAAATCTGAATCCAACAGCATCTACATACATAGTCCACAAGCAGCCATATGGTGCATGGTGGGAGGGTACCTTGAACCACAGATAGTCATTCCCTTTCCTGCTCCATTTGCAAATGGAGCAAGGGAAAAGCATCAAAGTCTGCGTGCTTAGATATGAACCCCAATTTCTCAAGTTTGTGCGGTATTTATGTGAGATGTATGTTGGTGGCAGTAGGACTGTTCTGTAGTCTGATGCAAATGCCAGTTCTCTCTCTTTTTTTTTTTTTTTTTTGGTTCAAATGGCTCTGAGCACTATGGGACTCAACTGCTGAGGTCATTAGTCCCCTAGAACTTAGAACTAGCTAAACCTAACTAACCTAAGGACATCACAAACATCCATGCCCGAGGCAGGATTCGAACCTGCGACCGTAGCGGTCTTGCGGTTCCAGACTGCAGCGCCTTTAACCGCACGGCCACTGCGGCCGGCCAAATGCCAGTTCTCTAAACGTTTTAAACAGTGCTTTGCAAAAGAAAAATCTTCTTCCCTACAGGGACTCCTATTTGAGTTCATGGAGCTTTTCCATTATACTCGTGTGTTGACTGAACCTACCAGTAAGAAATCTAACAACACAGCTCTGAATTGCTTCGACATCTTCCCTTATTCCTATCTGATAGGGATTACAAACATTCCTGATATGTGGACTCCTTTATGGCTGCAACCAAGGAACTGAGTGGACGTACCAAGAGCAGCAGAAGTTTTATACACAGGATTTAGTTAATTTTTCATTCCTATATGCTTATATGAAGAAGTGAATTGTATCTGTATATTTCACTTTATTGACTAGTGTACACTAATTTATTCAAAACTTTTGTGTGAACTTCGGGGCATTTGCATTGTACGAGCTTACCTTAAGTGTGGTAAAAACCAGAAATAGCATAGCAAAAGTGTTTGCATTGTATCCATTGACTGTTCTGATTTATATTATATTCTTTATGCTATAGTGATTAATGATGGGTAGAAACTGCATTTGTTGTGTACATATGCGGAGTGAACTGGCCACTGTCGAAACAGTTGGAAGCTGTGTCAGCCGTGGTCAACGGTTTCAGGCTACTGTCCTGGTCTGCAGTGGTGTTGGGGCACTTTAGACGAATGCTTTGACTTCTATGGTGCAGACAATGTTGCCAGAGGTGCCTGATGTCACAGCACCTTCCAATTTGCTTGTTATGGACAGTCAACACTCACCTGACAGGAAATGGGAAACAGTAGAGGAGATGAGAATCACTGGGCTGAATGTGTTAGTGCGTACTGGCCACATGCCTATTTCCTTGCAACTTAAAAACAGATTTGAGATATTGCCCGCTGCTGAAAGAACATCTGAGCCAGAAAGTGACATCTTGTCTGTTGGGACTCTGACTAATCTTCCTAAAAGGTCCACACAAGTGCAGAGGGTCGGATTGCTCATCACTGGGAGCTTGAATGTTATGTGGGTGACGGAGCCCCTCAAGGAAATAGCGGGTAATAGGGGGAAGGAAGGCCAGTGTCCACTCTGTCTGCTTGATGGTGGTCACACTGAAGATGATAAGGATGTTCTGCCAGCAGCAACTGAGTGCATTGGGTGTACTCAGCTGCAAAGCATGGCCCTTGTCAGCACGAATGACTCTTACCACCTGGTCCAGAGGCCATCTCCAGTTCTTACAGGCAACTAGCTGCTTTTGTGAAGACAGCTAGCCTTGCACACAGAGTGGAAGCAGCATCATGACCAAGACTCAGATGATTCTATGATTGTCTCTGATGTGGATTTCTTGGCCTCCGCTATTCAGGCATATGCTACAAGCAGGAAGGGGCTACTAAGGTAGTGGAGTACATGTGGTGTGGTGTGCACATGTGGTTTTTTTTGCAATAGGCAAGCCCCACCACATGCTTGATAGAATATATTCTAATTTCAGACTGGGAAGAATACTATCCCACTATAAATCCCCTGATTCAGGGGTAGAATGGGCAGAACATTTGATGGCAAAATTGGGGAAGATTTTGTGCAAGTTTCCTGGTCATGTTACAGCATTATGTGGAATATTCAACTTATCCCCTATAGGCTGGGAGACTTAAGTGATTAGGGCAGGTATAAGGAACAGTTTATCATGTGAAACTGTTCTAAATGCCTTATCTGAAAATTACCTTGATCATCTAATCAGAGAATCAACTCATGAAGGTAATGTATTAGATCTGATCACCAACAGGCCCAAACTTTTCAGCTCAGTGTCGAACATGGAATCAGTGATTGTAAGGCCATTAAATTCATCTCCTGGACTAAAAATACTGAGTCACACTACAACTTTGTAGCAAAATGCAGGGAGACCTGAAGACAATTGGTGGTTGGTTCAGGACTTGGCAGTTAACTCTCAAAATAAACAAATATAATATATCACACACAAAGAGGCAGTAAGACCCATTATTGTCTAATTATACAATTGTAGAACAATTACTGGAAGCAGTCACCTCCATAACATATCTATGAGTAGGCAGGGAGTGTGACAAAGTGGAATGACTACAGAAACTAATCACAGATGAGGAAGGTGCCAGACTGAGGTCCATTGAATGAATCCTCAGGAAGTGTAGTCCACCCAGAAAGGAGAGCTTACAAAACCCTCATTAGAACAATACTCTAATATTTCTGATCAGTATGGGATCCACGCAAGACATGAGTGATAGAGAAAAGACAAGATATAAAGAAGAGCAGTGCATCTCATTACTGGTTCATTTAATAAACATGAAGGAATCATGGAGGTGCTCAGCCAACTCCAGTGGCAAACAGTGCAAGAGAGTTATTGTTCAAATTCTGAAAGCACACATTCATAGAAGAGTTAACCAATATACAGATTCCTCTTGTGTACATCTTGAGAAAAGACCATTAACATAAAATGAGAGAGATTTGAACTCAAACGGAGGCTCACCAGCAATTGTTTTTCCTGCAAACCATTCATGACTGGAACAGGAAAAGGGAGAAGTGATAGTGTCATACAAAGAACTCTCTGGTCACACACCATAAGATGGCTTATGGAGTGGAAATTTATGAGGGCGTGTTGAAAAATAATGCCTCCAACTTTATTATTCAGTTCTCAATATTGGTTGAGGTATTACATGTCACGCATATAACTCGACTGACTTTCCCGCTTCACTGTTCCAAGTTGCAATCCTCTGCCACTCATTCCAAATTTTAGCACGAGCAGAGTGCAATGCAACTACGTTGGTGCATGAGTGGTAGCATGCTGCAATTGAGTTTCTGATCATAGAAGAGCTAATCTGCAAATTGTGCACTCTCTCCTTCAGCACGACAATGCCAGACCACACACGAGTGCTGCAACATCTGCACTAATCAATCACCTTGGGTTCACTGTCATCGATCATCCTCTACACAGTCCCCGACTTGGCACCATCTGATTTTCATGTTTCAAATCTTAGAGAACACTTCTATTCATCACCAGGGTGATTATGATAAGAAATAAATATGCAGACATGAAGAATAAAGATGTAGAATGTTACATAAAATTTGTCTAATTTATAAAGATTTAAAGGTTTGGTTGTAACTTGGACACATAAAACAACCAAGAATGTGAATACATCTTTATTAGACTATGGCACATATGCCAATCATTGTAACATGCACTGAACACAATAAGATAAGGCAAATGTACGCTGGCAGTAATAACATGATGACTGAGCACAAGCATAGTTCAGCAGGATTTAAATAGGCGCTCGCCTGTGGCAGGCTCTATCCGAAGTTCACAGTATTGCTCTTTTGTGGTGCACTCTCGTGGATGACAACACTCCAGTAATGTGTGTGGCTTTCAAGTGTGTGTGCATTAATTCATTCCTCTTCCCTTGGGGAACAGCTCAGATTCGTGAGATGTCCATGACATTTTCCTCCACAAGGCTCTGACTGAGATGACATTCTGATACTGGGATGTATGGTTGGAAGTAGTTGGGCACAGGCAGTGTCACAGTCCTCCTTGTTGTGTCAACCCATATGGTAGGATGGGTGAAGTCGGTGCGAGCTCCATGTCAACATCAGGTTCAGGGTCTGGTGGTGGTGGTGGTGGTGGTGGTCCTACACTTGGCTGCTGCGGTGGAGGGGACTGCTCCAGTGTATACAGCGGCTGCATCGGTACTGGTAACTGGTAGCGGTATTGGAGAAGCTGGGTTAGGTTTGGCTACCAGTGACGGGGGACCCCTTATATGTCGTAGCAGAGACCCATCCACATCAGGTGACCTGTCGTGTGACACAGATTGGCATGGCCACGTCTGTGTTCCGGACAGGATTGGCCGGCACAGGTGCAGAGTTTCACAATGACGTGAACAGAGGCCCTTGTCCATACAGATGTTGCAAAGACAGAGGCCACGGCATTGGGAGATGATGATGAAATCCATTTTGGGTGATGACCAAACCTGCATGGCCCCAACAGCCATCCTGGGCTGCAAATGGGACGGCTGCATGGGTTGGCGTTCCTGCCCGGGCCATAGGAGATGCAGGAGCGTCTGGGGTTGATGCGCACGGAGCAGTTCAGTGGGGCTGTTGTCGCCGAAGAACATGAACCAATAGGAAGACAAAAATTGATCCAAGGCAACACTGGATGGGGAACGAGTGGCATACATTTTCATTTGCAATTTAAATTTTCTAACTAACCTTTCAGCCTCACCGTTCGACTGTGGGTGGGAGGGTAGAGCAAAAATGGGGCAAATCCTGTGGGTGTTGCAGAAGGAGACAAACTCCTGCAACACAAACTGAGAGCTGTTATCAGAGATCCACATTGCCGGAAGTCCTTCAACGGAAAAAAATTTTCAACAGAGCTGCCACGGTGGCAGAGGCTGAACTTGACGGGCAATGAACAACTTATGGTTGGTTGGTTGGTTTGGGGAAGGAGACCAGACAGCGTGGTCATCGGTCTCATCGGATTAGGGAAGGATTGGGAAGGAAGTCGGCCGTGACCTTTCAGAGGAACCATCCCGGCATTTGCCTGGAGTCATTTAGGGAAATCACGGAAAACCTAAATCAGGATGGCCGGACGTGGGATTGAACTGTCGTCCTGCCGAGTGCGAGTCCAGTGTCTAACCACTGCGCCACCCTGCTCGGTGAACAACATATGGGAATTGAAAGAATGCATCAGTTACTATTAGCCAGTATGCATTAAGAAAAGTGCTGGCAAAATCAATTTGGAGACAGTTCCAGGCCTGCGAAGGATGCGGCCAAAGAGACAACATTGTTCACTGAGCAACTTGCTGTGATGCACATTGAGAACATGCTGTAACCAAATGAGTGATACAGCCATCCAAACCAGACCAGAAAACATGATGGCAGGCTAATGCACTGGTGCGTGACACATCCGGTGATCAGTGTGCAGCAATTGCAGGATCTCCGAATGGTGAGTTGATGGAAACAGCATGCGAAGAGCTGAAAAGTCCATATTAAGGAGTACAACAGCATCAATGACAGAGAAATGATGCCAAAACACACAGTACTTACGGAGGAGTCATATGCCGGTTATGGAAGTGCTGGTAGCACTAGCCTGCACACCCCGAGCACTACTGATTGGAAAAGCATTGACAGTTTGTTGAGTGCATTCATCAAGATGGAAACAGAGTAACTCTTCCCAATCAAACACTGGGTCCAGACGAGCTGGAAGACAGAAGAGTGTGTCAGCACTCCCATGTTTAGCTGTGGGGTGGAAGTGAATCTATTAGTTGTACTGAGAGAGGAACAGTGACCAGTGCTGAAGGCAATGTGCTGCTTTGTCTGGCAGCAACGCTGAGGGGTTAAACAGTGAAATAGCTGCTGATCCATAATCAGATGGAATTTTACATCATAAAGGAAAGCATGAAACTTCTTTAACACATAAGCCACGACGAGGGCTTCTTTCTCTATTTGTGAATACCTAGTCTGCTGTGTCAAATTGAGTGTCTCCTACGCATATGAAATAGGTCACTCAGAGGCATCAGCCCACGCTGGGATGTGTCTGTTGCTAACACTAAATGTTGACCCAGTTGGTAGGTTATGAGGCAAGGTACAGATTGTAGCACAGACTTCACCTTGGAAAATGATGTTTCACATGCCTGTGAGCAGTGAAAGGACATCCCCTCATGCAGCAAGGTTCATAATGGTTGCGCACTTGACACTGTACCTGGCAAAAACTGAAAATAATAAGCAATCTTACCTACAAAAACCTCAAGTTCCTTGACCGACGTAGGATGTGGAAGAGCCACAATGGCAGAGAAATTGTGACAATGGGGTCTGGGACCAGCACTAGAGACCTTGAACCAAAGATAAACAACAGAAGGCTAAAAGATGCAGCACTTTTCAAAACTGCATTTTAACCCAGCAGCATGTAACGCCAGAAAGAGTGTACAAAAGTTGTTGAGATGTTCTGAAATGGAGGAGCCTGACACTACAATATCATCAAGATAGTTGGCACAGCCAGGCACAGACCTCATGAGTTGTTAGAGAAACCATTGAAAAATCCCTAGTGCATTGACCATGCCAAATGGTAACCACAAGTATTGATACAAGCCAAAAGGCGTGTTAACAACCAAGAGCTGTTGAGAGTCAGCATCAATGGGAAGCTACAAATACGTATCAAAGAGGTCAATCTTGGAAAAATGCTGACCACAAGCGAGCTTATCGAAAAGTTCATCAGGGTGCGACAAGGGATGTGTGTGAATGATAGACTGAGCATTGTCAGAAACTCTGGAATTGCCACAAAGGCACCGATGGCTTCTTGGTAATGACTAAGGGGGTAACCCATTCTTTGGATGCAATAGGTTGGATGACACTGGAGACCATGAGGAAGTCGATCTCCGCCTTGACTTGGTCATGGAGCGCCATCGGCACCAGGCGAGCCTGAAATAAATGGGGTCTGGCCAAAGGTTTCATGGTGATGTGGGCTTTGAAATTATTGGCACAACCCAAGCCCACAGAAAATAGGGCAGAAAATTTAGAACATAAAGAGTAAAGTTGTGTATAAGGCACTTGATCAGAAATGAGACGAACTTCATTGGAAATAGTAAACCCGTAAAGGTTAAAGGAGTCCAAAGCAAACAAATGTTTAGTACGTGCATTGTTCACCACCAGGAAAGTCAGCAGACGAACCACAGACTTATACGTGACTGGGGCTGAGAAGCTACCTAACATCAGAATGCTTTGTTTATTGTAGGTGACTAATGTATGTGACACTGACTTGGGGGAGAACCCAAGTCCATGTATGTTCACAAGTTTTGAACATGGCAGCACCAGTGTCTATTTCCATGTGCAAAACTTTCTGATACACCCTGACATCAATAAAAATCTTATTGGGTGCAACTGAGAGTGCTGATACATAATTGACATCCATGTTAGCATCTGCAATAGGCTGCTGGAATTTTCATTGCTGGAGCAATGTGACCCGTTTTGCTGCACTGGTGGCAAACGGCCCACTGCTTAGGACAATACAGCCTATCATGAGTGACAAAACCTGATGGACAAGAAGGAAGCATAGAGCACTTGCATTGTTGTTCATTACCAGGCTTGCTATGCTACTGCTGCTGCTGCAGTGGCCGTGGCTGCCGCAGTGAGTTGGCCAGGCGCAATGATGTTTTGTTTGCGCGTGGACCTGCCACCATATTATCACCCAGTGAACTGTGCGACAAACGGGGGGAGTTGAAGCAGGTTAAACTTCCGAGACCTCACCATGATTCAATTTAAGTACCCACAGCCCTCTTAACCTCAAACAATTATGCAATCACCAGGACTTTGGAGAGGGAGAGGTTTTCACACTGAAGAGCCCGCTCACGAACCTCACGATCAGGACCCAACCAAATGATTGCGTCACAAGCCACTTGGTTGGCATATGACTCCTTATGTACATCAATGACAATGTGACGATGATGGCTTCAACCATGAACCTCAGCTGCCCAAGACTTGTAGGAATGTTCCTGTTTCTTTCTACACCAATAGAGCTGAGTTGAGCTGAACTCAACTCAAGCAGCAATGATGTGTATCTGTTTACAGTAGTATTTCAAAACAAGGTTGCACATGTTATTAAAATACAGAAGACAGATCCTGCAAGGGGCGAGATGGAAAAGGAGTTGATACATGCAAGGTGATAACCAAGACAAAAAGAAAGCACAGCATAAAGTAGCATCAGTCAATCCAAACACATGAAAATGCTACTTTCAACAGACTCATTGTAATCTGGAAACAACCAGGGATAAATGACCATTTCATTCCAAGGAAGGTCAGGATTATATGGCAACTGAGTTATAACACTTGTCAAACCAGCATTTCATTTTAACACACCATCTGACAGGAAACCCTGAGTACTTTTCATCAGCTACCAGCTGTGTTCCCATTATTATTATTATTATTATTATTATTAAGCTTTCCACACCATGAGTGCTCTCTGTTGCAAAGCGAAATACTGAGCCATTTCGTTTTGTCACCACAAGTTGTTTTCCAAATTGAGTATGTTTTACATGGGCATCCAAGAGCTAACCTTCCAGAAGGAAGCTGCTTTGTTACTCTCTTGATGATGCTGTTTGCAAGGTTTCAATGAAATGCCCAACCAATTGCAATATTTTGGCTTTAACGTTTGCTACTATATCAGGATATCTGTGTAAATCATACACTTAATAATTATGTGGGATTTCCTGATCTTTACTATTGCTGTCTCTTATGGATCCAAATGTTTTCAGTAAGATTTTATGTGCAAACTACTAGTTTTCAGAACCGTAGGTTACAATTCGTATACACTCCTGGAAATGGAAAAAAGAACACATTGACACCGGTGTGTCAGACCCACCATACTTGCTCCAGACACTGCGAGAGGGCTGTACAATCAATGATCACACGCACGGCACAGCGGACACACCATGAACCGCGGTGTTGGCCGTCGAATGGCGCTAGCTGCGCAGCATTTGTGCACCGCCGCCGTCAGTGTCAGCCAGTTTTCCGTGGCATACGGAGCTCCATCGCAGTCTTTAACACTGGTAGCATGCCGCGACAGCGTGGACGTGAACCGTATGTGCAGTTGACGGACTTTGAGCGAGGGCGCATAGTGGGCATGCGGGAGGCCGGGTGGACGTACCGCCGAATTGCTCAACACGTGGGGCGTGAGGTCTCCACAGTACATCGATGTTGTCGCCAGTGGTCGGCGGAATGTGCACGTGCCCGTCGACCTGGGACCGGACCGCAGCGACGCACGGATGCACGCCAAGACCATAGGATCCTACGCAGTGCCGTAGGGGACCGCACCGCCACTTCCCAGCAAATTAGGGACACTGTTGCTCCTGGGGTATCGGCAAGGACCATTCGCAACCATCTCCATGAAGCTGGGCTACGGTCCCACACACCGTTAGGCCGTCTTCCGCTCACGCCCCAACATCGTGCAGCCCGCCTCCAGTGGTGTCGCGACAGGCGTGAATGGAGGGACGAATGGAGACGTGTCGTCTTCAGCGATGAGAGTCGCTTCTGCCTTGGTGCCAATGATGGTCGTATGCGTGTTTGGCGCCGTGCAGGTGAGCGCCACAATCAGGACTGCATACGACCGAGGCACACAGGGCCAACACCCGGCATCATGGTGTGGGGAGCGATCTCCTACACTGGCCGTACACCACTGGTGATCGTCGAGGGGACACTGAATAGTGCACGGTACATCCAAACTGTCATCGAACCCATCGTTGTACCATTCCTAGACCGGCAAGGGAACTTGCTGTTCCAACAGGACAATGCACGTCCGCATGTATCCCGTGCCACCCAACGTGCTCTAGAAGGTGTAAGTCAACTACCCTGGCCAGCAAGATCTCCGGATCTGTCCCCCATTGAGCATGTTTGGGACTGGATGAAGCGTCGTCTCACGCGGTCTGCACGTCTAGCACGAACGCTGGTCCAACTGAGGCGCCAGGTGGAAATGGCATGGCAAGCCGTTCCACAGGACTACATCCAGCATCTCTACGATCGTCTCCATGGGAGAATAGCAGCCTGCATTGCTGCGAAAGGTGGATATACACTGTACTAGTGCCGACATTGTGCATGCTCTGTTGCCTGTGTCTATGTGCCTGTGGTTCTGTCAGTGTGA
This sequence comes from Schistocerca cancellata, assembly GCF_023864275.1. NCBI lineage: Eukaryota > Metazoa > Arthropoda > Insecta > Orthoptera > Acrididae > Schistocerca > Schistocerca cancellata. The sequence goes on along the minus strand of NC_064629.1, from coordinate 94,482,814 downwards.
TCATGTGATGTATCTGACCCCAGGAATGTGTCAATAAAGTTTCCCCTTCCTGGGACAATGAATTCACGGTGTTCTTATTTCAATTTCCAGGAGTGTAGTTAATGATTTGTCTATGTCCAATAAAGATACCTTAGAAAGGAATTTTCTTTTGAAAATGTCTTAAAACCATTGAAAGAAGTGTTAGTCTTTTGAATTTGCATTTCAGCTGAGCATCTACAATCTCCATCGTTTCTAGGTCCCCAGTTCCGTACAATATAATATCCCTACATGAAAAGTGTCCTGCACCCAGCTTGACTTCCGAATCCTCTGCTGGCTCTATACAAAGTCTCTTCCCTTAACTTACCAACCCCCTATCCCCCTCCCTCCCGAATCACTTCTTGCCCTTGCTCCTGACAGCCACTCTGTGACTCAGAATACACGAGTGCTTCTCCGCTTGTGCCAGTAAGAACTAGCATTCCCCTACTAAAAATATGCACAATTCAATTACATATTGAAAATGAACCACCATCTGAAAAATACAAAGCTACACACATAACTTAAATAATATGTCATTTGCTTCCAGTTCTATTGTGCCCGAAAATAATATTCTGCCTTTTACAAGCTTGGATCTAAATAACTAATCATGGAAGTAGTGCATTCACACTTATACAAATAACAATGAATATACTTTAAAACGTATGGAATAATAAACTTAGCCTGCTGAATTGACGGCTTTTCACGCGCAATCTAGTGATAGCATCAAATCTTATGGATAACATACCGTTTTCCCATTGCAAGTGTTTTTAACATTGGGAAGGTAACTTTTAATTAAACGAGTTAGAAAATAACTACTAATTTAGACAAGTGTAATATGATAATGAATGGAGAGCAGTGAGAAGTGTCATACTGCGTTCATTTGCCGTGTAACTGTGAAGGATCTGATGGTCTGACATATTTGCGTAAAAAAGATATAAGAATGCAATCTTATGAGAAAACAGCAGAGCTCAAGATAACAGAACTCACTGACCTTTGCAAAAGTTGCGCTATTAATTTGCTGGGTATTATTATTTTCTGGATGGCAAGTTAAGATGTAGTACATTGTTTTATCTGCATTACTCTGAAGACCTGTTCCTTTTGTAGCATTTATTAATCATGATGCAAGAGCTTTTAATTCATTTTCACTGTCAACTAGTTACAATTACAGCCATTAACAAACAGAATGTCCCTATCACCGCAGCAGAAAGTTGTACGAACTGAATCACTGTTACCAAACAATATTTCAGGTACTTTTATGAAGTGACTGATTTTTATGATACATCTCCTCATGTAATTACAATATTAATGATAATTTAAGCAATATAATATGCGTATACACTAATGACCCAAAACATTACGACCACTGCCCACAATGAAACTGAATGCTGCCTGGTGGTGTTACAGGTTCATGAGGCAGTAAGGAAAGTATATAAGCAGAGCAGGGACAAATAAGCAATTATTCTAGGGGTGAGATTTTCACTCTGCAGTGGAGTGTGCGCTGATACGAAACTTCTTGGCAGATTAAAACTGTGTGCCGGACCGAGACTCGAACTCTGGACCTTTGCCTTTCGCGGGCAAGTGCTCTACCAACTGATCTACCCAAGCACGACTCACACCCTGTCCTCACAGCCTTACTTCTGCCAGTACATCTCCTACCTCCCAAACTTTACAGAAGCTCTCCTGTGGACCTTGCCAGGCTGTGGCCGGCAAGTTGCCAGGAAGTTTCAATTATTCTAGGGATTATATGGGACATAAATGGGAAAACCAATGACGATCAACTTGGACAAAGCGCAGATTGTTATGACCTGGTACTTGGTAACAAACAAATCAAATGGTGAAACTGATTGGCTGTTCATGTGCTCCATCTTGAGCATCTATGAAAAGTGGTTGAAAGAAGACAAAATCATGATGAAGTAACAAGGTGTCGATCATACACGTCTCATCACAAAATGGGGAGGTCAGAGGCTCGCCCACTCTGTAAGAGCACAATGCTATTGTACAGACAAGGGTGTCAGAGCAAACCATTCAGTGCAAATTGCCGAATGTCAGGCTCTGCTGTTCCTATGTCCTCTGGTGTTCCTATGTCGGCCCGACGACATCGTCAGTTCCAACTGCAGAGGGAACAGCATCATCGAGACTGGACTGTGGATCAATGGAAACATGACATCTGGTCTGATGAGTAGTGTCCCTGATATGGATGTTGCTCTGTACTATGGAGGATATTCATCTAGGCTTCTGTGGGACTTGAAATAGTAATAAAACACACCCTAAAAGCTGTGGACTATGAACATTACTGCAGACCACCTGTACCCCTTCATGCTCGACGTCTTCCCCAAAAGTGATAGCTCTTCCAGCAGCAAAACTGTTTGTCACATGGCCAAGACTATACTACAGCAGCTTGAGGGGCATTACATTGTACTCACACTGATCTCTTGGCCACCAAAATAGACTGATCTTAACCAAATGGATCACATCTAAGATGCTACCACGCAACATTTCCACGCCCACAAACCAGGAACTGTGCGAGACGTCCAAAAACATCTGGGGCACATACCACCAAAAACACACAAAGGACTTGTTGAAATCATTCCACACAGAATCACTGCTTTACTGAATGCTGTCTCTCAAAGCAGGAGGGGGGGGGGGGGGGGGGGGGGTAGAGGGAGAAGGAGAGTATTCAATTAGTTACACATAAATTACGTTATTGAGGCCATCACCAAAAATAAGTTTTTTCAAGCATTTCCACTTATGGTTCTCTGTCTATACTCACTTGATCTCAAGGAATCGTCTACCACCATATGGAAAACAACATGGACTTCAGCTAAATTTGAATGTCTTGTCAAGTACACATCACCAGTTTGTAGATTCTTTGTCCCCAACCTTCGAGACTGGAAAAATAATAATAATTTGTAATCATGTAAGTGGATTATTTTCTAACCTTAAAAAAAAAAAAGATCATTCGTAATAAGATTAATCTTGTTTCACCTAGAGTAGAATGAAACCAGTGAACCATGTTACAGGGACACTCCACATATTTTGTAAATGATTCTAGGAGTCAAAGCAAAGTTTCTTGCAAATTGACAGTATGCATCATTTATATCTATCAAGATACTTAAGTTTCTTTATATGGACTGGTGTACCTTAATAGCGCTTGAATAATTTGGAAACAGAAGATTGTTACATGCAAATGATGCAGAGAGATGTTCTAGCACACATTTTTAAGAACCTCAAGCCAGATAATTATCACTATCCGATCAAAAGTATTTGGACACCTATTAGTGGACATTAGTTCCACCCTCTGCTGAGGACATTTTCAATCAGGTTTCTGAATGTCTGTGGAAGGATGGCAGCCCATTCGATCTCAAGAGTTGAAACCAGAGAAGGTAGTGATGTTGGATGCTGGGGTCTGGAGCAAAGTCAACATTCTAACTCATTCCAAAGATGTTCCATTTGGTTCAGCTTGTTACTGTGGCAGGTCAGTCTATTTCAGGAATGTTACTGTCCATAAACCATGGTCTCACAGATGCCGTTTTATGATAGTGTAGATTGTTATACTAACACAAACATCATCTCCAAACCATTCCTCTGCCATACACAGCACACAATGATGTAAAATGCACGCATATCCTTCCATATTTAGCATTTTCTGAAGTGCCTCGAGGGACTCCCCCCCCCAACCCCCTCCCCTCCCCACACGCACACACACAGTACTGTAACACCACCTCCTCCATACTTTGCTATTGGCATTGTACATTTGCAAAACCCTTCCATTTGATTGCAACAGTGTATTTTGTGATTCATCACTCATTTCCAGTTATCCACTGTCCAGTGGCATCACTCTTTACACCAGTTCAAGTATCACTTATCACTGACTGCAGAAACGTGGGGCATACGAGGAAATGCTCAACCACTGTACCCTATTCTTTTTCACTCCCCCACACAAAGACATTGTGCAAGCTGGACTACTGGGAACACTTTGAAACTCTTGAATGATTCCATTTAATTTTTTACAACCACCCCCTGCAATGCTCGACAGTCCCTCTCCTTCAGTGCAGGTCAGCCTGGTCTTGGTTTGGCTGTGGCTGTTCCTTCATGTTTCCATTTCACAGTAACATCACTAACAGTCAACAAGGCAGTTTTAGAAGGGTTGAAATGTCTGTAATGGATTTGCTACTCAGGTGACATCTAATGATTTGTCCACATTTGAAGTCACTGAGGCTCTCCTGACCAACCCATACTGCTGTTACTGCTTCCTTACTGACAACAAAATGCTCCCTGCCTCCTTTCATACTGGTGAGTTTGCCTTATGACAGTCACATTACACAGCAGTGTCTGGATACTTTTGATCAGGTAGTGTATATGTTGTGGCTGCAGCTTGAGACAGTCAATCAAATATCATTTCAGTACTGTGCCCTTAGTACATCAACCTTAAATATCAGTTTCATGAAGGTGATTTCCAGCAATGGATTGTTTTTGCAGATTTATTTTTATAACTGTAAACATACTGCTTACTGGCAAAGCTACACACACAAATTATGGGTACATAAATTTACACAATATGCATTAACAAGCAGTAAAGAATTCTTGCTGTCTCAAAGAATTTGAATCTCTGGTCAACCGAGTATAAATTTGTGGTGCGGAATCCTCGTTGATTTCATAATTGGACCATATTTTATTAAAAACATAAACCAGCCACAGTTATGACAATCTCTCACCAGGAATTCTTGAAAGGTGTAATCATAATTATATGACAAAATATGGTAGGACCTTGATAATCCGGCATGCTCGGGGATCTTTCAATGCCACATTATCAGATACGCCAGATTCTCAAGGTCATTTTCAAAAGCCTGGTTTTAAAAAAGGGACATAGCCGAAACCTATAGTTCTAATGTAAAAAAACAAGTAACTGTCATTTATTGAACACAACAGGAGGGATTACAGTATATAAAAATAAGAAGTATGTATTATTTTCCGGTGAAAACAAAACTGAATTGAAAATCAAATACTATACTGCTCTATTAAATCAGTTTAAAGTTCAACATTTTAGAAACGTTCAATATACATAAATAAATTTTTGGTATGCTATTTACAAAATAAAAAATGCACCACTGATTTGAAAATATCACGGGCAAGCTAAATAATAAAAATTGCCAACAAGATTTTAGTGCAGTTCAGTTGGCATCACTGTCTTTAGGAATAGCACACATATCTGACATCGATTGCAAGGAGTGTATCAAACTGATGGTTTAGCTGAAATTTTCTTTTGAGCTCTCTGGAACACTGCAAACTTCTTTCTTGGACTGAGCTCTTCTTTTGACAAAAATATGTTGTACAACGTGCAACTGCACAACTTCAGAAGTGTTGTGTTGTTGGACAGTCTCAATGAATTACACAAAAGTGTTTAAGGCTTCTGAAGCCTCAGTCCAATAAGTGTGACTAGTAGGCATTTCTTCTTTGTCATTCTCAGTTTCTGGTGCCCTCTGTGGGTTGAAAACACTTTGCAATATCACATTGTCCGCCCGACAGCTAAATTTCAGTTAGTGTTGATCAATTGGCCACCTACTTCTGCTGAAAACACAAGGTGTTCATTAGTGAAAGCAGTTCCAGAGCAGTCAGATGCTGAATCATCATCATTTATATCAGTTTTCACTTCAGCTTCTTCGATCAGTTTATGCCATTTGTTTCTCCAGGCCCTGTGCAATATTGTAGTTTTGACGGAGGTCCAAGCAACTGTAGATATTAAAATAGAGTTTTTAATGTTAAAATTACATTGAAACTCTTTGATGCTGCTATCTGAGGTTATGATCTTTTGCACAAACATTCCTCTGAACCATCACTTGAAATTTTTTACACTCTCTTGCTCCAGGGATGGAATTAGTGACATAATACTGGCAGGTAGGTATGTGCAAAAAAAAAAAAAAAATACCTGACAGAGGCTCTGATTCTGGAGGGTGAGCTTAGCAATTCAGTATAAGAACTGCCTTAGAATTTTTGGAACAACTTGACTTTAATCCATGCATTAGTCTGTGCATTGTAAATAACCGAGCTAAAAACACAGGAAAATTTCTTATGCATGCTGGTCTATGGAGTCTGCCAGAATATCAAGTGTTGGACTATCGTGGTATTACTGCATATAATTTCAGTATGGTGGTTGTACTGCATATTTTGCTTTAGCGTACAGGTAGATATTGACTGAAACATGTCCAGAGTTGCAGATAGAACTTGGTGGCATTGTTAAATGGTAAACACTCACCCCTCATCCCACAATGACTTTTCTTTTAGGACATCTTTGAGGAATGGCGCTATATGACATGGAAGTGGAAAATTACAAGACCTGTGCCCAAATTAAGGCAAAAATACTTCAAGCTGTTTTTTGGTCTCTACATACTCTATCACTGCTGCACATTTTTGTTGATAAAAACTTCATTGAACATTCAAGATATCAGTTTTTATTGTCTTCAAAATGTTATACATCTTTATGTAGATAGTTGTTTACCTTGTATTTTTATTTTTCAAAGAATATTTATGTCTTTTATCATCTAAGAACTGAAATCACCCTGTTGCTGTTCTAGAATGAAACCTATTTTGAAGCTTTAAAGTCACAGTGAAGTTTACCCATTTGGATAACTGGGGGCATTTATTGCTTGTTCAAATAACACATTATATTTTATTTTACTCAATCCATAACATGTTTTATTTATTAATTGAAAAAATATACTGAAAGTTTCAGGTACTCCAAATGGGAGTGCAATCACTTACATCAAAATGATTTTGAGCCCTCCACATGCTTGGTGATTAACTGAAAAACAGTAGTGTTTCCAGCATCTACAGAGTGGCCAGAAACAGTCTGAAAAGCTTGTATGGATGTTGCAGGGTACATTGTGCTGAGAAATAATTGTTAAGAAAAAATTTGACACATTGTACCATTTCCAAATTAATTAGCATTGAAGTTAACTGATTAGGCCATTGCACGTGCAAATTCAAGCAGCCCACTAGATACGGTGTCACCAAACGTGTTCTTTGTTTGGTTTCCTGAAACCAGACAACAGAGGAATACACAAACTGAACATGGCACGGAAGTGAGGATAAAATCCAAGCCAAAGGCTGAGCAGTCTCATGCACTATTATCTAGGCTATGAGAAAAACTGACACTAATTGTATCTGACAAGCCACTTTAATTTGCACATGCAACAGCTAGATCAGCTAATTTCAATGCTAATTAACTCAGAAATGGCGCAACATATCTAATTTTTTTCTGACCAATTATTCCTCAAGAACAAAGCCAGCAAGCACTGCATTACACAACACTACATCTACTTCTGCATGACTACACTGCAATTTACACTTAAGTGCCTGGCAGAGGGTTTTTCAAACCACTGTTTCTCTACCATTCTACTCTCTAAGAGCACACAGGAAAAATGAACACTAAAATTTCTCTGTACAGGCCCCAATTTATCTTATTTTATTATGATGATTATTTCTCCCTATGAAGGTTGGCAAAAAATATTTTCATATTCAAAAGAGAAAGTTGGTGATTAAACTTTCATTAAAAGATTCTGCTACCATGAAAAATGCTTTTGCTTTAATGACTGCCACCCAACTCACTTTCACATCCATCACACTTTCTCCTGTATTTTGCAATAATGCAAAATGAGTTGCCCTTCTTCAGACTTTTTTAACATCCTCCATCAATCTTATCTGGTAAGGATCCAGCCACACAACAATACTTCCAAAGAGTACAAACAAGTGTAGTGAGGCAGTATCTTTAATACACCTGTCACATCTTCAAAGTGTTCTGCCAAAAAAATGCAATCTTTGGTTTGGCTTCCCCACAACATTATCTACGTGATCGTCCCAATTTAAGTTGCTCATAATTGTAACTGCTAGGTATTTAGTTGAACTGACAGTCTTTAAATTTGTATGATTTAATGTGTAACTGAAATTTAAACTCACACTTTCCCTTATTCAGAGGCAATTGCCACTTTTCGCACCATATAGATATTTTGCCTTAATCATTTTACAATTGCTTTGATTTTCTGATGAATTTATGAGATGTGTGTTGATAGGCTGTTTCCTTTGAGGTAATTCATGAAGTTGAAACACAGCATATATTCGAAAATCCCATTGCAAATCAACATCAGTGAATGGGTCTTTAATGTGCTGGATTACTTTATTTCCTTTCTTGAATACTGATCTGACCTATACAACTTTCCCGTCTTTAGGTATGGATCTTTCATTGAGCAATGGTTGTATACAATTGCTAAGTATGTGACAATTGTATCAGCATACTCTGAAAGGAACTCAACTGATATACTATCTACTAAGTGGTGATAGTTTCTTTGCTTCACCAAGGATATCTACTTCTAAGTTACTAATGTTGGCACCTGTTCTTGATCCAAATTCTGGAATAATTACTTCACCATCTTTGGTGAAGGAATTTCAGAAAACTATGTTTAGTAACTCCACTTTAGTGGTACTGTCATTGGTAATATTACCATTGGTATCACACATTGAAGATACTGACTGTGTCTTGCTGCTGGTGTACTTCACATATGATCAGAATCTCTTTGGATTTTGTGCCAGATTTCAACAAAAAGCACCTTACACTGAAGTCTGCACTAAGTTTTGAGCTTCAGTAAAACAACGCCATTCTTAGAAATTTTGTGTTTTTTTTTTTTTTTTTAAATTTGGCATGCTTTTTTCATTGCCTTTGTAACAGCATTCTGACCTGTTTTGTGTATCACGGGGGATCGTTACCATCTTTTATTAATTTATTTGGTACAAATCCCTAAGTTGCAACTCATACTAGTACTTTGAATTTAAGCCACATCTGGTATTCACATCCATAATTAGTTTGGAAGGAGTGGAGACTCTCTCTAAGGAAGGCATGAAGGGAATTTTTATTTGCTTTTTTTAAATATTAGGTGGTTGTTTAAGTTTGTAGATTTTTCTTTTGAATGTTGGTATTCTGGTTGCTATGAGTTTATTTATCAATTATTTTTATTTGTAGTTCACTGTGTCTATTTGAGTTTACATATTACCATTTGGAGATAATGACTGGAGCAAGTGGTGAAATCTGTACATTTCTGACAGGTTCTTCTGTACGAGTGTAATACAGGGGCGGCAGTAGTGGAAGACAGCCAGAAACATTTGCGCCATGTATGCGGATAATGCCATTGAACAGAGCACATCAAAAAAATGTTTTTCTCATTTTAAGGAGAATCATTTTGACATTAGTCACACTCTACATTCATAAAGACCTTTTGGGTTTGATGAAGATTGTTTAAAGGCATTAATCCACAATGATCCATGTAAGTGTACTCAAGAACTGGCAAATATGATGAACTGTGATCATTCCAACATCGTGTGACACTTCCATGCAATGGGGAAGGTTCAAAAATCGAGAGTACTGGTGCCACATGCTCTAAGCCAAAATCACAAAAATCAGCAGGTGGTCTTGTGTGCATTTCTGCTTGCACTTCATCAATTGGTTACTCAACAACACAGATCATTCCTATCCTCTGTAGTTACTGGTGATGAGAAATGGTGTCTTTACACTAACATAAGGAAAATAAAGGAATGGTTGAGTCCAAACAAAGCAGTAAGTCCCCATACAAAGACCTGCATGCTTCCACAAAAGATAATGTTAGGCATCTGGTGGACACCGACGGTGTGATGTATTACAAATTGTTTCCCTGAGGTGTAACCATCACTGGTGACATTTTTTGTCAATAACTGAGACATCTTCCAGATGCAATGCAAGAACAACAACCAGGACGATTACGTGAAGTGATACTACTCCACAACAATGCCTGCCCACATTCTGCTAGACTGACAAAAAACACTATACAGGAGGCAGGTTGGGAAGTCATTCCACACCCACCTTATTCACCTGATTTTGCAACCTCAGATTTTACCTTTTCTGCTCTCTATCGAACAACCTTCAAGGAACTTCCTTTGTAGATGAAAATGTGCTTCAAACACGACTGTAAGAGTTCTTTGCCTGAAAACTGTGTCACTTCTACAGTTGTGGAATCAAAAAGTTACACCAGCATTGGAAGATTGTTGTAAATAGTGAAGGAGAATACATTATTGACAACAAAGTCTCTGTTATGTGTTTGTTTTAGGGAGCAAAAACAACTGCAGCCTTGGCAGCAACGTCAGTGGCCTCATTTCCTATCAGACCAATGTGACACCAGGAATCCACATAAACATCACCGTGGCTCCATGAAGAGTGAGCAAGTGACAACTTTCCTGGACCCGTTGCACTACGGGATGGATGGTGTGCAGTACACAAAGGCTTTGAAGGGTGCCGAGAGATTCTGAGCAGATGATGCAATTGAAAAGCCTGTGTTGTAGGATGTACTGCGTGGCCTGATACAGGGTGAAGAACTCTACTGTAAATACTGAGCAGTGTTCTGGAAGCCGATACTGAAAAATGTCGGTGCCAATGAAGAAGGTATAGTGAAATTGGGCTGCCACACAAAGCCAAGGTGGTGAAGGGTTCACACCCACCGAGATAGTTGCAGGTAGCATGAAGTTAAGCTGCCTGAGCAAGAGCCAAAAGCGAGCTCCAGGAGGTAACAGACGAGGGATGTGCCCCATACTAACAATCAAAGGATTCATTGAAGAAAGAGGCATAGGATGGATAGCCACACGTGGCAGACAAACAGCATGCATATCTGCTGAGGAGAAAGTCATCGCAGTAGGACAGCAGTAGTTTGGCAGCTTCTGCATACAGAATTTAACCGGGCTAGTGCAAAAGGTGCCAGTAGCCAAACATATGCCACTATGGTGGATAGTATTGAGACGGTGTAAGAGGGAGGGACATGCAGATGCATAAACGAAACACCCATAGTCTAGTTTCGAACGGACAAGGGACCAGTACAAACCGAGGAGGGTAGTTCGATCTGCACCCCAGGAAGTACCCAGAAATTCATACAAATGGTTTTAACAGTGGAAAAACTAAAGTCATTGTCAGTGCTCCATGAGTAAAGATGATCGAGACATCACTGAAGATGCCGCTCAATGGGACAAGTCCATGGAGAACTGCAATAGATGGCAAAATCATCAACAACAAGGGAGCCGGAGATGCCCAGCGGGAGACAGACCACTACAGGGTTAATGGCGATAGCAAAGAGGACAATGCTCAGGACTGAAACCTGAGACACACTATTTTCCTGGATACAAGTCCAACAAGACAGAACCCACATATAGCTTGAAAACTTGGTCTCTTAAAAAGGAAACTGAGCAGGCAGTCATGAAAGCCCCATGTATAGAGAGAGTACAGAGGATACGAATGCTCCAGCAGGTGTCGTGGGCTTTCTCCAAAACGAAAAATATGGCCACAGTCTTGGGACTTCCGCAGAAAACCATTCATAACATGAGTGGACAAAGTGATGACAATGTCAACTGCAGAATGCTGTGCTTAAAATCCACAATGTGCAGTAGTTGGTAAATTGTGAGACTCAAGCCATCACACCAGCCGGGCATGAATCATAATACATTCCATCACCTAGCAAACACAGCTGGTGAGAGAAATGGGGTGGTCGCTAGAAGGAAAGTGTTTGTCCTTACTGGGCTTAGGTATGGGGATGACGATGGCTTCATGCTAGTGTCTGTGAAACGTGCCCTCTGCCCACATGCAGTTGTACGTATCAAGCAAAAAGTGCTTGCCCGCAAGAGAAGATGCTGCAACATCTGAATGTGAACAGCATCTGTCACTGGGGCAGAGGATCAGGATGGACTGAGAGCATGATCGAACTCCCTCATAGTAAAGGCAGCATTGTAGCACTCACGATTCTGAGAAGAGAAAGACATCGCTGGAGATGACTCCACTTGTTTCCAATGGAGGAAGGCAGGGTGACAGTAGGAGCAGCTCAAAATCTCTGCAAAATGGTGGGCCAAGATGTTGGACATAGCAACAGGGGCCACAATGACATCATCCACTACTATCAGGCTGGAAATCGGGGAATGGATCTTGGTCCCAGAGAGCTGTTGGAGGTTGACCCACATGACGGAAGAGGGAGTGGAACTGTTTAAAGAACTAGTGAATGAAATCCAGCTAGCTTTTTTGCTATCCCACAAACGCAATGACACTGTGTACATAACTGTTTATAATGAATGCGCTTTGCCAGTTTGCCATCATAGGATGACGCTTAAAAACATGGAGAGCACGTCTCTGTGTGCGAATTGCATCACGGCACCCCTCAGTCCACCAAGAGATGGGGACACGGCGTACTAAAGAGTAAGTGTAAGGAAATGAACATTCTGCAGTGATAAGGGGAAATAGGGAAATGTTGTTCATCAAAGGTTGTCAAGGAGGAGTAAAGCTTCCAGTTGGCCTGCAATTGGATGTGCATGTGATTGGGGTAGGAGTCAACAAACGGATAGCACAAGGGAAATGGTCACTTGATTATGAGTCAGAGGGAACAGACCACTCGAGATGATGGGCAAGCTGGGCAGTGCAGAAGGATAGGTCCAAAAGGGAATAGGTGCGCGAGGAGTCGGAAAGGAAGGCAGGTGCTCCTGTGTTAAGGCAGAAGAGGTTAAGTTGATTGATAAGGTCCACCAAGAGGGCACCTCTCGGACAGGTTCTGGGAGAACCCCAAAGGGTATGGTGTGCATTGAAGTCACCAAGCAGCAGAAGGGGTGAGGCAGATGCCCAACAAGCTGGAGGAAGTCTGTCCTGGTGAAATCGAATGACAGAAGGATGTAAATGAAACAAAGGGAAAAGGTCAAATGAGGAAGGCAAAGGCGAACTGCATCAGCTTGAAGGCAGGTAGTCAGAGAGATGGGTTGAGTTTGCACATCATCCCGTATGAGAAGCACGACGACTACATAAGATGGAATGCCGACGTTGGTGGGGGGGTGGGGGCGGTGGCGGTGGGGGGTGGAGGGGGGTGGGGGGGGGGGAAGGTCAAAACTGACTGGGAAGAAGTGCGAGAGCTCAGAGCAGTCTTGAGGATGCAATTTTGTTTCCTGAAGGCAGACAACAAATGGACAATGTGATTCAAAGAGCAGCTGTAAATCCTCTTTGTTGGATCAATGCTGTGAACGTTCCATGGGAGGGAGTTATGAGGGAAAATTGAAGGGGTGTGACCTTGGTGGCTGCCAAGTGCCAGCCTTTGAAGACTCACTGCTACAGGGCACGGAGGCAGGAGGATCCTGCTCCATATGGTCTACAAAAGAATCGGCATTCGTTTGCTGTTGGCCTGCAGAGTCCAGGGCACAAAAACAGTCGGTGGTGTGTACCAGCGACACGGAGGTCAGCCAAGCGATGGTATCACATGGCAACACTGTCGAAGGGGCTCTTAGAGTCAGTGAAGGTGAAGTGACTTTTTCAAGCCTTTCCAGTTAACAGAGGAAGACTCAAGTGCTGATTGGCTGGAGGCACTTAGGAAGTCTTCAAGGGAGTATTCCTTCTGTCCTTTCTGGCCTGCCAGTTGTGTAGCTGGTGACTTTGCCCTGATAGGCGAGTTTAGTGGCGTGTTGCACAGCTGGAGGAGGAGACAGCAATGCTACCATGACACTGGGTGATTCCACAACAGCGGTGATAAATTTCAGGTTGCATGTCTGTGTGGCCATGTCCATCATGGAGAGAGATATTTCTCGATAGTAGAATGCAAGATTTCCGTCTAGCCAACAACTTGCGAGCGACCGGGTAAGAAACTTTTTCCTTCAGCCGGATTTCCTGGACAGTCCGCTCATCGAGATACATGGGACAATCGCAGGAGGAGGCAGCATGGTCATGATTGCAGTTGATGCAGTGGCGAGGAGGCAGACAATCATCCTTGTGAGCATCCCTACCACAGGTTACATGTTTGGCTGGGTGTCAACAGGACTCTCGAGTGTGGTTGTAATGATGAAACTGGTAGCAGCGCATTGGGTTCAGAATGTACGGTCTGACTGTTTTAACTTCATAACCTGCTTTGATCTTTGATGGAAGAACCATTCTGTCAAAAGTGTGAAAGTGAGTGCGTGTGAGCACTAAGGAGGGATCTACTTTTCTCATCACCCAATGGATGGCAATGGCACCCTGATCGGAGAGGTACTTTTTGATTTCTGCCTTGGTCAGACTATCGAGCAGCCTAGTGTAAATAAGACCACATGAAGACCTCAGCGTTCGATGGGCCTCAACATGAACAGCATAGCCACGGAGGACCGAAGCTGCAAGCAGTTGTTGCACTTGAGAATCAGAAGTAGTCTCCAAAAGCAAAGTACCATTGCATAAACGAGAGCAGGATTTCACAAGGCCAGCAACTGCATCAACACCTCTCTGAATAAGAAACAAATTTACCGTAGCAAAGGACTAAACATCTTCAGTACATGAAACCACGAGGAATTGTGGTGCAGCTGGGAGGGTCTTTGAATCGTTAGCCTCATTCTGTTTACGTTTTGTAGCCGTTGACTGTGAAGATGATTGGCCCATTATGAGAAAATCCCCCATGATTGACAGCGTCTCCAATGGAGTGCTCCTTCCAACTGGGGGGCCCCTTCAGAAGGGGCGCCCCTGCCTTAGGTGGCTGTTTACACCTCAGGTCACACCTTCCTAACACCTGACAGGGTGACCAATCAGCAATTTAGGGAAGTAACAGCCCAGGCAATCACTCCTCCCTAGGTCCGGCCTGTACCAGTGGGTATGTGTGAACCCTACCTGTCGACAAGCGGCAGGAAATTACACGTTACCCAGTCACCTGTCACATGTCAGAGGCATGGGCCGGCCTTCAGGAGTACACAGGGAGGAACAAAAAGAGAGCCCTCAAATGCCGAAGCAGAGGAAGGATAGGAGAAGGTGAGCAAAGGAAGAAAACAAGGAGCAGTGGAGAGTATTCTGACACTGAAACTTCCTGGCAGATTAAAACTGTGTGCCGGACCGAGACTTGAACTCGGGACCTTTGCCTTTCGCGGGCAAGTGCTCTACCAACTGAGCTATCCAAGCACGACTCACGCCCCATCCTCACAGCTTTAATTCTGCCAGTACCCCGTCTCCTACCTTCCAAACTTCACAGAAGTTCTCCCGCAAACCTTGCAGAATTAGCACGCCTGGAAGAAAGGATATTGCGGAGACATGGCTTAGGAGAGCTTGTGTGAAGTTTGGAAGGTAGGAGATGAGGTACTGGCAGAATTAAAGCTGTGAGGACAGGGCGTGAGTTGTGCTTGCGTAGCTCAGTTGGTAGAGCTCTTGCCCACGAAAGGCAAAGGTCCCGAGTTCAAGTCTCTGTCCGGCACACAGTTTTAATCTGCCAGAAAGTTTCATGTTTTAATCTGTCAGGAAGTTTCATATCAGCACACACCCCGCTGTAGAGTGAAAATTTCATTCTATTCTGATACTGACTACCAAAAATGCTGATTACATTTCCAAAAACAGCCCAGACGTGTTCCCCAAGGGAAGGGAAAAAGAACTGCAATAGGACAGACACAGGAAGGGAAAATATGCTTCAAAGCTGGGGCCCCGTGGCAGACAAGCACGAACCCACTAAAGAGCGGCAAGCCCCCTGGGGGGTCATTATGTGTATATGTTATGGTTATTAAACTTATAGAAGAACACTATTAACTTATGCACCAACCTAAGAGACACATTTTGCATATATTTTTGGTGGATTTGGATGTTGTGGTGGTCAGTCTCACTAAAACGACCTTGTGGTTACTAATTACTGTGTCCCTCAAGATGCTCTCTATCAGCTCAGGATTATTTGTTGCTAAGTGTTGAAATATGTTTTTGAAACAATTTACACTTTGAGTGAGCTCCTTAACTAACTACTCAAAATAATATTTGGAAAAAGCACTTGGTACGTTTTCTTATGTTTTATACCTACCACCAGCTTTGTATTTTTGCCAACATACTGACAGTAGGTAGAAGTCACTATGAACTATAATTGTATGAGTGGGGTGATTTGATTTGATTTGATAGGTAAGTTTTCTTTGAACTGATCAGCAACTGGATCATCTGAGTTGGGCAGTCGCTAAAATTAACCAATTTCTGAATTTGCAATATCGTGGATTAATTGCAGGCCAGCAATTTATGTTAACCAGTTCAATATTGGAACAGTGGAAGTTGCAAGATTCACTTTCTGTTTAACTGAAAACTAGTTTTGGGCTACGTGAACCCATTTTCAAATTATCCACATAGACAAAACAGTATTTTCTGAAACAGCATATAGCATGGATTCCGGAAACAGCGATCGTGTGAGACCCAACTCGCTCTATTTGTTCATGAGACCCAGAAAATATTAGACACAGGCTCCCAGGTAGATGCTATTTTTCTTGACTTCCGGAAGGCGTTCGATACAGTTCCGCACTATCGCCTGATAAAGTAAGAGCCTACGGAATATCAGACCAGCTGTGTGGCTGGATTGAAGAGTTTTTAGCAAACAGAACACAGCATGTTGTTATCAACGGAGAGACGTCTACAGACGTTAAAGTAACCTCTGGCGTGCCACAGGGGAGTGTTATGGGACCATTGCTTTTCACAATATATATAAATGACCTAGTAGATAGTGTCGGAAGTTCCATGCGGCTTTTCGCGGATGATGCTGTAGTATACAGAGAAGTTGCAGCATTAGAAAATTGTAGCGAAATGCAGGAAGATCTGCAGCGGATAGGCACTTGGTGCAGGGAGTGGCAACTGACCCTTAACATAGACAAATGTAATGTATTGAGAATACATAGAAAGAAGGATCCTTTATTGTATGATTATATGATAGCGGAACAAACACTGGTAGCAGTTACTTCTGTAAAATATCTGGGAGTATGCGTGCGGAACGAGTTGAAGTGGAATGATCATATAAAATTAATTGTTGGTAAGGCGGGTACCAGGTTGAGATTCATTGGGAGAGTCCTTAGAAAATGTAGTCCATCAACAAAGGAGGTGGCTTACAAAACACTCGTTCGACCTATACTTGATTATTGCTCATCAGTGTGAGATCCGCACCAGATCGGGTTGATGGAGGAGATAGAGAAGATCCAAAGAAGAGCGGCGCGTTTCGTCACAGGGTTATTTGGTAACCGTGATAGTGTTACGGAGATGTTTAACAAACTCAAGTGGCAGACTCTGCAAGAGAGGCGTTCTGCATCGCGGTGTAGCTTGCTCGCCAGGTTTCGAGAGGGTGCGTTTCTGGATGAGGTATCGAATATATTGCTTCCCCCTACTTACACCTCCCGAGGAGATCACGACTGTAAAATTAGAGAGATTAGAGCGCACACAGAGGCTTTCAGACAGTCGTTCTTCCCGCGAGCCATACGCGACTGGAACAGGAAAGGGAGGTAATGACAGTGGCACGTAAAGTGCCCTCCGCCACACACCGTTGGGTGGCTTGCGGAGTATAAATGTAGATGTAGATGTAGATATGAAGCTTGTCACGATTATACATAAACTTCATTTTCAATTCCATACTAAACATGTTACTAATTAACTGTAACAGATGATTTGAAGATAGCCAGCAGGCCTGAAAGCAGTAATGTGGAAATAACGGAAAGTGAAATGAAGACTGAATTTGACAGTTTCAAATTAATCAAAAAACTAGGTATCTTACCAACTCCTAATCCGATACCCAAGACATGTTCTAATTTAACACATTAAGAACCCTGTCACAGAATTCAACAACAGAGAAGACAGAAGCTGCTGTTTGCCTGGGAAGGAGGATTTTGTTTCTGTCAAGGAAAATGGTTCCAGTTTGTAAACAAAAATGACTAGTGCTGGGAAACGTGGGTGAGCTGCATCAAGCATTCAAACATTAACATTCAGGACTGAAAATATGATTATCCAAATTTTGCTCGTTGAGACCCAAGAAGAGTGTGCTGGCTGGTGCAACTGGTACCCATAGAGTGTGTGTGTGTGTTTTTTTTTTTTTTTTTTGTAGTATTCATTAAAATGAGAAGCTCATGTTGTAAACCTCCAGATTGGAAGTGTTGACACATGTTGCCAACTGTCAACTTAACATGTATAAACATTGTCTTGATCAGGTCATTTTTAATCCTGCACAGCCAAAATGTTTATCTGTTAATATGTGAGAATGGCTCAGGTAAACATTCTTTAATGACATACCCAGGAGTGTGCTATCTTGAGACTCATAGCCCTCCAGCATAACAGCACTACATTGCAGGTGGCCTATGCCACAAGTCATAGGGGCCACATTGGTGAGGAAACAACTCTGCAATTTAAGAGCTCAGGCAGCAGTGGGCTTGGTACAAGGGGCTACAGTCATCACAAACCTACTCACTTCCACAGGATCACAAGCTCAAAAATGTGTGTCACATTATCCTGATGCTTCAGCAACATTTAGGCTGGCACACAGCTGAAGAAAGCAAGGGAAGTTCTCTTGGCAACTGCACTGACTGCTGCTGTGATTCTTCATCCAGAAGCTTTCCTGCAGTCAGCCCATGATCTGTTGTCCAAAGCCAGCCTACCTACTGATGAGAATTTTCTCTCCCGTTCTGTCACTGAGCATCCAGTTATCTCCGAGCTACATCGAGACTTGG
The DNA here is from genome assembly GCF_023864275.1 of Schistocerca cancellata. Taxonomy (NCBI): domain Eukaryota; kingdom Metazoa; phylum Arthropoda; class Insecta; order Orthoptera; family Acrididae; genus Schistocerca; species Schistocerca cancellata. The sequence goes on along the minus strand of NC_064629.1, from coordinate 94,464,319 downwards.
CCTCTACATCATGGACTTCCTGGACTTGGGTACTTTGGCCCAACCCTAGTTGATGTGTAACTAGACATTCAATTCCTCATGAACCAATACACTGACTAGAAATTGGGATTTAGTTTTCCATGTTTTACAGTCCACTGGACTTACATTTCTGTCCACTTCAAAGACAGGAACTTAATTGTGAACTACTATTTGTGTTGTGTAAATGCACTCTGACAAGAGGACTGGAAGATGATACAGCAGCCTAGTACAAAAACCTCAAGAATTTTATAACCATATCTTTCATCTTTTCATCATTGGAATGGCAAAGGACCATGTGATTGTATCAGTGGTACCATCAAGAGACTTGCTGCCCATGCCAGTCTGCAGTGCATCTAAAACTCTCACATAATGACACCCACACAGTTTTCTGACTGGTGTTGTGAGAACATTACAGGGTGTCACTTTAATCATAAAACTAAAAATGAGTATGTTGAAAAAACTCTCCTTCAAGAACAGTACAGATTCACCCAACTGCAGATACCCTTATGTTAAACTGTGTTATTTCCACTGCCCTTAACACCATCCAAGCAACACAACAGAAATACCTCTTTCACACAGATCCAACAAGACTCATACCTAAGTGAGATCACAGAATTTTTGCATTCAAGTACAAAGGTCAGTGGTGGCTTGTACAATTTTCAAATGTTAATGACGATAACCAGCATGGTTAAAATTAGCAACCTACATCCTCAAGACCCTTCACCTTCATTTGTATACCCTGAGACACTTTATTCCTTTACTGTTGTCAAGAAGGACATACTTACAAAACTTTATGTGAGAACGGCAACAGGCTGAGCATATGTCCTTCCACCAAAAGATGCACAAACAGTGTTATATCTTGCTACCCAGTGTTGAGGTAAGGTAAGTCTTGATGATAGATTTGTCATCAACTTTGTTTGTGTAAATCTGAGCCAGTTTGCCATGTCCTCCACACGTGTTTGGCTGGGATGATTATGTGATGCTTTGCTTCATTGAAGGTCAGAGGTCATAGTCTGTTACCTTGCATATTACAAATGATTGCTGCTGACCTGTTGACATTGCTACCTTATTGTGCATTGCTAATGCATAACCTTCTTCAACAGTTAACATTCCTTTCAGTGCTTTATGTCATTCTGATGGAGTCTGCATACAATTTGTATTACTTTATTGCATCACACAGTATTAATTTATATCTCCTAATCCAAATGCCATCTCAACTTGATTTTTCACTATGCTATATAATGTAACGTGAGGATGCAACTATATTGTTTTCATTAATTTTGAAGGTGACATGTTTCAAAACATTCAAAGTCAAAGGTCAAGGTCACTAACCTTAATTTTCTACACTGAGTATGGACATGTCACATATCATTTGAAAATCACAAATTTCACAATTCTCCCTCTGTCAAAACATAAGTTACAGCCATTTCTCTACAGTCTCTGTCAAATTTTCCACACTTTTCAGAAGTTTGGTTGGTATGACAGAACTGTGACTCTGACCACAGCGACATATTTTTGAGACTACATTATTAAAGAATACATGGAAATATGCCTGGCAGATAATCTGTTGAACCCTGATAATGACTACCAGTTGGACAGTGCATGAAATCCCATCATCTCCACAGTTTGTTCTAATTGAAGCCAAAAGAATGCACCAACAACCGCGGCAACTGGCAACACAGATGACATCTGAGTTCCGCAGTTCCACCAGCGAGGACACTGCTGTTGTGAAGTGTGGTTCATGTGTGAACTTTAATTTTGACACATGCCTGGGATACTCGCAGTGCACTATACAGGGTGGTCCATTGATCGTGATTGGGCCAAATATGTCACGAAATGAGCATGAAACACAAAAACTACAAAGAACGAAACTTGTTTAGCTTGAAGGGGGAAAGCAGATGGCGCTATGGTTGGCCCGCTAGATTCGCGCTGCCACAGGTCAAATGGATATCAACTGTGTGTGGTTTTTTTTTTTTTTTTTTTTTTTTAAAAATAGGAACCTCCATTTTTTATTACATATTTATGTAGTACATAAAGAAATATGAATGTTTTAGTTGGACCACTTTTTTTGCTTTGTGATAGATGGTGCTGTAATAGTCACAAATGTATAAGTACGTGATATCACGTAACATTTCTCCAGTGCGGACACTATTTGCCTCGTGATACATTACTGTGTTAAAATGGACCATTTACCAACTGCGGAAAAGGTCGATATCGTGTTGATGTATGGCTATTGTGATCAAAATGCCCAACAGGCGTGTGCTATGTATGCTGCTCAGTATCCTGGATGACATCATGCACGTGTCCAGACCGTTCGACTGATAGTTACCTTATTTAAGGAAACAGGAAGTGTTCAGACACATGTGAAATGTCAACCACGACCTGCAATAAATGATGATGCCCAAGTAGGTGTTTTAGCTGCTGTTGCGGCTACTCCGCACATCTGTAGCAGACAAATTGCGTGAGAATCGGGAATCTCAAAAACATCGGTGTTGAGAACGCTACATCAACATCGATTGCACCCGTACCATATTTCTATGCACCAGGAATTTGAACGTCATGTACAGTTCTGCCACTGGGCACAAGAGAAATTATGGGACAATGACACATTTTTTGCACGCGTTCTATTTAGTGACGAAGCATCATTTACCAACAGCGGTAATGTAAACCGACATAATATGCACTATTGGGCAACAGAAAATCCACGATGACTGCGACAAGTGGAACATCAGCGACCTTGGCGGGTTAATGTATGGTGCAGCATTATGGGAGGAAGGATAATTGGCCCCCATTTTATCGACGACAATCTAAATGGTGTAATGTTTGCTAATTTCCTACGTAATGTTCTACCGATGTTACTACAAGATGTTTCACTGCATGACAGAATGGCGATGTACTTCCAACACGATGAATGTCCAGCACATAGCTTGCGTGCGGTTGTAGCAGTATTGAATAGCATATTTCATGACAGGTGGATTGATCGTCGAAGCACCATACCATGGCCCGCACGTTCACCAGATCTGACGTCCCCGGATTTCTTTCTGTGGGGAAAGTTGCAAGGATATTTGCTATCGTGATCCACTGACAATGCCTGACAACATGCGTCAGCGCATTGTCAATGCATCTGCGAACATTACGGAAGGTGAACTACTCGCTGTTGAGAGGAATGTCGTTACACATATTGACAAATGCATTGAGGTTGATGGACATCATTTTGAGCATTTATTGCATTAATGTGGTATTTAGAGGTAATCACGCTGTAACAGCATGCGTTCTCAGAAATGATAAGTTCACAAAGGTACATGTATCGCATTGGAACAACCGAAATAAAATGTTCAAATGCACCTACGTTCTACATTTTAATTTAAAAAACCTACCTGTTACCAACTGTTTGTCTAAAATTGTGAGCCATATGTTCGTGACTATTACAGTGCCATCTATCACAAAGCGAAAACTGTGGTAGACACGCATCGGACAAGCCGTCCTAGTGTGTTTGAAGAAGTAGTGCACGCTGTTGCTGCATTAGTGGACAGTGATCGACGCCATATGATTCGTGAGAACACCCATGAAACCGGATTAGCACATACAACTGTGCTTCACATCCTGAAGGAATGCCTGGGCATGCGAAAAATTGCATCACGGTGGGTTCCACATGAATTGACAGAAATGCAGAAATGGATGCGTTACGACGCTGCACAGATGCACTTGGAGCGCTATGAGTGCGAAGGAGAGGCTTTCTTACACCGTATCGTAACACTGGATGAGTCATGGGCCACATCGTACAAGCCAAAACTGAAATGCCAATCCAACGAATGGTGTCATTATGGGTTGCCGTGAAAGATGAAAGTGCGTCAGAGTCCCAGTATGGTGAAAGTTATGATGATTCTCATATACGACTGTGATGGTGTTATCCTAATGCATTGCATTACTCCACAGCAAACTGTCAGGGCACAGTATTACTGTTTGTTTTTGGAGCATCACCTGCAACCAGCTTTGCGAAAGAAGCGACTTCACTTTCTGTGCAACCCACCCATCATTTTGCACGGCAATGCGCGGGCGCATACAGCGCAAGCTGTGGCTGCTCTGTTCGGTCAATGGGACTGGGAAGTACTGTACCATCCACCATACTCCCCAGACTTGAGCCCTTCTGACTGATTTGACTCCGAAGATGAAGGAACCACTTCGTGGCATTTGCTTCAGAACTGTTCCAGAGGTTCAACAGGCAGTAGACCGCTCCATTCGCACCATCAACAGAACAGGCTCTGCTAATGGTATATTACGCCTTCCACATCACTGGCAACGGGTTCTACACAATGCTGGTGACTACTTTGAAGGACAGTAACAGGTGCAAACATGTAACTCCTTTGTATCGGTTGTGAATAAATAGTTGCCACTATTTAAGTTCCAACCCTCGTATTATGGATCCCTGGTGTAGAGAAGCAACTGAAAGAGCTGAAAATGAGTAAGTTCCCAGGTCTGGATGGAATTGTTTGGTTTTACAGACAGTACTATAAAGTATTGAGCTCTTACATAGCTTGCATTTATTGTGAACCTCTCACCCAGTGTGAAGTCCCAAGTAAGTGGAAAAAAGCACAGGTTTCTCCTGTGTATAGGGAAGGGTGAAAGAATGGACCCTCAAAATTACAGAGCATTATCCATAACATCAATTTGCTGCAGAATTCTTGAATGTATTCTGGGTAGTTCGAATACAATAATTTTCGTTCAGACAAAAGATTTAGAAATTATCTCTTTCGCGAAATTAAGCTTGCCTTTTCTCATGTGATGTCCTGCTGCTGCTGTTTGCTGATGATGCTGTGGTGTATGAGAAAGTGTCATCCTTGAGTACTGTAGGAGGATAAATGATGACCTAGACAGATTTCTTGTTGGTGTGAAGAACGGTAGCTTTCTCTTAATGTGGAAAAATTTAAGCGCATGCAGATGATTCTCCAAAAACTACCCTGTAATGTTCACATATGGCATTAGCAGTATGCTGCTCGACACAGTTACATTGATTAAATATCTAGCTGCAATTTTGCAAATCAATAAGTAGTAAGGGAGAACTTCAGTTTATTGGGAGAATTTTAAGAAAGTGTAGCTCATATATATTGGAGACCACATATAAAACACTAGTTTGACCCATATTTGAGAACTGCTCAAGTGTTTGGGATCCCCACGAGATCAGATTAAGGAAGACACTGAAGCAATTCCAACATGAGCCACTTTATTTGTTGCCAGTAAGTTCGGTCAACATGCGAGTATTAGAGATGCTTTGTGAACCCGAATAGGAATTCCTAGAGGGAAGACGACTTCTTGTTATGATCTACTATTGGGAATATTTAGAGACTGGCATTTGAAGCTGACTATGGAAAGAGTTTACTGCTGACAATATATATTGTGTGTAAGGACCATCAAGGTAAGGGAATTAGGGTTCATACAGAGGCATGTAGACAATCACTTTTCTTTCACTGTCTTTGCCAGTGGAACAGGAAAGGAAATGACTAGACTTAAAGAGCAGGACATTTGTTCATGAATGACAAGACCAAAACATAAAAGAAAACCACAAAAGTAGTTATATGCCAATGATAGTCCATCCCAAAAAGATATCAGGTATTAACAAAATTTAAGCATATCACATACCATCTGTTCTGTAGATGTTAGTGTCCCTAAGTGATCATGACTCCAATGTGCATTACGCCAAGATACAACTTCTTTAACTTCTTCCTTTATTTTCTCGAGCTGCTCTTCCACTGATGGAAAATGGAAATCTGTTGACTGCTGGCAGACCCCAGTGAGCTCTGTAATGAAGTATTTATAACATACAGTTTTCAAAATATACAGGACAGTGAGGTAATTATTACTGGACAAAGCAACCAATAGACCCAGCTGCAGAGGACCATGTGGCTAGGTACAGCTATGTTCCAGTGCAAACTGATGTGCCTTGTTACCTTGTAGAGCAAGCATGGGAAATGATCACAAAATATTTTCATGGACAGTGCCAATGGCTTTCAGTTAATGACACTAAATTTATAGATGACAAGAAAGGCAAAGACATGGCATTTCAGAGTCATCAGGCAGCAATTTCTGCAAAATTATGAGCAATAAATATCAACATTGCAAAGATATCACAGCTCTTGTTGCACATAACTGGACTTCCATACTAGCAAGGGCACAGAGGAACCTTTTCTTTACAAGGTGCCAAAATAAATGAGTCGTCATGTGCAAATGAGAGGATATAGTTGCAAACAGGGTATCCTGTGACAATATGAACCACCTGCATTGTAGCCAGTGGTTTCTTTAGACAAAACGTGGATTCATGCGTGTAACACTGAGTAAACATTGACAAAGTGACAGTGGGCAAGGTGCATTGTCACACAAAAGTTTTGAACAACATTTAATTGTTATCACTCAGGAATGAACAGTGAACCTAAAAAGAAAAAAATTATGTACAACAAAAACCAAAAAACAGCAATATTTCAATCAACTCTTATTTATTTTTCTCTTTTTTTAAATAATTTAGAGGAACTTATTGAAATACAGCTGTTGTTTGGTTTTGGTTCTGGATACTGTTAGATTAGCCAGTGTACTCAGTCCACAATGTAACCAAGTGGGGAGGGAGGGGGGGGGGGGGGTTAGAAGAAAAGAAAAATGTTGAGACTCAGCTTATTCTAGGATTATCTTCTAAAAATACAGCCTTTTTGACAATTTTCCAACTCTCAAAAAGCATGAGAATAAACCACCACCTTCTAGTAGACTAAAAAGTAAAATACGTTCCTGGCTGGTAAGGAATTACACCCATTACGAGCCAAATCTAAGAAAAGCTGTTCATTAAATTGACAAAATTTAGAAAGAAAATGGATTTTTTTCCATTTGATTGCTGTCATACCATCCCGTAGAACCAATTTGGAACCTAACAAACAATAACAGATTCATTGTATTAAAACATAAAACATCTTGCTCTCAGAGCCAGAGGGGGGCGGGGGGGGTGTTTTATCTGCTGTGACATTAGAAAAAGAGACATCATTGTGAAAATAGTCTAAAGGGACATGTCATCCTGTAGAGTATATGCAGGCTGGTCAGAAACAGTCTGAAAAGCTTGTAAGGGTGCTGCAAGGTAGGTCGTGCTGAGAAATAATTGTTAAGGAAAAAAGTCGGTATGTTGCACCATTTATGCATTAATTAGCATTGAATTTAGCCAATTAGGCCAATGTGCATGCAAATTCAAGCAGCCCATCAGATACAATTAGTGTCATTTGTTATAGTGTAGATGATAGTGCATGAGTGCTCACTACCGTCCCATGCCCAATTTTTGTATCACTCTCTTGTTCAGTTTTAGGAAACTGAACAAAGAACAAGTTTGGCAACACCATCTCTGTCAGACAGCTTGAACTTGTGCACACAATGGACTTATTGGTTAACTTCAATGCTAATTAACTCAAACTGTGCAATGAATGTAATTTTTTTGAACAATCATTTCTCAGGACAGCCTGCCCTGCAACACCATTACATGCTTTTCAGACTGTTTCTGACCACCCTATATATGTTTGTGTAGCATGTGACAGTGCTCGCTTGTAAGCATACCAGAGTGTACACTATAAATGTGACAGTTTTCTCACCCTGGCCACATCTTCAGTTCTCTTTACTGAGTAAAACTTGTTTTCTACATAAACTGAAATGAAATAGTACTATATATGAAAGCTTCAGAACATGCAATTCTTAACTGATCTTTCCAATCATGTCACGTAAGTCTCATAGAACACACACAGTCATTTACACATATCTGACACTACACACTTTTACTTAATTAGACATGTTAAACGATGCAAGGCATTATTGGTATTTTATATTCCATTTTACTTTTGACTGTCCACTTAGTTTCCTAGTTCACAAAAACTTTATTTATGTCTTTGCAGAAAGTACTTCATTTCATGTAAGTCACTAATATGAACAGTCTGAAATAGTTCTTCAGGTAAACAGTTTAACACACTAAGTATGATAGTGGGTACATTTGAGTCTCTTGGGTCCAGGTGGTGGGCAGGTGACACCAGTTTCTACTTTAATCCCCTAATTTTACAATGAAACAATAATTTACCAAACTTTGGACTGTTCTCATGAAAAGTAATCATTAATTTTTGAGTCCTCTCCTCCCATCAAATTTTAATCAGATTTTCCACAATGATCTCTACAATACAAACTTCCAGTTGTGGCATGACTACAGGAAACTGGGTAATTTCTTCTTCTTGCAAAATGACTTGTTACTTGAAGACAATCTTCAAAAGGCTCCACTGCTGAAGATATCATGGTACCACTATTTTGAACTATTTTGGTCTCAGTGCAAAAAAAAAAAAAAAAAAAAAAAAAAAAAAAAAAAAAAAAAATTGATATTCTCTTATGCAGATCAAAATCCCTGCACATGAATCTCCTTCATATAAAAATCTGGTGAGGATATCCAGTGGAACATAGTCTTCCCTTATATGGTGTGTATCAGTGACATTTGCTATAATGTTGCAGTCAAGTTACAAATACTGATACTGCAATCTGCCTATGATAAATTATGATCAGTGGCTGACCCATTGGCTACTGCATATTTGGTTGAGCATTTGCAGGCAAAATAATAAGTACATGTGGTAGTTGTCAAACCAGTTACTTGTGCCTGTGTGGTGGTGGTGGTGGTGGTGGCATTATCACAGAATTTCTCCAGTGTTAAGAAAAAACAGAACTACCTGTAGCAAGATGACAACTACCTACTCTTTAATTCATTTTATAACTACCTCCTGAATCTTTTTTCTCACTTTTAACACTGTCTTCCAGCAATGGAGCTAAGTCCCATGAATAAATGAAAAACTGAAGCAGAAGTGGCATGTGCACCACACTGGCATGATCTATGTGGTAGCCTAATATCATTGTAACAACAGATATCCCACTGATAGATGGGAAAAGACACGTTTATTATGCAAATAAACAGTTCAATTAGACGACATATTTTTGCAATGAAAATACAACAATAAGAAGTAACACATCCCACATTGAAATATAACCATGTGGTGGTATACCAGGGAACACAACTAATTTCAATTCATTGTACCTTTACTACTGGCACATTAACTTTAACGAATGAGTGCAAACACTGATGATAAATAATACCCACATTCCTCACGAGAAGAACAGTTACATAAAATGAATCCACTATAAATTTGCAGCATATGTAACTGGAATTGTCAACCTTCACTTCTCCATATTTGGACAATTTTTCTGCATTTACAGACACAGGAAGTCACTAAACCTTTTCATGATCACATTCAGGGAGCAAATAAATTGATGATAAATCTGCAAGACAAAGAACAAAGACAGAAAACTGATGTTGGGTGCAGTGACTTCTTTCTCACAGAAATAAACTATTTGTATTCAACATATTCAGTAATCCACACTAGGAAGCATTTGTTTACCATTTTCAACCACTGTTAGAATATTTCATCCAGTGAACATGGAGAGGGAATGAACAGCTTAAAAACTGCACACTGAGCAATACCAGTAAGCCAGTTGGCAAAAACCTTACCCAACAGACTGACAACAAAACTTAATAGCTTTTTGTTCTGGAAATAGAAGTTCCACAGCTACATTTTGTTTTTATTTTATTACCTATCTTTTTAGTTGCTAAGAATAAGAAAGAAGTCACTGCACCCAATTTCAGTGTTCTCTCTCTCTCTCTCTCTCTCTCTCTCTCTCTCTCTCTCTCTCTCTCTCTTTGCTCCCTCTCTCATATGGAGATTTATCATCAGTTTGTTTGTCCCCTAAACATAAATAAATAAAAACAAAGTGTAGCTATGGAATGACTATTTCAAAAACAAATACTTTATCAATTAAGGACTGGTCAGCAAAATTCTCCTACAAAAGCAATGGAGAAGATATTGAAAAAACAATAAAAAGGTTTACTCTTTCATAAAAATTAGTCAAGGGATCAAAGTAGTCCATCTAAATTCTCATTGAGCACAATGGCACCAAAAATACAAACAATACAATTCAGGCTGAAATAAACAATTTTGTAATTTTAAAATTGTTTTACCAAAGATGAGAGCATAGTTCCGAATTTCAACCAACACATGGTTGTAAAAATTACGAAGAAATAATTGAATGAGAAAATGAAAAGCAACTGATGTATATCAATAGAAGAAAGACCACTGGACCATATGGAGTACCTGGCTACATTCTGAATTGAACATAGAGAAGAACTTACCCTCAAAACAGTATAGGTTGTTGCAGTCTTTAAGAAGGGTTGCAGGATAAGTATATGGAACAATGTTACCCACCTGTTTCCCATGGAATTATGGAACATACTTTTTGCCTGTTTAAGATGATTTTTTTTTTTTGGAGTGAAAGCACATTGCTGGAATCAGCATGGATTCAGTAAGCAACACATGTGTGGAACTCAACTTGTCTGTTCACAAAAAAATATTTACTGATGGCTGAAAAGCCTTTGATTCTGTGGTATCGATAGCAACGATGCCACAGCATAGGTGCAAGTTCATAAGTTTGCACTATGAGACACCGACGACAGCACCCTCTAGCTGGCGCTGTGGAGCTCTACGAGCATCGCTTTGGATTCAGCCCATTTAATCAAGAGTAGACGGCCGGGGCACTTTGATTCATATAGAGACTTTACACTACTTACGACGGGTCTAATGCTTGCTCATAATTGTAAAGTTATGTAACCATTTATTAACTTGTTTTTGCCTATAGTAAACATCTATAATTTGAAACTTCCTGGCAGATTAAAACTGTGTGCCAGGCCAAGGCTTGAACTCAGGACCTTTGCCTTTCGCGGGCAAGTGCTCTACCAACTGAGCTACCACGCACGACTCACGTCCCATCCTCACAGCTTTACTTCTGCCAGTACCTCGTCTCCTACCTTCCAAATTTTACAGAAGCTCTCCTGCGAACCTTGCAGAACTAGCACTCCTGAAAGAAAGGATATTGCGGAGACATGGCTTAGCCACAGCCTGGGGGATGTTTCCAGAATGAGATTTTCACTATGCAGCGGAGTGTGCGCTGATATGAAACTTCCTGGCAGATTAAAACTGTGTGCCGGGCCGAGACTCAGTGCACACTCCGCTGCAGAGTGAAAATCTCATTCTGGAAACATCCCCCAGGCTGTGACTAAGTCATGTCTCCGCAATATCCTTTCTTTCAGGAGTGCTAGTTCTGGAAGGTTCGCAGGAGAGCTTCTGTAAAGTTTGGAAGGTAGGAGATGAGGTACTGGCAGAAGTAAAGCTGTGAGGATGGGACGTGAGTCGTGCGTGGTAGCTCAGTTGGTAGAGCACTTGCCCGCGAAAGGCAAAGGTCCTGAGTTCAAGCCTTGGCCTGGCACACAGTTTTAATCTGCCAGGAAGTTTCATCATATCAGCGCACACTCCACTGCAGAGTGAAAATCTCAATCTATAATTTGACAAGCAGTACCGACATGTTTTACCTTTTCCTGCTCCAACTCACTTCCTACATTCGTCCTACCCTTCATTTACAGGAGCAGATCCACGCACCGCCTTCCAGGAGGGATACAAAAGATTCAGTTCCACATTTCAGCTTACAAATAAAATACGTGCTTACAAAATACTGAACAAGTCAACTAAAGAAACATTACGGTTTAACAGCCCATCAACAATGAATTCATTAGAGACTCTACACAAGTACAAGCTCTGATTGGGAAAGGATGCAGAAGGAAATAGGCTTTCTCTGACAGAGGAACAATTCTCACATTTGTCTTATACTATTTAAGGAAACTGTTCCAGAATCTAAATCTTGAATTCCACATGGGGATTTGAAGTGCTGTCCTCTCAAACGTGGGTCCAGTGATCGAATTGAAGACTTCCAAGCAAACTGAATTGAGTACATCATTATTCATGGGAAGATTTTGTCATAGGCAAATTTGCATTCAGTGTACTTCAAGGATACATATTAGAACATTTACTGGATGTGTTATACATAAACTGTGTCTCACAAAACATTTATAGCTCTGGGGTTGATGAAACTCTTTTGCATGTAGTGTTGAAACTGTTCAGGAATTGTTCTGAACTGATGGGGGGACTAGTAGATGATCTACACTTTGCGCAAAAACTTGTAGATAATCCAAAACACAAATAAGTATAATGTAATGTGCGTAAGTAAGAGTAAAGACTTGGTATCACTTGACTATACAACTGGTGAATAACCACTGGAATAAGTCACAACCATCAAGTATCTATGAGTATGTGTCCACAGTAACTAAGTGACAACCATATATACACCACCATGACAAGGCAGATGCTAGTAAGATTTATCAGAAGAATCCTACTGAAAGATAATTCACCCACAACAGTACAATATACTTGTTCGACTTATTCTTGAGTATTGTTGACTTTTGTGGGTGCCTTAGAAATTCGAGGTAATAGAAGAAAGACAGGATCATAAAATAGCTGTGCAATGTAACAAAGTTGGCATTATCCCACTTATTAATCTTATACCATTCCTAACCCCCCCCCCCCCCTTTTTAACTGATCTCTTTTTCTTAACTGCACGTACATGATAATTACATAAAATTGATAATTTGTTAATCGTACTTTATTTTAATTAAACTTTATAATTCACTAGATAGCTTTCAGACTACTAATGATAATAGCAAATTTGGTTCTTCTGGAAATACTTTGTTTAAAAGCATATTTGTTATTTATGATTCACAGAAATCACTAATGTGAAAATTTCAGTGAGCAAATAGCTGTGTGTTTCTAAATTTGGTTAATTCTCCTCTTCGCCAAAAACTTTATTTTTCCCAAAAACTTCCTACTTAAAAAGTTATTCAAGCTCAAAATTTTCATGTTCCAGAAAGTTCGAATATAAAATAATGATTGTTTCCAAAATCACAACCACCACCACCTCCAGGGATTAAGCAAAGTGCCTGTTCCATTTTTGAACACTCCCAATAAATATCACATCATTAGTTACTAACTGAAATGGGAGCCTAACTTTAGTATTGATGTGACTGTGGCATAATAGATAAAGCCTAATCGGATTTAGCTGCTTCAAGAGTCATTTCTAATCAGGATGCAGCTGCTCAGCATGTTCAACACAACGATAAAATGGTTTTGCAATAAATAATACCATGATGTTTTACACTGTTTGACTAATATATCCTCATTAAACACAATTTTGAGGCAGAAACTACTTTCATCTCACATTTATAGTTTCAGTTAATCTCATCACAGGTCAGTATTTTTGGTATTGCATTACACACAATCCTTACTGCAACCCAATGGCTAGCCTATAAAGCAATGTCTGGAATATCATTTGCCATAAATCAGTAGGGACCAGAAGAATTTGCATTTTGTGATAAATGTGAAATAGATGCGAACTTTGCCTCAAAATGTGAAAACACAAAATTACTTGATAGATGCTATTTTGTAATGAATTGTATTCAGATGAACTGTTTTATCATAGACACATTTAAATAGGTTTATTCTCTACATATAAATAGCAAAAATTTAACCACTTTGTAGCTACTGGTATTGTAGATCATCTGATGAAGCCGAATTTGGAAAGATAATGTATAAGAACCTGTTTGCAAAATAAAAAATGGTACAAACATAATAACATATCAGTGCACTGAATGATCTAGTGCCATGTCACTTGTGGGCAGTTGAATGGTCTGTTTAAGATATACACTGCATAATCCAACACAGTACGCAGCTGTTGGACATAGCATTTTGTAACAAAGAAATGCATACGTTTGTTTGAGATAAAGCTCAGAATATGGTATAATGTTAACGTTTTTAAAGAGGCAGATATTTTGAACTGTGGTTGCTTCGAATACTGTAAGAAGTTGGGCCTGAACTACCTCATTCACAATACTCTGCTAACATCAACAAGCAATTGTACAGTAACCATTCTCAAGTGCTTTGTGTTTTACATTGCTCGTTATTTCCTTTTTTTATTTTGAAATAAGGGAAGCCACTAGTCCTGGTCCATCACAGATTTTGATTAAGAGCCTTACAACACCAGTGATCAGCGAACCTTGTGACAATGTGTCAGTTCTGCTATAGGCTACTAAACTGCGAAAGAGAGGTGGGGCTTCGTTTCCCCACACCACACCTCTCCCCTATGGTGGTCAAAATTTTAGTTTGTTTACGCCTGTGGCCATCTGCCACTATAGCCTATAGTGCCCACACTCTGCACTACAGTGACTGGAAAACACAATCTGTAAGGTTTTTTGACTATGCTGAAATTCTTCACCTAACGTTAAAAGAGTGTTACCATATGTTAGGTTCTATTTCTACGCTAACTGCCCTGTCAGTCCTATATGCAGCATTGTCGAGCATGGGCCATATGGCTATGAACACTCACGAAAGGTCAAAATTAATAGTCTGCATATCCTGTAAACATTGAATTGAGTGGGAAACGGCAAATAATGTCCAGTAACATCTAAAATTGGAGACACATTCAATTCACCGGTGGGAAAATGCTGCTGCTTTCCGACAGAACAATCATTTTTGAAAGCTCAAATACAGCCAAAATGAGAAAACAAAAACCATTTTGGAAGAAAAAGGTGCTGAAGTTTTTGCAAAAGTAAACATTTTGGTCAGAGAGTTCCCAAGCAGCACTTTTTTTTTTTTCAGTCAATTTAAAAGATTTGCAGCTTTGTCTGTCCTCACCTTGAAATTTGTGAATCTAATCACTTGCAAACTACAAAATTGAAACAAATTTTGCAAAAAAGATGCACATTTTGCAAAAGACACAAACAGACACAAACTTTGCAAAAAATCAGATGCTATATTTTCCAGTCCCTACAGATCGGTAATGTTTTTCTGAAGGTCAACCCATGGCAGTGGGACTCACTCAACCAGAACGTCACAATGAGTGCCATGCAGCTCCATCCGGACTCAATGGACACCGAACTCTAACCCTTCCCAGATTCGACAAACTGACACTTCACTCAATTACTGCTAGTGATGCTTGACAACTGATTTTGCCTACCATCAAACTGTGTGAGGCAAAAATGTGTGTGTATCGTTGAGTGAGGGATTGCAGGCCCCCTTACAATCTTCAAAGGTTATTGTTGAGCCCATCTCATTTTGGGCCTACCAGAATTTCTTCTTCTTCTTCTTCTTCCTCCTCCTCCTCCTCCTCCTCCCCCCCCCCCCCCCTCTCCTCCTGGCCTGTATCTCGACAGTTGTTTCATCGGTCTTTCCTTTGGCATTCTGCTCACATGGTCTTCTTTCCACCTGTTTTAGTATCCCTCTATTGTGTTGTTCATCCATTCAATGTTCAGTTCTTCTCTAATTTGTTCATTCCTACTCTGTTATTGGTGTATGTCAGCTTTCAGTGTTCTTAGAACTCTCATTTCATCTGCCTGTAATTTGCTGTTATCCTTCTGTGAGAACCCAGGTTTCACTCCCATGCAGCAGAGGCGTCACAGTCACAGTTTTATGACTATTTTAGTTCTCTATCAAACTCTGTTAATTATTCAATTTCGAAAATTTCACGTTCTGTAAACTTTATGCTGGGTTTTGGGAATCCCCATCTAAATTGAAATCTTTTCATAAAATAGTACCTCTAATTTGGCCTTTTTTCTGGTTATACAGCTCATAGTTAAACATACTTGCCCTTTTGCCTACTGTTGTTTTGTGTCTTCTAATTTTGCTACCTTGTATATTAATAACAAAAATGTAATAACAATTTTTAATTCTATACATCTACAAGTAGGTACATCATACAACGATTTAATCAATCACCAGTAGTCATCCAAAATATCAACATCTGTGTGTCACTATAGTCAGTCAGTTCAGGTCCAGTTGTCAATGTTGACCATTTTGCTATTTAGCTATCAAAAATGTACATTTTGTACCTATAAGGTGTAAATCAATGTATTAGTATGCCGCTAGATAACTTTTTGACAGTGTCTATGAATGTAACTGTACACTTGGTTAACATGTTGTCTTCCCTGTAACAAACCTGATCATCATACTATGAATATTGGTTATGAAGAAAAATTAAGAAATCTGTAGTTAATTACTGCAGTGTGGTGTAATTATATGGCATACTTCTAAAAGATATTTTCACAATAGGAAGAACAACAACATAGAGTGACAATTAAGCTACTGAAGCCAGATTATCAGGTGAGCAAAGCTACACAATCCATCCCAGGTATATACATTTATCACAAGAGCATCAGAGAAGTCTCAACAAATTAATTCACACACTATAACAAAGTGTTTTGTATTGCTGTGAGCCTTATATACGAGATCTGTTCAAAAAACTCTGAAACATTCATAATTTTGCACCAATGGTGTGTTGGAGTGAAATGCAGTTGGCGGCATCCATGCACACGTGTAACTGCCGGAAGTTTCATTGTTGTATGTCTGTTAGTTATTGTTCAGTACTGTATTGAGTAGAACATTGTGGTGTACAGTTTGCGAATTTCGAAATGGCAGAGTTAGAGGTGCAAAGCCTCTGCCATTAAATGTTGTGTGAAACTCAAGAAAACCGTTACACACACACACACACACACACACACACACACACACACACACAAGACGGTGCAAGCCTACACTGATGAGTGCTTAAGCCATACTCTGTGTTGCAAATGGTTCACACAGTTTAAAAATGCCCAGATGGAAGTTAAAGATAACCCTCACTCAGGACACTCAACGCCTACCAACGGCAGTCATGTCAGAAATGTCAATAAAATTGTGCATGCCAATCAAAGACAGACTGACTAAGAGAGTGCAGAAGAATGTAACATTTCTGTTGGATCATGTCATGAAATCCTGACACAGCATCTTGGAATACATGTGTCACCACCAAGTTTGCCCCACAGGTCATGGGTCAAGACCAGACAGACCTTTGCCACACAGTCTGTGAAGATGTTTTGGATCGTGCAAACGTGAACGAGATGTTCCTTAAGAGAATCATAATTGGTGATGAGACACAGGTCTATGGCTATGATGTTAAGACGAATTAACGCCACAGGTACAAACTGTTAATTGATGGCACTACTGGGACATGTTGCAACACCTGCAAGAAAATATGAGAAGGAAACTGCCTGAAATGTGGCGAGAAAATTCATGGATCTTGCATCATGATAATGCACCTGAACATTCATCCCTATTGGTGTGTGATTATTGCACAGCAAACTAAATCATTCTGCTGCCTCATCATCCGTACTCTCCAGACTTGGT
This sequence comes from Schistocerca cancellata, assembly GCF_023864275.1. Classification (NCBI taxonomy): domain Eukaryota; kingdom Metazoa; phylum Arthropoda; class Insecta; order Orthoptera; family Acrididae; genus Schistocerca; species Schistocerca cancellata. The sequence continues at coordinate 94,447,103 of NC_064629.1, read as the reverse complement.
CCCTGCAGACCTTTTATTTCCAAAATTGAAAACTCCATTGAAAGGACAAAGATTTGCAGCAACAGGCGAGAAAGAAAACTCGCAGCCGGCACTTTACTTGATCCATCAAGAATCATACCAAGACTGCTTCCAAAAGTAGAAACAGCATTAGGAGTGGTGCATCAACTGTGGAGGATACTATTACAAAGGAGACCATGCACAATAAGTAAAATGCAAGTGCTGAAAAATTTTGTGGACCAAGTTCCAGAATCTTTTGAACAGACTTAGTATAAAATTTGAAGAATTTATTTTGTGATACCCTGGTAATTTTTAATATTACCTTATTCATACACCAAGCTCATTCTACTAGCATTAAATCACATGAACGCTTATTACAAGAATCTGCACGTGGATAACCTTTGTCCTTTTTGAATCTGTCATGTTAGTATTGTGCTCAACTTAAAACATTCTTATGGCCAACAATATCTATTTTTCACTGCAAATGATAGGGTCCCTTAATCAAATTTTCATAAATGGTGTTTTAAGATGTGTATAATGACAGGCAAATGTTCTGATAAAAAGTCAGAAAACCATTGATACATTTATTACAACGCCATCCCCATTCTGCACTAATACTTATGCACAATTCTAATCAATCCACAACACTTATGATTAGCTTGTCGCAGCAGCTCCTTTTACTTTATTTATCCCAGTGCCTAACAAATTAATTACTTAATTAGGATAAGACATACAGGCAGAAAGAGAGGGGTGCCCCACCAATTCCTAAGGTGGTCAATAAGTAATGAGGCCAAAAAGCCCTACTGTACAGGGATGAACAGAGACCACTTTTGCAGGCAAAATGTAATGCCAAGTCAGACGAATTGGTGTCGTCTGCTAACACGAGACAGCATGTCAGAGAGATTAAGATGGTGTCTCAAAGTAGCCAAATTAGGGCAGTCCATCAGGAAGTGGGTCACTGTCAGGAGGGCTTCTCACTGACAGTGGGGAGGATCCTCATGTCTGACCAGCACGTTCATTTCTCTGAAATCCCAACATGAACAGGGGTCTAAACAAAAACGACTGGCCGTCCAGTTTTATGGATGTCAGAGACAAGATCCTGGATAGCCGTAACCAGTGGGTGAAGAAAGTAGCACTGATCTATAGGCTGAAAGCTGCTAAGAAAACTGCTACAGATTAGGAAACTCTTTTCAGTGCAAGAACGAACATGGCTAAGGACTAATTTAATGGCCATCAATTCAGCAGTGAAGATACTGCTGCCATCTGGCACAGAGTGGAGTTCACTGCACAGTGCATATGTTTACACAAAGCCTGTTCATTTGTCGACTGTTGAGTCATCGGTGAATAACACTTTCAAACCCTGATACTTCTCAAGGACAGCCAAGGAGACTTCGAGGCCAACCTGAAGGTGGGGTACAAGCCATGGAGGCATATGCAATGTCTCCCTGACCAGAGGCAACAGCAGAGGAAGTTGCAGTTCCAAACAGAGACACTGGAGGCTTACAATAAATGTAAACCCTGCTCTGGGTCACTGCTGTGGAAGTAGAAGCTCCCTTCTAGGGAAAGGACACAGTAGTTGTGATGTTCAGGGAAGCTATGAATGTGTACAGCATCATTCTGCAGCTGTTGTTAGCACCTGGTACATAATGGAGGGACTCCAGGCTCGACTAGTAGGCTGTTCATGGGGCTAGTTTGGATGGCTCCTGTTGCAAGTCGGACCCAACAACAATGAATGGGGTTCAGTATCTGCGAAGGTGAGGATGATGCAAAACCATTCGCAACACTGCCATAATCAAGATCGGACTGAATCAGAGCTTTGTAGAGGTGCAGGGTAGAGCGATCTGCACCCCAGCTAGTGTAACTGAGGCAGCGAAGTATATTGAGGTATCGCCAGCACTTTCACTTAGTTGGCGAAGGTGGGAAGCCACATCAGCCGGGAATCGATGGCTAGTCCAAGAAAGTGGTGCATTGCAACTGCAGGAAATAATTGATCATCTAGGTAGAGCTCTGCATGAGCGTGGGCAATACATTGGTGACAGAAGTGCATGACATGAGTTTCAACAGCTGAAAACCGAAACCCATGGGTGAGAGCCCATGACTGCGCCTTTCATACAGTGCCCTGTAGGTGACTATCAGCAACAGCCATACTAGAGGAGCAATAATAAAAGCAAAACTCATCGGCATACAAGACGGCAATACTGATGAACCCCCCCCCCCCCCCCAGCCGCCGCTAGACTACTGAAGACCACCTGAAAGAGGCGTATGCTCGGTACAGGGACTTATGGGACAATGTTCTCTTGGATATGGAGGTTACTGAGTGAAGCGCCCACTTGAACCCAGAACGTATGGTGCGACATAAGTTCAACAAAAATAGGGAGTGGAGCCCGGAGACCCGACTCACGTAATGTAATAAGAACGTGGTGACTCCATGTCATGTCGTAAGCCTTTCGTAGGTAGAAAAAGACAGCAATAGATTGCTGCTGATTTGCAAAGATGTCCAGATGGTGAACTTCCGGTGAACCAAATTATCAGCTGCAGAATGGCCTTTGCGAAAACTGCCCTGAGATGCAGCCAAAAGATCCCAAGACTCAAGGACCTAACACAGCCACTTGTTAACATCGGTAATGCTGACGGTGATAACTGTTCGTCTTGGGGAGGGTTCTTCCCCATTTTCCATTTCAGAACTACCGCACTTTCCTGCCACTTGGATGAGAACTCGCCCTCATTTCAGATCTGATTACAGAGGGCAAGGGTGTGATGCAGACAATCTACTGAGAGATGTTTCAGCATTTGGTTGTGGATGAGGTCTGGCCTGGGGCTGTATAGGGGCAATGGGATATGACACTGGAGAGTTTCCATTCACTGAATGGAAATTTATATGGCTCCAGGTGGCAGATAGTGAAAGATAAGTGCACTCACTCCACCCACTGTTTTATGAGCCGAAAGGCAGGCTGGTAGTTCTTAGACACAGATGTGCGAGCATAATGCCCAGCAAAATGTTTAGCAACATCATCTGGATCAGTGTAAATTGCACCTTCTAAGGAAATACTTGGTACATCTGGAAAGGACAGTGGTGATGGCAAAGCGACACCACATGCTGATAGACAGCAACACGGAGATTATCAGAAGGAATGGAAGAACTAGCAGGCCAAGGTAGAGGACTGCAGCCTTGGCAGCAGTCAGCAGTCTCGGCAGCAGTCAGCAGCCTCATTTCCTGTCAGATTGTCGTGAACAGAGGCTAAATCAAGAGTGAGCAAGTGAAAGCACACAGAGGCTCTGAAGGTCATTGAGAGAATCTAAGCAGATGACAAGTGAAAAGCCTGTGTTGCCTGATACATTGCATGGCCTGACACAGGGCGAAGAGCTCTGTTGTAAATACTGAGCAGTGTTCCACAAGCCAATACCGAAAATCGTTGGGGCCAATGACAAAGGCACATCTGCACTACAGTCAGTCCGAGAGCCATCATTGTATACAAAGGTACTATTGCTAAGTTCCGTGTGGAGGTCGAGAAACTTATGGCGACAGACCAAGTCTGGAGCAGTGTCCTCAGAAATCTAAAGAACTCTAAGGTGAACATGGGCAGCCACATGAAGCCTATGCGGTGAAGGGTTCAAACACACTGGGAAAGAAACAGGTATGTTGCTGGAGCAATAGCTGAAAGTGAACTTGGTTGGTTGGTTTTGGGGAAGGAGACCAGACAGCGTGGTCATCGGTCTCATCGGATTAGGGAAGGATTGGGAAGGATTGGGAAGGAAGTCGGCCGTGCCCTTTCAGAGGAACCATCCTGGCATTTGCCTGAAGTGATTTAAGGAAATCACTGAAAACCTAAATCAGGATGGCCGGACGCGGGATTGAACCGTCGTCCTCCCGAATGCGAGTCCAGTGTCTAGCCACTGCGCCACCCTGCTCGGTGAAAGTGAACTCCACGAGATAACAGAGAAGAGGGATACACCCCATACTGGTGGTCACAGGAGTCATCGAAGGACGCAGCACAGGTTGGGTGGCCGGGCATGGCACACAAACGGCATACGTATTTGCTGAACAGAAAATCATGCCGGTATAACACAGAAGTTTGGCAGCTTCTGCTTAGAGATTCCCAACCAGGCTGGTTTACAAGGCACCAGTGATCAAATGGATTCTGTGATGGTGGATTGTATTTAAACAAGGTAAGATGGACGGATGTGCACATGCATAAATAAAACTCACTTATTCTAGTTTTGGATGGACAAGGTATTGGCACTAACTGAGGAGCGTGGTCTGATCTGCTCCCCAGGAAGTACCACTTATGACACTGAGGGACTGGGTACAGCAAGCTGTCAGATAAGACATGTAGGAGGAAATAGAAAGTTTCCTATCAAGCACGAGTTGAGGAATTTAGTAGTTTCAGTAAACAGATGAGCAACAGACCCAATATGTAAAGAAGGTGGAAAAATCCCACTGCACCACCAGAAATCCATAAAAACAGTTTTGCCAGTGGAAATGCGAAAGACATCATCGATGCTCCATGAATAAACATGAATGAGACATTACTGATGACACCGCTTAAGGAAAGAAGTCCATAGAGAACTGCAATAGATCACATACTCGTCAACAAAAAGGGAGCCAAAGATGTCTGGTAGGTGACAGGCCATAACAGTGTTACTGGCTATACCAAAGAGGGCGACACTCAGGACAAAGCCCTCAGGCACCCTGTTTTTCTGGATAAAGGTGTCCGACAAGGCAGAAACCATATGTACCATGGACACTCAGTCTTTTAAAAATTCCTGAAGGAAGCCCCATGTGTAGAGTGTACAAAGGATGTTTCTTAGGCTTTCTCCAAATCAAAAAACATGGCCATAGTCTCTTATTTCCGCAGAAAACTGTTCATGACATGGGTTGACAAAGCGATGATCCACCATACCAGCTGGGCATGAATTCTACATTCCATCACCTTGCAAACACAGCTGGTGAGAGAAATGGGTCAGTAGCTAGAAGGAAGGTGTTTTTTCTTACCGGGCTTAGATATGGTTATGATAGTGTCTTCTTCACACTTGTGTTGGGGAAACGTGCTATCTTCCCAGATGCGATTGTACTTATGAAGAAAAAGAGCTTGCCTGCAAGAGGAAGGTGCTGCAACATCTGAATGTTAACATCATCCAGCCCTGGGGGTGGAAGATACGGCGAAGTGAGAGAGAAGAAGGATATCACCTGAGCCGCTTCCACTCGTTTCCGACAGAGGAAGGCAGGGTGACGGTGGGTACTGCTCAAAATCTCTGCAAAATAGTGGCATAGGGTTCTGGAAATAGCAATGAGGTCCACAATGCTTGCTACAGTCAGGCTGGACATTTTAGACTGGATCTTGGTCCCAGAGAACCACTGGAGGCTGACCCACATGATGGAAGATGGAGTGAAACTGTTAAAAGAACAAGTAAATTAAATCCGGCTAGCCTGAAGAATGCAACGACACTGTGCAAGCAATTTTTTATAATGAATACAGTTTGCCATCATAGGATGATGGTTAAAAAGATGGAGTGCATGTCTGCATGCGCAAAGCGTGTCGTGACATGCCTCAAGTCCACCAGGGGACCAGGACATGGAACTGTCAAAATGAAGAGCAAGGAATGGAATGTTCTGCAGTGGTAAGGATAACATTTGGAAGGTATTCTACCTGGTCATCACAACTGGGGAAATGTCAGTCAGCGAAGGTTGCCAGGGAGGAGTAATGCCTCCATCCAGCCTCAGAAAGCTGCCAGTTGGTTTTACACATACGTCAGCAAATGGATAGCACACAGGAAATAGTCACTCTAGTATGTGTCCGAAAGAACAGACCACTCGAGACGATGGGCAAGCTAGGCAGTGCAAAATGAGAGATCCCAATGGGAATAGGTGCGCATGGAGTTCTGAAAGGAATGTGGGTGTGTCTCTGTTAAGGCACATGAGGTTCGCCAAGAGGGCACCTTTCAGACAAGTTCTGGATGAGGCCCAGAGGGGATGATGTGCATTAAAGTCACCAAGCAGCAAAAAGGGGTGAGGGAGTTGAACAATGAAATGGTAGGAAGTCTTCCCTGATGACACCAAATGACAGACAGATGTAGATGTTACAAAGACAAAAGGAAAAGTGAGGAAGGAAAATGTCGACTGCAACAGCTTACAGACGGACGTTCACTGAGATGGTTTGACTATGACAGTCATCCCAGATGAGCAACAAGACTCCCTCCATGAGATGGAATGCTGTCCTCAGGGGAGTAGAAAGAAATGCAAGAGGTCAAAGTGGTCCTGAGGAGAAAATTTTGTTTCCTGGAGGCAGAAAACAAGTGGACACTGTGATACCAAGAGCAGCCTTAATTCCTTCTTGTTGGATCTAATGCTGTGAACTTTCCATCAGAGGAGAGTCACGATGGGGAAAGGCTAGGAGCGAAAAAATGAAGGATTGTCACCTCTGCAGCTACAGAGTGCCAGCGTTTAAAGACTCACTGGCACAGGGCACAGAAGCTGGAGGATCTTGTTCCACGACATCTACAGAAGCATCGGCATTCTCACTGGGTCGGCCTGCAGATTCCAGGGTAGAAAAATGGTTGACAGTGTGCACTGGTGAAACAGATGTTGGCTGCGTGAGAGTAACATGCAGCAACACCATTGAAGAGGATCTCTGAATTGGCAAAGGAGAAGACCGTTTGCCTTTGTTTGATTTCTTGGAGCCTTTGGAGCTAGCAGATCAAGACTCAGATGTTTGTTGGCTGGAGGGATGTAGAAAGTCTTCATGGGAATATTCCTTCTGTCCTTTCCAGCCTGCCAGTTTTGTAACTGGTGATTTCATCTCTGGAGGTGAAGATTTGGTGGCTTGTTGCACAGCTGGAGGAGAAGGAGGAGGAGGAGGAGGAGGAGGAGGAGGAGGAGGAGGGTGACGGGGATGCTATCATGACACTAGGCAATTTTACAATTGTGGTGCTGAAAACAAGGTCAAAAGTCTGTGTGGCTGTGTCCTTTGTAGAGCAAGATGTACCAAGAACAGTACTGTAAGTGCCAGATGGCAAAATGCAGGGCTTTCAACTAGCCAATAACTTGTGAGTGACAGAGCAATGCAGTTTTTCCTTTACCCAGATCTCCTGGATGGCCTGCTCATCAATATACATGGGACGTTCTCAGGATGAGGCTGCATGGTCACCACTGCGGGGAGGAGGTGGGCAATCGCCCTTGTGAGCATCCCTATCACAAGTAACACATTTTGCTGTGTTTTGACAGGAGTATGGTTGTAACGTTAACACTGGTAGCAGCACATCAGGTTTGGAATGTACGGTCAAGACCTTGATGACTTCATACCCTGCTTTGATCTTTGATGGAAGCACTACTCTATCAAACATGAGAAAAAGACTGTGTGTAGGCATTAAGGTTGCACCAACCTCTTGTATTACCCAATGAATTGCAGTGAAGCACTGATCAGAGAGGTAAGTTTGGATTTCTCCTTCAGTCACAGTATCAAGCAATCTTGAGTAAATAACACCACGCGAGGAATTCAGCGTTTGATGGGACTCGACAGGAACAGGATATCTGTTGTGCAATGAAGCTGCAAGCAGTTGTTGGGCTTCAGAACCACAATTGGTATCCAAAAGCACAGCGAGAGTAGGATTTCACAGGGCCTGCAATTGCATCAATACCTTTCTTAATTATAAACTGATTAACCACTGTGAAGGACTATCTCCTTCAGTACATGATACCATGAGGAACCGAGGTGCAGCTGGAAGAGTCTAGGAATCTTTAGCCTCATTGTGAGAAAATCCCCCACGATTGCCAGCATCTGCGATGGCACGCTCCTACCACCTGGGGGCCCTCGTCATAGGGGGACTCACCTGCCTTAGGTGATTGTCCACACATCAGGTCACACCTCCTGAACTTCTGACAGAGGGACCAATTAGCAAGCTGCATAGATGAAAGAAGGCCAGGACTGGAAAACTAGAGATCAATGGCCAAATAAGTTCCGTGATCAACACTTAAGTGACTTCAACAGGCAAAGATTGAGGTGTGCTAGTAAAGTTTCAATGTTCCACTGTTCCACCCCACAAGGGGTTATGGGTGTTGAAGTCATCCAAGATGAGGAAAGGAGGGGGAGGGGGGGGGAGCAGCTGAGAGAGTAATGCAGACAGTAAATCCTGGGGCAAATCATCATCGGGAGGGAAATAAACATTACAGATGGTAAAATCTTGATGTGCCCATACCTGAGCAGCCACAGCCTCCAATAGTGTATCATGGGGTACGAGGTCACTGTATTTACATTCCAGCACATATGTACGAATACCCTCTCATAGTCTGAAGGTTCTTAAAATAATTGCTGGAAACCATGTTTCCTGGATGACAATACACAATGAATGGTATGTGCTCAAAACCTGCCATAGCTCAGCCAGGTGGTGGAAAAATCTATGACTGTTCCACTGGAGGATCAGACTGACTGAATATTGTGGGGGACCATGAAGCGACCATGAGGGACAGGTTATGACCCAGGGTCATGTACTGCCACCAGTCAATACATCAGGAGATCCACTGACATAGGTTCTGTGGCACACTACCCAGGGCAATCTGGTGCCTCAGGGGCCACCAAGATCTCCACATTGGGTGCAGAAGGAGTACATGCAGAGTCCAGTGGCAAAAGGGCCCCTGGAGTTTCCTTCATCTTGGAGGACTTCTTTATGCCCTCCTCCTCCTTAGAAGACAAGGACTGAGAGGGTTTCCCTGAATTGCTTTTGAGAACAGAGGAAGAACGATATGCCCAACAGCCAGCACCATGAGGTTCCTTCAGCCACAACTGGTGTCTGGCTATGGACCAGCAGGAACTGTGGAAGGAACAGTCCCAAGGGACCTCTTCCTAGCTAGACAAAATGGAAGAGGATAGGTGACTGGCTGGGGAACTGCGACTGTGTACCTGGCAGGGGGAGGAGCCAATGTTTCTGAAGTGGGTGTGGGGGAAGCAGCAGAAGGGCCCCCAACTGCCTGGGGACAGGTATCAGCAGACAGCTCTGAGGGCCCACTGTAAGAGGCACAACAGAGAAAGGCATCATCAACAGAGAAGGCGACAACATTGCAGCTACAGCATACAACTGTGACATTTGTCTGGGGTTAAGACGCTAGTACTTTTTTCTGGCCTCTTGTTATGTGAGCTTGTCCAGGGTCTTACACTCCTGAATTTTCTTCTCACACTTAAAAATGGAGTAATCTGGGGAGAGGGAGCGTTGAGCTCACCACAGTTTACACAGTTGGGAAGAGGGGCACATGGAACATTTTTGTGCAGCAGACTTCCACAATTCCTGCACAAAGGGGTAGCAGCGCAATGGGAAAAGTTATGTCTGAACTTCATACACCTGAAGCATCTCATAGGAGGAGGAACATAGGGTTTCATCACCTTGACCTTCTCAGGCTACTTATCACCATCAAAAGCCAAGATGAAGGCCTGGTAGGAACTCTGTTTTCCCTTGGTCCCCTATGGACACAACAGATGAAGTGCACACCCCAGCACTCCAAGTTTGCCCGCAGCTCATTGTCAGATTGTAGATCACAGTGAAAGATGACACCTTGGACAATACTGACACTCTTGTGAGGAGTGACAGTCACAGAAATTTCATCCAAAGTTTTACAAGAGTCACAAGAGAGCAGTGGCTGTGAATAGGCAGCAGATGACATTTTAATGAGGAGTGAGCCACTCTTCATCTTAGAGATGGCTGCAACTTCCCCATATTTGTCTTCAATGTTCTCCACAAAAAATAAAGTCTTTGTGACCAAAAAGGCATCACCATCGGTCCTGGTAAAGACTAGGTATTGGAGGTAGAATTTTGCTCCTTGTTGTCTAGTCTGCATTCCTCCCATGGCGTGACGAGGGAAGAGAGTGCATTGCGATCATACTTTGTTGCATTGTATGAGACCTTTCCATTTGAAGAGACTGCTGGGGCTGTAGATCACCAGTGGGAGAAAGGCCATGCGATCACCTGTGGGAGAAAGTGTAAGTTGCTTCATGTGTGAACTATTCACCATTGTGCCGCCCACTCTGAATTAGGACTCTCCTCATGGGTGCCACCCACCCACAGCAACAGCTACCTGGCCAGTAATCAATTGACAGGAGACCCCTTGCCCCATGCACTGCAGTAGGCGACCTTCCCTGCATGACACACACTTCTGTAAAATCTGGAAAAGATGGCAGGTCAAACCCAATAATGGAAACCATATAATCACTAATGGAATGTGAAGATAATGCAGAGAGCAAAACCGGAAATCAAGACCAAAATTGTGAACCAGGTCCACGCAGGGTCTGCACCAAAAGGAAAGTCATATGAGATAAGAGATAGTCGAAGTGTACGTTTGCAGCACAAAAAGAGGACATAGTGCTGCAAAGCCTGGGGCCCCATAGCAGTCCAGCACATACTCACCAAAGAGTAGTGAGCCCCCTGGGATATATAGATAGATAAATGTGGAATGAAACGCATTTGGCTGTGAAGAGAGGAATGCATGATGCCTTCAATGACTACCATAGCAGAATATTGTCAAGTGACCTTTCACAGAACCCAAAGAAATTCTGGTCATATTTAATGCTGTCAGTGGTGCCAAAGTTACTAGCCAGTCCCTAGTGAATGAGTCAGGAAATGAAATCAAGATTAGTAAAGTAAGAGCTGAAATGCTTAATGTCATTTTCAAATATACCTTTACAAAGAAAAACCCAGGAAAATTGGCACAATTTAATTCTCGTACTGCTGAAAAGATGAATGAAGTAAGTATTAGCATCAGTGGTGTTGGGAAACAGCTGACATCATTAAAACTGAACGAAGGTCCTGGCCCTCATGGAATCCCTGCTAGATTCTATACCGAATTTGCTGAGTTAGCCCCTCTTCTAACAATAATCTATCATAGATCCCTTGAACAAAAAACCGTACCCTGTTCTAGGAAATAGGCACAGGCCACCCCAGTCTACATTGTAATAGAATCTTAGAACATATTCCGAGTTAAAACATAATGAGGTATCTCAAACAGAATGACCTCCTCAATGCCAAACAGCATCTATTTCGTAAACATCAATCATGTGAAACCCATCTTGCACTTTTCTCACATGACGTACTGGAAGTTTTGGATCAAGGCAATAAGGTAGCTGCAGTATTTCTTGATTTCCAAAAAACATTTGGCTCTGTACCACATTATGCTTATTGTCGAAAGTATGACCATATGGGGCATCAAGTGAAATTTGTGACTGGATTCATGACTTTTTGGTAGGAAGGACATAGCATGTTATCTCGGATGTAGAGTCACCGTCAGATGTAGAAGTAACTTCGGGTGTGCCTCAGGGAAATATGATGAGCCACTTGCTGTTCATGTTGTATATTAATGACCCAGAAGATAATATTAATAGCAACTTCAGACTTTTTGCAAATGATGCAGTTATCTATAATGAAGTACTACCTGATAGAAGCTGCTTAACTATTCAGTCAGATCTTGATAAGATTTCAAAGTGGTGCAGAGATTGGTAACTTGCTCTAAATGTTCAGAAATGTAAAATTTTGCACTTCACAAAATGAAAAAAACATAGAATCCTATGACTATAACATCAATGAGTCACAGATGGAGTCGTCATACAAACACCGGCATGTAACACTTTGTAGGGAGATGAAATGGAGTGATCACATAGGTTCGGCCGTGGGTAAAGCAGGCATTATTGTGTGCGTAGTAATTATTCTAATCTTATCTCCATGATCCCTATGTCCTATTTAGACACAAAATGAAAACAATTCTCTTCAGTTTCCCAGGACTCCAACATAAGGGGTGAAAGATAAAGAACACAAACTGCAGGAAGAAGATGACTATTTCAAATACAAACCACTAAAAACAAAAGTAGGAGTCATGTTGTGTAAAAATGAGCATTGATTAAAAAACCAAGTTTTGGCATGTATTTAAGCAGTCATAAAATAAGGCACTTCATTCCTTGCTGGAAAGCTGTCATGATTACCTTTAGTTAATCCTGTGAACGCTCCAATATGGCTATCTGTCAGTACAACTAATCCACATAAGTCACTGGAATAAAGGGCTAGAGCAGTCTGCAAGCGCTGTGGCTGAGGATCAAGATTTCTGAAAAACAACAAACAAAATTAAAATGACAAATGCAGAACACGTACAACAAAAGAAGTGGGAGGTAGGAGGGGGAGTAGAGATTTTGAACTTTCAATGTTGCTATTTTTGCAATTTCTCTTTCAGCCAACAGTACTAAACTTCTGCTAGCCTCCTATAATACTTGAAATTAATTTTTTGAACCATCTCAGAAACAGAATCAGTGGTACAACAACAGCACCACTTGTTAAAACCTAACATCAACAAGAGAATGCATAGTTCTCGAGTTGCCGATCTCTTAGCAACTCACACCTATCTCTCCTCCTCCGCCACTCCCCTCTTTCTTCCTATCAAATTCTGTCTAACATAAGGTATCACTGCTCCTAAATAACATTTTTTTGTTATCTCCAAATTGATGCACAATAACAGCTTCAGTACTAATACTGCAATGTTTTAATCCCAGAGACTACATCCTGTAACTTCTCTTTCAGAAAGTACTATCTTGTCCATATTTCTTACTGGGGAGCTCACTGAAATTTGCCCAACTTTTAAACATTACACAACACCAAATAGAAGTAACAAGAATTTCAAGGCTGTTGTTGTTGTTGTGGTCTTCAGTCCTGAGACTGGTTTGATGCAGCTCTCCATGCTACTCTATCCTGTGCAAGCTTCTTCATCTCCCAGTACCTACTGCAACCTACATCCTTCTGAATCTGCTTAGTGTATTCATCTCTTGGTCTCCCCCTACGATTTTTACCCTCCACGCTGCCCTCCAATACTAAATTGGTGATCCCTTGATGCCTCAGAACATGTCCTACCAACCGATCCCTTCTTCTAGTCAAGTTGTGCCACAAACTTCTCTTCTCCCCAATCCTATACAATACTTCCTCATTAGTTATGTGATCTACCCATCTAATCTTCAGCATTCTTCTGTAGCACCACATTTCGAAAGCTTCTATTCTCTTCTTGTCCAAACTATTTACTGTCCAAGTTTCACTTCCATACATGGCTACACTCCATACAAATACTTTCAGAAATGACTTCCTGACACTTAAATCTATACTCGATGTTAACAAATTTCTCTTCTTCAGAAACGCTTCCCTTGCCATTGCCAGTCTACATTTTATATCATCTCTACTTCGACCATCATCAGTTATTTTGCCCCCCAAATAGCAAAACTCCTTTACTACTTTAAGTGTCTCATTTCCTAATCTAATTCCCTCAGCATCACCCGACTTAATTCTACTACATTCCATTATCCTCGTTTTGCTTTTGTTGATGTTCCTCTTATATCCTCCTTTCAAGACACTGTCCATTCCATTCAACTGTTCTTCCAAGTCCTTTGCTGTCTCTGACAGAATTACAATGTCATCGGCGAACCTCAAAGTTTTTATTTCTTCTCCATGGATTTTAATACCTACTCCGAATTTTTCTTTTGTTTCCTTTACTGCTTGCTCAATATACAGATTGAATAACATCGGGGAGAGGCTACAACCCTGTCTTACTCCCTTCCCAACAACTGCTTCCCTTTCATGTCCCTCGACTCTTGTAACTGCCATCTGGTTTTTGTACAAATTGTAAATAGCTTTTCGCTCCCTGTATTTTACCCCTGCCACGTTTAGAATTTGAAAGAGAGTATTCCAGTCAATATTGTCAAAAGCTTTCAAGGCTATTATCATCTAAAACAAAGTCTCTCGTTTCACAAACTGTTCAATGGCTAAAAACTTAATTCTTGAATCAACATAGGTGTCACTTGTCACCTTCTATGCAAAGACAGTTAAATTACTGGGCTGTTATGAACACAATTGATATCTACTACAGTAATTATTCCCCATGATAATATCGAATTCCTACTGCTTGTGTACCTGGAAAAGTCTGCCTTTAGAGGAGAGAGGTGAACAGTACAAGGAAAGTGGCCAGTGCTCATTCACAACACAAGTAGCTAAGTCCTAGAGGCAAACCATCTGCCATCTTATTGTCAATGTGGTAGTTATTATTTGGATTGTAGCACTGACACCAGCTGATGTGCCAACTATTTACTGTGACTTCTTATGGTGTACAAGTAGTAGTCACTTAACTTTCCCATGAAATATCAGGAGTTTGGTTTCAACAGGATTGTAAAGGATCATCCCTGCCTCCCATAATTTCACTCTGCCGCAATGCAACAGCAAAACTAAGTGAAACTGCATCACACCTTTAGTTTGTGCACATACATGTACAAGCCCAAGTATTTTATTACACCTTACACCACACTTCCTGTATCTACATTTTTTATATACAATTTATTTTTACATTTATTGCTTGTAATGACAGAAATGCTACTTCATGTACATCACATCACAACATAAACTTTTAATTTACATAAAACTCTCTAAAATGTGAATATTTCTTTTGATGTTATATTTGGAAATTGGTGATGGTATTTCTTATGATGTTTTGATTAATAGTCTAACAGAATAGGAAAATGTAAAGAAAACCAAAGATAACCACAGCATTTATGAAAAGACTACCGTATTTACTCGAATCTAAGCCGCACTCGAATCTAAGCTGCACCTGAAAAATGAGACTCGAAATCAAGGAAAAAAATTTTCCCGAATCTAAGCCACACCTGAAGTTTGAGACTCGAAATTCAAGAGGTGAGAAAAGTTTTAGGCCACACATCCAAATCGAAACAAAGTTGGTCCATTGTAATATGAGACTCAATTTAGGTCGAATAAATGACGATACAGCTACAGTAGTTTGGTTCGAGTCGTAAGCTTAGCAGTTAAGCTGCACCAGATAGCCATTGCTAGGCGTCAGTCGCTCCGTCCGTATTTATACGGGTACCCTTCCTTTTTCACGTGCTTCGTCTGGTTTGAATTGATTGCTTATTTTTCTTTGAACTGATAAGTGCCATTCTCTTTGTTATAGGTGTTTACGTCACTCTAAGCTGAAAATGCATTACTGTACTGTCATGCATTGTTTGTCGCATTCTGATAATGAATGTTTACGACCTGTCACCGTTCGCGGCATGGCTTGCTTTTGTGCGCGCTACCGCCGCTTAGGCGCTTACAATTAAAAAAAAAAAAAGATAGGAATCGTCTCATTATCGAAACAATGACAAGAGACTGCTATTTGTTGTTACTTACACTGCTGCTTTCTTTGATAATGATCAACAAGAACCAAATAATAGGCTGTGTATGATAGAAGATGTTCTGAACAAGAGTTTAGCAAAAATTTTTCTCAGTTTGAAAATCTTTGCAGACGCTTCTTTAGTACATTATATTCTGCACAGAAATGAGTCATCTTAGATTTAAAAATCTAGTCAATTGCCGTGCTTCAATTCTGACTGTATCACTATTAGGCATAACAATAATACGAATAAAAACATTACATGATATGTATATTCTTCCGCGTTTGTTGTTGTCTCACTCTAGTTTCGTATTTTATTAGGCAGACAGGATTTAAATGAGATAGCAGCAAATACGAAAGAATGCATGGTAAAATGTTTATATTCGTATTATTCTTATGGTGAAGAGAATACTGCGTGTGATTCACAATTCATAAAAGTTCCTATTAGCAACCATCTCTTCTGACAGGTAGGAAAAAATTCAGAATGTAGAGTTGGCCATATTGACAAACATCCCAAACAGTCTTGCCAGTCGGATTTTCGTAGTACATAGAAATGCTGCTACATTCGAAGATGAACAATACGGAATTTGCATTTACTTCGTCGGATAATGTACGAAAATGCAGTGGTTCGAAACTCGGGGCGGAGAAAAAAGCTCGTCTTCCACCTTTCTTTTAATTTTTTTACTGATGCAGAGGTTTTGGCGCCAGTATTTATCTTTGTGCCTGCAAAGTATGACCGTGTAGCGCTACACATATTCGAAGGCAGAAGTTAGTTGTGGCGGCACCTACCAACATTTTTCAGAACTTCCACTTACTTTGCACTCGATTCTAAGCCGCAGGCAGTTATTTGGATTACAGAAAACGGAAAAAAAGTGCGGCTTAGATTCGAGTAAATACGGTATGTAACATCAGTATGACCTTATTGTAAAGTTGTTTCTGTAATGCCACTTAGCCTGAAGATGAGGGATTCCCTCAAAACATGTCACCAAATAAATAAGTAACACAATAGTTGACAAAGTTTGTGACTGGTAGTGGCAATTTAAAAAAAACCTTTACATATTTCTTGAAACAGTCACGGTCGCAAAATAGTCAAAATGGCTTCAAAAAAAGAATGGAAAAATTTAACAGTCTGAGAATAAAGACTAACCATGTGTTTCTCAAGTGTGTTTCCATTCAAACAGAGAGGTACTATGAACTAGAGAACATATTTTCCACTTTTTATCAAGTAATACTACATGGGCACTGCTGAGCATAGCTGCAGCTTGTAATAAATTAATAAAGGGATTCTTCTACGTTCAAGCAACTTCTGGCTCACCCCAATTCACCATCCTCCACATCCTCCCCTCTTATGCAGAAATTGATATTAGTATCATCTACAACCAGTGATAAAGCAGTACTGCAGTTCTCCCTCTTTTAAATAGTACTGCATTCGCAATAACCAATGGCACATCTGATGTGACAGGTTTAATATGCTGAGAATTCTAATATGAACACGAAAATATATGCCTTACTGCAAGTGCTTTAACTGTCTCCATGAACAGAGGCATGTCTCTGGCTTCCTCACTGCTGACAACAATGTAGAAGATGAACTGTTTAATCAAATGTGTGTCTTTTCTGTAGTTTACAAAAGAGTGTTATTGCTTTTATACAGAACAAGCTCTCTCATCCTACCATTTGTTCTAAAAAGCTACTGTTGTGGTAGCCATAAATCATCTGCAAGTGATAACAGCCTTCTGGGTACCAAACAGTTTCACTGAATTCAGATATTTCCTGCTAACTCTTACTTTACACCAAACTGCTCATCTGGCAGAAAGTACCTGTCTACATAACTTTCAATTATGGATACGCATCACAAATTCAGAACACCTGCCAGCCTTTAACTCACTTAAATGGCAACACTTTTCTTCTTTTGTTTCCTTTCTTTCTTAATCAGTAAGTAATATAAGGACTGCATTTTCTGTCGGCCAATAAAACAATTCAGTGTTTATGTATTGCACTGCAGATTATGGCAACACATTTCACTTGCAAAGAAACCTACATTAAGGAAGCAACAGTTTACTTTTAGACAGAACAGGTTGCATTCTTTTGTGTACTTGTGGACTATCTGAACTTCTAGCACCCCATGTATCCACTGATAGTACCCATCTATGCAATAAGGAAATAGTATGGAAGGGTACATTCCAGTGTAGGCCTCTATTTTCCTGGACATTCATATGCCTTAGTAGCCAGCAACCACTGATTTTAGAGTTACTGGAGGCCATCCTGAAAAATTATCAGTCTACTCTCCCTGTTAGTCATATACACTTACATAAAAGACACAAAGTGACTCGCCATAGACAAGGAACTTTCTCACTGAAGTAATATCTTATCTACCCTAGTAGCTTCAGAGTTATATTCAGTTTTGCTCTGTCATGTACATATAACAGGAATGTAAACCATGAAAAGAGGTGCAAGGAAACAGCAGAACTTCCATGGATACCAGCCTTGGATCTTTAATAAGTATCCCAAGCAATTTACAGTCTTATGTTTGGTGTACCTACTCCCACACGACACTTTAAAATGAATGATAATGTTTCTTGGAGGGAGACTACCAACAAAACTTTCACCACTTCAGCCTCCCCCACCCCCAATTTCACTATTTCAGGCAAGAAATGCTTTCCTTCACATTAACACAACACTTCATCAACACATTAAATGCTAACTGCTGAAACATATATACATTTTATGGTGTGACAAGATCAGTAATGGTTACTAATCA
The DNA here is from genome assembly GCF_023864275.1 of Schistocerca cancellata. NCBI lineage: Eukaryota > Metazoa > Arthropoda > Insecta > Orthoptera > Acrididae > Schistocerca > Schistocerca cancellata. Next base: position 94,429,185 of record NC_064629.1, on the reverse strand, counting down.
GTGGCTTATGACCAATTCATATCAAAAATTCCACTTCTGTCATGCTCCCTGAGGTACAAGTTCCAACTTTCAACACAAACAACCATAGTTTAACTTCAACTTACTTATTTCTGAAAATGAGGATCCAAAGCAGTTTTGGATAGACATATATTGAGCAAATACAGTCTTTTACACACAGTTCTACCAGTGCATAATGCATATCCGCTTCAAGAAAGCATAAATATCAACAGTTAGTTCTCATATTACACCCTTCTGAAACAATAATAATTGTAATATTAGTAGTATTCCATTAGTTTTTATTAAAAATTTACCCTGAACTCTGAAGCTTCACCCGACAAAAATCCAGCACATCAGCGGATAAAATTCTTATATTGTGCATCTGTTTCATCTGCGAGCCTAAGTGTATGGTGAAACTTTCCTCTAGTCTTGGCATAGGCAGCTTATCTTCATGAGCACCTTTGTTGAATGTGCGTGGAGTATTTCTAAAAGAAATAGTTTATTTTTAAATACAAATACTTTGGAACACATGACATACAATATAGCAACAAACAGGACCTTTTATTACTATTAACTAGAGTTCAGTATCTGAACAGCAGACACATGCAAACACAACAGCAACAAAGTATTCTTTTACATTAATTGTTACAGCATAAAGCCAAGTGCTGGCACATAAGTCAATAACAACAGAGAAGGGATGGCTGTGAGAAGACTTCAGTCAATCGCACACTGACCGACCCCTCTCCAGGTTGACGATGCGACAGCAGTGGCCCCTCTGTGAAGAGGAAATAAGCGTAGCAACCGACTGGCGACATCCCAGTTGAACAGCAGCTTCAAGATTAGGCACTTGTATAGCAGTGTGACCGCTAGTTACTTCACTTGTACTGTCCATGCCGCACAGACTTTGAATTGTTTATACTGAAGATGGTCGCTTATTTTGTACATCGCTCTTTCCTTGTGACACTTCTGTTTGATTGTCAAAGTTAAGTATTGTAATTTACTTTTGGTAATAAAACTCATTAATGCGACTTGTCTGATTTGATTGTCTAGTGAATCAAGTATGAAGGATGCCTTGATACCCCACATTTGACGACAAGGCTGGAGACATAATATTTGGTGATGAGGTGTAAGAAGAACCTGGTGCCTAGCTGCCACTGTTTTCTTTTGTTGGGGGCTTTTGTGTTTTGCTGGCACCTTTATTCTACCTTGTCTTTTTATTGCAGGGGTGTGTTTGCATGTGTCAACAGTCTCTTACAGTGTTTTTGCAATTCAGTGTTTTCAGGTGGGCGTTACAGAAATTTTCTTTGCTTGTGTACTTTTTTTTATTGCTTGCATTGCCTGTTTATTGCATTTGCCTATTCCAAACTGAGCAACCCACCTCTCCCACCCCTGCTCCAGTGCCTAAGCTGCAAGTGATAGATGCAATACAGCTAACACAGATGTTTCAGTTTCAGATGCAATACATAGCTCTACACTGATAAACATGGTACAGCAGCAACTAACCCATCAAGCCACCAATACATTGCAACAGGCAACACCTGTAGCTCTGAGTGCCATACCGCCTTTTCACCAGTTTAATGAACAAGAAGAGGAATGGCTTGAGTGGTTGCAACAGTAGGAAGCCCACATAACTGCTCACATTGTACCAGGTACTGTGAAATTGCATTATTTTTTGTTAATGGTAGGAAGTGCAGTCTTTCGCCTCATCCAGAGAAATTGTTCCCTAACACCACACTGAGTGCACTCTCCTATGAACAGGTGGTAGAGTCTCTAACTAACTACTATGAGCAACAAATGAATGTGGTGGCAGCTAGGTACCAATTCTTTCATTTCAAGAACAGGTCAGAACAAACTTATCACGAGTGGGTAACAGATTTGCAGGGTATCACAGGGAAATGCAAATTCAAATGTGCTTGTGGTGCTTTATATTCAGAAATTATGTTGTGTGATGCTGTCGTGTACAATGTAACTGATGTCAGACTTAGAGAACACATTTAGAAACAGTCAGATCAATCATTTCAGCATGTAGTGCAAATTCTAGATCAGTACAATTCAGGTGCAGAGTCAGCTGATAAATTTGAGCAGCCCCCGATTTGGAGGGTTGAGTTGTTCCTTTCTCGCGACTGAACCAGTAGGAAGCAACAGCCCATGTGCGCCAAGCCACATGAACATTTGTCTTAACAGCAAACAGAATTAAATCATGCCCTCGGTGCTATTCACAGCACAAATGACAAGACTGCTCGACCAGACAAGCACAGTGTTACACTTGTGGCAAGAAAGGTCTTGTACAATCCATATGTTTGCAACAGAGCAAACATAAGAATTCTGCCCACTTACAAAAATCTAGTCACAAGGCCCATGTTATCTATGCAGTGTATTCAAAGCCTGCTGAAGGCATTAGCAAAACTAGCAAGCAAACAGTTTCTTCAGTGCAATGCAAGTCCAACAAACTTTTTGTTCATTTACATATTAGTGGAAAATGTGTGAAATTTCAGTTGGATGCGGGTGTGTCTGTTACATTGCTGAATGTTAGCACACCTGAACCGTTAGGCTCCCCACGCCAGTCTAATACTAAGCATGCACCTGACGACTTGTAGTGCACACAACATTCCTGTTCTCAGAAAATGTACTTTGCCTGCCATGTATCACTCGCATACACGAACTATGACTTTCACTGTGCTACAATCACATGATTGTGAGAACATATTTGGCCTTGATTCATTTGATTTGTTTGGCTTTAAAATTGGGAACAATATGTTGTCAGTGACTGCATTTAATGCCAAAGACAGAGTAGCTAGCTTGCTGAAAGAATTCCCTGAACTCTTTTCTGAAGGTTTAGGCAAGGCTAACAATTTTGCTGCACATATTACTATGACAGACAATGCTCAACTGAAATTTTGCTGGGCCAAAACTGTTCCCACTGCATTACAGGACAAAGTCACTGGTGAACTTAAAAAACTGCTAGATAGTGGAGCTATTGCGTCCATACAAGCTAGTCAATGGGTAAGTCCATTGGTTTTTTTCCCCTGACCTTCAGGGCACATTCGCCTCTGTATTGACTTCAAGTCGGCATCCAACCCACAACCTGCGATTGACACTTATCCATTGCCACACCCAGAGGATCTCATGAATAGATTAGGCACTAGATGTTACTTTTCAAAAACTGATTTGCATGATGCATATCTTCAAATGCCACTAGATGAAAGAATCTTAAACCGTGTGTGTTGTGAACACTCATTTGGACTAGTTTAAACATTTGTGTTTGCCATTTGGCAGTGCTTCCGCACCCACCATTTTTCAGCCATATTTGCAACAGCTGACTGCTCAAGTACCCAACTGTTCAAACTATTTGGATGATACTGTCGTAGCAGATCATACACCCGCAGAACACATTGCAAATTTGTGTGCTTTGTTTTGTGCATTATCTGATGCAGGACTAAAGTGTAGACTTGACAAGTGCGATTTTTTCTTTTAACCTGAGTTGCAGTATGTTGGTCATGTCATAAACAGTCAAGGTGTACATCCTCTTCAGTCACATTTTTTGGCCATAAGGGACCTGCCAGTTCCTCACAATGTCACAGAATTGCAGTCAGTATTCGGGAAAATGAACTATTACAGCTGGTTCATACCGAATGCTGCACAAACCGCAGCTTCTTTGTATCACTTACATCTCGATATTGTCTCCTTTGTTTGGACAAACTTATGCCAAGAAGCTTTTCAAAAACTTAAAGATGCATAGTCCAGTGATCGATGTCTGGTTCACTTTGATCCTCACAAACCAGTTGTGTCGCATGTTGACGCTTGTTCTTACTGTGGTGTCACCGCCAGACACCACACTTGCTAGGTGGTAGCCTTTAAATCGGCCGCGGTCCGTTAGTATACGACGGACCCGCGTGTCGCCACTGTCAGTGACGGCAGACCGAGCGCCGCCACACGGCAGGTCTAGAGACAGATCCTAGCACTCGCCCCATTTGTACAGCCGGCTTTGCTAGCGAAGCTACACTGACAAATACGCTCTCATTTGCCGAGACGATAGTTAGCATAGCCTTCAGCTACGTCATTTGCTACGACCTAGCAAGGCGCCATTACCAGTGTATATTGAGATTGCACTTATGTATCATCAAGAGCGATGTACAACAATTATGGATTAAAGTTAAATATTCCAGAAGTTATGTACTATTTTTGGCTACTATAATTCCTTGTCATTTTCCAGACCTCACGCCAGCCTGCGTGAGCTTTAACGTGTGCATTTCGGCCTCCTCTAGCTATACGGTGTTGGCTCTTCTGCCAACACATCACTTACGGGATCGGTGCAATGCTTTTGCACAGATTTGGCAATAAAGACAGGCCTATTGCTTTCACATCAAAAGTGTTGTACAAAGCCCAGTGGAACTATTCATAAACAGCGAAAGAGACATTGTCTATTGTGTATGGTGTCACCAAATTCCACCACTACTTTTAAGGCAGAAAATTCTAATTAGTAATGGATCACAAGCCATCACAGACCTTGTTTCATCTGATTAAGCCAGTTTCTTTACAAATGGCCCAAGAACTGCAAAGATGGGCTTTGTGGTCGCCTCAGTACCAGTACAGAGATTGTGTATCATCCGACAGCTCAACATGGAAATGCGGATGCACTTTCACATCTTTCTATTAGCCCTGATACAGACTTCGATGCTTCTGCTGCATCTTGTTGTCACATCGATACTCACGATTCTGAATGGCTTCAACCCTTCCTTTGAACTATAGGAAAATAGCACGGGTCATGGAAGCTGATTCAGATTTGAAAATTTTGCTAAAATACATTCGCACATCTTGGCCTTGCTCATTGCATAGCATAAAGAACTCTGTAGTGCACCAATACTTTACATGTCAGCATAGCCTCACTATACAGCAAGGTGTGATTCTTGTTTAAAATGACAGTGGACAGTCATGTGTGTCCATCCCCAAAGCCTTGCAAAAAGAAGTGTTGCATTTACTTCACCAAAGACATTGGGGGATTATTCGTATGAGACAGTTAGCGCATCGACACTGTACTTGGCAGGGTAGGGACACCCAAATAGAACGGATGATGTCCCAGTGTCATGCATGTGTGAAAAATCAGTCAACTCCACCACAAAAATTCTCTGCTTGGCCTAAGCCACGATCGCCATGGCAAGGTGTTCACATAGACTTTGCGGGACCTTTTTGGAACACTCATTGGTTGACTGTGGTAGACTCATATAGCAAGTTTCCTTTTTCTGTGCCAAGAGACTCGACAACATCACGTAGCACAATTCAGGTGTTATCCTCTATTTTTTGCCCCTAAGGTTCACCTGAAGTCATAATGTCGGACAATTGCCCTGCCCTCAGTTCAAGTCAAATGAATTTGAAACATTCTGTGAACACAATGGCATACAGCATCTAACTAGTGCACCGTTCCATCCACAGTTAAACAGGGAAACAGAACGTTTTGTCAAAACCTTCAAGCAGCAGACGGCCAAACTTTGCATCACACATGCACGCGCGCACGCACACGCACACAAAGACCATGTATCAAGCATTGCAACTGTTTTTCGCCTCCTAGCGTTCGCATCCGCGAGATGGGCCATTGTCGACGGAATTGCTTCACAAACGCCGCCATCGGACACTGTTCCACCTGCTCCAACCTCCTCAGCATCCAGCGCCAAACGAAGGCTGCAAGTATCCCTTTGCACTACATGATACTGTGTTTTTCAGGGTTTTTAGTGGCAGTGGCTAGTGGGCATGAGGCGAGATCCTTCGTCTACTTGGCGCATGCATGCACCTCATTTCAGGCCCAGACAGACTGCAGTGCTGACATCACAATCACATTCACCATTGTCATGTGCACAGTGATCCTTTTTTATCTCTTCCCCCAGATTCACGGATCCTGAGGGCAGTGCCTCCACAGCAGCTGCCAGAGGGTGTCATCATGACACCACAGGACGACCCCATGGAGACAGAGCCCCAAGTATCTCATACTCATAATGATTATGGTGTAGCCACCACTGACGCTTTGTCAATGAGAGTGAAAAGCTCCTATGTCGAAGAGTTTTTCAATTTTCTGTACACACAAGTCACAGAGAACCCAAAATAATAATAAGGTTTAATAAGCTCTCTGAAAAGCGGTGCAATCTGGCAGGCAGGGAGAATGGCACTTTCCACAATTAACACAGATGGGGGAGGGGCAGAAGGAGCATTTGCACGCAGAGGTCATCCACAATCTCTACAGATGGGGCTAGTGTTGCAATGCCAAGACGTGCATGAATTTCAAACACTTGAGGCACCACACAGCAGGGACAGAGGGAACATATGGTTTCACATCGCATTGGTGTACCATCACCTTGACCTTATCAGGTAACAAATCGCTCTCAAAGGCCATGATGAAGATAACTGGTAGCAACCCTATTCTCTTTTGGACTCCTATGGACATGGACAAAACTTACCAATCAACTTGTTACAAGCGAGCAGCACCAGTGGCTGAGAAGGGACTGCAGTTCTGATCATAACTAATCCACTTTTCATTTTAGATATGGCTGCCACTAACTCAAACAAGTCTTCTACTTTCTCCACAAAGAATATGGGCTTTGTTACCAAGAAGGAATCACCACAAGTACTTGTGCAAATCAAGTATTGCAGGGAGTATTTCTCTGCTTGCCACTTAGCTCTACGTCCCTCCCAAGGCATAGCCAGTGAAGGGAACATTTTAAGGTCGTATGCCTCTGCATTAAACAAAGACTTTCCTTTCACAAAGACTTTCCTTTCACAAAGACTTTCCTTTCACAAAGACTTTCCTTTCACAAAGACTTTCCTTTCACAAAGACTTTCCTTTCACAAAGACTTTCCTTTCACAAAGACTTTCCTTTCACAAAGACTTTCCTTTCACAAAGACTTTCCTTTCACAAAGACTTTCCTTTCACAAAGACTTTCCTTTCACAAAGACTTTCCTTTCACAAAGACTTTCCTTTCACAAAGACTTTCCTTTCACAAAGACTTTCCTTTCACAAAGACTTTCCTTTCACAAAGACTTTCCTTTCACAAAGACTTTCCTTTCACAAAGACTTTCCTTTCACAAAGACTTTCCTTTCACAAAGACTTTCCTTTCACAAAGACTTTCCTTTCACAAAGACTTTCCTTTCACAAAGACTTTCCTTTCACAAAGACTTTCCTTTCACAAAGACTTTCCTTTCACAAAGACTTTCCTTTCACAAAGACTTTCCTTTCACAAAGACTTTCCTTTCACAAAGACTTTCCTTTCACAAAGACTTTCCTTTCACAAAGACTTTCCTTTCACAAAGACTTTCCTTTCACAAAGACTTTCCTTTCACAAAGACTTTCCTTTCACAAAGACTTTCCTTTCACAAAGACTTTCCTTTCACAAAGACTTTCCTTTCACAAAGACTTTCCTTTCACAAAGACTTTCCTTTCACAAAGACTTTCCTTTCACAAAGACTTTCCTTTCACAAAGACTTTCCTTTCACAAAGACTTTCCTTTCACAAAGACTTTCCTTTCACAAAGACTTTCCTTTCACAAAGACTTTCCTTTCACAAAGACTTTCCTTTCACAAAGACTTTCCTTTCACAAAGACTTTCCTTTCACAAAGACTTTCCTTTCACAAAGACTTTCCTTTCACAAAGACTTTCCTTTCACAAAGACTTTCCTTTCACAAAGACTTTCCTTTCACAAAGACTTTCCTTTCACAAAGACTTTCCTTTCACAAAGACTGCACGGGCTGTATCACCACCAGTGGGAGTTAACTTAATTTGCAACATTTGCGGATCATCAAACATGCTGCTACCCACTCGGGGTGAGGGTGGGGGTGGGTGTGAGGTTATGGAGAGCAGGGGGAGGGTAGAGGTGATTATTAGGGGCAGAGCGAGTGGGAGGACGGTTATGGGAAGAAGGGACTAGGGTGAGGTCATGGTAATGAGGGGATGGGGGAAACCGAGAGTGCACATGTGCTTCATGGGGAGGGAGAAAACCGAGCGTGCTTGCTTCAGGAGGGGGGAAAAACCGAGCGGGTGTTTCAGAGGAGGAGGAGGGGGGGGGGATGTTTTTGGGGAGAGGGACAATGAGTGGGTTCAGATGTTCAGAAGGAGTGGGGAAAACATGGCTTTTTTCCAGTGGGGAGACATGCAAGTTACTTTTTTTGTGGGTAGGGAAGCATAGTCCCTGATTTTGGGGCCAAGAAGGGAGTTGTGTGCTGGGTTGCAAGAAGCAGGTTTTGAGTGTGTGAGAAGTGGAGGAATGTCATTAGTTTATTATTTGTAGGCTTCAGTCCAAAGACTGGTTTGATGCAGCTCTTCATGCTACTCTATGCTGTGCAAGGTTCTTCATCTCCAAACAACTACTGCATCCTATATCCATTTCATTTCCTGTACATATTTTCGTCTCTCAGTTTATACATTCCACACTTCCCTCCAACACTAAATTGATAATTCCTTGGCATTTCAAAATGCGTCCTTACATCTGATCCCTTCCTGTTTGTGAAGTTCTGTGACTAACTCCTTTTCTTTCCAATTCCAATCAGTACCTCCTCATTAGTTACCATGCTTTACTTACCTAATCTTCAGCATTCTCCTGCAGTATCACATTTCAAAAGCTCCCATTCTCTTCTTTTCTAAACCGCTTTCCATGCATGTTTTCCTACCATACAAGGCTGCACTCAGATAAATATATTGAGAAAAGATTTCCTCACATTTACATTAATTTTTAATAAACTCCCTGTTTTTAGAATTGCTTTTTCATGTGCAACCCATCTCCATTTTATACCTTCTCTTCTTTGGCCATCATCAGTTATTTTGCTGCCCAATTAGCAAAACTCTACCACTACTTTTAATATTGTATTTCCTAATCAAAATCCCTAAGCATCTTCTGTTTTAATTCTACTACATTCCACTACCCTAATTTCATTTTTGTTGGTGTTCATCTAATATCCTCCTTTCAAGACACTCCCCATCCCTTTCGACTGTCTCAAATTGTTTGCTGTCTCTGGCGGAATTTAATATCTGCAAACCTCAAAGTTTTTTATTTGTTCCTGAATTTTAATTCCATCTTCAAATTTGTATTTGGTTTCCTGTACTGCTCACTCAATGAACAGTTTGAATAACATAGGGGATACGCTGCACCCCTATCTCACTCCCTTCCCAACCACAGCTTCCCATTCATGACCCTTAACTCCTGTACTTGCAGCCTGGTTTCCTTGTAAGTTGTAAATAACCTGTTGGTCCACATATATCCCGCTACTTTCAGAAATTCAAACAGTTTATTCCAGTCAACATTGTATTACAGGACTGTTCTTTTCTATTCATCTGGATTAACTTCCATTTTTCTACATTTACAGCAAGCTACCATTCATAATAGAAATTCTAAGTCACCCTGTATCCTCCTACAGTTACTCAATGACTATACTTTGCTATGTACCACAGTGCCATAAGGAAACAGTCACAGATTGTTGCTCATCCCACCCGTCAGATCGAGAGCAATCCTATCGCACTTCCCTAGGGCACTCCTGATGATACCTCCGTCTCTGACAGACATTCGCCATCGATGAGAACATACTGAGTTCTATTATTTAAGATTTCTTACAGCCTCTCCCAAGTCAGGTAACTTATTTTCATCTGAGTGTTCACTTGAAAACTGCAATCATTGCTCATATTAATTTTTACATGTATCAACTGAAATTTCTAAAGTGATTTTTCTGTCTTTGTACCAAAAAACTTAAGTTTACAATCAGCAGAATAAATCACTTCTCTATTTATATTTCACATTTTGTTGGTCTCAGTTTTATTTTAAGCAGTGAGCTCCAACATCCAACTTTTCTGCACCTTTAAATGACACCTACTGACTTAAGTACATCTAAAATCTAGTAGCTTAATTTTATGAATCCTGATACACATTCAAATACCATTTTAAAGGATAATATGAAATATTACATATACAAACAGTATCAAATGTCTTTCCTGATTGTCCCATACACAACACATATAAATATTTACTTCTTGAGACAATTGTAAACTAGACTACAGCTTCAACTGTGTTGAATACTAATTATCTCCTTTCACATTCATTCTCCTGTGAACAATTCTGGACATCTCTAATATTCCATGAACTTCACACTGACCTCTAGACAAAGCACTTTTCTCAGAGTGGAAGGTGGAAATGTTGAATACCCAGAAACACAGTACTGACAATAACAGTGTCCTTTAAGTATTGAAACTGAAGATTCAGTCCAAACAATATTCCTCTGAACTTTCAGTTTCTTTAAATGCATTCATAAATCACTTCAATAACATTCGTAAAAAAAGTTTCTCTTTACACTTATATATTTGCCTTGAGTATATAAACTGTGTTTTATTCTCTCATTTCTTTGTCATATATTACTTCCTGTACAAAAGCCATTGCTGGCTGGCTTTACAACCTGTGGAAGTATTAAAATTCTGCATATCGGCTTATGTGCCAGAGTACAACTAATCTTAAATTTTAGGCTGTGTATGACAGCCTCCTCTCAAATATTTCAATCTATTTTTGGATTTTCTCAGAGGTGACTGGCTACAGACTTCCAATATTCATTCCACTGCACCATTCTACCTCTGTCATTTTCAGTATTGAAACCAAACCCATTGTAAGTCCATACTAATATTTACATTTATTTAACTGCATAATAGGAAACATTACTGACATAAGCAAATATTATATCTTACTGATGCAAGTCTTCCACATATTTCCTGTAGCACTCATTCTTACATACAGTACCTTCAGCATTTTCAGACCACTGAAAGTTGAGGAGGAAGGAGCTTCATCATCAGTTTTGAAACAGGAAGACAGTTAAGCAAATGATTGGTATTAGGTAATGTAGAAACCCCTTCTAAGGTAACAATCCAAAAATTAATATCTTATCTCACTTTTCTCTCCACTCTGAACCATTGTTTAACCTCTGTTTCATACCATTGCCATCATGCCCACAACCAATAACACCAAAATATTCCATTTGTTAGGTATTATGGTGTTACATGAGTAATGGTCTGCAATTCGACAATATACTGATACAATTACGGAGTGATGTGCACGAGAAGGGGAGGAGGGAGAGGGGAGTAAGGAGGTGGAGAGGGGGGAATGGGAGGCGGAGGCGGTGGCAGGGTGATGGGGAGGGGAGGGGTAAAGGCAGAGTGAGAGTTCTTATTCGCACTGTGCATGTGAAGTCTAGCCTTTTATACTGTTACAAAGATAAGGTAGTTGTTTTATACTTCAGATAATTTCTGGGATACCAAAACTAATTTTCGTGCCTCACCGTAAGACAGCCTTAATTTTCACAATCACTGTATCAAACACATGCTACCCCACCTCCATACTATAACAGTTTATGAACCCTGTTTTAACTACATGGCAAGTCTTAAGACTTTCAACTGTTAAGAGAAATTGTTTCCCATTACCAATTAATAAATTACAGATCTATGTTTACAAAATCTAAAAAATATAAATGCAACTTTGACAAACAGCTAACACGTTAAGGCTTGAAAATGATTAGTGACACCATGTGAATACAACTGGTTCATTCAAGGTATAAAGCTAAAGTGCACCTTTGGACAATCTGAAGCTAAATATTTGTATGGGGAGAGATCAATACTTACAAAACAGAAGAAGCAAACTCAATATATGGGATGAAAGAATAAATAAATACTGTGACAACTCTTATGAATTCAAAGTTTGTGTGCAGGACAGTTCTGTAAAAATGACATTCCAAATACTACACAATGCTATTTCAATATGAATTTGAAACATTTATAGATAATTAAATGATTTCTATATTGTTAAGGACAAATGCCAACTGCTATTCCCAGAAGTAGTGGTTTCTTATACATTATTTTAAGCTCCTTAAGTGAAGATACTGTTGGTCACTTAGGCAACTCTCTTCATTAGAGAACATGAGATTGGTTACCACTGACCATAAGTAGGTTGAAGTATTATTTTACGACACATATTTTAATGACAAAATTTCGACAAATCTGGCTTTGTTCTATTCTTCCATATTCACAAATAATGAACTGAAATTAATCATAAAAATACTTTACTGACAGATTCTATTGCATGCAATTATATAGGCTCATCAATGTCAATGCAAACTAGGAGGAATAAACTTACACAATGCTTGGAGCATTCACATTTGTTTGATTGTCCTCCAACATCTTCATAAGCCAGTCCCGATATTCTTTCCTTTGATCTTCCTTAAGTGTGTCGATTTCACTATTCCATTTGCCTTGCAACAGGTTCTGCTCTTCAAAATGTGAAGCTGCCATTTCATTTATTTGATGTTCTGTATTTGGAAAAGGAACTCCTTCTATAGCCTGAGCCATTTCTTCTGTTTGCCTTAAAGAAGAATGAGCAATTTATTACACTTTTATAATATTGAGCAAATCATATTTATTCAAGAAGCTAACCACACTTATAGAAAATGTTGTCAAATTTATCATCAAATTATAATGATATTTTAAAGACTCATATGGATTACTTAAAGCAGATTAGATATATTTTTAATTCCAACAATCCATAGTTAGGAGATCCTCCAGGATTTATTACATGTCAGAATACAAGCCTACACAATAAATATTTACAAGGGACAACAGCCATGCTAATGTACCTTCCACAGATTCAATCAAAAAATAATAGCAAACCGTTCACAATGTATATACGTGTTCAGTACAAAGAGGTGCATACGACAATTCTTAGGCTGTTGGAGCTATGCATCACCAAATAGATACATCATTTCTGCAATAATTACTTACAATGATCACATTACTGCACTGAATTTATACAGAAGTCAGAGTGTAAGTAATACTTGCATTATTTGATAACATTATTAACTTATGTACATCTGTCAGCTACACTAACAAATTCATCAATGAAGTTGAAGGAATTGACCACCAATTAATTCTTTTTGCTCCTCTTATAATGAACTTCATTAACAGTTAAACTTTTTATGGCTACTGAAAAGTTATTGAAAATGTGTGTTCTTGAATAATGGCCACCTTTCTGGACCAAAGTAGGTGGTTTTAAAAGTTTGTGAAGATTATATGTAAACTGAAAGGGGGGAAAGGGAGTAAAGGAGAAGGGGGAAAGGGGGAAGGAGGGATGGGGATTATTGAGGTCAGTTGCATTGGAACATTATGCGGAATCAACAGCAATAAGTGAAAATGTGTAATGCACTGGGATTTGAACCCAGGATTTGTTTATTAGACGGATGCATTAACCACTGCACCATTGGAACACAGTGTTATCACAACTGAGTGGACTATCTTGGCACAATCATGGCTGACCCACATTCCCACCGAGCATCCATTTCCTCCAAGTTCACTACACTGAGATTCCCACAGGAGTTGGGATTAACTTGTGCATGTGCACTGAAGAAAGTGGATCCATTGCCCTCCTAAGTCAATCAGTTATACATGAATGCATGGTGTCTGGTCTTTTGGATATGCCCGAAAGAACAGACACCATCCATTGATATATAATTTGTGAAGATTGTTGTTATTTCTAGCATTGATTCTATGAACTGACCTGTTCATTTGAAAAAGCGATATATATTTTTAATTAAAAATTTCATTAAGGGAAAAATGTATTGTGAAGTATCCCCAGTTCCCCAAAAAGGCCTCTGCAGTACATTACTAAGTGCACACCAAAAGGAATAGTTATTACACATTTTTGAACTTTGAAGATTTTAGCTTGGCTTGATGAGTTAACACAACAAAATAATCCCATATGGCATTATGAAATTAAAGTAAGCAAAGTATGCTTTTCTTTCTATTTTTCTGTCATCCATGTCTGACAACATTAGCATAAAAAATTGATATTTGTTTAGATGCTTCAATAGCTCTGTGGTATGCTCCTCGCAACTGAATTTATTATCAAACTGTAATCCCATGCAGTAAACACTATCAATTTCTATCTCCTTATACTGTAGGCACACAATGGCAGGAAGCCTCTTACAAGTTCTAAATTGCATATAGTGTGTTTTTTCCACAGCTTAGTGACAAATAACTGGCTAGGAAAAATTTACTAATGTTCATGAAAATTTCATTAACTGACATTTCTATGACTAGAATTCATTTGCTATTTATTATAATGTTTGTCTCATCTGCAAGCAAAACAAACTTCACATCTGGTAATGTTACTGATGGAAGGTCACTGACATACATAAGAGAATGGTAAGAATCCTAAGATGGAACCTTGTGGAGCACCACATGTACTTAATCCCCACATGTTGGACGATCAATGATAGCTTAGTACACATCTCTTTCCTATAGACACCCACTGTTTCCTGTCAGAGATGTTGCTGCATTTACTGTTACACCAGAATATTCTAATTTACTTAAACTGATTTGCAAAGTCAAATACCCTTGACTGATCACGAAATATACCAGCAGCCTGTAATTTATTGTCTAACTAATTAAGTACACACTTGCCTCCTCAATATCAGAACCATTTAGAAATGGGAACAGTGACTTTGACAATTTATTATTTGTTCCAGGTAGTTAAGAAGCTGACTGTATATTACTTTTTCTAAAATTTTTGATGGCAAAAGTGAAATCAGATGGAAAATTGACAGTATTTCTTTATCTCCTTTCTTAAACAAAAGATTAACTTCAGCATATTTCAACCACTCAGGAACTGTTCTACTTATAAATGATTAGTTACACAGATAAGTTACTGGCCTTAGAAGCACAATCTCTTTGTTGGTATTTTATCACAACCACTGCAATTTTTTGATTTTAAAGGCGTCTTTATGAACATTACTTCTACTGCTGTAGAAGTAATGCACAAGTTATTTGTAATGACTGGTCTGATATTCCATGGCAACAACTACTGAACCTGACAACCTCATCTTTTCAGTTCAACGCATTTGTTTTGATGTCTGTGCTATCACTATTTAATATTTTGCAGTCTGTCTTGAAATGAGCTACTGCATTAATGTCAGAGATATTTCTAAATGACAGAGTTTCCTTATTGTCTTACAGGATACCTTCATCCCTGGAGTAATCCATGACTTCTTTAGGGACTTTGGTACAATCTCTGTTACTTTTGGGCAAAAATATTTTTCAAACAAGGTACGGACATCTATACTAGTAACGAAACTGTAATTGACATGTCTGTCTCTAGGTAAGAGTTCACTAATAGGCGGTATTTTACAGGTAACTTGAGCACAGCTTGCGGCAGCATATAGGCTTTATTTGATAAAAATCTTGTCACAGAAAAAAAGATGATATGATTTAAATATTTATCTAAATCTGTCTGCTCAGATTAGTAGTTGAGATGTTTAATTATCAAGGTATAGTATACCAAAGGAGCAATAGACAACACTGTTCATTTTGGATCACACCAAAGAATCAATAAATGGAGCTGTTAATTTTTTTTAACTCATTAACAGATGAATTTTTGGAAGTTTCTGTCAGTGACAGAATTAAACGCTGCAATCTTACCTTTATGAATAAAACTAAAAGCAAATTTACTTGGCTAATATATACGGATTTTGCTTTGTATATTAAAAACTTAACAAAACTGCTTTGCTTCTCTGACAGGCTTTATTTATATTCTTGGTTAAGAAAAAAATTTATTGGTTTTGCTTTGTGATTTGTGCACCCATTCATTACATTTTGATTTCATTTTATTTAAGAATAAAAATGCCTAGAAAATGGAAGAGTACTTCTGAATACACAAGAACAGATAAAAGCCTGAGGGCTAGGCAGTCTCATGAATTCATTGAAGATCATTAGGCAAGACTTGCTGCAGCTCGAGAACATCAGTCTTTAACTCGCTCTTGCTTTGGAAACACCTCCTGAAAGCGAAGTGTAAAGTAACTCTCCTTGAGAGCATCATGCATTATCTCGCCACTCAGAACCCTTCACTCACAGGGGCTTAAAGTTACTTTCCCCCCAATGTGACATCATAAAAGTAGAAATTTTGATTGGTACTGGAGCAGGCGAATGAGTTTCCATACCCCAAATCTCACTTATTCCTAACAATGTATGATTAAGCTTTAGAAGTGTACAATTCCAGGTGAGCTTATATTATGCCATGACCTTAAACAAAGCACAAGGCCAGACACTGCATGTTGTATGATGATGATGTTTGGTTTGTGGGGCGCTCAACTGCATGGTTATCAGCGCCCGTACAATTTCCCAACCTTTGCTCAGTCCAATTTCGCCACTTTCCTGGATGATGATGAAATGACGAGGACAACACAAACACCCAGTCATCTCGAGGCAGGTGAAAATCCCTGACCCCGCCAGGAATCGAACCCGGGACCCCGTGCTCGGGAAGCGAGAACGCTACCACGAGACCACGAGCGGCAGACACACTGCATGTTGTGGGTGTGCACCTTAGTATCAGTTGCTTTTGGCAACTATACATGGCTCTCTACCCTGTTAGTGAAGCAAACAATCTCTTTGTTCATGTCTCCAATCATATTACTTTAAACGTTGTATACAAAGGAGGTTTAGAAGCCAAAATAAATTCCACACATATGAAATCTCAGGCAAAGCTATAAATTAATACCCAGCCAATGTCACGTTTCTCAGCTATTTATTAATAAAAGTGTTGTATTTTTCATTTATGCCATGAGCTCTATATACACCTCTCCAGTTCATGACTGAGGAGTTTCCTAAAAGAATCAATCAATTTTTGTCTTACTGATGATTGTCTTGAACTTTGATTTAGAAGCTTTTATATCCTGTTCGATATTAACATAAAGGACATGCATGTCATGATCTGAGAGGGCACTGTCTACTGGTGTTACAATATAATTTACTTCATTAACCCTTTCTATAAAAGTATTATCATCAACTAATCATTGAACGTTTATATGTCAATAATAATAATAATAATAATAAAATAATAATAATAATTCCAAAATTTGGTGCCTCAGGTCCATGCTCAGCAATCCACATTAAAGTTCTTCTCCTGTGGTTGCTTCTTTGGCTAATCTGCCAGCAAGTTACAAGGAAGTCACGCTTGACCGAGGTCCGCGACACGTTCCATTTTTAACCAGACTTAAGTCTGAGAAAAAAAAAGTCAGTAATAATAATAATAATAATAATAATAATGACAGCACAAACATTTGCTTACTGATATTTTTAGATGTACGTGAAAGAGAAAGGGACTACTGCTACCCAGTGAAGATGTTTAATATACTGACAGCTAAAAAAACTTCACTGTGTTGCATAAACGGTTAATTAAAACATGTTTAATATATGTTATGGAAGAAGAATAGACACAAGAAAATGGAGACTTGTAGAGACTAGAGGGGATATTAGTTTAAACAGTTAAAAGACAAAATTTAAAAAGGTTTTAGTATATGATGATGTGAGGGTACAACACACTTTGAGAACTCTGGGGCATATGACAGTAATATGCACTCTGTCCATGTCCCTCCCCCCCCCCTCCCCCCCCCCCCCTCCCCCCCCCCCCCCCCACCACAAATGATAGACTCTGAAGTGCACTGAATTTTGTGCTAACATACATTTTCATTCATAAAATACAGACTTGTTTAGAGGCTACCCCACATCTTCAAGTATCAGGAATAGGAAAGTATTTAGGTTTATAGTTTTTCTTAGATTAGCCACAGCAGCACACTCAGTGAGTATATGAGCTACTGTTAAGGGCTGCCACAGCTACACTGGAGTGGATCTCTTGTCATACGAGAAACTCTTGAGAGTCTGATATGGCCGATCTGTAGTCAGCAGAGCATTACATTTCTGGGAGGCCTGGTCAGAAGTAAGCTGTGCCTTAGCGATCACCTTGATCACTCTCAGTATGTTGGGGGTTGTGACATCCTGCCATTCCATATCACAGGTTTCCAAAATTTGGTGCCTCAGGTCCATGCTCAGCAATCCACATTAAAGTTCTTCTCCTGTGGTTGCTTCTTTGGCTAATCTGCCAGCAAGTTCATTTTCTGGTATACCCAAGTGGTATGGTGTCCAGATGAATGTTATGGTGGTTCCAGGAAGAAGGAAGGAAGATTAGAGTTTAATACCCTGTTGACAGGAATGTCATTAGCGATGGAGCTTGAATTATGAAAGCATAGGGAATGTACTAATCACCATGGCACCTTGCTACATATGGTGTTTTCAGTGTCAACTAAGAAGTCTTGGGTGTTAGAGACTAAAACATTTCAATGGTAACACTGGTTAATTCCTTGTACGTAGATGACAGAGCTGCTATAAACCACAAGGGTTTTTGTTGTGAGGTATTACAGGCATTGAGATATGGCTACCAACTATATAGTATATATGCTGCATGCTCTCAGTACAGAACATGGACTAACAGGCTATTGCCTCTCTCCCCCCCCCCCCCTCCCCTGTATAGAAAAACACTGACTCTGGATCAGTATATGTAGATGGATCCAAAATTAAGGTAGTCGTGGAGAACTGAGAGTGATAGGCATTTCAGAATGACAGGGCCTGCATTTTCCTTAGTGCCACAGAACAACTCCATCTGCATCACTGGACTGGGTACAAATGATGGAGTACGTAGAGAAGGAACGCTCTGTACACAGTTAAGAGCAGGCTCTGAGGCCTTTGCATAGAGCCTCCAGTCATATACCAATTGGTTTGCCAGTTCTAGGGCAATTCATAAATAGTTTAAAGTGGTTGTTGTGAAACAGAGTTGAATAACACAGATGCAAAAGCATTTGTCAAAGTGTGACCACATAGCTTGCTAAGAATTACAGGTATTTGACCCTCAGTGGTGAGACACACTTTCACCATGAGGTTGTCTATAGGGCTTATGCAGAACTCATTAGAGTTTATTTGTTGTGAAGTCACAGTGCACCTGTACAGGGTTATTACAAATGATTGAAGCGATTTCACAGCCCTACAATAACTTTATTATTTGAGATATTTTCACAATGCTTTGCACACACATACAAAAACTCAAAAAGTTTTTTTAGGCATTCACAAATGTTCGATATGTGCCCCTTTAGTGATTTGGCAGACATCAAGCCGATAATCAAGTTCTCCCACACTCGGCGCAGCATGTCCCCATCAATGAGTTTGAAAGCATCGTTGATGCTAGCTCGCAGTTCTGGCACGTTTCTTGGTAGAGGAGGTTTAAACACTGAATCTTTCACATAACCCCACAGAAAGAAATCGCATGGGGTTAAGTCGGGAGAGCGTGGAGGCCATGACATGAATTGCTGATCATGATCTCCACCACGACCAATCCATCGGTTTTCCAATCTCCTGTTTAAGAAATGCCGAACATCATGATGGAAGTGCGGTGGGGCACCATCCTGTTGAAAGATGAAGTCGGCGCTGTCGGTCTCCAGTTGTGGCATGAGCCAATTTTTCAGCATGTCCAGATACACGTGTCCTGTAACGTTTTTTTCGCAGAAGAAAAAGGGGCCGTAAACTTTAAACCGTGAGATTGCACAAAACACGTTAACTTTTGGTGAATTGCGAATTTGCTGCACGAATGCGTGAGGATTCTCTACCGCCCAGATTCGCACATTGTGTCTGTTCACTTCACCATTAAGAAAAAATGTTGCTTCATCACTGAAAACAAGTTTCGCACTGAACGCATCCTCTTCCATGAGCTGTTGCAACCGCACCGAAAATTCAAAGCGTTTGACTTTGTCATCGGGTGTCAGGGCTTGTAGCAATTGTAAACGGTAAGGCTTCTGCTTTAGCCTTTTCCGTAAGATTTTCCAAACCGTCGGCTGTGGTACGTTTAGCTCCCTGCTTGCTTTATTCGTTGACTTCCGCGGGCTACGCGTGAAACTTGCCTGCACGCGTTCAACCGTTTCTTCGCTCACTGCAGGCCGACCTGTTGATTTCCCCTTACAGAGGCATCCAGAAGCTTTAAACTGCGCATACCATCGCCGAATGGAGTTAGCAGTTGGTGGATCTTTGTTGAACTTCATCCTGAAGTGTCGTTGCACTGTTATGACTGACTGATGTGAGTGCATTTCAAGCACGACATACGCTTTCTCGGCTCCTGTCGCCATTTTGTCTCACTGCGCTCTCGAGCGCTCTGGCGGCAGACACCTGAAGTGCGGCTTCAGCCGAACAAAACTTTATGAGTTTTTCTACGTATCTGTAGTGTGTCGTGACCATATGTCAATGAATGGAGCTACAGTGAATTTATGAAATCGTTTCAATCATTTGTAATAGCCCTGTATTATAATATCAGTAAGGAGATTATGACACACTAGTTGTCCAAGACACGAGCCCATTATCAAGTTCTATAAAGAAAGAATTATTTTGCATTACTTTATATATTAACATACATGTAATAGATATCTTTTTATATTATGCAAACTGTTTGCAGAAACTAATAATTTTAACCCAAAGTGAACTGTTTATGTCTCCACATATTTTTTGTTGGAAGCAGTAATTTTCATACCTTGTGGTCGTTTTGTTCTTAAGCTTCCTTGTTTACTTGTATGCATATTGTGTAGCCAGCTAGGCAAGGTATATTTTGTGAAGCTATAGCACACCTGGATCACAATATCAGTACAGAGATTATGATCTACTTGTTATCAAAACATGTGATTTTTGTAACTTAAAAACAAGTTAAGAGCAGAATGACTACAAGATCTGAAGGACAATTAAATACATAACTAAGTACAGAGTGCTGTAAATTAAAATTAAGAAAGTGGTACAACACACCAGTTTCTACAAACAGTGTGTAAAACAGACAGCTATCCATTGTATGTGTGTTAGTATGTGAAATAACACTGAATAATGGTTCGAGTTGTTCTTGTTTATAAAACTTGATAATGGGCTCATGTCGTACCAAAACAAGATTTCGTTTTCAAATTAAATGACTCACACATTTGGACAACTGGTGCGTCATTACTTCCGTACTGGCTCCAGAGATTCATCAGTGATTAGTCAAAATTTGTGGGTCATTTCATGGTTTCAGGATACGAATAGTAATTCCCTCTCACCAGTGCAACTGAAATTTCCCTTCTTACAAAATACAACTACAAATCCCAGTTTTTAGCTTTTGTTAGAAAGTTGTGACCACGTGGTTGTGAATTATATTGTATCCAGGGAACTCTGCTAAAGCACTGTTGAGCTCCCATTCACTAAATGGAATATTGTATGGTTCTAGACAGCATGTATGGAAAGCCAGGCATTTATTGGTCAAGAAATTAGGATGGTAGTTACTGCAAGTGAACACATTTGGCTTAGTGTCCCATGAAAAGTTCAGCAATTTCACTGTCGATAGAGATGGCAGGAACTGCTGTGGACGGCTGATGACCATAAATGTGGCAGAGTTTAGTCCAATACTTGAACAAATGGGGTGTCAGCCCTTCACATGATATCTACTGTTCTCAATACACTACTACTACTTCTTCTTCTTTTCTAAAAACTGTGTCTATGCTCAAGATGTCTTGAATGCAACTAAATTTTCTATAGAAGGATGGAGCACCTTTCTAGTTAGTTGTTCCATTGATCAATCTCATGGTGACCATTATGATGTGGAATGTGTCAAGTGCATAGGGAATGCACACATGAATCAAGGTTCTTTTTTTACTTTTTAGGCTTAAAATTTTTTATTACCTACCCCATTCCCTTAAATGGCACAAAATGCAAATATTATACTTATAGATTTATTTATTCCTATTCATGAATTCATCTATGGTATAGAAGGAGCTGTCAAGAAGATATGATTTCTGTTTATTTTTGAAACTATCACTGCTGTCAGTCAGACATTTTATTTATCTGGTAATTTATCGAAAAGTTTTAAAGCAGCATTTTTTACCCCTTTCTGTACCAAAGACAGGTTAAGTAGAGGATAGTGCAAGTCTTTCTTTCTTCTGGTATTATAATCATGAATGTCACTGTTGTTTTTAAACTGGTCCATGTCATTGAGAACAAATTTCATTACTGAATAAACGTACTGTGAAACTGTTGTGAGAATTGCTAATCTTTTACACAGATGCCTACAAGATGTGTGACATTACTCTAACCAGTTTTGGGACCGATGACCATAGCAGTCTGGTCCCTTTAATCCCCCCAAACCAACCAACCAATCTAACCAGTTTCTTTCCAGCAGTGAATTCTTTTTGCATAAGTGTTGAGTTACCCCAAACTATTATTCGGTATGACATCAGAGAGTGGAAGTATGCGAAGTATGTTAGCTTACTAATTTCTATATCCTCTAAATTGGCAATTATTTTTATTGCAAAATTTCCTGAACCTAGTCACTTTAGAAGATCCAAAATACGAATTTTCCAATTAAGATTCTCATCTATATTTACACCCAAAAACTTAGTATGCTCTACCCTGGCTACTGACTTCTGTTGATCTGTTATATTTATTGAAGGAATTGTACTCCTAACAGTAGAAAACTGAATGTAATGTGTTTTTTCAACACTCATAGCAAGCCCATTCACAGAAAACCAATCAATAACTTTTCCAAAGACATCATTTGTATCATTTTCTATTGGAGTTTCTTTTACTGGATTAATAATGATGCTTGTATCATCAGGAAACAGTCGGTTTAGCTTCTCGTTACAGATAAGAAGCACACTCACTTACATATATCAATAACAGACACTTACATATATCAATAACAGAAGGGGACCCATGATCCAACCCTGTGGAATACCTAATGTAATTTCACCCCAGTTAGACGAAGTGCGAAATTTCCTTAAATAACTGAAACCATACAGAGAAACTTTTTGCTTCCTGTTTTGTAGATATGACTTAAACCACTCCTATGCTGTTCCATTTATACCATAGACTTGTAATTTCTGTAGCATAATGTCATGGTTCACACAATCAAATGCTTTGGATAAGTAACAGAAAATAATTCCTATTGGTGACGTTTTACTGTCTAAAGATTTATGTGGACAGTGAAATTGTATATTGATGTCTCAGTGGTACAGCATTTTTGAAATCCGAACTATGATTTACTAAGTATCCCACTACTGTTGAGATGGCTAACCACTCTAGAGTACTTTCTGATGATTTTTGAAAATGCTGTAAGCAAGCTATGTTCTCTGATAGCTGCAGTTATTTCTTTAGACCACCATGGCACAGAATTCCTGCAAGGTGGGGAGGGGGGAGAGGTTCTGGGGAGGAAAAAATGCTTCCACAGCATTATTATCCTGTCAACAGCATCACATCTTGTATGACTTTTTACGTTCCCTTCTGTTCACTGGGTTCAAAAGTTGCTTCCGAGGTGAAAACCTGTCGGTTGTCTTTTTTTGCATGAATGGTATGTATTCAACTGATCGATAGTTTTGAAAAGAGTGTGTGTCAGGGAAGTGGTTGCTGTCACAGAGGTCACCATGGATGTTCTACCAGATCAAAGAGGAGATGTGCAGGCTGCAGACAGTAATATCTATGGCAGAGTACATTCTGAGGGTCATACTAAAGTTCATTGGAGCTCCACTGAAAAGTATGCAGACTTTCAGCTCAAGAAATTAATTAATTGCCCTAGCATTTGGCCCTTACTGACTGTGGCGATTTAGGTCCCCCAGTAGGAAGGAGGGTGGAGGCAGTTGTCCCATTAGGTTCACCAGCTTGTGATGATATATGTGTCTGAATGGGTGGAGGTAGATATTACATATCATTACTGTAATGAGCAGGTGCACATAGTCTGCCACAACTTTTAATGCAATGTTTAGAGGCACTACATGGCAATTTGGACACCTTCACATGCCTTCTCAGTATAAGCCTGATTTCCACAGTAAGTGTTACTATTTTAAACATTAGTGAGGTGGATTTCGAAAATTGTCTCTTGTAATGCTGTGAAGGATAATGGAGTAGATAGCCATCAGTTGATGCAGCTTTAATTCACCACCATTTTTGCTCAAATTCAACACCTTTGGTACAAATTTTGCTGTCTCGCCAAAACATCCAAGTAGATTTCATGGTCTGCATCAAATGATATGCCAACATCAACAACAACTTCTCTGATTGTTGTTCAGTGATCATTCATAATCATATCTTTCTTTTTTCCACATTTTCATCAGCTGTTGATGTGCTGGGGCATGCAGAACATTCGTTGTCTTCAACTTCTCCATGGCCATCTTGGAAATGCTTATACCACTAATAAACCTTTGTTTTACTAATAGCAGACTCACCATAACCAATATTTAACATTTCTAAAACTTTATTACATTTTATTCCATTGTTATAGCAAAATGTAATGCAAATTCTCTGGTCCATTTCAAAAAAATTAATCATTACCATGCATAAGCAACCATGCGTAACCTTCTTGACAACTGATGACAGACTAAACATAAGGCTACCAGTGTACAGATACATTTCCGAAATGTTTACCAACACAACAATGAAAAATCATGCAAATCGGATAATACAACCCGAGAAATTAAAAATTACTGACACCTTTTGAACACACCTTATACGTCCATTTTGGATCAACAGCGATCCGTTTCTCATTTATCTAATGCAGAAACTATTCCTTGTTTATCCACAATATTTTTTATGCAAAACAGAGGCTGTGTTGTAGCATACCAAGAACTGGGTAAATTGTCTACCCTAATTACCTCTTGGATACCTCTCAGGCCACTGCATGGCCAAAGAGTGGAATGCCATGAGATGATAAGCATCTGCATTTCTTTCTGAAGAGACTGCCATATTTGTATGGTCAATATTATATGAGAGCTTGAACTGTTTCATTGCAGAGTGTCCACCCTGATGCTACCTTCTCATCAGAGGTTCACTATATGGGCAACGCCCTGCCACAGCAAATGCCACACTGCTCCAAATTATGATTCTGGTGTATCATTGCTTTACTGTCCTTGGGACAGGCATCTACATCTCAGAAAACATGAGAAGTTTGCACAGCTCAGGCATCAGCAGTGCAAAACCCTGCCTTGTCAGGAGGGATTTTTTCTTTTTTTTTCAGGGGGGGGGGCAGCGGGGAGGGGGGTCCGTGCGCACGCATCTGTCCATCTTTCCCCACTCCTCTCCTTTTTTCCTCACTACCCTGCTCCACAACTTCCTGACACTATGCCTGTCGGCAGTCTAGTCCCTACACACACACACACACACACACACACACACACACACACACACACACACACACAGTCTCTGGCCACCTCCCACCTCCCTTGGCGTCCAGAGACAACAGTGGTCACGTGTGCGAGTTGTGTTTGCGTAAATTATCTTTGTTGCTAATCCTGTGTCTTCTTGAGCAGTCCTTCCTCCTTCCTCCTCCTCAAGAACCTCATTACAGTTGTTTGCTTTTTGTGTCAAGCCAGTTCTCATTCCCACAGGATAAGCCAGCAGCCACATTCACTTGATAGAATATCACTGTCATCTATCTTTGTATTTCATGGCTCCATGTTCTGCTAACTGCGCCACAGACAGCTTAGAACTTGTTAATTTGAACATTAACTGCTCTGTCTTTTACATTTCAATGCAATTTCTTTTCCAACCTTTCGCCTTTCTTTACTTTTCTGACAATGGAAAGTAATAGATCTGATTGTAGAAGCCCAAAATGCAGTAAAAAAGTAAATGCCTTCATATGTCAGACAAAATACTTTGGATTTTTCTAGTAAAAATCACTTCTTCATGAACCGTTATTCATAATACCACAAAAGATTTTTTTTTTTACTACATAACATACTTGTACATACTGGAGAAAGTTGATTACAATGTTAGCATCAGTGAGGTCCACTATCTCATTACTTCATCCTTATACCCAATGAACAAAAATAAACGCTTACACTTAAACAGCCCCAGCTCATATGACTCCTGAGATATTACCCATCACCCACTTCGGACACACAGGACATCATTCACAGAAAATTGAAGTTTTAAAATCACTAACCTATGTTGCAAATAAATACACAAGTCAGACTAAAATTAATCATTCTTTTACGCCTATTGCCAAACTAAACAGACAGATAAAGCAACACTTCTAGTATATACAAACAATTGATACATACATTGTTTCTA
Organism: Schistocerca cancellata; assembly: GCF_023864275.1. Lineage (NCBI taxonomy): Eukaryota > Metazoa > Arthropoda > Insecta > Orthoptera > Acrididae > Schistocerca > Schistocerca cancellata. Next base: position 94,403,250 of record NC_064629.1, on the reverse strand, counting down.
TTTTCTGTACGACCTATGTATACTCTCAAAAGTTATCTCATAATTGTAAAAAATTTAAATCCACATCTTGTTTTACATTAAGATAGACATACATTGTTGTTAGACCTTCAACTTGTTCTTCCCTCTGAAGAGTAAGTTCATGAACAGCAAGTGCATAGGAATGTTCTACTTGCAAAATCGGCTCCAATGCTGGAGAATGAACTAATTTGTGATAGACAGCAGAAAACAGTTCTTCATCTGTTGCTCCTTCAGGCTCAGAATATTCCACAGTCTCCTAAAAGTGATATACGAGACTGCGAATTTTTATGTACTAAATGTTACAGATGATGTATTGTAATTATAAGTCACTTGAAAAAATTAAATACTAACTGTTTTGAAAGATTTCTCCCATGTCTTAATTACATCTTCAACATCTGTGTCACCTTCTTTCGCCACTGTAACAACTTTATCTCCCATTTTATCAAAAAACATCTGTGTTTTCTCTTCCAGAAACATTTTGAGGGCTGCAGTCAGATCTGAAACATTACAATTATCATATTCAGAAAAAAAGATTATTCGACAAATTTAGCCCTTTACAATATCAAACTGCACCACAAATTTACTTACTGAATATCATACAGATATTACCTAATTAAGTTAGAAAATGAGGTGCAGCATCCTAATATGTATCATCATCACTGTCTGAACCAGCACTTTAGGTATCTATGGTACAAACAACAATATGGAAAGGATATCAACAATGTAGGGAAATGAGATTGCTACTTACCGTAAAGAAGACACATCAAGTTGCAGACAGGCACAATTAAAAGTCACTTACAAAAAGGCTTTGGCCACAACCTCCATCAGTAAAACACACACACACACACACACACACACACACGCCCACCTCATGTACATGACTACCAACTCCAGCATCTCCAAGTGGCAGCACATGCAGTTGAACATAACATACATTATTTCAATGGCTACTTCACTACCTGAGCCATCTGGAGTCTTCCCTCCACCACAAGTTTTTCTGAACTGCGCAGATGGGAATTATCTTTAAACACACTCTCCGCTCCTGTAATGGTAACGTACTGTCCCCACACTCTCCACCCAATAGTTTCCATCCCCCTCTGTCCTACCACCTCCTCCCCATTCTCATCTCCCACCCTATTTATTTGCAGCCCTCTGCCAATGCATCTGTCCATCTTTCCCCACTCCTCTCCTTTTTTCCTCACTACCCTGCTCCACAACTTCCTGACGCTATGCCTGTCGGCAGTCTAGTCCCTACACACTCCATCAGATAGTGTTGGTCTTTCACTCCCCACTCTTACACTACTATCCCTTCCCCTTCCCCACCATCACGAGACTGCTGCTTGCATCCCACATGATAGTTGCGTTCCAGCCCAAGATGCTGGAGTTGGCGGTCGCGCGCGCGTGTGCGTGTGTGTGTGTGTGTGTGTGTGTGTGTGTTACTGATGAAGGCTGTACCCGAAAACTAAATGTGTCTTAATTGTGCCTGTCTGCAACCTGACTTGTCTCCTTTACAGTAAGAAATAATCTGCCTTTTACTACATATGTTGATATTCCTACCTGGAGTTTCCATTGTTTGAATATGGAAAGCATAGATTGCTACTCCTCATGTAGAAGACAGGCTGAGTCGCAAACAACCATGATGAGAAAAATAAAAGAAATATTTCAGCTTTCAGACAAAGTCCACCTGCAGAAAAAAAAAAAAACACAAACACATTCACAACAACAACAGGCACTAAAGTGTTAGTTTCCAGAGACGGAGGTTGTGTGTGTTTTCTACTTCAGGGAGTACTTTCTCCAAAAGCTGAAATATTTCTAGCATTCTTTTTCATCGTGCCCCTCTGCAACTCATCACCACCTCTATGTGGTATATTTCTGATTTTCCAGTCTGGAATTTCCATTGTTTAAACACTCAAAACACTATGACCAGTTCAGTACTTTGCAAAAAACAAAAACAAAATTTTAGCACCTTCAAATTATGACATCACAGAGTAGACCTATAACCAGCAAATGATTGCAAAGATGACACTCACAAATACTCACAAATCAGAAGTTCTACTCTACTGCTCACACAGTAATACCACATGCATAACATTTTGTATTGTCAAAGTGTACATCACTTGAGTAGCAACCACGTCTTCCATTTAAACAGAAATCATGGAACCATTTGTAATACACTACTTTTCATTTAATAATGTGACATTTATGGGAAAAAACCACAAAAAAATGATCGTTTTGAGTAGAGGATCAGAAATGATAATTGAACATACAAAGTGAACAGGGTTTCAACAATAATGGAGAAGTAAACAATCAATCAGTAATATACAGCCCAATTTCTAATTCAGATATTGATAAGAAAAATGATTTAACTTTTCATAGTCATAAGCAAATAGTAAAGGATGGCTGAAATCACAAATATCTGGAATAACAACAATGTACAATATCCAGACAAAGTTTGCCAAAATTACTACTACTACTACTACTACTACTACTACGACAACTATTGCTGCCACTAAAACAGTTGCACCAAAATAATTACGCAACATATTGCTGAGCTGGCTGGCTGACAACTTACAAAGAAAATGGCTGTAAGAAGATCTACATGTTTGAGGAACTGTGCAGTTATTCAGAGAAAATATTTTATATTTACTTTACTCAAGGATAGCAACAGTGATAGAAGTTACATATGTCACAGTAGGTGCAAAACAGTTTGAGATTAGAGCTGACAGAGTAATCTTAAAAGGCACTAGTCATCAATTGCTAGAAACCTTTCTAAGTGTTGAACATTAAAAGGTCTTTAAATATGTCTGCTTGTGTCTGTATATGTGTGGATGGATATGTGTGTGTGTGCGCGAGTGTATACCCGTCCTTTTTTCCCCCTAAGGTAAGTCTTTCCGCTCCTGGGACTGGAATGACACCTTACCCTCTCCCTTAAAACCCACATCCTTTTGTCTTTCCCTCTCCTTCCCTCTTTCCTGATGAGGCAACAGTTTGTTGCGAAAGCTTGAATTTTGTGTGTATGTTTGTGTTCGTTTGTGTGTCTGTCAACCTGCCAGCACTTTCATTTGGTAAGTCACATCATCTTTGTTTTTAGGTATATTTTTCCTTCGAGATTCCATGACTTACCAAACGGGAAAGTGCTGGTAGATAGGCACAATAAAAAAAACACAAAATTTCGAGCTTTCGCAACCCCCGGTTGCTACGTCAGGAAAGAGAGGAGGAGAGGGAAAGATGAAAGGATGTGGGTTTTAAGGGAGAGGGTAAGGAGTCATTCCAATCCCGGGAGCAGAAAGACTTACCTTAGGGGGAAAAAAGGACAGGTATACCCTCGCACACACACTCGCACACACACACACACACACACACACACACACACACACACACACACACACACACACACACATATCCATCCACACATATACAGACACAAGCAGACATATTTAAAGGCCTTTAACCGGGGGTTGCAAAAGCTTGAATATGTGTGTGTGTGTGTGTGTGTGTGTGTGTGTGTGTGTGTGTGTTTTATTGTGCCTATCTACCAGCACTTTCCCGTTTCGTAAGTCATGGAATCTTTGTTTTTAATATATTTTTTCCATGTGGAATGTTTCTTTATATATATATATATATATATATATATATATATATACACACACATGCCGATGGATATGTGTGCGTGTGTATACCTGTCCTTTTTTCCCCCTAAGGTAAGTCTTTCCGCTCCCGGGATTGGAATGACTCCTTACCCTCTCCCTTAAAACCCAAATCCTTTCGTCTTTCCCTCTCCTTCCCTCTTTCCTGATGAGGCAACCGTTGGTTGCGAAAGCTTGAATTTTGTGTGTGTTTGTGCGCAACAAACGGTCGCTTCGTCAGACACATGATGACATCAATACGGTGGAAACATCTAGTTGCAAAGTAGACAATATGGTGACAATGATGTCACTACACATGCCAACAAACGCAAACAAAACTGACACAATACTGTCTCACTCCAAAAATAAAGTGAAACTAATGGTACAATCACGGAAAATTGGGGGTTTACAGTGAAAACAAGAGAAATATATAATAATAATAACAATGAAATCACTGCATCATTCTAAAACAAATAATATAAAAAAATTTAAACTGCAACATTCCACTACACCAACAAAACCACAGGAATCAGACATTTCCCTTGACCTATATAGCTCAACCACAGCTATCAATACAAAAAAGTCAACACATACAACTCCAAAAAGTGGAACCAAAAATCCCAACAGCTCAAAAACCCAAATATCCTGAATTCACTATATCAGTTAAAACATAATCAACCTACCATAAAATATACAACACACAAAATCATCACTATTACTATAGAAGAAAACCAAAACAAAAATTACTTACCAACAATAATGTCTCACTAAAAAAATAAAATGACACTAACAGAACAAGCGGTCATATCATCACCCATCTCAGAACATAATGATACACTTGTGAACTTCAGTGTCATATCCATATCTAACAAATAAGCAATAAAATAAAATAAAAATATTAGACTTCTTTCCACCAACAAACATCTAACTAATCAGACCTAACAAAAACCCTTAACTCTTTAAAAACACTTCCACAACCCATGTTACTACACCACTACCTAAACACAAAACCACATTAGCACGATGACAACCAAAACTCAAATGAACCCAACACCACACGTTAAACTCTGCATGTTCACATCCACCACCAGACAGCACTGTCAAATACAGCACAACATCTACAAACATAACCAACTCAAAAACCCTGCACTCTAGTGACATCACTCACACCACCACCATTATGTCACAGGTCACAGCAGACAGGTGGAATTGGACACTTCCATCGACACTTTTTAAGGTATCTTAAGTTCACAAGTCATAATCAGGAGCTCAGTAGGTTGCAAGTGAACAAAATTAATTTTCTAAATAAGTATACCCAGAGGGAAAAATTATTATTCTAATGTCCCAGCATATAACTTGCATGTTCAGTAGTTGGATAATCATAAACGAAAGATTAGATGCTTTGAAAATTGCACTATTTTCTACTGAATAAAAAAATTTGAAGATATGGCAAAAAAGTGATGCCTTTATCTGAATGTCCCAGAGTTCTAAAGAAAAAGTTGGTGAGTTGTCGCCACTGAAATGATGTAAATGAAACATAAGAAAAATCCTATTCATAAATCAAATGAGGTGCAAACAATTGTCAAGCAACAGTTATGGTACACATTTAGCGGAAATACGGAAGCGTCCGATTCCGCCCGTCTGCTTTGACCCATGATGTCACAAATATGGCGGAAACGACCATAAACCACGATTCCAATATGGCGCATATAAAGTCGTTATGTACACATTATGAGGACGAAAATACATCGAAAAACAAAGACATACACGTTCCACAAAAAGCCTAATGACACTAACGAGGCAAGCGTGGGAAAAAGGCGGTTCTTGAGTGGGGACAAACTAAATATAAACAAATTTAGACACCCACCCCCATACAAAACCACGCAAAACGACGAAAAAAAACCGACATCACAAAACTCCCCTAAACATAATATCATCTGGAATCGGACACTTCCCTTGACCTATATAGCTCAACCACAGCTCCCGATCCCATAAATTAGGACCTAACACTTCCTTTGACCTGTTGTTGTTGTTGTTGTGGTCTTCAGTCCTGAGACTGTTTTGATGCAGCTCTCCTCGCTATTCTATCCTGTGCAAGTTTCTTCATCTCCCAGTACTTACTGCAACCTACATTCTTCTGAATCTGCTTAGTGTATTCATCTCTTGGTCTCCCTCTACAATTTTTAACCTCCACGCTGCCCTCCAATGCTAAATTTGTGATCCCTTGATGCTTCAGAATATGTCCTACCAACCGGTCCCTTCTTCTTGTCAAGTTGTGCCACAAACTCCTCTTCTCCCCAATTCTGTTCAATACCTCCTCATTAGTTATGTGATCTACCCATCTTCCCTTGACCTATATAGCTCAAAAACATCTACATATACCAATACCAACAGCCACACATTGGGATCGAACACTTCCCTTGACCTGTTATCCTTACGACATTTCCACATACAGCTGTCCCTGGTCCGAGACACCGGAACTTCAAGTAAGCCTCATTTCTTCACGACATACTGAACACTTCACGACTTCATAAAAAAATCCGAATAGTTGAAGAAATTTTATTAGAGACAACGCACTGTCCCCCATCATAGCCGACAACCGAAAACTGTTGACCCTGTCAGTCATATCCATACCTACCAAAGAAATAAAAAAAGAAATGTCCCAAAATTCACACACGACGCCACACTCGCAAACTAAACCAAAAACATCACCTAACACACCACCAGAGAGCACCACCGATCGCATCGAAACGACACCTACAAACGCACCACTCTCACAAACTAAATTCCGCGCCGTCGTGACGTAACACACCACAACAGCCTTATATCACGGGTCAAAGCCAACGGGTGGGATCGGACACTTCAGTCGACCCCATTTAGCCTGGCAAACATGTATTTTTCATATACTGAATGACCACAGATATTTGAGAAGGGGGGGGGGAGGGGAGGGTCAACTGAACCTACAAATACTGAATGCCCAGCTTTGTCCCAGAACATAAGGATGATGTGGCATACTAAGTCAAATGTGCACAATACAGAAAGAGAACAGAACATTGAGAGTATTCATTTTGCATATATATTAGCTTTTGGGTTGCAGGTTGTATGGCACTCTAATATCTAGCGTAGCCTGAACTCTAGGTTAGGTTAGGTTGGTAGGTGACAGTTTAGTTGAGTGTTGGCAACATAGAACACTTCAGTTAATCCAATACTGACTATACAAATAAACTTCACTGCAATTATCTGCCTAAAGGATCTACAGAATTGAAGCAGAACAACATAGTATCCTTGCAAGACAGTATCAGACCAAGTCAACGAACACAGGAAGAAACTCATCTCTTGCTCAAATACCTGTAGTTTGCATGAATTTAATCAGTATTTTACAGATAGTGTAAAGGAAAGTAGGAGAACTACATGAACTAGTGACAAATTCATAAATTTCTTTGAAAACTAGAAACCCGTGCACTATACAAAATGGAAAGAGAATATATGCAAACTGCATTGTAAAAAATGCACAAATCATCAGTGAGCCAAAACACTTTTGCCATGCCCACCACTGTTCCAAAAAGGATAACTGAAATAATAATTGCCTACCTAAAGGTGATTCCCACACTTCCTAGCATCCCCAGTACCAGTTTACAAAACAAGGGGAGAGGGGGTGGGAAGTAGGGGGAAGCGAAAGCCCACGCTACAGGCCTGTCTCCATAAATCCAGTGCTGGCTGAGGTGATGGAATCTACAATGAAAAACTATATTTTAACTTAATTTGAAGACAGTGACCACTTTCATAATGTGCAGCACTCTCTTGATGAGGCAAGACCTAGTCGACAAACACAGGAAGAAACTGTGTCCAGTTGCCCGGGACACAATTAAAAAGGTAAATCATGCTTTTTAAGAAAGATAGTCTATAGCACTGATACACTTGTCTCAGTAAGGCACTTAACTGTATCCCTCAAAGCTCTGCTTCCTAAATTAAAATCTTATGGAATTGGAGGAGCTCCCCTGGCAACTCTTGAATCACATCTAACAGACATCAAGTTGCATCAATAAAAGGAGCAATCTCATGTGAAGATAAGTTACACCACCACTGGCCACAAGGATCCTTACTACAAACTCTTGTTTTCTATTCCATATTTTACACAGTATTCAGACAACATTGTTTGTTAAAGAGATGAACAACGTGCAAGCTGCAGAACAAGCAGATATTCTGTTCAGTGAAGTGAAGGAATGGGTCATACAAATGAGATAGAAATATATGAAAACAATACATAGAGGGTAACATGCAGCCTTATTGACTGTGGGTAACACTGGAGCCGTTATACTTCCAGGATTCATCATCAACAGTAAATTAATTTGGGAAGTACACACTATACATGTGTGCATCAAACTTTCAAAACTCCTCTACCTTCCGTGAGATAAAGCATTATAACAAGAAGTACTATTAACAGTCTACACCTTATTTCACAGCCACTTCAGCAGTGCACTGTTGCTATGGCACCATTCCCTGCAGAATGCAGAAGGTGCTACTGCTCTCGAAGAAAGCATTACATCTAGCACAAAAAAGAAAAAAATAATGGTTCGTTACAAAACCACCTTTGCTAAATTAATAGCTATTATTGTTTACAACTAATGTGTTCCACAGCCTCACTAACACGAAGCTAAATCACAAAACGTCCAGCAAGTTGCCTCAAATTCACCATTACAACATCCAGCATACGGAGTCTGGACAGGCCAAGATGTGGACTGACCATCGCACAAGTTAGTTCTCCAATGGTGGCCATAAAAATGTTTAGTGCACTACCAAAGTGCGTTCAGCCCTTACCAGTGGATTTGTTCAACGCGAATATGTTGGGTGTCTAAACAACACGCATTACACTCTGTGGGTGAATTCTCTTCTAAGGATAGAGCAGTGACAACCAGACTTACTGATATTGCACCCTAAATGTTATAATGTTCATTTCATTCTATTGTTATTATTGTAGATTAAAGTAAACCTGACACAATGCACTCAGTCCTAACTGGTAAATGTTGTAGCACTGGTAATAAATGACAATACTGAGGCTCATTTGGTGATTCGATCCTGGATGACTATACGACAAATAACAATATTACAACAGCATTTAAGTTCATGTAACAGTTTTGTGAAACAGTCCTGGAGGGATATAAGCAGCTGCTAAACCAACTGCTATGTCAGTGTTACAAATAAAAATTAGACTGTGGTAAATTTTGTGTACCTTCCTCAGCATTACTTGGCAAGTTGAAGAATGCCATTAATCGTTCGCCGAGTTCTTCAGCAGTCCCCGAAAATGGGACATAAATTGGCACTTCAAGCTTGTAATCGAACTTAATCGTCCAGGAAGGATATGTGAAAACAAATTTTGTTTCCATTGTACTGGCAGGTACAAGTCTGTCACTTGTAGCATTAATATCGAATACGCTAGACATCAGTGCTCAGGGCAGTTTTGGCTTATGTATTAAATTCTTCTGTCTGCAACCTTCTATACTGTCAACACTTTAACCTCAAACACACACCCTCCAAACATCGATGATAGATCTGAGGTTAATGACACGAAGCAAAGGTTGTAGTATACTTGGCTACACAAAAGCGTCTCGCAACAGAATGTGTGCGTTGGTTATTGCCTAACGTCATTTTATTCTATCGCATACAGTATTGTGACAATTTGGCTTTGTTATAAACTAAAAAATTAACAAAACATGCATATGTTTATGACAATGAAAAGTAAGATTCGATCTGAGCAAAGGTTTTATGAAATATAAACTCGAAAATAACTATTTACTTAACATCAATTATATGTCCATTGACTTATTTTCATTTTCTCTCTTTCTGAATGCATCTAATGCAGCTTTTTCTCCAACGAAGTGCCTGCTGTACGTCTTGATGAAGTGCAGTGATAGTTTCCCGAAACATTGGATTTTCAGCGTCTCTGATACTGATATAATCTTTATATGACTTTGATGCCTTGAAGTTTTCGGCAATAAGTGAATCTTGAGGCTCATCAAACAGCCTATTGACTACAACATAAAGATGATGTGGGTCCTTTTAACTATCTACGAACTTAATTAAGTCAACCTCACTGAACGATAGAAATGCATGTCTGTCACTCAAAGAATGGAAAATCTAGAATGGAATTTGTGTGTGTGTACTATTTGTCTACGATAAGTCGACGATTGGCGTGGTGGCTGTCGGGAACAGCCGTGCACCCAAATATTGGTTCGCGGCGGGTGAGGAGCGGTTAAGGGAAGGCAGAGTCGACTGCATGCGGCAGTGCTGGAACCACTGCCCGCATTTTGTGCTTAACACGAAATCGGAGGCGGTACCCGCGGAAATACTGCCTGTTTAAGTGACACTTCCGTCGGATCAGAAATCACCTAATTTGTTGACATATTCACGCTCGAGAGTCTTATGTGCAACTTACATATTATTTATCTATCGTAAACAATGAAAAATGACAGTAGAGGATTGTACAACTTACGACGCTATGAGTCGAAATTCAAAAACTGATTTTTCGAATTTGTTTGCTCATTTATTTACTACACACAGCACAGCAGTAATATTTATGAAGTGTTATTAACTGTGCCTATAAGAACTGTCAAAATTATGTTCACTAAAGATCACTGTCATTTGTGTTGATTTATCGTCAGTTTGAGGGCGTGCATCACGGCTTGAGGGCGTGATATTGATAATAACTTAATCGATGACCATTTCCATTACTCCACCTGGTGTCTCATACTCTTGCTCCGGTTGCTGCACTTACCTGCAGTAACTTTGCCTCTCCTGTGCAGTAACTGAAAGAAAGCAGCACTAACAAGATTCTGCAATCTTTCCTTCGACACGACGCCAGTGACACTGTTCTCCCTGAAATTGTGGTTTATTTTAGCCCATGCCATTTCTGTCGGACATAGATCGCAGTTGTATGGCGGTAAACGGACTATTTTATGGCCTCTGCTCTCACCGACTTTATCCACAACGTACACTTTCACGGCTGGTTTGTTTTCTATTTCAGACAGTTCAGTCTTCCTCATTGAGTCGTTGCAGTATTTGCCTGTCTCGCAACCACTCTCTAACATCGTAATCCTCAAATCATATTTGTTAGGCATTCTGTCGAACATCCTGCTGTGGTATGGCGCATTATCCATACGATCACAGAATTAAGTGGAATATAGGAACCACCATATCTGCAAACAACCCTCCCCCCTTCCCCCATCGACATCTGGCAGTTTCGTCAATTTCAAGAAATTCGCAAGTTAGTGAAAACAGTTTCTTGCATTAAACTTCCTGAGACTCTAAAACTGTGTGCCAGGCCATGTTCCCAAGTTCGACTCCCGGTCTGGCACGCAGTTTTATATGTTAGGAAGTTTCACACGCCGCTGTAAGATGAAAGTTCGTTCTGGTTTCTTTCATCTTGCCATAAGTACTTGTGGAATTTGGCCTTTTGTTAAAGTTTTTCTCAAACTTACAATAGTTGTGTGTGTTCAGTACCGATGTGAAAATGTCAGTGTCGAAAATGAGAATGGCACAAAGACAGATGGGCCGAAACAAATGACAGATGGGCCGAAACAAGTGTATCACTGGAACCCTTAAAAAAATATAATTGGCACCACCAGTCAAGGAAGTGCGAAATGAGTTTACCAATTAATTTTTTCACCAGAAGGGAAAGCAGAACGGAATTATACACGTCTTCAAATGCAAGCTGAATTTTTTATGTTACTGTAAACATAAATGCATTACATTTATGATAAAAGTAATAAATACTGTTTGCAAAAATCGAAGAGTAATTAAAAGACAGCCTGTTGATGAGATACCATGCCGCATTTTTGTTTCCTGTTATCGAGTATTGGATAATACAATAGACAAGAAATGTTCGAAATTTACATATGGCATTCTCATAGTTTATAATCTAAGTGAAATGCTCTGATTTTAGTTGACTGAATAGTGTTTCTTGGCATCATCTATATGCAATCCTCTAATATTTTTTCTATGTTTTTTATTTTTACGTTTTGTCACAATTTATATTCATTGGTAATAATGCAATAACCGTGAAGACTGCTTTGATTTTTAAGAATAACTGCACTTCTGTAACAAGTACTTGTAGAATGTTCCTCAGTGAAGACTTCAACAACTAAACGTCAGTAAGATTTTGCTCTAATGCAAACACCTCAACAAGTGCTTACAGAAGTTACTTGCTAGTAAACACAAGCATCTCGTAATACTTCACGTCTAGGGGCAGCTTAATGTTGGCAGTGCTTTGAGACAAATGAATATATTTCAAGTGGTGCCAATTTTCTTCGCTTCTGGCAATACTAGATTAGATTTACTTTCATTCCAACTGATCCATAGTGCTGAGATCCTCCAGGATGTAGAACATGTCAGAAAAACAATATGACAGATATCTACAACTAAAACAAATAAGCTATTGTACCTTTCATAGGTCCCAAGTGGAACATTCATCTATTCTTTTTAATGAATACTATCTGACAGAATCCTTTTACAACACTCATTTACTAAGATCGCATTAATGCACTGAATTTAAAATTAAAAAAAAGTTTTTTATTTATAAGGTAACAAACATATAATAGAACTATTGCAATACTTATATACAATGAACACATTACTTCACTGGAATGGTGAACAAGTTAGATTGTACACTATATATATATATATATATATAATTCAGTTGGTTCTTCTCAGAAATTCATCAACGGAGAAGGAGTTGGCCACCAATAAATCCTTTAGGCTTCTCTTAAACTGAATTTCATTGGTTGTTAAGCTTTATGGATGCTGGTAAATTATTGAAAATGTGTGTTCCTGACTAATGCACACCAATTTGTACAAGAGTGACTTTAAATCCTTGTGAATATTATTCTTATTTCTAGTACTGAGTATATGAACTAAGCTGTTGGTTTGAAAAAGTGATACATTTTTAATGACAAATTTAATTAAGGAATTAATATATTGGGAAGCAGTAGTTAATATCCCTAGTTTCCTAAACAGGCCTCTGCAGGATGTTCTTGAGTTCACACCACACTCTTATTGCACGGTATTGTGCCTGGAAAAGTTTAATTTGGCTTGCTGAATTACCCCAAAAAGTAAGCATAGTATGCCAGATTTTTCATTTTCATATCCCCTATATCTGACAGAATTCTCATAGCAAATAGAGATTTGTTTAGATGCTTCTGGAGTTCTGTGATATGTTTCTCCCAGTTGAATTTATTATCAAGCTGTAATCCCAATAATTTAACACTGTCCACTTCTTCTATCTGCTTGTCCCCAAATCTTAGGCATATACTCGTAGGACGGGGTGTTCAGAACTGCATGTAGTTTAGTGACAAAGAATTGGCTAGGAACCAGTGATTAATGTCCACAAATATTTTATTAGCCAATCTTTCTAAGACTACACTTGATTTGCTATTTATTCCAATGTCTGTATCATTGGCAAACAAAAACAAACTTGGCATCTGGTAATGTTAGTGTTGAAAGGTCATTGATATATACAAGAAAAAGTAAGGGTCCTAAGATGGAACCTTGTGGGACCCCACAAGTTCCCAGTTGGATGTTGCCTGATAGCTTAATACATGTCTCTTTCCTAATAACACCCTTTGTTCCCAGCCAGAGATATAAGATTTGAAGCATTTTGCTGCATTTCCTGTTACACCATAATATTCTAATTTACTTAAAAGGATATTGTGATTTACTCAGCCAAATGCCTTTGACAGATCACAAAATATACCAGTTGCCTGCAATTTTTTGTCTAATGAATTAAGTGCATTTTCACTGTAAGTGTAGATAGTCTTCTCAATATCAGAACACTTTTTAAATCCGAACTGCGACTTTGACAGTATGTTATTTGTGATAAGATGGTTATAAGGACAATTGTACATTACCTTTTCTAAAATTTTTGAGAATGCTGGCAAATGTGAAATTAGCTGAAATTTGACGTATTTCTTTCTCGCCCTCCTTAAACAGTGGCTTAACTTCAGCATATTTCAACCATTCAGGAAATATTCCACTGGTAAACGACTGGTTACACAGATAGCTTAATATGTTACTTAACTCAGAATCACATTCTGTAATTAATTTTGTTGATATTTCTTGATACCCACTAGATGTTTTTGAATTTAAAGATTTTATGATGCACATTATTTATGCTTGGGTTATGAGGGTCAAATACATAATATGGAAGTTACTTGAAATGTCTGGTCTGAGGTATCACATGGCAGCATCTACAGGATCTGACAATGTCATCTTTTCAGTAATAGTTTTGAAATGTTTGCTAAAAAGTTCTGCAATGCTATACACACCTGTCACCAATCTATCATTTACTCTTAATGCTATTTGCCCCTCTTCATGTCTGGTTCTACCAGTCTCCTCCTTCACTGTCTTTCTTTTATTATCTGATATGACTATCTTTTCCTTGTAATAATGTTTACTTTGATGTCCATGTTACAGTCTTTCACATTTTGCAGTAGTTCTTGTAATGTGCTATTGCATCAACATCAGAACTGTTTCAGATTTACAGATACAGTTTTCTTTTTGTTTTCCAAGATACCTCTATTCCTTGAAAAATTCATGGCTTCTAAGCAGACTTTGCTCTAACCTTGGTTAGTTTTGGGGTAAAACAGTATTCAAATAAGATAATCACTTTATTAGCAAAAGTGTTATATTTTTCATTTATGCCATTAGTGCATAAACATCAGTCCAGTGAAAGTCTCTGAGGAGTGTCCTAAAATAATCAATTTTTGGCTTATTGATTATCCCCTTGAGTTCAGATTTAACAGATTTTATATCCTATTCAGTATTAACATTTAACAGAAGGAACTGCCTGTCATGGTCTGAGTTTTGTAATATAATTTTGTTCATTGGACTTTTCTACAAAGATATTATCAATGACTGTTTGTCAGCAATTGGCTACCCTTGTTGTGAACTTTACAGTGGGAATTAAGTTGAATGATAGTGTTACTAACTCAAATAAGTTCTTATTGGGAGTCTTTAAGGAAATCTACATTTAAGTCACCAACAACCACTATTTCTTTGTTTTTGGTTGTTAAATTGGCCAGTACAGCTTCAAGGTGGTTTATGAACAGATGGAAATTACCTGCAGGTGCTCGATACACACTTACAGAGTTTTTATGAAATTATACTTCTGTTGCACATGCTTCCATATGCTGTTCTAGCAAAATTTATGAATGTCTATGTTCTTAAATTTATGACAGTTCCTGATGAATGTGGCAACTCCTCCTCTCTCCATTTCTGCTCTACAAAAGTGAGATGCTAACCTACATCCTGTAACACTTAAAAGTTCTATACCAGTGGTCACATGATGTTCAGAGAGGCAGATTATGTTAGCTGGGTTTGAGGACTCCAGTTCATCTATGAAGATAACTAAGTCATTGATTTTGTTTCTCAGTCCTCGAGTATTTTGATGTAATAAAAATAGCTGACATTTCATGTTTACTGAGTTAAAATTGGGTAGATTTGAAATTTCTGCTGATTGTTGAAAATTCTTAACCAACAGCTGTTTATGCTGATGTAACAAGCTAGAATTATGTTTTTTGGTTTCTTTCTCAAACTGAAGGTTTTTTACAATCCTAACCTATCTTAAAACTTGGTTTCTTTCTGTTCTCCCTACCCTAAAACAGGGTCTTTTCTTAACCCTATAGCCACTGGTATTTTATCAGTCATGACAGTGCCTCCCCCATTTAACTTTCTTGCTATTGCCCCAGCCAGTTTACCCTTCCCACTCCAGGTGAGATAAAGGCCATGTCTAGTATAATCCCAGCTACTGAGAGAATCAACTGTAACCACACCAATGTGTGACCCTGCACCAGACATAAGCAGACATTCCAACTCCAAATTAGCTCTCCTGACAGAAGAGTTCAAATGAGATCGGTCATGGCTCCCAAGAACAGATACTAACTTAACACCAGTATGCTTTGATGCTGATGCAATCTTTGCCAGGTCACACTCTATACTTTACCCAGGATCTCTGTCAATACCTGGCCCATCCACTATAACCACAGTGTCTTCTATAGTGAAATCTTTGCAAAGTGATCCTAAATCCTCTGTCACCTGTTCCAGACCAGCACTAGGTTTAAAAAAATTGGTGACCTGGTATTCTGATCCTAGTTCATCCTGCAAAAGTTGGCCAACACCTCTTCCATGGGAAGACAACATCACTTTCTTTCTCTTTACTGATTTCCCCTACATTTCTACTTTTCAATTTGCTGCTGAAAGTTTGTTGTGCCCTCTGTACATCTGCAATTGCTTGAGGCTCACCAGCTTCTAACTGAATCAACAGGTCAAATCTATTTTCCACATTCACCATGAAGCTGTCAAAGCTCTAGGCCTGTTCCTCCTGTTGCCTGTTGCCACTTCCCACCTCTCTTTACCCTTCTCCCTCCTTAACCTGTCAAGATCTCACCTAGCCTTTTCTAACTCAGCCTGAAAGGCATCAGTTTTCCCCTCCTGTTTTAGTATCTTCCTATCTCTACTACATATCCTACAGAACCACTAATGAGTCTCATTTACTTCCCCTACTCCCACGCCACTATAGTCACACACATGGAAAAAACTCGCCAAAGCCCTGATCTATCAATTACACGGCAAGTCAAGCACTTTTCACTCATGGTAAACGTAATAGTTTATTAAGAATTAAGGCAGTTAAATTACAGATTAACACAAAAATATGATTTCATAAATTTGGCCTATACGCAATTGTATGAAAACAAAAACAACAGTGCAAAGTTTCTGAGATAACAACTAAAACTTTACACTACTTTCCGGAAATGTGAGTTAAATAATGAAGAGGTACGCTACAGTTAAATTGCTGGAGAGAGCAAAGAACAATTAAGCGAAATTCTATAGATTTACTGCGGCAAGATGTAAACAGAAAATACGACTATAGCCCGACTGTACGATCTTTTCGCGTTTTCTGCTATATTACGCAAAGAAAAGTGAAACCTTTAATGCTAAGCTTAAAAAGCACACTAATACACACTAACCAGTACTAAACTAAATGTTATTATAATCTAAAATGACTTATCTTTACAACACCAAAACTCGCGCTAGTCGCCTGGCTGCAGCGCTAGCACAATCTTCAAGTTATCGTGGCCAAACAGTATGTTACCTGTTTTCGGCGAAGGCCTTGTTGAGCGAAAGCGCACTTACTGACAGACTTTTTTTGGTTGTGCCTATTTGCGACTCAGCATCTCCGCTATGTGGCGAGTAGCAACTATCCCTTTCATAATATTGGCTCAAATGCCTCTGAGCACTATGGGACTTAACATCTGAGGTCATCAGTCCCCTAGAACTTAGAACTACTTAAACCTAACTAACCTAAGGACATCACACACATCCATGCCCGAGGCAGGATTCGAACCAGCGACGGTAGCGGTCGCGTGGTTCCAGACTGAAGCGCCTAGAACCGCTCGGCCACACGGCTGGCTTTCACAATATTGTTAAGTCTCTCACGCAAAGTACTTTTGATTTAAAGTTGGGGTTGACCATCCGTTTTCGAACACCAACAATCGTTAATTCAACACCACTTTGTTCTTAGGTGACACTGGTTAATTTCGCGTCTGATAATGAGGAAACTTTTCTCAGAGATATTATAAACACTGCTAATATCATTGGAATATCAATTCAACGTACTTGGTTTTCGCATTTTTCCTATATTCTGACACAAGTTTATTACAAAAGTAGGAGAAGTAAATGTTCTTTTTGAAATTCCTAAAGGGCAATCGACATTGCTGTCACATCATGTCATTCAAAACATTCCACAATGCATTACAAATGGAGGCATTCACATAGGCCATAAATGTTGTGTCATGTCAAGGTTTCTCGGAAACAAAGTTCTGATGGTAATGTTGGTGAGAGGAACTGTATGGTAGTCAGCAAACAGTAGAAGTTAGCCTATTTCTCCTATGCCACAGCTGTAAGCGAGGCCAGAATATGAAAAATGATTTGGGTTTTGCAGTAACAGAATAGAGTTAACGCATACACTGTGTATAAATAAGAACATAAACTGATGAATCAGTTTTCATCACATAATCTCTTAGTAAGAGAAAACGTCTTCTTTTTTGAAGGAGAAAGGTAGAGCTTTATATGACGCTACGTGGGAAAATAAGTAATGGATAAGGTAAACAGGCTCTATATATTCCCCTATAAATATTATGTGATGTGGTTGTATGTATATATTTTCGCTAGCAAATAAATGTCGATCTCAGCAACTTATCGTACAAAATTGGTCGTGAATATCAGTTATGAAATTTGCTTGGGCTATTAACAAACTTTATCATTGTCTGATATTCTGCTCTTTTGTATCACAGATGCTAACTCATAAACTTCTGCTCACAGGTTGGTACTGGTTTAATTGAATCAACAAGATGTGACATGCAGTGCAAGTCTGAGGTTGATATGAGATGACGTTCTAGTGTGAATTGGGCTTCATGTTCCTGCGTGTGTTTCCTAGTCACAGACTCACCACAAATTTAACAAAAAACAATAAAAATATGTATTATTAAGATTGTTACTAAAGGCATTTTTAAACAGTGAATATTAATTGTTTACAATTAATAGATTAGTTGTTACTAATTCAGCATACTAAAGACCACAAGAATAAATCACTTTCATTAAAAACGTTTTTTCATTGTGTGCCCATGTTATCAAAAAGATCCTTTTCAACAGTCAAGTGAAATTTTAAGATACTTTGGAAAGAACAAAGTAAGATGAAATATATGACATAACTGCTTCATCAGATCTGACACAAAATTAGTGCCCTGATCTGTGCTTATAGTATCCAGAACACCAAATGTGAGCCACCAATTGTTCACCATTGCTTGAACAGCATTACTCACTTGTCGGCCAGGGATTGCAGTCATCATGATATATTGTGAGAAATGCCCTATCACGGCCAATATGCATCTGTTTCGAGACGCTTCCAGTAACCTTTATAAAGGAATCAGTCACTGGCTGAGATCAGCCCATTGCACATAGTTCCTGACAAATTGTTTGACATCTCGTTTCCTGTTCCTCCACCGAAATTTCTCAGCAATCCACCTATCAGTTGATTTCTGCTGACTATTAGCTGCCAACAGATGGTTTTGAGCTTCTTTCAGAATTTTCTCCTGGGAAAGCTGTTGTGCATAACAAACTGTGGTTACGACTTAAATATCTGACTGGGCCTTTTATCACTCAGCAATGCTTCTATGCAATGCTTGCAGAACTGCAACCTTCGTACTCAGTCAACGTTTGCATGCTTCTTCCCCAGCTTGTGCACCACTTTGTAATCAAATTCACTCATTCATAGGGCTCACTTTGTCAATCTGCTGAAAGAGTCCTTTAATCCTCATAATCAATTTAATGAAGCATAACCTGTCACTGGTTTGAACTCTTAAGCCACACGAATAACAGGAGATGTAAGAAATAGCATACAAAACTGCCAATATTTTCTTCTCAGTTATGGAACAATTTCTCTCTGCTTTTTTCAGCTGTTGGAACAGGTATGGTACAGGATGTTCTCTATTATTTACATTCTTAATAAGGACACAACCAACCGTTATATTGCTCACTTCACAAGAGAGAATGAATTCTTTTTCAAAGCTTAGAAGTATCAAAACTAAACCTGATGTCAACACTTGTTTCAAAGTATCAACCACTGTTTAATACTAGGTAGACCATTCAAGTTTTGCTCCTTTATGTAATAAATGTTTCAAAGATTCAGCACTTTCAGCAAAGTTCGTCACAAAATTATGATTATAATTACAGAGACTCAAAAAAGTTTGCAATTATTTAGCTGTCTGTGGTGACGAGAAGTTCCAAACTGCTGATAATAATCATTGCTCTGTTCTCACACCTTCCTGACTGATCATGTGCCCAAGATAATTACCTCTGTTGGTGCAAAATGACATGTGCCAATGCTTAGCAATAGTCATGCTGTCCTTAGTTTTTTGAACACTTCCTCTTGCTATTGTACATAGCACCCCATGCCCTTTGAAAACGCTATGATGTCATCAAGATAAACCATAAATTGTCTTGCATTAGGTCCTCTACATACCACATCTAATTATCTTTGAAAAGTGATGGGTGTATTCTTGAGTCTGAATGGCACTTAACGGTATTGAAAATGGCCCCACAGTATGGTGAAAGCCGTCTTCAGCCGATCTTGCAGCGCTGCCTTCAGCGCTAGTTGTCCAGAGTCTTTGTTATGTTCAGTATGGTATATGCATCAGTGATGGTTCGTGCATTAAGGTATCGGTAGTCATAGCAAAATTTTTCTGGTGGCTTCTGCTGTTCCCCATGTGCTTTCACTGTATTCAATAATACCATCTGCTAGCTGTTGGTCGATAAATTCTTCCGTTATTGGTTGCATACAATTTGGAATTATTTATGGTTTCTACACAGTGGAGCGTTAATCCCTGCAGTATTCTGCGCTGTGTGACTGATGTTAACAGACCAATTAGATTAAACAGATCCGTGAACTGCAGTAACAAAATTTTCATCACTTTCCTATCAGTCCCTTGTAAATGTTTTACTTTTCATGTGAAATGTCGTCCAATGTATGAAACACCTCCATTTTCACTTAACGACAGTTTTATTGCATCAGCGGTCCTCACTTAACCTACCCGTGTCGTCTTCCTCTAAAATGTGCAAATTGCAATCAAAAGACCCTCTGGCAGACTTATTTCGTCCATGTCAAAATTATCGAGACTGATTGGAACCATAAAATCTCCATCCACATCACTGATGTATGCTATACTTTAGTGACAGTGTGACTTATACAAATTGTTGCTAGTTACAAATGGCTCTACAACATATAATGAACCATTGGGTAGGTTCATACCTATACTAACTGAGATGAACTTTCCTGTACCTCGCGGTATTGTGCCATGCATATTAGACTTCAGTGCTTGTGGCTACTGTTTGTCTGATAACACTTTCATGACTGATGAATCTTGTGACATCATATTACTTGCAGCTGAGGAAACAATGTCAGTTCAGGTGTACACTGCGCGAGGTCAATTTTTGCGTGATTTTTAACAAAATAAGTCGAGTACCAGGATCACACAATGCGATTCCCCAACACACAGTAAATGCTTAGTTCCCAGGCTAAAACTGAGCACTGTAGTTCTCAATCACCTCATGTCATTATCAACCACTCGATGCAACCTATACCATGGAGACCACAATCTCTTTCTGCCCAAGAGATCCAGACTGACACCCAACACATGCAGCCATATGATGAATGAGGCCCCCATTCCCACTCAACGACTGAATATTTGGACGTTGCTTGTCCTGGGTTTTCTTCCGGCAATCACACGTCTTGTGACTCATCTCCCCACATTCATAATATCCTAGCTGATGGACACTGCTCCCCAACGTGGCCCTTGTGCCCACACCTGTAACACTTTAGATCAGAGGAGAAAACACCGCAGTCACTCTGCCTCCATGTAGCAATGTCAATTTCCTCCATTCGTGTGGCAACGCTAATGGCGCTGGGTAAATCACTTGGGTTCTCTAGTCTGACCCTCCTTGACATGTCAGCAGAAACATACACTACAGGCCATTAAAACTGCTACACCATGAAGATGACGTGTTACAGACGCGAAATTTAACCGACAGGAAGAAGATGCTGCGATATGCAAATGATTAGCTTTTCAAAGCATTCACACAAGGTTGGCGCCGGTGGCGACACCTACAACGTGCTGACATGAGGAAAGTTTCCAATCGATTTCTCATACACAAACAGCAGTTGACCGGCGTTGCCTGGTGAAACGTTGTTGTGATGCCTCGTGTAAGGAGGAGAAATGCGTACCATCACGTTTCCGACTTTGATAAAGGTCAGATTGTAGCCTATCGCGATTGCGGTTTATCGTATCGCGACATTGCTGCTCGCGTTGGTCGAGATCCAATGACTGTTAGCAGACTATGGAATCGGTGGTTTCAGGAGGGTAATACCGAACGCCGTGCTGGATCCCAACGGCCTCGTATCACTAGCAGTCGAGATGACAAGCATCTTATCCGCATGGCTATAACGGATCGTACAGCCACGTCCCGATCCCTGAGTCAACAGATGGGGACGTTTGCAAGACAACAACCATCTGCACGAACAGTTTGACGACGTATGCAGCAGCATGGACTATCAGCTCGGAGACCATGGCTGCGGTTACCCTTGACGCTGCATCACAGACAGGAGCGCCTGCGATGGTGTACTCAAAGACGAACCTGGGTGCACGAATAGCAAAACGTCATTTTTTCGGATGAATCCAGTTTCTGTTTACAGCATCATGGTGGTCGCATCATGATGGTCGCATCATGATGGTCGCATCCGTGTCTGGCGACATCGCGGTGAACGCACATTGGAAGCGTGTATTCGTCATCGCCATACTGGCGTATCACCCGGCGTGATGGTATGGGATGCTATTGGTTACACGTCTCGGTCACCTCTTGTTCGCGTTGACGGTACATTGAATAGTGGACGTTACATTTCAGATGTGTTACGACCCGTGGCTCTACCCTTCATTCGATCCCTTCAAAACCATACATTTCAGCAGGATAATGCACGACCTCATGTTGCAGGTCCTGTACGGGCCTTTGTGGATACAGAAAATGTTTGACTGCTGCCATGGCCAGCGCATTCTCCAGATCTCTCACCAATTGAAAACGTCTGGTCAATGGTGGCCGAGCAACTGGCTCGTCACAATACGCCAGTCACTACTCTTGATGAACTGTGGTATCGTGTTGAAGTTGTATGTGCAGCTGTACCTGTACACGCCATCCAAGCTCTGTTTGACTCAATGCCCAGGCGTATCAAGGCCGTTATTACGGCCAGAGGTGGTTGTTCTGGGTACTGATTTCTCAGGATCTATGCACCCACATTGCGTGAAAATGTAATCAGATGTCAGTTCTAGTAATATATATGTGTCCAATGAATACCCGTTTATCATCTGCATTTCTTCTTGGTGCAGCAATTTTAATGGCCAGTAGTGTAGCTCACATACCTTACAATAGCAGTAGAGATTCGCGCATCTCTAAAAAGATCTACTTGCGAAGCCTACAATTTATACCACCGTCGTAACTTAGCAAAATATCGGACCAAGAACCCGAGAAAATTCCGATGTTGTATAAAATCGCAAAGCGGATCTAAGGCTTCCATCCAGCCACTCGTTGAACCCTTTGGTATAGCAGTAGAAGATAGCAAAAGGAAAGCTGAAGTTTTAAATTTCACATTTAAGAAGTCGTTCATGCAGGAGATTCGTAAAAATATACCGTCGTTTGACCATCGCTCAGACTCCCAAATGGACGTCATAGTAATAGGTCTTCCTGGCACAGAGAAACAACTGAAAGGGTTGAAAACAAACAAGTCTCCTGGTTCGAATGGAATCCCAATATTTTATGGCATTGGCCCCTTACTTAGCTTGTAGTTATCGTGAACCTCTCGCCCAGCGCAAAGTCTCAAGCACCGGACCTGGCCACTTATTTGTTTTCAACTCTTTCAGTTGTTTCTTTACGCCAGGGAGCTCTATTACATGTGTCACCTTCATGGAAGAAGGCTGAAAGAACGGACGCGCAAAATTACAGGTCAGTTCCCTTAATTGGGTTTGCTGTACAATTCTTGAACATATTCTGAGTCCGAATATATTAAATGTCTTTGAGACCGAAAAGCTTCAAAGCTTCTGTCCACAAATCAACACGGTTTTAGAAAGCATCGCTCGTACAAAACTCAGCGTGCCCTTTTCTCACGTGGCTACTGCGAACTGTGGATGAAGGGCAACAGGCAGATTCCATATTTCTAGATTTTTGGAGAGCGTTTGACACGATGCCCCATTGCAGGCTGTTAAAGAAGGTACGAGCATATGGAATAGATCCATAGATACGTGAGTGACTTCTTAAGAAATGGAGCTCGGTACTTTGGCCTCGATGGTGACTGTTCATCAGAGACAAGGGTATCGTTAGGAGTATCCCACAGAATTGCGACTGGACCGCTATTATTTTCTCTATACACAAGTGATCTGGTAGGTAGAGTGGGCAACAATCCGTGGTTGTTTGCTGCTGATGCTCTGGTTTATGGGAAGGTGTAGTCGTTGATTAACTGTAGGCGGTTGCTGGATGACTTGGACAAGATTTCTAGTTGGTGTGATGAATAGCAGCTAGCTCTAAATGTAGAAAAATGTAAGTTAATGCAGATGATTTGGAGGAACAAACCCATAACGTTCGAATAGAGCATTAGTAGTGTTCTGTTTGACACAGTCATGTCGTTTAAATATCTGGGGGTAAAGTTGCAAAGCGACATGAAATGGAACGAGCATGCGAGGATTGTGGTAGGCGAATGGTTGCTTCAGTTTATGTGGAGAATTTTGGGAACGTGTGGTTTATCTGTAAAAAAGACCGCATATATGACTTTAGTGCGACCAATTCCTGAGTAGTGTTCAAGTGTTTGGGATCCGCACCAGGTCAGATTAAAGGAAAACGTTGAAACAGTTAAGAGGCGGGTTTACAGATTTGTTACTGGTACGGTAGGTTCAGACAACTCGCAAGTATTACGGAGGTCGTTCGGGAACTCAAATGGGAATCCCTGGAGGAGAGGCGACGTTCTTTCGAGAAACAGTATTGAGAAAGTTTAGAGAACCGGTATCTGAAGCAGACTGCAGAACGATTCTACTGCCACCAAAATGCATTTCGCGTAAGGAGTACGAAGATAAAATACGAGAAATTAAGGCTCATACGGGGGCATATACATCGATGTTTTTTCCTCGTTCTATTTGCGAGTGGAACAGGAAATGAAATGACTAGTAGTGGTACAGCGTAACCTCCGTCACGCAGCGTGCAGTGGTTCAAATGGTTCAAATGACTCTGAGCACTATGGGACTTAACTTCTGAGGTCATCTGTCCCCTAGAACTTCTTAAACCCAACTAACCTAAGGACATCACTCGCATCCATGCCCGAGGCAGGATTCGAACCTACGACCGTAGCGCCTAGAACCGCTCGGCCACTCCTGTCGGCGTGTGCAGTGCCTTGTGGAGTATGTACAGTATGCAGATGTATATTTCGAACACATCCAAAGTCCTATTCTCTGCCTCACGGAGGATCAATCTATTAAACTTCTCATTGTGCGTCAACTAGTACGTTTGTACATCCAGTTTTTTAGTTCTCTCAGAAAAACACTCTACCGATTCGCCGTGTTTCTGCGACAGTCCACTGAGTTTCCCTCTGGTCAGCCTTGCACTGTTTCGCTTACGATAGCGCTGGACGAGATTAGTAGCCAGTTCTTCAAACGTCGAGATCTTACTAAGAATATGGTGGTACATAACGTAAGTTTCTTCGTCGCCTTCTAACCTCAGTTTATCCATTTTCAAGGCCAGTGCCTCCGACTATTTTCCTAACTCGGCTACATACTTCCCATCAGTGATTTCCCTAAATCACTCCAGGCAAATGCCAGGATGGTTCCTCTGAAAGGGCACGGCCGACTTCCTTCCCCATCCTTCCTTAATCCGATGAGACCGATGACCACGCTGTCTGGTCTCCTTCCCCAAACAACCAACCAACCAACTTCGCATCAGCAATAAAAACACATACATCCTCGGTCGCTTTTTTCGAAAATGGCGCTATAAGGTTAGCCACTGCAGGATCGAGGGAAGGGACAGGTACACCTAATACAATTTTGGCCTCCACTGGCTCAGAAGGTACTTGCCCATGAGCGGCTTCCCATTTTTCTACCCTCCTATGCTATGCCTCGTTGTCCTGCTTATGTAGAGCTGTAATCTACAGCAACGCTGCTGTTTGCCCCTAGGCTTCCCTGTTTTATTCAAAGTCGCTACCACATGTGTGGCATTCGTGTAACCTCCATCTGCTGTTATACAAGAAAAATACAGAAACTATACGCCTAATACACAATAAGAACAAACTGCGCTTAATATTTGCGCCGTACCATGGTCCAATGGGCCTCTGCGCAATACTGCGCTTCTTGACCAAACCTCCTACACATACTGCACGTAGCTGACACAGCTTTAACACATGAAAAATCATGCCGGGACAAACTGCAAACTGAACATCTCACTGGCTGCAGATAAACCTCCCTTGTGTTCCGACGGAACAAAGACAAATCCGCAGGTTCTCGCGGCCTAACAAACGACACTTTTAACATGCAGCTTAGGTCCTTACAGCTCAACATGGTCACTACCAAAGACACAAGATGAAGGCCAAAAAATATTAGTCACTCACGGCACCGCACCATTGTGAACTGAAGTCCGTAGCCGTTGACCTTACAGACGATGTCGGCTGCTGCTGCTGTAGACGTGTGGGTGTGGCATCAGGCATAGATGTCTCTGCCACTGGCAGCCGCTTGCTGACACAAGATACAGGAGATCGGTTCAAGACCCCTACAGCCGTCAGAATCGTGCTGAGCAAGGATGCAGTGAGGAGGATATGTTTACACTCGAAAGCGCTAAGAAAACATTATTCCCAGTGATATATTGGGGGTTGTAGTCTTCAGTCCGAAGACTGGTTTGATGCAGCTTTCCATGCTACTCTATCCTGTGTAAGCCTCTTCATCTCTTAATAACTACTGCAGCCTACTTCCTTTTGAATCTGTTTCCTGTGTTTTCCTGAATACAAAATTGTTAAGGCTTTCGTGGCCACTTTTTGACAAACTGCCTATTGGCTTCTGTCTCGGGTTCTTCGGCCGACGTTCATCTAGATGAACGTCGGCCGAAGAACCCGAGACAGAAGCCAATAGGCAGTTTGTTTTCCTGAATAGTTTTTACTCCCCAAACTTCCCTACAATACTAAATCGGTGATACCTTGATGTCTCAGAATATGTTCTATCACCCGATCCCTTCTTTTAGTCAAGTTGTGTAACGAATTTCTTTTTCCTCAACTCTGTTCAGTACCTTCTCATCAGTTACATTATCTACCTATCTAATCTTCAGCATTCTTCTGTAACTTCGCAGTTTAAAAGCTTCAATTCTCTTCTTAAAAAAAAATGGTTCAAATGGCTCTGAGCACTATGGGACTTAACATCTGTGGTCATCAGTCCCCTAGAACTTAGAACTACTTAAGCCTAACTAACCTAAGGACATCACACACATCCATGCCCGAGGCAGGATTCGAACCTGCGACCGTAGCAGTCGCGCGGTTCCGGACTGAGCGCCTGAACCGCTAGACCACCGCGGCCGGCAATTCTCTTCTTATCTGAAGTGTTTATCGCCCACGTTTCACTTACATACAAGGCTACACTCGAAACAAATACCTCCAGAAAAGACTTCCTAGCACTCAAATCTATATTCGATATTAACAAAATTCTCTCCTTCAAAACACTTTTCTTCACCCTCTCTACTTCAGCCATCATTAGTTATTTTACTGCCCAAATAGCAAAACTTATCTACAACTTTTAGTGTCTCATTTCCTAATCTAATTTCTTCAACACCGCCTGATTTTGTTCTAATGCACTACATTGTCCTTGTTTTGCTTTTGTTGAGGTTCATCCTAGAAATGGTTCAAATGGCTCTGAGCACTATGGGACTCAACTTCTGAGGTCATCAGTCCCCTAGAACTTAGAACTACTTAAACCTAACTAACCTAAGGACATCACACACATCCATGCCCGAGGCAGGATTCGAACCTGCGACCGTAGCGGTCGCGCGGTTCCAGACTGTAGGAGGTTCAGCCTACATCATCCTTTCAAGACCCTGTCCATTCCATTCAACTGTTCTTCCAAGTCCTTTTCTGAGCCTCACAGAACTACAATGTCATCGCAAACCTGAAAGTTTTTATTTTTTCTCCCTGAACTTTAATCCCTTCTCCAAATTTTTCTTTGGTTTGTTTTACTGTTTGCTCAATGTATAGACCGATAACATCGGGGCTAGGCTACAACCCTGCTTCACTTCTTTCTCAGCCACTGGTTCCCTTTCATGCCCATCGACTCCTACAACTGTCATCTGGTTTCCGTACAAGCTACATACAACTTTTCGCTTCCTGTATTTTACCATTGCTATCTGCATAATTTCAAACAGTGTTTTCCAGTTGAAAGTGTGAACAGCTTTCACCAAATCTACAAAAGCTGTAAATGTAGGTTTGCCTTTTCTTAACCTTTCTTCTATGATAAGAAGGGTCAGTACTGCTTCGCATGTTCCCACATCTGTTATTCAGAAATATAGGACTGTCTTCCCCGGGCCCTCAGCATTTCAGTTGAGCTGGCGGTGCGCAGACCCCGTCAGAAGCAGTGAGTAGGCGTCTGCACGGCTGTACCGCTGCGTACAGGACAGATTATGTGACAGACGTGACGTCACGCCCGGTCGACGCCCCCAAGCCTCGTAGCCAGCGCGGCACATTGCGAACAGCTTCTTGGCCCTACTATTGAAGCTTCCAGTAGGCCAGCAGGTTGATGGCGATCTCTGTACCCCACCAGTGATGAACCGGAAGTTCTCACTGCAGTGTGCAGTGGTACAGTCCGTCCAGCGAGATTCGTGACTCCATTGAAGATCGTAGACCATTAGGCGTGCAGGGGGTCGACTGAAATAGCCTCACCTGAATTACAGAACAGGTGCAACTGAGATCATTGATTAACAGTTTTCGTATATGGTCAGCTCTCCGAATGGCTTCAGACTTTCGTAAGTTCGTCTTTCAGACGCTCTTTTCTGCTGCATCAGTGGCAATTTTGTGTAAATTTGTGGTAAGATCTTATGGGACCAAACTGCTGAGGTCATCGGTCCCTAAACTTAACCACTACATAATCTAACTTAAACTAACTTACGCTCATGCCCGAGAGAGGACTCGAACCTCCGACAAGGGGAGCCGCGCGAATCGTGACAAGACACCCTAGACTGTGCTGCTACCCGCGCGGTATCAGTGGCTGAATATTTATTGCTGCGTTGTAACTGAGCTTTGTTGTGACTGTCTGCTCTGTCACCGTATTACTGTAACTGTTGCCACGATGTCATTGTGCTCCGTTTGCGGACTTGGGAACTCGGCCGGTCTCGTGTGTCACAATCGCTTCCGTGTTCCCGCGTCCTGTGTTTTCCTCCAGCTGGCAGTCTGCTGGTTATTGACTTAGGCTGAGGCTTGTGACGTTGCCAGCGAAGGACATTAAAAGTTCTTTAATGTTTGCTTGTAATAGTAAAATGGTTAAAATGGCTCTGAGCACTATGGGAGTTAACATCTGAGGTCATCGGAACCGCGCGACTGCTACGGTCGCAAGTTCGAATCCTGCCTCGGGCAAAAGCTCCAACTTTTAAACTATGTGAGTTAAATATGTATACGAATCAGATGGAAGAGCAGACTTAAGGTCGATTCACACTGGATGTACCGAGTGGAGTGGAGCAGAGGTTGGCACATTGGATTCGCATTCAGGAGGATGACATTTCAAACTGGCATCCAGTCTCTTGATTTAAGTTTGTCGTGATTTCCCTATACCGCCTAAGGCAAATGCCAAGATGGTTCCTTCAAAAGGGCACGGACACTTTCTTCTTCCATTCTTTCGTAATGTGAGCTTGTGCTCTGTCTCTGATGACCTCGTTGTCGATGGGACGTTAAGCACTAAACTCCTCCTCCTCCTTTTGGATTTGCAGCTCCTTGTGTTTACCGTGTTTGCACTTAAAATTGTTGGATGTAAGGTCCGCCAGTTATGCAAAACACCGTTTTGCATAACTGGCGGACCTAACATCCAACAATCCTCCTCCTCCTCCTCCTCCTCCTCCTCTTCCTCCTCCGCACTGGATATCGTTGGAATTGAACAGAAGACGTCACTATCAAATGCTTGTGTGTTCACACTAGATTGAATGTCAACTCCTCACTTCAATTAGGCCAGTGTCGAAAGGAGAAAGTGAAGTTGTGATGTGAGATACCGGTGGCAGTTCACCCTGTTACAGACCAGAGCAATAAACGCCCATAAAAATATTCGCACCTGTAAAATTTTACATTGCTTAAGGACTTTAAACTTAAACTCACCCATTCTCCTGTCTCTGTGACAGATATTTCATAATATACCGGGTGATCAAAAAGTCAGCATAAATTTGAAAACTTAATAAACCACGGAATAATGTAGATATAGAGGTAAAAACTGACACACATGCTTGGAATGACGTGGGGATTTATTAGAACAAAAAAAAAGTTCACAAAATGTCCGACAGATGGCGCTGGACAGCAAAACATCAGTGACTGCGCATGACAATCGTGTATAAAAGGAGTTGTAGTAAGAAGGAGAATCAGATGCGCCAGCAGTCGCAGCATGTTGACGTTACCTGAAAAGGCGCTTTAAGTGAAGCTGTATTATCAGAATGGGGAATGTGCTAGTTCATCGTTGCAATCCCATCAGTAGAGGGACAAGGTTCGTGCCAGGCCACGCTGCATTGTTACCAAATTTATTCAAGATGGCGGCGATGACGTCATCGAAGATGGCGGTTTGTAGACTTGGCAACAGCGCATGACGTCATCCAAGATGGCGGATTTTGGCGGGAGAATAGTCCAATTGTGCTACGTCCACTAACCTAACCTCAAGAAAAAATGGCGGGAAGTTTGAATTTTGGGGGGAAAATAGTCCAGTTGTGCTACGTCCACTAACCTAAGCCACCAGAAGAAAAAATGGCAGGAAGTTTGAATTCCAACAGGATAATGCATGCAAAGACCGTACTTGTCTTTTTATTATTATTGATTATCATTCATTAACACTCATTATTATTTATTATCATTTATTATTATTTATTATCATTTATTATTATTTATTATTAGTGACCTGCCTCCACTAGAAAATTCCCTCCAAATTCAAATTCCAACACGACAATGGCTGCAAAACCTTACTTTTGTTTATTATTATTCATTATTATTTTTTAACATTCATTATCATTCATTGTCATTTATTATCATTCATTATCATTTATTATCATTCATTATCATTTATTATTATTATTATTATTATTATTTATTATTATACACCTACATCCATTAGAAAATTGCCCCAAATTCCAATTCCAACACGATAATGGCTGCAAAACCTTACTTTTGTTTATTATTATTCATTATTATTTATTAACATTCATTATCATTGATTGTCATTCATTATCATTCATTGTCATTTATTATCATTCATTATCATTTATTATCATTCATTATCATTTATTATTATAGGCCTACCTCCACTACAAAATTGCGCCAAATTCAAATTCCAACACGATATTCTCTCGAAAACTGTACTTCTATGTATTATTATCATTTATTATTTATTCAAGATGTCCGATTTTCTCGGTGAGAAAGCCATTCTCCTTACCTCCATAACAAAAATCTATCACAAGTTCAAATCCCAACACCATAATCGATCACACGTACGAGCTTTCTCCGTCACTTATCTTTTTTCAGTGGTAGCCTATCATAATCGCATCAATTAATAAACTGCACTCATAGTAACGTGATTCACGTGCTTTGATTTTGCAGGGGGAAGGGACTGAAGACTTCATTTCAAGCAGTACGGTCATCACTTGTTCTCCAACACAGTCAGCACACACATCTTTGATATCGCAGTGGAGTCACCATGACGTCCGCGCTCCAACTGAA
The DNA here is from genome assembly GCF_023864275.1 of Schistocerca cancellata. Classification (NCBI taxonomy): domain Eukaryota; kingdom Metazoa; phylum Arthropoda; class Insecta; order Orthoptera; family Acrididae; genus Schistocerca; species Schistocerca cancellata. The sequence continues at coordinate 94,372,050 of NC_064629.1, read as the reverse complement.
TTAGTTCAAATCCTCGCCACCCCCTGGCCAGCACGCGGAGACACTGCCTACGCCTGTCACGTGAGGGGTTGGATTTACCACAGCTACCGTTATCGGGCCTTTTTTCTTCGAGGAAATGCGTGATTCTGGTTTTGTAACTGCTACCGTGACGGGTGAGAGGTACACCGATATATTACAGAATCGCATCATCCCCAGCCTGGCTGATAAACACCTGCTGGAACTTACGATGTTTATGCAGGATGGCGCTCCACCCCATATTGCTAGACGCGTGAAAGATCTCTTGCGAGCGTGAATGGAAGAAGATGATGATCGTGTGCTCAGCTGCCACTTTCGTCATGCTTGGCCTTCCAGGTCCTCAGACCTCAGTCCGTGCGATTATTGGCTTTTACCTGAAGTCGCAAGTGTATCGTGATCGACCGACATCTCTAGGGATGCTGAAAGACAACATCCGACGCCAATGCCTCACCATAACTCCGGACATGCTTTACAGTGCTGTTCACAACATTATTTCTCGACTACAGCTATTGTTGAGGAATGATGGTGGACATATTGAGCATTTCCTGTGAAGAACATCATCTTTGATTTGTCTTACTTTGTTATGCTAATTATTGCTATCCTGATCAGATGAATCACCATCTGTCTGACGTTTTTTGACCTTTTGTATTTTTTTGGTTCTAATAAAACTCCATGTCATTCCAAGCATGTGTGTCAATTTGTACCTCTCTATCTACATTATTCCGTGATTATTCAGTTTTCAAATTTATACTGACTTTTTGTTGACCCGGTATTTGAACCACGCAACAAACGTATATAGTTTTGTTTGAAACTGGAAGTCAGCTGTAACATACTCGACTCGACCCATGTGCATAATCTGGTACTGCTCCCCTCAAGACTGTATTCCAACTGCTGAGTTCAAAAGTCAAGGGTGGAGAAGAGAGTTGAGGCGGAAGGTTTCTCCCATTCTGCACACTGGAGCAATGCTGCCCCCCCCCCCCCAACCCTTTACTTCCTCTTCTCCACTGGGAATTGATCAAAGTAATCCAGGGAAATCCCCACATCTTAGTCAATTGTGCAATAGTGGTCATGTGACATTAAATGGCGGGAAACACCTCTCAGCCATTGGGAGCACAATAGAAAGGCGGGAAACCAAGTTACCAGTGGAAATCGAACTCTCCCTGTCCCTTTCTTTATGGTATTATGAATCCAGCAGCCTGAGTCCCTCCCCCTCTCATTCAAGGTCTGAACTTCATAGTGAGATGATGATGAAGTGCCAGCAGCATCAGCTGGGACCAACCAGCGCTCCCAGGACAAGAGGAATAAGATTTTAGATGCGAAACTAAATCTCTAACAATAATGTAATTATTACTATTGTTGTTAACAAATATTTATTGAAATACATATCTGTGGTTTGTTATTATTCCAGCAACACTACACGCCCCTGAACTGGTGGTCGTGGAACTGTTGGATGAGGACACCTACATTCTACTGGTTACACTGTCGCAGCAGCAGTCCACAGATGAACTTCCCAGTTTATCATACTTGGTATCTTTCAGCTATGCTGCACCACCTTCATTAAACTATATAATACCATCATCACCACAGCTGCCACAGCCCGCAGAATCAAAGGTAAATAACCCATCACGAGTACTACTGTTTGCAAGACATATAACGTTACTGCATATTGATCTAAACTAGTAAATGTTGGCCTGGATCCAGATAATGACTTTGCTGTAGTTATTGTAGTTAAAAACGCGCAATGTGTTAATTCGAAAGTTCATTTTTCATAGTAATAGAGGGAATATATGAGCAGTATCATGCATTATATGAAGAATAAGATGACAGACAAGTATGATCCTTCCCTTACACTGGTTGCCATTCAAAAGTTAGGTCATTAAGTTACTATAGTTGAAATGTATGGCGAAGCGATTTTAGAATTAACTTCATAGTGTGTTGTAAAACTAAATGATATGTACTGTGCAACATAGATCACTACGGAAAGATAATGTTATTGGCAGGTATATGCAAGAGCTGCCTACTATGAGTCTGTAGACTATTTGAACAAAAATAGTGTTATAATGGACCAGGTAGAACAGTGTATGATTTCCTGTGTATCCCCTGTACCAAAGAGTGTAACTCTAAAAGCTGGCCAGCTGGTGTGGCTGAGCGGTTCTAGCCACTTCAGTCTGGAACTGCGTGACTGCTACGGTCGCAGGTTCAAATCCTGCCTCGGGCATGGATATGTGTGATGTCCTTAGGTTAGTTAGGTTTAAGTAGTTCTACGTTCCAGGGGACTGATGACCTCAGATGTTAAGCCCCATGGTTCTCAGAGCCATTTGAACAATTCCTAAAAGCTGTACACCTGTAGATAGGAATTCCAATGTGGATAATACTGATTACTAGCTTTAACACCATACAGGGCGAGTGTATGGCTTGCAGACAGCAGATATTTTCCGAGTTCTGTGGTACCACTATACAATGTACCTAAAAAGAATAAAGCACAGTTTGTTTTTTCCTAAAGACTTGTTGTTTCAGTCACAGACCCCCTACCTATTCAACAACCTATTAAAAGAATATATAGCTTGCCCGTACTGAGGCCAGAACACTCATGCACTGCTGCAGCCCCTGTGACTGCCCACCACCCCTGGAGATGCCAGTGTCGCTTGCTGCACTCCAGCCCCTGGACGCCACCACTGTCCACTGCCCCCAGCGGTGCCAGTGCCTCACTGGAGGGCACCACTGCCTAGTGCCCCTGGTGGTGCCAGTGCTGCCCTCCGCCCCTCTGGACGCCGTCACTGCCCCCGGCGGTGCCAGTACCTCCTGCCGTCCTCCTGGACGCCACCACGGCTCGCCGCCCCTGATGATGGTAGTGCAGCCTTCCGCCTGCCACCCTAATGCCACCACTGGCCACTGCCCCCGGTGGTGCCAGTGCCACCTGCCACCCGCATGGACGCCACCACTGCCCCCAGCGGTGCCAGTGCCTCCGCCGTCCTCCCGGACGCCACCACTGCCCGCCGCCCCTGGTGATGGTAGTGCCGCCTGCCACCCGCCGCCCCCCTAAACGCCACCACTGCCCCCTGCCCCCATAAATGCCAGTTCTGCCCGCCTCCCCCTGGGGGGCACCACTGCCTAGTGCCCCTGGCAGTGCCAGTGCTGCTCTCCGCCCCCCTTTACGCCACCACTGCCCCCAGCAGTGCCAGTGCCTACCGCCTCCTCCTGGATGCCACCACTGCCTGCTGCCCCTGGTGATGCTAGTCCCACCTGCCACCTGCCGCCCCCCTGGACGCCGCCACTGCCCCCTGCCCCCAGCAATGTCAGTTCCGCCCACTGCCCCCCTGGAGGGCACCACTGCCTAGTGCGCTTGGCGGTGACAGTGCTGCCCTCCACCCCCCTGGACGCCACCACTGCCCCCAGTGGTGCCAGTGCCGCTCACCGTGCTCCTGGATGCCACCACTGCCTGCAGCCCATGGAAATGCTAGTGCCGCCTGTGCCCACCGCCCCCCTAATGCCACCACTGGCCACTGCCCCCGGCAGTGCCAGGGCCGCCTGCCATCCCCATAGACGCCACCACTGAACGCTGCCCCTGGTGATGCTAGTGCCGCCTGCCACCTGCCGCCTCCCTGGACGCCATCACTGCCCCCTGCCCCCAGCAATGCCAGTTCCGCCCGCTGCCCTCCTGGAGGGCACCACTGCCTAGTCCTCCTGGAGGTGCCAGTGCTGCCCCACACCCCCTTGGACGCCACCACTGACCCCAGCGGTGCCACCATTGCCCGCCGCCCCTGGAGGTGCTAGTCCCACCTGCCACCTGCCGCCCTCCTGGACACCACCACTGGCTGCTGTCCCCGGTGGTGCCAGTGTCGCCCGCAGCCCCAATGGATGCCACCACTGGCCACCACTCCTGGAGATGCCAGTGCCGCTCACTGCCCCAGAGGATGCCACCACTGTCCGCAGCCATCGCGGTGCCAGTGCCACCTGCCAGGATGCTACCACCTCTAGACTGCCCAGTCACCGCGTCGATCACTAGTGAATGAATATCAGATGCCTGTTGAGACAGCCACTGGCAAGTGGCTTATCGAGTACCTGATAAACACTTGCCCACGGTCTGTGGCTTATGTGACAGCAACGGGCAGTGTTAGTGAGGTCCTCCTGTCTCTTATTGAAATAAGAGTTGTGACTTGTTAGACCTCTGCCTCTAGAAAAAATGCCTTGAGTGGGTACAAAAATAATTTATTGTTTTTCCATTTTACAACCAATATAATGCAGTTTAATGGATGGAGGCCCATCAGACTGGCAATGAGTATTCATATCATAATGTTAAAGCAGGGCACACACATAGAAAGAAGTACATCATTTTTAAACATCGGAGGCAGTAGTTTAAATCTGTATGAAATATCACATAACTGAGGCATAAGCTGTGTAGGAAACAGGTAATAGTCTATTATATTTAAACTGTTACGTCTTTCAGTGAGTTTCCTACGAGGGCAGTTCAATAAGTAATGCAACACATTTTTTTTCTGAAACAGGGGTTGTTTTATTCAGCGTTGAAATACACCAGGTTATTCCCCAATCTTTTAGCTACACAACACTATTTTTCAACGTAATCTCCATTCAATGCTACGGCCTTACGCCACCTTGAAATGAGGGCCTGTATGCCTGCACGGTACCATTCCACTGGTCGATGTCGGAGCCAACGTCGTACTGCATCAATAACTTCTTCATCATCCGCATAGTGCCTCCCACGGATTGCGTCCTTCATTGGGCCAAACATATGGAAATCCGACGGTGCGAGATCGGGGCTGTAGGGTGCATGAGGAAGAACAGTCCACTGAAGTTTTGTGAGCTCCTCTCGGGTGCGAAGACTTGTGTGAGGTCTTGCGTTGTCATGAAGAAGGAGAAGTTCGTTCAGATTTTTGTGCCTACGAACACGCTGAAGTCGTTTCTTCAATTTCTGAAGAGCAGCACAATACACTTCAGAGTTGATCGTTTGACCATGGGGAAGGACATCGAACAGAATAACCCCTTCAGCGTCCCAGAAGACTGTAACCATGACTTTACCAGCTGAGGGTATGGCTTTAAACTTTTTCTTGGTAGGGGAGTGGGTGTGGTGCCACTCCATTGATTGCCATTTTGTTTCAGCTTCGAAGTGATGAACCCATGTTTCATAGCCTGTAACAATCTTTGACAAGAAATTGTCACCCTCAGCCACATGACGAGCAAGCAATTCCGCACAGATGGTTCTCCTTTGCTCTTTATGGTGTTCGGTTAGACAACGAGGGACCCAGCGGGAACAAACCTTTGAATATCCCAACTGGTGAACAATTGTGACAGCACTACCAACAGAGATGTCAAGTTTAGCACTGAGTTGTTTGATGGTGATCCGTCGATCATCTCGAACGAGTGTGTTCGCACGCTCCGCCATTGCAGAAATCACAGCTGTGCACGGCCGGCCCGCACGCGGGAGATCAGACAGTCTTGCTTGACCTTGCGGCGATGATGCCACACGCTTTGCCCAACGACTCACCGTGCTTTTGTCCACTGCCAGATCACCGTAGACATTCTGCAAGCGCCTATGAATATCTGAGATGCCCTGGTTTTCCGCCAAAAGAAACTCGATCACTGCCCGTTGTTTGCAACGCACATCCGTTACAGATGCCATTTTAACAGCTCCGTACAGCGCTGCCACCTGTCGGAAGTCAATGAAACTACACGAGACGAAGCGGGAATGTTTGAAAATATTCCACAAGAAATTTCCGGTTTTTTCAACCCAAATTGGCCGAGAAAAAAAATGTGTTGCATTACTTATTGAACTGCCCTCGTATAAATGTCCAAAAGCACTTTCAAATAATTCGTGATTTCAGCCCCTCGAAAATGGAATAGGCAGTTGTAAGTCACTCGTCGTCGTCTTGGAATCGATAATCTTCCAGCTGAACCGTCGTAATATATTCTGGAATATCCAGAACGTCAAGGTAAAGTCGTCTTCTTGAATACATCAAAGTTGTGCAGTCACTGTTATGACTAAATAGCGATGTAATAGTCGACAGATCTGTAGATCTGACTTGTAGCATACTCTGACTGACCTCACTTAAGTTAACGACGAGCACAGTCGCTCCACAAATGATCATTACCTTGTTCATTCTGGCGATAAACTAGCAGCAAAAGCAGCCGTATCCGTCTTTTATACTATGATTTTTTTTAAGTTGCTCACACTGTTGTGAAAAAAATGTATATAAACAGTGATCAATGAATAGTTCATTCAGCCGTGAGAGAACCAGCAAAGGGCTAATATATCGAGATGCGTAGTAGCAGGTAATGTGAGGAAGCCACATGACATGGTAGTTATGTTGTCTGATGTTAACTACAGTTTAAACCACACAGGTTCGCATTCGGGAGGACGACGGTTCAAAGCCGCATCCGGCCATCCTGACTTAGGTTTTCCGTGATTACACTAGATCGCTTCAGGCAAATGCCGGAATGGTTCCTTTGAAAGGGCATGGCGGACGTCCTTCCCCATCCTTCCCTAATCCAATGGGACCGATGACCTCCATGTTTGGTCCCATCGCCCAAACCAACCAACTAACTACACAGGTTGTAAATGCGTCAATGTAGGTGTGATATCCAACCGGGAGTTCCGTCTGGTAGTCACATTTGAAAATCCACCTTTTTGTGACACTAAAGTAATATTATCTGCTGATGAACTGTATCTATTATGTAATATGTCAAAGCATATTTCTTCATTCCTCCGTAGCCATGTTCGCTCGCCATCAATAACGCTAGGAGATCATATTGTCACAGTAGGAGACTTCCCTGGAACAATTAAAATATTTAAGAGCAGAGAGTGCATACATCTGTAGGAACAGACGCTTAAGAATGTAATGTACACATGTCATTTTATAACATATGCTGTAGATTTCCGACTAAGGCGCTAATCGTATGCCCACCAATTTAAACATTGTTGAGTAAGTTTTTGGAGTCTTCTGGCCGAACTCTGCGTCCATCGGAAGAAACTGTTGCTTAATTATATGATTCATATTGTCTCAGACTGAAGGTGGAAGTGCATAGACCAATTGCGACAGGTATAGACGCAAAACTGTGCTCCTATTTAAGTCTGTTCATATACTCTACAATATTTAAGTGCTTATAAAAGTTTAGGAGCTGCATGTATGTTCTCTATGAAATACCTTGTATGCCAATGTGGGCGTCTAGTTGTCGTCATGGCGGAGTGGACAGAAACAACTTCTTCACAACCCTGTTTCAGCAAAAATATCAACTATTGTAGGAGATACTGCATAACACTGAGGGGGTAACATGCCACACAGTCAGCTAAAGCACTGATATTCCACCACCTGAAAAAATGAAGTCAGACACTATATTCATATTTGATGGGATTGTAGTCGAAAATCGGGATGAGATCAGGAAATATTTCTGCTTTGGTCATCGTATGTAAGGTGATATATTTTATTTCAGCCAGACATACTCAAGGATCATGAAGCAGTTGGGCTGGGATAATGCAAACCTTATAACATCTTTCAAACAGGACAATCTGAACTGAAAGCATATTTACCAAGCCTATGCAGGAACCAACATGTCATTCAATGAACTTGTCACCATATGTGGGGAGTGCTGAATCGCAATATGATTTTTTGGTTACTGATAAAAGGAAACTGAATGATGAACTATGTAGATGAAACTTCGAAGAGATTCTGCATAAAAGGCACTTTACCAAAACATAAACCTGTCGGTATATTGTAGGTTATGAGCAAATTCGCAAGGGAGCACTGTGTTCATCCAGATATGATGAAGCATGAGTCAAACATACGGTTATATGTCGACTGAAAAACAACACAAGAATAAAGAAATTGGATAGCGGCAACAAGGCAGTGGCTGCGAAAGGTGAATCTCAGCTGTATGATAGAATCTAGCGAAGTGAGCAAGTAGTTAGTACGAGATTAGTGGAATTGGAAAGCATTATCAAGGTAAGAGCTACGAAAGTCGAAGAGTTGAATGACGGAATCCAGTGATGTAAGGCATAAGTAGAGCAAAAAACTGAAACAATCAATGAAAGTATCGATACAGAATTAAAGAAACTGAATGGGTTTATCAAAGGAAGAGCTAAGAAAACTGAGTTGTACGTATCCCTGATGAGGGATCGAATGAAAGAGTCCATCGCTATGAATATGAGATAGAAGAGTTAAGAAGGCGAACAACCCACCACCCCGACAGTATACGAGAGTTGGAACTTAAATAGTTGTAACTATTTATTCACAACGGATACAAAAGAGTTACATGTTTGCACCTGTTACTGCCCTACAAAGCCGGGCGGGGTGGCCGAGCGGTTCTAGGCGCTACAGTCTGGAACCGCTGCCGTCGCAAGTTCGAATCTTGCCTCGGGCATGGTTGTGTGTGATGCCCTTAGGTTAGTTAGGTTTAAGTAGTTCTAAGTCCTAGGGGACTGATTACCTCAGAAGTTAAGTCCCATAGTGCTCAGAGCCATTTGAACCATTTTTTGTCCTTCAAAGTAGTCACCAGCGTTGTGTAGGACCTGTTTTCAGCGATGTGGAAGGTGTAGTATAGCGTTAGCAGAGCCTGTTCTGTTGATGGTGCTAATGGAGCGGTCTAAAGTTACTAAAGTTATGGTGATTTTCGTGTACGACTGATATGGTGTTATCCTAACGCATTACGTTCCTCCACGGCAGACCGTCAATGCACAGTATTACTGTTCGTTTTTGAAGCATCACCTGCGACCAGCTTTGCGAAAGAAGCGGTGACACTTTCTGCGCAACCCGCCCATCATTTTGCACGACAATGCGCGGGCGCATACAGCGCAAGCTGTGGCTGCTCTGTTTGGTCGATGGGACTGGGAAGTAGTGTACCATCCACCATACTCCTCGGACTTAAGTCCTTCTGACTTTGATTTGATTCCGAAGATGAAGGAACCACTTCGTGGCATTCGCTTCAGAACTGTTCCAGAGATTCGACAGGCAGTAGACCGCTCCATTCGCACCATCAACAGAACAGGCTCTGCTAACGGTATACTACGCCTTCCGCATCGCTGGCATCGGGCTCTATACAACGCTGGTAACTACTTTGAAGGATAGTAGCAGGTGCAAGCATGTAACTCTTTTGTATCGGTTGTGAATAAATAGTTGCCACTATTTAAGTTCCAACCCTCGTATAAGACTTGTACTATCTCGAAGTGTGATCAGCATGAAACAGAATCTCGACAAAACGCAAGGTCATAGAGACGGAGAAAGCTATTCACTGCAAACTGCAACTGTTAAAACTGGGCCAACTGGATTGTTAACAGCTTGTCTCCGTGAGGGTTAGACCCATAACAGATAGTATTAAACAGGTCTCACACATGGTGGTGGCATTATATGGCAGGATGAGAAGAGGAGGAGAAGGGGGAGAAGAAGAAGGTCATGCTGTTACAGATTTCATCAAACGCCGCAGTGCTAGCGAATTAGATACGACATATAGGATCAGTTGAAATCATCCATTTATCCTGGGAAAGCTTAATGAAGGACACCATCCACGTTGGAGACAGGGGGTATGAAGGGACGCCTTATGTAGTGAAGCTAATATCCCTAAAAACGTCGAACCCTCGAAAGTATTAGCCGAAAGAGAAGAAATCATATGCTGAAATACTATGTATGACTAACGCATGTAGGTGAGACAACATTCCAAAAGGACGACTAAAAACATTGTCAATACGAGTGCATTAACAGTATTAGACCACTGTTAACTGATGAACATAGAGAAGGCCATAGCGTTGGCATTCAGTATAAAAAGCTGAACACACTACCTTAGGAGTACATATGTTCCGATCATCCTAACGCAATTATACACCAGCTATGGCTACTGACAGCATCATCCACAGTAGGAACTCCAGCTTATATGGACTAAATAATATCAATCGTCTTTGAGAAAGATTCATTACTGAATAATAATGGAGTCTGTGGTCTGTGAACTTCAAAGATCTGCTTGCGAGATTTTCCAGTGCAGACAGTTCATAATATGTGATTTGGATGATTTATGGCAGGCCAAACTCATGAATATGAGACAATACTCACCATCGAATAAAGGATTCAAATACATCTTAATGATCATAGATATGTATTCCAAATTCGCCTGGGCCCTTCCTGTAAAAGCGCAGACTGGGAGAAAAGTCGCGCAGATGTTTGAACAATTGATGCAGATTGGTACAGATCATTGTCCTGACAACCTACAGACTGATCATAGAGGTGAATTTTACAATAAGTATTTCAAGTCGGTAATGGAGTGAAACAGGATATACCACTATTCAACATTCTCCCAAATGAAAGCTCGTATTGTGGAACGTCTGAATAGAACTATTAATAACCGTATGTGGATTAAGTATAATCTTCATGTCTCATACGCATGGCTAGACATTCTCCCTCAAATTATTGGGGAATGTAATTGAACTGAACATTGCACAATGAGGAACAGCCCTATGGATGCACATGACAATGCACCTCTGAATACAGAATACAGTCATATTAAGATGGTGGGTTCCTGCAAGAAGAAGTTCAAAACAGGTGACTGGGTGCATATTTCGAAATATAAAACGGCGTTTGAGAAGTCTTCACTCCCTAACTGGTCAACAGAGATATTTACAGCGTCCAAAGTACAGAAAGACAAACCCGAGAACTTACATCTTAAAGGACAGTGATGGTGACGAAATTGCAGGGAGTTTTTTCACAGGGGAAATATAGAAATGTTCTGAACTTAAAGTTTTCTCGTAGAATATGTCATGTGTTTTGAGATTCTGTGTGATGCCTGGTCTTCTCAACAGTTCCTTAAGCAGAAGATTTTAATGTGTTTCTACGGCGGTTTCTCCACATAGTCATAGTTCTGTCTTCAACTATTTTAGATGTTGTGTGGTTATAGGCTAAGTTTTGTACTCACACTCTGCCTTGAGGTATCCGTGTTCTGCTATTTTGTGTGACAGGGTGAGTGAGAGTGTTCCAAGATGGTATGATTGAGAGTACTCTATTACGACTGTCCAACTAGAGTCAGAACTTGAGATACTGCATATTTTTCTCACTCAGCGTCAGTAGTAATTTAAGTTCTTCCCTCCTCTCACAATTAAGGGCGGCATTTTAACCTAGATTTCTCTCGCGCCCCCGGCCTCTGCTGTGTCAAGAGGTGCCTAACAGGTAGGTCCAGGTAGACTGTTTTTCCACCTCATCGACCGAACGCATCGATTGCGCACCGCGGGAGAATTTCTTGGGTCCAGCATTCTGTCTCCAGTAAGTGCTTTGACATGTTCCTTATCCTAATAGCTGGACGTGGGTTTCAAGCCCCAAACATCCACTGCAAGATTTACTGTTAAATAACAAAACTGCCTGCTTGTTCTCAACTTCATAAAAATACTATTTGAAGGAGAGCCACCATAAAGACCCCACATGCGTTAAGAATGTACACGCTTCCATCAATGCCTGCTCATGCTGATAACTTCCTGTCGTCTCACAAACAAGATGTCTTGCGAGTAAAAATCAACATTAAATTGTATCGCTGAATATGGAGAATAGTGAGAGAGTGACTTGTCCTCTCTCAGAGTGTCTGGTTTGTAGAGATAAGGGGATTAATCTACTTGATGACGGGGTGCATGATGTAGTATATGCCATAAGTCAAGATCTGAAACAAAGTCGCGCTGCAGATTGAATTTTAGCCAATAAGGTGAAGCAAATACGTCGCAGGAAGGATATAGCCATAACACATTGTGCCATTCATTGTTGATAAAACAACACGTATGAAACTTAAATTGGGTACTGGAATAGATTTCAAAAAAATAATGAATGCGGCTTGTCACACACTGAAGAGGGAGAAACCTACCAGGTGTTTAAAGAATTGCATTCAAGCGTTATGAAGAAGAAGCAGAAAGGAGTGAGAAGAAGTCGTGTTAAAATGCCCAAGGCCCTGACAATACCTAATCCATCTGGTGGAATTATCCTGTTGGTAATTCCAGCGTTAGCAGGGCTATCTGAAGTTGAGTCACTGGCAGGTGGCGCTGCCAACAAACCTGAGCATTGAGGAATGTGCAAAACGCTCAGGAGCAACTACAGCAATCTAAAAGGCATAATAAGATGATGAAGGACGTAGCTATCGGTAAAGAACTGTATTTAAACCATACAAGAAAAGGCTTAGGCTGTTTATTAAAAACAGCTCCCCCTAAATGGTCAAATGGCTCTAAGCACTATGGGACTCAACATCTGAGGTCATCAGTCCCCTAGACTTAGAACTACTTAACCCTAACTAACTTAACGACATCACACACATCCATTCCCGAAGCAGGATTCGAACCTGCGAACGTAGCAGCAACGCGGTTCCGGACTGAAGCGCCTAGAACCGCACGGTCACAAGGGTAGGCTACAGCTCCCCCTAACTATACTACCTAACAGAAAACTTACCAGTACTGATCTGCTTAAATTCGTCAAGAAACTGAAAATCCCAAGATTTTGTGGTGTGCTTGTGTGGAATAGTTTTCTGAAGGAGATTTGGAAATGCAAGGGATGTGGTATTGTAAACTTAAACGTCACAGGAGGATCTGCAATGCAAATAACATGCTGTACTTTCACTCCATCAGGGATTTATGTCCACCAGAAGAATTGTGCCAATACTTCGCTAAGAGCTGTGTGTTCTATAATTTTCGACGCTACCAAGACTTTAATTCATACCTCTGTGGACATTTCTGTCTAATGTTTCTCCTGACGAATTTATAAAAAGAAGCAGCACGCACATCACCAAGTCAGTTGAGCCTGAGATGTCATATCGTACACTGTGACGTTAAAAGATTGCTTGTCTCCATTAAGCGCGAATTACTTCCTCCGTCTGTAAACTTTTAACAGCATTCCAAACATCACTGACGCGAACAATAATCTTCCCCTTGGAGGCAGCAATGTTCTCAAGATTCCTCCTGGATTGTACGACACTGATGATCTGAATGTAATTATAAAACTATCTGTGAAAGGATTTGCCTTACGTATAAACGTTAAGACGTTTAAAACAAAAATATAAATAAAAAATGAGATACAGTAAGCCAGAAAGGTTCAATAGGATCAGTATTCAGTCTCTGGAGGAGTCAAGTTTTGATTAATAACACTGAGAAAATTAACAACTCAGATCAAGCAGTGGATATACTTTATGTTAGTATGATCCATGGCAAGTGTAGTATCGCTACGAATTCGAACATCAACCACCGATTAATACACACAATCTACGGGACCCTTCGCACAGTAGGAACAGGATACAAATTCATAGAGGTTCCCAGTACTCCAATATACTGTATCTCTCAGTGACTGTTCAGACATTAGACCATCTCGAGTCCAGCATCGTTGACCAGCATGGGGAACTGGTGGATTTTCGAGAAGAGGAAATCCTAGTACATGATGGGATTAAGGTATAAAAACAACCCATATACCAGACAGTATACAACTACGCAGCAGAAGCACAGGGCAATAACACATCAGAATTATGAGGTCCTCAAATCGACTTGATAGAAAACTCGCAATGACGTCACTCAGAGAAACACTGCCAGTTCAATATGATGAACGAATCACGTGTTAGGAATACGTATTTCACAAAATATTTACTTCGGTGACGAACAGAGGGTTCTTGCGATGTGTGACTTCGAAAAGACTTTTACAAATTAATGAATAATTAAATTTTCGAAAAAGCATGGAGAATGTTAGAGAATATTGTGAAATTCAGTTAGTTTACCAGTTCAGTGTGAGTTATGGCGCAAGAGAGTACATCACCAGGTGGCCAATATCTTCAATGAAGGGCTAGTCGCTGTGCAGATGTCCAAGATTTCAGTGCAGCTCACCAAGGCCTGTCTGTATAGATATGTGAGTTCTGGACCTCTCCAAACTCCAAATGTACCTCTTTCACTATGACTTTGCTAAGCCAAACTTCGCCGATCCCAAGTTACTTTACATGGACACAAAGAGTTTCATCTACTGGGTGAAAGGCTGCGTAATTAGGTACAATCACGAAGAACTCGCCATATCTGGATAGGCAGCCAATAATTCTTTAGGAATAACACCTTAAAACAATAACGTTATCAGCCTGATGAAAGACGAGGCGAATGGGTCACATTTTGTGGAATGTGTGGGCCTCAGATCTAAATTGTATGCGTACCGCGTAGATGCAGGCGACATCCAAATGTAGGCTAAGGGTACTGCCTCAAAGGCTCGTTTAGGGCGCTGGCGCTGCTCCACAACGGTGCGCCAGGTAATCTTTGGATTGAGAGGTCGTAAGGTATATACCGCACTGCAGCTCAATGTACGGCTGTCCCATCATGATGACAATCGGTTCATCTGTGCGAATGGGAACAGCACCCTCCCGTGTTCACACTATTCACTGGAGTGATTGAGTGTGTGGCTGTGTATTTATTTGCAAATAGTTAGTGCGTGTATGGAGTGTTTGCTGAATAATTTGATGAAATGAAGATGATGAAAGCAATCAAAAGAAAATGTAGATATTGTATAAAAATATATATAGATTATTTCTTTTAAAGAAGTGAAAGAAAATATAAATATTGTAAAGATAAAATAAGTGATTAATAAAATATAAATAGAGTGAAGGAAACGTAAATATTGAAACAAATCAGAAAATACTTATGTGTGAAACATAGTATTTAAGTTATGTTAGTTTTAGTGCAAATAGTACCTGACATTATCAGGTTTAAAGAAAAATGTATATAAGCAAATGAAAAGAAAACATTTATTGTATAATAATCTTGTAAATAAGCTAGGAAGTATTATTTTTTTAAAAGAAAGAATTGTTAAAAGAAAAAATTCAATAAAACATAAGTTATTTTTTATATCTGTGTTATTATTTACAAACACTTTCACTGCAGAGTACAACTGACTATACACATTCAATTGTACAATACATATGATGCTCATACCTTAAACAAAGGGGCCTAGACACAGTTGAGCTAGTTATAAAAGTTGATAAGGAGCGAGCTCGCTTCCTATCGGCCCATTGGGTTTGCCGCAATTTTTATTGTGCTTCCGTTGGCTGAGAGGGGTTTCGCGCCATTTTATGTCAGGTGAACACAATCACCCAACTGCCTGAACAATGTGGGGGGGGGGGGGAGGGGGAGGCGGTTCACCTGTGTGACCTTGATCAATTCCTGGTGTTCCCTCAGGGGAGAGGGAGGAGGAGTGGAGGGCACCAAGGAGCCCAAGTAGGTAAACTTCCACCAGATATGAAACATGATACTGGATGTGATAAGATCGTTATTTCATCCAGAATTGCCATTCATAAACTACTATCACTTCCTTTGCACAGTTACATTTCTGAAGCTGAAATAACGAGAGTGTAGTCAGCAACGATAGACAGGGATTTTCTCCTATTTGTTGCCATTAGGTAATCAATAATAAGGCCAGCCCTTGCTGATTGTCACAGCGGAGTATTCGTTTTGCCTTTGTGGGTTTGAAGATGTGAGTTTCCAGGTATGCGTGCCTATAGTGTGAAGTCAATATGAGGGGTTAAAGAAGACTAAACTATTATCCCTGTCATTTAAAGACAAGTCCCGTATCGGGGACCTAGAGAGATTGACGTAGAAATCAAGATATTTAGAAAACTAAAAATAAAAATGAAGAGATTGTAAGAATTTCCAGACCAGACATTTGCAGGAAGAAAGTAGGTTGGATATATAGTTGTGATATTACAGACAAATTGTACTGTTTCCCGTGTTCGTTGTTTGCAAAAGAAAATGTTGGGTGAGAAACGACTTGGGCACTAAGAGGCGTTGACGACCTCAGAAATTTATCACTGAAGATATGAAGATAAAGAAACATGAGGAGTTCAAATCATATATGGCTGTACGGCTAGAGCGTAACCTATTATGAAAACGCGACAGTCGTCAACAACTGGACAGCGCTTATAGACAGTTAATTGAAAAATAAAATAATCGCATTTACCAAAATCTTTATGTACTTTCTAAAACTGTGGATTGTATTAAATAGTGATGCTTTTGAACTAGCGGTTCATAGACATGACGGGCGCTGTAGCTTATCAGATTCAGGAATTTTCTGTCGTCTTATAAATCTCACAGCCGAAATTGACGCTGCGCTTAGCGACCATCTTTCGAAGGCTACTGCTTGCAAAGGCGCCTCTAAACATATTCTAGATGATTGACTTCCCTGTATGCTGGAGGCTTGTGACAACTGAGTAAGAAAGGAATTTGGTGTCACCGATTTTGTATCAGTTATCGCATATGAGACAACTGATATTTCAACAGTTTCACAGTTTGTTGTGGTTATCTGATTTTAGCCCAAGCAACGAGTCAGAATATGGACGTTAGAATTTATTGCAGATCTTAGTGATATTCCTAGTTTTCTTGCAGTTCTTCATACCGAATATTGACGCTAATTGAAACAGTGAACGTAAAAGTGATTCTTGTTTCTAACAGGAGTTGTATCTGAAAACAGCTGGTGATAGTAGTGGCTGAGGAGGGGGGACAAGTGTAGAAAGTACTGCCTCCATCTTTTCCCCCCACACTAGTGGCCTAGCCGCACACCTCTGTCCCCAAATCCGAAGCCTTCGGCCCGCGTGTGCCGAGTCGAACGCTGAAAACTACGTTACTAGACAATTTCTGAGGAACAGCTGACACTTGCTAAGGAACAATTACCTACTGCTACGGAGCAGCCGACAATTGCTACGAAATGTAGAGGGCGGAACGTGTTAACTGCAGCGAAGCCTGTGCACGAACGCTCTTTGTGCATTCGACAGTTAATGCAGTATGATGTTGTTGTGAAACCGATTAGTGCAAACTTCTCTGTTACAGCAACACGTCTGCAATACATCACTTGAATTCTTACGATCGTGGACGAGCAGTTGGACAGCCTGACGCCGGTGAAAGTCTCACTACTGTGGCCACGGTAATGGAAGTGTTCAAAAGTGTCATCTCGAGATTTAAAATGGCCACTGAAAATGGAAATGCTATGCAAAAGCATACCAGTGGTCATAGACGGACCGCCACACCGTAAGAGGATCGATGTGTAGCCCTATTGGCGAAAAAGAACAGACATCCCACTCCTAGGCAGATCGCTGCAGACCTTGCAACTGCTACCCGTACACATGTCTCCGCCAGAACAAATTCGTGGCGATTAAATCGAGTTGGTTTGTATACTCGGACGCCTGTTGAATGTATCAAACTTCAATCAGGCCATCGTTGAGAGACAATTCGTTGGTGTAGGTAGCACGTTGTTTGGTATCAGCAACAGCGATCTTGGGGTACATGAAAGGAGCCTCCACGAAGATTGCAATGATTTCCGACCAAGATAAGACTTGCAATCGGGCGTACCGTGGGCGTCAGGTTTCTCTGGCGGCTGATCCTTTCACATCAGAAACATCATCTTGGCCCTTTTCAGGACCACAGTTGACCATCATATCGATGAATATAGAAGGTATATCATCACCAAAAGAAGAACTGTTACAAGAGCTGTGCAGACAAACCAAGTGCGATGTACTCTGCATACAGGAGACCCACAGAAGCTGTGAAATGCGCAGACCAAAAATAAACGGAATGCGACTGGCTACGGAAAGACCCCACCCAAAATACGGAAGTGCTATATTTGTCCTACCAGATATACAGATAATATCATCAGCCTTTACTGAAGCAAATGATATCGAAATCTTAACTTTGGAAATCAAAGGCTGCACAGTCACATCCGTATACCTACCACCGGACGTTGATCTCAAAACCAATCTACCTGATAACTTTTATAGTCAACACACACAAACAATGACTGGTGACTTCAACTGTCACGGCACCACGTGGAGCTATGAGCATGATGATGAGAATGGTACAGCATTGCAAGAATGGGTGGAAGGCCATCATGTGAGCCTTATACATGACCCTAAGCAACCTGCATCTTTCAACAGTGGCAGGTGGAAACGCGGATACAGCCCCGATTTGATATTTTGCAGCGAGAACATCTCACACCAGTGCATAAAAACTGTCTGTAACCCTATTCCAAATACACAGCACAGACCGATCATGTGCGAAATTTACGCAGCAGTTAGACCACAGACAGTTCCGTTCAGAAGGAGGTTTAACTTCAGGAAAGCCAACTGGCCGAAGTTTACAGAAACGCTGGACGCTGCAGTTCCCAATATTGAACCGTCACCTGACTCGTATGATACTTTTGTGAGGGCTGTAAAGAGGTGCTCCAGATTTGCAATTCCTCGGGGTTGTCGAACATCATACATTCCTGGTCTATCTTCAGAACTCTGTGCTCAATTTACAGAGTGTAAGGTACTATTCGAAGAAGATCCATTCGGCGAGACAACGCTATCCGCTGGGAATAAACTTATTGCATCTCTGAAAGAATCCAAAAGGAATACTTGGGTTAAAACTATGGAAGAACTTGATCTCATCAGAAACAGTCATAAAGCGGGAGATTATTGAGACGCCTCAATAATGACCCAACCAGATCCACAGCACACTGCAACATTACTGCAGATCAGATAGCACACCAACTGCTCATGAATGGGAAAGGAAGTCATAGAATCAAAGTTCCGAAAGTACAGCAACAGGCCCAAGAACAAACGAGGGATCTGACTCTCCCATTCGAGATATCTGAATTAAACAAGGCTATTAAGAAGAGCAAAACTGGTAAAGCATCCGGTCTAGATGGCATCCGTATGGAGCAAATCAAGAATTTCGGCCCAGAAACAAGAAAGTGGATCCTGCAGCTTTTCAACAACTGCATGAACCAGTGCCAAATACCAAAGATCTGGCGAAAGAGCAGGGTGATAGCTCTACTGAAACCTGGAAAGGAAGCAAATCATCCCAAGAATTTCAGACCTGTTAGCCTTTTGAGTCACCGTTATAAACTGTTCGAACGTATGATTCTGAATAGATTCCTCTTCTAATACCCGAACAAGCAGGATTTCGACCAAACGGAAGTTGCACAGGGCAACTTTTGAATCTCACTCAGTTTATAGAGGATGGCTTTGAAACCGGTCAAGTAACGAGCGTGGTCTTCGTGGATCTCACAGCAGCGTATGATACTGTCCATCATCGGTTACGCCATGCAAAATTATACAATATGATCAAGAACGCCCACCTTGTTAGACTACTCAGCACCCTCCTCCAAAACCGCAGGTTTTTTGTTGAATTTCAAGGGCAACGCAGTCGCTGGAGAGCGCAGAAAAATGGTCTACCTCAGCGAAGCGTCTTGGCTCCACTGCTCTTCAATATTTATACCAACAACCAGCCGTTGATCCCAGGCACAAGGAGATTCTTATATGCAGATGACTTAGGCCTTGCTACGCAGAGCTCATGCTTTGAAAGAGTGGAAAGAAACCTGACAACGGCACCTAGAACACTGTGAAGCTACTACAATCGGAATCAACTCAGACCAAACCCTTCGAAGACTCAAGTGTGCGCCTTTCATTTAAGGAACAGGGAATCAAATCGTGAGCTACATATTGCATGGTCAGGCATCCAACTCGAGCATCATCACGCACCTAAATACTTGGGAGTCACTCTCGATAGAACTCTGACATTCAAAACTCACTGCGAGAACACCAAAATGAAAATCTCCACTCGAAACAACCTAATTCGCAAACTAGAGGGGCACAGTGGGGATCACATCCACAAACTATTCGCTGTTGTGCAATGGCACTGTGCTTTTCTACTGCTGAAAATGCTTCTCCAGTCTGGTACAGGTCATCTCATGCCAGACAAGTAAACATTGCTCTCAACGAAACCTGCAGGTTGATCACAGGTTGCTTAAGACCTACCCCAACTGATAAGCTCTACTGCCTGGCTGGAATAGCGCCACCATGGGTACGCAGAACAGTGGCTGCCAACAATGAGAGACTGAAAGTGGAACAGGACAGTGCCCATCCACTGCACGGACATAATCCACCACAGCAACGGCTGAGATCGCGAAAGAGCTTCCTGAGAACATCCGAGAAGCTCACCATTTCACCAGAGAAGGCAAGGCTGGAGTTATGGAAGAAGTCGACGTCTCACCTGCAGACGCCAGAAGCTGAAGAACTACCACCTGGACACAACGAAAGCCGGCTGGTGTGGAAATTTTTAATCACATTACGATCAGAAGTTGGACGATCCAGAGACAACCTGAAGAGATGGGGCTTCATAACAGAAGATACGTCCTGTGATTGTGGACAAGAACAAACCTCCAGTGCCTTTTGTGCCCTACATCCTGCTACTCCAAGCGCCTTGGAGGTTGCAAAGTACTGGGCACATGTAATATATATACATATATATATATATATATATATATATATATATATATATATATATATATATATATACATCACATGATCACACTGACAGAACCACAGGCACATAGACACAGGCAACAGAGCATGCACAATGTCGGCACTAGTACAGTGTATATCCACCTTTCGCAGCAATGCAGGCTGCTATTCTCCCATGGAGACGATCGTAGAGATGCTGGATGTAGTCCTGTGGAACGGCTTGCCATGCCATTTCCACCTGGCGCCTCAGTTGGACCAGCGTTCGTGCTGGACGTGCAGACCCCGTGAGACAACGCTTCATCCAGTCCCAAGCATGCTCAATGGGGGACAGATCCGGAGATCTTGCTGGCCAGGGTAGTTGACTTACACCTTCTAGAGCACGTTGGGTGGCACGGGATACATGCGGACGTGCATTGTCCTGTTGGACACTGTTGCTCCTGGGGTATCGGCGAGGACCATTCGCAACCGTCTCCATGAAGCTGGGCTACGGTCCCGCACACCGTTAGGCCGTCTTCCGCTCACGCCCCAACATCGTGCAGCCGGCCTCCAGTGGTGTCGCGACAGGCGTGAATGGAGGGACGAATGGAGACGTGTCGTCTTCAGCGATGAGAGTCGTTTCTGCCTTGGTGCCAATGATGGTCGTATGCGTGTTTGGCGCCGTGCAGGTGAGCGCCACAATCAGGACTGCATACGACCGAGGCACACAGGGCCAACACCCGGCATCATGGTGTGGGGAGCGATCTCCTACACTGGCCGTACACCACTGGTGATCGTCGAGGGGACACTGAATAGTGCACGGTACATCCAAACCGTCATCGAACCCATCGTTCTACCATTCCTAGACCGGCAAGGGAACTTGCTGTTCCAACAGGACAATGCACGTCCGCATGTATCCCGTGCCACCCAACGTGCTCTAGAAGGTGTAAGTCAACTACCCTGGCCAGCAAGATCTCCGGATCTGTCCCCCATTGAGCATGCTTGGGACTGGATGAAGCGTTGTCTCACGCGGTCTGCACGTCCAGCACGAACGCTGGTCCAACTGAGGCGCCAGGTGGAAATGGCATGGCAAGCCGTTCCACAGGACTACATCCAGCATCTCTACGATCGTCTCCATGGGAGAATAGCAGCCTGCATTGCTGCGAAAGGTGGATATACACTGTACTAGTGCCGACATTGTGCATGCTCTGTTGCCTGCGTCTATGTGCCTGTGGTTCTGTCAGTGTGATCATGTGATGTATCTGACCCCAGGAATGTGTCAATAAAGTTTCCCCTTCCTGGGACAATGAATTCACGGTGTTCTTATTTCAATTTCCAGGAGTGTATATTGGTGTGTATGGCTACTGTAAAAAATCTAGAGTGATGTTCTCCAACGAATCCCGCTTCACTGTGGCAAGTAATTCTGGCCACCAGTTAGTGTGGAGAGAGAGGGGAACACGTTACATACCGCAGATTGTTCATGAACGTCATCGGTATGGCCTAGGTGTATGGTTCAGGCATGTATTATGCGCAATGGCCGAACACCGCTGCACATCTCTGCACGAGATACCGTTGCAGCACAGCGGCATTGGAGGAAAATTACGCTGGATTATGTTCATCCGTTTAGGGGTGCGATAGGTCCTGATTTTCTGTTTGTGGACGACAATGCCCGCCCACCCAGGACCGCTAAGGTGTCGGACCCACTGGTAAATGAAGATATTGGACACATGGAATGGCCTGCTTACTATCCAGACATAAACCCTACAGGGAATGCCTGGGATACTCTTGGCAGGGCTGTTTTTCAACGAACACCCCCTCCCAGAACCATGCAAGAAATGGAAACCACCTTGAGAGAGGAGTCGAACAATATTCCTCAAGGAATCTTCAACAGTTTGGCAGTCAGCATGAATAGCAGGTGCAAAATGTTCATTGATGTCCGAAAAGTGCATATTCCTTACTGACAATCCGATATCGACCTTTATATTGGTAGCCTGACCTGTGTCAAACGTGAACGTTATTTATGCCTGTTATCCTGCTTTCCCATGTGTTGAAATCATTACCATTTTTCATTATAAATATACCACTCCACCTCTTGCATATGTACTGTGTTTCATGTCGTCTATCGTTGCTTGTGATTACACCTGTACAAGAATGTCTCTGTTCCTTAGCAGTTGTAAGTTATCAAACAATGCTGTCTAGCAAACGTATGTGTAGTACATTACAAGGCGCTCATTAGGAAAAGATACGGAATAGGCCGACAGCACACTGCGATAAAGGTTTCGTAGCCAGAAGCGGACAATGACATATTTTAAACAATTTTTATGGGTTCGAGACACTACGCCAAGAAAACGTTCAGCAAATACTGTAGTGAAATAGCAGCCTCTCCATATTAATGTATTCTCGCGAAATTCAGAAGCATATTACAGCCAAATACATTATTAATGCTCATCTATTAAATTATAAAGCCGTGTCAGCTTTGATTATATGAATATTTAACAAATAATTAGCTCTGAACGTTAGTCTACACCCAGGTGCAAAGCAGTAAGCATGGGTCTTCTGTCTCCCACAAGTAACACCAACAAACATGCCAGCACAGACAGTGTATGCCCGACGGCTGTTCTGCGTCGCACTGATTAATTTTTGTGTGGGAGAGACGAAAGGGAAGGCGACAAGAAAGGGAGCGAAGAGAGGGACCAGCGCTCACAGCTGTGAGGAGGGCAAGGAATGAGTAACATAATATTTATCACAATTTATTGCTTTTTAATTGTCTCGATATGAAGTATCTCTACCCGAGGAGTCATTTGAAGCAATAGCAATACTTTCAACAAACATTTTTCCGGACGTTTTCGTTTAGAAAGTTGTTTACTTGCAGATTTTCAATGTTACGTATGCACTTCATCGAGCCTTCTACCATGACAACACCGTTCTGCACATCTTTCATCCTCAATGTGAAATTTCTGGAGCGACCTATTCTTTCACTAGGGTCCATAACTTTTCTATAGGACTGTGCTGGCAGACAAGGGGACAACAACACGACGTCGTGACCCTTTCCTGCTGCCAAGGAGTCAACTCCAAAATGACTGCAAAAGTGTTTGTGGCGCCTGTCTTCCTCCAACACATCCGCTTTAGCATAGCATCCCAAAATTGAAATAGTTATCCCTTCTAGTCACTGTGCAATTTCTTGCTCTTTTGAATCTGATTTAGCAAGTCTCTTTTTTTCCCCTTGAGTGATAACTGGCGTTACCCATGGTGACAACACAACCCTCTTCTAAATCACGTAATAAATATAAAAATCTATGTTCAAATACATGATAATCATAGCATTTGTGTGGCATCGTAGCCAGATACCACACCGTGTACAGACGTTGGCGCTAGAGGTTTCGCGATCGGCGCCGCAGGAGTGCCGCGCCCCCTGAGCTGAGGCGCCACCAGCGCCACGGATTACTGAATAACAAACCGCCCGACGGCAGAATCTCGTCCAGTTGTCGAGCTGCTCCAGTTAGCAGCAGTCGAGAATTGTCATAGTGCAGGAACAACTTTCTCCACGGAAGTACTTCATCAGAACTGGCCTCAAGGTTTTTGTTTATGTCTGGTTTGTGAGCAATTGAAGTGTTTAACGTATTCCGGCTTCGCCGAGGACTTCTATATGGATTTCGACAAGGACTTGTATATGGATTTTGTACCAAACTTCAGTATATTACAACATTTATATCAGTGATTGTGTTCGCTTATTCTTTTCATTACTGTCACAGAACTCATGCAACATCCTGACGGGACAAGAGTACTTTCGGCGTCGAGATTGTACTTGGTCGCTCCAAATGCCACGATGTAAATATTAGCTTTGCTGTTTTCATAAAGACGTATTCAGATGATCCTCTGTGACAGACAATAAGTCCGTTTCCTTTGGAAGTCGGTACTTTCAAACCGAATCAAATTTCGAATCCTGTCAGATGTGCTTTTTGGCATGATTTTAATTGAGCCACATCGAGATGACTAATAGGGCATCGATGATTTTCTTTTCTAATATTGTGCCTTTTTCTCTGAAAAGTTTCCCTACCGGATCTCTTCATCAAAATACGTCTCCCATTGTTGCATTTTCTGAACCTGAATCCCAAATATTTTTGAATTATTTCACTAGAATGTTTGCCCTCTGTGAAAGAAATTTTATCATGTAAAACACCTGCCACATTTCGCCTTGTATGACACGCGCCACGGTTATAAATTTCAATGTAGTGCGATGAACAACGCCTTTCTGGGAATCAACCAAACCAATGACAGTTCTTCGTCCGCTAACATCTTTCCCCGGAAATTAAAAATGGTTCAAATGGCTGTAAGCACTATGGGACTTAACATCTGCGGTCATTAGTCCCCTAGACTTAGAACTACTTAAACCTAACTAACCTAATGACATCACACACATCCATGCCCGAGGCAGGATTCGAACCTGCGACCGTAGCGGTCGCGCGGTTCCAGACGGAAGTGCCTAGAACCGCAATAATTGTTTTAGTAACTGAATACTTCGACTTCGCATGGCACCTTATCACTGCAAATTTATTTAATTCTGAAAAACTTGTTTCATATGCAAGTCAATTTCTGCAAACTTTGGTGCAGTGGCCTTCCAAAATATACGGTATGCTTCCCTTGAACGCGGTAACATATACTACACACAAGGAAGGAACTTAGAACTCTTACAGGTACTGTTCCACTTCTGCATCTCCTGTTAGAAAACATTTTACAGGAATCTTTTAGTGAATCGATGAAATTCCTGAAACTAATTGTTACCATACCGATGACAACGTCTGGGGCTGAGCGATCGTTCTCTACCCTGTAGAGAGTAAAATGTATTCTGCGAAGTGATAAGAGTCAAGAGTGGATAATAGAACTAGCAGTACTGAGCATCGAGAAAGACTTCGTACACAGGTTTCAATGAATGCGCCATTGACAGTTTCTCTGCTTTCAAGGAGTGGAGAATGGATTTTTCATACAAACTTTTATCTTAACAATTTATTTTGTTATTTTTTATCCTTTTTGTGTTAGTTATTTGGGACTTCCTACTCCATATTCCAGTGAACGCCCTAGAAAAATATCAACGAACTGTGCGGTAGAAAAAGGGTTGAATATCATAATTAAAGAACTAGCAATGATAAAGTTTATTAATGGACAAATAAGAAGTAATAATAGTTGTCCTTGACAAATTTTGTATGGTTAATTCCTGAGAAGTGAAAAGAGAGGAAAAGAAAGGAAGGAAAATTACAGTATAACGCCCTGTCGACAGCGGGGTCATTAGGGACGGACGTTAGGAAAAGTCTCAACCAAATATTTCAAAACATCGACATTTAAAAATTTTAATTAAAAACAGTCTTGACCGCTAAAATAATTTATTTTTATTTTGAAAGGTTACTGGTTTCGATCTGTGTGAGATCATCTTCAGAGCAGTTACTCCATAATGAGTGTTGGAGCCGGTGGCATGGGGCAGGAACCGCTCTGGGAAGGCATGGAGATCAACTGCCCTTGCAGTTCCCGGAGTGGTTTCTGCTCCATACCACCGTTTCCAACAGTCATCATGGAGTAAGTAGTCTGAAGATGATTTCATACAGATCTAAACCGGTCTACTTTTAAAATGAAAATAAATTATTTTAGCGGTCAAATATGTTTTCTATTAGGTTGGTGCATAAGTTCGTAGCATTCTAGTTTTGCATGTTGGTATTCCGGTTACTATGGGTTTATTTATCAACTGTCATTTTTTATTTGTAGCTCACTGTTGCTATTTGAGTCTGTATATTGTCATTTGGAGACATTGAGCCCAGATGTGCACGCTAGGAAATGGAGTGCCAAGAGGAGAAATCGGGACATTTCGACATATTCTTCTGTTTGAGTTCAACAGAGGGGTGACAGCAGCAGAGGAAGCCAGAAACATTTACACCGTGTAATAGGTTAATGCCACTGGACAGAGCACGGCTAGGGCCGCGAGGAGAGGCCGTGCGGTTTAAGGCGCCATGTCACGGATTCCGCAACCCCTCCCGCCGGAGGCTCGAGTCCTCCCTCGGGCATGGGTGTGCGTGTGTGTGTGTGTGTGTTGTTCTTAGCGTAAGTTAGTTTAAGTAGTGTGTAAGTCTAGGGACCGATGACCGATGTCCCTTAGGAATTCACACACACAGCACGGCAAGGAGATGGTTTTCTCGTTTTAAGGAGGATCATTTTGAATTAGTGACTCTCCACGTCCAAAAGGATATTCGGGGTTTGATGAAAATCTTTAAAGGTATTAATCCACAATGATGCACGTCAGTGTACTCGAGAACTGGCAGATATGATGAACACTGATCATTCCACCATCGTGCAACATTTACATGCAATGCGAAAGGTTCAAAAATCGGGTGTATGGATACCGCATGGTCTAAGCCAAAAATCCCAAAAAATAGTGGGTGACCATAAGGCCACCTCTGCTTCCACGTCATCAATTGGTTCGTGAATAACACCGACCATTCCTATCCTGTGTCGCCGGCCGGTGTGGCCGTGCGGTTCTAGGCGCTTCAGTCTGGAACCGCGTGACCGCTACGGTCGCAGGTTCGAATCCTGCCTAGGGCATGGATGTGTGTGATGTCCTTAGGTTAGTTAGGTTTAAGTAGTTCTAAGTTCTAGGGGACTGATGACCACAGATGTTAAGTCCCATAGTGCTCAGAGCCATTTGAACCATTTTGTCCTGTATCATTACTGCTGATGAGGAATGGTGTCTTTACGCTAATGTAAGGAAAAGAAAGAAATGGCTGAGCCCAAACAAAGCAGCAACTCCCCATACAAAAGGCTTGCGCGCTTCTGCAAAAGATAATGTTATGCATCTGGTGGAACAGCGACGGTGCTTCCCCAAGGAGTAACCATCACTGCTGATATGTTTTGTCAACAACTGAGACGTCTTGCAGACGCAGTCCAAGAACGACCAGAAATACTGCGTGCAGTGATGCTATCCACGATAGTGGGTGCTAGACTGACAGAAAACACTATACAAGGAATTGGGTTGGGAAGACATTCCGCTCCCGTCTTACTCATCTGATCTCGTGCCCTCAGATTTTCAAAAAAAAATGGCTCCGAGCACTATGGGACTTAACATCTATGGTCATCAGTCCCCTAGAACTTAGAACTACTTAAACCTAACTAACCAAAGGACAGTACACAACACCCAGCCATCACGAGGCAGAGAAAATCCCTGACCCCGCCGGGAATCGAACCCGGGAACCCGGGCGTGGGAAGCGAGTACGCTACCGCACGACCACGAGATGCGGGCCCTCAGATTTTCACCCTTTCCGTTCTCTATCGAACAACCTTCAAGGAATTTCCTTTCCGGATGAAAACGCGCTCCGAACATGCTGGAGGAGTTCTTCGCCTTAAAACCACGTGATTTCTACATTCGCGGAATCGAAAAGCTATCCCAGTGTTGGCAAATTGTTGTAAGTAGTGAAGGAGAAAGTATTATTGGTGACTAAAGTCCCTGTTATGTGTTTGTTTATTTGCAGAATGCTCCATTGCAAGTTTTTGTAATGCTACATGTATGTCTTTTGCGAGGAGTGAGTATAATGTTTGTATTGCATGATGAGCGAAGGGAGAGGGTGAAACCCGGTGCAGGCACATAGACTACTCCTCGCAAATAGCACCAAGGTGGCTAACATCGCCATCCACAGTGTCACATGCCCTTACTTCGTGAGACGCTGCGGAGAGGTTTTGTATTTAAAGCAGGACACTGACGCAAAGTCTGGTGATAAGGAAATTTAAGCCACCACTTCTTCTTTGCTAGCCAAATACATGTAGTCAAAATTTTTTCAATCACTATGATAAGAACCGTCCTACCTTCGGATCGAGCGCCACCTCACAATAGTGCGTTAGCGACCTTTGCCACGGAGGTGGGTTCTGCAATGTGTATCTATTGTGTTTATTAAACATATGGAAAAACGCCACGAACTTATGCACCAACCCAATAATTAACATTTTTAATAATGTTTCTCGAGCGCTATTACTTCGATCAACAATTATTCAAAAGAGAAAAGATATTTACATCGACATTTATTTTATAGAGAAAATATATGTTTAAAAATACATGAAACAGTATTTACAAGGCAATAAATAAACCATTTTACTTTAGCTGTTATGTTTTTCCTCACTTTCTACCAAAGAAACTTAAAACAAAATTTATTTTTCTTCTTCAATGCAGCAGATTTATTCAGTTTTTGAAAAAAATTATTTAATGAAAATTGTTTCATCAATTCGTGCGTAGCCGAGCGGTCTAAGGTGCTGCAGTCATGGACTGTGCGGCTGATTCAGGCGGAGGTTCGAATCCTCCATCGGGCATGGGTGTGTGTGTTTGTCCTTAGGATAATTTAGGTTAAGTAGTGTGTAAGCTTAGGGACTGATGACCTTAGCAGGTAAGTCCCATAAAATTTCACACACATTTGAACATTTTTGAACAATTCGTGCGCAGTGCAGGCTTTGTCTTTGTCCAGAAATTATACAAATCTAAATCAGTTTTAGCTTTCACATACCTATCGTCTCAGAATATTCACAATATGTCACGAAAACAAAGCAAATAATAAAACTAAGACTTAAATGACACAAAAGCACAAAATCCACCCTATACCGCGAATTAGCGTGACCGCCGCAGAGTATAAGTCCGCGCCGATCGCGATACGGGACAGTTAACATGTATACGAATGCAATGTGTCTGATCTTTCGGACATTAAATAAAACGCAAAATAGAAACCTGGTGTGCCCGGGTCTGCGCCGCGATTAGAACTGACAACTCACAACATACTTTTTAACATTTAGGATAACAATAGTTAGACGACATTCCTGGAGACCAAAAACAAAATTCTTCGAACAATTCAGGACCATATGCGAAAGAAAGTACACTATCATACAACTGCCAAATATTTGCAGTTCTTAGCTGTGTGAGGAGCAGCTATGTAGCCACGCTCGTCTTATACGGGTTCTTATAGGGGAGGTGCGAACACGTTTGATTTGTAAGCAGCTTTATCTTCTGATACTTTCAACATTGTCTCTTAAGCTGCCTATATTTAAGGCCTTCAATTAGTGTAATAAAAAATTCCTCATTTTTTAATATTTCCGGCGTTGGAGGGGGCTGTTCATGCCGGTTTTATATAATTTCAGCGCAGGATTGGCAAAGCTAGTGATATTAATTTCCGCTTAATGCAGCATACGACAAGTAAAATATTGAGATATATAATTTTCCATCACGACTACAATTTTCCCAAAATACAAACAAATAAGATACTTACTTTGATACTTTGCAACCAAAACTTACTTCAATGGAATAAAAAGTAATTGGAAATGAACCTTGCCCCACACGTCACGAACAGTAAGATATCAAACACTTTGCACCTTGAGGTCTATTGTGTCTACGTGCAGTCTTGTGACACATACGAATAGAATTTCACGATTACCATGAGAATGCTGAAGTATGCTGGAGGGGATAAAAGCAAGAAGAAACGCACTTAAATGATTATCGATGCCATGCAATAATCAACTCAATTGAGGATTCAGAGGGGGAGGAACCTGAAAATTATGTTCATTAGCACAGAAACTAAAACGTAAATGCAGGCAATGTGCAACCTCGAGATCTATACATACAATGCATACTAAGTAGCGTGTTCAATGCTTTCGTAATGTTCCCCTCATGTTTAATCCCTAACTGATGGGAAGAATCCAAGTCCATGTCAGTGATGGTCGCTTCGTGTGAGGTCCTGCCCACTCGTCTCTTATAGGGTGCCTAAAGGATGTTGCTTTCTCGGATAGCTATACAACAATTCAAACAAATCACATGAATGGTTTTTATTACAATAAAGAAGATTGACAAGACCTAACTTTGGATTTACAACGAGTTGTCGCAAGTGATGGACGACATGCAAACAGTGTCCTTCACTATGTACAATGTCCATGTAAGCACTCACACTCGCTCGTAAGTAACTGCTATCGTTAATATCACTGCTCATCTAGGCCTTTCTGCCAGTGTCCGTCTTCTACTCTTCACCAAGGCTTGCAGGAGTAGCGCTTATACACTACTGGCCATTAAAATTGCTACGCCAAGAAGAAATGCAGATCATAAACGGGTATTCATTGGACAAATATATTATACTAGAACTGACTTGTGATTACATTTTGACGCAATTTGGGTGCATAGATCCTAAGATAGATCCCGGAACAACCACCTCTGGCCGTAATAGCGGCCTTGATACGACTGGGCATTGAGTCAAACAGAGCTTGGATGGCGTGTACAGATACAGCTGCCCATGCAGCTTCAACACGATACCACAGTTCATCAAGAGTAGTGATTGGCGTATTGTGACGAGCCAGTTGCTCGGCCACCATTGACCAGACGTTTTCAATTGGTGAGAGATCTGGAGAATGTGCTGGCCAGGGCAGCAGTCAAACATTTTCTGTATCCAGAAAGGCCCGTACAGGACCTGCAACATGCGGTCGTGCATTATCCTGCTGAAATGTAGGGTTCCGCAGGGATCGAATGAAGGGTAGAGCCACGGGTCGTCGCACATCTGAAATGTAACGTCCACTGTTCAAAAAGTGCCATCAATGCGAACAAGAGGTGACCGAGACGCGTAACCAATGGCACCCCATACCATCACGCCGGGTGATACACCAGTATAGCGATGACGAATACACGCTTCCAATGTGCGTTCACCGAGATGTCGCCAAACACGGATGCGACCATCATGATGCTGTAAACAGAAACTGGATTCACCCGAAAAAATGACGTTTTGCCGTTCGTGCACCCAGGTTCATCGTTGAGTGCACCATCGTAGGCGCTCCTGTCTGATGCAGCGTCAAGGGTAACCGCAGCCATGGTCTCCGAGCTGATAGCCCATGCTGCTGCAAACGTCGTCGAACTGTTAGTGCAGATGGTTGGTGTCTTGCAAACGTTCCCATCTGTTGACTCAGGGATCGAGACTTGGCTGAACGATCTGTTACAGCCATGCGGATAAGATGCCTGTCATGTCGACTGCTAGTGATACGAGGCTGTTGGGATCCAGCACGGCGTTCCGTATTACCCTCCTGAACCCACCGATTCCATATTCTGCTAACAGTCATTGGATCTCGACCAACGCGAGCAGCAATGTCGCGATACGATAAACCGCAATCGCGACAGGCTACAATCTGACCTTTATCAAAGTCGGAAACGTAATGGTACGCATTTCTCCTCCTTACACGAGGCATCACAACAACGTTTCACCAGGCAACGCCGGTCAACTGCTGTTTGTGTATGAGAAATCGGTTGGAAACTTTCCTCATGTCAGCACGTTGTAGGTGTCGCCACCGGCACCAACCTTGTGTGAATGCTTTGAAAAGCTAATCATTTGCATATCACAGCATCTTCTTCTTGTCGGTTAAATTTCGCGTCTGTAGCACGTCATCTTCGTGGTGTAGCAATTTTAATGGCCAGTAGTGTATTCTCTTCGAATAGAGGCCACTCATGTCGTAGTGCGGTCCTTGTCAGCGGGCTATTGGCTGATGTCGCCTCACAGCCTTCTCTGCTCTTGCATTCTTCATCTTCGTTCTGGCCATTGTCGTTACGCCAGAACACTTCGACTCTTGCCAGCGACTTTTTTGTGTGGTGTTCTTGGTGTTAGTAAAGCATACCAATATACCTCCTGCCACAAGGTTGCCACAAGGCTTACAAATTTTATTCGAAATTGAATGTCACAAGTTAAACGTGCACTTTATTACCCAGAAGTTAGTTTATGCAGCTGTGTAAATAAAACGAAGATAAAACCCTAATTTATTCACTGGCACCATTCATTCGAACAGCAGCTAAATTACTAGACACAGTCTTCTATTTACTGTCGTAACACTAGAACCAGCAGCTGAGCCAATGGTAAACCATGGTTGTGGTCACAAATTCATAGCTACCTATAGCAGTGGCAGAGTCCACACTACATATTCAATTGTTGAGGATATTAATATACGGCGACACGGAATCTATCGCCACGCTGTTAAATCAACAGAAATTGTTGCAGAGTTCTGCCTGCGTCACCGGCCTCCGTTTGCCACGTTTTTTCACTGGGCTTTTTCTGCTGCCTTGGAAATGGGACGCCGATGTAAATGTGCATATTCTACGTGGTGAAACATGCAACATTCCATTCTTCCAGATTCACTGGTCATGTGCATCGGTACCAACAATGGACAGGAAAGCTCTTATGAGTGAGCGAATAACAGTAGTAATTCTAACAATAACAAACTAATGATGAATGACTTATATTGCCTTACAGAAGACGGTTGACGATTAGAAATAAAAACGGACTGATCGTTCAGATGGTGCAATGCAAAAGTTTTCTTAAAATTTTTATAACTAAATTCCGCTCTGGCTATTTGCAAAGAAAAAAAAAAACGGAATCTATACGCAGTGTAGTCCAACGAGGTCTGATCCAGCAACTGTCCTTGCCTTATACGTCACAAGTCGAGTATGGCGCCACAAAGCAAACATGGCACTGTTTCCTTTAGCTCTTGTAGTAGCTCTGGTGGCAGTAAATGCAAACAGTTCACTACACGAAATACAAAACCAGCTCAAATTTAAGCATGGAATGACGTTCCTGCGGTCGAAAAATTAAATTTACGATCTCGATGTCATGTGAATGCGATGACTATTTAGATTACTTCATCAGTAGAATATTACGACAATTTATCAGGATCACTCAGCACCAATACCGAAAGTAAGTGTTCGACCAATATTACCAAGTCTCAAATGCACTAGAATTTATGGACAGCTCACAACGTCCTCACTGCTATTCACAATTTGCACCAGCCAGCCCTCTGTGGAGCTGCAGTACCAGACGCCGGTCTAATAGATGGCTTCAAACTGACAAGAAGTTGCAACACTGAAAAATATACATGAGTTGCAGACCTATCCCGTTCGGCTAGAGGCGAAAGCTTATTTTAACAAAAATGAAAACGTGTGCC
Source organism: Schistocerca cancellata (assembly GCF_023864275.1). Taxonomy (NCBI): domain Eukaryota; kingdom Metazoa; phylum Arthropoda; class Insecta; order Orthoptera; family Acrididae; genus Schistocerca; species Schistocerca cancellata. Next base: position 94,338,834 of record NC_064629.1, on the reverse strand, counting down.
AAACGACCTTCTCCATAATGTCAAGGAACAGTAACATACTACACAGTGATGACCTCATACAGTCTGTATCTATGTCTGGTCTCGTGTTATACACAACTAGAATATCAGGAATACCATCAAAATGTGGTGATATTGTGGATAATAGAGGAGTACACTGATGCCACGAAATAATAAATGAAATTATTCACAAGTAAAAAATTTATGTATGACAACTGAAGCAGAAACAAAACAGAAGAAATAGGTAAATGTGCAGCTGAGCACTTTCATACGTTTTTCACTTCCAGACCTACCATAGGTATGCATATTAACAAGCTTGTTCACGGCTTCTGTACTTTTCCCCATGTTGTCGGTACTGAGATGATGAACAAAATAAAGATTCGTGTCACTGACAGTTTCTTGGAATCTGTTCAGAGACTTTCTTGACGACTATGGCTATTCCAGCACAGTTGCCAGGGCATATATGACAGGGAGGGTTAGGATTCGTCACTTACTTGTGACAATTAGTAACTCAGTTAAAGTAGTAGTGAAACGATGTGATTAGATACAGCTTTTGCAGCAAAACTGGAACTGATTCCTAAACCGGTCACCGTTTTTGAAAGTGAGCAGTTTACAACTATGTGTACAAGACATTGTTGTCTCTCGCTGCCATAATCATAGTTGAGGCACATAGCTCACAACGTGGAAGATAAGAGTAGGGGTAGCTTCAGCACTGGATCTACGATATTGCCGAACTGGGGCAAAACCTTGACAGTGGCGCCCCCTCCACCCTTTCAAGCGTTTTAGATAGGACGTCAAAAATTTTAAGAGAATCGACTTTTCAAAAATATGTTCATTTTGTAGCCCACATCTTTCTGATGAGTCTAATGTATGAAATCTATATTTTCTGTGGGGTTTTGCCCACTCGTCGCTAATAGGATCCCTACAGGATGCAGCGTTCTCAGAATGCTATGCAACAACTCAAACAAATAACATTAGCAGTTTTATTTCTAGGAAGCAATTGACAATACATAACTTTACTAGAGCAAATGGTGCTAGCGAGAGGCGACATGAAAATAGTACAGTTCTTGCTATATAGAGCGTCCAAGGAAACACTTGATACAAATCACGACAGTCTGACAGTATAGCACTAATCACGTTGCAGACTAGGGCCTACATGAGTGGCCGAGGCTGGCAGGAGCGTCGCTTTTATTCACGACTTCCATGGGGCGAGCCTGGCGCGGCGCGGTCCAATTCCACTCACCATTGGCCGCCGTTTCCTCACCGCCTTCTCTGCTCTAGCGTTACGCCTCTTCGTTCTGGCGTTTGTGGTTACGCCAGAACATGTTCGAGGAAATGTAAGACATGTTACTTGGTCTTAAATGTGCCAAAGTGCAGTGCCATGCCTCTTCACACAGCATTTATCTATCGCACATCGCTATTTCGCTCAGTGGAATTCAAACGTGTGGAAGCCATCAAACCTATATTCAGGACAGTGTAAATTAAAATGTTCTGTGGTGCCTCTCATGCTCCCAGTTGGCCGGTTTGGATGGGATGATTTGTAACAAAGAGAATACCACACCCTCCATCTCCTTCATCAGGGCAATTTCCAGCACCTCCCCCTTCTGGACGATGAACTTTGCTGTGACGTCTACCCTTCTTACCAACTGTAGCCAGGCCTTGTTTCCCCCATCCCAAGCCCCTCCCCCCTTTCCCATCCCCTACTGCCCTCTGAGCAGTTTTTCCTCCTCCTCCCTCTGAGTCTCTACACTTCCTCCTCAGCTATTTTCCTCTCCCATCCTTCCCTCCCTGTCCCCCTTCGGCGCGCCTCCCACCCCATTCCCCACCTCACTTCCCCCTTCTCTCCCCCTTCTAGCACCACTTCTTGCCCCCCTATCTTCCCTTCTTCCTCATACCGAGCGAGGTGGCGCAGTGGTTAGCACACTGGACTCGCATTCAGGAGGACGACGGTTCAATCCCGTCTCCGGCCATCCTGATTTAGGTTTTCCGTGATTTCCCTAAATCGCTTCAGGCAAATGCCGGGATGGTTCCTTTGAAAGGGCACGGCCGATTTCCTTCCCCATCCTTCCCTCACCCGAGCTTGCGCTCCGTCTCTAATGACCTCGTTGTCGGCGGGACGTTAAACACTAATTCCCCCCCCCCCCTTCTTCCTCATATCCCCACCCCTGGCAGATCCTGCCAGTTTTTTATCCATCATCGAGTGTGCTGTGTCAGTGTTGTGTTCGGTGCAGTTCTACAGTGTCATCAAGTGGTGTGGATTTTAATCATGTGCTCGACTTGTATATAGATTTGCTGTACGTGGTTGTGTCGTGCTACAATGCGCATCACGTGGCCATTTTAATCGGTCTGCGACTTTTTATGCTCTGGCCATACTTTTTATTCTTACAGTGTGTGGTTTTTTGTGTAAAATACTTCTTTGTTTATTTATTTATTTATTTATTGTTCCGTGGGACCAAATTAAGGAGAAGTCTCCATGGTAATGGAACGAGTCAATACATGAAATTATAACACGATATTAGAAACAGATAAAATGAAATACAAAAAAACATATTCAGGTGACAATTCGTAAATTTAAATAAAGAAAATCAACAATGTAACACTGAAATTTGCTTAATTTTTTAGCTCTTCCAGGAGCTCCTCGACAGAATAGAAGGAGTGAGCCATGAGGAAAGTCTACAGTTTAGACTTAAAAGTGTTTGGAGTACTGCTAAGATTTTTGAGTTCTTGTGGTAGCTTATTGAAAATGGATGCAGCACAATACTGCACTCCTTTCTGCACAAGAGTCAAGGAAGTGCATTCCACATGCAGATTGGATTTCTGCCTAGTATTAACTGAGTGAAAGCTGCTAACTCTTGGGAATAGGCTAATATTGCTAACAACAAACGACATTAAAGAAAATATATACTGTGAGGGCAATGTCAGAATTCCCAGACTATTGAATAGGGGTCGACAAGAGGTTCTCGAACTTACACCACATATAGCTCGAACAGCCCGTTTTTGAGCCAAAAATACCCTTTTTGAATCAGAAGAATTACCCCAAAAAATAATACCATACGACATAAGCGTATGGAAATATGCGAAGTAGACTACTTTTCGTGTTGAAGTGTCACTTATTTCAGATACTGTTCTAATGGTAAATAAAGCAGCATTTAGTTTCTGAACAAGATCCTGAACATGGGCTTTCCACAACAGCTTACTATCTATCCGAACTCCTAGGAACTTGAACTGTTCTGTCTCGCTTATAATATGCCCATTCTGTCTGATCAAAATATCGGTTCTTGTTGAATTGTGTGTCAGAAACTGTAAAAACTGAGTCTTACTGTGATTTACCATCAAATTATTTTCCACAAGCCACGAACTTATTTCATGAACTACGTTATTTGATACTGTTTCAGTATTACACACAAGATCCTTCACTATCAAGCTGGTGTCATCAGCAAACAGAAATATTTTTGAATCACCTGTAATACTAGAAGGCATATCATTTATATAAATAAGAAACAGCAGTGGCCCCAGCACCGACCCTTGGGTATGCCCCACTTAACAGTGCCCCATTGGGACTGAATATCACTACCACTCTCAATATTGAGGAGAATTACCTTCTGCTTTCTGTTCTTAAGGTAAGAGGCGAACCAATTGTAAGCTACTCCCCTTACTCCATAATGGTCCAACTTCTGCAGTAACATTTTGTGGTCAACACAGTCAAAAGCCTTCGTTAAATCAAAGAAAACACCTAGCGTTCGCAACCTTTTATTTAATCCGTCCAAAACCTCACAGAGAAAAGAGAATATAGCATTTTCAGTTGTTAAACCATTTCTAAAACCAAACTGAACATTTGACAGCAAATTATGTGAATTTAAATGCTCCAGTAACCTTGCATATACAACCTTCTCGATAACTTTAGCAAACACCGATGGCATAGAAATAGGTCTATAATTGTCAACATTATCCCTGTCTCCCTTTTTATAAAGTGGCTTCACTACCAAGTACTTTATGATTCCCTGTCGGGACCAGGTTTCTATTTAGTTCACTTGCTATATTCGGAAAGTGATGATTAAATACTGTACATATATGCGACTTATCAGTAACACAGACATTCCCACTACACACTGATTCTATATCCTCGACCTGTCTCTGCAGACCAGCCACTTCCTTTACGACTGACCATACGGTTTTAATTTTATCCTGAGACTTAGCTATTCTATCTGCATACCACATACTTTTTGCCTTCCTAATAACATTTTAAGCACCTTACAATACTGTTTGTAATGGGCTGCTGCATTTAGGTTTTGACTGTTTCTAACGTTTTGATATAATTGCCACTTTGTTCTACAAGATATTCTTATCCCTCTAGTCAGCCACCCAGGCTACCTGTTTGTGCTAGTACCCTGTTTTGAACGTTCTAACGGAAGGCAACTTTCAAAGAGCACGAGAAAAGTCTTGAGAAAAGCATTATATTTATCGTCTACTGTATCAGCGCTATAAACATCTTGCCACTCTTGTTCCTTGATAAGGTTTACAAAGGTCTCTACAGCAACTGGATCAGCTTTCCTAAACAGCTGATGACTATATTTAACACGTGTTGCAGCACAAAAATCTTTTAGAGTTAAAATTTGTGCATCATGATCTGAAAGGCCATTCACCTTTTTGCTAACAGAATGCCCTTCTAGTAATGAGGAATGAACAAAAATGTTGTCTATGGTCGTTCTACTGTTCCCTTCCACTCTCGTTGGAAAGAATACGGTTTGCATAAGATTATATGAATTAAGGAGGTCTACCAGCATCCTCTTCCTTGCACAATCACTTATACAATTAATATTGAAGTCACCACATATAACTAACTTTTTGTATCTCCTATAAAGTGAACCAAGAACCTCCTCTAGCTTTAGCAAAAATGTTGTGAAATTGGAGTCTGGGGATCTATAAATAACAACAGTTAGAAGTTTAGCTCCGTTAAATTTAACCACACCTGCACAACATTCAAACACCTTTTCAGTGCAGTTCTTTGAAACATCAATTGACTCAAATGGGATGCCGTTTTTCACATACATGGCTACTCCCCCACACCGCAAAGAGCTCCTCGAAAAGCTGCCAGCCAACCTGTATCCTGGTAAAGGAAGCCTCTGAATCATCTCCTTATTTAAGAAGTGTTCAGATATACCAATAATTTCAGAGTCAACATCTATAAGCAGTTCACTAACTTTATCTCTAATACCTCGCATATTTTGATGAAATATACTAATTCCCTCATTACTCGGATACCTAAGCTTTGTCAAAAGTGGTTCCTTTGTTAGAGAGACTTCCCTTAAGCACGAATACATATCAGCTGACTTCAATCTAAAAAAGGTGCAGCTCTAACACCCACTACTGTAGGAATAGGAGAATAAGAACTCTTCAGAAAATTAGCACTCTTTGTTGCCTATTAACTAATAACTTCCTCTTTCATGTGACACAATATTAAATACAGGAAACATAAAACCAGTAAAGACAAGAGACAAGCAAGACAATACACTTTCTTCAGTCCTTAGGTCCCACGTTTTTTTCTCTCTAATCTTGTTACAGCTTTACACGGCATGCTCTCCTTTCTGCGAAAGAATTGGTTACCTCATCGAAGTCTGTCAAACGTTTCGCTACATTAAAAATCAAAATGTCGTTGTATAATAATGAAAAAGCTGTCAATATGAATGGTAGTCACGACTGGTGTGGTTTCTCGATCTGATTTCGTCTATTTTGTCACTGACTGTTAGATAAAACGAAATAGGCCTTTCTAATATGCAGCAGATAGTTATTTTATGTACCTCATTTGCATAAATAACACGTCAGAATATAATTCACGAAGCATCAATATCAAATGCCTATTACACCTACTACAAGCAAAAAATTTTATAGTCAATAAAATTCTTCTGAGTTTGGGACCTCATTGTCAACTATAAAATCCCGACGTTTCGGCGACTATTGCAAGACGCCTTCCTCAGGGTGTATTACTAACAGATGAATGGGCGCTGGTTTGATTACTTATACACTATGGGGGAGTGCTGTCATTGGATATGAGGGTGAAGAATAAGGATATTATGTGTTCTTTTATTAGTCTTTGTACTGCGTGTTGTCATTGGCGGAAATAGGCATTTTCCATCGGAGTTTCCCTTATTGCTTGCCATTGGTTGAAATCGGCTAATAGGAAATCGAGCGGCGACTGCAGCGTAGCGCTGTTTACTAACTGCCTAGTATCGACTAGGGCGCGTCAGCACTCTGTGTACCCTCCGCCGCAGCACAGTAACATTCACTTCACATGGAGATAAAAAAGAACGTCGTGGAAGTTTACCGTAAGCCTGATAGGAAGCTTGGACACAGAGTTTATAGAAAGTGCACCAACACGGAAAGGTACTTGCATGCATCCTCCCACCACCATCGTACGCAAAATAAATTGGCCCTGGAAACTTTAACTAAAAGAGACTACAGGATCAGCAATGAACACAATCTCAAAGCTGAACTACAGAACCTCAGGTCCATTTTTAGAGCTAATTGCTACGACATGAGGATGATACATAAAACTATGGCGCCAAAGGAGGGGGAAATACGGAAATGCAGAACGAAGCACGGAACACCGTCCTGCTACCATACGTACAAGGTCGCAGTGAACATCTGGGCAAAATTCTCCGTCGTGCAGGTATTAAGCCGATTTTTCGTAGCAACAACGAAATAAAAGACGTTCTGGGCTCGACGAAAGATACAATTGACAAGTTTCAGGCCGCCAGAGTTTATGAAATCGCGTGCGAATGTGGAATGATGTATCTAGACGAAACTGGGCGTCAAATAAGCACAAGGTTATCTGAACACGAGAGATATATCTGTCTCAAACAATACAACAAATCAGCGGTGGCAGAACACCAGGAACAGTGCAGGATGAAGATTGAATTTCGAGAGCCCCGCGTACTGGCGAAACAGCCGTTTAGCTTGAGGAGGAAGATCAGAGAGGCTATAGAAATAGCCAAGCGACACAACATGAATACAGAAGACGGGTACCGACTCCCAGCGTCTTGGCTGCCAGCAGTGACAGCTTTGCGGAAGGACAGCTCTTGAAAAGCAAGAGGCATGTGGCAGGCCACAGCGGTCGAGGGTACACAGAGTGCTGACGCACCCTAGTCGATACTAGGCAGTCGCCGCTCAATTTCCTATTCGCCGATTTCGACCAATGGCAAGCAACAAAGGAAACTAAAATGGAAAACGCCTATTTCCACCAATGACAACACGAAATGCGAAGACCAATAAAAGAACACCTAATACCATTCCTCCTCACCCTCATAAGCAATGACAGCACTCCTCCATAGTATATAAATAATCAAACTATCGCCCATTTATGCATCGCCACCCACGTGGAAAGCCACCCTCTTACCTATCACCATCTTGACGACATCACCCATGCCTTGTCCTTTCTCCAGAGTACCATTACTGACGCTGTGGAAGCCCATGTCCCTACTAAAACCACCCACCCTCACCGTCCCATTTTCTCTCCTCCGGCTGTCCTCCTCCTCCTCTGCGGATCCCACCGCCTCTGTCGCTTCTTCCTGCACACTCGTGACAGGGATACACTCTACCACCACAGGCAACGGCGAGACGTTCAGAACCTCATTACAGCAAAGAAACGCTGGGACTGGCGCCAGACTTGTACACGACTCAACACGACTCTCCTTATAAACTATTCCAAGTACTGGACTGCATTCCATTTCATTACTGGTTCCCATTCCGCCCCCGATTACCCCCTTCTCCATAACGACTGCCCTTTCCCGACAACCTCGGTAAGGTCAACCACTTTGCTTCCCACCTTTCCGAGGTCTTCTCCATCAGTAACTATCCCTACTTTCATTATTCCCTTTTCCCCACTGTCATGGAATGCGTAGAAACCTCTGTCGCTCCACTCGATCCCACTCTCCAGTACTTGGGGCAGTTACCCCCCCCCCCCCCTGACATCAACACTCCAATCACAGCACAGACATTAAACTTGTCCTCTGCTGAAAACGCAACACGACCCTTGGTCACGAGTGTATCACCTACCGCCACCTCAATGAATGCCCCTTCTGCTTCCTGACTGTCCTCGCCGCTTTATACAATGTCACCCTTTCCACCGGCTTTCACCCCAACCTTTGGAAGACTTCCCACATCCTCCAGTTCCTCAAATCCAAGAAACCCCCTTACTCTGCCTCTTCCTATTGTCCCATATGCCTCACCTCTGTCTTCAGTAAGGTCTTCGAATCCATCCTCTCCCTTGGTACCCATCACCTCATTAATCAACACCACCTCCTCCTCCTTAGCCAGTATGGCTTCTGACCCTCCTCCTTCACCGAAGACCAACTCCTTAATCTCGTCCACCTTCTCTCCCTCCAATTCAAATCCCATCGCTCCGCCACTTTTGTTTCCCTCAACCTCCAAAATGCTTACAACCATGTATGGCATCGTGGTCTCCTCTTTAAACTCCAAACCTACACCCTGCCTATCAATCTTGTCTGTCTGGTCGCTTCCTTCCCCTCGCGCCGTCCTTCATATGTCACCAACAACAATACCAACTCCTGTATCTTTTACCACACAGCTGCTGGCGTCCCCCAAGGCTCCACCCTCTTCCCTCTCCTCTATCTCCTGTACACCGCTGATATGTATAAGCCACCCCCACCTGTACACCTACTCCAATATGCTGATCACACCACCTTCCTGGCTCTATCCTACATATCAACAATTCCAACGAACCCTCCAAACCCATCTTGACCAGATCACCACTTGGTACAACCAGTGGTTCCTTTGTATCAACCCTTCCAAGATGCAGGCAACCATCATAGGCCGCACCTCCTGCTCCTTCAATTCCTATGATTTCTACCCCACCATTTATGGTCGTCCTATTCAGCTCACCCCTACTGTGTGGTACCTTGGTCTCACCCTCGACTGTCACCTCACGTGGACCCCTCATCTCCTAACCATCTAGCAGAAAGCCCATACTCGTCTCTGTTTCCTGAAACTCCTGTAGAGACAGACATGGAGATTGCATCCTTCCACCATCCTCCACACCTACAAATCCCTGCCACACAGGATTAGCCAAGCGGTCTAGGGCGCTGCAGTAATGGACTGTGCGGCTGGTCCCGGCAGAGGTTCGAGCCCTCCCTCAGGCATGGGTGTGTGTGCTCATCCTTAGGATAACTTAGGTTAATTAGTGTGTTAGCTTAGGGACTGATGACCTTAGCAGTTAAGTCCTATAAGATTTCACACACGTTTACAAATCCCTAATCGGTCTCATCCTCTGTTATGTCAGTGTTGCCTGGATCTCTGCCCCCTCTCCACTTTTATAAGATCATCCAAATCCTTGAACGCCAGGCACTCCACTTTGCCTTCTGTATCCACCTTCTATCCCTCACACAGCTCCTGTACAAACTCATCCCCTTCCCCCTCCTCCTCCTTTTCCTCCAAAATATCCGTATCCTTTACACTGTCCACAGGCTTGATCCCCTCCAGCCCCTGGTGTCCTCCTTTCTCTCCAGTCCCCCATCAATTGCTGTGCCTACTTCACTGTATCCCACCCTCTCTCCACATCTACATCTACATCTACATCTATACTCCGCGAGCCACCTTACGGTGTGTGGCGGAGGGTACTTATTGTACCACTATCTGATCCCCCCTTCCCTGTTCCATTCACGAATTGTGTGTGGGAAGAACGACTGCTTGTAAGTCTCCGTATTTGCTCTAATTTCTCGGATCTTTTCGTTGTGATCATTACGCGAGATATATGTGGGCGGTAGTAATATGTTGCCCATCTCTTCCCGGAATGTGCTCTCTCGTAATTTCGATAATAAACCTCTCCGTATTGCGTAACGCCTTTCTTGAAGTGTCCGCCACTGGAGCTTGTTCAGCATCTCCGTAACGCTCTCGCGCTGACTAAATGTCCCCATGACGAATCGCGCTGCTTTTCGCTGGATCATGTCTATCTCTTCTATTAATCCAACCTGGTAAGGGTCCCATACTGATGAGCAATACTCAAGAATCGGACGAACAAGCGTTTTGTAAGCTACTTCTTTCGTCGATGAGTCACATTTTCTTAGAATTCTTCCTATGAATCTCAACCTGGCGCCTGCTTTTCCCACTATTTGTTTTATGTGATCATTCCACTTCAGATCGCTCCGGATAGTAACTCCTAAGTATTTTACGGTCGTTACCGCTTCCAATGATTTACCACCTATGGCATAATCGTACTGGAATGGATTTCTGCCCCTATGTATGCGCATTATATTACATTTATCTACGTTTAGGGAAAGCTGCCAGCTGTCGCACCATGCATTAATCCTCTGCAGGTCTTCCTGGAGTACGTACGAGTCTTCTGATGTTGCTACTTTCTTGTAGACAACCGTGTCATCTGCAAATAGCCTCACGGAGCTACCGATGTTGTCAACTAAGTCATTTATGTATATTGTAAACAATAAAGGTCCTATCACGCTTCCTTGCGGTACTCCCGAAATTACCTCTACATCTGCAGATTTTGAACCGTTAAGAATGACATGTTGAGTTCTTTCTTCTAGGAAATCCTGAATCCAATCACAAACCTGGTCCGATATTCCGTAAGCTCGTATTTTTTTCATTAAACGTAAGTGCGGAACCGTATCAAATGCCTTCCTGAAGTCCAGGAATACGGCATCAATCTGCTCGCCAGTGTCTACGGCACTGTGAATTTCTTGGGCAAATAGGGCGAGCTGAGTTTCACATGATCTCTGTTTGCGGAATCCATGTTGGTTATGATGAAGGAGATTTGTATTATCTAAGAACGTCATAATACGAGAACACAAAACATGTTCCATTATTCTACAACAGATTGACGTAAGCGAAATAGGCCTATAATTATTCGCATCTGATTTATGACCCTTCTTGAAAATGGGAACGACCTGCGCTTTCTTCCAGTCGCTAGGTACTTTACGTTCTTCCAGCGATCTACGATAAATTGCTGATAGAAAGGGGGCAAGTTCTTTAGCATAATCACTGTAGAATCTTAAGGGTATCTCGTCTGGTCCGGATGCTTTCCCGCTACTAAGTGATAGCAGTTGTTTTTCAATTCCGATATCGTTTATTTCAATATTTTCCATTTTGGCGTCCGTGCGACGGCTGAAGTCAGGGACCGTGTTACGATTTTCCGCAGTGAAACAGTTTCGGAACACTGAATTCAGTATTTCTGCCTTTCTTCGGTCGTCCTCTGTTTCGGTGCCATCGTGGTCAACGAGTGACTGAATAGGGGATTTAGATCCGCTTACCGATTTTACATATGACCAAAACTTTTTAGGGTTCTTGTTTAGATTGTTTGCCAATGTTTTATGTTCGAATTCGTTGAATGCTTCTCTCATTGCTCTCTTTACGCTCTTTTTCGCTTCGTTCAGCTTTTCCTTATCAGCTATGATTCGACTACTCTTAAACCACCTCCACACCCTCCATCTCCTTCATCAGGGCAATTTCCAGCACCTCCCCCTTCTGGACGATGAACTTTGCTGTGACGTCTACCCTTCTTACCAACTGTAGCCAGGCCTTGTTTCCCCCCTCCCAAGCCCCTCCCCCCTTTCCCATCCCCTACTGCCTTCTGAGCAGTTTTTCCTCCTCCCCCCTCTGAGTCTCTGCACTCCCTCCTCAGCTATTTTCCTCTCCCATCCTTCCCTCCCTGTCCCCCTTCGGCGCGCCTCCCATCCCATTCCCCACCTCACTTCCCCCTTCTTTCCCCCTTCTAGCACCACTTCTTGCCCCCCTATCTTCCCTTCTTCCTCATATCCCCACCCCTGGCAGATCCTGCCAGTTTTTTATCCATCATCGAGTGTGCTGTGTCAGTGTTGTGTTCGGTGCAGTTCTACAGTGCCATCAAGTGGTGTGGATTTTAATCATGTGCTCGACTTGTATATAGATTTGCTGTACGTGGTTGTGTCGTGCTACAATGCGCATCACGTGGCCATTTTAATCGGTCTGCGACTTTTTATGCTCTGGCCATACTTTTTATTCTTACAGTGTGTGGTTTTTTGTGTAAAATACTTCTTTGTTTATTTATTTATTTATTTATTGTTCCGTGGGACCAAAATAAGGAGAAGTCTCCATGGTCATGGAACGAGTCAATACATGAAATTATAACACGATATTAGAAACAGATAAAATTAAATATAAAAAAAACATATTCAGGTGACAAGTCGTAAATTTAAATAAAGAAAATCAACAATGTAACAGTGGAATTTGCTTAATTTTTTAGCTCTTCCAGGAGCTCCTCGACAGAATAGAAGGAGTGAGCCATGAGGAACCTCTTCAGTTTAGACTTAAAAGTGTTTGGGGTACTGCTAAGATTTTTGAGTTCTTGTGGTAGCTTATTGTAAATGGATGCAGCAGAATACTGCACTCCTTTCTGCACAAGAGTCAAGGAAGTGCATTCCACATGCAGATTGGATTTCTGCCTAGTATTAACTGAATGAAAGCTGCTAACTCTTGGGAATAGGCTAATATTGCTAACAACAAACGACATTAAAGAAAATACATACTGTGAGGGCAATGTCAGAATTCCCAGACTATTGAATAGGGGTCGACAAGAGGTTCTCGAACTTACACCACATATGGCTCGAACAGCCCGTTTTTGAGCCAAAAATACCCTTTTTGAATCAGAAGAATTACCCCAAAAAATAATACCATATGACATAAGCGTATGGAAACATGCGAAGTAGACTACTTTTCGTGTTGAAGTATCACTTATTTCAGATACCGTTCTAATGGTAAATAAAGCAGCATTTAGTTTCTGAACAAGATCCTGAACATGGGCTTTCCACAACAGCTTACTATCTATCCGAACTCCTAGGAACTTGAACTGTTCCGTCTCGCTTATAATATGCCCATTCTGTCTGATCAAAATATCGGTTCTTGTTGAATTGTGTGTTAGAAACTGTAAAAACTGAGTCTTACTGTGATTTAGCATCAAATTATTTTCCACAAGCCATGAACTTATTTCATGAACTACGTTATTTGATACTGATTCAATATTACACACAAGATCCTTCACTGTCAAGCTTGTGTCATCAGCAAACAGAAATATTTTTGAATCACCTGTAATACTAGAAGGCATATCTTTTATATAAATAAGAAACATCAGTGGCCCCAGCACTGACCCTTGGGGAACGCCCCACTTAACAGTGCCCCATTGGGACCGAACATCACTACCACTCTCAATATTGCGGAGAATTACCTTCTGCTTTCTGTTCTTAAGGTAAGAGGCGAACCAATTGTAAGCTACTCCCCTTACTCCATAATGGTCCAACTTCTGCAGTAACATTTTGTGGTCAACACAGTCAAAAGCCTTCGTTAAATCAAAGAAAACACCTAGCGTTCGCAACCTTTTATTTAATCCGTCCAAAACCTCACAGAGAAAAGAGAATATAGCATTTTCAGTTGTTAAACCATTTCTAAAACCAAACTGAACATTTGACAGCAAATTATGTGAATTTAAATGCTCCAGTAACCTTGCATATACAACCTTCTCGATAACTTTAGCAAACACCGATGGCATAGAAATAGGTCTATAATTGTCAACATTATCTCTGTCTCCCTTTTTATAAAGTGGCTTCACTACCAAGTACTTTAATCGGTCAGGAAACTGACCACTCCTAAAGGAAAAGTTACATATGTGGCTAAGTACTGGGCTAACATACATAGAACAATACTTCAGTATTCTGCTAGATACCCCGTCATATCCATGAGAGTTCTTGGTCTGCAGTGATTTAATTATTAACTCAATCTCCCTCTTGTCAGTATCATGGAGGTGCATTTCAGGTAACAGTCTCGGAACACTTTTTTCTAAGAGCGCTATATGATTCCCTGTCGGGATCAGGTTTCTATTTAGTTCACCTGCTATATTCAGAAAGTGATTATTAAATACTGTACATATATGTGACTTATCAGTAACACGGACATTCCCACTACGCACTGATTCTATATCCTCGACCTGTCTCTGCAGACCAGCCACTTCCTTTACAACTGACCATATGGTTTTAATTTTATCCTGAGACTTAGCTATTCTATCTGCATACCACATACTTTTTGCCTTCCTAATAACATTTTTAAGCACCTTACAATACTGTTTGTAATGGGCTGCTGCATTTAGATTTTGACTGTTTCTAACGTTTTGATGTAATTGCCAGTTTGTTCTACAAGATATTCTTATCCCTCTAGTCAGCCACCCAGGCTGCCTGTTTGTGCTAGTACCCTGTTTTGAACGTTCTAACGGAAGGCAACTTTCAAAGAGCACGAGAAAAGTCTTGAGAAAAACATTATATTTATCGTCTACTGTATCAGCGCTATAAACATCTTGCCACTCTTGTTCCTTGATAAGGTTTACAAAGGCCTCTACAGCAACTGGATCAGCTTTCCTAAACAGCTGATGACTATATTTAACACGTGTTGCAGCACAAAAATCTTTTAGAGTTAAAATTTGTGCATCATGATCTGAAAGGCCATTCACCTTTTTGCTAACAGAATGCCCTTCTAGTAATGAGGAATGAACAAAAATGTTGTCTATGTTTGTTCTACTGTTCCCTTGCACTCTTGTTGGAAAGAATACGGTTTGCATAAGATTATATGAATGAAAGAGGTCTACCAGCATCCTCTTCCTTGCACAATCACTTATACAATTAATACTGAAGACACCACATATAACTAACTTTTTGTATTTCCTATAAAGTGAACCAAGAACCTCCTCTAGCTTTAGCAAAATGTTGTGAAATTGGAGTCTGGGGATCTATAAATAACAACAGTTAGAAGTTTAGCTCCGTTAAATTTAACCACACCTGCACGACATTCAAACACCTTTTCAGTGCAGTTCTTTGAAACATCAATTGACTCAAATGGGATGCCGTTTTTCACATACATGGCTACTCCCCCACACCGCAAAGAGCTCCTCGAAAAGCTGCCAGCCAACCTGTATCCTGGTAAAGGAAGCCTCTGAATCATCTCCTTATTTAAGAAGTGTTCAGATATACCAATAATTTCAGAGTCAACATCTATAAGCAGTTCACTAACTTTATCTCTAATACCTTGCATATTTTGATGAAATATACTAATTCCCTCATTACTCGGATACCTAAGCTTTGTCAAAAGTGGTTCCTTTGTTAGAGAGACTTCCCTTAAGCAGGTATACATATCAGCTGACTTCAATCTAAAAAAGGTGCAGCTCTAACACCCACTACTGTAGGAATTTTCCCATGAGTGATCCCACCAACCCCACCTATGCTGTCACCTATAAGCTTTGCCAACCTCCCCTTCCCACACCTGTTGAGGTGCAGGCCATGTCTAGTGAAACCCGACCTGCTGATAGACTCCACCGACACCACTGAAATGTGACCCATGCTTTCTGTCATCAGCGCACCCCCAAGTCTCATGTTATTACGCCTGACGGCTGTATTAAGATGAGGCCGATCGTGACGCTGAAACAGTTCCACGAAATTCACATTCGTGTTGCCAGTCTGAGTGGCTATCTTTTCCAGGTCACCATCTATGTCATACTCCCCATCCCTATCAATACTGTTACCAGCCCCACCTACAATCACTACCTGATCCTCTTTAGTAAAATCCCTACATAACCCCCTTATGTTAACAGTCACCTGAGCCAATCCTGCACTAGGCTTCACAATGCTGGTGACCTGGTACTCACTCCCCAGCACTTCCTGCAACTGCTGGCCTACACCTCTGCCATGAGAACTACCTAATAGCAGAACCCTCTTCTTCCTCTTCGATTTTGCAACTGTTCTAGCCACATTAACTACTGAGGTCTGCTGCATACTTCCTACATCTACAGCTACTAGAGATTCCTCTCCACTAGACTCTGACAGTTGGTCATATCTATTGTAAACACCAATAGTAAAACTATCTGAAAATCTTCGTCTCCTAGCAGATCTCTTGCTCTTTGTTTATCTCCATTTTATAGTCACCCCTTTTCTGTATGCTTTCTTCCATTATGTTCCCCCTTGTTTATATCTCTGTTCCACCGTGTTTTCTCCTCTTTTGTTTTAAATGTCCCCCTGTACACTGTAAGTAGGCTGTTTATGTTTTCTTATTGGTAATGCCACGTAGCGCTCTATATGAAAATCACTGGCTGTGCTGTGTGCAGTCTGTGGCTAGTTTGCATTGTTGTCTGCCATTGTAGTGTTGGGCAGCGGCAGCTGGATGTGAACAGCGCGTAGCGTTGCGCAGTTGGAGGTGAGCCGCCAGCAGTGGTGGATGTGTGGAAGGAAATGGCGGAGTTTTGAAATTACATATATTATGACTTTTGATGATATTAAGGTAAATACATTGTTTGTTCTCTATTAAAATCTTTCATTTGCTAACTATCCCTATCAGTAGTTAGTGCCTTCTGTAGTTTGAATCTTTTATTTAGCTGGCAGTAGTGGCGCTCGCTGTATTGCAGTAGTTCGAGTAACCAAGATTTTTGTGAGGTAAGCGATTTGTGAAACGCATAGGTTAATGTTAGTCAGGGCCATTCTTTTGTAGGGATTTCTGAAAGTCAGATTGCGTTGCGCTAAAAATATTGTGTGTCAGTTTAAGCACAGTCTTGTATAATTTTTCTAAGGGGACGTTTCATATGGCGACCCTTAGCCTAGGATACCACACTGGAATCTTCTGATTTTTTCTTGTAGTTTGTGTAATTAGTGTAGCTTTTGTTTATTGCTAGCGCGTAATTATAGAGAGAATTTCCTTTGTAGTTGTAGTTTTTCATTGTTGTACACAGTTGTGGCATGCATTTAGATTTGCACCAAGTATTTCGCAGCTGCGCTTGCAATTAACTAGATATTATTTTCAGTGCTATGTTAATGTGTTCTCTTATTTTTGCTCTTCAAATTGTGCTTTTCTGTGTTATCGTGTGAAATATTGTGACAATAATGGCGTGTGAAAAACGTAACACTAGGCTTCAAAGTAAACTGAGAAATAATAGTGACGACGAGCGTAGCTTATCAGCACCACTGTGTAGTGAATTAACAGACATTGGAAGTAGTAATTTGGTAATTGTACATAGGGAAATGGAGCGGGCTGCAAACAATGGTGTAGACAGTGAAACAATTAGTGAACAGGGAAGCATTATCGATCGATCGGTTGGCAACAGCTCGCCTCAGGAATCCGAAATGACAGAACACAATATTGCAAATACTGTAGACTTTGGTTTTGGGTCCTCACCGTTTTCTCAAATGAGTCAAGACACATTTTCAGCTTGTCAAAATGTGAATGTTACCGGTGAAAATGCACTGCCAAAAAGCATAGAGAAACAGATTCCAGACACTAATACATTAGTATTGCAATTAATGCAACAAATGGAACAAAATCAGAGACAAATGGGACAAAATCTTCAAAAGTTAGACACAATGGAACAAAATCAGAGACAAACACAGCAAGTTAGACGCAAGGGAACAAAATCTTCACACCACGCTTGAACAAACACGTGAAGATTTAACTACTGAGTTACATAACATTGAATCGAAATGTCAAAAGGTCTGTAATGACGTAAAAACACAAATTTGTGAGCATTTTCAACCTATTTTTTCGCGGCATGAAAATGCATTACAGAATCACGAAGCAGCCATAAAAGAACTGCAAACCATTGTTCATGAAAATCATGAGACCTTGTGGGCTAAAATTGACTCAGTTGCATCTACCGATTCGGTTACGCAACTTGCAAAAACTCAGGAAAACTTAAAGGACACAGTAGATTCGATTTCAACACAAATGGACACTCTGAAACTTGGTTCAGAAAAACACACTGAGGAAATGTGTTCACTATCGGAGAAAGTAGCCGAACTTTCGGATCAGGTCACTAACTTATCTACAAAGGTAGATGATGATCTGAATGACACAAGACCTGTAGCCTTCACTGACACAGAAGAGTATGAACAAATTAAAAAATTCAAACAAAATCAGAATCAAATTAATACGCAACACAAAAGAGAAATCCGGGAAGTACAAGATCAGTTGGCACAAGTAATACAAATATTACATATTTCAGAGGACACTCGCGCTCCAACACGGGAAGAGGGACTTATAAATACGGAACAGCCACAAAATAATAACTCAGGGCACTTCGGAAATTATGAAAGAAATTGGCAAGGTACACCGAATTTTGAGATGGAACCGCCGACACGACGTAACAATGACCGATATGCTACTCACCGACACGATGATTTTGACTATGAGCTGTTCATTACTACACGTAAATTCAAAAAATTTAAGAATTCTGGCAACAACATTCATCCACAAGCATGGCTCCATCAATTCTCTCATTGTTTTCCTCCCAACTGGTCATTGGAGCACAGGTTAGAATTTATGTGTGGCTACTTGGAGAATGAACCAGCTGTAAGAATGCGATCGGTCATTCACGATTGCTGCAGTGAAGGAGAATTTTACCATGCCTTCCTCTCAGCATATTGGTCTCAAGCCACACAATACCGAGTAAAACATGGCATCATAACGATGAAACATTTCGAACAATCTGAATTTTCCAGCCTTGTGAAATATTTTGAAGACATGTTGCACAAGAATCAGTACCTGTCAAACCCATACAGCCCCTCAGAACTCATCTGCATTTGCTTAATCAAACTGCCTGAACATTTACGACATATTATTTTAGCAGGACGTTGCAAAGACGACATTGAAGCTTTTCAGGGACTGTTACAAGAACTGGAAATTGACACTGACAATCGCGGAACGCGAAAACAGGAGTACAACAATTACAGGTCACATCTGTCACAATTCCGCAATGACAGAAATAATAAATGGACACAACAAGGCTATTCTTACAACGTAAATCGTGACCGAAACAGACACCACCCGTATGACAACCGTTGGCAGAGTAGTAATAATTACAGGGAAATATCACCTCTCCGCGGTAATGACTATCACAGAGACAATCAGAGAAACAGACAATATGGGAACCAAAATAATTATTATCAAGGGAGACAGAATACCTTTAGACGCAACGGTCCAGTGCGCAGTTACGACTCAGGGAGAAATTCTCCACCACGTGAACGACAAGAAAGAAACTATGGAATCTACCGACATGACGACAGACGATATGATCGTAACGACAGACCTGAACTGCATCAGAACTGGCTGGATTCAAACAGAGCAGCGCACTCTCGTCATGGTGAATTTGTAGAAGTTAGGTCTCCAAATTCCAATAACGACGCGCGCCAACAAAGGAACAGACAATGACTCACACCGCAGGCTGCCGTGTGCGCCGGCTGGCTCAGAGAAAAATAACATAGACACTAACCTTGAGCAAAATTCCAGTATTCTTTACGGACGAATACCGCATGATAATTGCATTCAAGTTGTAACTCTGAGTACTAGGAAGAGTAAAGCACCACGTTTCTCATGTACAACCGTTTATTGAAAGATAATCTGCTTTTTTTACTTTGTCTTTGCCATATAACTTTTCACTTTACATAACTAGTATGCTTTGTCAGACTTAGAATCTGTTTGCGGTGTTTCTGTTTCATATCTGCACAGTTTTTCTGTATTATTCTGGAAAGTAAAACATGTTTTTGTAATAACTTTTTTGGTATAGCTACAATGAGACAGCCTCTTTCGTAGCACAACAATACATTACAGCACAGTACTTTCTTCATCACTGCAATAAGCGTAATAACGAAGATATCTATACGCAAAGCATTTCACTTTTGTTTATCATGAGGTAAGTACATTGACTTCTGCAAAACTTAGCTTTTGGATGACAATAACTACGACACTTCCACAGAGATTATCTTACAACAAGATGCACATTTAGTGCTACAGGACACGCATTTCAGTGATTAATTTTGTACTTAAACATTTATTTTTAAAGATTTTTGAATTACAAAGAAAGTTTTCCATGATACATTTCATTCCATTGCTGTAATCTGTAACACCTTAGGGTATAATTACATTAATCCTCAGGGGGGTACACGCTTACTTTGTGTACCATGTGTTTGGAAAGCACAAGGAGCCCTAGCTAATATCGTATTTGCTTATACAACTTTACACATCGGTACCATATTTCTCCAACACAAAATCACACAGCTATCTGATTATTTAACAGAGAAACAAACATATTTTTACTACGTCAGTGACAGATGTTTACGTAATTACACCGTTGGATAACTTCACACTTACGGAATTGTATTTTGTTTGTACCTTGTGAACTGTTCATATTTTTTCGGACCCATTGTGATATTATGAGAGCTTTGAATGATATATTTGGTATGAGATCATGATTTTTAAAGTACGGTTGAGGCAGATGACACTTTTGACATGAGCAGAGAATTTTTTTAATTATTGGAGGAAGCTACGACGATTTTGAGAATTGACTGAGATGTTATGATATTATTACGACGACGATGTGTATTATGCTGTTGAGGTATGTTTATGACAAATAAGCTGATGTTATATGAGGAATCTGATTATGCTACGTATTTATTATGGTGAAATATTGAAGAAGTGTCGACGAATATATATATGTGTAATAAGGTAAGGAGTAATGAGTAGTGGTTAGGGACTCTGACTTGTGATAAAGGATGTTGGAAACCGAGAACCGTACTTTAAGAGTTATGAAATGTGTATAAATGCGTGAATGTATCACAATGCAGGCGAAAATTTTTTGGACATTGTTATATTTATAGGATTTTGTTTCTACACATTTGCAACGTAAATTTTTGACCTGTGAAATTTTCATATGAGACTGTCACTGTAGCGGAAACTGCTGTCGTAAATATTTCCGTAAGAAAGTTAAGTGACCACCTGCACGTAATGCGTCATGGGCACCCAGCTGTGCGACAGACGCCCGAAAAAAAAAAGGCTTTCAGAGGCACAGGCAGAAAAAAAGGGAGGCTATTAAGCTCGCTATTGACATTCCTTTAGAGAAAGCATCGCAAATACGACACGCTCATTACTTGGAAAAATACTTACATCTGCACACCTGATTATGACAAGCGTCTTTCTACGAGAGTTGAGAGAATTTCTACTAACTTATCAAATGTCACATGACTATTGAATGATATTTTTATGCTTTGCTTTTCATAACTGCTTATTTCATTTGATATCTGTTCTCCAGCTGTGTTGCAGCATTCGTTTTATAAAATAAACTTATATGCATTTGCTAATGTGAACACTTTCTGTCAACAGATCTATTAAATAATTATTTTATGATCCACATTCTTCGAAAAAGGAGCTCTTGGAATGGAAAGAACAATAAGAAGGAACTAATAACAGTAACTGCATATATAATTTTCTTTTCAAGTACTTGGTAATTTTTTTCGTAGAATAAGTTGTGGTGCACCACTTTAATTACATAGACATTAAGATGTGAATAGACATTTCCCTTTTCTGCATTGTTGTTTTTACTGTAATATTTCTTCTGCTTGAGCTTTGTCATGTTTAGGTATAAGTTACTGCTGTTTGCCAGGCATAGTGGTACTGAATTTGACTTTGAGTTACTCTGCTAAGCCAGTTTACTACTGATTTATCTTTCTTGTTTGCTGCTCATTGCCTTATATTAGTTGTAATATTGTTGCTTACTTTGCCAATTTGAATTTTTTTGTCATTGCTGTTCATGTTAATTGTTTTGTGCTGCTGCATTGCCTCGTCCCTTAGTTTAGCATCTGAGCTCAGTAGATTTAAGTTAGATTAAGAGGGGGTAGACTATAAGAGAATGAGTTGCGATGAATTGGAAGAAATGCATTGAGAAGTTATACAAAAAAGTACAGAAAGCAGGTATAGGTAGGATTTTCTTGGAAATAAATGATGAGGTAAGATAATGGAAAATAAATAATGAGGTAAGAAATATGTGACCATATTAATACAGAAAGCATGCTCGGATAGGATGTTTTGGTGGAAACAAATGTTGAAATAAGACGAAAGATCTATGGAATGAAGTTTTGGGTTGGACTGCAGTACCAAATGTTACACTGAAAACAAACCCTGTCCTTTCCTTTTGTGTTATCCCACTATGTGTTTGTGTACCCTTGTGTATTTGTTTTCTTCCTGACTCTGTGTAGTTTCATAGAATTTTTTCTTCTTCTAATACTAAGCTACATTCACTGTGATGAGGAATACTGTTATCCTCAAATATAATTGGCATTAATAATATGTTATTTACCTTGTAAATATGCTTAGACTTTATGTATTCTGTTCTGTTTTAATGCTCATGTGTGAAGTTGATGTTTCGAAAGTGATTCTGATCTTTTATTTATGTACTCATGTCATAATTCCTGTAACACTGATGTATAAGTTATTTCGATTCTTTTGTAAAGCTTGTAGTACAAATGTCACCTGTATTGTTATGTTCTTTAATGATGTACACTCCTGGAAATGGAAAAAAGAACACATTGACACCGGTGTGTCAGACCCACCATACTTGCTCCGGACACTGCGAGAGGGCTGTACAAGCAATGATCACACGCACAGCACAGCGGACACACCAGGAACCGCGGTGTTGGCCGTCGAATGGCGCTAGCTGCGCAGCATTTGTGCACCGCCGCCGTCAGTGTCAGCCAGTTTGCCATGGCATTCGGAGCTCCATCGCAGTCTTTAACACTGGTAGCATGCCGCGACAGCGTGGATGTGAACCGTATGTGCAGTTGACGGACTTTGAGCGAGGGCGTATAGTGGGCATGCGGGAGGCCGGGTGGACGTACCGCCGAATTGCTCAACACGTGGGGCGTGAGGTCTCCACAGTACATCGATGTTGTCGCCAGTGGTCGGCGGAAGGTGCACGTGCCCGTCGACCTGGGACCGGACCGCAGCGACGCACGGATGCACGCCAAGATCGTAGGATCCTACGCAGTGCCGTAGGGGACCGCACCGCCACTTCCCAGCAAATTAGGGACACTGTTGCTCCTGGGGTATCGGCGAGGACCATTCGCAACCGTCTCCATGAAGCTGGGCTACGGTCCCGCACACCGTTAGGCCGTCTTCCGCTCACGCCCCAACATCGTGCAGCCCGCCTCCAGTGGTGTCGCGACAGGCGTGAATGGAGGGACGAATGGAGACGTGTCGTCTTTAGCGATGAGAGTCGCTTCTGCCTTGGTGCCAATGATGGTCGTATGCGTGTTTGGCGCCGTGCAGGTGAGCGCCACAATCAGGACTGCATACGACCGAGGCACACAGGGCCAACACCCGGCATCATGGTGTGGGGAGCGATCTCCTACACTGGCCGTACACCACTGGTGATCGTCGAGGGGACACTGAATAGTGCACGGTACATCCAAACCGTCATCGAACCCATCGTTCTACCATTCCTAGACCGGCAAGGGAACGTGCTGTTCCAACAGGACAATGCACGTCCGCATGTATCCCGTGCCACCCAACGTGCTCTAGAAGGTGTAAGTCAACTACCCTGGCCAGCAAGATCTCCGGATCTGTCCCCCATTGAGCATGTTTGGGACTGGATGAAGCGTCGTCTCACGCGGTCTGCACGTCCAGCACGAACGCTGGTCCAACTGAGGCGCCAGGTGGAAATGGCACGGCAAGCCGTTCCACAGGACTACATCCAGCATCTCTACGATCGTCTCCATGGGAGAATTGCAGCCTGCATTGCTGCGAAAGGTGGATATACACTGTACTAGTGCCGACATTGCGCATGCTCTGTTGCCTGTGTCTATGTGCCTGTGGTTCTGTCAGTGTGATCATGTGATGTATCTGACCCCAGGAATGTGTCAATAAAGTTTCCCCTTCCTGGGACAATGAATTCACGGTGTTCTTATTTCAATTTCCAGGAGTGTATTTTGTACATTTGTGATTGTATTCTTATGTTATAAAATTGTAACTGACACCAGTTCATCATATTATTAACTTGTTAGTTACATTTCACTGCACACTTTTCTGTTGGTCATAGTATATGGACAATATGTGAGAAGTTGGGACTGTTAGTGGTTGCATGTGTGTTAATAATTCAGCAAGGGACTAGATAACAGCATTGCCGGTTCTAAGGACAATTCCAAAAACTTTGTGCGTGTACAAGTGATGGTTTATGGACTTGCTATCTTCTCTGCAAGACTCTTCGATGGTGACTGTGCACCTGCACAGTCGCAGCAGATGGCTACTGGCCATCTCTACAAGGACTACAGTGGGTCTGCATATTTGATGACCCACCAATACCATTATTTCTACAAGGACTACAGTGGGTCTACACCTTTGATGACTCACCAACACCATTATTTCTACAAGGACTGCAGCGGGTCTGCACCTCTGGTGGCCCACCAATACCGCAATCTCTACCAGGACTACAGTGGGTCTGCTCTGTGATGACCTACCTACCAATATTCTTCAAAACGTCGAATGACTCTGCTGTAGGCTTGCTCTGTTGTGGACCAATACCTGTCTGCATGTCAAGAGTCAACACTGTCTTTCTGTTGGAAGGACAACACTACTTCTTCAAGACTGCATGGAAATCCACTACTTCCGTGTGCATTGTCTTTTACTGCTCAGACTTTGAGAAAAGAAACGGCAGTTTTACTGTGATGAATGATCAGGACTATCTTTATGGACTGTGAGAAAATTTTAGCTTTTGACCAATATTGTATCAATAAGTGTGTGCATTTGATTTCTTTGTTATTGTAATTACGATTATGAAAAATTTTAACAAATATGTATTGCCCACTGCCCAAAACAATTTGTAAAATTTTTTGTGGGGAGCATGGGGGCTATGTAAGTAGGCTGTTAATGTTTCCTTATTGGTAATGCCACGTAGCGCTCTATATGAAAATCACTGGCTGTGCTGTGTGCAGTCTGTGGCTAGTTTGCATTGTTGTCTGCCATTGTAGTGTTGGGCAGCGGCAGCTGGATGTGAACAGCGCGTAGCGTTGCGCAGTTGGAGGTGAGCCGCCAGCAGTGGTGGATGTGTGGAAGGAAATGGCGGAGTTTTGAAATTACATATATTATGACTTTTGATGATATTAAGGTAAATACATTGTTTGTTCTCTATTAAAATCTTTCATTTGCTAACTATCCCTATCAGTAGTTAGTGCCTTCCGTAGTTTGAATCTTTTATTTAGCTGGCAGTAGTGGCGCTCGCTGTATTGCAGTAGTTCGAGTAACCAAGATTTTTGTGAGGTAAGCGATTTGTGAAACGCATAGGTTAATGTTAGTCAGGGCCATTCTTTTGTAGGGATTTCTGAAAGTCAGATTGCGTTGCGCTAAAAATATTGTGTGTCAGTTTAAGCACAGTCTTGTATAATTTTTCTAAGGCGACGTTTCAACACTTGTAGCATCTGTAGACTGAAGAGCAGCGCCTATGTTGCTGCCAGCCCGCCCCGGAAGGGGGGTTGAAAATACAATAAAGGAAAAAAAAGGAACACCCATTCAGTTGTTGGGAATAGACCTTGAGGAAGGCGTCTTGCAACAGTTGCTGAAACGTCGGAATATTATAGCTGACAATGCGGTCCCAAACCCAGAAGAATTCTCTTGACTGACAACAGCCGCGGAAGCCTATGTTTACAAAAAGTTTTATGTTAGAAAATAGTGCCACATTTCATACATACGCTCCAATTCCTCAATCGTGAGATCGAAAAGAAGTAGTACAAAATTTTTATACAAATTTGTTGTTGTTGTTGTCTTCAGTCCTGAGACTGGTTTGATGCAGCTCTCCATGCTACTCTATCCTGTGCAAGCTTCTTCATCTCCCAGTACCTACTGCAACCTACATCCTTCTGAATCTGCTTAGTGTATTCATCTCTTGGTCTCCCCCTACGATTTTTACCCTCCACGCTGCCTTCCAATACTAAATTGGTGATCCCTTGATGCCTCAGAACATGTCCTACCAACCGATCCCTTCTTCTGGTCAAGTTATGCCACAAACTTCTCTTCTCCCCAATCCTATTCAATATTTCCTCATTAGTTATGTGATCTACCCATCTAATCTTCAGCATTCTTCTGTAGCACCACATTTCAAAAGCTTCTATTCTCTTCTTGTCCAAACTATTTACCGTCCATGTTTCACTTCCATACATGGCTACACTCCATACAAATACTTTCAGAAATGACTTCCTGACACTTAAATCTATACTCGATGTTAACAAATTTCTCTTCTTCAGAAACGCTTTCCTTGCCATTGCCAGTCTACATTTTATATCCTCTCTACTTCGACCATCATCAGTTATTTTGCTCCCCAAATAGCAAAACTCCTTTACTACTTTAAGTGTCTCATTTCCTAGTCTAACACCCACAGCATCAACCGACTTAATTCGACTACATTCCATTATCCGCGTTTTGCTTTTGTTGATGTTCATCTTATATCCTCCCTTCAAGACACCATCCATTCCGTTCAACTGCTCTTCCAAGTCCTTTGCTGTCTCTGACAGAATTACAATGTCATCGGCGAACCTCAAAGTTTTTATTTCTTCTCCACGGATTTTAATACCTACTCCAAATTTTTCTTTTGTTTCCTTTACTGCTTGCTCAATATACAGATTGAATAACATTGGGGAGAGGCTGCAACCCTGTCTCACTCCCTTCCCAACCGCTGCTTCCCTCTCATGCCCCTCGACTCTTATAACTGCCATCTGGTTTCTGTGCAAATTGTAAATAGCCATTCGCTCCCTGTATTTTACCCCTGCCACCTTTAGAATTTGAAAGAGAGTATTCCAGTCAACATTGTCAAAAGCTTTCTCTAAGTCTACAAATGCTAGAAACGTAGGTTTGCCTTTCCTTAATCTTTCTTCTAAGATAAGTCGTAAGGTCAGTATTGGCTCACGTGTTCCAGTATTTCTACGGAATCCAAACTGATCTTCCCCGAGGTCGGCTTCTACTAGTTTTTCCATTCGTCTGTAAAGAATTCGTGTTAGTATTTTGCAGCTGTGGCTTATTAAACTGATTGTTCGGTAATTTTCACATCTGTCAACACCTGCTTTCTTTGGGATTGGAATTATTATATTCTTCTTGAAGTCTGAGGGTATTTCGGCTGTTTCATACATCTTGCTCACCAGATGGTAGAGTTTTGTCAGGACTGGCTCTCCCAAGGCCGTCAGTAGTTCTACTGGAATGTTGCCTACTCCGGGGGCCTTGTTTCGACTCAGGTCTTTCAATGCTCTGTCAAACTCTTCACGCAGTATCGTATCTCCCATTTCATCTTCATCTGCATCCTCTTCCATTTCCATAATATTGTCCTTGAGGACATCGCCCTTGTATAGACCCTCTATATACTCCTTCCACCTTTCTGCTTTCCCTTCTTTGCTTAGCACTGGGTTTCCATCTGAGCTCTTGATGTTCATACACGTGGTTCTCTTATCTCCAAAGGTCTCTTTAATTTTCCTGTAGGCAGTATCTATCTTACCCCTAGTGAGATAAGCCTCTACATCCTTACATTTGTCCTCTAGCCATCCCTACTTAGCCATTTTGCACTTCCTGTCGATCTCATTTTTGAGACGTTTGTATTCCTTTTTGCCTGCTTCATTTACTGCATTTTTATATTTTCTCCTTTCATCAATTAAATTCACTATTTCTTCTGTTACCCAAGGATTTCTACTAGCCCTCGTCTTTTTACTTACTTGATCCTCTGCTGCCTTCACTACTTCACCCCTCAAAGCTACCCATTCTTCTTCTACTGTATTTCTTTCCCCCATTCCTGTCAATTGTTCCCTTATGCTCTTACTGAAACTCTGTACAACCTCTGGTTCTTTCAGTTTATCCAGGTCCCATCTCCTTAAATTCCCACCTTTTTGCAGTTTCTTCAGTTTTAATCTACAGGTCATAACCAATAGATTGTGGTCAGAGTCCACATCTGCCCCTGGCAATGTCTTACAATTTAAAACCTGGTTTCTAAATCTTTGTCTTACCATTATATAGTCTATCTGATACCTTTTAGTATCTCCAGGGTTCTTCCATGTATACAAATTTGGAATCGTCATATTCTTACATACAATTTGTGTGATGTCCCCATTTCTTCTGCTTCCTCGTTCTAAGAAACAACCTTGCCGTCACTAATCCTGTAACTATTCCTACCATTGTCAAAACTTTTTCTCCGGTTAACTTCACTCACCCTGCCAGAACCGCGGGTTTAGCTATCCCGCGTTTATACTCCGTACAACGCGTTTTCCGCGCTATTCCGAGAACTGAACTTAAGCGGCTGCTAACCGGGACTGTACAACTGGTGTTGCGAGCTGGCAAAATTTTTTTGTCGAAATTTCATTTTCTGGATACACCGAGAAGATAATACGTAATCTTTCTAACCTCTTATTCCTATAAGCTGTTGATTTCCACTCTGGTAGTGTGACTTTGTGGATTTCACTAATAATTATAACAACACTGACCATTCGCACATGCAATCAACCACATAAACAAATTGGCATTCACGCATTCAGGTTTATTAGGCTCAGCTCGCGTAGCCCCATCCCCTTTTATCTGGAGGAAAGTATTTTTTATATATAGATGCGACGGCAGATGCAATGACATTGCTTACATTATGCACACAGTCAAAAATCAACTTATCATTCGTTCATAAATCAAGTTAGAATATGTTCAGAAACCAATGGGGATGCTCTTCAAATTCGTATGTATAATCGATAGACAACCGTGCGCTGGATGCTAGGCGCTTTTTCAAACAAGGTTTCTTCTCTTCAAGAATATGAATTTGGCGCCCCCTGAGATTGCCACCCGGGGCAGAAATGTCCCCCCACCCCGCCCCAGATCTGGGCCTGGGTAGCTTATGCATGAAATGTGATATCTTAAGAGGGAATTATTCAGAATATTTCATCGAGATGGCAAAAATAGTGAAGCGAATGTAGCAGGATAAACCAGTCCCACACCCACATCACTATTACGTCAACAAAAAAATGTTCAAATGTGTGTGAAATCTTATAGTACTTAACTGCTATGGTCATCAATCCCTAAGCTTATACACTACTTAACCTAAATTATCCTAAGGGCAAACACACACACCCATGCCCGAGGGAGGACTCGAACCTCCGCCGGGAGCAACCGCACATTACGTCAACAGAGTTGTCAAACAATGCCTACAACGTTGCCAAGTTTTGACTTTGTTAATGAAAAGGAGGAATAGTTTTCGTAGCTGAAATGATCAGATCCGGTCATAAAAATATTTGACAGTGGTATTTCCTTTGTACAACTTCCAACTCTCAATCATCAGTATGTGTAGTATGTCTAGTTCATGCGTTATGTGAGTCTCCCCCTTATCACAAAATAAAACGTCATGTTAGAGAAAACCATTACAACTGTCCACGTAAAATAGCTCACAAAAAATTATTGTGTCTCTTCAGTCTGGACATCCAGTCTAGCACGAGGCACTGTGCTCTCCTGATTTCAGCTATTCTTTATTTTAGAATCGATGTACGGAACAACTTCTAGCCAAAACTACGTGAGACTATGCAGCAATAAAGAGGTTTTTGCTTGATTGCATTAAGTTATAACTGCAAGCCGATGTTATACTTTACGAAATCAACGAGACAGGCAACTGTGAGAAGAGTTCGGATTCCAGTCAGTACGTCATCAAGAATTTAGGTTTAACCGGAACTTGAATGCTGTCTAACGTATCAAGGTGTTCTACCGATTACATGGCCATTCTACCTTCCTTACGAATATGCGATATCTTTATACTAACAACCCTTTAGGAGCTATCAGTTAGTAAATTGGGAGGAAATTTTACCAACTTCAGGGCACTGCGTCAACCTTGCGCACGCTCAAGATGGTAAACATGCTGTTCTTCTTCTCCTCCTCCTCCTCCTTCTTCTTCTTATTATTAGTTTGTCTTAAGTGTACCGCAAATTGAAAAGCTCGTTAGCATCTATTGGCAAAGCTTCCTGGGTGACCACATAGTAAACATTACATGCAGCTGTTCCTTTTCGTTCTTTTAATGCATAGACATAAACAGAAGGACAATAAACTGTAGTCGAATTAAGTCAGACGATTCAGAGGTAGTTTTGATTTGTAGGCAGCAAACTGCCTGATGGCAGCAGAAGTAAAACACATACAAACAGCAGACTGGCAACAGCAAGAACTGCTTTTCCCTAAAGATATACGTGCTAACATCAAACATAAATTTGAGCATCATGAAGCCCTTACTGGAAGTATTTGTGAGTAATTTAGTGGCGTAAGTTGTTTTGGCGGTACATATAAATATTATCGCTAGCCAATCACTACCCTTGATCAGAGACACAGAAATGGGAATACCACTGGTTGGGTGTATTATTCGCTTTTCTGCTGTTTATAGGCAGGCTGGCCAGACCAAATATTTCAAATTTGGAACGCAAAGTGTCTCCTGCTAGTTTGGATGTCCGGACTAAAGAGACACAATAATTTTTTGTGAGCTATTTTACATGGACAGTTGTAATAGTTTGCTCGAACATCACATTTTAGTTTGTGATAAGGGGGAGGCTCACATAATACAGGGTGAGTCACCTAACGTTACCTCTGGATTTTCGTAACCCACATCAAATACTGACGAATCGATTCCACAGACCGAACGTGAGGAGAGGGGCTAGTGTAATTGGTTAATACAAACCATAAAAAAATGCACGGAAGTATGTTTTTTAACACAAACCTACGTTTTTTTAAATGGAACCCCTTTAGTTTTGTTAGCACATCTGAACATATAAACATATACGTAATCAGTGCCGCTTGTTGCATTGTAAAATGTTAATTACATCCAGAGATAATGTAACGTAAAGTTGACGCTTGAGTACCACTCCTCTGCCGTTCGATCGTGTGTATCGGAGAGCACCGAATTACGTAGGGATCCAAAGGGAACGGTGATGGACCTTAGGTACAGAAGAGACTGGAACAGCACATTACGTCCACATGCAAACACCTTTTTATTGGTCTTTTTCACTGACGCACATGTACATTACCATGAGGGGCGAGGTACACGTACACACGTGGTTTCCGTTTTCAATTACGGAGTGGAATAGAGTGTGTCCCGACATGTCAGGCCAATAGATGTTCAATGTGGTGGCCATCATTTGCTGCACACAAATGCAATCTCTGGCGTAATGAATGTCGTACACGCCGCAGTATATCTGGTGTAGTGTAGCCGCAGGCTGCCACAATACGTTGTTTCATATCCTCTGGGGTTGTAGGCCCATCACAGTACACATTCTCCTTTAACGTACCCCACAGAAAGAAGTCCAGAGGTGTAAGATCAGGAGAACGGACTGGCCAATTTATGCGTCCTCCACGTCCTACGAGACGCCCGTCGAACGTGTACCTCGCCCCTCATGGTAATGTACATGTGCGTCAGTGAAAAAGACCAATAAAAAGGTGTTAGCATGTGGACGTAATGTGCTGTTCCAGTCTCTTCTGTACCTAAGGTCCATCACCGTTCCCTTTGGATCCCTACGTAATTCGGTGCTCTCCGATACACACGATCGAACAGCGGAGGAGTGGTACTCAAGCGTCAACTTTAGGTTACAATATCTCCGGATGTAATTAACATTTTACAATTCAACAAACGGCACTGATTAGGTATATGTTTATATGTTGAGATGTGCTAACAAAACTAACGGGGTTTCATTTAAAAAAAACTAGGTTTGTGTTAAACATACTTCCGTGCATTTTTTTATGGTTTATATTAACCAATTACACTAGCCCCTCTCCCCACGTTCGGTCTGTGGAATCGATTCGTCAGTATTTGATGTGGGTTACGAAATATATCTAGCGGTAATGTTAGGTGACTCACCCTGTATATGAACTTGAAATACTGATGCTATGCAAAGAAAATATCACTGTCAAATATTTTGCTTCTGCCTTTCTTCCTTCTCTTGTTACTTCCTCATCTGTTCTCCTCGTAGCGTCTGTCTGTACGAACGTATGTGATTGTGTAAGTTATTTACGATGATAAATACTATGAAATGGACATATCGCATTGCACTTTTCATTTTATTCTGGCGCGAATGCTATGTATGTGTTTTTAACAGCTCATCCTTTGGAAGTATTGGTGAGTTTTATTTCGTGATCAGAGTTATCCGGGTTGGATGAGATATGTTTAGCTGCCATTATGGCTGTATAATTGAGAGATCTACTAATTGCAGTAATTATACAGGTGTTTTCCATAGGAGCGTGCAAAAATGTAACAGGACATAAAGTGTGCTCCACTGAAGATTTTGAGGTAGGGAAACTTGGGTCGGAGGAGCCAGCTTAAGGAGATACGGAAGTAAACTTGTCTGCCGCTTTGTCTAACATTGCTGTTTTCCTACATATTTACAATTAACATGCGTACAAGTTTACTCATACTGTACCGTTTATTTACATGTACATTCGTAATTTCCTGCAAGGAAACAAGGAGGACGAGCCTAATTACTCAGAGGTCATGATGCAGGTTTTGTTTACTTTACTTGCCCATAAGGTGTGCTGTTGTATTTACGAGGGTTGAATGAAAAGTAAAGCCTCCACCTTCGTTAATTGGGTTTGGGTGGGAATATTGTAATAAATAAAACGCAGAAATATTCCTTAGAATGTGATCTTTAATTCCCAATATTCACTTTTCCACATAATCACCAGCCAATTGGATACATTTCTGCCAACGATGAACAAGTTTTCTGAAGCCATCACAGAAGAATCCCGGCGGGGTCAGGGATTTTCACCTGCCTCGAGATGACTGGGTGTTTGTGTTGTCCTCATCATTTCATCATCATCCAGGAAAGTGGCGAAATTGGACTGAGCAAAGATTGGGTAATTGTACGGGCGCTGATAACCACGCAGTTGAGCGCCCCACAAACCAAACATCATCATCATCATCACAGAAGAAGTCGACACTCTGGTTTCGCAACCACAGTCTCACAGTTCTCTCAACATCTTCATCAGAAGCATAACGATGTCCCCGCAGATTTTCTTTCATTATCGGGAACAGATAGAAGTTAGACGGTGCTAAATCTGGACTGTATGGAAGATGCCGTACGGTGGTGAGATTCAGTCTCTGAAGTTCTGCTGTGAAGTGTGTGGTTTGCCAAGCAAAGCAATAATGTGACCCACAGGTACTTGTAAAATGCCGAATGTGCTTGCAATTTCCCTCTGAATCATACGACAATCGTCCTGAATCTATCTGTCAACATTTTGCTTGAGAAACTTGGTGGTTGCTGTCACAGGACGTCCAACTCTTTGTATGTCACGCAGGTCAGATGTTCTCGCCTCAACATGTTTAAACTTACTCACCCAACGACGCACAGTACTCATATCAACACAATCACCATAAACTGCTTTCATTCTCTGATGATTCTCCTTTGGGGTGACACCTTCTGCTGTCAAGAATTCAATGACTGCACGTTGCTTAAATCGCACTGACCGACCGTCTGCGCAGGATTCCATACTTCACACTGTAACATTACAACCGTTCACTGAGGCTACGGAACAAGCCAGTACCTGCCACATACCAATGCTGCCAACTGTTGAAGAGTTACGAAGGTGGAGGCATTACATTTCAGTCAACCCTCGCACATTGTTACATGACACAACGTGCTATGAATCAATGACAGACCCATTCATTACTCAGTATATTCAGAGACGTACAGTGCAATACAATGGAGCAACACCGGTACGGTTTCGCAGAACTCAGTGACATGCACCTTGTGTGTGGATAAGTACGTTGCAATATTCTCGCTGCTGAAAGGCTGTACAGGAAACTATTTCCTAATAGGCATCATCCGTCACGACAAGTGTTTATTAGTTCATTGGAAAGAAGAAACAAGGGATCTGGCAACATCGGGACCACTCGCACACCCGATTTTGAAGAGAAGGTGCTGAAACGTGTCTCAGCGGACCCCACAGCAAGTACTCGTCGTATTGCATGTGAAATGGGCGCTGCACATACTAGCGTGAGGCGAGTAATCCACGAATGACAATTACACCCATATCACCCACGAGTCCATGCAATCCTTATGACTGACTTCGCCCCAAGGGTCGCATTGTGTCAGTGTGTAACAATAATAACCTGTAATAATTTTTTTCTTTATGAATTTAGATAAAATTTTCTTTCTGAATTTATGTAAAATAATGTAAGTAATGTTGTGAATTTCTTTTTCTTTTCGTGTCATGTTAAAGAAACTGTAAACAACTTTTGAAATGAATGTTATTATTTATGTTAGATTTCAAGAAATTTGATAACCAAAGGAAAGTGTATTTAATGTTAAATACTATTGTATGATGTGAAAATTGTAATTTAAACACTTGGTCCATACGTAGGTAATGCATTAGGATATGTGTAGTAGAAAACCTGTGGTGAATACCCTACCTGTAGGGGAGCGGGAAAAGGTGGATGCAGGCGAGCGCGGAAAAACGCACACTGGCGCGGTTCGGCACAACGGGCTCAGTAACACAGTCGGAGTTGGGCATCGGTCAGAGGAACATGTACTGTACCGAGGAGGCTATCTGGGAAAAGTGGATTCCATTGAGCCTCGGATGAGCCGATTCCAACGACTACTTGGCATGGCTATTTCCTTAGGCACAAAATTGGAAAGATTACGACGCTAAGAAGAAGGAAAGTGCCGATACTGTGAGAGCCTTAGCCGTGCTTGTATGTGTGCTGTGCTGCCTGCTATCTCGCTGCCCGCCATCCGCCGCACCGACGTGCACAGGTCAAACATTTATTTCATCTTTAGAAGTGTATCTGTGTGGACCAGTGTCGAAACTGTTTTGACTGTTCAATAATAACGTGACTTTTATCAGAATTGCCTTAGCCATTACTTATCCTTATCACTGACCTAGATAGGGTCCTTACCACATATTGTGCAACCCGAGTATCCCGAACTGAAAGTTCAAAGATAGTATTAACGAAAATTATCAGTATTAAATTATCTGCAGACCAATCTATGTTATAAAGAAGCTTAAAGTTAGGAGTGTTAAAGCAAATGTTAGTAAAGAAAAACAGTGTGATTAAATTGAAAGATAAAGTTTGAATTGAGCTAGCGATGTTATTTAATTAATGTGTGACTGAAATAATGATAACTAATTAATTCAAAAATAAGACAAAAGAGTAGTTATCCACAGATTGATAATTTTGAGTGTTAATTTACCTCCAGGACTTACTAGTTTCAGTATAACGACCATAACAGTTTCAGGCCCCCCCCCCCTTCTCTTGCCCATTCTTGCACATTTTGAAGTGTACTGATCAGATTTGAACAGCAAAGTTAAGTTCTATATTAAACCTAAGTGTATTAGTGTTTTTTCCAATTTTAATAGTGACATTGTATGTGTACTTTCAAAATTGCTAATTCTAGGGTAATCTATGCCCGATTTCAGTCTGACCAATATACAAATGCAGTTCGTAGTAATCATTGCTGTGTGGTGTTGTGTAAATTTAGCTCGTCCAAACTAATACAAAAGGAGAGAACTTTAGTTCAGTGGATTTTTCCTATAACAAACTTTGTCTTATAACGCAACAGTACTACGTGTTATTATGCTTGTACATGCACCCACTTGTACAGGGAAAAACTCACTCAATGCCTAATTAGGCTGGCGACCGAATTATTAATCATTGGTAATATCTACTGTGTGTACTTCTTGTCCATGCGAACGCGTAATTATACTTTACATTTACTTGACGCATCAATGTAGTTACTGACTGGATATAAGTCCGAATTGCTTCCATTAGGTACACGCGGTCAATTTATGTACTAAAATCCTTGTTTACAAGGTGAAGCCCGTGAACTTATTACAGTACAGGCTTTATAGAGCTAACGCACGTCCGACAGGGCGGTAGTGTTACAAGTGGTTGCGCCAAGAATGGATTGATCGACCAAATTTTCTCCAAATCATGCTTATTCGATCGTGATGGTATTTCGAACAGCAGGAATAGCCATGTGTGGGATGAGGAAAATCCTCACGCTGTAGTAGCGTCACAACATCTAGTACGATTTGCTATTAATATCTGGACTGGCATTGTAGACGGCAATGTCATTGGACCATATCTTCTACCTAGCTGTCCGAATGGCCAACGGCACTTGAGGTTGGTACAAAGAGCTCTACCTGAGTTGCTGGAGAACGTACCCTTGGCTCTTCGTGAGAGGAGGTGGATACAATATGACGGCGAACCGCCTCACTTCAGTGTGGATGTCCACAACCATCTCAGTACTGACCTGGATTGGAAGGGGAGGTCCTATTCCGTGGCCTGAGAGATCAAATGGTTCAAATGGCTCTGAGCACTATGGGACTTAACATCTGAGGTCATCAGAGTCCCCTAGAACTTAGAACTACTTGAACCTAACTAACCTAAGGACATCACGCACATCCATGCCCGAAGCAGGATTCGAACCTGTGACTGTAGCGGTCGCGCGGTTCCAGACTGAAGCGCCTAGAACCGCTCGGCCACACCGGCCGGCCCTGTGAGTTCACCTGACCCGAATCCCGTTGATTATTTCCTATGGGGATATCTAAACTCATTTGTGTATGAGACCCCAGTGATTATGGGGATGGAATTAGTTGCCAGAATTGTAGCTGCCTGTGATGTGATTCGAAACACACCAGGGGTATTTGTCAGAATCTTGTTCGCCGATATCATGCTTGCATTGAGGCTGATGGCCGTCAGTTTCACCACATTTTGTAAGATACAGTACAGATGGTACGTTCATTGTGTCAATGATGGTATTTGCAGTTAACTGTAACTAATTTAAATAAAAAGGTACACAGTGATGTGATTTTATTCCTATTATTTCCTTAATGTCTTCTCGGACCCCAGGTTCCCTATCTCAAAAAAATGGTTCAAATGGCTCTGAGCACTATGGGACTTAACATCTGAGGTCATCAGTCCCCTAGAATTTGGAACTACTTAAACCTAACTAAACTAAGGACATTACACACATCCATGTCCGAGGTAGGATTCGAACCTGCGACCATAGCAGTCGCACGATTCCGGACTGAAGTGTCTAGAACCGCTCGGCCACGGCGGCCGGCTTCCCTATCTCAAATTGTTCAGTGGAGCATCGTCTATGTCCTCTTAAATTTTTGCACGCACCTACAAAAACACCCTGTATAGAGCCTGCTTGCTCTGTTACATGCGAAGTCCGACTCGCCAACGCGAGTGAGACTGGTGCACTTGAAATATTTAAAACTCACGGTCGGAAAATAATTAACCAAGCCAGCCACTTCTAAATCGTAATATTTCGTGTTCTCAGTATTTGGTCAGAACAGACAGTTTAACATATGTCATAAAAAACGCGCTACCTTAGCTACCCTACAAGGGGCTGCAACTGTAGAAATATTATTCTACTGAATATGCAGTTTTGTTCAAAAATATGTATATTTCAAAAAAACGTTCAAATGTGTGTGAAATCCTATGAGACTTAACTGCTAAGATCATCAGTCCCTAAGCTTACACACTACATAACCTAAATTATCCTAAGAACAAACACACACACACCCATGCCCAGGGGAGGACTCGAACCTCCGCCGGGACCAATGTATATTTCATGACTGATTGTTTTTCATGTAATCATACAACACGCATGTAGTTAAAAATAACTGTTAGATGAATGAAGAATACATATGCTTTGACAAGCAACAAAACACAATACTGCGATAAAAACTAGTAACGTAAGGACTAAAAAAATTTTTGCAAATACGGTATCCTCATCTACAGTACAATAGCACAAGGTAAGGCACTGTTACACTCATACTATCGTAAATGGTAGTGTAGCATTCTGTAGTGGTACAATCTGTTTAAATGAGTCCTATCCTAGCTAGAGATTTTGTTACTTCAAAATTTATCGTTGTCTTGTAATTATTATTACCGTTTTTTATACTTCGTAAGAAAGCCACAAGATATCGGATGTCCACGATAAGGCGTGCGTAGTTTGTAGTAGCGATTGTACTGTTGTTTTCAAAGAAATATTTTTCATCAAAAACATTATGCTGCACGCGATCAGTATCAGTGATTTGTTTATGTGTTAATCGCAATACATTCAGCTGTAGCTTTGTCCAGTTAGTCTTGTGGTTTTTCTATCGTTAAAACTAGACTCCAGGTTACCACAGCGGAATCGTCAGATAGAGAGACTATCAGATCAAGTACCACAAGGCGAATTCGTCACTGAAAATGTACATATCTTCCCGTTTCAGTAAGTGAGGTAACAACACTCATTATGAACGAAGCTATTGCCGAATCTATTGCTACGACACCAGATCCTATTATGCAAATGTTACAACGAGTAGAAACTATGATAGATGTTATGGCAAAAAATAAATAAAAACAGATAGATAGTATGGCTAGCAAGGAAGATGATCTGGCTAGTGAATGTGTGCAAATCACTGAACAGGTTAAAAATCAAACCGAGCAGTTGAAAACCGAAGTTGCTAATCACGTAACCAGGTTGTTACGAGGAGATCTTGAAAATATGAAAACCGAAAAAATAAAAAGCTATTAAGTGTATCCCCGAATCGGTAAAAGAATTCACTGAAAACTTTAATACTCTACAATTAGAATAAAACACTTTAAAATCAACACTTCTGCAAGTAGTAAACAAGTGGAAGATGTATCTACCAAACACGAAGAGGAGGTAGGTGGGTTTTTAAGAGAGAAAGATGGCAATATCACAGAAAAGTTAGATTCAACGTTAGAAAGGGCGATACAACAAATTATTTCTGAAGTATATGCAGAGCAAAACACTTCAGTGCGGACGGCTAAAAATAAGTTAGATCACATACGGAAGACTTTGACCCAAGATTTGTATCAGTGGCAAGACAACGACAACCTCAGATTAGTGCTCAAATAGATAGTATAGAAAAGGAATAGAATGCTGTTAAGGAACAAGTAAGGAATGATACATCACATGTGGTTGGGAATAGTGATGTCTGTCGCAGTCTCCTGAAAACATGTATATTGACGGAAGTACATGGTAGTAATCGATTATCACGAAACCTTGCAGCTAGGAATATGGGGGCAGAACCCACTACTTCTTCAGTTCTTTTTAGACGAAAATGTACAAAACGCAGGGAGTTTCAGATATTCACAGCTATGATAAATAATAATACTGACAAAAACTACAACACTTGCGGCACGGGTCCTTCTCGTCGTTGCAATGAAAGTTTTAGTGTCGCGGTTCGTCACAAGAGAAAAACGTCAATCTGGGGGCCCATGTGATGACGCCGCCGTTGTGTAACACCTGACACACAGAACGCAACCCGCCGTAAGATATGATGTGACGGAACTACAGTGGGTTACTGTCATCCCGATTTAGGACAATGCTCTGATCATGACACAATAACACAGACCAAAATGTAAATTATACACAGTACTCGGAATTTCAGTATGATGCAGTACTTCTAGCGTGAACTGGCTGAAGAGTCAGCCCAGTTTAGGTCCAACAACTAATACGAGAGAAGTAATCTTTTAGCATAACCATCTAGCAAGAAAATTAAAGGATTGTATTCCCACAGGGACAAGGAAAAAAAATAAAAAAAAAACTTTTCTTACTGCTCGGAAGCAATTAATGGATGTGAAAGATCCATGCAAGGCTGAGGAATCGTAATTCTTTATGTAATGTCATAATTATTACTTGTACCATTCAGTACTTTCAGACCATAAATGAACTACAATGAAGTAAAAGCAAATACTCTGCTTTCATACGTAACATCCTATTTCTGTATCCGAGATGCTTCAGCTCTGTTTTCCAGTGTGCATTTTATTATTTTTAATAAGTAACTTGGATACATCAGCGGGAATGCACTTTATACGGTGAGTGAAGAAATATGCTAGACCACTGTAATATTGCGTTAGGTTCACTAAGCGGAATCGCTGTATAATTACATGGCTCTAATAGATAGTTAAATGCACTTTGGTTGGAATGATGGAATCTAGGAAGGAACGAATGAATCGACCATCCATCAGGAAAATGTTGGATGAGTAAACAGATGTATAAGATTTTTTGTGAAATATGTAAATGATAAAACAAATACTATCATATGTAGAAGTAGGTAATTTGTTCACATGAACTAAAGCTAAATATTAGCATTCTCAGAGAACTGGATAGATTAGAAATGTTGTGGCAAAGACTCATGAAAGTAGAACGTTAACTGTGGTAAATACTGAGATTAGTATGTTTACTTTGGCCTGAAGCCCTGAGGATAGAACTTCCAGTATTATTCAGTCATATGTATAATATGACAGCATTTTTCTTATATGGTATATGGTAAAGTAGTCTTCCCACATCATAGTTACAACAATAATAAAAAAAGTCTAGTGGAAGTGATCTAATTTATTAATTATATTGGTAAAAAAGTTTGTATATTGCTTTATTATCAATAGGAAACAAAACTGATTTTGTTCTGTCAGGTACAAACATAAGAAGGTAAAAAAACGGAATTTGTCTATGTTACACTTGAGATTTGCGTATTGA
Organism: Schistocerca cancellata; assembly: GCF_023864275.1. Taxonomy (NCBI): domain Eukaryota; kingdom Metazoa; phylum Arthropoda; class Insecta; order Orthoptera; family Acrididae; genus Schistocerca; species Schistocerca cancellata. Next base: position 94,298,518 of record NC_064629.1, on the reverse strand, counting down.
AGAACAGCAAAAAGGGTATCAAAGGCAGCCACCAATTCCACTGTCTTTATACCAGTGACTAGAATGTCATCCAAATAGTTCGCTGTGCCGGGTACATACCATGTCAGCAGTTCCAAGTACCACTGAAAAATGGCCAGGACACTAGCAAAGCAGAATGGAAGCCTGCTATAGTGGAATAGTCCAAACAGAATGCTCTGAGATGCCTTGTCCAAAGGAAGCTGAAGGTAAGCAACCTGCAAATCAATCTTGACAAAATTCTTGCCTCTTGCAAGTCATGACATGATGTCGTCTGCTTTTGGAATTGGGTAGGCGTCAATGGTGGACTGTCTGTTGATTGTAGCCTTGAGGTCTGACTGTAGGTTAATCCTGAGACTGAGTGGACTATTCCTTGCTTTGAAAAACTGGGGAATGGCTGTTGGAAGGAAGGTGACATGAGCCTCAAAATCAGTGATGCCAGAGGTAGGATGAGAAAAAACTGACTTGTACTGACAGCATAGGTCGCTTAGGCCTGTATTACACTATCATATTTCTTTGACAAAGAAATATGATCAAATATTCGTCAAATTTCTTTTACAAAGATCTTTGACATGACGCTAAAAATGGATATTACACTGCCGTCATATTTTTCATCGAATTTCAAGATGGTGGACTACAACTCATATTGCAGTGAAGTTGCTAGTACCGCAATTGCACTGTGTGTGTATTTGGAAGAAAAGCGACAGAAAAAAAGGAAACATACTTGGATGAAGCTTTAGGCATTACGTCGAGATAATAAAAGCATTCAGCAAGATTTGTTACAAGAGCTGCGAGTGAAGGACATCAAGTCCAGCGCCGGCGCAAGGCACGTGCGAAACGTGCGGCCGCACGGGGCGGCAAATCTGCCGCCACCTCCCCCCTTTTTTTTCTTTAGGAAAATCTCAACATTCATGCACAAGAGGGGATTCGAAACCAAACCTCGGAGGGAGCGGCTTCGGGAACTGTGGCATGGCGCCTCTACTACCTGCTGGCCGACCCTATTGAACAAGGGGAAGGAGGACTGATTTCTCCTTCGCCACTGTGGCAGCACCGTCGTGTTTACGCTGGAGGAACAGAGAGGGAGAAGCAGTCTGGCTTACACGCCAGTAGAGGTGGGCCAAACGGTTATTCTGGAGTAACCGTTATCACAGTTCCAGTTATTCTTTGATAACCGTTATCGTTAACCGTTATTAATAACTGCCAAGTTATTTTTCGCTAGCGAATAACGATAACTCCGACAGTTAAATAACGACATAGTTGGAATCCATCAATTTAGTTATCAGTATAACTGCGAGTAGTGTGAAATAGCAGGAATGTCGTATGAATCGTGTCATAACCTTAGCTTATTAACTCCGGGTACATTTTAGTTGATGTTAGAACGGTTATTAGTGTTTCATATTATATGTTTGTAGGTTATCGGTCGCTATTAGAAATATTATCTTCGCAGCTGCGACAGAAAGTACGCGGAACTTCGCCAAAGCACTGTTTAAGTAAAATGTTAACAACGTGCGTTTTTAAGTATGAAGTAATATGTAAACTGAGTACTGTAGGTTAAATTCGAAGCTTAATTTCTTGTGCTGCTCACATAATAGAATAAAGTGTACAGCCTTATAATACAACAAAAAATATACGTAATGTGACAGATTCGTTTACTCCTGTGCTGTAAAAGCTAGTCCTATTGGGGAAAGTGTGAGTACGCTAATCCAAGTTTTATGTCAGATTTGCAAACTGCTCGATTTCTCCAGCGACAGCATGTTTATAACATATGAAGACATGCAGATCGAAAAGGTTGACAGTGTTACGTTTCTGGGACTACAACTCGATAATAAATTCAGTTGGGAAGGGCATACCACATTTTTTCATTCTATTATTTCATAAGGGAGCATATTCTGTGGTAACTTATCAAACGTAGCAAAAGTTTTTCGCATGTAAAAGCGTGTAATAAAAATCGTTTGTGGTATCAATTCAAGAACATCATGTAGGAACCTGTTCAAGGAACTTTGTATTCTAACCACTGCTTCCTAGTATATTTATTCCTTAATAAAATTTGTTACAAGTATTTCCAACCAATAGCTTAATACATAATATCAGTACTAGAAATGGGAACAGCAATCTACATAAAGACCTAAAATTACTTACCTTGGTCCAAAAGGGGTCCAATATTCAGGAACATGCATTTTCAATAAACTGCCAGCAAGTCAGCAACCATTAAAAACTCGGTTTCAGATAAGGCACGGTTTACAGTGTGTTTGAATGACTATTTGATACAGAAGTGTCTGATTCCACCCGTCATCAATATGCCGGAAATGTCTATTTTAAGTGTGTCTATGACGTCACTACATACACATGGCAACAAACACGAAGATACATATAAATAATACAATAACATTTCCCACCAAAAATACAATCAAACCAATGGGACAACTGCGGGAAGTTGGGGGTTTTAGGGTAAGGACAGGCTAGTAAAAAAAACACACCATGATCCCAAACACAAAATGAAGAACACAAAGAAAAAAAATACAGCATTCTGCTACACCAACAAAAATCTGCAGGAATCGGACACTTCCCTTGAACAATATAGGTCAACTATAGGTGACCATACCAAAACACCAATACTCACAACTAAAAGTACGAAAACTGGAATCAGACATTTCCCTTGACCTACATAGGTCAACCTCAGATGACGATACTAAAACATCAACACACACAAACTATGAAAATGGGAATCGGTCATTTCCGGTGACCTATATAGTTCCACCACAGCTACTGATGCCAAGAAACCAACACCTACAACTGCGAAAAATAAAACCACAATCCCAAAAGTCCACAAATCAATCATCCCTACATAAATTAAATCACATTCAATACTTCATAAATACACAAAACATCACAGCTAGAAAAAAAAAAATTAATTACCACCAGCAAATTCCGGCACTGCAACCTAGATCGACAGCCCCCCCCCCCCCCCCCACACACACACACAAACCAACTCATAAACACCGTGCCGTAATGACATTCACACACCACAACACCTTTACGTCGAAGCAGACGGGTGGAATCAGACGCTTCCATTGACCCCTCCTTCTACTCTGTAGATGAATATCGTAACAGAGACTGATAGACCAGCTTAGGTAAAAATTCTGCTATATTTCAGTTTTGACAGCACTTGGTTGCAACAGTTAAGATCGGGTATTCTGTGTACGATAAATTTATTAAAAGTACGTAACTGTGTTTTATTCTGTCAGTGTACCAATTCTGTAAATATTAGCAGTTACTGTGATATATTCACGTATTTTGACAATCTCCTGACAAATGATGAGGATAATAATTATTATATTCCACTGTATTATACTTTCTGACATGTTATTTGTCATTCGCGATGGCCAGCAGCTATTTCCGTAGCAGTACGAAAATATTTGTTCGCTCCAGTTACTATCCTCTCTGGAAATATCACCTGGAACTACGACCTTTAACTGGAGTCACCGAGTCAGGAACGTCTAGACACACAGTTATTCCGTTACCAGCTTCCACGTTATCTGTGGTGGTAGCCCGATAACTACCAGAGAACTAGAACTACGAGCCAATAACGATAACTGCCAGAGGAGAATACCGGTCTCTGACAGTTATTTCCATAGTCGCTCGAATTCCTTAGTAACTTTCCTTGTACTACCTGTCCAAGCTAAATTAACACGTAAGGCGGTGGCTTAAGGGAACGACCGTACTTGTTAATGCCTGTACTGCAGCTCCTATCAGCCACGGTTGGTTGGTTGGTTTGGGGAAGGAGACCAGACAGCGTGGTCATCGGTCTCATCGGATTAGGGCAGGATTGGGAAGGAAGTCGGCCGTGCCCTTTCAGAGGAACCATCCCGGCATTTGCCTGGAGTGATTTAGGGAAATCACGGAAAACCTAAATCAGGATGGCCGGACGCGGGATTGAACCGTCGTCCTCCCGAATGCGAGTCCAGTGTCTAACCACTGCGCCACCCCGCTCGGTATCAGCCACGGCTCGGACATTAACTTTATTTAATTGTTTATGCTAAAAGTAACGAAGGCCCACGAAATAGTACACATTTCTTATCAACAGATGGCGCGCAGTCTTACAGTTATTCCCATGGTCTATAGAACGCCTTCCAAATGCGCAGTACGATCTTCGGTCAACAGATGGCGCGAGGCACTGTTGACACTAAACAGTTATTGAAATAACTGCCAGAATCAGAGGAACTGTTATCGCAGTAACCGTTACTTCTCAGTAACCGGTTATTTCTATCAGTTACGTTATTTTTTGCCACCTCTACACGCCAGTATGAGTATTCTTATGAGTGGAGCACGCCATGCGTTAACTCACAACTAATTTTGCAGAAGACGAAATCTAATTTGGAAATTAGAATGCAATGTTCGATACTGCGGTTGCATGTTAAGACTGAAGCAATTTTGCTAAGCCCTTCAATGGCAGTTTCCGAGTGTTTTATTCTTCCCGCGTTATGGAAGAAATGGTTGAACATTACTACTACAGTCACACATATCCAACACCTACAATGGCTAGAAGTATTCCAAATGGGTAAATACGCTGAAAGTAATTACAAGGGATAAAGACATTGCTAATAAGCCTGGCATAAGTTGGGTTTCGACGTATTTTTGAAAATTTTTGTTATCCGTTTCTGAGTGATAGTCGGACGTTTTGATTTTTGAACCATGAAATACGTGTCTCTGCCTGCATGAACAACAATTAAACTCTGACCGGCACTTTTGTTGACAATACTGCTCGCACACTATCGCTTTGCCAACATTTATTTACTGTATAATGGGTGTGAATCCATGTTTCGTCTTAGTAAACTACTGGTCGCTTTGATTTTGATGAAAACCTGAGAAAGTATGGTCTTTTAGCAACAATGCCCTCTCGTCTGCACAAAACAAAACGTTAATTTTGACACCTTCTAAAACGAAAATCCATTGACAGAACATTGCTTCTAAGGGTTTCCTTGCTAGCTTTGAAGCTCATTTCTGTTCGACAAAAGTTGTGCAGTTTTCGCAAAGTTCGTATTTCTTTCTATTGTTCGTAATGCCATAGAAATTGCTGCCTGATAATACATTTATCCATATCATCGGTCACATACTTATTGTGAGCTTCTTGTTTCTTCTTCTCGAGCGCTAGTTAGCCGTAGCCTCGCTGTACATCGTCACGCGACCTAGTTCCTGCCGCGTCACCACTTCGCCTTTCTAGGCAATAGGTATTGTTGCGTTCTCTACAACGAAAACTACAGAATTCGTTTCGGTAGTTGGCCGAGGGAGTCAAGATAGGTCAGAAGCACTTTCATTGCGTTTCGTAAGAACAGAAGAATTGGTGCATCCGAATTTCTCGCAACTTGGGACGTAATAGGTATGTGCTTTTCATACAACGTACAATTAGTATTGCACATGCACGTTACTCATAAGTTAGAATTTTTCTCCTTCAAGATCGCAGAATAGGAAAATTTATTTTTCTTATGATCTGTTACTTCAAAAATTGACAAGTTGGCAAATAAGCACGCGTCGTCCCAATAGCTAGGATGAAAATAAAGCGAAGAAAAGTGAAGTGATACGGCGATGACTAATTTGTTACCCCTTATTCCATAATCAGACACGAAAGAAGTGACACATGGAAACTACGACAGATGTCGAGTGTCAGTTCTTTGTAATGAACAACCGGAGTGCAGTGAGTTAATATATTTCGACTAGCATTAGTACCCGTCGATGCCCTGGTGTGTATTTATTGCATTATTATGTTACTCCATCTCCTTATTCTTCCTCTCTCCATCGTCTTCCGTCCCACTCTTTGACCGTTTCACCTGCGTCTGTAGTGAAATTCGGCCTGAAATTCAATTTCACGTGGCTCAGTTCTTATGACTTCATCTCCTGAACAGGGTATCCTATAGTAATATAATTTTCCGTTTACGTGCAGTGGAATAGCAGGAAATTGTCTGTGAAGTGTGATGCAAATAAAGTTAGTATACTGACATCAACAGTTAAGTTTCACGTAATCGTTCTTTACAGGCTGGATCGAAACAAGTCCGACGGTAGCAAAAGACTGTCTGGCAGTGAATATAGGAAAAGACGGGCGCTGAAAGAAGATGACGATAAGAAGCAAAAGCATGCACCACAGCGATATTTCAAGCCAAAGAGAGAACGACCTAGCAGAGGCGAGGGTGGAAAAATAGATCCTGAAAGTACAGAAACTAGTGGAGCTACTGCAGCTACATCTTTATCTTCAGGACATGACCAGAAAGTTGACGAACACAGTACTGGGCCCACCGCATACAGTAGCAATGCTGACGGTGGGCCATCCACAACATGTTCAACAGACGTCGTCTGGACTCAAGACCTGCTTTGTGACGAAAGCTCCGAGATTGAAACATCAGGCAGAACTGAAATTAGGCGACCCGATTCGGAAAATACCGGAGAAACATCAGCCGAGGTACTCACCACCGGAGAAGGGATTGAAGGCGAGCCTAAACTGGAAGACACAATTGACTCAGATCCCAGAAGATGGCCGGAAATTATTACCGATTGCATTCGAACGACTTTGGCCATGCAAGGTCCTCCCGAGCGCATTAAGGAAGCTGAAGAACGCCCTAAAAACGCGGACAACCGGCGTTTCAGCCCTGTGCACTGTAGCTATTCTTTGAAGAATTTAGAAGAAGCAGATAGACATTGCTTGGTGTACTCAAAGAGCAAGGACACTGTGTTCTACATTTGTTGCAAAATTTTTTCGTCATCTACAGTAAAAATTGCAAAGAACGGTATAAGCGACTGGCGGCACCTTGCTTCGTATCTCGAAAGTCACGGGAAGTCTACCGAGCATTTGAATTCACATAAAAAGTGAATCGCGTTTTCCGAGGGACTGAAAAAGTCACGAACTGTCGACGCCTATCATCAAAGGCTTCTGAATACTGAAAGCGAACATCGGAAAAATGTTCTTAAGCGCTTAATAGCAATAATTCATTTCCTGGGTCGGCAATGTCTGCCTTTGAGAGGAAGTACAGATACACTCTTTCAGCCTGACAACGGAAACTTCTTGAAACTCGTTGAATTATTTGGAAAGTTCGACACTGTGGTGATGGAGCACCTGCACAAAACAAAGCAAGGTGAGAACAAGGGTCATCATTATCTTGGAAATGAAACACAGAATGAAATAATTCATCTTATTGGATCATCTACATCAAACAACATTCTATTAACGATGAAATCTGCAAAGTATTACAGTATTATTCTGGACTGCACACCAGATATTTCAGTAGTTAACAGTTGTGGTACGTTTCGTCCAGGAGACAAAGACTCGACGGGGTACGATGTCCGAATTCGGGAGCATTTCCTGGGATTTCTTCCAGTGCCCGATTCTTCAAGCTCCACTTTGACGCAGGTCGTACTCAAGTTCTTGGAAGATAGAAAAATTCTATTGTGTAATATGAGAGGGCAAGGCTATGACAATGGTGCAAACATGAAAGGAGAGAAGTCTGGTCTCCAGAAAAGAATTTCAGATATGAACAAAAGAGCATTGAACCTTGTTATAAACGATGCCGCTATGTCTTCTAAATTTGCTGTTTCCATGTTTTCGACAGTGAAAAGCGTGTATGACTTCTTCTCATCCTCCGTTCGACGTTGGGATCTCTTGAAGAAGTATTTGCCTAACCTGTCGCTGATGCCACTGAGCGATACTAGTTGGGAAAGTCGCATCGATGCACTTAAACCCCCGAGGTTTCACATTGGAGGCGTTTATGATGCAGTGGTTCAGATATCAGAAGAATTCGCTGGCATGACCGCTCACGAAGCAAATCACTTGCGAATCAAATAAAAAATTACACCTTTCTCACTTCTCTGGTAATATGGTACGACGTTATGCTTCACATCAGTGTAGTTAGTAAGACCCTCCAGACCATTGACATAAATGTTTCTGAGGCCGTGGAAATGCTTGAAAAAACGAAAGCATATTTTGAGACCTGCAGCACAGAAGAAAACTTTATGTCTTTCTTGACGGATTCCAGGGAATTGGCTGCAGAATTAGAGCTAGAAGATCTAACATTACCACAGATAAGTGTTTCCCGGCGACGAAGTAAGAAGCCAATACACTTTACCTATGAAGGAAGGAATGAGACAATAGATGACCCAACAAAACGTTACAAGATTGAATTCTACTATTATCTTTTAGATATAGTAACCACATCTTTGGATGAGAGATTCAATAAATTGAAATCTCACTGTGATTATTTTGATTTTCTCTACAACATCGACGAGCTGAAGAATGCACCTTCTGACAGCCTGGACACAAAGTGTAGAAAACTCGCAGCGATTTTGCAATATCATGAGTCAAGCGACATTGATGCACTGGAGTTGAGGGAAGAACTAAGTGCTTTCAACGTTTTGAAACCTGGAATAGGTCCAAAAGAGACTCTGAAGTTTATAAGAAGATAATTTTTGCCCTAATGTTAACATTGCTCGGAGAATTCTCCTAACACTACCAGTGACAGTTGCGAGTGGAGAGAGGAGTTTCTCAAAACTGAAATCGATAAAGACATACCTCCGATCAACGATGAGCCAAACTCGTTTGAATATCTTGCAACAATATCGACTGAGCACGAGCTTGCAGAGGACTTAAATTACACAGATCATGTGAAAGAGTTTGCACAAGCAGAAGCCAGGAAGCTTCGATTTCTCTAGTATTTTTCAAAATTTTTGGTTATTTACTGTGTTGTTTCTTATTTTATTTAACATTAAATAGTTATTGTAAATATTATTATTCAAGCAAAATTATCGGTAAATTGTAAATATTTTTTTTCTCCATTGAACACATCTGTTCACAACCAATGAAAAATGTTTATTTACGTTAAGTGTAAGTTCATGCTGCACGGGATTAGGCGAGCAGTCTAAGGCGCTGCAGTCATGGACTTTGGAGCTGGTCCCAGCAGAGGTTCGAGTCCTCCCTCGGTCATGGGTGTGTGTGTTTGTCCTTAAGATAATTGAATGGGTGAGTTAAAAAAAGTACACATTCCAAAAACATAAACTTTTTGCAAATAAAAAAAACTGTTTTGTGAGAAAACTGGTTGTTATACAGAAAAATTTACTATTGTGAATGTGTACAATTAAGTGTAGCAAAAACATTGCACATTGTACCTATGTATAAATATTTATTATATACCATGTAACTGCATAAATATGTTCAGGAATATGTACCTTTTTCAGCTCAAATTTTTTAAATGCACAAACTTTATCCGAATTTGTGGATTATGCTAAAAAGGTTTAAGAAATAAGTAAATAAAATTATTCAATCTTTGTAAAAAGGCAAAAAAATATATTTCAAAACTGTTGGCTACATATATTTACAAAAAAATAATGTTTTCCGATTAAACATTTTTCATTGTTGGACTTTTCATAGTAGACAGTCGTCAATCTTCTTATTATAGTCGATCAGCAGCTGAAAAAAGCCTTGTTTGAAAAACAGTATAAAAATATTCTTTTTTATTTTTACTATCATTATTTTTAGTTTTATTTAGTAGTATGCGATACATAGCCCATAAGTGTTACTTTAAAATATGTTTTTATTCCTCTTACCTTGTAGGTGGAACAGTTAGTCATCAACATCATCTTCATTAACGTCTCTTGTATCTCTGGTTGGCCAAGAGAGACTTTCATCAAAAAAGGCCAATGCTCATCTGGGATGTAGTGTTTAACTTTCTGGTGATCCTGCAGTTTTTCTTTCTTTATGGGAACCTTTCCCATTGGATATACCTTGGTGTCAGGAAGTTCAATAGTGTTTGTTTTCTTCAGCTTGAAGGTCCATTTTACGGGGTTGTCAATATAGGTGGATGTTTCAACAAACCCTTTTACATCACTCTTGAAGATGAAGTGCTCGTTCTTAGGTCTGCCACTATATAGAGTTTTAATAATGTTTTCCTTTTCCTCAATACAGAAACTATCCATGCATTTCTTCCTACACTTACAGTTAGGGCCATTTGTTTTGGCTGGAACATGAACACCTGCTGAAGTTACAAACTCCTCACCATGACGCATTGTAACTTTTCCATCTCCCGTACATGTTTTTCTTGTGATATCTTCCCTTTTTACGTCTCGGTTCACTGCTGTCACTGACATTGTTACTTGGTTAAAGTAAACCAAAAGCTAATAAACTTCACTAAACTAATTTTGCACTGATCTTATCACTTTACATTGTAAACATAACCAGCATAACCTTAAACATCTCGCTCATCTGCTACATTACACACCAAACACTCGTATCTAACTATTGTTGGCAAGCGCATTTGAAGTAGAGGAAGATGTTCTTTTTTATGCTCAATGGATGTCGATACATCAAAAGAAGAAAATGGCTGTCTCAGTTTAATTTGTGAAATTTGTGGAATGTGTACCTTTTTCAACTCACCTATTCGATTTAGGTTAAGGAGTGTGTACGCTTGATGATCTTAACAGTTAAGTCCCATAAGATTTCACACACATTTGAACGTTTTTGTAAATTGATAAGGCTTATTAAAATTAGCTAGATTTCTTCAATTAGGTTTGACTCCTGTTTTGAACTGATTGGTGCCCAGCGACTGTTTTGTACAAAACTGTAGAGAATGTCACCAATTTTTGTTTTTATTTTCCAGATCTACATAGATTTCGGGCACAGTGTGGCTATTCTCAACGCTTTGAATTATGTTTACATCTATACCGTCATGCTGAATGTTAACTGTCAACATGACGGTTTGGATGTAAGCACATATTAAAAGCTCTGAGACTGACCACTCAATGGCCAAAACCTAGGTAAAAAAAAAAATAAAAATAAAAAAATGCGATTGATTGCTGACGTTTCCTACAGATTTGTTTAAATAAAATCCCACAAACGTTTTGAAAAAAAAAAACGGAGGGGGGGGGGGGAGCAATTTAGCAGCATTTGGGCTTGCGCCGGCCCTGATCAAGTCTTGTGTATAAATTAGTTACGAATGGATGAGAGTGTATTTCAGTATTTGCTCTGTAAATTGACTTCTCATATTACAAAACAGAATACTCTCTTGAGAAATGCTATATACGCAGAAGACAGGCACACCGCAGACACTGCGATTTCTTGATACAGGAGAGAGCTCCAGTTCACAACACAACGCTGGAATATAACATTGCACATTAACCAAAATAATTTCAGAACCGTGTGCAGCTATTTATAAAAGCACTGAAGGGGGGATATGTGAAGGTAAATAAATGTGTAGACACTATATGGGCAACAAGAACTATTTTTATTTTTCAATAATTTAATTAATGGAATTAGTGTTGCAACAACTACAAAATTAGTAAAAAGTACGAAACAGATGAATCGCTTTTTAACTTGTGGCATCCAGATTTCAAAAACAAACAAAGTAGAATGGAAAGCTAAGAAAGAACTTTTATTTTCGAGTGTGATCACATCCTCTATTCCGGCTTGCTGAAAAGCTGCCTGGATGTTTACGGATGTAGATGTTGATGGCTGTAGCTGTAGTTTTGGACATCAAGTCGTCTGCAGCATATTCCACTTGCCCAATAACACAAGTTAATAGCATGCACTGTGCCCCTTGCTCATCCCACACCCTAGTGGAAGAAAGTTTATTAAAAAAGAAAAAAGTCGAAGTAACACACGAAATTTGAAGCCATGTTCACAAACACATTACATAGAAAAAGAAATCAACTACTGTACAGCTACACTATTAATGAAGCTGGAGATATCATCTGCCATAAAATATCTAGGCGTAACTATCCAGAGCGAGCTGAAGTGGGATGACCATATAAAAAAGATAGTGGGAAAAGCAGACACAAGGCTCAGATTCATCAGAAGAATCTTAAGGAAATGTAACTCATCCACGAAAGAAGTAGCTTATAAGGCGCTTGTTCGCCCGATTCTTGAGTATTGTTCATCTATCTGGGATCCCTATCAGGTAGGACTGATAGAGGAGAACCAACGTGGCGCGTTTCGTCACGGGATCGTTTAGCTGGCACGAGAGCGTTACGGATATGCTACACAAACTCCACTGGCAGACGTTACAAATGATTCAAATGGCTCTAAGCACTATGGGACTTAACATCTGAGGTCATCAGTCCCCTAGACTTCGAACTACTTAAACCTAACTAACGTAAGGACATCTCACACATCCACGCCCGTGGCAGGATTAGAACCTGCGACTGTAGCAGCCGCGTGGTTCCAGACTGAAGCGCCTAGAACCGCTCGGCCACATCGGCCGGCGCAGACGTTACAAGAGAGACGTTGTGCATCATGGAGAGATTTACTACTGAAATTTCGGGACAGCACTTTTTAGGAGGAGTCAGACAACATATTAATCCCCTACATCCATCTCGTGTATTGATCATGTGGAGAAAATTCGACAAATTAGAACCAGTACAGAGGCTTAGCGACAATCGTTCTTCCCACGCACTATTCGCGAGTGGAACAGGCTTGGAGGGATCAGGTAGTGGTACTGAAAGTACCCTCCTCCACACACCAAAAGGTGGATTGCGGAGTACGATGTAGATGTAGATATGTCAAATAGCTGTAGTGACGCCAGTGCTCCAAGCGCTTACATTTCACATTGCAGTGAAGAGAAGACGAACGACTTTAAGGCGAGGCCCTAGATTTGATAATATTTATTTGACGACAGGCGAGATTTGACAAAGTTCCCTATTACACTATCAAATTTTTTTGACCTAAATATCTGACATATCTACTTTGACAAAGAAATAGGATAGTGTAATGCCGGCCTTAAGTCGGAGCTAGCCCCTGACAGCTGAATGCTGTTGTTGGAGTCATGCACTTCCAAGCACAAAGCATTAAAAACCTCCAAATCAAGGATGTTTGTGCTCCTTCAATGTTTACTCCAAGATTTGTGCCATGAAAATAGTAGAACGATACTGAATATGGGTCGTGAATTGTCCTTTCACTTCGATAGTATCATTGCTGTAGCTGCACAGGTGTATGGAGAGTTCCTGTAGCCTTCCACCATGAGCGTTAAGAGTCTGTTGTATAGGAAGCACAGTATGGACATGTTAAACATCTGGAACGTAGGTATCGAAGCCTCCTCAACTCTAGGTGAAGGGGGGTTCATTTGGGTATAATTTACATTCATAATAATGAAAGATTGGCATACTTCTTCCTTGTGTTCTGTCTTGCTCCAGGAAGAAAATTTAGACTGTTGCTGTGGGTGAGTGATAAAACAATTGCTGCTTGAGGGTAATCACTGCAGGTGACATTCACTGGTCAAAGGCTTGCTAGCTGCAAGCAAATCAGAATGCTGTCAAGACTGCAGCTGGAGTTGAGGCGGGCGAGTTGGACAGGTTGGAAACCGAAAGGTCGTGTAATGTCGCTGATGACCATAAAGACTGTTCAAAAGACCTATTGATGGGGAGGTAAGTCTGTAACGTGGGAGTCTTGAGTTTGAGGAGGTCATTATGGAGCCCTTCATCTGGTGAGTGCACAAGAAACATGTCTCTGGTAAGAGATTGTGTTTGAATGTTAACATTGAGAGTTAGTACACCTAAACTAACAGTCACAGGACAAAACCTGTGATTTGGCCTTCCACTGTGTGTAAGATTGTCAGTAAGCTTATGGTGGGCAGCAGCAATGTGTGCTTGAGAGTTTAAATGTTCTGGTAAATAAGTCTTCAAAAGATCATACGGCAGGGCATGGACTCCACTTTGGCGTTGAGTTGCTGCATTAAGTGATAAACATCCAAGCCTGCACGAGCCAAGAAGAATGTGCACTGCTGGGTGTCACCTGTGATATCTTGGGACAGGAACTGTTGCTCCATTCTCGCCACATAGTTTGCCCAGGGACTGATCTTCTGGTCAAACACCTGGAACGAGTGTCTGAATCCTTTCACCAGTGAATTGATGCAGAACAGTGGGTGGACAGCTCTGGGCCTGATGTGGTGATGACTGCCATCTTGTCTGCCATCATGTGTATGGACTGTTGCATGTTTTGGAGTAGCAGTAACACTTTGCTGGTAACATACAAAGGGTAAGACATGAGGCAAAAATTCACTATCAATGTGCTCATAACGTAGGGTTCACACCCACGCTGACACTGTCCACTTGGATGTAAAACATGCGTGAAAAATTGGTTCACAGAGAATTTTCTCGTCACCACTAGCTAAGTCTTGTGCTAGTTGAGACACAATGAGAACGCTCAGGAAAACAATATCGAAGAATTTTAATGGAAAGTACATAAACAATACTCCTTCTTCAGAGGAAAGTTAATCATTACAATAGTTTGCGAAAGTTCGTGATTAGCACTGAATTTACACAGGTCTGTAATGATGAAACAGTCGAACTTTAATATTCACTCGGAAGTAGAACAAAATAATGCAGAGAAGGTCGACAGACACCAAGTTCCTGGTTGTCTCTGACACAGGGGCCAAGTCCTGGAGATGGTGAAAGCAAACAATGGCAGCTCCCTCAGTCGGCAGTGGCTAGTGCAACAAGGCATTGTACGTAGTGAAGGTTCTCAGTGAGGCTCTGACTGAAGAACTCCAGGTGCACTTGGCACCTTACCCACACCTCGAAAGAAGGTGCCTCAGAGTGTCTTTGCACTGCCTTAAATACTCAGGCCATGTAGGGATATTAGATGAATTATTTGTGATCATGTGGCCTATGGAGGCAAACAGGTCTGTGGGACCAGAGATCTTTTGCAGCACTTGCTATGCCAGTTGCTGTATGACTGAAACTCTGTCATCTGTTGATGTAGCCACTTTGTGGTTAAGCCACTGCTAAATCAATGCTGTGAGGACTTCTGGTCTGTAGGGTGTACAGTCAGTACACAACACCTCCTCTCACTTCACACTTATGACACAAACACAGGAGTCTACCAAACATCAGAAGTTTCACTACCCCACATTTATCCAAGACCCATCTCCATTCCACTGCTGGGTGGACGCCACCTTACCTCTGAGATTTCAAGTTATTCTTACATGTATTATCTTTCTCTGTGAATGGAATATAGAGACACTTAGGGGTCTGGTATATGAACACTTTGATCCCTTCAAAAGACTTCAAAATCCATGTCGTCTGCCAGGTATTCTGCTTATGACTCAATTCAGACCAGTGACATAAAGTATGAGGTCTTTGAAACTGGATTTTTATGAGATGTAGCTTGCCATTAAATTTCTTTTCATTTGGATATGATTCTGTTTTTGTAGTTGGAAGTAACTTGCTAATCTGCCTTGTGAATTGTAGAGTATTGAGCAATGTCTTCTAGCCACAGCTAGTGTGTTTATTGAAGCACTCTGAAGGCAGTACAGGTGATGATAACTGTACCCACATGCAAATACAAGCATGGCTATCATTACTGCTGATGTAGGTACAGTCAGAAGAGAGGCAAGTCTAAAGACAAGCATCACAACACAGCCTCTCATGGTATGATCATCAGCAGAGTTCAGATCTGAATGCAATTCTAGGTCACATCAATACCAGTGACAGTGTGTATATAATACTTCAACCAGATAAGGTATGGTGAAGATTAGCCAAGAAAGTACTCATAGCTGCTTTCAACTGCAGGACACATTTGGGGACCATGTGAAACTCTTTTATGCCTTCTAAGCTGTGTCACATAGTGCAGGTTCACGCATTAAGTTGGAGGCACTGTTGTTGTTGTTGTTGTTGTAGTGGTGGTGGTGGTGGTTGGCTTATTCTGGAACCATCTCCATGTGTAGCACTCCACCCATAAACATGTATCAGCATTCCCCTCAGTTATTTTGTAGGCTTCCTCCAGAACTATGTTCATTTTGACATCATCAGTTTCCCGCTGAGATAGAAGGCATTCTTGAAACCATTTCTGTCATCTTCTTGGTGGTGAGAGGTGATTATAAACTTTAGCTTACTTAAACCTCTGCATGAATACTTGTAACTACACTTGTATGTTCATTTAAGCTTATGATGACAAGGCTTGGGTCAATGAACATTACTTCTCATATCATTTTATGGTATCAAAAGTGAATGATACAGTAAACACAGGAGGTTTCTGATGGAGATAAATTTGCTTCATTTCAGAACACAAAATTCGCTTCATGACCTTTGTATCTCCTTCATTTTCCTCGATCAATGTCGTACATTATCAACTCCACAATGGATGATCACAATAGTCTACACACTTGCTTGATGCTGTACAAGCACTCTCCTGTGTAGCTCGATTGCACTTTCCACATACAGTCAATCCATCTGATGCAATGATGGTGAAGCCATAGCATTTACACTGAAAACAATGCAAGTGATTACGACAGTATGACCTCATACCAAGGCTAAAGAAACTTACTGTTATATGAGGGGTGGATTATGTGACTCAAATGTCAATGTAAATGCAGCATAATTTCCAGCTAGTTATTTACTCTCCTTTTTTTAAATTATTTGATGGGCTATACAAAGGACTCTTAGTTGAGTTGGTGTTATTGCTCACACACAATACATCCATTCCATTTAAGATGGTTTTTATTTGAAGAAGTGGAAACCATAGTTCCTATGAAATAAAGGCTACTTCAGACTGAGACAAGCCTAATACAACTGAGGTGTAGCAAGTACTCCAGGGGTTGCTTGCTAATAACTATTTTGTCTCAATAGCCATTTGCCCAATCACACATAGCAAACCTTGAAATAGTTATCTTTTTAAATAGGCTTTGCACCATCCCTGCAGTCTGGGCAGTTAAACATATCTCCATTTCCTATGACACAAAATGTCCCACTGCAACACTGCACAGAGGTCAGTGAAGAATGCTTAAAGTTTATAGAGAACTGGTAGTGCTCAGCAGTTACCAAACTCTGAACACTAGGTTCACCATACCCATAACCACCATTTAGCATAATCCAGGCAGTAGGCCTGCATGTTGTGAACTATACCCTCCCTGTAGGCAACCAGTGTCCACTGTTTCCTGCTGCTCAAAGAAATTTTCCACTACATTTGTTTCACTTTCATAATATGCATAAAGCATGTTTCAGATATCTAAAAGGCAAGTAAACTAGACTCTACCAGAGGATTAAATTTATGAAATGAACATAAGATGAAGTAAACTATTAAATTATGAGTCAGAATTGCTAACAATCAGTTACTTTCAGGAGGAGGTATTTCAGTACTGCTGACAGACATACACTAAAAAGCCAAAAAACCTGGTAAACCTACCTTATATCATATTGGGCCCCCGCGAGCATGCAGAAGTGCTGCAACATGACGTAGCATGGACTCAGCTGATGTCTGAAGTAGTGCTGGAGGGAATTAACACCATGAATCCTACAGGGCTGACCATAAATCAGTAAGAGTAGGGGGAGGGGGGGGGGTAGAGATATCTTCTGAAAAGCTCGTTGCAAGGCATTCCAGATACACAAAATAATGTTCATATCTGGGGAGTTTGGTGGCCAGTGGAAGCTTTTAAACTCAGAAGAACGTTCGTGGAGCCATTCTGTAGCAATTCTGGACGTATGGAGTGTCGCATTGTTCTGCTGGAATTGCCCAAGTCCCTCGCAAGGCACAATGGACATGAATGGATGCAGGTGATCAGACAGAATCCTTACTTATGTGTCACCTGTCACAGTTGTATCTAGACATATCAGGGGTCCCATATCACTCCAACTGCACATGCCCCACACCATTACAGTCTCCACCAGCTTGAATAGTCACCTACTGACATGCAGGGTCCATGGATTCATGAGGTTGTCTCCATGCCCATACACATCCATCTGCTCGATACAATTCAGAAATGAGACTTGTCCGATCAGGCAACATGTTTCCAATCATCAACAGTCCACAGTTGGTGTTGACGGGCCCTGGCGAGGTGTAAAGCTTTGTGCCAGGCCGTCATCAAGGGTAAGTGAGTGGGCCTTTGGCTTCAAAAGCTCATATCGATGACGTTTCGTTGAATGGTTCACATGCTGGTGCTTATTGATGGCACACCATTGAAATTTGCAGCAATTTGTGTAAGGGTTGCACTTCTGTCATGTTGAACAATTCTCTTCAGTCATCGTTGGTCTCATTCTTGCAGGGTCTTTTTTTCAGCTGCAGTAATGTTGGAGATTGAATGTTTTACCAGATTCCAGCTATTCACGGTACACTTTGAAATTGTCGAATGGGAAAATCCCCACTTCGTCGCTACCTCGGAGATGCTGTGTTTCATCGCTCAGGCACCGACAATTACATCATATTCAAACTCAAGTTTAAAGGCAACTGAATAATAACAGGAATGGTCTGTAACACCATTATTGATTCAAGTAGTTTATACAGTGTTATTATGTGAAGGTAACTATGGAGTGACTGCTCAGTACTAGTTAAAATCTTTGAAAGTGGAAAGTTATGATGTATATATTGTAAAGATGTTTAAAAATATTGAAACTTACTAAAATATGTATGCTGATAAAAGAGAAATTGTACTTTGAATACTGGTTCATACTTAAGGAAGTTGTATTATACAGGGTGTTACAAAAAGGTACGGCCAAACTTTCAGGAAACATTCCTCACACACAAAGAAAGAAAATATGTTATGTGGACATGTGTCCAGAAACGCTTACTTTCCATGTTAGAGCTCATTTCATTACTTCTCTTCAAATCACATTAATCATGGAATGGAAACACACAGCAACAGAATGTACCAGCGTGACTTCAAACACTTTGTTACAGGAAGTGTTCAAAATGTCCTCCGTTAGTGAGGATACATACATCCACCCTCCGTCGCATGGAATCCATGATGCGCTGATGCAGCCCTGGAGAATGGTGTATTATATCACAGCCGTCCACAATACGAGCTTTCAAATGCCACCATAAGTGAAAGAGCGTGGAGGCAATGGAATTCGTCCGCCTCTACCAATCCATCAGTCACCGAAACTGTTGTTGAGAAGCGTACGAACACTTCGACTGAAATGTGCATGAGCTCCATCGTGCATGAACCACATGTTGTGTCGTACATGTAAAGGCACATGTTCTAGGTAGAGTATCCCATATGAAATCATGATAACGTGCTCCACTTAGCGTAGGTGGAAGAACATACTGACGAAACTAAAATGAGCTCTAACATGGAAATTAAACATTTCCGGACACATGTCCACATAACATCTTTTCTTTATTTGTGTGTGAGGAACGTTTCCTGAAAGTTTGGCCTTACCTTTTTGTAACACCCTGTATAAAGGAAAAGGTATAGGGAGCCCCCTTCGCTGCAGAAGGGGCAGGGCGCGTGGGAAAAGGTGGATTTGGTGGTCAATCAGGGTGGCAAGAGGGAGAGAACATTACGCAGTCAGTGGCCAGCAGTTGTACAGTCAACAGCGTAGGTGCCAAGTGAGGCATTCGGAAGCCGATTTATGTTGAAATTGCCTTGGATGTGTTTTCGGCTGTAATATGGTGCTCTTGTATTATGGAATGGCTCTAAAATGATTAATACATTGCCAAGACAAAATTTGAAAAGAGCCTAGAACTGCAAGAAGTGAGGCCAGATAGCTGCCACGTGCTTGCCACCACTATTGTGCTGCTGCGCAGCTAACTTCAGGAAATCGGATATGTATTTTAGTATGGACCAGTATGTTTTTGTGTGTGTGTTTTTTTTTCAATAATAATTTCATTGATACAAAATATGTGTCTGAACTTTGAAATTGCCCTGATCATGAAACCTAGGCAGGGTCCTATCCTAAACGTGCTAAAGACCAAGTATCCTGTTTCTGAATAATCAGTGATTTGTTTCTACTTTGAATGTGCCAAAGTTGCAGTGCTAAAGTGTATAAATGATGCTAGTTAAACCACCTGCTTCACAGGTAATGAAAGAGGCATATAATTTGAACTTTCATGAAACTTAACTTTGTTGTGACTATTACTAGGAACTAATTTCAGAAGTTTTATTTGAAAGTATTAATTGAGTAAATTGCTATATAGTGTTGAAATATAAACAAATTCAAGTATGGTTAAAAATTCACATTAGTACAATGTGACTGTCTCTGAAATAGTTACAGAATTTACCTGTAGCATAAATGGCAATTTATGGGCCCCCACTATATTCTTTTCCACTATGAGAAAGTCAAACTAAAGATTGTTTTTTTTTTCTCTTTTTTTGTTGCTATTAAAAGAAATCTGTGACATTGCTAATAATGAAGGCATAATAAGTATAGGTGTATGATCCTTTAATTTCATTAGTGATATGTATGTGTTAACTGAAATCAGAACTGTTTCCATGTCCAATTTCAGTCCAGTATGCCTTTAGTGACATCTTGATGTTAAATTAGTACTGAATTAATTAATGACTGCAACAGTAACTTTTATTGCTATGAGTGAAGTATTATTTAGTTCTCTATGTTTGCTGGTTTGTGTAAAAAGCTATCCACTGCTAACCACCATGTAGTTCGTTCATTAGTTGTGTGAATCCATTGCACTGTTTAAAAGGAGCATTAATGGAAGTCTCTTCAGCAATCCATGTTCATTTTCCTTTAAACTTGATGTTTCAAAGTATTACGCCTAATTAGGCTGGCCACCGTTTATTATCCCATTCACGAAAACTTTCATTACTTCCATTATTTCCAAAATTAAAGTTTTTCTACTAATTTCCATTTATACGAAATTCATGTTCGATACCTTCTGTCCATTAGGTAAACACACGGTCAAACCTCAAAATTCCTCCCAGAGGGTAATGCTCATTGTATGTTAAAGTCATATTTGGCACAATGTACACATAGGTGTTATAGATTGTTCAACAATATATATTACAATGGCTTTACACAAATGTGGTTGGTTGCTCTTTATCTCATTGTGGTGGCCTTATGGTCTTTCTGTGTGATCATCAAGTCAAGTGCAAGCAACACAGTACTGAAAGTGCTATCTACAGTTGCCATGCATTAGCATTATCTCATGGCTCTATGGCATTATCCTTTGAGTTGGACTAGGAAGCAATTTAGCATCTTATGCTTGTAACTGTATTTAAGTTTGTTGGTGTATTGAAAATGGGAGGTTCTAAACATAAGAATGTTTACATTACTTCTGACTGTAAGGTTCGTTACAGTACTGACACAAATAAGGTGGGAATTGTGAACTGCACCTTCTCAGCCTTTACTTCAGCTGAAAAAAGGAGTTGATTTAGCTTTTATGCTCTTTGTTTCACTAAATACTGTCATAGCTACGTTATATGATCAACACTGCACCTGCTAGCTCTCACTCTTCCTAACAGGTGCAAGAAGTGCTCATCCAATGACTGCACATTTTTGCTCACACCATATTGGGACTTTCTCACTGACTAGGGTTGACATTTAACTTCACTATACTGCTTAATGTGGGGTACTGAGATACCACACAAGGACAGTTTGTGACAGCTGGTACAAGAAGTACTGTGGACATCCATGCACAGCAGGAACATCACTGCATGCAAACCAATCAAACCACCCATGAGAATCATGTGCCTGGACCAGCAGCACCACCAGGAAGAGAGGTGCACATTGAAGTAACTGTGCAAGTTGTAACTCAGTCTGAGTCTTGCTAGGGAGTTCCTGCAGAATGTTCAAAAAAATGGTTCAAATGGCTCTGAGCACTATGGGACTTAACATCTGTGGTCATCAGTCCCCTGGAACTTAGAACTACTAAAACCTAACTAACCTAAGGACATCACACACATCCATGCCTGAGGCAGGATTCGAACCTGCGACCGTAGCGGTCACACGGTTCCAGACTGAAGCGCCTAGAACCGCACGGCCACACCGGCCGGCCGCAGAATGTTCATCATGTCTTCAAACAGTGGGTAATAGAAAGACAATGTTTAGTCTTCAATGGAAAACGAACAGTGAATTGAATTATCATGTAAGGACAGAGACCACCTGCCTTGAGATTTGACTGAGTACTGTTAGTTTGGAACTGTTCTTCAAATAGTACTTCAAGACAGAAGATTAGTTTTCTTCTGACTTTAGTTTGGAGAACATTATTTAGTTTGTGTTCACACACACACACACACACACACACACACACTCTCTCTCTCTCTCTCTCTCTCTCTCTCTCTCCACCTCCCCCCCCCCTCCTCCTCCCCCCTCCCCCATAGATCCTTAGAACGAGGCTACGTGAAGACCATGACATTACCAATATTTCTCACCAAACATAATTTGACTTATAAACTAACATGTTTATGAGACAACACCAAGAGTTAATGGCTCTCCCTCCACTTGAGCCACAAACTACATATAAAATATTAGACCCCATGCATTAAGCCTCAGAATCCATTGACAGTGGTCCTAAACAGGCCTGTAGATAGCCAGAAAGAGCTTTGGGGTAGGCCTAATTGGACCCTCTGACTTCACTGCTGAAAATACTCTCCATCTTTATTACTTTTTGTTTTGTTTTTTGTTAGTTTTTGAAACCTAATAATTCCAATAATTTTTTTCTATCGTCTTTTTTTCACACCTGGAATTCATTTGTTATGCCAACTTTCACTGTAGTTCAGGCTCCATGTTAAAATGTAGGTCCTGTACAACTGGCTGGGTAACTCAGTTCAACAGTCAGAGAAGACAACAAGTATGTACCACCTGCAATAGGACACTGCCTATTAAAGCACTGTGATATTAAAAACAACTATCAGATTGACAACAGCTTTACTGTTTGACGTGGGTTATGAAACAGTTATTTTTTGTCATAAGAGCACAAGAAACAATTGACACATTAGAAAAGCATGTAGAATGTAGCTACATTTCATAATACAATTTAGTGATACACAATTCTTCATTCATTGTACGATGTAAGATGCTACTGTACAGTGTGCAATGTTTTGACATTTTGAAGGAATATAAAGCATCTAAATAAATAATAGCTTGTTAAGCTCAGAAGACAGCTTTCGTTCTTTGGATGTTTAAGTCACAAAAACAAGCTCGTCATGATGACACCTAAGTTACAGTGACAGTCAGCTCAGTTGTATGTAAGAAGATTAAGATAGGGATTTTGCTCAGTTCAGCACTGGGGATACATTTTGTAGAAAACTTGACAACTATATGTAGAAGAAGACAATAAAGAAAATTGGCACAACACAAAGGGGTGCTTTTTCTGCATTCTAGTGAGCTCAATAATGTGAAAAGGAGAAGGCATCACAAACACAGGGAACCAATAATTTATAGTCTTGTGTATGGTGTTATCCTTTATCATAAATTTCTTAGGTTGTATTCTTCTTCCCCTAAACAGAAACTTCTATTAATTAAACTCACCTTTCTTATATCCACATTTTAAAAAAGGGTTCACTGCATGTTGTCTGAGCACCTTGCCAATTGTCATGAGCCCTGTCAGCAGTCCAGGCTGCAGGATCAGTAAGGTCTATGAAGCCAAATGAGTGAAATAACTGTATACACCAATAATCCATTCCTAGGAAGATAGGATTCCACATGGCAAGGACTGGAGACAAACAAATGGGAAAAAAATTATGCAGAGAATTTCACTGTACAATAATAACCAAAATGACGACCACACTAATGCAGAATAACACTGGAAAAACCATTATGATATAAGAAGAAAAATTTCCTACAAAATAAAAAGAACGAAAACTTGGGAGGAGGATTGCTCCTGAGTAAAACACAACCAGATGTACAGGATGTCCAGCAAAGGAGACCCTAATTTCAAAACTAGATATCTTGAAAACTAATATCAACAGATGAGTGCAACAAAAGGTTTGTTTATTGTGAAAGCAGTAAGATTCTTATACAGAAGTTTCAAAATATTTCCAAAATCTGCTTCTAATCATTCAAAAAGCTGCTAGAAGGTGGCGCTTTACACTGAGTAGCTTGTACGATACCAGCATGCATAATTAAACCCATCCTCTGAAACTAGTCTTTGCAATCAGATCACAATATTTTCGAAATGACCACCACTTGCAGTATGGAGGTGGCACAAACAAATAATGAAAACTGCCATCATATCCTCTTGTGTCTCAATGGAAATGGATCCAGATGCCACACAGGCTGCCAATTCAAGCTCATCCAGCATTGTGGGATCGTTCCAGTAGACAGTGACTTTCAATGTATCCTACAAAAAGCAGTCACAAGGAGTCTGAGCGAGTGAATATGGAGACCAATCTAATCAAGCACCAGTAAATTTGTGATAATCCAACACAATTACTCTATTCCTGAAGTATTACAATTACTCTATTCCTGAAGTATTCATCAAGAAAGCAAAAAACCAGTTTGGTGCAATGCGGTCTGGCCCCATTCTGCATGAATCACTTGGTGGCTGATCAATCCTCCAATACTAGCTGTGTGGCAACAAATTGTTCCAAAACTGCAGTATAACATTAACTATTGATTGTTTCTCACACAAAAAAAGGCTAGTAATGCATCTGCTGCATATTGCAGACCAAACAGTAACATTGGAAGAATACAGTGGTTTTGCTTCACACAAATGGGGACTTATGAATATACAAAACTGGCAATTTCTGGCTTTCAAGACACAATTGAGGTGGAAGTGAGTTTCATTTATGAAGTAGATGCACTAAAAATCAAATTCTTCATCATCAATCATTGTGACAATCTGGCTTGTAAAATCAACCCTCTGTCACACAGCTCATATAAATATGGCCTGCTGACTTTGGATTTTGAATGGAAACATGAGTAGGCCCTGTCTCAGTATTTCCTGTGTACTGGAATGCTTCAAAACAGTCTCTGCCACAATTCTTTGAACAGATCTCCTTGGATTTTGCTTAATAATTCCAGAAACCATGGTAACATTTTTAGGGGTAAGTACAGTTTGCCTGAGGGAAAACTTTCCCCACTAGATCATCAGTCACACTACCTGTCCATTGGAATTTGGTGAAGAACTTGCAAATGGTTTTAGCATCAGGTTCTTTTGGAACATTAAATCATGCTTAAAAACTACACTTTGTTGCTGTAGGACTGTTCTAACCTCTGGTATTCCAATACCAGAAAAAAACCATGTTGTTCAATGGAATACAAGATTTCAACCTATGCTAACCTCCTTTCACATTTCAGCATTCAACTGATCACTCTGAGCTGTGGTGCACTATTTATAGGCACTAATTATTGCAATTGCAGCACCACATGTTAGCAGCTTTTCAAACTATTTTGAAACTTCTGTATAAAATTCTTACAGTTTTCACAATAAACATACTGTTTGTTGTACTTGTCTATCAGTCTTAGTTTTTCAACATATTTAATTTTGAAATCATGGACGCCTTCACTGGATACCCTGTATTATGACTTAATGAGCATGGGCTAAATCAGGCACAACTTGGCAATCTAATAATAAGAGACTATGATCTGATGAATTACTTATGTAGATCAAAACATAAAGGTGGAGGTGTTGCTATAGACAACAAGAAAATTGGAAGATATTGAATACTGTAAACTGTATAAATCCTCCATCATGCATTGAAAAAATTTTGAAATTGTTGGCATAATGAGTGAAGAACTAAGAATTTTCTTTGTATACAGGTCTCCAGGTGGTAGTATTGCAACATTTCTGAAAAAAACCTAGCAAATTATTACTGGAGTTTTAAATGAAGTATGTTATAATATGTGGACACTAAAACATAGATATGGGTAAATAATCAAAAGCAAAACAAGAATTAAAAGAAACATTATTACAGTGTAATAACAATACACATGACTGATTAGAGTCAGCCAGTCACTGGTAACATAACCACAAATATTGAAAATTGTGAATATGAAGAAAAAGTTCTGCGAACAACAATCTATGATCATCATGGGTGAATGAATGTTTTGTACCTATGAAAACAGGAGTTCAAAAACAGAAATAAAGCAAGTCAGGAGAGAAGTAAGGATTATAAATCTACAAAACATTCACATTTTTAAAATAAGGCTGAGGAAAGAAGACTGGACTGAACCAAGGCCAGCACAAAGCACAAGTAAGGACCAAAAAATACAGTATGATGATGACATGACATTAGTGAATGTACAAGAAAATCTGGAAACACTAGAAAGAAGTGCATTTATGTCAAGAAATAACCCAATACACTGGCTGTTACAGAATGACTTAATTATAAATCTAAAAAAGACAAAACAAGATCGCATAGGTATGTTCATAGATAAAACAGGATTGGAAGGAGTTACCTATATGAATTTTTTGCGAGTTACAGCTGACGATGAGCTCCAATGAAGACAACATATAGACAATATCTGTTTTAAATTAAGCACTGTAATATTTATTGGGAAACAGCTTGCACCCTGTGCTAGCAAAAAACTTCTATGTACAGTGTACCACTCTATTTGGACTATACTTACAGTATGGAATTACTGTTTGGGGAAATTACAGACCAGTAATACAAAAATAATTTTTGTATTGCAAAAAGGACAATTTTGAATATTAAAAAAAAAAAAATATACAGAGCTGCCTTCTGTAATCTAAAAATATTGACTTCTCCATTCATGTAAATGTACTGAACAATAATTTCCTTAATTAAAGGCAATACATTACTAGAAAAAAGGCACATGTTCATTTGTAAGACACAAGAAATAAAGGCCAACTGAGGTGTATATCACCCAGACTGATAGCTGCTGATGAAGGTCCTCGATACTCAGTTGAACAACTGATAAAGCATCTTCCTAAGAGTCTAAGGACAGTATGAGTGAAGGAACATTCCAGAAACTTCTAAAGGATTACTTCTTGAATAAAGAATTTTATAGAGTACAGAAGTATATGTACTGTAATAAACTGAAAATATTGTATGATATATGTGCATAACTAGTAGTGCGTTGTTTTATAGTGCAATATGTAGGTTACATATTTTAAGATGTTAGGTTCAGTTGACCTGTCCTATATTACAAGTACACATACTGGATGTAATGTAATCAAATTGGACAAAATAAAAATCAATCATTTACATGACTTTATGTGAGAGGTAATCCTCTCCGGTCAAGTTTCCTGCCAGCATAAAACATAGTCTTCTTTATTATTGCTGTGAAATATGGTTGAGGATTAATTATACTGAAACAACAGTTTTAAATTAGAAAGACATAAATATTAGAGACATAAATTAGATATAAGACATAAATTATACATAGAACATAATAAATTAATAAACACATATTAAATTAGATGTAAGACATAAATTAGAAAGACATAAATCTTACAGTATATCCTTTATCAGTTACATACAATATTAACAATGTTTTGCACTTAATGGCCATTGGTGACTGACTGCACCAACCAGTGTATCAAAATTGCAAGCTGAAATGGGGAAGTTGAGCTATTAAATCTGTTTTATACTGAATGCCACTCAAATTATGGTGCCTCTAAATTGGTTGTATTGCAAGGGCATTCCATTTGTATGGCCAAATGTCAGACTGCTTTCCAGCAGCTGAAATACACACTACTAAGTGATGGGTGTTTGGTCCACTTCAAGCACAGCAAGCCTGTCATCCTTGCAGTAGATTCCTCATCTTATGGCACTGGTGCAGTGTTGTCACACCGAATGGGCTCCAATGACAGGCCGACTGCATTTGCATCAAAGTCACTGACCAAGGTTCAATGCAGCTACACCCAACTTGAAAAGGAGGTGTAGGCTATTGTTTATGGGGTCACGCACTTCCATCAATACCTGTACAGCTGCCACATTTCTCCAGTTTTTGATCACAAACCATTGATGGCTCTGTTTGAGTCCTCGCAGTCTGTCCCAGCACACACAGTGTTGAAGTTACAATGGTGGGCCCTTCTCTTGTCCAATTACCATTACAAGTTGGCTTATGAGCCCACTACCAAACACTCCAATGCTGAATTCCTGTTGAGACTCCCTATTGGCTCCAATGCTATGATTTATTCCTTCAAGGACTCCTGTCATCACACTGATCCAAAATAAATCCAGCATTTGAAGATTTTCCTGTCACCATTGTACATGGCCAGGAATGGATGAACAAATAGACGCTGTGATTTCACAGTATGCAATGTGTGCAGTGTGTCAATCCCCACCCCCATACTTTGAGCGGCCACATCCTGTCCAACCTTGGCAATGCCTGCACAAAGATTTTGCTGGGCTTATTGGGACATACGCTGGCTAGTGGTTGTTGATGTGTACAGCAAGTTTCCCTTCATCATTCTAATGAAGTCTACCATATCACTCAGCACAGTACCAGCTGTTACGTTGATCTTCTGCATTTAGTACTTAACTGAGCTGATAGTGTTGGACAATGGGCTGCAGTTCACATCTTGGGAGTTTGAACAGTTTTGTGCAGACAGTGGTATTCAACATGTCCTTACAACACCCTTTCATCCACAGTTGAATGATGAAGACAAACACCTCATAAGGACCTTCAAGGCACAACTGGGCAAGTTGTGAGCCACACACACATGGGACCAGACTTTGAAAGATTTTCTGTCATTGTATTGCTCCCTGCCCATAGATGGAAAGTCACCAGCAGAGCACCAGCATGGTTGTTGTCACAGAAATGTGTTACATCCAACCCAGACACCTTATGTCGCTCCTGAGTCGCAGTCTCAGCCTCAACAACCAATGTCCTTTTGTGTGTTTGGTAGGGGTTGCAGACAGGAACAGGGTGTAGTGTCTGATGTGTTGCCCTGTTCCACCTACATCATCCACAGTCCGATGGGACTGCACAGGCTGCGACTCTGCAACCCCGTTTTTGTTCACAGATCTAACAAACAGCAAGGGTATGCAGCAGCCGCCGTCAGAGTCGCAGACACTGCCTCTGGCAGCGCAGTCACCTCCACAGAGGGAGATGCTCATGGACATTGACCTGGCACTGCCAGCAGCACCACATTCATGCTAGTGGCTGTGATGCAGCAAGCAACAGAGTCATGCCTAGTCACCCAGCTGGACGCCCTGGATGGCTCTCGCCAGCCAGAGTGGCCGAGCGGTTCTAGGCGCTACAGTCTGGAACTGCACAACCGCTACGGTCGCAGGTTTGAATCCTGTCTCAGGCATGGATGTGTGTGATGTCCTTAGGTTAGTTAGGTTTAAGTAGTTCTAAGTTCTAGGGGACTGATGACCTGAGATGTTATGTCCCAAAGTGCTCAGAGCCATTTTTGAACCTGGATGGCTCAGACATTGTCGCCAGTGGCCCGCCTGTTGCATTGTCTGTCTCTGTGCCTATGGCTGCCAAGGCACAGCCTGTGGTTGGGTTTCACGGATGGTCTATTCATGCATAGTGGAAAGTGGCCCGCCTGTTACATTGTCTGCCTCTGTGCATATGGCTGCCAAGGCACACCCTGTGGTTGGGTTTCAAGGATGGCCTATCCATGCATAGTGGATACCGGGGTGCCAGTGGGTTTTCGACGCCATCTCAAGTTTTGGCATCTACTTCTGCCATTGCATTACTGCTCCATCCTCCCTATCTCCATATCCGATGCTAGGGTGGATGTCTGGGGAGGGGGGGGGGAGGCATGTGGTGTCATAGAGTATTGAGAGCAGCGCAAGAAGTACCGACCATCACAGAGACACTGCACAGCAAAGCGGTATCATGATGCACCAGTGAGATGCGAGGAAGAAGCTGTGCCTCCTGTTGTTCTGAGGTTCTGAACTGTGCCTCTGTCCTGAAATGGCATCACCAGAGGCAAGGAGGGCAGTTTTGTTTGAGGTCGGATCCTGATCACTTCCAGGAAGTTCCTATCAGAGTAACATCATTGTGCTGCCCACTTGCATGCCACAGACCATGTCAACCATTGTGGAGTGAAGAGACTTCCCTCTCGGGTGAACTGTGCCAACGCACCAATGCTGTGTCGACAAATGTCTATGAACGTGTGTTTTTAATTGACTGTAGTGAAGCCACAGTACTGCCATTCTGAACTTGTATCAATTTGCTACTCAGTAATCGTGACTCATTTAGTATGTTCTGAAAAGCACGCCCAGTTTTGTTGCTACAGCTGAGCCTGATGAGCAAAGATAAGTTTTGTTGTAATTAATGGAGTATTATTTATTCAGAGTGTTCCTGTTAGCTGTATTATTACTAGCCATGTAAGAGTTCAAGAAGTTGGACACAACAGTTTCCTCCCATGTCATTAACATGCTGTTCAAATTTGACATCACTCTGAGCAGGGGTTCTCTTTCTATAGTGTTTTGAAACTGGAATTTTAATTATGGACACCCAACACATTACTAAGTCCTATAACATGACATCACTTTGCTACCACCTCCTCCAATGGTCCATACAAAAGTGTCCTCCTTGCCTTTCCCTTGTGCCCAAGAACACCCTCACTCTCCAATATTCTTCAGCGAGCTACTGCTGCCACCAATAACGCCTTGAAATAGAACATTTCCAATGATACTAAACCTAATTTTCTTCAAATCAATACTTTGATTTAAATAATTCTATATGAATGTAGAGCACACGCACTTCTAATAAAACAACAGTTATGTTAGAATAAATGAAATAATTAACATAAATAATGCTATGCTGCTCTATTTTGTTGAGTGAATGTGGAGGACTCTTCTGGTTTGACACATTTACATAATAAAATACTTCAGGCTACTAAATATGCAGGAGCTGAAAAATGTATTGTTATTCTGCTTGTTGTGATAATAGCTATGGTGGTATTTTATTATCCAACGCCTGGTTGATCGTGCTTCACTACTTCGTTTACTACTTAATATTTTTAATGTTTGTAGAAATGTTATTAGTTTTGCTGTAATTTCTACCTTCTATGTTTTTATTGATGAAACTGTGGTTGACATTTTATTAGACACATTGCACTGTGGTGATTATTTCGGTATGCTTGGAATTGCTCTACCATTTTTTCTTGAATCATTGCAGTTTATAAATTTATTTAAGGATTCCATCATCTATAAGATTAAATTCTTGACAATGTCCAGATTCACTCACTTCAGAAGAGGTGAACTGCTGGCACCTATTCCTTGGATTTTAGGGTAAAGCTCACTAAGTGTGCATGTTGATATTCCCTTTGCTGCTGACTGCTTAGCCTTTACGGTGAAAACCGCAGCTGCCAACCACAATTCGATTAACTATACTATAGTTACTGTGGATCCACAGTGAAGCGATCTTGAAGTACACGGAAAAAGTCAGAAAAATGAAGATACTTAGTTATAAAAGAGAGTATATGCTACTATTTCTTCTGCAGGTCTTAAGCGAAACAGTGCTCAGTTACAGGAAAAACTGTTTCTTCTGCAAGTCTTCAGCAAAATAGAGCTCAGATATGGGGAAAAGTAAAACAAAGTTATACATGGAGAAGAATGATACACCAATAAAGATTGTATTTTTCAGAAAGTGCTGGTTCATTGAGGAAGTAGCGGAAAACTGTTTATACTGTTGTACTCTTCAGTCCAAATACTGATTTGATGCAGCTCTTCAGGCTACGACAACTCAGCAGAAAATTCTTCATCTCTGTATAACTACTATGACCTACAACCACTTGAAGCTACTTACCGTATTGTATTAGTCTCTTGATCTCCCTTCACAGTTTTCACTTTCCACTAATATATTGACTATTCCTTGAGGCCTCAGGCTGCATCTTGTTAACAAATCCCTTCTTTTAGTCAAGTTGTGGCATAATTTATTTTTGCCCCAGTTTCAGTTAGTTATCTGATCTACCCTTTTTTTTCTATTCTCTTCTAGTCTGAACATCCACATTTCACTTATAATGCTCTATTTCCTAATGTCTACATTTACATTCACTGTTTAACATTTTTTTCATTTTCAGAAACATTTTTCTTACTATTGCCAGTCTGCATGTTACATCCTCTCTGATTTGGCATTGTCACTTACTTTTAAGGCCATGTAGCAAAACTTTTCAACTATTTTCAGTGTCTCATTCCTTAATCTAATTCCTTCAGCATCATCTGATTTGATTCAACTACCTTCCCTTACCACTGTTTTGTTTTTGTTGATGCTCCTCTTATAACCTCTTTTCAAAGCACTGTCCATTACATTCAACTTATCTTACAAGTTCTAGTCTATCTCTGATAGACTTGCCATGTTGTCAGAAAACCCCAAGTTTGTCATTTCTTCTTTCTGAACTTTAATTCCCTTTCCAAATTTCTCCTTGGTTTCCTTCACTGTTTCTGCAAAGTGCAAATTGTTCAACACTGGGGACTGCATAACATTGTCTCAGTCCCTTCTCAACTATAACTTCCCTTTCCTGCCTTTTGACTCTTAGAACTTCAGTCTGGTTTCTGTAAGTAACCTTTTGTTCCTTGTATTATAGCCCTGGTACCTTCAAAATTTCAAAGAGGGCAGCCCACTCAACACTTTTTAAATCTTTCAATAAACCTACAAGTGCTATAAACATAGGTTTGTCTTTCTTCAATCTGTATTCTAAGGTAAGTCATAGTGTAGGTTTTGTCTTTTATGCTCCTATGTTTATCTGGAAGATAAACTTATTTCCCCGTGGACATTTTTTCCATTTTCTGTAAATAATTTTTGTATCCATGACTTACTAAACTGATGTTCAGCAATATGCACACCTGTCAGCACTTACCTTCTTTGGAGTTGGAATTAATGCATTCTTCTTGCAGTCTGATGATGTTTTGCCTGTCTCATATATCTTGTGCACCAGGTAGATTAATTTTCTCATGGCTCTCTCAAGGACCTGACTTATACTGATGGAATGACTTCTACTCCAAGGGCCTGGTTTCTTCTTAGGCCTTTCAGTGTTCCGCCAAATTCTTCCTGCAGTATCATATCTATCTCACCTTCATTTACTTTTTATTATCTGTCCATAATGGTCTTCAAGTTTCTTTCCATTGGATAGCCCTTCTATATATTCCTTCTACCTTTGAACTTTCCCTTCTTTGTTCAGTACTGTATCTTTTCTCTTTATATTTATACAGTTGCTTCTGTTTTCTCCATAAGTCACTCTATTTTTCCTATTGGTGGCATATATCTTTCCATTAGTCATGCATGCACCTAGAGCTCTGCATTTCTTTTCTATAGTCGAGACGGCATAAAGTGATACCTGTCAGCTTGCAGCATTGTTGCTGTGACAACACTGAGGCATTACCATAGAAACATTTACAAAATTGTGTTACATGACTGATTGAGGTATATGTGTGAAGCTGCCATGCCCAGCCCACTGCAATTGTCAGACATCAGTTTCCGCTGACTCAGCTGTAGCCATTTCTGATTGACCATTTTGCACCAAAGGCACCCACACTCAGGGGTAAGGAGGGGGGAGGGGGGAAGAGGAAAAAATATAATGCAGTCAGGAGTTCTTTCAATGAAATATTTAAAAGTCAGTATTATACAGGTTTTAAGAGACTTGGAATTGATATCTCTTTATGGGTACTTGCAAGTCACCATTAGTCTTCCAAAATATTAGCTGTCTGTATTCCCCTTTCCCTACTTAATTTTTGTATTTCCACTTGATCAGTTAAAGTCAGGTCTTATCTAAGGATTTTTACTTGGCCTTGACTTTTACCTATTTGATATTCTGCTGCCTTCACTACATCTTACTGTCTATTGTATTCCTTTACCTGTTTCCATTTATCATTGCCCAATAGTTCCTTCAAAACAATCAACAATCTCTATCATTTTAACTTATCCAGGTCCCATTCACTTCATTTCTACCATCCTGAAATTTCTAATTTTAATCTGCAGTTCATAATCAATAAAATATGACCAGAGTCCACATCAGTCCCTGGAAATGTTTCTGTAGTTCAAAATCTGGTTTTGAAATCTTGATTTTATGGTAATAAAGGATTATTCATATGTACCTCTGTGGTTTGCAAAGATGACTGTGCAAAACTACAAGACACAGAAAATAGTCACATATTGGTGGGTAGAGCATCTTTCCCACTTTATAACTCACAATACAGATGTCCGATATGGGCAAAGTTTGTGACATGGCAAACATTAATAAGGGTGGAAGAGTTAATGCAGTTTACTGAAGTCCCCTGAAAAGGCATCATGACAGCAGTATACTTCAGAAAGCTTTTCATTACACTGCCTATCTGCAGGTATCTACTGATACTCGTATGGGTATATTTTTTTTTTTTTTTGTAATGTTACCTGTAGATTTCATCTAGTCGCCTTCTGAAATCACAGACATACTTACGACTAACCCTGTATAATCTATCTGAAACCACTCGTTTCTCCAGGTCTCTTCCACATATACACTACTTTTTCATGATTGTTAATAATGATTAATTTTTTTTTTACAAATTCTACCAGGTGGCTTCCCCTTTCATTCCTTCTACCCAGTCCACATTCTACAATTTTTCGTTTGATTCCTTTTCCTACTATCCAATTGCAGTATCCCATCATAAGTAAATTATCATCTCCCTTAATTACTTGAATGATTTATTTTATCTGAACGCACTTTTTTTCCAATATCTTCATCATTTGCAGATCTAATAGAAATACTGAAGTGAGTGTCTGCTTTATATCACTCCTGGCTACAATAATGCATTCACTATGCTGTTCACAGAAATTTGCCACATTATTTTCTTATTAATTATTTGACTGATTCCTATACTGCCCCTAGTTCATTCTGTATTTGTAATTCTGTACTAATTTGACCATAAATCATGTTTTTCCTTCCACTGTGTTTCACTAATTCCCACAATATCTAAATTCATCACATCCATTCCTCTTTGCAAATTCTGCAACCTATCTCTCTACCTAATTAAAACACATTCTACACTCAAACGTGTATAATGCTGGTTTTGTTTTAACATCCTTCTGAGTAATCCCCACCTGATCAGAATGGTTGACTATTTTACCTCTGGAATATTTTACCCAATAGGTTGCCATCATTAAGCCATACAGTAGACCTGCATGTCCTTGAGAAAATAAAGTGGCTAAAGTTTCTTCTTGATTTTAATCGCCTGCAGTACCTACATGGTTAGGTCATGTTGGCAAGTGTTACAAAGTCAGATCAGTCAAGTTATCTGTATAGTTGAGGCACACAAGCCACATAATTGCAGCTAGGTCCATGGTTTGTGGAGGGAACTAAGGCAACATGTAAAATCAAGGATATGGTGATATTCTGAGAATTAATCTCTTCACTTCACCATGACTTCTGAGTGTGCCATCATTTCATTGACAAACTGCACTGCTATGACAAGTTAGTAGAAATGTACAATGTGAGTGTGGACTCTACTGACAGGATTTCAGAAGCTGTCTGTCAGTTTTTACACAAGTAACGCTTGGTTGCCAGTGACTCTTTACAGAGTACTTTGCTGTGTCTGGTTAGTAACCTTAACAGTGCTAACAGACTACCCACACAAATTTCAAGTGAGTGCAATGCACAATGTGTGTCATGTCTGTACTGAAAGTGGTTTAAGTACTCCCTATTGGATTGTGAAAACCAATGATTTGGAGGGGGGTGGAGTTGGACAATTTAAGATAAAAATGAGGAGAAAATAGCCAAAATACCCACAGCTGTGGCAGATTGCTGTATTGATTGTTGAAACTGGACCACTGACTGGCTCACAACACACCGTATTTTTTGGGCAAAACACCAAACAGGGTTTAGCATCATTCTACAGTCTACACTATTCAATTTGTAGCTGTCCCCTAAATTAAAGACAATGTTAAAAGGGAATCTATTTCAAAACGTGCAAAAAATTAAAGTAAGTATGATGCTTTAGCTTATGGGCAACCAAAAAGTGTCTATATTCATTTATGAATGACAAGTGTTATTATGTGAAAGAAAAGTGAAGAAATAACTTTTTGCTGTAAAAACGAAAATTCAACACTATCCATTGCACTTTATGGACCTGATTCACTGACATTTCAGTTTTCTGTTTTGTCAGAAAATATACAGAGTAAGTCAAAAAAGCCTTTACAACTTTGGAATGATAAAGAAATTTATTGAGATAACTTATAGAATCGGTAGCTGTGTCATTTTGTAGCAAACCTCAAGTTTGATTCACATAGTGCATGAGTACCACAAATCTGAGGTTGTTTGGTACAATATGACACACTACTGATTCTGTAATTTATCTCAGTACATTTCTATATCATTCAAAAGTTGTAAGGTCCTTTTTGACTCACCCTGTATGTACCTCAATGTAAGCTTAACACACATTTACAGCACAAATAACCTCAATTAAAGAAGTTAAGAAACATGAAAGAGACACAAGGGCCGTGGATCCATCTGTGGTACTATTTCAAACTAAGATCACATACTTTAGCCTCTACACCGGACAATGAGGGAGCTGACACATTAACAACATTTAAAATCACATTTCACATTGGTTGCCATGGGTCTCATTCATGATACATAAATAATAGACTGTCACCACTATTCAAGTTTGGGGGGGGGGGGGGTGAATTGTCATTTTCGGCAAGGCCTTGAACTCAGTGCTCTAACTGCAACTTTAATTAAATAGCTGACCCCCCCATATTGAATGACGTGTTCTAATTTGTGAACACCATGTGTTAACCAGAGGCAGTCAACATAATCAGCTCTCATGCACAGTGATACCATACCATGTTAATGCCTAGTGTTTCTTAACTAAGCCATGTGCCAATGTGGATAACATGCTGGTAATAGATACCTCTGCCATCTTAGTGATGTCTCTGTACCTGTGAAAGTCCCTATGCATGAAGAAAAAATTACTTTTTAACATAAATCCCAATGTTATGGGGTTTCTTTGATGGGAAATCTAAAAACTGCACTACAATCTAATGTTGTTATTTTGTTAATATGTTAATATTACCAATATGGCAATTCAAATTTGCTCAATTTCTGTTACACCTAACCATTTTTCTATTTGACGAACTGTCATTCTACAATACGTCTGCAATACCAGAGGCACTAGACACGATTATCACTTTCCAGAAACAGTGTCTGAAATGTCTTTTCATCAGTCTACTAACAGTCAGACTAGTACCAAGAATTTCAATGTTTATTCAAATTTTTGATTTTGCTCGGTTAATATTAACTGGAACATGCTGTGAAATGTTTTGTGGTAACAATGAATATTTATTCATCGTTTGAGTTTATTGAACTGCTGATGTATAAGCAGTGACCCAAAAATGGTACAGTCTGTGGTTATAAAGCTCATGAGAATAACACAAACGGATGAACTCAAAATCATGAAAGACAAACATGATGATGTCCCCCCCCACACACACACACTGGATTAACCTATGGACTGTCATGCTGCCACCAGAGGACACAGCAGAGGTCCACACCTGATGGCATGTGCTCGCTGGTGGCCACACACCCCTCTATGCTTAGCACAGTGCATAATACAGTACAGAGCATTAACTTTTACTTCTTGATTGGGTTGATATTGGCATACAGGAAATTGGGTAAATATCTTGTTCTGTAGTTTGAACATTGTTTATCTGCAACTTCACACACCACCAAAAGATATGCTTTACTAAACAGAATGGTGAGTGTGGCCGCTGGTGGGCAAATGGCATCAGGTGTGAAACTCTGCTGTGTCCACCGGTAGCCCCCAGCAGTTGGTGTGTTAGAAACTTACCTATAGCTAGCCTTTAGTGGGCACCTTCATTTTTCTATATGTTTTGCTGCAATATGCAACGTCCACAAAACAGACTTCAAGAGAGTTGGGCTTAATGAAAGGTTTAATATACAATGCAAAAGTTCATCTGAAGAATCCTGCTGATTTCAGTCTTCAATGAAAGCACAAGGTGGGAAAACAATAGAGCATCTTAAAAAATTTGTAATAATGTAGTTGGTGTAATTTTTAATAATGCTCTAGAGTAAAAAGAAAGTAACACTTTACTTCTAAGATTATTTATGGTGATGCACAAGTATTTAAATATCTGGGTTACAAAAATTTATATCACTGTATGATGGACTGCAATGTATGATGGAATGCAACAGGAAGTCTCAAAATCCAGTTTTTCTCATCATATAGGTTCCTTGTGAAATACTTAATTTTTTGGAACAATGTAGTAACAAAATGTAACATAACAGTACATAAAAACTGACAAGTGAGAATCCCATCAATTCAGTCAAGTACTACTTCAGTAAAGGAATGCTTACAAAAGTATGTTGTGCAAATACTGAGCATGATAACAGTAACAAGCCAATACCTGAGCAATCTGTACAATCAAAATGTTTAAACAGGTTAACTAAAATTGTGTGTAACTGAATAGCAACATAGAAAGCCTCAAAAAACTACAGAAAAATAGCCCTTTTCAACAGGAACCAAACCCCAACCAGTTTCGCAGGTGAAATATGGGATCTCACTTTTTCCTTTTCCCAGGTTTCTTACTAAGCGTATTGTAGCACTTAACTAATAAACATCATCATCTAATATTTTTACTTTACTTTAACAAGTATGAAACAGATTGTGCTATATTAATGCATCTCCATCAATGTTTATCTATTTGTAAAATGAACAACATTTTAATTAATAATGCACAAACACTTCATGAATACTTCCATAATGATGCTGAGTTTGATATGTATTTCAAATCCCACAAGAAAATTCTCAGCAGGATAATAAAACAGGCATAAAACGTAGCAAATGACAGATACATAAAAAACTCCAAACATAAAATAAAAGCAATGTGAAATATTATAAGAAGGAAAACAGCAGCAAAACATCCACAATTCCAAAATATTAATGTCTCAGAAAGGTCAGCTGTATTATTAGACCCCAGGATAATTGAAAATAAAATTTAATTCGTACTTCACAACACATGCACATACAGCAAAACTGTGTGCAGTAATGAATCAGTTCAGATGTAGGTAAAACGGTCTTGTTCAGTGTTTTGAACTTTGTTTTTTTTCAACTTCACACAACACCGAAAGATACGGTGTACTACACAGAGTCGAGTTTGTGGCCACCAGAGGGCACACAGCATTAGGTGTGAACCTCTGCTGTACCCACCAGTAGCCCTCTTACACCAGACTCTTAACAAGGATTAGACACAAATATGGAACTTGAGTAAAAATATTCCTTTGGTGTACACAATTCCCAACAAAGTTGAAAACAGCCAAAAAAGGGATAAAACAGATGTATTCAACTAAAGGCCCACATCACTCCTACCTGGTTTTCTCAAAATAATGGGGAAAAATCAGCTATAAGAGATTAATAAACTTTATAGAAAAAAATAACTGCTCCTCAGATTGTTAGCATGGTTTTTGTAAATCCAGATCTATTGAGGCTCCCATCTTTGTATTCTCAGATGAAGCTTTAAATGCAATTGACGATACAGAGCATATTTCTGCAATTTTTCTAGATCTTCCAAAGGCATTTGAGGTCATAAGCCACATCTTGCTTATGAAACTTGAGTGTGTGGGTATTAGGGGACAGCTAAAGAATGGTTGAAATCTCAACTACAAAAGAGAGAGCAAATGCACAAAGTCCAAAATTAAAGCAACAAATGGAAATTTTGCAAGGTTGCATTTACTTTTCCACAGAACAGTACAAACAGGTGATAGTAAAGTAGAAACAATATAAAGTATACAGAACATAAACAACTGCAAAGTGCATAATAGTAGACAAAAATGTTGTTCGTTTTTCCCAACTTAACGGATTCGCACACGCATTCCAACAACCGATTACTGCGCTCGGCATGGGGTGTGACCACCTCTCGAAGCAATACAGACCTGACAATGATGGAGCATGCTGTGAATGATGTCATCAATCTAATGTTGAGGCAATAAAGCCCATTCTTCATGCAGAGCTGCTCACAGGCTTGAGAAATGGTTGGAGGATGCTGATGTGATGCAGCCCACCTCCATAGTGATACCAGACATGCTCTATGGGATTCAAAGCAGAAGGGCGAGCAAGTCACATCACACATGCAGTATCTTCTGTTTCCAAGAAAACATCAAGCAACTGTGCTCTATGAGGTCAAGCATTATTGTCCTACAGTACGAAGTCCGAGCCCATAGAACCTTGCCACAATCACACGAGACCTCAAGATATCATGATACCTGACAGCAGTTAAATCTTGCTGATTCAGCTGTACAGTTTCATGAAGAGCTGTCTGAATGGTCAACATAATCCCTGTCTCCATCACTAGGGATCCTCCTCGATATCGGTCTCTTTCCACAATGTTTGTGTCCCAAAACCGTGCTCAAGATGCAAATCCATCGAGACTCACTTTCCACACCAATTCGGGATTCATCTGTGAGAACATTGGCCCACAGTTGGAGCCTCCAGGTGGCATATTGGTGACCCCACTCTAGACGTTCCCTCCTGTGAAGCCACGTCAGAGGTGCACATACAAATCTCCAACAATAAAGGCCACTCTGCTGAACCCTTCTGTACAGCATTTGCCTTGATATAACATGTCCAGTGGATGCTGTGAGGTTAGATACCAGTTGCCATGCAGTACTAAGGCAGTTCCGCTGTGACCTCGGTCAAATAACTGTTTTCTCTCTCTGATGTCACATGTGGTTGACCCTGCTCTGGTCTTTGGGATACAGTTTCGGTCTCTATCAACTATTGCCGCATCCGAGAAACGACAGAACAACTCACGTTAAGCCGTTGGGCCACATCAGTTTCTGACTGTCCTGCTTCTGTTCTTCCTATGGCTCTACACTGCAGAGTGTCTGGTAGACATCTTCTCTGTGCCATACTGCACCATCTGCAATTGTGTACACAGCAATTGTGGATGTGGAAGTACCTGACCAATATTACCCTGTTTGATGTGTGGCCTGACGTCACCACTGGTGTGGTTGTTCATTGACTGAAATGTCATCTTACGTGTGGAACACGACAATACGGACATTTGCTGACATTCTGTATGATTATATCAGTACTTAGACACAGGATTGGGAAACAGTGGTTTACTGCTTTAATTTTGGACACCATTGCAGTTGAAATTGGAAATTTGTGGTAACGTCTTATGGGACCAAACTGCAGAGGTCATCGATCCCTAAGCTTACACACTACTTAATCTAACTTGAACTAACTTATGCTAATGACAAAACACACACCCATGCCCGAGGGAGGACTCAAACCTCCGATGGGGGTAACCATGCGGACCGTGGCAAGGCGCCTGAGACCGAGCAGCTACCCCGCGTGGCATGCAGTTGAAGTCGTATTCCAAGAAGACCTGTCACTCAGAAAAACTATATAAAGTATGGTGTACCACATGGCTCCATTCTGGGACAAGTTTCGTTTTTGTAAAAGCTCAGGAACCTATCAGCCCACATCACAAATACAATAAATTTTCTGATGGCATAAATCTGTTAGTCAAAGGATTGACTAAACAAGAGGTGCAGAATTAAATCAAAATAAGCAACTATCTAATAATATATATTAAAAAAAGTTATTATGAAACTACGCACAGTACAGAATAAGCATCCATTAGTGCCACCTGTAGAGTTAATCATCATAAACTTCGAAAATAAAAATGCTACAAAACTTTTTGAGTATGGATCAAGGAGGACTGAAGACGGGCCAACATATAAAATATGTAACCAATAAACTGAACATCTGTTAATGTATAAAAATTATTTCCAGCTACTAATTAAAGGAAACAAAAAATGGAGGATTTCCATTATGTGACACACTGGTACAGCAGCCAGTAAGCAGAATGTGGTGAATACAACAGTCTTGGTTGCAGAATTCCTATGCTACTGCCCACATACAAAATGAATGTTATCTAAAACAGTTTCAAAACAAGAATTGGAAAAGTACGCAATTTAACTAATGGTGTACCAACACCACTTACCATGTGAAATGGACACTAAGTTGGCAGCACAATGTGCTGCAGCACTCAGTGTAGTGTATCAGGCCAGAGAGCAAAGAATGGGGCCTACAGTGTATTTACACCAAGTGACAGGGTACACTTCTTTCGTTTTCTTACCTATAAGGACCACAGCTATCGTATAGCCAACTCCAATATTTTTTTCCATATTTTTAACTAACATAATTCATCCATAGGTTATCTATTGTTATGCTTTAACATATGGTGTGAGCACATACTTGTTTAATTTTATTTTACTATATTTGACAAAGGCAGTCTATTTTTGCCAATGCCCTAATGGCGGCACCCAAAATCCACTAGTAAAAAATATATATATGTTTTAAATTTGTAATTTTTTTTAGTTACAAGTTAGGATCAAGCCTTTCTCATAAAATTGTAACTAATATAGATCAATCTGCAGATGCCTTGCATCAGGCAGAACCCACTTCATGAATAAGTAAAGCAACTAAATCAGTTTTGCAACCGAGACTTGTTTTCACCACAATAAAAAAATCTACTGCAATATGACGTTGTCTTCTGAGGAAACTAGTGCTAGCAAAAGTTGTTTCACAGCTCAAGAGAGTTGTATGAGCCATGGAAAGGGCAGTTCTTAGAATCTGATACAAGCTTGTAGTTACGAACCAGCAAATTCACTCAATATATCATAAGATGGAACCAGGATATACATGTCCAATATATTAAAACACAAACAAAAGGAACCACTCCGAGCAGGAAATGAGCTGTACAACACTACCTGGCAACATCAAAATGATCACAGATATCTGAGCATTTAAACGGCTGTTCATGCCTACCTACTGCCTAAGTGTTACTATGGCATAGCTGGATATTGTAATATAGGGATAGGAGAAAATCTGTGTACATCTGGTTAAGTTTGAAGCAGTAAAACAGATTGCAAAATTCAAGTCACCTGTGCACACCTACCTCCTCAGTAAATGTTCTTAAGTATAAATACACAGCACATTTCCATCATATCATATAAATTGTAAACACCTTTTCGTTTTCAAATATATGTCTTATATAAATAAGCTCCAGACGTAAACTATGGTCACAAAGATACTGTAAAAACTGAACTTTGTTTTAAACCAAATTGATAGTAAATTCTTAAGCAGACTATGATCATGTAAATTTTTTTGTCTCGTCTATACAAGAAATACGATGTAAACTATGAACAAGTGATGCTGTATGAATGGTAAACATCCTACTGCTTTTTTGCGTTCTTATGAAGAGTAACCATGCAAAGTTTATAATCACGTGAATTCATTTTTTCTCATAACTGACTTGCCTAGGCCTATATAAATTTGTATCTCTGTCCCAAAAAATAATGACTATCAATAAAACAATAGGTACCTACAATAAAATGCATAACCTGTAATTACATACCACTGCAGAAACAAAGGAAAAATAAAGTTCTCATTTCAAGAATTTATTTATATCAAATCAAACCAATTAGCCACAAATATATTTACATGTGTGTATACAGTTTATATGCAAGCGTTCTGAAGAAATTCAATATACACAACCCTCTTACACATTTCAGAATTAAGTAATATAATCTGCAAGATCAAGTGAAATGTCAATAGTAAACAAGGAGGTAAACAACAAAAATCCATTTAACATGCATAAATTTAATATTAAGATTTACTCTTTAGGTTATATGTGTCTTCTGAATAGGCAGGGTGTGCAATTTACAGCTGTTGGTGTGACATGTAGAAATGTGTCTAAGTGTGAATAACATGTTTGGGTAGTGTATCACTGACAAATCAATATGCTGCTTTCAAAGACATAAAATTTGGACTGGAATACTTTGCCACTATTACAGATCTGATGTTCTTGAAAGACAATGACTTTTAAACTTCAGAACTCACATTGTTAACTGTAAATGTAAATTCTACAGAAAACCTTCAGTTTCCTCCTTCCATTTGG
The DNA here is from genome assembly GCF_023864275.1 of Schistocerca cancellata. Classification (NCBI taxonomy): domain Eukaryota; kingdom Metazoa; phylum Arthropoda; class Insecta; order Orthoptera; family Acrididae; genus Schistocerca; species Schistocerca cancellata. The sequence continues at coordinate 94,255,036 of NC_064629.1, read as the reverse complement.
CCACACTAAGCAGTACTGAAGACAGCTGCATAATCTGTTAATCTGCACTAGATACATGTGTTGTTCTTTGATTTGTTTCTCAAGTGTGTGTCAAAATTGTAGCGATCTTCAAAATTTCTGAATCACTTTTGGAACATGTAAAATATAAAAATGTAAAGATAGTGTACAGGTCCACTACAGTACAGCACATATAAATTATTTCCACTGAACAAGTTAACATTTCAACTGGAGCTCTACTGAAACACATTGCACCAAGTCACTGCCACTTACTGAACATGTAAGCTACAACCATACTTGGAAAACCTGAGACAGTATTCAGAGAACTAGAAACATATACCTGAACATATCTGACTTGTTTATACAACATTAAATAAAAAATGTTATTACAGCAGGAAATACACAGCACCTGCTCTCCATTAACTAAACTGCAAATGACATTTACGCCCCAAAATCGAACTACAGAACAATGAAAATTCTAAAACTGATGTTTACTCCACAAGTTCTGCTGTTCATACCCTTCGGCACATTAGTCACATTTTACTGCCTAATTTTCACATATGCTGATTCATCTACTGTGGACTGATGGAAAGAAAGTAATTCTAAGTGGTCATTTCACTGCTGTAAAATCTGCCTCACTGTGGAGCTTCCAGTGCTAGACCAAAACTCCAACCTGGGACTTTTGCCCCCTGGAACCAACTGCTATACCAACAGTTATTCAAGCACAACTCATGAACTGCTCTCTCAGCTTCACTTCCACCAGTACCTCTTCTTTTCCTACCTTCCAAACTCCTGAATTCTCCCGTATACTTTGCAGGACTTATGCTCCTGGGAGGAAAGTTCAAGTTCCAGTCTGTCAATCAATTGTAATACGTCAGGACATTTCTAATCAGTGTACACACTGCTTCAGGGTGACATTTCATTCTGTCTCATTGTCTTTGTCACTAGCAGTAAATCCGAATCATGAGTGCACACGGCACTCAACTGTTACAGTTATTACTGAGAAGGGACAAAGGTTCTGTTTTCTTTCTTTTTTAAAAAAAAAAAGATTAAGTAAATGATTAAATAAGATTTATTTTAGTGCACCCAATACAGTAAATCATGCAGGACAATCAGATGCACAATTCTGTCTACATGTGAAACACACAGTTCAAAAAGGTAGTACAGATACCATTTTACCCAATTCTAAGGACACATTACACATACTTCTTTGATATACAAAGCCAGGACTGACAACAAAAATGCACCCCCATTAAAAACATAATTTATGTGAGCATAAACACTACATTCAATATTCCTATGCTGTTCTCAAAGAGCACTAAACAATAATTTGCTCACAGAACACACTACCATGTTAAATAAAAAAATATGGACACAGCACAGATATTCAACAAGACTGATAAGAAATAAAAAACAATATTAATACAAAATGCACACAGAAAGAGATGCTTTAAATCTTCTAAAACAGTGTTGCAGTGATACAAAAACTGTATGCAACAGCTGCACATTTTGAAAATGCACATATATTAGGAATGGCATCATCACAGGCAGTTGAATATGTGCACTATCAATAAGCCCAGCGAACCGTCAGTCTCCCACATATGCCAAAAATTTTAGTTTTTGACCCTTTCTCACATAGGTAATTTAGCACTATGTGATGCTTCCAGAGTGAATGTTTCATTCTGTAATCAAACTTCATTAAGTTTCAGTGCTATTATAATTAAAAAAGAAAAAAATGAATTTCATGAAAATATATTTTTCCTAACACTGTGCCTAAATAAAAATCCCAGCCAGAAAGTACTGCACAATATGCAAAATTGCATTTAAAATATGTTCTGTTATTGACAAAAATGATGCTCTTCACAGGTCAGCAGTTATTCAAGTATAGCCTTTAGAAATTTCACAATTTATACATTTCTGTATGAAAATAATATGCATCACCACATCTAAATATTCAACACATTATGTAAAATGTTATCTCAAAGTTTCCCTATATTACCAATCATCTGATTTCAACTGAACTGATCATTTGCTTGCTGCAATGAAGCTTTATTCAGTATCTAAGCTTATATACCAAGGTTCTCATTACATACAGTGCTGAAGATTTTCAAGAATTTTCATTCCAATGTAGGCATTAAACTGAAGGCCATGAAACAGCTGGACTTACACAGAAAATATCTGCACACATCATTTGCAAAGCACTTGGTATCTTTCAATCATTAACAAAATAGAGGCAGTACTTTACAACTGCACACATACAAACCACTAGTGTGGAGTGTAATAAACTATATTACATGAGAACTTTTGTATTTTTTTATCACTTCTGAAGAGTATGTTGATGTACACACATTAGCAAGCTTCAAAAATGCATTAGTGAAAAATTATGCCATTCAACTTTGTAGTTTCACAAGTACTAAGATATCAAATGTTTTGTTAAAAATGAGCATTTTAAATACAGCACTGAGTAAAGTATCCTAGGAATGAGAAACATTGCAGGACTTGACTAGCTATTTAAATCTTTAGATAAATAAAATTGCTCCAGCAACAATACCACATAATACTGCAGTTGTGGGTGGTCAACAATGTATACAAGTGGTAATGGATCTCTCAGAACTGTTTCAGACTTTCACATTTGTACTACACTTCAGAATTTGAAGTATTTAAAAATATGTGATAATCTTAACAGAAAAATAAATATGAATAGGATGTCTTAAGACATGAGCACCACAATTTTGAAGTGAAGCATGTAGAGATCAAAAGCCTTCCAACAAATTATGACAAAAATGTATAACCTAAGCATTATTTCCACTGAAGATGGTAAAACAAATCGAAATGTTACACCAAAATTAATATTTCAGCATTGCAGTTACATAGGCCTATTCTAGGAAGACAATATCACAAAATATTAAATACTGATGCACAATATACAATAAAGGGCTAATCCCTTAACCTTCCAGGATATAAGTAGGCTAGCAAGTTTTGCATGAAATTTAATTAAACACTAAAAATATCACCACATGATTAAACACGGCAAGAAACTACAAAACATAAAAATGTAAGTACTTCACTTCCATAATTTTTTTGTCCTTTGGACTTATAAAACTGGATGTTTATCTTAAAATTTCAATACTGAGATCAAGACTAGAAACTGTTCTGATAAAAGATATGGTGGCAATAAATTAAAAATTCTAACACACACACACACACACACACACACACACACACACACACACACACACAGTCACTCAATCACTGTATTAACAAAAACCTACAGACATTTCCAAGAAACACAAAGATGACATAAAATTTCATAAGGATTAACAACGAAACTGTTCCCCCTTATGGGAAACACTCCTGAACAATAATTGCATGAACTTCAGAGCACAATAAGCACATAAAATTAGAGGAGGGCTTAAAATTGTAATACTGTAAAGCATGACACTGAATTAATGCTGTCATGGGAGAGTGTACCGCACATACGGTACCTCAATGTCATTACCCTCATCATCATTGCAGCACAACTCGAAAACCAAAGCCCTAACATGGGGTTCCAACTTCTTCTTCGACACCTTTTTAACAATTTCTGACATAGGAAGAGACATTCGCTCTAACGCTTTTGCTTTTGGCATAAAGAATGAATACAACATACAGACTCCTTGAGATAGCATTGTAATTTCCAACTTATGGTTCTCTTTAAAGTAATTAAGAAATTCTTGAAGGGTTAGTTCACCGGAAACTTCAAAACGATCCCACAGACTCCATTCATTATCATAATATTTCATTGTTGGTGCAGCAATAGGCTCTGAAAATGCAAAGAGAGGCAAAGCCAAATTAATAAATCCATTTTTGTAGCGATTTAATACTTTGAAACCCTGGGTCAGTTTGTATAGTTCAAGACAAATAAAACCAGCCACAACTGAAGTAGTAGTGGCAATGGCAGGAATTATTTTGCCTGCTATGAGCTTGCTTTTATGGCGATCGGCAAGTGGAATTCTGTAGTTTAGAGCCCTAAGATTTGAAGCTGCCACAATAAAGTCCATATGGAAATTGGTGTCATCATCCTTTTCGAACTCTAGTGGCTTTATAGTAAGTTCTTTAAGATTCTCCCAAGTTGGCAGTGCCTTCATCAAAGAGTTAACTCGATCATGATCTACAGCCCCATTACCAGAAGCCTCTGCTAACAGAACCTGAGAATCATTTACAGCTATTTTAACCCCAGACTTTGGAACAAATTCAGGTACCTCTACAGTCTCCACCATACTTGCTATAGCTCCACGATCTCTGTTTTGAGGTATACCATACACTTCAGCTTTCAGATTAGCGGCAGCAATAATATAATCCAAATGTAATGGATCATCAACAGAAAATTCTAAAGGTTCTGGTCGACGTTTAGGTCCAGACCAGAATGGTTGTCCAGTGGAGGTCAACTGATCTGGTGGAAAATTGAAGAGTAGCTGGCGTATTTGATTGTTGTACTGCTCCTGCCAATGGCATCTGGCCCACTTTACACAGTCTTCAAAACTAAAAGGGCGCTGATCAACAAGAGCTTGTTTTACAGACTCCAATACCTCTACTGGCTGAACACCTGGTAATTTCAGCATCTTTTCAGCAAATGATGGATCTTCCAAATACTTAGCAGCATTCTGAGCACTGTGGCAAAAGAGACCTTCAAATACATCACGAGCCCACTGTAATGTATGCTCAATTGCATTTGGAAAATTTTTTAGCGTACAAATTGGAATGCTCTTTTCTGGCGGATCTTGAGATGAACTGTATGATTCTGTCAGAAATGGCACAACCACTTGTGTATTACCCTTAGTCCCTAACGTGCCCGATTCGAGCAGAGGCTTTCGGTAGTAAACACAACGGCGATCTACATAAATACGAGCGTCAATATTATCCAGAGCATTTGCAACACCGTCCAATTCTTCAAAAAATTGGTCGTCATATATTTTTTCAGTTTCAAGACCAACCCTTGTTTCATAAGCAATTATATTTAAAGATGGATTCATGATCTTAACAGCACGTGCGGCTACCGCCGATTTTGGCTTTTGCACATCTGTAGATCTGAACAAGAATTGTCTATTCAGATTGGACTTTTCAATCAAATCCATATCTGTAACTATAAGTTTCCCATCATCCTTGGTGCCAACACCCATCATCGCGAAGTTTTTCAGCAGTTCGCACCCTATCGCTCCGGCACCTACTATGAAGTACTTCAATTTACCTAAACGATCTTGGAAATCTTTCCCGAACACCGCTATCTGTCTATCATGTCGACTCCCCAATGGAGCACAGCATTCTTCAGTCATGTCAGACAAATCAAGAGGTAAACATTCCAGAGCATCAAAATATAACCACTGAAAAATTGGGTTAAATTTTCCACTGCATGCTTTCATGACTTCCTGTGCAACAATGCCACCTATAGCAGCATCAAGTGGGGCTACATCTCCCCTGCAAATTTTTGAAAATAAGGAAAGGATATCAACTTGCAATTCAGCGTCAATTGAATTATCTTCCCTTATTTTCTCCGCCAACCTTAAAAATTCTTCAGAATCCTCCGAGTTCCACGCTCGGGGAAACTTTTTGTGTTGTTTAACAAATTCATGGAGTGCCAAGAACGCCAAATGGATCTGCATTGCTCGATCAAATTTTGCCCAGTCTGTCACAACGAATTCTGGACTCTTCAGAGACTCATTCAACGGTTTGAAGTTCACAGTTTTCGGCATCTTTACTTGGGTAACAATTCCACCATGAATATAATCGCTGAAATTACTTGTATCACCAATTGAGAAAGTGTATGGTCCAAGGACACGTATTTTTCGTGGTTCACAAGTATTCAGTTCTGTCATACCTTCGATCTCCGAGAACTTCACGAAGTCGCCGTCTTCGAAGCCATGACGTGCGTCGTCCACGCAAGCCACCAATCCTTCTGCATCCTTGGAAATACTCGCAATCATAGCCGACACAGGGCTTTCACCATTCACGTCAACGACTGTAAAGTTTTCACCAAAATCACAAAACACTTGTGTAAATAAACCACGCACATCTGCCACGATTAGAGCAATATCATTGGAATGAGTGACTTCTGAAACTCGCAGCTGCTCTTCTAGCGTGCTTTCTGTCAAAACAACCACTTTAAATTGCTTTATGAAACTCTCTGTCAAGCTATCTGTGTGGACACTGGTAGGGACATAGTTATTAAGGGCTGCCAGCTGACTGTGACACGCTTCAGCCCTATTTTTGCCAATATCTTCTTCAGTAAGGTAAAACTGTGAATTCAAATCTGCTATTTCACAAGCAACAGTGTCATGCAACGTCACAGATTTAACGCCGCCTAAAATTACATTCTTCGCAATTTCAACGCCCAAACCACCAAGTCCTGAAATTAGAACGTCTGATGTAGCCATACGACGCATTGCTTCGTGTCCCAAGACATAGAGCTGTCTGGAATATAGCCCCTCATCTATTTCAGCAACACCGTTAACTCCGTTCACCGCCATGTTCGTATAACTTGAAACAGTTTTTACAACAGCTGTATATTTGGAGTCAATTTTGCGCCTCTTAGCAGGGAGATCCACCTCACTAGAAACCACTGACAGTCTAGACATCGGACACACAAACTTCACAGTCACTTTCGTTTACGCTCCACAGTAATATTCACAAAGCAATTCGAACTACATGAATACGAAGAACAACTCACCGCTATGTCAAAGGTAACATGCCAACAATCCCACAGCCTTTGTTATGTACCGATAATCCTTGTTTCTGTAGGCAATGGAAACTTGCAGATATATAGAAGCTCAACCACGGCCTCGCGGCCGTGGCCTAGCTCTCTACCACCACCTTTACACGATGGAAACCTTCAGGATCACGTAAGGGCCACTTGTACGATTGCGGGATAAAGCCAGGAAGAAGGTAAATATGGTGAAACTGTGAGTAGATGTTGTACAACGACAATTTCAATTTCTCCAGTTGCCTATATATGGACTTCAACTATTTCATGTGATGGACTTAAACTATTCCATGTACAAACCGACTAGACTAGTCAGGATGGAGAACTGTTTTAAAAAGCAACGACAGAAAAACTGTTGTTTTGAAAGAACAGAAAGGAAACTCTGACACTAAATAATTCTCTTGGACCCTTGTCTGATTTGCACGAAGGAACAGAAACTAATAGCGTAGAGCCGTTATTTAACAACCAATTCAGGCCGGATTCACGCAAAACCTAAGCAGTGTGCATATGCATGTATGCGAATAGACAAGGAAGAAACATTGCGTGAGTGACGAGAGAAAAGCAGCTCCAATTAAGCTATATGTTTCTTTCCAGTATGTGGCAGCAATAAACCCTAAGACGGATAATCTGGGTCCCGGTTGTGTTACCATGTTCTAGGCCAGCGCAAACGATGAGGCTAGAAATGAAATGAGAAAACTTCAGCACTCTGTTAGCAACATATTGCGTTGTTTATGAAACACTAATGTCTTAGATTTCTCAGTTCCAAACCGACATAATTCGCCTATATGATTCTGTGTCAATGTAGAAGTTAGAAATGCAAACTGAAGATATGTTTAATACTTATAAGAAACAGACAAACATACTATTTGTGGACATAGGTAGATTAGGGGGATATTCCACACAGCACATAGACTTCATCTGAACAGCTTCTGTAAACAATATATGACTGAAAGAAATCTGGAATATTGTAAAAAAAGTATAATTAAACTTAAACACTAAATTAAATTCATTAACTTTTGCTCTTTCATCAGTAGCCCAAGTACTGAGCCCTCCACAATCACCAGCAAATCAAGACCTCTGATCACATGATGTGCCTCCACCACCAACAGCAGTATCAGAGGGAAGCAGAAAAAGTGCAAGAACCAGAAAATGTTCAACTCTACAGAATTTTTGATACCTAGCCTCAGTTCCAGGACTAACCAATGAATATGGAAACTGCAAAATTTAAATTAAATGTGAGTGACACAGTAAATATAACTTCACACCTCTCTCATAAGCTCAATTATAAATCTGAAAATTTAGTGTCACAATGTTCAACTTTTACCCAACAAAACTGAAGAATTAAATATTCTACTAACCAGTAAGCGTAGTGATATTTCAGTAGTTTTCCTTACAGAGCACTAGCTCTGCACCAGTTTAATGAAGTTGATTTCACTGTAAACTTCAAGTTGTGTGATCACTATTCCGAGGGCCAAAGATAAAAGGTGGGTAGCCACCTTCACAAGCAACGTGTTGAACCTAATCAATTACCTACACTAATAGGAATAGAGGAGACAAAATCTTATAAAGTGCAGACATAGAATTTAAAAACTACATCTCATTGTAGATACAATTTATCATCTCCCCCTCCCCTCCTCCTCGAGTCATCGTAATGGTTTCCTGCACAGATTGGAATTGTTTTTAAGCAAATTAACCCTGTGGAAACATATTTAATTATATGTGAAGCGTTTAAGATTTACTTTCTACCAAAATAGAAACAGGATGACATTGTTCAATCTTGAAAAATTGCATAATCTACATGGCATTGTAAATGGTACAGCAGAACAACACACACATCGAAGGCTACCCTAGATCAAATTGTTGTAAACAGAAATAAATCAGCAAAGCACTGCAAGTATACAATGTAGGATTCAGTGACCACCAAGTTCTCACACTAAATGTCAATGCAAATAAAGTTAGCTGAAACCTAACCCACCTAAAACTTTATGAAAGGATTACACTGAAGTTAACTTAGGTAATCTAAATGGCCTCCTAAGTAAAGAAAAGTGGACAGAGAAGTATGTCAGTGATGTCAACAAGAAATTTAACATTTTTCTTGATGAAATGGTCCATAATTTTGAAGAGGCGTTTCCACAAAAAAGCAATGCTAAATAACGCCCAGAGACATACAAATTGTATTACCACCAGTTATAAAGACCTCCTGTAAAATGAAAGAATACTCCATAAGTTATGTATACAAAGCAATGTCTCCTCAACTACTTAAGTACTATAAAACTACACATTCATCCCAAGAACAGTGATGAGACAGGATAAAAGGATGCACAATGATGAGTACATTCACAAATCTAACAAAAAAGATGAAAGAAACGTCAAATATTATAAAAAGTACACAAACATAGAAATGAAACACAATAAATGATAATTAATCCAGAAGCTGCTGTAACCACTTCCAGCAAATTATTTATAAATATAGCCAATGATCTGGTCAAAAATAACCAGCTAAAAAATATCTAACACTAAATTAGGAAAATGACATGTGTACAGGGTCAATATTCGTTATTGTAGTCACTAAATATGGTGTAGTAAAAGCCTTTAGTGGGTTAAAAAATTTCTTATTCAGTTAGCATTGACAGAATCTCAGCAACTGTCATCAAGACATGGGCACTCACTATTCAACTAGTCAATGTGATAAGGTTGGTTGTTTTTATTTATTTATTTATTTATTCCACATTCCACTGATCCTTGTTGTGATGAATCACAAGGATGTGGTAGGAGTCAGTTTTACATCATTATACTGATACAATAAACATCATGAACAATAACGAAAATGCAGCAAACTGGTGAGTAAGATTAGAAGTTGAAGTGAAATTAACATGGTGAAGTGCTTCAATGTCTTACTTTAATGTAATCTGGTGTAGACACCAGCCACTTGAGTAGTACTCGAGAAAACGTCATAGTAGCATCCTATATGTGGCATCCTTTACAGATGAACCGCACTTTTCCGAAATTCTCCCAATAAACTGTAGTCGACCATTCACCCTCCCTGCCACAAACCTCACATGCTTGTCCAGTTCATATCACTTTTCAGCGATGCGCCCAGGTATTTAATGGATATGACTGTCTCAAGCAGCACACTACTAGTGCCATATTTGAACATTATGGGTTTGTTTCCCTACTCATCTCCATTAGCTGACATTTTTCTACATTTAGAGCTAGGTGATTCTATCTGCTCTCTTCTGTACAACAAAGATTTTAATGGCTAGTTTGATTACCCCCAAAAATTTTACCATTCCACATGATAGAGTGAAAATAGCCAAAATAAGCAGCTTTGATAGCATTCATATAGCCAACATGGGTAATTACAGGCAGGGAATATATTGGCACACAGAGTCTTTTTTTTAAGGTCTGGACTATACCCAGACCAATTTAACTTTCCATCAATCACAGTGCCCAGGAACTTTGAAACTTCATAATGTAATATATTTTGATTATCACAGCTCAACTGGATTACTTCATTTTCTTGTTGCGCTGCATGAACTTTCATATATCAAGTTTTTTTCAATAATTAGTGTCAATAAATTAGATTGAAACCAGTGTAAAATGTCTACAAGCACAGCATTAAATTTATTTTCTAGTTTGCTCCAGACAGAGTAGTAGTGTAATCAGCAAAATTGTAAATTTACTCTCACTTTTTGCACAAAGTGGGAGATCATTGATGAAGATAAGAACCAGTAAAGTTTTCAAAATGGATACTTGTCGCAGTCCATATCTTAATGTGTCCCAGTCAGTTGAAACAGAACAGCCATCAGTACCATTAAGTATCACATTTTGCTTTCTATTGAGTAGATATGATTCAGTCTACCTACCTGTTCTACCATTCAAATCATACAAATCAGCCTTCTTTAAAAAATTTTGTGGGTTGCCCAGTCTAAGGCTCCTGACAAGTCACAAAAAATTCCAATAGGTGACATTTTGTCATTTATTGATTCAAAAACCTCAGTTGTGAGGGAGGAAATAGCCTGCTCTGTTGATATATTTTGGAAACCAAATTGGTTTTTGTTGACGATGCTGTGAATCTTGAGGTTGGCTATAGTTTTTTATACATCAGTTTCTCTAATGTTTTCCTTGTTTTACAATACGAAATTTTAATATCTCTGGGACAACACCTTGCTGCAAAGATTAATTGAAAACGTGGAATAGAAACTACAAGCAGACTGTCTTTTTTGAGGTCAAAAGCGTATCACAAGTTACTGCTTTGAGAATTTGCACAGTCTAATTAGGGATTTAGTTTCTGTATGTAAAATAAGTAACTGCTATGAGATAGTATTGATAAATATGTAATTTGGTGGCAAGCAGGATGTTTACAGTTGAGACAGCTCCTAACAATAGTAGAACTTTGAGTTGCCTAATGTGTAAAAAGGTTAATAGAAACATGAGAAACGGAATTCTATGGATTAGTGTGATTGTTGGATACATTTTCGATTTGCTAAATTGGAAATCTGACACTTGATGATACTAGGATTCTAACTACATACCAGGTTGACAGTCCATGATTTCCACCACCTTATTTGCAACAACACGTCATATCATGAACCAAACGAAATGTGTGAGTGTAAACTGTGACACCAAATTTGCAAACGATACCAAATAGGGCTCTGTACCAAAAGGACATGAACAATAAGTGACTATGCAAATCACAATATGTGAAATTTCTAATTTATCTTATTATTATCACTGTACATTGAATTTGTATGACTATTTGGCTGCAATAAACTTATTATTAAAAAAGTAGTACACCCCACACCTCAATAAAATTAGACCTCTTTTACTCATGCTGAAGAACAAAATTAAAGACATTCAAGAAAACAAGAACATATACAAATCTGAAATTAAACAGCAAAAATGAAAGCAAATGAAGAATATATTTTAAATTCTAAAAAAATGTAAAGGTGCCTGGACCATAGTTAAAAGTACAGATAAACATGGGAAAGGGAAAAATCAGTAAACCAATTAATTGTAACACTCTCAACAAACACTGCATAAATTCGGTAAATGCCTATGCACCAAAAAGTGGTGATTTAACTGATGCAGCAGCTTTTCTTTTGTAATCACAGAATAAAACGGATAAAATATTTAACTGGAGTAGAATAACTGCTACAGATATAAATAACTTTACAAACAAGCTGAACAACTCTAGAACAGAAGACTACTATGGATTCAGTAACTTTGTAATAAAGGTTATAATTAAGGAAATTAAAACTACTCTAATCTACCTTGCAAATAAAACCCTTGATGATGGCATTTTGCCTGATTACCTTAAAATTACAGATACATTTTCCATATACAAAAAAGGCGACAGAAAATACCAGATAACTATAGACCAATATCAGTTGTCCCTATACTGGCCAAAATCATAGAGAGCTGTTCCCACACACAGATTTACATGCATTTTGAGAGCAATAAATTACTTAATGACAGCCAGTTTGGATTTAGAACTAATCAGTCAACCATAAAAGCTATTGAAAGCCTGATAATTGAAATCCACAATGTTTTTGAAAGGAAACGGACCACCTGTGCAACACTCTTAGACTTAAGCAAAGCATTTGATTCAGTATTGCATGAGATAATAGTTAAAAAAATTATAATATTATGTTATTGTAGACAAACCACTTATATTGATTAAATAATACCTAAATAACAGGCAACAGTTAGTGTATGTGAACACTGAAAAGCCAGAACCAATGAAGATTAAGAGAGAAATTCCACAGGGTTCTGTTCTTGGATCCTTCCTCTTTATTGTCTATTTTAATGACTTCTCAAACTATATAGCCTGCAAAAATGTCATATATGGTGATGATATGATCATGATCTCCACAAGTGAGAGTATGCAAGAGATGGTAAACAAAAATAATGAACTTTTTGAAAAATGTAGGTTGTGGTGCATTGCTAACCAGTTATGTATAAACAACACAAAAACAATGGAAATTTATTATAATCTGAAGGTGCAGAAAGAAGATAATCACAGTGTCATACTACTGGGACTAAAAATAGACCAAAGGCTTTCATGGGATAACCATATAAGCTATCTGACAGGCGAACTTACAAGCGTGATATTGCTGCTGTATAAAGTAAGATATTCTGTCAGTAAAAGTTTACTGATGCTTTGCTACTATGCGTTCTTTCAGTCACAGCAACAATGTGGGATTCTGTTATGGGTCAATTCAAGAGGCACAAAGTGTGTATTCAAATGACAAAAAAAGCAATTATATGTATATGAGGATTGGGTCCATGAGAATTCTTTAGGAACACTTCAGCTTATTAAACAAAATGACCCTCCCAAGTCTCTACATGTATAACTGCTTAATATAAGCCCAATAAAATATACAACAATATACACAGAGAATGAATTTACATTTGCACACCACTATTAATAAATGCATACTTGATATACCGCAAACTAGGCCATCAGTGACACACAACAGTCACAAACATGTAAGTAGAAAGTTATATAATGAACTGCCACAATCAATCAAAACGCTCACCCTCTTTGAATTAAAGGAGGTATTAGACACATGGCTTAAAAATAAATCCTGCTACTCAATTGGAGAATATCTTGGAAGTAATTTGGAAGGAATGTATAAACAATGAAATACTGTAACTATAATTAACTATATATGTAAAACTGTGGAATTAATTCTTGAATGTAAACTACATAACGATTATTACTGAAATCTTATGATTAGTACGAAGTTTATGTATTTATGTGTAAATGATGATGTGTGTAAAATGTTAAAATTACTAAGATGTCAGATAATTACATCACATTAAGTGAATTAGAAGTACAGGCTGCACTGAATAACTATGAAGAAGAGAAAAAGTAAAAAAAAATTCAGAATGAAGGGTATAGAGAGAGTGATGTTAAAAAAATAAATAAGAGTGAAAGAATGTTAATGAGTATTAACCATAGCAAAGATATTTCGTCCATTAGGTATCCAGTATTGCTTCGTGACAGATGTAAGCAACAGTTGACATCCAGCATGGGAAAGATGACGATTTTCACTTTCCACCATTAGTGTTGTGAGATGACGATGAGGTTGCGCTATAATTTGATGCTTTGCCTCATATGACAGATCAGTATTTCGTAGCCTGCCACAAACCCATAGTAATCTTGTGTCATCAAGGATAGGATGCAATGATTCGAGCTGGCTATTGTGTTCTACTAGCTTATTAATCTCCAATTGGTAGATTCCTGTTGGATCTGTAGCTTTTTGTGCTATTCTGCCTTCCATAGCAAGGCACCGTGCAGTTCATTGCGAAACAAGTCAGCAGTTACTCTTGTTTCCCTTGTATTTGTGCAGTAATTAATAAATCTGATACACTATGACATTATCTGCTGTAATCGTGACAAGTTCGAGAATCGACAAATGAGATCACTGTGGATTACTTTGTTGATGTGACAGAGGGCTTTGGCTTTTCTTTCTGGCAACTTCTGAGGTGCTACAGGCATCTAATAACGGCCGTGAAGTGACATCTTCCTTAATCCAGACTGGTCCTTCCTACCATAGGCTGTTTTCTTGCAGCGGGCCAGAGTGCCCGAGCGATTCTAGGCGCTACAGTCTGGAACCGCGCGACCGCTACAGTCCCAGGTTCGAATCCTGCCTCAGGCATGGATGTGTGTGATGTCCTTAGGTTAGTTAGGTTTAAGTAGTTCTAAGTTCTAGGGGACTGATGACCTCAGAAGTTAAGTCCCATAGCGCTCAGAGCCATTTTTTGTTTTCTTGCAGGTCTGCAGGAGACACTCCTCGCAAAGTCAGATCAGCTGGGTTTTCCATTGTAGATACGTGGCTCCACACCGCAGCTTCTGTGGTGACCTGTATCTCATAAACACAGTTTCCCACGAACGTCTTTGACCGCGTGGGTGGAGCTGCGAGCGATGAATGAGTCCACAGGTAAGTTCACTTGATGTTTACACCCAGAGAGCGAATAACAGGAGCTCGCTTCGTGTTATCGCGCAATAGAGGCGCCACAGTGGAACACGTGGTCCCAGCGCCCAATAGCGGCGCCTCAAATAGCGCCTCGCGTTCACCCAGCCAGTCTAATCTCGCGTACGTCGGTTCACACATCGCTTCGCGCTAGACAGCTTACTTCCTTGTTCTGTGTACTAGTGGACGTGTGTGTTTCCTGGTGACTCTGTTGTTCGATCTTGTTGTATTCGTTCTGCCCTTCGTTGTTCGTGTCCATCCTGTCCCATTGTGTTGCTGTTCGCGGGCCCCTCCGCGGGTCCCGCCGCGCTTTCCGTCATTGCTACCCCGCGACGATCCTGGTCGCAGTTACAACAGATACAACAGGCATAGACCTTTTTCGGAGCATCGCAGAATCCATGCAGTTGTATGCTGATGGGTGTGCCTCCTCCAGTGACTCTACAATCAACACAAATGTTGTTTGTCATGCGAATTTCGCTGTATAGTGCCTCCAATTCTGGAGGCAAGGGCTCGTCCCACGTTAACGAATGCTGCCATAGATGTTTCAAAACTATCTTGAATGTGATCACAATAGGGCTAATTAATCCCAGCAGGTCAAAAATGGATGATTTAACAGACAGTACAGTGCGTTTTGTGAAATTGTAGACATTATGCGCTGGTTTGACATTGTCCATAATTTGAAACTGATTGGCTGCTGGATGTCAAAGTAAACCTAAAGTTTTGACATCCTTGTCGGTATCAAGCCATAAAGGTAATTGTTTCTGGCAACTCTGAGGAAACATGTTCGAGTAGTTCCACATTGTTGCTGCACCATTCCGTAATTATAACCTACTTTTCTTCAATAGCTTTGTGAGATCTTGCTGGACCTTGACTGCAGTCTATACCATATCGCAGACTGAGATACAATCGTCCAGATAGAAATCATTAACAAGAATGTTTGCTGCCTCGCTCTACTCATCCTCTTTACGAGATTATTCTGACAGACACCGTACTGCATGACAGTGTGCACAAACCATTCCATACGTGACTGTCTTTAATTTGTATTCTTGCAGTGGCGCAGATCTATCACTCCTGCACAATATTCGTTGGCAAGCACGATATTCATCCGCTACCAGGACTTGTCCATACATCTTTTCTATTTGTGTTGTGAAGGCAATGCAAAGCATGAGGAAGCGTAATATTATGGAGCTCAAATCCTGTTGAATGCTTGGACCTATCATTAGCAAACTGTTTAGTGACAAATTCGTATTTGTTTTGGCGGAACAAACACTACTCATATTTTTGTAGTCGAGCTGGCTTTCTCAAGAACAGCAAGATGTGGCATGTTATATGAAATGTCAGCTGTTGTGACTGATGGTTCCATATGTCCTAAGTCTTCGTACTCCCTCATAACCTCTGTGTAGCTTTCCTTAAGCTTCGGTTGTCTCGCTAGTTCCTATTCAAGCTGAGAGAAGGGTTTTGCTGCAGTGTGAAAAGAATTGCCTAATTGACTCAGGTCTTCGTGAAGTGGGAGACAAACAATGAATCTCCCTGTGGAATCTTTAGTTGTGTGTTCCACAAAGTGTGTTTCGCCTTGCTCCTCTTCTTTCGTCATTACTACACGATTTTATTTTCTATCTCCAAGAATTTCTTCAAGAATATTCGAACATTAGTGTCGATTTTTACGAAGTCCGACACGACCGGCCGCCTTGACTAGATGTTGTACTCTACCATTTGATACTGCCATGATATAATCCAACCTGTTCTGTCTCTTGAACACAGGATGATCAGTTTCTATGAAGGTAGTCCTTGCCTTCTGAATGTATGGGCAAACTTCTGCTCCCAGCAACATGTCTATCTTGCCAAGTGGGCAAAGTAGTAGCCCAACAGGGTTGCCACCCCACTCTCTATAGTTGCCAAATTTATTCAAGATGGCGGATCCAAGATGGCGGCCATAGCTGTGGCAACATTCAGTGACATCAGGGCGGGAAGTTCAAATTTTGGTGGGAAAACAGGTGAACTGGGCTACCTAACCCTGCCAACTTCCCTCATCAAAAAACTGGCGGGAAAAGAACTCAGTCTGTGCTGAGTTGCTGGATAGGATGGACGTAAGCCTTTACTTTTTATGCATTGTTTATTTAAATAATTTGAGTTGTCATAGACAGTAGCTCCATCCAGTGTGTTTACCTTTAGGTCTGGAGTCCAACTGGTACTTAAAGTACCCTCCGCCACACACCGTCAGGTGGCTTTCGGAGTATGGATGTAGATGTAGTTCACAGTAGCACTACCAGAGGGCGCTCTCCCCTCGCTTCCCATGACATAATCCAAGATGGTGGTCTGGGGAAAATGGTGGGAAATTCGCTCCGTCTGTGCCTAGCTGCTGGACTGGGAGGACAGACATAATTGTTTACTCTGTATACTGTGTGTTCAATGGATGAGATGTCTATGCTGGAGAAGGAGGAGTTTAACAGGTATATCAGCTGTAATCATGCAGTTGTGGGCTGTGTCAATAGCCACCCTGCACAGAGTATGGAAAGCAATGATATTTGATGAATGTATGAAGAAGACGAATATGCTTCATCAAATAATGAAGATACAGCAGGATGGGGCTAAGTTACACTTCGCAACTCATCCTGACAAATACATGTGCTGTAACTGTAGATCATTTGATAACAGTCCAGTCAGTCTTCTGAAGTGCAAGAAGCAAGATGTTCACCCACTCCAGGACAAGCATCAGTATGTACAATGCAGGAAATGCTGGTGATGAGCAGGGACGAATTTAATAAGTCTGCTACATGCAAGCATAAAGCTGAGGGTTGTATCCATAGCCTCCTACACAGTCAGTGGAAAGAAAAGATAATGGATGAGTGTGTGGTGAATACTTTCCAACAAATAATGGCAGTGCAGTGGGATGGCGTGAAGATGCATTTCAGTACCCACGCAGATAGAGGCTTGTGCTAGAACTGCCTACCTTTTTTGAAATTGCCGAACACCCCACACCAACTTTCCCTATTCCACAATGAACCATAGGTGTTTACCTTGAAGTTTAGAGACCAGCTGGCCTAGTTCGCAACACTGCTACCAGAGTGCACTATCGGCCCTCACCCACTCCCCTCCTGTGATGTAATCCAAGACTGCCATCCAGAAAAAAAGGGCAGGAACCAATAGGTACCCTGAATCCAGTTACATGATGGGCTTCGTCCAATAGGATGGCAGTATCTGGTGACATCGTCAGAGGGAATATAGGGCAGGTTCAGCAGCTCTGCAGCGTCAGTCTCATTCAGTCAGTCAGGCAGCAGCAGCAGCAGCAGCAGCAGCAGCAGAAGACGATCTATGAAGAATCAGCAGAAGCAGTCGAAATCTAGCACAGCACTGCAGAGGAGGAGAAACGGAAAATTAAGTATTCCATATCACATCTTTGTCTGTAGTTAGCATTATTATTATTATTATTTGTTATCTTCGTGTTTTGGACTGTATGTAACACTTCCTCCTCCTCTTTGTTCAGCAGTAGTCTTCGACATGTCAAGGCCTGCAGGGGCGAACACAAACACGTCGGACTCTGCTGTGTCTGGACCTGCAGCAACCTCAGCCGCCATCCTGTCAAGACCTGCACCAACCTTTGGACCTGAGGCAGCAACAACCTCCAGCATGTCTGAACCTGAAGCGACCATGTGGGATCCTGTAGTGCACATAGCACACTTACTGGAGCAGGACAAAAAACTGTTATTGTCTGTCCCACCCATCGATTTGGGCGATGAGGACACCCAGTCTGTTCCTAACATTCCAAATGCTGCTGGCGGTGCTAAACAACAGTAAGATGGAGGCCAGTACTGGTCACTGACATGTGAGCCATCCTATCAGAACATCTCTGTGTTTGTGCAGCGACAGAGTGTAGGTGCTGTGGCTAAGAAGGTATCAAGTGTGCCCATGCTTTTTAGTTCTACATACAATTTAACTCCTAGCAGAATGAAACATGTAAATGTGGGTATAGAAGC
Source organism: Schistocerca cancellata (assembly GCF_023864275.1). Taxonomy (NCBI): domain Eukaryota; kingdom Metazoa; phylum Arthropoda; class Insecta; order Orthoptera; family Acrididae; genus Schistocerca; species Schistocerca cancellata. Next base: position 94,236,347 of record NC_064629.1, on the reverse strand, counting down.
ACATCATGACTGGGGCTTGCATGTGAGGATAGAAATTGAAAATGCATCAAATGGTGTTCAAGTGCTCATTTCTGAGTGAGACTAGGACTAAACACGTCGTTCAGAGCGCTACATCAATCAACAGATGATCACAAAGTATTATCCAACTTACACCCCCTCCCCCTGTACATTTGCCTTACTGGTGTGACACTATCTATTACAACAGTATATGATGACTCTGCACTTTGTGTGAAATCGGGTGACAAGAGTGTTTAGCTATGGCATGCCTCAGCCATGAACTTATGCAATGTGGATACTGTGCTATGCCTTGCATTGGAGAGACTGAGCCGTTGGCTGCCCAGTATAGACTCCACATAAAATGTTGATGTAAACTTTCTATATGGGCATAGTGTACACATTGTTCATTTGGAGCAGTACCTTTGTGTGCACATGAAATGAGAGCCAAAAGAGAGACAGGTTAAATGTGAGTGTGAAAAACCAGAGTACTGTGGGGTGTCCATCAGTCTGAAGGAGATACACACAGAATTTATTGCATATCAGAAAACTTTATTTGGGAAATACTGTACAGGTGCAAAGAAGGTAATTCTCTGTGTAGCCAATATAGTTCAGTTGGTGAATTCATGGAGGTATATTGGCTACACATACTATTAATATCCCTACAAGTGTGCCTTTCTATATATTCCCATTACTTTTTGGTACCTGACATAGTTGGTATCCTCGTCATCTGGACTTTGTTGTTGGTGATTGGTCCTGTGAGGATGGAAGAAGATGAAGAATGGAATACTCCTTCCTGATAATATACAAGCAATTATTGTAGGTCCATCCAACTGCGGCAAGACTAATGTCCTCATGACACTGCTAACACACATAGATGGAGTCTGATTTGAAATGTTTGTGTGTTTTCAAAAACACTGTTTCAACCCAAGTATCACCTATTACAGTAGATACTGTGCTGTGTGAAAGGCGTAATATACACGATGGTCACTAAAAGTGGTGATATATCCCCAATTGAAAAATTAATGCCAAACACTGTGTTCATATTTGACAATGTTGCTGTGGGAAACAAAGACCAAATTAGAAAGTGTTTCTGTTTCGGTCGTCGTATGTTTGCTGATGTATTTTATCTAATCCAAACATACACCAGAATCCCGAAACAGTTGATTACGGATAATGCTAAGATCATTACAGCATTCAAACAAGACAATCTGAATTTAAAACATTTACCAAGCACATGTATGAACTCACACGTAATTCAATGATTTTGTAAGGATATGTGTCGATTGCTTTAATCATTCAAAGTATGAGTTTCTTGTTACTGATAAAACAAGAAAACTAAATGATGGTAGGTACAGGCCAAACTTCCGAGCATTTCTGTATATACAGGGTGGTCCATTGATCGTGACTGGTCCAAATATCTCACGAAATAAGCGTCAAACAAAAAAACTACAAAGAACGAAACTTGTCTAGCTTGAAGGGGGAAACCAGATGGCACTATGGTTGGCCTGCTAGATGACGCTGCAATAGGTCAAACGAATATCAACTGCGTTTTTTTTAAATAGGAGCCCCCATTTTTATTACATATTCGTGTAGTACGTAAAGAAATGTGAATGTTTTAGCTGGACCACTTTTTTCGCTTTGTGGTAGATGGCGCTGTAATAGTCACAAACATATGGCTCACAATTTTATACGAACAGTTGGAAACAGGTAGGTTTTTTAAATTAAAATACAGAATGTACGTACGTTTGAACATTTTATTTCGGTTGTTCCAATGTGATACGTGTACCTTTGTGAACTTATCATTTCTGAGAACGCATGCTGTTACAGCATGAATACCTGTAAATACCACATTAATGCAATAAATGCTCAAAATGATGTCTGTCAACCTCAATGCATTTGGAAATACGTGTAACGACATTCCTCTCAACAGCGAGTAGTTACCTTCCGTAATGTTCGCACATACACTGACAATACGCTGACGCATGTTGTCAGGCGTTGTCGGTGGATCACGATAGCAAATATCCTTCAACTTTCCTCACAGAAACAAATCCGGGGACGTCAGATCTGGTGAAAGTGCGGCCCATGTTATGGTGCTTGGACGACCAATCCACCTGTCATGAAACATGCTATTCAATACTGCTTCAACCACACGCGAGCTATGTGCTGGACATCCATCATGTTGGAAGTACATCGCCATTCTGTCATGCAGTGAAACATCTTTTAGTAACATCGGTAGAACATTATGTAGGAAATCAGCATACATTGCACCATTTAAATTGCCATCGATAAAATGGGGGCCAATTATCCTTCCTCCCATAATGCATACCCTACATTAACCCGCCAAAGTCGCTGATGTTCCACTTGTCGCAGCCATCGTGGATTTTCCGTTACCCAATAGTGCATATTATGAAGGTTTACGTTACCGCTGTTGGTGAATGGCGCTTCGTCGCTAAATACACTCCTGGAAATTGAAATAAGAACACCGTGAATTCATTGTCCCAGGAAGGGGAAACTTTATTGACACATTCCTGGGGTCACATACATCACATGATCACACTGACAGAACCACAGGCACATAGACACAGGCAACAGAGCATGCACAATGTCGGCACTAGTACAGTGTATATCCACCTTTCGCAGCAATGCAGGCTGCTATTCTCCCATGGAGACGGTCGTAGAGATGCTGGATGTAGTCCTGTGGAACGGCTTGCCATGCCATTTCCACCTGGCGCCTCAGTTGGACCAGCGTTCGTGCTGGACGTGCAGACCGCGTGAGACGACGCTTCATCCAGTCCCAAACATGCTCAATGGGGGACAGATCCGGAGATCTTGCTGGCCAGGGTAGTTGACTTACACCTTCTAGAGCACGTTGGGTGGCACGGGATACATGCGGACGTGCATTGTCCTGTTGGAACAGCAAGTTCCCTTGCCGGTCTAGGAATGGTAGAACGATGGGTTCGATGACGGTTTGGATGTACCGTGCACTATTCAGTGTTGGGACGTGAGCGGAAGACGGCCTAACGGTGTGCGGGACCGTAGCCTAGCTTCATGGAGACGGTTGCGAATTGTCCTCGCCGATACCCCAGGAGCAACAGTGTCCCTAATTTGCTGGGAAGTGGCGGTGCGGTCCCCTACGGCACTGCGTAGGATCCTACGGTCTTGGCGTGCATCCGTGCGTCGCTGCGGTCCGGTCCCAGGTCGACGGGCACGTGCACCTTCCGCCGACCACTGGCGACAACATCGATGTACTGTGGAGACCTCACGCCCCACGTGTTGAGCAATTCGGCGGTACGTCCACCCGGCCTCCCGCATGCCCACTATACGCCCTCGCTCAAAGTCCGTCAACTGCACATACGGTTCACGTCCACGCTGTCGCGGCAAGCTACCAGTGTTAAAGACTGCGATGGAGCTCCGTATGCCACGGCAAACTGGCTGACACTGACGGCGGCGGTGCACAAATGCTGCGCAGCTAGCGCCATTCGACGGCCAACACCGCGGTTCCTGGTGTGTCCGCTGTGCCGTGCGTGTGATCATTGCTTGTACAGCCCTCTCGCAGTGTCCGGAGCAAGTATGGTGGGTCTGACACACCGGTGTCAATGTGTTCTTTTTTCCATTTCCAGGAGTGTAGGAGGCGTGCAAAAAATCTGTCATCGTCCCGTAATTTCTCTTGTGCCGAGTGGCAGAAGTGTACACGACGTTCAAATTCCTGGTGCATAGAAATATGGTACGGGTGCAATCGATGTTGATGTAACATTCTCAACAACGACGTTTTTGAGATTCCCGATTCTCGGGCAGTTTGTCTGCTACTGATGTGCGTATTAGCCGCGACAGCAGCTAAACACCTACATGGGTATCATCATTTGTTGCAGGTCGTGGTTGACGTTTCACATGTGGCTGAACACTTCCTGTTTCCTTAAATAATGTAATTATCCGGCGAACGGTCCGGACACTTGGATGATGTCGTCCAGGATACCGAGCAGCATACATAGCACACGCCCGTTGGGCATTTTGATCACAATAGCCATACATCAACACGATATCGACCTTTTCCGCAATTGGTAAATAGTCCATTTCAACATGGGTAATGTATCACGAAGCAAATACCGTCCGCACTGGCGGAATGTTACGTGATACCACGTACTTATACGTTTGTGAGTGTTACAGCGCCATCTATCACAAAGCGAAAAAAGTGGTCCAACTGAAATATTCATATTTCTTTACGTAATACACGAATATGTAATAAAAAATGGAGGTTCCTATTAGAGAAAACGCAGTTGATATCCGTTTGACCTATGGCAGCGCCATCTAGCGGGCCAACCATAGCGCTGTCTGGTTTCCCCCTTGAAGCTAGACGATTTTCGCTCTTTGTAGTTTTTTCGTTTGATGCTTATTTCGTGAGATATTTGGCCCGGTCACGATCAATGGACCACTCTGTATATATAGCCCAGTAAGAGAGGTGTATACATCAGTATACACCGCACCATGGACAAATTCGAGGTCATGTCTACCTCTCAACCCGAGAGAACATTCACTTGCACATGGATGCAAAAATTCAGGCTATCGTCATAAAGTTGAGGGTATGGGCAGGGAGCTGTAGACGTATTACCAGACTCTTCTGAGAATGATCAACGCATTAAATGTGTTAGTTAATGAAATTGATAAGAAAGAAACCGACTTAACTGAAAAATTGAGGCTATTGAGGAGAAGATAGATGTAGAGGCCCTTGTTGTTGAGAAGGGGGAGCAGGTACATAATAAGAGGAAGAAGAGCAGATATATAAAGCCTTACGCTCCAGAGACGTCTGATTTGTATGCACCAAAATGTCAATGAAGCAGAAAGCCATTCAGGTGCAGAAAGCCGTTAGAGAGAAATTACGGTTGCTTAGGTTAGGGCAAACACTAAGAGAGACCTCTAAGCCAGTTTCTAAAACTTTCAAGCAGCTCTCAGAAAAAACAAAACCACACGATAACGATGGTGTTGCCATTGACGAATTCCTTATCCATCACGTCCCTGGTCAGACAGACAGGACATTCGCCGTCAGCTGGGGAAGAGCGTACATGCTGGGTACACAGCCTATAATTGTAACAGATGACACAATACACATTGGTGATAGGCGGTTTGAGAGAACACCTGGCTTAATGAATCTTAGTTTCCTAAGACCCACGAAACTAACCTGTAAATTATTCAATTAACGATGGGGAAATGTACCGTGAAATACTGCGTTTGACTGTTGTATATAAGATCTCAAAAAACCAGAGCAACAACAAATATAAAATCATTACAAAATCAATATGTAACGATGAAAACAACAACAGCAGCAGCAGTGATGGTATTGACATTCAGCATAACGCAGTGAACAATCAAATCCCGCAGTATATACACTGATGCGCCGCAGAAACTGGTATAGGCACGCGTATTCACATACAGAGATATGCAAACAGGCAGAATACGGCACTGCAGTCAGCAATGCGTACATAAAACAACATGTGTCTGGCGCAGTTGTTAGATCGGTTACTGCTGCTACAATGGCAGGTTATCAAGATATAAGTGAGTTTGAACGTGGTGTTGTAGTTGGCTCACGAGCGATGGGACATAGCATCTTCGAGCTAGCGATAAAGTGGAGCTTTTCCCGCACGACCATTTCACAAGTGTACTGCGAATATCAGGAATGCGGAAAAACATCAAATCTCAGACATCGCTGCGCACTGAAAAAGATCCTGCAAGAATGGGACCAACGACGATTGGAGAAAATCGGTTTAACGTTACAGAAGTGCACCCCATCCGTAAATTGCTGCAGTTTTCAGTGCTGGGCCATCAGCAAGTGTCAGCGTGCGAACCATTCAACGAAACATCATCGATATGGGCTTTCGGAGCCGATGGCTCACTCGTGTACCCTTGATGACAGCATGACACAAAGCTTTACGTCTCGCCTGGGTCCATCAATACCGACATTGGACTGTTGATGACTAGAAACATGTTGCCTGGTCGGACGAGTCTCGTTTCAAATTGTATCGAGCAGATGGACGGGTAAGGGTATGGAGACAACCTTACGAGTCCATGGACCCTGCATGTCAGTAGAGGGCTGTTCAAGCTGGTGGAGGATCTGTAACGGTGCGAGGCGTGTGAAGTTGGAGTGATATGGGACCCCTGATACGTTTAGATGCGACTCTAATGTTGTGTGTGAATTCCCAAGGGACCAAACTGCCTAGATCATCGGTCCCTAGACTTACACACTGCTTAAACTAACTTATGCTAAGAACAACACATACACCCATGCTTGAGGGAGGACTCGAACCTCCAGTGGGAGGGGCCTCGCAGTCCGTGAGATGACGCCTCAAACCGTGCGGCCACTCCGTGCAGCTGGAGGTACGACTCTGACAGGTGACACGTACGTAAGCATCTTGTCTGATCACCTACATCCATTCATGTCCATTGTGCATTGGGACGGGCAATTCCAGCAGGACAATGTGATACCCCACACATCCAGAATAGCTACAGAGTGGCCCCAGGAACACTCTTCTGAGTTTGAACACTTCCTCTGGCCAGACATGAACATTGTTGAGCATATGTGGGATGCCTCGCAACGTGCTGTTCAGAAGAGATCTCCACCCCCTCCTACTCTACGAATTTATTATTACCTGTTAAAACAAAAATGGTGAGGAATGTTGCTGATGGGTTTGAGCGTTTTCTGCAGACAGGGACGAATCGATACCTGGACAACCTTTAAACTGATCATGGTGGAGAGGTATTTCAAGACCGTGATGCGGTGGTATGGAATACTAATAAACGTTCACCCACCTGAAGGCGAGTATCGTAGAACATCTGATCAGAACAATAAAAGGTCAAATGTGGATGCATTTTAATCTTCGCAGCTCTTACAAATGGACAGATATCCTCCCAGAGATAATTGTTCAGTATAATCAAACCAAACATAGCTCAATAAAAACGAGCCAATCGATGTTCGTGATAATGGACTCATGGATACCATGTACTATCGCATTAAAATGCTGGATCCACGCAAACAGAAATTTAATATAGGTGAGAGGGCACATATCTCAAAACACAAGACAGCGTTCGAGAAATCGTACCGACGAAACTGGTCAACAGAGATATTTACGGTTTCAAAGGTGCAATGAACGAATCGTAGAACTTATATTTGAAGGACAGTAAAAGTGAGGAAATTGAGGGTTGCTTCAACATCGAGGAGTTTGAGAAAAGCTCAGAACCGGATGTGTTTCTCGTGGAGTGAGTGTGGTAGTGGTGGTTAGTGTTTAACGTCCCGTCGACAACGAGGTCATTAGAGACGGAGCGCAAGCTCGGGTTAGGGAAGGATTGGGAAGGAAGTCGGCCTTGCCCTTTCAGAGGAACCATCCCGGCATTTGCCTGGAGTGATTTAGGGAAATCACGGAAAACCTAAATCAGGATGGCCGGACGCGGGATTGAACCGTCGTCCTCCCGAATGCGAGTCCAGTGTCTAACCACTGCGCCACCCCGCTCGGTGGGAGTGAGTCATAAGACGTCGGGGAAATATAGCGATAGTCAAATGATTTGGTTTCTTGCAGCACAAAACAGTTCTGTTGATGCTAACGATTTGCTATATAATGGGGTTCGCAGTCCACAACCACCACAGTAGCATAACATGCTTGCTAGGAGACGCATTAGAGGAGATAGTGGTATTCTAGATAAACTGCCAGTAGAATTACACATTCTGGGATACAGCTATGTGGACCCAAAGCAAAGCTTCAAAAACGCTTGGCCCAAGGTGATATGGGGATTAATCTGCTCGACGAAGCGTATATGGAACACGACATTGCACACGCTGCAAAGAAAGATCTCCGAAGTCGCCACATTGCAGACAGGACTTTGGCTGATAAGGCTAAGGCGATACGCAGAAGAAAGGATATTGGTATAAGTCAACGCACTGCAGCATTTGCAGTTGATAAAACCATGGGCGGAAGAATTATGTTGGATTTAGGAGTGATGAATTTCACGCGACTTATAAATGCTAACGTTGAGCACCAAAGAAGAAGAAGAAGAAGAAGAAGAAGGGTGGGAAGCAAAGGTGTATGATGAACTGTAGCTTGACAGCGATGTATGCAGCTAAACACGATCTGAAGCAGAAGGGTGAGGGATGAAGAAAAAGAGGATCGGTTAAAGCACCTCGAGTTCTACCAGTACTCAAGACGTCTGGTGGTTTTCTTCCATTACTCATCCCATCACCCTCCGTTCTCTCGGCGGTAGTGTCCCTCGCTGGTGGTGCTGCAAGTACTGCTCGAACAGTAAAGAACGCGCAAAATTCCCAATCACAGTTAGAAGAAGCAATCGGAATAGGACTATACTTGAAACCGTACAGGAAAAGGCTTGGTTTATTTATAAACAAAAAAAAAAAGACTCATTGGAGTCCTGCCAGATTGGTCACTCACAAATACTGATCTTAAGTTTATTAGGAATAATTCAACGTTCCAAGATTCTGTGGTGCGTTTACGCAGGATACATTAACGAAGACTATGTGGAAATCTGTGAATGTGGTATTATGAATTTAGATGTTGCTGGAGGTCCCGGCACCCACTGCACTGGATGTCATATTTTATGGAAAAAGCAAATATCTTCTACTATTTCGACTCATTTGGTGATCTGCGACCGCCAGAAGAATTGCAACGATACTTCACTCGCAGAAGACGTGTGTTCTACAATTTTCTGCACTATCAGGACTTTAATACACACCTCTGCGGACATCTGTGCATCGTGTTTCTCTTGAAGTTTACAAAGAAGAAGAAGAATGTAGAAGGGAGAGCTTTAAACATTCCTTAATCAGTTGAGGTTCAGGTGCTATGTCGTACACTATGACTTTAAAAGAACGAGTGTCTGTATTAGGTACAAATTACTTCCCAGCAATTGATTTAACCATTAGTGAGTGGACTGGAGACATACAACAGCATCCCATATATCACCATGGATAACAACAAACTGCATCTGGATATGAATGGAGAAAAAGACATGGAAGTAGAACCTGGTGCATACGATATTGATGATTTAAACGTAGTCTTAAAACAGCCTGGAAAAGGTATTGAGCTACCTGCAAACATCAATAAACTTAAATAGAAATAAGGACTGTGAATGCAACGATTGATTTTAAGGTACAATAGGACGCCTTCTGGGTTCCATAAAGGGACAGGTTTTGAAGAAGAATCCTAGTAAATTTTAAAACACCGATCAGTCTGTGGAAATACTGTCTGTCAGCACAATCTGAGTCGAGTGAAATATGGCAACGAACTCCTATTTCAACGACAGTCTGATTCATACTATTTAAGGAGTCTTCCCCTCAGTTGCAACAGGGCATAAGATTATTGAGACTCCCACCAATGCAATATACCTTCCAGTGACAGTTTAGACATTGGACTATTTGGAGTTGCATATTGTGGTCCATGATAATCATCTTGTTGACTTTTGTGTTGAGGAAATCATTGTACAGTAACATCTAAGGCAGCTTGGCCGTATGGTATAAAACCAGTGCACGCAATCCACAGCACGTCACTTCACTGCCGAACCGGAAAATGATAACACGAGTAGTAGAGCAACCTTTGTTCTGCCCCACTCTCCATTGTTGCCAAATTTATTCAAGATGGCGGCGCTGACGTCATCCAAGATGGCGGCATGTAGACTTGGCAACAGCGCATGACGTCATCCAAGATGGCGGCTTTTGGCGGGAAAATAGGTCAATTGGTTTATCTCCACTAACCTAACCCTCCAGAAAAATGACGGGAAATTTGAATTTTGGCGGGAAAATAGGTCAACTGGGCTATGTCCACTAACCTAACCCTCCAGAAAAATGGCGCGAAATTCAAATTCTAGCAGGATAATGCATGCAAAACTGTACTTGTCTCTATTATTATTCATTATCATTTATTATCATTCATTATCAATTATTATCATTTATTATTATTCATTATTATTATTATTTATACAATGCACATGTGTTTGCTATGAGCTCTGGAGTCCAACTGTGTGTTGTTCATACCCCTGCTACCAGAGAGCGCTGCTGTGATGTCATTCAAGATGGCGGATTTTGGTGGGAAGAAAGCCAATTGGGCTACCTACACTAACCTAACCCCCAAGAAATTTGGCGCCAAATTTGAATTTTGGCGGGAAAATAGGTCAATTGTAGGCGATCTAAGATTATCGCCTGTTTTTAAGTGCTGAACGTTCTAGTCTTAGGAGTGCGTGTGTTTATGTTCTCTCTCTCTCTCTCTCTCTCTCTCTCTCTCTCTCTCTCTCTCTCTCTTTCTCTCTCAGAACCTTCGAGGCACCGATCCTAGACTCTAGAACAATACTTTACACATGATAGATTGGATTATTTATGTAAAAATGTGTCTAACTATGTTGCGAATAAATATCACTGTGTTCTTGTTCTTCTTAAGTGTATGCTATTACATTAAGGCACTTTGAAATCTGTTACTATAGATCGATATGGTGTGCAAAGCTCCAAGACTTGGTCACATCTCGAGAAATGTGGCTCACTTGGGGCGGGTTAGGACTAGGAAAGCTCTATTCAGTCAAGAGAGCTGGAGTGTAGCTGTATTCGTCTGCTTGGTTGATGATTACTTGGGTAGCGATGTTGCAGGGTAAGTTGGTCAATGCCCAGGTGAGTATGGTCTTTTAATGTAAGATGGCGAGAATTCTCTGTGTCATCACCATACACAGAGAGGTTGATCGAGTACTATGCGCGAGGTCTTAGAAATATATATATCATTGTCTCGTATAATTTGACCATTTTTATGTGTTCGAGAATTAAGTGTGAATGGATATACTGAGCAGTCATCTATCAATGCTCGCAATGATACTTGCAAAGTAGAGGAGTTATGGTTGAGCTATGATACTGAAATTAGGAAAAACATGCTGTCACATGATTGACCAGTGTTGGACTTAACGTAAAATTTTTTGCTATATCAGCTGTGATGGATAGTATTACAGTTGATTGGTGGTGTCTTCTCCATCCCATCCGTGCATTGGGTACCACATAGCGATTGAGTGATCACGCTTGTTTGAGTTGGGGAACAAATTTTTGTTGATGGACCACAACTTCTCGGAGGGTTGCTAGCACTGAAAACGGTCATCCGGTACTTGTGTGCAAAATGAGCAATCACTAGAAATGGAACGCAGAGTTATCAACTGTTCGGTCACTGCAACATATGAGTTTAAATGTAGAGGCCGTCAATCACTTTCGGGGAGTAGTTTAGATACTCGCGACAACGCCACCAGACTCTTCTAATTTCCTTGTGTTGTAGCTGTCCTTTATTTAAAATCATCCAGTGTTATGCTATCGAGCATAAGAATATGATTTACAAGGAGCAAGGTATAGTTTCCTGTGAGAGGCCATGCATCAGTCCGTGTTATTGTATGTTTAGAATCAGACACGGACTTTGAAGTCATGGCAGAAAGACGAAATGTTCGGCAGTGTGCAAAAGCGTGTTAGAAAACAGTGTTTGAACAAGGTTTAGAGGTAGCTTCTCATTCGCTTAGAGTATGGGTGATCAAATTTTCAAGTGGTCTCTGCAGCGTCTGAATATTTAATATGATCTTGTCCACATAGGCAGCTGCAGTTTGAGATGTTAGACTTGGTGAGCTGTTAGAAATTCGTGGATGGCCGCGCTCTGAGTTATTCGGGGAGAGTATTGTGAATTCCATTTGTCCATGCTGGAGGTGGATCACATTGGTGCCTCTGTGACTTGTAAATAGGATGAGTAGGTAAATTTTTTTACTGTTTGATGGTAGAGGATAAAGATGATAGGATGTTGATGATCTGTTGTATTTGTATCTAGTTTGGGACATACAACATTGCTCGCATTTCCGGCGAATGGCCAAAACAAGGTCCTGTTGCAGTAAGTGAGATCGTTCTGTTTCTAGACAGGCTGCAGAAAGTAATGGATATGTCTTTCTCTGACTTAAATTGCAGAGATCAAATGCGCAGAGATCTGGAAATGGGATCAGCTGAACGATGTGTAGGGTGTGACTAAAGCCAAGTTGGAATGTTACTGTAGCATGCAGTTACTGTGACATGTTTCGCACTGGATGCAGCCATCTTGAATAACGGTAATTGTGTAACCAAATGACGCGATGACAGAGTGCTCTAGTGGCTGTGATAGGAGCTAAACACAGTTGAACTTGGAGCCATTTTTGTTAGGTAAACGAATTGTATTATCTTCCACCATAATTCAAACTCCCCACCAAAATCGGACAACTTGAACGACACCCTCTGCTGGCAGCGATGTGATCTACCCCAGTTGGACTCCGGACCTCATGGCAAACACATGTGCATGATATAAATAATAATAAATAATAAATGATAATAAATAACTGGAGCAGCTGTCTGAATGCAGAGACCTGTTGGAGTGTAGCTATCTGTAAGAGTTAACTTTGCATTCCTATAGACGACCGAATAACGAAGTAATAGTTAGTATGTATGGAGATGGCATGACTTTGGTGATCAAGTCAGAATTTGAGAAGATGATCGATTTGAGTTGGAGTGTTATTCAATGGGATGTAGATTGTTCGGTTGACTCCTTCTGCACATTTGCTGCCTTTATTTAGTTGAGTGAAGATCGATTGTGGTGTGTTGGAGACACGCTTGTCTGTTCTCTAGACCTGGGAAGGACGTTAGTTGACCTGTAAATTTAACGAAGATCTGGAATACGTCACATGACTGACAACGGTATTCGAGAGTGGAAATATCATTTTTCGTATGTTTGTTTATAGTTAGTGAGTGGCTTACAGCATGCTGCACATGGATAAAGTTCGATGTTTGTAGAGAATTAATTTGAAGTATATATCTTGGGAATTTTGATGAACAAGCGATCGGTAGCGTGTAGCATAATGGCTGATATTGAGAAGTACAGCTAAAATGATGTAATATGGAGAAAGTACGTGTGTTCTTGTAGTCTATGAGTGCGGGGATGTTTGTAGAAAAGCGAACACACAAGGAAGGAGACACAGTAACGCGTTTGTGTTGAGGGGGAAGCGATCCCCAATTTTGTGGAACAGTTCTGAGAGTGTGTTCGGTCTGCTGATGTAAAAGGGGATATTAGCGCTGAGTGTCGAGTCTGTAGAGAGAAAGAGCAGGTTGACGGTGCTTCCCTAGGAATGGAGAGCATTGGGGCATATAAACAGTGTAGGAATAGGGTAATTTTTTTCGGGTGCTGTAGAGATTTACACGATAAGTGCAATTATTTCTGTCAAATGTGTATATATTGTATTGTAAAGTTAATGAGGGTTACAATGTGTTGCCTTTGTATATATTTCATTGTAAAGTTAATACTGCTTATGTTATGGGATGAGTAGAGATGATAACTGTGTGTGTTGCATCGTGAGGCAGGTACAGATTGAGAGCACTGTGGGTGCAATTTAGCGATCTCTGTAAAGTAGCAACAGAGAGCGCCAGAAAGAAAAGAGCAAGCTGGATAGTACTTCGATACGGGAGTGATCACTAATTCAGTGGTTAAATTAGATAAGAGAAAATAAGAATACTTGATTGACTGTGTCGTAATAGGATGGCACATTTGGGTAAAGCCGCCTTTCTATTGTGAAATTTGTTCTGTCTCTCTAACGCTTTAGTGTTAATTTTTTTCACCTGCAGCCAGATTGTTTTCAACTTTGTGGATAAATCCTTAACAGCTACAATATCGGGTCCTGATGGGGTCTTGAGCAATTCAAACAGAGATGGCATCTTCTGACCGAACAGTACTTCATACGGAGACAATCCTGTAGTTTCATGCACTTATGAGTTATAGGCCGTGGTTACAAACGCCAATACGGTATCCCAATTGTTGTGTTGTGAATTTACATAATAACTTAACATCTTAGCTATTGTACGATGAACTCTCTTGGTCCGACCATTAGCCTGTGGGTGTAACGCTCTCGTTCTCAATTTCTTTACATGCAACAACTTGCATAAATGTTTCATCAGATTGGACATAAAGTTTGTCTGTTGATCTGTAATTATAGTTTCAGGTATTCCGAATTTCAGTATCCATTGATGTACCATGGCATGAGCCACTGTTGCGGCTCGCTCGTCCGGAGTAGCTGTCATAGACACATAGCACGAAAAATGATCTATTATTGTTAAAACATAGCGATTACCCACTGGTGCTTGCACAAACGGTCCCAAGACGTCTAAGCCAAGTAATTGGAGAGGTATATCCGCTTCCGGTAGTCGTTTGTAGTAATTGGAGAGGTATATCCGCTTCCGGTAGTAGTTTGCAACACAATTTTCTGATGACTCAATTCCTCCTGTTGAGCACATGGAATGCAATTTTTTACATACTGATCGACATCTTGCCTGCACGTTGACCACTAATAACTCTGTGCTACCCTCCTTTCCATTGCTCTTTGACCCGAATGACCAGAAAACATTGAATCATGTGCTTGCCTTAAAATTTCGCTTCACAATTTTTCTGGTATGACTATGCGTGGACCATTCCTAGTTTTACAGTACAATATCCCGTCTTCCATGACGCACTGTCGCTGTGAGGTAAATCGTTGACAATCTGTGTCGGCGGTTTGTGCCTCCTCCCATTCGTTCTCACTTATTCCTGTGCATTCCATCGTGCATAGTTGACGACTCAGACCATTCGCTTTTTCGTGCAATTTACCTGGTCGATGAATCACTTCAAAATCGTACTCACTAAGATGCAAAGCCCACTTACTTAATCTACTCATTGGGTCTTCAAGCCCTAACAACCACTTAAGTGTCGCATGGTCAGTAATCACCTTGAAACGTTGTCCATACAAATAGCACTGGAAATAGGTTATTCCGAAAATTAATACCAATAACTCCTTCTTGGTTGTTTAGTAATTTTTTCTGCATTGTTTAGCTGTCTGGAACCATATGCTATTGGGTGTTCCTGCCCATCTATTTCCTGAGATAATACAATACCCAAAGCAAAATTGCTAGAGTCACAAGATAATATAAACTGTTTACTGAAATCTGGAAAAGCCACAACAAGACTAGATGTTCACAAATTTTTTAACTTCTGAAAAGCCCCTTCGGATTCTGCTGACCAGTGAAATTTTGTTCTCTTCTTCAACAGCAGCGTGAGGGGCCTTGCAATTTCCGCAAATTTTGGAAAATACCTCCTGTAAAAATTGGCAAGACCTAAATAAGACTGCAACTCTTTTACTTTTGTAGGTATCGGAAAATTCATTACCGCCTCTACAAGTTTTGGATCCATGCGGACACCCTCTTGTCCTATAATATGACCTAAATAACGGACTTCTTGCAACAAAGAATGACATTTTTCCGTATGAAGAGTTAACCGCGCTGCTTTCAGACGATTGAAAACTTCGTGCAAATGTCGCACATGTTTTTGCACGTCCTTTGAGAAAACAATTATGTCGTCCAAATATATCATACACTGATTAGGTTTCAGCCCTCGTAACACGCTATCTAGTAACCGTTGGAAGGTTGCTGGAGCATTTTTGAGTCCGAAAGGCATTCGCTGATACTGACCTGTAAGTGTTGAAAAAGCTGTCTTTGGTCAGTCTTCTGGGGCGACCTCCAACTGGTGGTATCCGCTTCGAAGATCCAAGGTCGTGAAATACAGACACTGACTCACATTATCCAGAGTTTCAGTGATATTAGGCATTGGGTATGCATCTGACACAGTTTTTTGATTCAGGAAACGATAATCACAACACAAAGATATGCCTTGCCCCCATCAAGTAATTTTTTACCCACTGTTACGACAGGAGCGGACCAGGGACTACTACTGGTTTCTATTATCCCATCCCTAAGCTGTTGATTAATAAATTCTTCCATGACAGGCTTTGGAACACGATATGGACGTTTATACACCAGTGCTTCATTCCCAGTGGGGATGTAATGCTGAACTAACGGTGTGGCGGGCAGTGGACCATGAGAATTAAATAACTCTTTATATTCCGTCAATAGGTTCTCCATGACTTCTCTGCCTTGCCCTTCTAAATGTGCTACTTTACCCGTCAGTGTGGACCAGCTGACAGACTCTCCCAGCATTGTGTAATCTTCTGCGAAATTCTTATCCAGTTCATCCTCCCCTATTATCTCCAGATTCGCTATTACGGTACCCTGTGCTAACTGCACCTCTTCAAGGCCAAAATTATCAATACTGACAGGCACAACCTTTTTTCCTTCGCACATAGGACACGCTACGGCGCATAAAACAGTTCATTTTATTCAGCGGCTCATTCTCGGACAAAGGTTCAATGACACACAACGAATTTCCGGCACACTAGCTCCATCTGCCCAGATTATTTTCCCTGTACCCTTCGGTATAGTATCCCGTGAGTTAATCCTAAGGGACCTTGTACGCAGTTTAGGTGGCCCACCCGACGTCTGGCGGTTCCTTGTGACAGTAATGGTTTTTCGGCCGCGGAACCTAGGCGAAATTGTATTACGTCCAGTTCTACTGTACGCCGTTCCAGGTTAACTTTTGCGTGTTGCGCAACCAGGAAATCCAATCTGAGTATGACATCATAGCCGCTGCTAACAACTGGAAGAACTTCTGTCTTCACCTGGAAGTTTCCACTCGGAAGTTTAACACCGCTGATCCGAGTGACTTCACCTGTCCCCCACTCACACCACTTAACGTCAAGAGTGGTGGTTTTAATTCTACTTTACCAAGTACATTTCTACTCGCCACGGATACCTGAGACCCGGTATCCAATAAAAATTTGCACAGTCTGCCCCTCACCAAGCCAGTCACAAAAAAGTCTGCCACTGATTCTGCACTAGCATTAATCCTTACCAGGGGTGTTGCACAGTGGACACACCACCCCCTGCCACCTTGCGGTTTCCTATTGTAATAGGATGACCGGAGCGGGTGATGTGGTCGCGGTTGTAGGGCGTGGCTGGGTAGAAGAAGGTGGCTGTTTTTAGCAATCTTCCTTTTTATTGAAGTTAACTTATTTTTTAGCACGTCGTTTTTCTGGCAAACTGAGACATCTCGTTGGTAAAACAAACACTTTTATAAAAGATTCGAAACATTTTTTAGAAATTATGCGCCCACTGAGGATATCTGCGGGTGACATTCTTGTTAGCTTCGACGTGACATCGTCATTTACTAACGTCCCAGTATCAGATACAATGGAGATCATAAGAGAGAATGTTGCTCCAGATGTTTGTGACTTAATTGAATTATGTCTTCGCTTGAGCTATTTTAAGTACAATGGTGAATTCTATGAACAGGCCGACGGCCTTGCTATCGGTCCACCCATTTTTATGGAACATTTTGAGCAACAGGTGTTAAGTAGTGCTCCTTTGAAGCCTTCTTGCTGGCTCCGCTACGTGGACGATACATTTGTTATGTGGCCTCATGGCGAAGAAGAACTTCATGCGTTCCACAATTTCTTAAATGGTATTCACCCCAAAATAAAATTCACCTTGTAAGTTGAGAGTGAGGTCGGTCTCCTGTTCCTAGATGTGTTGGTATACAGAAGATCTGATAACACTCTAGGTCACAGAGTGTACAGAAAGCCGACTAATACAAACAGGTATTTAGATGCCACTTCGTACCACCACCCAGCCCAGAAGCAAGCAGTACTCAACACTCTGTCTTCACGTGCCTTCTGTATCAGTGATGACGACAACTTAGAACCTGAGTTGAATTTTTTAAAGAGCACATTGAAGGAAAATGGGTATGATAGTTATTCAATCTACAGGGCTTTTAGGCGGAATATTTATACCGCTAATAAGAATGACGAGGAACCGCCTTCTCACTCCGTCAGGTTACCGTTCGTTTCTGGGGTCACAGACCGCGAAAGCAGAATTTTAAAGAAAAATGGTATTCAGACATCTTTCTTTAGTCAAAACAAAATAAAAGACTTTTTCCGGCGGAAAACGGATGCACCTGACTACCTCCACAATGCAGGCGTCTATCAAGTGTCATGTGGCTGCGGCAAAGTGTCTTTAGGCGAAACGGGAAGAACTGTTAAAGAACGCATTAAGGAACACGAACGGCACATGCGGCTAAATCAAAATGCAAAATCGGCAGTAGCGGAACATCACGAGAACTGTGTCTCTGACATCGATTTTAATAACGTACGTGTACTGGCTAAAGAAACAAACATTTATAGAAGAAAGGTCCGAGAAGCGGTTGAAATTTCTAAGAATTCGTCTAATTTCAATAGAGAGGACGGCTATAGGCTTCCGGCATCGTGGCTCCCCACCATCAAGGAAGTAAATACGCGGCCGCGGTGTGTGAGCGGCATAAACAACGTGCTGCAAGTCACCTCGGTGGACAATAATATTTTGGGTAAACATACCCCCTCTGTTGCTCTGTCCGTTTCGAATCTAGCCACTGATGACAACCAACCAATAGCGGTACCAGGCATGTCAACCAATAACCCTTCTCCAGCAGAAGTGTGGATCAGTACCTTTCTATCCAGTGACGATGACCGCCAATGGTATCCACAGGAGATGAGCTACCAACGCCCCTTCTTCTGTATTAGCCTATGACTATGGCCCACCAATGGTAGCCACATGTATTTTAACCAATACTATCACTTCTCCAGCATGAACACCAGAAAATTCCCCCTTTATAAGTGGATGCGGTACTCGTCTCTGACAGTGTTCTAGCAGTAGTGGACACCAAAAGATCCCAGCAGAGGGGTCGAAATGTCGAACATTTTAGAAGGAACATGACGTGGCCTAATAACCCAGAAGATTTTAACTTCAGTGACAACGCCCACAAAAACCTTCAGACTTACATAATTCCTCTTTATTGTTGGCTCTCTCAATACATTTTCCGGTAGCTCAGCCCCACAGCACGTGTTGTGGTGGAGACGTGCTGGTGCACGCAATCTGGGGAACGTGACGCCGGGCTCGGTCAGCAGCTGCGCATGCGGTAGGAGGTTAGCAGCACGAGGCTCAGCCCGGCTTGCCCCCCTGCAGATGCGGCAGCTCGTGACGACACCGGGAGTCGCTGGTGCAGCAGCGGGCAACGTCCTCCGCTGGCCGGTCCTCGGGGACAGCGTCACTGATGACGACGCGTGACAGTGACCGAACGTCCAATCTGTCGAGCCAAATGCTGTCGCCAACCTCTGATACCCTTAAATAGTGCAGACCGCTGCTGAATCCGCTGGTTACGCGGCGGCGTGTTTGTTAGAAGGTTCTCGATGAGTTGGCTAACGCAACCGCGCCACATGCGGCCCGCGCCTGTGTAATTCTGCTGATGCTGCGTTCTGATCGCTGCCGCACACGTACACACATACCGACGCTCGTTGCAAAACTGTGTCACCTACATAACGCGCCGGCCAGCCTATGTCCGCCGTCTGCCGTGAGGCTGGCGCATCACACACTGAAACACACTAAATCACAATTTCGCACCATATTTCCTAAGAATAACCCCTTGTCCTCTACACTATCATGTTTCTGCCAGGACCCATTGCAATTACGCTCCTGATGACCCCAACGTCTGCATTTCCTGCACTGCACTTCCCTGCAATCGCGTCTAATGTGTCCCATCCGACCACATCTGAAACATTTTATTTCTGGATTTAACACTGCTTTCCTGTCCCGCATGTTTGCTACTACTTCAACTTCCTCTAATGCCACAGTGATTCCGACTGCCTCATTGCGATTCTTAGGGAACTCCATTCTAATCTTGTGGGAGGTTTCGGGTTGTATTCCCCGCAAAAATGCGTCTAGTGCCCTCTGCTCAGCTTCCTGCAGCATGGCTTCATTAACCCTGTCGGAATCCGTTAGCTCATAGGTATTAACATTAATTTTTCGAATTCGATCTACAAAAGCTTCTATTGATTCCCCATTCCTTTGATACATTCTATTCAATTGTTCCCGATAATATCCAGACGTATTTTTCCTCTGATACCTTTCCAGCAACCCTTTTTTGAATACTTCAAATCTCCGAGCATCCCTTATTTCTTCATGGGATGTAATGTACGCTCTGGCATCCCCAGATACTTTCAACTTAGCCACATGCAGAAGTGTTTCTGCACCCCAATTTCCCAATTTAGCGGCCGTGCTAAGGTTCTCAAAAAACTCATAATATCCTCCCCAGCTTTTCCCGAGAAAGGGGTGACCAAAGACGCAGCGTTAGTGTCAAGAATTACTGCATTAACAGGAAACTGTTCCTTGCTCGCTTCTTTAGACCGAGCAAGCTCTATGTCTAATTCTGACACTCGCTCAAGTAGCTGCTGAATAACAACCTCGGCTGACACAGACTGCTCCATCACTACCAGCTATCGAAGCAAGACTACAGTAAGCCCAGAAAGAAGAACAGGAAGGGAAGACGGACTATGCTACAGGTTCAGACAAACCACCAAACGAAAAATTGGCACTTACTTGTTATGTTGCAGGAGTTGCTGATCCACTGTTGCCCATCTCAGGTGCTACAGATCCTCATCGATTACCAGCCATAATTTCCTCCAAATCAAGGGAGAAGACCACTACTGTCACCAATTGTAACAGGAGTGTGTGATGCGCAGGTTGCCCACCTGACACCACTTGTAATAGGATGATCGGAGCGGGTGATGTGGTCGGGGTTGTAGGGCGTGGCTGGGTAGAAGAAGGTGGCTGTTTTTAGAAAACTTCATCTTTATTGTTGGCTCTTCCAATACTTTTTCTGGTAGCTCAGCCCGACCGCTCGTGTTGTGGTGGAGACGTGCTGAGGCGTGCAGCCTGGGGAACGCGACGCCATGCTCAGTCAGCGGCTATGCAGGCGGTAGGAGGTTAGCAGCACAAGGCCTGGCCTTGCCTGCCTCCTGCAGATGCTGTGGCTCATGGTGACGCTGGGAGTCGCCGGTGCAGCAGCGGGCAATGCCTTCCGTGGGGACAGTGTCACTGATGATGACAACTTAACAGCAACCGAACGCCGAATCGGTCCAACTGATACCGATGCCCATCTCTGATGTCCTTAATGCCCTTAAATAGTGGAGACCGCTGCTGAATCCGCCGGTTACGTGGCCTCGTTTTTATTTGATTGTTCTTGATGAGTTAGCTAATGCAACCGTGCCACATGCGGACCGCGCCTTTGTAATTATGCTAATGCTGCCTTCTGGCTGTTGATGGCTGCCGCGCACGTACACACATACCGACGCTCGTTGCAAGACTGTGTCACCTGCATAATGTGCCGGCCAGCCTTCGTCCGCCGGCTGCCGTGAAACACACTGAAACACTGAAACACACTAAATCACAATTTCGCACCATATTTCCTAAAAATAGCCCCTTGTCCTCTACAGTGTGGTGGGATATAGGAGGGGTCATCTGCATATGTTGAGAGCATGAAAGCTGAAACGTTAGGGGGGGGGGGGTTGGGATGAGGCGTTATGTTGGTAAAGAGGTTATGCTATGGGGTGAATTTCCATGCATGCAGAAGATGAGACATGTAGAAAGGGAGCGTTAACATATTTGTGGTAGACTACACAATTTCCAAGAGGTTGACTTGGCTGTTTTTTTAGTGAGCCGGCGAGTAATAACTGTTTTCGCGGCGGCGTTAATCGTGTGTGTCAACGAGCTATGGGCTATTCTGACAATAGACATGAAGGCAGGTCCAGACCTGAGGCACTGGCGGTATACATGAGAAGAACAATGCAGCTTTCACACCTAGTGTTGAGCACACTGGGCATTGCTGCGATCTCGAGGATGTGTACTAAGTCTGTTGGAGAACACGTGATGACTGTACTGCTTGAAATCAGAGGATGTGACTTACGTTAGTAAAAGAGCAGTTTATTATTTGATGCGATTTTGATAGGTTAGCAGTAAAAAAAGTGACAGTCATAGGCTGCAGGATGTGGACTATTTCGTATGTGTGATCGATTATGGTGTTAGAATTTGAACGTGTGACAGATTTTTGTTATGGATGTAAAGGAAATGGCTTTCTTCCCGCCAAAATCGGACATCTTGAATAAATAAATAAATAATAATAATAATAATAATAATAATAAATAGAAGTACTGTTTTCGAGAGATCATCTTGTTGGAATTTGAACTTGGTGCAATTTTCTAGTGGAGGTAGGTCAATAATAATAATAAATGATAATAATAATATAAATAATAAATGGTTATAAATGATAATGAATAATAATGAATAATAATAAAGGCAAGTACGGTTTTGCAGCCATTATCGTGTGGAACTTGAATTTGGGGTCAACTTTTCTGGAGAGTTAGGTTAGTAGACATAGCACAATTGACCTATTTTCGCGCCAAAATTCAAATTTGGCCCCAATTTTCTTGGGGGTTGGGTTAGTGGAGGTAGCCCAATTGGCTTTCTTCCCACCAAAATCCGCCATCTTGAATGACGTCACAGCGGCGTTCTCTGGTGGCACGGGTATGAACTAACATACTGTTGGACTCCAGACCTTGTAGCCAACATTCGTGCATCGAATAAATAATAATAATAATAAATAATAATAAATGATTATAATGGATAATCAATGCTAATAAATGATAGTGAATAATAATGAATAATAATGAATAATAATAAATAGAAGTACAGTTTTGCATGCATTATCCTGCTGGAACTTGAATTTCGCGCCATTTTTCTGGATGATTAGGTTAGTGGATGTAGCCCAATTGACCTATTTTTCCGCCAAAATTCAAATTTCCCGCCTTTTTTCTGGAGGGTTTGGTTAGTGGACATAGATCAATTGACCTATTTTCCCGCCAAATCCGCCACCTTGGATGACGTCATGCGCTGTTGCCATGTCTACATGCAACCATCTTGGATGACGTCAGCACTCAGGACGTGCTGACACTTCCATGCAAGAGTTTCATATAATTGGAAGGATAATTCAAGACAACTGATTGCAGCTCGACAGTGGGATCTAAGCTTACAAATAACCTTAAGCATTCCTGTTTCAAGAGATACGCTGTGAACACGATGGGTCTGAGATCGAATGTACACGCGATGTCAACATAACATCAACCATTAAAACATACCTCTCTGCATCATCCATGGGTTTGAATGGTTTATAAAATGCGGAATGTTTATATACGATCCGGCGGATAGAGCAGTTGCAGAGTAAAACGATCTGCTGCATGCATACCCTTAAAAATGCTTATGTGCTACTTTCAGGACATGAAGCAGATTATTATGAATGGTAACCAGGAACTCATCCTGGTACAGAGAATGACAGATAATAGCTCATACATTCAAGGAGTTCAAGAGGTAAATACGATCACAATTAGCAGGATAGTGCGGAAAATGTCTCACATCAGCGTATCAGACGAGGCGCGTTTGAAGCTTTTAGAAGTTCTGAATTCCGCTACATATCTATCACTAACATTCTGCTCTTGGGAGGTTTTCGAGTACTCAGTACCACCAACTGCAGGCTGTCAAACATGGGCTATTAAAACCTCATTGCAGCTGGAGATGGCTACATTCATCATACTTGCTTTTCAGACTGATAGAAGAGGGAATATAGCAAATAATTGCACTGTATTCGACAATTGCAAATTAACTAATGCCAGAGTTTCCGGGAACACACTGCGGCATATGCTCTAGTTCTACATGAGCATGTGATTAATTACTGCCCACTCACTGGTGTTGTGCAATGAGCTGTATGAATGAACAGGTGCTGTACCATACCCAGTGCATTCCACAATGGCATCTCAAGGTGTAAACACCATTCCAGATGCTCAGGGATTCTATGATGATGAGCATAGACAGAACATATTTAAAGATATTGCATTCGTAACGTACACAGATGATGCAGCAATGCATGAGAATGTTTACAATTTTTTGAGAGGTAAAAATCCATCCTAAAAACTAATGCAGAGATGCTTTTTCTACTACTACAACTAAATTCCACAGGCCCAATAGCATAGTTTCTACAATAATTGTGATGGACTGTGTGCACGTAGAAACTAATTTCCACAGCCTCAGTACCAAAGGTTTTTACAATAATAATTCTGATGGAGTGTGAGCTATACAGGTATATACACATAAAAATAATCTGATTTAGACGGCTAGCAACAGGTGCACAACATGAACATATAAGCAATACAACTGTGCCGTAACGTGATTTTCTTGAAAACAACGTTACAGAGAAGTACAGTTATGTTACAAATTTTTACATATTTATTTACTTTGCATTTAGTGCATAATGCATTAAAACATGCACGTTACATATATTCAGTTGAAAAAGACGTACCACGTTGTACAGTTCACAGAACAGGTTCGAATATTCCACCATGAACGTCAATGCACTTTTGTGCTCTAGCGGTAACATGTTGTGTTGCTTGCTCAGTTGCCTGTGGTTGGTTCCTAAGCACTTCAGCAGTGTCCATATTGCAATGAAGCAGTTCATCTCGTGTATTTACCTTCACTTTGTGCACCTCTGATTTCCTCCAACCCCATAAACAGAAAACTAAAGGTGTAAGGTAAGATGATCTTGGAGGCCAGTTAATAACACCGCCATAGCCAATCCATATATTATGGTAGGTGCGGTTAAGATGGTCCCTCACACGTAAGGTAACATGTGGAGGGGCACCGTCATGTTGAAAGCACATTCCAGTTTGCTTGGCTACAGGAACGTCTTCCAATAGTTCAAAAAGTGAATTTTCCAAAAAAATGCCGGTACGTCTCTCCCATCAATCGCTAACTGATGATAAATGAACCTCTCAAAAGGTTACTGGTCATGCCACATCAAAAATTTATGGCAAAACGAAATTGGAAATTGCTATACACTGAAGCATGTGTATTTTGCCATGATCGTCGATGATCATTGCGTGTGTTGTTTATTCCATGTCGTGAAAACTGGGCTTCATCAATTAATAGTATGCATGGAGGCAAATGACTATTCTCAGTTACACAGTGACAGAATTGAAGTCGTTGGGCATTGTCGCCAACGTGGAGATTTTGGACATGATATACGTGAAATGATACAGGTGTTCCACATGTAATGTTTCCCATACATGTGTCTGTGGCACATTCATATGCAGAGACATTCTTCATACGTTCGTACCGTGACTTCACTCAACACTTGCGATAATTTCTTCCTGTTCTTGCATAGTTTTTTGACGTGCACGCTCGGCCGAAAAACGTCTGCTTGGAAGAGAGACTGTTGCATGCAAAGTGATAAACAGTTTGGTAAACACCCTGTGATCAGGTAATCGTCGAGTCGGCAAGCGCCTGTGGTATTCTCCTCTTGCAGCGGTAGCACTACCGTCGCAGAAGCCAAAAATATACACCATATCTGCATATTCCTCATTTCTGTAGACGTGTGGCATTGTTAGCAGCGCTTGTACGAACACAGTTAACACCATACACTACACAGCTAACCGAACTGTCGCCGGTACACTACACAATGCAGCTTACACGGTACAACTGCGCAAACAATGGGTGATTGTACTACAAACGTCACATGACCATAATACTTGGTAGGTTGCATAACGTTAACGTGGCATGTACCCGTGCATTGTTTGCAAGAAAATCACGTTACGGTCTAGTTGTATTGCGTATACATTTACGTTGTGAACATCAGTTATGCAGAATTAAAGTTCCTTTCAGTACCCATACCTCCCTACTCTGTAACGAAGCATTTGCGGACCTCTGTTCATATAACATTTTTTGTTCAGAATTATTTATACTATCACTGTTTAAAACATTGACCTTTCCTCCCGAAACACGTATCACGAAGCAAATACCGTCCGCACTGGTGGGATGTTACGTGATACCACGTACTTATACGTTTGTGACTATTACAGCGCCATCTATCATAAAGCGAAAGAAGTGGTCCAACTAAAACATTCATATTTCTTTACGTACTACACGAATATGTAATAAAAAAGCTGGTGTCCATTTTAAAAAAACGCAGTTTATATCCTTTTGACCTATGGCAGCGCCATGAAGCAGGCGAACCGTAGCGCCATCTGGTTTCCCCCTTCAAGCTAGACAAGTTTCGTTCTTTGTAGTTTTTTCGTTTGATGCTTATTTCGTGAGATATTTGACCTAGCCACTATCAATGAACCTCCCTGCATATATATATATATATATATATATATATATATATATATATATATATATATATATATATATATTCAATTCCATTACATATGAATAAATAAGTATACAAACATTTTTTCTGTTTATGTTTTTTAATAACTATAAATATATTTTTTGTTTGTTTACGCTTTTTTAACTTTTTAACTTTTTTCGCATACATATTACATTTTTCTTATTTTAATTTTTTTCCGCACACCTATTGTGTGTGTGTGTGTGTGTGTGTGTGTACACCTGTACATAGTATATATAAATAGCCACAAGGGCTTAGCCGAGCGGTCTAAGGTGCTGCAGTCATGGACTGTGTGGCTGGTCCCGTCAGAGGTTCGAGTCCTCCCTCAGGCATGGGTATGTGTGTTTGTCATTAGGATAATTTAGGTTAAGTAGAGTGTAAGCTTAGGGACTGATGACCTTAGCAGGTAAGTCCCACAAGATTTCACACACATTTGAACTTGTTTTTTGAACATATAAATAAATAAATAAATAAATAAATATTTACACCACATACACAATTACTTACACTACAATAAAAGGGTCATACTACCACTCTGCAGACGCTCTCTCTATCTTTCTCCCTCTCTCTCTCCCTCTCTCACTCATTCCCTCCGTGTCACTCAGTCGGAACCCCCATTCCTTATCTAGCTACAAGTGAGTAGTATGAGTACTGGAGAGTTTCACTTCCTCCATCACAAATGACACGTTTATCGTCGTGAGGCGACAGGCCGATTTTAGACTGCAGAACAGTGGACACCTCGTGTACTCTCGATCGAATACCAGTTAGCTGTACCATATGAGGCACCTGTGGTGCAGACCAGGAACACCGCTGTACAGGCAACACAAATAGTCTTTGAAAGAGAGGGCGCTCGATACCATATGACGCACATCCTTAGCCCACCTCTGGGTGGCATCTCCTAATCTGTGATACTCATACATTCTTGATCGCAGACCAAAAAATTCCACAATCGGCAATTCATTCGCCTCGTCTTTCATAAAGCTGATAACCTTCTTGTTCTGTGGAACAATACCATGAGGATTATTGGCCATTTATGAGGACGTGTTGAATTCATTACTGTGGTACTTCATATGGATCACAGGTCTTTACCCAATAGATGAATCTATCGGTATCTATATAAAGTAATTTAGGATCTGTGAAATGAGTTTTCGCGAACTCATAATGAAAGCAGTACATGTGGAGTTTGGATATGTCTAATATGGACATCATCACATAAATAGGTTTCGTAAACTCTACTGCAATCTTCGCCATCTCCACAGCAACAAAGTTCTTTTTGAATATGCTGATCTTTTTAAAATTTGGTCTGGAAATGCATTTTCTTACGCCATACGGCCCATCCCATTCGCTTCTAATCAGAATTTCACGTCGTTCCTCAAATTCTCGTTTGTTTTGCCGAAAACTGAATTATTCATTGATTAATAAAAATCTTTCTCAAAGCCACATAATGCGGAAGTTCTCTGTCTCATATTCAAATCAATATACTCCTTCAACTAGTGGGATTGTTTGAAAGAGGTAGCCTGGATTATTCTAACGCCGTGCCAAGCTGAGACACTGCTGAAGATTACTATAATGAACAATGTATTGAAATGTCCCCTTAGAAAAAATTTATGAATGACTGTGCTGATAAACCTGACACACAGTATTTTTAGCACAACGCAATCTGACTTTCAAAAATCCCTACAAAAGAATGGCCCTGACTAACAACAACCTTTCGTGAATCACTTACCTCACAAAAATCTTCGTTACTCGAACTACTGCAATACAGCGAGCGCCACTTCTGCCAGCTAAATAAAAGATTCTAACTACTGAAGGCACTAACTACTGATAGAAATAGTCAGCAAATGAAAGATTTTGATAGAGAACAAACAATTTATTTACCTTAATAATGTTCCAAAGTCATCATATATATATCAGTTTATGATACCCAATATTACAAATTTACTCTTTCTGATGTCCAGATCATACGCTCTCAAGATTCTGCCATCTGTCTTCCCACATCCAGCACTGCCGGCGGCTCAACTCCAACTGTGCAACGCTACGTGCTGTTCACATCCAACTGCCCACCACTACAATAGTAAATATTCCAACAATGCAAACCAGCCACAGACTTTACACAGCAGAGTCAGTGATTTTCATACAGAGCGCTATGTGGCGTTACCAACATAAAAACCTAAACAGCCTACTTACAGTATCTCCACTTATTCCTCAGCAGTGTCATCAGTTTTGGGGTGGAGCCTCCTTGTGGAACTAGTTGCTCTGGACACAGTGGCAAATCGGCGTGTGTGACTAGCAACCTAATAACGTATGTGAGTTCTGCCTCCACCACATACCCCACATCAGTCAGTTGAAATATGCCCCATGATTTTTGCCCCTAATACCATGCATTCGTCTTTTTACACACATCAAAAGTCACCAACTGGCTGTGATTGTAGCATGGCATGCCCGTATAAGTTATTTACATCCAAGTAACACGAATCAAGAGATGGGTTGAACTGGTCCCCCATCTGTGGATTATTTGCCTTCGCATGCCTATCGACACACTGGCAAAGTTAGTAGAATATTAATGTATATTCTGGCTCACTAGCTCAAGTTTATAGAAAATAAAAAAATACTCTTTAACACTCACAATTTTTTCTTATTTTATATAAAATTGAACTAATTAGCCATTCTACTTTATTTACTAAGTATAACCTTTACTAAGTACTTTAATAAGTAGAATAACTTTATTAAAGTACTAAATAGTCACTAATTTTACATACATTTCCCATAAGTGACTGTAGTAAATTAAATATATGAAACATATATAAGAAATATGTATAATATATAAGATTATTATAATTATGTTATAATTATTGTCATATAATACATAAGAAATTAAATGTATAAAATAAATTAAAAAGTTAATAACTTATTTACTTAAGTGAGTGTAAGAAATTATAAAGGGAATATATAAAATTATTTACTTTCTGCTTCAGTATCCATAAGATTACTATGATTTTTTGTTTGTAAATGTTTTTTGAGACAAGACTTATTTACAGTTCTACCTCATAACATAACGATGTCCACCTGTTCAGTATTTATCTTTATGAAATTCCTCAATAGTTTTTTTATTCATACATTCACTACACTGTCTTAACTGTGGCTAAGTGCAGTCCATTTAAAGAATGTAAAATTAATGAGAAAAATAATTTTTTTAAAAATTTTCATATAATGAATTCTAAGTCATGAAATTCATTATTTCTGTTTTTAAGTTTCTTCATTCCTTTATATTTCACTTTTATTTGCCCTTTTCTAATTATATCAAAATACCAATGATCAATCAATTTGTAATATCTATTTGTTAAAATAACTTTAAAATCATTATTAAGCTCCATACAAATTTTTTCTCCATATCCAGTATTTAAATATTCACAGTCAGTAACATTATATAAAACATTAATCTCCAACTCAGATATTTTTAATCTCTTTTGAGACACTAACATCATTGAGCTTCTTGATTAAAGTGTCCATGTGTATAGAAAAAAATTTATTAGATTTTTATTTAATAATTTTTTATTAGATTTTCAATAATGAGTAATGACCATATGATAATGTATGTATACTAATTTCTAAGACTTACCTTTTATTGTCATAGTGCTTTTTTGTTTACTTGAGTTGCATAGATTTCATGTTTTTACTTCTAATAAAATTAATTTTTCTGTATTGTTCTATATTGTTAAACAATCAATCTTTGTAATTTTCTGAACTTATTCTGTTTTTAGCAACACATTTCTTAACTCCTTAAGATTTTTTCTCTGTTTTGTCACCAACTTTATACGGATACATTTTTGCTCTTAAACCACAAAATTCTTCCATTATTTTTCCATTACATTCATCTTTCATTTTTCCAACAATTTTCTTGTCTACTTGTGGAATACCATAAATATTATCTGTTGGGTAATCACTTGTATCAAAGTAATCAATCATCGATTTCATATCTTCATAGAAAACTACAGTTTTAATATTGTATATATAACTATCTGTATCTTGATAACATAATTCAATATTTTCTCCATATTTAGGTTTCATAACTCTATAGTGAAAATCATATATAAATTCTTTAGATATATCAAGTATACTCATTCATACATAAATAGGTTTATTAAATCTAATTTTAGTTTTATTCATATGGATTGCACCAAGATTTTCATTAAATGAAGTTCTACATTTAAAGTTTTGGTTAGCTAAAAGTTTATCACACATTTTACCTTCTGTAACTAATCTTATGTCTTGTATGTTTCTTATATTCTCCATTGTTATATCAAATACAGAATTATTCACTGATTTATAGAAATCTTTTCCAGAATCATTTGTAGCTTTAGTTCTTAACTGTGTGTTTAGATCTAAATACTTCTTTAACCAAACATATTGTTTAAATTTTAAAACTATGTATTTTTGTGAGTGTCATTCCAAGAGATAGATATTGTTTAAGATTTCTATATTGTACTACTTAGTTTCACTTTTTAAATAAAGTAGTTATTAATTTACTTTAATTTGTAGCTGAAACAAGTTTTCATTTAGGAGCTAATGGAAAATCTTTATGTAAATAATCTAATTCTTTTGGATATTCCAAATCTACTACAAATATATAACCATTTTCACAATTGTTTGAAATTTCATTTATTTTTGTACAATTAAAATTATTTGGTTCATCCCATTGAAATCCACCATATAGTAAATATTGGTTCATAGCATAACCATGTAAATTATTTGCATCTAAATATGTTATATAATTTGATATTTCTTTATTATTAAAATCTATATTGGGTAAAAACAGTCTTGGTTGCAATTTTAGTTATTAAAATCTTCTAAACATATATTTTACAACATTGTGAAATTCCACCTCTTATACCATTTTCAACCATTAAAAGCGTATCATAATCATAGAATAATTCAGGTTTTTGTTCAGTAATTTTTAACATTGCATCCCAAGATAAACCTGGAGCTGTATAATACCAAGAATGATCTAGATTATATGTTTGTATACATGTTTTTCTAAAATTTTCAAAAACATCACATAAGTATAGTACGCCAGTTTTAACATACAAATAATGATATTCACCAAGATTTTTAATATTGAATTTTTCCCAAACTAATTTGATGTTCATAATCTTCATCACTTATGTCACAATCATTCAATTTGTTGCAAAACTTTGCTGTTGTTGGTAATTGTGTTTCTTGAAATTTCATACAAGAATCCATGTAATCATATGGATAAACACCTTTTATAATTAGTAGATGCAATAATTCTGTCTTGGAAAACTTCTTAATATTATTTGATTGATATTCCTTCAAATTTGATGAAAGTTTGTGAAGTGACGAAGCCATAAATCTAAATGTATCAATAAATCTTATTTTACATTTTTTTTGTAAATCTACTGAAACTAATGTATTTGTTTTCATTTTTTGGTATTAGTTCTTTATTGTCATAACCAAGTTCTTTTACAAAAAGATGAGAATTATAACCAGATAAATTATGTAAATAAATATGTACAAAATCAGGCTGTTGTAGTTTTAAGTTACAATTATAGCACAATGGAGCAATATAATTTCCAGTTAGATGATCATGATGATGAACCTTTTTATTACATTTTGTATAATGATATATACATAGTATACAAACTTAAAATTTATTATATATTCTGTATTCTTCAGGTGTAAGTGGTCTCGATTCATCCATTTCAGAATAAATTGTTCCAATTTCTTCAATTTCTTGCTTCATGCACTCTATAAATTTTTTATGGCAATTTGCTCCTATATAGAAAACAGTATCATTGTAATGTCCATTTACGTGTTTGATCTAGTAGTAAAAGCACTTGGTTCATGTTTTTGATATTTCGTTGTATATGGTGTTTCTGGATGTGGTTCACAATTCTCCGTATTTAAAAGTAAACTTTCAAAATCAATATAGATAACAAATGGAACTTTTTGTGTATATTGGTAATTTGTAAAATATACAGATGTTCCTTCACTTGGAATTTCAACTTTTAATGGATTTTTAGTGCAACACTATGTTATATGATTTTCTAATTTTTCTTTGCTATTGAAATGTAACATCAATCACAAGTAAATTTTACTTCAGTATGTTTGGTCATTTGATTTGAAACAAGTCAAGATAAATTTTTTGTATGACAATAGTGTGAATTATTATATTTCTTGAAATAAAGTAGATCTACATATTTTTCCTTTTAAGATTTTGTAATTTGTAATGGTTACACTTGATATTTTACATCATCAAGTGAATAATGATTAATATATACACTAATTATATTATCTATTTTTGGAATATGATCAGCTAATACTAAAAATTCAATAGTTTGAAGTTTTTTTAATCAGGATCAAGACCAACATCTTTATATTTTGTTACTGTTTCAGCATGTTTATATGCAGGATAAATAGCTGATTTTATAGACCGCAAAAAACACCTTTGATCTTTATTTTTCAGAGTAGCACATGCTTTCTTGTTTTCAATTTTATCTGGTAGTTGAATGTATGACGATTTTCTTAATATCACTTATTTGTTAATTGCTAGCTGTAAACCAATAATTCTATTTAATGTTCATCTTGATTGTTGTGCTTGACAGATAGATATTGTTGTTAAAAATCTCTTTTACCTTGGTCAATCTTTTACTTAAAACTTTTTCTGTCAAAATAGTATAGTTTTGTGTTTGTTGTCCAAATTCTAGGATGTTGTTATCATTTGTTTCTTGTTTATATCCATAAAATAAATTAAAATTTATATTTAAATCATGATGGACTTTCAAATTATATCTAACAAATTTCCAAATTTTCGGTTTTACTGTGGTTACAAAATGATCAGGGTCAAGTGTATCAGTATTATTTTCAAAATATATAGTTTTAATGTGCCTGCAAATGCTTTTTCAACTATGTATATTCAGTTGCATTTCTATCTTTTGGTTTCTCAAATAAATCGTTATAAAAAGGAAATAATTCTTCATTAATGGTTCTAGTTTTTGGTTTCTCAAAAAATCATTATAGAAAGGAAATAATATTTCTTTAATCGTTCTAGTTTTTGGTTTTGTAAATATATCTGTAGAAAATGGGTTTATCTTCTGTAGTTAGGAAAACATCCTCAACATTGTAATATGGTAACTGTTCCAAATATTGTCACTCACTTCTGGTGTATAATTTCTAATAATATTTTTGTTATTTCTATTAATATAAATGATTAAATCAGCTTTATGTAAATCTGAATATCCATGTAAATTTTTTATTTTTCAAATTTCATGAAGTATATCAACAGTGAATTGTTCTAGTTGAGCAGCAATATATCTTTTCATTTAGCTCCTCTATTTATTACAAAAAAAAATCATTATATTTAAAAAAACTTTTTTTAACAAAATGATAATTTAGTAGATTAATTAGAATAAGAATAATTATTTAATTAATGGATGAGGATTATTATTTAGTAGTTAATTAATTGAAAAGGATTATTATTTATAGATAATGAAACATAAAATTCAAGATGCTTGCTCAGATTTTGCTTTTTTATTCTTAATATAACATAAACTACACTTCTTACATTTAATATTATGTTTATCTTTATGGGAAGGATTTATGTAAAAACAATATAAATCTTTAATCTCCTGACAACTTTTATAATTCTTTGTAGATGAATCAATGGGTTCTTCATTATTATTCATCGATAGTAACATACTTGAATGTTCTTCACTTGGATATCGTCGTACATGTTCCTTGAAATAATATTTAGCAACACTTTTTCCACATACACATGGAATTATATTTTTATTGTAGTTTTTTACAAGATATTTATGTATACATAGTCTACACATAGACCTATAACCTTCATTTGTGTATTTCTGTAAAGTAAAATTATGAATTGATTTCTCTGTATTACAATATTTACATAACTTAGATTTGATGTTTTCTGAAGATTGCTGTGTGCTCTCCTTTTATATAGAAAAAATTAATATTATTTGTGAAAAATTTAAATTCTCTAATTTTTGTACTGTATCTTTCAATATATTTATTACTTTAGGAACTAGTTTTGATGTTTTGTGACAATCAATACTAAATAAAGATAAATCAGTTATAACGGCTCTAACTAATTCACATGGTTCAGTTGATGTAGGTGACATAGTAGTGGTGGTAGTAGTAGTAGTAGTGGACATAGTTGTTGTTGTTTGTGTTCCATGTAAACTTTGAATAGCATCAATGTCATCTTGAGATATTCTAAATGTGAACCATTATAGTATGGATGCATCCTAATGTTGTAAACCTAATACATGACCAATTTCATGTACTAAAACTTCAAATAGATTTGTTTGATATTTTGGTGTATTTTTATCAATTTACAAGTACCAGTTTTCATCTTTATCCATATGTATTTCTAATGGATCATTATTCCTATTAGGAAAATAAGCATGATCTAACACATTTCCATCTAACTCCTTTGGACAATGTTGACGATTAAATTCATTTAAATGTATTCATTTTTAGCAGTAATTAAAATATCGGGATCATTGATGTTGTGAATAAACTGAATAACACTATATTACTGCCATAAACTAGAAGCTACATCTGTTAATTCCAATACTCTTTTATTTCCTTCTTTATAATACCATGTTATAGTCTTCTCCTTCCATTTATACATACTACTTCTATAACTATCTAATGAATCTTTTACACCACATCTAGGTTTGTTCATAAAAGTTTTTTCACTTAAGTCCCCAGTAACCATAAAATTGGGTGTTAGTTGAAATAACATTAATGATCTTCTCAGTAATTCATCACTAACTGGGGTTATTTGAGTTTTTGGTGAAATATCTAAGTAACCAAACCCTATTAAATATTTAGATACCTTGTTCATTTGCAGTTCTAAGCCTGGTGCACCTACTACTATTTTCACAAACAGTAATAATAGACGTATCTTCAGTTCAATAGAATTAAAATAATATAATCTATAAAGTTATTTTCATTTACAATTTAATGTTATCATTATCATAAAGAAATACAAACTACAAATTTTAGCTACTGTTTATTTTTGCAAAACTAATAAAAAATTTCTCTTAAATGGAAGCAATTGTAGATCTCATCAACAACAAGCTTACTTACAACTAAAAGCAAGTTTTAATGATTATTGATGATGAAAATAATCCATGGTTTAAAGCAAAAAAATGTTGTTGAGATTTTAGCATACAAAAACAACAATGATGCAAAAATTGAACATGGTGATTGAAAAGATAAAGCAAATTTTGCTAATTTTTTTGGGCTCGAGTTTTTGTTAGATCTCATCAATAATTGATAAACCAACTATTTTGATCACTGCATCTGGATTATATTCTTTAATTTTAAAATCAAATAAAGAAGAAGCTAAACAATACAAAAGATTTGTTACTGATGATGTTCTCCCATTAATTAGAAAAAAATAGAGAATATAAAATTAAAACTTTTAACAAAGATCAAATAAAACACAAAGATTATTGTATACATTAACTACAAGAATTGGATAAATTAAACACAGGAATAATTCAATTAATAGATGATAGAATTAAAATGAAAGGTGATCATATAAAAAATTTGGGAGAAACAGTTAATGCTGCTTCAAAAATAATAGGTAAAAGAAATGAAGAAATAAATAGTTTATTACCACATTTAGTTCCAAAAACTATGAAAAATTAAGACCATCATTGATTCTTTTAAATTTGTTGATGATGAATGTGAATATGACTATTATGTCATTAGGTCACAGTTAAAGCAGGCTCAGACATGTTAATTGGATGTCTCTATAGGCCCCCTGGCTCAGCAGCTGTTGTGGCTGAGCACCTGAAGGATAATTTGGAAAATATTTTGAGGAGATTTCCCTACCATCTTATAGTTCTGGGTGGAGATTTTAATTTGCCGGATATAGACTGGGAGACTCAGACGTTCATAGCGGGTGGCAGGGACAAAGAATCCAGTGAAATTTTTTTAAGTGCTTTATCTGTTAACTACCTTGAGCAGTTAAACAGAGAACCGACTCGTGGCGATAACATATTAGACCTTCTGGTGACAAACAGACCCGAACTATTTGAAAAAGTTAACGCAGAACAGGGAATAAGCGATCATAAAGCGGTTACGGCATCGATGATTTCAGCCGTAAATAGGAATATTGAAAAGGGTAGGAAGATATTTCTGTTTAGAAAAAGTGACAAAAAGCGGATTTCAGAGTACCTGTTGGCTCAACACAAAAGTTTTGTCTCAAGTACCGATAGTGTTGAGGATCAGTGGACAAAGTTCAAAACCATCGTACATAATGCGTTAGATGAGTATGTGCCAAGGAAGATCGTAAGAGATGTAAAAGAGCCACTGTGCTACAACAACCGAGTTAGAAAACTGCTGCGGAAGCAAAGGAAACTTCACAGCAAACAAAAACATAGCCAAAGCCTTGCAGACAAACAAAAATTACGCGAAGCGAAATGTAGTGTGAGGAGGGCTATGCGAGAGGCGTTCAATGAATTCGAAAGTAAAGTTCTATGTACTGACTTGGCAGAAAATCCTAAGAAATTTTGGTCTTGTGTCAAAGCGGTAGGTGGATCAAAACAAAATGTCCAGACACTCTGTGACCAAAATGGTACTGAAACAGAGGATGACAGACTAAAGGCCGAAATACTAAATGTCTTTTTCCAAAGTTGTTTCACAGAGGAAGATTGCACTGTAGTTCCTTCTCTAGATTGTCGCACAGATGACAAAATGGTAGATATCGAAATAGACGACAGAGGGATAGAGAAACAATTAAAATCGCTCAAAAGAGGAAAGGCCTCTGGACCTGATGGGATACCAGTTCGATTTTACACAGAGTACGCGAAGGTACTTGCCCCCCTTCTTGCAGCGGTGTACCGTAGGTCTCTAGAAGAGCGTAGCATTCCAAAGGATTGGAAAAGGGCACAGGTCATCCCCGTTTTCAAGAAGGGACGTCGAACAGATGTGCAGAACTATAGACCTATATCTCTGACGTCGATGAGTTGTAGAATTTTGGAACACGTATTGTGTTCGAGTATAATGACTTTTCTGGAGACTAGAAATCTACTCTGTAGGAATCAGCATGGGTTTCGAAAAAGACGGTCATGTGAAACCCAGCTCGCGCTATTCGTCCACGAGACTATGAGGGCCATAGACATGGGTTCCCAGGTAGATGCTGTGTTTCTTGACGTCGTCAAGGTGTTCGATATAGTTCCCCACAGTCGTTTAATGAACAAAGTAAGAGCATATGGACTATCAGACCAATTGTGTGATTGGATTGAGGAATTCCTAGATAACAGAACGCAGCATGTCATTCTCAATGGAGAGAAGTCCTCCGAAGTAAGAGTGATTTCAGGTGTGCTGCAGGGGAGTGTCATAGGACCGTTGCTGTTCGCAATATACATAAATGACCTGGTGGATGACATCGGAAGTTCACTGAGGCTTTTTGCAGATGATGCTGTGGTGTATCGAGAGGTAACAATGGGAAATTGTACTGAAATGCAGGAGGATCTGCAGCGAATTGACGCATGGTGCAGGGAATGGCAATTGAATCTCAATGTAGACAAGTGTAATGTGCTGCGAATACACAGAAAGATAGATCCTTTATCATTTAGCTACAAAATAGCAGGTCAGCAACTGGAAGCAGTTAATACCATAAATTATCTGGGAGTACGCATTAGGAGTGATTAAAATGGAATGATCATATGATGTTGATCGTCGGTAAAGCAGATGCCAGACTGAAATTCATTGGAAGAATCCTAAGGAAATGCAATCCGAAAACAAAGGAAGTAGGTTACAGTACGCTTGTTCGCCCACTGCTTGAATACTGCTCAGCAGTGTGGGATCTGTACCAGATAGAGTTGATAGAAGATATAGAGAAGATCCAATGGAGAGCAGCGCGCTTTGTTACAGGATCATTTAGTAATCGCGAAAGCGTTACGGAGATGATAGATAAACTCCAGTGGAAGACTGCAGGAGAGATGCTCAGTAGCTCGGTACGGGGTTTTGTCAAAGTTTCGAGAACATGAGGATAAGGTCAGAGAGATTAGAGCCCACACAGAGGCATACCGACAATCCTTCTTTCCACGAATAATATGAGACTGGAATAGAAAGGATAACCGATACAGGTACTCAAGGTACCCTCCGCCACACACCGTCAGGTGACTTGCGGAGTATGGATGTAGATGTAGATGTAGATGTAGGACACAATGAAAAAATTTACCGAAACAACTATATAAAATGGAAGATAGAGTTTCAAATTGAAGTCAAATGTTAAGATTGAATTATAATCCTAATTCAATAAATCTGTGTCAAAGAATGAAAGAAAATTTGATGATTGTCTGTCATATGAACAATTTCAATATTTTGATTAACTATACACAAGGATAATTGATTAATGATAATAAAATGCTTCATCAGACTGAACTAATATAAAATGACATTGTCTTTATTTACCCAACTGTTGTGTGAATAATCAAAACTTAACCATTTAACATAAACATTATCTTCTATCTTTCTTAAAAGTTTTTCAACTAAGTATACATCTGGATATTTCGTTTTCTGTAGTTCTTGTTCATAAAAATTTCCTTTTACATGTATCAAGTTATATGTAATTAGATTAGAATGAGTAACATCCTCAATTTCAAAAATTTCTGTTGACCAATTACCAGTATATCCTTTTTCAAAAAGTCCCTTAAGTTTTCTAGTTCTCACTTATCACCTTTATTAAATTTAGCTTTCTCATTTTTTTCAGTAACTTCTATTGGTTTCATTCTTTTTGTTGAATGATTTGTGATATTGTATTCATCAATTCGAACTTAATTTAAATTTAACCATTTATAATTTCCTTGTAAACCAAATTTCTTCCACGTTTTTTCTTTAAGTGTTCTGTTAAATCGTTCAACAACAGATGCTTTTAATTATGAAAATGTTGAATAATGATTAATGTTATATTTCTTCATTCATTCTTTAAATTCTTTGTTATAGAATTCTTTACCATTAGCTGTTTGTAAATTACTTGGCTTTTTGATAATTAAAGTTTCTGAAAAGCATCAACTATATTTTTAGCTGTTTTATCTTTAATAGGAACACCAAATGCATATTTTGAAAAAACATCAATTATTGTTAGTAAATATTTATTACCATTATTTATTTTTGAAATTCCTTTTAAAATTACCAGAATCCATTCCAACAGGAGCAGCTTGCCATACCAAAAGAAACAACATTTCGTCTTTTAAAATTCTCTCTAATCGGTTTATATAATTCATTAATTATAGTTTCAAGAATGTTATTTCAACTTTCAGCAGCGACTGCTTCATCAATCTTAGAACTTCGTTCATCTACAATTTTTTTTAAGAAATTTACTTTTTTTTATGTTTACAGATTGTACAAATACCTTCAATTCTTTGTTTTCCATTTTTAGTAGTTACTCTATGTGTATCAGTAAACTTTTTACACTATAAACTATAAATGTGATCATCTTTAAGAACTAAATGTGAACTATGATTTTCCATTTGCATATATAAAATATTTAAATACATTAAAAATATAATATTAATAATAATATAATAAAATAATTTTAGCTTCCACTGTTATCATCTTAATATTCTAAAGGTAATTCACGAAACATGATTAATTCACCTGAAATAGGGAGTCTTAACTAATTAATTTAGAGATATAATTATTTTATCTTTGTTTTTCATTTCAAGTGATGGATTATTAAACTGTGTTGGATATAGAATTTGCAGTTCATCAACATTGAATCTTTTTTATCTATTTTAAAATCAGTATATGACAGACCACGGTTTACATTGGCTCGAAATAAAATATTTCTCTCGATTTTTACATCATCCTCAAATTTTTACTTGAATATTTCTGTACCAGTATTAAAGTCAAATTTCACTCTATGTTTGTCATACATTCTTTTTCTGGAGATCACTTATTTGACTTAGATATTGCATTAATTCTGTCTTTAAAAATAATCTTCAAAACCTTTTTCTATTTCCCTTTTTGTGAAGAAATGTTTTATAGTGTTGTGATTGTCTTGATGAATATGATTAATTTTGTTCATTTATTAATAATTTTTTCATTTGTTTATGTTTTTCATTTACTAATAATTTTTCATGTATTAATAATTTTTTTCAGTAGTAAATAAGTAGATTATTTCAACTTACTGATAAATCTTCTATTTGTAGAAAAAGTTAAACTCTTCCAATTCATGACAATTATGTTTCATTAGTTGGTTTTTATTCAACTTTTTTAACACCAAATATTACAACAATGATTAATAAACTTTATTGTGATGGAGAAACAATAGAATTTCCTGTTGGCCAATATAGATTAATAAATTGAAAAAGGTTTATACATTTGAAGAAACCCAATATACACATTAAAGCAGATGAAATTTTAAACAGAATTGCTATTGAAAGTTATGTAAAATTGTATATGGATATAGCAGATAATTTTGGAAGTTTACTTGGTTTTAATAATCAAGTTGTTGAAGCTAATGAAAAATCTGTAGCTAAAGATGTTCCTAAAATAATTTCTCTTCAATTAATAAACATAAATTTTAATCTTGCTGATGGAATGTATGTAAAACATAATGATCATTTTCATAAAGAAACTAATATTATTGCTTCATTTAAACATACTGCAGAATTTGGTTGACCAATAATTTATGAACCAAATTATCCTGTGTATGTTCTTCTTTTTAATACAATTGAAGATGTAGAAGTTACTATAACTGATGAAAATGATAATTTAATAGACTTCAATGGTGGTACTGTAACAGTTATTTTAAAAATATCTGAATGAATTTTGTCCTTAATAAATCATCAATAAAATTGAAAGTCAACAGTTTTGTTCATTTCCTGTTACTGAAAATACTAAAAATAATTTAAATTTTCCTAACAAAGATACATTAATTGAAATAAATATTGCTGACGTTTGGCTACATCCAAATCATGCACACGTATTCATGAATTTTAGTATTATTAGATATGATGGTACAGATTATCCAACTTATGATGGAAAATCAATTAAAATTAATTAATAATTATGTATCTAAATTGTTTGACTTTATAACGATAAAAAGGAAATAATATATTATCTAGAATGGAACTTCCTTTTATTTCATCAACGGTTTTACTGCTTTTGTCTTCATCTGTTACTGACAAAATAAGTTTAGAAGGATATATTCTTAATACTGTGAAAATAAGTGGTAAAAAATTAAGTACTTTATCCTTTGTTAATGCTTTGTGGATTTTTAAAAATATTATAAAGAAATTATATTTGAAGGAAACTTAACTGTAATTTTTACATGTAGTTCATCATCTGGAGATGCAATTCTTCGTTGGTCATATTATAATGATGCTGTTGTCGAAATAAAAGATACTCTTCCTAAAGAAGTTAAAGTTATTAAGGAATCTATGGAAATTCGTGTATCAGTTGTTAAATATGAACCAAATTATGAACTTCAACAATGTGAAAATATTTTAAAAAATCCTAAATTTCGTATTTCTTTTTATGAACAGACGAAATTGCTGGTTTATCTAGTAAAAATTGTTTTGAACTAGATATAACAAATTTCTATCTCTACAGAATCTGGTATGACATATTTTATTTTTGTTGTATTTCAGACAAATCGAAAAAATAATCAGTTAGTTGATTCATCATTATTTGATCATGTTAAACTACAGAACATATACTTAAAAACAGTAAAAATGACGTTTTTTCTCAAGACATGTGGAATATTAATTCACCAAATAATTTTCTAAAAGCATATGATGCATTTCTAGAAATTAAAAGAATTACTTTACTAAAATGAGATATTTATATTAATCCATTTAGTTTTATAACTAATTATCCAATTTAATTAATCAATATGACACAGAAAAAATGTTATAACTATACAAAAAGAAATATAAAACTGAGCAACTTTTAATGATAAAATTCCAAATGATACACTTGCTTATATAATTATGTACAACATAGATAACTTACAGAAAACTTTTAATTATTAATATTTGCATCTATATAAATGAATGAAAAACCTAAAAAATTATAAAAGTGTTAACTAATTTAACTAATTTATTTTACTTATTTACTTTCATTTACAATGAGATTTTTAAAAAAATAACTTACTTTTATTAACTAATATATGTTATTATGCTACAATCATGTAGTAAATTAAATAATGAGGTTAGAAATCAGTTGTTTTTCGTATTTAGTTATGTTATTGTAAAAAATGGGTATTTAGTTAATGTTAATGAAATCGGTTGATTTAATTAACTATACTGAATTTTTAATTTAATTTTTAAATATCGGTTGTTTCATATATAAAATACAGAATTTATTTTAACATTGAGTTAGTGAGCCAGAACATACAAAATTATTCTACTAAAATCCTCCATGGATTTCTCATTCAAAAAAAGAACCACATCCACATTTGTCAATAATTCGATGTTGCACTTTGTTTACTTGAGTATTGCATCCCAAGAGAACCCAGGTACTGTGTAATAAGAGACGGGATTCAGAGAACATGTGGTCATGCATAGACTCTGGAATTTCTAGAAAATGTCAGCAAGCAAGCAGATGTCCCACATGACATTCATGGCATGCTTGTACTCTGCATCCATTATGGCATAGATTGTGAGGTTGCTGGAGAATGCAGTTATGTTGGGTAGCCTGGTTTCGTTGAGTTTTGCCATACTATCCATATACTTGTATGGGAAACCCCCTTCCTAGTCACAATTTGAAACTTTCCCTCATAAGGAAGTGCAGTTCAAGTGATATGGATTTTTCAACGAGCTTCTGGAGTGACGACTGCACAAAATGTAGCGTTTCATGGAAGTGGCTCCTAATTATTGGCGTCATTCAGTTGGAGAATGAAAACTATTTCTCAACTCTCTCAGGTTGGACACTGACCTGATTATTCTCCCAATAGAAATCAGTCAAGTGCTCAACTAGAAAGCGAGCGACATATCCACTTAAATTATGGAAGGAAATGGGTATATGCCTTGGTAACTGGTAGTTCAAATTGAATGTATTGTGAGCTGTGTCACAGGACTTCCCCGTAAGATGGCAATTGTTCCTACAAAGAGTTTCCACTTTTCTATCTAATGGCAGGCCACAAATATGACGGTCAAGTGTACACATGTTCATTATCCTTCGATTTGGTCATAGGAACATTGTTGCTGTAAAGCTTATCAACCTACCATGAACGTTTTTCGAGCTCAGTGAGTAGCCAAACAGCAGGATTATCCCCGTCAGAAGATTTGTATCCGTTAAGACTCAAATCACAGGATGATGCAATTTGGTATGATGCTACATATGGTACATGTTTTTCTGTGAAGGTCATATGTATGGTCGTGGGGTCACCTTCACAACAGGTCACAG
Source organism: Schistocerca cancellata (assembly GCF_023864275.1). NCBI lineage: Eukaryota > Metazoa > Arthropoda > Insecta > Orthoptera > Acrididae > Schistocerca > Schistocerca cancellata. The sequence goes on along the minus strand of NC_064629.1, from coordinate 94,192,929 downwards.
GAGCGAGGAGGCATTCAACGTTGGCATACACTACAAAGGGGCGTCGCTCTTGGTTGTGAGCGTTTTAAATCTTTATGAATTTGTCCTCCTCATTACTCATAATAATACATACTGGGTTCTTGGAGGCACAATCTACTAGATGCTCTGCTAATAACTTGTCCAAGTAAAAACAAATCAGGCGCCTTATGCAAATATGCTTTTTACACGTGTAGTTATTCAGTTGAGAGAATAGGATCGAGACATGTCTTTGATCCAAATATAATGATAATTATCACCTTCAGGAAAGAGTAGCATTATTACATGCATCTCACACTCACCGACAAATTTTGAGAAATGGCGGGGGGGGGGGGGGGGACCAAAGACTATATGCTTGTCCTGCTCATCTGACTTGCTTTTCTTCTCCAAGCCATGAACATGAACCAATATTCTGGTATTCTGCGCCTAAAATAATGACGGGGAACTCGGGACCATCAATATCTAAGAATATTATCACCTACATGTTCTGTAGCAGGACGGTCAGAATGATCTCCATTATTGTAATTTCTCTCTCAAGCCAGGATTGACCATGCAAAACAAGCCTGATCCTTTCACACACACACACACACACACACACACACACACACACACACACACACACACACAAATAATTCGTCTGAGTGCTGTAGCTGACACTTACTTCCATCTCGGAAAACCAGGCCAGTATAGCATTCAAGGTGGATTTACGAGATTACTCTGTGGTTGACGTGCTCCATGTTATCACGACAGTCCCCCCCCCCCCCCAAAGATAATAAAGACTTCTCTTTTCAATCCCAGAAGCAACTTTGGGGAGGGTGCAATAGTTCGACGCAGAGCACCGCACGGTATTTAATGGTGGGATACCATCAATCACTGACTACTTCGAGGAGCTGCGTTTTCATGACAGGAAGGCACGCCTTTAGAAACACAACAGGGTCGCGGTACTTTCCTGCTGGATTTTCGATCCTTGTAAACGAGATTCGCTCCTCAAAGGCGTCTGTATACACCGAGTATTCTAATTGCAGTATGGTATCACTCACCCTGTGTCCTTCACTAAAATTGCGTGAGAGGGAACTGCTGCTAGCCACAGGATCACCGCTATTACTAATAATACTACTACTGCAGGATGATGATGTCCATCCTATCGATGATGGAGTCGGCAAGGTACAAAGGGGTGTGTGTCGAGGCATACTTACCTTCTGTTGCTGGCAAGGGTGGCCAGTCAGAGGCGGAGTACGATGAGGTGGCGGCACTGAGGGCCATTGGGAACACCCTGGTTGCAGCAACAATGTCCAGCGATGCTGCTGTTGCTGCATGCTGGAGCCTTCATCACCAGCAGCCTGGAAGTGGGAGATCGTTGCTATTCTTCTTCTGAGTGAACCATCGATTGGCGCCAGGGGCTATGCGATGGTGCGGGGCAGACACCGCTATGGCCACAGCTGTTGCTGCCGCCTCTCGTACAACCACCAGTGGTGCATGCCGTTCAGGTGCATGTTTCATTCCTGCCACAATAACCACTGCTCTATCCACTGTTGCCACGGCTAGCTGTTGTGGTGCTGGTGGTGACTGTGGTGCCCCTATAACATATGACTAACGAAAAAAATTAAGTACAACGCTCAAGATTTAAAAAAAAAAGGTGTAAACAAACAACAACATTTCAGAATAGTAACGAATATATGCTGTAACGACGGCGGTTGCATTATGATCACCTTTTCCACTGTGGGTCCAAGGATTGAGCATTTCAGTTGGGTTTTCCAGTCGCTCTCCAATCCAACCCAGTATTTCCTCATACTTCCCCAAAAGGGCGAGATGGTGCTGCCTTTCAGCTTCCTCTGCAGCAGCCGCCATCTCATGTACCCACTCTGGTATTTAACCGCCGCCTTGGGGCCGTTTATCTTGCTTACAGACGCTACCTACAACAATAAGATATTGAATGTAATTATTTCTTGGGAATTTTAGAGACATACACACAGAAAATTGTACTTAAAATCGCTTTGCTTAACTAATTGAAATATAAACAGAAAATCGTATTCTTCAGTTCACTGAAATTACTTATATACGAAACACACTGAATTTGAAAATCATTCTCTGCTAATTACAAGACTGAATCGATTACTCCTGGCTCTCAGCTTCACCACATGTAACTACTTCTTCTTCCTCATCCATAGAACACCTAGAAAAGCAAAGAATATGTCTGAGACAGCCGGCCGGTGTGGCGAAGCGGTTCTAGGCGCTGCAGTCTGGAACTGTGTGACCGCTACGGTCGCAGGTTCGAATCCTGCCTCGGGCATGGGTGTGTGTGATGTCCTTAGGTTAGTTAGGTTTAAGTAGTTCTAAGTTCTAGGGGACTGATGATCTTGGAAGTTATGTCCCATAGTGCTCGGAGCCTTTTTTTTTTGTCTGAGACAACTGAATGCATCACGTTTCCAAAAATAAATGTATATACATTCCCCAGTCCTCATAATTAGAACCACAGCACATTACGTGAACAAAACAAATATTTTCTCTGAGAGCCATATAAAAATAATAAAATGAAAAATAAATGCACTTACGTTCTTGCTGCTCCGACTCTGTTATTATTGCTGGAGGCTGTTGCTACTGTAGCCTTTCACCCTCCAGCTGACGATCTAGATCAGCCAACATCTCAGGAATGGAGGCTACAACGACAAGAAAAGAAGGACCGAAATACCACCTACGGAATAAATAAATTCGTCACACCCACTAGAAATTACAATAACGAGCCGTTCAAAAACTTGGTAGTACTTAGGTATGCATCTACCGACCACGGCCTAAACAAGTGCTGTGAGGGATACTAAAGTTACAGTAGCCAGTAGCAGTGCAGCATTCTACCCCACCAGCAGTTGGTGCTGGTCTGCCGCCTCGGTTTCACGCGCTCGTGGATCCGGCCAGAAAACTCTCCTTTCGGTCGCTGCTTCACTCTGTGGTGAATTGCGGCCGCTGACGGACGTGCTGCCGCTTTGCGGGTCCCAAGTTAAAGCGTGCCTCGTGTAGCAAATTACTGAGATAGTGTATTTAACAATATTTTTATACGTGGTATAGGATCGTCTTCAGAGTTTCGGCGTGGTGTATTTGCGCTCATTTACTCTAGTTTCAATATGTAAACAATATTCCCACGCGATGAATTTTCGAGTGTATTTGGCGTAATGTATTTCTGTTCCACATGCACCTGGGAAGACAGTGCAGTGTTGTGGGTGCGAGTGTATTTGGAATAAATTGTTTAAAGCAATATTTGGAAACGTATTGAGGCATTAAACAGTTTACCTAATTCTTTTGTGCACATAAATATTCCAGATTAGTGGAGGAAGACTGAGAGGTTCCACAAAAGTGACACAATCTTTTTGTTAGAACCTGTGTTCAAGTGAGGTGGTATACATTGCAAAATTGAAGCAAACTATTGTGCAGTGATCTTTTTGAAAGTGTATTTAGAGACATATTCAACTGGATTTAGTAACCTCTGAAGCATCTCGTGCTCAAAGACAAGGGTATTTCCCACAAAAGGGCGAGAAGTGACTCAGGGATGGTTTCACATGTGTGTCGCGATCTTCTTTTAGAGTCCGTGTTCAAGTGTGGTGGTGGTATTCCTCGGAATAAAATGTGTAATTACATCGAAAATTGTTTAAATGTTCTTGCATCTGCAAAGCACTCTCTCACTGTCTCTCTTTGTGCAGTGCTACATTTAGTTCCTGTGACATCTTAAAGTTATGTATGTGACAGATTCCGCATATTGCTTAAACACCTTATGTAATAACTCCTAAAGCAGTTCATGTTCAACGGCGAAGGTCTCAAGGTGAACACACTGGATGGAGCTACTGTCTATGACAACTCAAATTATGTAAATAAACAATGCATAATAAAAAAGACTTACATCCATCCCCTCCAGAAGCCCAGCACATATTGAGGCCTTTTCCCACCAATTTCCAGATGGGCGAGGGGCGGGAAGGGGAAGGGGGAGGGGAGGAAAGGGGGTGGGGCTAGGTTAGTGGAGGTAGCCCAGTTGACCTATTTTCTCGCCAAAATTTGGACTTCCCGCCATGAAGTCACTGCGAAGTTGCCACATCTACAGCTCCCATCTTGGATCCGCCTACTACTACTGACCAAAATTCTAAATCAGAGAGTTGCCTACTTGACAAGTGCCATCTACTGGTATCAATTGTTTGTTCCGGCAAGAAGTCAGTTATCTTTGCCAGATAACATGAAGATGTTTATACAGGAGCCGACTTGAACAGAGACGCAGTGTTTTGTTCCTGAGAGGGCTGCGCCTATTCCTTGAATCGGTACTCTGCTGTGCCATCTTTGAAGTCTGAGGCGTTGCGCGCATGCTTCCGATATAAAGCATGACTTTGACCCAGAATCCAAGAGAGCATGACAAGTTTCCTTTTGCCACTGCTATCTTATTGCCTCATTCTCATTGTCGTAAGCGACACTCGTTTGCCAGGACTGACTTCCAATGAGCGATAACTCGATGTACTTGACGAATGTATGCAATTTTGCTTGTGCGTGTTGTATTTCTGCGTGCAGTAGCGTGTGGTGTCGTTTTCGTCAAGCACGACAACAAATAGATTTCCAATTAAGAAACAATTCAAACAATTCGAGATGTGACTGGGCATCTTCATACTTTTGCAACTGTTCTAGTCTGACAGATTTATCCAAAGTGTCCGTTTTCTCTTTTACCTCAAATGTGTTTGCAAACGTTAACGACAGCAAGAGGCTTGCTTTCACCACCAAACGTGTAGTAACAAGTTTCCTTCTTAACACTTCATCCACCATGAAAGATTATCAGTGGCATGCATGAGCAGAAGCACCTGTTAGGATGAGTGGATATTTACAGGAAGCAGGATAACCAGACCAGGTACTTAGCTTCTAGATGCGCTGTGTCGATATCATTGGCTGCGTCCCTGTGCTGCTCCGTTGAAGCTTGCTACTGCCGTTGCACCCATGGATGGCTGCCGCTGCACGCTTCTTCGTCGAGTCCATCAAAATCCCGCTCGGACGAAGCAAAATGTCAGCGTCCACAGACGTAAATTTGAATCGTCAGTTTTACCAGAGGACCAGGAATTTAAAGGACTGTATAATGTTTCGAATCCATTCAGATTGCAATGAATGACAACATATGTAGAAAATCACTTATTATTGGCAACAATCACCCACGAAGAAAATATACATATTCGCCTTTTAGCATACGAGGCGCTCGGGCCCCGATCTACGACCGCCGCCCGGCCGAGTGGCCATTTACAACTGTCTCTCCCTCTCGCCCTTGGTGGGATAGCGTCCAGGCCAGTATCCCTCAGGTGCAAATAAATCGAGAGAGGGCAGCACTCCCCAGTGACTCGGCCGAGTGTAGCGACCGAACATGCACACCCATCTAAATATTTACATCGGTGACTTGAACAGCCACCACGAGAAACGAAAGTATAACTCCAATGGAGAAGCTTTAATTTTATAGGCAGAACAACACAATCTCCATCTAATTTTTAATGCCAAAGACCGATATACATTTAGATCATCTGCATGCAGCAAGAACACAATCCTGATCTATGTTTGGTATCGTCAGACAATAACCTCCAGTCATTAGCAGTCACATGAATAGTTCTGTCTGACCTACTACTCAGTCAGCATCACCCATTAATACTGGAATCAGGCTTGCAGATCCCACTGGATTCCATTCCCCGTCCATTCTGTAACTATCAGAAATAGAACTTGTCCGACTTCTCTAAAAACCGTGACAAAATCTCTGGATGGATTTCTTCCATGAGCAGCAACTATGAAAGATTTGTGGGTACAGTATTAAGCACAGAAAGAAACTTTATTCCCAGAGCTTATCGATAGGAGTACATGGCTGGATAATATGAGGTCGCCGAGAAACTGTATGAAGACTTCCTCTCAACTGGAGAACAAGAAATAGCAGACGAGCTGCTGCGTACTCTTCACGTCACATGCTGCTATAAATGGATGGACACTGTTGAAAAACTTGACTTCAGACATTCGAGTAGAAAAGCCTGGTATCTGTTACGTGACTTGGGAGGTACAAATCTAATACTACACAACAAAAGCTTCATAAAATCAGTTGCTGATGCATTACACATCGTCTCTACATCTACACCATCTATTCCCCGATCTCATGCCACACAAGTGAAAGGAGAACCATGATAGCAGAATATTCGCATCATAGCCCAGAGCTTCTCCCATTCACACCTGGAGATATTTCAATGGCTTTACTAGCTAAAGCTCCAGGTTGATGGCATACATCCAGAATCCTTCTGCACTGTAGAAAATATTCTAAAAATTTCTCCGAAATTCTTCAAACAGGACCCATTCCACAACTTACAAAACAGATGGAGATCATTGGTATCTTAAAAATCAGACAGTCTCAAGTTATCATCCTATTGCACTTTTGAATATGAAATGCAAAGCACTTGAGAGGCTGCTGCATGGTAGAGTAGGTATTGAAATACACTACTGGCCATTAAAATTGCTACACCAAGAAAAAATGCAGATGATAAAGGGGTATTCATTGGACACATATATATTCCTAGAACTGACATCTGATTACATTTTCACGCAATTTGGGTGCATAGATCCTGAGAAACAAGTACCCAGAACAACCACCTCTGGCCGTAATAACGGCCTTGATATGCCTGGGCATTGAGTCAAACACAGCTTGGATGACGTGTACAGGTACAGCTGCCCATGCAGCTTCAACACGATACCACAGCTCATCAAGAGTAGTGACTGGCGTATTGTGACGAGCCAGTTGCTCAGCCACCATTGACCAGACGTTTTCAATTGGTGAGAGATCTGGAGAATGTGCTGGCCAGGACAGCAGTCGAACATTTTCTGTATCCAGAAAGGCCCGTACAGCACCTGCAACATGCGGTCGTGCATTATCCTGCTGAAATGTACGGTTTCGCAGGGATCGAATGAAGGGTAGAGCCACGGGTCGTAACACATCTTAAATGTAACGTCCACTGTTCAAAGTGCCGTCAAGGCGAGCAAGAGGTGACCGAGACGTGTAACCAATGGCACCCCATACCATCACGACGGGTGATACGCCGGTATGGCGATGACGAATAAACGCTTCCAATGTGCGTTCACCGCGATGTCGACAAACACGGATGCGACCATCATGATGCTGTAAACAGAACCTGGAGTCATCTGAAAAAATGACGTTTTGCCTTTCGTGCACCCAGGTTCGTCGTTGAGTACACTTTCGCAGGCGCTCCTGTCTGTGATGCAGCGTCATGGGAACCGCAGCCATGGTCTCCGAGCTGATAGTCCATGCTGCTGCAAAAGTCGTCGAACTGTTCGTGCAGATGGTTGTTGTCTTGCAAACGTCCCCATCTGTTGACTCAGGGATCGAGACGTGGCTGCATGATCCGTTACAGCCATGCGTATAAGATGCCTGTCATCTCGACTGCTAGTGATACGGGGCCGTTTGGATCTAGCACGGCGTGCCGTATTACCCTCCTAAACCCACCGAGTCCATAATCTGCTAACAGTCATTGGATCGCGACCAACGCGAGCAGCAATGTCGCGATACGATAATCTGCAATCGTGATAGGCTACGATCCGACCTTGGTACGCATCTCTCCTCCTTATGCGAGGCATCACAACAACTTTTCACCAGGCAACGCCGGTCAATTGCTGTTTGTGTATGAGAAATCGGTTGGAAAATTTCCTAATGTCAGCACGTCGTAGGTGTCGCCACCGGCGCCAGCCTTGTGTGAATGATCTGAAAAGCTAATAATTTGCATATCACCGCATCTACTTCCTGTCGGTTAAATTTCGCGTCTGTAGCACGTCATCTTCGTGGTGTAGCAATTTTAATGGCCAGTAGTGTACTTGGAAAGAATCCTATCAAAAAGATTGGATTCTAACCAAACAGTAGCTGTATGGATCAAGTACTTTCAATGAAAACTTTCATAGAAGGTGGGTTCCAAGACCTCTGCTGTAGTTATTGTTTTGTCTGCCAGACCATTCCAGGTAATTATAGGCAATACCACTGCTAACCAGGAGATCCCGAATAATGGACTCCGTTCTGGCTGCGCTACTATTTAGCTTGGAGATAACAGATATGACAGCCACTCAGTCCAGGGAGTGTGGTTATGCTGATGACTAATTGATAGTAACACAATACAGACAAATGGTGGTCACCGAAGATATAGTAACGACAGGTCTAAGTGCAATAGGGCAGTACCTGAGGCTATTTTCGTTCCGTCGTTACAACTACCAGAAAATACGTGTTTTTCTCACCAGACGCATTTCGCATTATTGACGTAAAGCTTCATCAGTGGCCTATAATTAAAGATATTTACAGTTTGATTTGTTTTTAAGATCGAAAAAAATTTCGTTGACTTACGGTGATTTCTGCTTAGTTTCTCGCCTATATCAGGAAATGCCATCTGCCAACACGTCTTTGACGTCTTTCTTCATTAGACGCTGATACATGTAGTCTAATTTTTCATTGCTCTGCAGATTCATGCATTTCTTACGTTGTACACAGCACACTTTTTCGTGCACCACTGTTTACTAATTATTTATACGCTTCTAAATGTGTATTATGTTTTGTAGGGTTGTCAACATATCATTGCCACTAGTTCGCTTTGATATTCCTCTTTTTTAGTTAATTGTATGTGTGTCATGCCCACCCGGTTAGCCGCGCTTTCCAACGCACGGCTATCCGGGCGGGAAGGCGTGCGTGTCCCCGGCACGAATCCGCCCGGCGGATTAGTGTTAAGGTCCGGTGCGCCTCCAGTCTACGGATGGTTTTTAAGGCGGTTTTCCATCTACATCGGCGAATGCGGGCCGGTTCCCCTTATTCCGCCTCAGTTACACTGTGTCGACGATTGCTGCGCACTTTCTCCATGTACGCGTACACCATAATTACTCTACCACGCAAACATTGGGGTTACGCTCGTCTGGTGTGAGACGTTACTGGGGGGGGGGGGGGGGGGGTTCACTGGGGGCCGGACCGCACAGTAACCCTGGGTTCGTTGTGGGGCAGTGGTGGGGTGAGTAGACTGCTGTGGTCTGTTGTGTGGTTGTGTACCACTGCGGGCTACGGCGGGGATGAAGCCTCTCCGTCGTTTCTAGGTCCCCAGTTCCTTAGAATACAATACAATACAATGTGTGTCATTCTGTTTAAATATGTGGTTGTGTATTTATATACTGTCTAAGAGTAATGAAGGAAAAGTGACGGACTGTTTTCTTTATTAGGTGTAGGAGGGAGAAGCAAAAGCAAAAGTGAGTGGACATAAGTGCATAGTAGTGTCAGGGTGAGTGAGCTGGAGGAAAAGGCAAAGAGCAAGAAGGAAAATGAATTTTTTTGGGCAGGGGGGGGGGGGCTGGGTGAGAGGGGGAAGGATGGAAAAGGCTCACTTACTTTCCACATGGTTTTATCTACTATTTTAGATACAGGGTGATTGTAATTAAACTTTCAAAACACCATTGATCAGACTGACGTCAAATTGCAATGGAATATTATCGGAGGAGGGGAAAACGTAGGGCAGAAGAAAAAAGATAGTGTGGAAATTGATCAATTCATGGCGCTGTATGTGTCAGAATACGTAAATGAAGACACTTGTCATGCGCACGACCCATTGTAGTTGCCGGCCGGAGTGGCCGAGCGGTTCTAGGCGCTAAAGTCTGGAACCGCGCGACCGCTACGGTCGCAGGTTCGAATTCTGCCTCGGGCATGGATGTGAGTGATGTCCTTAGGTTGGTTAGGTTTAAGTAGTTCTGAGTTCTAGGGGACTGATGACCTCAGAAGTTAAGTCCCATAGTGCTCAGAGCCATTTGAACCCATTGTAGTTGGTATAAACACCCTGGGTACACGGCTTTTCCTCCTTTCGCGTCTGCGACGTTCGCCATGACTGTATCAATGCAGGATCGCACTCTACTTTTAAAGCTGTATTACAAGAAATGACTGTGCACACGTCGCTCTGCAGAACGTCCGGACACTGAAGGGTTTGAAAAAAGGCGTTGGTCCGATGACTGCCGTAGGTCTGGAGAAGATTCGGAAATTCGAAAAGACGGGTTCTTTTGGCGTGCAGCCTAGTAAAGGGAGGAAATGAATTGATTCGGCGTCAGTGGAAGCAATGGCCACAGCGATGCAGGAGCAGACGAATGGTGGTGTCCAAACTTTTGACCTGCCAGCAAGAGGGACCTTTGCTTTAGAATTTCTTGCTGGCATGGAAGTGGACAGTGATTGGTCGTGGAAGATTTTGTGGACAGACGAAGCCCACTTACGTCTGACAAGATATGTCAATACACGGAATTGTCGAATATGGGCTACGGAAGATTCACATGCAAATCAACCAGTACACTTCATCCTGAAAAGGTCACTGTGTAGTGCGGGTTTACGGCATCATTTATCATAGGCCATATTTTTTCGAAGAGACTGGTGCTTCCAGTCCTGTTACCTGTACCGTCACTGGTAAGCGCTATGAGTCTCTTTCGCGCAATCACGTCATTCCAGCTTTCCAACAGCGTAGATGTGTGGATGGGATCATTTTTATGCAAGATGACGCACCTCCGCACTTTGCACATCCAGTTAAGCAGCTGCTGAAGCGCCATTTCGGAAATGCTAGAATTATCAGCCGTCATTTCTCTACAGCCTGGTCGTCCCAATCACCTGATCTTAATCCGTGTGGCTTCTGGCTGTGAGGCTATGTGGAAGATGTTGTGTTCAGTGTTCCGATTGCAAATTTAGCTGCATTGAAAGCACTCACTGCGCAACACATTCTGAACGTGACTCCAGAAACGCTTCGATCATTTGCGGAACATGCTGTTTCTCGAATTCAGCTTGTTGCAGAAACGGTGGACAGCATATTGAACATATTTTGCGCCATTCACACGGATATTAATAATCCGATTTAATTTTGGTTGATGCTTTTTGTGCGGTTTTTGACCTCAGGACAATTAAAAACCGATTTTTCCCATCCGATGTGATATGACCTTGCTGTGGTGGATGTGCTTACATAACTAACAGTGTCACATCTGTACACCCATGCGCACTGAGTAGTACAATTGTTCTAATGTCAAACATACACCTTAGGCATTGTTGTAAGATTCATTTGTCATTTGTTGTCGACCACTATTAAATTATGATGCTTAAAGTGCCATCTATTGCTTATTTTATAACTATATATTTCTCTTCTGCCATACGTTTGTCCCCTTCTCCGATAATATTTCGTTGCAATTGGACGTCATTCTGACCAGTGGTGTTATTCCCACAGTGGTTTGAAAGTTTAACAGTAATTATAATTACCCTATATATGTTTTAGAATTAACAATGAATGGACGTACTGCACAGTCATCTATCCACATTCTCAGTGGTACTCGCAAAGTAGAGGAGGGGTGGTTCAGCGATGATACAGATTCTGGAAAGCATGCTGCCGTGTCATTGGTCAGTGTCGAAATTATGGTAAAATTGCTAAAATCGTTCGCACTATCAACTGTGATGCTTATTATTACAGTACATCGGTGGTGTCTTTTCCATCCCATCAGTCCACTGGTAGGCTGTTGGCTACCACATAATGATTCACTGACATCGCTTGTTTGAGATGGAGAAAGAGTCTTGGTGGAGGGGCAACACCTTCCGGGAATGGCTAGCCCGATACAGTGCTCGCGTGCATAACTACAATGCGAGGAATCAATTGAAATGGAACACAGAGCCGTCAGCTATTCCATCACTGTGAAAGATGAGTTTAAATGTAGAGGCCATCAATCACCTTCGGACAGCAGTTTGGAAACCCTGTATTATATGGCACTGAGAGAGAATGTGTTAGAAATACTGGAGGAATATCTAGTGGCGACATGAGAGAGTTGCAAATACTGGCTTTATACCACGTTCCTTAGCCGAATCACTTCCTAAATTCGGCCATTTTGTTACGAGCTTACACCGTCGGTGGCGTATAACCGCACTTTTGTCCTGTTAATACACACTCCGACGATCACCGTCTGTATTCAGTGTCGCGGTATTTGTGTGAAAAAACCACTTCATTCGCACGTAATGCCATACCTCGATTTATAAGGCTTGTATAGTTTTAACATGGATATCGTTAGCGATACTTGTGAGCACCTGTAGAACCAAGACCGATTGTGACAGTAGCGTAGTAGATGCGATCATGTTTTTAACATCTGTCGGCTTGTAAGACGATTACTTTTTTCTTTCAAGATACAGTGGTACCAGTCGCAAGTAAAGCGTACGAGACATGTCCACCCATCGCTGATTTTCGCTCAGTATTGTTTCGTATCGCCAGCAATCAGTTATTGGCGAAGTATTATACTTAGTAGTAGGGGGAGTGTGAAAGACTCGGATTGAGCATCAGGCTTATAAAGTATGTTCGTGTGTTCCGACTTGTTAAAAGAAATTGGATACGTCCTGTCGTAAGGGAAGGTGTTGATTTGACGTGGAAAACTGCCACAGACGCAAAGGGAATGAAAGTTTTTTTCTATTTCCAGAGCCACAGTCGTCAGGAGGGATATTTCCGATACTTCACTCATTGTCGAATGTCGTCTTATTGAGGCTGCAATCGTAGTATTAAATTGTAAATACAGCGATCAAATATACATGTGGCCAGTTTCCTAGGACCATTCTGTCTGGGGTGCGTGGTGCATGGCGGCGGTGGCCTGTGGCGGGGACTATTCACGTTTCTGGCTTATGGCTGGAGCTGACCGAATGGAAAGGCCAGTTGGGGTACAGGAATATAACATACTTAACCGTTTCGCCCTCTAAACGGCTGAATAGCGAACTGATACTCCGTATATGATGGACAGCCTTCGTGATCGTGTGTGTTCTCCGTGGATGTTTGTGAAGATTCTATATGGACGTGTGTTTGCACTGGAGCATTATTCCCTCCCATGTAAACTGTCCTCTTGACTGCTTCTGCACACTTCCCGTCTTTATTTGGTTGAGAGAACATCGATTGTGGTGTGTGCATCTAGAAGATGAAAGACAGGTGGAAGACGCGTTTGCTGGTTCTCTAGATATGAGAAACACCTTAGCTGACTTTGTAAATTATAAGGATGATTTGGAATCTGTTGTATCACCAATTTGACAGTTTTTAATCTATGACATATCGTGTTCTAGCGGTGTTTTGTATTTGAGAGACAACGAATGTTCGGAAAAAGATTCCGAGCTTTTCTGCTCTAATGTTTTCATCATCTGCCACCTGAAGATGTGGCTTTAACGCCACGAACCTGGTAGTGGTACAGTAATAAAGGACCAAAAGACAGCTGAAGCGATTATTAATACCCAAGATTTCAAGTAAAGGTCTTCACAGACGAGATAAGTTAGTCGTTCTCCATGGTTTATAGCGTGTTGCACCCTGCTGCATCTCGCTTAAGTTTTTGGATTTCAGAGAAATAATTTCCAGCCTATATATTCGGAATTATACTTTGTAAGCGATATTGATATGCAAGCGATGTTGCTATGTGCTTGAGATCGAGAAGTATCTCGTAAATGGTATGATATTCTGGTAAACCATGTGCAAATACACTACTGGCCATTAAAATTGCTACACCACGAAGATGGCGTGCTACAGACGCGAAATTTAACCGACAGGAAGAAGATGTTGTGATATGCAAATGATTAGCTTTTCAGCGCATTCACACAAGGTTGGCGCCGGTAGCGAGACCTACAACGTGCTGACATGAGGAAAGTTTCCAACTGATTGTTGCCTGGTGAAACATTGTTGTGATGCCTCGTGTAAGGAGGAGAAATGCGTACCATCACGTTTCCGACTTTGATAAAGGGCGGATTTTAGCCTATCGCGATTGCGGTTTATCGTATCGCGACATTGCTGCTCGCGTTGCTCGAGATCCAATGACTGCTGGCAGAATATGGAATCGGTGGGTTCAGGAGGGTTATACGGAACGCCGTGCTGGATCCAAACGGTCTCGTATCACTAGCAGTCGAAATTACAGGCATCTTATCCGCATGGCTAAACGGATCGTGCAGCCACGTCTCCATCCCTGAGTCACCAGATGGGGACGTTTGCAAGACAACAACCATCTGCACGAACAGTTCGACGACGTTTGCAGCAGCATGGACCATCAGCTCGGAGACCATGGCTGCGGTTACCCTTGACGCTGCATCACAGACAGGAGCGCATGCAGTTGAGTACTCAACGATAAACCTGGGTGCACAAATGGCAAAACGTCATTTTTTCGGATGAATCCAGGTTCTGTTTACAGCATCATGATAGTCGCATCCGTATTTGGCGACATCGCGGTGTACGCACATTGGAAGCGTGTATTCATCATCGCCATACTGGCGTATCACCCGGCAATATGGTAAGGGGTGCCATTGCTTACACGTCTCGGTCACCTCTTGGTCGCATTGACGGCACTTTGAACAGTGGACGTTACATTTAAGATGTGTTACGACCCGTGGCTCTACCCTTCATTCGATCTCTGCGAAACCCTACATTTCGGCAGGATAATGCACGACCGCATGTTGCAGGTGCTGTACGGGCCTTTCTGGATACAGAAAATGTTCTACTGCTCCCCTGGCCAGCACATTCTCCAGATATCTCACCAACTGAAAACGTATGGTCAGTGGTGGCCGAGCAACTGGCTCGTCTCAATACGCCTGTCACTACTCTTGATGAACTGTGGTATCGTGTTGAAACTGCATGGGCAACTATACCTGCACACGCCATCCAAGCTCTGTTTGGCTCAATGCCCAGGCGTATCAAGGCCGTTATTACGGCCAGAGGTGGTTGTTCTGGGTACTGATTTCTCAGGATCTGTGCACCCAAATTGCGTGAAAATGTAATCACATGTCAGTTCTAGTATAATATATATGTCCAATGTATACCCGTTTATCATCTGCATTTTTTCTTGGTGTAGCAACTTTAATGGCCAGTAGTGTTCATATGTTCTCGTAATCCCAGAGTCTGGAGATGGGTGTAGAAAGCAAGCAAGCAGGTCGGGGCCAGAACCGACCAAGCCTTTGTACAGCAGTTCAGAGAGTGACCTTGGTCTGCTGAGGGTGTTCTGATCATGTGTCGGGCCAGTTTGTGTGCGGAGGCAGATGACTTGTGACCGTCGGCTGCGGTGGATGTCTGCCTGACCTCGCGGGAAATATCTAGTGCTGCAAGGAGTATACACGGTACATGTGCTTATGCTATCTGTCTTCGTGGTGTATGTATGAGTGGCTGGCGGTCGATAGCTATATGCAGGATGCAGAAGTATGATTTTGTATGGCGCAGGATACGAATTTTGTGTTTACTACATCGATATGGTATGTGGTGATATAGTGGGGTTGGAGATCAACTTCACGCTGAAATATTCAAGCTTTCTTCGACAGTAGCAGAGCAGCGAAATTGAGGAAGTGATTTTCTGTATTTCATGAGCTGTTGACCACTTTTGCAGTGTATTCTGTCAGTGCAACATAGCGATCTATACGAAATATTTTTGCTGCTGAAAGTATCATCTGCAGACAAGTGGCGGACAGTGCTCACACACCAGCTGCAGCAGCAGTTTGACAGGTAAATTCTGTAAGAGCCAATCAGAATGCTCCATTCATTCACAATACATCCTTTGTGCTGTGGCATAGAAGCCTCCACAGACTGGTTTGAACAAGATGGGCTCGAGGTATCTACGGAAAGGTCTGAGAGTAATGTGATGTCTTCTTTGTTCAAGTGTTCAAATACAAGCTGGAGAAGACCGTCCATCTCTGGCTGGATGCTGTCTCTCATCAGACATTGTGGCATTAGAACATCTCCAGACCAGTAGCTGTAGGACACCGAAAATTCCAGCCATTTTCTCTTCTGTAGGACAGTATTTCGAATTCTGTTTTCATAATTAATCTGATTTTCCAGTCTGTGCTTGACAGTGCTCTCTTTCCAAACGAAAAGAATGCTTTTATGATTAACAGTGTTTTCTCAAGCATGCACAGACATAATGAAGGCTTTTAGAGGTGAGAACATGAGCGAACGTCTACCATTTCTGAGAAATATGTTGAAAGCAGGGCATTATGATTTCTGGGAAGGGTAACATGTGATGGGCGGGGTGCCTCTTTAGGACCACCAGGAAGAATGGATTCAATGTTATTCTGGGATATTTTCGTAAAGAGACCCTATTAGGACAAGAATTTCCATGCAGACAAGCTCCTACAATAACAAAAGTGACCATTAACTATTTTTGCGGCACTTATGATTTCCAGGAAGGGTTGATACGTAATGCACAGGCTGTCCCATTAGGATTGTTGCGAAGAGTGCATCCTGTGTTTTTATGGGATATTTTCGTAAAAAGTTTCTGAAAGCATTGCAAAAGATTTCTATAGCGTGTCCAGAGGGAGACGTGGCTGTTATTTACATAGACTTGAGACGTCAGTATAATACTGACAACCTTTTGGCTGTGCTTCTGAGGGTGCGTCGCTAGGCAAACATCTCGCTCAGCAATTAGGCTGGCACTGGACCCGCAGGTACAAAGATGATGTGTCAGTGCACCAGCAATGGTGGGCAGGTAAACACATGCACAGCTAGACGTATCCTGCATGTGGGGCAGGCTGGACTGGTGTGTACGCCAGACACATCCGCTCATCATTCTGCCTTGGACCTCTGTAGGGAACAGTTCACTGACATGTCCTGGTCGAATTTCTTAACGACAGTTCGAAAGCGTTTTTACAAGCAATGAGTGCTGTGTACTGCATTATTTCGGCTGTTTAAGCGTTGTGAGCATGTCTGTAGAGTGTTATATATGTATTATTTTGCCAATTTTATGTGTAGAGTACATGTCTGTGTATCAGTGTACTGCATTATTTTGTGAACATGTTTGTAGGCTGTGCAGTGCTTTGTTTTGACATTTAACAATTAGTGATTGTGTTTGAAGAGTATTTTAATGAATTATTTTGACAATTTACAACTTTTTTACATGTCTGTACATCAGTGTACTGCATTATTCCAGTAATTTACGAGCAGTTTGCAGGTGAGTAGGCTATTTCTTGAAAGGACGACAGTGCCCTCTGGTGGTAGTACTGTGTACTGGGTCAGTTCGACTCTGGTCCTCATGGTGAACACACAGGATGGAGCTACTGCTTATGCAACTCAAATTGTTTAAATAAACAATGCATGCAAAATAAATACTTACATCCATCCTATCCAGCAACCCAGCACAGACTGTGGCCTTTCCCAGCCAATTCCAAGGAAGAGGTGTTGGTTGGATGACTTAGGTTAGTGGAGGTAGCCCAACTAACCTGTTTTCTCCCAAAATTTTCCTGCCACTTTCTTAGGTTAGTGGAGGTAGCCCAAGTGAGCTTTTCCCTGCCAGAATTTCCCCACCACTTCGGTAGCGTGGGGAGGGGGCAGGGGAGGGGGAGGAGAGGGTGTTATGTTAGTGGAGGTAGCCCTGCCAAAATTGAATTTCCTGCCATGATGTCATTGCGACATTGCCACATCTGTCATCGCCATATTGGATCCACCATCTTGAATAAATTTGGCAACAATGAAGAGGGGGAGGACGAACTTTGTCCATCTGGTCATTGAAATATTAGCGGCAAAGGTCCCGAGTTCGAGTCTCGGTCGGGCACACAGTTTTAATCTGCCAGGAAGTTTCAGTAAACTAATTGATTGTTAAACTATATTGTAAACTAATTATCATTTTGTTAAAAAATTATTTCAAGTAATCTAATGAATTTTTTTGTAATACATAAAAGATCAAAATGTAAACATTCACTGCGTATCAACTATAACAATTTACTGTAGCAAGTCTTTTGTAAAGTAAATATTCGAATTTTTAAAGCTGATTTAATAACATTTATTATTAGAAATAGTTCAATTATCGCTAGAAATTATAGACATGAAGTAAGAGAAAATAATACAAATATTGTTGAAAATAATACATCTGAAGTGAAAATCATACTACTATTTTTAAAAATTATGTAACTGAAGTAAGTAAAAATTATACAAATATTTTTAAAATTTACATACCTGAAGTAAATGAAAATAATACAAATTTTATTAAAATTATACATCTGAAGTAAATGACAATTTTTGGAAACAGTTACCAAATACTGTTAAAAATTATACACTAGAAGCAAATGAAAATAATACAAATATTGTTAGTAATTTTACATCTGAACTAAATGAGAATTTTTGGAAACCGTTACCAAATATTGTTAGAAATTATAACCCTGAACACAGTTCTAAGACCGCTACAGCTGCCACTGAAGTAAGTGAAAATCTTTGGAAAGAGATACCATATTACAATGTTGATGATGTTTTTCTAACTAAAGAAGATAAACCATTAAAAAATTTTCAATTTTTAACAAATATATTTGTAAAACTGAAAACAAGAGATAGAAATATAATTACTTAGTTGAAAAAGCATTTTAAAACAAGATACAAACTATAAATTTTGAAAATAGTAGAGATACACTTGATCCGAATCATTTTTTAACTGCAGTAAAAACAAAAACTTTTTAATTTGTTAAAGACAACTTGAAAGTACATAATGGTTTAAAGATAAATTTTAATTTATATTGTGAATATAAACTACAAACAAGTGAAAGAAATGAAAAACTTCAAGAATTTGGCCAACAAACATGAAACTACACTATTATGACACAAAAAAATATTAGTAAAAATTTCACGAGGTAAAAGAGACTTTTTATAAAAAATATCTAATTTTCAATCACAAGGATCAGGACTGTCATTAAATAAAATTATTGGTTTGCAACTTGCAATTATAAATATATTCCACTAAAAAGATCATCTTCCATTAACTTACCAGATAAAATTAAAAATAAATAACCATGTGATAATGGGAAATGTATCGATCAAAAGTGTATTCTATGGTTTATAAAATCAGCTTTGTTTCCCTTAGAAAAAAATTCTGAAAGACTAAGAAAATATAAAGATGTTGGCCTTGATCTCGATAAACTTGAAAATATTGAATTCCATGTAGTAGTTGATCATATTCCAAAAATAGAAAGTATTATTATTGTATCTATTAAGGTTTATTCAATTGATGACGATAAGATAAAAATATTAAGTGTATCGATAAAAAATTACTAAATGCAAAAAGGAAAAAATGTAAATCTACTTTATTTCAAGAAAGATAACAATTCACACAATTGTTATATGAAAAATTTATCTAGACTTGTATTTTATCATGTCAAATTAATATACATGAAAAAGTAAAATTTACTTGTGATTTATGTTTACTACATTTCAATAGTAAAGAAAAATTAGATAATAATACACCAAATTGTTTAACTAAAATACTATTAAAAGTTGAAATGCCAAGTGTAGGAAAATGTGTATATTTAAAAAATTATCAATATACACAAAACCTTGCATTTGTTATTTAGGCTGATTTTGAAAGTTTACTTCTAAATATGATCAATTGTGAACCAAATCCAGAAGAAACATATACAATGAAATATCAAAAACATGAACCAAGTGGATTTTGTTACTATAGAGTATATATATATATATATATATATATATATATATATATATATATATGGAAGTTAGAAAGATCCTATTGTTTATAGAGGACCAAATTGTCATACAAAATTTATTGAGTGTATAAAACAAGACATTGAAGAAATTGGAAAAATTTATTCTGAAATTTGAAGAAATGAAACCACTTACATTAGAAGAAAACAAAATACATAATACTTTTAAATATTGTACATTGTGTAAATATCATTATACAAAAAGTAATAAAAAAAGTTCATGATGATCATCTAACTGCAAAATATACCGCTCTATTGTGTAATAATTGTAATTTAAAATTAGGACAACCTGACTTTGTACCAATTTATTTACATCATTTTTCTGGTCATGATACTTTTCTTTTTGTAAAAGATATTGGTTATGATTATGAAGAAATAGAACTAATACCAAACAATGAAAATAAATACATTTGTTTTGGTTAACACAAAAAATTTTTAAAATGAGATTTGTTGATACATTAAATATTTGGCTGCTTCACATGACAAATTTTCAACAAATTTAAAGAAAAATCAATTAAAAAATATTAAATAGATTTTTTCTCCAGAATTATTTAATTTAGTTATTATAGAAGGTGTTTATTTATATGATTAATGGATTCTTAGGAGAAATAAAATAATTGTAATATAAATTATGAAGTTCATTAGTACCTGCAAAATTAGTTTGGGAAAATTCAATATAAAAAATCTTGATGAATGTCATGATTTGTATCTTAAAACTGATGTACTATTGTTAAGTGATGTATTTGAAAATCTTAGAAAAACATGTATACAAACATATAATCTGGATCCTTCTTGGGATTTTGCAGCTCCAGGTTTATCTTGAGATGCAATGTTAAAAATTACTGAACACAAATTTGAATTATTATATGTTTTTGATATACTTTTAATTAGATCTTGGGTTGTCGGGTGTTCTGCCGGATATCAGCGTCGTACTTGCACGATATTTC
Source organism: Schistocerca cancellata (assembly GCF_023864275.1). NCBI lineage: Eukaryota > Metazoa > Arthropoda > Insecta > Orthoptera > Acrididae > Schistocerca > Schistocerca cancellata. The sequence continues at coordinate 94,172,478 of NC_064629.1, read as the reverse complement.
GGTCATGTAGCTCGTGACCTTCATCAGGTGCGACCTGAGACTGCTCCTCGAGTGGACCTGGTCCTCCACCAACGGCTGCAGGCGCTTCCTCTGTGGTCTGCGCCCATTCCCTGCGACCTGCTGGAGCGTTGCTGCTCCGTTTTCCGTCCGCTGCGGTTCTAGGAGTTCCCTCTGCGGTCCGCGCCCACCAAACCCGCTCCTGGGGGTTTCATCTACGGTCTGGGGTACCAAGCGTTCCTCTTGCGGTCCGCGCCCGCTCACCACGACCTGGCGGAGCGTTGCCGCTCCGTTTTTCATCCGCTGCGGCTCTGGATGTTCCCTCTGCGGTCCGCGCCCACCAGTCCCACTTCTGGGTGTTCCATCTTCGGTCTGGTGCGCCTGGCAGTCCGTCAGGGGCTCGTTTTCCATCTCCATGTCTCTGGTTCTTCTGTTTGTGTAATGTCGCAGCTGGCCCCATTGCTCCTTTAACAATTCCAGAACCGGATCCCAGGCTCTGCTTAGCTGGTACCCTGTGTCACGGTTCATAAGATCGTCAGCCATTTTAATTTCTATCGATTCTCTTATAACACTCTCCCAAAATCTGGGTGTTTGTGCTATGATCTTGGTATCCTCATACTTCATGCCATGATCTAGTTCTAGACAGTGTTCAGCAATGGCTGACTTAGTTACCTGTCTTAATCTAGTGTGACTCTGATGTTCTTTGCACCTGATCTCCACAGTTCTTGTCGTCTGGCCAATGTAGGACATGCCACATTGACAAGGTATATTGTAAATCCCTGGTTTTCGTAACCCCAGGTCGTCTTTGACACTCCCCAGCAGTCCCCCGATCTTGTTGGATGGACAGAAAACACACTTGATATTGGGTTTACGGAGGATCCTACTGATTCTGGCAGAAATAGAGCCAGCATAGGGCAGATATGCCACCTTCTTTGCTTCATCTTGGTCTTCTTCAGGAACCTGTGGTATAGTGGCTGGTTGGAGTGCCCTCTCAATTTGTCTGTCCGTGTATCCATTCTTGGAGAAAACTGTTTTGAGACGTTCTATCTCTATAGGTAGATTCTCTTGGTCTGACAGGGTATGTGCTCTGTGGACCAAAGTCTTCAGAACCCCATTCTTCTGTGCAGGGTGGTGACAGCTGTTGGCCTGCAGATATAAATCAGTGTGTGTTGGTTTTCGGTACACACTGTGGCCAATTGATCCATCTGCTTTCCTCTGGACCAGTACATCCAGAAATGGTAGCTGGCCATTCTTCTCCAGTTCCATGGTGAACTCGATATTAGGGTGGCATGAGTGAAGATGTTCAAGAAACTCATTGAGCCTGTCCATCCCATGTGGCCAGATTACGAAGGTATCATCCATATACCTAAAGAACCATGTGGGTTTAAATGTGACTGTCTCCAATGCCCTCTCCTCAAAACTCTCCATAAACATGTTGTCAACGACAGGGGACAGTGGGCTGCCCATAGCTACACCTTCAGTTTGCTCGTAATATTGGTTTCTGTACAGGAAATACGTGGATGTCAGTGTATGACTGAACAGGTCCAACAGAGCACGCTGTTGTGAGTTTAATTTTCATTTTTTCTTGGCAAAGTGGAAGTTGAGTCCAGCTCTTGTTCTATGGTCATGGACAGATCTGTTTGTGCAGTAATCACCAATTTTATTTTTGATGTGTACAACTGAATGGTAAATATATTCACATGGAGCAGTTAAAATCCCCAGTGTTTTGAACAGATATTTACAAAGAGCTCGAATATTATTTTTGGTTATTATTCTTATGGCTCTTTTCTGGAGTTTGAAAATTGTATTCATATTTTGTGCATTTGTTCCCCAAAAAATACCATAGCTAATTGAGTGTACATATGAATAGTATGTAACTAAAAGACACTGCATTTGGCACACTGATGATAGAATTCTAAGGGCATAATATGTTGATGACATTCTGTTTCCAAGTACCTCTGTGTGTTCACACCACTTCAACTGAGTATCAATATTCATTCCTAGAAATTTTGCGTTTGTTACACAGTCTATAGGGGTGCCACCTACATTTAATTAAATGTTGTTATTTTCCCTCTTCAAACTGAAATTCATGGCATTACTTTTCGTTATGTTCAATGTCACTTTATTGCTTATTGATGAATCATAAACTTCCTTATTAGTTTCACTTGCTTTCTCTGCAAGTTTCCTCTTGTTTTCTCGGTGACTATAATATTGCTGTCATCACCAAAGAGAATTTTTTCACCATGAGTAACACTACCAGAAAAGTCATTGATGTATATCAGGAATAGTATTGGTCATAATATGCTACCTTGTGCAACCCCTATCTTAATGTATTTTGGTTCAGATAAGTGTTTTACTAAATGTTTAGATCTATTTTGTAAGTAGGCTGTTTATGTTTTCTTTATGTAAGTAAAGAGTAAGTGGGCTAAAATTGACTCAGTTGCATCTACCGATTCGGTTACGCAACTTGCAAAAACTCAGGAAAACTTAAAGGACACAGTAGAAAGATACATGGAGGAAATTAGTTCATTATCAGAGAAAGTAGTTGAACTTTCGGATCAGCTAAATAATTTATCTACGAAGATAGATGATAATCTGAATGACGCAAAACCGATGTTCTTATGCGTTAATTTGTACATAGTGGCTTATTTCATTTGATATCTGGTTTCCAGCTGTCTTGCAGCATTGGTTTCATAAAATAAAATTAAATGCATTTGCTAATGTGAACACTTTCTGTCAACAGATCTATTACATAATTATTTTATGACCCACATTCTTCGAAAAAGGAGCTCTTGGAATGGAAAGAACAATAAGAAGGGACTAATAACAGTAACTGCATATATCATTTTCTTTTCAAGTACTTGGTAATTTCTTTTGTAGAATTAGTTGTGGTGCACCACTTTAATTACATTAAGATGTGAATATACATTTCCCTTATCTGCATTGTTGTTTTTACTGTAATATTGTTTTTTGCTTGAGCTATGTCATGTTTAGGTATAAGTTGCTGCTGTTTGCCAGGCTTAGTGTTACTGAATTTGACTTTGTATTACGCTGTTAAGCCAGTTTACTACTAATTTATTTTTATTGTTTGCTGCACATTGCCTTATATTAGTTGTAATATTACAATTGCGTTGCTAATTTTGGGCAAAAAAAAAGAATACTGTACAGTGGAGAAAAACTATTTTTGACAGAGGATGTGAACAGAATACAGAAGGCAGGCTTAGATAGAACTTTTGGGAATAATGATGAATGAAGGGAGATCTCCAAGAAGCAAAGAAAGTTTTGTTTGCAAAATACTGCAATGAAACAAACCCTGTCCTTTCCTTTTGTGTTATCCCACTATATGTTTGTGTACCCTTGTGTATTTGTTTTCTTCCTGTCTCTGTGTAGTTTCATAGAATTTTTTCTTCTTCTAATACTAAGCTACATTCACTATGATGAGGAATACTGTTATCCTCAAATATAATTGGCATTAATAATATGTTATTTATCTTGTAAATATGCTTAGACATTATTTATTCTGTTTTGTTTTACTGCTCATGTGTAAAGTTGTTGTTTCGAAAGTTATTCTGATCTTTTATGTATGAACTTATGTTATAGTTCCTGTAACACTGATGTATATGTTTATTTCTATTCTTTTGTAAAGCTTGTACTACAAATGTTATCTGTATTGTTATGTTTTTAATGATGTATTTTGTGCCTTTGTAATTGTATTCTTATGTTATAAAATTGTAATTGACAGCAGTTCATCAAATTAAGTAACTTGTAAGTTCCATTTCACTGCACACGTTTCTGTTGGTCATAGTATATGGACAATATGTGAGAAGTAGGGACTGATTGTGTTTGCATGTGTGTTAATAATTCAGCAAGGGACTGGATAACAGCATTGCTGGTTCTAAGGACAATTCCAAAAACTTTGTGAGTGCACAAGTGGTGGTTATGGACTTGCTATATTATCTGCAAGACTCTTCAGTGGTGATTGTGCACCTACACAGTCACAACAGATGGCTGCTGGCCATCTCTACAAGGACTACAGTGGGTCTACACCTTTGATGACTCACCAAGACCATTATCTCTACAAGGACTGCAGTGGGTCTGCACCTCTGGTGGCCCACCAATACCACAATCTCTACCAGGACTACAGTGTGTCTACTCTGTGATGACCTACCTACTAATATTCATCAACTTCGACTGACTCTGCTGTGGGTTTGCTCTGTTGAAGCCCATTACCTGTCAGCATGTCAAGAGTCAGCACTGTCTTTCTGTTGGAAGGACAACACTACTTCTTCAAAACTGCATGAACATCCATTACTTCCATGTGCATTGTCTTTTACTGCTCAGACTTTGATAAAAGAAACGGCAGTTTTACTGTGATGAACAATCTGGACCGTCTTTATGGACTGTGAGAAAATTTTAGCTTTTGACCAACATTGTATAAATAAGTGTGTGCATTTGATATCTCTGTTACTGTAATTATCAAAAATTTTTTTCAAATCATTATTGGCCACTGCCCAAAAATATTTTGTAAAATTTTTTGTGGGGAGCGTGGGGGCTATGTAAGTAGGCTGTTTATGTTTTCTTTATGTAAGTAGGCTGTTTATGTTTTCGTTACATAGCGCTCTGTACGAAAGTCACTGGCTGTGCTGTGTGCAGTCTGTGGCTAGTTTGCATTGTTGTCTGCCATTGTAGTGTTGGGCAGTGGCAGCTGGATGTGAACAGCGTGTAGCGTTGCGCAGTTGGAGGTGAGCCGCCAGCAGTGGTGGATGTGGGGAGAGAGATGGCGGAGTTTTGTAATTTGTCATGAACTGCTATATATATTATGACTATTAAGGTAAATACATTGTTTGTTCTCTATTAATATCTTTCATTTGCAAACTACCCCTATCAGTAGTTAGTGCCTTCCGTAGTTTGAATCTTTTATTTAGCTGGCAATAGTGGCACTCGCTGTATTGCAGTAGTTCGAGTAATGAAGATTTTTGTGAGGTAAGTTATTTGTGAAAGGTATAGTTTAATGTTACTCAGGGCCATTCTTTTGCAGGAATCTTTGATAGTCAGATTGTGTTGCGCTAAAAAATATTGTGTGTCAGTTTAAGCATAGTCTTGTACAATTGTTCTAAGGGGACGTTTCAATTTGAAGTATGTGTTATCTCTACTCTTTGTACCCTATCTGCTAGGTGTGATCAAAACTAATCATTAGCTACCCCTCTTATTCCTAATGCTTCTAATGTATTTAATAGACTCTTGTGGTAGTCTATATTAAAAGCCTTAGAAAGATCCATTAACATGCCTGTGATACATGCATCTTTGTTAAGAGCATCAAGTACAACTTTTGTGAATTCTACCGTGGCTGACTCAGTACTTTTGCCACTTCAGTAACCAAATAGTGATTCGCTTAAAATATTGTATTTGTTCAGGTAATTCATTAATCTGTCTTTCATAATTGCTTCTACTATTTTTTAGAATGGTGACAGCAGGGAAGTGGGTCAGTAATTTTCTACGTCTTATGGATTACTTTTCTTAAGCAAAGGTACAACTCTTGCTGTTTTAGCTGCTCTGGAAATCTCCCTGATGTGAAGGATTCATTTATTATATTCATTTATTATATTTGTTAATGGGCCTTGTATAATCTCTATCCATTGTTTCAGTACACACATTGGTACTTCATCTAAGACTAATGACTTTTTATTTTTTAGTTTTTGAACAGTTTTATTGACTTCATTCTCTGTAGTTGGAAGTAACGTCATTGTAATTAGTGCAACATTATTTACAGGTTTTATATTTGTTTTGAGGAATTTTTGCTGTAACTTCTCTGCAGTACTTCAAAAATGCTCATTTACATAGTTTGCTAAGTGTAGTGGATCATTTGTTACCTTATCTCTCTCCCTTAGCAGTATGTTATTCTGCATTTGTTTGCCTCTCCCCCTTTCCTTTTTTATAACATCCCAGACTGCTTTGCTTTTATTCTCTGCATTATATCTTACTTTGTCATTAAATGACTTTTTTGCAGCACTGATATAGTGCATCTTATGTGTAAGGAGAGTTAGCCATTTGCTAAATTTTTTCTATCCTCGCTTCTGTACGACTCATTATCAACCCCTGGGTGGATTTGACATTTGTCCTAAAGTAGGGGTGGTGTGCTACAGTCTGAATAAGTGGAGCACTTCTATTAACTAAGAACTTAGTGTATGTGATGCGCTGACATACAGGAGGTTGAATGCCAGAAGCTCGGTCTACAGGTGATCACCGAATGGGATGTATTCATTAGGGAACGATTAGCTGTTTCGAATAATTTCTCTTCATTTGATTAAATAATTTTTCTCTATAAATCGACGCTCTACTGAAAATGGTCAATATTGCAAGTTATTGTAATTGTTTAAAAAATTATTCAGTTAGAAGCAAAAGTTTTATAGAACATTCATGGATGTGTATATTTGCATACTAGATATGGAGAAAAAATTTGTTGGAGCTTAGTAACGAGTTTAAGATTATTTTTGCTAGAGAGATACACTGATCAGCCAAAACATTATGAGCACCTGCCAAATAGATTCTTTGTCGTCTTTGGAACGAAAGACATCACTGAAGCTGCGTATCAGGGATCAGATGGTTTGTTGATGGCTGTGTGGAGCTATGTGGCATTAGATGTCTACGCAGTGGTTAGGTAATTCGTATAAATAACGGGGAGCTGATTTGCGTACGAGATGATGGCGCCCGATAGTGAGACCGATGGATTCCATAAGATTTATCTTTATGTGAAGTATTTATACAGAAAAATTAAAATCTCTTGACAACTCTTACGTTTCATTGTAGATGTAGATGTTTCTTCAGTTACAACTTCTTCATTTTTCATTGTAGGTGTAGATTTTTCTTCATTATTCATTGTTAATAATGTTGTTGCATCTTCTTCATTTTGGATATCGTCTTAAATCTTCCTTAAAATAATATTTAGCAACACTATCACTACATACACAAGGAATTAGATTTTTATTATAATTTTTTACATGATATTTAATTATAAATGGTCTACATATAGTTCTGTAACCATCTTTTGTATATTTCTTCAAAGTAAAATTTGCAATTGATTTCTCTGTATTAGAATATTTACAAAATCTAGAAGTCGCAGAAGACATTTGTTGAACTTGCTCCATTTATATATAAAAATTTATTAGATTTGTGAAAAAGTAAATTTTTATAATGTTTACAATTTCAGTCATCAATAGATTCAAAGATAGCAGCTTCATCTTCAGCACCAAAGATAGAATAAATTTCAGTTATTTCAATTTTTCTGGTTCTTTATTTTTGATACTGGTTCTACAAAGTGGACAATTTTATTTTTCCTTTAACCATTCATCAATACTTTTTTTTGAAAAAATGTGGTATGGTTTTAACAAATTGATTATTATTTTCATTACTTAAACAAATAGCAAAATCAATATCTTTTTCAGATATCTCAATTAGTTAATAAGTTTCTTTTAGTTTAGTTTGATTTTCGTTTAAGTTCTCCATTTATAAGACATAATTTTTATTATATCTATAAAAAATAAAAAAGAATCATTTAGGTATAAGTTCAAAATTACAATTTTTTAAAGAATACAAACTACAAATTTAATTTTGTAAAACTATAAAATTTTTTTCTATATAATTAGAATTTACTTTAATCAAGAAACTACACAATATATGTATTTCTAAAGAAATTAAAAAACTAACTGAGCTTGTGATAAAAGTTTTATACACTATTAAGAAGTGTGAATATTTAAATACTAGATATGAGAACAACTTTGTCTAGAACCCAATAATGATTTTAAAGTTATTTTACCAAATAGATTTTCTAAATAATTGATGATTTTGATTTTGAAATAATTGAAAAAGGGCAAATGAAATTGAAATATAAAGGAAAGAAGAAACTTAAAAATAGAAATAATGAATTTCATGATACTGAGTTCACAATGAAAAACTTTTAAAATAATGTACTTTTGTTAACTAATACCTTTTAATTAATTTACTTACATACACTGTGATTTTTAAATAATGTGCTTTGTTAACTAATACATTGTAATTAATTCACTTACATTCAAAGTGTAACTTTTATAAAAAAATAACTTACTTTTGTTAACTAATACATATTATTGCGTTAAATCGTGTTGTAAATGAAATAAATGGAGTTTGAAATCAGTTCATTAGTGTAGTTAGTTGTGTTATTGTGAAAAGTATGTATATAGTTAATGTTCTAAAATCTGTTTAGTTAATGAAATATACTAAATTTTTTAAAAATCATTAAGTTACATATAAAATACAGAACTTACTTTTATGTTGTAAAAGTGTCCTAGCACCGGCAAAATGTATCTACTCATTTGCGAGCAAGGAGTGTCTTCAGCAGTTTCCTGGAACTATGTGTTACAATGAGAACACTGTGTGTCGCTCTCTGACACAGTCGAAACATCACTTTGTGAAAGAAGGGTGAAAATAGTGGAACACATACACTGAGGTGAGAAAGCCCATGGGCTAACTCCTAATACCGTGACAGACCTTGGAAATCCCCTGCAGAAATATGGAGTCATGCGGCCTCTATAGCCACCCATGTTGCAAGAGGAGGGTTTTGTGCATGAACTGTGCTCTCGATTATGTCTCATAAATATTCGATTATTTGATGTGATTCATGTCAAGTTATCTGTGCCACTAAATAATTTGCTCACATTGTCCATTGGGCTAACTCCTAATACCGTGACAGACCTTGGAAATACCCTGCAGAAATATAGTCATGCGGCCTCTATAGCCACCCATGTTGCAAGAGGAGGGTTTTGTGCATGAACTGCGGTCTCAATTATGTCTCATAAATATTTGTTATTTGATGTGATTCATGTCAAGTTATCTGTGCCGCTAAATAATTCGCTCGCATTGTCCTGAATGTTCTTCAAATCGGTCACGAACAATTGTGACCCAGTCACATTGTGTATTGTCATCCATAAATGGCACGGCTGTAAATGGCCTCTAAGCAGTAAAAAATAACCATTTCCAGTCAATTATTGGTTGAGTTCGATCAGAACACCCAGTTCATTCTATGCAAACACAGCCTACAGCTTTATGCAACCACTACCAGCTGTACAGTGCCTTGTTGATAACTTCGGTCCATGGCACGTATGGTCTACCCCACACACGAACTTTACCATTGACGCTTACCAAATGAAATCGGGACTCATACTACCAGGCCACGGTTTTCCAGTTGTCTAGGGACCATCCATGGTCAGGGTCTTGGGAGGGGCGCTGCAAGCGATGTTGAGCTGGTAGCAAACGCATTCGTGTGAGTTGTCTACTGCCGTAACCCAGCAACGTCAAATTTCGCCACACTGTACTAATGGATAAGTGCGTCGTACATCCCACATCGATTTCTGTGGTTGTTTCACGTAGTGTTGCTTGTCTGTTATCACTGAGAACTCTACGGAAAATCCGCTGCTCTTGCTTGTTTAGTGGAGGCTTTTGGCTACTGTGTTGTTCGTGGTGAGTAGTAATGCGTGAAATTTGGTATTCTCGGCACATTCTTTCGACAGTATATCTCGGACTACTGAATTTCATAATGATTTCCCAAACGGAAGATTTATAATATTGTTAAAAGTAATTCACATGAATGCAGATCTAAGACTGCTACAGCTGTCCTGCAGTAAGTGTAAATTTTTGAAAAAAAGTACCATATTGTAATATTGATGATGTTTTCCTAACTAAAGAAGATAAACCAATTAAAAGGATATTTTCCATTTTCTCAGATTTTTTCTGAAACTGAAACCAAGAGACAGAAATATAATTACACTTTATTTAGTTTTAAAAGCATTTGAAAACAGATTACAAACTATAAATTTTGAAAATAGTATAGATATACTGTAGTTGAATGTAATCATTTCTTAACTGCAGTAAAAACAAAAAAATTAAAAATTGTTAAAGACTATTTGAATAAACTTTTAATTTATATTGTGAATAGAAACTACAAACAAATGAAATAAATGAAAAAGATCAAGAATTTGGACAACAAACACGAAACTATACCTTTACCACAGAAAAATACTTTAGTAAAAAATTTCGAAAAGGTTAAGAGATATTTTAGAAAAAAATATTTTCAAGCACATTAAATAGAATTATTGGTTTGCAGCTAGCATTTAATAAATATCTTCTATTAAATCTATCATCTTTCATTGATTTTCCTAAAGAAATAAAATGCAAAAAAGCTTGTATTAATGTAAAAAAGAATGATGAAAAATGTTTTCTATGGTCTATTAAAGCAGCTTATTTTCCTGTACATGAACATTCTGAAAGAATAACGAAATATAAAAATGTTGGTCTTGATCTTTATAAAAAACTTGAAAAAATTGAATCTCCTGAATTACCTGATTAAATTCCAAGAACAGAAAATGTAATTAATGTATCTATTAATTTTTTATTCATTTGATGATGATGAAAAATATCAAGTGTTTCAAACAAAAATTGCAAAATGTAAAAAGGAGAAACAAATAGATCTAAATTTTGTTACGAAAAATGGTAACTCACACTATTGTTACATAAATAATTTATCTAGACGTGTATCAAGTCAAATCAATATACATGAAAAAGGAAAATATATTTTGATTTATGTTTGCTACATTTCAATATTAAAGAAACAGTAGACAATCATACACCAAATTGTTTAACTAAAAAAACCTTTAAAAGTTGAAATGTCAAATAAAGGAACACGTGTATTTTTTAAAAATTAACAATGTACACAAAAAGTTCCATTTACTGTTTATGCTGATTTTAAAAGCTTATTTTTAAATATGGACAATTTTGAACCAAATCCACAAAACACTATACACTGAAATATCTAAAACGTGAACCAAGAGGATTTTGTTACTACATAAAATATATATTTGGAAATTATAAAGATCCTGTTGTGTATAGGACCAAATTGCCATAAAAATTTTTTGAATGTATATAACAAGAAGTTGATTAAATTGAAAAAAATTATTGTGAAATTGGAGAAATGAAAAACACTTACATTTGAAGATAACAAAATACATAAAAATTTAAATTTTGTACATTGTGTAAATATCATTATAGAAAAAGTATTAAAAACGTTCGTCATTATGATCATCGAACTGGAAAATATATTGCTTGATTGTGCAATAATTGCAATTTAAATCTACAACAACCTGATTTTATAACTATTTATTTACAAAATTTATTTGGTATGGTTCACATCTTTTTGTAAAAGAACTTTATTATGATTATAAAGAAATAGAACTAATACCAAACAACGAAAATAAATACGTAGTTTTGGTAAACATACAAAAATTTAAAATTAAAAGTTGTTGATACATTTTGAATTATGGCTTCTTCAATTGATAAACTTCCAACAAATTAAAAGAAATATCAATTAAAAAATATTAAAAATGTACTTTTCTCCAGAATTATTAAATTTAGTAATTAGAAAAGTTCTTTATCCATATGATTAATGGTTTCTTGGGAGAAATTTAAAGAAACACAATTACCAATAACAGAAAAATTTTACAATAAATAAAATAATATAATGATGGAGATTATGAACATGCAAAATTAGTTACTGAAAAATTCAATACGAAAAATTTAGGTGAATATCATGATTTGTATCTTAAAACTGGTGTACTATTGTTAAGTGATGTATTTGAAAATTTAGAAAAACATGTACACAAACATATACCTTATTGGTATTTTACAGCACTTTGTTTATCTATGGATACAATGTTATAAATTAATGAACAACACTTTGCATTTTTATATGATTATGATATTGTACTAATGGCTGAAAAAGGAATAAGACAAGGTATTTCACAATATGAAAAGTAAATAATAAATGTCCAAAACATGTTAATAAGAAAGAAATTTCAAATTATTTAACATACCTAGTTGGAAATAACTTATATGGTGATGCTATGAACCAATATTTACCATATGATGGATTCCAATGGGATGAACCAACTTATTTTAATTGTACAAAAATAAATGAAATTTCAAAGAATTGTGATAATGGTTGTATATTTGAAGCAGATTTTGAATATTCAAAACAATTACATGATTTACATAAAGATTTACCATCAGCTTCTGAATCAAAACTTGTACCAGGTAAAAATTAAGGTAAATTAATAACTAATTTGGATAACAAGCATAATAATGTAGTACATTATAGAAATCTTAAACAACATTAATCTTTAGGAATGCAACTTACAAAAATACATAAAGTTTTAAAATTTAAACAAACAATTTGGTTAAATAAGTATATAGATTTAAACACACAGTTAAAAACTAAAGCTACAAATTATTATGAAGAAGATTTCTATAAATTAATGAATAATTCTGTATTTAGAAAAACAGTGGAGAATATAAGGAACAGGTAAATTACTTTTAAGTAGCAATGCACATGATGAACTTGTAGCTAAACGAAACTTTAAATGTAGAATTGTATTTAATGAAAGTCTTGCTGCAATTCATATATATAAAACAAAAATTACATTCGATAAACATATTGATGTTGGATTGAGTATGCTTGATATATCTAAAAAATTGATGTTGTTTGTCACTATAGAATTATGAAACCTAAATATGGAGATAAAATTGAATTATGTTATGAAGATATAGATGGTTATATTTACAATATTAAAACAGAAGAATTCTAAGAAGAAATAAAATCTATTATTGGTTTCTTTGATACATGGGATCATCTAACAGATAATATAAATAATACTCCAGAAGTAAAAAAAGTAGTTGTTGCTATAATGAAAGATGAATGTAATGGAAAAGTAATTGAAGAATTTTGTGGTTTAAGAGCAAAAATTTACACTTACAAAGTAGGTGACAATATAGAAAAAATAATCTAAAGGAATAACAAAATGTGTTTCTAAAAAACAAAATAAATTTAGAAGATTACAAAGATTGTTTGTTTAACAATATAGAACAATACAGAAAAGTCCTCAGGCTAATAAAAGATATGTACTGGAAAATAAAATAGATACATTACCATATGGTCATTATAAGTTATTAAAAATGAAATAAACTTTTTATATATAAAATTTTTCTATGTAAATGGTAACTTTTTACTAAGATCAAATAAAACACTAAAATTTTTCTATACGAAAACTGCAATCATTTAATGAAATCAGCAACGAAATAATTTAAATAAAAGGTGATAGAATTAAAATTAAAGATGAAAGTGTTAAACAAAAAGATGAATGTATTAACCTAAAAGATAAAAGAATTATAGTAAAAGTTAAAAATAATTAAATCAAAAGATTTTCAAATCCAAAATTTGTTGGAAATATTTGATACTTATTTAAATACTAATTGATTATTAAACTAAATAGTAAAGTATTCCTTTATAAAAATACTTTATCTTTATTTATAACTGTTGTATGAATTATCAAAACTTAACCATTTAACATGATTTGATTACTCTCCTTTCTTAAGACATCTGGATATGTAATTGGATTAGAATAAATAATATCTCCTATTTCAAAAATTTCTGTGACTAATTAACTGTACATCCTTTCCTAAAAATATTTCTAACTTTATCGCCTTTTTTAATTATTATTTTCATTAGATATAATGTTACTTATTTTTAAATTTTTTCACTTATTTCTATTGGTTTCATTTTTATTGTATAATGTTTTGTATTATTGTATTGATCAATTAGATTTTTAACTAAATTTAACCATTTACAAATTGCTTGTAAAGCTAATTTTGTCCAAATATTTTCTTTAAGTGTTATGATAAACCGTTTAACAACAAATGCTTTTAATCCTGAAAAGTCGAATAAAGATTAATGCTATATTTCTTCATTAAGTATGGAAAATCATTGTTGTAGAAATCTTTAGCATTATCTGATTGTAAATTTTTGACTTTCTAACTATACAATTTTTTGAAAAGCGTCAACTATATTTTTAGGTGTTTTATCTTTATAAAAGAACAGCAAATACAATGCAATTTCAACCAGATCAGCTTGCCATAATTCATCTATACCAAGAGAAACAAAATGTCTTGTTTTGAAAAACTTTCTAATTGGTTTATGTAATTCATTAATTATATTTCACAAATAGTATTCAATTTTTCTCCATTTACAAAATTATTCATAGAATTTTTTTAGGATCTTTTTTTAGATTTACTAATTGTACAAATACCTTTAATTCTTTGTCTTAGTTGTTATTCTATGTGGATTATATGTTTCTGTAAATTGTTTACACTTTAAACACTATATATCATAGTCTTTACAAACTAAATGTGAATTATGACTTTCCTTTATATTTAAAAATTATATAGATTGAAGTATTTAAATAGATTTAAAAATTTATACAGATAAAAAATTATATAGTTAAAAAATTTGTATAATTTAAAATATTTCACCAAATTAATTGTCTTTACATAACTGGAAAAGTTTTAGCAGAATCTTTCAAAGTTATAGCTAGAAAACATGACTTATCTACTAGTATTAATGACTGATGAATAGAATTTACTTCATAAAGTTTACAATGAGTACTTACAAATATATTGAAATCATCAAATGGTAATTCTTTAATTATATTCTGACCAATAATCATACCTTTTTTAAAAACAAAAATTGTTCATTTTTTGTTCACTACCTGTTATAAAAATAAATTCAATTATTTGTTTATCATATATTATTTCCTTAAGATCACTTAAGTGTCCTCAGAATGGATTAAATCAGTTTTTGAGAAGTAATATGAAAAAGCTTTCTCTATTTCCCTTTTTAGTATAGAAATCCTTGTAGTCATCTTGATGAATCTGGTTAATTCTTTCATGAAATTATATGTTGGTAACATAGTTATTGTATTGAAATGGTTGTGTATTCTTGTTTTGTAACATATAATTTTTCTAAGTATTATTTAACAACTACATCTTTTGCATCAATTGGATCATTTAAATTAGCAAGTCTTCTATTTTTAAAACCAATATAACCTTAAGTTGCTTTAAAAATAGCATTAATATATTTTGAAAATGTTTAATTGCGTTAGTTATCTTTAGATCTATTGATGATTGAAGATGTTTTAAAATATTTTTAATTTTTTCAATTTTTTCTAAATTTAATGTAGGTGTATTCAGTACTTGTTAGATGTATGTTCTTTCCAAAAATTTCCATTTATTAAATCTAAAATATCATTACAATTATAATTGTCACGTAGCAACTTTAAAACAAATAAACATAAAAGACCAGATATGACAGCCAAAATTTTGTATTCCTTCTGTATTGTAGTATAGTTTATTTCTTTCTAAATAGTTACCTAATTGTTTTGGTACATTACCACCAAATGAATCAAAAACAATTTTTTTATCATTATTTTTATTACAACAAATCAAATGAGTACCAGGATTATCACATGTGTCTATATATACTATACTAACTTCTATTTTTTATGGTTTTTTACTAATTCATCAGTCATGCATACACCACTAAAGTGTTTAATTTTTAATTGTTTAGTACGTTTTTCTATATCAAAATTACTCAAAGCATTAGTATATTTATCGATTACTTCCTGAAATTTTATTTTTCTTTGTTCCATTTCCCACTCTCTTTTCCATTTCTAAATAATATCTTTTTTGTTCTCTCATTCTTGATCATGTTTTTGTTTGATACTGCATTTGCAGTTGCTGCAAATCCTCCAGCTAATGAACCTATTGTTGTTAAATATGGTAATGCAGCTAATTAAAATGGTAAAAATCCTTCGTCATGTTGGGCTAGTCCTTTACCATCTTCCTTTCTTGTTAAATATTCAATAATTTGTCTTACAACAGTAATCCCTAATGTAATAAATAAATTTTCACCAACTTTTTTTCTCTTTCTTACGTGTTTGTGGTTCTGATAATAATGGTTCAATTGTATTTAGTTGTTCATTATTTAACTTTAATTTAATTGATTTTGGTTTAGTTTTACCACTATATAGCAAAGTATAGTCAATTGTAAATCTACTCATTCATACCGCTAAAAATTTAATAAAGATTTTTTATATATTAAAAATTTATCAAGGTTTTTTATATAGATAAAAAATTATAAATTTTTTATTAGTTTAAAATTTTATAAAAAATTATGTATTTTTAAAATTTTTTTATTTTTATGTAGTTTAAAAATTCATTAAGTTTTTTATATAGTTTAAAAATTTACAAAGATTTTTATAATCACACACCATTTTCAACAATATTATCATTAATTCTCATACTTAATTTTCTTTTTGCATATATTATTCCTGTAACAGCTGTTGCTGCAACGTTTAACCAAAGGAAGCTTCTTTTCCATACATTTTTTCTTTTGCAGCTAAGTGAAGTTCTTTATCAGCTATGTGTCTTTTTCCAAATCTTTATTATCTCTATAGTCCATATCATGTTTTTAACAGGATTCATTAATGGATTTATACCTTTATCACCTTCAGCTAATATTTCTTCTAATTTTGTACCTAGACCACAAAATTTATATCCTGGAAAATGCATTTCAAATGGCAATTTGTTAATTATAATATTTACTAATCCTTTTCTATATTTGCCACTTTTCCAAAATGTAGATGGAATATTATTCAAAAATCTAATTAAATAAGTAATTCCTTTTGGATTGTCTATTATAAAATCATTAAATTTATTTTTTAACATTTGTGCAATACTAAGTTTTTCATTATGATAATCTTTGTTTCCAGCTAGTTCTTCAGCAATAATTAGTGCTAGTATATCAATTAACCAAGTCCTTCAATCAACCAAACATATTCGTTTACTTTATCTGTATATTTTTAACTGAACCTTTACCTCTTTTCTTTTTTTCAGGAGAACTGATATTTGAATCATCTATAGTTATTCATCTTAAGTTTGGAAAGTAATCATAACATGTTGGTTTTATTAAATATTTAAATTTTTTCCTCTACTTGATCCTATTTTGTTTGGATTATTATCAGAATGCTGCTGAATTTAACAATATATCTGCATAATTTGATAAATCTACACCATTGAACTTATCGCTTAAATCATGCATAGTAATTTGTTTTTCAGTTAAATGAGTCATTAATCCATTTGTACATTCATATGTTTTTTACCAATTATTCATTTATCACCATTGAACTCTACATGTAAATTACCAACATATTTAAACATTCCAACAGGTTTTAAACCAAATACTTTATCTTCACTATGATTAATATACTTTAACATTTTATCACTAAAATTTATGTTTTTAGTTCAATTTATCTTTTTACATACATTTTCTTCTTGGTATTTATTTAATAGATCTTTCATTTCTGTTCCACTTAGTGTATAATCATATTTTCCAGGAATATCATCAGACGAATTTGTTAATTTTTTAATTGGTGATAAATCTCCAAAATCTTCTATATGATGACTGTAAGGAATTATTTGTTATACAACTTCCCTATTTTCTTCAGTTGCTTTTAAAATGTTATCACCTAAGCCTGCAATACCTTGTTTTATGTTTTCAATAGCATCAGTAACAGGTTGATCTTCCTTTTGATATATCTCTTATTCAGTTCTTGGTTCTTTTTTTTTAAAATTGTTCTTTTAGTTCTTCAAATTTCTTTCCATTTCGTTTAGTGTGGTTAACATCTTTTTCATCATACTTTACAAACATTTATTGATGAAGAAAAAAAATAAAAGCTCTTATGTCTACCTCCAGTAAAATAATTTCTAAGAATATCTTGACTTTCTAGAATAAAGTCATCAAATACAACAAACTGAATTTTTACACATTCATCTAATGGAATAATTTCTTCATTATTTTCAATTAAACTATCAATTTTTTCATTAATTTTATTTTAAATTTTTATACATTGTTTTCTAAATTCTTGAAATTTTGGGTGTTCTAAACTGTTTGAATAAACATACAAATGTTTAATTCATCCCAATTCAATCATCATTTAGGTAAAATATAATTATCAATCATTAATATTGTTTTACCACAACGACTTTGTCCAATTATTGCACATTGTATAGAATTTGGTAGAAGTTTACAATGTTGTATTTTTTAGCTTATTTTCTGGAATTCGTACTTTAGGTTCCCAACTTGTTTTGTTCATTTATTAATAATTTTTTTTATTTATTAAAAATTTTTCATTAATTAATAATTTGTTTCATTTATTAATAATTTTTTCATTAATTAATATTTATCATTTATTAATAATTTTTTCATTTGTGAATAATTTTTTCAATAGTAAATGAGTAGATTATTTCAATTTAGTGATAAAGCTTCTATACTTAGAAAATGATTAACTTTTTTAAAACCAAATATTCCAACAAACGATAGAAATTCCTGTAGGTCAATATAGTTAAAAAGTTTGAACGAACATACACATTAAAGCAGATGAAATATTAAATAGAATTGTTATTGAAAGTGCTGTAGAATTGTATTTGGATATAGCAGGTAGTTTTGGAAGTTTGCTTGGTGTTAATAACCAAGTTGTTCAAGCTAATGAAAAAGGTCTACCTAAAGATGTTTCTAAAATAATTCCTATTAAATCAATCGATATAAATTTTAATCTTGCCAATGGAATATATGCAAAGCATAGTGATCATTTTCATAAAGAAACTAATATTATTTCTTCATTCAAACATGCAGAGTTTGGTGGACCATTACTTTATGAACCAAATTATGCTGTAAATGTTCCTATTTTAATGCAATTCAAGATTCAGAAGTTACTATAGCTGATGAAAATGATAATTTAGTTGACTTTAATGGTGCTACTGTAACAGTTGTTTTAGAAATATCTTAATAAAATTTTTTCTTAATAAATAAGTTATTGCTAAAACAATAAGTGACAGCAAATCTGTCTTAGACCGTGTCATGAATAACATTGTAAGTTATCAGTTTTGTTCATTTCCAGTTAATGAAAAAACTAAAAATAATTTAAATGTTTCTAATAAAGATACAGAAATTGAAATAAATATTGGTGATGGTTGGCTTCATCCAAATCATGCACAGTTATACATGAATTTTAGTATTATTGGAAATGGTGGTACAGATGATCCAAAATCTAAAATCAAACAAAAAATTAATTGATTATTATGTAACTAAATTGTTTGACTTTATAACAATAAAAAATGAAATAATATATTATTTAGAATTCATCATCCTTTTAGTTCATCAACAGTTTTACCAAATCTAACTACATCTGTTACTGACAAAATAAGTTTAGAAGGACATATTCTTAATACAGGAAAAATAAATAGTAGAAAATGAAGTACTGTATCTATTGTCAAAGCTTGGTGGATTATTTAAAGATTTTAAAGATATTATCTTTGAAGGAAAATTTACTGTAGTTTTTACATGTAGTTCATCTTCTGGAGATGCAATTTTATGCTGGTTTTATAAAAATGATGCTGGTGTTGAAATAAAAGATACGCTTCCTAACGAAGGTAAAATAGTTATAGAATATATGGAAATAAGTGTACCAGTTGTTAAATATGAACCAAATTATGAACTTGAACAATGTGAAAATATTTTTAAAAATCGTAAAATTCCTATTTCTTTTTATGAACTTCAATCAGCAGAAGTTGCTGGATTATCTGGTAAAAACAATTTTGAACTAGATACAACAGATTACTATAACTCTACAGAATTTTGTTTTTGTTGTATTTCAGACAAATCGTAACAATATCCAATTAGTTGATTCATCATTATTTGAACCTGTTAAACTACAGAATATATTTTTAAAAAATAGTAAAAATGAAGTTCTTCCGTAAGAAATGAGGAAAATTAATCCACCAAATAATTTTCTAGAAGTATATGATCATTTCTAGATTTTAAAAGACTTACTTTACTAAAATCAGATATTGATAATAATTCATTTAGTTTTATAACTAATTATCCAATTTATGTAATCAATATGATATGTAGAAAAAATGTTATAACTTCACAATAAAGAAATATGAAACTTTGTGCAACTTTTAGTGATAAAATTCCAAATGATACACTTGTTTGTATAGTTATGTATGGAGAAAAGTATCTCACATATGATGCAGAACATAGATTACTTACTGAAAATTTTTACTTCTTAATTATTAATATTTGCTTCTAGATAACTGAATGAAAAACTTAAAAAAATTATAAAAATGTTAACTTCATGCTTCTATACATTTTTGAAACATTTTAAGGACAGAAAAAATAAAAACTGAAAATTTGAGTATAATTTACTATTGTTAACTAATACATTTAAAATAATTTAATTATCTTCATAATTTGATTTTTAAAAATAATGTACTTCGTTAACTAATACATTTTAATTAATTTATCCTACATTCACAATGTAAAATTTTTAAAAAATAACTTACTTTTTCAACTAATACATGTTATTGTGTTAAAATCGTTTGTAAATGAAATAATAAAGTTATTTATTTATTATAATTAGTTGTCTTGTTGTAAAAATTAGGTATTTAGTTAATGTTTTAAAATCGGTTAAGTTAATTAAATATACCAAATTTAAAAACAATTAGTTAAGTTACTAATAAAATACAGAATTTAGTTTTATGTTGTCCTATTGTCCTAGAGCTGGCATATCTACTCACATGAAACTTGGAGTGCTTGCAGCATTTCCACACCAGAAACATAGGTCGACCAATCCCTATGGTTTATCTCTCTTGACAAATTAGTTCAAATGGTTCAAATGGCTCTGAGCACTATGGGACTAAACATGTGAGGTCTGCAGTCCCCTAGAACTTAGAACTACTTAAACCTAACTAACATAAGGACATCACACACATCCACACCCCAGGCAGGATTCGAACCTGCGACCGTAGCGGTTGCGTTGTTACAGATTGAAGCCCCTAGAACTGCTCGGCCACAATGGCCATCGACAAATTAGTACACTATCGAAATTAATCACCACATTCTCCATCACTCGGGACTACTATGATTATATTAGGCTTCTTAAAGTAGGATTAAGCCGTATTGACACCTTGGAAGCTATCTGGTTTCATCTCTTGGGATCTGCGTGTCTTTTTTAATCTTTACTTATACTCTGTTCCAGAAACTATCTCATTGCTGATCTTTCTGATGAAATTGCAGATGCCAGTTGGGGTTGCATTGCACCAGGACTGGATGGCTATAGTATCAGGGGATGCACACTCCTCACTTTGATTTATCAAAGTGTTGACTTGAAGGCAACATCAGTGATTTGTATCTGGCGATTGTTAGCTGTGTAGTGCAAATTGTAATATTTAAGAAAGAACTGGTTTACGTTGCATCTCAAAATGTTTAATTTATTTAATTAATCTCAATTCATCTACGTTCATCGTTTTACTAACGCTACAAAATTTTCAAGTTTTACCATGCTGATGTAAAGAGTGAGATGTCTAGTCTCCATGTGCATTTGTCCTTCTGCTTTTGCCCTAGTTATGGCGAGCCTCATCTTTTTATGTATGCAAGAGTGAGGTGATGATCAGTTGCATCAGAAGTCAAATCGACGAGCACAGGATCTATCTTTAAAGCATTACTAAGACTTTCTAGGAGTGTAGAAGAAGAAACGAAATTACAGGTAGCCACAAGCACCGTAAAATTTAACATAGCAGCCTGTTTTAACAATTATACTTCGATAATTCTCTTATGGATGTTGCGATAGCTTAGGGACGTCATTAGTGTGAAACAACAAGTTAGTAAACTATGAGCAAAATGCGCCAGCTGGGAGGCACTGCATAAAAATTCCAAGCCCGCTCATCTAAGGTAACATCTTGTTATTTCTTTGGTCTTTCTCCATCTTAAATTGTCTGAAAATTAGAAAGCTGATTTATCAGGCGCTTTTCGCTTTTATTGGGAAAGTATCACAATCAGATACACTGATCAGCCAGAACATTATGACCACCTGCCTAATGGCCGGTATATCCACCTTTGGCACGGATGACAGCGGCGATGCGTTGTGGCATGGAAGCAGTGAAGCCTTGGTAGGTCGCTGGAGGGAGTTGGCACCACATCTGCACACTCAGGTCACCTAATTCCCATAACTTCTGTAACTTCTGGAGGGGGGGGGGGGGAGGGGGCGATGAGCTCTGACGCCACGTTCAGTCACATCTCAGATGTATTCGATCGCGTTCAGATTTGGCGAGCTGGGTGGCCAGCACATAAATTAGAACTCGTCACTGTGTTCCTTGAATCTCTGCATCACACTCCTGGCCTCCTGGCCTTGTGAGATGGCCCATTATGTTGTTAAAAAATGCCACTGCCGTCGGGAGGCAATATCATCATGAACGGATGTACGTGACCTGCAACCAGTGTACTATACTCCTTGGCCGTCATGGTGCCTTGCACGAGCTCCACTGGACCCATCGACGCACACGTGAATGTTCCCCAGAGCATAATGGAACCATCTCGTAGTATAAGTGTCAAGGAGATGTTCCCCTGGAAGAGGAAGATTTGCGCCTTCCCATAGGCATGATGAAGAAGGTATCGGGATTAATCAGACCGTGCAACGCTGTGCCACTGCGCCAACGTCCAGTGCTGATCGTCTCCTGCCCAATTCAGGCGTAGTTGCCGATGTCGTGGTGTTAACACTGACACATGGATGAATCGACGGCTGCGGAGGCCCGTTGTTAGGAGTGTTCGGTGATCTGTGTGTTGAGACACACTTGAACTCTGCCCAGCATTGAAGTCTGATGTCATTTCCGCCACAGTTCGCCGCCTGTCCTGTTTTACGAGTCTGCACAGCCTACGATGTCTAACATCTGTAATGAAGGGTGGCTGCCCAACCCCACGACGTCTGGACGTGGTTTCACCTTGGTTTCGTCACGTGTTGAAGACACTCACCTAGCACTCATCGAACACCCGACAAGTCGTGCAGTTTCCGAAATGATTGTGCCGAACCTCCGGGCTACCACAATGTGCCCTTGGTCAAACTGAGATACATCGCAAGCCTTCCCCAATCTACATACGGACAGCACGCTCACTGATACTACTCGTACATGCACCGTTCGTGCGTCTGACAAGCAGTCATTCCTCCCTAGGTGACGCTGTTATCCCTTGGATAGATTGATGTCGATAGTACGTCTGTGGTCATAATGTTCTGGCTGATGAGTGTATATTGCGATCGTTACAAGTAACCATACTTTCCGTCCCTTTGGTTTTTATAAAATGAGTGACATTCTTGCTTAAGAATGATTTATTCGAGGCGTTACTGTCGGCTCTTCTCCCTGCTAGTTTCACTTTCTCATCAGAAGTGCTTCTCCTTTCACGTAATCAGAGCTGGAATCGAACTTACACTACAGCCATTCACTAGTTAATTTTCTTCACAGTTTTTGTTTCTCATTTTTCGCTCATTACGAAAGGTTTCCTATCACAGTTTGCTTTCCTGATATGAAACTGTGTTATTTATAGCTTATGAAATTTCTTTGTATATGTTCGCAATTTGTAATCAGTGTTATGTTGTCTTTTCATTTGTGCTGTGATCATAAGGACGTTGCAGCATCCCTGAATATGGAAATTAATAGGAATATAAAAAAAGGGAGGAAGGTTTATCTGTTTAGCAAGAGTAATAGAAGGCAGATTTCAGACTACCTAACAGATCAAAACGAAAATTTCTGTTCCGACTCTGACAATGTTGAGTGTTTATGGAAAAAGTTCAAGGCAATCGTAAAATGCGTTTTAGACAGGTACGTGCCGAGTAAAACTGTGAGGGACGGGAAAAACCCACCGTGGTACAACAACAAAGTTAGGAAACTACTGCGAAAGCAAAGAGAGCTTCACTCCAAGTTTAAACGCAGCCAAAACCTCTCAGACAAACAGAAGCTAAACGATGTCAAAATTAGCGTAAGGAGGGCTATGCGAGAAGCGTTCAGAGAATTCGAAAGTAAAATTCTATATACCGACTTGACAGAAAATCCTAGGAAGTTCTGGTCTTACGTTAAATCAGTAAGTGGCTCGAAACAGCATATCCAGACACTCCGGGATGATGAAGGCATTGAAACAGAGGATGACACACGTAAAGCTGAAATACTAAACACCTTTTTCCAAAGCTGTTTCACAGAGGAAGACCGCACTGCAGTTCCTTCTCTAGATCCTCGCACAAACGAAAAAATGGCTGACATCGAAATAAGTGTCCAAGGAATAGAAAAGCAACTGGAATCACTCAACAGAGGAAAGTCTACTGGACCTGACGGGATACCAATTCGATTCTACACAGAGTACGCGAAAGAACTTGCCCCCCTTCTAACAGCCGTGTACCGCAAGTCTCTAGAGGAACGGAAGGTTCCAAATGATTGGAAAAGAGCACAGGTAGTCCCAGTCTTCAAGAAGGGTCGTCGAGCAGATGCGCAAAACTATAGACCTATATCTCTGACGTCGATCTGTTGTAGGATTTTAGAACATGTTTTTTGCTCGAGTATCATGTCGTTTTTTGAAACCCAGAATCTACTATGTAGGAATCAACATGGATTCCGGAAACAGCGATCGTGTGAGACCCAACTCGCTTTATTTGTTCATGAGACCCAGAAAATATTAGATACAGGCTCCAAGGTAGATGCTATTTTTCTTGACTTCCGGAAGGCGTTCGATACAGTTCCGCACTGTCGCCTGATAAACAAAGTAAGAGCCTACGGAATATCAGACCAGCTGTGTGACTGGATTGAAGAGTTTTTAGCAAACAGAACACAGCATGTTGTTATCAATGGAGAGGCGTCTACAGACGTTAAAGTAACCTCTGGCGTGCCACAGGGGAGTGTTATGGGACCATTGCTTTTCACAATATATATAAATGACCTAGTCGATAGTGTCGGAAGTTCCATGCGGCTTTTCGCGGATGATGCTGTAGTATACAGAGAAGTTGCAGCATTAGAAAATTGTAGCGAAATGCAGGAAGATCTGCAGCGGATAGGCACTTGGTGCAGGGAGTGGCAACTGACCCTTAACATAGACAAATGTAATGTATTGCGAATACATAGAAAGAAGGATCCTTTATTGTATGATTATATGATAGCGGAACAAACACTGGTAGCAGTTACTTCTGTAAAATATCTGGGAGTATGCGTGCGGAACGATTTGAAGTGGAATGATCATATAAAATTAATTGTTGGTAAGGCGGGTACCAGGTTGAGATTCATTGGGAGAGTCCTTAGAAAATGTAGTCCATCAACAAAGGAGGTGGCTTACAAAACACTCGTTCGACCTATACTTGAGTATTGCTCGTCAGTGTGGGATCCGTACCAGATCGGGTTGACGGAGGAGATAGAGAAGATCCAAAGAAGAGCGGCGCGTTTCGTCACAGGGTTATTTGGTAACCGTGATAGCGTTACGGAGATGTTTAACAAACTCAAGTGGCAGACTCTGCAAGAGAGGCGCTCTGCATCGCGGTGTAGCTTGCTCGCCAGGTTTCGAGAGGGTGCGTTTCTGGATGAGGTATCGAATATATTGCTTCCCCCTACTTATACCTCCCGAGAAGATCACGAATGTAAAATTAGAGAGATTAGAGCGCGCACGGAGGCTTTCAGACAGTCGTTCTTCCCGCGAACCATACGCGACTGGAACAGGAAAGGGAGGTAATGACAGTGGCACGTAAAGTGCCCTCCGCCACACACCGTTGGGTGGCTTGCGGAGTATAAATGTAGATGTAGATGTAGATGTACTGACACACATTTCTATGCAATACGTATTCGTTTCAGGGCCATGATATTTTTCCTTTGTCATTATTGGTTTGTGGACTGTATGTTGGAAAAAAAGCTTCGAATTCGGCTGAGGGTCCTATTGTAGCAACAGAGAGCAGTCGTTAAATCTCATTGCGTGAACCACGCTCCCATGGTAGGTGGCAGAAGCTTGGCATCAGTCTGAAAGCCTCGCACCATCGCCTTCTTTGTGTTGGCGAGCGGCGCCAAGGGGCAGCGGCCGTTGTCTGCCCCGCCTCTCCCTGGAGATTAGGGACTTCAGTAATCACGCTTCTCTGTGCATGCATTTTGAGGACCGCTCCGAAACTTTAATTGAGCCAAAGACTTGTCGTCAGTTCCTATCATTAGACAGGGACGAACCGGCCAATCGACAATAATTTGGTTTAAATCCAGTACCAACTTCATGAAGGTTAAATATGCTTCGTATACGCAAAGATACCAAAGTTTGTTGTCTTTTCCCCAATTTCTCGAGAATTTTGTGGTATTTGTCATCTGGCATGTTGGCAGTAGCATAGAGATACCCCTCCACCTGCGATTTTTGAGACGTTAGAAGTTGGGCAAGAGGAAGGAATTTTTCAGCAGAGTCGTGAAAACACTGTCAAGTGACGTGGGCGCTGATCGCCAGAGGTGAGAGCGACTGGCCATCTGTGGCTGTTTTGCACCACTCTGCTGACTTGGAACAGAGATAGGTTTTTGAAATTAACGGTAGCGCGTTCCGCAGTCTGAGAAACTGTCTTCTCGTATATTTTGGATGTGCAATCCACGTTGCTGACTTAACTCTATCTTGAATTTAGGTTCTTTAATCTTGTATCCACGAGCTGCACAGATAAGATTATCTTTGTCATATAACTCCCATGCAGTCTTCCTTCCACAGTGTTCCTCTCACAGCCTTAATCTCAACCAATGTGTTAACCTAATTCAAAATTGAATTGGCTTCATTTCATTGTTTACCTCTGTTACGATCATCGTTGCACATATAAGTTTCTGCTAAAAATTAATTTATTGTGATGTATTCATGTTTTATTTAAAGAAACAAATTAAAAATTCGGTTAAAGGCAAATAGCTTATTACTCTCTTTCAAATTTAGAATAAACAAAAATTTTGTTAAAAGCGGATCCTGTCATGTCTTTCGAAGAACGAGGTTCCACGTCAAAGGTGGTACCTCACGACGGAACTGCAAGTCAGAATAGTCGCTGCCTGATGGAAATGGAAATGCCGTGTGGCTAGGGCCTCCAGTCGGGTAGACCGTTCGCCTGGTGCAACTCTTTCGAGTTGACGCCACTTTGGCGACTTGCGTGTCGATAGGAATGAAATGATGATGATAAGGACATCACAATACCCAGTCCCTGGGCGGACAAAATCTCCGACCCAGCCGCGAATCGGATCCGGGCGGTTAGGTATGACATTCCGTCGCGCTCACCACTCAGCTACCAGGGGCGGACAGTCGCTGCCTGATGCAGCAACGAGTGAGAAACGTAGCCATAGACACACGCTTAAGAGGTTCCATACGGCACCGCTACTGGTAGGTTACTTACGTCAGAGCACAGCGCCGCTGCATCGTCTTACTTCAGATCCAGGTGCGAGATTGTATTAAGAGTTACAACTGTATCGAAGTTTATAGTCAGTTCTACATTAAGAGATAATACTATCATTCAGTATTGTGTCAGGTGATAAGGTATGGAGTACAGCCAACAGTATAAAATACACTCCTGGAAATTGAAATAAGAACACCGTGAATTCATTGTCCCAGGAAGAGGAAACTTTATTGACACATTCCTGGGGTCAGATACATCACATGACCACACTGACAGAACCACAGGCACATAGACACAGGCAACAGAGCATGCACAATGTCGGCACTAGTACAGTGTATATCCACCTTTCGCAGCAATGCAGGCTGCTATTCTCCCATGGAGACGATCGTAGAGATGCTGGATGTAGTCCTGTGGAACGGCTTGCCATGCCATTTCCACCTGGCGCCTCAGTTGGACCAGCGTTCGTGCTGGACGTGCAGACCGCGTGAGACGACGCTTCATCCAGTCCCAAACATGCTCAATGGGGGACAGATCCGGAGATCTTGCTGGCCAGGGTAATTGACTTACACCTTCTAGAGCACGTTGGGTGGCACGGGATACATGCGGACGTGCATTGTCCTGTTGGAACAGCAAGTTCCCTTGCCGGTCTAGGAATGGTAGAACGATGGGTTCGATGACGGTTTGGATGTACCGTGCACTATTCAGTGTCCCCTCGACGATCACCAGTGGTGTACGGCCAGTGTAGGAGATCGCTCCCCACACCATGATGCTGGGTGTTGGCCCTGTGTGCCTCGGTCGTATTCAGTCCTGATTGTGGCGCTCACCTGCATGGCGCCAAAAACGCATACGACCATCATTGGCACCAAGGCAGAAGCGACTCTCATCGCTGAAGACGACACGTCTCCATTCGTCCCTCCATTCACGCCTGTCGCGACACCACTGGAGGCGGGCTGCACGATGTTGGGGCGTGAGCGGAAGACGGCCTAACGGTGTGCGGGACCGTAGCCCAGCTTCATGGAGACGGTTGCGAATGGTCCTCGCCGATACCCCAGGAGCAACAGTGTCCCTAATTTGCTGGGAAGTGGCGGTGCGGTCCCCTACGGCACTGCGTAGGATCCTACGGTCTTGGCGTGCATCCGTGCGTCGCTGCGGTCCGGTCCCAGGTCGACGGGCACGTGCACCTTCCGCCGACCACTGGCGACAACATCGATGTACTGTGGAGACCTCACGCCCCACGTGTTGAGCAATTCGGCGGTACGTCCACCCGGCCTCCCGCATGCCCACTATACGTCCTCGCTCAAAGTCCGTCAACTGCACATACGGTTCACGTCCACGCTGTCGCGGCATGCTAGCAGTGTTAAAGACTGCGATGGAGCTCCGTATGCACGGCAAACTGGCTGACACTGACGACGGCGGTGCACAAATGCTGCGCAGTTAGCGCCATTCGACGGCGAACACCGCGGTTCCTGGTGTGTCCGCTGTGCCGTGCGTGTGATCATTGCTTGTACAGCCCTCTCGCAGTGTCCGGAGCAAGTATGTTGGGTCTGACACACCGGTGTCAATGTGTTCTTTTTTCCATTTCCAGGAGTGTACATAGATATTGGTATAGTTTACGTTGTTCAAAGTTTGATGAAGTGAGCCAATATTTTGCGTGTGTTGTAGTACCCACTCGACTTCCTCCAGAAGTAAATCTAGGCTTGCTGGAACCCACTGTGCAGTAACGAATGTCTCAAGTGTTTTCCCGTCCGACATTACAGTGGTGACAAGGATGGTTGCTGCCGTATTCCAGAGCATTGAATTTCGCTCTGGTCTGTCCTGTGAATGTTTTAAATTTCCCTAGTCACAGAAGCCAAATTCATATTAATATATTTTTATGTCTACTATAATGAGTTTAAGTATGTTTCAACCAGCACGGGAAATGTCTCTGAACGAAGCTGTTCAGTTTCAGGCGCAGCAGGTTGATCGACTGCTGCTCTGCGTGTAACTTATGACAACTCTTCTGTTGCAGCATGCAACTTCGGAGCCTGTTGCTGCTCCCAAATTCCGATCACTGTATACAACATTACAGGTATGGCACACATTGATATGTTTTGTCAACTGTCGGAGTCGACGTTTACAGACTCTTAAACTGTGTCCTGACTGTCGCCCGGACTGGTCTGCCTACATATAAGGAACTCGTTTGCAATCACAGTGAACGTTATAAATCACAGATTCGTGTCGCTGTGGCGAGATTTAGCTCTTTTTCTAAACAGCAGCTTGAACAGTCATTAAAACAGTAGACTGCTGAACTTAGAGGGCTAACTAGACATTTTTAATTCAAATGTTGTTATGGATAAAGTTATAGTGATGTTATGTTACATGATGAAATCACGCAAAATGTGTCAGACACGTGCATTCGTGCTGTTGTTAAAAAAGTTGCCTGATCTGCATCTGAAAACAGTTTCGTCAGTTGTAGAATCTCAAAGTACGGTGGACGCAACTGAAGTTGAATTTGTGGCTACGTCTGTTTGTCTCGTTCATAGTGCAGAAGACACTTAGTCTCCAGTTCATGATAATGTTAAAGTGAATAAAAACAGGACTCAGATTAACAATAAACTTAAAGACAAAATCTTTCAGTCATGTGGTACATGAGGTGTATTTCAAAATAAGGTGAAGAAGTCTTGTGCTCGGTATTTTTAAAATCATGATAGAAAAGCTTGTCCTTTCGTGATGCAAAGTGTTTCCAGTATGGTAAACAAGGTCATATCCAGACATCCTTCTTACAAAGTAGCTAGGGCAGGCACAACTCGAGAGTCCGGCTACAGCATAACTTTCAGGGAATGAATGTCGTGTTGGCACAAACATTACAGGCTGCACCATCGAACGCTAGCTTTTCTGCTTCGTGGAAATCTTCTTCTGTAGTTCGCAGACAGAAGAAAAAAATGGTTCAAATGGCTCTGAGCACTATGGGACTTAACATCTATGGTCATCAGTCCCCTAGAACTTAGAACTACTTAAAATTAACTAACCTAAGGACATCACACAACACCCAGTCATCACGAGGCAGAGAAAATCCCTGACCCTTATCAATAAGGGCACCTAAGAAATGATCTGTAGTCTACGGTTACAAAAGCATACTTTTGTTTTGTTTGCATATAACAAACATTAAATTCCAGTGCTTGTAAGGTGCAGATTGCCCGTAACTTTTTTTGATATTATAAACAGTGTTTCATTTCATGTACACAGTTCTAGAAACAGTGCAAACATCTTTGATTTATACTTGTTTGATTTGTTCAGCCTTTGCATACAAAAATTATGCAATACGACTTATGCAATAAGTCTTTTGAATCAGGATTAAGAAAGATTAGAGATTTTTAGGCTCACATTACTGTTAAAAGACAAGGCCCAACCACGATTTTCTCGTGCTCGGTCTGTCTCCCATGTAACACAAGACAGGCTGCTTAGGAACTGCAACAATGGAAAAACAATTTCTGTAAATCAGTAGGCATCACTCTTGGTCATATTAAAAAGTCGTTAGGGGTTTATGTCTCTGTGTTGATTTCAAAGCAACAGTTGACCCACAAACTGTCATGGATTATTTTCTCTCACACGGCTGGAGTAATTAATGAACAGACTGGGACATGGCAGATTCTCTTCCAAGATTGATTTACATGAGTCATACAAACTGTTACCGCAAGACTAGTAATCCAAGCAATATTTTGTGATTAACACTCACCTGAGTTTGTTCCAGTAGCAAAGACTACCGTTCAGAAGTGCTTCAGCAACAGCTATTTTTTAACGCTTCTTGGAACAATTAACAGCCAAAGTCCCTTCATGTACTATCTGTGCAACATTTTTGTTGCGGATCATACACCTGCTGAACATTTGACTAATTTAGAATATTTGCTTAAAGTTCTTGTTGTAGCTGGCTTAAAGTTTAACAAGTACTCCTTCTTCCACGAAGAACTCGAATATTTAGGACGTCATGAACGTCCAATGTATTCATCCTGCTTATTCGCAATTGTCTGCGATTACAGATCTGCTGGCTCTCCGTGTCGTCGAGGAACTACAGGCCGTCACGGGCAAGCTCACATATTACAATACGTTTATTGCAAACTCTGTTCCATTGCACAGGCTGCACTGGAATGGTATTCCCTTTGTGCGGTTTCACGATTGTTTGGACGCCTTTCAGCAGTTGGAACACGCATTGCGAAGTCGTCATTGTCTGATTCATTTTGATCCACCTAAGCCTGTTATGTTAGCTGAGGATGCAGTTTCTTACAGGGATGAAGCTGTGGTCTCCCATAGAATTGGTTTTTTCCTGATAGGCTCATCGCATTTACATCGAAGACTTTAACCAATGCGCAGTGCGATAGTCTACTCGAAAAAGAGGCGCTTGCTATTATCTACGGTGTTACCAAGATCCACCAGTATTTGTACGCTATTTGATTACGGATCATTGGCCTTTAACAGCTTTGTTCAATCCTTCGAAGCCTGTCCCACAATAGACAGCGCAAAAATTGCGACGTTGGGCTCTTTTGCAGTCTAATTATCAATACTACACTGAAGAGCCAAAGAAACTGGAACACCTGCTTAATATCGTCTACGGCCCGAGCGATCACGCAGAAGTGCCGCAACACGACATGGCGTGGACTCGACTAATGTCTGATGTAGTGCTGGAGCGAATGACACCATTAATTATGCAGGGCTGTCCATAAATACGTAAGAGTACGAGGGAGTAGAGATCTCTTCTGAAAAGCACGTTGCAAGGCATCCCAGATATGTTCAATAATGTTCTTGTCTGGGGAGTTTACTGGCGAGCGGAAGTGTTTAAACTCAAAGAGTGTTCCTGGAGCCTCTCTGTAGCAAATTACGATGTGTGGGACGTCGCATTGTCCTGCTGGAATTGCCCAAGTCCGTTGGATGCTTACGTACGTGTCTCCTGTCAGAGTCGTACCTAGACGTATCATGGGTCCAATATCACTCCAGCTGCACACGCCCCACACCATTACAGAGCCTCCACCAGCTTGAACAGTCCCCTGCTGATATGCAGGGTCCATGGGTTCATGAGGTTGTCTCCATAGCCGCACACGTCCATCCGCTCAATATAATTTGAAACGAGACTCTTCCGACCATGCAACATGTTCCCAGGGCGAGGCGTAAGGCTTTGTGTCGTGCAGTCATCAAGGGTATAAGAGTGGGCCTTTGGTTCCGAAAGCCCATATCGGTGATGTTTCCGTGAATGGTTCGCACGCTGACACTTGTTGATGACCCAGCATTGAAATCAGCAGCAACTTACGGGAGGATTGCACTTCTGTCACGTTGAACTATTCTCTTAAGTCATCGTTCGTCCCGTTCTTGCAGGATCTTCGTTCGGCCGCAGCCAAGTCGGAGATTTGATGTTTTACCCGATTCCTGATATTCACAGTACTATCGTGAAATGGTCTTACGGGAAAATCCCCACTTCATCGCTACCTCGGAGACACTGTGTCCCATCGCTCGTGCGCCGACTATAACACTACGTTCAAATTCATTTAAATCTTGATAACCCGTCATTGCAGCAGCAGTAACTGATCCAACAACTGCGCCAGACACTTGTCTTATATAGATGTTGCCGATCGTAGCGCCGTATTCTGCCTGTTTACACACCTCTGTATTTGAATACCCATACCTATACCAGTTGGCAGTTTCTTTGGCGCTTCAGTGTAGTTTTACTGACCGAGCGAAATGGCGAAGTGGTTAGCACACTGGATTCGCATTCAGGAGGACGATGGTTCGAACCCGCGTCCTGTCATCCTGATTTAGGTTTTCTGTGATTTCCCCAAATCACTTCAGGCAAATGCCGGAGTGGTTCCTTTCAAAGGACACGGCCGACTTTCTTCCCCATCTTTTCCTAATCCGATGGGACCAATGACCTCGCTGTTTGGGCCTCTCCCCCAGATCAACCAATCAACCTACTAGTTGTACTACAGGCCCACTGCACAATATTCGAATACTGGCTTGTCCCGGTTACGGCTGGTACCGACACAGTATATACTTCGTCTGAGGAATCATGGTATCACATCGATACTGAGGATTTTGAAAATCATCAACCGTTTCCTCTTGACTTTCGGCGTATAGCTGGAGCAACTGCTTTTGACCCACCTTTTCAGGTAATTTTGCAGTACATGCGCCATGAGCGGCCACGTAGTTTGAAAGGAATTAGCCAGCCAGTGGTGTGTCGTTATTTTCCACGTTGTCACGCGCTATTCTTGTTGTCAGGTGCTCTGTTTCTGCGTACAGAGAATGACGATACACGGGTTGTGTTTCCTCATTCCTTTCAGTGGGATGTTATGTCTTTAATTTTAAATTAACAACAGCCTCAGTTGCAATGTTTGCCTAGATTTACATAGGTTTCAGCTGGGATAACCCAATCTTCTTCAGAATAAAAGGAACTACGATTTGTCCATAATGGACAAGTCAAAAACTAAAAACGATAACATAGTAATACATCGTCATAATGCAATAACTTATCTGGGAAACAGCCTCGGCCCCACTTCGCGACCGCAGTTCGGCAGCAACGGATGTTGTACTGGAACTGGCTATAGCCTCGAGAGCGCATGCGCGATAGTGTGTCATGCGTACTTCTTAACACTGGTACCAACATGTGCTCCTAAACTTAAAATTTTATGAATAACCAGGTGCGGCTAACGAAATTGACGTATACGTTATCCTGTAAGGAACAAAGATATATCGACTGTCTTAACATTTGTAATAATTTGTTGGACGTCAAAAGTGAAGGAAGCAATGCGTTTACTATTTTAAGCCAACCTAGCATATTCGGACTAATCATCGAACTTGACCGCATGAGGATAACTACGGGTTTGAAAACCAGATAATCCCAGCTATTCGGCAAACGGGAGTGCTAAAAACATGTTGGCAAGGGTATAAAGATTACTCCCCAAAATTATGTAGGATGGAATAATGGTTGAAAACCTTCAAAAAAGTTTTTGTTTTGCAGCTGCAGCTGGTCGTTAAGAAGGTTATTTTTGTCATATATTAATTGTTTAAAAATTTGCATTTCTTCCAAAATATCCAACCTCGCACCCTTCACTTCGCAATGCAATGCAAGATACCCAGATAGGTTATTGCTATATGACGATGTATTGCTATATTATAGTTTTTAGTTTTTGACGTTGTCCATTATGGACAAATCTTAGTTCCTTTTATTCTGAAGAAGGTTGGGTTATCCCAACTGAAACCTAGGTAAATCTAGGTAAACATTGCAACTGAGGCTGTTGTTGACTTAAAATTAATATTTATAGAGTTGCTGACAGGGCCGCGAAATGTTGAAAATGTTAAAGTTATGTCTTTGTTGCATGAAATTCAATGGGACGTAGTTCCCACAAAGCAACTTACCCGACGTCACTGTACTTGGCAGGTCATGGACGCCCAGATTCAGCAAATGACCTCTCATTGCGATGTTTGTGCGGAGCATCAATCCGCTCTACCACAATGCTTTTTTCAGTAGCCACGTCTGTCCAGCCCGTGGCAGTCTATACACACTGATTTCGCAGGTTCGTTCTGGAGCACGTGATGGTTGTTGGTGATTGAGGCATACAGTAAATTTCGTTTAGTAGCCTCCATAAAATCCACCACTACTGCTAGCGCTGTATCGGTTTTATCTTCTACTTTTTGTCCTGAAGGTCTTCTACGGTCTTTATCTGGCACAATGAACAGCTATCCATGTCAGCAGATTCGTGCCGACAATGACATACACCAAGTAACTACCGGTCCTTCTCACCCTCAGTCAAACAGTAAAGCTGAACGGTTCGTTCATACTCTCAGAAGTCAGATGGAGAAACTCCGTTCCTCCCACATACGGGAGCATGCCATTAACATTTTTCTGTCATTCAACAACTCTTTGTCCTGTGATGGAAAGTCGCTGGCAGATTTATTACACGGTCGTCGTGGCCGCATCTCGTTGCATATGTTGCGGCCGTTGAGGATACAGTTTATTTCGCCGGCTCAGATAAAGTTTCAGTCGCAGGTTAAGTTTCCTTTAAAGTTTTTGGCAAGAAACAGCGTTGGAGCACTGTGTTATGATACGAGTCTTAGGTTGTTCGTCTTACGTGCTTCAACGTTCCTCTCGGTTGCACCGACGTCACCAGAGTCAAGGGCGGCGCTCTTATGTCAATGACTCTGGCACAGAATTTTTGCCTACAGATTCAACACGCTACTGGTGTCCTCAGCAGCGGTCATCTCCGCCTGTCCACCCATCGCGGAGTGGTGCCGACGCCGTTGACAGCTCTGCAGCCTGAGCCTATGTCTGTGGAGACGCCGCCCCAGGGGCAGCCATCATGATACCGCTGGGGTTCCTCAACTGACCACAGTGTCTGCGACGAGGGCGCGTAACC
Source organism: Schistocerca cancellata (assembly GCF_023864275.1). Classification (NCBI taxonomy): domain Eukaryota; kingdom Metazoa; phylum Arthropoda; class Insecta; order Orthoptera; family Acrididae; genus Schistocerca; species Schistocerca cancellata. The sequence continues at coordinate 94,136,942 of NC_064629.1, read as the reverse complement.
GGTGGCTGGGTTTTCGGCTGGTGTTCCCAGTCACTCGGAATGTGGATACCAGGGTGCAGACAGGAGCTGCCACCAACCTTCATTACCCTCCCTGTCTCCTCATCTACGTCTGGCATTCAGGCCTCCGCCTTGCCGTCTTCACGCGACATAGCACTACCTGAAAATGGGTTGGGGAGGGGGGGGGGTTGTGGTATGTCGTGTTGTCCTAAGAACGTTGGTACCGGACAATGAAACCACAAGTAACGATAGTCGCAGTTTGATGCAGCAGCGATTGAGAAACGTAAGAGTAGGCATCCTCAAGAGGTTCCAAACGGCGCCACTGCTGACAGATTACTTACATCAGAGCACAGCACTTCAGCTTCGTCTTACTTCAGATCCAGCAGTGAGAGTTGTGAATTCACAACTGTATCAAAATTTATAAAATGGTTCAAATGGCTCTGTGCACTATGGGACTCAACTGATGTGGTCATCAGTCCCCTAGAACTTAGAACTACTTAAACCTACCTAACCTAAGGACATCACACACATCCATGCCCGAGGCAGGATTCGAACCTGCGACCGTAGCAGCAGCGCGGCTCCGGACTGGAGCGCCTAGAACCGCACGGCCACCGCGGCCGGCCAAAATTTATAGTCAATGTACATTACAAGATGAAACTGACATTCAGTATTGTGCCAAGTGATAAGTTATGGAGTACAGTGACAGTAACAAATATACAGACATCCTTGTGGACACGGATTATTTGCAAGTTAAATATTTTACACTGTTCAAAGTTCAATAAAGTGATCTAATATTTTGTGTGTGTTGAACTACCCACTCGACCTCCTCGAGAAGTAAATATAGGCATGTTAGAACCCACTACAGTGATGTTGTGAACGTCTCTCAAGCGTTTTTTCACCCGCAACAGCCGACCGAATTACTATTATAATAGTCTTAACTTGTCTTATAGCTTTACTGGTTAGGTACGATAAAGGTAATCTAGGATACTTTTGTTATCCTCCGCATCAGTGGCCAGATTAAATGCTAGAACATTTATGCTTTGCCTGCTGCAGTAGAAGCAGCACGACCACACAAGCTATACCATGTAATCAGAGCATTTCATTTAAGACGACCCCCTTCGATGTTATTATACGGTGGAGGAGGTGAAAATGAAAACATTCACAAAGGAAACTCTTTTCAAGTGTGTAATATTTAAATGAATGTTACTTAATGAAATGTTATTCAGTGGAAGTAAACCACTTCCAGTGAATTGAGTTTTTTTTTTTCGTTTAAAGCAGAAAAGCAGAAATAGCTAAGCAACAACGGAAGAGGAGAGTCGCCAAAATAATTTCCCATGCTCTTTAAAAAAAATGGTTCAAATGGCTCTGAGCACTATGGGACTTAACTGCTGTGGTCATTAGTCCCCTAGAACTTAGAACTACTTAAACCTAACTAACCTAAGGACATCATACACATCCATGCCCGAGGCAGGATTCGAACCTGCGACCGTAGCAGTCACACGGTTCCGGACTGAGCGCCTAGAACCGCGAGACCACCGCGGCCGGCCCATGCTCTTTATTTATGATGACTGAATTGGTGTCGGTGTACGTATATACACTGAAGCGCCAAAGAAATTGGTATAGGCATGTGAATTCAAATACAGAGATATGCAAACAGGCAGAATAAAGCGCTGCGGTCAGCAACACCTATATAAGACAAGTGTCTAGCGCTATTGTTAGATCTGTTACTGCTGCTACAATGGCAGGTTATCAAGATTTAAGTGAGTTTGAACTTGGACACGCACGAGCGATGGGACCCAGAAGGTAACGGCGAAGGGGGGATTTTCACGTAAGACCATTTCACGAGTGTACCGTGAATATCATTAATCCGGTAAAACATCAAATCTCTGACATCGCTGAGCTCGGAAAAAGATCTTGCATGAACGGGCCAACGACGACTGAAGAGAATCGTTCAACGTGACAGAAGTGCAACCCTTCCGGAAATTGTAGCAGATTTCAGTTCTGCGCCATCAGCAAGTGTAAGCGTGCGAACTATTCAACGAAACGTTATCGATATGGGCTTTCAAAGCCGAATGCCCACTCATGTACCCTTGATGACTGCACGACACAAAGCTTTACGCCTCGCCTGGACCCGTCATCACCGACATTGGAATGTTGATGACTGGAAACACGTTGCCTGGTCGGACATGTCTCGTTTCAAATTGTATCGAGCGGATGGACGTGTAAGGGTATGGAGACAACCTCATGAATCCATGGACCCTGCATGTCAGACAGGGGAGTGTTAAAGCTGGTGGGGGCTCTGTAATGGTGTGGGGCATGTGCAGTTGAAGTGATATGGGACCCCTGATACGTCTAGATACGACTCTGACAGGAGACACGTACGTAAGCATGCTGTCTGATCACCTGCATCCATTCGTGACTATTGTTCATTCCGACGGGCTTGGGGAAGTCCAGCAGGACAATGCGACACCCCACACGTCCAAAATTTTGCAGACAGGCTCCAGGGTCACTCTTCTGAGTTTAAACACTTCTGCTGGCCACCAAACTCTCCAGACATGGACATTATTGAGCATATCTGGAATGCATTGTAACGTGTTGTTCAGTAGAGATCTTCACTTCCTCGTATTCTTAGGCATTTATGGACAGCCCTGCAGGATTCATGGTGTCAGATCCCTCCAGCACTACTTCAGACATTAGTCGAGTCCATGTCACGTCGTGTTGCGGCACTTCTGCGTACTCTTGGGGGCCCTACATTATATTAGGCAGGTGTACCAGTTTCTTTGGCTCTTCAGTATGTTATTCATAACCAAGCTTTAGAGCCAAATCGTATCTATGGAAAAGCAAACAAAAGTCATTTCTTCTCCATGTCAACGTGACTGCAGCCAGTACCACCATGCACTTGAAAAAGGAACTTCCCTAGTGCTAGCCAGCTAGACAAACACATCAGCTGAGCAAACGAATTCTTCCTTTCACTAGACTAATGTGAAATTGGCCACATTATAGAATACGTTTGGTCACTATGTGACTATCGATTTACTTGATGGAGTGGTTTAGAATTATCCTGGAAAATTCTCTCGATATTTCCTTGTAATTTAGATTAAATATAGGGGATGACATAGAGGAAGTAAATTTATGGTTTTGAATTCAGAAAACTCTCTCCAACAGAAACTACTGCTTACTTCGCCAGTTACGTTGCAAATTCTCTGTCGTAGCGATCACTGTGGCAACAAGTGATCGCTGTCTGCTATAGTTGTATGCTAGCTCAGCGATAAAGTGTTCGGCCTTTAAGGAGAAGTCGATGTTAGTTTTCGGTTATAATCTTGCTGGAGACAAGATTTTTACCTCTTCTGTGGAAGAGTCACTAGTAGACTAATCGTTAATCAGTAAGGAAATATTAAATCAACTTGTCCTCCGTCAGTTATCTAGCTAACTTCCTTCTGCAGATCTGAAGGTAAAAATCTGCAGAATTGCACACTTGTTAAGGCTTGCTTTTCTGCTACTGTCCAGTTGTATTGACTTAATCGTGCACTGGATGGTTTGTTAACTGGATTTCATAATGTATCTACTCCTATTGCCACATTTGAATACTTTCATTGTAGTCCTTCCCGTAATATGACTTTGTGCCCAATATAGACACAGACCGTTCTGAAGCCGAAAGTGTGTATTATTCTGCTAATTCGTGACAGTTTGGGATACTTTATTTCATTATGAAAGAATTTTTCATAATGTTATCGTGATAAGTTGTAATTCATTTTTATTAGTATACTGCACTAGAAGTAGCGTTTTTTCCTAAGTTTATTGAACAAAACGGATCAACATAACAGATAAATAAATAATGTAGTCCCACTTATTATCTGAAATAGTCTGACAATGCTCCGATAGTTTTTCGACTTCACGTCTGCAGACAATGTATTCGTAGGACTTTGTCACCTTGCATGTTATTCTGTGTAGTAGACAGTACAGCCGTGCAGTTCACAATGACTATTAGGCGAGGTGTCTCGCGAATTCTGTCACCGATTGTAGAAACTGAGCCCCAGAGGAGCCTGGATAGATTCTTTAGCTCAATCTATGAACTCATCTTGTTACCTATTAGTACTTGTAAACATTGGTTACTGAACATTTCAGGGATTAGATTGCCAATTTTTAGCCTTGGGTGACTTGCAGAAGTTTCTATATAGCACTTTGCCTCTAAACAGTATAAAATGCATTACCCTGTACATGGCTCCTAGATGGTGCTAGAAGAGCAACAAAATACTGGCAACCAGCTAGTCCTATAGAAGTTCTGGAAGATATTAGAGTACACAGTAGTACGTGAATGAGTCAAAACGTAACTAATTATTTTGTATTATAAATATCTGATGAAATTATGGGTTGAAAATGGCTTATTCTTAAGATTAAATTTGCATATTGTGTTTACAAAAAAACATAAACTGTAATATTTCTAGCATATTGAAATTCGGTAATTTCAATAGGCAATACATTTTCAGCCGCGCAAGTTAGAAGCGCTGTCTATGGCGCCTTGCCACGGTTCGCGCGGCTGCCCCCGTAGGAGGTTCGAGTCCTCCCTAGGGTACGGGTGTGTGTGTTGTTCTTAGCGGGAGTTTAAGTTAGATTAAGTAGTGTGTAAGCCTAGGATACGATGATCTCAGCAGTTTGGTCCCATGGGGACTTACCAAAAATTTCCAAAATTTTCCAATCCATTTTCGTAAACCTTTCATGTAGCTGGATGAACTTTGTTTAAACACATAAAATTAAAGTCTAAGTGTAAAAGTCTCTACGAACGCACTGACACCAGTTCCATCTTTGCACACTGAATAGTGAACGAGTTGAATAAAATGACAGTTTAGGAACTTGCTCAGTTTGGGATGTAGGAATTCTACGACGCGTCTATGTGCTCCAGCTAAGATGTCAAACCTGAAATAAAGTTGAATAGGACACAAAACTACTAATTTCTTCCGCTATTTTTTCTTTTTGATGACGTTGGAATCAATGTCATCCTATATTATCAGAAACCAGTGCATACACTTGATTTCTCGAAGAGCAAAGTATATGTTTCACGCTCATTCATGGGGTTCTAAGAACTGCCTGTATTCTGTCTCAGATTTTCGAGTATTGGTAATTGGTGAAACAGAAATAGTTTTTTAAATCTGTAAATTCAAATGCGATCACAGTAACTACATTTTTTCTGTGGCATTGCGAACATGTTTTATTATTTATAATATTACACTTTTCATGGACATATTTAAACATGAATAATTTTTTTACATTCTGCAGACTATAATGTTGGCCCTTCTGTTGGTTATACCACTCTCAATATTTACATTTTCGGTGTACATCAGTGCAAATATTTTACATTTTATGTCGGAGTATCTTATTATGAGGGACAATTTAGTTCATCTTACAACTGTTTTATCTACGTAGATACAGTACTACTTACCTAGAATTAATCTGTTTCCTGATGATTTTATGGTAGTGGTTTACGTAATGCAATACTTTAGTTTCAATAGTTACAACAATGTCCATACAAATCAATGAAAACTATATGAATGAATTGACGAACAAGTTATCTGAAAATCTGTTTTCTGAACATCTGTTAACTGAACATCACGTTGCAGAAAGTGAGAAAAATTACAGTGTTGTCTCTTCTAGCTCTTCTACAGCTGAAAATTAAACAAATTTTGGAATTGGAAAATACACAGAATTTTTAAAACTGGCAGGTAACTGTCAATAGTAATTAATATTTCTGACTCATTCGGAACATCATTGACATTCTGCCTCAAGAAAAACTAGCGATTTCCAATGTACAAAAAGAGACCTGGCTCACTGATTCTCACCCATGAAGTGGGATGGACAACTTTTAGGAATGGGCTTTGCAGTAGAGTAAGAAGCGTAATGTCCAATGGGCATGAAGTGTTAAACTGGAAATATTCATTTACTTACTGAACACTTTTTTTTCATTCCATTAACTGTCGACTGCATATTTGCATATCCTGAAGAGCAGCAGAGTTTCACAGACGTTCTGTCACAGCAGAAAGTTTTGTGTAAATCAGTACTGTTATTACAGCCCGCAGTGTAACATACAGACTTGATAACATAAAATCATGTCTCAATGAGTGACCTGCTATTTCAGCTGCACTAAAACTTTAATACAAAATGTATCTCCATGAAGAGGACTTCACGCTTAACGCCTGTTACATCTAAACAACTAAATGAAACAACGTTATATAGAGTGAGAAATACTGTTTAAGGGAGGAATTCTATGACATAAATCCTCTGCAGAACAGCGTGAGCTCCCTTGTCCGGAAAGCTGCGGTTGGCCGGAGGAACTTTTGTGATGCCAGTGCTTCCAGTTTGAGACGTTTGGTTCGCCGGAGATATTTTTGTGATACCGCTGGTTCCATTTTGATTCGTCTTCATGAAATAAGGCGTAAGACTGAGGTCAACCGCGGCGTGCTTCTCCTTTTCATACTCTCGCTGAAGTTCCAAGAGTTCGCTCTCATTCCGCAGTACCATGCAGCAGGCTCTCATGGTGAAATAGTAGATCATCTCCACTCCAGAAAGCAGACTGAATCCCAGAAACAGACCAGCAATACCTCCAAACGACACTGTAATTGGAGAAACCTTACATAATTTTTATAATTGAGTTAGGTGCCATTGCTTATTTACTAGTGGCAAACAGCTCAATAAAACAATAAAATTAGTGACAAATATGTCATTATGCAACTGATTTTTATTAGAGCAATGCATTCGTGTTACATGTAAGAAAAGGGTCTATTCCATATTTTCAAGTACTGGACCTAAAAGCCTAAATCAGAGATCACGATTAGACTTCGAGTGTATGATCTACCTGTAGCACTGAACAAAGCGATACTTACAACATAAATTCTGTTTTGAGCCAAACTATTTCTAACATTTGACATTAACTTAAGAAATAGAGACAAGTAAATATAGTTCCCAATTAAACTTTATTTTCTGTACTTTTTATCCGAGTTTGCCCTACACAGAGAAAAAAGACAAGATGACTTAGATTTTCATTATATAATTTAATTTAACTTCTGGAGGAGCTATTAAAATTGATATGATAGGGAAATCAGCGTTAGACGTCGCGTCCAAGTAAAAGGAGTATAAGCTCAGATTGGAGCGGGTTGGAAATGAAATGGGTTGTACGCTTTTCGACAGAGCCATAAGGTCAGTTTTCTTAATTTATCTGTGGAAAAGCGGAAAATTTCAATCTGGATGGCCGGAAGGGGATTTGAACCGCTGTTCTCCCGGATGTCTTAGCAGTGCGCCATCTCACTCGGTGTCAAATCTGATATTAGTGTACTGAAATGTATACGAAAATTTTAGGGATTACCTGATTAAGCTAGAGGAAAGGGCATTTGGAGTTATTTCTGTTCAACCACATTTCTTTCTAAAGCGTTGAAAGTAGTCTCAGAATGAAACACACATTTTCTGGACTGTACTTTGCTGTAGATTTATTCAGTTGTATTAATGGTTAGCAGCCAACACACAATGATTTCTTTCGTTATTATTGGTTCATTTGACTGCAGTTTTTGTTCGTTTTTGCTTAGATACAATACTGTATGTATATGGACATAAAGGATGAAGCAGCTAAGACAACGCACGACAAATACATCAACAACGAGTAAATACACTGCTGGAAATGGAAAAAAGAACACATTGACGCCGGTGTGTCAGACCCATCATACTTGCTCCGGACACTGCGAGAGGGCTGTACAAGCAATGATCACACGCACGGCACAGCGGACACACCAGGAACCGCGGTGTTGGCCGTCGAATGGCGCTAGCTGCGCAGCATTTGTGCACCGCCGCCGTCAGTGTCAGCCAGTTTGCCGTGGCATACGGAGCTCCATCGCAGTCTTTAACACTGGTAGCATGCCGCGACAGCGTGGACGTGAACCGTATGTGCAGTTGACGGACTTTGAGCGAGGGCGTATAGTGGGCATGCGGGAGGCCGGGTGGACGTACCGCCGAATTGCTCAACACGTGGGGCGTGAGGTCTCCACAGTACATCGATGTTGTCGCCAGTGGTCGGCGGAAGGTGCACGTGCCCGTCGACCTGGGACCGGACCGCAGCGACGCACGGATGCACGCCAAGACCGTAGGATCCTACGCAGTGCCGTAGGGGACCGCACCGCCACTTCCCAGCAAATTAGGGACACTGTTGCTCCTGGGGTATCGGCGAGGACCATTCGCAACCGTCTCCATGAAGCTGGGCTACGGTCCCGCACACCGTTAGGCCGTCTTCCGCTCACGCCCCAACATCGTGCAGCCCGCCTCCAGTGGTGTCGCGACTGGCGTGAATGGAGGGACGAATGGAGACGTGTCGTCTTCAGCGATGAGAGTCGCTTCTGCCTTGGTGCCAATGATGGTCGTATGCGTGTTTGGCGCCGTGCAGGTGAGCGCCACAATCAGGACTGCATACGACCGAGGCACACAGGGCCAACACCCGGCATCATGGTGTGGGGAGCGATCTCCTACACTGGCCGTACACCACTGGTGATCGTCGAGGGGACACTGAATAGTGCACGGTACATCCAAACCGTCATCGAACCCATCGTTCTACCATTCCTAGACCGGCAAGGGAACTTGCTGTTCCAACAGGACAATGCACGTCCGCATGTATCCCGTGCCACCCAACGTGCTCTAGAAGGTGTAAGTCAACTACCCTGGCCAGCAAGATCTCCGGATCTGTCCCCCATTGAGCATGTTTGGGACTGGATGAAGCGTCGTCTCACGCGGTCTGCACGTCCAGCACGAACGCTGGTCCAACTGAGGCGCCAGGTGGAAATGGCATGGCAAGCCGTTCCACAGGACTACATCCAGCATCTATACGATCGTCTCCAAGGGTGAATAGCAGCCTGCATTGCTGCGAAAGGTGGATATACACTGTACTAGTGCCGACATTGTGCATGCTCTGTTGCCTGTGTCTATGTGCCTGTGGTTCTGTCAGTGTGATCATGTGATGTATCTGACCCCAGGAATGTGTCAATAAAGTTTCCCCTTCCTGGGACAATGAATTCACGGTGTTCTTATTTCAATTTCCAGGAGTGTATATTGAGGTGCGGATTTCGAGACAACGTCAAGTAGCCCAAGTGTTTGGTGCTTCAAGAGGCTCCGTGTCGAAGATGTATACCGAATGCAGGGCAAGCGAGAAAACATCATTCACTAAATCACAAAGCGGACGAATGTGTGTGTTGAGTGATCGTGACGGAGGATTGTGGGAAAAAATAGTAGGGACGACAGTTGCAAAAGTCATTGTAGAACTGAATGTCGCGCTCGCGAACCCTGTCAGTACTAAAACAACACGAAGGGAGCTCTATAAGCAGGGAACTGCATGGCGAACTGGAGTTCGACATCCACTCATCAGCGATGCAACTGACAGTAACATGAAAAAGTGGTGCCGATCCCATAAAACCCGGACTATGCAGGAATGGAAGAACGCCATTTGGTCGAATGAGTCTTGCTTCACACTTTGGTCGACTTTAGGTTCCCAAAAGTGAAATATGGCAATGATAATTTGGGAAGATGTACTGTAGTATTCCACGTGTCCAATAATTACTCTGAAATGTTGCTTTACTGCTAAGGATTATGTGACCATTTTGGCTGATCAGGTCCATCTCATGGTACAGTGTTTGTTCCCCAAAGTTGATGGTATTTTCCAAGATGATAGGACCCCTGTTCTCACAGCTCGAATTGTCCAGGACTGGTTTTGTGTGCGCCATGATAAAGTGTCGCATCTCCACTAGCTTGTCCAGGACTGGTTTTGTGTGCGCCATGATAAAGTGTCGCATCTCCACTAGCATCCATAGTCGGTAGATCTTAATATTATTGAGTTTTTGTGGACTATTTTTTACCTGAACTTGGCACTATTTTACAGGAAGCATGGTATGAGATTCCCTTGAAAACCATACAGGACCCGCATTTATCCGTTCCGAGACGAATGGAAACTCTTTTGAATGACGACATTTTTCCTACACTGTATTAGGCTACGTAATGTCTAGTGTTTTGTTGTTTCCACATTTTTGTTCATTCTCTATGATATCATAACCAAGATAGATACAAAAGGCACATTTACGAACACTAAGCATATTTTTTCGTTATGAACTACAGGTTGAAACTAAAGAAATTGGAAGAAAGATAGGAGATTAAGGAAATGGGATCTGGATAAATTGAAAGAACCTGGAATGGATGAGGGTTTTAAATGGAACATTAGACAATGATCAACTGAAGCTATGGGAAAGAATATAATAGAAGGTGAATGGGTGTGGGAGACGATATAGTGAAGGCAGCAAACTATGAAGTAGGCATAGAGACAAAGGCCGGTAGGAATCCTTGGATAGCACGAGAATTTAAATTAACTAAGAAAAGGAGCAAATATAAAAATTAATAAAAAGATAAAAGGTCATACAAATGTCTAAAACATGAGATCGAGGGAGAGTGCAAAATGGTGAAGCAGGAATGACTAGAGCCAACAGCATTGCCGCAGTGGTAACACCGGTTCCCATCAGATCACCGAAGTTCAGCGCTGTCGGGCTGGGCTAGCACTAGGATAAGTGACCATCCGGACTGCCGAGCGCTGTTGGCAAGCAGCGTACACTCAGCCCTTGTGACGCAAACTGAGGAGCCACTTGATTAACAAGTAGCGGCTCCAGAATCGTAAACTGACAAAACGGCCGGGAGAGTGGTGTGCTGACCATATACCTCTCCATATCCGCATCTAGTAACACATGTATGCTGAGGATGATACTTTTGGAGAACAGAGGAACATCCACATAAATATTAAGAACTCAGGTGGCCAGTCTGCAGTAAGAAAAGAAGGCGAGGCAGAAGGGTGGAAGGAATAAAAAAAATGGCTCTGAGCACTATGGGACTTACCTTCTGAGGTTATCAGTTCCCTAGAACTTAGAACTACTTAAACCTAACTAACCTAAGGACATTACACACACCCATCCCGAGGCAGGATTCGAACCTGCGACCGTTGCGTTCGCGCGGTACTAGACTGTAGCGCCTAGAACCGCTCGGCCACCCCGGCCGGCTGGAAGGAATATATAGAAGGTATGTGGAAGGGAAAAGAACTTCAAGACAATTACTGTGTTAAATAGAAAGAAGCGTAAGTAGATGCCGATGAGATGGGAGACATACTTCCTGATGAGTCTGACAGAGCAGTGAAAAGCCTATGTGAAGAAAAGGCTCCTGGAGTAAATGATATTCTCTCAGGATGAGTAAGACCCTTGTGAGGGCCAACCATGACAGAAACTAATCCTCCTGGTATGTAAGATACATGAAACAGGAGAAGTACCCTCACACATAATGAAGAATGTAATAATTCCTATTCCAAAGAAGGCAGTTGCTGACAGGTGTGAATATAATTGAAATATGTTAACGTCCAATAAAAATGTTAGTGTTACGAAGACTTTTCCAAAGGTGTTAATCTGGAAAGTAGCCTTGTACGAAAGCGAAAAGTGGACTACTAAAATTTCACTCAGTAAGAAACAGAATATTTTGAAATGTGATGCTACACAAGAATGGTGAATATTTGGTGTGTAGATGGAATAACTAATAAGGAAGTACTGAATCAAAATAGTATGAGAAACAGTTTATGGCTCAGCCTGACTAAAAGAAGGGACTGGTTGACAGTACACATGCGGAGGATCAAAGAATCGTGATTTTGGTAGTAGGAATGAGTGTAGGAGGTATAAACAGTGGAGGGTGACCAATGGTTGAGTGCAACAAGCTGGTTAAAGTGGGTGAATTATGAAGAGATGAAAACGCTTGCGTGAAACAGCGTAGTGTGGAGAACTGTATCTCATCAGTCCTCGGACTGACGACCACAACAACAGCATCGTAAACCACAGTATCACCATCACGAGAAGAAGTCCGGCAAATGTCTGCCCTGTTGTACCGAACGTAAGGTTGGTTGGTTGATTTGGGGGAGCGGACCAAAGAGTGAGGTCATCGGTCCCATCGAATTGGGGAAGGGTGGGGAAGGAAGTCAGCTGTGCCCTTTAAAGGAGTAATTGCGGAAATTGCCTGAAGCGATTTAGAGAAATCACAGATAATCTAATTCAGGGTGACCGGACGCGGGTTTGAACCGTCGTCCTCCCGAATACGAGTCCATCGTGCTACCCACTGTGCCAGCTCGCTCGCTACCCAATATAAGTAAATATCCAACTCAGGTACAGTTGGTCCAAACAGTCGTGAACACCGCAAACAAGATGCGCAGTAGCCCCGCTCAGTAGATCGGCAGTGTCGGGCGTGTTGCCATAGAGTCTGGCGGGACGCTCCACTAACGAGTAGAAGAATAACACATTCAAATTTAAAGATACGACCAGCACAAAGCAAGTTAATGGGCAAAGTTCTTCACAGTCACTCACGTGACGTGGCTGCAAAGTTGGGTTGGGTGTTTAGGGGAAGAGACCAAACAGCGAGGTTATCGGTCCCATAGGGTTAGGGAAGGATGGGGAAGGAAGTCGGCCGTGCCCTTTCAAAGGAACCATTCCGGCATTTGCCTGGGGCGAATTAGGGAAATCACGGAAAACCTAAATGAGGATGGCCGGACGCGGGATTGAACCGTCGTCCTTCCGAATGCGAGTCCAGTGTGCTAACCACTGCGCCACCTCTCTCGGTGTGGCTGCAAAAGTCTACCACTTTATGAAGAAAGAAGCTGTACTAGGTGTTCCATTGAAACTTTGCTACATTGAAATGAGTGGCCGAAGTAACTGGTGTATCGTTTACTTCTGTTCGGCGTATTAAGAGAGTACTGGAAAGACTCCAGGCACGTGAATCCTCTATATTTTCAACTCCTCATAAGGAAAGGCACAGAAGATCTTGGAAGGCCAGTTTAGGCAATTTTAATGAGCAAGTCATTCGCCGTGTGGTGAATAATTTCTACGTTACGTATAAAAGAAGAACCAATTTAGAGGAAATTCATACAAAGTAACAGGGTTTAACAAATTTTAAAGGATGTGTAAACACACTTCGTAAATTATTTCACACTCAAGGATTTGGGTGGAAGAAGCCAACGAATAAGTTCTCCAGGAACAAATTAATATCACGGCAAAATGAACTGCTTACTTAAAAGTATCCGAGAGTACATACGCGAATGCCGCCCAGTTGTCTACATGGATGAAACACATATTCAGACTTGTCACACACCAGGGTATGGATGACGTGAGAATTCACGAAAATGTCTGTTGGAACCAGTTTCGAAAGGTAATAGAATTGTCGCTACTCATGCTGACGAGGAGGACGGTTTTGTGCCGAATGCCCACGAAAGGTTTTAATATGGCCAGAAAAGGAGGGATTATCACAACATGGGCTTCTCAAATCGTGAAAAGCGGCTCAGGAAAAGATTAATACCTAATCTATTACCTTATGCTGTCCTCGTTATAAATAACGCCGCTTGCCACAATTAGCAACTGTCTCGTGCTCCAAAATCCAATTCCACGAGGGCAGAAGTGATCTCCTGGTTAACATAAATGAGAATTCCTTTCCAAAAGAACATGCTGAGGCCCCAGTAGTATTCACTCATCAAAATGAACAAACCAGGCTACATCATCTACATCTACATCTACATTTATACTCCGCAAGCCACCCAACGATGTGTGGCGGAGGGCACTTTACGTGCCACTGTCATTACCTCCCTTTCCTGTTCCAGTCGCGTATGGTTCGCGGGAAGAACAACTGCCGGAAAGCCTCCGTGCCCGCTCGAATCTCTCTAATTTTACGTTCGCGATCTCCTCGGGAGGTATAAGTAGAGGGAAGCAACATATTCGATACCTCGTCCAGAAACGCACCCTCTCGAAACCTGGACAGCAAGCTACACCGGGATGCACAGCGCCTCTCTTGCAGAGTCTGCCACTTGAGTTTGCTAAACATCTCCGTAACGCTATCACGCTTACCAAATAACCCTGTGACGAAACGCGCCGCTCTTCTTTGGATCTTCCCTATCTCCTCTGTCAACCCGAACGGGTACGGATCCCACACTGATGAGCAATACTCAAGTATCACTTATAAAATAGACAGTATTTTAGCCGAGAATGGGCATACCGTGTCAAGACTTCCTCCATACCACCCAGAACTGAATCATATAGAGATGATATGGGCAAGAGTCAAGAAGAACGTTTCTGAACGTTAATATGACGTTCAGAATGGATACGTTATAAACACTTACAGATAAACAAGTTGCTTCCCCATAGCAAAAGAAGACCAGAAGAAATACTCTCAGCTTGTAAATAAAATCTGATGGTAGTATATCTCAAGTGAAGGTTTACTGGACCAAGCGCTGGAGATGACCATGAAAATGGGAAGTGGTAGAGACTCGTAAAGTGATAGTCATAATGATGGAAGGAATACTAATCCCGCAAGTGAAGATGAAAGTGAGTCAGCTGGCATTGCCACCTGAAATGAAACATATGCAGGTACTGAAAACGAAACGTAAGGTGGAGCTTTTTCTACACGTGTTTTGTGTATGGAAATTGTGACCGTGAAAGATCCGTAGTATTATGTCAAACGATGAACTGTATTATTTTTAATGTGTAGTTGTGTCTGCTATTATTCTCAAGATCTTAAACGTCTTCTTAACAGTGAAGCTATTGTTTAAGACCAAACAGTACGTTTCACATTGGTATGCTTGTAAAATAAAGTCGCCAACAGTGCTGTCTCTATCCCCTTTGATCATCCACTGCACAGCAATACCTCTTCACCTTCCATGGATTTCCCGTACTGCGTATGCGTGTGACTTTCACTGTTTGCATGAAGTGTACAGTTGGTGTGTTTATCAGTATGCTTGTAGACTCTCAATCATTGCTCTGCTGTTGCAGCGATCGGGAAACCTGCTTGTGAAGCTATTTAGGCTTCCACAATGTATATGACAGTCCAAAAAGAGAAAATTGTTTTAATCTGTCTACAATATCGCTGTACTGTTAGTGTAGCAGTAAGATTGTATGCTGGAAGGTATCCTGACGATATCAAACCCTCGTAACCTCTATTTACAAACATCTCAAAATAAAAAAAATAAAAAAAACTGGACTTGTGAAGAATAAAACACTCAAGGGAAACGAACAGAAACTGGTTAGAGAAACGCAGTAAACATTTTTTAGTAACGGTAACACACAACCCACATGTCCCTACGAGTCAGCTTGGATTTACGAGTCGAATTCGTCAAAGGAGTGATCGGCGAATATTAAATTTCAACATATTTCGTCGTTCCCAGATTTCAGTCCATCAACAGCCATGACTTTCAAAATCGAATATAGTTATCTGACTCACCTTTAAAAAAACCGTGAAGTGATGCGGTGAGGACTTTTCAAGACTCGCAATAGTGCTGTTTTATTGGTGGGACTCAAGGTTAGTACGATCCACTTTTTGAGAACTTGATATGAAAATCATATTTATAAAAACAGGACCGTACCTGAGTTACCTATTTGCTCACATTTTGTGCAGTAAGGAAGGCGTTTATGCGGCCACTTCATCTGATGGCAGGACATTTATTTTTTGGCGCTGTTATCTTGTTGATTGTTTGATCAAGTACCACATATGTTATGTACTCAATCCTCTTCGAAGGCTGTTTCCAAGTACGAAGAAAAAGTATCGTTTTCAATTTTAAAAAGTCGATGTCAGAATCCGGCAACTATGACCGCTGAAAATAGCTAGGTTACCTTAGGAAATTCCCCACTTTGTGCATTGAAACTTAGCGAAACCGCATCTCGATATATGTACTTGTTATGGACATATTTCCTATGACCTCTCCTAGCCTCCCTGTATTAATGTACAAAATAAATTTAGAACACAAACAACATGATTTGTGCTGTCTACTGTTGTAGAGAATTCCACACGTCTCGAGGAAAGGTAACCATGTGAAAGACGGTATTAAGAATGCCATAATTCTTATGATAAAAAGAGAGAAGAGTAAACATTAGGTGCAGAAGTATTGTCATTCTGGCACTTAAACAGTTCAAAAGAAATGTAGTTAGCAGCTGGTCTAAATGTGCGTCACGGCACCTGTACTAAATGATCCCTGGAATGGCAAGGCGTTGAACAATAAAAAAAGAAGAAATTGTGTTAAGTATATGAAGTATGAGAGAATGAATACATAGTGCTATTTTACATTAATTACAAAATATATTAATATGGCGCATCTTGAAGAGTGTGACAAAGTTTGTCACTAATATAATAGTGGGAGAACAATATCTCTTCATAACTAAGATAATCTCACATGTTGCTACCATAGAAACTTACCTAGAAGATCCACCCACCCGAAGAGCACTTCCCTCTTATATCTCACCATTGGCCAGGACACAAATCCTATGTCTATATGCCCTGGTGCAGCTCCACTGCAAAAATGAAAACAAAAGTTCGTAATTATATAATTACTGTGGTTGACCCATCTGACATGTTACTCCTGCTGTATGATTAGTGATGTTAGCTGGTGAAATGCAACTTCACGGTTAAATCATACTTGTACAGTATACCTTAAAATCATTTTGACCTCTTACCTCTGGTGGGAATTTGTTTTCATTCACGCAAATTATCTCAAGGGTTTCAGAAATATTGTATCATTATTCACAAATAAAGAAAAACCGACTTCAGTCACAAATCGTTGTTTTTATTTCAGTAAATGACGCATTTCGAGGCCTGTGGGTTCATCTCCAGGTGATTGATCATTCTGTATCAGTTTCAAATTTTAGGTTAATACTGGGCTTCTTAAGATTACATAAGTATGAAACTTCCTGGCAGATTAAAACTGTGTGCCCGACCGAGACTCGAACTCGGGACCTTTGCCTTTCGCGGGCAAGTGCTCTACCAACTGAGCTACCGAAGCACGACTCACGCCCGGTACTCACAGCTTTACTTCTGCCAGTACCTCGTCTCCTACCTTCCAAACTTTACAGAAGCTCTCCTGCGAAACTTGCAGAACTAGCACTCCTGAAAGAAAGGATATTGCGGTGACATGGCTTAGCCACAGCCTAGGGGATGTTTCTCATTCTGGAAACATCCCCTAGGCTGTGGCTAAGCCATGTCACCGCAATATCCTTTCTTTCAGGAGTGCTAGTTCTGCAAGTTTCGCAGGAGAGCTTCTGTAAAGTTTGGAAGGTAGGAGACGAGGTACTGGCAGAAGTAAAGCTGTGAGTACCGGGCGTGAGTCGTGCTTCGGTAGCTCAGTTGGTAGAGCACTTGCCCGCGAAAGGCAAAGGTCCCGAGTTCGAGTCTCGGTCGGGCACACAGTTTTAATCTGCCAGGAAGTTTCATATCAGCGCACACTCCGCTGCAGAGTCTCATTCTGGATACATAAGTATGTTACAAAGTGGCACACCATGAATACGTTTTTTTATGAAACTAAGACGACATCGAAAAATTACTCACTGGTTCCAGTAGTGGTCACGCAGTTTTGAAGCACAAGATAAGTTGAAATATTTGTAGACATATATTACTCATACTGTACTAGTATTGGTTACTTAGATGTAACCACTACTGGAAACAGCAACCATTTTTTCAATGTTGTAGTATCATAAAACTTGATTTCACAATGTGCCACTTTGTAACATATTTACGTAATCATAACAGGACCAGAATTAAGGTAAAACTGAAACAAGATGTTGACTATTGAAGCAACTGAAGATGATCACCCAGGGTTCGAAACTGTTTCGTGATTGAAATAAAGATCACAATTTGTAAAGAAAGGTTGCTTGTTTTTTTATTTTAAGAAAGTAATACAGTCACGGAAGCAACATGACAACTCATGGATGAAATTAAGTTAGACCAAAGACATTAGAGTTTTTCAAACTCTGTTGTCTATCGGCTTCCGATTAGCAGTTCTGTATGGTAAAAATGCAGTAGTCTGGAGGTCTGAGATGAAATTATGGAGAAAAGATGCATTTAAAATTTAGGTTTAAGAAATTATTGTTGCGATGTGTAAACTAATGCCACTCACAACTACAAAATGCTTAACCCAAGGAGGAAATTCTTAATGAGTTTTGGTTTAACATTCCGAATAATTCAGTGTGTTGGTACAACAGGTCTGCTTAGGGTGGGGAAGGAGTAAGTCACTTTGATTTAAAGAGATCTGCGGTGAGGATTGTGTGGCAAGAATAGTTACTTCTGCTACGCCATTGGCATTATAACTTTGTACTCGTTTTTAAGGGGCAAAATTTGCAGTATGTCGAAACTTTTTGACAGTATTGACGCAGCTGGGGCGAAATGGACAGCATTTTCTTGCAGACCATATTTCATCTAGTTCTACAGTTCACGGTATATTTAGTTTACATATACATGATTTAACACCTTGTAAACAAATCCTTCGTTGGGTAAAATCGTTGTAAAACTGAATGATGTACGGAGTAATAATTATTCAGTAATGAAATATCTTGTACCAACAACCGAACAATATACTGCATTATCTACCAACCGACATGATCTACGTACACATCAAATCTTCCGAAGAGCAGTTCACAACTTTTCAAGTAACTCCTACAACTATTTTATCTCCGAGGAAGGGATAGACGCAAAAAAAGAAAACTTAACAGTAAATGCAGTCTTCTGGAATAATTTTTATCATATACAAAAATAAATATTTTATTTACTTTGATGTTCTCGTGGCAAAAAGCTTAATTTGTTTTGAAAAACAAATTTGTGTTCTGTACCTCAGTGGTCAACAAGATTATGGAACATGCTAGTCATGATTTTGTAAACCCCTTGTTTTACGGGAAAGCAGATTATCAATATATCTAACGTGACAAATGGTGTTTAGGTCATGACGTCAACTGCTTCATCTTCTTTGTTAAATATAAGATTACGAAATACTGTGGGCAAAGTATCACAACTTTGAAACATAACAATTATCATTTTAATTACACGATGACAACAATAAGCAAATTATACTCGATGGAAAAGATGCAAAACCTTTAAAACATCTTTTAATATCGATCAACAGTTAAAGGAATGAAGGAATTACAGTGAAGAAAGCAGATACTAGACGAGAAATGCAGCCAGTCACAATGCTGTCACATGAACGATTAATATGGCATAATTAGGCTGTATACCAGTTTTCTTTTGAAACAGCGGCGTCATTTGTCTTGCAGGTTGCAGGTTATTTCTCTCGAATTACGAACCAGTAAGTGTTCAGGCAGTTTTTGTTAAATACAGAATCGAGGATTACTGCTCTTAACTAAAAAGATAGCTTTTTGAAATGAGTTATGTCATGTGACGTTTGGCATGCTTGTCATACCTTTAAACCAAAACAAATTACCATAAATGAATCTACTGGGAGGAAACGCTGAAAAAATTTATACGTTGAAGGTTCCTTAGGGCGTTCTCATGTTTATACTGACGAGGCCTATTCCCACGCTTCAATAATTAATAAAAACCGCATTTGGATTTGTTCGTTAGTACAGCTGTTTGTGATGGGTCTTCCTCATATCGTACCTCGCCAGTATAAATACCATCATGTGCCCAATTTAATAAAATTAAGTAACTGCTTGATTTTATACATATATATCTCTAAAAATGTATGTGCAGTTCATATTAATTTCAGTTCTATTCAGAATTGTTCCTTATACTCTTTAAAAGATTTTTGATGTTATTGTAACCAGAGGTATACGATATGTACTTTACAGTGGTTTATGCCGTTAGTTGGACTTGTCATATATTTCCTTATGGGTGGTTTCGCTTTAACTCTTCACCTATACCTATATCTCCGATATTTGAACATCTCCTGTGTTCTTATAGTATTTAATTGCGTAAAGCGATTAACAGTTATTATTAGATGTTAAAATGCTTATAAAGAAAGCGATTTATGTTTATGAAAAAAAGTTATTTTTCATTGAAATAACTGGTGTACTGATACCCACCGTAGTACACTCTTCGCCCTAATCATCGATATGAATAAGCTATATCTAGTAGCACCCAAAGCCAATAAGTAATATGCCGCAAGTAGAAAGATACATGCTCAGTTTCTTATCGCTGTCTGATTTCAATTCTTTTCGACGCTCATCTAATCTCTCTTGGCAGCGTACAGTGAGTTCATGTGGTTTCTCTCTCCCATTTCAGCTGTGCTCTGGTATTGACATGCCTACGTAGTCGACCTTGGTTATGTGTGTTAAATAATCTATTCTACAACGCTCAGTAATGAGTGAACTGTTTTTGTTTATTTCTAACTAGTTTTCGGTTTATTGGGCCATCTTTAGGAAACAACTGACTAGCTTCCTTAAGGACCAATAGTTCTTAGGTGAGCAAATATTGTAAGCAAAGATACAATTCACTCGCACAGAATGATGTGCACCAAACTTGTTTTCTACGGTTGTAAATTACACTTTACGCAATGGACAGTAATAAACGCAATAAATAATTAAACTACACACTATTAGAGTATTGCATGCTATATGGTTATTACGCTAAAGTTTGTGAGGTCGTGATATTGGTTGCGAAACTGTCAAACTGAGCACTGTTCATTTATGTTATGCACCAAACATGTTTTTAGCATTGTAAATTTTGCTAAACCCAATGGACAATACTGAACACAATAAATGGCTAAAATGTACAATATTACAGTATCTCCGGTTATATAGTGATAATGCTGTTGTTTCTGAGGTCGTGACCTTAGTTGATAACTGTCTAACTTAGCTCTACTCAGTTACATTGTGCAACAAATATGCTTTACATTGTAAATTACAGTTTACACAATGATCAATATTAAATAGAGTACTTGATTAAAATACACAATATTACAGTATTACAAATTATATTGTTATCATGTTGTAGTTTGTGAGGTAAGCAAGCTAAGAAATATGAAATTCTATTGTGTGTTTATTCTCGTGTAGCAGTATGTGTCAGTGTGACAGGCTGTGGGTATGTGGCTGGTTGACTGCGTAACGTGAATCTTACAAATGGGGATGTTCTCAGCTGTAATTTATCATTTAGAGCCAGCTGGGGATTATTAGCTAAATTTTTGTTTACCCCAAGTGATTCCATCAGTCTTAGGTTTCCTCCTTTATGGACTATATGTTGCACTTCCGTATGGACTTACTAT
Organism: Schistocerca cancellata; assembly: GCF_023864275.1. Taxonomy (NCBI): domain Eukaryota; kingdom Metazoa; phylum Arthropoda; class Insecta; order Orthoptera; family Acrididae; genus Schistocerca; species Schistocerca cancellata. The sequence continues at coordinate 94,115,896 of NC_064629.1, read as the reverse complement.
TTGTGTCCTTCCTTGAACACATGTCTGACAAAGGCAGAGTCTGACTTATGTAATCTCCAGCTGTGTTCATGTACAGTTAGTTTAGTTGTTATAGCCCTGGCTGTTTGACCAATATACAGTTTGTTACAGTCATTGCAAGTTATTTTATATGCACCACTGTTCATGATAAATCCATTTTGTCCTTGCTGTTGAATAAGATATGAGCTGTAGTGCCTCTAACATAACATGATATTTTATAACTGCAGGATTTGAGACTTTTAGCTAATTTGTTGGACAGCTTTCCTAAATATAGGATAGTACACGAGTTTGTTATAGATATGACTGTTGCTGCAGAGGGGGCATACATGCGGGGCAACATTTTTCTTCTTTGTTCTTTGTGTACAATGTTGTCAATTAAGTCAGGAGTGTAGCCATTGTTAGATACAATACGTATTATGGTGTACGATTCTGTTTGAAAATTCTGTTTTGACATTGTTATTGATGTAAGACGATACACCATGGAATCGAAGGTAGCATGTTCTTGTGTTACTGGATGTTGTGAACATGAGGGTATTACCATATCTGTTGTTGTATAGTTTAAAAATTTACAGAAAACCCACAACAACAGATGCGGTAATACCCTTATGTTCAAAACACCCAATAACACACAGAAATGCTGTCTTCCATTACATAAGTACATCGTCTTACATCCGTACCAATGTCATACTGAATTTTCAGACAGAATTAGACACCATTAAATGTATTGCATCCAACAATGGCTATATCCCTGACTTAACTTAGAACATTCTACACAAGAAACAAAGAAGAAAAATTTTGCACTATGTGTATACAGCAACGTTCATATCTAAAAGAAACTGGTGTACTATCCTCTGTTTAGAAAAGCTATCGGACAAATAAGCCCAAACTATCATATCCTGTAGTTATGAAATTTCATTTTATGTAAGGGGGGCTACTGCTCATATCTTATTCAACAGCAAGGACAAAACAGATTTGTTATGTAACAGTGACGCATACAAAATAACTTGAAATGACTGAAACTAACTGTATATTGGTCAAACAGGCAGGGATATAACAACTAGACTGATTGAATATGAACACAGATGGAAATTACTTAAGTCAGATTCACCTTTTACATACATATGTTGAATGAAGGACACAGCTATCAAGTCCAAACAGAAGTGATACATATAGCCAACAAAGGAAGAAAACTAAGCCTGTTAGAAGAACTTGAGGTAAATAGAAATTCAGCTAAAAATTCCCAGCTGGTTTTAAATGACCAAATACAGCTGCGCACATCCCTACTTTTAAGTTTCACATGATGCACACAACCAGTTACATACACACAAACTGTCACAATGATACATATTGCTACACAAAAATAAAAACACAATACAATTTCACATTCCTTACCGTGCTTATCTCAAAAACTTCAACATAATAACAATGTAATTTGTAATACTGTAATATTGTGTATTTTAATCGTGTGCTGTGTTTAATATTGTGTATTGCATAAACTGTAACTTACAATGTGCAACACGTTTGTTGCACAACGTAAGTCACTAGTGTTCAGTCAGTTATTAACCAATGTCACGACTGCACAAACGTCATAATCATATGAGTTCCATTACTTGTAACAACGTGCAGTTTAATTTTTTGTTATGTTTCGTTACTGTCCACTGTGTAAAGCGTAATTTGCAACGATAGAAAACGAGTTTGGGGCATCACATTTTCTTCATGTGGATTGTATCTTAGCTTATAATACACTCCTGGAAATGGAAAAAAGAACACATTGACACCGGTGTGTCAGACCCACCATACTTGCTCCGGACACTCCGAGAGGGCTGTACAAGCAATGATCACACGCACGGCACAGCGGACACACCAGGAACCGCGGTGTTGGCCGTCGAATGGCGCTAGTTGCGCAGCATTTGTGCACCGCCGCCGTCAGTGTCAGCCAGTTTGCCGTGGCATACGGAGCTCCATCGCAGTCTTTAACACTGGTAGCATGCCGCGACAGCGTGGACGTGAACCGTATGTGCAGTTGACGGACTTTGAGCGAGGGCGTATAGTGGACATGCGGGAGGCCGGGTGGACGTACCGCCGAATTGCTCAACACGTGGGGCGTGAGGTCTCCACAGTACATCGATGTTGTCGCCAGTGGTCGGCGGAAGGTGAACGTGCCCGTCGACCTGGGACCGGACCGCAGCGACGCACGGATGCACGCCAAGACCGTAGGATCCTACGCAGTGCCGTAGGGGACCACACCGCCACTTCCCAGCAAATTAGGGACACTGTTGCTCCTGGGGTATCGGCGAGGACCATTCGCAACCGTCTCCATGAAGCTGGGCTACGGTCCCGCACACCGTTAGGCCGTCTTCCGCTCACGCCCCAACATCGTGCAGCCCGCCTCCAGTGGTGTCGCGACAGGCGTGAATGGAGGGACGAATGGAGACGTGTCGTCTTCAGCGATGAGAGTCGCTTCTGCCTTGGTGCCAATGATGGTCGTATGCGTGTTTGGCGCCGTGCAGGTGAGCGCCACAATCAGGACTGCAGGACCGAGGCACACAGGCCCAACACCCGGCATCATGGTGTGGGGAGCGATCTCCTACACTGGCCGTACACCACTGGTGATCGTCGAGGGGACACTGAATAGTGCACGGTACATCCAAACCGTCATCGAACCCATTGTTCTACCATTCCTAGACCGGCAAGGGAACTTGCTGTTCCAACAGGACAATGCACGTCCGCATGTATCCCGTGCCACCCAACGTGCTCTAGAAGGTGTAAGTCAACTACCCTGGCCAGCAAGATCTCCGGATCTGTCCCCCATTGAGCATGTTTGGGACTGAATGAAGCGTCGTCTCACGCGGTCTGCACGTCCAGCACGAACGCTGGTCCAACTGAGGCGCCAGGTGGAAATGGCATGGCAAGCCGTTCCACAGGACTACATCCAGCATCTCTACGATCGTCTCCATGGTAGAATAGCAGCCTGCATTGCTGCGAAAGGTGGATATACACTGTACTAGTGCCGACATTGTGCATGCTCTGTTGCCTGTGTCTATGTGCCTGTGGTTCTGTCAGTGTGATCATGTGATGTATCTGACCCCAGGAATGTGTCAATAAAGTTTCCCCTTCCTGGGACAATGAATTCACGGTGTTCTTATTTCAATTTCCAGGAGTGTATGTGGCTACATAAGAACTAGTGTCTCTTACAGACGCTAGTCAGTTGTTTCCTGAAGTATTTGCATTATGGTCATTATTGAACATGATTTACTAAACATTTTTCTATTCCTTGTTTTAATATTTTCCTGTATTTAGGAAAATCCACGAGTTGCACCTGCATTTGTGAAATGGCGTCTCTGCCAATTGCGGGCAAACAGCAAAATATTTCATAACATAAAAGTATCTATAAATTTAGTATAAAAAAGATGGGTTAAGAAACAGTGTGAAAGTTGTTAGATGAAGCAGCTATCAGTCAATTAAGTATGAATTGCCAAAGAGCTTGTTTAATTGTTCTAGGAAATAGTTCTTGTTTATCTAGAAATATTGTATTAATGAATTTTTTCACAAGATAATGCTTTATTGTTTTCCTGTTTGGTACGCTCAAATAAAATACTGGGTCAGAGATGAGGAATACCACAAGGAAATCACAAGCCAGACGCCGAATAACCAAAATTAAGGTGACTCCTGGTGAGGGACCTCAGCAGAAAAGGCAGTCTGTTCCTTGTGCTAATTCATACGTTTGCAATTTTGAGCACTCTTTACAGTCAAGAAAACAGAAATACTTTTTCATTCAAAATTTTTTCTCGCCACTTGCCCACACAAATTTTCGGATAATTAAAGTAACTAGATTTATTATTGCTTTCTTTATTGACATGACACATAGCTTCAGTAGATGCGAGTTTGTCTTACGTGCCTTATTCTCATTGTTGTAGACTGCTTGGACTTAACATAACCATTAACTTACTGCTACAAAATTGTTATATCGTTATACGATATCTTTCTGAGTGTGTGGATTAAGGCATTATTACCTTAAAAATGCCAGTTAATATTCGCTCTCCTGCTGAGAGAAATGCTATGCATGTGGACACAGAGCTCACTGAAGTTGAAAATTATCAGCTTGCTGATGACGTCAGCGCAAACAGTGATCGAAATTCTGATAGTGAAACTGAACAGTACGAAACATCAAGGAGCAGCCTACTTCAGGTTCTTTTGAAAATACAGCAGCTGCTAATCCAGTTAATGAAATAGATTTGTTGTTCTAAAAATTGCAGTATATAACGCTCATTATGACAAAAATCGAAAAATCCAATACTAAAACTAAAACAATGGTTTAACACGTTGTTAAAAATCAAGGAAAGCTTTCTGCCAGTCGGACCAAATTGTATTCCGCTCAAGAAAAGCTTCATGCCAGTCGTACCAATTGCATTCCTCAGTTATGTCTATTACAGCAGCTCGGTGTGAAACAGAAATTACTTTAAAGCGGATGTCGGAAGAAGAGACAGCTTCCCATAAGGAACTGTCTGAAAGAATTAAACACGTAGCAGATCAACAGCAACAGTCCATCAGTCAAGAAGCAGCAAAATACAACACATTTACCGAAAATCTGTAGTGGATAGCTCATGAAAAAGAATCTAAAATCCTCAAGACAAAGAAGATAAATTCACCTCCTTCCAGGGATACATATATAGATCCATTGGGGAGATGGCGAACAACAAAATCCAAGTTTTGAAATGAAATAACATAACGGCTTCACTAAGCACGTAGACCATAAATTATCTGATTACAGAAACCCATAAAGAAAGAGACAGAGACTTGGCTTGACTCGACAGCACAAAAATTACCGCACTTCAGCAGGACGTACATAAAATCAATGATGATACATCATCAATTGATTCAGCATCAATTAATGGCCCAAACTGTGCAAAAGTACTGCAGGCTAGACCAAGTAGACGGACAGAAAATGCACTTGCCCCCACCAATAATGTGGCGTACGCTCTCAATACACAACCCTTACTAGTACATAAATTATTGGTGGAGAACATTCTGCAGAGTAGGCAATTTAATGCATTCCTACCTGTCAAATAATTGGTTCATCCTGTTATTTTCGTAAGCGCTTTCCGTGGTACACTATCAGGATCCTGGAATGGACAAAAATGCATCTTTTTTGTCAGCAGACATATACAGGCAAGTGTGGCGTTATGGAGCACAGAAGCTATATAACAATGCCTTACTTAGACGAATTCGAATAAACTTTGCTGGCGAAGTACTGGTCGTGAGGCATCCAAGAAAGGCTAAGAAAAGAAGTTTTCAATCCTGAGACATATAGCGAGAGACAAGGTAGTCTAACTATTTTGGAAAGTACATACAAAAGAAAATACTGTGATGAGGCAATATCTGCCAGAAAATCATAAGAATACTCAAGGCTAAACTTCCCATGCATATTGGAGAAAAACTTCTTGATGCACCAGAAGATGACACAGATAACTTTTTGTCTGTCATCGTTAATATTGATCTAATTCAGGAAGATACACACATCATGGCAAGTGTTCACCCACAGCACAATGATAATTCTCGTTACCATAATGAATTGCATTACAGCACCGGGAACACTGTAACATATCCAACGATCACCACTGCTGTGAGGGGAATTCTCAAAACATAGTCTTCTGCTCATTCTCTAGTAGCCCACACCACGTGTTGCATTTCGGCAACACTGTTGCCAACCAGCAAGATGTTAACTGTCCTCCTAGATCACCAAATCATCCATGGAGAAATAGCTATAATGGTCATTACTCACCTGCTTATCAAAATCATCAGAATAGTAAATGAGAACTGACATCGATCAAATGACTGAACCAGGGCATGGGAATAGTAGAGCTGCATTGTGAACCGAAACCAGATAGGAAAACTAGTTGTCACTGGATCTAGCCCTGCCAGACAGGTCATAGACGATGGTAGAGGCATGACTGACTCAACAGTCAATTTAGTACAGTATGGTCATGGTTCAGATCAGCATGATTCATTGTGTGTCGAAGACAACAGTTGTACAAAGACTTATGAATCTGAAGTACAATCTGCTGTATATGTCATGGTTGCAAGAATATCTGTAATTACAGTCATAGAAACACACATTTAATTAAGTGCCCTGTTGGCGGGTTTCCTTAGAAGAAATTGTGAAAGGTATCAACATTCCTGGTGAATGGATGCCAGCCCCAGACCTAAGCCAGTGAAGTCGCAGGACTTTAAGTTAGAGCACTCGTTCCTGGTAGTAAATAGTTTGACGGCAAAAATGTTTGGTAAGAATTAGGCCAGAAAAATTCTAGGGTCGACCTCTGTGCTGGTCACCTACGTATGAAAGTTATGACCACATCATCACCAATTTGAATCATGGTGGTGTGAGCCATGGGCCTGTTTGCCAAACAGTAAAAATACAATACATTGGCAAGCTCACTTACGATAAACTGCTGAATGCACTGAAACCACTTGCCATGAATCAAGCCATTTTGTAGAAAGCTACTGAATCTGACACTCAGAGAAGTGAGTTCATAAATGTTTTGGAAGAATCTGAAGTAGTATTTGAAGAACCACCTGGAGTCATGTGCAGATATGAATCTAAACTGGATGCCTGTCTTCAAAAAACATATTTTCAGGTTCTTATAGTGTCCCCCGCACCAAGTGGCTGTCTGTTACTAAGGAGATCAGGAAGATGATATTTTGGGAAATTTAGGATTTCTCACAGAACGCATACTCTAGTCCAGTATTAATAGTTTTGAAACCTGGCAGAAGTGTCAGACTTGTTCTAGATGGCACAGAAATGAAGAAAATCCTTGTTCCTGTATGGATCCACCCAGGAAACATCAAAGAAAAGATTCAGAGTTCCTATGGTGTCAAATTGTTAACCAGAGTTGACTTGCTTTTGTCATACAGGCAGATTTACTTGGAAAAGGAGTCACAAATATATTGCTTTCTTATTCGCTCGCCACAGTTACAAATTCAAGGCGCTGCTGTTTGGCTTAAATATTATTATTAGTGTGTTTACAGCTACCTTGGACACTGTCATTGGCCCTGACTTACAAGAACTAATCAGAGTCTTTATAGATGATATGCTTATTGCAATGGCTATGTGACGGGAACATCTCGCATTATTGTGTAATGTTCTGCTATGATTCAAGGACTTTGGAATTACCGTCAATCTTCAGAAGTCAAAATTTGCTACATGCAATATCAACTATTTGGGACATATTATTTCACCGGAGGATATACAACCTGACCAAAGCAAACTGAGTGCTGTTAAGAGCATTCCTGTTGGCAACACAATGAAACACTTTAAGTCATTTGTCGGTCTTGTATCCTTCTATTGGAGGTTTTTGCCAAATCATCTACTCAGTAGTGCAGTTTGCTTAAGAAGTATGCACACAGGTGCTGGTGACATGATTGTCAGAAGGACTTTGACTGCATAAAGCAAACTTCATGTAGCTGAAACACTCTTGGTTATCCTGACATGAACAGAGACTTCTGTCTGTCGACAGATGTGTCAAATCTTGGCTGTGATGCATCTTCGTTGCAGATTAGTAAGACTGAAGCAGACCAGTGATACATATCATAGGTTTCGTCAGTCGCTTAGTAACCAACTGGTAGTGGTCATATTACATTACTGAGATTGAAGTACTTGAAATTGTGTGGACCTTTAAGAGGTTCCACTATTAACTGTATGGGCATCATTCAATTGTATACTGTAAGCACCAAACCTTAATCTTACTGTTAAACACTAAATTACTCTATGCATGTTTAGAACGTTGGTCATTAGTGTACAGGAATATAACTTCACTATCTTTCACATGTCAGGCAAATTTAAAGTAGTAGCTAATGCAGTTTCACGACTGTCTGAGAACCTCGATCAAGCGCCCATGTCATGTCAAAATATAGCTTATGAAAGTAGACATTAACCACCGGTATTTCCTGAACTTGTGCTAGAATATGGCAGATATGCAAGACGCTGACGAACGTTGGCAGGGAATAAAGGACCATTGCTACACAACCCGACAGAAGCCCTGACAGCACTCTATCAGACACACAGTGGTGTATTATTCTTGCAACATCAGAATCACCCAGGACCAGGTACGTGATGTGTCTGCATTCCAGCTACGGCTTAAGAATGTTGATCTCATAAACCAATTATGCTTATGGACAGTTCAGTGTGGTAAAATGTGTGAAGAAACTGGGAGAGTGTTGTTACGTTCCAAAGATCTGCATGAAAGTAAAAAAGCTCTTGTGCATGTGTCTCATGTGTCAGAACACCAAGTCGCAGAATATCTTCATGACAGGAGAGTTACACCCTATTACACTGACCAATGCACTACAGCTTATGCCCATTGATGTTTGCGGTCTTTGCCGCAAAGTAGAACAGGTGTAAAGTACGTAGTACTTCTTATTATGTGTAAGGATGCATGGTACTCGTACAACTACAATGGAGATCGTTGTCAAACATATATTGAATGATATATCCCAAGTCAGTTATCACAGATCCATTTTATCACGCAATGGAAGTACGTACATTCACAAGCCATAAAGAGAAACAATTCTTGCAAAAACAAGACATTAACCCTGTGCTAATTTCAAAATACCACCCAGAAACCAATCTCGCTGCACAGATCGTCTGTAAATGCAGAAGATTAATCGGAATTTATTGTGATAGTAGACACAGTTCATGATTTCCATATGTGTTCAATCTTGAGGAAGCTATGAATAGCCTATGTCATATATGTAATAATTGTGTACCACGGAAACTTATGCTTGGAGTACCAGAAAACAAATACCAAAGATCCCTAGTTGAATAGTGTACTGGGAGAAAAAAAGTTTCGCAAGCTGTACTTATGTGTTTTTGTAGGTTTTACTTTCGAATATATTGCTTGAAAGCCTCTTGGGCACGCAACTGTATTAAATAATCGTTATAGAACGAATTTCCGATGGTATAACATGCCATCATCAGAGACACACGCCGCTAGCTGGGCTCTATAGGACGTTAAAACTTTGACTTGCATCCAGAATTGGTGTCCTTGCTCGCCCCAGTTACTGGGAGTGGGTTGAATGTTCGACCTGGGCGCAATCAGACATGGCACAATGAAATGAATCTATGAAACACTCTTCAAAATTCAATCAAACAGAAAAAAAAGAGACTAGACGAATTGTCATGGGTCTTAAGGAGAAAACCATTGATGATACTGCGTTGTGTGTCCTTGAGAAATGCTTAAACATTGCCCCAACACCAGCGGCACTACCTGCAGCAGAATTCATAAGCGGAATGGAGCATGTTGCCTACACTCTACCACCCAAAACGGTGCAGGAGATACCGCAAGAAACGTGTCGTACTCTCGCCAGGTCTGCGACGCCGAGGCGTAACATGTCCAGATGGGAAAGAGCAGCTCTGCGTTCTCTGCATGACGATCCAGACGTTGTTGTCCTCCCCGCACAAAGAGCAAATGTACAAACTCTTAGACGTTGCAGCTTCCAATCTCATGACGATGGATCCAACGAGTCGAATGCAGACAAGACGAATAAACTTCTCCGAAGTATTTTACAGAAGAGACAGAAAATAAACTTCAGCCATGTGTTGCTGCACAACCTAAGCTCTATGGGCTTCCAGAGGTACACAACGAGGTCACACCTCTGAGACCAATAGTGAGCACAATATGAGTGCCAACGTACCAACTTGCCTAACACTCTACATTAGTTTTGATTCCGTAGGTTGGCAAATGTGAGCACCAAATCAAGAACCTTGCTCAAGGAGTCGCTGGAACTCACTCAAAAAGAAATTTGGGCCCTCATTCATCAAACTTTTCAGTGTCGTGGTCATATCCACATATTTTGTTTTTGACGGACATTACTATGAACAGACTGATGGCGTGCCTATGGGTAGTGCTCTGACCCTGTGGTGGCCGCTATGTACCTGGAACACTTTGAGGATAAGGCACTAGACTCAGCACCATTAAAACTGACAGTCTTTTACAGACCATTAAAACTGACAGTCTTTTACAGATATGTTGACAATACATTTGATGAGCTTAAAGTTTTCTTGCAACACCTGAACTCTATTCACACCAAATTCATTTCAAGTGAAGGTGAAACAAACTGTCAGCTGCCATTCTTGAATGTTCTGGTACGGAGAAAACTGGATGGAACACCGGGACACAACATCTATTGGAAGAAACCCCACACCGACCATTATCTTCACGCCTCTGGGGCAGGAGTGCTTAACACGTTGGTCCACAGAGCCCGTGTGATCTCCTATGAAGAAAGCCTAAAAAATGAACTAGACCACTTAATTGTGTAGAAAATCGAGTGAGTACATTGTTGACTGGTAGTTGTACGTCAGTCGACCCGCCAGATACGCGACGCTGCTGGTCAAAGGGTGCCACCCTTAGTGAATTCTGTTGATATCGCGAGACGGGTGTGGATAACGTAAATATCAGGAGACGAGTGGCTGAGTGGTGTCACCTGACCCATCTGCTGGCTGGTCTTAATGTTGCCATGACTTAGCCGTGACATGGGGACGACAGTCATCTTGAGACGTCTCATGTGACTGCATGGACTTCGCGTTGCTGCCACTGGGTGTCTCCACTGTTTCCACTCTCTAATCGGTCTTTTATGAGAAATGAACGAAGATGTTGCGTCACAACCACACCTCCAAGAGTCGCACCATGGTGAAATTGAAAATGGTTTGAACTGGTAGCTGCATGAATTGAATGATGACACTATTTCAAAACTGCGTGTACGCAACGATTGAGGGACACTTGACTCAACTTCTAGCTGTGTGAATTATTGTGATTAAATTTCACACTGAAACTACAGGACTATCGAAAGAATCAGGATTGAATATCGCAAGGGCACAGTTGTATTTGTTTGAGTTGTATTACCTCTTCTCGCATATTTTGTTCCACGCAGTACCTCTGGCCGTACCAGGCCCTCAGTTATAAATCTGTACTAATTACATACTCTTGCAGGAAAAGCAGTGTGTTTTCTTTACTAGTGCTTGTCGTACGATCTGGTTTTGAACCCTTTCATCCTCTTGAGTCTACCTCATTTTGGAGGCTTCACTTACACTTAACCTGCTGTGTGCGGACTGCGTCTTTGAAACCAAATATTCGTCGGCTTACCAATCCATCTTGTGGTCCACCAAATCGCCCTGATTAACATAGCAAGCAATGCGGCAATGAAAAACCTCATACTCGAAGTTTAAGTAGGTTTCTTTCGAGACAACGGGTGAATGCCGAGATGTGCTTGTACCACTTCCAATCTGAAAGGCAATTAATTCTAGAGCGCATATGACGAAAAAAAAAAAACAGAAATGAACGAACACTAATGAACATAAATGTTGGCTGAGCAAACTGGCGTCAAAAACGGTGTAAAACACAAAGCATTTCAGAACTAAAAATTTTTGTAACATTTCTCGTAAAAATTTTGAAACTATTCTGTAATGAATATATATTTATTTTAAACGTTTCTTCTGCTGCAGTGGCCCATAGGGAATTTTTAAATGACTGTCATAGATGTTTACTTACTGAACTACTAGTTCAGGGTTGAATCTTTCTCTATGAAAAACTCAGTTATCTTCAAGATTTTATTAAATTAGTTGCAACGGTGTTATCTCTAGTTGTCATGTATGTGGCAAACATACAGCTGACTGAACTCATAAACGCCGTGATACAGTTGACTCAGTGAGAAACAGTTGACTGTATAACTGACGAACAGCGAAGATTTTGCAAATAGTGTAAATTATTTTTTAACGTGTCTACAAAAAATAAAAAAATGTGACAATCCTCTTTGCCCCGAACATTGATATGAATAGACTATGTATAGTAGCAACCAAAGAAAATAAGTAATACGACGCAAGTAGAGAGATACAGACTCAGTTTTCTTATCTCTGCCTGATTTAAACTATTTGCGACTCTCGTCTGATTTGTCCTTCCGACAGCGCATAGCGAGTTTACATGGTTTCTATTTTGTTTTAGGTGTGCTAGGGTGCAGACATTCCTATGTGACCGACCTGGGTTATATGTGTTAAATAATCTTTTTATCGTATTGTATTGTAAAATTGGCCATGGATAGAAGCTTATGTATACAGATTGATATTTTCAATGTGAGAGAGCAATTTTTCTATTATAAAATGAAAAGGTAAATTTCAACGTCTAAGTCTTTTCATTATGGTCGTTACTAAACATCTTTTACTAAACACTTTTGTCTTCCTAGTGTTATATGTTCTTACAGTAAAGAAAAGTTGCGAGTTGAGCATACATTTGTGAGATGAGTTCCGTGCCGATTCCGGGCACATGACAAAATATTTAATTACATAAGCGTATCTATAAACTGAGTATAAAGCAGACAAATTAAGATATTATTATTTGCAAAATCTTCGCTGTTCGTCAGTTATATAGTCAACTGTTTCTCACTGAGTCAGTTCACGACAGTACAACTGTATCACGGCGTTTATGAGTTCAGTCAGCTGTATGTTTGCCACTAATTCATCATGACAAGTAGGGATAACACGTGAGCAACTAATTTAATAATATCTTGAAGATAACTGAGTTTTTCATAGAGAAATATTTAACCCCGAACTAGTAGTTCAGTAAGTAAACATCTATGACAATGATTTAAAAATTCCCTATGGGCCACTGCAGTTCTATTCCTCATTACTATTCAGTTCCTCTGAAGAAGTGGGTGACAGGAATTATAATTCATGTCAGTAACCACAACAGGAGGTATAATCAAACTAATTCAACAAAACGCTAAAAATCTGCACAGCTACTATCTCTGCAGATTGGATGACCTAATTAGCCATGAAACGATCACATCACCGTTGATGACCTCTTACTCGTAAAAACATGATAGAAAGATAGAGACGTGAGAGCACATAGAAGTGGGTATCTCATCATCAAAATCACATTTCGTTCACGAAATACAGAAGCTTACAGAAGGATAGGAAAATGGCGATAAGGTACACGTTTCGTGTGTGAAGGTGACTATAAAATTTTTTATGAAGCTACTAAAACATTATGGGTAACGCAGAAAAAGTGTTTGTGTAGAGAAAGAGATTTCGTTCCATTTCTCATTTATCTTAGATCAGCAAAGAGTTATTACAAAACTTGATTTTATACACTCCTGGAAATTGAAATAAGAACACCGTGAATTCATTGTCCCAGGAAGGGGAAACTTTATTGACACATTCCTGGGGTCAGATACATCACATGATCACACTGACAGAACCACAGGCACATAGACACAGGCAACAGAGCATGCACAATGTCGGCACTAGTACAGTGTATATCCACCTTTCGCAGCAATGCAGGCTGCTATTCTCCCATGGAGACGATCGTAGAGATGCTGGATGTAGTCCTGTGGAACGGCTTGCCATGCCATTTCCACCTGGCGCCTCAGTTGGACCAGCGTTCGTGCTGGACGTGCAGACCGCGTGAGACGACGCTTCATCCAGTGCCAAACATGCTCAATGGGGGACAGATCCGGAGATCTTGCTGGCCAGGGTAGTTGACTTACACCTTCTAGAGCACGTTGGGTGGCACGGGATACATGCGGACGTGCATTGTCCTGTTGGAACAGCAAGTTCCTTTGCCGGTCTAGGAATGGTAGAACGATGGGTTCGATGACGGTTTGGATGTACCGTGCACTATTCAGTGTCCCCTCGACGATCACCAGTGGTGTACGGCCAGTGTAGGAGATCGCTCCCCACACCACGATGCCAGGTGTTGGCCCTGTGTGCCTCGGTCGTATGCAGTCCTGATTGTGGCGCTCACCTGCACGGCGCCAAACACGCATACGACCATCATTGGCACCAAGGCAGAAGCGACTCTCATCGCTGAAGACGACACGTCTCCATTCGTCCCTCCATTCACGCCTGTCGCGACACCACTGGAGGCGGGCTGCACGATGTTGGGGCGTGAGCGGAAGACGGCCTAACGGTGTGCGGGACCGTAGCCCAGCTTCATGGAGACAGTTGCGAATGGTCCTCGCCGATACCCCAGGAGCAACAGTGTCCCTAATTTGCCGGGAAGTGGCGGTGCGGTCCCCTACGGCACTGCGTAGGATCCTGCGGTCTTGGCGTGCATCCGTGCGTCACTGCGGTCCGGTCCCAGGTCGACGGGCACGTGCACCTTCCGCCGACCACTGGCGACAACATCGATGTACTGTGGAGACCTCACGCCCCACGTGTTGAGCAATTCGGCGGTACGTCCACCCGGCCTCCCGCATGCCCACTATACGCCCTCGCTCAAAGTCCGTCAACTGCACATACGGTTCACGTCCACGCTGTCGCGGCATGCTACCAGTGTTAAAGACTGCTATGGAGCTCCGTATGCCACGGCAAACTGGCTGACACTGACGGCGGCGGTGCACAAATGCTGCGCAGCTAGCGCCATTCGACGGCCAACACCGCGGTTCCTGGTGTGTCCGCTGTGCCGTGCGTGTGATCATTGCTTGTACAGCCCTCTCGCAGTGTCCGGAGCAAGTATGGTGGGTCTGACACACCGGTGTCAATGTGTTCTTTTTTCCATTTCCAGGAGTGTATTTTGGTTTTCTTCGTATAACTACGTCGCAATGAAAAATATAAAGGCAACTTATGCGATACTTACGTTTGGTCCTGAAGTTTTTCTACTTCATAGACGGTGTTCTTGCAGCCCAGTTCGCAGTGGCAGTGTCTATTCTTGTCCAGGAACTTTTCTGCAATTAAAGGACACTGAAACCATATGTTGTTCTGGAATGAGTTAATGAACTGATATTTACCATGCAGATTCAACTTAAAACGGATAGCACTGTTACGTTGCAACAGACGAATTACTTGAACTCACATTAGCACCTTTTTCTCAATGGTGGTAAATCTGCTTACTATTTAAAATAATGTCTTAACACTAGACTGAAATCATTTGTAGTTGATATTTCCTTATTCATAGACGATCTTCTGAAGAGATCAAAAAATGGCTCTGAGCACTATGGGACTTAACATCTTAGGTCATCAGTCCCCTAGAACTTAGAACTACTTAAACCTAACTAACCTAAGGACATCACACACATCCATGCCCGAGCTAGGATTCGAACTTGCGACCGTAGCAGTCCTGCGGTTCCGGGCTGAAGCGCCTAGAACCGCACGACCACCGCGGCCGACCTCTGAAGAGATCATTTGTGGATGTGGTTAGGTTAAATTTATCAAATTTTAATGAAGATTAAGAGTGGAGCAAAAATACTGTTACGTTAATGAAAAGCGTATGTCAGGTCTCAGAAAGAAAAAAAAATCTTATCAAAAAACCTACTGACATGCTCCACATCATAGCGAGTTGTCGCAAATTTGAGCTACGGAACTCGTAAATCAGTAACCAATTCCTTAACTAATTAACTAGTCCTGTTCTTTTTAATACCGAAATTACTGCGACTAAATAAGTTCCACTTCCTAATGAGTTAGGTCATGAAATAACTGTTACAGCGAATGGAGCATCACGCAACGTCCAAGAATGTACCACGGTGTTTCTTGAAGTGATCGTCCCTCTAACTGTGATCCCGTCTCTCTACTTTAGCATCAAAATCACTGAGTGAATGAATACAGGAAACTTGCCTAATCTCCACCGCCTGATGTTTTCATGACTGCCTTTCATGCACAGCTGTGTAATAATTCAGAGTGAAAACGCCTACATCAGAAGACGGTCCATATCTGATAACGGTTATTTAAAATATATGTTAACTATTTAAAATCAACGACCTTTGAGATTTGGAGGGATGTTATTGTCACCAAGTAATTCTTTAAAGTGACAGTCTGTAGTTTTGTCATTGCCTGATTACGCTTA
Source organism: Schistocerca cancellata (assembly GCF_023864275.1). NCBI lineage: Eukaryota > Metazoa > Arthropoda > Insecta > Orthoptera > Acrididae > Schistocerca > Schistocerca cancellata. The sequence continues at coordinate 94,100,051 of NC_064629.1, read as the reverse complement.
TTATGATGCTGAATTGTTCATTACCTGGATTTTCAACCTAACTAATGCTGAGGTTCATACGACAGAATATTATAATATGCGACCAGTAGCATTTCCTTAACAATTCCCCTTATGGGTATTGTGTTCGAGAAGTATGCACTTGTGGAGTTGTTTGAACAATATGACCGCTACATCGTCGATGTATGTACATCGTCACTGAATGAGGTGTCAGTGGCTTTTTGTGGTCAGATGGAGACCCTCTATAATCTTTAATAGAACGGAGATCCAGTATTCAGAAAAATTTAAAGAAAGGGGATAGTGCACTAGTCGCTGGAAAGAGGGGTAATGATAGTAGCAGCCTAAGTAAATTTCGACACACAGTATGGTGGCGTATGGGGTACAGAGTTGATGCGACGAACAGCGTCGTAGAACACCTGATCGTGTGCCAACTGAGACAGTGAAAACAGGTACTGACCGCAGAATCCGTCACTGGTGTTCAAATTACCGTAGAATTCAACAGAATCTGGTTACACATAGTATCATCTACGATTCCCTTGGGTATAGGAAAGTTTGTCGCTGAAGGGTACGAAGATGGCCGTCTGCTGATCAGATATGTGCGCAACAGAGAATGCTTCAGGAGCACTTGAACGATTTTGCGCGGGAAGTTGACGGTTATTTTCCATCGAACTGTGACGGGAGATGGGTACATCCTTACCAACCAGAGAATAAGCGACAACGCATAGTCTCCGATGAGAAAACATTCATGATGCAGGTGTCAATTAGGAAAACGTTAATTGCCTCTGAGCACTACGGGACTTAACTTCTGAGGTCATCAGCCCCCTAGAACTTAGAACTACTTAAACCTAACTAACATAAGGACATCACACACATCCATGCCCCAGGCAGGATTCGAACCTGCGACCGTAGCGGTCGCGAGGTTCCAGACAGCAGCGCCTACAACCGCTCGGCCACTCCGGCCGGCTGAAAAGTTAATTTTCGGTTGGGTTAGGTGGTACTACACTGCTGCAATTGCGAGGTGTCGGTCGTGAGCTTCGGCATGACTGTTAACGTCCGATGCTAGCTGGACTTTTCGGCAATCACGGCGTTCTCCACTATTCACATACGTGAATTAAGATTCATGGAATGGAACTGAAGAAGAATGATCCCCGTGCATGAACAATCCTCCCCCCATGAACCATGGACCTTGCCGTTGGTGGGGAGGCTTACGTGCCTCAACGATACAGATAGCCGTACCGTAGGTGCAACCACAACGGAGGGGTATCTGTTGAGAGGCCAGACAAACGTGTGGTTCCTGAAAAGGGGCAGCAGCCTTTTCAGTAGTTGCAGGGGCAACAGTCTGGATGATTGACTGATCTGGCCTTGTAACACTAACCAAAACGGCCTTGCTGTGCTGGTACTGCGAACGGCTGAAAGCAAGGGGAAACTACAGCCGTAATTTTTCCCGAGCGCATGCAGCTTTACTGTATGGTTAAATGATGATGGTGTCCTCTTAGGTAAAATATTCCGGAGGTAAAATAGTCCCCCATTTGGATCTCCGGGCGGGGACTACACAAGAGGACGTCGTTATCAGGAGAAAGAAAACTGGCATTCTACGGATCGCAGCGTGGAATGTCAGATCCCGTAATCGGGCAGGTAGGTTACAAAATTTAAAAAGGGAAATGGATAGGTTAAAGTTAGATATAGTGGGAATTAGTGAAGTTCGATGGCAGAGGAAAAATACTTCTGGTCAGGTGAATACAGGGTTATAAATACAAAATCAAATAGGGGTAATGCTGGAGTAGGTTTAATAATGAATCAAAAAATAGGAGTGCGGGTAAGCTACTACAAACAGCATAGTGAACGTATTATAGTGGCCAAGATAGACACGAAGCCCATGCCTACTACAGTAGTAAAAGTTTATATGCCAACTAGCTCTGCAGATGACGAAAAAATTGAAGAAATGTATGATGAGATAAAAGAAATTATTCAGGTAGTGAAGGGAGACGAAAATTTAATAGTCATGGCTGACTGTAATTCGAGAGTAGGAAAAGGGAGAGAAGGAAACATAGTAGGTGAATATGGATTGGGGCTAAGAAATGAAAGAGGAAGCCGTCTGGTAGAATTTTGCACAGAGCATAAATTAATCATAGCTAACACTTGGTTCAAGAATCATAAAAGAAAGTTGTATACATGGAAGAATCCTGGAGATACTAAAAGGTATCAGATAGATTATATAATGGTAAGACAGAGATTTAGGAACCAGGTTTTAAATTGTAAGACATTTCCAGGGGCTGATGTGGACTCTGACCACAATCTATTGGTTATGAACTGTAGATTAAAACTGAAAAAACTGCAAAAAGGTGGGAATTTAAGGAGATGGGACCTGGATAAAATGACTAAACCAGAGGGTGTACAGAGTTTGAGGGAGAGCATAAGGGAACAATTGACAGGAATGGGGGAAAGAAATACAGTAGAAGAAGAATGGGTAGCTCTGAGGGATGAAACAGTGAAGGCAGCAGAGGATCAAGTAGGTAAAAAGTCGAGGGATAGTAGAAATCCTTGGGTAACAGAAGAAATATTGAATTTAATTGATGAAAGGAGAAAATACAAAAATGCAGTAAATGAAGCAGGCAAAAAGGAATACAAACGTCTCAAAAATGAGATCGACAGGAAGTGCAAAATGGCTAAGCAGGGATGGCTAGACGACAAATGTAAGGATGTAGAGGCTCATCTCACTAGGGGTGAGATAGATACAGCCTACAGGAAAATTAAAGAGACCTTTGGAGAAAAGAGAACCACTTGTATGAATATCAAGAGCTCAGATGGAAACCCAGTTCTAAGCAAAGAGGGGAAAGCAGAAAGGTGTAAGGAGTATATAGAGGGTCCATACAAGGGCGATGTACTTGAGGACAATATTGTGGAAATGGAAGAGGATGTAGATGAAGATGAAATGGGCGATACGATACTGCGTGAAGAGTTTGACAGAGCACTGAAAGACCTGAGTCTAAACAAGGCCCCGGGAGTAGACAACATTCCATTAGAACTACTGGTGGCCTTGGGAGAGCCAGTCCTGACAAAACTCTACCATCTGGTGAGCAAGATGTACGAGACAGGCGAAATACTCTCAGACTTCAAGAAGAATATAATAATTCCAATCCCAAAGAAAGCAGGTGTTGACAGATGTGAAAATTACCGAACTATTAGTTTAATAAGTCACAGCTGCAAAATACTAACGCGAATTATTTAGAGACGAATGGAAAAACTGGTAGAAGCCGACCTCGAGGAAGATCAGTTTGGATTACGTAGAAATGTTGAAACACGTGAGGCAATACTGACGCTACGACTTATCTTAGAAGAAAGATTAAGGAAAGGCAAACCTACGTTTCTAGCATTTGTAGACTTAGAGAAAGCTTTTGACAATGTTGACTGGAATACTCTCTTTCAAATTCTAAAGGTGGCAGGTGTAAAATACAGGGAGCGAAAGGCTATTTACAATTTGGACAGAAACCAGATGGCAGTTATAAGAGTCGAGGGGCATGAAAGGGAAGCAGTGGTTGGGAAGGGAGTGGGACGGGGTTGTAGCCTCTCCCCGATGTTATTCAATTTGTATATTGAGCAAGCAGTAAAGGAAACAAAAGAAAAATTCGGAGTAGGTATTAAAATCCAGGGAGAAGAAATAAAAACTTTGAGATTCGCCGGTGACATTGTAATTCTGTCAGAGACAGCAAAGGACTTGGAAGAGCAGTTGAACGGAATGGACAGTGTCTTGAAAGGAGGATATAAGATGAACATCAACAAAAGCAAAACGAGGATAATGGAATGTATTCGAATTAAGTCTGGTGATGCTGAGGGAATTAGATTAGGAAATGAGACACTTAAAGTAGTAAAGGAGTTTTGCTATTTGGGGAGCAAAATAACTGATGATGGTCGAAGTAGAGAGGATATAAAATGTAGACTGGCAATGGCAAGGAAAGCGTTTCTGAAGAAGAGAAATTTGTTAACATCGAGTATAGATTTAGGTGTCAGGAAGTCGTTTCTGAAAGTATTTGTATGGAGTGTAGCCATGTATGAAAGTGAATCATGGACAATAAATAGTTTGAACAAGAAGAGGATAGAAGCTTTCGAAATGTGGTGCTACAGAATAATGTTGAAGATTAGATGGGTAGATCATGTAACTAATGAGGAGGTATTGAATAGGATTGGGGAGAAGAGAAGTTTGTGGCACAACTTGACTAGAAGAAGGGATCGATTGGTAGGACATGTCCTGAGGCATCAAGGGATCACAAATTTAGCATTGGAGGGCAGCCTGGAGGGTAAAATTCGTAGAGGGAGACCAAGGGATGAATACACTAAGCAGATTCAGAAGGATGTAGGCTGTAGTAGTTACTGGGAAATGAAGGAGCTTGCACAGGATAGATTAGCATGGAGAACTGCATCAAACCAGTCTCAGGACTGAAGACCACAACAACAACAACACATGAACAATGGCTGATTGATCTGGCATAATCAGTAATCAACAGTGGCAGACATTACCTAGCTAGAGAAATACACTGAAGAGCCAAAGAAACTGGTACACCTTCCTAATATTGTGTAGGTCCCCCGCGAGCACGCAGAAGCGCCGCAACACGACGTGGCATGGATTCGACTAATGTCTGAAGTAGTTCTGGAGGGAATTGACACCATGAATCCTACTGGGATTTGCATACATACGAGAGTGTACAAGGAGCTGGAGATCTCTTCTGAACAGCACGTTCCAAGACACTCCAGATATTCTCAGTAACGTTCATTCTGGAGAGTCTGGTCGTCAGCGGAAGTGTTTAAACTCCGAAGAGTGTTCCTGGATCCACTCTGTAGCAATTCTGGACGTGTTGGGTGTCGCATTGCCCAGCTGTATTTCCCACGTCCGTCGGAACGCACAATGGGTACGGATGGATGCAGGTTATGAGACAGGATGCTTACGTGCGTGTCACCTGTCAAAGCGTATCAGGGGTCCCGTATCACACCAACTGCACGCGCCTCACACCATTACAGAGCCTCCACCAGCATGAACAGTCCCCTGCTGACATGCAGGGTCCATGGGTTCATGAGGTTGTCTCATACCCATCCACGCCCATCCACGCGGTACAATTTGAAACGACACTCGCCCAAGGAGGCAACATGTTTCCAATCATCCACAGTCCAATGTCGGTGTTGACGGACCCAGGCGAGGGGTAAAGTTTTGTGTCGTGCAGTTATCAACTGTACACGAGTGGGCCTTCGGATTAGAAAGCCCATATCAATGATGTTTCGTTGAATGGTTCGCACGTTGACGCTTGTTGATGACCCAGCATTGAAATGTGCAGAAATTTGCGTAAGGGCTGCACTTCTGTCACGATGAACGATTCACTTCAGTCGTCGTTGGTCATGTTCTTGCAGGATCTTTTTCTGGCCGCAGCGATGTCGGAGATCTGATGTTTTGCTGGATTCCTGATATTCACGGCACACTCGTGACATGGTCGTTTGGGAAATTCCCCACTTCATCGCTACCTTGGATATGCTGTCCGATTGCTCGTGCGCCAACTATAACACCACGTTTAAATTCACTTAAATCTTGATAACCTGCCATTATAGCGGCAGTAACCGACCTAACAACTGCGCCACCCAGTTGTTATCTTATATAGGTGTTGTCGATCGCAGCACCGTATTCTGCCTGTTTACATACCTCTGTATTTGAATTATCATAAGTATACCAGTTCCTTGACACTTCAGTGTAATATAAGGGGCAAATAAAAACTTTCGGTTCATCAGCTGTACAGTCCATAATCGGTATGCCAATCGGGCAAAATCACAGTGTGCACCGAGGCAATCAACCCATCATCGCACCAGGTTGGAGATACCGGTTTTCTAAAACACCGTGTCCCGCTACATCAAGAAGTCCGAAGCTGCTCTCTGCACATCCTCGTCTAACGGGTATCGACACTTCGAGGGGTTATTTAGGGGACCAAAAGTATGATAATAGCACAGGAGAGATCAGAGCTGTGGGCCGGGTGCTCGAGTGTCTTCCATTTGAGTAATGGATGAGCCTGGTGTTTCAGATGGACCAGCATCGTGTGTCGAATGGCGACCAGCACGGAACTTGTTGTACACTACTGGCTATTAAAATCGCTACACCACGAAGATGACGTGCTACAGACGGGAAATTTAACCGACAGGAAGAAGATGCTGTAATATGCAAATGATTAGCTTTTCAGAGCATTCACACAAGGTTGACGCCGGTGGCGACACCTACAACGTGCTGACATGAGGAAAGTGTGGTGTAACAGTCAGACACCACACTTGCTAGGTGGTAGCCTTTCAATCTGCCGCGGTCCGTTACTATACGTCGGACCCGCGTATCGCCACTATCAGTGATTGCAGACCGAGCGCCGCCACACGGCAGGTCTAGTCTAGAGAGACTCCCTAGCACGCGCCCCAGTTGTACAGCCGATTTTGCTAGCGATGGTTCACCGTCTACATACGCTCTCATTTTCAGAGACGACAGTTTAGCATAGCCTTCACCTACGTCATTTGCTACGACCTAGCAAGGCGCCATATTCAGTTACTATAATTACTATCTTCAAGAATGTATTCTGAACAGATAATATTGTGAATCATGTACCGTCAAGAGCGACGTTCATCATTAATGGATTAAAGTTAAGTATCAAACTAATTACGTCCGCTTTCTGAATTCTCATTTCTTGTCATGTTCCAGGCCTGACGTCAGTATGGTTCTTCCCTCCTCACGCTAGACTGCGTAAGCTAAAACGCGTGCATTTCGGCCTCCACTCGTAACACGGTGTTGGCTCTTCTGCTAACACAACAGAAAGTTTCCAACCGATTTCTCACCCACAAACAACAGTTGACCGGCGTTGCCTGGTGAAACGTTGTTGTGATGTCTCGTGTAAGGAGGAGAAATGCGTACCATCACGTTTCCGACTTTGATAAATGTCGGATTGTAGCCTATCGCGATTGCGGTTTATCGTATCGCGACATTGCTGCTAGCGTTGGTCGAGATCCAATGACTGTTAGCAGAATATGGAATCGGTGGGTTCGGGAGGGTAATACGGAACGCCGTGCTCGATCCCAACGGCCTCGTATCACTAGCAGTCTAGAGGACAGGCATCTTATCCGCATGGCTATAACGGATCGTGCAGCCACGTCTCGATCCCTGTGTTAACAGATGGGGACGTTTTCAAGACAACAACCATCTGCACGAACAGTTCGACGACGTTCGCAGCAGCAGGGACTATCAGCTCGGAGACCATGGCTGCTGTTGCCCTTGACGCTGCATCACAGACAGGAGCGCCTGCGATGATGTACTCAACGACGAACCTGGGTGCACGAATGCCAAAACGTGATTTTTTCGAATGAATCCGGGTTCTGATTACAGCATCATGATGGTCGCATCTGTGTTTGGCGACATCGCGGTGAACGCACATTGGAAGCGTTTATTTGTCTCCCTGATACTGGCGTATCACCCGGCGTGATGGTATGGGGTGCCATTGGTTACACGCCTCGGTCACCTCTTGTTCGCATTGACGGCACTTTGAGCAGTGGACGTTACATTTCAGATATGTTACGAACCGTGGCTGTACCCTTCATTCGATCCTTGCGAAACCTTACATTTCAGCAGGATAATGCACGACCGCATGTTGCAGGTCCTGTACGGACCTTTCTGGATACAGAAAATGTTCGACTGCTGCCCTGGCCAGCACTTTCTCCAGATCTCTCACCAATTGAAAACGTCTGGTCAATGGTGGCCGAGCAACTGGCTCGTCACAATATGCCAGTCACTACTCTTGATGAACTGTGGTATCGTGTTGAAGCTGCATGGGCAGCTGTGTCTGTACACGCCATCCAAGCTCTGTTTGAAAAAAATGGTTCAAATGGCTCTGAGCACTATGGGACTTAACATCTGAGGTCACCAGTCCCCTAGAACTTAGAACTACTTACACCTAACTAACATAACGACATCACACACATCCATGCCCGAGGCAGGCTTCGAACCTGAGACCGTAGCGGCCAGACTGAAGCGCCTAGAACTTCTCGGCCACACCGGCCGGCCAAGCTCTGTTTGACTCAATGCCCAGGCGTATCAAGGCCGTTATTACGGCCAGAGGTGGTTGTTCTGGGTACTGATTTCTCAGGATCTAGGCACCCAAATTGCGTGAAAATGTAATGACATGTCAGTTCTATTATAATATATTTGTCCAATGAATACCCGTTTATCATCTGCATTTCTTCTTGGTGTAGCAATTTAATGGCCAGTAGTGTAATTATATAGCAATATCAGAGTCAGCTGCGTTGCTTATACGCTGCAGCAACAATCTCAGACGGAAGCTTTTTGACCGCCCCTTGTAACAAAAGGAAGTTGAGTCACTGCACTGTTTATTCTACAAATGTATGTACACAAGTAGGGCAAATCGCATCTCCAGGAAAGATACGTTCTAAAAAACTGTCAATATACACGTGAAAGCAGTAACCTATGAAATTCATACTTTATGCACCTACGAGGTGGCTCAAGAGGAATAAGGGAAGATGGAGCGAAAAGTATTACCTCCAGGGATTACGCTGGGAGCAACTTACACCGATATGACACAGATAATCGCCTTATCCACGCTACACGGAGGGGTACTAATCAGATATACAAGAACCTAAAAACGGGCACTTGGCACTGTAATGAACAAAATGTGGAAGCACAAAATTGTGGAAGAAACCTTGAATATAAGCTGCATTCAGTGATGCATCAAACATTTCTGTAAGCTATTTACCCTTTTCAGCTCGACTTTGATATGGATATTACAACAAGTTCGGTGCTGGTCGCCATTCGACACACGATGCTCGTGATCTGAAACACCAGGATCATCCATTATTCAAATGGAAGACACTCGAGCACAAATAATTTATACACATCCGGTAAATGAATAAGAAAATAATGAAAAATGGTACTAAGTGAAGTAAAACGTTAGCACGACGATCGTAAAAAAGACCCGATACCTGACCGACTCCATCTTAGACACATCGGAGCGAAGCAGAAGTTGCCCAGCTATGGAGCGCCAGAGTCGCAGCCAGAGATCCATGTACTGTCTCCATCCAAGTCTGAACCCAGTCTCGCCGCAGCGTCCGCAGAACAGAGAGGAGTATGCAGCAGTGTCTTTCTTTCGACTTCTGGCGTTCTTATGGAATAAGCGGAGCGCGACAAAGCAGTTATCGTCCAATAAAGACCCGTGACTGGTTGTCATTCTATCAAATTAGAGAAAATTACCGTTTCCGAACCCCATTCTATTGTGGCGTGCCTGAGAAAACAGCGCACCCAAACTGACATCGGTGTAAAGTATGAGCCAGACGATAAGGGATTTTACTTTATTAAATGAGCCTCCAACCGGTAAATTCCTTTTTCCATTGCGGCCAAGCCACGGCTGGCAGTGTTAGCTGCCTGTAAATTCTTTCTTCCCACGGTCTACTAACAGGAAGTCAGCACCGAGGAAGGGCACCTTGATCACGCGCCTCTCTCGTGTGCTAACGAGGTAACGCTGCCCCAGGCGTCGCTTAGCAGGCAACGCTCTGGAAAGATCCATGCCGCCCGCACGGTTTGCTCGGTCCTGACCAATCAGGGAGGAGGAAGCGGCGTGGTGCGTCGAATATACCCGGCCGCCCGTCGACGGGCACGGTCTCTTCTTGTATTCTTGCTCACCCGCGAGTCGGATGCACGCCCTGTAGCATCGAACATCTCCCGCTTCTCCCGGTGCTGCGGCACTGTAGACTTAGTTTTGGCAGGCAACAACTTTCGGTAGCTTCGCGAACAGTGTTCGCCAAATTATAAGCTCTGGCTCGCCCTCACCTCCCTAGGCCTATGTAGCCCCTTTCAACATGCTTTAGCCAATAAATGGCCTTTCTCTAAAAATTACCCTATTATTCCATAACGCCCACCGCCTGCCTATACGCGCCATCCTGTACATCGGCTTATCAAAGTCCACGACCAGTGCTCCTCTTAAGAACGAGTGGAGACTACGCTAACGAGTTCCCCCTCTCTAATGAAAATTTGAACTAGCTGGCGAGGCAAATGTGCAACGACTATGCAAGGCACCAATTTGTCGCAGAGCCATTGCCTGGAAGCGTACCTCAGACACGTAATGCCTAGGTAAGACACCGTACAGTACCTTCTAAATGCGTGGGAGGCGACACCCCTTTACAAAGTCGCTTTTGTCCAGAAATTTTCGCACGTATCCAACAAAAGGGAGACACAGCGCCGATGCCGTCGAGTGGTTTGAGCCGGAGGTCCACTCCAGGGCTGCCACTCTCCAGGAGATTTCGAAAGTAATCGACAAAGGAATGACATGCAGATCCTATCGTCGCTACATGGCATCACATTAGTGAAATCATTATTGCTTCTAGATCACCATTTTAAGATGTACATCAAACTATACAGAAAAGGGCGGGATGAGGGTACTATCTATTTGTTATATCGCAATTATTTTTGCTATAACTGAATGTTACATCGAACTGTTGGCGAAGTTAATCTTAGACGGTGGTCGAAATTGATCTACATGAAACGAGTCAGCTATGAAGCTGGCAGAGACGTTCCACACTTCCACAAGAGGGGTCAAACTGTGACTGCTACATTCTGTCATGCAAGCACAACACTAGGAACTTCTCTATAATCATACACTGCTGCCCCATGACCACGTTCGTCCTCACACGGCTGCCCCTAGAAAAGTAACAATGCGTGATCTGGAACTAGGGTGTTTAAACATCCAACACACGACCATAGGCGTCCGCAAGGTTGGGAGGGGGGAGGGGGAGGAGAGGTAGCTCTTGTCCCCATCTGGAATCTGAGGGTATAGACGTTACATTTATATATTTCTAGCAATGATTGCCTGCAGTTCTGCTAAATCGCAGATTTAATATTGCCGTTCACGATGGGAATTAATGTTATTTTTAAAGTTTAATTCTGTTTCTACAGTTTAGGTTAACACAATTGTGATTTTTAAAGCGTAATTTGGAGAGTAATAATTTGATATTTTCCCCTCATTATTTTTTTTCCTATCCAACAAGATTTTATCAGTCTTTATCAAGATTTTTTCTGTTTGCTATTTTTTATTTTCGGTGGTAATCTAACATTACTTGTTCATGAACAAAAACATTTTTTGTAATAGCTCGTTCAGTACTATGGATTTAATCATAAGAAGGAAGTACTGCTCGACCGTTGAACCAAAATAGTGGCATTTTCCCTCCTCTTGGATAAATTTATGTGAACGTCCATACATACAGCCCTGATTATTCACAGCCTCTGAAAGAAAATCTGCCGAATCAGAAGCTGGTATATGAGGATCAAGACACAGGAGCGCTGTGATGACACTTGAGATTCGTTTCGAAATTTCCGGGAAGATTAAAATTGTGTACCAACGCGAAACGCGAACACTGAACTTTTCAGCATTCCGGGGCTATTAGCTTCACAACTGAGCTATCCACACATGACTCACGACACATCCTCACAAACATTCTTGCGTCGGTATCTATCTCCTACTTTCCAACAAAAGTGCGGTATTGTGAGCGAATTGTGAGTCATACCAGGACAGCTCAGCCGATAACAGTATTGCTGGTGAAACACAAAGTTCTAGGTCCCATACAAAGTTTTCTCTGCCAGAAAGTTTCAAACCAGTACACGCTTCCGCGGCCGGTGTGGTCGTGCGGTTAAAGGAACCGCGTGACCGCTACGGTCGCAGGTTCAAATCCTGCCTCGGGCATGGATGTGTGTGATGTCCTTAGGTTAGTTAGGATTAATTAGTTCTAAGTTCTAGGCTACTGATGACCTCAGAAGTTAAGTCGCATAGTGCTCAGAGCCATTTGAACCAGTACACGCTTCGCTGCTCTGAGAGATACATTCAAGTTTTCATTTTTCCTGGAAGACATTTAATTAAGCTTATAGACAGGCCTACCATATAAGTGGCGTAGCAAGAGGAATATGTCAGCTGAATAAGCCGAAAATCTTTTCTGTAAGTATCTTTGTAAAAAAGTTATAACAAAGTTCCTGGTATTAAATGACTTTCCCTCGCTATTTAACGAAATATGAGTCTAATATGTTCAATATTTCATACTCACTGTAATGATGAGCTAAACATTTAAGTCCTTCCGCGTCACAGGATTTGTATGGCTCTGAAACAGAAAGTTTATTAAAAGCTAAACTCACAAGCCTAAGGAAAGTTAATGTTATATATATAATAACTGATTAGAAGCCAGGTCCGTGGAGATTATTAATTCCAGTAAAAAATTTGCTCTATCAGACATTCTTACATTAAAGACTACCGGTTTAGGAAGATCAACGTTTCATCTTCAGACACTTGAAACAAATGTATCCACATGGTATAGATTTGGTTACCAGCATCCAGTTATATGAGCCATGGTACCAGAAAGACGATGATTATACGACAGTCGTACCGTAACTTACATCGCCCCCCTCCTCCCCCCACCCGAGCACCACCGCCCAAAAAAAAAAGTCCACCCGTTCTCAACAGCACCGTTGTCGTGTGTCGAAAGTGACTGAAGTTGAAATATTAACCTTCTGTCGCAGGTAGTATGAGGCAAATTTTAGTTGCTGTAGTTTAATAGGGATGCAGCACAACCTCGGTCTGGGGATGGAAGGGGAGTGAAATCGGACGTGTGTTTTTCAGAGGAACTGTAACGACATTCTCCTTAAGAGATTTGAGGAAACTAGGGAAACATATTTCGATGACTGGACAGAGATTTGAACCGCCGTCCAGTCATTTGCGTATCTAGAGTGCTGGTCACTCGTATCGAAACATATGAAAGAGCTTGTGTAAGATAAGCACATCGGACAAAACATTCCTCCCTCCAGGAGACATCTTGCAAATACCGTCTCTAGCCAGTAAATTGCTACAATTCGGCGACAAAGAAGATACCCTCGTTCAGGTTACTGTCAACATGAACGAAGATTCCTATTTCAGCATTCTTGCTGACCAAATGTTGCTCTTTGTTATTTCATGTTCTCGATGACATGAACGAGCGGGCGAAACTGAAAACACCACAGACCCACCTCCGGTCTGAATTACAACCTTCACATACTGCGAATTAAAAGCCTCGAGGACTGTCGGTGCACTCGACGCTTTGCATCAATTGAAAAGAGACAAAATCGCGACTCGTCTGACCACACTATATGGCTCCAATCAGTTACTGTAAAGTTTTTGTATTGTTCGATCCACTGATGACGTGCAGCTTTATGTGACCCTGTGAGAAATGGCCTTTTGCGTGATGCTGGAATCCAAATGACCTGGCACGCAGTTTCCTTCGCAGCACTCGCTCGGAAACTGGTTGAGACTGACCAGCATCGACTGACAGCACCAAATTAAGTTGTGTTTTAAACCGATTGTCTTTGACAAAGCGTGACAGTCGTGGCCGTAACTCCTAGTGGTACACCATCCGTTGTAGACACATTGGATACACCGAGCTGATATACCGTACATTCGGACAACGTCATTTGGTCATGGACACGTCCAAGCGCCTCACTACGCTGATTCCAGCGTACCGACTGGGACATAAACATCATGGCTTATGTCAGCGGTGAAGAGTGACATGGCCGCCTGCCACCAGTTCAGCACCAACTGCAGCACTTCAGATCGACCACTGTGCTGTTTTAAGGGAGCGACTAATATTTTGTCCGGTGAACTTAAGGGGGGTAGGACGTCAAACGAGCCGACTTGCAGCAGGAGAGGCACCACTGAACATTTTAATTTCCACTGTCTATACTTTTACAAGTAAATTCACAAAACTTTGTCAGCATGACCAGGAAGGGTTCAGAATTCACACTCTTAGCAGTGCAAGTTCGAAAACATACGAAATAATTTTTTTTACATGTGAAATTTTTTCATTTTTTTCGCTTACTAATGGCAGCATTTGTTGCTGTAGGTACACTTTTCTTCATAAGTAAGAGAGATTCTTCGATGAATTTTGCACAGTATACAAACCATACTTAAAGGTGTGTGAAACTAGAATTTTCCAAATCTATTAAAAACTGTGGTAAAAATTGAGGTAATTAAGTATAAAATTTGTGTTTTTTCTAAACATGAAGTTTAAAATATAACAGTTCATTCGTTTTTTCATAAATAAAATAAATTCTGGAGTTTCATACACCTGTAAGTATGGAATGTATGCTGTGCAAAATTGATCGAAGAATCTCTCTAACTTATGAAGAAAAGTGTACCTATAGCAGCCATTAGTAAGTGAAAAAATGATGAAATTTTGCACGTAAAAAATTTATTTTGTAATGTTTTCGAACTTGCACTGCAATGGGTGTGAATCCTGAATCCTTCCTGGTGATGCTGACAAAGTTTGATGAATTTATTTTTAAAAGTATAGACACTAGAAATTAAAATGCCCTGTGATGCCTCTCCTGCTCCAAGTCGGCCCGTTTGACGTCCTACCCCCCTTAATAGGATGTAGGACGAAGTGCTCCGCAGGTTGTGTACCAGCAGGCGGTTGTCATACTGACTGTTGGGCCGGTAGAAGGTGGGTACGCAGTTGCAGAGGGTGAACGCGAGCCGCATGCGGCACTGGCTGGTGCACGCGCTGTACGTGTATATGGAGTCCGTCTCGAGCTTGATCTCGTCGGCGAAGACGCAGCGGCGCTGGCGGATGGACAACTGGCGCGCGTCCTCTGTGGTGTACGTCTCCTTGGCAGAGAACGCTATCATGCTGATCTTCTGCGTCCACTCGTGCTGAGGGCTCACGTCCAGTACCGGGATCTCGTCGTTGCTGTGGATGTACAGCTGTGGGACAGACCACCATACTACACAATCCTGGTTAAACTCAAATTTTCTCTCTGCACACAGCTACGCTAGTACATTCAATACATCTATAAACGAGATATTGTTACTACACTAACATTTCAAACCTTCAAATGTGTGTGAAATCTTATGGGACTTAACTGCTAAGGTCATCAGTCCCTAAGCTTACACACTACTTAACCTAAATTATTCTAAGGACAAACAAACACACCCATGCCCGAGGGAGGACTCGAACCTCCGTCGGGACCAGCCGCACAGTCCCTTACTGCAGCGCATAAGACTGCTCGGCTAATCCCGGGCTGCACTAACATTTATCAAAACTGCATCATCAAGAAGGCGAGACACGACCGAATCGGACTTCATTCCACATGATAGGTACCGTGCGATTACACAAATCATGGGGATTACAGAACTGTACACGATCACTGACTTCGACAGTCCGATTTGGTGCGAGAGGCCGACACTTCGCAAATTGAGTCCCTAAACGTTAGACGAGGAATGTAAAGTGCCCTGGGTGTGTCCCTAATATTACTAGGGAATCAAACTTCCAGTGACCTCTATGCAAGCCCACAAAGTATCAACAGTGGGTGCTAGAGCGTCTTGAGCAACAAGTTGTCGATCAGCCAAATCTCAGACATTGTGAAGTCCCCATCAATCTACTATAGGATTAGTTTTTTGTTTAGGATTGTTCGGCCTGAGGAGGCTGATAAGATTCTTCTTCAGATGCAAGATGACGCTCATGTCGTTAACAGAAATATTTTTTACGTGAATGATGATGAATACTTGCCCACAGACAGCGAGGAGGAGGAAAGCAATGAAGTAATGAAAGAGGAAGATCATAGTCATAATGTAATAGTTAGTAATGATAACACTATGAAATATTATTTCATCGGAAAAAAGGGAATGATTTGGTAGAAAGAGCCTCCAACTAAGTGCCAAATTCCATCTCATAATTTGGGATAAACCAGGTTCAAAAGCGGCACCCGCTAGTTCAATAAAATAGGCCTACACCTCTTAATTACTCCAGAAATAATATCCGTCGTGGTAAGGGAACCTAACAGAGAGGCTAGGCGTGTGTACAGTGGAATGAAGATTGTCCTAATAGTATACATAAGGTGTGGAAGTAACTAGCAGGGGAAGAATTAGAGGTCTATATTGGTTTGCTTATATCTTCTGGAGCCAACAGTCAGGGAGGGAGGACTTAAGTGAACAGCGGAACGAGGAATAAGATAAGGATTTCATACGTTTTCTTAGAGTTGACAATAAGGAAACAAGGGCAGCTCATAGGATTCATGATAAACTGGTTGCATTTAGAGAAATTTGAGAAACTTCCACATAAAGTCCAGGTTTTGACGTAACTGTTGACGAACATCTTTTTACGTTTAGAGGGAAATGTCCATTTCGACACAATATGAAAAGCAAGTCTGCTAAATATGGTAGGCTCGCGATTCTAGAAATTCATTTTCATCTAATGGACAGATTTACCTGAGAAAAATTGGTTCAAATGGCTCTGAGCACTATGGGACTTAACTTCTGAGGTCATCAGTCCCCTAGAACTTAAAACTAATTAAACCCTAACTAACGTAAGGACATCACACACATCCATGCCCGAGGCAGGATTCGAACCTGCGACCGTAGCGGTCGCGCGGTTCCAGACTGTAGCGCTTAGAACCGCTCGGCCACTCCGGCCGGCTTACCTGAGAAAACAACCCGGCCTACAGAGAGAAGTAAATCAGGCTTCCAGAGTCATGAAACATCTAATTGCAAAATAGTTCTACAAAGGCCGCAAATATTGTAACTGAAAATTTTTTTGGTAGCATCTCTTACTGAGGAAACTGCTGGCGGTGAGAACTGAAATTCCTAAGGAGATGCGGCCAAAAGTAAATTCATCTGTTTTTAGATTTCCTTATTCCATATCACTAGCATCACATATACCAAAGAAATCATCAGCAACACCAAGCTGAAATAGCGGTGCTAATCTGGTCGTTACCGTCGTGAAACGGTACGAAATTGTAATAATGGAGACATGGCTCACCTTCACTATTTCTCCTTCATCAACGCTGATTGCAAAGTCAAGGGCCCATTTTTCATCTGTTTCTCTGATAGTCTCAAGTTCAAAACTGCCTCTGCAAAGAGGAACAAATAATATGAAGCATATAGATTATGAGTAGATTTCTTAAAATACATTACTGATAAAAAAGGTACAGTGAATTTTAAAGATAGAATAATAGAGCGTAACGATATGCAGAATATATGTAGCATCATATGTGTTATTTGTGTCTTAGACTACTTCTTTCGAAGTAATTCAAATCAGAGGAAAAATTGTGGTTAGATTTTCTTTCTCATAACGAATACGAGCATCTTTCATTATTCCTTGATCAGTCTGTGGAGATTAGAATGACAGTTCCTTTTGTATCTTTATAAGCTTATACTTACGGACTGTGGTATGATATGAAGAAGACTGATGACGAATTGGGGTGCAGGGGGGACGCTGTGCAGAGCCAGGCAAACAGTGGTAATTTTCTAGATTGTTTCACTGCGGCTCCCCACTGTGAAACAGTGCTGAGGCTCCGGCCTCATCCAGTAACACTGACCCCAGCAGCAGCACATGACACAACCGCCTCTGGCAGTGACGACTCTAGTCCTGGCGGCTTCGGCAACTACGGCTGCAAGTTCGGTGGCACGACTCTAGCTGCCGGCGCTGTCCAGTAGGTGACTTGACGGCAGTGAGCCACTGCCCAGCGTTGATGGCAAGCAAATTGCATCTCAGACCCTGCTGGCTCGATGTGAGGGTGGCCTTAACTCCAGTGGTCTCAGAACGGACTGCCCTGTCACAGAACCGAACTGTGGTCCACGAACAGCGTTCCGGATGGTGCCCCAAGCGACACAGCCCGGTGGTAGTAGAGATACGATACTAACACGAGAGCCCTTAGTACAAAATGGCTGCTCTTGCTTGGGCTTTGTTGTGTCTTGTGGCATGCGTTCTAGACACTGCAGAAACTGCCGGTGTGGAAAGGCTTCTGCCTTTCTTCGCTTACTGACTGCTATATCAGCTGTTTCCACACATGTACTGTAGAAAAGTTGTGGAATGTTTTCAAAGAGATAGTATCGACAGCAATTGAGGGATATATACCACATAAATTAATAAGTGATGGTACTGATCCCCCATGGTACACAAAACGAGTCAGATCGTTGTTGCAGAAGCACCGAAAAAAGCATGCCAAATTTAAAAGAACGCAAAATCCCCAAGATCGGCAAAGTTTTACAGAAGTTCGAAATATGACGCGTACTTCAATGCGAGACGCTTTTAATAATTTCCACAACGGAATTCTCACAGAAAACCCAAAGAGATTCTGGTCATACATAAAGCACACCAGTGGCAAGACGCAATCAATACCTTCACTGCACGATAACAACGGTGAAGTCACTGATGACAGTGCCACTAAAGCAGAGTTATTAAACACGGTTTCCCGAAACTCCTTTACCAAAAAAGACGAAGAACATATTCCTGAATTCCAATGAAGAACAACTGCCAAGATGAGAAACATAGAAGTAGATATCCTCGGAGTAACGAATCAGCTTAAATCACTTAATGAAAGCAAGGCCTCCGGTCCACATTGTATACCAGTCAGGTTCCTCTCAGAGTATGCTGATAAAATAGCTCCATATTTAGTAATTATATACAACCACTCGCTCCCAGAAAGATCCGCACCTAAAGACTGGAAAATTGCTCAAGTCACACCAATACCCAAAAAGGGAAGTAGGAGTAATCCGCTGAATTACAGGCCTATATCAATAACGTCGATTTGCAGTAGGGTTTTGGGACATATACTGTATTCGAACTTTATGAAGTACCTCGAAGAAAACGATTTATTGACACACAGTCAGCAGGGTTTCAGAAAATATCGTTCTTGTGAAACACAACTAGCTCTTTATACTCATGAAGTGCTATCGACAGGGGATGTCAAATTGATTGATTTTTAGATTTCCAGAAGGCTTTCGACACTGTTCCTCACAAGCATCTTCTAACCAAACTGCATGCCTACGGAGTATCGCCTCAGTTGTGCGACTGGATTCGTGATTTCCTGTCGGAAAGGGCACAGTTCGTAGTAATAGACGGAAAGTCATCGAGTAAAACAGAAGTAATATCCGGCGTTCCCCAAGGAAGTGTTATAGGCCCTCTATTGTTCCTGATCTATATTAACGACATAGGAGACAATCTGAGTAGCCGTCTAAGTTTGTTTGCAGATGATGCTGTCATTTACCGTCTTGTAACGTCATTAGATAATCAAAACGACTTGCAAAATGATTTAGATTAGATATCTGTATGGTGCGAAAAGTGGCAATTGACCCTGAATAAGGAAAAGTGTGAAGTTATTAACATGAGTACTAAAAGAAATCAGCTACATTTTGATTAGGCGATAAGTCACACAAATGTGAAGGCTGTAAATTCAACTAAATACTTAGGAATTACAATTACAAATAACCTAAATTGGAACGATCACATAGATAATATTGTGGGTAGAGCAAACCAAAGACTGCCATTCATTGGCAGAACACTTAGAAGGTGCAACAGGTCTACTAAAGAGACTGCTTACACCACTTTTGTCCGCCCTATTCTGGAGTATTGCTGTGCGGTGTGGGATCCGCATCAGGTGGGACTGACGGATGACATCGAAAAAGTACAAAGAAGGGCAGCTCGTTTTGTATTATCTCGAAATAGTGGAGATAGTGTCATAGATGTGATACGTGAATTGGAGTGGCAGTCATTAAAACAAAGGCGTTTTTAGTTGCGACGGAATCTTCTCATGAAATTTCAATCACCAGTTTTCTCCTCTGATTGCGAAAACATTCTGTTGGCACCCACCTACATAGGAAGAAATGATCATCACGATAAAATAAGAGAAATCAGGGCTCGCACAGAAAAATTTAAGTGCTCGTTTTTCCCGCGTGCCGTTCGAGAGTGGAACGGTAGAGAGACAGCTTGAAGGTGGTTCATTGAACCCTCTGCCAGGCACTTCATTGTGAATAGCAGAGTAATCACGTAGATGAAGATGTAGATGTACTGCTGCAGTGCATGGTGCGTGCTGGCACTTTTAGCCAAGCGCCTTTGCTGAAGAAGAACAGACAGTGACTTAGGCCGAATGATAAGGATATAAAAGCTTGGTCCTGAGGTATGTCAATAGTTGAATTTGTGGTGTAAACGCCATAATAGCACCATTTCTTACTTGTAATAAATTCATCTATGTGCACCAGTGCACCAGTTAAGCATAATCAAGAAATGAGAGTACATTTGATGGACAATAAATCACGAGCTGTCATCTTGCATCGGAAGTGAAGCTTGCCGTGCAGCCAGGAGAGCACATTTGGTTCTCACGCTGGCACAGCTGACGCTGGCTACCGAGCAGCGCGAGAGATATATTTGCTTAATGCAGCGTGCAATACGTTACACATACTCTCTATAAATCTGAAGAAGTACTATTAAATATTAATTGATCTTTTTCATACTTAGTGTACCAAATTTTATGGCTAACACAACCATACTACTAAAATTTCAAATCAATAACTTCAGTACTTTCGGAGATACACATATTTGCCTAAAACACGTAATAACCGTGGTGGCATTGTGAAACGGAGTTAGGGACTGTAATATATTCATCTATAGTATCAATTGAAACTATAAGTTGATATAATCCTATTTTCTGGAAGTTTCTTCAGTTTAATGACTACAGATTTTTGACATAATTAAAAGTAGTTTTGGAAGTTACACTCCTGGAAATTGAAATAAGAACACCGTGAATTCATTGTCCCAGGAAGGGGAAACTTTATTGACACATTCCTGGGGTCAGATACATCACATGATCACACTGACAGAACCACAGGCACATAGACACAGGCAACAGAGCATGCACAATGTCGGCACTAGTACAGTGTATATCCACCTTTCGCAGCAATGCAGGCTGCTATTCTCCCATGGAGACGATCGTAGAGATGCTGGATGTAGTCCTGTGGAACGGCTTGCCATGCCATTTCCACCTGGCGCCTCAGTTGGACCAGCGTTCGTGCTGGACGTGCAGACCACGTGAGACGACGCTTCATCCAGTCCCAAACATGCTCAATGGGGGACAGATCCGGAGATCTTGCTGGCCAGGGTAGTTGACTTACACCTTCTAGAGCACGTTGGGTGGCACGGGATACATGCGGACGTGCATTGTCCTGTTGGAACAGCAAGTTCCCTTGCCGGTCTAGGAATGGTAGAACGATGGGTTCGATGATGGTTTGGATGTACCGTGCACTATTCAGTGTCCCCTCGACGATCACCAGTGGTGTACGGCCAGTGTAGGAGATCGCTCCCCACACCATGATGCCGGGTGTTGGCCCTGTGTGCCTCGGTCGTATCCAGTCCTGATTGTGGCGCTCACCTGCACGGCGCCAAACACGCAAAAGACCATCATTGGCACCAAGGCAGAAGCGACTCTCATCGCTGAAGATGACACGTCTCCATTCGTCCCTCCATTCACGCCTGTCGCGACACCACTAGAGGCGGGCTGCACGATGTTGGGGCGTGAGCGGAAGACGGCCTAACGGTGTGCGGGACCGTAGCCCAGCTTCATGGAGACGGTTGCGAATGGTCCTCGCTGATACCCCAGGAGCAACAGTGTCCCTAATTTGCTGGGAAGTGGCGGTGCGGTCCCCTACGGCACTGCGTAGGATCCTACGGTCTTGGCGTGCATCCGTGCGTCGCTGCGGTCCGGTCCCAGGTCGACGGGCACGTGCACCTTCCGCCGACCACTGGCGACAACATCGATGTACTGTGGAGACCTCACGCCCCACGTGTTGAGCAATTCGGCGGTACGTCCACCCGGCCTCCCGCATGCCCACTATACGCCCTCACTCAAAGTCCGTCAACTGCACATACGGTTCACGTCCACGCTGTCGCGGCATGCTACCAGTGTTAAAGACTGCGATGGAGCTCCGTATGCCACGGCAAACTGGCTGACACTGACGGCGGCGGTGCACAAATGCTGCGCAGCTAGCGCCATTCGACGGCCAACACCGCGGTTCCTGGTGTGTCCGCTGTGCCGTGCGTGTGATCATTGCTTGTACAGCCCTCTCGCAGTGTCCGGAGCAAGTATGGTGGGTCTGACACACCGGTGTCAATGTGTTCTTTTTTCCATTTCCAGGAGTGTATTATTTCGTCGTGTTTTGGTTGTATGAGTGTTTTGGAGAGACTGAGAGAGTGGATGGAGGACATATGTAAAGTGAGAATGTGATATTACATTAAAACTATGTAAATGTAGGCATGAGAATGCTGCTGTGCAGTAGGGGCATTGTGACGTATGTCCGAGTGAGCTCGATTTTGAAGAGACAGCCAGAAGGGGAGTTCAGTATTAAATTTATTAGTAACTTCTTTTGTGGAAAAGAATCGTATTTTGTTTTCATTATACTTTATTTAGTTTCATAATTACGAGATTTATAGTTTAAATTACTTGTGGTGATCTGATTGGCTGAAATAAGAAATACCGCGAGTGTAGAAGTGCTCGAGATGATCTGATTGACTGCTTAACATACTAGCCAATAGGAATTCATATCTTCTCGCCTTAAAACTATGAGTCGAGAGAGTCGCTCGGAAGCCGTCTTGTGGTAAACACCTATGTTACACAGCGTTGATAAAATTTGTACGAAAATGAAGAAATTATCGAGTCTGAGCGGTTCTCGTGCCCTTGCCGAAAAGCGACTATAGTATTGTGTATTTTGGGGAAGTTTGAGCATTATGAGTGGTGTATTTTATGAGATATTTGAGTGTGAACCGTTCATGTCGTATATAAACTCCGCGTAAACTCGTACAGCTTACAAGACATGGCGAGCACTTCCTTACAAGAAGCCTGAACGACTGAACGTGTTAATTCGCAAGTAGTCGTGGGTCAGTGGCTATTTAGGACGTTTAAAATATCGGGTCTTACTAAATATCTTCTGGCTGCTTTTGGGTGTTACAAAAACAGTCAGTAACATTGCGTAATTGATCTCGGGATGCGAGATACGGACTCGGTAGCCAGTTTATTTGTTTTAAAGACAATAAACCAACTAAAAGGAACTTTTTGCCTTTTTTTCGAATTACTCATGCAAGAATTGCATCAAACCAGTCTCAGGACTGAAGACCACAACAACAACAACATGCAAGAATCCCGAAAATTCGAAAGTTTAACTAACTTTTAGATAGACGGAGTTATTGAGCCTTTTGCGTGGTAGGTATTTAGTCGAATTTTCATCAAAGCTGCTTTTGTCGGCTAAACCAGTATCTACCATCGCAGAGTGAATGGGCGAACAACCTGAAACCTATCCAGGTAGATGGACAGATTGTTTAATTAATAGCGAGAGTGCAACCCGCTCTGCCTCATTTGGTGCATTTAGCGGCCTGGAAAAGTAAAGTTCAGTGTCGAACGAACTTTAAAAGCAGTGGTGTAAAACCCGTGACAGAAAGACCCACGCATGTGCAGATAAACTTTTGAACTGAAGCGATAGAGGAAGGGCTTAAACAAAGTGTAGATACTGTGAACAATACTAGCGGAGGGACAGGACACAGCAAGCAGAGGACAGCGAAATACAGGAACGCCGACGGAAGCAGCTGGCAGCAGCGTCCGTAGCACATCGGCAACAGGAGCAGTTGGCAGCCGTGGACGGTGCTGTGGGGTCCCAGGAATTGGACCGGAGCTTGCAGCCTTTGGCGGACGGATCCGCAGTAGCTTCATGCCGTGCTCACAACGTGGTGAAAAAGGTAAGAAGTGTTTTGCTTCGTTTGGTTCGTGAGTGTGGAAAGAAACTTGCCAACATGGAGAAAAGGGATGTGCCGGTAATAAGTGAAAGGAAGAAGGTTATAGATTTTGATTATTCAGTACTTGCAAATGATAATATGAGAGGAAATTTTAGTTTTAATGTGTGTAAAATTAATGACCGTGGTTATCCAAAATCAGTATCTGATACTTAAGGGTCAATTAATGGACCAGACATAGTGGAAGCTGATGTTAAGTTCGCACCAGATTTTGTGAAGGAAATAATAAGGGAGTCAAGTTCTGAAGTTGAGGAAAAAAATATATAAGTACTCCTACTCAAAAAATAAGAATGGGACAAACACCTGGTCCTAATGTTAAATTAGTACCATTTACAGTCACTGAAGCGAAAGTAGAGACAGCAGTGGAGGCTGGTGAGTAGAAATGTAGCATTGCAATCATGTTCCTAAAGGTTATGATACAAATGGGAGGTATTAGCATTACTATGAATGGGGTGAATGGTAAAATAAGTGGACTGGGTATGGATATGAGTAATAGGAATACAAAAATAAATGAACTTAGGCCTGATGTGGTTAATAAAATAAGTGGATTAGTTTCTGAAATTAATCAGGGGTTTATAATACAGTCAGAAGAGTTTAAAAATAAACTGAAAAATTTTAAAGAGGAAATTCAGAGGGAAATCGATCACAGAATTTTAGGTTTAAATGATACTGTAAAAAATGAGATACCACAGCTTAACGAAAGCGTGAAGGGAAAATTTGCCACGCGAAACAAGAATGTAAGAATAATACTGGAACAGTAATAGGTGAACTAACTACCCATATAAAGCAATCTGCTGAAGGTAGTAAACAGCTAGTCCTGACTTGACTAAAGTACAGGCCAAAGTAGATCATACTGAAAAACAGTGTAATGAGAATTATAAAATTCTGGGTAATAAAATTAAGGAAGAAAGTGACAAATGTAAACTGTTTGGAGGGCAAGTGTGAGCAAATAACTGCTTTAGAAACTAACTTGCCAGAATTTAGTACAGCAGTAAATGGTTACCTACAAGAGCATAACAGTAGTGGTCATGTAATAATAAATAGTGTTGCAGAACCATCTGAAATTGCCTATGTTAACCACAGACAGTTTTTGAGATTTGGTCCCAGTAAGAGCGTGCATCCCAAAGAGTTCTGGAGGGATTTTGAGGCTGTGTTGCCTAGGACATGAAATGACAAACAGAAAATAGGATTTGTGGTATGTAATCTTATGGGAGAAGCTCGTGTTTGGGCAAATTTAGCTGTAGACAAGTATGGCAATGTGGAAAGCTTTAAACAGACTTCTTTGAGGAATACTGGGAAAAAAGAAAACGGATGGAAGTATTAAACAGCTTTTGGTCAGGTGAAAAGTTTAACCCATAGAAAGACACTATGAAGAGGTTTGTGCAGACGTGGGCAACTATATTGTCTTATATGACTACCAAATTAGGAGTAGAACAAATTATAATGGGGCGAGAAAACAAATTGCTTTTATACCTGCGAAATAAACTAATTTCTGCACCCAGAGAGAACATTAACAAGTTCGTTGGTTACTTGTAAAGGGTAGAGAATCTTTTGAAAGAAGAGGAAAATAATAATAGTGATTAGAGGGCTCCTACTAGGCAAAATGAAGTGCAGGTAAACAGAATAGGTGTACAGAGGGCTAACAATCACAGATGAAGGTCCAGCGGCCGAGGGGTTTTACTGGTATTAGAAATTACGACAGGAACAGGAATGACACATATCTGAATCTGCAATCAGCTGAGAGAGCAGAACAGCATTACAGACAGTCGAATGTTCAAAATGTTCAAATGTGTGTGAAATCTTATGGGACTTAACTGCTAAGGTCATCAGTCCCTAAGCTTACACACTACTTAACCTAAATTATCCGAAGGACAAACACACACACCCATGCCCGAGGGAGGACTCGAACATCCACCGGGATCAACAGCCGAATGAACGGAACGCTACCGCTAATGGCAGAGTAGACGACGAGGAAAACTAATAGCATCTGTAAGGGTGCTAGCGTTGCAGACTGCCAAAAGTAGGTTAAACCGCTAGCAAAGCCCTTTGTAAGGTAGCAACCAACACAACAACACAGTGGTACAGGTACTATAAATATAACGGAGCAAAGAGAGGAAGTGAGAATATTTACTTATCAGGAAAACGTGGCAGAATTTTGTGAAAAGTTTGGATGAAAATCGCAAATCTAGGAACCAGGTTAGCAAGGAACAGGAGTTATCTGATAAAATTGTGAAGCAGAATCATAGTGTAACTGAGTACTGCAATACTATAGATTATCCTGTAGGGAACGTGGAAGAAAGCACTGTATATGGGAAAAGTGTAGCGGAGGAAGAAGATATACCGACAGATGAAATTTTAAGTAGAATAGAGGAGCTTCTGCCTGATAGTGAAGGAACAGTTTCAGATGTCGAAGAAGGTGGAGTAGAAGAAAGCTCATCGAATAGTGATGCAGCTACAGAAATAGATGACGCTGGTGGTTGTTTTGAAAGTTCTGACAACACAGAAGGAAGTCTCGCAGAATCTGAGCAGATGAGGGAAGGTGAATTTTTGGAGAAATGTTTTGACCTGTCACTAGTAGACAGATTAATTAAAGCTGCCACAATTATAGAAGAAGAAGACCCCATAAGAAAGTGTGTTATTTCCGCAGAAGGTATAGAATTCGTCAGACGCGGGATTTATTGGAAGAACGAGATTCGGAAACTGTTGAAGAATCATCAGAACAACCGATAATAGAAGTTGCAGGTTTTATGAAAACTTCCCTTGCTTACTTGATGGTGGTTCAGATGTATGTGAAGTGTCAAAACATTTTGTAGATATTATTTCCAATCGGAAAGAAATAGTTGTTATGCCCGCCTCCAGAATAAACATTGTAGTAACCTCAGGTAAAAGTAAGAAAGTACTAACTCACGAGGT
Organism: Schistocerca cancellata; assembly: GCF_023864275.1. Lineage (NCBI taxonomy): Eukaryota > Metazoa > Arthropoda > Insecta > Orthoptera > Acrididae > Schistocerca > Schistocerca cancellata. The sequence continues at coordinate 94,073,510 of NC_064629.1, read as the reverse complement.
CATATTACCTATAAAGATTCAGGGTGAGCAATTGTACCAGAACTTTCTGATAATTTTCTGGTTAAGTCTGGAGATGTTGGTAGGGGCAGATTTTTTGCAAAAATACAAAGTGAAGGGCGATTTCGGGAATTACGAGGCTATCTATAATTATCGTAGATGGAAAGCACTTGACAGTGCCATTTACAGGAAGAAAGCGATATCCGGCAGGTGAACAATTGATGTACCTATCCGTTGCTGCAGGAAACAAGAGGATATCGTAGGTTACAATGAATGTGGAGAGTGGTAGGAAGGTTTGAAGAACATTCTTGACACTTCGAGCGAATGATTTGCTCACCCAGATCGCCAGACATGAATCCCATCGAACATTTATGAGACGTAATCGAGAGGTGAATTCGTGCATAAAATCCTGCACCGGCGTCACTTCCGCAATTATGGACGGCTGTAGAGGCAGAGGGCTCAGTATTCCTGCAGGGGACTTCCAACGACTTGTTGAATCCGTGCTACGTCGAGTTGCTGCACTAAGGCGGGCAAAACGAGGTCCACCACGATATTAGGAGGTATCCACGAGTGTTGTCACCTCAGCGGATACAACAGCATCGTCCACGATGAGCCTCAACAGATTTACCAACACTATCCTCTAGAGTCTAGACTATTTATGTGAACTGTACGCAGTAACGGCTTTATGACACTCGCTTTATAACGCTCTCTTGAGATACAAACGAAACCACGTCTACGTCTGTTAATTTCGTCCCAGTAATAACGACTTTGCCTGGATGAAAGTCCTGAACCTAATCAGAAATTTGATCCGACATACAGTAAGCTCGTATTTTGGTCACTAAACGACAGTTTGAGACTGTGTTGAATGCCTTCTAAAAAGCGAGGAATGCATCAATCAGACGACTTTTTCTACCGCACTCTGGATCACAATAACGAACAGTGCAAGTTGTGTCTCGCATCACCGGCCGAAGTGGCCGAGCGGTTCTAGGCTCTACATTCTGGAGCCGTGCGACCGCTACGGTCGCAGGTTCAAATCGTACCCCGGGCATGGATGTGTGTGATGTCGTTAGGTTAGTTAGGTTTAAGTAGTTCTAAGTTCTAGGGGACTGATGACCTCAGAAGTTAAGTCCCATAGTCCTCAGACCCAACTAAACCATTTTTTTATACTCGATGTTAACATATTTCTCTTTGCCATTGCCAGTCGACATTTTATATCCCCTCTACTTCGACCATCATCAGTTATTTTGCTCCCCAAATAGCAAAATTCCTTTACTACTTTAAGTGTCTCATTTCATAATCTAATTCCCTCAGCATCACCCGACTTAATTCGACTACATTCCATTATCCTCGTTTTGTTTTTGTTGATGTTCATCTTATATCCTCCTTTCAAGACACTGTCCATTCAGTTCAACTGCTCTTCCACGTCCTTTGCTGTCTCTGACAGAATTACAATGTCATCGGCGAACCTCAAAGTTTTTATTTCTTCTCCATGGATTTTAATACCTACTCCAAATTTTTCTTTCGTTTCCTTTACTGCTCGCTCAATATACAGATTGAATAACATCGGGGAGAGGCTACAACCCTGTTTCACTCACATCCCAACCACTGCTTCCCTTTCATGCCACTCGACTCTTATAACTGCCATCTGGTTTCTGTACAAATTGTAAATAGCCTTTCGCTCCCTGTATTTTACCCCTGCCACCTTTAGAATTTAAAAGAGAGTATTCCAGTCAACATTGTCAAAAGCTTTCTCTAAGTCTACAAATGCTAGAAACGTAGGTTTGCCTTTCCTTAATCTTGCTTCTAAGATAAGTCGTAGGGTCAGTATTGCCTCACATGTTCCAACATTTCTACGGAATCAAACTGATCTTCCCCGAGGTCGGCTACTACCAGTTTTTCCATTCGTCTGTAAATAATTCGCGTTAGTATTTTGCAGCTGTGACTTATTAAATTGATAGTTCGGTAATTTTAACATCTGTCAACACCTGCTTTCTTTGGGATTGGAATTATTATATTCTTCTTGAAGTCTGAGGGTGTTTCGCCTGTCTCGTACATCTTGCTCACCAGATGGTAGAGTTTTGTCAGGACTGGCTCTCCCAAGGCCGTCAGTATTTCTAATGGACTGTTGTCTACTCCCGGGGCCTTGTTTCGACTCAGGTCTTTCAGTGCTCTGTCAAACTCTTTACGCAGTATCGTATCTCCCATTTCATCTTCATCTGCATCCTCTCCCATTTCCATAATATTGTCCTCAAGTACATCGCCCTTGTATGGACCCTCTATATACTCCTTCTACCTTTCTGCTTTCCCTTCTTTGCTTAGAACTGGGTTTCCACCTGAGCTCTTGATATTATTACAAGTGGCTCTCTTTTATCCAAAGGTCTCTTTAATTTTCCTGTTGGCAGTATCTATCTTACCCCTAGTGAGAGAAGCCTCTACATCCTTACATTTGTCCTCTAGCCATCCATGCTTAGCCATTTTGCACTTCTTGTCGATCTCACTTTTGAGACGTTTGTATTCCTTTATGCCTGCTTCATTTACTGCATTTTTATATTTTCTCCTTTCATCAATTAAATTCAATATTTCTTCTGTTACCCAAGGATTTCTACTATCCCTCGACTTTTTACCTACTTGATCCTCTGCTGCCTTCACTACTTCATCCCTCAGAGTTACCCATTCTTCTTATATTGTATTTCTTTCCCCCATTCCTGTCAATTGTTCCCTCATGCTCTCTCTGAAACTCTGTAGAACCTCTGGTTTAGTCATTTTATCCAGGTCCCATCTCCTTAAATTCCCACCTTTTTGCAGTTTCTGCAGTTTTAATCTACAGTTCTTAACCAATGATTGTGGTCAGAGTCCACATCTGCCCCTGGAAATGTCTTACAATTTAAAACCTGGGTCCTAAATCTCTGTCTTACCATTATATAATCTATCTGGTACCTTTTAGTATCTCCAGGATTCTTCCATGTATACAACTTTCTTTTATGATTCTTGAACCAAGTGTTAGCTATGATTAATTTATGCTCTGTGCAAAATTCTACCAGACGGCTTCCTCTTTCATTTCTTAGCCCCAATCCATATTCACCTACTATGTTTTTTCTCTCCCTTTTCCTACTCTCGAATTACAGTCACCCATGACTATTAAATTTTCGTCTCCCTTCACTACCTGAATAATTTCTTTTATCTCATCATACATTTCATCAATTTCTTCATCATCTGCAGAGCTAGTTGGCATATAAACTTGTACTACTGTAGAAGGCATGGGCTTCGTGTCTATCTGGCCACAATAATGCGTTCACTGTGCTGTTTGTAGTAGCTTACCCGCACTCCTATTTTTTAATCCATTATTAAACCTACTCCAGCATTATCCCTATTTGATTTTGTATTTATAACCCTGTATTCACCTGACCAAAAGTCTTGTTCCTCCTGCTGCCGAACTTCACTACTTTCCACTGTATCTGAGTTTAACCTATCCATTTCTCTTTTTAAATTTTCTAACCTACCTGCCCGATAAGGGATCTGACATTCCACGCTCCGATCCGTAGAACGCCAGTTTTCTTTGTCCTGAAAACGACGTCCTCTTGAGTAGTCCCCGCCCGGAGATCCGAATGGGGGATTATTTTACCTCCGGAATATTTTACTCAAGATGACGCCATCATCATTTAACCATACAGTAAAGCTGCCTGCCCTCGGAAAAATTACGGCTGTAGTTTCCCCTTGCTTTCAGCCGTTCGCAGTACCAGCACAGCAAGGCCGTTTTGGTTAGTGTTACAAGGCCAGATCAGTCAATCATCCAGACTGTTGCCCCTGCAACTACTGAAAAGGCTGCTGCCCCTCTTCAGGAACCACTCGTTTATCTGGCCTCTCAACAGATACCCCTCCGTTGTGGTTGCACCTACGGTACGGCTATCTGTATCGCTAAGGTACGCAAGCCTCCCCACCAACGGCAAGGTCCATGGTTCATGGACGGGAACAGGTCATACGAACTGAAAAATCGCTGATGTCATGCGCACCGAGTTGGAGGTAAAATGCGTCGCAGTTACGTTCCATGTGTAAGCAAACACCACGAAACGCCATACATAGATACCCTCATACGCCAAGCAACGCAGAGTTCAAGAGTTCGGCAGAGTTCGAGAGTTTCAGCGAAAGACAGCAACCTCGGATGGAGGAGGCTACAGCAAATACTAGTTGTATGTAAGTGAGCAGTCACACTCAATTTTGTGCACTAAGAAGGACTTGCAAATGGTTGCCTTTACCTACCTCAGGGCTGGGGTTATTTGTTTCCATCGTACATTTGTTTACATGCAGCCTTGTCTTTATGTCCTTTCCATAACGACGAGTACTAGAACCTAAAGGTTTGATTAAAGTAACAAAATGTGGCACTTTCATGGTTCGTGGTCTGTAGTTCCATACATTGCTGTATAGACCTGAATCTTAACAAAAATATAAGCTGGGATTACTATTTGTTCTAATATCTGATTAGAGAATCTAGTAAGCCTCAAATAAGTGTTTATGAACCAGTGACTGTGCTCTTCTTTATATTCACTGCAAACGCGTTAAGAAGCAATAAAAGGCAAATTAGTAAGCCAACACAGAGTTTCACTTCTATCATGGCCACATTTATCTCCTTACCTTAACATCCAAGTCATTCTGTACTGTTTCCAATCGCAGATACCTCAAAAGTCTTAGCTTTATCACGTAGCTGTTTCACTCGTGTACACAGCCGCTCACATACCAAGAAACGAATGACCAAAAATCTCGCTTCACCTCTGATCTGAGTGCGAGCTATTAAGTATGTCATGTCCCACGTCGGGTTACGACATATAAAACTGGTGCCCCTTGTAGGGTTCGCGATACGAAGTGCTAATATTCGTTTTTGTACATACACGATGACTGCCAATAACGGTTCGTACTCTCCTCTTAATTCTTGGAAAATTGCTATCAACTGCATCATCAGTTCATTAAACACTGTCTTTAAGGTTTGTCGCTGCAATCATTAGCCTGTTTAATTTCGAAATTGAGACACTTGTTTCTTAATTTTCTCCATAATGATTCACATAGCATCAGTGTACCTCTACAGACTCTCTTCTGTGTTATTAAAGTCGGTTATCGCGGAGAAGGGGGAAAACGTATGGCAGAAGAAAAATAAATAGTTACAAAATGTAGCAATAGATGGCGCTGTAAGCATCGTAATTTATGGTGGCCGGCTACAAATGACAAATGAATCATACAACAATGCCTAAGGTGTACGTTTGACGTTAAACAAACTGTACTACTCATCGTGCATGGGTGTACAGGTGTGATACTGTTAGTTACGTAAGACCATCCACCATGGCAACTTCACATCACATCGGATGGGAAAAAATCGGTTTTTAATTGTTCTGAGGCCAAAAACAGCATAAAAAGCATCAATCACATCGGTTCTTAGTTGTCCTGAGACCAAAAACCGCATAAAAAGCTTCAATCACATCGGTTTTTAATTGTCCTGAGGTCAAAAACCGCATAAAAAGCGTAAATCAAAATCAAATCGTATTATTAATTTGGCGCAAGACATGTTCAATATGCTGCCCACCGTTTTCTGCAACAAGTTGAAATCGAGAAACAGCATGTTCCACAACTGATCGAAGTGTTTCTGGGGTCACGTTCAGAATGTGTTGCGCAATGCGTGCCTTTAATGCAACGAAGTCTACAATCGGAACACTGAACACAACATTTTTCAGATAGCCCCACAGCCAGAAGTCACGCGGATTAAGATCGGGTGATCGGGACGGCCAGGCGGTAGAGAAATGGCGGCTGATGATTCTAGCATTTCTGAAATGGTGCTTCAGCAGCTGCTTAACTGGATTTGCAATGTGCAGAGGTGCGCCATCTTGCATAAAAATGATCCCATCCACACATCCACGTTGTTGGAGAGCTGGAATGACGTGTTGCGCAAAAGACACTCATAGTGACGGTACAGGTAGCAGGACCGAAACCACCTGTCTCTTCGAAAAAATATGGCCCTATGATGAATGATGCCGTAAGCCCGCACCACGCAGTGGCCTTTTCAGGATGAAGTGTGGATTTTCCGTTGCCCATATTCGACAATTCTGTGTATTGACATAACCGGTCAGATGGAAGTGGGCTTCGTCTGTCCACAAAATCTTCCATGGCCAATCATTGTCCACTTCCATGTGAGCAAGAAATTCCAAAGCAAAGGTACTCTTGCTGGCAGGTCAACAGGAAGCAACTCGTGTACATGGGTAATTTTGAATGGATGGCAGAAAAGGGTATGTCCAATGTTCGGGCAATTCTCCGTGCACTACATGTTTGCACACCACCACTCGTCTCCTCCTGCATAACTATGGCCACTGCTTCCACTGACGTCGAATCATTTCGTTTCCTCCCTCTACCAGGTTGCGCACCAAAAGAACCCGTCTTTTCGAATTCCCGAATCATTTTCTCCAGACCCACGGCAGTCATCGGACCAAGGCCTCTTTTCTAACCCTTCAGTGCCGGACGTTCTGCAGAGCGACGTGTGCACAGTAATCATTGTTGTAATACGGCTCTACAAGCAGAGCGCGATCGTGCGTTGAGACAGTCATGGCCAACTTCGCAGACGCGAAAGAAGGAAAAGCCGTGTACCCGACTTGTTTATACCAACTTCAATGGGTCGTGCGCGTGGCAGGTGTTTCATTTACGCGTTATGACACGTACAGCGCCATCTATCGATCAGTTTTCACGCTATTTTTTTTTCTTCTGCCATGCGTTTTCCCCCTTCTCTGATAATATCCCGTTGTAATTTGACGTCATTCTGACCAGTGGTGCTATATCTAGTACAGCGTTTGGAAAGTTTAACTTTAATTATGGTCACCCTGTATATCTAAAACATCAGAATGTTGTTTATAAGAAAGACCTGTATTATGCACTATCAATTGTCACCGATAGACTGTGTCATTGGAATCAATAAGTGGGAGTAGTGTACTATGAATTTGTTGAGCACTTGTGCAATAACACTATAAATACTGACCAAGTGGAGCAGTACATCAGGGCCTGTATTCCTCTTGTACCAAAGAGTGTAAGTATTGAGTCTGTAACTATTACATCAGTAGAGGCTGAATTTACTGAATGAATGCCCACGTGTGTAATTGCACCTATAGGCTTGAACACGATTCAGGCTGAATGCAAAGCGTATAGAAAACAATTAACTGGACCTGACTCTAAAGCTGAATAATTGTGTGTAAAACAATAAAAATTTGTATAAAGTTGTTCTTATTTACTTTTACCCTACAATAATTTTAATTGTGAAAGCATCTAATAATAATAATAGTAACAACACAGATCCGGAATAAAATCTCATGGTTTATTATGAGAAACAAAACATTTTTTTAAAAAGAGATTGCATAAGTACACAATGATTTTATTTTTTACGTTGCAGCTACTGATCAACTATACAATGCTTTTACAGCAGCAGAGATGCGTTAAATCAGTAACAATACTTTTCTTTTTAAACAGGAGATTTTATAAATGCAGAATGAATTTATTTATATGACAGCAAGTAATCGAGTAGCAGAGATTCAGCATGTTAAGATGATTTCTTTAATTATTTACCATATTTACAGTGTATAGCGAGTAGCAGCAGCAGGTGAAGAACAGCACACACACACACACACACACACACACAAACACACACACACACACACACACTAACTCACTTGAGCGAATCCACACAGATGAATCATTTGTTGTCATGACGTGACGTATCGACTTTCAGTTGCAGTGCAGTGTTCCTCATGGTCCCATGACCGAATGACTACTTTCTGCTTCATATGAGCAGAATCATCATCAGAAAAATCAGATCCCATACACTCCTTATAGTCTTCTATCATGTTCGCTCCTGAGGTTGCTTGACCTAAATCCTTACCCCGTCCCTGGGTGGCACCTACATCTACATGGTATGCATACATCTTCGATATGAGCCCTACAGACTCCACAATATACGAGCCATTCGCCTTGTGCTTCATCAGGCCGATAACCTTTTTCTTCTGGGGTGTTATGTTATAAGGATTATCGGTCGTAAATCCAGACATGTCGAGTTCCTTGGGATTACATCTAATTATTTCATATAGATCGCAGCCCTTCACCCAACAGAGGAAACTTTCTGTATGCATACAAAGATAACTTGACATCAGTGAGTTTTGGTGTGGCAAACATGTGATGGAATCTGTACATGAGAAGTTTGGAGAGACCAAGGACACATATATCGATGCAGACAGGCTTCGTGAACTCAACTGAAACCTTAGGCTTCTCCACAGCGACTTGTCCTTTATTGAAGATTGTGGCCTGCTTAAAATTTGGCCTTGTGACGTAATCTTTTGCATCATAACGCCCATCCCAGGGGTACAAAAAAGAATATTGCAACTGTTTCTAACATTCTCCATGATTTTGCCTAAAACTGAATTATTCATTAGTTTATCAAAATCTTTTTCATTGCAAAAGCCTTCTCTTTAGCGTTTAAATCAATATGCTCCTTCAACCAGGGATGCTGCTCGAAGGAGATGCCGCAGATGATTCTAAGAAGTCACATCCCCAACTTGAGACATCGCTAGAGGTTTTCATAGTGTAGAATATATCTCTACTTATTTCCCAGCGTTGTCATTAGCTTTGGGACGGAATCATTTGGAACACACACAGGACACAATGGCAGGTCACTGTGCATGTCATGCAAATCGGCTGAATATTCCAGGTGTGCCTCCAGAACATATACCCAACTAACGTCAGCAGCGGCAACGAGGATATTCTCCTTCAGTCTCATGATTTCCTCTTTGGACAACCACCCGAAACTTCCACATGTCAGAGTGGCGTATGACCTGTTCGTTGAGACTGTTCACATCCAAGTAACGTATGTAACTCAGATCATCAGATGACCTGTACTCCCACTTACTCAGTCACGGGTTATTCACCTTGGAATACCTGTGGCCGCACTGGCAAAGTCCCCTGCGAATCCCACGTTCGAAAGAAAGGAACATTTCAACATCAGTCAACATTTCAAGATTGACACGTGTCTTTTTTAACACTGCATCCCACTAAAGTCTTGGCGCGGTGTTTTAGAAGGCAGGATCCAGAATGTATGTGCCCAGACATACACTACAGAATTACTCAAAACTGTCTGCAAGCAAGCGCACTTCTGCCTCCATGTGCAATTTAGCATAAACTTCTAAATCAGAGACGTTGAACTCCTGCCAAACGTTAACCGCATGGCAGTGCCAATGAGTTTGCTGGTGAATGCGGTTATATCAGGTAATGTGGTTTCACGGAGTCTTTCCATCGAATTCAGGTATTCGTATGACCCCATCTTCGTTATTAGGTGAAACTTTCGATCATTGGGAAATGCATATCGACTGATATGCATATCTGTTGACGCATCGTCTCACCAAGTTTCTGAAGAGGCGCCTATATAAATCAGAGTGAAACCAGGAAGCCGAGCAATAGTCTTGGCGTCATTCGCTTGGAGAATGAAGGGTATTTTTCTACATTGTCAGGTATGAAACTCACCTTATCATACTCCAACCCAAAAGTGCTCAAGTGCTCAACTGCTCAGCAAGAAAGTAAACATCACACTCACTCAAATTATGGGAGAAGGCGCGTATGTGTCATGGTGCTTTGTACTTCAGGTTGCATGTGTTTCAAGCTACAAAGCGGAAATTCCCCGTTAGATGACAGTGGTCTCTATATGGAATTTCAATTTTCCTGTCCAAAGGCAGGTTACAAACATGACATTTAACCGCCTGCTTGTAGAAGGCATCGTTCTCCTGCAGCTGCTCATTAGCATGTTCTTGCTATATAGGTCATCAACATCCCTCGCAAGCTTTTTGAGCTCAGAGAGAAGCCTTCTCACAGGATTATCCCTGATACATATGACCCAAATTTGTGGCCTGATGCGCTTCCGCATACGGTACATGTTCTGTGAAAGTGGTTTGCTAGGCGTTGGGACCTCCTTGACAATGCACCACAGGAAATAGCAAACACTCAAAGTCAGTGTACACAACAAAGGTACATCCGTCCTGGTAATGGCCCTTCCTAAACTCTAAGAATTTTTATTCTCAGTTGGCATTACCACACATACCAGTTCCTGGCTCAAGCATTCAAGCAGATGTCTTTCTAAATACTCACGCTTAGTAAAAGAGTTGAGACATATGCGACAAAAGTGCCTTGTCTGTGGTTTCATAAGGGTGGTTAGCACACTGGACTCGCATTCGGGAGGACGACGGTTCAATTCCGTCTCCGGCCATCCTGATTTAGGTTTTCTGTGATTTCCCTAAATCGTTTCAGGCAAATGCCGGGATGGTTCCTTTGAAAGGGCACGGCCGATTTCCTTCCCAGTCCTTCCCTAACCCGAGCTTGCGCTCCGTCTCTAATGACCTCGTTGTCGACGGGACGTTAAACACTAACCACCACCACCACCACTTTCATAAGGTGTCGCCAGCACACCCGTTGGCACACAGGTTGTGAGAAGATCGACAGTAGGCGCTGGAGCAAGTGCGGCTATTAGGACGGAGGTCAAAGACAGACTTGCAAGCAACGCGCCACAACGCTCTTTCGACCACAAGTATTTAGATCGCCGCCGCGGACCGGAATCGCCCAGTCAGTCGCAGTCTCAGTCAGAGAGTCAGAGTCTCAGTCCCTGTTCTAGTTGGTGTCTGTCAGTTCACATCACTGGCTACAAGAGTTTAGTATTTATAGTGGGATTTGTACTCCACCAGCAGTGAGGCTAATGCGGACTATTACAGAAGAGCTTGTACCACAACACATGAAAGCTTAAACATAAGTAGCTTCTTGTTCTTGTAAATAAAGAACCCTGTTAATACACGTGTGCAGTTGTGTTGTAGAAAGAGGATACTGGCCACCAAATAATGTCCTCTCCCTTGCTTCCCCTGCTACAAGGCTCTACAGTGGCAATGACGACACCAAAGTGGCGACGAGGGTAATTCAGAACAGATCAAAGTTAATCAGCTTGGCCAATGATTTTGGTTACTTCTCTTGTGTTTTAGCTTGTAGGGGTGATCATTTTGCGAATCTGTTGTTGTTTGTTCGTGCGTGCATTCCAGGAGGCGAGCCACACAGCTAATCAAATTTCTCTTTTCAGAGGCTTTGCTAGCTTTTTGGTATAACGTATTTGTGTGAACCATGGTTACCCTGCCCCCTCTACCCACTGCCACGCGCCTCAGGCCCAGACGATGGATCTAACACAAGCTTTTCAGTTTCAGAACCAACAAACTGCTGCCTTGCTGACGACGATACAACAACTACTGGCTGCACAAGCGGCGTCGGCCGCAGATCCACAACAACGAGCGCGTACACAGTCGCGCGGTCAGCCACATAGACATGTAAACAGGTTGGTTGGTTGGGGGAAGGAGACCAGACAGCGTGGTCATCGGTATCATCGGATTAGGAAAGGATTGGGAAGGAAGTCGGCCGTGCCCTTTCAGAGGAACCATCCCGGCATTTGCCTGGAGTGATTTAGGGAAATCACGGAAAACCTAAATCAGGATGGCCGGACGCGGGATTGAACCGTCGTCCTCCCGAATGCGAGTCCAGTGTCTAACCACTGCGCCACCCCGCTCGGTACATGTAAACAGATCTACAAATTTGCCCTAGATGTTTTGCTCGCCATAAAAGACACGATTGCCCGTCACGTAACGCAACGTGTTACACGTGCGCGAAAAAGTTCATGTCCAAGCAGTTTGTTTGCAACGGCACAAAAACGCCAATTTTGCCCGTTCCCAGAAAAAACAGGCTTGTGCATATGCAGTCAACGCTGTGTTTTCAAAACCTACAACAGGTTCTGACAAAAGTAAGATTAAGGTTGTGCCTCACTCTCGCCCTAGTGCTACGCAACGACGTTCTAACAAAATGTCACATTACGAATTGCTGGCCATCGTGTGAACTTCCAGTTAGACACAGGTGCCTCAGTAACTTTGCTTAATCGTGCCACGTACGAACAGTCAGGCTCACCACGCCTTTCTAAATCTAGCAGGCACCGCACTGCTTACAATGGACAAGAAATTCCAGTGCTTGCACAGTGTAATTTGCCTGTCACTTACAAATCGCACACCAAGACAGTGAATTTTACTGTGCTGAAATCCAGAGGTTTAGATGCCTTTAATTTGTTTGGCCTTAGCATCCAAGACAATGTACTTTCAGCTTTTGCACGAAAAGACAGCGTCGCTAGCTCGCATAAAGAATTTCCTGGAGTATTTTCAGACGGAATGGGAAAAGCTAATAACTTTGCAGCGCATGTTACACTGAAAGACAATGCACAGCCTAAGTTTTTCTGGTTTCTGGGCCCGCCCCGTTCCAATTGCTTTAAGAGACAAAGTAGCCAATGAACTGGAAGAATCACACAGATCCATGCCCGAGGCAGGATTCGAACCTGCGACCGTAGCGGTCGCTCGGTTCCAGACTGAAGCGCCTAGAACTGCCCGGCCACACCGGCCGGCTCTTAAATCGTGGAATGAGTAAAAGTAGTAGATGGTATTCCGTTTTTTCAACATACGCAAGCCAGTGAGTTCCATATCTTCCCACGACGTCTAAATTAACGATCCCACATTCTTTAGATTCCACATTGCATCGGTAATGCATTCCGCATAAACACGCTGCGAAACTCGAGATTTTGAGTTTTCTGTCGAATTTAAGCAGATCTGTGTTTGTAATCGGTCTGTCCGGTAGTATCGCTATGGATTTTTGTTCCTTCTACCCATGCCGTTTCCCGTATGGTTTTAAATATATGACTTTAAAGATAGCGATGGCCTCCTCGCCCATATTCTGCCTTTGAGCGTATTTTAATTGCTTCTCAGCGTTTCGGGCATTTTTACTACTTGAATTATGGCAGCAGTTCCCCCAGCTAACGAACCAATGGCTGACAGCCTTGCAAATCCAGGGATTAGAAACGGAATTATTCCGCCATATATCTTCGGTACTGGCAGGACGCTAGGAAAAATGCCTTTTCCTTCCCCTTTTCTGCCTCAAAGCACCTTTCGCCACTGTCAGCGCTGATTGATGCTATTTTTGAAGATAATTCCAGCACCCAGTTTAAGATTGGCACGCACTGCCTTAACAACCACGAATGCAACAATGCATCACCTGATACCAGTATCCTTTCGTCGATGTATCTGTCTAGCCTTATCAGCTAATATTTGGTCTACAATGCGACGATCTTTATGTGTAGCGTAAGCAATGTCGTGCTCTTTCAGTGTGTTGTTTAGTAAATCAATTCCCTTGTTACCAAGGTCTCGGTACTCTCTCAATTTCGTTCCAGGTCCACAAAAACTGAATCCTGGCATATGGAGTTGGAATGGTAGATTCTCGAGAATGCAGCCATAACTCTGTTGATACGTTCCCTAGCACTCATGTCACGTTACCGGGTGTTTTGAGGTTTGCGTTTCCTATTATACAGAAAACTGCTAGCATTCACCCAACTGTTCTGCTTTAATGAGAAGCCAAGTCATTTCACCAGTGCCCTGTTCCCCCCATGTCTTATGACACGCTCTACAAGGAACACGTTCGGTTCAGAAATTTCCTGTAATTCCTTTGTGTAGAGGTTCCCTGTGATTTCTTAACTGTCACTGTCTTTTAAGATGTACATTTATCAGCCAGAACATTATGGCCACCGACATACTATCGATATAAACCCGTTCAGGCGATGGCAGCGTTACCTGACTAGTCAGACGCACACAAGTTGCATGTAGTATCAATGAGCGTGCTGTATGTGTATAAAATGGGGAAGGAGCGCGATCTGTCTGATTTTGACTGAGGGGAGATTGTGATGGCCCAGAGCCTCAGCACGAGCATTTCCGAAACTGCACGACTAGCCAGCTGTTCGAGGAGTGCTGTGGTGAGTTCATTCAACATGTGGAGAAACCAACGTGAAATCATGTTCAGACGTCTTGAGCAGTGAGATAACAGGGTTTCCAATATACTTTGATATCAAACTGATATGCAAATTAATTAAATTGTGATAGATCAAAGTCCTTAAGCTGTTGCGGTGGCCGTGCGGTTCTGGCGCTGCAGTCCGGTACCGCGGGACTGCTACAGTCGCAGGTTCGAATCCTGCCTCGGGCATGGGTGTGTGTGACGTCCTTAGGTTAGTTAGGTTTAAGTAGTTCTAAGTTCTAGGGGACTTATGACCTAAGATGTTGAGTCCCATAGTGCTCAGAGCCATTTGGACCATTTGGACCTTAACCTGTTGTTCTGCTAAGTGGTTTATGACCCCCTGCGAATAATCTGTCCTTCTGAGATCCATTTCCCTTCCCTTCCCTTCCCTTTCCTCTCCTTCCCTTCCCTTCCCTTCCCCACCCTGATCCTCACCAATCCCCTCCCTTCCCCACCCCTCCCCACCCCTCCTCTCCCCTCCCAACACCTCCCCTCCACTCCCCTCTGCACCCCTCCCTTCTTCTCCCCTCTCCTCCCTACATCTCCGCTCAACTCCGCTCCTCTCCTCTCCCCTCCCCTCCTCCCAACCCCTCGTTTCCACGGCCCTACACTCCCTTCCCCTCTACTCCCCCCTCCCCCTCCCTTCCCCACTCCTCGCCTCCGCTCCCCTCCCCTCCCCTGACTTGTTTTCTAATTCATGCATCTGCTGTCCTGTCCCTTTTAAGTCCTACGAGTGACGTATGTGTGTAAGAGCAAGGAAGTGCAATTCTCTGTCTGTATTTCTGTTTCAGGTGGGACCTCCTTCAAAAATATGTTAACATGGGGTAGCATGTCGAGGAGGACTCAGTTCATGTTGTCTATCGGATATGTAGTATAGTTTGCTCACCGTACCCCATACACTTTCCTAAGAGTATCAGTTTACCCAATTCTTCCACAGTCTATTGGTTCGTGACTACCACAAAACACTGTTAATCTTTCCTCTTTAGGCGCTATGTAGATCCATTCATTCGATTACATGGCTGTCCAAATGGTATTCGTGATCGATACTGTTTTCTTGATACAGTATTTGGAAGCTCTTTCGGCTACTCGAACAGATTTGTCTCACAGGGCTTGTGCTCTCGTGTTGTTTTAATCGTAAATGTGAGTTTGCATATCGTTTGGACTTGTAATATTGCTCTGCAATCTAGCTGATCCTGTTATAACGCAGCAGGCTGTTGTTCGGCATCGTCTATTTAAAGATACTCCATTTATGAAGCCAAATTTACGTACCTGTCCTTTCTCTTTACGGGTAGTGGCAGAACCGCGTATAAATTGACAGCTTGGCTCTCTACTAGGAGTACTGAGCTAAGTAATCTTACGTGTCGGTCAGGAACACATCTGTTTCTGTTATTCGGAGGACCCTGCATCCATTCTCTTCTTTAAGGTGTGGTGGAAACTTCTTGTTGCCGACATCGACCCTGATAACTCGGAGGTATTCTATCCCCTGTGCTGCTTCTCTTAATGCTAGATCTACTGCTTGTGCTGGCGTTAAATCCTCTCCTCGTGCTCTCACGCCTGTTCTAGTCTCTTCATCTTCGATTCCATGTATGAACACTGGTCACGCCAGCTTCCCAATTACAGCATGGCTTCCCGGAACGTCTCGTTCCCTCCTCACTCCCCGGACGTATTCTCGAAACTGGTGTTGCAATGTGTCAATACGATTCGCTCACTTGGTCATACTTTCGGCCCTGCTCTGCCTACTAGAGAATAATAAACACGTACGGTAACCTAAGTCCGTTTTGTCACATAGTTCTCCAATAAAATTCCTTTCACATATGCCCAAGTAGATGTCAAACCGCGTACAAGTAATTTGCTCTGAGATGCGCCCACAGTCCTAGTTTTAGAAAGTATTAATAGTGTATTATGACTATGGCTGGGCGTTAATTCGAATGCTGCGTCACAGTTGTCTACGAACTCTCTAAGTTACTCTTCATTTTCGTCAAAAGCTCTCGGTAGTAACTTAAATGAGTCAGAAAAAGCTACATGTTCAACGGGGAAGTCACTACCAGTTTTATATTAGATGTTTTTTCGTCCGTTTTCGCAGCGTAGACACCGTTTCCATACTATGCTGTTATACACTCACCGTGTTTCTCGGTCAGGCGTTGCGCTCTGTTGTCGTCCCATGCAGGCAAAAGGTAGGAATTCGGTGCGATCAGCATACACGTGCCACTGATTCAAGTGTCGGTGTCCCCGACCTCCAGTGTCATAACTGCTTCTAAGGGGATCCTGTTGTTCACTGTTGAGAACTGCTCGCTGCGCTCTCAGAATTCTTCGTCATTGGACGGGACTTCTTCACGCGTTCTAATTCTTGCCTCGCTCGTGCTGTACACTATGAAGGACAGTTTTGCCTGTGCACCATAACTGAACTACCTCGAAAGCTCAAGCCTATTCGTCCTAAGACGGAGCTTGCTAGTTTTCGTAAGAGAAAACCCTATCATCTATGGCACCTTACTTCTTAGTGAAAGTACTCAGCCAGGAATCGAAACCTGGACCTCAACCCTGACACCAATTTTATATATCGTAGCCCGACGTGGGTCGCGACATACTTACTGTAAAATCTCACGCTCAGATCACAGGTGAAGCGGGATTTTTGGTCATCCGTTTCTTGGTACGCGAGCGGCTGCGAACATGAGTGAAACAGCGACGGTGTCAAGCTGAGAATTTTCAGGTCTTAGTGGTTGGAGACAGTACACAATTACTTGTATGTTCGCATTCGGGAGGACGACGATTCAATCCCGCGTCCGGCCATCCTGATTTAGGTTTTCCGTGATTTCCCTAAATCACTCCAGGCAAATGCCGGGATGGTTCCTCTGAAAGGGCACGGCCGACTTGCTTCCCCATCCTTCCATAATCCGATGAGACCGATGACCACGCTGTCTGGTATCCTTCCTCAAACCAACCAACCAACTTGTATGTTAGGCAAAGGAGGTAGGCATGGAGAACATAGGAAAAGTGAGGCTCTATGTTGACTTACTCGTTGAATTTTCTTGCTTCATCACGTGTTAGCAATGAACATGCAGAAGAGCACAGCCGCTAGTTTCTTGAATCTTAGATGAGGCTTACTAGATTCTCCAGTCAGTTGCCAGAACAAATTACCTTCCCAGCTTATAACTTTCTTAAGATTCGGGTATACACTGCAGTGTACGGTACAGTACACCACGAATTGTGAAAGCTTATGTTGCTTTAATTGAACCTTTACGTTCTAGTACTCGTTGCTAAGGAACGGACATAAAGACAAGGCTCCATGTAGACAAATGTACGACGGAAACTAATAACCCTAGCCCAGGTGTACGTAAAGGCAAGCTTTTTCAAGTTCTTCTTTGTGCGCGAAGTTAACTGAGTCTGACATACGAATAATATTTGCTGTAGGCTCGTCCATCCGAAGCTGTCGTCGTTCACCAGGACTCTGGAACTATGCCGAACTCTTGAACTCTACTTTGCTTGGCGTTTGAGGGCCTCTATATACGGCGTTTGATGGTGTTGGCTTACAAATTGAACGTGATTGCGTCGCATTTTACCTCCAATTCGGTGTGCGTCAAATCAGCGGTTTCTCAGTGCGTATCCTGTTAATGGACAGACGAGAGCGGCTTCCACTGTGCGTCTCTACCTAAGTTACAAGACTTACAGTTGTAGTCATACTTGGATGAGCTTTTCTTTTTTTTCTGGCAATCTTACATAATTCGATCATTACAATACAAAGGTCAATATGGCATAAATGTTACAGTAATTGAATGAAACAATATTACTTACGGTGTTGCATGACGTGAGTTGAAAGAAAAGCAGAAACCAACTTCAGTGTAGATGGGAAAAAATCGTTCGCAACAGTCGAACTTCTGCGACAACTTGAATGTACAGTTTTGCAGTAGATCCTTACATCTCTTCACCAGCTGAAAAAAAAAAGAAGTAAATAACTTAGCAGGTTTCTTAGCAGTTTCAAAGAGTATTTAGCAGTGAAATAAAGTTATTTATGGAAGTTACAACTATAGACTGTTTTATTGCACTGCTCTTAACACGAAAAATCACGGATCTAACCGCTCAACTACAGGGAACACCTAATTAAAGTTATAGTTCCAAAACGCTGTAGAGAAAGAACCACTGCTCAGAATAAGGTCAAATTTGAATAGCATATTATTGGTGTAGGGGGAAACGTCATGAAAGAAAAAAGACAATTTGACCAAAAGGTGGTACTGTATGTGTCAGATTATGCACACCAGAAGACGCGCGGGCTGCGGCTGTTCCTCAGGTTGCGTCCGAGACGCCCCACATGACTGTCTCCATGAAGGATCTCGCGCTGCTGGTAGAGCTCTTTTACAAGATCGGTTATTGTGCGTCAGTAGTGGTATGAAATAAGACATGGGTTCGGTTTCTGCTACGGATTCGGAGAAAATGATTACAAAATTCGAAAAGACAGGTTATTTTGAAGTGCAATGTGGCAGAGGGAGAAAAGCAGTTGATCCAACATCTTTCGATGGGGTGGCCACGGCCGTGCAGGAGGTGTCGAGGCGTGGTGTGCAGACATGCAGTGCACGGTGCATAAAATCCTGAGAATCATTCTGCCTTGCTATCCCTATAGAAACACCCATCCTCAGAAGTTGCCTCCTGTTGACCTGTCAGCAAGACAAACATTCGCTCTGGAATTTCTTGCTCGCTTGGAAGTGGACAATACATGGCCATGGAACATTCTGTAGACAGTCGAAGCACATTTTCATCTCCAAGAACATGTCAATATGCAGAATATGGACAACGAAAATTCCGCACACTCATCAACCGGTACCCCTTCAGTCTGCAAATGTGACTATGTGGTGGGAGTTGACAACATCTTTTATCCTAGGGCCGTGTTTTTACGAGGAGTTGAGTCCTGCAGATCCTGTTACCTGTACCGTAACTGGTAAACAGTATGAGAATCTTTTGCGTACCAACGTCATTCAAATCCTACGACAGCGTGCACGTGTGGATGCTAGAACTATCAGCACTCATTTTCCTACAACTTGGAAGTCCAGATCACCTGATCTTAATGTCCGCCCCCGGTATCTGAGTGGTCATTCCCGCTTCGCGCGTCGGGCGACTAGGTTGTGCTATTAGTTCCGCCTCTACCGTAGCGCCGACCGCGGTGGCCGTGCGGTTCTAGGGGCTACAGTCCGGAACCGCTGGACTGCTACGGTCGCAGGTTCGAATCCGGCCTCGGACATGGATGTGTGTGAAGTCCTTAAGTTAGTTAGGTTTAAGTAGTTCTAAGTTCTAGGGGACTGATGACCTAAGATGTTAAGTCCCATAGTGCTCAGAGTCTACCGTAGCGCTGCGTGTTTTGCTCGTGTCCGTTTAGTGTCGTGTTGGTCTCCGTGCGCGTCGCACCGCTGGTTGTAGGCTAGTGTTCGGTGTTCGTGCGGCCCTTCCTGTCGCGGCGTTGTCTTGCGCCATGATATCCACCACGGTTCCCAGGAAAATTCTGCATACAGGTACTGTCAGCTTCACCTTCGACAAATCCACGCGTCACGTCCAGCCCTGTTCTTTGGAGATACATGACTGGTTAGTCGATACAATTAAAGTCACTACTGATCAGGTGCATACTGCATATTTTGACAACGAAGTATATGTGTCTTTTGTTAAGTTTCTTGATCCGATCCAGGTTGATAGGATACTTTCTCGTCACGGTTCTCAGGTACCCTTCACGCACCGTGATGGTTCCACTAGTACGGTTCTCTTGGCAAATGCAGAAGTGATATATACGAATGTCCGGGTTTTTAACCTTCCGCCCGAGGTAGACGACTGTTTTCTGAGGCCCGTTTTGCTTCCTTACGGGGAAATACGTCATATTCGAAAGCAACGCTGGTCTGCTCAGCACCGCTTACAGGTCTGTAGTGGTATACGGTCGGTGGAAATGGTGGTCAAAAAACATACTCCTTCTCATCTACAGGTATGTAGTTATAGGGTCCATATTACGTACAGTGGCCAAGAAGGAACATGTTATTATTGTAATCAAACCGGTCATTTCCGTACTAATTTTCCGCAACGCTCGTGATTTTCTCACGCTGTCGTTGCGTAGGGATGTTGATGCCGTTAATTCCGATGTGCCCGCCATGATTTTTCACAACAAGCGTCGCCGAACACAGGATGGTGCGGCTGATGAACCTTCCCTGCTGGCTCGCCCTTCCGATGGGCCTCCAGTAAAGGACCCTCTTCCCCAGTCAGAAATTGTGGATGAGGACGCCACAGGTGCTTTCACGCCTGTGCAGAAGATCCCTGACACCTTATCTGGCGTTTTTCCTGTTGGCGAGGCTGCCCCTTAGGAGACGCCCGTGAAGGAACCTACTTCCGGTTCCCACGTGTCTTCTCCGGTTCTCTCGGACACTTCTCCTGTCGACTCTGTTTCCCATCCCCCTTCTGCGACTTCTGTCGCCTCCTCTGGGTCACAGCCTTTTCCCATGAAACAACTGATTGATTCTCAAGAGTCAATGAATCCCGTTGCTATTCACCAACCGTCCCTCCGTGAAACCATCTCTGCGGACGAGTGGGATGTAGAGGCCTCTCCCTCGCAATCTGAAGCGGAGTACGTACATGATGCTCCCACGCGACCGAACGCGTAAACAGCCACAGCATCACGGCCGAAGAAAAAGCAGTGGGAAGACAAGGGTTCTGTTTCGTAGTTCTTCTCTCTCTCTGGTTCGGCGACTGAGTCTGGTTTGGTTACTTGTATGTTGCTCCGTCAACTGACGAATCTCTATCGTTCTTTGTTCTTCTTTCTGGGTTGAAGTTCCATGCAAGCATACACATTTCTTACTCTGAATATTAACAGAATATGTTCTGAGCTTCGGCTTGCCGCTTTGCGACAGTTTATATATCAGTCTGGGGCAGATGTTGCTTTTTTACAGGAAGTCTTATTTGACCAGTTTTCCATTCCTGGATTCTCAACCTTTTTTAATGTAGCTTCCGAACTTTCTACGCGCATTACCTTGTTTAATAGGGAATGCATTCAGTTGATGCATTTCGAAGTACTCGACAGTGGAAGTGGGATCGGGTGTACGTTTTGTGTTCTCAGTTTACTCATTCACGTTCGAGTTTCTATAAAGAAGAATCATTTACCTGTTTCGTAAATCCCCGACAAAGATTATCTTAGGTGGGGACTTCAATTGTGTTCTACGGCCGGTGGATCAGTCTCCTAATTTTAATTTCAGTAAAGAACTCGACGACCTGGTGCGCTCCTTGCGCCTGCGTGACGTATGGGTTTCTCACTATCCTACACTTGTGCGACATACATACTTTACTCCCACGTCTAGCAGTCGCCTCGATCGCTTTTACCTTTCCGATTCCTTGTGTGGGCAACTTCTGGATGTTGATGTGATACCAGCCTGTTTTACTGATCATTGCGCCGTAGCCATCACGTTTAATTACGAGCAGCAACCAGTAAAATTGTTTCGTCCTCCCTGGATGCTCAATATAGCCTATTTTGCAAGATACCTCTCTTGGTGTCGTCCTGGAGGACGTATGGGTTCGTTGTTCTCGTACTATGGACCGGTACTCGTCTCTTGTGGCATGGTGGACACAGCCTGTTGAACCACAAATCCGTAGGGCTCTCATGCGTTTTGGAGCTGCGAAGGTGGCAGACGATCGACGAACGCAAGAATTTTACTACACAGTCTTACGTCAACTGTACGATAGTGCTACGCATGCTCCTCTACGAGTTACGGATAATCAGTGCATCAAAGCCAAATTGCTGCGGGTCAAACGCATTCAAATGGAGGGACTGCGGACGAGGTCTCAACCACGTTCCCTTTAACAAGACGAATTGACGTCACTATACCATCTAGTCCGTTAACGGGCACGCCGGAAACGTGTGTGCCTTGCCTCCCTCACAACCGCTGACGGCCTCATGTTCACCTCTCACCGTGACAATTCCGACTTTATTTACAACTATTTAAATGATCTGTACGATACCCATGTCCCGGCTGAAAACTCATCGACGACTTTACATTCTTGCTGCATCACGTCGTCACTCCTCAATTAAATGACGCCTTTCTGCCTCCCTTTCACAAGGATGATATATATAGGATGTTGTTACAGGATCTCTGTCTCGCAAGTCGCCTGGAGTAGACGGTATTCCTAAGGAGTTTTATGTTCAATTTTGGCCATCCATTGGCGACACCTTAACGTCGATGGTTAAATGAAATGATGCAGGGAGTCTCACTTCCTGCTCCTTTTCAGGAAGGTAAACTGGTCCTCCTCCCGAAATCCACAGGTCGCCATGCGATTGATTCCCTTCGTCCTATTACTCTTCTTAACTTCGATTGTAAAATTGTCGCTCGAGAAATTAATTTACGTCTCTCTAAGCTGCTCGATACCGTTATTATCGCCCATCAAAGCTGTGTGCCTGGACGCACGATACTGACTTCTGTTCTCGAATGTCACGATGTAATTTCGGTGGCGGCTGTCGCTGATATCCCAGGGGCTTTGCTTTTTCTTGATTTCCAAAAAGCGTTTGATCGTGACAGCCAAGATTTTTTAACGAGAGTGCTCACCGCTGTCGGCTTTAATAATGATGCTCAACAGGTCTTAACTCGCCTTTTTACCTGTATCAGTGTCTCGGTGATTGTGAATGGTCACCCTACCTCCCCCCCTTCCTCCCCCCCCCCCCCCAGGGAAGTCCCCTATCCATGTCACTTTTTCAAAAAAATTGTTCAAATGGCTCTGAACACTATGGGACTTAACATCTGAGGTCATCAGTCCCTTAGAACTTAGAACTACTTAAACCTAACTAACCTAAGGACATCACACACAGCCATGCGCGAGGCAGGATTCGAACCTGCGACCGTAGCAGTCGCCCGGTTCCAGACTGAAGCGCCTAGAACCGCTCGGCCACACCGGCCGGCCATGTCACTTTTTGTCTTGTTCTTAGAGCCCTTACTTCGGCGCCTCGCCATGCAATTACGTTGCTGGACTATATTGGGGGAACTTCTTTCGGTCCGTGCATACGCCGATGACGTCATGATTTTAGTACGACATATCGAAGACATACCGAGGCTTAAGGATACCTTGGATTCATTTTGTCGTCTTGCTGGCACTCGCATTTATGATCGTAAATGCATGTTCCTACCGTTGAGAGGCTTCGATCATGTCGTCATTCCTTGGGCGACGGTCGTCAATCGCCATGAAACCTTAGGGATCTTAGTGAATCGCAATCCGATCAAAATGGCGACACTCAATTGGCGTGAGGTTACAAGTCGTGTTCACGGGGCGATCCTTGAACATGAACGTCGTTCCCTCAGCCTCCTTCACAAGGTACCGGTTTTAGAGACCTATGTCTTCAGTAAAGAATATTACGTTGCGCAGGTCTTCCCGCTTCCCTCGATGATGGCCTGCAGACTAAAACAGCTGTCTGGTTGATTCCTGTGGCGCCGCCATATCTTTCATGTCCGGTATGAAGTCGCGGCCAGGCCTCGAATGCTTGGAGGATTGGATCTATCCGATATCAAAGTGAAGACATCCATCTTATTTGCCCGCCACAATGTTTTAACCTGTACGCGGGCTTCGCATTCAGTTACCTTTACCTCTCGTTTACTTTCTCGCCTCCGGCAGGTCTGCCTGACCTCTCCTGTTGATGTTGGGCTGATTAATACTAAATTGCAGCACATTCGTGAATACTTTCTAATTATCGGTATCCTAGGTGCTGATATACTTTCTATGACGCATATTACTACGAAGATACTATCACCCCGTTGGGGTGCACCATGTTCCCTTTCTTCTGTTGAACTTGCTTCCCAGTCAACGTCATGGAAAACGGTCTGGTCTCATCTTAGTCTTCCTATATTGCCGATGGAGATTGCTTCAACGTGGTATATGGTCATTCACCGTCTGATACCTACTGGTGATCGTCTTTTTCGTATTGGCCTTCGTCCGACTGATCAGTGTGAGGAATGTCATCAAACTGTCACCTTACTTCACAGGCTTGTTGCTTGCGGACGGGATAATTGGCTCTGGGTCCGCCGCCAATTAGCTTTCCTTACTCGAGGGACTGAAACCGCTTTCCCAGACGACATTTTCCTACATCCGGACATATCCTTTTTTCCTCAGACGAAAACGAACACGATTGTCTGGCTCTTGGTTTACTATGTTCACTATGTCTTTGAAGGCGGGAATGACTCAGATTCCCGAGTTTTTCACCATTATCTGACAACTGCGCATTGGAAATGGCAGCGGTTGGAGATGATGATGTTTGGTTTGTGGGGCGCTCAACTGCGTGGTTATCAGCGCCCGTAAAATTACCCAATCTTTGCTCAGTCCAATTTCGCCACTTTTCCTGGATGATGATGAAATGATGAGGACAACACAAACACCCAGTCATCTCGAGGCAGGTGAAAATTCCTGACCCCGCCGGGAATCGAACCCGGGACCCCGTGCTCGGGAAGCGAGAACGCTACCGCGAGACCACGAGCGGTGGACATGGCAGCGGTTGCCACGATACCGAACGCTTTTTGCGAATATGCTTTTTCTTGTGTTTAACCGTCAGGGTGTTTGTTAAGTTCCCCTGTGATCCCTGTTTCTTCCCTGAGCTTGAATCCCCTCCCTTGTAGCTTTGTTTTGTCACTTTTTCTCTTCCACATGTACATAAAAGAAAATGAGAAGAAGAGTGGGATATGGGCTAGTCTTCCCGTTCAGAAGTTAATTATTGTTTGTAATGGAAATAATTTGTTGATTTTCTTTTTGCAGCTGATATTAAATAAAAAAAGTGGTCAGCGCGATAGAGTGTCGTTCCTAAGGGCCCGGGTTCGATTCCCGGCTGGGTTGGAGATTTTTTCCGTTCAGGGACTGGATTTTGTGTTGTCCTAATCATCATCATTTCAGCCCCATCGACGCGCAAGTCACCGAAATGGCGTCACATCGAAAGACTTGCACCCGGCGAACAGTCTACCCGACGGGAGGCGCTAGTCACACGACATCTACATTTTGCCTGATCTACACTCCGCTCTTATTTGGAGCATGGTGTTTCTCGATTTCAACTTTTGGCTGAAAACTGTGAACAGCATACTGAACATATCTTGTATCAGTCTCACAAAAATTAGAAACTAATGTCAATTTGCTTTTTATGCGGTTTTGGGCCTAAGGTCAATTAAAAGTGATTTTTCAATTCGATATGGTACGACATTGCCGTGGTGGATGGGCTTACCTGACTAACAGTGCCACAACTGTTGACTGCCGAACTTCTGCAGTCATGCACATTGAACAGTACGGATGCTGCAATGTGCACCTTAAACCATAGCCGTCGTAGTGCGATTCATCTGTCATTTGTAGCCAACCCCGTTTACCTTAAGACGCTTAGAGCTCCATCTATTGTAAAATTTTTGTTGATTTTTCTTGCTCCATGATGTTTCCCACTGCATCAATAATATGCTGGTCAAATTTGACGTCATTCTGAGCAGTGGTTCTCTTTCTACAGCTCTTTGAAAATGGAGCTTTTATTATGGACACACTGTACATAACACATTACTGTTCATGCAGATAAAAAACACAACGTGTTGTAGGCTTAAAAGCAGCTGCTCTGACGAGTCCTTGAAGTGCTCCTGGCGTTCAACATAGACAAAAGCCAACCCATTCTCATCAACAAGTGGAATATCCCGGCCAACCTACAACATGTACACTTTCATTGATTCCTATAACAATGGAGCAGAACTGCTGGTTACCTTTGTCATATTGGGCATTCGGTTAACGAGGTGCCAGCATGTACAGAAACAAGTATATTTGATGCTGAATCCTTCATGATTGTTTCTGGGAAACCTCTGATCCGTCATGTACATGTTGCTGCTCTGAAAAATAACGGAGTAGGCAGCAGTAATGTGAGGGAACTCTGCGGATTCATTCAGTTCTACAGCGTTATTCTGTCTGAGTTTAAAAGGATGGCTGTGCGAGAACTACGAGACATACAGGAAATTGACACGTGCAAATGGATAGAGTATCTCTCCAAGTCTAGAATCGTAATACACGCTAACGGGCTGGCATGTCAGAATGTGTAGACCAGGGGGGGCTAAGAACTCTCCATGGGTGCAGTGCTCTCGTTCGCGTGCTAACTTCTGTCTCCTGGCTGCACCCTCCCAACACTAACACTCCATCCTGTCTGAGGGGAAAGAGAGAGGAAATGCGAATGTTCTGTATTTAGAGGCAATGTAACTGCGCAAGGAATAATTAACTCCTTGCATGTGGTCTGATTTCATATTTCATATCGATAGACATCACAAAGGGAAAAAACTATTTAATTACTTCTGGCTCACTGAAGATATAATAAAATTTATGTCTGGCACAAACTGTCGGTATACGCACAGAGACAGATAATTTCGCAGATTTTTGTCACTCGGACTGCCACATTATTCTAACTCAATTACTTTCCTAACAGAAAAAAGCCTTTTACACACATATGTTGATCGAAGCATTCTATCAAGTTTGCAACCTCATTATGGAGATGTGGAAACTATTCCTGAATTTCCTTCAACGCCACAATAAATTCTTCAAAATTAGCGTTTTCTTTAATGCCTGTGAGCTCAGAGAAATGGACTTTTTTCAGAAGTTGTCTCTTCTACAGTGCGATTTTATTTTTAAATGCACCCGCACTAAATCAGAAAGAAGTTGTTTTTAACGTTGCAGCGTCTTACTGTGGGTGGTGTGCAATGAAGTCCACCTAAAGTGAAAGGTCTGCTATCCATTTTGGATGTTCTAATTTTCTTTCATGCTTTCCTTTTTACATCACAAAGTCAGCAATAACGTGTCTTAAATCTAAAAATAATTTGCAGGCGTACCTCTTGACTTAATCAACGTTCTTTGTAGTAATATATAACGTCCCCATACTCGTCATTCAGTTCTATAAAAAATTATTGCAACTGCCGATGCAATAATGCATCAAACTTCAGAAAATTTACTGTTCGTACCAGCAATTTCATCGTGCTCCACGCCTGCTAATTTGTCACTAAGTGCTTCTTGATGTACAAGACAATGAATCCCATACAAATCGTCCGTCGATCTTTGTAGCTGTTCGATCTTTCATAGTCAACTTAATCTTTAAATTATTTCTGTACGGTGTTGAAATATCGTTCCATACCAAATTTTCGGTACCTGTCGATTATGTGACTGCATAATAGATATTGAGAATTCTCATCCTTCCCTTTTGTGATTCCCGTTCGTTGTTTAAGCTTGGGACAGTGGATCGCTAGACTATCTCTTTTAGTACAAAGAACCACTGGACCTATGAACTTCCTTTGTACCAAGGATAAATAGCGATGGATAAACAATGCTGACACCACTATTCTGCAGAACAGAAGCAACTCGTGACAACCACAAAATGCCGCACCAAATGCCGGAAGCAGCAGTCTCACATCACACTGCAACATTGAAATGTTGCACTGCACCGATGAGTTCCGAGAAGGATTGAGCGAGCAGAGCCGAGAAGACAGACCGAGCCTTGGATCGCAAGCGTGCACGGGAAGTTTTGCCATCAGTGACTGACCATGACGTAGACGAGTCATCTTCTCCGTGTTGACACATTAAATTAGTTTGGGCCTGCAGATAGGTAACATAACAGAGCAGATTTCCAAAGCAGAATGTTGTCACGCCTTCCTGGGCAATTCGTGTCATTGCACACTTGTACTGACGTTTGCCACATCACAAAAGGTGCACCTATTAAGCACCTGTAAGAACTTGGACAGATACTTTACCCACTGACATGCATCTATTTTCTGCATATCTTGTAGTTCGCACCCATAACCGACATAATCAGGCACTAGGACACTAAATCCATCGAACTATCATTACAAAATGTCAGGATTACTAACAATATAATCAGCATCTGAAGAATAACATCGTTAAAGAGATCACCACAATACTCAACGAAACAAAGGACAGATCACGCATTATATAAAACAGGAAGATAAACCAGAAAGTTGAGGACTTACAGAAGAAGACCCTGTAGGAGTTAAACTATTTGCTAGAACATTTGTAAGTTTTGAGACTATTTTAAGGGGTTTTAGATAAAGAGATTCAATGAAAATTATACAGACTCAAGAATTCCACACGTAGATGAATCTCTTGCTGTACTGAGCATAGACATGCCGGAACTAGAAAGTTCCAGTTACTAGTAGTTTTGTTGTTGTTACCGGTCCTTTTTACCAATGGAAATTTGGAAATTTGTGGTAAGGACTATGGGACCAAACTGCTCAGATCATCGGTCCCTAGGCTTACGCACTACTTAATCTAACTTAAACGAACTTACGCTAAGGACAACACACACACACACACACACACACACACACACACACAACAATGCCCGAGGGAGGACTCGAACCTCTGTTGGGGGAAGCCGCGCGAACCGTGGCAAGACGTCCTTAGACCTCACGGCTACCCCGCCCTTTTACCAATGGAACACCAACTGATCCCATCATTAGTGAACTAGTAATACAGCAGACACATACACTGAACTTGTATAAAGCATATTATTGCGGTCAGAATAGGATGGTTTGCCTCAGAAAGAGACTTCTTACATAAAATGTGATGGAGTTAAGACTAATTCAGTCGTAGGCTCTGAAGAACAAAATTTATGAAATGCTGAATAATCTATTTTCTGAAACAAAACTAAATTCTCTCTTTTTGCTAATTCTTAACACAATACATAGAATGTAAACAGATCACAGAAAACTTTTGAGTCGTAGCTGATAACAAGAGATTGAGTATTCACTAGAATGTAGACTAAAAATAGAAGCCAATTAATTTTCTAACCTGTTTCTGTGTATCTTTTATGGACTCTGATAGGTTTATCCGTTGTTGTGAGAGAAGTTCATCTATAATATATAGATTATTGTATGATAAGTTCGCTATCTGTGTGAAATATTCGGTGTGAATTTGTGTACAATTCTGAGTTTCTTCGTTACACCTGAAAACAAGAAACACAAATAAAAGGAAAAGAGCAATTTGTTAGAAGAGTAAATATATCTACCTTAATGTTGGATGTGTGTAGTGTGATTTTTTTCATTATATTTTGATTACATATTACATTATAACTCACAAAAATTTTCTGAAGTTCCTTCAACAAAACTGCATTCTATTAAAAGAGAATTTACTGTATAACACGTAAATATGAGGTACTTTTGTGTTCCATCGACACAGTACATTATGAAACACGGTAAATAAAATGAAGTATTTGGTGCTGAAGTTTATTTACAAACCCACTAGCACTGAAGTTTCCATTTCCAACTTTCACGCGATATGGAAAAATATTGTGGGGTGAATGATTTGGCAACAGAAAGGAAAAGGAGGACGGTTAGGTTCTAATCTTCTGTCGGCGACGAGGCCGTTAGAGGCTGCATGCCAACTTGATCGGAATAAGGACGGGCAAGGAAATCGACCGTGTTCTTTTAAAAGAACCATTCCGCCATTCGCTTTAAGAATTTTCGGATACTCATAAAAAGCTAAATCTGTATGGTTGCAAATGGTCCCACCAATTCTCAACCTGGCTCATGTCAAAACATACTGTTGGCCATCCCGTTCGGTTTGTTTCCTGCCTCCTGGAGGGAGGAGCTCGCGAGATGGTCGCGGTATGTTCGTGCGATACCGTCTTCAAGACGAGGTCATTGCTGAAATGTTGACTGCAGAGCTGACAATAGATTTGAGGAAAATGGCCCGATACTGCACAGGTTTCAAATTTCCCTCTACAAAGGTAAGATAGTCTGACATACACTGAAGAGCCAAAGAAACTGCCACACCTGCCGCGAGCACGCAGAAGTGCCGCAACACGACGTGGCATGGACTCGACTGATGTCTGAAGTAGTGCTGGAGGGAATTCACACCATGAATCCTGCACGGCTGTCCATAAATCCGTAAGAGTGCGAAGGGGTGGAGATCTCTTCTGAACAGTACGGTGCAAGACATCACAGATATGCTGAATAATGTTCACGTCTGGAGAGTTTGGCTGCCAGCGAAAGTGTTTAAACTCAGAAGAGTGTTCCTGGGTCGACTCTGTAGCAATTCTGGACGTGTGGGGTGTCGCATTGTCCTCCTGCAATTGCCCAAGTCTGTCGGCATGCACAATCGATATGAGTGGATGCAGGTGATCAGACAGCATGCTTACGTACGTGTCACCTGTCAGAGTCGTATCTAGACGTATCAGGGGTCCCATATCAATCTAAATATACACGCCCCACTCCATTAAAGAGCCTCCACTAGCTTGTACAGTCCCCTGCTGACATGCAGGATTCATGGATTCATGAGGTTTTCTCCATACCCGTACACGTCAATCCGCTCGATACGATTTGAAACGAGACTCGTCCGACTAGGCAACATGTTTATCGTCAACAATGTCGGTGTTGACGGGACCAGGCGAGGCGTAAAGCTTATTGTCGTGCAGTCATCAAGGGTACACGAGTGGGCGCCGGATGTGATACAGCGCTTACGTTCCGAGGTGGAAGTGGCCTGTGAGCCATATTGGCAGGCTGGACAACGTACGCAAGACACAGTGCTCTCTACTGAACTGCGATTGCCATTTAGCTTTATTTTGATCTCCGTTATGCAGTTATCTGTACACAGCGATTTCCTGTGGTCGAAAGACCAAAAGGGTATTGAGAAAGAGGTGTACTACAAAAGTCATGAGAGCGCCGAAAAACGTTTTTCAGGCTGTTTAGATCGAGACTTGACACGACGGCGCTTGCTATTAGTTCTGGAAGTAAGCGGAAATAAGTATGGTGGATCTGAGCACAGACAAACATAAAGACTAATCAAGGACTTCTGGTGTAAACTTATGTACGCAAAACATGTCAGTTGTAAGGATACGATACCCTTGCCATCAACGTACCTAGCAGCAGGCACTAGGGGGTGAACGTTGCCTTCCAGTTTTTTTTGTGATGTTACTCGTCTTTTTTGGGAATGAGATACTGTTATATGACGTCCAATGCTAGCAGCAATGAGAACGTGGAGGCTGTATCCACGACGAAACGAGTCACTCTTCTTTAGCTATTCTCCACGTCCTCTATCAATGCAGCGTCTTCAAAGTTCACATTGAGGAAGAAAATTTCAGAGTGAGCTGAACAAATACGAGTACACAGTCCACTCACATTAATGTGACCACCGCCTACTTTCGACGTCAACGTGCAATAAGCACTCACAGCGCCAGGTGGCGCACTAGCAGTGTAGGGTACATAAAGCGTGACGGTGGGGTAGCGATGATGTGGGGATTTTCCCGTACGACCATATCACGAGTGTAGGTCGGAAAAAAAATGCTGCAAGAACGGGACCAACGACGACTGAAGAGAATCGTTCAACGTGACAGAAGTGAAACCCTTCCGAAAATTGCTGCAGATTTCAATGCTGGTCCATCAACATGTGTCAGCATACGAACCGTTCAACGAAACATCATCGATATGGGCTTTCGGAGCCGAAGGCCCGCTCGCGTACCCTTGATGAATGCACGACGCAAAGCTTTACGCCTCACCTGGGTCTACACCGACATTGGACTTCTCATGACTGGAAACATGTTGCCTGGTCGGACGAGTCTAGTTTCAAATTATATCGAGCGGATGGTCGTGCACAGCTGTGGAGACAACCTCATGAATCCATGGGCCATGCATGTCAGCAGGGGACTGTAGAAGCTAGTGGAGGCTCTTTAATGGTGTGGGACGTGTATATCTGGATTGGTATGGGACTCCTGATACGTCTAGATACGACTCTGACAGGTGCCATGTACGTAAGCATGCTGTCTGATCACCTGCATTCATTTTTATCTATTGTGCATTCAGACAGACTTTGCAATTCCAGCAAAACAATGCGATACCTCACATGTCCAGAATTACTACATACTGGCTCCTGGGTGACTCTTCTGAGTTTAAACACTTCCGCTGGTCACCAAACTCTCCAGATATGAACATTATTGATCATATCTGGGATGCCTTGCAACGTGCTGTTCAGAAGAATTCTCCAACCCCTCGTATTTTGACGGATTTATGGACAGCGGTGCAGGATTCATGGTGTGAATTCCCCCCAGCACTACTCCAGACATTAGTCGAGTCCATGCCACGTCGTGTTGCGATACTTCTGCGTGCTCGCGGGGGTCCTACACTATATTAGGCAGATATACCAGCTTCTTTGGCTCTTCATTGTATATGTAAACGATCTTCTGTATAAAATACAACAAGCAATATCAGTTCTTTTTGCGGATGGCGCTAGAATTTCAATCAGTCCCAATATGCATGCAGCAGCAGAAGAAATGATAAACAATGTTCTTAAAAGTACCACTGACTACTCGTTTTCTGCGAATTTTAAAAGGACATTTAGAGGCACTATAGCAGTGATAAGTGCAACACATGGTGAGGAAATAATAAACAGGGCGGAAACTTCAGAATTCATGGATCTCTGTTCTACAGTATCTAGCGATGACCAATTTACAGACGAGGTCAAAGCAAGAAGGTAGGTAGGCTAGATGAAGTGGCGAATTACAACACGAGTCATCTGCGATAGTCGGTTGATGGATCATCTGAAGTCAAAGATCTAGAGGACTGTCATTTGCCCCCCCCCCCCCCCCCCGCTCTCTACGGCTCTGCTGGCTAGCTACAAAAGAGGCAGTACGACGACTGGAGGTCTTGGAGGCAAAGGTGCTTATATGCACACGAGCCATCACTCGACTGGATCACGTTTAGAACGAAACTATCAGGAAACGTTTTGAGGTCCCACTGATCCAGAAGAAAATGCGAGGCCGCCGTCTGCAATGGTTTAGACATGTGCTGTGCGCAGAGGACGATGCTATAGGAAAGGAAGTCTGCGCAGTGGAAGTCATGTGAACGCGACCTAAGGGACGACCCACGATCAGACAACATGGAGAAAGCGAATTCGGTCAATGGACCCCACCACCAGGCGGGACAATCGCTAAAGAAGGAGAAGAAGAAGGATAAACTTCAAAATTCTTAGTTATTTGTATTGATGAGAATCTGAAATGGAAAAAGAACATTTTGGAACCCCTAAAACAGCTTAGTTCAGCTGCATTTTCACTTAGAATCTTTGCAGATCTTGGGGCGAGAGAAATCGGTAAATTGACATATATCGTTTATTTTCATTTGATAGTGTCTTATGGGTTAGTGGTCTCGAGGAGCTCATCTTTAAGAAGGAAGGTCCTCATTGCTCGGAAGCCTGCTGTGGGAATGATGTGTGGTGCTCGCCCACGATCGTCTTGTGGACGTCTGTTATAGGAGTTGGATCCTATAGATACTGCTTCACAGTATATGTGTTCTCCCAGGAAGTTTGCTGTAAATAATCGACTACAGCTCAGAAGGAACAAAGATGTGCATAATTACATTACCAACTGAAAAAAATGACTTATTTTCTTCCACATTAAGGTTGTTTTTGCACACAAAGGGGTGCACAATGCTGCATTCAAAATTTTTGATCACTTACTCAGTGATATACTGCAAGGCCTCTGACGGTTAGCAAGGTAAGATTCTGAAACAAACTGAAGAGGTTTCTCCTGGACAACTTCTTCTATTCCGCAGAAGAATTTCTATCATTGCAAAGTGTAAAAGGTCTTGGGTAGGAATTAGTAACTCTCATTCGTAGTTTGATTAAAAAAAACACTTGCACATTTACAAAATAATTTTTGATGTGAGTATAAAATGACTCTTTCCACCTCATTACGATTTATCGAGAAAATGATCCATGGTACATGAAACTAGCTAACTAAACAACGTAATTCATGGACTATTAAATACGGTGTTAACAAGATTTTATCGACTGCAACACTTTTAAATTTGAATAGAATGTTTGTCCCTTGGTTCATGAGCATGTACCTTGGAACAGCTTTTTCCACATTTGGAAAAAACTTTACTTACGTATTT
The DNA here is from genome assembly GCF_023864275.1 of Schistocerca cancellata. Classification (NCBI taxonomy): domain Eukaryota; kingdom Metazoa; phylum Arthropoda; class Insecta; order Orthoptera; family Acrididae; genus Schistocerca; species Schistocerca cancellata. The sequence goes on along the minus strand of NC_064629.1, from coordinate 94,039,725 downwards.
CTTGCCGTTCCACAAAAACACTGTAGCACACATATAGTGAATGCTATCATTTCAAAATGGAGTAAGGAAATATATTAAATTTTTGTTACAAGGCCGGCTAGATGCGAAAGTCTGAAAAGTGTTCCAGAGTACAACACTTCCCCCTACTAAGATTGTTATCATTATTTACATAAACTATGATGCAAAAATAATTGCTTGTGAAAACCCTGGTCCAGTGAAAGAGATATCCTGAAAGTCCTCATCTAATTACGTTGAATAAATGGAAAAAAGAAAAGAAACATTGCTATAATTCAGATACGTTGCCGAGTGGAGGACGACTGAAAAGAAAAGAAAGAAGATGGACGGAAATTAAGGATCTAACTAAGACTTTGGTGCAGCAATGCACCACTTGTATTTTGGGTGCGCTTTGTGGTGACATTTTCGTGTAAGACCGATCGACTGATGAGGTAGAGTCATTACAGCCATTAGTGTGCGTTCTTCGTCTCGTGACTACAGACCGAGTACATGCTCTCCCTGTGCATAAACTGCAATGATAATTAAGGAAGGAAGATTAGAGTTTAGCGTCCCGTCATCGATAAAGTAATTATAGACGGAGCACAAGCTCAGCATGGGGAAGACAAAAAAAATGTTCAAATGTGTGTGAAATGTTATGGGACTCAACTGCTAAGGTCATAAGTCCCTAAGCTTACACACTACTTAACCTAAATTATCCTAAGGACAAACACACACACCCATGCCAGAGGGAGGACTCGAACCTCCGCCGGGACCAGCCGCACAGTCCATGACTGCAGCGCCTTTGACCGCTCGGCTAATCCCGTGCGGCGTGGGGCAGACAGTCGGCTATGCAATTTCACAGGAACTTTCCCGGCATTTGCCTTAAGCCATTAGTGACAACATGTGTGAGGTATCGGTTGTGATCGGAGCATGTCCCTAGGATGCACAAAATTATTCTGGAGCCCAGCAGAATGAGTAATAACACAAAATGATCATGCAAATTATCTGAAAACAAGGATTCTGGCGCACAACAGAAAACGTCTTATTTAAATGAATATGAAGAGTTATGGTCCAGTTAAGAATGAAAAAAAAAAATCGGTACCACACTCATATAGACGTATTAATGAGAGGAGAGGTCTTCTAGCTATGAATAGAAACAAATGGACACTATAAAAAATAGATTTATTGACTTTGAACATGAAAGTTACCCATCGACATCTTAAAAAGAACCATTAATAATCGGTTAAGGGGATGCAACGCGAAGTATTAACTTGGCACAGGTGGGTAGGGAGGATGTAACATAGTTACGTTAGTACTTCGCGGACAAGGCCAGTGATTGCGTTAAGTTGTTAATTAGATATAGAGCGAACACCATTAGACTGCCAAAAATGCGTACTGAGAGCAAGAAGCTGGATGGGTGACTTTAAGATCCTCTCTCCTGAAGAGAGCGAGCTAGATTCTTTTCTAAACTGTTTCGGCGGGCGCAACGATGTGTGCCATCTTACTAGTAGGTCCGTGAGTACATAAACAGGCTGGCGGCAACAATGACTAGAATATATGATTTCAGCACTCATTTGGGTACTTAGAGCTGAAGTACAGACGTCTTCCCAGCGGCATTAAGGCTCGTATCTCCTGCCCAAAGCCTAAAGCAAAGTCATCACTGAACGAAAACCTAAAGCGAAGTGTTTTCTCGAAGAGCCGTGTGAAACTCGTCTGCCTTGCTGCCAGAACTGGAAATCGCTGCTCAGTGAGCGCGGAGATTCTGAGATACGAATGAAAGCGTCCAGGATAGTATCCCCAATGGAAACTAAAATTTCGTCCGAGTTATACCTTGACAGCTCCTAGAAGCCGAGCCTTTGCGAATGAACAGTAGACTGCCAGCTAGAGGCAAATGCTGAGCGAATTGCGGCAAACACGGAAGCTATCGCAGCACGGGGGAACGACTGAGCGCCCATCTCTGCAAGCGAAGCATAACGACATCTTGAAAACTAGAGATACCGTCATGTTAGTGACAAAGCAGAGTGTCTTGAGCAACAATAAGTATTCAGGTGCCGAGCCAGCAGAAAACAGCCTCTGAAAGGTGAAGTTGCGAAAGTCTGAAGTCATTAGGAGAGCTGACAGCAAGGGAACACACGATTTCATAGCCTTCCTCACCGCTACAGTGCGCACGGGAAGCGCCAACATAAATAGCCCCCACTTCATGACAAATGTCGGATTGCTCCCCAGTGTGTATTCTCAGCCCTTGTGCACCTATCCAGTGTGAGGGGAGGCTGTGGAGGTCGACCCTCAGCACGCATAGCTGTCTTTGATCGTATGTGGAATTACGAGTCCAGCTGGAAGACCGCTGATGCTCCCAGCTGCACCGTCAACTTCAGAGGCAAAGCTGGTGGAGTGCAGAGGCTACCATCACCCTGCATTCTGCTGGAGGCTTGACCTGCATGGATGCTGTCTGTCATCTGCCTTTGAGAGGGAGGCCACTGTTCTCAGTCCATTCCTGTGGCAGGCAACAATCCTGTGGGTTCCTGTCTCCTAAAGGAGCCAGGAAGCCGACCCCTGCAAGCCAGCGAGTACGTCAGCTGGTCATGGGGCCTGTCTCCTGCGTGAAAATCTTCGACGTCAATGGGTGCGGTTTGGAGATCAATATATGGAGCTGGAGGCCACTGGAGTCCATGGTTCGACGGCTGCTCTGTGACGTACAGCTGCAGCCCGGCGCTTTGCCGCACTAAAAGTATTGCAAATGGAGCGCATGCCAGCCTTTTGCTGCTGACGAGGCACTGCTATGCCAGCCTTTTGCTGCTGACGAGGCACTGCTATGCCAGCCTGATGGTGGCGCCGCAATTTGGTAGACAATCCTGTATTACTGCCTAGTAACTATGTTATTTTTGACGATATTTTCTTGGCGTTCTCGAGCGTAACTAGGTCCTCATCACCGAATCCCCCCTGGTTTTCTCCTGACGACTGTAGGAGTCTGGGACTCAACACATTATGCGGAGTCAGTGGTGCCAAATGAAAATGTGTGCCGGACAGGATCACCCGCCTACTAGGCAGTTGCGTTAACCACTGCACCACCCAGACATAACATTTATCACAGTTGTGGGGACTATCTTGGCACGCGCCCCAGACGACTTACACTCCCATATAGCGCCACCCATCCACAGTCCCCGCCCATGTCCTCCATGCTAGCTACTTTGAGATTTTCACGGGTCAAAAGTGATTGCCCATTCGCACTGAAGGTGATGGATTCATTGTCCATTGAGGCGACTCAGTTATATGAATGAGTGACGTCTTTCAGACTGCAGCTGCTTATTCCATTCCTGTGGGAGATACCAATGCGCTGATTACTGTTTCCTAAAGGGGACTCAGAACCGACCCCTGCAAGGCAACGAATACTTCAGGTGGACCTGGAGTCTGACTCCTGAATGCAGATCTTCGACGTCAACGAGTGCACTTTGGAGAGAGAGCTGCAGGTTACCTGAGTCCACTGGTTGATGGCCACCCTGTGACACAACAGCCAGCACCCAACTCTTTGCTGCACTGGAGGTACTCCAAATCGAGTGCATGCCGAACTTCTGCTGCTGATGAGGCATTGCTCTGCCAACCCGGAAGTGGGGTGGCAATTGAGAAGACATTCCTATATTACTGCGTAATAAATGTGTTATTGTTGATGGTGTTTTGTTGACGCTCTCGAGCGTCACTAGGTCCTCACCACTGCAACCCTCCTGGCTCTCTCCTGAAGGCTGTAGGAATCTGGAACTGGACTCCTGTACAGTGTTAAACAATCTCCTACTCTTTTCAGTCATATTATACCTCAGCCAATAGCTCAGAGGTAGGCAGCCAGAGCCAAGAAATTCCTCCCACCCCATTACGTGATTCTGAGATGGACAAATAAAAAGCTCTGCAGGTAAGCAGAGCATAAAACCTTGAGTACTGCCGAAAATGATAGTGTGAGGCAATTAAGAGACGGTATTCTGAATTAAACTGGACATTATTCCGAAGCATAGTAATGAACATTTGCACGCCTTGCCAGAATCTATATCTGCTTAAAGATCTCTTATCTAGCTAAAAAGGTTACTGCGAGGAATTCATTGTTTCCTTCGACAAAGGGATGTGTGTTCCTCATCTCTTGTGCTGAGCGTGCCGGGGGGATGAGAACGCCAGGCTTGCTACAAGCCGACGGGCCACTGCCTTAAATTCTCCAGTTTTACCGAGCGACGTGGCGCAGTGGTTAGCACACTGGACTCGCATTCGGGAGGACGACGGTTCAATCCCGCGTCCGGCCATCCTGATTTAGGTTTTCCGTGATTTCCCTAAATCGCTCCAGGCAAATGCCGGGATGGTTCCTTTGAAAGGGCACGGCCGACGTCCTTCCCCATCCTTCCCTAATCCGATGAGACCGATGACCTCGCAGTTTGGTCTCTTCCCCCAAACAACTCAACCCAACCCTCTCCAGTTTTATTGAGGCAAATTGCCTTGACAGACTCTCTAATTTCGTGTATCCATCTTGTGAGCTTTCCAGTCTTCGGAACCACCACCAGTTACATAAGAAATGAAGAAGTGAAGCGAAAAAGAGTCACTGGCAATTTTAATCTAAATCTGAAATCACAGAGCAGTGTACTGAACGACTAGTTGAATTTGCATATTAACCTCTGAAATATGTTACTGGACAGTTTCAACGAAAAATGGCCTCATTACACAGGGAAAACCTAAACCTGGACGGCGGGAAGAGGATTTGAAGTACTTCTTTCAAAATACGACTCGAGTGTCTAACCACAGCGCCAACTCTCTCAGCGTGATGATTAAGCCAGATTACCAACGTGTACGCCACATGCTTACTATCACTCGGAAAAATTATCATGGTGTACCACGCCCATTGGCCTGTGTGAAGCTCCAATTGTCCCAGTTGACAACATTGTCACAGGAAGTGTGTGACCTTCCTTATTCTAAATGATCAAAGGTCGTTTTTCAGCACAGTTTGTTCAGATGAAGAGCTCGTTTGTTTAAGCGACTCTTCATCAGGATTTGAATACCTTTAATACTCTATTTATCCTTGCCCCATGGCAGTGCTGTACTAGTACAGAAGGAGAGACAATTAAAATGTAAGATTCCATTGGCATTCAGGTATTTAGAAACGGAGAGTTAGACCGAATTGGGCAAGGATGGCTTTGAATTTAGCTGTCTGAGCTTTTGCTTCAGGGAAGCCGAGTCTGGGCAACCAAAGTCGCTACTCCCGAACGCGAGTCATTTGCCCTATTGACTGCGTCATCTTTCTTAGTGTACTAATCTAGACTGGTGGCATACGAAAGATCTTCATTGGAGCGTACATCAAGAGGATAGTGCACTAGCTGCCGTAATGAGCAAACTTCCCCTTGATCACATATACTGAAACTATGATATCGCTGGCAACACGGTAAGAAACTCAGATTACAAAAATGTGGCAAGATGGGTGTCACTGCAGCACGTGGCCTCCGCATTTTTCATTTTGGATCTAGAAATGTTTAGAAATAGGCCGCAGATGATAAGACTGGTCCAAGCATCGTTCAGCATGTGTATGGAACACACTCTTCGACTGGTAAGATATACTGTACGAAACCTTCTCAACAGTGCTAACCTAACTCTGTAAGCAATGAACAATTAACAGTCAGAGTCTGGAATTATAAAGTCGGTTTAAACTAAAAAACTAAAAAGCATAGTTCGCAGCAAATATATAGTCAGTTCATCGGCTTCACTATCAAGTAAATAACATTTTATTTATTTGCTTATTGATACGAAATGGAGCATTAATTTCTAGGGTGAACTTTTGAAAAACGATCTGTTGCTGACCAACAGTATGGTACTAACTAAAGTGCTGCCTCCATTGTCATGAAAAAATCCACATGATATGATGTTACATAATGCGATGTGAAATGATTTATTTTAAAAAAATCATCTGCTTCGCATCCAGAATTACTCTACACTATGGTCATCAGCTGTAATAAATCTTGCCTCCGCAGTACTTTCTTATTTAAATTGAAATGTTCTATTCTATATAAATTTCAGCCTGGCTTGAGTTATTTATACTTAAATTATATATTCCATATTTAAAGATAATTTTGCATATATTTGATCACCAAAACACAATTTTTCTGATAATATAATTTTATTTTGTATCGATCCATTTAGCAACATCGATCTCGAACTACAAAAACTAATAATCACGATTGTGAACTTAAATAAGTCAAAAATCACTTTACAGTGAAGCTAATATTATTATGATTTAGATTTAATGTAAACATAACTTCTGTTAACATTTTTAATTTTTCTAATTTCATTATCGATAATCCAGCCGACAGTTATATAAAGACAAGAAGCTGCTAGTTTTTATACTGTCAAAATTTTCAACCTTCATTATTAATAATTAGATGCATAAATCTTTATCTAAATAATTAATTCTAGAAATCATTACGTAAATTATACCTGAAAAGTAATTTCAATTAAGACAGTATTAATTATTTTGAAATACACCCTTTCTAGAAGGATCTGGAAACTATGTTGGTAATACTTATAGAAATTTTAGGTGCCAAACGAGCCATAATAGTTTCAATTGTTGTGGAGATTGGTCATTGTAACCACAAAGTTCCTTGAGTTGGGTTGAAATATTGCATAATGTACTTACTTAACGAGTGGCGTTGTAGAAAGTGTCAAGAATTTATGGATAAATACTGATGATGTCAAAAGCAATAATATTCCTGCCACTTTTACTGTAACAAGAAACCTTTGACCTATTAATAAGAAAGCGTAAACAAGAACCCTAGACAACGAGACAGCTGTAACAAGATAAGTAACATTTATCTGCTAATATAATGTTCCTACTATTATCAAATTATACAAACGTTGAGAACACTGGAATAGTTAATTCAGCGTAGGATATTTAATTTCTGTATATCTACGAACATTTTGATGGTAAGAGATATGTAACTTTATATAGTTAAAACCAATTTAACCCCAAGGAAGACTTTGCGAATACTTTAAATTGATTGTGTCATCTTCGAATACATCTTACAGGGACTATAATATAATACATTTGATCAAGTTTTATTTTGTGGTTCTACACAAATGTTCAAACTTAACTGCGAATCCAACCATCTAATATTCTTCTGTTATTGACTACAGAAATACCATGAAAGTCCTCTGTCCTTCAACCCACGTTCAGGTAGCGATGTGTTGGAAAACAGAGAGGAATATCTGGCGTACTTGTTAATACAAAAATAAACTATAAATGATGGGCTAAACTAAGAGTACTCACGTGCTGGTGAACGTTTGACCAATTTTTGCTACATACTTCTCAACGGCTTGTCGGTTAACAGGGTTTTCTGAACAAACAGATATTGCTGGAAACGGCACTTTCCAGTTGTGAAAATCAGTGTCCAAGCCTGTGATGGTAGGATTCGTCTGGAACTTCTCCCACAACGACACGATGATAATGAGCGTTGCTATGGCTCCAACAGATGTGAAGCAAAACCACATAAACCTGTGATGTAGAAAAAGTTAAGACATAAGCTGAAATCGTGGACAACTTTTGTACTATTGGGTTGGTATATAAGTTCGCAGCGTTTTTGTTTTGCATGTTGGTATTCCAATTGCTTTTTTACTTTTAGTTCAATGTTGTTATTTGAATTTATGTATTGTCATTTTGGCATCTAGATATAGTGGAGCTGTGGGCGCCACAAAATAAAGTACCTAGTGGAGAAATCGGAACATTTCTAATATATTCTTCTGTTTGAGTTTAGTAAAAGAGTGACAGCAGTGCAGGCAGCCAGAAACACTTGCGCATTGTATGGGGATAATGTCACTAGCAAGGCAAGAAAATGGTTTTCTCGTTTTAAGGAGGGTCGTTTTGGCGTTAGTGACAATCTACGTTCAGGAAGACCTTCGGGGTCTGACGAAGATCGTTTAACGCATTAATCCAAAATGACCCTCGTCAGTGTACTCGAGAATGGGCAGATGCGATGAACCGTGATCATTCCACCGCCGTGCGACATTTGCACGCTATAGGGAAGGTTCAAAAGTAGATGTATGGGTGCCGCACGCTCTAAGCTAAAAACGCAAAAATCAGCGGGTGGCCGCGCCAAGTGGCCGCACGGTTTGAGACGCCGTGTCACGGATTGCGCGGCCTCTCCCGCCGGAGGTTCGAGTCCTCCCTCGGGAATGGGTGTGTGTGTGTTGTTCTTAGTATAAACTAGTTTAAGCAGTGTGTAAGTCTAGAGACGGATAACCTCAGCAGTTTGGTCCCTTAGGAATTCACACACATTTGAACCTTTTCAGCGGGTGGCCATATGGGCATCTTTACTTGTTCGTCATCAATTGGCTCATGAAGAACACCGGCCATTCCTATTCTGTATAGTTAATGGTGACGAAAAGTGGTGTCTGTGTACTAATCTAAGCAAAAGAAAGAAATGGTTGAGCCCAAAGAAAGTAGCATATCCCATACAAAGACCTGTGCGCATCCACAAAAGATAACGTTATGCCTCTGGTGGGACAGCGACAGTGTGGTGTACTACGAATTGCTTCCCCGAGGTGTAACAATCACTGCTGACATTTATTGTCAGCAACTGAGACGTCTTGCAGAGACAGTCCGAGAACAACGACCAGGAAGACTGTGTGAAGTGACGCTACTCCGTGATACTCCCGCGCATATTTTGCTAGATAGACAGAAGCACCGTAGAGGTGTTACGTTGGGAAGTCATTCCACAACCACCTTACTTACCTGACCCTGTGCCCTCAGATTTTCATCTTTTCCTCTCTCTATCGAACAACTTTCGAGGAATTTCCTTGCCGGGGGAAAATGCGCTCCGAACATGCCTGGACGATTTCTTCACCTCAAAATCACGTCATTTCTACAGTCGTGCAGTCAAAAAGTTACCCGAGCGTTGGAAGACTGTTGTAAATTACAAAGGAGAGTATATTATTGACGACTAAACTCTCTGTTACGTGTATCTGTTGCGTTTATTAAACTTATGGATAAACGCTACGAACTTATGCACCAATGTAATATTTGTAGAAGTATTTACTTGTCTTACTCTTCCCGTTTCCAGTGATTCACGTTTACATCTAAAGCTACATAAATGGTAAATGACGAGCATAACGTTGACTCTGTATAGGTAACAAATTTCTCATGCCGCATGACTCAGGAATTTTCTGTTACTAGCAGTCGTTTCTGCCTCCCATGTATCATAAAATTTCTTACTAATGGTGCTTATAGTTTTATTTTTCTTGAAATAATAATGTTTAATGTCACATTAATGGTTTCTTATGATTTGGAAGAAATTGCTTCATAAATTACAGCGCTACTGAATTATTTAAATGATTACAACTGCGAGTTTTACTTTGTTTGTTGTACTTCTGTACTATTTTCAAGTATCACAATCAAAGAATAGATAAGAACTCACTGCATCATAAATCAGTTACACATTAAACACAGTGACAAACTAATTTATAAACTATGGTAAGATTCATAAGAAATTTGTGGAAACTTCTGGACATCAGATTTATAAAAAAATCTGCGATGTCACATTATGTTATACCAGTCTAGTATCAAGGGGCTGTCCACAGGCACTCTTCTTGTGAGTGAAAATGTCGTAGTAGTAACAAAAACTTGTAACATTAGCACCATTAATGCACTGGAATGTTATGGCTCAAATGGTTCAAATGGTTCAAATGGCTGTGAGCACTATGGGACTTAACTTCTGAGGCCATCAGTCCCCTAGACCTGAGAACTACTTAAACCTAACTAACCTAAGCCGGCCGCGGTGGTCTCGCGGTTCTAGGCGCGCAGTCCGGAACCGCGCGACTGGTACGGTCGCAGGTTCGAATCCTACCTCGGGCATGGATGTGTGTGATGTTCTTAGGTTAGTTAGGTTTAAGTAGTTCTAAGTTCTAGGGGACTGATGACCACAGCTCTTAAGTCCCACAGTGCTCAGAGCCATTTGAACCATTTTTGAACTAACCTAAGGGCATCACACACATCCATGCCCAGGAAGGATTCGAACCTGCGAGCGTGGCGGTCGCACGGTTTCAGACTGTAGCGCCTAGAACCGCTCGGCCACTCTGGCCGGCAGAATGTTATGATCACCGATCTACTATCGATATAAACCCGTGCAGGCGATAGCAGCGTCACCTGGCAAGGAATGACTGCTGGTCAGACACACGCACGGTGCATGTAGTATTAGTGAGCGTGCTGTTCGTGTGTAGAATGGGGAAGGCACGCGATCTATCTGAGTTTGACCGAGGGCAGATTGTGATGGCCCGGAGGCTGGGCACGAGTATTAGCGAAACTGAACGACTTTTCGGGTGCTCGAGGAGTGCTGTGGTGAGTGTCCTCAGCATGTGGCGAAACCAAGGTGAAACCACGCCCAGATCTCGTGTGGTTCGGCACCCACCCATCACTACAGATGTCGGACGTCGTAGACTGGTAAAATAGGACAGGTGGCGAATTGAGGCGGAACTAGCATCAGATTTTGACGCTGGGCAGAGTACAAGTGCGTCTGTACACACAGTGTACCGAACACTTCTAACGATGGGCCTCCACAGCCGATGATATGCCTGTGCCTCCGCAGCCGATGATATGCCTGTGCCAATGTTAACACCATGACATCGGCAAACACGACTGAAATGGGCACGTGACCATCAGCACTGGAAGTTGGTGCTGTGGCAGAGCGTTGCATGGTCTGATGAATTCCGATATTTTCTTCATCATGGCGACTGGAGGGCGCGAATCCGTCGTCGTCCAGGGCAACAGATCCTTGACACCCATACTGCGGGACGGAAACAAGCTCGCAACGGCTTCATTATGCGCTGGAAAACATTCACGTGGGCATTCGTTGGTCCAGTGGAGCTCGTGCAAGGCATCATGATGGCTAAGAAGTATCGTACACTGGTTGCAAATCACGTACACTCTTCATGACGAGCATGTTACTCGACGGCAGTGGCACTTTTCAACAAGGTAATGCACCATCTCACAAGGCCAGGAGTGTGATGGAGTGGTTCGAGGAACGCAGCGGTGAGTTCCAATTGATGTGCTGGCCCCCCAACTCGCCAGACCTGAACCAGACCGAACTCATCTGGGATGTTATTGAACGTGGCGTCAGGGCTCATCGCCCACTCCCTGGAATTTACGGGAGTTAGATGACTTGTGCGTGAAGATGCAGTGCCAACTCCCTCCAGCGACCTACCAAGGCTTCAATGTCACAACGCGTCGCCGCTGTTATCCGTGCCAAATTGGACATACCGACTGTTAGGTAGGTGGTCGTAATGCTCTGGCTGATTATTGTATGTATGAACGTCATAAATTTAAAATTATGTTAATTACTAAGTAGCATTGCACTGTGGTTTATCACTGTGTTTAATTTTTAACAGATTTCTTATGCACTGAATTCTTATCGATTCTTTTTATCAGGATACTTGAAAGTGGCCTAATGATGAAAATATACTACAAATAAGGAAAACTAACAGTTGCAGGCGTGATGGAATCACATAACGAGTTTGTCGCGACTGTGGACCCATGTTCTACCAAAACTGATTCACCTTTGCTTTTGAATTGCTTGACTTGAAGCAGCAGTATAAGTTTGTTGTTGATAAAGTAGCTGTATCTAGAAACCATTGGACCGGCCATCTAAGACTTTAAAATTCAGTGGACGGTCTTCGACATGTCATAATTGTAAGCACTTACCTGAAATTGAGTTATGTGATCTCATTCGTAATTGCCACAAGTGCAGTACAGGAAAACCACGATCCTTTAAAAGAATTGCCACAGAAAGATTAACCTATAAACAGCTTTGTATATGATGTCTGCGGAAACTGTAGAAAGACGTTCAAGGGGAAGTTATTGTGGATACTGGTGAGAAGAATCCTTACAAAATATATGGGCTTTTTGTGACAGAAGACGAACTATAATGTTTCCCCTTGTTTCAGAGAACAAGTCACTATCAGTTTCACAGATATAAAAGCCTTAATACGAGGTGTGACTGTGTTACCTGAGATATGCAGGAAGTCCTTTTGCACCAGAAAAGACGTTTATGTTGATGAACGTCGCGAGGAACGAGTAGCGCAGGGATCATTTTTTGAAGTAGTCCATAAGACTGTGTGTTTGCTGGACCCCCTTAAGGGATATGTTCTCAGCCTCTGTATTAAATGAACAGCTACTCACAGCGCTGTATCCGTGAGCACCACATTGGACATGCCGTCAAGTTAGTGCCCATTTACACCTTCCATAAAGTGCACAAGAAAGCACTCACTAAAGCAACCGGTAATAGCCCCCTATGGTTAGACGAACTACGGCACAAAGCGTACGCCAGCACCACACGAACGGAGAGCGAGTTGTCACTGCATCCATTGCTAAACGGAAATCAACAAATTTAGCTTTCTCTTCAGTTGTGCATAATAAGCAGTGAACAATACGGATAGTTATGGTTAAGATCTAATGATTTCACCACATAACCACAAAATTTTATCACATTCCGTGTGTGCTGCCATGATAAATTCGGTTTGAGGCCTCAATGGCATGTCCCTCTAGGCAGTATCCTTTTCGTTCTTTTTTTAACTTCCTCGATTGTTTCCAGAATGAAATTTTCACTTTGCAGTGGAGTGTGCGGCAATATGAAACTTCCTGGCCGCTTAAAACTGTGCACCGGACCAACACTTGAACTCGGGATCTTTGCCTTTCGTGGGCAACTGTTCTACGGACTGAGCTACTCAAGCACGACTCACGACTCACCCTCTCAGCTTTAATTGTGCCAGTGTATCGTTACCTACCTTCCAAACTTCACAGAAGCTCTCCTGCGAACCTGCAGAACCAACACTCCTAGAACAAAGGTTGAGCACTCAGTTTCAATCTGTCAGGAAGTTTCCTCCACTGTTTTTCGCCGCCTACACTCTTTTAACATACAGCACACTTCATTTAACGCTGTATCACTTTGCTACTGTTAAGACAGTAGGAAATGAAACACTAAACATAGTTGATGAGTTCTGTTATTTCGGTATCAAAATTGCTGATGATGGTCAGAGTATAGAGGATATGAAATACACCCGGTAACAGTAAGAAAACGTTTCTGTAAAAGAGAAATTTACTAACAATGAATCTATGTCTAACTTTTACGAAGTCTTTTTCTGAGCGTATTAGTATGGAGTGGAATGATAAGAAGTACTGTCAAGAAGAGAATAAAGGCTTCTGAAACGCCTTGGCATAGAATAATATTGAAAACTGAATGGCTTGATCGAATAACTAAAGAAGAAATACTGAACCGCGTTGGGGAGAAAGGAATCGTCAATTTGATAATGAAAAGAACTCTAGTGGAGTAAAAATTATCGAGGGGAAGCAAGGCTAGAGCGGATAAATGAATCAGACCAGACTTCAGACTGCAGACCACAACAAAATATTATAATTTTAACTTCTGATGTCAAAAAGACACGGTTTCAGTTTATATTGTTCCTTTATAACACGCGTTCATTGCACCAAGTAGTCGTATTCTGCCTTCTTTCTCCTCGAAATCAGTCGCATTCTCGGGGCGATGCAACAGCTGTGAAGTGCACAGGTGACGACTATTTTCCTCGCTTGAAAGCACGGGCCTTAGTGAAAGCTTCGGTTTATACTGGCCGCATTCGTGTATTATCGGATGTGGAATGGCCGTCGGTTCTTTGTATCGTGTATAAGTATGGTGGGAGGGGGGGGGGGGAGGAGGTTAATGACGTTAGGCATTACACGCCATTCCTTGGACTACTGTTGTACACCGAAAGGAGCGTTTACGGAACGCTACGAAAAAAAATTCTACAATATATTTCAAATGGCGGCATCCATCTCAATCGTCGATGGAACGGCATGGAACGCCAATGTCGACGTCACGTCAACGATACTCTCGAAGAATGTTTTTAAGCTGACGTGATGGTGACGTTGTCTGCTTACAGCTGACATTAACCTGTTCTCGTTGCAATGAATCATGTTATAGTAGTTGAATTTGTGTTTTTGTATTTTTATTTTTTTATCTGGTTTGCCTTCTTGACGCATTGCGAAGGTTGGATGGGTACTTGACATTTTACTTACAGGTCGCCTCCCACGATCGATGATACTTGGTATTTCACGTTCCATGTAGTGTGAACACACCAATATTTGAAGTGAAAAGTTATTTAAGTTTTAAAGTATCTGGATAAAGAAAATGCCCACTCTGTGCATAAGAACGGACGTAATCATCTTGAAAAATACAGTTGTATTGACGTTATTTGTCAACTGTAAAGAAAACAACGCGCAGAACGATACCACAGAAGTTTGAAATGTATTGCATTCTAAATTTTGCTGCCATGGTCGTTAGTTTATGTTTTGTTGAGCTAATAATTGCTGATGTTTCAAAAAGTTTGATGTTTCCCCTATCGTTTCTGTTTGCAGCAGTGCTTAGAATTTACTGTACGATCTTTCTCAGGAATATCTATTTTAAACTTTCCTTTGGCCATTAATAAATTCCACTCCGATGTTAGTTCCTTAATACTGTTTCTGTAGTACGACTTTTTGCAGTACGGACACTTCCTCACAACCTCACTTACACTTTTCAATACTAGCCAATGCGACGATATGTGGTGTTGAAAGTCCATCTAGGGTGAATACACAAACTTTTTTTAAGTTTAACGAACAAATCAGTGTAGATCGCGTTTATTGAAACTGTAATTACTGGTTTCTGTCGAAGAAGACCATCTTCAGATTTAAACAAAAATACAGGAGGACGGCTGCTACCTAGAGATGGGCAAAACTGTTCTTTTCAGAGATCGGATCAGAACTGTTCACTCCCTGAAATGAATTAGCTCTTTTTCATGACTCACCACTCATTTACAATAGAAAATAAATGGAAGGTACATTGCCCTTTAAACTGGGTTTATTCCAGTACTATACCTGTATTTTGATCTTATTTGATCCTATTTTGAAGTAACACAGATAATGAGTAAGAATTTTGTATTGTTTATTGAAATTTCCACGATATGACAAAGTTTTTGATTATTGATTTATTTTGCACTATCGTGGTTTTTTGGGTGATTGGGAAATGTTGTAACTTGAGATTTACATTAACAATATACACTCCTGGAAATTGAAATAAGAACACCATGAATTCATTGTCCCAGGAAGGGGAAACTTTATTGACACATTCCTTGGGTCAGATACATCACATGATAACACTGACAGAACCACAGGCACATAGACACAGGCAACAGAGCATTCACAATGTCGGCACTAGTACAGTGTATATCCACCTTTCGCAGCAATGCAGGCTGCTATTCTCCCATGGAGACGATCGTAGAGATGCTGGATGTAGTCCTGTGGAACGGCTTGCCATGCCATTTCCACCTGGCGCCTCAGTTGGACCAGCGTTCGTGCTGGACGTGCAGACCGCGTGAGACGACGCTTCATCCAGTCCCAAACATGCTCAATGGGGGACAGATCCGGAGATCTTGCTGGCCAGGGTAGTTGACTTACACCTTCTAGAGCACGTTGGGTGGCACGGGATACATGCGGACGTGCATTGTCCTGTTGGAACAGCAAGTTCCCTTGCCGGTCTAGGAATGGTAGAACGATGGGTTCGATGACGGTTTGGATGTACCGTGGACTATTCAGTGTCCCCTCGACGATCACCAGTGGTGTACGGCCAGTGTAGGAGATCGCTCCCCACACCATGATGCCGGGTGTTGGCCCTGTGTGCCTCGGTCGTATGCAGTCCTGATTGTGGCGCTCACCTGCACAGCGCCAAACACGCATACGACCATCATTGGCACCAAAGCAGAAGCGACTCTCATCTCTGAAGACGACACGTCTCCATTCGTCCCTCCATTCACGCCTGTCGCGACACCACTAGAGGCGGGCTGCACGATGTTGGGGCGTGAGCGGAAGACGGCCTAACGGTGTGCGGGACCGTAGCCCAGCTTCATGGAGACGGTTGCGAATGGTCCTCGCCGATACCCCAGGAGCAAAAGTGTCCCTAATTTGCTGGGAAATGGCGGTGCAATCCCCTACGGCACTGCGTAGGATCCTACGGTCTTGGCGTGCATCCATGCGTCTCTGCGGTCCGGTCCCAGGTCGACGGGCATGTGCACCTTCCGCCGACCACTGGCGACAACATCGATGTACTGTGGAGACCTCACGCCCCACGTGTTGAGCAATTCGGCGGTACGTCCACCCGGCCTCCCGCATGCCCACTATACGCCCTCGCTCAAAGTCCGTCAACTGCACATACGGTTCACGTCCACGCTGTCGCGGCATGCTACCAGTGTTAAAGACTGCGATGGAGCTCCGTATGCCACGGCAAACTGGCTGACACTGACGGCGGCGGTGCACAAATGCTGCGCAGCTAGCGCCATTCGACGGCCATCACCGCGGTTCCTGGTGTGTCCGCTGTGGCGTGCGTGTGATCATTGCTTGTACAGCCCTCTCGCAGTGTCCGGAGCAAGTATGGTGGGTCTGACGCACCGGTGTCAATGTGTTCTTTTTTCCATTTCCAGGAGTGTATTTGGCTACAATGTATTAAAATTTCATTAACCTCATACAAATACATCGCAAGCCATATATTTTTAAAGTGAACGTTTCCTACCGAAGACGCCTAAAATCGCAAAATCAATACCAGAATAAGAAAAAAAATATAAATTTGACTGTAAAACGAAAGTGCTGCATATAGCCTTACGCAGAATAAAACAAGGAAAATATTGGTGTATCACATTTTGCGATACGTTTATCGGTTCGCTCGTAATTAAAGCGTAAATTCGAGTGTCCATAATAAAAATCCTATAGTAAGAGGAGTCGTCAGGAACCTAATCTGATCAGTTTAAACAAATAAAAATAAAATAAAAACAAATGATGTATACATAACATAATAATGTAATATACGTAGCGGTATTACTACGAAGAACAATATCCAGTAGAGACGAACTCCGATGCAGAGGCGCTGAGTCGAGCAGGTCGAGCCGCGAGCTGTATAACTGCGTGAGCTGAGACCGCAGAGACCAGAGTGACACCTGACTCGCTTTGCTCAATGCTCTGGCTAGAGTCGAGACGGTGGGGTGAGCGTTGAGAGGGCGAGTTCCGAGGGTGGGGGGAGCGGTGAACTCACCCGCTCCGAGACAAATCGTCCGTTCTCTTGCGAGCAGGTTGTTGCAAGTAGTTCCGATGTTATCCGCTAGGTGGCTCTCTGTCCTGTTGCTCGCATCAAGTGCCCAGAGGGCAGGACGTGCGACTGAAACGATCGCCGACAGAGTGCGATGCGAAGTTAAGCTGCGCCAGACACTCACTGCACGCGGCAGAGGACGCACAGAGACGGCACGGCATATGTGAAACACAAAATCCAATGGGGCACTGCACAATGCAGGCAGCCAAGGTAGAAGCAGGGCAGAGGCCGGCGCTGGCTGTGTTGTGTGGCGTGCACTGTGCTCAGACCAGCAGAGGCGCCGCTGATATGCTCCGTCTCTCTCTCTCTCTCTCTCTCTCTCTCTCTCTCTCTCTGCCGTGGGAAACGTTTGGAGCTACCGTTCTTTTTTTCTGAATTACTGATTGTTCACTCCTTTGAAAGATTCAACTCTATGAATTAGTTCAAGAGCGCATCCCCCATCTCTACTGCTACCATCGATGGTAGCTGGTAAGCGCCGTCACATCTGCAACCCCTCCACTTGCCTAACGTTCAGTTGACGTTCAATGTCAGTTGGTCTTAAAAGTTACCAATCACGTCAGGAATTTAATAAAATATCAGAGTTTTTCTATAGTTCCACAAAAAATCTAACTGTTACGTTCGGGTAAGTGAACTTATGTGTTTTCACTGAAGTTTCTTCAGACAGCGCTTGCAACGGGCTAGCTACAGTTTAGCCAAGTGAATCCACCATACATCATAGAAATGAAGCAGTAATATCCTGATTTTATTTTCAGAAATGATTTAATTATGCCCATCTCGCCACACTATCAGCACTGCAGTGCGACCAAGTAATATTCCCAGTGAATCTTAATGTAGCCCAGTAGAGCGTTGTGGTAAGTCCACTCAATCTATGAGCACTGATCGTTCGATTATTGAAGAACAGATCGTACTGGCACGAAGAGCTGCTGTTTTGCCCTTGCGTACAACAGCACTTTCATTATATTACAGACCTATCGCAGTATAAGTGTACTCACGTTTGTGTAAACACACGGAAACGACGAACCGTTAATGCAGCTGTGGAATACAGTGTCAAGTTGGTACACATATCATCTTTTTCCTTAAATAGTCACCGTTTTCGCCGATCTAAGATGACGATGATCAAATACCCATTACTAATTCGGTTTCAAGAATCATACAGATTAACTTCAATATTCATCTTCACCTGCCAGTTTTAACATTATCAAGTTTATGAGGGCAGTTTGTCTCCCGCCAAGTATGAGCCATTGGAGGAAATTGTTTCCCACAGTTTAATAAGAAGGCGGTTTAATTCTCATTCTTGGAGAATACCTCGAAGGACTACCAAATGTATTGGGTGAGAATACTGTGTGACACAGACTTTTATTTCCTTAAAAAGTCGCCATTTTCGGTGATCTAAGATTACGGGCATCAAATACCCATTACTAATACCGTTTCTAGAATCATACAGATTAACTTCAATATTCATCTACATCCGCCAGATTTAACATTCTCAAGTTTCTGAGGGCAAGCTTGTCTCCCGCCAAGTATGAGCCATTGGAGGAAATTGTTTCCCACCGTTATATAAGAAGGGCGTCTAATTCTTGTTCTTGGAGAATACCTCGAAGGACTACCACCAGTAGTGAGTGAGAATATTGTGTGGCACGGACATTTTTCTTTAAAAAGTCGCCGTTTTCGCCAATCTAAGATGACGATGATCAAATACTTATTACTAATTCGATTTCTAGAATCATAGGGATAACTTCAATATTCATCTTCACCTGTCATCTTTAACATTATCAAGTTTCTGAGGGCAGCTTGTTTCCCGCCAAGTATGAGCCATTGGAAGAAATAGTTTCCCACAGTTAAATAAGAAGGCAGTATAATTCTTATTCTTGGAGAATACCTCGAAGGAGTACCGACAGTGTTGGGTGAGAATACTATGTGGCACGGACATTTTTCTTTAAAAAGTCGCCGTTTTCGCCAATCTAAGATGACGATGACCAAATACTTATTACTAATTCGGTTTCTAGAATCATAGAGATTAACTTCAATATTCATCTTCACCTGCCAGAAGTATGAGCCATTGGAGGAGATTGTTTCCCACAGTTAAATAAGAAGGCGGTGTAATTCTTATTCTTGGAGAATAAATCGAAGGTCTACCTACAGTATTGGGTGAGAATACTGTGTGGCACAGAGTTTTTTTCCTTAAAAAGTCGCCGTTTTTGCCGATCTAAGATGACAATGATCAAATACCCATTACTAATTCCGTTTATAAAATCATACAGATTAACTTCAATACTCATCTTCACCTGCCAGAAGTATGAGCCATTGGAGGAAATTGTTTCCCACATTTAAATAAGAAGGTGGTGTAATTCTGATTCTTTGAGAATACCTCGAAGGGCTACCACCAATAGTGAGTGAGAGTACTGTGTGGCACAGACTTTTTTCCCTTAAAAATTCACCGTTTTCTCCGATCTAAGATGACAATGATCAAATACCAATTACTAACTCCGTTTCTAGAATCACACAGATTAACTTCAATATTTATCTTCACCTGCCATCTTTAACATTATCAAGTTTCTGAGGGCAGCTTGTCTTCCGCGAAGTATGAGCCATTGGAAGAAATTGTTTCCCACAGTTAAATAAGAAGGCTGTCTAATTCTTTTTCTTGGAGAATACCTCGAAGGACTACCACCAGCAGTGAGTGAGAATACTATGTGGCACAGACTTTTTTTCCTTAAAAAGTCTCCGTTTTCGCCGACCTAAGGCGACGATGATCAAATACCCATTACTAATTCGGTTTCTAGAATCATACAGATTAACTTCAATATTTATCTTAACCTGTCATCTTTAAGATTATCAAGTTTCTGAGGGCAGCTTGTCTCCCATCAAGTATGAGCCATGAGCCATTAGAGGAAATTGATTCTTATACTTAAATAAGAAGGCGGTCTAATTCTTATTCTTGTAGAATATCTCGAAGGACTACCAACAGTACTGGGTGAGAATACTGCGTGGCACCGACTCTTTTTCCTTACCAAATCACCGTTTTCGCCGATCTAAGATGATAATGATCAAATACCCATTACTAATTCGGTTTCTAGAATCACACAGATTAACTTCAATATTCATCTTCACCTGGCAGCTTTGACATTATCAAGTTTCTGACGGCAGCTTGTCTCCCACCAAGTATGAGCCATGAGCCATTAGAGGAAATTAATTTCCCACAGTTAAATAAGAGGGCAGTATAATTCTTATTCTTGGAGGATACCTCGAAGGAGTACCGACAGTGTTGGGTGAGAATACTATGTGGCACAGACACTTTTTCTTTAAAAAGTCGCCGTTTTCGCCAATCTAAATGACGATCATCAAATACTTATTACTAATTCGGTTTCTAGAATCACACAGATTAACTTCAATATTCATCTCCACCTGCCATCTCTAAAATTATCAAGTTTCTGAGGGCAGCTTGTCTCCAGCCAAGTATGAGCCATGAGCCATTAGAGGAAATTGTTTCTTACAGTTAAATAGGAAGTCGGTCTAATTCTTATTCTTGGAGAATACCTCGAAGGACTACCACCAGTAGTGAGTTAGAATACTGTGTGGCACAGACTCATTTTCCTTAAAAAGTCGCCGTTTTCGCCGATCTAAGACGACGATGATGAAATACCCATTACTAATTCCGTTTATATAAACATACAGATTAACTTCAATATTCATCTTCACCTGCCAGAAGTATGAGCCATTGGAGGAAATTGTTTCCCACAGTTAAATAAGAAGGTGGTCTAATTCTCATTCTTTGAGAATACTTCGAAGGACTACCAAATGTATTGGGTGAGAATACTGTGTGACACAGACTTTTTTTCCTTAAAAAGTCGCCATTTTCGGTGATCTAAGATTACGGGGATCAAATACCCATTACTAATACCGTTTCTAGAATCATACAGATTAACTTCAATATTCATCTACATTCGCCAGATTTAACATTATCAAGTTTCTGAGGGCAAGCTTGTCTCCCGCCAAGTATGAGCCATTGGAGGAAATTGTTTCCCACAGTTAAATAAGAAGGTGGTCTAATTCTCATTCTTTGAGAATACCTCGAAGGACTACCAACAGTATTGGGTGAGAATACTGTGTGGCACAGACTTTTTTTCCTTAAAAAGTCACCATTTTCGCCGATCTAAGATGACGATGATCTAACACGCATTACTAATTCCGTTTCTGGATTCATACAGATTAACTTCAATATTCATCATCACCTGCCAGATTTGACATTATCTCAAGTTTGTTAGGGCAGCTTGTCTCCCGCCAAGTATGCCTTTGAGAGATTTCGCTTGAATCCATGCAGCCCACAGAACGTAACTGTCATGCATTTCCTGTTTCATAATAATACTCGGTCGCACACAACAGGGGCAATGAGGAGGCCTCTGCAGCGTTTCCGATGGGAAGTGTTTGATCACCCACCATACAGCCTGGACTCGGCTCTCTCTGATTTTCACATGAACCGCTGGCTATGAACACAACATCGTGCCACGGAGAAGAAGCTGAAGATCAGTGTAGAGAATTGGCAGAAAGCACAGTCGGCTGCCTCCTATGACGAGGGTACTGGGAAGTTGGTGAAATGCTATGACAAATGTCTCAATCGGAGCGGTGAATATGTAGAGAAGTAGCTAAAAGGTGTAGCTAACAGCTGAAAGTAAAACATTTTTGTTTTTCACAGTGGTTTCCATTTCGACTTCGATATGACCTTACTTTTCCGAACAGCTCTCGTATATCTTAGGGGTAGTGCGATCTTACGCTCTAAAGATTGTGATTCAGAGCAAAGATGAAGCAGTGTATTACATAAACCTTTAATAAATAACAAAATTGTAGTAATCCAAGAAAACATAGAGCAGTTGACATGAGTCTAAGAGACGGAATTATATTGTTGTGAAGAAAATACAGCGATCTTTGTATTCAAATTGTCTGAACACTGTTAAGCGCCATAAACTAAACTAGGTGTTGAATGAGCTGACGACGTGCAAGAATTACGACGACGAGTTTTTAGGTCTTAAGATGGTCTATACTTTCCGAAGCCGGTCATCTAAAATAAATAAAATTGTAGAAATAATTGAAATAAAATACTGTTTACTGGATAACCGCTTTCAACACACTAAAGGTGCCATCATCGGATCTGAATGTAGATTAACATTTATAAACCATTTGGGTATAACGATACATGAGGCAGACTAGCTGATATAAAATCATTGCCACAAAAAATAAAAAAGCAACTTCTCTCATGGTCATTCCTTTCCATAACACATGTAAAACCGAAGTCACAAGATAAAACTATTTGGTACATGACCGTTGTTAGTCGAACAGCGGGCATGTACCAAATAGTAGCGCGATAACACGAAACGAGCTGCCATTATTTGAACTTTTTCGATGTCCTCAGTTAATCCTACCTGGTAAGGATCCTACACGGCACAGCAGAGGACGGACAAGTGTAATGTAGGCTGTCTCTTTAATGGGTCTGTCACATCTTCTAAGTGTTCTGCCAAGAAAGTGGCCTTTGTTTAGCCTTCCCGACAATATGATCTATGTGGTCTTTCCCATTTAAGTTGCTCGTAATTGTAATTCATAGGTATTTAGTCGAATTGACAGCCCTTAGATTTGTACTATTTATCGTATACCCAAAATTTATAGGATTTCTTTTAGTACCCATGTGGATAACCTCGCACTTTTCTTTGTTTACTGAAAATTGCCACGTTTCGCACCACACAGAAATTCTCTCTACATCATTTTGTAATTGGAATTGATCGTCTGATGATTTTACTAGACGGTAAATTACAGTGTCATCTGCAAACAATCTAAGGGGGCTGCTCAGATTATCACCTAGATCATTTATGTAAATCAGGAACAGCAGAGGGCCTATGACACTACCATGCGGAACGCCAGATCTCACTTCTTTTCTACTCGATGGTTTACCGTCTATCGCTACGAACTGTGACCTCTCTGAGAGGAAATCACGAATCCAGTCACACAACTGAGACGATACTCCACATGAGGCTCCTGCCCATTTTAGTCGTCCTGTGCGTCGATTCTTGAACCGACAGTCTCGTGAAAAGTGGAACTGGCAGTCGTGGCCTGTACTACGGCCTATTTGATCCCCTGATTTGACCACTCTGGACTTTTTTGTGTATGAAGAGTTGTGTAACTTTGTTTATAAAACCCATGTTGAATTAGAAAAGGGTCTGGTTGCCCAGAAAGTAGCAGCAGCAGTAGGAATTAAGGACGTTCCTGCATCCTTTGACCTTGTTAGACACAACATGACCCACCGGTGCAACCTCTGTTTACAGGCCAATTGAGGCATTTTTGAACCTCTACTATAATTGAAGTAATATGTTGTGTTAATGTTGTTGTTTCCTATTAATAAAGAATTAAAACTTGTTTGTGTTACCCATTAGAAAATGTGTTCTCATTGCCCCATGTAGCCTCCCAGAGTTTGTTAGCTTAATTAATTTTCATCCAGAGAAAACTCACTCTACTGGTTTATAAAATCCTCATAGGAAATTATAACATTAGAGAAAAATATTTGTTTTTGTGTCCCGGACAGCCTCCCAGAGTTTTTTGGTTTAGATAACTTTCGCCCTGCATAACACGAGCTCAGTGAAGTTATTTTGATTACTCACATAAGAGAACTAGAGAGGAAATGCTGGGGAGGTACTGTATGAAAACTGACAAGGGAGCAGCGCTCATGGTGGGGGAGGTTGCCTTCTCCGGAAGAATACTACAGCTGCCGTACCGAGATTAGATTAGATTAGTACTTGTTCCATAGATAATGAATACGACCCTTCGTAATGATGTGGAAGTGTCGTATTCATGAATCAATTTTTCCTCAAGCAGTGTAGAACTGTGTGCAGAGATTTACCTATATTCTCTCCATATTCATGCGTTTATGTTATTAGTAACTCATATCTGCATTTCATTTAGTGTTAACGAATTTTGGCAAAATAAACACTCCCCGGACATGTCTACGCACTGCGTGAGAGTTTCACTGGTCATTTTGGTTTAGATAACGGTTCTAGGCGCTACAGTCTGGAACCGCGCGACCGCTACGGTGGCAGGTTCGAATCCTGCCTCGGGAATGGATGTGTGAGATGTCCTTAGGTTAGTTAGGCTTAAGTAGTTCTAAGTTCTAGGGGACTGATGACCTCAGAAGTTAAGTCCCATAGTGCTCAGAGCCATTTGAACCATTTTTGAACCATTTTACAATCTTAAATTTTATGAGGGTTTAGTAATCTACGGTTAATTGAGTACTTTTTTGTAGTTGTTAAGTGAGCTATTAAGTAAAAAAAACTCAACCATCTACGAAAATGAAGCGTCTTCTCCATGTGTAACATGCTGTCAGTATGTAATCGACAATCTCGATTTCATTGTCTCCACTATCACTGTCTGGAACACTTTTCATAGCGTGAGGAGTACAACATGCACCAGCCCCACCACTCCCAAAATCCAAAGAGGCCCAGAAGCTTAAATTGTCTCAATCTGTAGTACATGCAGGTCACCTAGATATTGTAGAACTTCAGATATTTCAGGCAATGTGTTACAGCAGATTACTGTTCAAGACTTGAATATGATCAGCCCCATTCCATCAGACATACTCACAGTCATGTTGGAAGATAACTGCGGATGTGTAGTAAGTGCCTCCACCCAGTACAACCCACTCTACAAGTGTCAACAATTCCTAAATGAAAACATTTATGCACACTATCAGTAACACTGTTAATGGTGAGAGAAGTGCAGCAACTTTTAGGTCGTTCGTTAATACACCACAAAGTGACTAAACACAAGTACACGGCATGCGACCATGGAATAGTACTGCTCAAATGCTGATTAGGTCACGTAATAAATCGTCACCAGCTGGGGTATGAATGACTTTAACATTATGCGTTTCGGGATAACCCATCATCAGATATCAGATACATAGAGTTATACAGATGAACTGAAGTTATATGATTCATACACAACGGGCTGCCTCTGACAGTTCATAGCTACAGCTCGATGTATCTGCTATCTGATGATGGGTTAGCCCCTATCACGGATATCAAAGTTATTCATTCACCAGCTGATGACGTTTTATTAAGTGACCTAGTCAGAATTTTTGCAGTACTATTCCAGTTAGACAATTACACGGCTTTACAATACGCAGTCAGTGATAGACAGCAGACAGGTGCCACTTTTACCAGTCCAGTCTCTTTCTCACATAGGTCACTGACAACATCACACATACAAATTAAGCACTTCTCAGCCATTTTTTACAGGAACTTATTTTACATAAGAGTTCACTTTAACAACTATAAATAATTACTTACATAATAAACTGAAAATAACGCCACTATAAAGGGTGGTCCATTGATCGTGACTGGGCCAAATATCTCACGAGATAAGCGTCAAACAAAAAAACTACAAAGAATGAAACTTGTCTAGCTTGAAGGGGGAAACCAGATGGCGCTATGGTTGGCCCGCTAGATGGCGCTGCCATAGGTCAAACAGATATCAACTGCGTTTTTTTAAATAGGAACCCCCATTTATTATTACATATTCGTGTAGTACGTAAAGAAATATGAATGTTTTAGTTGGACCACTTTGGACCACTTTTTGATAGATCTACATCTACATCTACATCTACATTTATACTCCGCAAGCCACCCAACGGTGTGTGGCGGAGGGCACTTTACTTGCCACTGTCATTACCTCCTTTTCCTGTTCCAGTCGCGAATGGTTCGCGGGAAGAACGACTGCCAAAAAGCCTCCGTGCGCGCTCGAATCTCTCTAATTTTACATTCGTGATTTTCTCGGGAGGTATAAGTAGGGGAAATCAATATATTCGATACCTCATCCAGAAACGCACCCTCTCGAAACCTGGACAGCAAGCTACACCGCGATACAGAGCGCCTCTCTTGCAGAGTCTGCCACTTGAGTTTGCTAAACATCTCCGTAACGCTGTCACCCTTACCAAATAACGCTGTGACGAAACGCGCCGCTCTTCTTTGGATCTTCTCTATCTCCTCTGTCAACCCGACCTGGTACGGATCCAACACTGATGAGCAATACTCAAGTATAGGTCGAACGAGTGTTTTGTAAGCCACCTCCTTTGTTGATGGACTACATTTTCTAAGGTCTCTCCCAATGAATCTCAACCTGGCACCCGCCTTACCAACAATTAATTTTATATGATCATCCCACTACAAATCGTTCTGTACGCATACTCCCAGATACTTTACAGAAGTAACTGCTACCAGTGCTTGTTCCGCTATCATATAATCATACAATAAAGGATCCTTCTTTCTATGTATTCGCAATACATTACATTTGTCCATGTTAAGGGTCAGTTGCCACTCCCTGCACCAAGTGCCTATCCGCTGCAGATCTTTCTGCATTTCGCTGCAATTTTCTAATGCTGCAACTTCTCTGTATACTACGGAATCATCCGCAACAAGCCGCATGGAACTTCCGACACAATCTACTAGGTCATTTATATATATTGTGAAAAGCAATGGTCCCATAACACTCACCTGTGGCACACCAGAGGTTACTTTAACGTCTGTAGACGTCTCTCCATTGAGAACAACATGGTGTGTTCTGTTTGCTCAAAACTCTTCAATGCAGCCACACAGCTGGTCTGATATTACATAGGCTCTTACTTTGTTTATCAGGCGACAGGGCGGAACTGTATCGAACGCCTTCCGGAAGTCAAGGAAAATGGCATCTACCTGGGAGCCTGTATCTAATATTTTCTGGGTCTCATGACCAAATAAAGCGAGTTGGGTCTCACACGATCGCTGTTTCCGGAATCCATGATTATTCCTACAGAGTAGATTCTGGGTTTCCAGAAATGACATGATACGCGAGCAAAAAACGTGTTATAGAATTCTACAACAGATCGATGTGAGAGATATAGGCCTATAGTTTTGCACATCTGCTCGACGACCCTTCTTGAAAACTGGAACTATCTGTGCTCTTTTCCAATCATTTAGAACCCTCGGTTCCTCTAGAGACTTGCGGTGCACGGCTGTTAGAAGGGGGGCAAGTTCTTTCGCGTAGAATCGAATGAGTATCCCGTCAGGTCCAGTAGGCTTTCCTCTGTTGAGTGATTTCAGTTGCTTTTCTATTCCTTGGACACTTGTTTCGATGTCAGCCATTTTTTCGTTCGTGTGAGGATTTAGAGAAGGAACTGCAGTGCGGTCTTCCTCTGTGAAACAGCTTTGGAAAAAGGTGTTTAGTATTTCAGCTTCACGCGTGTCATGCTCTGTTTCAATGCCATTATCATCCCAGAGTGTCTGGATATGCTGTGTCGATCCACTTACTGATTTAACGTAAGACCAGAACTTCCTAGGATTTTCTATCAAGTCGGTACATAGAATTTTACTTTCGAATTCACTGAACGCTTCACGCATAGCCCTCCTTACGCTAACTTTGACATCGTTTTGCTTCTGTTTGGCTGAGAGGTTTTGGCTCCGTTTAGATTTGCAGTCGAGCTCTCTTTGCTTTCGCAGTAGTTTCCTATCTTTGTTGCTGAACCACGGTGGGTTTTTCCCGTCCCTCACAGTTCTACTCGGCTCGTACCTGTCTAAAACGCATTTTACGATTGTCTTGAACTTTTTCCATAAACACTCAGCATTGTCAGTGTCGGAACAGAAATTTTTTGTTTTGATCTGTTAGGTAGTCTGAAATCTGCCTGCTATTACTCTTGCTAAACTGATAAACCTTCCTCCCTTTGTTTATTTTCCTGTTTACTTCCATATTCAGGGACGCTGCAACGGCCTTATGATCACTGATTCCCTGTTCTGCGCTTACAGAGTCGAAAAGTTCCGTTCTGTTTGTTATCAGTAGGTCCAAGATGTTATCTCTACGGGTTGGTTCTCTGTTTAATTGCTCGAGGTAATTTTCGGATAGTGCCCTCAGTGTAATGTCACTCGATGCTCTGTCCCTACCACCAGTCCTAAACATCTGAGTGTCCCAGTCTATATCTGGTAAATTGAAATCTCCACCTAAGACTGTAACATGCTGAGGAAATTTATGTGAAATGTATTCCAAATTTTCTATCAGTTGTTCTGCCACTAATGCTGCTGAGTCGGGAGGTCGGTAAAAGGAGACAATTGTTAACCTAGCTCGGTTGTTGAGTATAACCTCCACCCATAATACCGAGCGAGGTGGTGCAGTGGTTAGCACACTGGACTCGCATTCGGGAGGACGACGGTTCAATCCCGTCTCCGGCCATCCTGATTTAGGTTTTCCGTGATTTCCCTAAATCGCTTCAGGCAAATGCCGGGATGGATCCTTTGAAAGGGCACGGCCGATTTCCTTCCCCATCCTTCCCTAACCCGAGCTTGCGCTCCGTCTCTAATGACCTCGTTGTCGACGGGACGTTAAACACTAAATCTCCTCCTCCTCCTCCTCCATCTATAATAATTCACAGATACTATCCACTTCTATTTCACTACAGGATAAACTACTACTAACAGCGACAAACACGCCACCACTGGTTGCATGCAATCTATCCTTTCTAAACACCGTCTGTGCCTTTGTAAAAATTTCGGCAGAATTTATCTCTGGCATCAGCCAGCTTTCCGTACCTATAAAGATTTCAGCTTCGGTGCTTTCTATCAGCGCTTGAAGTTCCGGTACTTTACCAACGCAGCTTCGACAGTTTACAATGACAATACCGATTGCTGCTTGGTCCCCGCATGTCCTGACTTTGCCCCGCACCATTTGAGGCTGTTCCCCTTTCTGTACTTGCCCGAGGCCATCTAACCTAAAAAAATCGCCCAGTCCACGCCACACAACCCCTGCCACCCGTGTAGCCGCCTGTTGTGTGTAGTGGGCTCCTGACCTATCCAGCGGCACCCGAAACCCCACCACCCTACAGCGCAAGTCGAGGAATCTGCAGCCCACACGGTCGCGGAACCCTCTCAGCCTCTGATCCAGACCTTCCACTCAGCTCTGTACCAAAGTTCCGCAGTCAGTCCTGTCGACGATGCTGCACATGGTGAGCTCTGCTTTTATCCCGCTAGCGAGACCGGCAGTCTTCACCAAATCAGATAGCCGCTGGAAGCCAGAGAGGGTTTCCTCCGATCCATAGCGACACACATCATTGGTGCCGACATGGGCGACCACCTGCAGATGGGTGCACCCTGTACCCTTCATGGCTTCCAGAAGGACCCTTTCCACATGTGGAATGACTCCCCCCGGTATACACACGGAGTGCACATTGTGGTTTTCTTCCCCTCCATTGCAGCCATATCCCTAAGGGGCCCCATTGACATTGGAGCTCCCAACTACCAGTAAGTCCACCCTCTGTGGCCGTCTGGATCTTACAGACTGAGGGGCAACCTCTGGAACAGGACAAGCAGCCATGTCCGTCCGAAGATTAGTATCAGCCAGAGACAGAGCCTGGAACCGGTTTGTCAGACCGACTGGAGAGGCCTTCCACTTAGCCCTCCAGAATGTCTTTCGGCCCCTGCCACACCTCGACACGACCTCCCACTCTACCATGGATGAGGGGTCAGCCTCAATGTAGGCAGTATCCTGGGCAGCCACAGCCATAGTCCGATCGGGGGACGAGCTGGCCTTCCCCGACAAACCCCCATCCGGACCCCCACAGTGAGGCCCATTGGCAACAGCCTCAAGCTGTGTGACCGAAGCCAACACTGCCTGAAGCTGGGAGCGATGGGATGCCAACTCAGCCTGCATCCTAACGCAGCAGTCGCAGTCCCTATCCATGCTAAATACTGTTGTGCAAAGAAAGCCTGAACTAATCTGCAGAGAGCACAAACAATTCGAAACAAAATTTAAATGGTTATTAAAATATAAGACTGCCTAGTAAATGCAGTAATGCTGCTACTTGCGCACTGCTAACACACTGCTCGGCGGCAGAAGGCGCTGTAATAGTCACAAACATATGGCTCACAATTTTAGACGAACAGTTGGTAACAGGTAGGTTTTTTAAATTAATATACAGAACGTAGGTACGTTTGAACATTTTATTTCGGTTGTTCCAATGTGATACATGTACCTTTGTGAACTTATCATTTCTAAGAACGCATGCTGTTACAGCGTGATTACCTGTAAGTACCACATTAATGCAATAAATGCTCAAAATGATATCTGTCAACCTCAGTGCAATTGGAAATACGTGTAACGACATTCCTCTCAATAGCGAGTAGTTCGCCTTCTGTAATGTTCGCACATGCATTGACAATGCGCTGACGCATGTTGTCAGGCGTTGTCGGTGGATCACGATAGCAAATACCCTTCAACTTTCCACAGAAAGAAATCCGGGGACGTCAGATCCAGTGAACGTGCGGGCCATGGTATGGTGCTTCGACGACCAATCCACCTATCATGAAATATGCTATTCAATACCGCTTCAACAGCACGCGAGCCATATGGCAGACATCCATCATGTTGGAAGTACATCGCCATTCTGTCATGCAGTGAAACATCTTGTAGTAACATCGGTAGAACATTACGTAGGAAATCAGCATACATTACACCATTTAGATTGCCATCGATAAAATGAGGGCCAATTATCCTTCCTCCCATAATGCCGCACCATACATTAACCCGCCAAGGTCGCTGATGTTCCACTTGTCGCAGCGATCGTGGATTTTCCTTTGCCCAATAGTGCATATTATGCCGGTTTACGTTACCGCTGTTGGTGAATGACGCTTCGTCGCTAAATAGAAAGCGTGCAAAAAATCTGTCATCGTCCCCCAATTTCTCTTGTGCCTAGTGGCAGAAATGTACACGACGTTCAGAGTCGTCGCCATGGAATTCCTGGTGCATGCAAATATGGTACGGGTGCAATCGATGTTGATGTAGCATTCTCAACACCGACGTTTTTGAGATTCCCGAGTCTCGTGCAATTTGTCGGCTACAGATGTGCGGAGTAGCCGCAACAGCAGCTAAAACACCTAATTGGGCAACATCATTTGTTGCAGGTCATGGTTGACATGTGGCTGAACACTTCCTGTTTCCTTAAATAACGTAACTATCCGTCGAACGGTGCGGACACGTGGATGATGTCGTCCAGGATACCGAGCAGCGTATATAGCACACGCCCGTTGGGCATTTTGATCACAATAGCCATACATCAACACGATATCGATCTTTTCCGCAATTGGTAAACGTTCCATTTTAACATGGGTAATGTATCACGAAGCAAATAGCTTCCTCACTGGCGGAATGTTACGTGATATCACGTACTTATTCGTTTGTGACTATTACAGCGCCATCTATCACAAAGCGAAAAAAGTTGTCCAACTAAAACATTCATATTTCTTTACGTACTACAAGAATATGTAATGAAAAATGGGGGTTCCTATTTTAAAAATCGCAGTTGATATCCGCTTGACCTATGGCAGCGCCATCTAGCGGGCCAACAATAGCGCCATCTGGTTTCCCCCTTCAAGATAGACGACTTTCGTTCTTTGTAGTTTTTGCGTTTGACGCTTATTTCGTGACATATTTGGCCCGGTCATTATCAATGGACCACCCTGTATAATCGCGATCTCAGTGAAGTCATTTTGTCTATTCGCGTAAGAGAATTGGGCTGGAAAAACTGGGGAGGCACATTGTCTGTAAACTAAAAAGCGAGAAGCGCTCATCGTGGGGAAAGTTGCGGTTCTCGAAAGAATACCACTGCCTTGAAGGGTGACTATGAATCAATTTCTCCTCTAGCAGCGTAGAACAGTGTGTAGAGATTTACGTTGATTCTGTCCATATGTATTAACTGCGTTAGTGTTATTAGTAAGTCATCCTTGCATTCCATGTTGTGTTAATGCATTTTGTGCAAAACAGGCACTCCCCGGGCATGTATGCGCACTGCGTCGTCTGTGATTCAGAAGGCGCGCTGTGGATCACCCGTGTAACTTAATGACACTCTCCGTAGTTACTTAGGAGGCAAGTGCATAAACGCAATCCGGCGACCTACGTTTCCTCGCGCTTCTACTCCACATGTCCTCCCTTCACCCTTTTATAGCCCCGATACACAATTTATCCCTTAATAAGGCTGAAGGCTGTACTGCACTTAGATGTGATACAAACATTTAATATTCGATTTTCACCCACTTCATTTAAAGATAAACATTAATTTTATACCATCAGAACAATATTTTTAATTATCTGCAATTTTCACATGTCCTGTGGAAACTATTAGTCCTAGAGCAAAAAAGAATTGTAGCTTTTTTGAAGGAAATTTAATGTAGTTTAGTTTTATACTGGGAAACATTACCGAACGAGGTGTCGTAGTGGTTAGCACACTGGGCTCGCATTCGGGAGTACGACGGTTCAAACCCGCTTCCTGTCTCCTGATTTAGGTTTTCCGCGATTTCCCTAAATCACTCCAGGCAAATGCCTGGATAGTTCCTTTGAAAGGGCACGGCCGATTTCCTTCCCCATCCTTCCCTAATCCGAGCTTGTGCTCCGTCTCTAATGACCTCGTTGTCGACGGGACGTTAAACACTAATATCCTCCCCCTCCAATTATTTCTCTGTGCACTGTGGCTACAATTTGAACAGAGAACACCACATGAGATTAATTCGAGAAGGGATGGGTTCAGGTTACCGTCAGGTCATTCTGAATAACTTTTTGTGACTCGGTTGAGGTTGACGTCGAGATGATTACTAGGAAAGGCCACAGCGGACTCCTTCATCCAGTTGTTTCGATTTACGCTATTTTGTCACTTCTAATGACCCCGACGTAAAGGTCAACTCAAACCTGCCTTTCCTACTTTAGTATTTTATGTACTTTAATTTCAGTGAATTTTGCGCCGCGTGAGACTACTAATTGACGATGAAAACGTAAGAACGTTATCCTACTTCGCAAATTTCTTTAATTAATATTATACACGAGACTAAATTACTAGGAACGTTACACATTTCATAGAACAGAAGTTTCGTAATTTTATTCTAGAGCGAAAAATTTAGTGTAAAAAAGTAAAAAGTATCTACTATTTTCACACTTACTTTTGGAATGATCAGGAAGAAGACGTCATAAGGACGCAACTGTGCATTATTATGAATGCAGACGACGAGCAAATTATAATGCAGGAGAAACTCGAGCCTGAACATACACGGAAGGCAGCTCTGAAAGGTGCTACGCAGTCTCTCCACCCTTGTGCTGAGGCATCGACTGGGCACACAACGTGGCAACAGTTGAAACTCTAGCGCCACACACGTTAACAACCTTCGTCATTTGTTGAGCCCCACACGAGTGCCAAAAGCTGTCTCACAGAAATGTGGATCTTTAAAGAGAGTATGGAGGATAGAGGAAATGGTGGCTCCACAAGGCAGAAGGAAACATGCTGCAGGGATTATAAAAGATTCGTTCGATGATCGTTAGGATAGCACAAAGGAAAAGGTAAAGGAGGAGTAGGAGAAGGTATTGCTACATGACGTCGCCCTGGAGTGTACTTGTTTCGAAAAGATTCCCACGACCTGGGAGTTTCACAGGTCAAGGGACTTTCTTCTAATAAAAACAGTCAGTTGCTTTTTAATTCCGCTGTCACTCCTCTCTATATTTGTCATTTTTGCATGTCTGCAACGACAGAGAGTAGGAACTGCATTGCGGACTTCTTTAGTGAAGCAATTTGGAGAGACAGAATTTAGCATTATTGACAGCTAGTAAGATACGACCTAATAACCGAATTCATTAAATGTTTCTCGCACAGTTGTCCTTATGATTAGTTTGTTTGTTAAGTTAGAATCGATATCTTTCGAATGTTCTAATCAGTTCTCCCTGTGTTTTCAGCAACTTTTCAACATAATTATTGAACCAAGGTGGGCCTATGTAGTTCCAACGTTTCAACAAACTCTCTATTTCTCTTAGTATGCGCAGAGCACTACTGTTAACATGTGACAGTAATTCTTGGACCTTAATCTGAGCGTTTCATCATTTAGCTAATACACTCCTGGAAATTGAAATACGAACACCGTGAATTCATTGTCCCAGGAAGGGGAAACTTTATTGACACATTCCTGGGGTCAGATACATCACATGATCACACTGACAGAACCACAGGCACATAGACACAGGCAACAGAGCATGCACAATGTCGGCACTAGTACAGTGTATATCCACCTTTCGCAGCAATGCAGGCTGCTATTCTCCCATGGAGACGATCGTAGAGATGCTGGATGTAGTCCTGTGGAACGGCTTGCCATGCCATTTCCACCTGGCGTCTCAGTTGGACCAGCGTTCGTGCTGGACGTGCAGACCGCGTGAGACGACGCTTCATCCAGTCCCAAACATGCTCAATGGGGGACAGATCCGGAGATCTTGCTGGCCAGGGTAGTTGACTTACACCTTCTAGAGCACGTTGGGTGGCACGGGATACATGCGGACGTGCATTGTCCTGTTGGAACAGCAAGTTCCCTTGCCGGTCTAGGAATGGTAGAACGATGGGTTCGATGACGGTTTGGATGTACGGTGCACTATTCAGTGTCCCCTCGACGATCACCAGTGGTGTACGGCCAGTGTAGGAGATCGCTCCCCACACCATGATGCCGGGTGTTGGCCCTGTGTGCCTCGGTCGTATGCAGTCCTGATTGTGGCGCTCACCTGCACGGCGCCAAACACGCATACGACCATCATTGGCACCAAGGCAGAAGCGACTCTCATCGCTGAAGACGACACGTCTCCATTCGTCCCTCCATTCACGCCTGTCGCGACACCACTGGAGGCGGGCTGCACGATGTTGGGGCGTGAGCGGAAGACGGCCTAACGGTGTGCGGGACCGTAGCCCAGCTTCATGGAGTCGGTTGCGAATGGTCCTCGCCGATACCCCAGGAGCAACAGTGTCCCTAATTTGCTGGGAAGTGGCGGTGCGGTCCCCTACGGCACTGCGTAGGATCCTACGGTCTTGGCGTGCATCCGTACGTCGCTGCGGTCCGGTCCCAGGTCGACGGGCACGTGCACCTTCCGCCGACCACTGGCGACAACATCGATGTACTGTGGAGACCTCACGCCCCACGTGTTGATCATTTCGGCGGTACGTCCACCCGGCCTCCCGCATGCCCACTATACGCCCTCGCTCAAAGTCCGTCAACTGCACATACGGTTCACGTCCACGCTGTCGCGGCACGCTACCAGTGTTAAATACTGCGATGGAGCTCCGTATGCCACGGCAAACTGGCTGACACTGACGGCGGCGGTGCACAAATGCTGCGCAGCTAGCGCCATTCGACGGCCAACACCGCGGTTCCTGGTGTGTCCGCTGTGCCGTGCGTGTGATCATTGCTTGTACAGCCCTCTCGCAGTGTCCGGAGCAAGTATGATGGGTCTGACACACCGGTGTCAATGTGTTCTTTTTTCCATTTCCAGGAGTGTAGTAGGATACAATTTGATTTTTCTGACTTTAAGGACGTGCACCATCTTGTATGACCCACACAAGTAACCCATTCTTGGTGTTTGGTGATATTACACCTAACAGATGATAGGTTCTGCTGACAGCTTTTTCTGACCTCAAACGCCGTCCAGTGTGGCCGAGCGGTTCTAGGCGCTACAGTCTGGAACCGCGCGACCACTAAGGTCGCAGGTTCGAATCCTGCCTCGGGTCAGTAAAACTTTGAAACACGTATCTATTTTGTACGAGCTATAAATAAATAGCCAGCCAGGATGGCCGAGCGGTTCTAGACGCTACAGTCTGGAACCGCGCAACCGCTACGGTCGCAGGTTCTAATCCTGCCTCGGCATGGATGTGTGTGATGTCCTTAGGTTAGTTAGTTTTAAGTAGTTCTAAGTTCTAGGGGACTGATGACCTCAGAAGTTAAGTCCCATAGTGCTCAGAGCCATTTGAACCATTTGAACTGAAACGTCCCCTTTGAATAATTTATATATGAAACGTCTCCTTATAACAATTGTACACGACTGTGCTTAACCTGACACACAATGTTTTTAGCGCAACGCAATCTGACTTTCAATAATCCCTACAAAACAATGGCCCTGACTAACTTTAACCTATACCTTTCACAAATCACTTACCTCACAAAAATCTTCGTTACTGGAACTACTGCAATACAGCGAGCGCCACTACTGCCAGCTAAATAAAAGATTCAAACTACTGAAGGCACTAACTACTGATAGGGATAGTTAGCAAATGAAAGATATTAATAGAGAACAAACAATGTATTTACCTTAATATTCATAATTGACATCCAGTATTACAAATTATCAAAACTCCGCCATCTCTCTCCCCACATCCACCACTGCTGGCGGCTCACCTCCAACTGTCCAACGCTATCTGCTGTTCACATCCAGCTATAGCAGTTCATGACAACAATGGCAGGCAACAATGCAAACTAGCCACATACTGCACACAGCACAGCCAGTGATTTTCATACAGAGAGCGCTACGTAATGTTGCCCATAAGAAAACATAAACAGCAAACTTACATAAAGAAAACATAAACAGCCTACTTACATAGCCCCCATGCTCCCCAAAAAAAATTTTACAAAATATTTTTGGGCAGTGGCCAATAAAGATTTGATAAAATTTTTCATAATTACAATAGCAAAGATATCAAATGCACACACTTATTGATACAATGTTGGTCAACAGCTAAAATGTTTTCACAGTCAATAAAGACAGTCCTGATCATTCATCAGTTTGTTTGCTCAAAGTCTGAGCAGTAAAATACAATGCACACGGAAGTAGTGGATTTCCATGCAGTCTTGAAGAAGTAGTATTGTCCTTCCAACGGTAAGACAGTGCTGACTCTTGACATGCTGACAGGTAATGGGCCACAACAGAGCAAACCCACAGCAGAGTCATTCGAAGTTCTGACGAATATTGGTAGGTAGGTCATCACAGAGTAGACCCACTGTAGTCCTGGTAGAGATTGTGGTATTGGTGGGCCACCAGAGGTGTAGACTCACTGTAGTCCTTGTAGAAAGTGTGGACGAGCCCACTGTAGTCCTTGTAGAGACGGCCAGCAGCCATCTGTTGCGACTGTGCGGGTGCACAATCACCAGTGAAGAGTCTTGCGGACAATATAGCAAGTCCATGAACCACCACTTGTGCACTCACAAAGTTTTTTGGAATTGTCCTTAGACCCAGCAATGCTGTTATCCAGTCCCTCACTGCTGGCGGCTCACCTCCAACTGCCCAACGCTATCTGCTGTTCACATCCAGCTATAGCAGTTCATGACAACAATGGCAGGCAACAATGCAAACTAGCCACATACTGCACACAGCACAGCCAGTGATTTTCATACAGAGAGCGCTACGTAATGTTGCCCATAAGAAAACATAAACAGCAAACTTACATAAAGAAAACATAAACAGCCTACTTACAGAACCTCAGATGTTAAGTCCCATAGTGGTCAGAGCCTAACCTCAAACCCGTCGTATGTACGTCACACGTACACTGCTGCCGTAATACATCTTCTGGAGAGTAATGCGTGGCTGTTCTATTGAGAGGGGACTCTCTAATTATACACTCGATAACGCCGGTCTGAGATCGTCAGAGTGTCTATGAAAACTCTGATGAATGTTTTGTACTCACTTCTAAACCAGAACCCACTGTCGGTGCAAATCGTGACTGTGGTCACAAGACAAAGAAGTCATCTTCACGTCTTGGGGCAGCAGCTGCAAGTCACTATTCTTCTCGACATCTGTAGCGCATTCTGCTGAAGAAGGAAAGATTAGGGTTTAACGTTTCGTAGACATCGAGGCCGTTAGAGAGGAAGCACAATCTAGTAGGAGAAGGATGGTTCAGGAAATCGGCAGTGTTCTTGTCACAGGAACTATCCCGGCATTTGTATTTAAGATTTTAGGGAAACCACGGGAAACCTAAAACTGGGTGTCTAGACTGGGATCTGGTTACCCCGAACAAGAGTTCGCTGCCCATCACTGCGCCCCATCGCTTGGTGATTTGCAGCTGGCCTTCAGTAGTCGCTGGCAGTCTCCTTCATATTTTGCACGAAACCCTCCAGCAAAGATGTGGTCTTCTTTGCCGATCTGTCTGATATTTCCCTGAATGGCTGTTACTTCTTCTTAACATCGGAAGTCCCTACAAAGTACAGTCCCGCTCTCTTGCAGAAAGAAGAAGATTAGCCCCAGTTCCTAAAGAGGAAATGACTGCTGGTGATAGAGACAACTTACCGGCATCAGTCAATTCCACATACCCGCTATTATGGTGTATGGAGGCAGCCTTGTAGTTTGTGTCCACACTTGTCGTACGCCCAGAGATCCTCGATCCCATCACTGTCATCATTTACCTTTGTGTGTAGACAAACCTGTACAATCAAGCGCCCTGGAAGGAGCAAAGTCATCAGAGATCCCAGGCGTCGCCACAGAGACCCAAGAGCAGCTATAGCTTGTGGTAGCAGCAGCCTGAAAGCAGGCAGTCGTTGCCAGTGTAGCTTCTCGCTGTTTACTGACAGCTGCCAACCCCACCTCATCCGCACACAGCTAACCAAGTCTCTACGCATATTTCACTACCAGGTACAACTAAATAGGCACGTGAAAGAATCTCTATAAGTGACATAAAGTAAAACAATTAGGTGCTTCGGGTAAATAAAGTACTGCGACTGCTGCCAAAGGCAACTTAACGTTGTCAATATACACAACTGAAGTAGGTTTATCGCAGCAGGAAGTTGAACTACAAAATTAG
This sequence comes from Schistocerca cancellata, assembly GCF_023864275.1. Taxonomy (NCBI): domain Eukaryota; kingdom Metazoa; phylum Arthropoda; class Insecta; order Orthoptera; family Acrididae; genus Schistocerca; species Schistocerca cancellata. The sequence goes on along the minus strand of NC_064629.1, from coordinate 94,000,935 downwards.
AATATTTGAGCCTAGCTCTCATAAATATGTGAGCAAACGATTAAATTGAAATGAAAGTACTAATGCATAGCGTCGAATAGGGAGACTGATATCTGGCCAGAGGTAGAAATGTCCGCTGCCAGCAGGCAGCGCATCGCTGGCCACGGTGGGTTACGACACATCACGTACGGTTGTCGTGCCCTGTGATGCCATACAGCCATTAAAAGCTGCCAACGCGGCCTGTGCACTTCTTGCCTACATTGCAGCAAGTAAAACCGATTATGACTAGGGTGCCGTAAGGTTTGGTTCTGGACCCGTGCTGTACTCTATCTGCATGAGGGGCATATCCAAACAGCCAGCAGAGGGAACTGCCCTGTAAGTTGCTGGTAAAGCGTTACTTAAGTTCTGTCGCAACCTAAATTATAATGTTAGGCACCTCCAGAGACTAATGGATAAAATCACCAATTTCTGTTCACCACCAAGCTCAAGCATCCAAACGGCCAATTCACTACTGAAGGCAATGACTTGACTTTGTACGAAACAGACAAATACCTTACCCTCATAATGGTAAGACATTGACTTGGTAATCGCACATAGCCAGTATGGTCAACAAAGATTTTGGCACATTTCACTGTTTTACCCGATCTTTGAAAGTGATGAACTATCAAACGAAGCGAAACTGACAATATGGTGTTTCATGATGCGCTCAGTCAATGATGCCTGCCTGTCACGGAATAGTCTACAGACTTTCCAAAACAAAGCTTTCCAAGTAAGTCATCAATGCTGACTGCAATACTCCCGACACACACATCAATCAAGGCTTAGACAACCGGAAAACTACCTTTACGCCTACAGAAACCCATAAAATTTCATGCTAAAACAAATTATTCCCTCCACAACCATATAAAAACATTATGCCAAGAATCACCAAATTCTGTGTACAAAAGATCCCAGATAACCCTGACAATACACTTTAGGGACTGACACACGTATTTAAAAACAATACAGTCTTATAACATTAGCACACAGTTTATAAGTGAATCAGAGATACGTTATGCCCGGTGGGACTTCTACTACCTTAAGATAAAATAGACTGCGAGCAATTCACTCGGTACTCATTGATGTTCACGCTGCTCACTCAAGTTATCCGCCGTACTGCTTTACTAACAACAAACTTTGCGCTACCTGGTTCATGTTCTTGGATCTTATTTGTGTTGACTGTGACCGTGCTACCGGCGAATTGTTGCGAACTTATTTACGGACTGCCATTTCGGTCTGGTAACTGTACTGTCGTTCTAAATGTCGTCGTCCATATCCACGCCTGTAGTAACTTTCGTGTGATTGATATATAGTCATGGTGCAGGGCCCATATTCGACAATACTTACACATCAAGCTAGCATATGTTCGCTTCCAGTCCGAAGCACATTCGCAAGATATGTTTACTAATATCTGTCTACATAAATTTCTTATAAAGCGGCCAACAACTGCGTACATTAGTTGTAATGTCTCATTCGAGGAGATGATGAGAGAACTAAATAAAATAGTGCCTTGTTGTGGTTGTGAGCGAATAGTCGGTATAGAGGCAGCGAAGAGTGGCGGGTTTCTTCGCAGGTGAGTTTGAAAGAGAACGTGTGGGTTTGCATGCCGTCGTGGATCGACAGATTAGTTGAGCCCATGTGCAGGTTGGTGTTTAGACCGGCAGTGTGGTAGATAAACAAGTCCAAAGATTTAGGGAAAACACACACACACACACACACACACACACACACACACACACACACACACACGGAGCTAAGTGGGTTTAGCTCAGGGTCAAGAAAAGTTTTCAGTCACAGCGAAAGAACACCAAAACTTGGGGTTTGCGGCTAGTGGGCCCCAACATTTGTCAGGGAAGATTATGCCGAGCAGAGGAAGAGTTTAGCCAGTCCTACACGTTTTCAGTAACAATTGCGAAGAAATCATTCGGTAAAATTTTTTATTTGGGATCTTGGCATCTGAGATAAATTAATGGAATGGGGACGAAATTGAGGTGGAAAGGGCCTCTGTATGCAATAGAGGAAGGAGACAAGTTAAAAGCATCCGGGTCAGTTAGCTGTCAAAAATTGAGAAGAATCAAAGCATTTTACGAAAGAGTGGAAGGAGACGACTTGAAAGCATCCGGGTCAGCTAGTTGTAAGATATTGAAAAGAAGCAAACCACTGCAGTGACGTTTCCTTGGACTGTTTATATTCTGGAGACAAAAAACTGAAAAGGTTGAGTTGAAATTTACTTCAGGATGCACCTTACAACTGACCAGAATTTATTGGGGATAGAAAATAATAAACTGGTAGCGAAGATCGCAGGAATTCGTTTTATTCAATGATTACCGGTTTTGGCAAAACTAAAGCCACCGTCATCAGATCTTAGGACACATACAGGTTACAACATCAAGGCAAACAATGGTGATATTAATAGTTGCCTATAACACGCAGGCCTTACAAAATTGTCGTAAGTAGCACATAGGCGTCAAGAGAGACGAGATTATGAATGTTAAGTGTCTCCATCACATAGAAGCGCAAGCTAAGTACTACTAGTTAGTCCGGTTGTATGTGATGGAGACACTTAACATTTATAACGTCCTCTCTCTTGGACGCCTGTGTGCTACTTACGACAAAAGGTCTGCGTGTTATAGGCAACTATTAATATCACCATTGTTTGCCTTGATGTTGTAACCTGTCTGTGTCCTAAGATCCAACGATGGCGGCTTTAGTTTCGCTGGAACCGGTAATCATGGAATAAAAATAATTCCTGCGATCTTGGCTACCAGTTTATTGTTTTACAAGCATCTAGATCACTCCCACATGAGCACAATGTGCTCCTACAGAAAATCTTCAGTAATCGGTACTAATTTGAACCGCGTAGACAGCAAAAGTCAAAGCATTTATTTGAAATAGGAAGTCCTTTCCTCAACAGAAAACAGGAAATTTTTAAGCACGTCCATTATCCAACAACACTTCTGTTTTGCTCCTTACGTTCATTCAAAGTTTCAGTATTGTTTTGATTGCATGATCGAATCGAGTCAAATATCAAAAAAGGTCTAGGCAAAAAGTTTTTAGTTTTACAGAAGTATTCAACCTTAGGAATTTAGCTCAATTTTCTTTTCTAAAATTCAGAAGCTGACGTGCTGCCCTGCCTCCCCCCCCCCCCCCCCCCAGTTTATAGAAAAAATGCTATTAGAAGTTCACCGCTAAGTCCGTGATAACGAAACGTCCTGGCTAATTAAAACTGTGTGTCGAACCACGACTCGAACCAGGACCTTTGCCTTTCGCAAGCAAGTGATCTACCAACTCAGCTACCCGAACATGACTCACAGCCCCTTCTCACAGTTTCACTTCTGCTATTACCTCGTATCTGTCGTCCAGAATTCACAGAGGTTTTCCTACGAAACTTGCTGAACCATCTCTCCTGGAAGAAAGGATATTACGGAGACATGGCTTCACCACAGTCTGGGGCCTATTTTCCAGGTTCGAGACCCTATCTGGCACATAGTTTTAATCTGCTGGGAAGTTTCATATCAGTGCACACTCAGCTGCAGAGTCAAAATTCTTTCCGTCTATAATGGTTTGCTTTAAACACATTTCACCTGAAAAAGAAAAGACTACCATTTTCGAAAAAAAGAGATAGTGTAGTAAGTTAGAGTCAGTTACATGACTTCTGAAGCAATTTTACATAGATAAAGCATGCGTACAGTGTTTATAGACATGTAGTAAAGGCGAGAGTGCGAAAATTGGGTGAGGTACTTACCTTTCACAGAAAGGTCGTCCTTCTTCGTTAATGTAACGTACCCCATGAAGAGTGCTTTTATCGAAGAACTGTCGTGTTTGGTACGTCCAGCTCGTCTTGAGAAGATCGTAGGTACTTCTTCTTGGCTTTGTAGCTATTTCCATTATGAAATGCTGAGTGTCGTCTCCGCACCTACAAACGAAACTTACAATTTCAGTTTTCTGTGTTGACATACTGAACACATGCTGCAATCACATATTAAACGAAAAATGACGGAGCTAAGACTTGGAATCTAAGGAGAATGACTGGCTGCTCAGTTCATTTCCTTAGCCAGTGTAGTGACACATCTGGCAACCTCAGTTTTCTTATTTCTAATTGTGTCCACTGCAGATTTCATGGCTATTTGAATGCTGTTTGTAAGTCAGCTGGGAACTTTATAACATCACTGGATCCGACGGAAGATATTTTGAACACTCTTACTTACACACCGAGTACCGAACGTTCTGAAGTTCTCTTTTGGTTTTCACAATGTGAAGCGTGTGTATGTTTTCTTGTGTGCATTGATTTTTTGCGTCTACACAGAAGAGATGTAGCAACTTTTATTTATTTATTTATTTTTTTCTCGCTGTGTAAAATTTTGTAATAAGTTGTAATTTCCTTCTTTTTCATTAGTATTTGTCCCCCCTGTGGCAGAGTCGATAATCATAGGCATTGGCTCATTACTTCTAAGCTACTTTTGTTTTATTCTGTGTCTGGATGACCTCCTCGTCAATACAGCCGTCAGTTACCGTTTGGGAGGAGAATCGAGTCTCCGTCTGTCTATGAAGCGAGTAAACATTATTGTGTGTATTAATATTGTACGTGTTTGCGTGTCGTGTTCCTGCAGAATTTGTTATGGGACATCGTAGAATATTCTCGCTTCACCTCCTGTAGTTTCATGAAGTTTCAATAGGTGGCGGCGCTATACGTAGCCTTCAAAATGGCGTCAGTAACGGAAGCGTGATCCAGGCAGAGAGCTGTCATAGAGTTTCTTTTGGCGGAAAACCACCGGATCGAAGATATTCATTGGAGCTTGGGTTGTTGGGTTGTTTTGTGGGAGGAGACCAAACACCGAGGTCATCGGTCTCATCTTATTAGGGAAGGCAGTCGGCAGTGCCCTTTCAAAAGAACTATCCCGGCATTTGCCAGGAGCGATTTAGAGAAATCACGGAAAACCTGATCGGGATGGACGGACGCGGGATTGGACCGTCGTCCTCGTGAATGCGAGTCCAGTGTGCTAACCACTGCGCCACCTCGCTCGGTGATTGGAGCTTGCAGAATGTCTACGAAGACATGGCAATGAACGAAAGCAGGGTGAGTCAGTCTTTGGGGGAGGCATCTGTCATCATAGCAAAAAAACTCGCACGAACCTGTCTGATCTCCCCCGTGGCGGCCGGTCGCACACAGTTGTGACTCATGCAGTACTGGAACGTGCGGACACTCTCATTCGAGGTGACCGACTGAGAAACACATCGCTGCACAACTGGACATCTCTGTTAGTAGAACTGACACACTCATCCACCAGTTGGGGTATCCAAAGTGTGTGCTCCCCATGTTCTACGCCACCTAACAGAAGATCATAAAGAGCAGCGCTGGATCATCCGTGCGGAATTGCTTGCGTGCTTCGAGGCTGAAAACGACAATTTTTTGTCGAGCATCGTCACAGGCGATGAAATATAGGTTCGTCACTTCGAACTGGAAACAAAACGGCAATCTATGGAGTGACGCCACAATACCTCTCCTCCGAAGAAAAAGTTCAAAGCCGCACTCTCATCCGGTGAAGTCACTGTGACAGTCTTCTGGGACTCTGAAGGTGTTATTCTGTTTGATGTCCTCCCTCATGATGGAATGATCAATTCTGGATGTATTGCGCTAAACTAAAGAAAGGATTGAGTATGTTCGTCGTCACAAAATGCAAATAAACCTTTCCTTCTCCATGACAACGCAAGGCCTCACGTAAGTCTACGCACCCGAGAGGAGTTCACAAAACGTCACCGGACTGTTCTCCCTCATCCACCCTACAGCCCGGATGTAGCACATTTCGACTTCCATCTGTTTGCCCCAATGAAGGATTCACTCCATGGGAAACACTACGTGGATGGTGGGGACGTTATTCATGGAACGAAGCATTGGCTCTGACGTCGACCAGCAGAGTGGTATCATGAGGGCGTACAGGCCTTCCCAGTAAGGTGGCGTAAGACCGTCGCATTGAACGGACATTATGTTGAAAAAGATAGTTTTGTAGCAAAAAGAGTGGGGAATAACACGTGTGGTGTACTGGAATCCTGAACAGAATCAACCTGTTCTCAGGAAAATAATTGTTACATTACTTATGGAACGTCCATCGCAAAATACCTAATGGGAATGGAGCTGAATATTGTTATTTTACCTGTGGACCAGGGAAATAGCACGGTTGTGCTAGAAAGGGAGATTATGTCCAAATGGTGCAGTGTTTACTATCTGATCCATTGTATCGCAGACTCAGTGTTTGTATCTCCGAACGCTTTTACATCTTTGAAAGATTCAAACCATGAGTAGCAGTGCTGTTTTATGTTGCGTTTCAGCCAAGAAATACGTCTCACGGCAAAACAGTCTCGCATTAGGCTAGAATTAACAGTGCTAAACGAAGGAATACCTTAAAAACGTGCAAAGAGACGGCTTTTCCCGAAGGGAACGACAACCAGGCATAAAATACCGTTATTGGCGAGGTTTTACTTCAATAAAACGAAACGCATTTGTTGACAAACGTACACATTTTTTGGTAGTTGTAGAAACGGATTTAAAATATCTTCAATAATTATAAAGCAGCTAACAACAATATTTCCACACAAATGAAGAATCTGTACCACGGTCAAAGGGGCACGATGCCCATTGGATCTTCTACTGTATGAGAACCACATCGTTTCCCTCGTTTCAGTTGACCTTCGAAACTGACTGGGTGTTCATCTGTTCTCTGGGAATTGTCAAACGTTGTGATTTTGAGGCTTTTCTAACGGTTGAAATAGCCTCTCAGAAGACAATGTTTTCTACATTGTTCCTCGAAGAACACTTCAGACAGAAACTTCTCGACAGATTAAAACGGTGTTCCGGCCTGGGACTCGAACTAGCTACATTGCCTTTTGCGGCCAATGCCATCTTTGCATTATTACGAGAAAGGATTCACAACACAAGGCAACAGCTGGATGCAAATGGACGTGCTCTTATGGCCTTGGACCTGCAGTTATCAAGAACATTCACAGTTTTGGACTGGGAATCGGTCGACGGTGCTACGGTTTCTCAACAGACGTCAGCACAGAAACGAACTTCAGAGAAGCAGAAAGGAAAGTTCGGCCGCCTTTCACAACAACAACATGGTGCGGACCACAGATATTCAGAACGCACCGTCATCAACTTGACGGCGAGAGATATAGACGCGGGTGTAATGTCGGCACTTAAGAAAGGACTTAATTTCGCACCTTCACCGCGGGACATTCTGTCTGTGAAATAATAAGCAGTGTTGAACAGGCAGTCCACAAGCTCCCACATGAAACAGCGGACGAAATACGGCGAGAAACCAGCCGTATACTGACAAAGGTGAAGTTACCAGCATCCAACATCACCAGGGCTGAGCGCAACGGCCTTCGAGCACTAGGTAATGATGAAAGCATTGTAGTACTTCCTGCTGACAAGGGCAATGCCTTGGCCACAGCGTCGACAGAAAACCCACCCACACAGACCTGTACCCGCATGCCACCAGCCATCATCATCCAGCACAGAAGCGCACAGTATTACAAACATTTGTGCATCGTGCAAGAGTAATATCAGACGACGATAACCTGTCCCATGAACTGAGCCACCTACGCAAGGTTTTCAGGAATAACGTCTACAGCGCCCATCAAGTGACAGAAGTGATTTCTGGGGAATATCAGAATAAGACCACCGATGAAGAGCAGGAAAAGAAACTGCTTTTCTGCCATTCTGTGGCTCTGTGTCGGGCAAGATAAGCCGCCTGTTGAAAAGACACAAGATCAAATCAATCTTCAGGCCTCCAACGAAAATCTGTCAATTACTGAGACCAGTTAAAGACGCAGTAGGTCTCAGAACACCTGTAGTCTACGAGATACCTTGTGATTGTGGCCAGAAGCACATCGGACAAACAGTGCGCACTGTGGAACAACGCAGGAAAGAACTTGAGAGGTATTATCGCCTACGCTATCCAGAGAAATCTGCGTAAGCTGAGTATGCGTTAGAAAACGGTCACCGCATAAAATTTGACTATACCTCTGTCGTGGCTCGGACTAACGGCTTCTGGGACTGAAATAAAAATTACCGTAAACACCCTGAATAGAGACGGTGGCTTGCAGCTCAGCGCTGCATGGGATCCAGCGATCGCGAGGTTGAAGAGGGCACATCGAACGCCGACTCAAAACATGCCCATATATGGTAATGTCACGGGCATCAGTGACGTCACAGGCGGCAGATAGTGTATATAAGGGTGCACCAACAGCCCACTGGCAGTCATACCACTTGACAATGGCCAAGGAGTGCTTGGCCGAAAGCTTGTGTAGTTTTAAGCAATTGACGCGGTTGGAAACCCGGGAAAATTTTATTCAATGTTGTCGCTTCGAGACTCTGCATTCATACACCTTGGGGATTGTTTCGATCCCAATCTTTTACTCTGTAAGGTTACATCGTGAGTCGTATTTGGAGAGCTGAGTTGGCAAGGATATTACCTGCGAAAGGCAGGGTTCTGTGTTCCAATTCCGGTGCGGCACGCAGTTTTAATTTGTCAGGAAGTTTGGAAAGAGCGCACAACCCGTTGCAAAGAGCAGGATCCGTTCTGGAAACATTTCAAACTGTCTTCGTAAGGAGTTGAAAATAGTGTTAGACTGATTTACGGCGAGGTTTGCAAAAATTTTTATTTTACTAATCTAGAAATAGTGGGCTCCGGCAGCGTCGCCGAGACTGAACTTACCAGAAGCCGCAATCGCTGTCGGCTACACAACACGCGACTAAGCACGGCGGAGCGGTGAGTAGCCACGTGTGTGCGTGCTGCGCCAATACCTGCGATGGCTGCGTGATAGTTGCCGTGACGCAACATAAACATTATGATTGTGCTGCCCGGCTGGAGGCGCAGGCTTGTCCCTTACAACGACACGCCATGCGTGCTTCAAAAACTGCTCATTTGCACATGCGATTCCAATGTTTGTCGAAACACATGTATTCTCTGACTGCAGTACAGTATATATTTCTCCTTTAAAGGTTTTTGTAATATAGTCCAATTTTTTCTAATAAAGGACGTGAGGCCGTTGTTCTTAAAAATCTAGCATTAAAATTAAATTGCGTTCCATACAAATTGTTTTATTCACTGACACATCCTTTTCCTTCGCATGTGAATTAACTCCGACATCTGAGGAATAGCACAGTTTCATGCTAGGAGATTGGTCATACTCTCCATCTCTTTATTCCAATTTAAGGTCCATTTTTTAGCGAAGCAGTCATTTTTGCAGTTTACATGTTCTTCTAAAAGCATCGTACTTGATTGCATAGTGAAGTGTTTGATCTCTGTTATGGTCTACAGGTAAACGGACGGTACTGAAATTCGGGTTTACTGTTATACAGGATGAGTGAGGAGGAAAGGTAGCTACATGCTTTGAGAGGTGATAGTATTAGTGATTCCGAATAGAAAACGTCATGTGAACAAATGTACTGCTCTTAATAGTTTCCTGGTAAAGTAATAAAAACAACGCTGAGCAGGATAACTTCAGGTGATAGTAAATGAAACACTGTGATCTAATGTTTTGTTTAACTGTGTACGTTTCCTCACAAGAGAAGTTCAAAAATTCCACTGTCAACTGCAACGCATTTTGCAGCTCGTGTGTTGCTGATCGGAGCTCATACCTACGGTCCTTTACTTGAGCACACCATGTAACATACGAGCGAGAAATTCCTCCTTCGTGTATGCTCTGGGCTTATAGAATTCGCTCTTAAGCCAACCCCACAAACAGTAATCTAATAGAGTAAAATGTATTTATATGTGAGCGCTGGTGAAGAAGGATATGCGATTGACGCATGTGATTTTCAAATAGTTGGATGTCCGATACGGTGAAAAAAAAAAAAAAGGAATATGTTCATTTGAAGATTTTTATTCAGAATCACCAGCACTATTACCCCTCAAAGCATGTACTTTTCCACCTGACTCACCCTGTATGCCTCTTAATTTCGTTAAAAATTATAGCCCAGTCCCGTCAAATGACGAGCTGAAGTCGCATGAATTTGATATGGCATTTAAATTCTAAGACGAGTTCAGATCCCAAATGCTACATAAAACTGGGACTTCAATTTCTAGCTAATACATAGCTTTTAAATGTATTCTAAAACGAAGCAAAGGCCATGTGTATCACGTAGTAGCCGATTTTATAAACAACCAACATGGCGAAAAGAGCCATTCTTGATGATGATGAGGAGGGCCTATAAAAGCTTTTTGACAGTATTTTCAGCAGTGACAATGAAAGACGTAATTTGTCTTTCGGTGATTCAGATTTTGAAGTACTGCAAACAGTAGTACAGACGGAATATAGTTCTGAGCTGATGATAATGACGTCCATAACGTCTTTGTAGAGACTGGAGGCTCTGTAAGACAAAACAGAGAAAAAAACATGCATATGCGACCATCAGCTGATATCACCTCTAAGAGACTTCAAGCGAAAACATGCTCTCATTTCTTTACGCACATACCCATAAATAAGATGGAAAAAAGTCTCAAAAAGCTGTTTTGTGTGCTACTCAAGAGGAAAAAGAAGCGAAAGTTCATGTCAGTGTAAAGAGTGTAATGTTGTTCCTCATTTAGAAGACTGTTTTCAATTCTACCATACCCAACAATCATACAAGTTGATCTGTATTAAACACGATTTCACAGCAGCCAGTATGGTATTTAAATACGATCTCATGAAGTTAATGACACTATCTTTACTCCAGTCAGTTACCCACATATGACAGTTGAAATACCATTGAAGGAAGTGTGATGCCACCTATGAACTCATAAGAGGCAAAGCAGACATTGGGATTTGATAAAGATATGCACGGTTTTTGGCCATGCACTTTTCAAAGGAAATATTCCGAGATTCACATTAAGCAACTTTGAGAAAACACGTAAAAGCTAATTCAAGTTGTCAACACCATCCCCCTCCAATAGAGGCAATAAAATGTTCCTCTTTACTCTTGGCTGATGTAGATTCGATTTGTAACTCGTGTTCGCATGCACTTACAACAGAAGCAGGCAACCTGACCGACTCCAACAGCAGGGAACCCATCTGCTTTCTATAGTCGCTCCAGAAGCAATACACATACACTGTGGATGATTTTAAGCAGGTATGACCCCCACGAACCATGGAACTTGTCAAGGTATGGTGTTTTGCGCGCTTCTACGATACATATAGCCATACTGTAGTGCAACCACATATGAAGGGTACCTATGGAGAGACTAGACAAACATATGATTTCTGGAGAGGGGCAACAGCCTTCCCAGTTGCAGGGGCAACGATCCGGATGATTTGATGGCATGGCCTTGTAACATTAACTGACAAATTCCTTGCTATGTTGGGACTATGAACGACTGAAAGCAAGAGGAAACTATAGGTTTATTTTTCCAGAGGGCATGCAGCTCTACTGTTTGGCTTAATGACGATTACATCTTTCTGGGTAAAATATTCCGGAGATAAAGTATCCCACATTTAGATCTCTGGATGTGGATTACTCAGGAGAATATCAGGAGACATAAATCTCGCTTTCTAGGAGTCTGTGCGTGGAATGTTACACCCGTTTCTCGAGTAGGTAAAGGTAAATAAAGTCGGAGGCGCAAGCTCATGACCGGGCTATTGGTCTGACTAAAGGCAGAGCGCAGCCTTTCTTCGCAGCTGCACACCTGGAGGAGGACTGTGGAGGGTCCATCGTCCCGGGCTCCTTTTACCCCCGCGAACGGTGCCACCAGTACTCATTTGACAGCAGGCTGAGTGGCCCTGGGTCTGTACTGAAGGAACTGGCACAAAGAAAAATTCCCCCACCACTACCTGTCCAGGGTTTGAACTCTGGATCTCCGAGGCGGGAGCCGCTAGATCACCACGGCGAAAATCACAGGCGTAGGGTAGAAAAATTATGAAGGGGAGTTGACTGGTTGAAGTTAGGTACACTGGGAATTAGTTAAGTGCGATCACAGGAAGAACGGGACTCCTGGTCAGGTGAGTACAGGGTTATCAACTCAAAATGAAACAGGGGTGATGCAGGAGTAGGTTCAAATGGTTCAAATGGCTCAAAGCACTATGGGACTTAACATCTGAGGTCATCAGTCCCCTAGACTTAGAACTACTTAAACCTAACTAACCTAAGGAGATTACACGCATCCATGCCCAAGGCAGGATTCGAACCTGTGACCGCAGCAGTAGTGTGGTTCCCGACTGAAGCGCCTAGAACCGCTCGTCCACAGTGGATAGAGGGCTCCGCCTCCGCGGCGGCTATTTCGCGCAGCGGCTCTCGCGCAGCGAGGGCGCCACCGCTACGCCACGTGCAGACAGTGGCCAATAGCCGCTCCCTCCGGTTTCGTATATAGGGACCCGCTCTTCCCTAGTCCAGTCATCTCCGGCGGTACACCGAAAGGTTACCGCCCTTCGATAGTGCACTTCGCGCTAATCGAAGTGTTAGGGGTTCCAGGTGCCAGCCAGCCAGCCAGCCAGCCAGCCAGCCAGCAGCAGCAGCAGCAGCAGCAGCAGCAGTTCGCGGTCCCGGCCTGCAGCAGTGGTCAGCCAGCCAGCCAGCCTGCCAGCCCTCCGGTGGCAGCAGCAGTCCAGCCAGCAGCAGCAGTCCAGCCAGCAGCAGCAGCAGCAGCAGCAGCAGCCGCCGCCGCCGCCGCCCCGGCCCCGTCCGCGGCAGCAGCGTCCCTGCCTCTCGCCGTCGCCGTCGCCGTCGCCGCCGCCGTTGCCGCCGTCGCCGCCGCCGTCGACGTCCGTCCGCCGTCCGTCCGCCGTCCGTCGTCTCCCAGTGTGTGTCCTGTCCTTTTAGTGCTGTGTTTTTTCTTTCTTCTTCTTGTCGTCATGTCCGCCCCCACCACCACCGTCACTACTACCACCACCGCCATCGTGTATACGTCCCCTTCCGCCGCCTCCACCACAATCACTTGGTGTGCCCAGTCCCATCCCCCTCCTTCCATCCCTCCCCTCCTCTCTATCCCTTCGCCCTCGCTCTTTGTCGCCCCCTCTCCCGCTTCCTCCTCTCGTTCTGATCCCTTCCCCCCACTCCCCCAGCCTGTCACTGCAGCTCCGGCTAGGGTGGTGGCCCGTCGGGCCACTGCCCACGCCCAGCTCTCCCCGTCGCCATCGCCATCGCCACCGCCGTCATCATCATCGTCGCCATCGCCATCACTGCCACATTCGCCTGCACCGTCACAGTCACTTCCTCCGGCGCTGACTGCTGCGTCCGTGCCGGGACCTGTCCCTTCCCACCACCTCCCCATCGTTCCCGTCCCTCTTGTCACCACCCGCCCATCTGCCGCTGTCAAACGCCCTAGTGGCGCCTCCACTTCCTCTACTCCTAAAAAGGCTCCACCCCGCCCCCCATCCCCACCCCAAAATGCCATGGACGTCTCCCCACCAGGCCCCATTCCCTCCTCCTCCTCCTCCTCCCCACCCGGTCTCTACAAATATCTCCTGTCCCGTCCCGATCCTTCCTTCCTCGAGGCCCGGAATCTCTCCCTCCTCCTCCGCCAACATTTCCCAGGCGCCCCCATCTCTCTCCTTACTCCCAGACGGGATTCTGTTCTTATCTCCTCCCCCAGCCCAACCCTCCATACTGACATCCTCTCCCGCCTCCCCATCACCCGTTTTGGTCCTCACGCCTCCCTCACCCCTGCTCCCTCCCCATCTCCTACCCGCCAACCCCAACCCCCGCGTCGCCCGCCGACCCTCACCGCCGTGATCACTCGGCTTAGCCCGTCGATCACGGAGGAGGAGGTGCTGGCGGAGCTGAAGGCCCATCCCACCCTGGAGGTGCGGGCAGTCCGCCGCATTTTCAACGCGACCGGCCCCACCCGCCTTATGCGGGTTTTCTCTGAGGACGCCCCCTCCATTGACCGTCTCCTGAAGGAGGGTGCCCTCCTCTTCAATCAACGGTACAAGGTCGACCCCTCCCGTTCCCCCCCTCAATCCCTGCGCTGCCAGAGATGTCTGCGCTACAATGCACATCCAACAGCAGAGTGCCGCGAGGCCCCAACCTGCCCGCATTGTCGGCAAGCGCACTTCCTCCGGCAGTGCCCCAACCTCCAATCCCCTCCCTCCTGTAATACCTGCAGCCTCCCCCACCCCACCTACTCCCAAAAGTGTAAAGCCCGACCCCCTCCCGCCACTCCTGAACTCACCATACCTGTCCGTCCCCTGGACGCCCCCACCCCTCCTGGCAATTCCCTTCGTCCCCCCCCCCCCCACTGCTGAGGACATCATCAGGTTCCTCACCATTGTCCTCCAAAACGTCCATCCCTTTCAGCGCCCCCACACCTTACAACAGATCTCCCTCGCCGCCCGTTCCATATTCCACCTTAAAATGTACGCCACCTTTTCCAATAACCAGGCCCATTTCACCTTCTCCCGCCTTGACACCCTCGTATAAGTCCTTATCATGGCGCGACAGCATCGTATCCTTTTCAACAATATCTGCTCCCTTCCCGCCAACAAGAACCTCTTCCTGCACACCCTTGCTACCCACCGTGTGGATGCCTTCCTCCTTAATGAAACCTTCCTCCAACCCCACCACTCCATCCACACCTCCCCCTATCTCCTCCACCGCTCCGATAATCCCCTCCCAGTTGCGCGCGGCGGAGTTGCCATTGGCCACCACCGCCAGATCCCCGTTCGGCTCCAACCTCTCCTTCCCGACCCCACCGAACACCTGATCCTTAGTCTCTTCTTCCCCGGCCTTACCATTACCTGTGCCACCATCTATGTCCGCCCCAACGCCCCTCTTCCTTTCGACTTCCTCTCCCACATCGACCGTACCTTCTCCTCCTATGTGATCGCCGCCGACCTCAACATCCATAGTCGCTCCGCTGCCCAGTTACGGCGGTGGCATCGGTTCCTCTCCTCCCTTCAAGGCGACCTCATCCCCATCCCCCAGCACACCCGTCCCGAATCCAACTCCACTCCCGATGTTATTCTCTCCTCCCCCAACCTCCTTGGTCGCATTACGGTGGATGTCCTGGAGCCTATTGGTAGCGACCATCTCCCTGTCCTCCTCACCGTTTCAGACGGCCGTCACCCCCGCCCCGACCCTCGTCATGACCCTCCCCCTAAGTACATCCATGACTATTCCCGTGCCAACTGGAATGCCTACCGGGATACCCTCTCCACTCAGGTCGATAGCCACCCTCTCGCCTACCGCCGTCCCGATGATGTCACCCATGCCGCCTCCTTTCTCCAGCAGACCTTGTCTGAGGCCGTGGAGGCCCACGTCCCTACTGTTGCCATCCACCCCCACCGTCCTACCTTACCGCCACAGGCCGTCCTCCTCCTCCGTGAATCCCGTCGTCTCTACCGTGCCTTCCTCCGCACGCGTGACCCGGACACACTACGACGCCACCGGCAACTACAGCGACACATTCGAAATTTGCTCGCGGCTAAGAAACGCCGGGACTGGCGACAGACATGCACCCGTTTAAATGCTACCCTCCCTATAAACTCGTCCAAGTTCTGGACCGCCTTCCGTCGCCTTACCGGAACCAAACCCTCCCCCTACTATCCTCTTCTCCACGATGATCACCCCTTCCCTGACGCCCTTAGTAAGGCCAATCACTTTGCCTCCTACCTGTCCGATGTGTTTTCCATCCCTGATGATCCCCAGTTCGATTACTCCCTCTTCCCAGATATCCGCGATCGAACTGACACCTCT
Organism: Schistocerca cancellata; assembly: GCF_023864275.1. Lineage (NCBI taxonomy): Eukaryota > Metazoa > Arthropoda > Insecta > Orthoptera > Acrididae > Schistocerca > Schistocerca cancellata. Next base: position 93,985,247 of record NC_064629.1, on the reverse strand, counting down.
GTCCCTCCCCTCGCTCCTGGTTTCCAGTACTTGGACAACATTCCACACACAGACCTTAATGCCCCCATCACCACACAGGATCTCATCACTACACTCCGCACCAAACGCAACACCGCTCCTGGTCACGATCGTGTCACCTACCGTCACCTTCGTGAAGCTCCTGTCTCTTTTCTCTCCACCCTGGCCAGGCTCTACAATGTAGTCCTGTCCACTGGTTACTACCCCGACCTGTGGAAAACCTCCCGTATCCTCATGTTCCTCAAACCTGGCAAACCGCCGTCCGCCGTTTCCTCCTACCGTCCCATCAGCCTTACCTCGGTCTTCAGCAAGGTCCTGGAATCTATCCTCACCCGCCGCATCCACCAGCATCTCCGCCAGCACCGCCTCCTCCCCGTTACCCAGTGTGGCTTTCGGCCGTCCTTCTCTTCCGACGATCTTCTCCTTCACCTCACTCATCTCCTTTCCGAACAGCTCAATTCCCGTCGCTCCGCAATCTTCCTCTCTCTTGACCTCGAACGCGCATATGACCGCGTATGGCATTCCGGTCTCCTCTTCAAGCTCCAAACCTTCGCCCTTCCCATTAACTACGTTCGTCTGATCGGTTCCTTTCTCTCCCGCCGTCCTTCCCATGTCACCATCCATAACACCGATTCCTACACCTTTTTCCCCTCCGCCGGTGTGCCCCAAGGCTCCGTCCTCTCCCCCCTTCTGTACTTGTTGTACACGGCGGACATGCCGCCGCCGTCACCCCCCGTCCACCTTCTCCAGTTTGCCGATGACACCGCCTTCCTTGCCCTTGCCCCCACCCTGCGACGCTCCCAACACCTTCTCCAATCCCATCTTGACCGGTTCACCGCTTGGTGCAACCAGTGGTTGCTCAAGGTCAATCCTTCCAAAACCCAGGCGATCATTGTAGGCAAAACCACTCCCTCCTTCCGCCTCCTTGATTTCTATCTCACCGTTTATGGCCGTCCCATCGCTCTCACCCCCACCCTTAAGTACCTTGGCGTCACCCTCGACCGTCGCCTCTCCTGGACTCCCCATCTCCAGACAATCCAAGCCAAGGCACGTTCCCGACTCCGTCTCCTCAAGCTCCTTTCCGGCCGAACGTGGGGTCTGGACCCCTCCACCATCCTCCACACCTATAAGTCCCTCATCCGCCCTATCCTCTGTTACGCCCATCCCGCCTGGATCTCCGCCCCCCCTTCCTTTTATAAATCCCTCCAAATCCTTGAACGCCATGCTCTCCGCCTTGCCTATCGCATCCGTCTCCCTTCCCCCACGCGGATCCTGTATGACCTTATCCCCTTCCCCCACCTCCTCCTCTTCCTCGAAAGGATACGAATCCTATACACCTCCCGTAAACTCGATCCTCCTCACCCGCTCGTCTCCCCGATCCTCTCCCACCCCCGCCCGCTGCCGCGCCTGTACTCCCATGTCCCACCTGGTCTCCATCTCTCCACCCTCCATACCCTCTCCCAAGGTGGCTTCCGCCAGCTCCCCCTCCCTGATGATGTCCTCCTCCCCTGCATCTACCCCTCCTATCAACTTTGATCCTTCCCCCCCCCCTCCTGTGTCCTTTCCTTTCGGCACCCTCCCTCCCCCCCTTTCCCTTCCCTTCTCTTTCCTTTCCCCCTCCATCCTACCCTCTCCTCCGGGCTTCCCCTCCCCCTTCCCCTCCACCTTCCTCCCTCCCCCTCTCTCCTTTGCCCGTGGCATCTCTGCTCTCCCCTCTCCCATCTCCCCTTCCTCCTCCTCCACCCCCCCCTCTTGGCAGGTCCCCGGACTCGTACACGCTCAGTGAACATTCGCGCGCCGGAGACCATCGCCACCAGTGTTTAGTGTGTGTGCATCGTTCTGTGTTTCGTACAGTCCCGACTCAACTGTTCACATGTGCCGTCGCCGTTCTCCGTGTTTTGTGCGCCATGTTTCCAAGTGTTAGTGTTTTTTCGTCCAACGTGAACGGCTTCTTGTCTCTTGTTTTTTTTGTATCTCCATGTTTTTGCCCGCCGTCTTTTTTGTATATCACCTCTCTATCATGTTTATTGTTCAACTAAAGGCTGAAGAGCAGCGAACCATGCTGCTGCCAGCCCACCTGTATAGGTGTTTAAATTACAATAAAGGAAAAAAAAAAACCTAGTCCAGTCAGTCTGGTACTCGCTCTGGATTTCGTTTCTGTCTCGGCGGTACTGCGTTCTGGTCGTTGCTCGTTGTTGACATTTGCCTGGCTCTTGTTCCGAGTGGTTTCCACAAGCCTCCGTTGTTAATCTATTCCTTGTTGTGTCGGTCATAGTCGGTAGTGGTCGGTTGTGGTCAGTTGTCGTTGGTCTGTCGTCCGACTCGTCCTTGTGTTTACCCAGTGGTGCGTGCTCCACCACCGTCGGCTTCTCCACCTGGCGGCTCCGATCCGCAGTCCAAGGCGTTCCTGCAGTTGGTTTTGGCTACTAAAGAACCCACTATAATAACTAAGACAAACAGAAATCCAACACGCAAAACAGTAGTACAAGATTATATGCCTACTAGTTCCGCAGATGACGAAGGGATTGATGGACTACATGATGAGAGAAAATAAATTATTCAATTAGTTAAGGAGACGAAAATTTAATTGTGATTGGGGACTGAAAATTGATATTGGGAAACGGATGAGAAGGAAAATAGTAGTAGAACATGGACTGGGAGAGAAGAATGAGACAGGTAGTCGTCTGGTAGAATTTTGCACCGATAACAATTTAATCGTTAAAACTTGGTTTAAAAATCATGCATGAAACTTGAATCTCCCTGACAGATTAGAACTTCGTACCTGAATGGAATACGAAACCGGAACCTTCGCCTTTCGCAAGCAAGTGCTCGACTGATTGAGCTATCCGTGCAAGACCCCACGACCCGCACCCACAGCTGTACTTCCGTCAGTACCTCATCTCCTGCCTTCCAAATTTCACAGAAAATCTCCTGCAGACCTTGTGGGACTAGAACCCCTGGAGGAAAGGAGATGAGGCACTAGCGGAAGTGGAGCTGTGAGGGTGAATCGTGAGTCGTGTTTGGATATCTCTGTAGATAGAGCAATTGCCTGCGAGAAGCAAAGGTCCCGGGTTCGAGTCGCGTTCTAGCACAGTTTTAATTCCGGGAAGTTTCGAATCGGCGCACACTCCGCTGCAGGGCAAAAATTCATTCTCGATGAAAGAAGGTCGTATACATGGAAGAGATTTGGAGACACCGGAAGATTTCAAATAGATTACGTAAGGGTAAGACAAAGATTTCTAAGCCAGATTTTAAACTGCAGAACGTTTCTAGGGGCACATTTGGATTGCGCCCATAATTTATTCGTGATGAACTACAACTTAGAACTGAAGAAATGGCAGAAAGGCAGGAAATTAAGGAGATATGGCATACATAAGTTGACTGCTGTGGGAGAGCCTCAAAGGGAGCATTAGGCAACGACTGACTTAAACGGGGGGTAAGAAGACAGTAGAAGACGAATGGGTAGCCTTGAGAGATGAAATAGTGTAGGCAGCAGATCATCAAATAGGCGAAAAGACAAGGCAGAGCAGAAGTCCTTGGATAATGCACGACAAATTGACTCTAACTGGTGACAGAAGAAAATGTAAAACTGCAGCAAATGAAACAGGCGAAAGAAATACAGACGTGTAAAAAAACAAGATTGACAGAAAGTGGAAAGAGGCAGAACAGGTATGGCTAGCCCAGAAATGCAAGGATTTAGAAGCGAGAATGACTATGGAAAAGACAGATTGAACGTATAGGAAAATTAAAGAGACCTTTAGAGAAAAGAGAAGCATTTGGATAAATACACTGACGTTCAGAAATAACAGAACAACCTGAACGACTAAAGATAGAACGTTCATATTCACAGGACATGTACAGTACATTACTACGTTCTGCAGAGATGATTAGCATTTGAATTACGTCGGCCCGAGGGTTCAAGGTCGACATCGATATCGCAGCGCAACACCACCTACCGGTAAAATATGCCTGAGGCTACCATTGTCGCCATAAACCGAAGGTAATGGATCAGTGTGACTTGACCAGACGTGTAGGATGCCTTGGAGACGTATGCCCGAACACTACCGTCAAATCGGTGAATTTGAAAGTGGGCGCATTGTTGTCATGAGAGAACGAGAGGCATCCATCCGAGAAAATGCTGCTCGTATGGGACAAGTGTTTCGGCAGTGCAACGGGTGTGTGCAGAATTGCTCACGGAAGGCCGTAGAACAGGACGACATGGGTCAGGTCGCACCATCGAGACCACTCCCCGAGAATATCGACACCTCATCCGAATGGCATTTCAGGACAGATCTGCGCCCTCCTCGGCTCTGGCACACAGTGGAACAATGTAACACATCGTACTCTATCAGGGGTCTGTAACCGTTTATTACGGCGTGCGTTACGTGTGCGTCGTCCACTTCTCCGCCTACCTTCGACGAATGTGCAGAAACGTTCTAGACGGCAGTGGTGTATGGAACGACGTCTCTGGGTACAGGTATGGCATCAGATAGTGTTTTCGGACAAATCCAGGTTCTGTTTGTTTGAAAATGATGGCCACCTTTTGGTTATCCGCAGACAAGGTGTGTGGCATCACAGTGACTGCATCGGCATAGGAGATACAGCACCAACTCAAAGGCCTTGTTGTGTGGGGTGCTATTAGGTATAATCACAAATCACAGTTGGCGAATGTCCAGTGTAGTGTGATTAGTGTGACCTACGTGAATGACATCCTGCGACCCGTAGCCATACCGTTTCTGCACAACACCCTAACGCCATTGTTCAGTAAGATGCTCGAACACGTGCCTTCCTGATGTCACAGGACGTTATCCTTTTGCCCTGGCCCACCAGTTCACCAGACTTGTCGCGAATCGAAAATGTGTTGGATCTGGTGAAACAGCGGGTGCAGTGCTGTGACCCAATGCCAATCACCACAGATGAACTTTAGCACCAGGTGAATGCAGGGGGGATGCTTATATCACAGGACGCCATTCGTGTCTTCTACGCGTCGATACCATCACGCATGGAACAAATTATCAGGACCCATGGCGGACCCTGTGCCTACTATGCAACAGGACACATCCTGAACTAAGGTGACTGGAATTCTAATCAGTTATGCAGAGAATACTAATGTACATGTCCTGGGAATATTAATGTCATATTTATGGTCGTTCAAAGTGTTCTGTTTTTTTTTCTGAACAGGTGTGTATTAAGAACTCAGGCGGAAAGAGAATATTAAGCAAAGAAGAGAGGCTGAAGGGTTGACGAAATACGTAGAAGGTCTATTTAAGGAAACAAATCTGAACATAATATTATAGAAAAAGAAGAGGAAGTACATGAAGACGAGCTGGGAGATAAGATACCGCGAGAAGAATTTGACAAACAAAGCCCTGAAACACCGAAGCCGAAAAAGGTGTCCTAGGGTACACGACAGTCCCTCAGAATTATTGAGATCCTCGTGAGAGACAGTAATGACAAAACTACTCCACCTTCTACGCAAAATATATGAGACAGTCCACATATATTCAGACACCAAGAATAACGTAATGATCCATACTTCAAAGAAGGTATTTGTTAACAAGTGTGTCATCGAACCATCAGTTTAATATATCATAGTTGCGAAATACTGAGATGAATTATATACAGAAGAATGAAAAAACTGATACAGGACAATCCCAGGGGGGATCAGTTCTACGTTCGGGTGAAATGTAGGAACCCAAGAGGCCATACGGACCCTAGACCTGTCTTAGAAGACAAGTCGAAGAAAGGGAATCCTACGCTTATGGCGTTAATAAAATGTTTCACAGTATTGAGTGGAATACACCTTTTTTAATTTTAAAGATAGGTGAGGAAAAATACAAGAAGGAAAAGTTACTTACTACTTGTATAGAAATCGGACTGCAGTTATAAGAGTCGAATGGCACGAAACGGAAGCAGTAGTTCTGAAGGGAGTTAGGCAGAGTTGTAGCCCCTGCCCAGTGTTAGTCAATCTGCACATCACGCAACCATTAAAGGAAACAAAGGAGAATTTGGAAAGGAAATCATAACTCGGGGAGTAGAAATACAAACTTTGCAGTTTGCCGGCGTCAGTGTAGTTCTGTCAGAGGCGTTAAAGGACTTGCAATTGCAGTTTAGTGTAGTAGATCGTCTTGAAAAGATGTTATTAGATGAACACCAACAGAAGTAAAACAAAGTTAATTCTACCAAGTTATAAGAGAATTAGATTAAGAAATGAGACACTAAAACTAGTCAATGAGTTTTGCTGTTTAGGCGGCAAAATTACAGACGATGACCGAAATAGAAAGGATATAAAATACAGACTGGCAGCGAAAAAATTATTTCTGAGAAAGAGAACTTTGTTAACATCGAATACAGTTTTTAATGTCAGAAAGTTTTCACTAAAGGAAATTCAGAGGGCAAGCAGTTCGCACAAGAAGAGAATAGAAGTTTTCGAAATGTGGTGTTGGAGAAGGATGCAGAAAGTTAGGTGAGTATATAGAATAACTTATGAGGACGTGTTGAATCAAATCGAGGAAAAATGAAATCTGTGGCACAACTTGACTAACCAAAGGAATCGGTCGACAGGACACTTCCTGAATCATCAAGGAAACGACAGTTTGGTACTGGAGGGAAATGTGAGGAATAAAAATTATAGAGGGAGATTAAAAGTTGAACGCAGTAAGCAAGTTCGAATGGATGTAGGTTACAGTAGTTATGCAGAGATGAACAGACTTACAGGTACACAGTATAGACTAATGTGAAGAGCTGCATTAATCCAGTCTCTGTACTGAGGAGCACAACATGGGCAAAAGTATCCCGACACCCATTAGTCGGCATTAATTTGGGGTTTGTCTACCTTTCGCTTTTATGATAGCTTAAACTCTGCTGGGGACACATTCAATCACGTGTCTTAATATCTGTAGAGAAATGGCAGCCCACTCTTCTTCAAGGGCAGAAACCAGAGAAGGCAATGAAGTTAGTCGCTGCTGTCTGGAGCGAAGTCAATGTTCTAACTCATCCCAAAGATGTTTCACTGGGCTCAGGTCGGAGCTCAGGGCAGGTCAGTCCATTTCAAGAATATTGTCTTCAAAACACCATTGCTTAACAGATACTGCTGTATGAGAGGAAGCATTGTCATATTGATACAAACAACCATCGTCTCCGAAATGTTCCTCCACTGTACGCAATACACAATGTCTTCATATCCTTTCGTATTTAACGTTTTCTTCAGCGCCTGAAGGGAACCACACTGTAACCAAGAAAAACACCCCAGTACCCTGACACCCCTTCCTCCGCACTTAACTGTTGTCACTGCGCCGGCCGGGATGGCCAAGCGGTTCTAGGCGCTACAGTCTGGAACCGCGCGACCGCTACGGTCGCAGGTTCGAATCCTGCCTCGGGCACAGGTGTGTGTGATGTCCTTAGGTTAGTTAGGTTTAAGTAGTTCTAAGTTCTAGGGCACTGATGACCTCAGAATTTAAGTCCCATAGTGCTCAGAGCCATTTGAACCATTTGTTGCCACTGCAAGTAATGGCAGATAACATTCTCCAGGCATTCGACAAACCAAAACACTTCCATAAAATTGCTACTGAGTATCGAGTGATTCACCAGTCCATATCACTCCTTTCCAGCCATCCACTGTGCAGTGCCTTCTCTCTTTACACCAACTCAAATGTCGCTTCGCATTGACAATAGAGACAAGTGGCTTATGTGGAACTGCTCGGCCATTATACCCCATTCTCTTTAACTAGCTACGTACACACATTGTGCTAGCTGGACGGCTGGTAACACTTTGCTATGCACGAATGATTTTTTTCTACTGATTGCATAAGATCTTTTACAACCACCCACTCCATAATGCTCGACGGTCCCCGTCCGACAGTACGTGAGGTCTGCCTGCTCTTGATTTAACTTTGGTTGTTTGTTCGCGTTTCCTCAATCATAATACTAGCATGGACACTTTAGAAGTGTTGAAATGCCCCGATGTATTTGTGACTCAGGTGACATCCAGTGACTAGCCCATATTAGAAGTCACTGAGCTCGCTTGACTGATCCAAACTGCTTCTCTACTGACAGCCATCTTTTATACTGCTCGATCCACCTTGTGGTACCTCCGTCAGTTGCCACTTTCACTAACTTCCAGGGCTTGCAGCCCAGGACGAGGGGAAAGTCAGATCCCTTTCAGTGCTCGGGAGAGACGTGGATATGGGAGCTTTCTACAGCCACGCGGGGGACAGTGTTGCGAATATCCTCGCCTCGCTTAAGAATGGACACCTTGCGAAGAGCCTGGCGGACAATGAGAAGCGTGCAGATGACCGTGGGCTTCTGCAGGCACTACGATAGAGCGTAGACAGAAAAGCGACAGGACTGCACACCTGGAAGCGTGTCTTAAAAAGCGAAACACCTGCCGAGAACTAATGGACCCCTGCAAGCTTTGGGATGGAGCGTAGGGACAAAGCGCCAAGAATTCACACAGGGAGGCATTTGAAACTAAATAACTGTAGAAAAAATCTTTTCTGGACAGTAAGGAGTTTGTTTATAAATCATAAACGCTAGCAGATTCTTAGCTGAAGCACAAATATGAGACTGTCAATCCTCACACAGAGATAGTCGTTACAAAGAAGTGTTGTGTGGTTTACTTTCATAGCAACTAAGGAATGCAGGAAACCATCGGAACAATGAGCGACCAACACTATAACAACCTTGTGAGTGGAAACGTGAGAAAGACGTCAGTTACCGAGTCACACACCAGTCCACACAATATAGAAAACTCCACCCGGCACTGGGAGGCGTGGTCATGAAACGGTGATCAGTCATTGGGTGATATTGCAAATTTATTCTGCCAATGGCAACGCTGTGGGGACGAAAAATTCGAATTGTCAGTGAGCTGAGCAGAGTGATGAGAAGTGAAGAGAGAGCCGACTTAGACTACTGACTTTGAATCTGATCCTGATTCCTGTCCTCATGTTAATCGTCACTTTGTGATTCTTTTCTTGTTCCGTGTTCAATGGACGAATCCTTGTGGTCCACTGTTGGGGATCGAAACATTTGACTGAGCATTGCAATTCCTTGCCTAACATCCGTCTCCCGAGACTGTGATATTACTACTTCGGCAACGGCAACATACGGCGACAACGCACTGACCGTACCTGAGCCGCGCCGTAATGCCGCGGGTCTCCGATGGCAGCTGTCGATCCGCCGCTGCCGCTGCGAGTCGACGTACCTTATCGACTCAGCGTTTCCCGCCGACATCAGTACACGACAAATGACCACGAAGAACAGTGAGTTGATTCATTTCTCCTTCCTTCCCCTTAATAACTGAGTCGTGGTCACGCCTAGTCACATCGGCCCTGAGATTAGTATTTTTTATGTAAAAGGTACTGAAATAAATGCAGTCATTTCATGTTTTAATCATATTATGAGTCTGTTCCATTCTTACATCAATCCCATCCTCGCATAACCCATCCTCGCATAACCTTTTGCTGTTTGAGTTCACTTAATTATTGATCTTGCATAATTATTGGCTCCCAGGATGGGGCAATCCCGTCATTAATTTGCATTCAGTGTGACACCACAGAGAATTTTGAAGGATCCAAAAAATTTTTGGCTCTCAAAGTGGGGCAATATAATTAGTAATCTGCATGTCATTTTACGCAAGAGATCAAAGAATGCCCAATTCCCTAAAACCTGTGGTGACTTCTTCTCGTGAAGTCTGCATTACGTATTGGTGTCCGGATATTTTTGATCAGTCTACAGTAAACACACACATCCAGTGCCTATTGCAAGTGAGGTGGTCAACTGAAATGTGTTCGAAAAAGTCGAAAATCGGTCATCTTCATGTACGGAAACCTACTAAGTACAACTACAGGTCGACACATATGGAATAATAAGCTCACAAACCCTTAAGTAGAACCAAACAGTTATTTAACCTTACTAAACTTGCGCTCAAGAAAGATTTTTTTCTTATTATATACTCTTACATACAGTAGTAACTCATCTGGAACAGTCATGCAATGCACTCATATACATAAAACAAATACGTACTACAGGTCACTGAAGACACTTCATAAATAAAATGAATCGAATTGCATATGGCACAAAACAAACAACCTTTCATTTAGATGCGTTGACGTATCATATCTCCGAGAAGAAAAAAGATTGTGATTGGTCAACGCTGAACCATGTTTCCATAATTAAATATGGAAAAACCAGGGACAAAAAGTGAGTTTCAATCACAAGATGAAATGCTACCCAACATTTCTGAAACTTACAGTACCAAGGATGATGCAGGTGACCGAAATGAACTTTATGCCACAGAATAATAACGTCGATTCGCTGTTAAAGTAAGTGTGTAGAAGTAGCTTTTTAGTTGTGTGCTGTGATTTACATTTGATTCAAAGTTTATGAGTAGTAGCGCATAAATGAAACATAATTCTATATACGTTAATCAGTTGATGGTTAAACAGTTACGTGTTCAATAAATCGCTGGGTTAGTTCCATCAGCTGTTGTGAACATGTGGTTAGTGTTGTGTGTGTGTGTGTGTGTGTGTGTGTGTGTGTGTGTGTGTGTGTGTGTGTTGACAGGGAAATATGAATGTCACAATTTTGTGTTACACTGTTCAGACAGTGCACTCGAGTATCGAAATTCTGCTACTGTACTCTGGGAGGATACAGCGACCAGACAATATAAAAAAAAGAGTGAAAATCATACACGAAATGGCAGTAGTGTAAACGTAGGAATTTAGAAATAATCACCACTGATTACACATATAGAAATAAAAATAAAAATACGTATGGAGTAAATATACGTAAAAACTTCCAGATGTACAACGGACGATAGCAAAAACATGAAAAAGTATGTATAGGATATTTAATACATTTCCACTCTCCTCACATGGGCCGTATTACACACAAGATTTTCGTTTTCTGTTCTTCGAAATCCAAGTGACGCATAATGATGAGGCACTGAGCTAAAGATTGCTGACATAATGCTGATATATCAGTTTTGTTTCCTCGATGAGCGGAATAATGTGGTGTGACTTATGACAATGAGGTCATAAGAAAATATTTTTATGCATAAAATTGTAGTTTTAATTTTTCTTTGGTTATTTCGGCCATCAGTCTTGAAATTTCTACAATTCTTTTAAATAAATATCATTGTTTTTCGTTATGTTAAATGATTTCCTTATCTTCATCATTCTTATCTTGTAATTCACATATAATTGAATGACAGCGCAGATAATAAATTATATTGCAAGATACACACAGGGCTTAGACAGAAACGATATTTTTAAAACCCACATTCATACCTGTACTGGAACTCACACCTGGGTACTGTAATCGACAGGGCAACGGCGGATAATCTGAAACCATGGAGGCTAGCTGGTCGGATCTTCGACTAGGCGTCTGCGTGAAACGCATTTTCGTGGTGTGATAGACATGAACTGTTTCGCCACAAATCCGGGCGGTTTTCCTCGGATTGTGTCATGCAAACGCCATTGAACTTGTAAATAATTCTCTTTATGATTGTTTGATATCGTGGCAAGAATTTAAGGTGCACTATGCCTTTAAAATTGAAGAACAATATGTACATAACCATCCAATTCGATCGTACTTGTCAAGTTTTTTTCGGGTTTGGCGATCCAGAATGTCTTCACTTATGTGACTGAACCTTAGCTTCGACGATATATCCGTAAAACCGTGATTCATCACCTGTTATGACACTTTTCAGTAGTTCTATATCGTCACTGACTTCATCTCACGACTCCTGAGCAACTAGCATTTGCTGCAAAATTTGTGCGAAATACAAAATTTTGGAACAAATTTTACTGTCTCACGTTTCGTACCCAAAACATCAGAAATCATTTCATGGTATGACTCAGTTGATATTCCAGCCTCATCAGCGACTTCTCTCATTATGATTCGCCTATATTTCATATTTCTTTCTTTCACTCTTTCCACTATTTCATCGGCTGATGATGTGTTGGAGCGCCCGTCATTATCACCGTTTTCACATCCTTCTTAGAAATGCTTATGCACTGAGGTGACAAAAGTCGTGTGCTAGCAACATCTACATAAAAAGATGGCGGTAGTATCGCGTAATCAAGCTATAAAAGAACAGTGTATTGGTGTAGTTTCAGCTGATACATGTGAAATGGTTTCTGACGTGACTGTGGCCGCATGACGGGAATTAATAGTCTTTGAACGCGGAATGGTAGTTAGAGTTAGACGCATGTTGGAAATCGATAGGGAATTCAATAGTCCGAGATCCACAGTCCCAAGAGTGTGCCAAGAATACCAAATTTAAGACATTACTCTCACCACGAACAACGTAGTGACCGACGGCTTTCTCTTAACGAGTTTGCGTAGAGTTTTCAATGGAAACAAACAGGCAGCACTACATGAAACAACCACAGAAATCAATGCGGGACGTACGATGAACGTATCCGTTAGGAGAGTGAAGCAAAATTTGGCGTTAATGGGCTATGGCAGCAGACGACCGACACGAGTGCCTTTGCTAATAGCAGCGTCTCTCTTGGGCTCGTGACCATATCGATTGGACCCTAGACGACTGGAAAACCGCGTCCTTGTCAGATGAGTCTCGATTTCAGTTGGTAAGAGCAGATGATAAGACTGGAGTGTGGCGCAGACCCCACGAAGCCATGGACCCAAGTTGTCAACAAGGCGCTCTGCAGGCTGATGGTGACTCCATAATGGTGTGGGCTGTGTTTACATAGGATAGCTTGGATCCTCTGGTCCAATTGAACAGATCATTGACTGGAAACGATTATGTTCGCCTAGTTGGAGACCATTTGCAACCATTCATGGACTTCATGTTGCCACACAACGATGGAATCTTTGTGGGCGACTGACACTGGGCTCAGTTGTTCATGATTGGTTTGAAGAACATTCTGAGCAATTGGAGCGAATGGTTTGGCCACCCAGGTCGCATCGCGAATTTATGAGACGTAATCGAGAGGCCATTTCGTGCACAAATCCTGTAGCGGCAACTCTTTCACAATTATGGACCACTACAGAGGTAGCATGGCTCGATATTCCTGCAGGGGACTTTCAACGACTTGTTGAGTCCATGTCATGTCGATTTGCTGCACTACGTCGAGCAAAAGAAAGTCCGACTTGATGATAGTTAGGAGGTATCCCATGACTTTTGTCATCTCATTGTAGAGCTCGTAAACCCATGTTTTGCTCATAGCAGACTCACCAAAAGCGACACCTAACGCTCCTAAATGTTTGCTGCACTTTCTTACATTCTTATAAGAAAATCTGAATACAAATTGTCTGATTCATTATTATATAAAATAAATAATCACCGATACTACCAGAACAGATGTAACGTTTTTGCAGCTAACAGCAGAATAAATATTCACTGTGGCTAACACTATACAGATACGTTTGAGACATGTTTACCAGTAGAACAGCGAAAAACTGGGACTAATACAAAACGCAACATCAAAAAATTCATGTTACTTTTTAGATATGCCTGGTATATCGTGAAATCATGTTCATTTCGAACACTATTCTAAATATCTCTGTGTTTATCGTCAATACAAATTCTGGTGTGCCAAAAAGCAAACGTGCTGTATATTAGGTCAGAATGCGCACCAACGACCAATGACTAACTGTACCAGTAACCAAATACTGAGATTAGGAATCCTAATTTACAGCAGGAAACGAGTATTGGATCTAAACACATAAACGCTACGTTCTACATTTATAAATCGAATAACACCTGGACGTCTTTCAATAATGTTGTCGAATGCGTAACAGAGGATATGTTTCTTTGCACCTTAAGGTAAACTGCGCTTTCCATTCATTTGTAAATGGCACGTTGTAGCCACGAAGATCTCAAAGACTATTTACCTGCCGAAATTAACCTTATCTTCTACACTATCTCTCTGTGAGAAGTATAGAGAGAGCTACAGAAGAAACCGTAAGACCTCATCAAAAATCATCACTGCTGCTCGTACACTTCCTCCGTCCGTTGTAACTACAGTCAGTTACATACCTGTATACCTGGACTAATATTCCTGGTTATGTACGCAAGTTTCTGGAGAGCGGAGTAAAATCATGCAAACAACAACAATTTCTGAAAATACTAGAAAATTATACGAATATTAAGTGTTTTATTGTCATTATACAGAAGTGGTGTTGCAATCCACTATAAGAGAAGCCAGCTAGCACCAGATTTGCATGTCAGATACAGATATTGCATAAGTCATCTCTGTGAGCTGGAGACACTACATAAACGAAAAAAGAGCGCGTATGTTGGAGGGGGGTACGTATGAGTGTGAGAAACAAAGTCTCACTCAGTGTAGCTAACATATCACAAAGACACCCTGTTTCTTACTTGAGTTTCGGGAGACTTTGATTTAAAATCGGTAGGTAAAATACTTTTTTCGAAATCATAATGTCACGTCACTTTTGTGTGAGACGTGCTGAAGTTTTAGAAACTATAGTTTCTGCAGAAACACTGGTATAAAGGACAATATTGTAAGAATAGTAAACACAAAATTTTTTTGTAAACAACACTGTAAAAGTTAAAGTAAGTGTGTAGCAACAGAAAGGTAGCGGCGCACGACACGTGAAATGAATTAATTATAAAGGAATGACGTATGTGACGTTCGGAAAGCAGCAGCAGATCGTATTGGTCCTTACTTCACGACGAAGCAGGCGAACACATGAGGTCAGATCCGAAGGAAAATATTTTCGAATTCACTTTACCATATCTTCTCTTATATCAGAAATTAAACGCCTCCGTCGCAACTTTATTAGCTTTCTGTGTGCTGTGAATCGGTGAATTCACCCACATTTTCTCAACATAAATATTCAGTTCAACATTCGCTGTAGCTAATGAGCTGGCTGTAAGTTGTAATAATTTCTCTGGAGATCAACGAAAGAATCTACTTCTTCACGGAAAGGTGTATACTCTAACCTTTCGTCTTTCTTCGTTACAAGTGTGTAGATGCTCGAAAGTATCAAAACGTTCTGAATTACATAGCGCCTGATTTACGCGCAGACCATATAACGTAACTGTCTTGCAGGTCCTCTAATCTCGTTTCGGTACAGTCGCTTCACTATACAAAATGCTAATCACGAGTGACCAATAGAAAACACCGCTCTGAATGGCAATAACTTCAGATGTAAATTAAAACCTCGATACCACAAATATCAAAGCACACCTGAGACAGTCCTTAACGCTTGTAAACTCAAATTTATTACAATAAGTGACGCAAAACAACTTTTTTTCCGAATAAGAGATTTTTCAAGAATATCTGGACTCCCAAATCCCTATGATAATTCGAAGTATTACTGCTGTCTAAAAGGTTTTCCAACCACCTAGTAAACGTCATTCACTAAGCGAGTGGTTTTGAATAAACTGATTAATTAACTAACTAACCCCTTAGATGAACCATTATTAACAGCGTCAAGACCTCTGTCGAAACCTCACCATCAACAACGTAGCACTAATAATTTCACTTATCATGATGGCACGTTGCTCTACGAGCTATTCGAAAACGAACTATCGTACTTGTTATCTAACACAACTCCCCCATGAAACATGGAGGCTTGCGTGCCGCAGCGATACAGATAGCCGTACCGTAGGTGCAACCACAACGGAGGGGTATCTGTTGGGAGGCCAGCCAAACCTGTGGTTTCTGAAGAGGGGCAGCAGCCTTTTCAGTAGCTGCAGGGGCAACGATCTAGATGATTGACTGATCTGGCCTTATAACACTAACCAAAACGGCCTTGCTGTGCTGGTACTGCGAACGGCTGAAAGCAAGGGGAAACTACAGCCATAATTTTTCCCAAGGGCAAGCAGCTTTACCGTATGGTTAAATGATGATGGCGTCCTCTTGGAAAAAATATTCCGGAGGTAAAATAGTCCCGCATTCGGATCTCCGGGCGGGGACTACTCAGGAGGACGTTGTTATCAGGAGAAAGGAAACTGGCGTTCTACGGATCGGAGCGTGGAATGTCAAATCCCTTAATCGGGCAGGTAGGTTAGAAAATTTAAAAAGGGAAATGGATAGGTTACAGTTAGATATAGTGGGAATTAGTGAAGTTCGGTGGCAGGAGGAACAAGACTCTTGGTCAGGTGAATACAGGGTTATAAATACAAAATCAAATAGGGGTGGTGCAGGAGTAGGTTTAATAACGAATGAAAAAGAGGGCCGCGCGGGATTAGCCGAGCGGTCTCAGGCGCTACACTCATGGACTGTGCGGCTGGTACCGGCGGAGGTTCGAGTCCTCCCTCAGTGTGAGTGTTTGTCCTTAGGATAATTTAGGTTAAGTAGTGTGTAAGCTTAGCAGTTAAGTCCCATAACATTTCACTCACACACACACAAAATAGGAACGCGGGTACGCTTCTACAAACAGCATAGTGAACGCATTATTGTGATCTAGATAAAGACGAAGCCCACGCCTACCACAGTAGTACAAGTTTACATGCCAACTAGCTCCGCAGATGACGAAGACATTGTTGAAATGTATGATGAGATAAAAGAAATTATTCAGATAATGAAGGGAGACGAAAATTCAATAGTCATGGGTGACTGGAATTTGATAGTAGGAAAAGGAAGAGAAGGAAACGTAGTAGGTGAATATGGAATGGGGGTAAGGAATGAAAGAGGAAGCCGCCTGGTAGAATTTTGCACACAGCATAACTTAATCATAGCTAACACTTGATTCAAGAATCATGAAAGAAGGTTGTATACATGGAAGAGGCCTGGAGATACTGGAAGGTTTCAGATAGATTATATAATGGTAAGACAGAGATTAAGGAACAAGGTTTTAAATTGTAAGACATTTCCAGAGGCAGATGTGGACTCTGACCACAATCTATTGGTTATGAACTGTAGATTAAAACTGAAGAAACTGCAAAAAGGTGGCAATTTAAGGAGATGGGACCTGGATAAAATGACTAAACGAGAGGTTGTACAGAGTTTCAGGGAGAGCATAAGGGAACAATTGACAGCAATGGGGGAAAGAAATACAGTATAAGAAGAATGGGTAGCTCTGAGGGATGGAATAGTGAAGGCAGCAAAGGATCAAATAGGTAAAAAGACGAGGGCTAGTAGAAACCCTTGGGTAACAGAAGAAATATTGAATTTAATTAATGAAAGGAGAAAATATAAAAATGCAGTAAATGAAGCAAACAAAAAGGTACACGAACGTCTCAAAAATGAGATCGACATGAAGTGGAAAATGGCTAAGCAGGGAAGGCTAGAGGACAAATGTAAGGATGTAGAAGCATATATCACTACGGGTAAGATAGATACTGCCTACAGGAAAATTAAAGAGACCTTTGGAGGAAAGAGAACCACTTGCATGAATATCAAGAGCTCAGATGGAAATGCAGTTGTAAGCAAAGAAATGAAAGCAGAAAAGTGGAAGGAGTATTTAGAGGGTCTATACAAGGACAATGTACTTGAGAACAATATTATGGAAATGGAATAGCATGTAGATGAAGATGAAATAGGAGATATGATACTGTGTGAAGAGTATGACAGAGCACTGAAAGATCTAAATCGAAACAAGGCCCCGGGAGTAGACAACATTCCATTAGAACTACTGATGCCCTTCGGAGAGCCAGCACTGACAAAACTCTACCATCTGGTGAACAACATGTATGAGACAGGCGAAATACTCTCAGACTTCAAGAAGAGTATAATAATTCCAATCCCAAAGAAAGCAGGTGTTGACAGATGTTAAAATTACCGAACTATCAGTTTAATAAGTCACGGCTGCAAAATACCAACACGAATTCATTACAGACGAAACTGGTATAAGCTGACCTCGGGAAAGATCAGTTTGGATTCCGTAGAAATGTTGGAAAACATGAGGCAATACTGACCCTACGACTTATCTTAGAAGATAGATTAAGGAAAAGCAAACCTACATTTCTAGCATTTGTAGACTTAGAGACAGCTTTTGACAATGTTGCCTGGAGTACTCTCTTTCAAATTCTGAAGGTGGCAGAGGTTCAAAATGGCTCTGAGCATTATGGGACGTAACTGCTGTGGTCATCAGTCCCCTAGGACTTATAACTACTTAAACCTAACTAACCTAAGGACATCACACACATCCATGCCCGAGGCAGGATTCGAACCTGCGACCGTAGCGGTCACGCGGCTCCAGACTGTAGCGCCTAGAACCGCACGGCCACTGCGGCGGGCATGGCAGGGGTAAAACACAGGTAGAGAAAGGCTACTTACAATTTGTACAGAATCCAGATGGCATTTATGAGTCGAGGAGCATGAAAGGGAAGTAGTGGTTGGGAAGGGAGTGAGACAGGGTTGTAGCCTATCCTCGATGTTATTCAATCTGTGTATTGAGCAAGCAATAAAGGAAACAAAAGAAAAATTCGTAGTAGGTATTAAAATTCACGGAGAAGAAATAAAACCTTTGAGGTTCGCCAATGACATTGTAATTCTGTCAGAGATAGCAAAGGATCTGGAAGAGCAGTTGAACGGAATGGACAGTGTCTTGAAAGGAGGATATAAGATGAACATCAACAAAAGGAAAACGAGGATAACGGAATGTAGTCGAATTAAGTCGGGTGATGCTGAGGGAATTAGATTGGGATATGAGACACTTAAACTAGTAAAGGAGTTTTGCTATTTGGGGAGCAAAATAACTGATGATGGTCGAAGTAGAGAGGATATAAAATGTAGACTGGCAATGGCAAGGAAAGCGTTTCCGAAGACGAGAAATGTGTTATCATCGAATATAGATATAAATGTCAGGAAGTCGTTTCTGAAAGTATTTGCGTGGAGTGTAGCCATGTATGGAAGTGAAACATGGGTAATAAATAGTTTAGACAAGAAGAGAATAGAAGCTTTCGATATGTGGTGCTACAGAAGAATGCTGAAAATTAAATGGGTAGATCCCGAAACTAATGAGGAGGTATTGAAGAGAATTGGGGAGAAGATAAATTTGTGGCACAACTTGACTAGAAGAAGGGAGCGGTTGGTAGGACACGTTCTGAGGCATCAAGGGATCGCTAATTTAGTATTGGAGGACAGCTTGGAGGGTAAAAATCGTAGAGGGAGACCAAGAGATGAATACACTAAGCAGATTCAGATGGATGTAGGTTGCAGTAGGTACTGGGTGATGAAGATGCTTGCAGAGGATAGAGTAGCATGGAGAGCTGCATCAAACCAGTCTCTGGACTGAAGAACACAACAACAACGACATCTAACAAAAAGTGAGATTAAAGATGAAAGTTACCAGTGAGCAGCTAGTTGTGCATATGTTCGAACTTTTAACGACATGATTAACTGTTTTTTTCCCTCGATATGAACTAAAACACAATGCTAACTAAGGTAAGCACAGTATGAGCGAGACTCAACTACAGCGCTTATCGTCATAGCTGAGCAACGATTCACAGACGTGATATATCACATTTTTAGCCGGTATCAGTTAGTAAATCTGAACTCGAAAATACACGAAAAAAATTTTTGTACTGGACTGGGACTCCTGTTAACTTACCATGGAAGTTAAATATGGTTTCATTCTCAAGTAAATAACTTGAACTGACGTTATGTATGTGTTGAACGGCGATTCGAACACAGCACCTAATCCGACTATTACGTAAGCAAATCAAATATCGAATTTCTCACCTGTAGCGAAATGGCTGAAACTGCAATGATGAGACAATTCAATAATTTCTGCTTTCCCGAGACTCGAAGCCGGCACCTACTGCCATTCTTTTCTAGCAACTAATAGACATTAACAATACGTTTCTTTTGCCAGTAGTGAGAGGTACGCCTGTTTCAACTAGTAACGACGTGACGAAGAATACAGCGATGACTGGGAATCGAACCTCGCACATACCGTCGTTGACTACACACGAAGAAACGCTAATTGTTAAATTCTCTGTCACCAGCAATGGCGGTTACATATGGGGGGCGCGCAGGGCCTGCGCCTCTCCTCACCTCCCCCCCCCCCCCCCACCCCATTGCGCATTGCTGGGCCGCACGCATTGTCACCCGCTGAATCGAGTTATCGAGTAGTTGTACTTTCCTATGTAGCACGCGCGTCCACGTCATCGTATTTTATACGTTTCTGTCTGGCACATAGATAGCTAACACATACCTACAAGAAAAGTCGCGGCCATTCTAGTGATCTCGATGTGCGTGTGACCTGATTATTATTTTGTTATGGTAAAAGTAAAGATAGCTCAAGATATCTTTAGCGGCCCCTCTTTGAGGTTTTTCTGTATCCTCCAGTAGCTAGAAGTTACATGTTTGTACTTGAAATGATATGACGAACAGATTTGTCTCTCTCTGGGAGTCCAAAAGTCAAATATTGTTATTGACAATGAATGGAAAGACGTTAAAAATCAAAATAATTTTCCACCAACAATTAGGTGTGCTCATGCTACAGCTTGAAAGGACATCATGAAAATTTTTGTGTCGAACCACGATTCGAACCCTAACACGCTTTACGTGGAGAACATGAGGAGTTCGGAATCTTGAGAAAACAACGAAATGATGACTCTATGTCATCAGGGAAGGATAAAATCCCGCGAAAGGGAAGGCGATCCAAGTTCGAATCTCAAACCAGGACAAATGCACTTAATACCTCAAGCTGAAATAAAAGAGAGAATAAGTGCCATACTTGGCGTTTGGTTCTTTATCTAAAATAAAAAATAGAGACTAGTGTTGGGAAGGTTACTGGTGACAAACTTTCTACACGTCGCCACTTACGCTTCTCTCATGGCCAACCTAACCTGTAGTTGGTAGCGAAGTGACGTCATGTTTCATGTGAATTTGCTACCACGGCGAAATCGTAAATTATTCATTTCACGTAACGAGAGGTAAATAGGATCTACTAGTGCCTATTAAAAACTACCACTTGAAGTGGGAACCAAACCCTGACCAAATGTATACCAGTTTAGCATCAAGTTCTCAGATCACCGAACTCCACATATGGCTGTATCATGATTTTGTCGTAGCACAGGTGTGCCACACAGGACGAGAATTCTAACTTCCTGACTCCCTGGAGTGAATTCCACTCTGTTCAATAGATTTATTTCTTGCTCGATCGAATCGCTATTAACGAGCTGCCTCAGCTACCCAGTGCATACTTTTGACTTGATTTTTGTAATTACTGAAATGAAATCACGTATCATTCACTCAAGCAAACTGCCAACACTACAAGGCGCGCTATTTTCCACAGGAAGTGTTGTCTTTCACTTCAGCTGATCTGCTGCACTGTCTGTTCATGGTAAATTTCGCGCAGTACAAAAGAAAATCTGAGATAATGAACCTGATTCTCCTGTAATTTAGTAAACCACAAACTGTCGTTAAATAATTTACTTCATTTCCTAATCCGCCAGTAATAGCGAACCATTGGAAAAACGTTTCGAAGAAGAGCTCGTGGCTGTCTGTCCTGATCAATTATGATTGTCAATTTTCTTTAGAGTGTAGGGAAAAATCCCTAGGATTCATATTTTCATTTCTGTGTATCAGTTATTATTAAATTTAAGAAATATCGTGACTTGATTACATAAATATGTCTGGTTTACTTATCAGTCTATTTGTTAAATATTTGTTGTGCTACAAGATTGAGATTTCCATTCTGTAAATACGCATTTTGTAGTTTCTTGGTACAGTTATGTATTCTGTGTAAACATGTGTTCCCGGTGGCTAAGAAGAGTACAAACTTTGGAGGCCAAATAAAACAAAGCAAAACACCGTCCTGATGACACCAATTTATAATCCATCGGTAGCCGGCGTCAGCGCAAGTGATTGCGATGAATCGTGCATTGAGCCTATGATCTACAGCGGACCTCTCTATTCTCACACTGGCGAGCATTAGATCATTTAATATTGTAGTTTGGTCTTATGCGTGAAATATTTCCTGTAACTTGTGTGTAACCCATGCAGTAAAAACGACATTTCTATCAGTACTCGCATAGCATATGACGTGAGGAACACGAGGTACGTAATCTACCACTGAGGGCAAAATTTACCTGGAGAAAAGAGATTGGTGCATAGGTTTGTGGCGATTTTGGTTTGAAATGAAGGTAAACGCAGGAAACTCGAGCGTCTGTGTCCTGTATGGCGTGAGTGCTATCGCAGCAATCAAGTCAGATAATACCTTTCTCGCCTCATGTGGTATCACTCTAGCGTGAATTATTTGCCACGTCACGAAGCCGAACGGCTGTAGCTCTGTTCCATAATAGGCAGAAAGTTAGTCTGCTGTGAAATTGGAACCTAGAACCAATGAAACTTCGGTTTTTTCATGTGACGACGTTTCCGTTGACCTAGCGACCTACTGCAGCATTCAGTGCTCCCTCATAGTCCTAGTCATGGCTAAGACAGGTAATTCGCAATGAAGGAGGAATTAGCTGGAGCTTCTACGTTTAATGACCATCCTGGACTAAAGAAATACATTTCACAGTTAGATGACACACCAAATCGTTCAGAATATTTAATTGAAATACCAAGAAAATATCAAGTGAATTTAGTACGATAATTCCGTGTTACTCCAGGAAGTAAGTCGACTATTTCAGGGTAACCAAACTTAATCTACAATGTTGCCAAGTCCCAATCATCCTCGTAGTAGGAAGGAATGCATTTTCACTACCGGTTTGTTTTCGGAGCAGGAGGAATCCAGGAGTAAAGCTTTCGCATCAAAGAACCAGGTGAAACTGAGTTCAAATTGACAGATACCACAAATACGACGGATGTAAGCAAATGTGTAGAACTGAATAGAAACAACACAAATTAAGAGGAGGGGAAATTAATTAGATGACCTTCCCTTCTTAGCTGTCATTATATTATCTCTGGTTTAGTCTGTAGGTTATCAGAATATTCATATGAGAATTATCGAGGAGTAATTGTTAGAACAAACTTTTAGGTCACGTTTAAATAGCAAAGTAATGATCGCTCTTTCTAATGAAGCGCTCAATGACAGCAAGTCCTTAAATAAAACGAAATTAAATAAGTTGCCCGGAGTGGTGTTTCCACACAGCGACCCACAGCAACATCTGGGAATACGAATGCGACGGTACAGATGGGAGGGGGTAGCTTGAATGTATACAGACTGTACAGACAGCGCGTGGACAGCGTCAACACCTTTGTATCCCGCACACAATACAACCCTCTCACGGTCTAATTAATCATAGTAATATAATCTATGCTTACAGATTTCTGTTGACGATGTAATTTCTTCGTAGCAGACAGTCGCCTCAGTTTGGAGGGAGTAAAGAAGAGTACCAGGCTATTAGACTATCACAGGCTTCCTACATCCCCATCACTCAGCCACCCACAAACTCCATAGTGGATTTCCCATAAATTATGATCCCACACACAGAAACATAACGAAGTTTTGTTGTCTTTCCGCACTCGAAATAAGTTGGGCAATTCCCTACATATCTCATACTTCTGGCTTATGGGACTGATATACTCTAAAAAGTAATTACCATGTCCTGCGGCCCCCAGGGCGGTAGACTTCTGCTCTACCCTCGATGTGGTAAACCGCGACTTGAGAACGGCCCCCGAATTGTTTATGGTCTATTCATTTTCACTAATCAGCGCTGTAGGTACAGTTTCACTGCCATTTTGTATCACCTATTGGCCTTTGCTACTAAAAGCACTGCCCTACAAAGCTCAAGTAACTCCCCTGCGTGAATATTAGAATAACCACGGGAAACACTTACATCAACTGCAGAACAGGCGACAAATGTAGTGTCTTAGCATTAATGGAAGTATACAGATGGATGCATCCATCTTGTGTACCCTCATCTCCAAGACTGTTTAATTCGATGAAGCTCTCACAGCTCATCTAGTTGTTAGGCGAAATCACTTTTCAGCTACGAACAATAAACTAATCAGGAAAAATTTCTTCTCCACCAGTTTCTTCCTCTAGGATTGTAGACGAAGTTTTACAAAATAGCTCGGTATTCCCAAAGCAGTCAAATATGGATACTCACATAACAGTCTGAGTCACGGTTGCCAGTGGACCTATAAACTATTTTCAGTATCATACCTCACACCAATAACTGTTTGCCGATAACTCTGGGATTTTGCCTCAAAATCCAAAAGAACACGGTATTTCAACCGTTTCGTATTTCTTTACACATTCGTTAGAATCCCAGCCTCACGAAACATTTTCTACCATTTTCAGTTAATTCACTGAAGCCAACAGATGAAACAACTGAAAACCCTTCCAGTCCAATCATGAGCGCGTATTTGTGGCTTCCCGCTAGTTACAGCGCATTTACTCATTTCATTGTAGGGCGCCTTCTCTGACGTGATTTATTTTATCGTTACAGTGACAAATCACCAGAAATAGTTGTAGATTTATATTCAGAGTAACGGCTCCCTATTATCA
Source organism: Schistocerca cancellata (assembly GCF_023864275.1). Lineage (NCBI taxonomy): Eukaryota > Metazoa > Arthropoda > Insecta > Orthoptera > Acrididae > Schistocerca > Schistocerca cancellata. Next base: position 93,960,884 of record NC_064629.1, on the reverse strand, counting down.
GCTTTTCTGGCTGGATGTTGTAATTTTACTCTGAAAATTAAGTGAACAGCAAAAGTAAAAGAGAATATCGCGTGAGTGGAGCATCCATTTCTTCCATCTTTCCAAGTCATCATTAAAAAATAGCGAAAATAAGCGACTTGAAACTTTCTAAGAACGGACAAATTACAACTGCAACAATAATTTTATAGCTATAACCAAGGAAGTTTCACAGAGTCCATCATTCAGTTGATTGTCAAAAGTTACCTGTTCTGTCTACACGAAAACTGCAATAGGAACTCAGAGATTTTTTGCAGATTGTGTTATCGAATTTCATTCTGGTCCTCTGCAGTTGCATTAGAGAACGAAAAATAAACAAATGATTCTACATATTCCACTTTTTCAGCTGTGCTCGATCGTGTGATAAAAATTCAATTCGCGTCAGCAAACAAGTGCGGTATCATAGAGCTGGGAAGCGCTAGTTCCTAGAACATTAGCAATTTACGCGTAACTGTGTAAGGAAAATAGGAGGGCAAGTCAAAAATTGTGTACACTTTTGCCACAACGTTTGTTACATTGCGCACGTTGTCTTCTGTCCTCGCACGTGTCGTTGTTATACTGTTGTTGTAATGCTGTGACAGTTTGATCTCATTTCCGCCATTGTTCTTCCTTCTCTTGCCGATATAGCATGGCAGCTTCATTAGAAGTGTGCACCAAAGAGGAACAACGGGCGGTGATCCGATTCCTCTGGTCAGAGGGTGTCAAAAGGGCAGACATTCATCGCAGACTATCATCGCAATATGGGAGAAGCGTATTATCACGTAAAACTGTGTTTTTGTGGATCGAGAAGTTCAAAAGTGGCATGAGGAGGGAGTGGGACGGCCATGAACCTCCACTACAGATGACAACATTCAGCAAGTTCGAGAGATGGTTGTGGCGAATAGGAGAATCACTATCGATGAGGTAGCATCGCTCTCAACATCAGCCATGGCTCCGCCCATCACATCATCCACGACGAGCTCGGTTTCCATGAGGTCTGTGCGCGGTGGGTACCAAGAAAGCTTACCGACGACCATAAGCTTACCCGTGTTAGGGTCTGTCAGCAAAGAAGGTGATGCATTTTTGAGCAGACTTGTGACCGGAGATGAAACGTGGGTGCATCATTACGAGCCTGAGTCAAAGCGCGAGAGTATGCAGTGCAAACGCCCTGGATCGCCGACGAGGAAAAAATTCAAGACATGGCCATCCGCAGGAAAGGTTATGTTAACCGTGTTTTGATACTCTCAGGGGCGCATACTGGCAGAGTTCATGGAAAAGGGAACGACTATCAACAGTGCGGGGTATTGTGAATTGTTGGAAAAGAAACTGAAGCCAGCAATTCGCACCAAACGCCGAGGTTTGCTGTCGAAGAAGGTGTTGTTGTTGCATGACAATGCAGGGCCATACAAGGCCCGTCACACTATTGAATCCATCAGCAAGATGAAATTTGAGGTACTGGAACACCCTCCCAACAGCCCAGACCTTGGTCCAAGTGACTTTCACTTGTTTGGCCAACTCAAGGATGCTTTGCGTGGTCGCCGATTTGCCTCAGATGTGGATGTGCGAAATGCGGTGCAAAAGTGGCTTCACGGCCAACCGAAAACCTTCTATTTGGAAGGAATACGTAAGCTCGTTGACCATTGGGCCAAGTGTATTGAGAAGGAGGGAGATTACGTAGAAAAATTATGTGCGTTGTATACCCCTAGCTTCATGTTAATAAACGGTAGAATGAAAAGTGTAGATAATTCTTTACTTGCCCTCGTATATTAGCGTGATGACAATTGTCAGAGACGAAAGCTCTTGTGTAAAATTTTTGCAACGAGCCATTCCTATGGTAAGGAAAGTCAAGCCACGTTTCTAGGACTGTAAAACGTCGAAAGCGACACGCATCTTGGGTTTTGACTGTCTTTGCTAAGAAACACCTGTAAGGCAGAGCCCACAAGTGAGCCGCAGACATAAAGTAATCTGAAAAATCGCATTTGCAATTGGAAAAGTTTACAGAATATGAAGTAACAGCGAAGTGTAAACACGAACATGTGGGTTGCTGTAGACTCGTTGGTACTCAAGAATTGCTGGGGAGATATATCCGTTGCCATATTACTGCAGCAGGTAAAAGTTCCTCATTTTAGCAGAAGCGGATAGAATTCTAATCCGCCAAATGTCACAATTGCTTCGCCTTTGGAGACAATACAATCATCAAATGTGAGTTGCCTCAATTTAGAAAAGGCAGAGAGAACTGCAATCCACCAAGTGACTCAATTTATTTGTCCTTTAGGACAATTTGCAAACAGTAGTTCTGACATCTGTGTGAGAGGACATTAAAGTCATCGTATTTTAAGTCAGTGTTTTGTGACAGCTCTATCTACGTAAAAGAATATGAATCTGAGTACAACACCTATTCATTCAAACTACTGGCCAATAATATTCAGAACAATGAAAGTAATATTGCAGTCAACTGACTGTTCATTCAGATAAGTATTGGTCGGTAAAATTCAGAGTCGCGGAAGAAGTATTGCAATAAACTGATAACTAAACTTAACACATACAGCCTGAGTAGTGACTCTTATTTCAGTTGATAACAGACGATACCATTTAATTTGGAAATAGCTGAAGATTTAATACATTAAAATTACCTGACATGGTTTTCCTTCCTTATGAAAACTTTTTATTTGCTAAGATCGCAAGGAAGGATACATCGAGTACTAGTTTAGACCAGTTAAATGTCCATCTTCAGGTCATGTAATAGAAAACACGTCTGCATCGACTACTGAAGGAAGGTCCATTGTCACAATCGTGTTTCTACTTCCAAAGTCAAAAACTGTAGTTTAGAATTTTTGAATTTGGAACTGTAAACATGATGTGACAAAGCGTTTTGCTTCAGTAGTCGATGTGGACATCATTTTCTGTTATGTGGTCTCAAGATGTTCATTTCATTCGTTGACACTAGTAACAGATGTATCCTTCCTTGTGATATTGGCAAATAAAAAGTTTTCGATTTAACATACTTACCACAATTTACATTTGTTGAGTCAGATTATTCAAACTGATGCTGCCTTCAAGAGACGTCCTTTGAAATTCACCTTTTTTAGTATTTTGCAAAGGTAAAAGACTTAATTACAGCGTGAGCAATATTTAATTGCGACATTCATTACGCAAAATTATTATTTATGACGTAAAGTGCGTAAATAAATTCAACATTTGCATGAAAAACTATACCTGTAAGATAAAGTTTGTCTCTATGCAGACTGTGTTCAATAGAATAATTTACAGTAATTACTTAATTGAAACTGAATAGCAACTAAGATCTATAAGTATGCATAACTGATAAAAAACTGTGGATGTTGGCAGCGATAACGGACAGCACCTGGGTAGTCTCCTCACTGCAACAATGGGACCACACATACACAAGGAGTTCGTCGACACTCGTGGCCGCGACCTCAAGCTTCCAAAATGAGTCTCAATAAACGACTAAGGGGCTGTGAGGCAAGTTTGTTTATCGCTATGATTTTCTCTATTTCTGCAGCTCCAGTGTTTTCAGTTACATAAGAGCTGATCACTAATGACTTTTTTTACTGGTTTTGGACATGTCTAACTCTTCAAGCACTGAGATCAAGTTATCTTGTTTAACTACCAGTGACAAGCCTTCTTTATCACTACTCTTCACCAAAGCTAAAAGTGGGAAATATATTCATGTAACAGAACATTAATTTACATTCACAATCACAGTTTATGGTAAATCCAACGTGGATATTGAAGGGGGAGGGGGGGGGGGAGGGGAGCGGACAGCAGAGGTGCTTATCAGTGAGATAACGTGTTTCGTAACCTCTACAACGAAGTGACAATCTGCTGTGGAAGATCTGGAATCGTTTGCAGAAAGGTGTAAGCATCCGGCATACAGCTGTGATTAACAAGCAAAAGTATTAGTTGCGACATAAAGTCTTACAGAAACAATGCGACCAGTAAGTGTATAATGAATATTAGTTTATCACTACTTATTCGGTTGCTAACAACAACAGCCCATTTCTTAATAATTTATTTGTTTACGAGTTTCGGGCATAGTTCATCATGAGAATATCATATGAAAAGACTTAATACACAGTATCTTGGCACATAATTTCAATCTTAACATCGGTGCTCAATTAAGATTGAAATCAGGAGACGTGAACCTATGATTTGTTACTAAAATCGTCTACAACGTTTAATATAAGGGGCATTTAAAAATTAAAGAGACAAATTTATGTACGAAAAATTGTATATTTTTACAAAATGAAACTTCTACTAATTCTTAGCACAATCCCCACTAATATTAATACATTTATCCTAGCGATGAACTAGTCTTTTAAAACCTAATGCAAATAAGTTTTTGTCGTGTTGCTAGAGCCACTTCCCCACAAATTTTCGGACCATGCTTTTTTCTTTTGGACTCTGGCTCTATATGGTGAACCCAATTTTATCATCCATTAAAATCTTGTTTAGAATAGCTTCACGTTCCCTTTCATAGCGTTCTTTCAAGTCTCTGCACTTTGAGTCTTGATTTATTGTGTTGTTGCCTTAGCTCTTTCGGGAACCACCTTGTACTTGTTTTGCTGTCCTCGAGCTTTTTACTGATAACGTTATGAACTATGCCTGCATCTAATGGAACTGTTTTTGCTACATGTTCAGCTGTGATACGATGTTCACGAATAATGTCTTCAAGCGAAGGAGGTGACACTTCCACTGGCTGGCTAGGACGTTGCTCGACAGTATTACACACTTACAAAAATTTCCATGGGTTTTAATCGGTTGTTAACCTTCAGGAAAAAAGACCTATCACTGAACGTTGTTCACCTAATGTGGAAACTTTAAGCGGCCTTGCCATCGTAAATGAATCTATAGCCGCCCCATGCGGAAGGGTATTTATTGTGCTCTGACTTTCCACGTCGTTTTTGTGAGATATACTGAACTTGCAGCCTTTTTCCTTGGCATGCTAGTGTAAAAGAGGACGGAAAATCAGCTGAGAGGCAAAATCCGTGCAGTTAGCATGTTTACTCATTTATTTATTTACACGTCGAGCTCCGTATTAGCCGATATTAGCCGACTCCCGGTATTTTCTTTCTGTTAGAGTAAAATTACGTACGTTACATACATTCACTTCGAAAACTCAGCTACAAAAACTTGATGAAAAATTTAAACGTGTTTTTAGTGTTGATTTTAACAAAATCCGTGCGGGTGTCTACATATATTGTGTAGTATTAAATCGTCAATTGTAAAAATAACACGTGCTTTTCAGGAACGTATTATATTGTGTAGTGTTATATCGTCAGCTGTATGGTTAACTAATTTTCAGAAATCTTGGTTGTAGTATACTCGTTCACAACGAACAGTTCCTAAATTTTGTTATATATTTAGGTGCAAAAGTATATTTTGAGAAAATTCGGATGTTTAAAAAGACTTTCGCAATTTACTAGTGTTTTGTATAACCTATTTCGTAATAAATAAGTGTTTACTATTTAATGTTACTGTGAAACATAGACTGACATATTAGTTCCCTCTTTGAACAGAAGTGTATATCGTCTATATTTATCGTAAACTAACGCTACTGACGAACTTTCTTAGTAACCATAACCTGAAAAACGCTTCAGAGAAGTAGCAAAGCAATTGTTGGTGCTAGTCTTCTTCTAAAGAAGGCTCAGAAAAATGATACAAAGAATAATACTTCTGATGCATTAAATAGGATTATTCCTCATCGTAATCCAATTGATTCAAATCCTGTATGTAATCCTTGATATGTTCCTTCCCGTACTACATCTCTGTGAACTTATTCCATATGCTCGCACCTTCGTTAACAGCCTGTAGTGGGGTGCACCGTGTCAAATGCTTTCCGGCAATCTAGAAATATGGAATCTGCCTGTTGCCCTTCATCCATAGTTCTTAGTGTATCACGTGAGGAAAGACCAAGCTGAGTTTCGCACGAGCGATGCTTTCTAAAACCATACTGATTCGTGGACATAAGCTTCTCAGTCTCAAGAAACGATTTAATGTTACTGTGAAACATAGCCTGACATATTAGTTCCCTCTTTGAACAGAAGTGTATATCGTCTACATTTATCGTAAACTAACGCTACTGACGAACTTTCTTAGTAACCATAACCTGAAAAACGCTTCAGAGAAGTAGCAAAGCTTGTTCAAAGTTTTCTGTTGTTATAACAGATATCTCATTTTAGGTTATAAATTGCTTAAATTCCGAAAGAGAATCAGCAAGGTTAGTATAAAGTTATTTGTTCACTATTCTGTAAAATACTGTACCAGGCGTTAATTGTTTATTGCCTACATCTACATCTACATAGGTACTCCGCAAGTCACAGTACAGTGCGTGGCAGAGGGTACCCTGTACCACTACTTCTCATTTCCTTTCCTGTTCCAACGTAAAAAGAGCGAGGGAAATACGACTGTCTGTATGCCTCCGTATGAGCCCTAATTTCTCGTATCTTATCTTCGTGGTCCTCACGCGCACTGTATGTTGGCGGCAGTAGAATCGTTCGGCAGTCAGCTTCAAATGTCGGTCATCTAAATTTTCTCAGTAGTGTTTCTCTTAAAGAATGTCTCTTTCCCTCCAGGGACTCCCGTTTGAGCTCCCGAAGCATCTCCGTAACACTTACGTGTCGTTCGAATCTTCTGGTAACAAATCTAGCAGTCCGCCTCTGAACTGATTCGGTGTCTTCCTTCAATCCGACCTGGTACGGATCTCAAGAACTCGATCACTACTCAAGAATAGGTCGCACCAGCGTCCTGTGTGCTGTCTCCCTTATAGGTGAACCACTCTTTCCTAAAATTCTCTCAATAAACTGAAGTCGACCATTCATTACCATAGTTCTCACATGCTCGTTCTACCGCAAATCGCTTTGCAACGTTATTCCCTAATATTTGAAATACTTGACTGTGTCAAGGAGGACACTAGCAATACTGCATCCGAACATTACAGATTTGTTGTTCCTACTCATCAATATTAACTTACATTTTTCCACATTTAGGCTGGCTGCCATTCATGACACGAACTGGGAATTTTGCCTAAGTCGTTGTAGGGAAGCAGCCTAGTCACGCTGTATAAAATTCACATCAGTCTTTCCATTGTGTGCCAGACTAGTCCGCTGTAGCTAGCTCTGACGTCATAAATGTTGCGCAATACTTCAAAAATCAAGTAAATAACCTGAAACGTTTCTAGCATGTCAGGAGTAATACTAAATCAATATGTGTTGAATGTCAGTTCCATAACTTTAACCATTTTCGAAATTTGGACGTTTTTCTGTAAAAATCATTGGCGCAACAGAAAAGAGCTAGAAACTTAAAAATTTATATTTGGATTCATTTTGCATAATAATTTAGTAGAAACAGTATTCTGGATCTCACAAATTAAAATTTTAGTTGAAATTCATGATTTTTCTGGTTTTTGTCTTAGAAATTAAGGAAGCAAGATAGATTAAGTAGGCGAATAAATAAGGCTAGGATGTTTAAATTTAAGTAGAAGGGAGATCCGCTATAATCATAAAGATATGAGAAGTTTCAATTGAATAACTATAAAACTATAGCAATAGCGTATCTCCAAAGGGCAAGTTCAGAGCTCGTCTACTGCGTGTAGTGTAATTAAATTAATTCTCTCGCCCAAAATATTTGACTTAGTCACGTCAGACTTTTATTATGATTACTTACCTGTGTGCTGAATGCACATTTAAATTGAGAGCTTCATCGGCCATCAGCAAAGGAAGCGATGATTTATTATTTGTGTGGAATCTTTTTGGTCTGTGACTTTCAGAATATAGTGAACCTTTTATAGAGAATCGTTTTTGATTATGAATTCCAGACAATCTCCTAATTCCTCAGAGCTATGAGCTGTAGCTATAAATGTATTTCTCAGATGAAGTGGGCACTAGGAATTCTAATTACAGGCTTCACGTTTTGTTAATCACTTTCTGGTTGCCAATATTTTAGTTAGAGAGCCAGTGTTGAGAGAACGGCAAAAGACTGCATAAATAATAGGAACATTTAACAACAATTAATTCCACCTGCCGCCCCACATATGGTTAATCGGCCGGGAAATGCATCTTTTCTACATTACATTCTATTTATAAACCAATTAATTCCACCCGCCGCCCCACATCGTCTTCTATCTTCCTACAGTCACTCTACTTGTACACCTCACTGTACACCCTGGCACCATTAGCAAACTGTCCACAAAATCATTTATGTATATGGAGAACAACAGCTGTCCCGACACTCTTCCTTGGGGCAATACTGACGCTACCATTGTCTCTGTGGAATACTGACCGCCGAGGACACCATAGTGGGTTCTACCATTTAAGAAGTCTTCGAGCCACTCACATACCTGTGAACTTATTCCATATGCTCGCACCTTTGTTAACAGCCTGCAGTGGGGTGCACCGTGTCAAATGCTTTCTGGAAATCTAGAAATATGGAATCTGCCTGCTGCCCTTCATCCATAGTTCTTAGTGTATCACGTGAGGAAAGACCAAGCTGATTTTCGAACGAGCGATGCTTTCTAAAAGCATACTGATTCGTGGACATAAGCTTCTCAGTGTCAAGAAAGTTTATTATATTCGAACTAAGAATATTTTCAAGGATTCTACAGCAAACAGAAGTTAGGTGTATTCATCTGCAATCTTGCGGACCCGTCCTTTTACCTTTCTTGTATACTAGAGTCACGTGCGCTTTTTCCAGTCGCTTGGAACTTGCGCTAGGCGAGAGATTCACGACAAATGCAAGCTAGGTAAGGGGCCAATGCTGTAGAGTACCTTATGTAAAATCTAACTAGGATTCCATCCGGATCTGGTGATTTATTTGCTTTCAAATGCTCCAGTTGTGTCTCTCCGCCAGGTATATGTCATCCATACGGGAGTCCGTTCGATGGCCAAATACCGGTATGTTTGTGCGAATCTCTTGTGTGAACGATTTCTTGAACGTGAAACTTAAAACTTCAGCTTTTGCTTTGCTATCTTCAACTGCCATAACAGACTAGTCAACAAGGGACTGAATGGAAGCCTTAAGCCCGCATAGCGATTCTACATACGAACAGAATTTTCTCGGGTTCTCCTCCAGATCTTTTGCTAAGGTGGTAGCTGTTGTATGCTTCGCGTATAGGTCTTCTCACAGAAGCACGTCTCTCTACTTGCCCTGTAAAATATTGTACCAGTTATAATGCAGACCCTCTGTGTTTGCTGTTCTCAGGCAAGAGATGAGTTGGTTGTTGGTCGTAAGTAGCTGGAAATGCTCTGGCTACGGTCAAGCGATTGGAAGCTGCTGCGAAAGAATGTGGTGGGACGGTCGCGAAGAGTTGGCCCCTACTGGTACCAAAAGTACCTTACGTACTATCCTCTCCTGTGGATACTGTCTCTCCTGCAGGGAATACAAGCCCCATCATTAGTTTCGCAAGAGAGATTCTTTCTAAAACCATACTGATTCGTGGACATAAGCTTCTCAGTCTCAAGAAAGTTTATTATATTCGAACTGAGAATATGTTCAAGGATTCTACAGAAAACAGAAGTTTGACTGTGCATGACGTGTCAATGGAGAGTCTAGGCGTTCTGAACAGCGTAGACAAGGACGAAGTTGAACTGAAAGCGTTATACCGATCCCTCTAACAAACAAGTTCGGGCGTTGTATTTCAATGAAACTGAAACTGAGCGAGTGGAACTCACTTCATCTGTTTTGGCGAAACCTGCTTTGACTTGTGTCAAGAGGAGGCAAACACAAAAGGATAGGGGTCGTCGGCAGCTCCAACATACGGCGAATAATAGCAGGAAAAAGGCAGCAAGAGATGGGAAAGAATATCAGGTATACTCAATATATATGCCTGGAGGCCTCATTCTCCATGTTGAAAAGGCTGTTCGGCACCCACTGAGGGAACAGGGTGCATCCAACTACAGATTGTGGCGCACGTTGCGTAAAACGGTGCCTGTCGTCTAGGCTCCGTGGTCATATTTCGGTCATTCCAGCGACTAGCAGAGAGGGTTGAGAATAAGGGCCTTGCTCAAGGCGTTTCAACAAGATCACACTCTGCGGCATTGTCCACCGAACAGATTGTGGCCCCCTGGTTCTAAGTCGAGTGGAAGGCTTTAACCAGAGACTCGGAGGGTTCTGTGACAAGCTAGGCTGTGACTTCCTATATTTGCGCCAGTGGGTTGAGAGTTGTAGGGTCCGCCCAAATAGATCAGGTATGCACTACGCATCAGAAACAGTTACCCAAGTAGCTAACTGTGTGTGTGGTGCACACCTATTTTTTGAGGAATATGTCACGGGAGAAGTTATATTATATGCGAACCGTGAATCACAAATCGCCGGCGGCTCTCAGCGGAGCGTCCCTCTAATTTAAAGGCAAGCAGTGGACACGTGTGGAATAGTGAGGGCCCTGGTAGTTGGGTGTGGGCAGTGCGTTGTGTTACGGTTGGTTAGGACGGCGTCTGTGCGAAGCGGGCAAAGTACGCGAGTAGGGAGGACAAGTGAAGCATTTCTTTGTACAGCTTCAATAATGTTGTTTCGCATCGGATTCAAATTCAAATGGCTCTGAGCACTATGGGACTTAACTTCTGAGGTCAACAGTCCCCTAGAACTTAGAACTACTTAAACCTAACCAACCTAAGGACATCACACACATCCATGCCTGAGGCAGGGTTCGAAGCTGCGACCGTAGCGGTCGCGCGGTTCCAGACTGAAGCGCCTAGAACCGCTCGGCCGCACCGGCCGGCCGCATCGGGTTGTTTGCAAGTATAACCTAGTGTCGAAGTGAAATGCTGTGTTCCTGTTTAGAATGAATGGTGTATATTGTGACACAGTATTTTAACTGTTGATAGTCAGTATCTCACTTTTGAGAAAAGATGGAACTGAAAAGCTTAGGATCGCCAAGACCTGATTTAAACATTGTACAGGCTCAAAATGCGTGCAAAAGCAAAAGTAGTTTTACCAGAAAATTAACTCCTACTTTAAATAAACATGCGGACGGACCGTGTGGATGCGAAATAAGAAATGCTTTCTTCTGTTACATGTGTGTGTGTAGCGGAATATGAGTAAGCTACACATAGACAGTAGCATCGAGTTTGCTATGCTCGGCAAAGCTGGTATAAAATGTTAGACGGACGTAGTTTACAGAATGAGGGTTAATGAGCTTAATAAAGATATTTTTAAAAATCATTGCGTCGTTATCAAGCAGTGTTGCACTGAAGGCACACGACGGAACAGATATTTCAGAGAATCCTGCTGTTCTTCAGGGTTTGGCCAGTCTGATGGTAGAACTGGATTCCAGGTTGAAGGAACATATTGAAAAAACCAATAATAGTGTATTTTTGTGGCTTTCCAAAACAATTCAGAACGAGCTGGTGATCCCTATATATGCAGTTACTTTTCCCCCAAGCGTTACGAGACTGGGTACAGAACTCCCGCCCCGCCCGACCGTCGGCTCAATGCAACTGTAGCACCACCACCTACGATCCGCAGCATATCATAACGTTAATGCCGCAGACGTCAGGGACGGTGGCCCCAGTGGATTCGCCGCAGATACCGTCGCCTCCTCCTACAATACAGCATGCACAACTATTCTACCAGAAAAGCGTAAATTCTGTAGAACATAGAGGGCCCCACCCAAAACGTAGTCCTGCAGGGCCAATTGCACCAACGAGATCTCTGCCTTCCTCTTGCTCCAGTGGGTCCCAACACCTACCCAGCCAGTTTCACAGACTCAACTAACAGAGTGATGTTGGAAACTACCTCATTAACAGCATTTTAAGTATAATTATGGCAGTGGAGAATACTGTACCGTACCACTAGGCTAGCAATGAGCCCACTCCAGTACTAAAAACAGAATCGATTCGGATGTCAATCCAAAATGTGTTGTCCCTACTCCTTGCAACCCAAAATAGCCTATAAAATCATCCAATGGAACGCAAAATCGCTCAAGACAAACAAAGATGGGCTTCGACACCTTCTGCTCAAAAGTTATGTAGACATTTGTGCCATCATCGAAACATGGTTAAAACCGAACGAACCGTTCCCACTTCTCTGTCATTAGAGAAGATAGAGATGATGGATACGGCAGTGTAGCATTGTTGGTAAAACAAGATATCCACTTTTTCGTTGTCAGTACCTGCACTCAGCAGGATTCATCGCAAGTAGTGGATATTCGTCTTTGGATTAAGAACCTCCATGTGACTCTGATCTCAGCATACAAACCACCGAATGATAGGCTTTCCAAGCAACAGTTAACAGCAGTTATTGCCTCCCTCGGAAAACCATTTCTGCTACTAGGTCTGCTAGGTGACTTGAGCGACCACAATGCACGGTGGGGCTGTAGAAATGCCTACGCAATGGGGAAAGTACTTATGGATGTACTAGATTCAGAAAACCTTATAGTAGTAATTGATGGCCCACCCACACGAACTGTCCGAAGAAATGAAGCGCCGACGGCAGTAGATTGAGCATAATATCCCTTGAGGTTCGGATCACTTACCAGCTCAAATTAAAATAAACTCACAACCGAGGGAGACTGTAAAACACGCGATCAGTCGGAAAAGGAGCACAACCAAAACCAACTGGAACCTATACGAAACAGCACTGGAAGCCAAACTGGAATCGATCGTAGAAGGTTGAAATCCCGACAGAGACTATGAGATCTTGGTATCGCTTATCACTTTAGCAGCGGAAGTCTCAATACCTCAAAAAGGACATAAGCGGACTGCACATAGGCATCGCCCTGTAGGTGGGATTCAGAATGTGACGCCGTCCTCAAGGCACGATGGGAGGCATTAAGAAAATACAAAAATATCTCTTATAATATAAACTTTCCCGCCCTTAAGAAAGCACAAGCTTCAGCTCAGAAAATATGCAATCACAAAAAAGAAAATCGTGGCACAATTTCTGCTCTGCAGTATGCAAAGAAACTCCATTAACCAGGATCTGGAATGTAATCCAGAACATTAAAACCGGTCTGCTAGTGGCTATACTCAAACCTCCGTCATCCGACGAACTTTTAGAATCGGTCTTGTGTATGGTAGCTCCATCTGACGTTCTGGATAACGAAGACAGGACAGAGGACAACACTGTCACTACACAATCGTTTTCGTTGGTAGAACTCCGGATTGCGCCCTTTCAAGGGAAGGGTACTGCATCTAGTCCGGATTATACTAACTACCCAATGCCACGACATATCCCTCACAAATAAGAACTGCTGCTGCTCCAAATTTGCAGGAAGTGTATGGACACAAAAGATCAAAATCGGCTCGCTAAAAACTTTTCGTGTCATCCACATCCACAAATCACGAAAATGATGTGATAAACCCGAGTCATACGGGTCTCTCGCCTTACTATTGTGTTCGGCGAATGTAATGAAAAGGATTATTAAGCGGCGCTTAGAATGGTGGTGTGAAAACAAGTGTGGCACGCTGAATTTTATCAGTAACAAATTTCCAATTCAAAGCCACCATCTTTAGTGGGTAACGATCAACGACACCCTCCAGAGATGTAAGCCGATCCACTGAATGTACCCAGGAAGGCGACCTTGAAGGCGAACAGGTTGAGGAATTTGCAGTTGTCTTCATTTAAGCGCGAACCTGAACTACACAAAAACCATCGATTATCATTTTTAACAAGGGAACTTCCTCACTTTGGAGGACTCTCACTTCCTCGACATATACCTGAATTGTTAGGTTCTCCCCTGAGAGTTTTGAAACTGATACCCGAGCAGCAGCTTGCCGCACCGACGGTTCAAGAGACAGGACAAACAAATACATAGAGAGCGGACTGTCCTGCAGCACTCACCGATAGAAAACAACTGGTGTTGTCAGCCGTCTATTGACCGCCACTAATGCCGCAATGTTCTTGTAGATGTTAGAAAGAACGACACGAGCGGGAGAGACAAAGCCAATAACATCTAACAGGCGATCGAGATACGTGTGACTAACGCGATCAAATGCCTTAGAAAAATCTAAGAAGGCAAAATCATAATGATCAGATCCCTGCATTCTGCCACCGGAGTCAAAATTGTACAGCCACGCAGGCAAGTTTGATGTATATCAATCATACGACGACGCAATAAGGACAATCTGACTTTCACAGTTCGTGCAACAGTTTACAGCCGTTGTTAAACGGCCATGATGCTTCGAAATGAGAATAATTCTCCCCACTTTAAATCGCGCAGAGAGAGCTCTCCCCCACAAATTGTCATTTAAAATGAGGTGGCAAAAATGTAAATACTATACTTTCGAAAGACCGTCTGGATGGTTTATGGAAGGGGAGAATTAGCAATAAAATCAAACACTTCAGCCTCCTGAAAATCTCCTAGAAACTCAACATTCTGGTCAGACGTAATCATCCCACCGAGGATCGCAAAACTAGCAAGGAACGGGGGTCCACGGTATCATTCGCTGCGCACAAATGTGCATAGTACTGATGTAAATCTTGAGTCATCTCACCTTGAGCAGCCACTGGCGGCCATCACGTGCGGTGAGGGAGGCAATAAGAGAGCAAAGACTACGAGTGTCATGGCGAGGCAGGTGGTACACGGACGTCAGTTCCTTATTAACTATCCTTGTCAGCTATCCTCATAGGAGAATCACCTGCTCGTGCACATAATTCATGAAGAATGGTGTAATAAATCTCGTATCTGTTCCGAAAGTCTCTCCTCTTTGCAGCACAATAACAAATCAGTGTTTTACGGATTCGCAGCTTTGCATACTCAGACCACAATCCCAAAAAGGATGGGTAACGCTCTGCCGAGCGGAGGCTAAACTCCAACTCAGCTCAAATCACGGCATCAACGGACACACCAGCAAATGGGAAACATTGAGCGTCCACTCAGCACGATAATATTTTATGGACTGTCAGGCGAGGTTGATACTCATTCCAACAGCACAGTGATCAGTGAAAGGCGCAGGAATCACGTCGACTGCTAGAATCTGATGACAAAAAACATTGGAGAAATAAAATCTGTCAAGTCTGCTACGAGATGTCACATTATAAAACGTGAATTTCACAAGCTTCGGAAAATTTATGTTCCCCGAACAGCCCTTGAATGCATCGTACGAAGCAATTCATGGAGATCACGACTAAAATTAAAATGAGGAGACTGGTCAACAGGACGCAACACTCAACCGAAGTCACCACCCAGCATAAGGTTCCGAGGATTATCACGAAAAAGCTAATGGAGTTCCTCCCTGTAAAATTTCAAGCGCACAACTGTTCGACCCGTGCCAGACAGTGCAGAAAACACAAACAGGGTAAGGTCAAAAAGATGGCAACCAGGCCCGCGACCAGAATGCGAACTTCAGTGCCAGTAACTGGAATACCTTCACGAAAAACAGTACCCCTCGAATTTTCAGGCGCTATATAAAAAAAAGTCTGAAACGCTGGGAGAGTAAAGGTGATAAGCCATACTTCCTGCAAGAATATAATATCTGCACTGGAATTGTAATTAAAGTGACAGAGAGCTGCGAGACGTACAATATGTGATCAAAAGTATCCGGACACCTGGCTGAAAATGACTTATAAGTTCGTGGCGCCCTCCATCGGTAATACTGTAATTCAGTATGGCGTTATCCCACCCTTAGCCTTGATGAGAACTTCCACTCTCGCAGGCATACGTTCAATCAGGTGCTGGAAGGTTTATTGGGGAATGGCAACCTATTCTTTACGGAGTGCTGCACTGAGAAGAGGTATCGATGTCGGTCGGGGAGGCCTGGCACGAAGTCGGTGTTCCAAAACATCCCAAAGGTGTCATAGTACTTACAGTGGATCCTGATGCAGTTTGGAATTCCTGTGTGATGGTCTGGATAGATGTCTGCCTACTACACATTAGACCCTCTTCAACTGTCGGCGGCCTCTGTCAGTCAACAGACGAGGTCGGCCTGTACGCTTTTGTGCTGCACGTGTCCCTTTACGTTTCCACTTCTCTATCACATCGGAAACAGTGGGCCTAGGGATGCTTAGGAGTGTAGAGATCTCGTGTACAGACGTATGACACAAGTGATAACCAATCACCTGACCACGTTCGAAGACCGTGAGTTCCGCAGAGCGCCCCATTCTGTCTTCTCAAGATGTCTAATGACTACTGAGGTCGCTGATATGGTGTACCTTGCAGCAGGTGGCGGCACAATGCACCTAATATGAAAAACGTATGTTTTTAGGGATGTCCGGACACTTTTGATCACATGGTGTAACCCAGCTCCCTACTTAGCAATCATATACAACCGCTCGCTCACCGATAGATCTGTACCTATAGGTTGGAAAATTGCGCAGGTCGCATCAGTGTTTAAGAAGGGTAGTAGGAGTAATCCATCGAACTACAGACCTATATTATTGAGGTCGGTTTGCAGTAGGGTTTTGGAGCATATACTGTATTCAAACATTATGAATCACCTCGAAGGGAACGATCTATTGATACGTAATCAGCATGGTTTCAGAAAACATCGTTCTTGTCCAACACAGCTAGCTCTTTATTCGCACGAAGTAATGGCCGCTATCGACAGGAGATCTCAGGTTGATTCCGTATTTCTGGATTTCCGGAAACCTTTTGACACCGTTCCTCACAAGCGACTTCTAATCAAGCTGCGGGCCTATGGGGTATCGTCTCAGTTGTGCGACTGGATTCGTGATTTCCAGTCAGGAAGGTCGCAGTTCGTAGTAATAGACGGCAAATCATCGAGTAAAACTGAAGTGATATCAGGTGTTCCCCAGGGAAGCGTTCTGGGACCTCTGCTGTTCCTGATCTATATAAATGACCTGGGTGACAATCTGAGCAGTTCTCTTAGGTTGTTCGCAGATGATGCTGTAATTTACCGTCTAGTAAGGTCATCCGAAGACCATTATCAGTTGCAAAGCGATTTAGAAAAGATTTCTGTATGGTGTGGCAGGTGGCAGTTGACGCTAAATAACGAAAAGTGTGAGATGATCCACATGAGTTCCAAAAGAAATGCGTTGGAATTCGATTACTCGATAAATAGTACAATTCTCAAGGCTGTCAATTCAACTAAGTAAATGGGTGTTAAAATCACGAACAACTTCAGTTGGAAAGACCACATAGATAATATTGTGGGGAAGGCGAGCCAAAGGTTGCGTTTCATTGGCAGGACACTTAGAAGATGCAACAAGTCCACTAAAGAGACAGCTTACACTACACTCGTTCGTCCTCTGTTAGAATATTGCTGCGCGGTGTGGGATCCTTAGCAGGTGGGATTGACGAAGGTCATCGAAAGGGTGCAAAAAAGGGGCAGCTCGTTTTGTATTATCACGTAATAGAGGAGAGAGTGTGGCAGATATGATACGCGAGTTGAGATGGAAGTCATTAAAGCAAAGACGTTTTTCGTCGCGGCGAGATCTACTTACGAAATTTCAGTCACCAAATTTCTCTTCCGAATGCGAAAATATTTTGTTGAGCCCAACCTACATAGGTAGGAATGACCATCAAAATAAAATAAGAGAAATCAGAGCTCAAACAGAAAGGTTTAGGTATTCGTTTTTCCCGCGCGCTGATCGGGAGTGGAATGGTAGAGAGATAATATGATTGTGGTTCGATGAACCCTCTGCCAAGCACTTAAATGTGAATTGCAGAGTAGTCATGTAGATGTAGATTCAGTGCCGTTGACATTCAAAGTAACAAGGGTGTAAGCCTGAGTCACCTACTGAAGTGGGACGAAAGTGGAATCCATCTGTGCCATATTACGAGCATCAATCCACAGAAGAGTCAGCGAGAGAGGGACTAATCCCGCGCCCTTGCAGGAACATTCACTTCGTGACTTCTTGCGTGAGACAGCACGATCTGGTTTGTCACGCTGTGTATGATAGCGCTGAGGCAAAATCCCCTCAGCCTCAGCAGCCGGAAGAGTAGAGGGATCAAGCGCAAGGCCTGAATCTGCCAGCACTGGACTAAGTAAAGTTACCTGCTGCGCTGTCATTACAGACAGCGAAGGGATAACAGGTTTAGCAGGCGACAAAACTAGTAGAACCTGGGGCAACTTCTGCACTACAAGGTGGTCTACGCAAAGACGGGGAGGCGTCGCTGGTCGCCAGACTGCGATATCTGAGAAGGGATGGGGAGTAATTCGAAGGGGGTAGGTCAGACACATTCGATCCCTGACACGACTCCATATGATTCACACCAGAGGCCGGACGAACGCCAAATTCCACCGCCCCCAAAGCCTCCACAGGAATACGAGAGGTTATTACGCAGTTTATATCACCAAGAGAGACACTTCATGCAGGGGGAAATAACGAGGGGAATTCCACATGTGGAACATCTGCATCCTGGCTACGACATCAGTTTCGCTGCAGCACCTGAGCATCAGCGTGGGGAGCAGGCGCCGCAGAATCCGTCTTCGATTTTAACAGGGGAACTTTGCCCGCAGCTGAACTCAAATTCGACTGTCGATTGAATTCACACCAGGCGGAACGAGATCGTCAATTCCTGACTATGTTCAAAAGAAGAGAACAAAAACCCGCTTCTGACAATTCAAACGTTGGTGACCACCCTCATTACATAAGAAGTATGTTCTCCCCTGGCCACTTTAAACAACATGGACTTGATAACCACTAGTTTGAGGATGTGATGGGATGTCCTGTTTAATGTACAGTCATGCTCAAAAGTATCCGAACGACCTGAATTGCATTTCGCCTGATTCGCATGAAACCGGCATAACGCAGCTGTCTAGCAGGTCCTCTAATCGCTCCTTGGTACAGTCGTTTGACTATTGATAATGGTTCCAACAAGTCACCACTAGAAAACACTGTTCTGTATCGCAGTAACTCAAGATGTAAAGTAATACCACGATGCTAAAAATATCAGGAAACACTTTATCACAGATAAGACTGTCTTTAAGGCTTGTAAGCTCACATTTATTACAATAAATGACATACAGCTCGGCTACAATTTGTTGTTTGTCCAAAACTGCAGATTCCTCAACATCTCCACATATTACACGTGAATGGGTTATAATCCTTGCCCGGCACTAAAGATTTCAGTACGTATTATGAAGCTCTAACACGAGGACACCTATCTGCTGGTGGATAATAATTTTGATTTTTAATGTATTTTCATTCGTTGTCAATACTAACGATATCTGACGTTTTTGACTCCCAGTGAGACCCGGAACTATTTGCGAGATCACTGTCAGTTCATGATGTTATTCCGAGCTGCTGGTGTAGAAAAATTCGGTTGCTGACGACTCTTTGTGTATAATCAATAAAGATATGTGTGGGGCCTTATTCCGAGTGAGCACCGAACTCTTCGTCATATTATTTCTAGTTCAAACATGCTTACATGTCGCTGCTGGTGCAACAAACCAATATTTAACGTTAATTTTCTCTAGAATATATCAGCGATAGGTGTCGGGTTGGAGTCCTGGGAAGGAAAAAATGAATGTTTCGTCTCGTCATTTCAGTTTAAACATCTTGCTACTACCGATAAAATCCGATATGTCACAGTTGGTTGTGCTTCGATGTCAATCCGATTGGGTTCTGGGTTCGAATGCCTGTCCAACACAAAGCTTTACCTCACGGCATCGCAAGTAAGTTACTTGTGAAGAAGCAATATTTAACATCTTTCGTAGTTCGTTAACAGGGACAATAGATGCTGGGTAGGAATTCGCGTCCGTTAAACATATTTGCGTTATCTAATTTAAAGTTGATATTTGCTAACTGATACTGTCTAAAATCGAGGTATAACACTCTCTGTATGCCTAATCAGGAATGATTGTTAGTTTGCGTCAGCCACAAGATCTTTGCTTAGTCTGCATGACCTGGGTTTGAATCCATATGCAGAACGAGACGGTTCGTTGTGTCATTTGAAGTTCATACATATTCTCAACTAACTGCTCGTGAATAACTTAAATTTTTAATGTCATATTGTGTTAAATAATAACTACGGTATGTTACTTTGAAGAGTAAATCATGAATACGACGAACTTACTACTTGCATTACCTATCTGACGTAATAATGAGAGTGGTAACATTTCAGGTATGTCACTTATTGTAATAAATGTGAGCTTACAAGCCTTAAAGACTGTCTTATCTGTGATAAAGTGTTTCCTGATACTTTTAGCATCGTGATATTACTTTACATCTTGAGCTACTGCGATACAGAGCAGTGTTTTCTAGTGGTGACTTGTTGGAACCATTTTCAATAGTCAAACGACTGTACGGGGAGCGATTAGAGAACCTGCTAGACAGCTGCGTTATGCCGGTTTCATGCGAATCAGGCGAAATGCAATTCAGGTCGTTCGGATACTTTTGAGCACGACTGTACATCTCGACGGAGTGTACACAGAGGTGATACCTGTCCGCCGCTCGTGGTCTCGCGGTAGCGTTCTCGCTTCCCGAGCACGGGGTCCCGGGTTCGATTCCCGGCGGGGTCAGGGATTTTCACCTGCCTCGAGATGACTGGGTGTTCGTGTTGTCCTCATCATTTCATCATCATCCAGGAAAGTGGCGCAATTGGACTGAGCAAAGATTGGGTAATTGTACGGGCGCTGATAACCACGCTGTTGAGCGCCCCACAAACCAAACATCATCATCATCATCATCAGAGGTGATACCTTCTAATATGGTGTTGGACATTCATTTTGCCCGGCTTAATGTACCCACTCGACATAGCACGGACTCCACAAGTCGTTGAGAGTCCGCCGCAGAAATGTTCAGCCATGCTACCTCTATGACCGTCCATAACTGCGACAGTGTTGTCGGTGCTGGATTCTGTGTACGAACTGACCTCTCGATTATGTTCCATGGCGGGCGACTCGGATGGCCATATAATTCTCTCCAGTTGTCCAGAATGTTCTTCAAACCATTCGCGAACAATTGTGGCCTCGGTACGTGGGGCATTGCCGTCCACAAAAATTACACCATTGTTCGTGAATGGGTGCAAATGGTCTCCAGATAGCTGAACATAACCATTTACTGACAATTATCGGTTGAGTGGGTCCAGAAGACCCAGTCCATTCCATGTAAACACAGCCCGCAACAGTAATGGAGCGATCACCAACCTTCAGCCTGTATAGCGCCTTGTTGACAATTTGAAACAATGGATTCGAGGGGTTTGCACCAGACCTGGACGCTATTATCAGCTCTTACCAACTGAAATCTGGGCTCATCTGACCAGGACACGGTCTTCCGATCGTCTTGGGTCCAATCGACTTGGTCAAGAGCTCAGGACAGGCGCTGCAGACGATGTCGTACTGATAGAAAGGCACTCGCGTTGGTCGTCTCCTGCCATAGCCCATTAACGCCAAATCTCGCCGCTCGGTTCTTACAGATACGTTCGTCGTACGTTCCACATTCATTTGTGCGGTTGTTTCACGGAGTGTCACTTGTTAGGTAACACTGAAACGCTACGCAAGCGCCTCTGCTCTCGGTCGTTAAGTCTAGCACTAACTACCACTCGGCCATAATCACGTCGGAAACCTTATCATATGAATCATCTGAGTAAAAATAACACCTCGGCCAATGCATTGCACTTTTATACAGTACCTTGTTACGCGATACTACCGCCATCTTTGTATGTGCATATCGCTATCCCATTATCTTTGTCATCTTAGTGTATACTACTGTATCAATGCTGACTCGACCACCGTTCCCAGCGTATGCCCATAGCATCACCAAATTTAAGCAAGACATCGTTAAGATACTGATGATCTACTTGTGACGGTAAGTTGAAAACCTATACATTGGTAAATTCAACATCAACATTAGCAAAGAGGACAGTACTAACTGACCCAACGCCATGGTGAAAAGAAACCCGATTGTCGTGTTTAAGTAAGAACACGTCTACTTGGAAGGCGTTCATGAATTTTACAAAAAAGACATAAAGCTGAGTGTCAAAATATGTGTTCTGAACGCGATCTTCATAAGTACCAAACTTTTCCACTAACCAATCATGAAGCTTAAAGGAACTTGGCTGCACATTATGGGTGGACTTATCAAACTCAAAACTGACTGTATCTTCACACAGAATCATCCTGGACATCATGGACACGAATAAACATACGAATCCGCCACTAAAAGAAGACACCACGCCGGCCGAAGTGGCCGTGCGGTTAAAGGCGCTGCAGTCTGGAACCGCAAGACCGCTACGGTCGCAGGTTCGAATCCTGCCTCGGGCATGGATGTTTGTGATGTCCTTAGGTTAGTTAGGTTTCACTAGTTCTAAGTTCTAGGGGACTAATGACCTCAGCAGTTGAGTCCCATAGTGCTCAGAGCCATTTGAAGACACCACAAAAGGATAGACAAGGACGACTCTGTGACTCAAGTACACTCATAAATGAACACACACAGCGGCAAGAGCTAACTGCTGCACTCGAAGCACTACAGTGGAACTAAGGAGTAAACACATCTGATTGCTGTCGCTGCTCAAGGAGGACTGACAACTAGACCAGCACATCAGATGCGAATTTGATCACGCCTTCTGCAGTCTCAAGACACTGCTACTCTTTCGAGTTATGGCGGCTGTACTCTAGGTGAGAATGGCATCCTTTCCACATCTTGAGTTTAACTGATCATAATTCAGACAATTTGTATAAAATATTTACAAATTACATACAAAATTCTTCCTCGCGAATCAGTGTATCTGTTAGTGAAAACCAGAACAAATTCCCTACAGGAGTTTTTGAGATCAGCCTGTACATACAACGGACACGAGTTGACGACTTGAATTTATATATGTAGAATTTATCGGTCCCAATTAAATGGAATGCATGCACATCCACGCAAGTCAACAGTATTTATTTTAATGATCAGGGAAATGATGGTTTGGACCCCACATCAGTCTATCTTAGTAATTGTAAATGTATAGGAAAAACACAGGAATGTGTCTTAGTGTAGGAATATGACCACCTACAGAAAATGCACTTTTTTTACTGATGATCACTCACTCTAGCAACAAAAATTTCGGATAAAGGCCATTTTGACAAGACTTTCACTCCTGTGATCTTCTGGTCATACCTTCTAAATGTGATTGCGTATGCAATCCAATTACACTACTTTGTTTGTGCTGTGACATGGATACCAAGGGATATGGGGTGGGGGTGGGGGGTGGGGGGCGGGGGAGAAGGGGCGCTGCGTCCAGCCATGTCATGCAACGTGCATGGTGCTAATCTGCACACCAAAACCTCGTACTTAGAGGTTTATATGTATTGAAGTATCAGCCCAGATGTTTACAAAAATTTGAGATGTCGCTGCCAAGCCTGACAACCTCATAGAAGAATGTGATAACGCTACCCTTGCATGGGATGTCGTCATAATATATGGATGACTTTGATATCGTTTTAAGTATTTTGATAAAATAATACACATAATCTAGACTTAGGTCCTTAGTCCTGCACTTCTATTGTCTTTATAGTAGTAGTAAACGCGTCAGAATACATTATTTTATATCAGCACAACAGCATAGATTTCCAGGCTAAATAATTAAAGCTATAGACATACAGAGCATAGATTTATAACCAGTTATCGATCCTGATTAGATGGAATGTAAGCATAGCCACGGAAGTCAACAATAGTTTAATTCAGTAGAAGATACCGGTTTAGACCCCATGTCAGTCTTCCTTAGTATCCGTGAAAATGTAGGACAGACTCTGGAATGCATCTTAGCATGGCAGTATGACCACCAACAGAATATGCTTTTTACAAATGATGGTTATTCACCCTAGTAGCAAAAAAAAAATCGAATAAAGATCATCATGACAACAATACCAGTCATGAGATTCGCTGGTCATAATTTGTCATAACTTGTAAATGTGAATGGACTTGCAATCAAAATACAGTGTTCGTGTGTGTGTGTGTGTGTGTGTGTGTGTGTGTGTGTGTGTGTGTGCTGTGACACGGATACCCCAGGACCAATGGACAGGACATGGATTCACCAAGAACAAGTAACATGCACTCAAGAAGACAACACTTTTGGCCATACCCTCTAAGTACGGATGTATTTACACTCTTCTGCGTGTGTGCTGCAACAAGAATACCCCAAGACCAGGGGCAGGTGGATGTGATTTTTTCTCTGTATGTGTGACGCTACGCAAAACGATACCAATGGTGGAAATTTACTTTACCGACATCCACACCACTTTCCAGCAAAGGATTAAGTGCTTATTTAAATATCAATAACAACAGTAATGTATGACTGAAAATGTTAGCCAGAAGATGGAGATAGGAGATCTCAGGATGATAAATGGAACAATCAGACGATCCAGACGACTTATCTGAGACGTACCTAGTGCTCCGAGACTGATGATGAGATATGAAACAGTATCTGCACTGACTATAAATTTCACTATCTCCCTCTCTCTCCACTGTACGTTCAATCTCCTCCAAAACACTCAGTTGTATATATGTCGAAAGCAGTAAATTTCCCACAAGGGACACTGTTGGAGAGAAAATCTAAAAAAAATGGTTAAATGTAGTATAAACAGTTTAAAAACTAGACAAATGACGAACCGTAGTATTAGATGCGAATCTGAGTCATGTAGATGAAAAAAAAATGCTACCCATGTTGTGCACAGAGACCCTTTTATACTCTATCGACAAACTTTAAGTGATTTCATCTATGTTTGCGTCAATACGTGATCCACATATATATTTATATATATATATATATATATATATATATATATATATATATATATATATATATATATATACTCCTGGAAATGGAAAAAAGAACACATTGACACCGGTGTGTCAGACCCACCATACTTGCTCCGGACACTGCGAGAGGGCTGTACAAGCAATGATCACACGCACGGCACAGCGGACACACCAGGAACCGCGGTGTAGGCCGTCGAATGGCGCTAGCTGCGCAGCATTTGTGCACCGCCGCCGTCAGTGTCAGCCAGTTTGCCGTGGCATACGGAGCTCCATCGCAGTCTTTAACACTGGTAGCATGCCGCGACAGCGTGGACGTGAACCGTATGTGCAGTTGACGGACTTTGAGCGAGGGCGTATAGTGGGCATGCGGGAGGCCGGGTAGACGTACCGCCGAATTGCTCAACACGTGGGGCGTGAGGTCTCCACAGTACATCGATGTTGTCGCCAGTGGTCGGCGGAAGGTGCACGTGCCCGTCGACCTGGGACCGGACCGCAGCGACGCACGGATGCACGCCAAGACCGTAGGATCCTACGCAGTGCCGTAGGGGACCGCACCGCCACTTCCCAGCAAATTAGGGACACTGTTGCTCCTGGGGTATCGGCGAGGACCATTCGCAACCGTCTCCATGAAGCTGGGCTACGGTCCCGCACACCGTTAGGCCGTCTTCCGCTCACGCCCCAACATCGTGCAGCCCGCCTCCAGTGGTGTCGCGACAGGCGTGAACGGAGGGACGAATGGAGACGTGTCGTCTTCAGCGATGAGAGTCGCTTCTGCCTTGGTGCCAATGATGGTCGTATGCGTGTTTGGCGCCGTGCAGGTGAGCGCCACAATCAGGACTGCATACGACCGAGGCACACAGGGCCAACACCCGGCATCATGGTGTGGGGAGCGATCTCCTACACTGGCCGTACACCACTGGTGATCGTCGAGGGGACACTGAATAGTGCACGGTACATCCAAACCGTCATCGAACCCATCGTTCTACCATTCCTAGACCGGCAAGGGAACTTGCTGTTCCAACAGGACAATGCACGTCCGCATGTATCCCGTGCCACCCAACGTGCTCTAGAAGGTGTAAGTCAACTACCCTGGCCAGCAAGATCTCCGGATCTGTCCCCCATTGAGCATGTTTGGGACTGGATGAAGCGTCGTCTCACGCGGTCTGCACGTCCAGCACGAACGCTGGTCCAACTGAGGCGCCAGGTGGAAATGGCATGGCAAGCCGTTCCACAGGACTACATCCAGCATCTCTACGATCGTCTCCATGGGAGAATAGCAGCCTGCATTGCTGCGAAAGGTGGATATACACTGTACTAGTGCCGACATTGTGCATGCTCTGTTGCCTGTGTCTATGTGCCTGTGGTTCTGTCAGTGTGATCATGTGATGTATCTGACCCCAGGAATGTGTCAATAAAGTTTCCCCTTCCTGGGACAATGAATTCACGGTGTTCTTATTTCAATTTCCAGGAGTGTATATAGCTTTATACTGCATCCAGCGCATTTCGCTAACGCCAGCCACATATATCACTCGATGTACCTGCAATATTATATCACTGTGCTACATATAGTCGGGGAGATACGACGTCACAAAGATTGAGCTAAGTGAAAATGAAAGTTCAGGATGAAATTCGCTAGAATATAGATGAAGTATTTGTACAAATACGTCTCAAATATGCTAAATATATGTGAAATATATTTGGCATGTGAGTACGTGTTCAAAGCTATGAATAGCTCCTTCTAAACCCCTGGAATGATTTCAGTCAAAGATAGTACACGTATTAATTAGGATCTGCAAAGAAATACTGCGGGAGTGACAACCACCAGCCTCCTGTTGGGCGGGGGTTGACAACGTGGAGAGTGAATGGGGGAGGGGGAGATGCACAGAGAGAGATGGAGGGGGGTGGGGGTTGGACAGAGAGAAGGAGTGGAGGAGATGGACAGAGAGGGGAGAAGGACGGGATGGATACGGAGAGGTGGAAGATTGAGATGAGCTAATAGAAAATTGGAATAGATACATACCCAGTCGTTTTTATAAATAATTGTTTAACTGTGGGTAACACTGCAGGTCGCAGCTCATAGCTTAAACAGTAAATGTATGAAACATAATGTCACTTTAGTTTTCATTGACAGAACACAATTTCCTTCTCCCCCTGTCAGTAAGGAGAATGTTAGACATCAAAAATAAAATCAACTTTAACCATTTATTTCCTGACATAAGAAAAAATTTACTTTTTAACATTTTCTTTGCAGAATTGATGCTATTGTGGCCTCAAATGACGGTAAGATTTTTTGTAATATTTTATTTTATTTTTCACAACTTTTTTCTCTCCTGGTACTCAGAAGTACCGTCAGACTCCATGGACAGAATCACAATATGCGCAGAAAAATGCTCCAATTTTTATAACTTGTACTTTATTCCACATAAATATTAAATATTATTACAATAGAAAATTAATTAACAGAAATATGATATTTCTGAATTTTTTTAAAAATTTCGCATAAATTTATTCTAGAGCAACTTCACAATACATAGTAACTTAACTATACATTTTTGACAGTATATACATATCACATATTTAGTGTTAGTGATACCTCATGAAATTGTAGGAAATAGTTCTTTTTCTCATTGTAGTACAAATACACTTTACATGTACTACATTGTGAATGTGGTGTCGACTGAATTTTATTTTTCGCACACATTTCGCATCGTCCTCTTTTACAACTGAACTCTACAAAATGGTTTTCTCAGTTGCCAAGACGTACATTCTGCGGAACAGAAAAGTTATCCTTCCTTCTCTTTGGGGGAGTTATTTCATCTTTACCAGAGTTTCTCTTTTTGAGATTTGGCACTTGCTGTTCATTCATTACCCTAGTGCCAAAGCACTCCTGAATTCCAGCAGTGGCAGTGCCCCATGTTGATCACTGGAAATGACGTAAGCATTGACAAAAGCAATTTCTATTGCTCCCCAGAAGAGACGGTGCCACTGTTTCTTTGATCGCCTGTCAAGATGATAAGTTGAACGTAATCTGTCTGCATGATCCACACTACCCATGTGTTTATTGTAATCACATACAATAACTGGTCATGGTATAGTCATACTAGTTAAAGCTTTCTGTTTTCTTGTCACTACGCTCTGTTCAGTGCCATGGAAGTTTGACGCAAAATACACTACTTTATTTTCCCTCCATTGAAATACTGTCAGGTCTAAAGATGACTGTCTGTGATTTGATTCCCCACGGTTTAGACATTTTTCTTTAGGTAAATTCCCTGGCAAATCTTTCCTGTTTGTTCTAATGGTTCCACAGGCAAATGTATTTACGGATTTCTGTGTGAGAAAAAGTGGACAGAACAACTAGTGAGAGGTAACGTATTGTTGCTACAATAAACTGTTCGCACAACCTGACGGTACTAATAAGTCCGCCTTATATTTTCCACTTTATCTCATTCACTTGTAACGTAATGCTTCAAGCTATTATAAAAAAACAAAGAAGGTAAGTACGTACAATGGAAAACTCAACGGAAGTTTCAATAAACTGCACACAAATTCAGGCAACACCATGGAAACAAGCACATACAATCTTCTGTTTTCACAGCAGCGCGCGAAAAACAATTTCAAGCTCTGACCGCCAGAGAGGTCTATGTATTGCACAATAACATCTATGAAACAGTAGAGCAGAGTTACTGTTACGTACCGACAGGCTTTCAGATCACGAAACTGCACCACGAGAAAATAATGAGAGTCGAAACTTACTGGTACTTTTAAGTACCGTCAGGCAACAAAGGGTTAATACTCATGTCTCTTTTTAATATAACGATTTCCTTTATCATTGTAAAAAATCTCTATCCCTGATTCGCTAATATCTCTGTAAGTCGCACAGCGTTTTATCTGACGATGACATAACAAGCCGAAAACCGATTTGTGATTACGTAAATGAAGGTTGCAAAACGGCAGGAAAGTGTTTTCCTCTTGATATTATGAATAGATATTTTTTTACAATAAAAACGTTAAATTTCAGTAACCAACATTCGTCCCTTTTGTACAGAGCCGCGTGGGTGCAGATGAGATCGCTATATTTGAATGAGTTGTGTTTCAGGAGGGCCGACTGGCCTATTGTTAGTCCTTGCGGAGACACGCACGGCTGCGTTCAGAGTTGCCCTTGAAGAAGCAACATCATACAGGGCGCCGTTTCCGGCCATCAGCGACGCTGGCTGTCTGCTGTCTAGCGCCCAGACCACGCTGTTCCCAATTAATAGCTGCCACTTGTATCGCACCAGTTAACGTACTCTGCAGACCGAGAGGCCGCATCTGGGGTGGAAACAGAGGGAACAGCCTGAACTCTAAACAGGGAAGATCAGTGCTTGTAAACTAAGTGAATCTTTCATCCTTACCTGTGTATTTATAGTATTTCCTTCGTGTCTTGCGTAGACGTTTAAACTAGTCACAAATATTATTCTGAAATATCAGATACACCAAGATCGCTTGTAAATCCTTTTACTGACTACCGGTTTCGACAGATCTGTCCTGTCATCATCGGACGATTTTTACAAACTTGCAAGTCACACAGTGATACTGAGTCGTTTCACAATAAAAGGTAGCAAGGAACATAAGCACGTCAAACATAAAACATAAAATATCACAGATATAAAATAAACATGATTTTGTGCTGATCTCCTAGCGCACTCGTTCACTTAAGACCACAACAGTGACTGAGATATTAACACATTTGCAACTGTCCTTGACACAATGTGAAACATATATACTATAATCATAAATGTGGTTAACAGGACTGCTGTGAACGAGGAGAGAGTTTATATCTATTCCTATATATCGTGATCTTAACAACTAAGTCGATTACATGTTGCGATGTGGTTATCATGTTGCGCAAACTTTGATATACACTATGTGATCAAAAGTATCCGGACACCTGGCGCCCTCCATCGGTAATGCTGGAATTCGGTATGGTGTTATCCCACCCTTAGCTCTGATGAGAGCTTCCACACTCGCAGGCATACGTTCAGTCAGGTGCTGGAAGGTTTCTTGGGGAATGGCAGCCCATTCTTCACGGAGTACTGCACTGAGAAGAGGTATCGATGTCGGTCGTTGAGGACTGGCACGAAGTCGGCGTTTCAAAACATCCCAAAGGTGTTCTATAGGATTCAGGTCAGGATTCTGTGCAAGCCAGTCCATTACAGGGATGTTATTGTCGTGCAACCACTCCGCCACAGGCCGTACATTATGAACAGGTGCTCTGTGGTGTTGAAAGGTGCAATCGCCATCCCCGAATTGCTCTTCAACAGTGGGAAGGAAGAAGGTGCTTAAAACATCAATGTAGGCCTGTGCTGTATTAGTGCCACGCAAAACAACAACGGGTGCAAGCCCCCTCCATGGAAAACACGACCACATCGTAACACCACTGCCTCCGAATTTTACTGTTGGCACTACGTTCACAGGGTATACGCCATACCCACACCATACCATCGGATCGTGTAACGTGATTCGTCATTCCCCACAATGCTTTTACACTGTTCAATCGTCCAATGTTTACGCTCCTTACACCAAGCGAGGCGTCGTTTGGCATTTACCGGCATGATGTGTGGCTTACGAGCAGCCGCTCGACCATAAAATCCGTTTTCTCACCTCCCGCCTAACTGTCATAGTACTTGCAGTGGATCCTGATGCAGTTTGGACTTCCTGTGTTATGGTCTGGATAGATGTCTGCCTATTACACATTACGACTCTCTTCAACTGTCGGCGGTGTCTGTCAGTCAACAGACGAGGTCGGCCTGTACGCTCACGTGCTGTACGTGCCCCTCACGTTTCCACTTCACTATCACATCGGAAACAGCGGACCTAGGGATGTTCACGAGTGTGGAAATTTCGTGTACAGACGTATGACACAAGTTACACCGAATCACCTGTCCACGTTCGAAGTCCGTTAGTTCTGCAAACTTCACTTATTAAGTTAAATCACCTTCAGAAAAAGTTTGAGCACCACGTATATTATCCGACTACAGCCCTACTCTGTCCAGAGAACCACAACCAAAATTTACCATGGAAATTCCTTGGTCTAGTTATAAGCAAACAAGAAAATGTAATCCACCTCTAATCAATTCACATCAGCCGCGCGGATTAGCCGAGCGGTCTGGGGCGCTGCAGTCATGGACTGTACGGCTGGTCCCGGCGGAGGTTCAAGTCCTCCCTCTGGCATGGGTGTGTGTGTTTGTCCTTAGGATAATTTAGGTTAAGTAGTGTGTAAGCTTAGGGACTGATGACCTTAGCAGTTAAGTCCCATAAGATTTCTCTCACACACACACACAATTCACATCAACAAACTAATGAATACAACAACAATGTATCACCATCTCCCACTTGAGGGAATCAGTAAACATATAAAATCAAGTTATGCATTATCTCATAAACAATGATCATTTCAGTATTCAAATAGTACTGAGAGACAATCATCACATATACCGAGCGAGGTGGCGCAGTGGTTAGCACACTGGACTCGCATTCGGGAGGACGACAGTTCAATCCCGCGTCCGGCCGTCCTGATTTAGGTTTTCCGTGATTTCCCTAAATCGCTCCAGGCAAATGTCGGGATGGTTCTTTGGAAGGGCACCGCCGACTTCCTTCCTTGTCCTTCTCTAATCCGATGAGACCGATGACCTCGCAGTTTGGTCTATTCCCCCAAACAACCCAACCCAACCCAATCATCACATAACTTCATTGACACTCTAGTGACAAGATCTTGTAAATATCAGCTTTCCTTCTAACCACAGTTCAGATCATCTTCATGTTTTTCATTTACCATTTAATTACGAGGCGAGCTGAAATGTAATGCCTCCGAATTTTTTATGATTTTTAAGTAAAACAAACATTTTTCAAATTTTACATCCTAAATGTAGCGTGTAACATGGCGGTGTGTAAAGTAACTACAACATTTCGGTGCCTGAGAAACAGCGCACTGCAGTCGAGTTTCAGAGTCGAAGAGTTAGTCCACACATGGAACACCCTCTACTTCAGCATGACAATGTTAGACGACTCACGAGAACTGCGACATCTGCAGCAATCCGTCGCCTTGGGTTCACCGTCATCGGTCATCCTCCACACAGACCCGAATTGCCACCATCCAATTTACATCTGTTTCCACAACTTTAGGTACACCTTCGAGAATTTCACTTTCATAGAGATGATGCGGTGATAGCAGAGTTGGGGCTGCAGCAAGAAAGTTAAACATTCTACACTGACGGTATCAACAAACTGGTCTCTCATTTTAGAGTATTTTTGTTCGTCATCAGAGTGACTATGTTGAAAAATAAATGTGTAAACATGAAGTATAAAGCTGTAGAATGTTAATGGTTCAAATGGCTCTGAGCACTATGGCACTTAACATCTGAGGTCATCAGTCCCCTAGAATTTAGAACTACTTAAACCTAACTAACCTAAGGGCATCACACACATGCATGCCCGAGGCAGGATTCGAACCTGCGACCTTAGCAGTCGCTCAGTTCCAGACTGAAGCGCCTAGAACCACTCGGGCACCGCGGCCGGCAGAATGTTAATAAAGTTTATTTAATTTAATAAGCCTTAACAGTTTTCACACAAAAAAATTGGAGGCATTACTTTGTACTGCATATATGAGAAAATAAATGTTGAGAGCTGGTTTAAATAAAATAAAAATAATTTTAGCAAAGGGCAAGAACCACTCACAGATGAACCCAGTCCTACCACTTCCTCTAGCGGCACACATTGGTAGCAGAGTGTGGTTGTGGGTATGATGAGCTGTAGTTGGTAAAAATAAGTGTTTAGATAGCATTGTACGTGGGGGAGTTGGAAAATAAGTTTCCTCTGTCGACTGTGGTCAGAGTTGTGTGTGAAGGAAAAAAAAAATAGAATGGGACATTAAAGATAAGACATATCTTTATTTTCTACATAATTTCCAAGTACATTGAGACATTTGTCATAACGCTTTATAAGATTCAAAAAGCCTTCCAGGAAAAAATCAGGGCGTTGCATACGGAAGAAGCGTTGCACAGCTTGTTTGACGTCAGCATTGCTGCCAAAGCGCCTTCCACCGAGGGTCTTCTTCAAAGCAGGGAACAGATGGAAGTCACTTGGTGCGAGATCCGGACTGTAAGGCGGATGGTGTAGGCGCTCCCAACCAAGAGTTGCAATATGGTTTTGCGTTGCAGTCGCCGTGTGTGGTCTCGCATTGTCATCCAACAGCAGAACGCCAGATCTGAGAAGGCCAGGACGCTTTTTCCGAATCACCTCTTTCAGTTTCGACAGAGTGGAACAGTACCGAACAGCATTGATGGTTGCATCCTCCAGAAAGTCCAGCAGCAAAACTCCTTTGGCGTCCTAGAAAACTTTGA
Organism: Schistocerca cancellata; assembly: GCF_023864275.1. Taxonomy (NCBI): domain Eukaryota; kingdom Metazoa; phylum Arthropoda; class Insecta; order Orthoptera; family Acrididae; genus Schistocerca; species Schistocerca cancellata. The sequence continues at coordinate 93,927,888 of NC_064629.1, read as the reverse complement.
GTAGCACTTTACCCGCAGACGGAGTGCTTTAGAACTTCTTTCGGACAGGTGATGACGGATTTTTCCACTCCATGGATGCGGCCTTCGATTCGGGCGTGTAATGGTGGACCCACGTTTCGTCCCCCGTCACAATCCGAAGCAGAAGGTCATTGCCAGATTCATGGTAACGCACGAGCTATTCCTGGCTGAACGCCATACGTTGTTCCATGTTGTCGGGGTCAGTTGACGGAGCACCCATCGTGCTGACAGTTTCCTGGCTGCTTGTCGGGCGTAGATCCCGCTGATCATCGCAGAATATGCCTTATCAGTTAAACTGTGGCACTATTTAGAGTTCGTTAAATGTAACTGTCATTGTTTTGGCGTGGTACGTGAGTGTAAGAGAGCTATTATCTGCATATGGTATAGATGATTGGTAAGTGATTGTGTGAACATGTTTTGTAAACCACCACAAAGAAAATTGCTAGAATTAAAAAAAATGGCATCCCTTCAAAAAACGTGCGCGCTATAACTCGACCACTAACTCGTCAGACTACACATCATTCTACAACGTCACAGCCATTAATCCACATACTGAGTCCAGCGAAACCACAGTCAGCACTTTTACTGTGCAGAGGGGACATCATCATCTTAAAGACACAGGTAAGTGTATTTCATGTACCTACAGCGAGATATTACGGACGTGCGTATCTCCACCAGCAACCTCGCTAAGTTCAGACGATTTATCACCAATGAGTTCTGTGACCGGCCTTGTTAACGCAAAGCAAGTGTTGAAAACTGCGCTGGTGAAAAAATGGAACGCCCTGCGACATGAACTCCTTACCAATCATGGGCCCTGCGTTAGAGCACGATGCAGACCATGAACTGCCGTCCATGGCGGTCGCACACACTATCAAGAACCATGTCCCGTCTTTTGTAGTGTTCAAGAGACCATCATGAATCGAAGCGACTTAAGTGCAATAATTGTCTTTGAATCAATAATTTATTTCTGTTCGTCTCATTTCGTAGTTATTTCACTTACCTTCTGTGCTATACTGTAGATTTTCTTTTTGTGTGTGTTACAAGTTTCATCGCGCTGTGCTTCTAAGCAGGATACATTGTGCGGAAGTTACTTTCGTCCTTAAGTTTTGCACACCAGGGTACGTTTGTTACACATTTTCCAAGAACAATCCTCTTTCTGAAACTTCCTGGCTGATTAAAACTGTGTGCCGAACCGTGACTCGAACTTGGGACCTTTGCCTTTCGCAGGAAAGTGCTCTACCAACTGAGCTACCCAAGTACGACTCACGCCACGTCCTCAAAGATTTAATTCCGCCAGTAACTCGTCTCCTACCTTCCAAACTTCACAGAAGTTTTAATCTGCCAGGAAGTTTCATATCAGCGCACACTCCGCTGTAGAGGGAAATTTCATTCTAGAAATCCTCTTTCTGTCAGTGATTTCATATGAGAAATAGGAAATCTGTCGAATATGTGTGGAGGAAAAGAGAATCGTATTATGTGAAGCAGACGTTTATTAACAGCAGATTTTTTTCCTCGGCAGCACACACCGTCAACACAGCGACACATCTTACCAGTAAGATGAAACGCGGTTTTCACTAAACCATCTTTACATTTAACAACACTATGGGGTCTTTGACAGAAATGGATACTTCAGAAAGCATAATAAGCTCTGAGTCTCACAACACAGTCATGTTCACTGATATGAGCAAAAACTGTGGGAGGAAATAATTCATCATTCACATGTCAGCATGCACTGCTATTACAGGACGGCTTCAATGGGACAAAACTCTTAAGTCCACCGTATTTACTGAACTCTTAATAACTTCAATAAATCCCAAACTAGCGAAACCTTGTCCGATTAAGTCTACTTATTTTGTTTAGAAAATTGTGTATGACAGAATTATATGGACGTACCGCTAGTGAACACCAGTCTCTCACCGTCCCATTAAAAAAAAGGAATAAAACAGGCAAAGCCTGACACACGCACATTTAGATACACGTATAGCTATTCGTTTTGCTCTTGAGATGACGATTTATGGATTGGCCGGTCTCCTAGAAGGAAACAGAATCTTCCCAAGGCCCACTTGATGGTTGGTACTACATAGATGTGCAAGTCAAACCTACATTGTCATACACAAAACAAAAATCAGAAATGCGATTAAAATTATAAAAATTAAAAACAGAATTATAGATAAGTTGAGGAAAGTGATCAATACACAGAATGGGCTGAGGATTTTACATGACGATAACCTGGTACAGTGGTCGCACTCATTGTTTTTTAATAAAGCAGGAAATCTATTCGGTCTCACGACACAAGAGAGCGTTAATCAATTTGCAAACATGGAAGCAACTCCTCATACTGTTAACGATCGTACTGGAACAGCACCGTAAGTAGTTCAATGTATGAAGACATCTAAATCCCGGCGGCGCGGAGTGACCGTGTGTGTGTGTGTGTGTGTGTGTGTGTGTGTGTGTGAGTGTGTGTTGTTCTTAGCATAAGTTAGTTCAAGTAGTGCGTAAGTTTTGGGACCGATGACCTCAGCAATTTGGGTGCTTAGGAATTCACACACATTTGAACCTAAATCTATATTAAACTGGAAACATAAATGGGGCCTTTTCGGACTAAATTTCCTGACTGTTAATTTAAGTCAACGCAATGATAACTCGCAACTCGAAAACTTTAACGAATTCCGTCCAAAACTAAAGCTTGTGCTAGGCATATTCCGAGGACCACAATGTACTTTAGCCGCCGTTGTGTGCAGCTTCTTTAAGGATGGAGGCACAGTGGACCAACCTGGGAAACAGTAAAAAGCCGCCGGATGCTTGCGCAATCGAAAAGACGCTAAAAAAGTAGAACATAGTTGTTCTGGATTATGTCAGCTTACTGGGCGAATTTTTAGTAGAAATTCAATGTAAAATTTCTACGACTTTGCATGATGGGTTCTTGATCAATCGCAAGATGCAAGAAGGCGGGATGTTCGTTTCTCTAAACAACAATAGGCTACAGTGCATGTCTGAAACGGACACAATGGAAAATTCGCAAGATTTTACGCGGAAAAGAAGTAAAACAACGCTGATTGCTATTTGTACAAATGAAGATTCAATTACCCACTCATCCACTTAGTACAGTTTTTTCTGAAAAGGAACTTTGGTGACGTGTAACACGAAACAGAACAAATTGATCCCAACGAATTGTGTCTCCAAGTACATGATAGAAATATAATAAAAGTAGCAGAAAACCAGGCTGCTAAACTAATTCCAGGGTAAAAAAAGGTATTATAAAAGACAGTTACATGAAAGGGGGCTCAAAAAGGCCGTTTTCACTAACAAAGATATATAACAGACGATGCCTAATAGTTACATACTATTTCTATATTCACTGAACTCTTAGCCACGGAATCATTTTTTGAGGATCCCATGCACAAACATGGAAAATGTGTTCAAACTACAGACTAGGGCCATTACAACAATAACTAAAAGTAATAACTCAGCTCCCTGTAACGGTTTGATTAAAGAGCTGAGGATTCTAACTACAACTTCTGAGTACCTCTAATAATTTTTTAAGCACATCAAAAAGAAGAGCCGCATTTATCTCACAAACAGCACCATTCATGATCATAGATCAATATCCATACTACATTTAAATTTACCATGTATAAAAACAAACACAACATACAAAACAGCGATTGAAGAGATTAAAGAGATAGTTGAAATCAAAATTTAAAAAGTTTGTTTCTGCATATCTCTTAACTAATTCATACAACAAAGTCAAGGATTATTTGGATAACACTAAGTAGGGAATCGTCAAAATTTACTTTATTCAGTAACAAACGTCTTTGAATCTACAGTAATTACAGTAATTCTACAGTAATCTGTCAGAGTGCAATGAATATACACACTGTACACACACAGATATATATATATATATATATATATATATGTATGTGTGTGTGTGTGTGTGTGTGTGTGTGTGTGTGTGTGTGTGTGTGTGTGTGAGTGTGTGCAGTACACTCCAGTGCAGTGCAGTGTAGTATGGCATAGTGTGTGTTTCTGTTTAGTGTGGGCTATGATCAGTGATTTATATGAATAACGTAAAAGTATGCCTAAAATACTGTACACAGCATATTGGAATCAAGAAAACGTTCTAATCTAGACCCACATAAGACAATATCGTTGTATATATTAATTTGTTAATTAAAAACATTATTCCTTTTTCAATTTTTACTTTTACATCACATTAAATTTACCATATTTGATGGACGGCACAGAGTGTGGTCTCTGGAAATGGAAAGAAGTCAGAGATGTCCATTTAATTTAATTTAAGTGCAAAACAATGAAATGAAGTGAAATTAATGTGTTATGGTGATAATAATAATTATACATTAACCTTAAACATAGTGAAAGGATCAAGTCTGTTTGAGATCAGGACATGAATTTTTCTTTGTAAGTAATTACAGTAATATGACAAATTAGTGTCTGCTTTATTAACAACTATTTTTTCAGAGTTTTTCAATACATTTTTGTCAATATTTTTGTTTTATTAGCAATAACTCAGACACTCTTTTATATTTTTATTAGCAATAGTTTTTCAAAGTTTTTTTACAATCTCTTATTTTTTGTGCTCTGAACAGAAAAATCACAGATACATTTGCACTAATACTAGCAGGTACAGAGATACTGTTAGGTACAGAGAAAGATTATATTTACAGTAATACTGTTAAAGAAAGAATCTAAATTCCACGTCTCCCATGACGAAAAAAACCTTCAACATTATTTTCTGATAGCTTTGAGAACTTTTTATGTATTGGTACATACGGTGAAGTCACTGATGACGGTGCCACTAAAACAGAGTTATTAAACACGGTTTTCCGAAACTCCTTCACCAAAGAAGACGAAGTAAATATTCCTGAATTCCAATCAAGAACAACTACCAAGACGAGAAACATAGAAGTAGATATCCTCGTAGTAACGAAGCAACTTAAATCACTTAATAAAGGCAAGGCCTCCGGTCCAGGTTGTATACCAGTCAGGTTCCTCTAAGAGTATACTGATAAATTAACTCAACAGCAATTATATACAATTTATTAGCAATTATATACAACCAACCATGACCCGTACTTAAAGACTGTAAAATTGCTCAAGTCACACCAATATCCAAAATGGCAAGTAGGAGTAATCCGCTGAATTACAGGCCTATATTACTAACGTCGATTTGCAGTAGGGTTTTGGAACATATACTGTATTCGAACATTATGAAGTACATCGGCGAAACGATTTATTGACACATAGTCAGCACGGATTCAGAAAATATCGTTCTTGTGAAACACAACTAGCTCTTTATACTTATGAAGTAATAAGTGCTATCGACAGGGGATGTCAAATTGATTCCATATTTTTAGATCTCCAGAAGGCTTTCGACACAGTTCCTCACAAGCCTCTTCTAGCCAAACTGTGTGCCTTCGGAGTATCGCCTCAGTTGTGCGACTGGATTCGTGATTTCCTGTCAGAAACGTCACAGTTCGTAGTAACAGACGGAAAGTCATCGAGTAAAACAGAAGTAATATCCGGCGTTCTCCAAGGAAGTGTTATAGGCCCTCTATTGTTCTTGATCTACACTCCTGGAAATGGAAAAAAAAACACATTGACACCGGTGTGTCAGACCCACCATACTTGCTCCGGACACTGCGAGAGGGCTGTACAAGCAATGATCACACGCACGGCACAGCGGACACACCAGGAACCGCGGTGTTGGCCGTCGAATGGCGCTAGCTGCGCAGCATTTGTGCACCGCCGCCGTCAGTGCAAGCCTGTTTGCCGTGGCATACGGAGCTCCATCGCAGTCTTTAACACTGGTAGCATGCCGCGACAGCGTGGACGTGAACCGTATGTGCAGTTGACGGACTTTGAGCGAGGGCGTATAGTGGGCATGCGGGAGGCCGGGTGGACGTACCGCCGAATTGCTCAACACGTGGGGCGTGAGGTCTCCACAGTACATCGATGTTGTCGCCAGTGGTCGGCGGAAGGTGCACGTGCCCGTCGACCTGGGACCGGACCGCAGCGACGCACGGATGCACGCCAAGACCGTAGGATCCTACGCAGTGCCGTAGGGGACCGCACCGCCACTTCCCAGCAAATTAGGGACACTGTTGCTCCTGGGGTATCGGCGAGGACCATTCGCAACCGTCTCCATGAAGCTGGGCTACGGTCCCGCACACCGTTAGGCCGTCTTCCGCTCACGCCCCAACATCGTGCAGCCCGCCTCCAGTGGTGTCGCGACAGGCGTGAATGGAGGGACGAATGGAGACGTGTCGTCTTCAGCGATGAGAGTCGCTTCTGCCTTGGTGCCAATGATGGTCGTATGCGTGTTTGGCGCCGTGCAGGTGAGCGCCACAATCAGGACTGCATACGACTGAGGCACACAGGGCCAACACCCGGCATCATGGTGTGGGGAGCGATCTCCTACACTGGCCGTACACCACTGGTGATCGTCGAGGGGACACTGAATAGTGCACCGTACATCCAAACCGTCATCGAACCCATCGTTCTACCATTCCTAGACCGGCAAGGGAACTTGCTGTTCCAACAGGACAATGCACGTCCGCATGTATCCCGTGCCACCCAACGTGCTCTAGAAGGTGTAAGTCAACTACCCTGGCCAGCAAGATCTCCGGATCTGTCCCCCATTGAGCATGTTTGGGACTGGATGAAGCGTCGTCTCACGCGGTCTGCACGTCCAGCACGAACGCTGGTCCAACTGAGGCGCCAGGTGGAAATGGCATGGCAAGCCGTTCCACAGGACTACATCCAGCATCTCTACGATCGTCTCCATGGGAGAATAGCGGCCTGCATTGCTGCGAAAGGTGGATATACACTGTACTAGTGCCGACATTGTGCATGCTCTGTTGCCTGTGTCTATGTGCCTGTGGTTCTGTCAGTGTGATCATGTGATGTATCTGACCCCAGGAATGTGTCAATAAAGTTTGCCCTTCCTGGGACAATGAATTCACGGTGTTCTTATTTCAATTTCCAGGAGTGTATATACACAAATGAGTTCATTGTTAGTGTGTTTGGTTTTCATCACTTGCTGCTAGTCATACCAGTCACTTTTAGTAAAATCCTTATGCTTACGAGGGGCGTTTAATAAGTAACGCAACCCTTCTGTTTTCTCTGCCAGTTTTGGTTGAAAAAAATTCAGAATTTGTCACGGGACTTCAGTCCCTATGGGTTCACGAAGTTCCGATAGGTGGTGTCATTATACATAGACTTCAAGATCGCGTCTGTAATGGAGGTGCGTCCCAAGTAGAGAGCTATAATTGAGTTCCTTTCGGCAGAAAACTGGAGCATTGCAAATATTCGTAAGCGCTTGCAGAATGTCTCTGGAGACCTGGCAGTGAACAATGGTACGCTGAGTTGTTGGGCGAGGCGTTTTTCACCATCGCAACAAGGTCGCGCAAACCAGTCCAACCTCCCGCGTGCCTGCCAACCGCAAACAGGTGTGACTTCTACAATGTTAGAACGTGGGGACACTCTCATTCGAAATGATCAACGGATCACAGTCACACACCTAGCTGCTCAGCTGGACGTCTCTGTTGGTCTACACGCCCGACAGGAGCTCACAGAACTTCATTGGACTGTTCTCCCTCATCCAACCTACATCCCAGATCTTGCACCTTCCGACTTCCATCTGTTTGGCCCAATGAAGGATGCACTCCGCAGGAATCAGTACGTACGTAATGAACAGGCTATTGATGCAGCAAGACGTTGGCTCCAACATCGACCAGTAGAGTGGTACCATGTGGGAATACAGGCCCTCCCAGTGACGTACAGGAGGCCACCTCATTGAACGGAGATTATGTTGAAAAATAGGGTTTTACAGCCAAAAGATTTGGGAATAATATGGCGTATTGAAATCCTGAATAAAACCAACGTGCTTTCAGAAAAAAACGTGTTGCATTACTTATTGAACTCTGAACGCCCATCGTATTTAAAAAGTAATTGAACATGGGACAACATTACGTGGACAGTTACCAGGCCACAAGACACATAGAGCGGTATATATGGAAATTTATCGATTTCTGGAAAGCAAAAATTTAGCCGTAATGACCCATATATGCAACGCGAACTTTAAACGATATTTCGAAAACCACAGGTAAGCAGATCTTCAATTACTTAACTGTACAGGACGCTCATGTATGATTTAAAGACAAAGTTTCTTTAAATGTTACAGTTAACGTTTATAAAAAAGACTTCATTTACGCCCACGAAATCACAGCATAGTCTCTCAGACAAAGGTATTACTCCTGCACTGTTCGTCACGGAAGAATTTCTGATAATACACAGTAAATAATGCACGGATGAACTAAAAGTTAACTAAATAACTCACTAACAAATGCATGTAAGTCAAGTATCTATGACATGTATTTTACATGACTTTTCCTTGTATCCATACCTTTTACAAAGAGTATGACGGCTAGGTGTATGTAAATTTTACCCACAGGAAAACATCTACCTATGATTCCTCCATAAGACCATACCATAGTAGCATAACAATCATGCATGGACAAAACATCCGTGTTACAATTGCTCTTCAACTCTGATGTGGATCTCATATGTAGTGTGATGATATCTACGATTAGCAAATGGCTGATACAACGATGCACAGCCAATGTACTTGACCTTCATGAGGAGTATACTGCCTTTACAATTAGGAATCGTGAGCCTATCAATTCTATGCCCAATGTTTTTCGTGCATAATGTGGCCCCTAAACAATTCTGTATGGACGTAGACTGATGTTTTGACGAAACCTACCCAACACGATGGATCGGGCGTCGGGGTCCAGTGCGTTGAATTTCCTGTTCTGCACATCTCAAACCTTCTGTCTTGTTTGTTTGCTGTTTTCTGTTGTTGCTTCATACACACGACCGGCCCTTTTGGGACTGTCGCATGTGATAAATCACTTATACCATCTTTCATCGAACCAGGCGGAAATGGCAGTTTTGCACCATGTAGGATCACTCCGATATTTATCAAACTTTGTGGAGATTCGCGCCACATAACGGGTATTAAATCATTAAACTTGCATTCTATTCGGAACAGATGTCCACATCAACATCAGTATGAAGTGTTACCCCCGCAACCACGAATGCATTCTTCTGTTCGGTGTGGCATGGAAACAGACAGCCATAGAATGTCATATTCAGGAATTTTCTGCCTTTTCAGAAATACATTCTCTTTTATTTCATGAAGACTGAAGGCTGCTTTGAGAGTGTACGTCTTCCTATCACTTCCCAGATATGCTGTGTAGATGTGTGATCAGGGGAGTGGACAGCCAGTCAGTGGATCTGTCATAATGATGCTCCCATATCAACTACATCAATGATACGACCTTTTTCGAAGTCTAAAGATGATGATAAGCCGCAAGTGTACGGCCTTTGGGTATGCTGTGTTGTCAGCTCCACCTGGAAAATTCTAGTTACATTTGACTCACCCAGTGGCCGTCACATTGTCACTCTATTCTTCATCGGTAGAAGTGACTTTTTTAGGTGCTGGAAATGAGTTCACATAAGAATGCAATTTTGTTCAGCGAATCCCAATGGCGTGGAAATACCGAAATACCAGTTTGGTAACGATCGGTCCAGGTGTTCATGATATAACACTTTCCAGTTTCATCTGTGAATATAATTTTTTAATCACATATCACAACATTTGGTTATGGGATCCCATGAAAAATGTGATGAAGCTTAACGACATCTCCGGTATAGAACGTATTGCAGCACTCACAGTAGTGTAACTAAGACCCAGGTATTACTGAACTGCTTTGGCCATACATACCTCAACAGTATCACTTACGTTACTCTGATAAATGGAGGACTATTTATGCATATCATGTGATGTGGCCATTGTAGGACGCGTAACAATGTAACATGTGATTCTGTATTAATACTAGTGCAGCTAATACTCGTAGGAAGCTAATGAGCGAAAACAACTGACAATCCAAAGTGAGGCCAACATCACTTCACGTCAAACCAAGGCGGAAGCCACAACACAAATACTTGAACTCCATCACAACACAGGAAGAAGCACAGCAGTTATTCCTGTATCCCCGGCCGACATACAGCTGCTGCCGACTCTGAATCAGCTCACAGCCTGCAGCTGGCGCCTCGATCACGACTTCCTCAAACCTCACACCACTGCCGCTGCTATCGCTTCACCAGGGAAATTCTTAAGATACGACTTTGGGAATAAAGTCAGGACATCCGTCTCTCACGGTGTCCTGCCTATGCGCTCCACATACAGAATATAAAAACAAGTGTTGAATATTTTAAGATGTGGTTGTTGTTGTTGTTGTTGTTGTTGTGGTGTTCAGTACGAACACTGGTTTGATGCAGCTCTCCATGCTACTCTATCCTGTGCAAGCCTTTTCATCTCCGAGTAACTACTGCAACCAATAGCCTTCACAGTCTGCTTACTGCATTCATCTCTTGGTCTCCGTCTACGATTTTCACTTCCCATACTTACCAACAGTAGTAAATTGGTGATCCTTTGATGTCTCAGAATGTGCCTCTCTGAATCAGTCCTACTATCCTACTAGCTGTTTCCTTCTTCTAGTCAGGTTATGCCACAAATTTCTGCCCTCCTCCCCCCCCCCCCCCAGCCATCAGTTCTATTCAGTATCTCTTCATTACTTACATGATCTACCCATATAATGGTCAGCATTCTTCTGTAGCACCACATATCAAAAGTTTCTATTCTCTTCCTGTCTGAACTGTACATCGTCCATTTCTTACTTCCGTACATGGCTACACTCCATACAAACGCTTTCCGAAAAGATCTGCTGACTCTTAAATCTGTACTCGACGTTAACACATTTCACTTCTTCAGAAGCACCTTTCTTGCCGTTGCCAGTCTACATTTTGTATCCTCTCTACTTCGACCAACATCGGTTATTTTGCTGTCCCAATAGCAAAATTCATCTACAATTTTAAGGATCTCATTTCCTAATCTAATTCCCTCAACATCTCCTGATTTAATTCTGCTACATTCAACTTTCCTCGTTTTGCTTTTGTTGGTATTCATCTTATATACTCCTTTGAAGACACTGTCCATTCCATTCAATTGCTCTTCCAAGTTCGTCGCTGTCTCTGACATAATTACAATGTCATCCGCAAACCTTAAAGTTTTTATTTCTTCTCCCAGGTCTTTAATTCTGATACCAAATTTTTCTCTTGTTCCCTTCACTGCTTGCTCAATATATAGATTGAATAGCATTGGTAATAGGCTACATTCCTGTGTCACTCCCATCTCAACCACTGCTTCCCTTTCATGCCCCTCGCCTCTTATACCTGCCATCTGATTTCTGTACAAATTGTAAATGGCCTTTCGCTCCCTGTATTTTACCCCCGTCACCTTTAGAATTTGGAAGAGGGTATTCCAGTTAACCCTGTCAGAAGCTTTCTCTAAGTCTACAAATGCCTTTCCTTAACCTAGCTTGTATGAGAAGTCGTAGGGACAATATTACCTCGTGTGTTCCTACATTTCTCTGGAATCTGAACTGATCTTCCCTGGAAGTCGTCATCTACCAGTTTTTCCATTCCTATGGAAAGAATTAGTGCTAGTACGAGGACTATTCAGAAAGTGATGTCCGATCGGTCGCGAAATGGAAACAGCTGCAAAACACAAAAATGTTTTATTTGCAACAGTTAGCTACATCTAGCAGCTACTTCTCTACGTAGTCGCCCCTTGACTGAAATATTTTTCATATCTTTGTATCAACTTTCCAATACCCCCGTCACAGAAGGCAGCCGCCTGTGCTTTCCACCATTTCTCTGCGCTGGTCTGTAGCTCATTGTCTGTGCCAAAATGTTGAATTTATAGCCAGCGGTTGATGTGGGCAGAGATGAAACTCAGGGGAACCAATTATTGTGAGTCACCAAACACTTCCCCTCGAAAACGCTGCTGGAATATCTTCATTGCCCCTGGAGAGTGCAGCCAAGAATTGTCATGAAGAAGGAAACGCATGGTGGTTGTGTTATGTGGGCTGCGTGATATCAGGCGAAATCTCTCATCGGCACTCATACTTGGCAGGGACACTATTTTAAAAGCAGATTTATGTGCTCACTGTGCACGCAGAACTGAAAAGAGCGACCTGACGCAATTGACGCGCATACTATGCAAAGCTTCATCGAATTTTCACTATCCTTTCCATTTTGCTCCCGATCAGACCTTACTTTCTAAATAGCTCTCGTATTTTGCAACTGTGACTTATCAAATTGATCGTTCCGTAATTTTCAGACCTGTTAGCACCTGCCTCTTTTGAAATTGGAATTATTATATTCATCTTAAAATCTGAGGATATTTCACCTGTCTCACACATATTGGTAACCAGATGGAAGAGTTTCATCATGGCTGGCTGTCCCAAGGCTATCAGTAGTTCTAACAGAATGTTGTCTACCCCCAGGGACTTGTTTCGACGTAGGTCTTACAGAGTTCTCCCAAATTCTTCACGCAGTATTATATTTCCCATTCCATTTTCATCTGTGTCCTCTTCCATTTCCATAGTATTGGCCTCGAGTACATCTCCCTTATATAGACCATGTAGATACTCCTCCACCTTTCCGCTTTCCATTCTTAGCTTAGGACTGGTTTTCCATCTGAGCTCTTGGTATCCACATAAGTGGTTCTCTTTTCTCCAAAGGTCTCTTTAATTTTTTCGTAGACGGCATCTGTCTTTCCCATAGTGAGATAGGCTTCTAAATTCTTACATTTTCCTCTAGCCATTCCTGCTTAGCCATTTTGCTCTTCCTGTCAGTCTCATTTTTTAGACGTTTGTATTCCCTTTCGCCTGCTTCATTTACCACATTTTTATATTTTCTCCTTTCATCAGTTACATCAGTATCTCTTGTGTTACCCAAGAAATTCTCATAGCCTTCGTCTTCTTACCTACTTAATGCTCTGCTGCCTTCACTATTTTATCTCTTGATGCTACCCCTTTCTTCTTCTACTGTGATCAGTATATCTTTATCTGATCGAGCTCTACGGTTAAATATTTATACGGTTTAAAGCATCCCGTATATTTTTATTTCACTGATGCATTCTCATAATATGCTGTCTGTGTACTTTAGAATTTGGCTGAACACAGTATGCTTTTTACATTCGGGAATTAAACTGCTGTAACTGGGGCGGAATCGAGATAGTTATCACTCTTAAAACTTAGATTTGGTGCATAGATTGAGTACATTGTTGTTTTGGATCAAGCTACACTATCGTCTGATCTGACGGAGCTTGTTTATCGAATTAGAACGATTCCCACACAAACCTTAAAAGTCCTTTAATACAATGACTCCAGTCTTCCAGAGTGTGCAATAAATAATTAAACAGTCCACAGAGATTAATTTTACATACGTAGTACAGGAAAAAATGTATGCATTTCAAAATTTTTTGCTTGCTTTCTGAAGCCTTTCTCAAATCGTACTATATTTGTTCGTAAAGCAGAATGTTCCAATCCCTACTGAACTCGGTTTTATCAATAACTTTAGTACTGACGTCGATAGTGCATTTCTTACACGAACACATTCGTTGCATGGTAACTGAAATAAATCTACACTATCGAGGCAGCTTGTTGTGGCACGAAGTAGGACAGAATGTTTGTCGTATTTTCACATTATATATTCGCAAAACTCGTGTATGACCAGAATCCTGTTCTTTTTCAGCGACCAAGTTATTTTGGACGGTGTTGCATCCTCACTTCTTCAGTCTGCGTGGCCAGATTTCTTATTCCTACTTGTACCTTTAAGTGAGAGGTAGAGTTGACCAAAATCAGCTGTGAATCACACTATACAAGAAAGCGGTCGCTGAACCTTCCAGGTAGTGTCAAGGAACGTTGACAGTAAGGATACAAAATATGCTGCAGTGGGATTCGGTATTGCTTGGTTGCAGATTGTGACTTTTTTCTGCGTCTTTTCGGCGCCATCATGAGTACACGGATTTTTATGGATAAAAAATTATGAACTGTTTATCTATTTATACACCAAAAAATTGACAATATATGAGGGTTGGAACTTTAATTGTGGCAACTATTTATTTACAAATGGTTCAAGTGGCTCTGAGCACTATGGGACTTAACAGCTGAGGTCGTCAGTCCCCTAGAACCTAGAACTACTTAAACCTAACTAACCTAAAGACATCACACACATCCATGCCGAGGCAGGATTAGAACCTGCGACCGTAGCGGTCGCGTGGTTCCAGACTGTAGCGTCTAGAACCGCTCGGCCGTCCTGGCTGTCTATTTATTTACAGCTCGTACAAAATAGATACGTGTTTCAAAGTTTTACTGACCTTCAAAGTAGTCACCAGCATTGTGTATAACCCGTTGCCAGCGATGTGGAAGGCGTAGGATACTCTTAGCAGTGCCAGTTGTGTTGACAGTTCGAGCGGCGCAGTACACTGCCCCACGAATTTGTAGCAGTTCTGAAGCGAATGCCGTGAAGTGTTTCAAAAATGGTTCAAATGGCTGTGAACACTATGGGACTCAACTGCTGTGGTCATAAGTCCCCTAGAACTTAGAACTACTTAAACCTAACTAACCTAAGGACATCACACACATCCATGCCCGAGGCACGATTCGAACCTGCGACCGCAGCGGTCGTGCGGTTCCAGACCGTAGCGCCTTTAACCGCTCGGCCACTTCGGCCGGCGCCGTGAAGTGTTTCCTTCAGTTTAGAAATCGAGTTGAACTCACTAGGGCTTAAGACAGGGGAGTGCAGTAGGTGGTCGTAGGTTGTTTTCCAAAAGTGAACAGCTTAGAGACAGAAGTGATGACGCTTTCTGCAGGACCTGACCATTATTCTGCAGGGCAATGCTCAAGCACGTACAGTGTAAGCTCTTACTGATTTGTTTGACTGATGGGGCTGCTAAGTGCTATACCGCCTAGTGCACTCCACTGATTTAAGCCCTCGTAAGTTCAACTCGATTTCTAAACTGAAGGATACGCTTCACGTCATTCCCTTCAGAATTGCTACAGATTCGTGCGGCAGTATACTGCGCCGCTCGAACTGTCAACACAACTGTCGCTGATAGGAGTATCCTACGCCTTCTACATCGCTGGCAACGGGTTATACACAATGCTGGTGACTACTTTGAAGGTCAGTAAAACTTTGAAACACGTGTCTATTTTGTACGAGCTGTAAATAAATAGTTGCCACTATTAAAGTTCCAACCCTCGTACAATCATAAAACTTAAAAAAAATCGAAGAAATTAGAAAAATCACACTGAATTCCCTAAATTACATTTTCTGCGTTATGAACACAATCCTTAGGTAGCCAAACGTAGAAGGTTATGGTCGGAGAACAAGGCTTTGTAATGCGGAGAAGTGCGTTTCACTCACACATTGTCAATCTTGAGTATTTATCGAGCGCCGCAAGTGCTTTATGAACATCGTGTACGCCATCAGTCAAGGGTAGATTAGAAGTTTCTAAATTTTCGATTACCTTCACTACAGATGTTAACCTTGATTTTTATGTAAAGCAAGTCTTATTTGAAATTTGTGTTAGAATACAAATGCCACAAAATGTCAATTGTAGAAACATCCGTAGTAGTGAGCCGGCTTACTACATTAAAAATAAATCGAAAGCCTCAGCAAAACGTTCATTTGCAGTTAATCGCATACTAAACGTCATAATGACAGGACGAGGAGACAGCGTGTTCCCGTATCCATGCGTACACATTTAAATCTCGACGGTGTTCAATAAAAGCTTATTTCCAATTGGCGGTCAGAGCATAAATACTGAGAAAGACAGTCTGATTTTCTTGAATATACAATGCAGTATGTGAACTAACTATATACATGACGTGAAAGATTTTAGCATCGCTTACCTGTAATTCATTGGCTGATTTTTCTTACCGTATGTGTGGCCCCATCAGTTAATAGCAGCACGACATTTTTGTAGCGAATACTTTTAGGCCACGGTAATTCCATGAATTCATTCAGCAGGGGAGCAACTGAGTAATGCTAAACAGTTTTCAACTCATGGCTATTAAACAGTAATGGTGGAGAATTCTCTCCGTCCTCTATGATTGCATCAGTAACGATATTTTTAGGGCACTCGATTCACATGGTTTGGAAACTTCAATCCAAAATCTCAACGACATTTTTCGCCAACTGTTTTCATGGTTTCCATGAAACAGATAGTTGCCACGTAGTTGGTTCATTGGGCATGCACAGTCTTAGGTATTTGGACCGAATGCATTTAGCTGAAGTTTCTGTAGCTTAGTCAAAAATATGTAGGCTCAATTAAAATTTTGCGCATATCCGTAAAATACAGTCATTTTAAATTCTTCTGCTGTATGAAATTGCCACTGATTTGACGAACTCTTTGCTGACTATTGCTTTCGTCCTTGAAGGTGCCGAGCCCTTTTCAACGTTGATTGAAATCGAAAAAATTGTCACATAGCGTATAAAATTAGACTTTTCCATGAGTACCAAATACATACGGATTTTTCACCGCATATTCGTTGCGTCTGTAAGAGAGTTTTATTAGCATTTTAGGCAAGGTGAAATCAGTACTTACAAACATTATCACTTTATATTATAAATTAAAGTTCCCCGGCGCGTTTTTCTGTCTGTATCTCGCCAACTGTTTTAGTGATTTTGATACATTTTTCACTAACATACACTGACTCACTTGGAAGGTTAGTGTATATAATTTATTACCACCGTCCTGGCGTAGATGTTTAGTGCTAGCAGTGCTCGCGTTTAAAGCTATAAACTGTGCACAGGAGCGGGACTCAACACCACCTCTGTGACTCGTGACACGCGACAAGTATCGAAAATCGATCGGCCTTCTTGAATTAGACGCATTACGAAATTTATTGCGTCTAGATACTGGCATATCCCCGCTCTTCTGCGCGAGGTCAATGAAGTGGTGTGTGACGTTCAGAAAAAATAAATACCGGACTATGTAGCCCATATCACGTACAGTTAAAGGTCAGTCATAGAAAACGCTCCAAGGGTGTGAAATTTGCTGTTTGTTATAGAAAAATGGGGAAACATGCAATAAATATGCTTTATCATTAAAATATTTCGTTTTATGTGAAAGCAATGTAAGTATATAATTTTTGTGCTATGAAGTTTTGCCAGCTGTTCTCATAACATATACCATTTCTCAGAGGTATACTGCATGTATATAAAATATGTAAATATAGTATAGGAGCGATCAAAAAGTTTCCGTTTGAGTGCGTTGCTGCAGTGTGTATGCAACCCAGCGCGACTCCGATTTGGGTATATAAGCACCGACATGTACGCAAATGGTTAGTGTGACCTACAGAAGGAAACTTTTTGATCGCTCCCAATCCAGATTTATATACTGTTGCCATGGTTTACTTATAGTGTTTGTTCTTTCTAACTCCATATACCTATGTATCTGTGTGTACTTGTGGGTGGGTAGGGGAGAGGGGAAGGGCGATGATAGCGTACGTTATCATTCAAATCTTGCGTAGACATTTTGTGTTAAATATTTTATATTTGTGTTATCTACTGGAACTTTCGTCGCTTCATCGTATTAAAGGTCTAAGTATATTGGAATTGGTCACAAAGTAAAAGAAATAACTCACTGACACGCAATTAATGCAGTCACATTTGTGGTCAGATTATATGTATTCTTCTTCTTCTTCTTCCAGTGTTCAACCCTGAGGTTGGTTTGCAGCAGAGCGCCATTCAGCTCCTCTGTCTCCCTTCCTCTATATTCCCACGTACGTGTTATATCCAACGTCATTCATGATCTGTTGCATGTATGATATTCTTGGTCGCCCCTGCCGATTCCTTCCCTCAATAGCTCCTTCTGCTATTGTTACAATGAAGTTGTTGTGTCTTAGGATGTGCCCTACAAGTTAGGCTCTTCTTGATTGGATGTGCCTCCACAGAGATTTGGTTTCCTGTACTCTTCTAAGCATCTCTTCATTTGTTACTTTGTCTCTCCAGCTGTTCTTCATCATCTCCAGGGCCTCTAGCCGTCTTCTCTCTTCTCTTCCCATTGTCGAAGTTTCACATCCGTATAGGGCCACTCTCAAACGAAAGCTTCCATGATATGTTTCCTTATTTTCAGACTGATGTTCTTACTGATGAGTAAGTTCCTCCTCAGATTAAATGCAGTTTTGGCCTGTTGTATTCTGCTCGCAGTTTCTTTCCGGCTCCTTCCATCCCTTGTGATTTTGCGTCCCACGTAGGTAAATTCCTCTATCACTTCCAGCTCCTCTCTTACAATTCTCATTCTCAGAGGTTCATATTCTGCTTCCGTACTGTATACCATCTCTTTAGTCCTTTTCTTGTTTATTCTCATTCCATACTGACTGCATAGAATCCTTTCCATTGTTCTGAGGACTTCCTCTAGATCTTTTTTTGTCTCCGTGAATGCCGGCCGCAGTGGAAAGCGGTTCTAGGCGCTTCAGTCTGGAACCACGCGACCGCTACGGTCGCAGGTTCGAATCCTGCCTCGGACATGGATGTGTGTGAAGTCCTTAGGTTAGTTAGGTTTAAGTAGTTCTAAGTTCTAGGGGACTGATGACCTCAGCTGTTAAGTCCCATAGTGCTCAGGGCCATTTGAACCATTTGTCTCCGTGACTATAGCAATATCATCTGCATAACATAGCATGTCTATCTTCTGACCATTAATTTTGATCCCCACCTCAGTACTTTCTGGAACTTGGTCTATAGCTTCCTGGATGTAAGCGTTGAATATAAGAGGAGACGGAGCACATCCATTTCTTACCCCTTTTCTAATATTTGCTTCTTGTTCCTGGTGGCAATTCCTAGTCACTGCCACCTCATTCATACAGAAACAGAGTATCACACGGATGTATTTGTATTTCATTCCACTTTTCCTCAACACTCTGAACATCTCTTCCCAGAAAACGTTACCAAATGCCTTTTCCAGGTCTGCAAAGGCAATATAAGTTGGTTTATCTTTCTGTAATTGCTTTTCGACAGGGAGTCTAGAGCCAGACTCACTTCTCTTGTTCCCAGTCCCCTTCTGAAACTAAACTGATCTTCACTCAGCATATCCTTCAACTTCTCTTCAATTGTCTTCAGAATAATTTTCAAAATGGTTCAAATGGCTCTGAGCACTATGGGACTTAACTTCTAAGGTCATCAGTACCCTAGAACTTAGAACTACTTAAACCTAACCAACCTAAGGACATCACACATATCCATGCCCGAGGCAGGATTCGAACCTACGACCGTAGCGGTCGCGCGGTTCCAGACTGTAGCGCCCAGAACCGCTCGGCCACCCCGGCCGGCAGAATAATTTTAATAGGAATTTTTTATGCATGTGATATTAGGCTTAAAGTTTGGTACTGTTTAAATTTTGTGGCTGCTGTCTTCTTTGGCATAGGAACAATGATGCATTTCTGGAAGTCTGTCGGTATCTCTTCTGTGTTGTAGATGGACCTTATATGTATTAGAGAAGTTTATTTAAGCAACAGTGGCAGATTGATTGAAGCCTAGGAAATTGAAACGAAAGCCCTAGTTTCGCAGAGCGCCTGTCGGGTGAGGGAGTCTATCTGAATTTACTGTAATACTTACATTTCTGTAGGAAGCTGTATTGAAACATTAATGGGTGGTGAAGTAATGTCGTTGTAATTTTTTAGTTGTCTGGGTATTAATCTAAAATCTTTGGGTCTTCGGGCAATTAAGGAGACTTCCATCTCTCACAAGGCTCTCCGTACATGAAAAATGACGAGTCGTAACACGGTTTGCATTACACACTGCACAGCCGATTTTATGTCTCACATGACATTCATTTCAGTTTTTCTCCGACGAATATTCTTCCCGTTATTAAATACGCTGAGGATAAGTTCTGTCGTTTTCTAATGAGCACCCTTATTCTTATCGTTATGACAAGATTTTCGTTTGGTAAAATTTTACAATTATTCTCGCATAGCTGTAGGATTTTGCATAGACGTGACACAAAACATTTCTAAAATGTCCTTCTTTGCTTGTAGTGTACTATATGCGCTACCATACACAGTTCTGGGAAAAATTTTCTTAATTTTCCCTCACTGATATGCTCTCTGAAAGCAATTTTCCTTTGGTACTAATAACTTGTGATAGCTTCCTCAGTTCACTCATACTGGATAAGCGTTGTTCTTAAAGACTTTCCTGCAGCGACGCAACATTTCCTCTCGTCGTAACGTCGTTACTGCTGGCACCAACGACCCTCATAAGTCGTTCAGATTCACAATATGTCATCTGACAATTATTATAAGAAAAGACACGAACGAAAGAGGGGACAATCAGAAAGAATAAAACACGTGGGGTGTAAACTGCTCTGTGAAAGAATGTATCTGATATCTTCCACATTTTTGGTTACTAGTGCTCATCTCACACATACAGAAAAATAACGTACAGAACCTTAGAGGACGTTTCTTTACATACTTAAACCATCCGTAAGGAAAGAGAAAGAAAAGTATGTTTATTGCTAATATTTCTGACGATTGATTATTTTATGAGTATTTAACTTTTAAAGTTTTGCATGAGAATCGTGAAATTAATTGAAGAATCTACGATAGTCACATGGTCTTTTTCACTTGCAGTTGTCTAGTTCCGGGAAAGTTAACAGTTCACGAAGGTAATTTCAACTCTGTCAATTTGTTATTTCTAATATCTGTCGATTCTCTAATATCGGACAACACCACAATCCTTTCGCGCCCAGCATCGTCAGTTTTACCTTGTATAATTTGATGTATTAGACATTAGTTGCATCCTGACAGGCTGCGGACAAAATATTTGTTTTCGCTCACAGACCACTGAGCTGAAATCGAAGTTGTTGCCTCTTTGTGTAGTACATGGCTGCTTGCTTTAATTGCCATATTTCTGTCGACCTGCCTACGGTGAGGGAACGTTTTGTAATGAGTGTGTCGAACGGTGGCTCGGCATCAGCGCTGGCTCCATTGGGCTCCGACTGTCATGGAGCACTGCGCGTTAACGCAAAAGATGTTAATCTTGGACGTAATTTAGTTCTTTAGGGCGATGTGAGACGGCCGCGCGCTGCCCGGGAAGTTTGTTTTTGCGCTTAGCTGGGCCTCAGCATGAAAGACGGCTTTGAGGGGAGGTGCGGCGCGATCGTAACGCGATACTCGCCCCCGGCCTTTGCACCGGTCCAGAGGTTATTACCACCGGAATCCAGACACCACCCACACTAGTACTGCACTTATAAACACGGTCATTTTGGATCCCATTCGGTTAGATTTTGACACTAAACACGGTGAACCAGAGCTCCACTGACAAAATTTCGGAATTTGTTCTGGAAACTTTTCTGAAAATTTCAGTATGAGGTGCCCTTTATCTCATTTGGCTCATTACAGAGCACATGCATTTCGCTTGATTTCTCATCCTGCCGCTCGGTCTAAGACGTCTTGCCACGGTTCGCGTGGTTCCCCCCGCCGGAGATTCGAGCATGGGTGTGTATGTTGTTCTTAGCGTAAGTTAGTTTAAGTTAGATTAAGTAGTGTGTAAGCCTAGGGAGCGATGATCTCAGCAGTTTGGTCCCATAGGAACATACCACAAATTTCCAAATTTCTCGCCCTCATCGCTGTAAAAACACATGTGTGACAATACAAATTTCGACGGAAGGCGGTGTGTGTATTGCTTGCAAACAAACTTGTTCCATTCAATCACCGTAATTACTGTTGAAAATAGAAATGCCATCTTTACTCTTGGCCCTTAAGTTCCCACTGGGTTCTGCTCAGTACTGTCTAATTGTTTCCTTTCCGGCAGTGTTAGTTGTTCGTTAACAGTGATACACAGCAGTGTGGATACGTTTGGAAAATTTGCAGACAGGAATGTACTGTGTTGCGGTGCAGTACGGATCAGCAGAGCGTCGTTGTGCCGCTCTTCCGTTGCATGCAGGGAACCCGTGCACGAGGTGCTTATTGATCAACTCTTCATCAGGAAATCTATTCATACTGCTTTGTATCACTGTTAACGTACGACTGACACTGCCGGAAAAACAAACCCGAGACGGAAGCGAGCGATACTAAATGTAAGCTTGAGGGCGACGAGTACATTGAACATTAGTGTTGCCAAATGGTTCAAATGGCTCTGAGCACTATGCGACTTAACTTCTGAGGTCATCAGTCGCCTAGAACTTAGAACTAATTAAACCTAACTAACCTAAGGACATCACACACATCCATGCCCGAGGCAGGATTCGAACCTGCGACCGTAGCGGTCGCTCGGTTCCAGACTGTAGCGCTTAGAACCGCACGGCCACTCCGGCCGGCATTAGTGTTGTCAGCTTT
The DNA here is from genome assembly GCF_023864275.1 of Schistocerca cancellata. Classification (NCBI taxonomy): domain Eukaryota; kingdom Metazoa; phylum Arthropoda; class Insecta; order Orthoptera; family Acrididae; genus Schistocerca; species Schistocerca cancellata. The sequence goes on along the minus strand of NC_064629.1, from coordinate 93,905,596 downwards.
CTTCGCTGATGGAATCTAGCGATGAAACCTCCCGACCCTAAACAACTAACAGTTTAACACATGTTTTTTTCTGCTGATTCAAAAGGCTGCCAAAATAAAGGCATTCGCATACCACTGCAAATCAAGTAATAAAATAACACATAAAATTTACAGTCAAGTACAGTAGATAGCAGCACCTATAATGCTTAGCATGGACACGCAATTCGTGGCTGCCTAGAAGTGTTTACACATCGCCGCAGAATATTCCTCGAGAACGTATCGTATGCGCCAGGATGCGCTACCGAATAAATTCAAAACCGCCGCGCATAAAAACTGGATTTTTCCGGGGCTCATACGCCGGTCTTTGTTGGTGATGGGAAGGTAGGGTCAACTGTTCTGGATAGCCCTCGGGCTAGGAACCATTTGTATACCCAACAGGGGGATTGTAACTATCCTATACTACACGGTCAAAGTTTGAATATTAGACACTTCCTCCAATTTAGGCAAACAGAACAAATCGGTTGGTTCTTTTTGCATTAGATGTGATCTATGGTGCGCCATAAAGGGACTTATGGAAGTATTCATTTACGGTTCCTGAAAAAGCCCGAAAAATATGGTTTTTCGGTATCAAAACCGAGCTGTGGATTCCAAGACGGGTACGCACAGCAAATGGCTGTAATTTTTACTATCTATTCCTAAGATCCCGGTCTCAAACCACATAATAAATTTTCTTGATCTCTTCATTCGTTTCCGAGGAAAATAGGTTCAAAGTTACCTTGATTCTAGACTTAAAATACGCACGTAAAATCCGATAAGAAGCGAAAACATGGTTCACAGAGTGACGTAGCACGGAGAAATATTCCGAAAGTGTCTCTGGGCTCTGGCTTTGGGAACCTCATTTTCTTGTAGTACTGAAACATATGCAGAACTTTTGTACACATAAAATCCGGTACGAGATGCAAAATTATACATAGTTTTACGATATTTGAATTTCACAAAAGTAAACAATCAAAATTTTTGTGACCCATAAAGATCTTTTCATATGTGTGACATGCCCTACTGTAGCAGGGAAAAGAAAGGAACCAGTGGGAAAATGCTCCTATCGGAGTACAAAAGAGGTGAACATGCTCCTGTTTAAAAGACTCTGATTGAAAAGTTCCGTAACAGCTGCATCGTTATACCTTCCTTAGCACCTTTAAAAATTTTGGAATGCAAACATATTCGCGTCTTTTACGCTGTGAGAGAAGGAGACTGTGACAGTGGGAAAGTGGCGAAAAGCTAACAAATACTGGAAGATAACAGACACTGGTTGTGTTATAGAAACATCGACGGAGATAATGGCAGTGAGAGAACAAGAGAGGGACACAATGGCAGTGGAGCATAACCACACTACTGGCCATGAAAACTGCTACACCAAGAAGAAATGCAGATGATAAATGGGTATTCATTTAACAAATATATTATACTAGAACTGACATGTGATTGCATTTTCACGCAGTTTGGGTGCATAAACCTGAGAAATCAGTACCCAGGACAACCACCTCTGACCGTAATAACGGCCTTGATACGCCTGCGCATTGAGTCAAACAGAGCTTGGATGGCGTGTACAGGTACAGCTGCCCATGCAGCTTCAACACGATACCACAGTTCATCAAGAGTAGTGACTGGCGTATTGTGACGAGCCAGTTGCTCGGCCACCATTGACCAGACGTTTTCAATTGGTGAGAGATCTGGAGAATGTGCTGTCCAGGGTAGCAGTCGAACATTTTCTGTGTCCAGAAAGGCCCGTACAGGACCTGCAACATGCGGTCGTGCATTATCCTGCTGAAATGTAGGGTTTCGCAGGGATCGAATGAAGGGTAGAGCCACGAGTCGGTACACATCTGAAATGTAACGACTACTGTTCAAAGTGCCGTCAATGCGAACAAGAGACCGAGACGTGTAACCAGTGGCACCCCATACCATCACGCCGGATGATACGCCAGTATGGCGATGACGAATACACGCTTCCAATGTGCGTTCACCGCTATGTCGCCAAACGCGGATCTAACGATCATGATGCTGTTAACAAAACCTGGATTCATCCGAAAAACTGACGTTTTGCCATTCGTGCACCCAGGTTTGTCGTTGAGTACACCATCGCAGGCGCTCCTATCTGTGATGTAGCGTCAACGGTAACCGCAGCCATGGTCTCCAAGCTGATAGCCCATGCTGCTGCAAACGTCGTCGTTCCGCTCGTGTAGATGGTTGTTGTCTTGCGAACGTCCCCGTCTGTTGACTCAGGGATCAAGACGTGGCTGCACGATCCGTTACAGCCATGCGGATAAGATGCCTGTCATCTCGACTGCTAGTGATAAACCGCAATCGCGATAGGCTACAATCCGACCCTTATCAAAGTCGGAAACGTGATGGTACGCATTTCTCCTCCTTACACGAGGCATCGTAACAATGTTTCACCAGGCAACGCCGGTCAGTTGCTATTTGTGTATGAGAAATCGGTTTGAAACTTTCCTCATGTCAACACGTTGTAGGTGTCGCCACCGGCGTCAACCTTGTGTGAATGCTCTGAAAAGCTAATCATTTGCATATCACAGCATCATCTTCCTGTCGATTAAATTTCGCGTCTGTGGCACGTCGCGTTCTTGGTGTAGCAATTTTAATGGCCAGTAGTGTAACAGTGCTAGGAAAAGTGTGAAAGAGACGGTGTCTATGGGAGAGGAATAAAGAGGAGGAGAAAGTAGGAATAGGACAGAGCCAGTGAGAATGAGAGACAGAATCTACGACAATGACAACGAGGAATAGAGAGATAGTGTCTGTGAGAAGAGACAGCAGCAATGGGAAGGAATGAATGACGTAGTAGCAGTGAGAGAGAGCAAAATGGAGACAGTGGCAGTCGAGTAGACAGTAGAAGTAGGAAAGAAGGAAGGAGCCTGTGCCTGTGAGACAGGAGCCAATGACAGTTACAGCAACACAAGGAGATAATGACAATGAGCTGGGCTGCAAGAGAGAGTGAGAGTGGACAAGCTTACAGCGACGGACTAGTAGGTGTGAGCGAATTACAGTTAGCAGAGCTCGTGAGACTGAGAGGTTGGTTGCATGTTACAAAGAATACGCATATGTTCGCATGCCAACATTCTTGGGGAAATGTTTAAAGATTCTGAAGAAGGTAGAATCACGTAGGTGGTACGTGAGGTTTCAGAGAGTCTTTTAAGCAGAAGCATATTCGCCCTTTTTGTGCTCCCATAAGAGCATTTTTCGCTGGTAGTAATAGACCTCAGCGGTAGTAAAGGCGGACACGAAGTTCACTGGAACGGAAGAAATGGTGGTGCTTTTAGAGTTAACACGAAAGTTAGAAATTAAACTCTTAACACGTCTGTTCCCAGGACTGGCTGGTGTTTGATCAGCGTCTGTACCTGATGTTAGGGGCATGTGTAAAAGAACACTCTAAGACTAACAATCTTACTTTTAACTCTGGTAGCCAAATATCTACCCACATCACATAAATAGGATAACTATGATGTGTGATGAAAAAAACAATATTACTTCAGGTGATCAATTCACCAATCCTGAAAGGAGTGAAAGCAGACGTTCGTATTCGGGAGTGCCTGCATCGTTACACAAGGAACACTTTGGGGATCCTGAAAACCTTAGTAATCTAAAGTTGAAATTACAGAGGAAATATAAATTTGCAACTGTAACTATTAACTCCCTCTGCAGCGTTCCGAAACTCAAGCAAATGATAGACTTTTTGAACAGCAGCCATATCCTGCTAGCAGCCGTTCAAGAATCAACGTATGTTGATGACCTAACAATGGATACTGAGAACTATCGAATTTTTGAAGGTAAATCGGCAGACAGACTTTCGATCTGAAATCTCAGAATTTTAGAACCAGCCTTCACAGTTCACAGAAACTTAAACCAGAATGTTGCTGACTTTGAATCCTTCAGCGAAAGAATCTCTGTTTTAGCTATTAAATGCAAGAATAAGTATTACTAAAAATTCAACTATCATACAACAATCAGTGAAAACAACAAGAAGAACCGAGACCAAGTACAAAACTTCTGGGAAGGTCAGGAAAACGAACTGTCGAAAGTTTACAAGAACAACATAATAATCATGATACTTAAATGCCCAACTGTATAATAAGAAATCATTCCGAAACTTTACTGAAAATTTTTCAGATCACAAGGGAACTAACATTCAAGATTGATAGTTACATGCGAGTCATTTTATCTCAAAATCATGACAACACCCTTAAAAAAACAACTGCCTAGAAAGCGAGAAACACGGCTCTCACCAAACTCCAAATTGTGAGAGATTCAAATTGATCACGTCGCCATCTCTTAACAAGAAATCCAGAATACTAGAGTCAAGAGGAGGATGGAAGTTGATTAATATCATTACCGAACTAAGATCCACATGAGATTTATTTCAAAGTATAAATTCAAGAAATAAACCAATACATAAAAGAGAATTAATAACGAAACTTCGAAGGGAAAGGAATGAAGTTTTTTAAGGATGCTGAAGGAAGTGACTACTGCTGCCAACAGCTTTACACAAACGATTAAACATATCGCATTTGAAATAGCTATAGAGAACAAGCAATGAAAGCACAGAAGGAGCACTGAGACAGAAAAAAAGAAAGCTTGGAACAACTGGTGTAGCAGGAAAGCAAGCAGAACTTGGAAAACCGATCAGTTTAATAAGAAGAAAGCAGAGTAAATTATTAGACACATCAGAGCAATTTGAAAAAGAGCAATTTGAAACTGTAGAAGAATACAAAAGATTAATTTTAAAATTAGCTTCTGCACAATGAATAAAGTAATAATGAAGATAACGCACAAAACAGACAAACCTATGAAATAAGACGAATCAGGAGTACCTAAAATTAAATGCAGTGACTGTCGTATGTTCTACATCGCATAAACTGGACGAAAAATTATTGTAAGATACAAAGAACACATAAACAAAAATGAAACTGCCTCTCCACATTTGGTATGCAATTTCGAGAAAATCAGCTCTCTACAATAGATGTATGCAATAAACCTACCAGTCTTCATAGAACCGAAAAAGAGAGTTATATGAGCATCGTAGACGAAATATACATCTACAGAAATCTGGCAAAAAATTCAAATCACATCCTAAATGAACAAACAAAACTCAGAAATAATAATTCTTATCGGTAACAGATGATTCAGAAGAAAAGGCAATCCTAATTTTGGAAAATGGTATTTACTGTCTTACTGCGTAAGTAAAAAATGATAGTACATCGAAATAATACACTGTTATATGTATACATATAGATGTATGTACCGATAATAGCTTGATTATATTAAGCCAGCGATAGTAAATGAGCCATGCTCGAAACCAGTAGTACCTAATAAAACATATATAAAAAAAGTAGCTATGGTAGACTATCATTGCCGGCCGGAGTGGCCGTGCGGTTCTAGGCGCTACAGTCTGGAGCCGAGTGACCGCTACGGTCGCAGGTTCGAATCCTGCCTCGGGCATGGATGTGTGTGATGTCCTTAGGTTAGTTAGGTTTAATTAGTTCTAAGTTCTAGGCGACTGATGACCTCAGAAGTTAAGTCGCATAGTGCTCAGAGCCTTTTGAAGCCATTTGTAGACTATCATTACAATGTATATCATACAGTTTTGTTTTGTTTTGTTTTTTTTTTTTTTTTTTTTTTTTTGCTGCAGAACAGCACACACAAGAAATATTCAAGAACAATACGTCTTTGTACGTTCCGCAGTCACTGCACACCGGGAAAGAAAATGGAAAACTCGCCAACAGTGAAGAAAGTTGCAAGCTACGGGCACTATATTTTAAAAAGCTATTTAACTATGGTAAACCGATCGAAGAAATGAAATTCAGTGATAATATTCCAGTAAATGAGTCCGTGATCATGTTATGTCATTGTATTTGTAAAGGTCCGTCTTGACCACATAAACCGTAGCAGTAACAATCACCGGTTTCGGCTGTTGCCATCTTCAGGTTAAATGTGATTTGAGACTTTCTCGGCGTATTCCATTCGTGAAATCTTCTCGGGTGATCAGCCGAGTAAAGGCGTCGTCTTCTCGCAACGTTTCGAAGGGTTTCGTACCCATCATCTTCTTCGCTTGAAGATGATGGGTACGAAACCCTTCGAAACGTTGCGAGAAGACGACGCCTTTACTCGGCTGATCACCCGAGAAGATTTCACGAATCTTCAGGTTAGTCACAAACAGAAAAACAGTGGTGTGCCAACCTAAGTTCAATTAGCCGAAGCAACTTCTACAACAGACTTAGTGGCCAGTAGAGAGCACTAACGCTAGGATACATGAGTAACCGGTGTATTAAATTCAATAGTTAAAATGCAGTATGTTTCATGATCTAAAATTATTTCATATGGCAAAAAGAGTGTCTGGTAATAAAACATGAACTGACATGCAATATGTGGGAAAAAAACCATACTTAAGCTCCATTTAAAAGGCGTGAAGAGTGATATTACGTGGCTCGTATCCTGTTACAGTAAATAACACACGATTGTGTAAAAGTTGGAATAAAAGTTTTAAAAGTAACATCACATCCATAAATCGAAACCTTTCAGCGTGGGAAAACAATTAAACATAAGGGTAAGTGCAAGATAATTAACAATACAACGACTATTAATTAAAATCTCGATAGTTGATGACACATTCGGAGTGGAATCAGAGTCGCGTCGACTCGCGGCTTCTCTGTAAGAAGTTATTTTCATGTGGCGGAGCTTGCGGAAGACGGTCCAGTATCCTACGACGGCTACCAGCGGCCTTATCGAAAGCTTTTCGAGGACATATTAAATCCTGAATTAGATAAACAAGTTGGAGAGTACTGAGCTGGATTTAGTGGTACCACATATTACTACCTAGGACACATTCTGAACTTTAAACAAGTAATTAGGGATACGAAAATACCAAATAAGAGGATACTGCCATTATTTGTTGAGTTTAAAAAGTCTTATGTTTCGACAGACAGAGACTCTCTCTTCGAAACCATGGAAGAATTTGCAGTAGATAAGAAAACTCCAAACAAATTCCTACAAACACAGCGTCTAAAGCTAATCTTCTTGGAAAAATTTCTAGTCTCTTTCAAATCGTATTAGGAGACAAGGAGATGATTTCTCATCACTATTATTCAATTGTGCAATGGAAAATGTTATGACAAATTGGAAATTAGAGGAACGAAAATAAAAGTTAATAACTAGATGAAGTTGGGTAGATCGAAAGAAGCAATAAATTGTTTGGTCTTTGCAGACGCTTTGTAACAACAAATGGAATCTTAGAGAATACAAAGAAAAGATTAGAGCGTCTGAAGGCGACAGGTCCATAAATATCTTTTTAAAACACAGAATATATGGCTAGTGAAAAAAAACTACCAAGAATTTTAAAACTCAAGTATGTGAACATTAAGAAAATAGACAGCCCTAAATATCCGAATGAAAACAAGGGCAAAAAGCTAAAAAAGAAACAACTAAATCAGAACTGAAAAAGTGAAAAGAGCATAGATAAAAGTGAGGTTTCTGTACCATAAAAATGTTTTTCTAAAGATGTTATATTAAGGCATTATAATACAGTTGTAATGCTAGATGTCCTCCCTGGGTCGAAAACAATACTTTTATCAGAATGGAAAATGACATTAGAAGATTTCGAAAAGAAAGAAATATGAATCCTGCAAAAAAATTAGCTCCAATCAGGAACAAAGACGGCAATTGGATTTTGATACCAAGTAAGGAAATATGCTCATTCTGCTCTAAAATAACATGCGATACCAGGAAAAGGCGTGTTATATTCTATGAAAACCTAAAGAGAATGAAGGAAGACAGATTCACGAGTTGAAGGAACCGATCAGAGAATCAACGCCTGTCTCTGCGACAAGGATAATGGTACGTTTTATTCAGGCTGTAGTTGTTTTTGCATATTTATTTTCTTCTACGTCGACGGGTCGTGAAACCCTAACCGTTCTTTCCCTTATCTCAGATATGGTTGAGTAATGGAGGACCAGATCCGTGGCCTACCCGTTCATCTGACTTGCATTCTTTCCATTTTTGTGCTGTGAGAACACTTAAAATACACTACTGGCCATTAAAATTGCTACACCACGAAGATGACGTGCTACAGACGCGAAATTTAACCGATAGGAAGAAGATGCTGTGATATGCAAATGATTAGCTTTTCAGAGCATTCAACAAGGTTGGCGCCGGTGGCGACACCTACAAAGTGCTGACATGAGGAAAGTTTCCAATCGATTTCTCATACACAAACAGCAATTGATCGGCGTTGCCTGGTGAAACGTTGTTATGATGCCTCGTGTAAGGAGGAGTATTGCATACCATCACGTTTCCGACTTTGATGAAGGCCGGATTGTAGCCTATCGCGATTGCGGTATATCGTAACCCGACATTTCTGCTCGCGTTGGTCGAGATCCAAGACTGTTAGCAGAATATGGAATCGGTGGGTTCAGGAGGGTAATACGGAACGCCGTCCTGGATCCCAACGGCCTCGTATCACTATCAGTCGAGATGACAGGCATCTTATCCGCATAGCTGTAACGGATCGTGCGGCCACGTCTCGATCCCTGACTCAACAGATGGGGACGTTTGCAAGACAACAGCCATCTGCACGAACAGTTCGACGACGTTTGTAGCAGCATGGACTATCAGTTCGGACACCATGGCTGCGGTTACCCTTGACGCTGTATAACAGATAGGAGCGCCTGCGATGGTGTGCTCAACGACGAACCTGCATGCACGAATGGCAAAAAGTCATTTTTTTTCGGATGAATCCAGATTCTGTTTACAGAATCATGATGCTCGCATCCGTGTTTGGCGACATCGCGGTGAACGCACATTGGAAGCGTGTATTCGTCATTGCCATACTGGCGTATCACCCGGCGTGATGGTATGGTGTGCCATTGGTTACACGTCTCGGCCACCTCTTGTTCCCATTGACAGCACTTTGAACAGTGGACGTTACATTTCAAATCTGTTACGACCCGTGGCTCTACCCTTCACTCAATCCCTGCGATACCCTACAATTCAGCAGGATAATGCACGACCGCATGTTGCAGGTCCTCTACGGGCCTTTCTGGACACAGAAAATGTTCGACTGCTGCCCTGGCCAGCACATTCTCCAGATCTCTCCAATTGAAAACGTCTGGTCAATGGTGGCCGAGCAACTGGCTCATCACAATACGCCAGTCACTACTCTTGATGAACTGTGGTATCGTGTTGAAGCTGCATGGGCAGCTGTACCTGTACACGCCATCCAAGCTCTGTTTGACTCAATGCGCAGGCGTATCAAGGCCGTTATTACGGTCAGAGGTGGTTGTCCTGGGTACTGATTTCTCAGGTTTATGCACCCAAACTGCGTGAAAATACAATCACATGTCAGTTCTAGTATAATATATTTGTTAAATGAATACCCATTTATCATCTGCATTTCTTCTTGGTGTAGCAGTTTTCATGGCCAGTAGTGTGGTTATGCTCCACTGCCATTGTGTCCCTCTCTTGTTCTCTCACTGCCATTATCTCCGTCGATGTTTCTATAACACAACCAGTGTCTGTTATCTTCCAGTATCAACAATATAATGTGCTCATATTCCATGATACACCGCAAAGGTCAACTGTGCACAGTCTGGTGATCAGGAACTGTGCGTCACGCCCTCTACTCCCTTTACTCTATTATTTTTTGTGATAACACATGCCAACACCAGAAGTTGAACCCTTTATCTAGAAGCTGGTTCTGATCGAAGTGACGTCCGTTGAAAATCCCAGCTGTAGAGAAAAATGTTAAAAATGTAAATAATTCTAGTGAACTCATTATTTATTATCTGTTCACAGAAACTTCAAAACAATGTCTCCAGTGATTCCGATCCCGACATCCATAATAACAGGAGACTGGAAGAGGTCGGCGGAAGAAAGTGCTAATCTTCATTTAAGTAAGAATTAGTCTGATCTTTTATGTTTTTGAATGCGCAGTATGCTGGTAACAAGTAATACCATATGTACCGTTAGAGAATCCTGTATGCTACATAAATTTCTTTGTCTTAGTGTATTTATGTTCATGCCTTTGAAGTTAACCAAACATATAAATTGTAATAACTTGAAATACGCTGTTGTAGGTCTTCACTTTTTCCGTCGACTTCTTCTTTTTTGCACTAAATATAAGTTTTTCTTCGTAATTTGTTATCGACCACCTCTTACGGACGAATAAGTAGAATAAATATTACAAATTATCAGATCACTCGAGGATAAGATACGAGAGGTGGGAGTTTCCTGACGTCAAAACACTCAGACTTTACTGGAATCATATTTGAGGGAAATGGAATTAAATTCCCCGTGTCGTCATCGCGGCCGCGCGGGGTAGCCGCGCAGTCTTAAGCGCCTTGTCATGGTTCGTGCGGCTCCCCCAGTCGGAGAATCGAGTCCTCCCTCTGGCATGGGTGTGAGTTAGTTTAAGTTAGATTAAGTACTGTGTAGGCTTAGGGACCGATGACCTAAGTAGTTAGGTCCCATAAGACCTTAGCACAAATTTCCAAAACATTTCGTCGTCGTGATTTGGCTTTCCGCGGATTCTTCGACTGATTTCAATAAATGAAAAGTACCAGTTTGCTTTTGTTCTACAATATTACTTTTATTGTTAAACGGTTTTCGGCTTACAAGGCCATCTTCAGACATTTACTGAGTATTATCACCAAATAAGTTAAATGTTAGCAGACAACATTGGAAGAGAAGTAACACATCTAGACTGAAGTAGAAACATACAGTAAGTAACATATTTGCAATGAAAAAGTAAAAACTGAACAGTACATAAATAACAATGGAGTAGACAGGAACACGCCAGCCCAGTGTGTTTTTAATAGCAAAGAGAAGATCCAGTTATTAGCCAACAGTGGGGTATACAAAATCACCTGTTCTGATTGTGACAAATTTTACATTTGTCAGTCAGGCAGAGACATATCAACTAGGCTGGCTGAACATGAACGCAGCTGGAGGTTGCAGAATTCAGACTCTGCATTTGCTGAGCATGTACTGAGTGAGGGTCACAACTACCAGCCAGTGTCCCATGTACTTCACTTAGCAAACAAAGGCCATAAACTCAACCTGCTGGAAGCCCTGGAAATTAACAAACATCTTGCTCACAGTCCAGATCTCATCCTAAATGACCAGACACAGCTCAACACTTCCCCTCTCCTAAACTTCATATAATCATCTTTGTTGTTCATTACTTCCCACACTCTCTCTTCCTACATATTCCCATTTTCCTGTATTCATTAAGTTGTTTTGTTTGTTGAAGTTGTCTTTGTATTCCACATAGGATGTAGTTTCAATAGTTAAGGCTTTCTTTTAACTGGTACTTGTATTACTGTCTATGTTTAACACCCCTTGTAGTTGTCTCATCAAATACTGTTCATATTTTACTTTGCTCATTTATTTAATGAAAACTGGTACACAGCCACTGCTTTGATTATAATGTTAATGTTAAAATGCAGTACCACCACACTCTCAAACTGTAGGTTCCCTCAAACACCTTCATTTTCCTGCATTTATTAATTTCTGTTTATCTTATTGATATTGTTTAAGTTCCTTATGATTTCTGTATTTACATTGATAACTGTCTCTTCTTTTAATTTGTTGTGTATCACTCTCCATGTTTCATACCTCCTGATGCAGCCTTGTCTAGTACTAATTTTATTTTATTTTATTAGTTTTGTTCATTAATATAAACTGTTATGTAGGCATGCTGTTCCTATTTTGTGCTAAAGGTTTTCCTGTCTACTCCATTGTTATTTATGTACTGTTCATTGCAAAGATGTTACTTACTGTATGTTTCTACTTCAGTCTAGATGTGTTACTTCCCTTCCAATGTTGTCTGCTAACATTTAACTTATTTGGTGACAATACTCAGTAAATGTCTGAAGATGGCCTGGTAAGCCGAAAACCGGTTAGCAATAAAAGTAATACTGTAGAACAAAAGCAAACTGGTGCATTTCATCAGTCTCTAATGAGCTAGATGTCAAATAGACGTTAAAACCCTAACCTTCCTTCAGTCTAAGTCGGTTGGCAGAGTTCGCGCTTAGAACCGTACCGTAAGATCCTTCCAGTAGTCCAGTCGTGCCCGTCTCGGCAATAAGAAACGCAGAGTGAGGGTCGGAATGAAGAATTTGTGGGCAGGCCGGTAGCGGGTTGGTGTAATTAGCGAGGTGTGTGTCAGGCCACGTGTGGTGTTTTTGTGGCAGCGGAGTAGTTGTGAAGGCTGCCGGCAGAGCGGCTGTCACGGCTTCCGGCGTGCGGCGCGGCGCCCCAGTGGCGGCGGGGCCCACGCTGCGCTCGCACGACTGCGCTCTGCGGTGAGTCTCAGCTGCTCCTCCCGCTCTACCACGTGCCTATCTGTCCAACTGTTCTCATGTCAATGTTTCGTTGCTATTACTATTGTGGTTTGTTAGTTCCGCTCGGAAGAGTCAGATAACAAGCTCGAATGTTCAGACTCCGTCACTCGGTTGGTTCTCAGATTTTTTCTTACAGTTTGTGCGACTTTTACTTCTAGTTCCTGCTCTAAATAGTCATGCGATTTGGTTCTAAGGCTGGAGGAGGCAATCTAATAAGACCGTGCTTAGCAAAGCGCAACGTCACTAAAAGCAACCGACGTAAATGGAAATTCATCATGCTCACATAATGCATCTGTCAATGTAACAGCATCATATGCAGTTTAAGTCTACACAAAGCGTACTAGGTTCTCGGTAAATTACTATTAAATCCCACGTACAGCTTGTCGTATATTATTTTGAAGAGTATTTACTGTAGATTTTTCAAAAATGTTCAAATGTGTGTGAAATCTTATGGGACTTAATTGCTAAGGTCATCAGTCCCTAAGCTCACACACTACTTAACTTACATTATCCTAAGGATAAACACACACCCATGCCCGAGGGAGGACTCGAACCTCCGCCGGGACCAGCCGCACAGTCCATGACTGCAGCGCCTTAGACCGATCAGCTAATCCCACGCGGCTGTAGATTTTTCATTTTGTTATTGAATTATTAGTGAAGTTTCTAAATAGTTGTGAGGATTTTCTGCAGGGAGTAGAGAGAGTGTGTCATTTAAAAAATTACTCGAGGTCGAAAATACGACGCCTTTCTTTTCAATTTCCATTGCAAGGCAAGAGAAAATTGGTACTGCAGAGTAGCGTGCAGCTTTTCCCGCAACTCTGAATAATGTATAGTCATGCGCAGTTTACATTTTCGCCTTGACTTTGCGAAGTGAATGCGGAAGTTCCTGCTGAACAGAGTCCTATTAGCGAGACCAAATTCATTTCGGATACATACACACAGTTATCGTCAATGTTAGCATTCCCGTTCTCTCCAGCACGTACCCTGATGAGTTTCTCGAGCTGGCGACTCATTTCTCTGAAGGTTTGGTTCCCCGCTAATAATGTGTTTCTTGGGTAGGCGGGGTTGTCTCAGATTTCGTCGGACAGAAGAGATAGCAAAGTAATTGCTGCACAGTGAAGTGTTAACTGAGCAGCTGAATGACTTTCGGTTGTCGCAGGTTCGAATCCTGCCTCGGGCCTGGATGTGTGTGATGTCCTTAGGTTAGTTAGGTTTAACTAGTTCTAACTTCTAGGGGACTAATGACCTCAGAAGTTGAGTCCCATAGTGCTCAGAGCCATTTGAACCATCTGACTTTCGGTTAAAATCAGAATAAAGATGCGGCTGTGGTTGACACGCGTCCGTCTGGTTAATATGATCGCCGATAAACGTTTTTACCGGAGCATTGAGAGAAATGTCAGTTATCACTTCACGACGGAAGTGTTACGTACCGGAAAAGGCCATGCATGTAAACATTAGAAAGCTATTTACAACTGACCCAGTAATGTAATAGAAAAGAAAGTAAATAAGATTTCACCCCAAAGAGCCAATAATACGAAACAGACTCCTAGTTCCATGTTAAGAGCGAAGGGAAAAACAACAACGCTCAATATTTAACTTACATGCTTGTTACATGTTACAGTGAACTGAGTGTACCACCAGATACATGCAGCGAGTGCTACTCCCAAAAGAGGTGTTGACCGTCACGGCGCAGAGACAGATCACCTTCAATATCTGAATATTTTCGTTACTTGGTCGTTCCATCAGGCGAAATTTTGATGCCTATAACGTTTTTTTCAAGTTGAAAATGTAAGATATTCGGCGATAGTATACCACACTTCAAACGAATTTTATATCAACTGACATTAAGCGATAACTGCTGTCACGCGATGTCTTATTTGATAATTCAAGTACCGTCTACTGTCCTTCCAGCTTGAACACCAGTGCAAAGATCAAAGTGACAGATGAAGCAGTCTGATGTACACACTTGCATAGTAGCTTCTGCGTAGACGACGAATCTATGGTTAATAGGAAAATGTACCTCCATCTACGTTCAAGATTGCGACGATCATTGCAGATTTAAAAGATCCATTTGTGTGGTTTGTTACTGCCCTTCCACTCCCATAACATATTCAGTATCAAGAAAAGTAGTAGACACGTAGCTCCTAAATATTTCAGTACCTGTAGATTGTGTTTTGTCCTGAGATAACTGCGTGGCACAAATCCAGCATAAGAAAAAGACTGAATAACAATAAAAGTTTAATTGTACATGACTTAAGTGCGAAATTTGCAGTGACTGATTCAATCCTGCATTCGAGCACCGAAAGACACCAGTAGGTCCGAGAGGTTAAATAAATCCAAAGTACCACGTGTCACGAAAGAGCCATTTCAATACATATCAATTATTAAGAACCTCAAACGATAGTGCTCTTGTTGTTTTCCTGATCTGTGTGGAAGTAGCTTTTGTTATGAAAGATTCTTACTATGTTTTTATTTGCAGCTTATTGACAACTTTTTTCTAAAAAATGAGATTTACGCGTAATTTAACATTCCCAGTTCAGTGTTGGTAGCAGTTACAGCAGCTGAAATAGAGCAACTTTGTTGCTCTGCTTCCACAAGACCATATTTATTGGTTTGTCATTTGTCGGAATCGACATTATGCGTTGTTTAAAATCTGTGACTTATACGTGCCGGAATATCGCGAAATTCTAGTAGCAGTTACCATCACAAAATGTCAAATATTATTCACCGATATAATTGTGAAATAACTCTTCATACATCGCATACACGCACATGTAAAACTAAAGAAGATGCATCGGGTTCAGTTCACTACATGTACTTGCTACATTAGTTCAGTCTCCCTAACGAATTATTTCTGGAACGCTGATATTAAAATTAGCAGATATTCTGCACCTTAAGATCACATTATTCCCCCTGTGCGTGTGTTTCAGTGAACGTAATATCGTATATGATCCACAAGTGATTGCCTGATATAAACTGCAACTCGTTCACGTCGGACGAGCTGTGACGGGTCAGCCATTACGCTTGTATCACGTGTCACGAAAACGCCCACACGCGCTGCTCCAGTTCCATTTGTAGTTTCAAATGTAACATCAGTATCAATCAGAGAGTTAGATACTGCATTTGACACAAAAGATGCATGAAAACAGCCGAAATGGGAGGGTTAATGCAGAATTATTTTAGTTCAAACATTCGATGTGGGTTCGTCTGATAGAAGAAGGGGTGCCACGTCATTAACACAGCTCTCAATAAAATGTAACTTCAGATCCGTATTCTCATAGTAACAGGGATCACAATGCTGGAAGTTGCTCCACACATAAATGGCGGCATACCAGCACTGAATTACAAACACCTTTCTCATTTATGACCGAAGAACATCGTCGCTTGTTACTTACAAGTTCAGTATCAGATACGGACAGATCTTTCACAGCTATTGATCTCTTTAACATTATAAGCGTGGTGTGTATCGGTAGTTGTGTATCTCAAACTCCACGTCTGTTTGTAGGGAAACTTTCTTCATTACAATGTGCAGATCGGCTAAAACAACAACGAATCAGGGTTTCTGTGTGCATCGTGTCCATCTGCCCATTATCGGGGTGTATGTGGCATTTGAAACTACAAGGAGAATGAACGTTGCCTATCTTTTTACTTCAAATGAGATTAACCACTACGTTGAGAGACAGAGAGAGAGAGAGGGAGAAAGAGAGAGGAAGAAAGCTTAGAGATTAACATCCGCTGTGGATCGACGTCATAAACAGAGGACTAATTCCGGGATGGAGAAGGAATCAAACGTCACCTTGATGAAACCATCCTGGCATTCGATTAAAGTGATTTAGGGGAACCACAGAAAACCAAATGCAGGATGGAACGCCGCTCGTCCCGAATAGGAGTCGAACATCTTAACCAGTGCGTCATAGAACACTAAGTAATAAAGGTAGTATACCTTGAATGTACAGAAGTCATTCCTTCCAAAAACATCAGTATTATGAAACATATACATTTTCACGCATTGTAGCTTATGTAATAAGTCGGGCGACTAGCCGGCCGGAGTGGCCGAGCGGTTCTAGGTGCTACAGTCTGGAACCGCGCGACCGCTACGATCGCAGGTTCGAATCCTGCCTCGGGCATGGATGTGTGTGATGTCCTTAGGTTAGTAAGGTTTAAGTAGTTCTAAGTTCTAGGGAACTGATGACCTCAGAAGTTAAGTCCCATAGTGCTCAGAGCCATTTTTTCGGGCGACTATGTAATTGCCGAAAACTTTTTCTTGTTTTTATGAAATGCGAACTAAGCTTCCTGAAAACGTAGCTATAATAACACTTCATAAAGACCGTCTTGAACATAAAATTGTTAAATTCTTTATTACGATACTGCCTCGAGCAATCTGTGTAAACCAACGACACAGTTGTATTGTCAACAGTTGGAAATTTATTTTCTGCATGGTTTTGTTGCTCACCGTACTCTTTCGCGTCACTTATACAGCCTTTTGCAGCAGTTATATCTAATTAACATTTCTGTCGCAGCCGGTGGCAAGAGAAGATATTCCTATGCCACAGTCTAACCGATCTTCAAATAAGCAGCACTGTTTTTCAGTCTTTCTGAGCTGGAAGTGTCTTTTGTTGGCTTCGAGCCAACGGCGTGTGAGTTTCCACTGAGAGCACTTCTTGTGTTTCGAAATTGATACAAAGAAGGGGCCACTAATTGAACCTACGTAGTTGCCATTAATCAGAAGTTAAAGTACGTGGCACTAAAACCTGTATGGCGCTAAGGAATTGTAACAGCCCCTTTTGTTGCAGGACTCACGGGTTCTCCTATGATGAAGCTCTGGAGGATGTTCAGGAAACCACAGACGGCAGGCGCAGGTAAGGCATCATAATAGCATTTATCTGTAATAACAATTTAAGTGCATAGCAGATTAATGTACCCAACCATAACAAACAGTACTGTTTAAGGTGGTGGTGGTTAGTGTTTAACGTCCCGTCGACAACGAGGTCATTAGTGACGGGGCGCAAGCTCGGGTTAGGGAAGGATTGGGAAGGAAATTGGCCGTGCCCTTTCAAAGGAACCATCCCGGCATTTGCCTGAAACGATTTAGGGATATCACGGAAAACCTAAATCAGAATGGCTGGAGACGGGATTGAACCGTCGTCCTCCCGAATGCGAGTCCAGTGTGCTAACCACTGCGTCACCTCGCTCGGTGTACTGTTTAAGGCTGGATGATGATATTTTCGTCTGAAATGAAAATGAAGTGCATCAATAATGGGCTCGAAACAAAGATTTTAATTGTTCCGTCTTCCGAATTACATTTCCCTCATTCGCGTTTGCTGTCAAAATCTGTGAGTCTTTTGGAAAAATTGAGAAACAGCTATGCAGTGTCGTACAGCAGATCTGTTTTATTCATAGTATATAAAATTATGTTTAAGAAGTAAAACTGATTACAATTACAAGACATTCTAATATCCAAATCATTCATAAACTCGAATGTGTCGATAATAGGAAAAATAGTACAATGGGCGACTTACATATAAATCAAACGAGAATGATAATCATTTAAAGCTGTAAGAAGAAGAACACCAATCTGAGGTCGTTGGAATATGAAATCATCTTCAACACTCTGACATGTTATCCTGAGTTTATAGGAAAGCTACGTGTTTATCTGAACACGAACCGAAGTTCACTGGAAACAACAAAGACATGGATCGATGAGTGGGGTGACACTGAATGTTATCAAAACCCCGTCTCCTAGGCACGTGGCACTCGAGGAAAGGTAGATGATGGACTGGAGAAAACACTACCTCAGTTGCAGAAAAATTAAAGGAGAAACCAGCGGTGATCTTGCTTAAAGAACCATTCCAAGATCTGCTTGAATTGGTTTAGGAAGATCGTATTGTTTCAGATATCATCCATTTGGTTCCTTGAGATTATATATCGGCGATGAATTTCATCATACCTTTCCTAGGATAAGTGCTTCTGGATAGAACCTCGAAAATCATAGCTCTCCTGCCTGCGTTAGGTACCACCCCTGTACATACCATACGCTTGCATTTTAGTTCCTCGGAAATTCTCCAATTCAGATTATCCTGAAAAACAAAAAGGGGAATCTAAGCATGCGAGAGTTTTGAATCAGAGTTACCGGTATGGTATATACTGTTCTAAAGTTACAGGTCATTGCAGTTTTAAAAGTGGAATACTCTCCACGATCTTGAATCAGGTCACTTAGAAGTCAGTTTAACACTTTTACTGCAACATAGCTTCAATATGAGCTGATCCTTGCTGTCAAACAACAACAAGCATTTAATTACACACTTTTAATGACAAATTACACTACTGAAGCACTTATCTTAGTAAAAGAACGATGTACTTTAACAATGATCGTTAGTGTAATTGAAACTCTGGCTTGTTCGCAATACACAAGGATGAATCACAAAGCGGAAACGATGGAAATCGTGCGAAGGAAATGCAATTTTATGAAGGACATACCGGAGTAAACGGCCTTGTGGAAGAATTATGGTAGTTTACGTGAACTCCCAACATTTATTTTCGAGGTTTATTTACGTACACCGAACTTTGTAAAAAGCGGGAACATAAGCTCGTTGACCGCGAGTGTACGGAGGTCGTGAATGTTTCCGTCGTCGTAGCTACAGACTGTTTGGGGATTCTATAGCAGTTTTATTTTTAGGAGGACTCCCTGTTAACAGGGATGCTGCGCCTGCTTCCTGCTGGAGGATTTATTCTCTTGATCCCAGCTGCGTCGCCCGTATTGACTGCCGACGCCAACGTATGGAACCAAATATTTCGCTTTCTTTAGAATATCAGTTGTGCTATATCTGTCTTCAAAGTGTGTTTATTGATATCTTTGAGGAAATGAACCGAACGAATCCTTTGTGTGTGTCGAAGGAAGCATTTCTGCTCTACGCGAACAGATCCTCAGATGCACAACGAAACCTTTAGGTTTTTGTTAATCTAGAATATGTATCATAAAACATTTCACTGATCATTCTCGTTGAGACGCAAACTTTGATGTATAAACTAATTCGACCTGCATCTCATTGCTAAGAGCTGCACGGTAATTGAAACAGGTTTCTATGTGAAACAGTTGTTTCTCACATAAGTTTGAAAAGGATATAACAAAAGAAAATCTGCAGTTGTGACCACAGGAAAACAGTAATTTGATACACACGTGACTAATTGATGATATGACGCAATAAACCTTCGATGTATACGAGACTTGTAAGATTCAGTATTAGCAAAACGTAACAAGTAACAAGGATATGTTCGTTATTAATACGGCATCTTCGAAACGTCTGTTAATATCAATAACAAGCAACTGCTTTAATAACTAAGGCTTTTGGCCAAAACTGATGACTGAACACAAAGCAAATATGCGTATTTGTAGCTTGAAGATAGGCACCTAACATCAGCCACTGTGATTTATCATTCATATATTGCAATGCCAACATCTCTTTCAGAAACCCACTTGCATCTGCTGACGTAAAAGGATGGACTTGTACTTCAGTTCTGCAATCATAGAACTGATCTCGTCTCAGTTGTTATTAATATGAGACGACAGCGTAACTACAGCGACGCTCGTGTAGCGGCAGAGTTTGTCAGATAGTAATTTGGAGGTAGAAAATCATGCTCACTATCGTGGAAACCGAAATTTGTAATAGCATTGCTGCAAAGACAGTGTAGGAAACCACCGAAGTCTGCATTAATAATTTAGAGCAATCGTCATCCTCAGTGTTAGAACACACCTGCAGCAAGTATCTGACTCAGACATAATTAATTAGTATCCTTGCAGGTTCCTTTTGCTTTCTGAGTGATGAGAAATTCTTTCAATTCCAGAAATAAATTAGTATAATGAAATTGCTCACAACGTAATTTAAAATAAATAAATAAGAAATAGATTATTAAATTTATCCATTACGAATACTTTTGAACACCATGACTGTATATTAATAGAGTCAATAGCTACAAATCACTTACGGAATATTTTTTAATTTCCGTAGACTAGTTTTCGACGCTTTCCAGGCTCGTCTTCGGAAGGACTTTTAGAAGTCACAGATTTCTGTTAAAATGAAAGTTCCGCCATTTTAAATACATATATACCTAATGGAGAAAAATATAGTGAACCAGAAAGTAGGTAACATTATACCAATATGACGCAGGATAAAAAAAGGTAATTTTTTTTAGAAGTTAAAAATTATTGAAATTGTAAATTGTGTTACTTGCATTTTAAGCATAATCAGACTTCTGTAAACGAAATCATCGTCGAAATATATTAAACTTGGTTATATATTGCAGGTGTCACAATGAATGAATGAGAACATTGTCACAGAGTGTCTAGCAGAGGTAGAACTAACATATCTGGCATACAGTGAATAACTATACCATAAAATGATCACCACACACGATCATTATGTGTGCAGGCACACTGTCGAATTTACTAACAGAATGGAAGCCTAAGATGAAGATCGTAGGCTGTCAGTTTATGTGACGAACTCAATGTTGAATCCAGAGAAGCGTTGTGAGCAACAGACCAGAGTTCCATAAATTGAATAAAATTAGAATTATAGTAATACCTTCATCTGCTGACGGGCGTTGGTACATATCAAAGGGGACAAGTGAAAATGTGTGCCCCGACCGGAACTCGAACCCAGGATCTCCTGCTTACATGGCAGACGCTCTATCCAGATTAAGCCACCGAGAGGCCGGTATTGCCAGAACTATATACTTATATGGATATGATGTCTGTTCTTTCGGACGCGACGTGGCATGGACTCAAAAATGTCTGAAGTAGTGCTGGAGCGAATTGACACCATGAATCCTGCAGGGATGTCCATAAATCAGTATGAGGGGGCGGAGATCTCTTCTGAACAGAACTTTGCAAGGCATTCCAGATATGCACACCCCACACCATTACAGACCCTCCAGCAGCTTGAACAGTCCCCTGCTGACATGCAGGGTCCAAGGATTCATGAGGTTGTCTCTATAACGGTACACGTCCATCCGCTTGATACAATTTGAAACGAGACTCGTCCAACCAGGCAACATATTTCCAGACAACAACGGTCCAATGTCTGTGTCGAAGGGCCCTGGCGAGGTGTAAAGCTTTGTGTGGTACAGTCATCAAGGGTACACGAGTGGGTCTTCTACTCTGAAAACTCATATACAGGACTATTACAAATGATTGAAGCGATTTCATAAATTCACTGTAGCTCCATTCATTGACATATGGTCACGACACACTACAGATACGTAGAAAAACTCATAAAGTTTTAGGTTTCTGCCGCCAGAGCGCTCGAGAGCGCAGTGAGACAAAATGGCGACAGGAGCCGAGAAAGCGTATGTCGTGCTTGAAATGCACTCACATCAGTCATAACAGTGCAACGACACTTCAGGACGAAGTTCAACAAAGATCCACCAACTGCTAACTACATTCGGCGATGGTATGCGCAGTTTAAAGCTTCTGGATGCCTCTGTAAGGGGAAATCAACGGTTCGGCCTGCAGTGAGCGAAGAAACAGTTGAACGCGTGCGGCCAAGTTTCACGCGTAGCCCGCGGAAGTCGACGAATAAAGCAAGCAGGGAGCTAAACGTACCACAGCCGACGGTTTGGAAAATCTTACGGAAAAGGCTAAAGCAGAAGCCTTACCGTTTACAATTGCTACAAGCCCTGACACCTGATGACAAAGTCAAACGCTTTGAATTTTCGGCGCGGTTGCAACAGCTCATGGAAGAGAATGCGTTCAGTGTGAAAATTGTTTTCAGTGATGAAGCAACATTTTTTCTTAATGGTGAAGTGAACAGACACAATGCGCGAATCTGGGCGGTAGAGAATCCTCACGCATTCGTGCAGCAAATTCGCAATTCACCAAAAGTTAACGTGTTTTGTGCAATCTCACGGTTTAAAGTTTACGGCCCCCTTTTCTTCTGCGAAGAAAACGTTACAGGACACGTGTATCTGGACATGCTGGAAAATTGGCTCATGCCACAACTGGAGACCGACAGCGCCGACTTCATCTTTCAACAGGATGGTGCTCCACCGCACTTCCATCATGATGTTCGGCATTTCTTAAACAGGAGATTGGAAAACCGATGGATCGGTCGTGGTGGAGATCATGATCAGCAATTCATGTCATGGCCTCCACGCTCTCCCGACTTAACCCCATGCGATTTCCTTCTGTGGCGTTATGTGAAAGATTCAGTGTTTAAACCTCCTCTACCAGGAAACGTGCCAGAACTGCGAGCTCGCATCAACGATGCTTTCGAGCTCATTGATGGGGACATGCTGCGCCGTGTGTGGGAGGAACTTGATTATCGGCTTGATGTCTGCCGAATCACTAAAGGGGCACAAATCGAACATTTGTGAATGCCTAAAAAAACTTTTTGAGTTTTTGTATGTGTGTGCAAAGTATTGTGAAAATATCTCAAGTATTAAAGTTATTGTAGAGCTGTGAAATCGCTTCAAATCATTTGTAATAACCCTGTATATGATGTTTCGTAGAATGGTTCGCACGCTGACACTTCATGACCCAGCATTGAAATCTGCAGCTATTCGCGGAAGGGCTACGCTTCTGTTACATTCAACGATTCTCTTGAGTCAGTCGTCGTTGGTCCCGTTCTTGCTGGATCTTTTTCTGGCCGCAGTGATGTCGGAGATTTGATGTTTTACCGGGTTCCTGATGTTCATAGTACACTCGTGAAATGGTCGTAAGGGAAAATCCATTCTTCATCGCTATCTCGGAGATGCTGTGTCCCATTGCTTGTGCGCCGACTATAACACCACGTTCAAACTCATTTAAATCTTGATAACCCGTGATTGTAGCAGCAGTAACCGATCTAACTACTGCGCCAGACACTTGATGTCTTATATAGAGGTTGCCGACAGCAGCGCTGTATTTTGCCTATTTCCATATCTCTGTATTTGAATATGCATGCCTATACCAGTTTACTTGGCGCTCCAGTGTATAATCATGCATCAGTGCAACGTAGATCAGTGGTAAAAGCAACATAACGTAACAATCTGTCGAAGTGTAGTATGAAGCGGACTATGAAAGAGCCTACGAATGGTTGCCGTAAAAGATTATCACATATTTCTGTTTGTAGAGTGACGCTAAGTACTAGCTCTGTAACAAGAATATAGAAAACACTTTAATTCACCTCCCTGAGTATTAGTTACACAGCAAGCTATGTTGGAAAACGAATGTCTCTATTTACTGCGACACTATGGGCGGTACTGGTGTTAATATCCAACTGTCGAGTTCTATTTTCATTGCCTATAGCCGGCAGAATTATTCATAATGACCACATTTATGAATGGGCAGGAGTACTAGGCAACATTACTTATTGTATAGTGTACGCATTACAAAAGTAAACAAATCTTAAAATATGGAAATTTCAGGCTATGTGATAAACATGCTTTTAGTCCTCATTTGTTCACACTTTTCTTCTCGGTGTGCATCGTTGTTGAACATATTTATTGATTCTAAATACGGTTTGCTAATAACTGATAATCAACAGTGAGGACAGCAATGACCTACCAGTTGAAAAAGTTGGGATTCATCATTACTTAACTCCAACATACCCCCCTAGCTACATTAACTGACTGATGCCGTGTTGTGTGGTCCGACAAGTTGCGATTTTGCCTGTTTCAAATGATCGAAGACATCACGTCCTTCGACGGACTAATGTGGCGTTTGACTTCTCCCGGTTGCCGTGAACATTAATCATTATATTTATTTCAACATTTTGTGTTGCCCTTTCTTCTACACCTTCATGCTAAATATGCAATGGGCACTCAAGTATCCCAATGTAACGGTTATGTTCACAGCGCTGCAGGAATACGTTCTTGGTTTCACGAACACTCAGTCACCTTAGCGTGCCTCGATTGGCTCACTATATCACCCATCTTAATCGAACAGAATTTGTCTGAGATTATTTGGAACTACGCGTGAAATGTAGCAATCAGTATCACTGTAGTTTGGTTGCTCTACGCGATCACAAAACAATCGTTCGACCTATACTTGAGTATTGCTCATCAGTGTGGGATCCGTACCAGGTCGGGTTGACAGATGAGATAGAGAAGATCCAAAGAAGATCGGTGCGTTTCGTCACAGGGTTATTTGGTAAGCGTGATAGCGTTACGGAGATGTTTAACAAACTCAAGTGGCAGACTCTGCAAGAGAGGCGCTCTGCATCGCGATGTAGCTCGCTGTCCAGGTTTCGAGAGAGTGCGTTTCTGGATAAGGTATCGAATATATTGCTTCCTCCTACTTATACCTCCCGAGGGGATCACGAATATAAAATTAGAGAGATTCGAGCGCGCACGGAGGCTTTCCGGCAGTCGTTCTTCCCGCGAACCATACGCGACTGGAACAGGAAAGGGAGGTAATGACAGTGGCACGTAAAGTGCCCTCCGCCACACACCATTGGTTGGCTTGCGGAGTATAAATGTAGATGCAGATCAAATCATCAGTAAGTAACTTCAGATAGATATGGTATATCTGAAGAAACTTGGAGCTCTTTTCGTCGCAGGAGGTCATTATAAAGACTACAGGCGAGCTGATGCCTGTTGAAGGTGCGTAATGTTTTGTGAACAACTGCGCTAAGTACTTCCGCCACTCGGTTTGCCTAACTGCAGTCTCCAAATCCGTCTGTGAACTGATGTATGCAATATTTGCTTATGATGTGAACCTTACATGCGACAGCATTGTCTAAACATACAAAATTACATCTCTGCATCTATGATGAAGTTTTGAAATGAAAATTATTTGAAGACCGATCTAGATGGCAAGGGGGGATAAATTAGCCCCTTACGTCTTGATGAACTGTACTGTCCAGAAGTCGATGTGAACAGAGACATAGCCATCAGGCAGCAACTAGCTCTGGAGTCTTGCCTTTATCCTCCTCTTCACCATATATGAAAAAAAAAAATCCACAGACAGTGTAGAACGCAGTATCAGTCTGATGCAGTCGGTTTGCATTCTTACGAGGTGACCATTTTATCACAGACACTTTAAGGGAAGAATGTGGTTATCGTCATTTCAAAACTCCTGAGACACTGGATTTTAACAGGTTACTTGTCACATAGAAAAACAGAAAAGAAGCTGACACGCTCAATAAACATAAAATAGACACGGGGATCTTACGAAACAGATAATCTGTACTACTATCCGTAAGTGGCAAGTCGCTATTTAACTGTATTAACAATCATCTCGAAAAGTTCTTGACAGTTATCTGTTAAAAACGACTGCGAGAAAGAAAATGCTGTTCTGTGAAAATGTACGGTTTCGTTTTCTTCCTGGCAGTCAGTTAGGAGGAGAGGCCTCTCATACCCCGTATAATAATGATCTCAACCGATTTATCCATTCATTTTTAGTTACCTTAGCTCACAATCAAGGTTTCGTTGGCAATAACAAAAAACAGCGTTCAGTGTCAGAGAGAGGGGGAAGAAGAAATGAACAGGGAGTGTTACTGCGTGAAGTCAGCACCGGCACGCCAGTCGGGAACGACAGAGAAGAGACGGCTGTGAGAAGAAGTCAGCCAATCGCTCGCTGATCGACCTCCCTCCAGGACGACAACGCGACAGCAGCGGCCCGTAGACGAAGAGGACACAAACGCAGCGCCCTACTGGTGGCAGCCCACTTCGATAGCAGCTTCAACGTTCGCCACTTCGTTAGGTGACGCATCGTAGCTCTTCATTAGTACCCTCTACGTAGCACAGACTTGTGTTTGTCTATTCTGAAAAAGACTGATTATTTTGTATGTCGTCCTTTGCTTGCGCCAGATCTATAAAAGTTAAGTATTGTATTTGTCTATTTGTAATAAAACTCATTTATACGAGTTGTTTAATTGTTTGCCTAGCGAACCGAGTATGCAGGATTCCTAGACACAACAGTGAGGGGGGGGGGGGGAAGTAAATGGACATAGAGATGGGGAAGAAGAGGATGGACAGAAAGAGGGAGGAAGAAGAGGTGGAGAGTAAGTGGTGGCAGGAGTTGATGGAGAGAGAAGTGGGAGCAAAGGAGGAAATGTTAAAAGGGAGAGAGAGGGAGGGAGAGGAGATGGACAGAGAGAAGGAGGAGAAAGATATTAGGACGTATATCCCAAGTCCTGTACCAATACATATTTAGCAATTGCGAAGCATTGGTGTGTTCAATGGTATAAAGTATGTAGGTGGCAGTTTTTTTTAAACAACACAGTTCGAAGATCATGCAACTTTAACGATTTCTCAACGCCAACCATCCCGCCCCCCCCCCCCCCCTTGCTGCATTACAGTAATATAATGAGGCTGCCACCAAGTAAGTGTATTGAGTGTATTGTATTGTATGTCAACCGGGGGCCTAGAAACGACGGAGAGGCTCCGTCCCCACCGCAGCCGCAGTGGTCCACAACCCCACGACGACTACCGCAGTCCACTTCACCCCTCCGCCGCCCCACACCAAACCACTCTTTCACGGTTATTGTGCGGTTCGGCCCCCGGTGGACATCCCCCCCCCCCCCCCCCCGCCCTCCCAGGGAACGTCTCACACCAGACGAGCGTATCCCCTATGTTTGCGTGTTAGAGGAATGGTGGTGTACGCGTACGTAGAGAACTTGTTTGCGCAGCAATCGCCGACATAGTGTAGCTGAGGCGGAATAAGGAGAACCAGCCCGCATTCGCCGAGGCAGATGGAAAACCACCTAAAAACCATCCACAGACTGGACAGCTTACTGCACCTCGACACAAGTCCGCCGGGAGAATTCGTGCCGGGGACCAGGCGCTCCTTCCCAATCCGGAAAGCCGTGCGTTAGACGGCACGGCTAACCGGGCGGGCGTACAAGTAAAAGTGTACTTAGAAGATTTTCGAAATTTGTAGCGATTGAATGCTCAGAGCGTTTTATATCTTCAAGTATGTTTATTTAAGTATCACTTCTCGCTAAATATTCCATACGAGCGATGTTTTCTTCCGTAACTACAGTCAGCTGTCGTTTGTGATCTTCATCTTGCCCTTAGGCACAACTCGCTGTACTAGCAGTCCCAGAAAAAAGAAAATACAGCGGCTACGGCATAGTCCTTGTTTCCAGTTGCTGATTCAACTTGGAATTTGGAAACTGTGGAACATTCTGTCGAAGCTATGTGGCGAGCCTTAATTAGGTGAATAGCAACTTATTGTATTGCCCGCCGCACTGAACACTTATACGAAATTAAAACAGGTTATCATGATTACCAATGTCTACCTTCGGAAATAGCTGAGTGGTGTATACGAAAGAAAAGCATTCATTTCCGTGCTTATTGAGAATGCTATTGGTATTTGACAAAACATAAACAACACAAGGAAAATTTTGTACGAGCTTCAGTTTTCTCGGGCAGCAAGTGTAACTTGAGACGGCTATACTGGAAAGCTCGCTTCGTCTCTTTTGTCTCTCAATATCGACTGCAACAGAAGATCGTTTTGCTCAATTTTCTTCTCGTTTCCCGAGATAGACTTCCTGTGATCACTGATTTTCAGTACATTATTATTATGAATATCGTCATTACAGGGAAGTCTAAAAGCATTGCGTTGTACAGAAGGCTAGAAAAATACATGAGTGAAACGTTCTACACTCTCATAAGAACGTACAGCATAACTGCTGCAGCGCATAAAAAAATCAGTAATGTATGAACAGTTTACAGTTTTCATCTGTTTATCCTCAACATCATCAAGAAACATATTGATGCGTGTTATGTTGGTAGAAAAAGCTAGATTATGAAAGAATACGATATGACTGGATGTTACTGATATCTAATATGTAGATCGCTAATCACAAACCAACAAACTTTCTGCAGGCGGCTTCACACTCGAGAAAACGCAACTGAACGTAAAGAAAGACGAAGCTTTTATCTCAGACTTATTACATTCAGATTAGCAATGATCCCAGAAGGTAATATCAGCACTCTGTGTTCCAATTACCAACAGTTTTGAAGATTATTGGGAACTTACACGAGAAGCTTCCTCATGTAATCTGATGAAGTAGTCGATTGTATGTCATCTCTCCTACATCGGTAACTTAAAACTTGGCTGTCAAGTCCTCGATTTGGTTTTGCTTGAAAGCAAAATATTATATAAAACTCGTGTACGTGGGGACTACAACTGGTAAGTTACACACTATTTATCAATAGTAATTAAGTCTCTGTAAACAACGGACGAAACGTTCTAACAATAATTCAATTCGTCAACGATAGAAATTCGCTCCTTGGCCATGGCGTCATTCGAGAACCGTTGTGTGAACGTCTTCATCGTTGGAAAATCTGTGATTGCTGCGACTGAGTTCCTCCATTGCCTGGACATTGTCGTTGTCGTCTGTAGACGATTTCGTTATAGAGGCGCTCAACAAACACCAGTGGCAGACGGGAGGTCCGTAACGCATACCTCAGCGATGAAATCACGCAGTTTTGTTACGGGTGGCTGAGGAAAATATTTCTGACACACTGTTGCTCAGAACAGATTTTAAAAGGCCTCTGGAGGTGTCACAGAGGGTGTGACAGAAACCACCCCGTCACAAACGACAGTTTGCAGGGTGATGTTCAACGGGACGACATCCTTGACAACCTTTGACACTGCTGACGCACTCTGGGCGAGCCAGCAAGCGACTGCAACCCCATTTAACGCGATGTCACCCCTTTTGGAGTGTAGCATGGCAGCAGTTTGTGCTTTGGTATACAGGGTATAGCTACTAGGGAGCATTCAAAACCATTCGACGAAATTTGAACGTGATCCAAAGCAAAAAATATATTAATGCTCGCTCATCCCTCCTTCTTCCCACCATTCTGTGGCGATGAACGGGAGGGTGCGACGTTGATACACACTTGAATAAAACCCCAAAGGGCCTCTCCAGTTCGATAACACCCTCAGTGCTACCCGCGCAGCTTCACTTCGCTTTAAAAATGTCCCTGTACAGACACACTCATCCATCGATGCCTACCCGCCGACGGAATAGGCAACCCACTCGACACTGGCGCCGCATGCGACATTCACATATTAATGCACACAAGACGCGTACAAGGAAAAACAGGTACAAAATGGGCTGTGTACGGGTAAATAAACAAACAAATGTTGCTCTTCCCTTCTCCTGAGCTCTGTGTCGTTGCGGCAGGTCGGAAAAGTGACAGAGAAGCAGATACTGTTCACATGTTAGGACGAGACGTCCTCTTAACATTTATTAAATGGCTTCAACTGGACCATTTCAATATGATATTTTACTTCCTGTTCAATTTCTTCGGCTATGAACACTTGTCTCCTGAAATTGGTATTAAAAACTCTGCGTTGGTTGACATAAAACGAGAGGTCAAAACTGAAGAATAAGTAGTGGGTGCCACATAACAATTTTAGACACATTTGTAATAATCTTAAAAGAATTGCAGCTTAAACACGTGTGTTACTGACAGCGTTCAGTAACTGCACTAGTACAGCTGCAGCATATAGAAGCTCTCTGTATGATGTATACATCTTGAAATGTACCTTAAACTTTAGCAACTAGTTCCGTGTCTGTGGATGGTGTAAATACAGTGGACGATATTTTATTTTCTCTCGTCCTGCCTGAATGTTTCACAGCGATCAAGATTTTTAAGTCTGTGTGACTGATAGTACCCCAGATTCAGTCGAATACACATCTTCTGCAAAAAGCCATCTTGCGCGTAGCTCTGACAGGCTGCTTCATTTCTTGTTATAATTAGACAGGGCATTTGAAGTAACAGCCCTGCCTAGCAACTGAATTACTTTTCTTAATGCTTCCTTGGTCTACTTCTCTATTTGGAGACTGCGTTACACAGCTTCCTGTTTTAAATTCCCAGGCAGTTCTCTTACGAGTCTTGGGCGATCAGGAAGGCTAGTAAACAACGTTGACTGTGAATCAGCCCTACGTCTTTTTAAGATAATAACCGAAAATCACTGGTAACTCCCAAAGTAAATTCTCGTTTTACTATCGTTTTCTTACAGATGGGAATAACCAGATCGACCTTCCATTCTCGCATTCGGGAGGACGACGGTTCAAACCCTCGTCCGGCCATCCTGATTTAGGTTTTCTGTGATTTCCCTAAATCACTTCAAGCAAATGCCGGGATAGTTACTTTGAAAGGACACGGCCGACTTCCTTCCACATCCTTCCCTTATCCGATGGGACCGATAACCTCGCTGTTTGGACGCCTTCCCCCGAATCAACCACCCAACCAATCTTCCATTCTCATTGGATTTTATATTCTAGAAGACAGTGTTTTACAATTTCCAGAAATGCGTGTTACATTTCTATTGGTCAACTTAAAAAAATTCTTCAAGTGATTTCCCTATAGAGATTTTCCTACATTTTTTCCATTACTTTGCTTTAATACTTCTGCTATTTTCCAAAACTAAGGGATCAATACTGATACTTCGGAGAAGACATTTACAGGAATCACGTATAGATATGAATATGTTGCAGATCTGCCTCTTTCCACGGTTGCGAGAACATACCAAAAATATTTTTCGGATGCATGGAGCACCACTGCACTTAACAATGAAATGCCTCAACCATCAAACGGCCGTAAGTGGTGCACAAATCTCGCATTTCATCAGAGTTACAGCTTAGCGGGCGGAATGAGAGCTAGCAGTCAACAGAAACTGTCTACTGAAAGAGAGTTTTGTGCATGGACTCAATGGAGACACTAAAACCAGAGGGAATCATCTGTAAAACGTAGCCCCTCCTTTTCATCCTTGAGACGTAAACCAACGTCTTAGTACGTCTGAGGGTATATGGCAACTGCCTGTTTTTAAAATGATGGTAACGACACTAATTCTGTCAGGAATAGGCTGAAAGTGTTCTTTAAGCTATGCGTGTAGATAAAGAATTCTTGTTCACAGCTCACCCCACAGCATATCTGAAAAAGTAGGCAGTTTCGGGAGTGCAGTCGCTCCTCATTTATTACCACGCACGCTACTACAGTGTAAGCGGGCGATCAAAAAGTTTGCGTTAGAAGGCCGTACAGTCCACCGCTTTGAGCATTGAGGCAATTATCCAACCGACACACTGGGCTGAATGCACCCGTTTGGTAAATTACTGTGTCCTGCTGCGTTAAAAAGCTCGTGATTGCCTGCTGCACATTCTCACACAACAATCGTCGACCATTCAAGGCTTTTTTAAGGGATCAAAGGCGTGGTAATCGCACGGTGAGAGATCAGGGCAATAGGACGGGTGCTCGGGTGTTTCCCAGTTGTGCTGGCGTAACTTCTGTGATACATTTGCGATACAGGGACGTGCGTTATCATGAAGCAGCAACAGCCCTTGTCGCGCATCATTCCACAACGGTGTTTTTAGACAGATATGCTTCGCAATACATATTCTTTATTCTCCGATGAATGTCTATCAGTGTTTCTCTTTCGGCAGCCAAAAAAATAATGTCGCCACTTTGGTCTTGTTTGGATGCATATGGTAATAACGTCGCCATAGTTCACGTTTCCACATTTACTCCATGCAAATCGAAAAGACACGAACGCCACATTAATTTTTTGCTACATGTCGGTGCTTATATACCCGCAGCGGAGTCGCGCTACATTTCATAGACGCTGCAACAACGGCCTCAAGCGGTAAATTTTTCACCGCCCTTTACACTTTCTTTGATAATGAGAACAGAACCCACGTATTCAATGGCTTGAATAATTACAGTTTTGCTTTTCGAACGATATTCGCTGACTGTTTTTGCTATAACCAACTGAACAATCGCTGCAGAACTGACAAAAGGCGTAGACCGACACAAACGGCTCCAGGCCGTGGAAGCCTCATAGTTGGAAATAACTCTAAGCAGGAACTATTTATGTTTTTGTCTCTTATTCTGCATTGCATTGCGTTTTACTAGTGATGTACTTCGGTCAGAAAGGCAGATAGGTTTATAAAAGAGACGCCTACATAGCTTCCCAAAAAAATAAGCTACGGCCAAAATCATTCACAACGTACAAGCGTAGCACTGAACAGAATAGGCATGTCTAAAATGTTCTTTCAAAAGAGCCTGTATACCTGAATGACGACTCCTCACAACAGCTGCATCATAGTAACTCTGACAAATAACTTTGTCTGAAGTATCCACAACGTCCAGTAGAATCTTAAAACATATTCTGAGTTCAAACATAGTGAGTATCTCGAACAGAATGACCTCCTTCTTGCCAACCAGCAGAAAACATCGATCATGTGAAACGCAACTTGCACTTTTGTCTCAAGACACACTGAAAGCTTTGGATCAAGGCTGTCAAGTAGATGCAGAATTGATTGATTTCCAAAAGCCATTTGAAACAATACCACATCTAAACTTATTATCAAAAGCACAGTGGAGGGTTTAAAGCGAAATTTGTGAGTGGCCTGAGCGTTTTTTGGCAGGAAGGACTCAACCAGTTTATTCAATGGAGACTCATCAATATATGCAGAATTAACTTCCTGTGTGCCCCAGTAAGGTATTTTGGGAGCCATACTGTTAATTTTGTGTATTAATGATTTTGCGAACAGTATTAATAGTAACGTCAAAATTTTTCTAAATGATGCAGTTATTTGTAATGGCGTACCGTCCGTCTGAAAGAAGCTGCATAAATATTCAGTCAGATCTAGATAAGATCTCGAAGTAGTGTACAGATTGGCAACTTGTTTTAAATATTCAGAGGTGTAAAATTCTGGATTTTACAAGAACATTGTATCCTACGACGACAAGAATAATATTAACGAGTCGTAGATGGAAACGGTTAACTCAGACAAATGCCTGGGTGTAACACTTTGTAGGGATATGAAATGAAATTAGCACATAGGCTCAGTGTTATAAGCAGGAATAACAGAATAAATATATCACAGTTCTACGGTTTATTGACACAACACTGATACAAATAATTCTGTTAGCAAGCGCCAAGTTGCAGATTAACACTTATGGAAAATTATATATGTTGATGGTGGTTATACCAATCTCCAGGAAGTCCAAGTGAAATTCAGAATTCCGGTGGAAATCACAAGTCCGTTGACATGCTAAGCCTAGTGAACGCTGAAGTCCAAGTTCCAGTATAGCGATTGACCGCAGCCAAATCAACATCGAACAACAGATCCACTGCAGCGTAGCACTTCCGAGTTGTGGAGTAGAACATAGCACGATGAGAACTGGCTTGTAGACATCAGTAGTAGCGTTAAATAAGTCTCCATCGTTACTGGAGCCGGCGGCAGGGGTCGCTGTATATTCTAGGCGGTCAATCGCTGAGTGTTATGTGTGGCCAATCACTGTGGTTTGAAGCGCGCGCGTGCGAAGGCGACCTACGATGTTAGCAGCGGGCCGCGCACGGAGAAGTGCAGCCAACGCTGCGTTTCTCGGCCGTGAGTAATAGAACGCGCCGCTGCTCGGTGCGGAGATTTAATAGTTGTGGATACCACGCCGCTTCCCCCTTGTGGAGGAGGGGAAGCATCTGCTGCGAATGAACGCCACATCCATGGGGTCCTCCTCCGAGTCGTCAGCGGGTTTGGTGACTCGGAGCCCAGGAGTATATGGACGAAAACGCCCCGACCGGGGCCGAAGGTTGTACAGTGTGGACCTCGGCAGCGTAGCAGGGGGAGCAGGAAGAGCCAGCGGGGTGTCTACATCTTCATCCGGAGTTACTCGTGGTTGGTGACCTAGCGACATCTCGTACTCTGGGAAGGGAAACCTCTGGGGTTAGGCATCGTCTGGGGTAAGCCGCTCTTTTCGGTGTATTGTGTTGGTCAGCCAGCTGTGTACAAAAGGCATGTACAAGTCTGGTGTTACACTGGCTGGGTGGCATGGGGTAGAATGGGAACTAGGTGACTTTTAATGGTGGTGTGGAGAGGGGGACAGAAAAATCTGTTGAGAAACTAGTCAAGGATAAATTTGTTTGGCATACTGCAGAACCTCCCTGTCCAGAAGCTGCACCCCGAAGACTTTCAGGGCTGGTTGCCTACCGAATCCTTTCGCCCACACCAAGGTCCCAGGGCGGAACTTGGAAGCAGCTGGTGGTGGCGGTGCTGGCCATGGCGTCGGCATGAGCGGGCTCCAAAGGGTCTGGGGCTGCCGTCCATGAAGAAGTTTCGCAGGACTTTTGTTCCCGATGGGTGTGGATCTGCAAAAGCCCCCCCCCCCCTCCCCCGCCCCCCAAAAAAGAAAAAAAATGTTAGTAATGCATCGGTGGAGTGATTCCGGAGGTAGTTCTTCATCTAAGTTTTGAAAGTATGGACCATTCTCTCGGCTTCTCCGTTAGATTGTGGATGGAATGGGGGTGTTGGAATGTGGCGAATGCCATGCTGGGCACAGAAAGCGCGAAACTCCTGGCTACGAAAATGGGGACCATTGTCAGTTACGAGCACTTCTGGCAGACCTTCAGTCGCAAATTTTTTTCTAAGGCTGTGATGGTGTTGGTGGTTGACGTGGCATTGAATTGAACAATGTACGGAAATTTGGAGTATGTATCAACCACTATCAAGAGCATTGCATTAAACACCGGTCTGGCAAAATCAATGCGTACGCGCCCCCAAGGGCGAGCACATGGTGGCCAAGAAGCAAGTGAATGTCTTGGGGCTGCCTGCTGGCTTTGGCTGGATAGAGATGTTTGAGCGAGTAGTTCGATCTCGTGGTTCATGTCTGGCCAGTAAGTGAATCTGCGAGCCAGGAGTTTTGTTCAGAATACTACCCAGTGACCTTGGCGCAATAGTTGCAGGATGTTCTGACGTAAAAAATAAGGAATGACTACTCGTGGGCGTCCCTCGTTGGAAACGATCAGAATTACTCCATCGATCAACATGAGCTTATGGTGGACATTAAAGAATTGACAGTACGCCGTGGAAGCCTTAGGAGGTTGTCGTTCGGGCCATCCATGAAGTATGTGACTCTGGACTTGGAGTACCTAGCTGTTACCGGTGGCGTCTGCCTCTTGGGAGCTGGTAATGGGAAAAGAATCTACAGCGGTTTCTGCTTCTTCTCGATGTGAAAACACATAATTTCTTCTTTATCGAACTCTGGATCGGACCTCCATGAGAGGTGAGAGAGGCCATCAGCGCTGGCATGCTCAGTCGTGTTGCGGAAGTGAGTCTCATACTGGTAGCGCGCCAAAAATAAAGCCCAGCGCTGGAGGCGATGAGCAGTCCTGTGTGGAATTTTTGCTGCCGGAGTGAATAAGGAGATCAGCGGTTTACGGTCTGTGAAGACTTAAAACTTTGTGCCATAAAAAATGTGGAATTTCTTTAATGCGAAGATGATGGCCAGTGCTTCTTTTTCTGTTTGGGAGTACCTGCGTTGGGTGTCAGTCAGATGCATAGGCCACAGGGGGCTCAGAGATATCCGCCTCCCTGTGTGCCAGGACCACTCCGGCGTCTGTCAAAAAAATGTTCATGTATGTGAAATCTTATGGGACTTAACTGCTAAGGTCATCAGTCCCTAAGCTTACACACTACTTAACCTAAATTATCCTAAGGACAAATACACACACACCCATGCCCGAGGGAGGACTCGAACCTCCGCCGCGACCAGCCGCACAGTCCATGACTGCAGCGCCGCATACCGCTCGGCTAATCCCGCGGCGGCGTCTGTCATCAGATGCGTCCGTTGCAAGAACTATCTGCTTTGTTGGATCAAAATGTAAGAGGCACGGGGCCGCCAACAACAGGGATTTCAACCTCTGGAAGGCGCGCTCGCAAGCTTGTGTTCACTGGAAAGGCACCCCATTTTAGCATAACTGACACAAAGGGCTGTTTCTGTTGCTGCTGCGGGCAAGAACTTTCGGTAGTGCGAAATCTTCCCCAGAAAGGAACGAAGTTGCTTAGCATTGCTGGTCTGGGAAGTTTGATTATGGCTTCGACATGTTTCTCCGGAGGACTAATGCCCGAGCTGGAAATGATGTGGCCGAGTTACTCAATCTCAGGCTGGAAAAAAACAATATTTTTCTTTTCTGCTTTTTAGGCCTACATCACTTAAGACGCTGAATAAAGATTCCAGATTGCGAAGGTGTTCCTCCGTGGTTCTCCCTGTTACAATGATGTCGTCGTCTAAATAGTTAATGCATCCATCCAGTTGGAGTACCAATTGTTCCAAAAACCGTTGAAAAATAGCGGGGGCACTTGCTATACCAAATATTAGACGTTTCGAACGATAAAGCCAGTGCGGCGTGTTCTGTGTAAGAAACTGTTGAGATTCTGCGTCAAGGGGAAGTTGAAATTATGCATCCGCTAGGTCTGTTTTAAAGAAGTTTCCCACTTTTAATTTTGACAGTAACTCTTCCGCCTTCGGAATAGGATATGTCTCATTCCCTGATTGGGCATTGGCAGTTACTTTAAAATTGACGCACAGGCGGATCTTCCCCGATGGCTTTCGCACTGACTAATGGGGTAACCCATTGACTAGAAGGAATAGGTTCCACAAGTCTAATTCTTCCTTTACTTGGTCTCTGAGAGCTAACGGAACGGCATGGGCTCGGAAGTACCGAGGCCGTGTATTATCTTTCAGTGCGATGTGGTCCTCATAATCTTTAGCGCTGATGGGTTCCAGGGTGAACAGGCCCTCATAATCCCGGCAAAGTGTCTCTAGGTCCGAGTACGAACATCTTCGGGTACTAAATTCACAGAATCATCTATTGAAAATCCAAATTTCTGAAAAAGGGTCAAGTCCAAACAAGTTCTCAGCGGAATCACTATTAACGACTAAGAAGGCAATGTGTCAGATGGCATTGTGATACGCCGTTGGCAGTTGGATTTGACCACGTACTGGGATAGTATGTTTATGATACACCATTGGAAGTCTGTTTCTTGCAAGGAAGGAGCTCCAGGTTGGAAATAGGTACCGTACTTCAGAATGTTTACGGCTACGCCGGTGTCTACTTGTAATTGAACTGGCTTCTCTGCAATTCTACGAAAAGCTTATTGGATGTCTCTTGATGGTGTATAGTGGCTACCAGATTGACATCCATCTGTTGGGAAAGAGGCTGTCTTCCTGACGGGACTTACGACGTACAGAAGGTAAATGGCCGTTGGCAGAAGAATTTCGGGAATAGTCCCATCTTCAGGACAGTCTTCACGTTGATGTTTTTTAAAAGAATCCAGACATGGTGCCAATCATTTCGGTACCCAAGACCGGTTTGATAGGCTTGAGCAGGGTGGAGTACGTTATTGGTTAATGGTATGGCGTCCTGTCTGTACTGTTACTACGTCCAAACCGCCTCTAGTGTGACCACTGATAATTGGCTAGGATGTGTTTACATTAACGGCTGCTATGTCGATCCACGACTCCAGTTTCTTGCCTGCTGCTCGGGTCACTTCGCAGATTTGTGCTAAGTCAGAAACTTTGTCTAATGACGGGTCTTAGAGTTGAAGTGCTTCGTGCTGGAAATCCATGTCTGGAGTACCCCAGATGATCATGTCCCTGATCATTTTTTCAAAACAGAACTCCTTACTTTTAGGGGTAACAAAATGGCATTTTCGCTCTAAGCCTTGAAACTCTGCAGCCCATTCTCTATGAGTCTGGTTTGACTGTTTCTTGCACTGGTAACGTGCTACCTGGGAGGAAATAACATGGGTATTCCGCTGGTGATATTTAGTCAGCAACGAACGAATATTTCAGAAGATAAGATCTGAAGGCTTAGATGTTGTTGTTGTTGATGCGGTCTTCAGTCCAGAGACTTTTTTGATGCAGCTCTCCATGATACTTTATCCTCTGGAAGCTTCTTCATCTCCCAGTACCTACTGCAACCTACATCCTTCTGAATCTGCTTAGTGTATTCATCTCTTGGTCTTCCTCTACGATTTTTACTCTCCACGCTGCCCTCCTGTTGTCTACTCCTGGGGCCTTGTTTCGAATTAGGACTTTCAGTGCTCTGTCAGACTTTTGACGCAGTACCGTATCTCTCATTTCATCTTCATCTGCATCCTCTTCCATTTCCATAATATTGTCCTCCAGGACATCGCCCTTGTATAGACCCTCTGTATACTCCTTCTACCTTTCTGCTTTTCCTTCTTTACTTAGAACTGGGTCTCCATGAGAGCTCTTGATATTCATACAAGTGGTTCTCTTTTCTCCAAAGATCTCTTTAATTTTGCTGTAGACAGTATCTATCTTACCGGTAGTGATATATGCCTCTACATCCTTACATTTGTCCTCTAGCCATCCCTGCTTAGCCATTTTGCACTTCCTGTCGATCTCATTTTTGAGACGTTTGTATTCCTTTTTGCCTGCTACATATACTGCATTTTTATATTTTCTCCTTTCATCAATTAAATTCAATATTTCTTCTGTTACCCAAGGATTTCTACTAGCCCTCGTCTTTTTACCTACTTGATCCTCAGCTGCCTTCACTGTTTCATCCCTCAAAGCTACCCACTCTTCTTCTACTGTATTTCTTTCACCCATTCTTGTCAATCGTTCCCTTATGCTCTCCCTGAAACTCTCTACGACCTCTGGTTCTGTCAGTTTATCAAGATCCCATCGCCATAAAAATCCCACCTTTTTACAGTTTCTTTAGTTTTAGTCTGCAGTTCATAACCAATAGATTGTGGTCAGAATCCACATCTGCCTCTGGAAATGTCTTATAATTTAAAATCTGGTTCGTAAATCTCTGTCTAACCATTATATAATCTATCTGAAACCTTCCAGCATCTCCAGGCCTCTTCCATGTATACAACCTTCTTTCATGATTCTTGAACAAAGTGTTAGCTATGATTAAGTTATGCTCTGCGCAAAATTCTACCAGGTGGCTTTCTTTTTCATTTCTTTCATTGTTCACCTACTACGTTTCCTTCTCTTCCTTTTCCTACTATCGAATTCCAGTCACCCATGACTATTAAATTTTCTGAATCATTTCTTTTATCTCATCATACATTTCATCAATCTCTTCGTCATATGCAGAGCTAGTTGGCATATAAACTTATACTACTGTGGTAGGCGTGGGCTTCATGTCTATCTTGGACACAATAATACGTTCACTATGCTGTTTGTAGTAGCTTACCCTCACTCCTATTATTTATTCATTATTAAACCTACTCCAGCATTACCCCTACTTGATTTTGTAGTTATAACCCTGTATTACTCCTGCCACCGAATTTCGCTAATCCCCACTATATCTAATTTGAACCTATCCATTTCCCTTTTTAAATTTTCTAACCTACCTGCCCGAGTAAGGGATTTGACATTCCACGCACCGATCCGTAGAACGCCAGTTTTCTTTCTCCGGATAACGACGTCCTCCTGAGTAGTCCCCACCCGGAGATCCGAATGGGGGACTATTTTACCTCCGGAATATTTTACCCAAGAGGATGTCATCATCGTTTAACCATGCAGTATAGCTGCATGCCCTAGGGAAAAATTACGGCTGTAGTTTCCACTTGCTTTCAGCCGTTCGCAGTACCAGCACAGCAAGGCCGTTTTAGTTAGTATTACAAGATAAGTCAGTCATCCAGACTGTCACCGCTGCAACTACTGAAGAGGCTGCTGCCCCTCTTCAGGAACCACACGTTTGTCTGGCCTCTCAACAGATATC
Source organism: Schistocerca cancellata (assembly GCF_023864275.1). Classification (NCBI taxonomy): domain Eukaryota; kingdom Metazoa; phylum Arthropoda; class Insecta; order Orthoptera; family Acrididae; genus Schistocerca; species Schistocerca cancellata. The sequence continues at coordinate 93,865,729 of NC_064629.1, read as the reverse complement.
TTTCCCTTGTGGTTGCACCTACGGTACGGCTATCTGTATCGCTGAGGCTCGCGAGCCTCCCCACCAACGGCAAGGTTCATGGTTCATGGGGGTGGGGGGGGGGGATTAGATAAGGGGGCCAATCTGCACAGTAGCCGGTAAATCTCAGGTACTGACCAAGGCAAAAACAAAGATTTCATGAGGCTGGTGTTAGTATCTTGAATGCTCCAGTAATATCGATTCGTAGGCTTCCCAGTCCTCTAAAACCTCACCAAAGGAAGGCAAAGCTGGCACTTGCTGTGTTGCTTGCGTCTGCAGTAAGCTTTGAAGAAGTGGTTGGAGGGTGTTCAGTAGCAGCTTCTTATTCTCGTCCTGCTGATGAATAAGGTGCGTGAGTAGATCTTCCAATGTAGATGGTTGCTGATTCGTCGCCGTTGTTTGTATCATAACCAGGAAACGCACAATTGACACAATACTGATACAAATAATTCTGTTACCAAGCACCAAGTCGGAGATGAATACTTTATGGAAAATTATATAAATTGATGGTGGTTATACCAATGTCTAGGAAGGGCAAGTGAAACGCAGAATTCCAGCGGAAATCACAGGTTCGTTGACGTACTAGTACTAAGCCTAGTGAATGTTGAAGTCCGAGTTCCAGCATAGCATTCGGATTCTAAGTCCAGAGCGCAGCCAAATCAACATCGAACAGCAGATCCACCGCAGCGTAGCACTTCCGATCTGTGGAGTAGAACATAGCACGATGAGAACTGGCTTGTACACCTCAGTAGCGGCGTTAAATAAGGCTCCATATTTACTGGAGCCGACGGCAGTGGTCACTGTAAATTCTGGGTGGCCAATCGCTGTGGTTTGAAGCGGCCTGCGATGTTACTAGCGGGCTGGGCAAGGATAAATGCGGCGAACGCTGCGTTTCTCGGCCGCGAGTAATGGAGCGCGCCGCTGATCGGTGCCAAGTTTTAATAGTGATTGATACCACACTCAGTCGTGGGTAAATGAGGTGGTAGATTTCGGTTTATTGGTGGAATACTAGGGAAATGCAGTCAGTCTACAAAGTAGATAGCTTATAAATCTTTCGTGCGATCCATTCTAGAATATTGCTCAAGTGTGCGTGACCTGTACCAGACAGGACTAACAAAGGATACTGAACGTATGCAGAGAAGGGAAGCACGAATTGTTACACTTTTTTGATCCGTGGGAGAGAGTTACAGAGATGTAGAAGTAACTGAACTGTCAAACTCTTGAAGATAGACGTAAACTATCCCAAGAAACAATCCTGTAGGAAGAACATCAGCAACTGAGCATTATAACAGAGGTTGAAAATACTGCTTCAGTTCTAAGTTTCTTTATATTTAAAACATGATCGGTTTCGGGCTCCTATATGCTCATCGTCAGGTGTTATACTGAAAATAAACAAGAGACCGGAGCTAATAACACTTTTTACACACTGTAATACACATAAAAAGCAAAAGAAAAGTTCCACATAACATTTTAGAAATCAGCGGTCGGGCTATGTACGGTAAAACCAATGTCAATGGTAAAGCGAGACCAGACAACACTGCGGACTACTGCCTGGGTAAAGAAATATGCAATGAACACCAAGACACTTACACTTTGTGCTGTGGCCCAGAGCGCCGGAGACGAGTACAGAACGCGGTGTATCACCTGCCATCGCAGAGCACGGAGTTGCGTAAACGGAGGGGGAAGCAAACTGGTAAATCAGAGTGGCAAAAGTACTGCCATCTATTGAAGGGGAAGAAGAACGCGAGGCCAACTAGACCAGCCGTTTACAATTTGAATCAATGATTAATATTTAAAATGAAATAAAAGTTTTACATAGAAAGTCTCAGGTCTTATCTTATGTAAGCATCATTTAGTCGTCTGCTTTTAGTTAGCAGGTTTTAAATTGATCCCACTTTCAATGTGTCCCTTTAGTGCTTTAGTGCTGTTATATAGTTTTGACAGTGTGGACGGTAAGGATTTGCTACCTTCCATTTTGTTCAGTAGCAGGCGCGGCTCGTAATTAAAGGCTCTGAGGCGGAGCCGCCCCAAAATATATGTTAAAGTAAATTTCGCAAGAACGTATTACATAATTTAAATTATCAGGACGAATTTCGCACATTTCCCATTCCGATTAAAATAACGGCGGTCAACGTTTTTGGAACTGTTTGTATCGATAGATGTTTTCCGAACGGTTAGTAGTGTTTAGGCTGCGCCTTGGAACGTCCGTAAGCTGCATGTAGTAGCGGTTTGGGGGCGTGGCTTCTACATAGTATTGCTCTTTATGGGCGAACCGAAGGCTCAGAGCTTGCAGCCTAAGGGTGTCATACCAACCACCACACATTTTTCAGGTTCCACTATCTACGTAATAAAGGAATGTAGAGTGGCCGAAACTTCGCTATCCAATCTCTGTCTCTGCACATCTCTACTAAGCTTCGATGCGTCATTAATCGACGTTTAGTATTATTGTTTTGATAATGTTTTACATAGTTGTTTTGTTTCAGCCATTGGCTATTTTATCCACATTTAGAATAAGTTTGCAAATATCCCGCCAGAGTGCACTACACTACAGTAACATACCAGTACTGCCATCTAGCGAGAGTTTCCTAAGTGGTTAGAGGACAAAGCGCGCGAAATTTATACCGTTACTTTACTTTCCTTGCTTGCTGATGCTGACTGCTTTTGTTGATACCATGTAATATTAGCAAGTTTCTTTTTCGAAGTATATTTTGCAAGATTTTAGTGAGTTTTACTTGCTGGAGAATATCTGCGACATACCGCGAGTGTGAAACAAGCGTAATATGAATTCAGTGTGCAATTTAATTGGTAAAAACTTGGAACATGGCCATAGAATGAAAGTGAAAGAACTTTGTGCATCCAGACCCGCATTAAAGATGTCTCCGAAACGCGTCTTTCTATATGATTTGCTGCAAAGTGTCAGAAAATGTAATGATGACGTATAAAAACACTTACCAAAGATTTTAACTCGAAGTTAGCTTCTAATGATATTTAATACCTGATTATAGAAGATACAGTACGTAAAATTATGGGTAGAGAGTGATCTGCCCACCCCGTCCACCTGAATTCTTAGTTGTTTATGTCAGACTAACCTGTAGCATAACCCGAGGTCTATGTTGGCTCCGATCGATAAATGCCGCAGCCTTCCCCAGTATAGAAACCACGAGCCGCGCCTGTTCAGTAGGGAGATGCTTTGTAATAGGAATGGCATATGTGTATGTCCTTTTATCTCATGGTGGTGGCGCGTTGTTCCACGTCGTCATATATATCCCCACTAAATTAAAAACTTGCATGCCACTCGCGGAATTGTGAAACATTTTCCTTGTGTTTTACGGTTTATACATAATTTTTAGGTCGCCGACTTACAGTTAGTTTTACTACAGTTCTGTACTACCCCTGTTCAGTATTTTCCTTCACCACTCATAATGTACTTTTAACGCTTTTCATGTAACTTTATATGTTACGCTTTTTTCATTTTGAATGTAAATCAATAATTTAAATAGTGAACGACCGGGCTAGTTGGCCCTGCGTTCTTCTTCCCGTCAATAGATGGCAGTACTTTTGCCACTCTGGGTTACCAGCTCGCTTCCCCCTTCGTCTACGTACTCCGTGCTCTGCGCTCGCTGGTGATACACCGCGTCCTGTACTCGTCCACCGCGGCGCTTGGGGTCACAACACAAACTGTATTTCTTTACCCAGCACCAGTCCGTAGTTTCGTCTGGTGTCACTTTGCCATTAACTTAAGTTTTACCGCGCCTAGCCCGACCACTGGTTTCCAAATGTTACATGGAACTTCCGTTTTTACTTTTTTATGTGTCCTACTGCGTGTAAAAACTATTATTAGCTCCGGTCTCTTGTTTATTTCAATATAACATCTGATGATGAGCATATAAGGGCCCTAACCGGTGGTGTGTTAAGTATAAAGAACCTTACATTTGAAGCGGTATTTTCAACTTCTGCTATCTCGAGAATGCTTACTTCAGTGTTTCAAGAACCTGGTTTAAATGATGACTCTTGGAATATACTACATCCCTCTACCTATCGCTCCCGTAGGGATCTTGAGGGCAAGGTTAGATTAATTAGAGCACGTACGGGGCATTTAAACAATCGTTCTTTCCTCGCTCCATACGTAACTGGAACGGGGGAAAACCCTAATAACTTGTACAATTGGACGTACCCTCTGTCATGCACTTGAGTGGTTTGCAGAGCACAGCTGTACATGAATACGTAGATAAAGGTTCTTTAAGCGATTCTGTTAGTTTTTGCGTCTTGTTCACGAAGAGTAAAGAAAGTGCAAAGCCATTCTACAGTCAAAATCTATCTGACAAGGAGAGGATGCCTACTCGTCATCGCCGAATTCTCCCAAATTTATGGTGCATGTGGGGCGTGGTGAGACATGAAAGTGTCCGAAGTGGAAACTCCAGATGGGCAAGCGTTTAGGAAATAAAAGGAATTTTGATACGGATCTATCACCATGTGCATCTTATTAATTATCCCTGCGAGAATGTGTTTAGGAAGCAATGGTTGGCTCAGCCTCGGAAGACGACCCCAGCCCTCTTTGCCCCCGATTCTTTTCTCAAGTCCTTAATTTAAAAAATAAATAAATAAAAAAATAAAAAAAACAGTAAGAGATCGGATTCGCGTTGAAAGGTTCGCAGGTTCGACTCCACCCAGGGGCATATATTTTTGTGCTCCTTGGCAAAGCGTACACTGCTGACATCAGAATTAACCGCATCATCATATAGGTTATTTTATTAATTTATATAAGCACAAAAACTATAGGCATTGGATGAAATGCGGGACTGCAAACATTTAAAACGGGATTGTAGTTAACGCGCTCACGGGAACGTCGTGTCTGTAAATCGATACTTCCATTCTTTGCAATTGGTCAATTACATGTACCGGCGTGATATTCATCAAAGAAACAGGGAAAGCACTAATTTTTTCCGACCTTTCCACAATATTTTCCTCCAGTGTTCACACGGTACAGTTTTTTTGTCTGCAATGATTGCGATATTTCGCAAAATATTCGCACACCAATCTCGCAATATTCAAGTTACACGATCAAGAGCGAGCAGGTGAATGAGTTACCTTGCTAGCGTTGTCCCTTAACTATTGTAAATCAATACAACAAGATGATTAAGGCACACGTCAACGGCATAGTTCAAACACGAGCAGCGATACCAGTTCAAAGCACGGTCATAATAAGCCTGAAAATAACCATGTCCAGAGCGAGTATCCGCGTGGGAGAGTCCAGTACTCGTAGCACAGTATACAATCGGCAGCACAGTACGTACACGGAAAAACCTGACTGTATGGTGACGGGTGATCTGCTGTCTGGTAGCGGCCTTTATATAACTGCCCGTCTTTGGGGCTGGTCTTGTTCGTGCCGACAGCGCCACCAAGATCAAATTAAACTCACTGTATACGATTATATGTGTTTGCGTCTTATGAACCATTCACAGCCCAAGTTTGCAAGTTAATGCGCTTGTTTCAAAGACTGACGTCCCACGCTGATGTTATGGACATAGAAATACAAAATAACCTATAAGATAGTCCATTCAATTTCGGGCATGCAGCCGCGCAAATAAAATTTCCTCCACTGATATTTCGGCCGCTTATCCTCCAGCCTTCCTCGGAGTGAGTCACAAGACTGTCGACAATATGCCAAGCACGGCCTTATACGCTCCACCGCGGCGGTACTGCGCATGTGGGTCACAGATTCTGGTTGGAGGCAAAGAAATGCGCTTATACATGCGCCGCCTGTAGGGAAGGCGTACAGACATTCGATTCGCTTATCGATGTATGATCGGCGGCGGTGACACCATGACGACTTCTCTGCAGTTTAATTACCCCAAGGGCCGGATTCCAGGCTTGTGTAAGCATGTGTAAGCCATGTGTAAGCGCATTTCTTTGCCGCCGACCACCATCTGTGACCCGCATACGCAGTACTGCCGTGGTGGAGCAAATAAGGCCGCGCTTGGCATCTTGTCGACAGTGTTGTGACTCACTCTAACTGATGGCCGGACAATACGCGGCCGAAATATCGGTGGGGGAAATTTTATTTGCACGGCTGCATGCCCGAAATTTAATGGACTATTCATAATGCCGCGAGAAGCTGAAGATGCACAAACCTATATGTTCGTAGTGGACGTCATATGACATCCGTTGAAGTTCGTTGTTGATCCGTTCACTCAATTTTCTTATTACAGAGACCACCCAGCTCTCTGACCGAACAGGCTGAGCTACCGTGCCAAACACCGCTTCCTAAACACATTCTCACAGGGACAATTGATAAGGTGCACATGGTGATAGATCCGTATCAAAATTCCTTTTATTTCCTTAACGCTTGCCCATCTGAAGTTCCCACTTGGGGCACTTTCATGTCTCACCACGCCCTGCGTGTACCATAAATTTGGACGAATTCGGCGATTACGAGTAGTTGTCCTATCCTTGTGAGGACCACGACAATCTGTGCAATAATATCAGCTCTCATCTGCGACAACCGATACAAACTCAGCTACAGTAATTTCATTTCCTATTGGGGCATGGTATATCATCCTTGGAAGTGTCTTGTGCAGCAGTAGCCTTGGAAAGATGATCATTATGCTCAGCATGGAGTTTAGCAGTAAAGCTTTAATAACACGGAAAAGTCCGCCTGCTTACCTGACCTGTAACGTGCTTGCCTCCCATGCAGCGGGCCCGGGTTCGATTCCCAGCCGAGTTGGAGATTTTCGCCGCTCGTGGAGTGGGTGTTGTGTTGTCCTCATCATCATTTCATTCTCATCACCGGCACGCGAGTCGCCCAATGTAGCGTCCACTGAAATAAGACTCGCACTTTCAACCGAACTTCACCGGATGGGGCCTCCCAGCCAGCAATGCCATACGATCATTTCATTTAACACGTAAAATTACTGGATTTGATGAGTCTCTGCGATCGTCATGAACATAAAGTGTAATTTCTGAAGCATCGAAAAATGAACTGTTTGCAACGAAAAAGTATGCAACTGAAAAAGTATGCAAATAAACATTTGTTGTTTGGTGAAAATACAGGATGCTCCAAAATGACCTTTACGAGTTTGATGACGTATATTTCAGTAACGCAGAGAGAAAGAAAGGTGCGGTTGGTAGTATAATGTTCACACTCACCTATTTTTTTTAGGTTACTTATTGATAAAAACGGTCACTCCCGAACAGAGGGAGCACAAGATGTGGGATATTGCTAGAGACCCAGGTCCAGCGGAAATTCCGGGCACGTTACAGAAGCGCACCACCATCACGTTCGACCATCAGACAATAGCACGCAAGGTTCAAGGAATCCGGGGAAGTGTCATGAAGACGAGAAGCACTAGTGATGCCGATGTGGAACGGGTGCAATAGGCATTTATCCGGAGCCCAACCAAACCAATCTGTCAAGTGTCTCGACATTTGCAGCTACCACCAATAATGGTGCACAAAAGCAGCAATTGCATACGTTAATGAGGACACGCTAGGCCGGACATGGGAGGAACTAGAATATCGCTTTGATATCCTGCGTACTACAGATGGCGCACGCACTGAACTCTGTTAAACGGACACTAAAGCTATAGGTGTGTGTGAACAATTTGCACCACACCTCATCTTTCTACCTATCCTCAATTCTGGATATACTTGATCAGAGTCGTAACGATCATTTTGAAACACCTTGTACACTACTGGCCATTAAAATTGCTACAGCACAAAGATGACGTGCTACAGACGCGAAATTTAACCGACAGGAAGAAGATGCTGTGATATGCAAATGATTAGCTTTTCACAGCATTCCCACAAGGTTGGCGCCGGTGGCAACACCTACAACGTGCTGACATGAGGAAAGTTTCCAATCGATTCCTCATACACAAACAGCAGTTGACCGGCGTTGCCTGGTGAAACGTTGTTGTGATGCCTCTTGTAATGAGGAGAAATGCGTACCATCACGTTTCCGACTTTGATAAAGGTCGGATTCTAGCCTATCGCGATTGCGGTTTATCGTATCGCGACATTGCTGCTCGCTTTGGTCGAGATCCAATGACTGTTAGCAGAATATGGAATCGGTGGATTCAGGAGGGTAATACGGAACGCCGTGCTGGATCCCAACGGCCTCGTATCACTTGTAGTCGAGATGACAGGCATCTTATCCACATCGCTGCAACGGATCGTGCAGCAACGTCTCGATCCCCGAGTCAACAGATGGGGACGTTTGCAAGACGACAACCATCTGCACGAACAGTTCGACGGCGTTTGCAGCAGCATGGACTATCAGCTCGGAGACCACGGCTGCGGTTACCCTTGACGCTGCATAACAGACAGGAGCGCCTGCTATGGTGTACTTAACGACGAACGTGGGTGCACGAATGGCAAAACGTCAGTTTTTCGGATGAATCCAGGTTCCGTTTACAGCATCATGATGGTCGCATCCGTGTTTGGCGACATCGGGGTGAACGCACATTGGAAGCGTGTATTCGCCATCGCCATACTGGCGTATCACCCGGCGTGATGGTGTGGTATCGTGTTGAAGCTGCATGGGCAGCTGTACCTGTACAGGTCTCGGTCACCTCTTGTTCGCACTGACGGCACTTTGAACATTGGACGTTACATTTCAGATGTGTTACGACCCGTGGCTCTACCTTTCATTCGATCCCTACGAAACCATACATTTCAGCAGGATAATGCACGACTGCGTGTTGAGGGTCCTGTACGGGCCTTTCTGGATACAAAAAATGTACGACTGCTGCCCTGGCCAGCACATTCTCCAGATCTCTCACCAATTGAAAACGTCTGATCAATGGTGGCCGAGTAACTGGCTCGTCACAATACGCCAGTCACTACTCTTGATGAACTGTGGTATCGTGTTGAAGCTGCATGGGCAGCTGTACCTGTACACGCCATCCAAGCTCTGTTTGTCTCAATGCCCAGGCGTATCAAAGCAGTTATTACGGCCAGAGGTGGTTGTTCTGGGTACTGATTTCTCAGGATCTATGCACCCAAACTGCGTGAAAATGTAATCACATGTCAGTTCTAGTATGATATATTTGTACAATGAATACCCGTTTATCATCTGCATTTCTTCTTGGTGTAGCAATTTTAATGGCCGGTAGTCTAATTACCTTGCACAATTAACACTGCTTATGATGGTTATATCGTTGGCGTTTGGATAGTGATGTGTCCAACATTTGTATAGTAGATTAAATCGATTGTTGAACTAACTGTTGCGGCAACAACCACAGACAAGTCCTGCAGTTAAGCCGCCTAAAAGCTGCCGCCGGATGATAGAATACTATCGGCACAGCACGCTGCGATACCGTATTCTGCCCTAGGAGTGGGCTAAGTTTCCACATGCTGTGATACAACGCTGCTCTTTCACGGTCACATACGGGCTCCTGTCAAAACATAGCTGGCCACAGCGACTACAAGCGTTCATCACACTGCGCTCAGCAGAACTTTAATTTGTACTGCTGCTGGGTCTGGTACTTCTGACTACAGCCAATGCCGTGACAGTCTCCACGCCAGCCATTGACTCAATGAGGGGCAAAGCAGTTTCAACTTCGCCTGGCACTGTTATCAGCCACCACTAGACCACAGCCGGCCGGTGTGCCCGAGCGGTTCTAGGCGCTACAGTCTGGAACTGCGCGACCGCTACGGTCGCAGGTTCGAATTCTGCCTCGGGTATGGATGTGTGTGATCTCCTTAGGTTAGTTAGGTCTAAGTAGTTCTAAGTTCTAAGGGCCTGATGACCTCAGAAGTTAAGTCCCATAATGCTCAGAGCCATTTGAACCATTTGAACTAGACCACGTAAGCTCGCTGGCCGGCTTGCGTTAGCTCTGATGCCACAGCTCTTCCACTGACGCAGCACCCGCTACCTAAAATACAAACCCGTGGTCGTCGGCCCACACACGCTGGTTTATGTTGGGTTGAAGTACCTATCTCCGTCATCATCATCATTTGTGGCTGTGGCTAGATTGGACTGTGTAAAAAAAATGAAATATGGAGAAACTGGGACTTTGTAAGGCGCGACGCCGACAGCAACCTTTGTATGTAAGTCTTGCAGAATAAAGAACGTTAAAATTGGATGAGCTCTCCTGATTGCCGACCAGTGTGGTCGAGCGGTTCTATGCGCTTCAGTCTGGAACCGCGCGACCGCTACGGTCGCAGGTTCGAATCCTGCCTCGGGCATGGATGTATGTGATGTCCTTAGGTTAGTTAGGTTTAAATAGTTCTAAGTCTAGAGGACTGATGACCTCAGATGTTAAGTCCCATAGCGCTCAGAGCCATTTTTGAAGCTCTCCTGATTCCGTGCCCGCTATGGTACTGGCAGACCACGACCCACATTTCCTGCACACGCTATTCTGAGGCAGGACCATACTGTCTTACAATGCAGTCCGCACATTACCATTTCATTTGGTATCGGGAGAAAGCTAGCAACAACGGGCGACACCGTGGGACAGCGATCAGCAGCATAATTCCAACATGGTGAGTGGAAACGAACTGTTTTGCATTTCTCATGTGATTGCAGTGACAATGTCTAACCACTTGTTTGGAGGGTTCGATGGAAGGATTGACTGGTGAAAGTGGACTCAATCAGTGATTTAAGTACTTTAGGGGGCACACTCTGTGACTGCGTTAAGCGTAGGCGACGTAGGCGACCGTTGACGGTCGTTGAGCCTCGCAGAAAAATTATTCAAGTTGGTAAAATTTAGCAGTTTAGTTATCCGTATTTATCTCCGTACGAGTGTAGTAGTATTTATCGAAGGTCGTCTGGCAACATTATGAAAGTTGACCCAGTACAACACGATGCAGCTAAGGTGTACGCATACGTAGCAGCGCCCCAAGTGTGTATGTTTGGAACTGCAGGCTGGTTCAGGTATATCGATTACAGGAGACACGCGGAGTGTACCTGTCGCGACTCTGCGCATGCGCACGAGCGTGAAATAAAGCACGAAACTCAAAGAGACAGAGACTCGCGTTCGTAAAACTTCTGGTTACGTTTCTTTTCATTACTAAGTGAAAAATTAGTTATTTGTTCATCGTAAATAATTTATTACTTATCTATTTATACATTTATCGCAATGGTGTGATTTATTTTATATTTTTAAGGTAAGTCAGTATCCAAATACATTTCTTAACATATTTATTTGTCTGTACATCATTATTTATTTTACTATCGTAAATTTGGATAAGCATTTCGTAAATAATTTTTGTATTTTAATATTTTTTATTCTGCCATCATACATGGCAGAATAAAAAAAATCCGTCATGCACAATGATCACATATCCTGTTTTGTCTAGACTACAACACTGAGTACTTTAAGTACTGTACTCATCAACCTACTTAACAAAATATATTTTTAGATCACCATGTCTGGAGGACCCTCAAGAGACATAGAAAAAGGGGCGAAATGGGAATCCGGTGCGTCAAAAAGTAGAAGAAAGGATGAGACGGTCACGAGTTCGAGTATGATCAAATCCTTTAAGAAACCTCCTTCAGATGTAAATGCTCCAGAGGCCTCTGATTACTCTCTTCTCCAAGTTTCTTTAGTTTCAAAAACAGAAAAATCATCAGGGTCGAATGAATCGGTTACACTTTTTGATACCGAATCAACAATGGTTGGAACTGCTGTGATCCAAGATTCTGAGCCGAATAAAAAGTTAAAAAGTGAAAGCATTTGTGATTCAGAAAATTAAGAGCAAACTTTTCATATAAGAGGCTCTTTTGTAGAATTAGATCTGGGGAAGTGGGTATCTCCAGTAATAGATACGCAGTGTCATGACAAAATAGTCCCCAATGAAACCTGCAGAAATCTGGTGAAAGTTAGCCCAAAGACGCAAAGAAAAGGAATTTACTAAATTTCATTTTACTAGAAAATTGAATAACGGCGAAAAATAACCTCGGATATTGTTAGCTTATTCCATTTCTCAATATAAAGTTTATTGTTTTTTACGTAGACTTTTTTTTACATCTGCAGACACAGATGGTAAAAGTAGGATGTTGTGTAAAACATGGATGTTGTGACTGGAAAGATTGAGTAGGATACTGCAAAGACATGAAGAAAGTCGAAGACACAAGGACTGCGCGATTAAATAGATGGAATTCTGTAAAGAATCAAATACGGAAAAACAATAGGCAAGGAGAACGAGATACTGATTAGGGAATCACGAAAGTATTGGTTTAACTAGTCTGAAAGATTGATCGATATTATTGACTACTTACCCTTAAGCAATCTGGAATTTAGAGTTCATCGAGCATTCTTTAACCTGAAAGATAGCGGAAATAGTGGAAATTTTATAGACCTATTTAAATTGTTACCCAGTATGATCTAACACTAAAAGAGTGTTTGCAACGTATTAATGAAAAGCAACTTTGTCAACATTATCTGAATCATGATATCCAAGATAAATTAATTATATTAGTATCCAAAGCTGTTATTAACGAAGTTATAAACACAGTCAAACACAAGTAAAGTATCATGCCATCATGCTCGACTGTACCAGGGATGTGAGCAGTGTGGAACAATCGCCAATAATATTAAGATTTTGTAATTCCTCAACTGGAGAGACAGAGGAACAATTCATTGGTTTATTACCGTCGCAGAGTATTTAACAAATGCCATTTTACAGGAACTATAAAATAATGGCCTAGATATCCTAAAAGTTCGTGGCAGGGATATGATAACGGCGCCACTGTGGATGACACTAATAAAGGTGTCAGAACAAGGGGACTCAATATTAATCCACTAGCTTCTTACACGCCTCTCGGATGCCGTTGTTGCGATTTGCTTTTGACAGATGCAGTTTATGTGCTATTTAAAAAGTCAAGGAAGCGTTGGGATCTTATAAAAACTAAATTAAATTTGTCATTGAAACCTCTGTCTGAAACACGATGGGAAAGTAGGATCGGAGCAGGAAAAACGATATTCTACAATTTGATGAAGCCATCGAAAGCGTGAATGGCGTGAAAAATAAAAGTGATTACTCCGAAACTCTTAACGACTGTGAAGCAATTTTGAACGAAATGTTAACTTTCAAGTTTTTTGTTATAATGCACGTGTCGTAAGAGATTTTACAATGTGTGAACAGTATCAGTTAACTATGGCAATCAGTTCAAGTGAATTTGAAAGTCGCTATTGATACTTTACGTTCATTTCGTGTGTGGAGTAAGGGGTGTAGAAGCTCGATCGTTCGTATAAAAAAGCAGTTACGGAATTGAGTCTCAGTTAAAAAAAAAGATCGCCACAGAAAAAATGAATGTTCGGTTATGAAAAAATTGATGAACCTATACAATCTGTTGGAATGCAGTCCAGAGTTAACTTTTTTAACAAATGGTTCAAATGGCTCTGAGCACTATGGGACTCAACATCTATGGTCATCAGTCCCCTAGTTCTTAGAATTACTTAAACCTAACTAACCTAAGGACAGCACACAACACCCAGCCATCACGAGGCAGAGAATTTTTTTTTAACACAACGATAGATGCTATAATAGTCGACACTGAATGTCGATTTAAAGCGCTCAACGAATATTTAGAACGATCTGGTTTCGTGTACGATATTAATTATTTGAAATCTTTAGCCAAGAAGGACCTTCTCAAGCACTGAATGATTTAGGTACAGTAATTCGAGAAGGCGGAAAAAGACACACATAGCCTTTCTAACTTAATACAATCCACTGGACTTAATCAAAAACGCAAAACAACTTATTCAGTACATTTTAGAAAGTAATTTGGGAGAAGCATATCCGGTCGGTAGAGCTTCGGCTGAGAGAAGCTTTTCAAAGTTTAAATTGATTAAGAACTACTTGAGAAGCAGGATGAGCCAAGAAAGACTATCTGCGTTGTCAGTACTACCAACTTAAGCGGAAATAGCGAGTGGTATTAACTGACATAATCTTAAGAAAATTCTGTGAAGCGAAAAGCCGAAAAGTTCCGTCTGTATTAATTTGTGTTTGTTTATTGTAATTTTCGTCATTGCAGTTATACTTGTATTGTATAGTAATAAAATTGGTGTATAATCATTTTCAGTGTCGAAGCAGTTCATTTAATTTAACATTTTCTTCCTGGCTAGAAAATGAAAGAGGTTTCGCAAAGCTGATTTGTTGAACGCCCAGTTTCCGTCTAGCGCCGCCACTGGGCACACTAAGGAAACGTATGAAAGTTTGCACCCAGTTTTGTGTAGGCAGTGCAACTTTTGGGGTACAGTGCTCCGAGCGCCCAGTTGCCAGCAGTAATTTGTTTCAAGTCTAGGAGGCCTGGTTATTGCACCAGAGAATGTATAGAATGCTTATTGTTGGTACTCACGCTTAATGATCAGAAGCATCTACAGCAAGAAGTACAAGGCTGGCATTCATATTAAATTACAACGAAATGAATACCCCTAGCTGCATACAGGCGTTGATATAAGTCAACGGGGACAGTTGAAAATGTGTGCCCCAGCCGGGACTCGAATCCAGGATCTCCTGCTTACATGGCAGGTGCTCCACCCATCTGAGCCACCGAGGACACAGAGGATAGTACGACTGCAGGGACTTATCTGTGGCACGCCTCCCGTGAGACCCAGATTCGCAACATATTGTCATATATAAAGATTGTATCTGTTCTTTCGGACATGTCCGAAATAACATACCATCGGTGACCATGCAGCTCGTTAGAATGAAATTACAATGAAATGAATGCCCCTAGCTGCATACAGGCGTTGATATAAGTCAACGAGGAGAGTTGAAAATGTGTGCTCCGACCGGGACTCGAACCCGGGATCTCCTGCTTACATGGCTGACGCTCTATCCATCTTTTTTTTATCTCATTTTGTTCGCTTTTGTTCGTTGCATCTGCTCGGGGCGGACGTCGTAAGGTCGTAAGACATCCGTTTAAGTTCGTCGTTGATCGATTAACTCAGTTTTTTTACTATAGAGGGCAGCTAACCCTCTGACCGAACACACATCAGTTGAAAATGTGTGCCCCGACCGGGACTCGAACCACTACAGAGCCGATCCAGACCTTAATGAATCAAATGGCACAAATGCAGGAGAACAACACAATCTTGCGTATGCAGTCAGTTTCATTAAGAGAAGATAGATCCTCGCCCCATATATCAGCAACAACGCTAGATATTAATACCGTTAGCAGTTAAAGCAGGGGAGGATATATTAGCGTTTATAGATAACCTACTGCTAGTCTCGACGTGGGATGTTGGTCACAGTTATGCACTTGTTGCAAATGGCCAAGTTACGTTTGGTGGGAGATGCCTAAATACAGATGGTTCAAATGGCTCTAAGCACTATGGGACTTAACATCTGAGGTCATCAGTCCCCTAGACTTAGAACTACTTAAACCTAATTAACCTAAGGACATCATACACATCCATGCCCGAGGCAGGACTTGCGACCCTAGCAGCAAAGGGGCAACATAGTGCTCAGAGCCATTTGAACCATTTTGCATAGTGTGTGCAGCTAGCTGGCTGTGAGAATTAGATCAGCAAACCGCAAACTTGATAAAATATAAACGACTTCGTGCTCGCGTCGTCTCGCTGAGTGAAAATACGGCTCATGTTTAGCACACTAATGATGTACGAAAGCAGAAGATGGCTGCAGCATCTGAGTTTTGCTCTAAGATGTCTCAAGAAAAATTGTTCTCTACGTTGCCCTAATTACTCTCTTCTACAAAACTTAGCTGGTTCTGCCAGCATCGGAATATTGCTGGCTAATTGAGACAGACATTGTGAGTTCTGAGTAATGATAATTTAATAAACATGGTGACAAATTTCCTGACGGATTTTGCTGTGGTTGACCAGTGAAGTATATTCCTCTTTTGGAGTGGGATAGAAGGCAGAAAGTCTCCCAGAGTATGTAACAGATTTCTAGTTACAGGAAATGTGATGGCGTCCATGTACACAAGTGCAGGAACTTTCTCGCACTACCAAAATAATTACTATGAGCCAATCAGAGATCAGCTTACTAAAGTTTGAACAAACATTCATGGCGATAACCTTTGGGCCTAACGGCTGGTCCCACATTAGCAGCATCATACTTTCTCCTGTCGTTCACATCTTTATTTTTGATAAAAGGGATTCTTTTTGCTTCGCACACAATACAGCTTTGTGGCTATCTGGCCATCCTCACTAGTCGCTCCTGCTGCGTTTGGCCAGCAAACCGCTCTTCCCTGCATTTACCTGCACGAGACTTTGACTTTCAGTAGAAACATCTTTCTGAACCCTACAGTTCCTCCTAGTGACTCTCGCCTTTTGCCAACCAGCTCAGGGTGCAGCGCATTACAAGACTACTTCACCATACCAAAAGAAAAAGAGATGGAGCTAATTAGAATTACAATCATTGACATTTGTTTTGCAGTTTTTGAAAGGGTTAGTGGTTTTGTTTGATTTACTAGTCATATATGTATATTGGGTTGTTAAACAGGTCACAGGATAATTTCAGAAAAAACTACCACGTAACGGCATTAAAAGAAGTTGAGAAATGCTCAGACATTTAAATTATGGGGACAAGCTTCGTGCAGCCATATAGAAGGAAGAACAGTTGTAGATGTTACAGGGAGCAGTTGAAGAATGTGTCACAAAATAGGGGACTCCATCGACAATTTTATGGGCAAGATTAAGAAGCGTAATGTCAAAACATAAGAGTTGCTGGAAAGTGATGACACCAGTAGAGTCCTACTGCTAAAGCCAGAACAGAGAATATTGGTCGCATTTCTGCAGGGATTCCACCCAATATATCAAGAAACGTGTGGGAAGAGTTTCCTAGACAGAATCCTAATGAAGGGCAACATAAAGAGCAGAATAGTAACCCTCATTAAATGGCAATGGGGATTCTAGGGCCGTCGAGCAGCTGCTCCCAGAAAATTTTAGCACAACTAAAATGTCTAGAGGAAGACTTTTTCTTAATTGGTTTAGTGGATGGAAGAGAACATCAATTTTTATTGGATATAGGGTAGCTTGTGTCGCAAATGTGGCAAGTTTAGACCTCATGGGGAAAGTAGTTTGAGCCCACTACAATACTGGTTATGCTGAGTGGGTGGAAGTGGCATACGTTCACTATAGGTGATGGTTGCTGTACAATCTTATGATTATATTTCTTACATGAACATCATGCTAAAATTGACCTCAGACCCATGTAGTGTAAATCGATGGGACATCGTTCCAACTGGCTGAAATTGCTGTCAGTACCACATTGCCACAAGGTTCATCTCTCCAGGAAGGGGAACCAATAAGATTGTGTAAAAGACCACTAATGATTAATTTTGGCGAAAAACTACCACAAATTACAGGAAAACTACTATGGGTGAGTGTAGAAGCCGATTTGCCGTTAAACATATTGCGCGTGGTTGAGCCACTGAAGGAAAAGGAGGAATTAGATAAGGCACAGTATTTTATACGTAAGGGTGTGGTGTATGTATAGGAACTGGACGATGAGCAGGTAGTGCCCAGGAGATAACTCTGGGACCAAAGAGAGGGGACCTTTCTAAAGGGCTGATAGTCGACAATTTGGGGATTCTGGAGGAAGATAGAGAGTGAGGTGATGCAGTGGGTAACACACTGTAGTCTCATTCAGATGTAGTTGAATGGTTTTGTTGTGAAGTGATTTTGGCACAAGTTTAATTTACAGTGGGGCTGAAAGAAAGCATTGCTGGATCATTAAGTTGACATCAGTCTCCGGCAGTGTCAAAGGGAGCAGATTACGGAAAGTTCTTCCATGGAAGTCCAGACTATCTTGAGGACGTATGAGACGGGTCATTTCTTGGTTTGACAGCCGTGGAGGTAGCGCATGGGACATAATTGCACCACAACCTCATTTTCAGATTACTGCACCTCACTGGGTAGTCTCAGTGTATGACCTAGTTGTAGTTATCACCACCTGCAACGAGCAGAGACGCTCAAGGTCAGTGGTTTTCAACAGGTGGTCCGCGGACCCCAGGGGTCCGCGAGCTATGCCAGAGGGGTCCGCAAAATGCTATTAGAAAAAAAAAATATGTTTCGTATGATAACAGATTTTTTTGTTTTGGCCGCTTCCTGCATGAGCAGAGATTTAGCGAACGCTAACTTCTGCGTCTAGCAGATTTTGAGCAATAATCAAAAATTTAACAATAACAATGATGGCTAAATTGAAAAAAGTTTTAAGCTCAATATTTTTTCAATAATGAATATGTCAATGTTTTTTCTAAGTACCAAAAACAGGAAACGTATAAAAAGACTCTTAATTTGGCTTTTTTAGGTACTTGATACTGTGATATGACAAGGTACGAATCATACTCGATGAGGGGGTCCTCGAGAAAATTTTGTTGGGAACCCCTGCTCTAGGTAACAGAATGCTTAGAACTACGGAACAGTGGATACTACTGACTGGAACGCAGTCTGATCTCAGGAATGGTTTTCCAGCTTCCAGCAACCACAATAAGGGCCAAGGCTCTAAATTTAACGTATGGTCTGCTGTATTTACCCAATGCTCCTTTGGAAATACTGCCAAGTAGAAGCCTGATCCACATGATTAATACGCTATATACAACCATACACAGTTCCCTCGATGATCTTATCGCTGCACAGAGTGGGTATATTAGAACGGAACCAATGTTACAACGTATTCATCAGAGAATATATAGACACAGGCTCACGGTAAAAGAAATTTCGTCTTGCGGGTCATTTTGATCCTGGTTCTCGCTTGTATGGCCTATGTCAGCAACTGTTGATGGCCCAGCATTGAAATCTGCAGGAATTTGAGGAATTTGAACGATTCTCTTCAGTCGTCGTTAAACAGGTACTTGCAGGATCTTTTTCCGGCCGCAGCGATGTCGCAGATTTGATGTTTTACCGGATTCCTGATATTCACGGCACACTCGTGAAATAATCGTACGGGAAAATCCCCACTTCATCGCTACATTGGAAATGCTGTGTCTCATCGATCTTGCGCCGACTATAACACCACGTTCAAAAGCACTTAAGTCTTGATAACCTGCCATTGTAGTAGCAGTAACCGATCTAACAACTGCGCCAGACACTTCTTGTCTTATATAGACGCTGCCGACCGCAGCGCTGTATTCTTACACATCTCTGTATGTGAATACGCATGCCTATACCACTTTCTTTGGCGCGTCAGTGTGTTACCTAGAGAAATATATTTCCCAAACTTCATTATTCTACATTAATTATTTTTTGGTGTTGCGATTTCTTTCTGTCAGTGTGTTTTAAATTTCGTGCTTGCTGAATGCCAATTGCCCAATACTTCTTTTTTGTCGAAGTCCCTATCTTTAAATAATAACATGAACTTGGAACCCAAGTTACAAAGGCCAGGGAACATAATCTCAGTATTGCTATTAATGTGTCAATTACAGTGGTTTTACACGCCTAAATATTTCTGAGAAATTTATTTTTTGGACTCTTCTTGCAGTCGTCACATGTTTCACGAGATTCATTCTATAGGCCCATGCACTTGAGACATAACCTACTACTGAGTCAAGTAACCTGCTACGTTAAAGTCTGTTCCAACACGTGGAGGGTGAAAAAGATCATTTCCAGTGTTATAAGCTTATTATATGTGTGAGCTACGCCATCCCACCATTCAGAATCATCCCATGCTGCTGGACAAGCATCAGCTGGAGGCCATCAAGAGACAACAAAAGAAATAGTCACTTTGTAGGTATGAGGATAATTGAAATGGATGGTCCGATGAACTTCCTGTTGCAACCCCCCCCCCCCCCCCCCACCCTGATATGGACTGTGTTTACTCCAAGTGCCTGCGTGTAAAGTTATTCATGTGAAAGTGTGCGTAAGTTTTCAAATCGTTTTCGAATTGTGTAACTAAGGCGTGACTTGGGTACCAGCCTGGTATTCACCTAGTCCAATGTGGGAAACTGCCTAAAAACCACCCCGAGGCTGGCCAGCACACCGGCCAACGTCGTTAAGCCGCCAGCAGGAGTCGACCTACGGCCAGTGCACACTTTGCAGGTATCACATTGAGAGCATGAAACTGACGCCACATATTCTAGAGAGTAGGATTCGTCTTCGTTTCTTTTTTTTTTTAATTCTTTCACTGAACAAAATTTGTCCTTCCACCAAACTCCCTCAACAGCTGAACCATACGTATCTTACCAAATCAGATGACAGTGTCTTAAAAAGAGATGACTCCATGGGTAGTATCGACTTTTTGAAACCACTTATATGGTGATGTAGGTTAGGATCACAAATTTCATACCCTGTAGGGATCATAATGTACAGCACTTTATACATGGTTTCAAAAAGTCGGTCCCACCCATAGGGACCTCCCCTTCCGTATTCGTTGATTTATCTCGTACTTTTCTTCATCTCAAATAACTGTATCAATTTAAAACATACTATAACGTCTTCCACATTGATGTTTCTCCCTATTCTGCGTTGTATTAGTTGAATTAAAGTGTCAGTTTCAACTAGATTATACAAGGAACTAATAACAATATTAAATTAGAATGCTTGAATAGATGTGGATGTTACTTGTGCCTTACTTTGTAAGATAATGACTAGTGATTGCTCTGCATGCCCTGCAGAAACTGTGTGGCGGTTTTCTCTAATCCCCCCCCCCTCTCTCTCTCTCTCTCTCTCTCTCTGTCTGTCTCATTCTCTCTTTCTGTCCCTCTAACTCATTCACACACAAACGCGGTAAATATTGGCGTGGAGATATTGGTGCTGTTGTGTGGATTAATTTGGGTTTAGGTTTATCGTCCCTCTTCTGCTTCCATATCCTGACTCGATATAGCATCTTCCAGTATCATGCCCATGTTATTTTGTTCCTGATGTATTGAAGTTAGCACATCAATCAGTATAAGACTTAACTGGGTTAATATGCACTAATAATGAGGTTCAAATGGTTCAAATGGCTCTGAGCACTATGGGACTTAACATCTATGGTCATCAGTCCCCTAGAACTTAGAACTACTTAAACCTAACTAACCTAAGGACAGCGCACAACACCCAGCCATCACGAGGCAGAGAAAATCCCTGACCCCGCCGGGAATCGAACCCGGGAACCCGGGCGTGGGAAGCGAGAACGCTACCGCACGACCACGAGATGCGGGCACTAATAATGAGATGCAGAAGATATAATCTGCTAGTTATAAACAACCACTTCTATAATCACTACAATATATGGTGGCTCACAGTATGTTCTAACACTAATACCCTCAGATACTAACAGCCTGAGCGACTGATACTGCGCAACAGTAACTTTAAAAAACGGCAGATAGCACCTGACAATATTTTCACTGTGCAGTGTGCAGAAACGACAGCCATTTGCTTATCACTCCTATGGAGATGGTAGGTATGAAATTATACTATAGAATATCCCACTGAGCCTGCAAATATCATTTCCCCATGTGCCAATAGAATAGAAAGGAATAGTACAATAAATTGTACAACAGTCAGAGTGGTCCTTTAGTGCGTGTGTCATAAAAGGTTCAACCCAGCCCCATGGACCATCGACCAGGCAGAGGTGGCGTGGCTTGCATATCTAGTGATACCGAGAGCCATACTCCAAGTGCACCCTCAACTTCTGTAACTATGTCATATATTCTATTTTTGGACAAGTATTGTAAGATCTCTGTGAAGCTCATGTGTTCTATTTCAGGAAAAATATCGTAAAATCACGTTTGATCTCCCGAAAGCCGCTGTATTTTATTTCAGGAAAAGTATTATAATCATATAATAATGTTCGACCATAATTTCTGCGCTATTCTAAGTACATATAGGTTAAGGAAACAGTTGAATATAATTGGTCCACAATTGTAACTACGTGAAAGCGAATTCAATTAAATTTAATTGTTATGCTATTGTAACTATGGTATAAAATGTGGAAACAAAAATCCAAATTTAGAACCCAAGAAATTTACACTACTCTGAAGAGTAACGACAGTTTTCACAAGGGGAAAATTTAGCTACTATTCCGTCTATATTGACCACTGCGCCAAATAGGCATTAACATTTATTTTTCCTTACAGAAAACAAATGGAGTCAACGATTCCGTTTCGTGCGCCTCCACCACTATATGCGTTCAAAGTTTTTGGCTGTAGTGTTTCTGACAGTGTATTTTGTGTACATTTTTCGCACAGTATTCAAGCCGTAGACAAGCCAAATGGCACAGAAAATACTTCTGTCTGACATTATGGGTGACAGGCTTATTGTCAGATCAGCTGCCTGCGAATATCAACGACAGGTGGGCACCGAGTGTAACATCGTTTGTGCTATAATTTCGCGACTATGCAGAGCTCCCCAGAACAGTGAAATCATTCAACTTTACTGCGGGCAAAATGGGAAATATGCTCAATTTCAGCGCCATGTTCGTTACCTGCCACCATTCCGTGTATCGTCTGCCGCGAGAGGTAGCTCCGTATGGTCGGTGACCAACTAGATGCATTTCCCTCACACAATGGCACTGCAGGTTGCTGTCCTCATCACGAATGAGTTGCGGATTTGTCTGGAGAGCGCTTTGTTACAGTCTTGCGAGTACAGTCAAAAGCTGTCAATGTGATGCTTCCTCCGCGCATAGTGGCCGCGCGGGTCTAAGGCGCCTTGCCACGGTTCGTGCGACTCCCTCTGTCGGAGGTTCGAGTCTTCCCTCGGGCACAGATGTGTGTTGTTCTTAGTGTAAGTTAGTTTAAGTTAGATTAAGTAGTCTGTTAGCCTAGGGACCGATGACTTCAGCAGTTTGGTCCCAAAGGAACTTACCACACATTTACAACTTTTTATGATGCTTCCACTGTTCTCGTCCGGACCGGGATCATGTTACGCTCTTTTATACACAAAAAAGTTTTAAATTGTCTACGTGACGTCTGCGCCCTATAGGGATGACGTCATCCAACAGTATTTTGACACTTCTCGCAGTGTATATTAACAGGGTCCCATTTCTTCATTTTCTTGTGTGAATGTCCCTCATCGGCGTGGAGTCCGCATGGTTATTTACGTGTTTGGCATGGTTAGTGTTAAGAGGTGGACGGACACCCGACCACCCGAGTCGGAATATGTGTACCCCAAACTGTCTGCGTGCAGTGTTACTCATGTAAAAGTGAGCGAAAGTGTTCCAAATTTTTGCGAATCGTATAACTGGTGCGGGACTTGGGTCCAGCTTGGTATTCACCTAGTGGAACGGGGAAAGCTCCTATAAACCACATCTAGGCCGGCTGGCACATCGTCCCTCGTCGTTAATTCGTCAGTCGGA
The DNA here is from genome assembly GCF_023864275.1 of Schistocerca cancellata. NCBI lineage: Eukaryota > Metazoa > Arthropoda > Insecta > Orthoptera > Acrididae > Schistocerca > Schistocerca cancellata. The sequence continues at coordinate 93,842,521 of NC_064629.1, read as the reverse complement.
CTCGATCCCGGAAGCGGTGTTTCAACAAGCGCGGCTATCCGGGAAGCTCGAAAGGGGTTCCATACCGTAGATGACACTTTCTGACCTAGTCACGAGTACGTCCAACATTGGGATACCACGCAGGCAGAGTCACACTGTAACCAACAATACAACTAGAGTGACCAGCTCGCTCACTCCGATGCAAATGATCACTTATTGAGCGCTGGGGTAGGCGGAAGGTTAGTATCCCTAACACTCCGACTACTGATATTTGCTGACTAAGCACGACACTTGTCCAAGGGATGAGAGGCTATGCTGAACACATTATGAGAAACTGTTTTCCATGCAAAGGCAACACACTCCTTATTGAGATTCTGAAAGCCACCAGCAGACAGTCTCCACTCATGGCCACGCGCGTCTACTGGCCACTTTTCATATCTACGTTGTATCGTATCATTGAGCTACGTGTCACAGTTTTGATAGAGTACTTTTTAGTAGACAACGTTATCATCACACCTCTTGTTATTTCACGAATTTATATAGTCACTAAACTTTTGTACTTACGTGTTTACACTGTATATGACCTCAAAAAGTCATTTTATTTTATTTTTGTTTTGAATTTCATTGTTCATTATGTACGTCTTATCCCATCATCAGGTGTCTTATAGTGTTTATATTTTTCATAATCGACTGAACTGTTGCGTGGTAAGAAAAATACAAAGATTAATTTTCATTGTACAGAAAAAGAATTCTAGAGCTAATATTGATCTCGTCAGAGGAAGGAAAATTTTCTTGAGTGTTGAGTACATGGGAAGGTGCTGGTGTTGTTGTGTACTTGAGGGGACGTATGGGCGATGCGGGTTTAGATATATCTGCTACCTGAATGAGGGGCAGCAATGGGGAGGGAATGGAGGAAAACACTGATGGACTATCAGGACGTTGTTAATTTTAATAGTTTCTTTCCTCGTTTCTGCCTATTGTTATAACTTGCACGCTCAGAATTACCTTAATCAGTCTCAAAGGGTTTCTTGTAACTCCTTACTTTATCGAAATGTTACTCTTTTTATTTACCAGACTTCACTATTTAGGCTACTTTAGCTAGAACGTTTAGTGATTGCGCACCAGCACAGCCTGTGTGATCTGTATTCTGTTAGATGGTGGCATATCAAAAATGGATGCAAGTTTTAATATAGTTGTTCCGCTGCATCACCCCTCATTAAATTTTATTTTATTGATTCGTCACGTTTACGGACCTGCTCGTATAGCTTAACATACAAGCGCAAGCTGGTGAGACAGGAAGGTGGGAACTTGCCAAATCACGAAAACAGAGGTCACCGTACGACGGGATAAACGATAGGAAAGATGGAGATTCATCAAAATTACGATTGACGCTTTAGTCGAACGTCGAAATGTATCAAATCGTAAATAACACTAACTGTGAAAACCCACGAAATAAAAATAAATCTAAAGAATTGAGCGACAATGATGAAATATGTAATAAAGTACAGGGTAACGACATAGTGAATTTTTTCTAGTTTAATTTCAATTAATTCTATCATTGTTGTCTAAGGTGCCAAATTTTCAAAAGCAATAGCATCATCAGAGATTCTATAACATTTCTGAATAGTTATTTCTCCCGTTAACGGAATTACAGATTAAACTCCCTCACATTATGGACACTTCTCTCTTTTTTACTGGTCTCCACGTTCACAGGAAGCTAAGTATCTTCACTTATAGGTACACATACAATATGATCAAAAGTATTCGGACGTCTGTTAGTGGATGTTATGGGATATGTCCACCATTGTACTCTATCATGGCTTGAACTTTGCTGGGGACATTTTCAATGAGTTGTCTGAATGTCTGTGAAGGACAGGTAAGCCGTTATTCGTCCAAGACCAGAAACTGGGAAATTACTGTTGTTGGAAGCTTTGGCCTGGAGCGAAGTCGACGTTCTAAATGATCCCAAAGATGTTCAGTTTGGTTCAGGTTGGCACTCTTGATAGATCAGTCCATTTCACGACTGTTATTGTCCACTAACAATTGACTCACATATGCAGCTTTATGATAGGACGCATTATCATGCTGATACAAACAATCATCGTCTCCGAACTGTTCCTCTGCCGTACGCAGTACACAATGTTGTAAAATGTATTCATATTCTTCCATAGTTAGCATTTTCCGATAGCGCAATAAGGGGACCTCACCAGAATCACTACACATGACGGCACGTAACGTTCTCCAGGAATTCCTCAAACCCAAAGCCTTCCGTCCAGTTGCCACAGGATATAATGTGATTCATTATTCCAAATCACTCGATTCCAGTCGCCCATTGTCCAGTGACGTCTCTGTTTGCATCACCTCAATCGTCGCTAAGCACATTACAGAAATGTGTGTATATGAGAAGCTGTCGTTTCTTCCTGTTTCCACTTCTCAGTCACACCACCAAAAATCAACATGCCCGTACCGCGCCCGGGTTCCCGGTTTCGATTCCCGGCGGGGTCAGGGATTTTCTCTGCCTCGTGATGACTGGGTGTTGTGTGATGTCCTTAGGTTAGTTAGGTTTAAGTAGTTCTAAGTTCTAAGGGACTGATGACCATAGATGTTAAGTCCCATAGTGCTCAGAGCCACTCAACATGCGCGGCTTTAGAAGGGTTGAAACGTCCCTGATTGCTTTGTTACTCAGGTGACATCCAATGACTAGTCCATGTTGAAAATCACTGAGCCTTCCAGACCGACCCATTCTCCTGTTATCACTTCTGTACTGACTGTACAATACTACCCGCCGCCTATCTTGAGGCTAAGAAACTTATGTCACGAATCAGCATGGTTTTAGAAAGCATCGCTCTTTCAAAACTCAGCTTAGCCTTTTCTGACACGCCATACCGCGAACTATGGGTGAACAGCAACAGGCAGATCCCATATTTCTAGATTTCCGGAAAGCATTTGACACGGTGCCCTATTGCAGGTACGACTATATTGAATAAGTTCACAGATATGGAGTGGCTCGAAGACTTTTTAAGTAGTAGAACCCACTAGTTTGTCCTCGATGGCGAGTGTTCATCAGAGACAAGGGCATCGCCAGGAGTACCCCAGGGAAGTGTGATGGCACCGCTGTTGTTCTCTATATACATACATGATTTGGCGGACACGTTGGGCAACAATCTGCAGTTTTTTTGCTGATGCTGCTGCGGTGTACGGTAATGTGTAGAAGTTCAGTGCCTGTAGGGAGATACAAGATGACCTAGACAAAATTTCTAGTTGGTGTGATGAATGGCAGCTAGAATGTGGAAAAATGTAGGTTAATGCAGACGAGTAGGAAGAACAAAACTGTAACGTTTGGACGCAGCGTCAGTAGTGTCCTTCTTGCGACAATCAAATTGTTAAAATATCGGGGCATAACGTTGCAGAGCGATTTGAAATGGAACGAGAATGTGAGAACTGTGGTAAGGAAGGCCAATGGTTGACTACGGTTTGTTGAGAGAATTTTAGGAAAGTGTGATACACGTGTAAAGGAGACCACGCGTAGGATGCTAGTGCGACCTGGTCGTGAGTACTGCTCGAGTGTTTGGGGTCCGTATCAGGTGGGATTGAAGGAAGACTGCGAAGCAATTCAGAGGCGGCTGCTAGATTTGTTACCAGATTAGATTAGATTAGATTAGATTAGTACTTGTTCCATAGATCACGAATACGACACTTCGTAATGATGTGGAACGTGTCAGGTTAATAAAAGGTGTCCATACAAGACATTACATTACACAAAATATTACATGACACTCAATACTTTTAATTTTTAATTATTTTGTGGGGGTTGGGGAAATTACCCTCTTACTATATCCAAAAATTCATCTAAAGAGTAGAAGGAGTTGCCATTAAGAAATTCTTTTAATTTCCTTTTAAATGCTATATGGCTATCTGTCAGACTTTTGATGCTATTAGGTAAGTGACCAAAGATTTTTGTGGCAGAATAATTTACCCCCTTCTGAGCCAAAGTTAGATTTAACCTTCAGTAGTGAAGATCATCCTTTCTCCTAGTGTTGTAGCTATGTACATTGCTATTACTTTTGAATTCGTTCGGATTGCTAATAACAAATTTCATAAGTGAATATATATATATATATATATATATATATATATATATATATATATACATATATATATATATTATTCACGAGAGACGCTCCCACCCAATATCTACATCTATATAGACACTCCGCAAGCCACCGTACGGTGCGTGGCAGAGGGTACCCTGTACCACTACTAGTCGTTTCCTCGCCTGTTCCACTTGCAAACAGAGCGAGGGAGAAACGTTTTTCCCGCGCGCTGTTCCGGGGTGGAATGGTAGGGAGATAGTATGATTGTGTGAAACTTCCTGGCAGATTAAAACTGTGTGCCCGACCGAGACTCGAACTCGGGGCCTTTGCCTTTCGCGGGCAAGTGCTCTACCATCTGAGCTGCCGAAGCACGACTCACGCCCGGTCCTCACAGCTTTTCGAGAAACACAATTGATAAAATTTAGAGAACCAGCTTTACTTCTGCCAGTATCTCGTCTCCTACCTTCCAAACTTTACAGAAGCTCTCCTGCGAAGGCAAAGGTCCCGAGTTCGAGTCTCGGTCGGGCACACAGTTTTAATCTGCCAGGAAGTTTCATATCAGCGCACACTCCGCTGCAGAGTGATAATCTCATTCAGTATGATTGTGGTTCGATGAACCCTCTGCCAAGCACTTAAATGTGAATTGCAGAGTAACCATGTAGATGTAGATGTAGATGTATTGTGAGGCTACAGTGAAGATCTCAGTGTGTTTTTTCCAGTTCAACCCCTCATCAATGCATACACCTAGAAATTTTGAATATTCTACCTTAGCTACCGATTTCTGATCGAATTTTATATTTATTAATGATGTCATTCCATTCATAGGTTCTAACGACACGCAAGTGTCACGGAGATGCTTCGGGAACTCAAATGGGAATCCCAGGAGAGAAGGTGACGTTCTTTTCGAGAAATACTATTGATAAAATTTAGAGAACCAGCATTTGAAGCTGACTGCCGAACGATTTTACTGCCGCCAACACGCACTGCGCGTAAGGGCCGCGAAGATAAGATACAAGAAATCAGGGCTCATACGGAGACATACAGGGCTATTACAAATGATTGAAGCGATTTCATAAATTCACTGTAGCTCCATTCATTGACATATGGTCACGACACACTACAGATACGTAGAAAAACTCATAAAGTTTTGTTCGGCTGAAGCCGCACTTCAGGTTTCTGCCGCCAGAGCTCTCGAGAGCGCAGTGAGACAAAATGGCGACAGGAGCCGACAAAGCGTATGTATTGCTTGAAATGCACTCACATCAGTCAGTCATAACAGTGCAACGACACTTCAGGACGAAGTTCAACAAAGATCCACCAACTACTAACTCCATTCGGCGATGGTATGCGCAGTTTAAAGCTTCTGGATGCCTCTGTAAGGGGAAATCAATGGGGCGGCCTGCAGTGAGCGAAGAAATGGTTGAACGCGTGCGGGCAAGTTTCACGCGTAGCCCGCGGAAGTCGACGAATAAAGCAAGCAGGGAGCTAAACGTACCACAGCCGACGGTTTGGAAAATCTTACGGAAAAGGCTAAAGTAGAAGCCTTAGCGTTTACAATTGCTACAAGCCCTGACACCCGATGACAAAGTCAAACGCTTTGAATTTTCGGCGCGGTTGCAACAGCTCATGGAAGAGGATGCGTTCAGTGCGAAACTTGTTTTCAGTGATGAAGCAACATTTTTTCTTAATGGTGAAGTGAACAGACACAATGTGCGAATCTGGATGGTAGAGAATCCTCACGCATTCGTGCAGCAAATTCGCAATCCACCAAAAGTTAACGTGTTTTGTGCAATCTCACGGTTTAAAGTTTACGGCCCCTTTTTCTTCTGCGAAAAAAAAAGTTACAGAACACGTGTATCTGGACATGCTGGAAAATTGGCTCATGCCACAACTGGAGACCGACAGCACCGACTTCATCTTTCAACAGGATGGTGCTCCACCGCACTTCCATCATGATGTTCGGCATTTCTTAAACAGGAGATTGGAAAACCGATGGATCGGTCGTGGTGGAGATCATGATCAGCAATTCATATCATGGCCTCCACGCTCTCCCGACTTAACCCCACGCGATTTCTTTCTGTGGGGTTATGTGAAAGATTCAGTGTTTAAACCTCCTCTACCAAGAAACGTGACAGAACTGCGAGCTCGCATCAACGATGCTTTCGAATTCATTGATGGGGACATGCTGCGCCGAGTGTGGGAGGAACTTGATTATCGGCTTGATGTCTGCCGAATCACTAAACGGGCACATATCGAACATTTGTGAATGCCTAAAAAAACTTTTTGAGTGTTTGTATGTGTGTGCAAAGCATTGTGAAAATATCTCAAATAATAAAGTTATTGTAGAGCTGTGAAATCGCTTCAGTCATTTGTAATAACCATGTATAGACAGTCGTTTCTCCCTCGCTCTGTTTGCAAGTGGAACAGGCGAGGAGACGACTAGTAGTGGTACAGGGTACCCTCTGCCACGCACCGTACGGTGGCTTGCGGAGTGTCTATGTAGATGTAGATGTAGATATTGGGCGGGAGCGTCTCTCGTGACATATAGTGACCAATCACACATTTCATAGGCGTGTCCGGGTAGTTTTGATCAGATATTATACATAATCTATCAAAACAGCGACATCATTCCAGAGGAACCAAACGCTTTGAGTAGACGTTAATTCATTATCCAAAATTGTTTGCACTTTTATCGCTTTTTCTCCGCCTCGAATATAAACGTTTACAAAGGAGGGCATATAGTTCTCTTAGGTTTCGTGACGAGTACTCTAAATATTTCACAAGAAACGTCACGATTTTTGCACTAATTCCTGGCGACTGCTACAAACTAAAACGCCACGTTCGGAACGCATATATTTAGATATATAAAACTTTTGGCACGAACTCTGTTTTGCGCGCCAATTCCTGGCGCAGCTCATGGCCACTGATGGCGTCGGAGCCGCTTCCGTCCAAAGGCTGGACACATCTGCGGCCCCTCTAGTTTGTAGGCAGGACTTACGTCGGTTTTATTTTTCGACGAAGGGGAAGAAGTCCAATCCGTAATTACTTTAATCATCTAATATGTCAGAACACGTGTAGTGGAGCGATACATTCTGATCGGGCAATGGACAAGAAGTTTACCTCTACTAGTAATCACATCTTCAATGAGATCAGCAGCTTCCTCAAAATTTAAAGCAATATTTATAATAGTCAATTTCGGTAACTGGAGTCCCATATAGTTTGCCTGATTATCTGTAATCTCTGTTGGTATTATCACTTCCAAATACGTACCTTCTACAACATCCGCAATACGATTAGCAATGAACTTACGTAGATATTGCTTGTTTTTTGCTGCACCCTCAATTCTTAAGAGTGTATCTGGATGATACTCATCCACATCTCTCGTAATGATGACTTGGAGTGATACGCGTGCCATAGGTTATTTCAATCATTACTGCCGACCGTTGCCACATTCGAATAATTCTGTATCTACACCTACATCCATACCGTCCAAACCACTGTCAGGTGCATAAGAGAGAGTAATTTACAATGCAGTACATGTTATGATTTTTTTCCTGTTCTAGTCACGTATGAAGCGCGGGGCGGATATTTGCTTAAATGCTTCTGAATGTAATGCTATAGTCTTGTCTTACCGCCCTCTACCGACCGATGCATTTTGGACTGAAGTATTTTTGTAGAGCCATTGAAACTTTGCAAGTAGCATAAGCGGAGTCTATTTTTAAGGGCCTGCCAGTTCAATTTTTCAAAATTTTCGCGACGCCTTCACGTTAGGTACCTGTTGACATTTGTGCTGTCCTTCCTTGAAACGATTCAACATCCTCTGAATTAAAATATTAATAAAATAATAAACGAATCACTGCCTACGTGCTCATTTGGCTGCAGAATATCATGTCTTGTGCCTCTAAACAAATGGTCGTCGAACTATTTTGCTCAAGAGCCAATGCCGACATTGTGGGATGGCACCTTGGGTCGCATATGTACCGATCTTACTATTAATTGGTAACCTACGTAAATTCAGCCCCCAACAGGCAAGCTATATTACGGGCGAGATAAGTTGGCCGCTACCCCCGAGTAGTGATCCTTAAAAGTCGGCACCATTTGCAACACTTCGTGTCGACTGATCTCTGTTTCAGAGTGCTCCCACGCTCAGCGACCGAAAAATTATGACTTTGTAATTGCCTGATGGGTGTTGTCGTTTTGCCTGTCTTGGTTGATGATTAATTGATTAATAACTATATTTGTACCTATATTTAAGTGCATTAAGCAATATGAGACACGGTCACAAATGTTTACTGAATATTCTGAATGTCATTTTTCTTTTACTCATTGCGTTGTATTATAGCAGCCTTAATTTAATTTCATATTCCTCGGTACAAATAAGTATTTGAAGACGAATGTCTGTGTAAAGCGCATTCATGAAACCCTGTTACTTCCGTTTCAAAATTTATACCATAACAGCTGATCGATATGAGTCGCAAGCGCTGTAAGCTATGAGTGCTAGAAGACAAACAATAAAATCTTCTCTCTCTCACATCGACTAACCCCGCAGTGGCCGCGCTACTTATCCCTCTCCCCTGACGTAAGCGTCCGACTTAGTACACGCCCGAATACACAAACGGTAATTAAAAGTAAGCATATCTTAGAGTATTATTGTATCTGTAAATGTTTTTGTTTGCTACTGAACAGGAGAATTAAACTCTTTAGAAGCTCTTAACGTCAGTTGAAGTTTTCGGATTTCGTTGCTGATTGGTTGATCGTATTATGATAAAATACGGCTCAGAATCGCGAATCGCACGAATACCTGACTTGGTCCGTACTCGGTCACGAGTCTCAGTTTGACGCCCATCGCTCCAAACTAATTCTTATTTATTTCACAGGAAAGCCTGGTAAGTATGACAGGTATCAGGGTAATTCTAAAGTTAACTACTATTCGGATATTATGAAAACATTGACACATATAATGATTTATTACTTCATACCTATTAACTCTAATACTTTAAGCTAAAAAGAAAAAAAAAGAGGAAAGGTAAAGTTGTCGACAGTCCGAAGGTTGCTCTGCAGACTACACTACTTTACTCGACATGATAATATGCCCTTGTCTTCCTCTGACAATTGAGCTGACTTACACAGGAAGTTATTGTGGCAACTAGAGTTTAGTTCAGACTCTGAACCGAGGGGCAGTTTGACATTTTTCACATACACAAGTAATTGGAACAAGTGGTAAATGGAGTAAATCATCGGAGGGTCGAATCATAAACCTTTTGATCTATGGAGTTAGACTTGTTCATTTGGCCATCGAGCCGAACCTTACAGCACATTTCAAACAAAGTTTACTGGCACTTCAGAGCACTTAACGTAAATATGGACGAGTTTCTGTATACTCTCGTCACAGAACTATGCCACCAGACACTTTAAATATGCTTCAACGGTGTCTTTGATAGCCTTATCGCTTGCAAAACGCCATGACAATAGCCACTTTGTCATCTTAAAAAAGGTTCAAATGGCTCTGAGCACTATGGGACTCAACATATGAGGTCATCAGTCCCCTAACTAACCTAAGGACATCACACACATCCATACCCGAGGCAGGATTCGAACCTGCGACCATAGCGGTCGCGCGGTTCCAGGCTGAAGCGCCTAGAACGGCTTGGCCACTTCGGCCGGCCTTTGGCATCTTAGGTAATAGGTAGTAATAGTAGTGGTGCAAAGCAAGTTCTGTGCCGCTTTTCATATCAAAATAATTGACTAGTTAATTAAATTGATCAATTAATTACCCTCTTCACTCTCGGAAATCCCCAATCCTCCACCATCCCTGCCAGCTGGTGCAGATGTGGCAATGTAACACTGATGATGCCACCTGGTGGCTTCATGGGTTTCCCCCCTACTATTTCCCCACTTTGGCTCCACCTCTTCACCTCCCCACTACCCACATCTCTCTCCACCCCAACTCGAAAAATAGCGGGAAATGCTCAGACTGTGCTGGGCTGTTGGTGTGGAAGGATGTATCATGTTCTCTTTATTATTTCATCACTTTTTGGTTTTTGGGGCACTAACCTGCAGGAAAACTTTCTTGTGTGTGCTCCCCTCGACATGCAGAGCCAGACTGATCTGGCCTACAGTACCACCACCAGAGTGCCATCGTAATCGTGATGTCGTGGGATTTCCCACCTCCCATTTCCCTCCCCTCCCCCCCTCCCTGCACATCCCCTCCCCTCTCCTCGCCACCTCTCCCCTTCCCATCCCTCCCCTCCTCACACTTCCTGTATCTTCCCCTCTCATCCCCTCTCTTCCTCTCCCCATCTGCCCCTGCCCTCCCCTTGCCAACTCCTGCTTGGAAACTGGCAGGAAAAATCACTTAATCTGTCCTTTAGATGCTGATGCAGAAGGACACTGGGTAGTTTTTGTTTATATTGAATTGCAGAGGACATAATAATAATAATTATTAATAAGATCATATTTTTATTGGTAAGAATTCGATTGCATATCACTGGTTTGGAAGGATGTAAGGTACTCTCCTTATCTTATCATCTTTGAATAACTGTACAGTCTGACTATGAAATTATAATGCAAGGTGGCCACACAAAATACTGGAGCTGTCTAATTGCCCTCCTCCTGCTGATGGTAAATTAAAAAATTGGTGGGAAATTCAAAAATTAGTGGGAAAATTAAAATGTTTTCTCTGATTGTGGAGCATGGCTTGCGAAGGGATAGCTGCCCTTGATCGTGTGCTAGAGAACACCTCTTGCTAGTCTCATTAATGACTGCTGGATGGAGAGAGGATGTTTTCACTGTTAGTCTAGCACTAGAGAGTTGCTACTGCCAGTCTAGCCTATATATATATATATATATATATATATATATATATATATATATATATATATAAGAAGTATGGGTAATAATAACAGAACAGCAAACTATTGCTGGAATGCAGAGAAGTAGCCTCCTGCTGATCTACAACTCAATAACTGCTGAGAGGTGTTTAAGGATGGGTAATAACATTAGGACACCAGTCGACTATCCCAGTGCTGCTATAGACGCCTGCCTCTATGTAAAGGACTCCTGTAGCGACAGCATTGGGGAATGAAACACATTTATACCTGTTTATGAGTCACAAGTCGCATCCAAGCCAACAGAAACATGGGAAATACATCATAAGATATTTCTTATGAATGTAATGCTTATTAGCTTACTTTAACAAGGCATCTCAAGACAAAAAAAAACTGACCAGTCACCTCCAGTCTAGTCCAGTGCCATCTATTGAGTGTGCTGTGTATATGAGGAGCTGACAGGTCAGAGTATTCCTGTGTACCCACTGGTCGTGAGCGGCTAACACCAGGCTTCCAATCAGCTGAAGCCTCATGATCACTCCCGATGCTGGCCGAGGATGGGCGCACACTGTGAGAGCAGTAGGCCTGGCTTGGATGTGTAGTTCTAATCGTAATTCCATCCCCGACATACTCTTCCCAGCCTTGAAAACCCACTTTACTCAATTTGAAATGGGGATGCACCCCGAATTTCTCACACAAAATGTATATTGCTCCCTTTTATAAGAGTTATTTTTGAAGACAGAAGAAATCGAAGCATACATGCGTTTCCACATTGCTAAAATATCGTTACTTCTAATGAAAAATCTGTACAACAGTACAGTGTAGGCTATATTTCCTCAAAATATTCTCTCATCAGGTAAAAAAATCTCTTCCCAGCAGCTTAATATCTGTTATGCTCTGCATCACAGGTCTAGAATGTTAAACTCAAATCTGGAACATGACGGACTGCGAAGAGCATGCTCTACCACTGTCACAGGGTGCATCCTCACTTTCTAACTCTCTTATGGTTGTCAAATGCGTCATCACCTGGGAAGTCTCTTAAGGTAGCCAAACAGCAACACTGAGGAGAAGGAAGTGTCAGGTTAATACAACATATCACTTTATAAATTCGGTAATATAGCTGATATTACTACAACTGCTATCTATCTTTGTGTAGAAGGGAGACTGAAATTATTTTAAAAGATCTCACTGTAATGATAAAACTCCTTATTACCACTCCAACTCGCCAACCGTGTCTGTGGTACTCTCGCCATCACTTCCATCCACCCAGTGGCACCTAAGTGATATCAAATGACTGACTAGTTAATTAAACTGATCACGAGAGTCCCTTTGCATGGTGAGCTATTTTTTCCAGCAGTTGGATTACACTCATCAGGTAACAGTTACAGACACTTGTGTGACATCTCATGGGGCTTCCCACAGTCTAGGTAGTCACTTCCTCTGACACCAAAATGGTTGCTAGCTGTTGTCAAGCAGCTGAAGATATCCAACATAAATTACGTTCTGCCTGTTGGTTGGCCCATCATTCTGCTGGAAGTAAGGCACTTAGAGTTCTGGTATACTACTCCCAAAATAATCATGATGAGGTCTGTTGGTTATGGAAGCTGTAGAATGTTTCACTCTCTTCTCCACCTATGCAGTGCCTGCACCCCCAACCCTGCCATCAACATTGGATCACACAGGAACAGCTGCAGCCACTGTCACCAGATCCTGAACCTTTGCCCACTTGTTGGGGCTGTACTGCTCCCAGCTGAAAGCCATCACTCACTTTACCAAACAGTTGTTACAGACTCACAAAAGTTGTCCTATCCTCTGAGGGACTGTACGGTTAATTGTCGATGGAGTAAATACCAAGATGTTAACTATAGCAAAATACCTGTCTGCTGACCAACCCATCCCAAACGTATATGAGCCTGCAGACCAGTAGAAGCGTTCCCATCATCTGCAGCCAAACTAGTGGGCAGATGCTTTCAAAACTGTAATAGAAATCCTAGGAGGGAAGCCGACATTTTTTTTCAAGGAACACTACTAAGAAAATTTAGCGAACTGACATTTGAAGCTGACTACAGGATTCTACTGCCACCAACATTCATTTCGAGTAAAGTCCAAAAAGATAAGATACGAGAAATTAGCGCTCATACAGAGGCATATAGATACTCTCTTTTTCCCTCACTTAATTTGCAAGTGGAATAGGAAAGGAAATAACTAGTTGTGGTACAGGGTACCTTTCGCCAAGCATCATAAGATGGCCTGCGAAGTGTGTAGTCGAAACAGTGTTACTGCTCACCAGTATCATGTAATCACAGATGGGCACATGCATGTTCATATAAGGATAATTACAGACAATAGGCTCAAAGTTATAGTGGAAATTGAGAATCTATAGTGGGAACAAATGTAGGGCTTCTTCAAATAGAGTGCGGGAAGCTGTGCAGCAAACTGACACATATGTCAAGTGGCAGTTAATGGCATAGTACGGCATATTCCATCTCGACAACCCGTCTTCAACAGCAACAGTATTATCGCATCATTACTCATTGTGCTTGCCGTTGCTGGGTTAAAATTAACAAGAAAATGTTCAAATGCGTGTGAAATCTTATGGGACTTAACTACTAAGGACATCAGTCCCTAAGCTTACACACTACTTAACCTAAATTATACTAAGGACAAACACACACACACACATGCCCAAGGGAGGACTCAAACCGCTGCTGGGACTAACCGCACACTCCAGGATTGCAGTGCATTAGACCGCTCAGTTCGATAGTCATGACAGGTCATATTTCTAAAGTAACACTAAGTGCAATGAGTAAACATTGTCTACACGAATTTATATGTGTTGCAGGGGGGGGGGGGAGAGTAGATATGTGGTGTTGTTTTGCTTAAGATAGTGCGAGCATTGAGATGAATATATGCTGTTCATGATTTCAGTCACTCAATCATTCTAAGATCAACAAAAGATCAGTGCAAGATGGTATATATACATCAACAGGTTTTGTGTGCAATACATGTCGAATTCAAAGCACAGAGAAAACAATTATTTGCAAAGTACTGTTGCATTGTTTTAAAACTCCAGTCAGTGCTATTGAAGTACAGTGATGCTGTGTGTGGTACTCCCTCGCACCATTAATAAATGTTCCATTAAACCTAGACCCTTCCTTGCAATATACATGCAGTCAGACTCCATCATGATTTCGATATGTAAACTGCTTACGACGAAGATACAGCCCATCCAGCGAGGCAATGGAATCAGTTGTCTGTAACACATTTACCAAATGTTTGCCAGGGCTATTTAAGTAAAGTGATGCTGCATGTTCTGCTCCACCAATACGAAACGTTCCATAACATATACATGCATGCAGACCCTATTCTAATTTTGAAATAAAATAAGCGTATGTAGAAAAAGATAACCAGTAATTCTATAGTCCATTGGAAACATATTTGTGTGATATAGGTCCCAAATGAATGTCTGGGTATTTAAGTACAGCGATGCTGTGTATGGTACTCCCTTCCATAACTAACAGATGTTCTGTTAATTCTTCAGTCTTCCACATCATATATAATGAAGAGCCAAAGAAACTGGTACACCTGCCTAATATGGTGTAGGCCCCTGAAAGTACCACAATATGATGTGGCATCGGGTCAACTAATGTCTGAAGTAGTGCTGGAGGGAATTGACACCATGAATCCTGCAGGGCTGTCCATAAATCCGTAAGAGTATGAGGGGGTGGAGATTTCTTCTGAACAGCACAAAGAATCCCAGATATACTCAATAATGTTCATGTCTGGGAAGTTTGGTGCACAGCAGAAGTGTTTAAATTCAGAAGAGTGTTCTTGGAGTCACTCTGTAGCAATTCTGGACGTGAGGGATGTCGTGTTGTCCTGCTGAAATTGCCCAAGTCCATCGGAATACATGATGGACATGAATGGATGCAGGTGCATCACCTGTCAGTTGTATCTAGACGTATCAAGGGTCCCACATCACTTCAACTGCACACACCCCACACCATTACAGAGGCTCCACCAGCTTGATCAGCCCCTGCTGACATGCAGGGTCCATGGATTAATGAAGCTGTCTCCATACCTGTACATGTCCATTCGGTGAATACTATTTGAAACGAGACTCGTCTGACCAGGCAACATGTTTCCATTCATCAACAGTCCAATGTCAGAGTTGATGGGCCTAGGCGAGGCGTAAAGCTTTGTGTCATCAAGCATACACTAGGGGCCCTCCAGCTCCAAAACCCCATATCAATGATGTTTCATTAAATCGTTTACATGCTGACACTTGTTGATGTTGCAGCACTTAAATCTGCAGCAACTTGTAGAAGGGTTGCACCTCTGTCATATTGAAAGATTCTCTTCATTCATCATTGTTCCCATTCGTGCAGGATCTTTTCCCAGCCACAGCGATGTCATAGATTTGATGTTTTATCAGATTCCTGATATTCATGCTACACTAATGAAATGGTCATACGGGAAAATCCCCACTTCATCGGTACCGCTGTGTCCCATCGCTCATGTGCCGACTGTAACACCACATTCAAACTCATTTAAATGTCGATAACCTGCCATTGTAGCAGCAGTAACCAATCTAAAATTAGTTGTCTTTTATATGCGTTGCCAACCGCATCACTGTATTCTACCTGTATTTAAATACACATGCCTATATCAGATTCTTTGGCGCCTCATTGTATATCTCATACTGATTTTTTAAATGCTCTTCCATATCGAGAGCATTTAGACAAGGTCGGTCTCGAATAGTCCATTTTCATAGTTATAAAATAGAGCTTAAAATCCAGGTTCTTTTAGCCTAGGAGATGTAAACATTTATCCCAAACGTTATACAATCGCATATATTCATGCTGACTCTTGGAATCCATAAGCTGGTAGTCATCTATAGAGGGCCATTGCGATAGTACAGGGTGATGGTAAATTTCAGCGTCAGCCAGTTCTGCTTTAGATAGACATTTTATGTTCACACTATAGCCAAGCCAATATCTCCTAAGTAGTAACTGGGCAGATTGAGCGAACTCAAAGATAATTTACTGAGCAAACCCACCCATCTATAAAAATAAAATATAAAAAATTACGTGAATAAAAATTTATTCACACAATCAGCTCTACATTGTGAAATTCGATATCATTATTTTTAGTTATCTTGATTCCTTTATACTTTAGCATAATATTACTACCGTCTAAAAATTTAAAGTAACAGTTAGTTATTATTTTATTAAACCTACCTGGCAAAATAATTTTTAATTTATTTTCAAGTCGGCTGGCCAGTGTGGCCGAGCGGTTCTAGGCACTTCAGTCTGGAACCATGCGACCACTATGGTCGCAGGTTCGAATCCTGCCACAGGTATGGATGTGTGTGATGTCCTAAAGTTAGTTAGGTTTAAGTAGTTCTAAGTTCTAGGGGACTGATGACCTCAGCTGTTACATCCCATTGTGCTCAGAGCCATTTGAACCATTTTTTTAAAAGTAGGTATAATGCAGAGGTTGAAAAATAAATTTGTTGATTTCATTACCAACAATCCAAAAGGAATTCCATATTAGATCAGAATTTTGAATATGCTTCCTCACACGTTTTGGAAAAGTGGAAAGCCTCATAAAGAATTAGTCAATTGGGTTTTAAATAATTTACCAGTACCACAGATATATCTACCAGGATTTAATTACTGAAGGCCATTTACTAAGCTTGAAGAAAGACTAACACATAGCAATCCAGGATTAAATAAATTAGATGAATAGAGATAATAAAGAATTAGAAAAATACACAAAGCAGATAAAGAACTTTAATTAGCTGCAAAAGAAACGAAGCATGCATGTGCTGCTTCAGTAGGAGAAAAATTAGCAGCAACTGCAGTTAGACGAATAATGTACAGTAAGAGAAAATTAGGTACGGGATTAGGTGTGGGTGACAGTGATTGGGGAGTGTAAAAAATGTTAATCCTTATAAATTGTTAACCTACATAGATGAATAGTTTTTCAATTGATTATATTTTCTTACCATTTTTAACTGATGCACAAAAAAGAAAAAAAGAGAGAAGAACTGCTGTAAAGTTACTGTTTGATGAAGACTTGTTTTTGTCTCATTTATTTCTTTATTATGATGTTCCATGATACCATCATAAACATCACTGCAAACTCATAAATAAAATAAAAAAAACACAGTAAAATGCCAGTAATAGTACAAAATTAAGAGTGTAAATACTATACAGCTATCTATGCCACAACAACATGTATGCGGATTCGTTTACTAAGGAATAATTTTAATTAATCTAATGAGAATTGTCTTTATAAAGGGAGATGTTCAAGAAGTGTAAAAAATGTGAAGAAGATAAGTCAGTTGATAAGCACTCACATATTTGTAAACAATGATATAAAAATTATCATAAAAATTGGTGTATTTCATCCGAATATTATAAAAACGTTTCAAACAGATTTCGTGTGAGAAGCATTCTAAAATATTGTTATCCATAAAAAGATGATTGTCTTAATCAACAAAAAAGTTTACAGGCTGTGAAGAAATTAAAGACTTTAGTTGTTTTTACTTTAACCCTTCATCTAGGAACAAACCCTTAATTTAATGTAAGATTTGCCAACTATAAGGTAAGCTAAAAAGACAAATGGTGTGTAAATATGGAAAAGAAATAATTACAGTTGGTCTCAAAAGATATTTATTGTCAAACAAGCATAAAAATTTAACTTCTTTAATTTGTGATCCAATTTTTTACAAAGCTAATGTTTTTATTCCTCAAAAATGGAAACTTCATTGAGAGAGTTTACAGCCACTCAATTTCATAATTATTGCAGAAGGAAAATGTATAGCAGATTTAGAAAAGATACCTTAATTAATTTAATCGTTTCGAATTATTTACCTGCTCCTACAAGGATGCTCGAGAATTTGAAAGTAATGGAACTGAAAGCTAGAGCTAAAAATGTTTGTATTAGAGGATACAGTAAATTCAGTAAATCAGAGATAGTTAATACTATTCGGTTACAGGTGTTTAAATTTCATCTGGAATTATTTCAAAAGACTAGATTAAGACCAAAACTAATACCTCATATAAATTATTTTTACAGATCTGATGATGATGATATTGAAAAAACTCGACCACTGAGACAAGAAAAAATAGTGAGACTATGTCCAGTCCATCGATTTAGTAGTGAACTATTTCAGCAAGGAAATGAGGCTGAGCCATCTAAAAAGCATTTATTTGATAAAAGAAATAAGATCAAGATTTAAGGAAAAATTTCAAGCTTGGTCTGTTGACTATAAAATTGACTTTAATGGTGCTAATATTGCTAAACTCGATACTGTTAGTGAGAAAACAGATTATATAACAAAATCACTCAATTCTATAGTTGAAGTAGTGAAAAAAGAACTAATTTTAGATACTGAAATAAGTTGAACATAGCATCCAAAAATCGAAAAATGTTTTATCCAGTTTCTACAGGAATCAGATAATACTCGAGAATCTCTTCACGTTTTGTGTAACAATATCAGAGATATTGATATATCATATACTTTGTTTGATTAAATTCAGCTTCCAATATTATCGTTGACTTCTTTCAATATCCATATGATAGCAGTTCCTAAAGGCAGAGGTGGTAGAGGTAAAAAAATAATGAATGTACCTGAAGACAAAAATTTAAAAGATGTATCACAATAATTAATAATAATGATAATCTGTGTTGTCCTATTGCAATAATAGTTGCATTAACATACCATACAAATAATATTTTGGGCAGAGAACTAAGTACAAACGAGATTAAGAAAATTACAGAGGAGATAAATACAAATTACAAAAAGAGTTAATAGACATATTATGTAATCAGTTGGGAGAATACAATGAAGAAGGGTTTACTTTAGATGACATTAAAATGTCGAAGAATTGTTGGATATTCCAATAAATATTGTATGATTATATTTATTGTTTTTGTTTTTATCATTTGTGTTTTATTTCATTACTTATTATATTACATCATTTAAAATGTTTTATTAACTAATTTATTACTACTAATTTATTACTATATACTACCTTTATTTATTTATTTTATACAATATTTTATTATTAAATATTTTATTAATAATTTTTGTTATATTATTTATTATATTACTATATTTATTATATTATTTTATTATTTTTATTAGTTTATTATTGATTATGTTATTTCAATTCTTTTATCTATAGTGGCTTTCAGAAAGAAATACACATCTGTATAAAGATCACAACCATTTTGATGTAATTGACAGTGTGAAGATAATCATATTTCTGTGATAATTGTACCAAATCATGCAACAATAAATATAAACATAATTGCGAAATAAGGAGAATAATATGTATACTTTAAAAAGGTCTAAAACATGAGACTCTGGAAAACAAGATATACTGTGAAAACTGTAATAGATATTGTTATAATGAAGAATGCTTAAAAAATCACCAAGAAGTTTGTAACAAAGCTTATAAATATAAAGGATGTAAAACGATTTGTTTGACATCACAAGAACATAGATGTGGTTTTCAATTTTGCATAAATTCTAATCAAGTTGTGAAAATTGGAAATCAGACACGTTACATGCAGTCAAATTTTAAAAAATGTGGTATTTGTGAAAGAAAATTTGATGAGGATTATATAGTCCAAGAAGTCCAAGTTTTAATACAGATGATTGTTACATTAATGCAGAATTCAAAGATTTGTATTGTTGCCAATGCTTCATATGCTGTAAAGTAGTGGCTGGTAAACAGTTTGAGTGTTGTGAAGATGGATTCCCTCAGAGAGTGAATTGTACCTATACTGAAAGATACTTGTGGTTTGATTATGTAGCTTAACCAGAAGCTGGTGTACATATACCAAATCTTGTTTTAAAGGAGATACTGTTTATGGATTTAAGACAAATGAAGAATTATGCAGTTTGATGATATCTGATAAAAATGGGAATTATACATTCATAGCTCATTATGCTAAAGGTTATGATTCACAGTTCATTTTGAAGTACTGTGTCGAAAATACAATAAAGCGATATACCATCTAGATAGGAACTAAATTAATATTATTCGAGATAAAGCATTTAGAACTAAAAGTTATGGATAGGAGTAATTTTGTACAAGGGTACTTAGCAGTTTTCTAAAAACATTTGATTTGAAAGAATTGAAGAAGGGTTACTTCCCACATTCGTTCAATACACAAGGAAATGTAAATTACATAGGATTAATTCCAGGTACTTGATATTATTGTGCTGATACTATGAAACGAAAAGATAGAGAACCATTTCTCAAATGGCATAGCTCCAGACTTAAAGAAAATTATGTATTCAATATGAAAAAAGAAACTGTTGAATACTGCAATTCTGTTGTAAGTATTTTGAGAAGAGGGTGTTTAGAACTAAGAAAACAATTTCTAGAGATAGCTAATATTGATCCATTCTGTTATTCAACAATTGCTGGAGTTTGTATGGCTATATAAAGATCTAAATATTTACCTGAAAATACAATTTCTGTATTGGATAAAGAAGAGAAAGAGAATTATAGTAAAGAATTCGTAACTTGTTAAACAGTTTAAACAATAGTAATATCTCACACCTCTTGACAGTGGAGAAGTAAAAATAAGTGGTGCTAAAGCAGGTCGCTTTGGTAAAGACACCAATACTGTTTACCAGTACCAAGATTGTTTTCATGGTTCTAAAAAATGTTTTAAAAGCGAGATGATCAACAATAAAAATAAGGAAACAATAGATGACCATTATCAAGAGATTTTAACAAGATGTGCAGAAATACGAAATGCTGGATATAATTTAGTGGAGATATGGGAATGTGATTGGCTTAACTCAGTAGAGTAAAACATATCGTGATATCACAAAAGTAAAATATATTGATGTATGTAGTCTTTATCCTGCTGTGCAGTTTTATGACTTTCATCCTGAACAACATCTGAGAAAAATATATAGACTAAGATATTATTGTAAAATTGGTATGGTCTAATAAAATGTTGAAGTAGTGCCACCTAAAGGATTGTACCACCCTGTTTTACCAGTAAGAACACTGTTGTTTCCTTTATGTGTCAAATGCAGAGAAGAAAAAAATAAGTAAATGCAATCACAGTGATGACAAATGAAGTTTTACTGAAGCTTGGATGACTAATGAAGCTAAGAAAGCTCTAGAAAATGGATAAAAAATTTTTAAATGTCTATGTAGTGTGGGATTTTAGAAATAAAAGCAATATGTTGTTTAAAAATTATGTGAAAGGCTTTCTGAAAATAAAATTAGAAACCAGTCCACATAATTTTGAAACTGATGAAGAGTATATCAAAAGAGTTAAAGAGAAATTAGATATTGACTTAGATCCTGATAGAATAATGGAAAATCTAGGAAAACGAGCTGTTGCTAAGATATGTCTTAATTCACTATGGGAGCAATTTGGGCAAAGGCAAAAAGGTGAGTCAGACAGAATTTGTAATAAATTTACAGAAATTTTATGAGATACTATTGGATGATCGATTAGATAAAAAAGATATAAATTTTCTTAATGATAATATGGTTCAGATGAAGTTCAATTTCAAGGATTATTATGTGGAAAGTAACACAGCTACAAATATTTTTACAGTTGCATTCACTACATCAAAAGTAAGGCTTAGGTTACTTGATATGTGACATAAACTACGACAATGTGTTATATATTTTGCTAGCGATTCTGTAGTGTATATTGATGATGGTGAAAATACTGTGCAAACAGGTTGTATGTTAGGCGAATGGACTGATGAATTAGGAAATAACTGGATTACAGATTGAGCATCAACTGGCCCAAAAAGTTACTATTATGAGAAAAAGGATAAAAAACGAGATAAAACTAAAGAGATTCATGTTAAATTATAAGAATATTCGAAAGCTGAATCTTATCTGTGATAAGATTAATTGAGAGTGAAGTAAAGGAAAAGATACAATTAGAATACTGTCAAATCATTAGAAATGTTGATACTAAAAATCTAGTTCATACATTTTCTAAGAAAGAATATATACTTCAGTATCATAAAATAGTAGTTCTATAAAATTGTGACAGAGTGCATTATGGACATTAAAAATTATTAATTATTTAATAAATTTTAAAATAAATTTTCTGTATCTTATAATGTAAGAATAAAAGTCACACCACATTTGTTGTACAAATGATTTAAATTTATTAGTTGATTTTAATTGTATTCTCTATCTTCTAAATCTCTACTTATTGACGGAGAAGCTATTAAAAATAATCCATAGAGTTTAATATATTATTGTATTATTTTTGATAATTATTTATTGGTAAATTATAATTCGCTACTTTTTTTACAGTCTTAAAAACACAGGATCTGAGTTTTCTGTTTCCTCCCATATTTCAATAACAGTTTCATCATAACTATTAAATCTCATTTCTTATCCTTCTTCATGAATTTGCTTTAATATTTTAATATTTTCAGAATGGTATTAACTTCTGAAATGTTCTATAATTAAAGATGGTTTAAAATATTCTTTCCATATATGACATTGAACTTGCTTGTCTCTTGGTTTATTGCTTCTGTCAACAAAAATGACAAATTTATATTAATTCCACACATCAGTCATATTTATAATATTAATAATTTATGGACTTATTAAATTTTATTCTATAGAAATGGATACACTACTGAATAAGCTTAATAATGCAAGCAGCTCTAATTCGTTTAAAGATATTAGTGAGCAAGAAGTAAATCTTGTTGCTATCTGTATGAATATAAAAAAAAACTTTGTGAAGCCATCTATATGGGTATGAGTATACTTGTTTTATCAAAAGAACTGATGTACGATTTTCACTATAGAATTACGAAGCCAAAATATGGAGAACATATTCAGTCATGATATCCAGATACAGACAGTTACATCTACAATATAAAAACTGAAGATTTTTATGAAAACATGAACCTGATTAGTTGACAGTAGTGATATCCAACAGATAATAATTATGGTATTCCACAAGCAAACAAGAACGTTTTAGGAAAAATGAAGGTCGAATGAAATGGAAAAATTATGGAAGAATTCTGTGGTTCAAGCGGAGAATGTATATTTATAAAATTGGTGAGAAGGATGGGGAAAAATCGAAAGGAGTGAAGAAATGTTGTTACAATTAAAATAAACCTAGATGATTACAGAGATTATTTGTTGAACTATAGAGAGCAGTACAGAAGAATTAATTTGGTTCAAAGTGAAAAACACGAAATCTTACCAATTGAGATAACATAGAAAGTATCGACTCCTCATGATGATAAAAGATGTATTTTGGAAACTAAAATAGATGTATTATCATACAGTTATTACTCATTATTGTCATCTTCTTCATAAATGATATTTAAAATCCTGTTAGATTTTTTCAATTTAAATGGAAGCTCTACTGAAGAATCTCAACAACGAAAGTGCATCTAAAGTGAGTAAAGAAATAAATGAGCCACATGTAAGTGTTTTGTATAATGTTACTGGCTGTGAGTATTTGATTTATATATTGATATGATATGGAGATATGAAGAGAAAAATATGTTTGGAACTCAATAATGTATTTAAAGTTATTTCTCCAGACAAATATTTGAAAATAATTAGTGGTTGGGGTTTTCAATTTTTTGAAGGAGAACAGATTAAATTCAAATATAAAGGAATGAAGAAACTTTAAAATAATAATTATGAATTTCATTTTTTCCTACTAAAATTTATAATCTTTAAATGGACAATACCAAACAGCTAAAGCAGTGTGGTGAAATTAAATTAAAATTTATGAAGATAAATATCAAACAGATGAATATTGTAGTGTATGTAAAGAATATAAAAAATATTACTAGCAAATTAAATTTACATGTGAATGTCTTCGAAGAGTAGTCAAGAGTACACTAAAAACATGAAAAGACATCAGTTCATAAAGAGCCTCATGATGCTAGAGAAGAAAGAATTTGGAAAATTTCGCATAAATAGGCTCTGTATATAATAAGAGGGTTAGTTTCCCTTATTTTCTTAAATTAGAATTTTTTCCTTACATTTACTTTTTTCCGAAGACATCAAGTTTCATCCTTATGTTGATATTTTCAGAAAAAAATCGAATTTTTATAAGAAAATAGTGAGCTATAGCTGAGAAAGTGGGTAGAGTACTGAATAAGTGTAGGTTCTCGGTAAGTTTTATTGTTAAAAGGTGAGTCAAAACAAATACTTATTCACTAATTTCGTGTGTCCCCTATAACTGAGCAGTTGCCGGCAGCAAACGTGGCAACACTGTAGCAGCAAGCGACAGACGTCAACCATCAGGTAATTTTAAGAGGACTAGAACAAAGCGTAATCGAAAGAGGCTTTAAAGTTTGTATTCTCAGTACCCAGTTGAATCAGTGGCTGTGTTTTGAGCTTTTGCAGCGTTCGTCTGGATGAATATGGTAATGATATTTTTTTACATTTTTTTAATACATACTTCACAAGTCACTGTGCAGAACGTGACAGGGTGTACTAGGTACTACTTCTAGCAATTCTGTGCCCTGTGTCATTCGAAGAAATATTCTGCCAAGATTCCTCTGTTCATGCTCTAATCTTTCTTCGATAATTTCTCTTAGTTTATTCACATATAGGCAACTGCATCTGATACTGATAAATTATTTATCCGTATAGAGTGAGTGATGAGTTTCCCGCTCTTGAGTAGAATTAACGGAGCCCCCAGCTTAACATCCCCATTCTAATGACACATCATAATGTCAGGGTCTCAATTCATGAAGCACAGCACAGAGGACCTTTTCGCATAGGTTAGTAGTCATAAATTGGTCGCTGTAATCCCTGTTTCCATGATGGGCTAAAAGGATAAACATAGAATGAGGTGCACATATACAGATAGTGGTAGTATCGTGTACACAACGTACAAAAGGGCAGTGCAAAGGCGAAGCTGTCATTTGTACTCAGGTGATTCATGTGTAGCGTGTCCGACGTGATTAGAGCCGCGCGACGGGAATTAACAGACTCTGAACGCGCAATGTTGGAGCTAGATGCATAGGACGTTCCATTTCGGAAATCGTCAGTAAATTCAGTATTCCGAGATCCACAGTGTCAAGAGTGTGTGAGAACATCAAATTTCAGTCGTGCTAACAGCACGACACCTTCTGCAGCGCCTCTCCTGGGCTCGTGACCATATCGGTTGGACATTAAACGACTGGAAAAACCGTGGCCTTATCAGATGTGTCTCGATTTCAGATGGTAAGGGCTGATGGTGGGGTTCGAGAATGGCGCAGACTCCACGAAGCCATCGACACAAGTGGTCAACAAGGTATTGTGCAAGCTTGTGGTGTCTCCCTAATGGTGTGAGCTGTGTTTACATGGACTCCAACTTCACCGATCATTGACTCCAAATGGTTTTGTTCGGCTACTTGGAGGACATTTGCAACTACTTATAGACCTCATGTTCCCAAACAACCATGCGCCATGTCACTGAGCCACAACTATTCGCGATTGGCTTGAAGGACATCGTGGAGAATTCGTGCGAATGATCTGGCCATCCAGATCCCCGATATGAATCCCATCGAGCAATTATGGGACGTAATCGAGAGTTCAGTTCGTACACAAAATACTGCGCCGACAACACTTGCGCAGTTATGGACGGCTATAGAGACAGCGTGGCTCAATATTTCTGCAAGGGACGTCCAACAGCTTGTGGAGTTCACGCCACGTTGCCGTACTGTGTCGGGCAAGAGGAGGTACGACACGATATTAGGAGGTCTCCCATGAATTTTCCGCCTCATTCGTTAATTAAAACGTCTTTTATTGTTAAATCACAGTAAATGATATTTCAAATAGCCATTTGTCTCAGGTTTTTCCACTTAAAAGTCTGTCAAACTTCTATAATACATCTTTCTTCGCCATGGTTTCAACTGGTGTACTTCCAATCGAACTCTTGTTGTCTGACAGAGCGACTTACCCACTCAGACGTTTCTAATCCTTTTGCTTCAACTCTCCAATAGTCTCCTATCTCCTTTGTACATATTATTCTTAAAGAAGCATTCGTCCAGAGTTATTTTGATCTCTTTGATAGTAAGGACTGCTGAAAGGATATATGGGTGTGGTCTACCCAGTGCAAACTGCGACTAGTTTGACGAGAGAAGGAAGCGTCACGCAGTACAAAACGTACCATACTTTCAACTACCAAAGTATTTGCCTCTTATCCTTTCTGGCTGTAGAACGCTGATACGGTGTTAATTTAAGATGTCTTGGTAAGAAATTGCAGCAAGGTGTACTGTTAAATATGTAGGCCGATTACTCTCTGGACAGTGAGTGTAAACAGTATCAATACACTTTGTGTTTAACAGACTGTGTGCATATAGTCACTAAAGTGATGGTGATACCTCAGGTTTCAAGAAGTTCTGAGAAATATGGCTTAATCGTATCAGTTTTCGCCACTGTGAAACCTTAGTGTCTACGAGTACATAACTTTATAGATTATGTGCAAATAGTCAACTTTGGGTCTTCACATGCTAGTTAAAATAGCTATTGTCATGGTGTGTTTCTCAGAACCTACTCTCCACGGCAAGTCGCAAAAAGACTGCAAAAATAAAATTAACCGTGACAAAAAAGAAAATAAAGTATTATCATCGCATCGACGACAAAGTCTTAGAGACAGAACACAAGCTCTCAAACGACTTTGCCTGGTCACATATCGGCGGTGTCCTTTCCAAAGGAAATGCCTCACGTTTGTCTTACGCCATTTAGGAGACCACGGTAAGAACCGCGTGGCCGCTACGGTCGCAGGTTCGAATCCTGCCTCGGGCATGGATGTGTGTGATGTCCTTAGGTTAGTTAGGTTTAAGTAGTTTTAAGTTCTAGGGGACTGATGACCTTAGAAGTTAAGTCCCATAGTGCTCAGAGCCATTTTTAGGCCACGGTAAACCTCAGTTTGGAATGCCCGGCTGGGGTCTTCAGGTCCTCACGCCACGAATGCGAGGCAAATACGGCGCCGCCTCGATCGGTGGAGAAGCTCTGAAGCCGGCTAATGCGATATTAAATAATTTAAAAACATTAAACACAACTGGCTGCAGATTCTGCTGAAGTCGTTCATTACAAAAATATTTATGTGTTTTAGAGCCTATAGGTCCCATTGCAATGGCAACGATAAAACATTTTAAGTGAGATTTCTCTTGCCGCTACATATAGCGGGAAACTTAGAAGAGAAGGATGTAACGCTCCGACGACACAGAGGAGATCACAGACGAAACCAACGCGTACCCACAGACATAGCATAAAATAACAATGTCTGCCTACTGCGCGGGGCAGAGGAGGTTGTAGCAGGGACCTGCGAGCGTCATGGGTAAAAACAGTGACGCGTCCCGGCCGCCGTGGCGCCACACTGCTGCAGCCAACTGGCTCGCCGTGGCAACACACTGGAAAGACGCCGGCTCAAACTCCGTTCCGCCATCCGGATCTAGTCTATCCGTGGTTTCCCTAAATAATTCGAGGCAAATGCCGGCATGGGTCCTTTAAAAAGGATACGGCTGATTTCCTTACCCATTATTTTCGTCTCTAACAACGTCGATGTCGACGGGACGTTAAACTCTAATCTTCCTCTCTCCCTTCCCCATTTCGAGCTAGTGCTCCGTCTCTTACGCTCTCATCGTCGACAGGACATTAAACCGCAATCTTACTTCACTTTTACAGCAGAAGTTACGCTAGACCAGCAAGTAGTCTCAGTCAAATCATTTTGAGCTTCCATGTTTGCTTTTGTTGTCCCATGCTCCGTCTTAAGTACGACGCGCAGATCTTACGCATCCCTCGACTTTTCTCGAAAGGTTCTTCGGCATAATTTCTGCTCCGAACAAGAACGTTACGCAGCGAAAATCAGAATGATATGTCGCGGAAACGCACACATGAATTTGATATAGTCTTCTGTATGGACCGTTACTGAAAAGTAACAACATCACTATCCCACATATACATAGGAAAAAAATGTAGCAAGAAACTTATTGAAAAAATACAGTAACCAGTAGCTTTTTTATGGCTTTATTTTACGCACGAACGCGTTTCGGATTTCATCCATCCTGTACTTGAATAACGCTTTTGGATCATTATCAGTATAATTTTCTTCTTTTGAACCCTGCAGTTGCCACAAGCAGAATAACACTTCTTTTAGCTGCTGCGTTTCCCGAGTTTCCTTAGGTACACTTACTTTTGTTCTGTAATTTATGATTCCCTTTTCCTTGTTTATACACACAGCACAAACATTTTTATGTTTACAAATACACTGCAGCATTCGTGATTTGACCAACTAATACGTTTTTTTTATATTGTAAGTTACAGCTAAAGTCAAGTTGCAGTCTTCTTGCACATTCTAAAACTACTGCTTAAGTCAGCTACGTTTGTAGACATAATACTGTTTTCCTTACTACTAGATACAAGTCTCTGTGTGACCAAAATTCTTTCCCCTAAATATACAGGGTGATACAGAAAATCGGGAACATTTCCACAATCCAATAAAACTCTAAGTGATGAAGGAAAGAAATTGCATTCATAGTAATTCAAACCTTACAACTTTGCCATTTACGAAACATTGACAGCATTTATAATTTTTTAAAAAATTACGTCCTTTAGATGGCGTCCTAATGTACGAATACACTCGTGAAATCTGCTGTTGAGATTCCTGCAACATCTCTGCTGGGATACTGTGAATTGCATCACGAATTTTCTGTTTTAACTCATCCAGGGTTCTTGGTCGAGCCGTGTAGACTTTGCTGTTGAGGTAGCCCCACAAGAAAAAATCACAAATGGATAAATCTGGCGAACTAGGGGGCCAGGGAATGTTACCGAATCGTGAGATCACACGTTTGCCAAACAATTCTTACACATACGAGACCACTGATTGCCGTGCAGTGGCTCTGAGCACTATGGGACTTAACTTCTCAGCTCATCAGTCCCCTAGAACTTAGAACTACTTAAACCTAACTAACCTAAGGACAACACACACATCCATGTTGACAGAATCCTAATGATAACCGGTAATCGTTGTCCTTCAATTGTTTCACCATCTGTACTTTGTACGGATGAAATTTTGAATCAAGATGAAGAACTCTGCAAACACTCTTCCGGGACATTCCAACTACTGCTGTTTGCTTACGAATTGAACGCCGTGGGCTCCATATGACAGATTCGCGTACAACATCGATGTTCACTGGAGGACGCACACATCTTGGTCGTCCTGTTGGTTTCTTCTTGAGTACAGATCCAGTCTCTTTAAAGTTGTTAATCCAACATTCAATCGCGTGCTTCGGCGGAACAGCATCATGACATCCTAAAATATAAAAACGTCGAAACTCCCTCTGCGCCGCTACCAAACTATCATTGTTTTTATAAAACATTTTTATGGCTAACGCACGCTGTTGTCCGTTCCACTGATCGATGATTACTGAAATGGCGGACTTGTTTACTCGCTGTCACGAACCCGCAGTCCTGCCATCTTCCCATGGCTGCCACTATTCATTTCAAACATTCCCGTTATTCTGTGTCGCCCTGTACAATGCATGTTCTGTACTCAGTCGCACTACATAGTTCTCTTCCTCATAAGAACTATGGAAAACGCGAGATTCACTCCCCGTCGACAGTGTTGTCGTAAGTGACGCAGCACAAGCTCATTTACGACAAGGAAGGGGAAGTAAATCGTACATTTCCTTTACAAAGAAGCTATCCCTGCAATCGTTTTAATCGATTAAGGTAACCCACGGAAAATCTAGGGATTTCAGCTCCACTTCTCTTGAATTCGAATAGAGTTACATAACCAGCAATGCCAGCCAATGGGGAAAAGAATTCTGCGTATGTGATCATTAGCACAACATCATGATGCAGCCAGATGGCCACAATAATTTTACTCAAAATTATAGTATCAGTGAGTACATGTTGGTACGAAGACAATGCTTTATCTCGGGAAATAGTGGAGAATAGTGGCTCAGTGTACTACAGAAAGACGAGAAACGCCATTCCGCCCACTTACACACCTGACTGCCTAGTAGGGTATTTCTGAAGTGTTAGGGCTCCGAAACTCGTCACTTTTTAGTGTTAATATTCCCTTCGGCACAAATAAACCTGTAAGTATGTCAGCAAGGTATTTTACGGGAGTTTTCAGCATTTGGATCCCCTAGAACGACAGTAGCTCATAGGTCATTGCATTAAGTAAAAAATGCTGTTAGTGTATCAAATGTATGCTATGGGATCCTTTTCAAACAATTGGACGTATTTCAAGAAAATCGTAATATGGTCGTTATCGAGGGCATCGCAAAGGTGTAAGTGGAAGGCTGCGACACACCTGCAAACAGCTTTGTAAACATCAACAATAAGAAGTGTATCAACTCAAATCAGTAGCAGTTGTCCTTGTGATGGCTGTCTCAATCTACATAGATCCTTGGTGTGCGTGCCAGTAGCACCAAACGCCCTCGTTCCAGAAGACATTACATGGAATAATGACACGAGTGGTTGTGCAATAAATGAGGACATGTTTTAAAAATCTAACAGATTTGCGTCTGCTGGTGCGTGACCTTCAGTCACCTAAATCAAATGGCTCAAATGGCTCTGGGCACTATGGAACTTAACTTCTGAGGTCATCAGTCCCCTAGAACTTAGAACTACTTAAACCTAACTAACCTAAGGACATCACACACATCCATGCCCGAGGCAGGATTCGAACCTGCGACCGTAGCGGACACGCGGTTCCAAACTGAAGCGCTTAGAACCGCTCGGCCACACCGGCTGGCTTCAGTCATCTAAGTGAAAACATTAATCGCAGATATCTCTAAATCTCTGCATGGCGCGCTGCTCGTTGCACATTAAAGAGAAAATCTAAGTCAGAGTACAGAATAGATTAAAAATTCTAGCACACATGAATTACATATAACTGTGTGAATATAAAAGTGATAGCTTGCTTGGTAGATACTTACGTGAATCAGTTGTCCTCTTGGGGCCCTCGATCACTGTCATACGGGTTCTTTGACTGGAAGGAGGACAGGGAGTCGGAAGAGGGAGGGAGAGACCTGGTGTCACCGAAAGCAACACCGTGCCTCCGAATACTGTTCACCTCCGAATATTGTCCACCTCCGAATATTGTCCACCTAACATTGCTTGTGCTTGTGCAAACCACCTAACGTGTGTAAGGTAACTACCCTTAGCTTCTTACTTGAATACTTGAAAATATGTCTTCAGAAACATGCCCTTAATAAATTCCCTTTGCTACCTGAAGTTTAAACCCAAGAAATGATTTATAACCCAATCTGACTGAATTTCAAAGGGGACATATTTAAGGGTAATTAAAGCTTACTTTGCTCAACGGAAAGAAAAGCAGGAATAAATGAATATTTCAGTGAATTTTACTATCACCCTCACTTCTAATGAAGTTCAAAATCTGATTCCAAGAACATGTAAATAACCCACCTTACAGGCGAGTTATCTGCAATGAGCATACGTGGCTCAGTCTGTTAACCTAACACTTTCTACCTAGAAAGCTGGATTAGTAGCAGTCACGTGGAACATAAAAGGATACGCGGCAGTCTGTCTTGTAAGCCTGACGACGTCACTTGCCGTACGACCTGAAAAGCATGCAAATAATGGATAAAGCGTTCTGCTGATTGCAGTTCTTAAAATGTGTATACTGACTGCAGTAGCAGCTGACTTTGACTAGTATTCCTGCTGCAGGAAGAGAAGATATTGCTGTGAAACGCAGATTACAGTGCGCACGCATTACCAAGAAAGTAATAGAACTCTTAAACATGAGTTTATCAGTGACACAGGAATATGAATAAATGTCACAAGCTTCAGCTAATTTCGTAATTATTTCGTCTAAAACATAATCATTAATACAAGAATGCACACAATCGTCTGAATGTGAAACATATGGCATATTGGACCATCAAAAAAGAAAGCTTTGTCTCACGCCTGGAAGGGGGTGCGTGGGTCTACTCCTGTAAACTGAAGGGTAGGCCGAAGGTACGAAGTGAGTGGGAGCAGGAAATGGTGAAAAGCTTCGGTACTGCAGGTAGATTTTAACTCTTTTACTGGTGTAATTCTTTCATGCTTTCCCGGCGATCTGTTGACATCTTGGATATTCGGGAATCCAGCCGGATGTTCGCGTC
The DNA here is from genome assembly GCF_023864275.1 of Schistocerca cancellata. Taxonomy (NCBI): domain Eukaryota; kingdom Metazoa; phylum Arthropoda; class Insecta; order Orthoptera; family Acrididae; genus Schistocerca; species Schistocerca cancellata. The sequence goes on along the minus strand of NC_064629.1, from coordinate 93,810,497 downwards.
GTTCTCGCACGATATTTCAACAGCGTGCCTCGCTGTCTTCTTCAGGTGCTACCTGAGACTGGTGTATGAACATATACAACTGATAATACTTAACTTTGGCTGAGATGAGAACGTAGGTGCGAAGCCGTACATCAATCAACGCTAACAGCTACTAGTAGTTGGACAAACTATCATTGAAGTAACAAAGTCTGTAATGGTTAGCCCCCTATGAAGTAGAAGCTAAGTTGCTTGGTCGGCGGCTCGGAATCTGGAGCGGCGCTCGTAGAACTGCCCAACACCGGCTAGAGGCCGCTGCCGTCGGGGTCGGTGTCGTGGTGCCAACCTAGCAGAGCCCACCTACGCTGTGACATCGTAGCTATCGATACCACAGAAAGAACTGTTCATCAAAAAATTATATATCCATTGATTATATATACATTTACCTAAACGAGAGGGCGATGAGTTCAACAATTTTTTTAATTTTTTTTATGAACTAATGATAACCCGGTGCTGCACCATGTACCTGGAAACTGTCCGCCGCACTGGATAAGTAACGTTAAGTTTGAACATAAGTGAATGCACAATAACGACCTCAAAATGCTGCAAAGATTATTACACCAAGCTGCATGGTGTGTGGCAGAATCCCACCATACATTTGTAGCTCATAACTTGAAAATGACCAACAGAAAGCAACGTCAAAGCAAGGTAATACATTACTCGTCCATAGCAGAGCCGCAGCACCCTGAACCGATGACAGAGAAACTAGATAAGACAAGAGATTTTTATGGTTCAAATGGCCCGCAGACAGAGAAACACAGACCCGCGCTTGTATCCCATTGGTTACCGCTACAATTTGCCAAAGTGTCTCACTTCAGATATCCCTCCTTAGCTAATCGAAGAAATGATACCTTCAGTAATCGATCGCTTGGTACAGTACATCTTTGCAGTATGCTTGCGATGCAGAATACAAGAAAGAAATAATAGTGCCGAAAGTTGTCATTGTGATAAGCAACTTCCATGTGATGGTTCAAAATATTATCGCCATGTTTCCTCACAACTGTGAGGAAATTCCAGAACCCACATATGAGGAGGTGGTAGAGTATATCAAACGCCTTAAAAATGGTAAAGCAACTGGCAGTCACAGCATCCCAGCCGAGATACTAAAATATGTAGGAGAAGTATTGCACAGACGTTTATTTCATCTTATATAGATAATCTGGAAAACAGAGAACTTTCCAACAGAGTGGAAAGAATCATTAATAGCCCCTATACATAAAAAGGAGACAGGGAAGATCTCGGAAACTATAGGGGAATACCATTAGTCAATACAGGTTTTAAGATCTTATCTTGTTTATTGCTATGCCGCTTGAAACCATATGCAGAAAATATAACTAGGGATTATCAAAATGGCTTTCGCAAAAAGAGATCCACCATTGACAACGTATTTGCAATCAAATCAATAAATGAAAAAGTTTGGGAATATAAACAAAAAATACATTATCTGTTCATCGATTTCATGAAAGCTTATGACTACATCCATAGACAAAGCTTGTGGAATGTAATGCTTGAATTTGGTTTCCCAATTAAATTGATAAATTTCTGCAAAGTATGCATGGATGAAAATACAAGCAGGGTTTTACTAAATGGATTAAAGTCTGACCTTCTTAAAATAAAATTGGGTTAAGAAAAGGAGATGATTTATGCCCCCATCTCTTCAATTTAGCTTTAGAAAGAGTTGTGAGGAAACTTAAAATGGTACCTGCTGGGATCCTCCAAGAAAGCAAAATTAATCTGTTAGCATATGCAGATGACATAGTGCTCATTGGAAACAAGCATCAAGACTTGGTCTGAAGGTAAATGACGAGAAAACGAAATACATGACATTTCAAAGATATAGAGATCAATGGGATAACCAGTCACATTTAATAGTTGGTGAACACAAATTCCAGCGTGTTGAACAGTTCAAATTTCTGGGATAAGTGATAGATGAATAAAATCAGAGACAGATAGAAGTAAAAGCGAGACTGCAAAATGCTAACCGAGCCTAGTATGCGATACAAAATCTCTTAGGGTCCACACTGCTGACCAGGAAAACTAAAATAAAGTTTTGTAATACAATCATCAGACCAGTTCTAATGTATGGGGCAGAAACATGGAGCGTAACGAAAACAGAACACCACAATTTACAAGTATTTGAGAATAAAGTTTATAGAAAAATCTTTGGTCCTTATTATGATAATGAATCACAATGCTGGAAGAGAAGACACAACATAGAAATCCACGAGCTATCACAACAACCAACGATAGTAAACATAATAAATGCTAGAAGACTGCAATGGGCTGGACATCTGCTGATAATGAGAGAAGACCAAATTGTGTTAAGAATATTCAGGGAGAAGCCATATGGAAAAAGAGCAAGGGGGTGATTCAGGAGTACTTGGCGCAATGAAAATGATTGCATATGTAAAAGATTGGGAATAAATAATTGGCAAGAGGCTGCACAAGACAAGAGCATCTGGAGGAGTCATGTGAGATCAGTACGGGAGCTTCGAGTCCCTTAGAAGCCTACTACTACTACTAAATGTTTCTGATGGGACATAAATCCACAGGAGTAGAGGGGGGCGGGGAGGGGGGAGGGGGAAGCACATAGGGTTCTGTCCATCCTCAAAGAAGTTAGTTAGCTCAGGCAAACAGTTTGCTGCATCGGCTTACTGGTATCATACAAGGATATTGAATAGATTGTGTCGTAATTTTTGGTCTCTCCAGTTTCAACAGAATCGCTATCTACAATGAAACAGGATCCGCCTGTGCAGAAAACGGATGTTCCAACTCATAATTAATCACCTATACAGTTATCCTGTGCGAGTGTTACAAAAACTACGGATTTCCGACCACTTTTGAATCTCCAAATACAGTGATATAAATAGCAAACTGAGTGCGCGTGTACAGTTAGCTGAATGGGATGCATCAGACAGGGCGGTGCAGTGGTGGGATACTGAACTTGTATTTGGGAGAGCAGCGGTTCAAATCCCCGTTTGACTGTCCAGATTTAGGTTTCCCCTCGATTCCCTAAATCGTTTAAGGCGAGTGGTGGGGTTGTTCTTTGCAAACGACAGGGACGATTTCCTATTCTATCCTTCCCCAGTCGTCGACAGGGCTTTAAATCTTAACCATCCTTTCTTCTTAATGTGATACAGCAGTTTCTTCCATTGACAGACAGACTAGCCGATCTGGTGACACTGATAAAACGTACAGACAACATTTACATATACTGAGAGACCCAGAGATAAAAGAAAATGAGAAAAATAAAATAACTTAAAAAGTACTGTCAAAAGTAGTGTGGCTTCCATACAAACACATAGAAAGAACGAAATTCTGTCACAATGAACAAAAATCCTACATTGGGATGTTATATTTTTCTTCGACACGGGATACCACAGCAGTTCTAAAGTTACTCCTCGTAATTTAAATAGAGTTGCTGTCTGACAGAAATAAGGATATGAGGGCTGGTGATTAAAAGTCTAATGGGCGAACGAGTTACATTTTTCATGCAAAGCACACACATGGGGCTATACTACACCACTATAAAACTACCGACTCAGCTCATCCCCTTTTTTGGTGGAAACTATAATTATTCTAGCCATTTCTTCGTTACAGGTCTCATGCCCTTTTGTGAATTTTCGTGACAACTGCCTTGAGCTGCTATACATTAATTTTGTGTTCATGATTTTTAATTTTTTGATGCTTTTGGATTACCCAGTACATTACCATTTATCTACATTTGCTATCTGAAACTTAAAGTGAAAAACTATCATATACACTCCTGGAAATTGAAATAAGAACACCGTGAATTCATTGTCCCAGGAAGGGGAAACTTTATTGACACATTCCTGGGGTCAGATACATCACATGATCATACTTACAGAACCACAGGCACATAGACACAGGCAACAGAGCATGCACAATGTCGGCACTAGTACAGTGTATATCCACCTTTCGCAGCAATGCAGGCTGCTATTCTCCCATGGAGACGATCGTAGAGATGCTGGATGTAGTCCTGTGGAACGGCTTGCCATGCCATTTCCACCTGGCGCCTCAGTTGGACCAGCGTTCGTGCTGGACGTGCAGACCGCGTGAGACGACGCTTCATCCAGTCCCAAACATTCTCAATGGGGGACAGATCCGGAGATCTTGCTGGCCAGGGTAGTTGACTTACACCTTTTAGAGCACCCGGCCTCCCGCATGCCCACTATACGCCCTCGCTCAAAGTCCGTCAACTGCACATACGGTTCACGTCCACGCTGTCGCGGCATGCTACCAGTGTTAAATACTGCGATGGAGCTCTGTATGCCACGGCAAACTGGCTGACACTGACGGCGGCGGTGCACAAATGCTGCGCAGCTAGCGCCATTCGACGGCCAACACCGCGGTTCCTGGTGTGTCCGCTGTGCCGTGCGTGTGATCATTGCTTGTACAGCCCTCTCGCAGCGTCCGGAGCAAGTATGGTGGGTCTGACACACCGGTGTCAATGTGTTCTTTTTTCCATTTCCTGGAGTGTAATTAAGATTTAAACTAGTATGTAATTGCTTTCACTTCGCATGTCTCCTCCATATTTTCCGCTATCAAGATTACAATGGTTTTGACGATGTCCTGAAAGCTTCGTTAAGTCTTAGCAGTAAACTCGTCCGCTCTTACCTCGGTTCTGCAACTCTCTTCTCAGCACCCGTGGTTCCATACACTGTAAAATAGATCCGTTCAGTGTACAGCGCTATTCTGCCATCTGGAATGACGATTTTTGCATAATTTTAACGCTCTTTTGTGAAATTGTAGCTGTGTATGCCGAAAAAATTATCTTTTCTACGAGACTTTCTATATTTTTGTGACGAATGTTTCCTAATGTTTAGATGCTTTCCAGCACATAAGAGGGATTCCTGGTCACAGGAAGTCTACATTACGTTGGTGGATTGCATGCATGCTTAGGTCCGTATGTTTACGTGTCGCTAGGTTTCGCCCTAGACATTGCTGTGGACTCTCGAGATACCACAATGAGGATGTTGCAAACAAATACAAGAATAAGTAACCCGTCCTCTGTACTAGCAAATGTATAAACACGTTTTCTTGTTCGATTGTTCGACAATGTAGAGATCTGCAAATTAAGCACATTGCGTCACTTGTACAGCTGTGGAGGTTCGAACCTACACTGCATTGTTGCCAGATTTCCCCACTCCCCCCTCCCTTTGCCCCCTCCACTGTTCGTTGTTGCCAGATTTCCCCTCCCTCACGCCTGTGACCTCATAGGCTAATTGATAGGGCAGTTGCCCTACAGATGAGACGGTGGGAAATTCGAGAATTAGTTGGAAATGTTGTACCAGCCGAATTAACTCTCGTCTGTACAGTGGTGTAGTCTCAGCTTTACTCCTGGAGGTGCCGACGGGTATACTACAACAAATAAAATATTAGATCACTTTATTACAACTTCAGCAAGATGAAATACTTAACTTTGTTACAATCCATGTCCACAGGAATGACATGAGTATTTATTACTGTCACAGAAAATTAAAATATCACTTGATACACAGCAAGTTACTAGCCTCTTCTCACAGAGAACAATTGACTATAAGCTTTTATGTAGAGTTCTGCCTAATACAATTGCCGTGCTGCTGGCTCATTAGAGATAGGATGCTGTCATCTTTGGTGATGACTGCTGACCAGGATGAGTGGCACTGCAGCCAGACATAAGTAAACGAGCTGTTGCAGTTGCATATGGAAAATCTTCTGGGCATATCTACACCACCATCTCATATGTTGCTGCTTCTGGCAGCGTCTTCGTTTACTTGGGGTTTCATCTCAAGGTACGAACCGTGCTTTGGCACCTTGCCTTTCTCTTCATATGACACGACATTTCTCCCCCATCCCCTCCCCCCCCCCCCAAAAAAAAAAACTTTGCAATGTCATTGTTTAGTGCTGTGTCATATGACGATCGTGGGGGAGGGGGCAGGAGGAAAACCTGGATGCAGACATAGATGAGGAGACAAGGCGTGGAATGACAGCCAGTGGCACGTTCCTGACAGTATCCTGCGGTATCAACCCTGCAAGTGACCGAGAACAGCGCCTAAAAACTGGCGACTAGGTGCGCATCCGCATCCACTGACACAGACACTGCGGTCAGGCAGACTGCAACAGCGGTGGCATCCCGTCGATCTCCATGGGTGTCAGGATGATGCTGGCCACAGCTGGCAGAGAGGTGAAGATGACTGCTGTTGCAAACCTCAGTGTCATGTTTAGTATGTGGGCAAAAAGTCTGTGGCAGAATCACTGACTTATTTATAACAGCGCTGCAGCTGATTCTGGTGACGCCATTGCAATCCCGTGAAACCTTGTACTACAAAAGAAGAACATCCTAATACTTCTGGTATGACACCCTGTTGCTAACGGGGTTACTTGCCAAAATCTTTAAAGAAGACTTCATCCTGTGACTGAAATTTCATCTCGCCAAGCGAAACAAATTGTTTCCAAGGTGGCCATAATAAATGCAACAAGGTATTATGGCGAAAACCATATAATAACTGTGCTGGTGACCTCTTGTCATGTGGCATGGAGCCGTAGGAGGAATAAAAATCTTTAAGGCTTGCTCCTGTCTGTAGGAGGAACAGAGTTTCTCCATGTGACTTTTGAAGATTTGAATAAATCGTTGAGCTTCACCATAAGACTGAGGGTTAAAAGGAATAATAGTCACTTGGTGTATGCTGTTGGTGGCACTAAAGTGTCAAAAATTGGCTGACGTGAATTGTGGTCTGTTGCCTGACACAAGGACTTAAGAAAGACCTTCAAGATAAAAAAAAAGAAGACAAGGCAAATAACTTATTTGCAATGGTGGTGGATGTCATTGGCACAACAAAAGGAAATTTTCTGTATACTTCTACCACCAACAACAATATGGATATGTCGCCACGGTCTGGATGGACATGGAAATTCAAAAAAGCATTGCAGCAGAGCTGGTTGATGTCCCACACAAGCATCACAAGAAGAGGTCATTTACTCATTCTGAGTGTCCATCCCCTGTCAAGTAAAATGATGTCAGGTGAGTTCGGTTGTGTGAACTACACCCCAATGATGTTGATGCAATAAATGGAAAACTTCTCACTGGAGGGAATACGGAATCACAATCGTGATTGTATGCAACAGTAGAACAGCTGTCCTCATGGATCGTACATGACAATACGAAAAGTGGCGATGTGCCACTGGGGGGAGAATTTATTTCATCAGAAGTAGTTGCTGTGGCAGTACTCGAAAACCGCGAGGAAAATTTTGAAGACTTTCGAAATCCTGAGTATTGATCTGATAACATGATTCCTCAGATTAATCAAACACTGTAGGGGTACCGACCAATAAACGAGACAAGTCAGCATTAGAATGTTGGGAAGTGGACATGTACAACAACTCAAACTGTTAATTAAACAATATGAGAGCCCAATTTTGCACTATGTGTGATTGGATAGGCTTGGAAGGATTGAACAAGGCCGTTAAAGGCGAATGATCTGTAATCAAATAAAACTTCCTACCGTACAGGTACTGATGGAACTCGCTAACACAATGACAGCACCTCTTTTTCAAGCTGCGTGTAATTACACTGGCTTTGTTGAGAGATTTTGAGACAAAAGCAATAGGCCTGTCAGTAGAACAAATTCTGTGGGAGACTACAACTCCAATCCCATACGAAGATGCATCCATAGCATACACCACAGGATTATCTGGATCAAAATAAATCAAACAACGACGACTTAATAATATATCCTTTAATTGCTCAAATGAGTCCAGACATCCTTGGAACCACACAAGGGGAATATCTTTCCAGCGCAGCCGGTTCAGCGGAGAAGTATTTTGCACAGCGCTTGCAATGTGTTTAACGTAATAAGTAAGCTTCCCCACAACAGCTTGGAGCTCCTAAATGTTTCAGGATGAACATCATTAATCATAGACAAGTCCGGTGCGAATCAGCATGATGAAAACTCTGTGCATTTATAACACGTCGCAATTACTCAAGTTCGTCTTGGAAGATGAGGCACCTTTCCTTGTGGCAGATAAGCCAGCCACAGAAAGAACATGAAACGAACTGTCTAAATTTGCCAAATGTTCAGCAGGTGTATGACCCACGACAATATCATCTAAATAGTTTCTACATGAAGGGATATTTGCTGTTAATTCTTGAACAATCGCAGGTCCTGAATCACTTCCAAGCAGTAGTCTCTGAACCTGGATCAAACCCAAGTGAGTGTTGGCCACAAATTATTACTTAGACTCTCGTCCAGCAGAAACTGTAAGTACGCCTCACATAAGTCAACCTTGGAAGAGTATCTGCCCTGTCCTAGTCATGGTAGAAAAGAAAAATTCACGACGGTTTGTGGGTATATTGGTAGTTTAAAATCAGCACACAGGCGCAAACCTCCTGATGGCTTTTTGAGAATGACCAAAGGTGATGCCCATTGACTTACAGAAACAGATTGGGTAATCCCACTGCCTTTCCATCTTTGTAGTTCCTGAACAAATTGCTCACCTGTTGCAAGGGGAACGGGCCTTGTGTGAAAAAGTCATGGCTGTACATTGTCTTTAACAGTAACGTGAGCTTCAAAATCTTTAGACCCTCCTCAGCCTGATTCAAACAGTTAACTGTACATTTTGCACAAGTCAGAAACGTTAGTGTGAAGCACTGAGACGTTAACTTGTTACACACTGCCTTGTACGCACAGGTTTAACAAATGGAACAAGTCTAAATCAAAAATGTCTTCAATGTTCCTAGAACTGAGTACGTAAAACAGAACATATTTCGTAACTTCATGAAAAGTTGCTGGCAAACTTCACACGCCAAGTACTGGTGTTTCGAGTCCGTTATGTGCAGAGAAAACAGAATTAGGCTTGTGTAACTATGGGCTATTTATCCTTTCATATGTGTTTTTATTGTAAGGTGCTTAAAAATATTATTAGGAAGGCAAAGAGTATGTGGTACGCAAATAGAATAGCTAATTCACAGGATAAAAGTAAAACCATACGTCAGTTGTGAAGGAAGTGTCTGGTCAGCAGCACAAGGGCGACGATATAAAGTCGGTTCGTAGTAAAAATATTTCTGTTACTGATAAGTCAGATATATGTACAATCATTTTCTGAGCATTTCCGGTGAATTAAATAAAAACTTAGTTTTTACAGGGAATCACATAACTCTCTTGGAATATGCCTTTCCGAGACTGCTGTCTGAAATACTCCTCTGTAATACTGACAAGGGGGAGATTGAGTCAATAATTAAATAACTGAAGACTAAGGACTCTCATGTATACGAGTGAATGCCCAGAAGAATATTAAAGTTCTGTGCTACATATGTTAGCCCTGTACTTAGCCATATTTGTAAATTTTCCTTTAAGAATGGTCAGTTTCCTGAACGATTAAAGTACTCATTGTTGTTGTTGTTGTTGTGGTCTTCAATCCTGAGACTGGTTTGATGCAGCTCTCCATGCTACCCTATCCTGTGCAAGCTTCTTCATCTCCCAGTACTTACTGCAACCTACATCCTTCTGAATCTGCTTAGTGTATTCATCTCTTGGTCTCCCTCTACGATTTTTATCCTCCACGCTGCCCTACAATGCTAAATTTGTGATCCCTTGATGCCTCAGAACATGTCCTACTAACTGGTCCCTTCTTTTTTTCAAGTTGTGCTACAAACTCCTCTTCTCCCCAATTCTATTCAATACTTCCTCATTAGTTATGTGATCTACCCATCTAATCTTCAGCATTCTTCTGTAGCACCACATTTCGAAAGCTTCTATTCTCTTCTTGTCCAAACTATTTATCGTCCATGTAGTCATTAGTAAAGCCGTTTTATAAAAAGGAAGAAAGGGATAATGTAGACAATTTAAGACCTATTTCTATACCATCATTGTTTGCTAAAGTTATTGAAAAGATTGTGTATGAAAGGATAATTGAACATTTTATATCACATAATTTGCTATCAAATGTACAGTTCAGCTTTGGAAGTCGTTTAACAACTGGAAATGCTATATTCTCTTTTCTCTCTGAGGTACTGGATGGATTAAACCAAAGGTTTATTTTTTTGGTTTAACTAAGGCTTTTGATTCAGTTGATCACAAAATGTTGCTCCAGAAGTTGGACCATTACAGAATACAGGGAGTAGCTCACAATTGGTTCAACTCTTACTTTAACAAGAGACAATAAAAGGTTCACAGTGTTGAGAATGGCTGTGATGTGGAGTCTGAGTGGGGTATGGTTAAATGGGGGCCGCCCCAGGGATCAGTGTTTGGGCCACTCCTGTTCCTTATTTACATAAATGATCTGCCCTCTAGTATTACAGGTAATTCTGAAGTATTACTGTTTGCTGATGACACTAGCTTGGTAGTAAAGGATGTTGTGTGCGACATTGGGTCTGTTTCAGTCAGTGCAGTTCATGTCATAAATTAATGGTTTGTAGAAAAGAAACTAACACTAAACCACAGTAAAAACTCAGTTTTTACGGTTTCTAACATGCAATTCAACAAAACCTAGTGTTTTAATTTCACAGAATGGGGATACGATTAGTGAAACTGAACAGTTCAGATTTCTAGGTGTTCAGGTAGATAGTAAACTGTCATGGAAAGCCCACGTTAAGAAAACAAGAAAATTCCCAACATCATTGTCATGGGGTCCTTCCTCTGAATAATACCCTTGTTTGCCAGAATAATTGTGATCACTGGCTATTACTAAAACAACGACTTTTTCGTCTATTTGTGGACCTCTGTTCACTAACCAACAACTCCATCTAACTTAGGATGGTTAAAAATGACACATTCCTGAGAACATATTTAATGCTGTACTAAGAAAACAGGTATGCAGTTCACAAGGTGCAGTCTAGGAGGCCCCAACATGTGCCAACAACACTTGTCAGCAATAAACAAAGAAGGCGATAACGCAACCGACAATAAAACACTACGGAGTTGGCGATCTGAGGAGGATAAGTGGAGTATAAAAGCACTCCTCCAGAATTTATGCTGAAGAGCACGACCAAATATTGTCACATAGTCTGAGAGACATCATCTCATGAGTTAAGAATTAAAGTACTTTAATTTTGTACTGGGAAATTTTTTTTTTGTTAGGTGCCCCGGTTTTCGAGTTATTCAAGAAAAACGTAAAAAAGTGACATCGAAACGCCCCTTCCCCCTCTCCAACGTACACACCCGACAAGCCAGGACTTTTAATATGTTTCTCAGGACACTCCCGCCTAGCATTGTTTAGAAATTTGCAACTACACCATTTTCCTCTAATTTTCCTTAGTTGACTGGGCAATATGTTGAAACACTCCCTTCACATGGGCTCTAAGGTAACTGGATGGCCTGAGAATACCACAGAAAAAATAGAATAAAAAGAAGAAAGTATGACTACTTCCAGACAGCGTCAGACCAATAATTGTAGGTCCATCAGACTGTGGTAAGACAAATATCCTCATGCCTCTGCTAATACATCCTGACAGTGTGCACTTCAAACACACACCTGGATTTTCAAAAACACTATTCCAGCTCAAATATCAACTACTGGAAGAGATAAATTCAGTCACTGACAGTGTTACATACAGAACTTTCACCAAAAGTGTTGATGCTCGACTGGGTGGAGGAGTAGATCCAAATACTGTCTTGATATCTGATGACGTGGTGATAGAAAATCAAGATCAAATTCGAAAATAGTTCTGCTTTGGTCACTATATACACACTGATGTCTTTTACCTGAGTCAGATATACTCTAGGATCCCAAATCGTACATTACAATGCAAACCTTACCATAGGTTTCAAATAAGATAATATGATTTATAACACATTTACAAGGCACATTGGAATCCGACTTGACATTTGACGATTTTACAAGTTTATGTGGAGATTACTGGAATCATTCGCAGTATAGAATTAATGACACAAAAAGGCACTTGAATGATGGCCAATGTTGGCACAACATTCAGGAGCTTTTTAAAAGATAATGACATATACATGTAGTGAAACAGTGGGTTAATTATGTTATGGGACGCTACATAAAGGATAAATTTGCATGTACATCAACACATAATAAGTCTGAGAAAGGGAGGCAGAACATTTGTCTGTGTACTGTCGCGATAATTAAGATGCATGACAATGATATCAAATATTGTACTACTAGACACGAACCACACAGCAAAAGTATCAGGGAAGCAAATACTCACTCTCAGGCCATTTAGATGTTAATCAGTGAATTGAATGCAATGGTTGATGTGACTGAAAAGAACGCAAATAAGAATATATATAAGTTGTATATTGCTCCAAAGTTTGTGTAGTGTATTATAATATATCGACAAAATGTAAAGTTTCTGAAGCACAAGTTTATTCGAAAGAAATGAGGTATTGAAGTTAGGGCGTTCAAAAAGAGATCTATAACTCACAAGGGAACCTCCCCATCGCACCCCCCTCAGATTTAGTTATAAGTTGGCACGGTGGATAGGCATTGAAAAACTGAACACAGATCAATCGAGAAAACAGGAAGAAGTAGTGTGGAACTATGAAAAAAAACCAAAATATACAAACTGAGTTGTCCATGCCTAACATAGGCAACATCAGGGATACTGTAAGCTCCGGAGCGCCGTGGTTCCGTGGTTAGCATGAACAGCTGCGGAACGAGAGGTCCTTGGTTCAAGACAATCCCTCGAGTGAAAAGTTTAATTTTTTATGCAATCAACTTCGCTCTCCAAAATTCCAGAACATGTTCAGATTTGCTTGGACATATGCAGGACTTGACGGTCTACACACGGAAATTTTGAAAACGTTAAAAACACAGGTTTTGACAGACCACAAGGAAAACTGTGGGACTGTGAAACTGTTGCATTCATTTGTTGCAGTTTATGTGACAAACTCTTATGTTTTCACCACTTTTTTCGGAGTGATTATCACATCCACAAGAAAACCTAAATCGGGCAAGGTAGAAGAATCTTTTTTACTCATTCGCCAAGTGTACAAATGGTTCAAATGGCTCTGAGCACTATGCGACTTAACTTCTGAGGTCATCAGTCGCCTAGAACTTAGAACTACTTAAACCTAACTAACCTAAGGACATCACACACATCCATGCCCGAGGCAGGATTCGAACCTGCGAGCGTAGCAGTAGCGCGGTTCCAGACTGAAGCGCCTAGAACCGCTCGGCCACCACGGCCGGCCCCGTACAAGTTAGGTGAGTCGACAACATATTCCTGTCATGTGACGCATATGCCGTCACCAGTGTCGTATAGAATATATCAGACGTGTTTTCCTGTGGAGGAATCGGTTGAACGAACGCACAGATAATAACTTTGTGAAAATAAAAAAAGTAAAATTTTCGCTCTACGAAAGGCTTGAACCTAGGACCTATCGTTGCTCAGCTGCTCACGCTAACCACGGGACCACGGCGCTCCTGAAGTATTGCCCTTGATGTTGCCTATCTTGTGGATAGACTACTCAGATTGTACATTTTGCTTATTTTTTTCATAGTTCCACACAACTTCTTCCTGTTTTCTCGATTGATCTGTGTTCAGGTTTTCAAGGCCTATCCACTGTGCCAACTCATAACTAAATCTGAGGGGGGTGCGATGGGGAGGTTCCCTTGTCAGAGAACTGTTTAGGCCTGTTACTAATTCCACCAAACAACTCTCAAAGAGAAATGCCACTGGCAATTCCATTAAACATTGACGCAATAATCAGGACGACAGAATATATGGAGTATGCAGGGGAAAACCATACACGCCAACTATTCAGCCAGTCGATCTCCTCACTCCCCTCCTTCTGTCCACTTCTTCCTCTCTCCTGTCCCTCGCCATCTTCTCCTCTTCCCATTCTCTGTTCATATCCTACTCCCTCTCTCTCTCTCTCTGCATATATTCTCTTTCCCTCTCTAACTGTCCATCTCCTTCTCCACCTTCTCTCATCACATTATCACCCTCATCCCAACAGGCGACTGGCGGGTCTCACCCCCATTGTATTCCTTTCCAGATAGTAACTAATTTATGTAACCAATCTATTGAAATCGTTCCAGAGGCTTAAAATGAGCTTATTGTCTGTGGCTTTACCTGTAAAGCACATGTCAAATATATTTCAAAAGTATTTAACACATTTCACACTGTTTTATACACGTATTTCATCTGTATCTCTAGCGAATTTCACCCTGAACATTCATTTTCACGTAGCTGAATGTTGTGTTGTGTTGTGAATAGAGTTAGCAGTAAAGAAGTAATAAATCAGAACGTTGTGCGTGATGTGACAGTTTTTTATGCATCTCAGTATTTGACTTCTTAACTCAAAAACTATATGAACTGTATGTCGTACAGTGATAAATTTTTTAAGTGTATTCAACGACATATGTGGATACTGTTTGCAAAATGTATTGCACAGGGAGTCAGCAGCAAAGAAGTAATACATTTAAAAGTCACACACAATGCAGCAGTTTATCACGCATCTCAGTGTTTATGATATAATATCTCCTCAACTCTGAGTCGTACAGTGATTTAATTTTGATGGTACATTCAGTGGTATACGTGAATACTGTCTGTGAAATGTGTTACGAATATATTAAGTTGTAAAGAAGCAATAAATTAAAATGACGTACTTCATAAGACAGTTGTACTGCATGAACAGCGAAAAGGTAGTAAGCAGTAAACATTTTTCCTTTCACCTTTTGTGGTAATTTTCAGCGATAAAAAGTTCCTTAAAGGTCTGATATGAGTAATGTTGGTCGCGAGTCACTAAGTGCTCTCATTCTCAAATACTCGATTAATAAAGTACGGGTATTCGCATTTCGTGGGTTTCGCTTCTTTTTTACCCTAACCTCTTTGATAGGTAGGTATGTATAAGACGGCTTATGTGTTAAATCAAGGTATAAGCTATCTTCATTCCAAAATTCAACCAAAGCTGTCATGCTGTTTCAACGTGAAGGAGTAACATACATACTAACACACGCTATTAACGCACTTACACACACAAACATTCGCATTTATAATATCTATGAGATAGGTGCGGTATCACATCCAAACCTTTTTGCGATGGCATATCAAACAGCTAATATCATAATCGACAGATAAGGATTTGCCAATTAATATGGACAGTCCATATTTAATGACATCATTTTTAACGCTTTCGCAAAAGGATGAGCGAATTACTGCAAAATTTTGTACAATCGTCAGTTCAAGAAAAGCTATCAGAGACGTTAAATGCACAAAGACTTCTAAACATATAAACTGGTTAAATAGGGATTACCATGGAGTAACTGAGAGGAAGACGAGATGACTTTTCAAGATATGGTGACATCTCTTCAAAGTTTCGATTTACTGACTCGATTGCTTATGTAAAAGGTAGTGAAAAATCATTATGAATTCATAATATTTACAACAATGTTGCTATTAGAAACCTAGAGAACATAGATGTCCTCCACTACATCACCTTAGGATGAAGAAGAAGAAGAATAGCTATATCTGTGCATTATGTAATGTAAAACTACTATTAAATTGAATGATAAATAAATGATTTTTATCTTAAAACAATGTGTCATGTTTTATCATTTCACAAACATGCCCTGAGCACCACACTCTCATCCCAGCAGCTGTAGAGATCTATGTCCACCCCCATTGGAAGCTGCGATGGTAATGGCTGAAATTTATTCCCACGACCACAACCCCCACCGCAACTACACTATCTGATCAAAAGTATCCGGAAACCTGGCTGAAAATGACTTACAAGTTCGTGGCGCCCTGAATCGGTAATGCTGGAATTCAATATGGTGTTGGCCCACCCCTATCCTTGCTGACAACTTCCACTCTTGCAGGCATACGTTCAATCAGGTGCTGAAAGGTTTCTTTGGGAATGGCAGCCCATTCTTCACGGAGTGCTGCACTGAGGAGAGGTATCGATGTTGGTCGGTGAGGTCTGGCACGAAGTCGGCGTTCCAAAACCTCCCAAAGGTATTCTATAGGATTCAGGTCAGGACTCTGTGCAGAGCGGTCCATTTCAAGGACGTTATTGTCGTGTAACCACTCCGCCATAGGCCATGCATTATGAACAGAGGCACGATCGTGTTGAAAGGTGCAATCGCCATCCCCGAATTGCTCTTCAACAGTGGGAAGCAAGAAGGTACTTAAAACATCAATGTAGGCCTGTGCCACACAAAACAACGAGTCCAAGCCCCCTTCATGTATAAAACGACAACACCATTACACCACCGCCTCCGATTTTACTGTTGGCTCTACGCACGCTGGCAGACGACATTCACACAACATTCGCCATACCCACACCCTGCCATCGGATCGCCACATTGTGTACCGTGGCTCGTCACTTCACACAACGTTTTTCCACTGTTCAATCGTCCAATGTTTACGCTCCTTTCCCCAAGCGAGGCGTCGTTTGGCATTTACTGGCGTGATGTGTGGCTAATGAGCAGCCACTCGACCATGAAATCAAAGTTTTCTCACCTACCCCCTAACTGTCATAGTACTTTCAGACTTTCAGGGGACCCTGATGCAGTTTGGAATAACTGGTTGATGGTCTGGATAGATGTCTGCCTATTACACATTCCGAACCTCTTCAAATTCGGCGGTCTCTGTCAGTAAACAGATGACCTCAGCCTGTACACTTTTGAGCTGTACGTGTCCTTTCACGTTTCCACTTTACTATCACATCGGAAACAGTGGACCTAGTGATGTTTATGAGTCTGGAAATCTTGCGTACAGATGTATGACACAAGTGACACCTAATCACCTGACCACGTTCGAAGTCCGTGAGTTCGGCAGAGTGCCCCATTCTGCTCTCACAATCTCTTATGACTACTGAGGTCGCTGACATGGAGTATCTGGCAGTAGAGTGCAGCACAACGCACCTAATGTGGAAAACGTATGTTTTTGCGGCGTCCGGATACTTTTGATCACATAGCGTATGTAAGACAGTCTGGAAAGCTCTGTGCTATTCCATCCTGGTCGTGATATTTGTGTCTTCAGCATCAACAGCATCTTCATTATTATGAAGAGCTCTAGCAGCAGCGATATTAATGAGAACAGATGTCCTCTCTTGAGGATGAGGAAGATGATACATGCCATGCCTTCTGTTTCATGATGATACCCTTGAATTATTAATGCAGTGCATTGCATTCTCAGCCTCACAAGCATTAGTGAGCTGGAGCCCTGGTGTGAATCGATGCATAGAGGTGTTGGTCATGGAATCCCATAAACTGATAATGATGGTATGTAACATACATCTGTCCATGTATACATGACAAGTGCTGTTCTTTTCATGTGTGCATGTATGCTCAGGAAGTGCTGTCCTAGTGAGCACAATGCTCCAGTGTAGAGCAGGCAGCACATTTGGCTCAGGTCTGTGATACTTGATAGTGCTCACAAGAGTATGTGTATGCTAGAGAAGGAGTTGGAGGATTGCAAGTCACAGGTGAAATAGAGTGATTCGTCCAAGGCTGTGTTTTCATGTAAGTAGCTGTCTGTCACTCCACTCGTGTGTTTACATTTTTGCATGATACAGCTGTTGTGCTGTTTTCTTTTTCGGAAATGTTAGATGAATTGGACCTGCCATTCCCATTGTCTACACCCAGACCTTCACGATTGACTGCACCAACCAAGCCTGCACCGACAGCCTTCACACCACCAGCGGCATCGCCAGCAGTCATGACACAGTCAATGCCCAGACTACTGTGAGTGCAAGTGTCGACATTGCTGAAGCAAACACCCAAGCCATTGCGGGCTGCAGCACCACCGCTGATACCGAGACCATTGTGACCACTGACATGTGGATGGGGTCATCATGCTTTTAGTGATGATAGTTACACAGCAGCAGCCCCTCTGTCCATTCTGGTGGTTAAGGTGATGATGATTAGGTATGTCACAAAGCATTTCGATACTCAATTACTAGAGGTGCACTTGGGGTAGGATATTATTTGATCACATTGATAATTTGGCCCTATTCCTCATACCACTATCCATTTTGGAAAGGAAAGTTTCCAAGTCGGTAAATGATCCACTGTATCCCATCATTCAGTGTAGCGCCACCATATGCAGTGAGTTCACCCTCCCACTTAAGAAGGGTGTCTCCAGAAACTCCACCATACAATCAAAGGGTTTTAATGGTGCGATATCGTGAGGCAGCTCAGTTTCTGAGTGATTCGAGAAAATTACCCTACATCCAATACAGGGTCAGTTCTCTGAATTCCAATAAAAAGATTACAGGAAATCTCTTAGTAGTGTCATGTATGTGGGGGTCCTCCTAAATAGAGAAAACTGGTGATTGAAATTTCATGACAAGATCCCGTCGCAACGAAAAACGCCTTTGTTTTAATGATTGCCACTCCAATTCTTGCATCATGTCTGCGGCACTATCTCGCCTATTTCGCGATAGCACAAAACGAGCCACCCTTCTTTGAACTCTTTCGATGTCATCCGTCAGTCCCACGTGACGCGGGCCCCACACCGCACAGCAATATTCCAGAATAGGGCGGACAAGCGTGGTGTAAGCAGTCTCTCTAGTAGAAATGTTGCACCTTCTAAGTGATCTGTCAATGGATCACAGTCTTTGGTCTGCTGTACCCACAACATTATCTATGTGATCGTTCCAATTTAGGTTATTTGTAATTGTAATCCCTAAGTACTTAGTTGAATTTAAGGCCTTCATATTTGTGTCACTTATCGCGTAATCGAAATTTAGTGCCAGCCACTTGGCCGAGCGGTTCTAGGCGCTTCAGTCCGAAACCGCACTGCTGCTACGGTCGCAGGATCGAATCCTGCCTCGGACATGGATGTGTGTGATGTCCTTAGGTTAGTTGGGTTTAAATAGTTCTACGTCTAGGGGACTGATGACCTTAGATGTTAAGTCCCATAGTGCTTAGAGCCATTTGAAACATTCGAAATCTAGCGGATTTATTTTAGTACTCATGTGAATAACTTCACACTTTTCTTTATTCAGGGTCAATTGCCACTTTTCCCACCATAGAGATATATTATCTAAATCATTTCGCAATTCGTTTTGGTCATCTGATGACTTTAGTAGACGCCAAATGACAGCATCATCTGGAAACAATCTAATAACGCTACTCAGATTGTCTCCTATGTCGTTAATATAGATGAGGAACAAAATTGAGGACCCATAACACTTCCTTGGGGAACTCCGGGTATTACTTCTGTTTTACTCTATGAATTTCCGTCTATTACTGTGAACTGTGACCTTTCTGACAAGAAATCACGTATGCAGTAGCAGAACTGAGGCCATTTAAGCTGCTTTGCTACTCCGAGGATATCTACTTCTATGTTTCTCATCTTGGCTTTTGTTCTTGATTGGAATTCAGGAATATTTACTTCAGCCTCTTTGGGGAAGGAGTTTCAGAAAATCATGTTTAATTACTTTGCTTTAGTGGCACTGTCATCAGTGACTTCACCGTTGTTATCGGGAGGTTTAGGTATTGACTGCGTCTTGCCACTGGTGTGGTTTATGTATGATCAGAACCTATTTGGGTTTTCTGTCAGATTCCGAGACAGATATTTGTTGTGTAAATTATTAAAAGCGTCTCTCATTGAAATACGCGCTATATTTCGAACATCTGCAAAACTTTACCGATCTAGGGGATTTTGCGTTCTTTTAAATATGGCATGCTTTTTTCGTTGCTTCTGCAACACCGATCTGAACCGTTTTGTGTACCATGTGGGATCAGTACCATCACTTATTATTTTTATCAACTTTTTAAATAGATGTACTTTGCGTTTCTTTTTGATGGTTGTAGGTGTTACGTTATTCAGCCTAGAAGCAACTGCCTTGTGGTCGCTAACCCGTGTATTCGTCATATACTCCCTATTTGTCCATAATTATTTGTTGCTATGAGGTCAAGTATGCTTTCGCTACCATTTACGCTTCAAGTGGGCTCATGAAGTAATTGTGCAAAAAATGTTCTGTGAAAGCATTCAGTACAACTTCGGATGACGTTTTATGCCTGCCGCCGGCTTTAAACGTATTAGTTTTCCAGCATATAGAGGATAGATTGATGTCACCACCGACTATAATTGTATGAATGGAGTACCTATTTGAAATGAGACTCAAGATTTCTTTGAACTGTTCAGCAACTATATCTTCTGAGGCGAGGTGTCGGTAAAACGATCAAATTAATAGTTTAGTCAGATTGTCAAGTATAACATCTACCCATACTATTTTGAAGTAACTATCTAGTTCAATTTCACTACAAGGTAAACTAATTCTGACAGCAATAAATACTCCACCACCAACTGTATTTAATCTATCCTTCCTGAACACTGTTAGGACGTTTGAAAAATTTGGACTGAACTTATTTCCGGCTTTATCCAGCTTTCCGTACCTATAAATATTCTACCTTCAGTGCTTTCTATTAGGGCTTGTAACTCTGTTTCTTTCCCAACACACTAAGACAATTTACAACTACAATACCGATTGTTTCTACAACTACCATACTGTGTTTTACCTGCTCCATGAATGGAACAGTTCTCAAATGGTTTAAATCATACCCAACTGGAAGAATGCAAAAAGTTGAAATAAACAGGTCATTTCACAGGTGATTTCTCAAACTGGGGAACAATCAAGAATGGGGTGCAGCAAGGTTCGGTCTTGGGTCCTCTGCTGTTCTTAATATATTTAATGACTCGCCATTCTATGTTCACGAAGTATAGCTATCACACCCAACAGACAAGAATTAACTGGTGAAATTGTAAACGATGTTTTTCAGAAAATCGTTAAGTGGTTCTCTGCAAATGGGCTCTCATTAAACTTTTACAAAACACAGTATATACAGTTCCACACAGTAAATGGAATGACACCATTAATAAACATAGACTTCGATCAGAAACCGGTAGTTAAGGTAAAATATTCAAAATTTGTGGGTGTATGCATTGATGAGGGTTTGAACTGGAAAAAGCACATTGAGGATCTGCTGAAACGTTTGAGTGCAGCTACTTATGCTATTAGGGTCATTGCAAATTTTGGCGACATACATCTGAGTAAATTAGCTTACCACGCCTATTTTCATTCTCTGCTTTCGTATGGCGTCATATTCTGGGGTAACTCATCATTGAGTAAAAGAGTGTTCATTGCACAAAAGCGTGTAATCAGAACAATTGCTGGAGCTCATCCACGATCATCCTGCAGACACTTATTTAAAGAGCTAGAGATCTTCACTGTAGCCTCACAATATATATATATATATATATATATATATATATATATATATATATATATATATATATATATTCACTTACGAAATTTGTTATTAACAATCCGAACGAATTCAAAAGTAATAGCAGTGTACATGGCTATAACACTAGGAGGAAGGATGATCTTCACTACTCAAGGTTAAATCTAACTTTGGCTCAGAAGGGGCTAAATTATGCTGTCACAAAAGTCTTTGGTCACTTACCTCATAGCATCAAAAGTCTACAGATAGCCATATTGCATTTAAAAGGAAATTAAAAGAATTTCTTAATGGCAACTCCTTCTACTCATTAGATAAATTTTTTGATATAGTAAGTGGGTAATTTCCCAACGCCCACTAAAAAGACAAAACAAATTGAGTGTCATGTAATATTTTGTGTAATGTAATATCTTGTCTAGACACCTTTTATTAACCTGACACATTCCACATCATTACGAAGTGTCGTATTCATGATCTATGGAACAAGTACTAATCTAATCTAACCTCTAATCTAATCAAAACGGACGCCTTTTCTGTGGTTTCCTGAGACCCTCTAACCTAAAAAAACCGCCCAGTCCCTTCCACACAGCCCTCGCTACCCGTGTAGCCGCTTCTTGTGTGTAATGGACTCTTAACTTATTATACGGAACCCAGAAAACCACCACCCGATGACACAAGCCAAGGAATCTGCAGCCTACAGGGTCACAGAACCATCTGAGCCTCTTATTCAGACCCTCCACTCGGCTCTGCACCAAGGTACCACAGTCGGTACTATCGACAATGCTGCAGATGGTGAGCTCCGCCTTAATCTCGCAAGCAAGACTGGCAGTCTTTACCACTTCCGCTAAACGCCCGAAACCAGAGACAATCTCCTCTGATCCAAAGCAACACAAGTCATTGGTACCGACATGCACCACCACCTGCAGTTGGCTGCACCCAGTACTCTTCATGGCATCCGGGAGCACCCTTTCCACATACAGAATGACTCACCCCAGTATGCACACGGAGTGCACACTGGCTTCCTTCCCCTCCTTGGGCCGCCGGGGTGGCCGAGCGGTTCTAGGCGCTACAGTCTGGAACCGCGCTACCGCTACGGTCGCAGGTTCGAATTCTACCTCGGACATGGATGTGTGTGATGTCCTTAGGTTAGTTAGGTTTAAGTAGTTCTAAGTTCTAGGGGACTGATGACCTCAGAAGTTAAGTCCCATAGTGCTCAGAGCCATTTGAACCACTTGAACGTCTCCTTGGCAGCCATGTTCTTAAGGGACCCCAATATGCGCTTAACGTTGGAGCTCCCAACTACCAGCAAACCCACCCTCTGTGAATACCCAGACTTTGAGGGCCGAGAAGCTTGCTCTGGAACAGAGCGGACGACTACATCCAGATCAGAGAATTCGTCAGCCACAGACAACGCCTGAAACCTGTTGGTCAAGCGAACCGTGGAGGTTCTAGAATCGGCCTTCCAGACTTTGGAATGATCTCTCACTCGACCACAGATGAGTAATCAACCTCAGTGCAGGCAGTACCCGCTGAGGCCACAGCAGTGGACCGATTGGGGGTCACGTGGGATGTGCTTGACAGTATTGGGGCTAGGCCAGTACCACCCCAAAGTACTGTTATCCAAGATGGCGGCGATGACGTCAATAAAGATGGCGGATTTCGGCGTGAAGTGTGAATTTTGGCGGGAAAGTGCCACTCCCCCTCCCTCAGAAGAAATGGCACGAAATTCAAATTCCACCATGATAATGCATCACACCCCTGTTATCTCAATTAAGCAAAGAAAATGGCGGGAAAAAAGGACTTGTCTTTATTATCCAACCAATTTCAACCATGTGTGTTCTCCACTGGGTCTGGACTCCAACTGGCATATTTCATATTGGTGCCACCAGAGAGCGTTCTGCTGACGTCAGCTGATGACGCAAGTACCTTCATTCAGGATGGCTGCATCCAGCGTGTTCACCGCGAGCTCCAGAGCCCAACTGGCTTAGTTCATGTAGGTGCAATCAGAAGACGCTCTCCTGACATCAGATCATGACGCAAGTACCGGTATTCAAGATGATGGCACCCACTGTGTTCACCGGGAGCTCCATAGCCCAACTGACTTAGCTCATATCATGCCCACCAGAGGGCGCTACCGTGAAGTTGCATGATGGCATAAGATCGTCTGCTCTCTCTCGCGCTCACACGTTATATCTGGATACGCACCGCGCCACCGGCCCGCGGGCGTCTGACCGCTTACGTCACTCACCCCAGCCACCACCTTCATACACGCGCTGGACATAGTCTTTTGTAAATATGCTACCTAAAGTAACATCCACATCGTGCATCTAACCTATCAATTACCTAACTACTTCATTACATTTCAATTTTAATCTTATTCAATAATTCAATTTACAATTTCTATTTTCAATGAACAAATGAGAAGTTCCACATTTTGCCACTATCAGCGCAGTGTTCATTCATGAGAATTCATATAGGTAAGAAAAGGGGTTCGCTACACTTTCAACTACCTAGTTTCAACTACTTTTCATATAGATGAGAAAAGGGGTTCATTATACTTTCAACTACCTAGTTTCAACTACTTTTCAAGGTCCAGACCGCCACCTCTTCCTAGGAATTACTGCCGAGTTTGAATTCTGGCATTAAAGATAGGTCACTTGGGCTTTCCCTACCAACCTAACCCTCCAGGCAGCAACCTCTTCATAGCGGTTGCTGGTAAAAGGACTCAGCACGCACTAGGCTGATGGAGAGAGGAAGGAATGTACTTTATTTATTTGGGGGCAATTTATTTAAGGATGGAGTATATGTATAACAGAACACATGCTCTGACATGCTCCACAGCATACAGACCTGCAAACTACTCGTACATAACTCATGTATAAGGCTCTACACACACGCTTGCTAATTGTAAACCGTCAAAAATAACGCACTGGGCAGCCTATAGACATGCGAACCACTCATAAATAATGCAAAACATTTACGTCCAAATAGCCAAACAACTCGCAAATTGTCAAAATAATAATCCATCTAAAACACTCTCCTTCCTAATCGTCAACTGTCAAAATCATATACCACTCTTTATTTAAACAATTAGAGGTAGCACCACCACCAAGTGTATTCGCCACTGAGTCCATAGCCCAACTGACTTAGTTCATATCGATGCCACTAGAGGACGCTGCAGTGACGTCGGGTGATGGCGCTAGTACCGTAATTTAAGATGGCGCCACCTAGTGGCTTCACCACGAGCTCCCGACCCCAACGGTCTTAGTACATTTCGTCGGCGCCAGAGGACGCCTCCGTGACACCAACTGATGGCACAAGTACAGTTATCCATGATGGCGGCAAACAGTGTGTTCTCTACAAGGGTGTAGTACTCAGTACCACTAGCAGAGGATACTATCGTCCTTTTCGTGACGTAAACCAAGATGGTGGGGGAAAATGGTGGGAAAACGACGCAGCCTGCTCTGGGCTGCTGGGGAGAGTAAGGATGGAGTGCACTCTATTTATTTTCAAAGAACTATTTAAGGATAGAGTATATTTATCACACTCACACGAAACATCCACCCTGATGTGCCTGGGGTTATGTTGCACAGCCCACAGACGTGCAACCAACTCGTAATTTCAATACACAATAGCAAACTGCTCCTAAATAATTCTTCATACTGATGTGTAGACAGGCTCAGTACTCGTGAACTGTCCAAATAGCGCATAGCAGGGCCTACAGAGCCGCTCGCAAAATGATGCGATCAACGCACGCAAGCACAGTCCACCGCCCCCTGTCCAGTAGAATACACAGGAGGTAGCAGTAAGTGACACATCCGTCAGATGTAAAAACCACGCACAGCCCTTGCTCGGCTGCTGCAAGCATGAGGTGGTGGCACCCCCATTCATACATAACACATGAGAAATTCCTACCCACTAGACACCGCTGATGCTGCTACCCCATGCACAGTCGACGCAGCCGTCAGCTGTCAAACCACGCACAGACCCCACGCCAGGGTTCCAAAATCATGAGGTGGCGGCATCCCCATTCATATGTAACACGAGAGAAATTCCTGTACAAATACGTGTTCACCTACACACACGTGCTGATGTGATCGGGCGGGAGCCGAACGCAGGCCAAAGTTGTATGTAGGCTCCGTTAATTACCGCGGGCTTATTTACAGAGCACGCACTCCAAGCAGAGCCGCGCCCGTTCTGCGTTCCTCGCTACCCTCACTGTAACTGCGGTCCGGCGAAGACGCTGCAGAATTCCGTTCCACAATAGCAGAACCTGCTTTCTCCTTAGCGATTCTAACGGACCATACATGACGTTTGACTCACGCTCCACCGCGCATAGCTACATACCATCGCAAACGCATCTAGCAACGTTATCAATCTTATAGTCAAGTCTTATTACTATCTAAAATAATAACCAAGTCTAACTCTACTAAATTCCATAGCCCCCCAGACATAGTTAACGCTCGCTTTCTTGTTGTCTCAGCTTGCATGCGCCAAAATTCCTGCCCTAATAGAACCTGTTTACCAACATATCGCCGAATCCAGTCTTCCTCCCAGACATATCGTGATAGCCTTCTTGCTCTCAACATACGCAAATGTTCTCACCGCTCCTATATACCATTACAGTCAAAAATGGTTCAAATGGCTCTGAGCACTATGGGACTCAACTGCTGTGGTCATAAGTCCCCTAGAACTTAGAACTACTTAAACCTAACTAACCTAAGGACATCACACACATCCATACCCGAGGCAGGATTCGAACCTGCGACCGTAGCGGTCGTGCGGTTCCAGACTGTAGCGCCTTTAACCGCTCGGCCACTCCGGCCGGCTCCATTACAGTCAATCGAGTGTTTTCTTTCTGGGGCTTTCTGTCTGTTATTTTGCAAAGATTGCTAAATTGCACCGACCGTTCCGTCAATCTATACACCCCCAACCTGTTCTTTCTTTCTACAGACGCTACAATCAGTGGTAATAAACTATTTTACACTGATCACCATTTTGCACCGACAATTAAACATTGCAAAGTTGTCTACAGGTCATCTAATACATACCATACTCGCAAGAATATTGGAGCATCAAACCGGTCTCCAACCAGGGAATATATCACCGAGTACTCTCTCGATCTACTAAACACGCGATTCATATCCCCCTCCCCCCCATACCAAATCATCCCCTTTACATCAGCGAAACCAACTCACTCTCTTTTGAGGAAGTACTTGTGTAGGTTCTGGTTCGCGCCGAAAAATTTGTACATGTGATCAAGTAGGCGCCAAGAAGAGGAATGCGAGAAAACGTTGACATCGTAACGAAGGGGAATGAGGGAGGTAGTCATTTTTTCCCGTTGAGTTAGTATTATACTGTATGTCTGTTGAGGAATCAGTGATACACGCGAGTTGACTACTGTATTTCGTGCTTTTGAGGAGTATAGAGATCGTTTCACCTTTAAATTTACTTGCATCTGCGTTATAAGTTAACAGAGAGTGGAGGGGTTGTTCGATTGAGAAAGAGCTGCAACGAGGTACGATTAAAAGGTTGAGGAGGAAAAGTTGGTGCTGGTCAATTTTTTTTCTCCACTGTTCTATCCAGATGCATGAGTCACGTGACATAGACTGCGTTCTACTGGTATCCAGCTACGTGTTCTGTATGTGGTTTAAAGCAGTGTCTACTTGCGATCGTTAACGGTAAATCTCATGGTCATCAGAGGACTTCCGTCTCATGTGTGATGAAACTTGATACATTCCTCTAAACGAATTTTGATTTTATGCGATCCCCCTGCCGCATCCTGGGTATAAAATCGAGACTTCAGGGTCATAACTAACTTAGCGGTAAGAGCTTATGATGTGCTGCAATCCCTGTGTACAGATTTGCCCGACTGATGTGCTGTTTGCAGAGTTGGTGACGTTTTCCTACCATTTTCCCTCACCATCTTGGTTTACGTCACGAAAAGGACGAAAGCGTCCTCTGCTAGTGGTACCGAGCACTAGACATCGTGGAGAACACACTGTTTGCCGCCATCATGGATAACTGTACTTGTGTCATCAGCTGGTGTCACGGAGGCGTCCTCTGGCGGCGACGAAATGTACTAAGACCGTTGGGGTCGGGAGCTCGTGGTGAAGCCACTAGATGGCGCCATCTTAAATTACGGTACTTGCGTCATCACCTGACGTTACTACAGCGTACTCTAGTGGCATCGATATGAACTAAGTCAGCTGGGCTATGGACTCGGTGGCGAATTCGCTTGATAGTGCTGCTACCTCTAATTGTTTAAATATAGAGTGGTGAATGATTTAGACAGTTGACGATTAGGAAGGTGAGTGTTTTAGATGGATTATTCTTTTGACAAATTACGAGTTGTTTGGTTATCTGGACGTAAATGTATTGCATTATTTACTAGTGGTTCGCATGTCTGTAGGCTGCCCAGTGCGTTATTTTTGACGGTTTACAATTAGCAAGCGTGTGTGTAGAGCCTTATACATGAGTTATGTACGAGTAGTTTGCAGGTCTGTATGCTGTGGAGCATGTCAGAGCATGTGTTCTGTTATACATATACTCTATCCCTAAATAAATTGCCCCCAAATAAATAAAGTACATACCTTCCTCTCTCCATCAGCCTAATGTGGGCTGTGTCCTTTTACCAGCAACCGCTATGAAGAGGTTGCTGCCTGGAGGCTTAGGTTAGTGGTGGTGAGCTTCGTTTGCAACAATTTTCTTAGGTTGGTAGAGAAAACCCAAGTGACCTTTCTTTACTGCCAGAATTCAAACTCGGCGGTGGTTCCTTGGAAGAGGTGGCGGTCTGGACCTTGAAAAGTAGTTGAAACTAGGTAGTTGAAACTATAGTGAATCCCTTTTCTTATCTACACTCCTGGAAATGGAAAAAAGAACACATTGACACCGGTGTGTCAGACCCACCATACTTGCTCCGGACACTGCGAGAGGGCTGTACAAGCAATGATCACACGCACGGCACAGCGGACACACCAGGAACCGCGGTGTTGGCCGTCGAATGGCGCTAGCTGCGCAGCATTTGTGCACCGCCGCCGTCAGTGTCAGCCAGTTTGCCGTGGCATACGGAGCTCCATAGCAGTCTTTAACACTGGTAGCATGCCGCGACAGCGTGGACGTGAACCGTATGTGCAGCTGATGGACTTTGAGCGAGGGCGTATAGTGGGCATGCGGGAGGCCGGGTGGACGTACCGCCGAATTGCTCAACACGTGGGGCGTGAGGTCTCCACAGTACATCGATGTTGTCGCCAGTAGTCGGCGGAAGGTGCACGTGCCCGTCGACCTGGGAGTACGCATTAGGAGTGATTTAAAATGGAATGATCATATAATGTTGATCGTCGGTAAAGCAGATGCCAGACTGAGATTCATTGGAAGAATCCTAAGGAAATGCAATCCGAAAACAAAGGAAGTAGGTTACAGTACGCTTGTTCGCCCACTGCTTGAATACTGCTCAGCAGTGTGGGATCCGTACCAGATAGGGTTGATACAAGACATAGAGAAGATCCAACGGAGAGCAGCGCGCTTCGTTACAGGAGCATTTAGTAATCGCGAAAGCGTTACGGAGATGATGGAAGACTCTGCAGGAGAGACGCTCAGTAGCTCGGTACGGGCTTTTGTCAAAGTTTCGAGAACATACCTTCACTGAAGAGTCAAGCAGTATATTGCTCCCTCCTACGTATATCTCGCGAAGAGACCATGAGGATAAAATCAGAGAGATTAGAGCCCATACAGAGGCATACCGACAATCCTTCTTTCCACGAACAATACGAGACTGGAATAGAAGGGAGAACCGATAGAGGTACTGAAGGTACCCTCCGCCACACACCGTCAGGTGGCTTGTGGAGTATGGATGTAGATGTAGATGTAGACCGGACCGCAGCGACGCACGGATGCACGCCAAGACCGTAGGATCCTACGCAGTGCCGTAGGGGACCGCACCGCCACTTCCCAGCAAATTAGGGACACTGTTGCTCCTGGGGTATCGGCGAGGACCATTCGTAACCGTCTCCATGAAGCTGGGCTACGGTCCCGCACACCGTTAGGCCGTCTTCCGCTCACGCCCCAACATCGTGCAGCCCGCCTCCAGTGGTGTCGCGACAGGCGTGAATGAAGGGACGAATGGAGACGTGTCGTCTTCAGCGTTGAGAGTCGCTTCTGCCTTGGTGCCAATGATGGTCGTATGCGTGTTTGGCGCCGTGCAGGTGAGCGCCACAATCAGGACTGCATACGACCGAGGCACACAGGGCCAACACCCGGCATCATGGTGTGGGGAGCGATCTCCTACACTGGCCGTACACCACTGGTGATCGTCGAGGGGACACTGAATAGTGCACGGTACATCCAAACCGTCATCGAACCCATCGTTCTACCATTCCTAGACCGGCAAGGGAACTTGCTGTTCCAACAGGACAATGCACGTCCGCATGTATCCCGTGCCACCCAACGTGCTCTAGAAGGTGTAAGTCAACTACCCTGGCCAGCAAGATCTCCGGATCTGTCCCCCATTGAGCATGTTTGGGACTGGATGAAGCGACGTCTCACGCGGTCTGCACGTACAGCACGAAGGCTGGTCCAACTGAGGCGCCAGGTGGAAATGGCATGGCAAGCCGTTCCACAGGACTACATCCAGCATCTCTACGATCGTCTCCATGGGAGAACAGCAGCCTGCATTGCTGCGAAAGGTGGATATACACTGTACTAGTGCCGACATTGTGCATGCTCTGTTGCCTGTGTCTATGTGCCTGTGGTTCTGTCAGTGTGATCATGTGATGTATCTGACCCCAGGAATGTGGCAGTAAAGTTTCCCCTTCCTGGGACAATGAATTCACGGTGTTCTTATTTCAATTTCCAGGAGTGTATATGAAAAGTAGTTGAAACTAGGTAATTGAAAGTGTAGCAAACCCTTTTCTATTCTATATGAAGTCGAATCACGTAACTAATGCAGTAGCCAATAGAAGTGGAGCATTCTAGGGGGGGGGGGGGAGGGTGCTGGGTCATGAATGTACACTGGGCTGAAATTGTAAATTGAATTTATGAGTATGATTACAATTGAAATGGTATTAAGTAGTTAGGTAATTGATAGTTTAGATGCGCGATGTGGGTGTTACTTTAGTTAGCATATTTACAGAAGACTATGTCCAGCGCGTGTATGGAATCGGTGGCCGAGGGTGTGTGACGTAAGCAGTCGGACGCCCGCGGGCCTGTGGCACGGTGTGTGTCCAGTTATAAATCGTGTGTGCGAGAGGGAGCCGACGACCTTGTGTCATCACGCGACTTCATGGTAGCGCCCTCTGGTGGGCACAATATGAACTAAGGCAGTTGGGGTATGCTGCTCTCGATGAACACAGTGGGTGCCGTCATCTTGAATACCTGTACTTGTGTCCTGATCTGACGTCAGGAGAGCGCCCTCTGGTGGCACTGATATGAACTAAGTCAGTTGGAGTCCAGACCCAGTGGAGAACATACATGCTTGAAATTGGTTAATTAATGTAGACAAGTCCTTTTTTCCCGCCATTTTCTTTGCTTAGTTGAGATAACAGTGGTGTGATGCATTATCATGGTGGAATTTGAACTTCGCGCCATTTTTTGTGGGCAAGAGGGGCGTGGCACTATCCCACCAAAATTTAAACTTTCCGCCAAAATCCGCCATCTTAATTGAGGTTATCGTCTCTATCAGACTACAAATGAAAGTTTCAACAATTGCATATGGGAAAGATTACCTAAGAATGTTTTTGTAGGAGTGAATACATTAAATGTTGGTGTATTAGATGCACTGATATGTTTCAATGATGAAGTGATAGTAAGGTTGGAAGTCCTGAGAAATTTAGGCATAAAATGTGGCTCTAATATGGAAGATAAATTGCTTGCATGTGACACAACAAGAGCATGAAGCTGATAGATTCGTTCTTCAAGTTACCAAAGAAGCAGGAAGTGCTAAAAGGAATGCCAAGAGGAAGCTTTGAAGATTAAGGAATGCTGCAGGATGAAGACTATGCTTCAGAAATGGTCTAAGGCTCAGTTTAATTGCACTCGTATCTTCATTTGCAATTTCCCAAAAGCTGTATTTTTCAGAATTCTGTTAAAAATATTCCCTAAAGTTTATAAAGCTTTGCTGAAATTTTTTTCTGTAACTTGCAATAGTCCACACTTATGTAGTATACTTAAGCTTTATTTCAGAATCAACTAAATTATAAAAAAATAACATTTTTATTAGGAAAAAGTTATAAAAATAAAAATGTAAGGTGTGATATCTTTGTAATCCTTGTAATATACATAATAGGTGGAATTAGACAGGTCTAGTACCTCAGACATCAAGTCATGCATATCTGGTAAAAATTTGGTCCCCCTCGAATTATAACATTGGATTAAATGGTACCTCAATTTGAGGAAGCATTTTGGGGAAAAAATGTATCAATTTCTTTGTAATTTTGTAAAAACCCTAACCAGGTTCAAAAATATTCAAAATACTTCTAATTTCTTTAGAAAGTGTGCTACATTACCTGATATCAACAAAAATCTGTAAAACTTATACATTATAAACAGTGCCTGAGAGAAATAGGTGCTGATTTTTACATAATATTGAGCTGAGAAAGTACCCTGTATCGTTAAGGGTAATATGTTTTGTCGACGATCCAGTGCATAAACATTGTTGACTTGTGTCATTGTATTGGTTTATTTATGAGGAGCCTTAGAGCAGGCTCACGGGATGCAGTAATGATCCATAAATATTCCATTGACGTCTCTGAGCCAATGTCACTCACAACATTACTGTTAAGTTTCATAGTAAGGTGGAAATGTAGCAATAGTTCACCAAATGCCTGTAAACTAATTGCACAATCTAGTTTAATTGACCTAATATAGCGTTTCTGTGAAAAAAATTCAATTCGTTGCACAAGTGTCTCAAGTGCTAAATAGTATGCTTATATATTTCCATGATTGTTCTGAGAGCATAATACATAATAGACAAACACTTTTACAAATAAGTAAATACATCAGATTTTATGAAATGTGTATGTGTTACCATATGGTTATGCAAATATCTTGAGTAAATTTCCATAAGAGAATGAGTTTGGTCGTGGCAGTTGCGACCAGCCCACAATATATAGGTAAAATTGACAAATTACCATAAAGGTTGCATAGTTACATATAAATGAATTTCTTTATATCAGTGTTACACAGTATTCTCAGTAAGAAAACGTGAATAAAACATTATATGCATACAAGAAATGAATTGAGAATAAAAATCACAGCGTTATCTTACACATGAGTCAAAATACACAAACAAAATTAAAAACTTCCTTAAGATTGTTTTGCTTATGGTATATAGTAGCTATGAAACACAAAACTATTTCCTACAAGAATTTCTAGATCGAGAAACTATTCAGAAGGTAAGTGGATGAATCAAGGGAATAAAGATTTGTGCACAAAATTATTGTTGTACCTGTCAGAAGAAATTAATTATATTAAAGCACCAGCCATCAGTCCATCACAAAGCATAATGAAAGTAAATATGTGGCCACAGATGCTTATTTTATGGATGTGCTAGCTAATCTTCATCATCTAAAAAAATGCGTTGCATGTACCAAATGCAAAAAAGACAAATTGCACCAAAAAAATTCCATACAGCTGTACAGTAATAAGATAATGAACAGTTGTGGTAAATGGCTAGAAAACAAATTTATCTGTAGCTGAGCTGAAAATGTAAAAAATGTCATTAACCTCTTAAGCAAGGAAAAAAAGTTGTTGGGACAAGCAAAACCAAACAGTTGTCAAATCAACCACGAAAACAGAAGTGTCATCTCTCATAAATATCACTATCCTCACAGAAAAATGTTGACAGGTGAAAACGTTTGCATCACAGTGTATCAAATAAAGTAGGAAAATTCCCGACATATCTTGTCTCCGTTCATAAGAAATCTCCTACCCCAGACAAAAATCATTAAACCACAACTCAAAGTGTCCACTACAAGCAAATCTCCATGTTTCCCTAACAGTCCCTAACCTCATTGCATTCTGAAACCTTAAAATATATCTCCTCAAACATGATATCCATAAATTGACAAAATCATCAATTTCATCATGTCATTCAAAAATCGCCATAAACTTATAATTACTTTCATCACATACTATATGTTACTTAAAAAATCTCATATGACATTGTACTCATAGTGCTTGCTCCATATTATTATGTTCATTGCTCTGTGCTAATAATAAGGACCTCCCTCCGATTAGTAACAAAAGTTGTTAAATCCAACCAAAAATTCTTTATTTGTTCCCTAACTGCATACTGTATAATATTTGCCAAATACGATCCAACTGTATAATTGTGTGTGTCTGTCAGCCTGCAGAAAAAAATCCATAACTTTCCACAGTACCCGATGGTATCATCCAACACTCATGGTTTTGTGCCATAACACAGTTCTACTCGACTAAAAGTTGCTGCTTCTTTTTAGCATTCTAGTTTTGCCAGAATCTTTGTGTGACACATACCACTAGAAAATTTTACTATCAGTGTCACTGCAATTTATATCTGTAACAGTAAAGTACATTATATTAACAAAAGTACGTAAAGTGAAAGAAATGGTCAACCTCTTCTACCTTACATAAGTGAAAGAAAATAATTACGATCTACACTTATAGGATAAAACGCCTCATGATGTAACTTCTACATATTGACAGACTGTCCACCAATCTGAGGGGGCTGTGTACTGACTAACAAAAAAGAAAAAAAAAAAATTACTCCACAAAATGTTTTGCATTAGAAGTGGGGTTTAAACCATAAATTCTATTTGTGCACAGTGCTTCGGCTTTAATCGCATTTAGGTGAGCTATTTAGCGAATATGGAATGGTATATTGTAGATTATGAAGAATTTCTGAAACTTTTTCTTTCATTTGTATGATAACTGGTGAGAGTGAACTAAAACCTTCTGATCAGCTTTAAATTCTTTATTGTTGCATCTCCGCTCCTGCAGCTGTTATCTCTTCTCTACTGCCTGTTTTATGTTTTTAACAGCTATTTCAGTGACATAATGATATCTTAAGCACTGTGACTTTGGAAATGGTACAGCTTCTCTGATTTTGTGTGGTTGTTATTTATTTTTCAGTATCAAATGTGGGGAGAGTAGAGTGGGAACATTAGGTGAAGAATTTATGTATCCTGAAAGATTTGAATATACCTAAACCATTCGGTGTGCTTTTTATGACAGTGCAGTCTGCATAATTTTCCTGTTTCTTTCATGATTCCGTCCGATGGCTTGGAAGAAGCGTGGTACTGGAAAATTAAAATTGTGTAATGTTTCTATTTTTCAGTGTATGTATTCAAAGAGCTGAAATGAAAATGAAGTCCATTGTCGGAGATAGCTTTGTCAACACATAAAACTAATCTTAAAAATCCTTGATAAATAGCGCAAAAACAATTCTCGTAGCCGCTTTATGAATCGGTGTAAAAGAGACAAATTTTGATGTGAGTTCCAATGCCATAAAAATATATGAAAAACTTTGTCTGGTCGTTCGAACTAGCGTAACTAAGATGAATGCAGCAAACTAACTTGTCGACCAAATTATGTGGAATGCAAACAAGCCACGGATCACTGTCAGGGTTTAAAAGGAAAGTTGTTCGCAATCAAATAATAACGCCTAATTGTCGAGTTGTTTGCGTCTCGCCACAGTTGCTTGAAATTCATCCATATGGGATTTTTATCTTGTTCTTTCGCGACGTCCTAAACCAGAAGAAACATAATTTTCGAAAACGACCTATTGTATGTATAGAAGACTAAAACTGGACTGACAGAATTCTGTGGATGAACCAACTTGTGAGCCACCAAGAGATCGTGAAAAGGAATCATAAACAATATTTTCTTTTTGAGGAATGTGTATAACCGTGAAATCAAATTCCTGTAAATATAATGGCCATCTCCCCAAGAGATCATGAGATAGTTTGGTGCTCGTAGGAAATTGTAATACACGGTGATCTGTTCATTGTCAAGTAAAAAATATAGAAATTTTGTAAAAGCCCAAACGACAGCTAATGCCTTAGGTTCTATGACTGTATAATTTCGTCGAAAATCTGAAATAACACGGCTGGCAAATTCAGTGCTCTTAGTGACAATAACACTCTTTTTCTATTTCTTGAAACACTTGAACGCCAAGGGCTGTCTCGCGGCTGTCAAACGTGATGCAAAAATTACGCCAAATGTACTAGTGAGAAAGTAAAGGTGCATTTAGTAACGCTTGTTTCAATTTATGAAGTCCCATTTATACTTCTCCGCCCCAAAACAAATTTGAATTTTTATCACTTAATTAACACAAATTTGGAGCTTTGTAGTGAATGATATGGTGAATAAAATTGACGAGGCCTAAAGAATTGCTAACTTCGTGTTTTGTAGTAGGAACTGCAATGTCACAAATGGTCAGAAATTTGTCTGAATCGGGTTCAATACCAGAAGCTGAAATGATATGCCCTAAAAATTTAATAGGCTATTTTCCAAACTCAGATTTGCTTAAATTGACCGTAATTCCACGATTTGAAAATGTTTCCAATAACGAGTTCAAGACGTTGTTATGCTGGTACCAGGTTTCCTCAGCAACAAGTGTGCCATCGACATAAGTAGTCATTCTGTCCTTTAAATATGTTCGAACAGTGGAGTCGAGGGAAAGTGAAAGGTATGTCTGTAAATTTTCTTACCTATTTTTCTTGTTTTGTATATCTGGAATCGCGTTTGTAAGGTTTGAATTGCTGAGACATGTGCGCACAGCCTTAGCAGAGAAGTTATGCTCCACAGAGATGGGTCAGAGGTGATCTTTGCTCTATCAAGATGCGCGTCAGATTCATCTGTTGATTGCAAGGAGAGGAGAGGAGACAGACAACAATAGAGATTTTTGGGAACTATATTATGATTTAATGGAAGATTTACCATGGAGAGAAAAAGAATATACGTTGCTAAAATTACACACTTTATGAAAAATGGACTACAGATTATGATTATTTTTTTATTTGTGTCAGCGATTTGGCAATGCAGCACACTTGATTCGTCATATATACAGATCAGAAATATTTTTGCTTTCAATTTTTTGTTAGGATTTTTCGATCACTGTGAGAGTGGATTTTAAGAATTAGATTTTGGAAATTTTTTTAAGGAAAGATTATATGTGCAAAGTTTAATTTTTGTAATTCTAGGATTACAGTTACATGATTTCAGGGAAAAGTTAACTATTACTGAAGTTTTGTAAATGTTCTTAACTCAAATTATATGAGATTGCTATGGAGTTCCTTCAACCCACATTCATTGTCCACATCTCAAGGGTCGATTAATTTTCAATTTATTTAAAATCATTATCAAAAATTAAGAACCAAGAATGGTAGCAATGTTTTTTAGAGAAGACATCGCACCTTTGTGTATCTCAGTAATTAGATTTTGCATCTCTTTTTACTGGAATATGCTGTAGCTGTGGGAGCAGTTTGCATACTGTTATCCAATGCGACCAAGGTAAGCCAAATAGAGTAGAAAAAAAATTCAAATGGTCTATCTTTAGTTTCAAATTAATCAGTTCTTTTTCATCAAAGTTCATAGTCAGAGTTGTGATAACAATTACTTTCAGACAGACTATGATTTTCTTAAAATTCATGCAGTTAGATTTTTCTGTGCATTCTTGATGTTTTAAGGTGTGATATGTCGCCATTTAAAACAGGAAGTCCAAAGTTTAGTATTTAAGAGACAATTTAACATTAAAAACACAATCAACATTACAGATCCACTTTCACTAAAATATATTTAAGCAGATAACTATCACTATTGATTTCTTTATTTTAGAGGAATATTACGTTTAATGTGCAAAAAATGTACAATTTTTGTTATTCAGAGTTTATATTATATCGGTTTTGCATTATGATCTTTATTAAAGGCTGATTCCTGGTATCACTATATAAATAAAGAATAACCTATTAAACTTAAAGGAAAGAAAGAAGCTTCTTACTGTTAAATAAGGGTCTGCCTACATTGATAGCTATGCAGATTACAAGAGATAAAATGCAGTAATAATTATTTCCTGTTATGTGTGATTACTACAGTGAATTCACAATAAAAGTGGTAGAAACATGTAAATACTGATTCAAAGAGTATATCTGGTCGTATTTAAATTTCAAACAGAAAAGAAACAATTACATTCAGTATAATCAGTAGAACAAAAACAGTGTACTTCTTTGTCAACTTTGAATATGGAACTGTGCTACCAAGAAGTAATGGAAGAATCCATAAATATATTCAGATATATAAAAATAAAATAAAGGTCCCATTTATTACTTATACAGAAATTAAGAGATGACTAGTTTTAAGACCATAAATTTCAGTGTGATCCAGATGAAACTACCACATGGAGTGGCCATGCAATTTGAGGCACCATGTCATGGATTGCACAGCCCCTCTCACTGGAGGTTTGAGTCCTCCCTCGGGCATGGGTGTGTTGTTCTTAGCATAACTTAGTTAAAGTTGTGTGTAAGTGTAGGGACCGATAACCTCAGCAGTTTGGTCCCTTAGGGAATCACACATATTAGAACATTTAAGCCACGTGGGGTAACCACGCTGTCTGAGGCCTCTTGCCATGTTTTGCACAGCTCCCCTCCCCTCCCGCCCCCCTCCCCATCACAGGTTCGAATTCTCTCTCGGGCATGGGTGTGTCTGTTGTCCTTAGCATAAGTTATTTTAAGTTAGATTAAGTAGTGTGTAAACCTAGGGACCAATGACCTCAGCTGTTTGGTCCCATAGGAACTTACCACAAATTTCTAAAAACAAAATTTCCTGATGAAACTACACAATGAAATAATGATAAAATGAACAATATGGCTTATGATAGATTCACGTATATTCCTAGAAATTACTAGACTCTCATTGTTCATGACAGAAATGATAAAGAGGAATATTCTTCATGATGATTGAAAGTGTAGTCATGATATATAGGTTACTCTTAAAAAAAAAACAGAATCAATGAATTCTGTAAGTTCGAAATATTATGAAGGACATATACATTTATATAAATGCTCATAATTAAATCATCCCTTATAAAATAATACTGAAATATCCATAACTTAATTTATCTGAAAATTTTTTATCCCCACATTACAACTTTGATGTTACATTGAAGAATCCATTTTTCAGTGTTTTGTTGGAACCTATCCATGTATAATGTGATAACATATATTTGAAGTTACAAACAATAAATAGGAATACAGAAGATTCAGGAAACAAATGGAAAGAGAAAGTTAAGGTTATTTAATTTAGATTTTGGATTCATCTATTTAATGAAAATCAAAGTTACTTAAAAATGAATTGAAGAATCTTAAGAACATTTCCTGTCTACATATAATTAGCTTATTTTCTAAAAAGGGAGTTTCTAATTAGTTAGATAATGTGAAAAGATTTGATGGAACATACCTGCCCTTGGGAAATATTTTTTATTGAATTAGATGAATGTAACATAATTGATGAACATTATAATTATTCACAGCATGTTTGAGAAAATTCAATATTTAATATCTTACAGTACATTAAAGTTTCATGTAGGAGGCTGGTGTTTTATTATTAACAAATATAGTTCAAAATTTTAAAGACTCTTGTGGAAAACTTCGTGAATCCTATATAGTGTTATGTAACACCAGTGTTATGGTGGGATACAATGTTGAAATTGACTAAACCAGCAATTTTAATTATTATCACTCACTCTGTCTTCAGGCCACAAGCGGCCCATCGGGACCATCCGACCGTCGTGTCAACCTCATCTGAGGATAGGGATAGAAGGGGCTTGTGGTCAGCACACCACTCTCCCAGTCATTACGATGGTTTTCTGTGACTGGAGCCACTACTATTCAGTCAAGTAGCTCCTCAGTTGGCATCACGAGGCTGTGTGCACCCCGAAAAACGGCAACAGCGCATGGTGGCTCGGATGGTCACCAATCCAAGTGCCAGCCACACCCGACAGTACTTCGGTGATCTGACGGAAACCGTTGTATCCACTGTGGCATGGTCGTTACCCAATTTTAATTATTAAATGATTTTAATACAAATTTGTTATTTAAAAATTTATAAAACCCAAATCATTATTGTATGGTTACGAAAATAATTTGTATAGATTATTAATGTCACAAAATGTCATATCACAAGTGTTGTGCATAAAACAGTAATTATACATATTGGTACATATAGTTTGTTGTCAGACTCAGCTTTGCTTCAGGAAATTATAGTGCATGATACTTAAATAGACTATTGTACCTTAGAAAAGGGGACCTGCCAAATTTCCGTTGGACTATGAGTTGTTACATCATAGAAAAATATTAATTGTTTCAGGGAAACTTACATATTAAGCAACTTTGTAAGAGTAATCACAATCAGTTTAGCCAAAATGAATAAATTTTATGGAAAAGAAACAATTACAGTATACTTTAATTACATTCCTGAAGATTGTTATATTAATTTCGGATCCATATAGCATATTGTTTACAATTAATTTGTGTAATGAACATAAACAGGTTTGGAAAATATCCATCGCTAAATAAACTAGCTTCCGAAAGCGGCGCTAACGGAAGTGTCCCTGCTTGCTCCATAATCAGTTATTTCGAGCCACTTGGCGACTGTACCCTTCCTTCCTTCTTCCGGCACAACCTATCACGAGAATGTACTGCGTTCCCGCGAGGTACGAGGCCAACATTACGCCTCGGCACCACCTCATTCCGGCGCGGGGCGAGAGCGTCGGGCCGACGACAACGTGACAGGCCGAAGGCGTGGGGCGCCGCGAAGGGTGGAATAAAGGAAGTCGTCAGGGGAGCAGCTGTCGCGCGCCGTGGGACACGCACAGCTCGGTGTGCGGTGGGCGGCGTCCCGAATTAGGCGTCTATATTTAGCGGTGGCGGCGCGCGCTCGGCCGGCGAGGCCGCAGTTGGGCGCCGACCCGTCGCCACGACGCTGCTCGCTGCCTTTGTCCGCAGCCGCCGCCGGCTTTCGTGTTAGCGCACTGCCTCACATAAAAAGTTCCGCACCGGCTGACGCGCGCTCCCGTACACCAACTCCAGGCAGGAGAGCCCGTTCCTCCCTGCCGTTATAAGTGTGTGCTAAACCGTGACAAGTCACTGGCTGCCCCTTTTCTGTAATCACGCACAGCAAACATTTCTTCGCACGCTGTTTTCGTAATTTTCTCCCCTACGGCAATGTTATCATCTTTATATAGGGTGGAAAATCTGTGGCGCAGTTAGAAGTAATATCGGCTCAATTTGTTTTTTGTCGGTACAGCTCACGAGGGATTGGCATGACCGACTACAGTAGCCAAAGACTTTAGCATAGGAATATTCTGTTCTGGGGGTAGGAGAGTGATTTAACGGATACTCGAGCGGACTTGGTGATATGGGACTAATATGATATTCTATCTTCAGTAGCAGTGAACAAATATAGTGGAGTATCACCGCATTAAGGATAGAGCAGGAGGTCGTGTAACGTTCAGCCACGAGAACTAGCAGGCATCTGCAGCACGAGAACTGACTTAGAACTGTAGTGTGTAGCGAATTGGGAAATAATTCGTGGTGATACGAGTGTCGAAGCTGAGTCGATGTGAAGCTGTGTGACTGGGAGCTGAGCAGACACATGTGAGACTCGGCGCGGCCACATACTTCGGCGCGTGCTGGCTGGGGAACGGGCTGTGCGGGAGACTCCGATGCCGTGCGGCGGCGCAGTGGCCATGTTCTCCTCTCTCAGGCTGAAGCAGAAGGCGGAAGGCCGTGCGCGCCGCGGCTCCACCTGTAAGTCATGCACTAACCTACCTCGTGGCTCTGCCTGCTTAGTTACAAACTCCTGGTGCAGATGGTTTCCCGTTGCCTTTTTTCGACGTGCGTACCTGTGTAGCGGGAATTACTGTAGCGAGTACTTTCCGTGTGCAGGGTACTGTATCTATTGCTCCGAATGGAAATGAAAAAGTAGGTGAAGCTCAGGGCTGGAACACAGCCTGTTCCTACTGAAGAACAAATTGGCGATCCTTAAATACCCACTCAATCGCAATCCATAGTGTATTGTATCCTGGTACTGTAGGACACAGCATACTTGATATTTAACCCAAAACATGGTCTCAAAACTTGACCAGAAAAGACAGGACATCACTTACCTTCCCAAACATTGTGAACTGTCATCATCATTTGGTTTTTGGTTTCGAAATTCTAGCAGTAGCCGTGTTTTTACACCATATTATTGCAATTCAGGTTCCTCTATCGTGGGAACAACTGTTGTTTACGAATACCCACACGTTTCAGCACCTTTGTTCCATCATCATTGGTTGCATTTATTTAGTTCAGCTACATGCAGTCACGTTTTAAGTACTAATTATTATAACAAAATTATATCTAAAAGCAGTTTGTTGAGTTCTGTACTACCCTCTTTACCTTCTTGTATACTGGCAGCTTGTAATCACCAAACAAATTATGTTACTGTTACTTTAAATGGTGGGTTAACAGTTCACTTTGTCTGTAAACGTAATTTTGTTGCGTGAAAAATATTGTATGTAATCACGCAACAAAATTACGTTTATAGACAAAGTGAATTATTAACTAGGCAACCAACTGAAAGTAACATAATTTTGTTGCAGATAACAAACGACCGGCATACAGTAATGTAAAGCGGGTCCTATAAAATAAGGTAATAACCACAGTAGACTGGTTTTAGACGTAATTTCGGTACAATAATTATTGCTTAATACATGTTTGCATTTTACGCAACAGATTATGGCACAAAGGTGCTGAATCATGTTTGAGGATTTACAAACAACAGTTGTTTGCATAACAGATGGCCCTGGATTCCCACGACTGTGAGCATTATTGACTCCTGATTGTCGGTGAAAGTGACGAAAATGTTGCTCTATACTAATGCCCGCAACCAGCCACAAAACACAACTGCTTCACATGTTTTTATCGGTGCTCTGGTCACAGAACTATGTGTTTCTGACTTCTGTCCATCACCTAGTGTCTTATTACGTTTATATGACACTATACACTATCAGATAATATAAAACCTATCTTAACGTATTACAAGTATTTAAAATTCGTCTTCACAATTTCTGAAAAATGCATATTTATTTTACCTTACACATTTTCTTTCATTTACTTAAAACATTTAATATCATTTTTGTCTGATTTCTGCTCACATCTGGTTGAACATTTACCCAGAATATCTTACACGAACACTAACGGCACAGTATTTTGCCGTGATTCAAGTCAAAAAATGTGTAGTGATGCAAACAAAACTGAAATTTGGCAAAAAAAAAAAATTCGTGCCAAACCTAGGAATAGCAGAAGAATCAGCAAGCAGGTAACACTTCCAGATACAGGTGAAAATCAGACCAAAATTCTATCACTGACTATGTTTTAAATCGAGTACGGTATTATAAACACGCAATTTTTTTGTATTTACAAAGGCTGATTTTAAATACCTTTAATTATTGTGCAGCAACTACTGATACTATTGCCACACGAATGATTAATTTATCCTAACTTACACTATTGCAGCAGCTTTTTGGCTATTTCTTAATGCTGATATGGAGAATGTGTATGTTGATATGCGTTTTGCTTAACCTTCTGGTGGACAGATTAAAATTTTATTTGGCTCTACCCATTATCTATAGTCATCTTACTGATTATGTTCGTTTATTTATTGAACTCTTCTGTATTCAGTGTGAATTTAGAGGCTTTCTGGACAAAGGCCTTGGATACAGCTTCCTTTAATCGCTTTGGATATGTAGAATTCGTGGCCGTGATGGTTGCACACAAAAGCAACAGACAGACTATTACAATGGTGCAGTTTGGGGTAAGGTCAACTATATTTTGTAGTGTATAAATATGC
Source organism: Schistocerca cancellata (assembly GCF_023864275.1). NCBI lineage: Eukaryota > Metazoa > Arthropoda > Insecta > Orthoptera > Acrididae > Schistocerca > Schistocerca cancellata. Next base: position 93,767,432 of record NC_064629.1, on the reverse strand, counting down.
TTTACGCAGAAGTTACACATAATAACATACCATAAATGGGCGAATGTCCAAAACACATAGTTTTATGACCGTATGATTTATTAAAACATGTTAGTTGACAAATTTATGTAGCTAATTTCTGCCGTACACATGTAGGTGAGCTTTCTTCCCAAGTTAGAGTAGAAGATATTTCTCCTAACTACACGATCCGAACCGCATATCTTGTGATCAGTTGGTACTAAGCGACCAGGCCGGCCGGAGTGGCCGTGCGGTTCTAGGCGCTACAGTCTGGAGCCGGGCGACCGCTACGGTCGCCGGTTCGAATCCTGCCTCGGGCATGGATGTGAGTGATGTCCTTAGGTTAGTTAGGTTTAATTAGTTCTAAGTTCTAGGCGACTGATGACCTCAGAAGTTAAGTCGCATAGTGCTCAGAGCCATTTGAACCACTAAGCGCCCAGAATTTAGAAACTTTGCCAAAGACTCATTAGGATTGTTATTTACATTGAGTGTATTTCCCGCATGCATAGTGTGTCGTTACATGAGGGGCATGTTTGAAAATACGGAAAAACCACAAAAAACTTTCAGTGCTATTCTACTTTAGTGATTCAGAAAACATGCAATGGGAGCGTGTCTTGAATCTCAGCACTGATAGCAAATAATATATGATCAGTATAGTTAAATCAGCTAGAAGATTGTGACCACATAAGTATGTGTTCTGATCCATTTCTTAGGAAGCATACTAGCCGCAGTTAGTCGGAAAATGGCTTATGCGACTGATCGATAAGTAACTAGAGGCAGGAGGTACTAGGTGTCCATTTTAAGCTAGTGGTCGAAGATATCTCAGGTGTAGTCGATAGATGTGATATATGGAGTGTTTGTGATCCAGGACATCAACTGAAATTCATAATTACACTCGTCACACTACTATAGGATGATTCTGAACATGTGACACATGTAGCCACTCTATTGTAAAGTGCCACAGGAGGTGGTAAGGTCAAGGTAGACCCAGGGGACTGTCCTCTGTGGCTAAGATGGCTACCCACTCATGGATACAGCAACCATTCTCCTACAACACAGTGTCTGCTGACTCGTTCATGGCTGTAATTTAATGGAAAGCAAGGCTCATATGCCCAAGTATTCGTTCACATTCTTCCATGACTCAGTCACAGTGTGTCCCTGACGGTGTCGTGGGCTATCCGACCAGGGGATTTGTGACCTGTAAAGTCAACATGGTGGTGTTGCGGTCTTCAGTCCGAAGTCTGGTTTATACAGCTCTTCACGCTACTTTAACCGTTGCAAGCCTCTTGATCTTCGAAGAACTACTGCAATCCACATCCATTTGAAACTCGTCTCTTGCTCTCCGACTGAAACTTTTACCCCCCCCCCCCACACACACACGCTTCCCTCCAATACTAAACTGATGATTCCTTGATGTCTGAGGATGTGTCATGTCAAAAGTTCCCTCCTTTTGGTCAAGTTGCCCCATAAATTTCTTTTATCCCCAACTCTATTCGATACCCCCCATCTAATCTTCAGTATCCTTTTGTAAAACCACATCTCAAAAGCTTCTGTTCTCTTCTTGTCTAAACTCTGAGGTAGTTTCCTGACTTGATAGATCACAACTGTCCCGCATCAAACTTTTCGTCTCAACTTGCTACCTCAATATGCTACCATCTATAAGAAGATACGGCTTCCCTTTCGTTGTTGTAACTATTTTCCACTACTCACTATGTAGAGAACTCAAGTAATTCAGGCCTACGAAACGATAAGGAAATGAAGGTTGTCGTTGAGGGCACTGACTGACTAAGATCACACATCCAGTGTTAGTGAACGAGTGACGTAAATCGACAGTGGGATCGGAAAACCCCCTGGGCAAAACTGTTTGATCGAAAATCTCACGGTACATGCAGTACCTACAAAAGGGTCAGAAACACAACGGTCGGAAATCCCACATAGACTCTGTGCCCCAGCTATCAAAACTGACACTCTCGTCGGGCGATCAAGTGCATATGACAAAGCAATCTGCTGCGAAACACTGAAACAATCCGTTTGCTCTAGATTACTCGCACCTCCCTTTGAAGCATTTCGCTGCACCGCAGAGTACTAAACATTAAGGGGAAAGCTCCTATACTCAATTTTCTGGACGCTGCATCAATCACAGCTAGTTGACGCTGTCAGCCATTCGCTTAACGACGACGTCCGGAAATAGACATCGACTGTTCGCATCACACACTTATATGGACGTTGGGCGATTACAAAGTGCTCACAGTTAGGATTGAATAATTTGTCCATACCCTCGGCATCTGTTACAGACCTTTCGTATCGTAGTCACGTGCCATCTTGGTGATCTATCCATGCACACTGCCGCTGTAAGATGGACGGTCATAGGGTTCTGCCTAAACAGTGCACTACACGAGTTGCTTGAAGTAAGTAGGATACGAGAAATGGTGTTTGCTATCAGGGAGAGCTCTATCGTAGGAAACCAGTGATCAGATTGAGCTCTCCATCATTAACATATTTTTATTCGGACTGGAAAGAGTCTTTCAGTCGTCTGCATAAAGTCAGCGTAAAACTGGTTGGGTAATTTACTTACAAGGTACTGTCCGAAGTGAAATGGTCTTTAATTTCAGCCGAGGAAATGTATTAGTCACAAAGAAACACTCGTAGTTTAGCGAAATGTAAAAAAAACTATAAACACTGAGAATACTAAGCCGGCCGGCGTGGCCGAGCGGTTCTAGGCGCTACAGTTTGGATGTCCCTAGGTTAGTTAGGTTTAAGCAGTTCTAAGTTCTAGGGGACTGATGACCTCGGAAGTTAAGTCCCATAGTGCTCAGAGCCATTTGAACTATTTGAGAATACTAAAAAGCCCTTTCTAGTATCGAATTCCAGAGTTACGCCACGTTACAGCACTCTCTACATCAAGGAGAAATTTATAGTTCGTATTTTGTCATATGGAACTGATGATGATGATGAAGTCCCATACTCCGAGGAGCGTAGGGGCTCGCACCGCCGACTAGGCAAGGTTCTAGTGGAGGTGGTTTGCCATTGCCATCCTCCGACCGTAATGGGGGTGAATGATGATGATGAAGACGACACAACAACAACCAGTCATTTCGAGGCAGGGGAAATCCCTGAGCCCGCTGGGAATCGAACCCGGGACCCCGTGCGCGGGAAGCGAGAACGCTACCGTAAGACCACGAGCTGCGGACCATATGGAATTATTTTACTTATTTGTGGCTGGTGTAAAAGGGCATACAGTTTTCTCCGTCAAGTATGACATTCATGCGGTAAATAACAGTTATAATGTCATAATCATATAACTTTTTCTATTAGGACATTGCTTTCGTCGCCATAAGGAACAGTAGAGACAATTCAACTTAGCACTAACTTTTCTACTTACTATATTTATAACACAAACTGCTTGTGAGATGTATGTCAGTATACAATTTCCGAAAAATTCATGAGTAAAGTAAACGATGTAGGCTGGCCGCTGTGGCCGAGCGGTTCTAGGCGCTTCAGTTCGGAACCACGTGGCTGCTACGGTCGCAGGTTCGAATCCTGCCTCGGGCATGGAAGTGTGTGATGTCCTTAGGTTAGTTAGCTTTAAGTAGTTCTACGTTCTAGGGGACGGATGACCTCAGATGTTATGTCCCATAATGCTCAGAGCCATTTGAACCATTTGTAAACGATGTAAATTTTAAGAAACAGCTACTCGAACGTCGAAGTGACCAGTCTGGGTGAATAAGTCACCGTCCTCAAGATCTAACATTAAAACTGAACTAGGTTCAGTTCATAAAACCGAAGTACCTCAGGTTCATGTATCTACTCTGGTTGTTGACACAGGAGGACAGCCTTCGGCTTCCTGCTTATTGCATACGAAAGAAATAATTGATATATTTGGGATTAACACAAGTTCATCTGGCAAGCACATGTTTACGCAATTGCGAATATTAACCACCGCCTCATAGTACATTCATCTACAAACGATATTTGTTGTCAACAATCCATTGATGTTTGAGGGTAACGATATATTACATTACTAGTAACTTCCTTTCCTCTTGCATACGCAAACAGAGCTAGGGACAAACAATTGTCTATATGCCACCGTTCGAGTCCTAATTTCTCTTACCATGACTTGGTGATCCTTATGGGAATTGCACGCTGGTGGCAGTCGAATCGTTCTGCAGTCAGGTTCAAATGCCGATTCTCAAAAGTTTCTCAATAGTGTTCCTCGAAAAGAACGTCGCCTTCCTTTCAGGAATTCCATTTTGAATTCCCGAAGTATCTCCGTAATATTTGCGTGTTGACCTAACCTACCGATAACAAATCTAGCAGCCCACATCTGACTTTCTTCGATGTCTTTCTTTAATCCGACGTGGTGGGGATCCCAAACACGCCGACAGTACACAAGAATGGGTCGCACTCGCGTTCCATACACCGTTTCTTTTACAGATGAATCACATTTGCCTAAAATTCTCCCAATAATCAGAAGTCGATCATTCGCCTTCCCTTCAACACTCCTGTATTCACGGCCTTCTGAAAAACTTTAGAAAGCACAGGTGGTTAGGAATTAAACTTGTAATTGCGTATATTACATTCGTGTCTCTTTCAACGAAATACTTTAACTAACGCATGTATTATCAGCCTGAAAACTGATCGCATCTAAAAGATGCATTCCGTGAGTGACGAAGTTTAACATTAATGTATTGTCCAATGATCTTCTAACTCTACTTGAAATTTCAGCAAGCCTATATGAGTCTACTCTTAAGTGTTGTACACTGACACCATGAGACGTAACTGACTGGGAACAGTCACTGTAACACTTCTGCATAGTTCACTATTAATGTGCCAGTATTTGACAGGAACCTTTTACCGAACATTTCATACAACTCTAGTGGCACTCACACTGCCGCAATGATAACACCGGTTCCCGTCAGATCACCGAAGTTAAGCGCTGTTGGGCTTGGCAAAAACTTGAATGTGCGACCTTCCGGCTGCTGACAGCTGCAGGCAAGCGGAGTGCACTCAGCCCTTGTGAAGCAAATTGAGGAGCTACTTGGTTGACAAGTAGCGGCTCCGGTCACGAAAATTGACAACGGAGGGGAGAGTGGTGTGCTGACCACATGCCCCTCCCTATCCGCATACAGTGACGCCAACAGGCTCAGGGTGACGGGGCGGCTGTTCAGTACTGTTGGGCCTCCCGAGGCCTGTTCGGACAGAGTTTAGTTTGGTTTTAATTTAGTGGCACCCACAGAAGAGACTTAATACGTTGAATACTTTTTCCCCCACTGACTAACTGATTATCGTTCGTGATTCTGGCGTTAATCTGAAAGACAGAAGGAATATTACAATATGTCGATTTTTGTTAGTCTTCTCTTAGTCACCAGACCGTAATTCTTGGATTTCCATTGTTTATCTCATTTTTGCTCCTACATGTCAATATCGGTAATAAGTTACTAATCTTTGAATGACTACGTCAGATGTACATGTCATGTTCAGAAAAAACAGAACATATTGAACGACTATAGACAGGACGTTCATATTCACAGGAGAAGGACATTAGTATGTTCTGCAGAAATGATTAGCATTTGAAACACGTCGGCCCGCCGGTTCAAGGACAACATGGATATCGTGGCGCAGCACCACCTACCCGTCATATGTACCTGCGGCTCTCGTTGTCGCTGTAATGGATCAGTGTGACTAGAGCACACACACAGGATGCCTCGCAGACGTATGCGCGAACCGCACCTTCAAATCAGTGTGTTTGAAAGAGGGCGCGTTATCAGCATGAGAGAATGTGATGCATCCATCCGGGAAATTGCTGCTCGTGTGGGACGGTTTTCGGCAGTGCAACTGGTGTGTGCAGAATCGTGCACGGAAGGTCGTAGAACCAGACGAGATGGGTCACATTGCACCATCCAGACCACAACCCGAGAAGATCGACACTTCATCCGAATGGCATTGCAGGACAGATTTGCGTCCTCCTCGGCTCTGACGCAACTGTGGAACAGTGTAACACATCGTACAATGTCAGGGCTGATAGTCCTTCACAGTTTATTACACCATACGTTACGTGCGCGTCGTCCACTTCTCCCCTACCTTTGACAAATGTGCAGTATGATGCTGGACGGCAGTGGTGTATGGAACGATGTCACTGGGGCGGGAATGGCATCAGATAGTGTTTTCGGACGAATCGAGGTTCTGTTTGTTTGAAAATAATGGCCGCATTTTGGTTCGCCGCAGACAGGGGAGTGGCATCACAGTGACTGCATTCGCACAAGACATACAGTGAGAACTCAAGGCCTTATGGTGCGGGGTGCTATTGGGTAAAACCACGAATCACAGTTGGTACGTATCCAAGACGCTGTGTCCAGCATGACCTGCGACACGTAGCCATACCCTTTCTGCACAAAACCTCTGAAGCCATTTTTCAGCAAGACAATGCACGACCACATGTTGCTGCACAAGCACGTGCCTTCTTGGTGTCACTGGATGATAGCCTTTGGCCCTGGCCAGGCAGATCACCAGACTTGCCGCCAATCGGAAATGTGTGGCATATGGTGAAACGACGAGTGCAATGCTGTGACCCAACGCCAACCACCACAGATGAGCTTTGAAACCAGTTGAACGCAGCATGGATGGCTATACCACACGAGGCCATTCGCGCCTTATACACGTCGATTCCATCACGCATCGAACAACTTATCAGGGCCCATGGCGGATCCTGTTCCTTCCAGGCAACAGCACACATGCCGAACCGAGGTGGTCGTGTCCTGACACACGACAAAGGGAAGACAGGTAGTTTGTGTTAAGTCTGCAATTTCCGACCGGTGATGAGCAAATGCAGAAAGACCAATTCCCAGTGAAGGCAAGCTGATGATTGGATCAGCGCCACACACTGCCACAGGGCACCTACGAGAGACGCAGATTCTGGGACTCGACAGGATGCTTGCAGCAACAGACTCATAGCATTCAGGGGCCTGATTATCACTATTTATTTGCGATCAGCCTAACTAATACAGTGAAGGCTAATTTTGAACATTAGAAAAAGTGAAGGAGGCAATTGGTTGTACAACAAAAGTCAGTGTCTGAAGCCACGGGGTGGGTGACAACAGAAGCAGCCAACACTATCAACACGTTAAGTACAAACTTGAGAGCAGCACTCCAAGTGACAAAAATAGAAATGTCGGAGCTTACCGAGGCTGGCCACGAGCGACACGGAGTCAGCGTCCCAGGGATCTGAGAACTCCCTCTGAATACAAAAACATCGGTTTTTAAAGAATCGTGGTGGCACACCATTTGTCCCTTCCTATAGTCGAGCCGCCAATCCACCGGCACTTAACAAGCGTCGGCCAATCTGGCGATTCGCTGCACCTCCAGGGCGCCCCTGGCCAACCACATTTAGATTCCTCCCCTACTCCTACTCGGTAGGTAGGAATGCTTCTGTATTTTACATTAACATACACCAAGTCTGGTATCAACAGCATTCAGCTGAAAGCTAAACGTCACTGCCACTCCTATTATGGCCAGCAACAACTGTGTTTTACGTCACCTGGCCCCGCCCTCCTTCCTTCAGTGGGTGGGGACTACTGTTGTACTACTCTAACCTGTGTAAACCCGCTGACGTTGCAGTTCTCAGGAGCAAGTACCAAGTTTGCTGCCTCTACAAAGACGTGCCTTTTCGTGGCCACCATCTATAGTGATGCCTTATAAAAGCGGCTAGATTGTGGATGGAATTACCAGTTAATTCTCTGAAGTGAAACTTCTCCCCTGGGACAGCTGCCCAGAGTGTCTGCAATTTGTAGGGTTCCGGTGTTATTATTTATCTCCAATAACCTAAACGCTATCACTTTTGCCTGCTCTCCGCAATGCGTCTCTGGTTTGATACCTTCGGGTGCCCTTGGTGGCTCCCAACAGCCTTAAGCTTGTCAACATTCAAGTCATTATGTTTTCAGTATATGACAAAATGACTGAAATGCTGATCATTTCTGCAGGACATACTAATGTATATGTCCTGTAAATACAAACGTACTATCTCCAGTAGTTCAAGGTGTTCTGAATACGAATGTATTTCACAACTCTGGTTTGCTGTTCATTGCTGTAAGAAAAAGTGCTGGTTTCTGTTTGTTTTTAATTGCGAAACTTGCCATTTTTCATTTGCATCGTGGTATTCGTACCATTTCACTTACTGTCATTGCCTCGCATCTAAGAGGCTAACGAATCACAGCGGAATTGTGGAGGTAGTTTATTCGATTCCTGTCTAAGTTTCGAGTTATTTAAATAATACTGACGCGATCTTTTCCAGCTGGGCAAATTTCATTTATGAAAAATATCTGCTTGCAGTGTAAAGCATTAGATTCTCCCATGGCAGCTGGGGAAACTGTTTAAAAGTAGAGGTGGAAGAAACAAAAATATGTCTTCGTTAAGATATTTACTTGGAGTTCACCGAAAGTCGAAGTTTCCATCGCGGTCTTGTTGCCCTTCGCCTCGCTAGTGACTGACTGTGAACAGCAAGCGCAAATATTATAACTCTCTCATAGCCGCTTTCCTTAACTGAGTTCATTTTGTTATTAGCACTTTGGATATTTACACAGTAGCTCAGAAATATGTCCAGTACTGATGACATATATCCAACACTAGTCAACTATCTTGATTTGAAGACACCACAGTTGTTATTACTGTCACTTAAACCAGAAGACCGTCGCTCTCTAGTCGTCCTCAAGAATTATACTGAACGATAGTAGGAGGGAAAATTAGCGAGATTCAGTTATTGAAAAACGAGGTAGACTTCAGCCTATAATCGGTACTGAAGCATTTTATAAAAAAAAATTCTAACAATCCCTTGCCTGTATATGCTAGTGGAAGATTTCATATTCAAATCTTCGTTTTTTACTTCTCTTTTACTTAACGATGTTGCTGTTGCTGGAAGATGTATTAACTTTTCGTTTGTCAATGTCAATAGCGATGACTGTCTTTTCTCGTGATGTTTTTCGAGTGTTAAATACTGTCTCATTAGCACGCTGAGTGAGTACAGTATAAGACAGAACCCCACGCTGCTTCTCGTTGATGCACTAAACAAAGAATTCTCAACGCTATGATGGTGATTGTGTTCATCTAACGGAAAACATGACTTTTACAGATGTTTTTATGAAGTTTATAAGGTTTGTCTTCTCTGTCAAATCAAAACGCCTCTGATCTCACTGTGTAACTTCACTGGCACTCATTCACGGAGAGCTCGAGTGGAACGACAGATGTCACTATTTTCTACTGCGAAGAGTGATGGCCGGCCTGTGTGGCCGACCAGTTCTAGGCGCTTCAGTCTGGAACCGCGCGACCACTACGGTCGCAGGTTCGAATCCTGCCTCGGGCATGGCTGTGTGTGATGTCCTTAGGTTAGTTAGGTTTAAGTAGTTCTAAGTTCTAGGGGACTGATGACCTCAGATGTTAAGTCACATAGTGGTCAGAGCCATTTTTGAAGAGTGATTACTGGTAAACACGGGGCTCGTTGACCTATATACAGGGTGTTACAGAAAGGTACGGCCAAACTTGCAGGAAACATTCCTCACACACAAATAAAGAAAAGATGTTATGTGGACATGTGTCCGGAAGCGCTTAATTTTCATGTTAGAGTTCATTCGTCAGTATGTACTGCACTTCCTCGATTCACCGCCAGTTGGCCCAATTGAAGGAAAGTAATGTTGACTTCGGTGCTTGTGTTGACATGCGACTCATTGCTCTACAGTACTAGCATCAAGCACATCAGTACGTAGCATCAACAGGTTAGTGTTCATCACGAACTTCTTTTTGCAGTCCGTGCAATGTTTACAAATGCGGAGTTGGCAGATGCCCATTTGATGTATGGATTAGCACGGGGCAATAGCCGTGGCGCGGTACGTTTGTATCGAGACAGATTTCCAGAACGAAGGTGTCCCAACAGGAAGACGTTCGAAGCAAATGATCGGCGTCTTAGGGAGCACGGAACATTCCAGCCTATGACTCGCGACTGGGGAAGACCTACAACGACGAGGACACCTGCAATGGACGAGGCAATTCTTCGTGCAGTTGACGATAACCCTAATGTCAGCGTCAGAGAAGTTGCTGCTGTACAAGGTAACGTTACCACGTCACTGTATGGAGAGTGCTACGGGAGAACCAGTTGTTTTCGTACCATGTGCAGCGTGTGCAGGCACTATCAGCAGCTGATTGGCCTCCACGGGTACACTTCTGCGAATGGTTCATCCAACAATGTGTCAATCCTCATTTCAGTGCAAATGTTCTCTTTACGGATGAGGCTTCATTCCAACGTGATCAAATTGTAAATTTTCACAATCACCATGTGTGGGCTGAAGAGAATCTGCACGCAATTGTGCAATCACGTCATCAACACAGATTTTCTGTGAACGTTTTGGCAGGCATTGTTGGTGATGGTTTGATTGGGCCCCATGTTCTTCCACCTACGCTCAATGGAGCACGTTATCATGATTTCATACGGGATACTCTACCTGTGCTGCTTGAACACGTGCCTTTACAAGTACGACACAACATGTGGTTCATGCACGATGGAGCTCCTGCACATTTCAGTCGAAGTGTTCGTACGCTTCTCAACAACATATTCGGCGACCGATGGATTGGTAGAGGCGGACCAATTCCATGGCCTCCACGCTCTCCTGACCTCAACTCTCTTGACTTTCATTTACGGGGGCATTTGAAAGCTCTTGTCTACGCAACACCGGTACCAAATGTAGAGACTCTTCGTGCTCGTATTGTGGACGGCTGTGATACAATACGCCATTCTCCAGGGCTGCATCAGCGTACCAGGGATTCCAAGCGACGGAGGGTGGATGCATGTATCCTCGCTAACGGAGGACATTTTGAACATTTCCTGTAACAAAGTGTTTGAAGCCACGCTGGTACGTTCTGTTGCTATGTGTTTCCATTCCATGATTAATGTGATTTGAAGAGAAGTAATAAAATGAGCTCTAACATGGAAAGTAAGCGTTTCCGGACACATGTCCACATAACATATTTTCTTTCTTTGTGTGTGAGGAATGTTTCCTGAAAGTTTGGCCGTACCTTTTTGTAACACCCTGTATACACGACATTTATGACATCTTCTGCTCAAAGACAGTAACTGGTGTGGCGTCGATGTCATTGTTGCTTCCAGTGCGTAGCAGCATACACTGATCAGCCAGAACATTATGACCACCTACATAGTAGCCAGTATGTCTATATCTGGCATTGATGACAGCAGCGTCGCGTCGCGGCATGGAACCAATGAGGCTGTGGTAGGTCGCTTCAAGGAGGCGGTGGTTCACAGTTCGCTAGTCTATCTTCTCCCGCTCCCCCCCTCCCCCCAAATTCAACTTGCAAACACTCCAACCCCAATTTTAATGTGACACAGCTGTCTAAGATAATAATAATAATAATAATAATAATAATAATAATAATAATAATAAATATTTAAGATGTTCTAGTGAATAATAATTTGTTCATATCGGTGTTTAGAACATGCCTTTAGCGTTACTTCCAAGAAATGGAAGATCAAAGAAATTCAGCATTTCAAAAACATTTGTCTGAAAATTTGATAGGTACATTTGTCATGAAGCTGATTTTAAAACTACACTCCTGGAAATTGAAATAAGAACACCGTGAATTCATTGTCCCAGGAAGGGGAAACTTTATTGACACATTCCTGGGGTCAGATACATCACATGATCACACTGACAGAACCACAGGCACATAGACACAGGCAACAGAGCATGCACAATGTCGGCACTAGTACAGTGTATATCCACCTTTCGCAGCATTGCAGGCTGCTATTCTCCCATGGAGACGATCGTAGAGATGCTGGATGTAGTCCTGTGGAACGGCTTGCCATGCCATTTCCACCTGGCGCCTCAGTTGGACCAGCGTTCGTGCTGGACGTGCAGACCGCGTGAGACGACGCTTCATCCAGTCCCAAACATGCTCAATGGGGGACAGATCCGGAGATCTTGCTGGCCAGGGTAGTTGACTTACACCTTCTAGAGCACGTTGGGTGGCACGGGATACATGCGGACGTGCATTGTCCTGTTGGAACAGCAAGTTCCCTTGCCGGTCTAGGAATGGTAGAACGATGGGTTCGATGACGGTTTGGATGTACCGTGCACTATTCAGTGTCCCCTCGACGATCACCAGTGGTGTACGGCCAGTGTAGGAGATCGCTCCCCACACCATGATGCCGGGTGTTGGCCCTGTGTGCCTCGGTCGTATGCAGTCCTGATTGTGGCGCTCACCTGCACGGCGCCAAACACGCATACGACCATCATTGGCACCAAGGCAGAAGCGACTCTCATCGCTGAAGACGACACGTCTCCATTCGTCCCTCCATTCACGCCTGTCGCGACACCACCGGAGGCGGGCTGCACGATGTTGGGGCGTGAGCGGAAGACGGCCTAACGGTGTGCGGGACCGTAGCCCAGCTTCATGGAGACGGTTGCGAATGGTCCTCGCCGATACCCCAGGAGCAACAGTGTCCCTAATTTGCTGGGAAGTGGCGGTGCGGTCCCCTACGGCACTGCGTAGGATCCTACTGTCTTGGCGTGCATCCGTGCGTCGCTGCGGTCCGGTCCCAGGTCGACGGGCACGTGCACCTTCCGCCGACCACTGGCGACAACATCGATGTACTGTGGAGACCTCACGCCCCACGTGTTGAGCAATTCGGCGGTACGTCCACCCGGCCTCCCGCATGCCCACTATACGCCCTCGCTCAAAGTCCGTCAACTGCACATACGGTTCACGTCCACGCTGTCGCGGCATGCTACCAGAGTTAAAGACTGCGATGGAGCTCCGTATACCACGGCAAACTGGCTGACACTGACGGCGGCGGTGCACAAATGCTGCACAGCTAGCGCCATTCGACGGCCAACACCGCGGTTCCTGGTGTGTCCGCTGTGCCGTGCGTGTGATCATTGCTTGTACAGCCCTCTCGCAGTGTCCGGAGCAAGTATGGTGGGTCTGACACACCGGTGTCAATGTGTTCTTTTTTTCATTTCCAGGAGTGTAGATATGATGACCATAATCTAGATTTATTATTCTCAAAAACAGCGCGAGGATCATCAAAAAGTAAATTTTTTCAAGTGTAACAAGAGACTGAAATCGGTGGAGCAATTGACAGTTGAATGTTTTTATAATGCCTACAATGACGTTATCAACTTAAACATTTACCAGAGAAATAAATATCTGAAGTTACTAGACGGCGACGAAGTGAGTCACAGCCTCTGTTAAACATGGTACACTCTGCCAAGGAGAATCTGAAAAGAGAAGTAATAGGAATTCTGTGGAAGACCACCATGCGAAGTAGCGCCTCCACTTGTGGATGGTTTTGTTACTCGTACATGCAACAGGATACCGCCTATAAGTGTCTGCCAATACATATTTGTTTCTTCGTTAAATATTTAAATGCATACAAGTATTCTGTTCTCACTTTGGCTCTTAAACTTCATGTTTAATCAGGTTATCGTATATCAATTTTTTTGAACAGTTCTCCTAACCTGTGGTGTCCAAATATTTATTTCATTAATGACGCAATTAATTTTGATTAATGTCTACTCGCTAATACCCCGCATTATTTCTCAGATACTTCGTAAAGTCGTAGAATATTCTACTAATTATAACAGTTTCGAAATTTCCAGTGTAACATCGCAAAAAGAAAACCGATTTCTGTCGCCACATTTCCAGGTGCTGGACAGGGGTGTTGAGTGAATGTTCTGTGCTAGCGGGAGCGTGTTTATACGAACAGTTCGATGTTGACACGTTAGACATAACCTTGACAATACCATACATGCTTCTATCGTCATATATTTAAATAGGCGCATGGTATTATGGATAAGAATAATGACACGAAGAGGTAACTGGAAACACAAGTAATGAAACAGTCAGTTTTATGATAATCAAGCCTCCTACTCAGTCTGTTCAAGCTTCTAGAGGATCCACGACGCGCGCTGGGATAGCGAGAAGGGTGGGTGCCTCGTTTCGAGTCTACACAGTTAACCTTGACACATATAATCAACCTGCTACGTAAAATCGACTTAAATTTTTTAGTGTAGGGAGGCCAACTTTAACTCACTGCTTTGATTACTGTTACGCGTCTTTTATTGAGTACTTACTTCACTCTCGTCTTCTCTTCAGTAACAAGTCGGTGAACAAAACATTTGGATGCTTTTTAAAATGATAAAATATTGCTGAGAAATCCATTCCTAAATTTTCTTTCGTTCACTATTCAAAAAATACGGAATTCGTCTTGCAATAAACTTGCCCGTAATTCAATCTTCATGGAGAATATACTGTACAGTTTCACATTATACACCTACATAATCAGATATTCCAGACAGGCTTAATATTTCCATCGATGTAGTTTCTGGACGTTCCTGTTGTTGTGGTCTTCAGTCCGAAGTCTCTATGCTACTCTATTCGGTCCGAGCCTCTTCATCTTCGAATAACTACTGCAACCTACATCCTTCTCAACCTGCTTACTATATTCATCTCTTGGTCTCCCGCTACGATTTTTACCCCCAACATTTCCCTCAAATATTAAACTGGTAATCCCTTGACGTCTCGGAAAGTGTTCTATCAACCAACCCCTTCTTTTGGTCAAGTTGTACCACAAATTTCTTTCCTCCTCAATTCTATTCAGTGCCTCCTCATTAGTTACGTGATCTACCCATCTAATCTTCAACATTATTCTGTAAACACCACAGAATTCTCTTTTTGTTTAAGCTGTTTAGCGTCAATGTTTCACTTCCATAAATCGCTACACGCCAAATACTTACTTTCAGAAAAGACTTCCTAAAACGTAAATCTATATTCCATGTTAGCAAATTTCTCTATTTAAGAAATGTTTCTCTTGCCATTGCCTGTCTACATTTTATACCCTCTCTACTTCGGCCATCATCAGTTATTTTGCTGCCTCAACAGCAAATCTCATCTACTACTGTAACTGTCTTGTTTCCTAATTTAATTCCCTTAGCATCGCCTGATTTAATTCGACTACATTCCATTATCCTTCTTTCGCTTTTGTTGATATTCATCTAATGTCCTCCTTCAACCGCACTTCCGAGTCCTTTGCTGTCTTTGACAGAATTACAGTGTCATTGGAAACCCTCAAAGTTTTTGTTTCCTTTTCCTGAACTTTAATTCCTACTCCAATTTTTTTCTTTGGTTTCCTTTACAGCTTGTCCAGTAAACAGATTGTACAAAATCGGGGACAGGCTACAACCCTGTCTCTCTCTCTTCTCAACCACAGCTTCCCATTCATGCCCCTAGACTCTTATAACTGCGGTCTGGTTTCAATAGCCTTTCGCTCCCTGTATTTTACCCCTTCTGTATTCAGAATTTCAAAGAGAGTACTGGGGCCAACATTGTCAAAAGGTTTTTCTAAGTCTACAAGTGCTATAAATGTAGGCTTCCCTTTCCTTAACCAGTCTCTGGAATCTTTCTCTGGAATCTTCACCAAGGTCGGCTTTTACCAGTTTTCCCAGCCTTATGTAAGTAGTTCGTGTTAGTATTTGACAACCAGACTTATAAAACGGATAATTCGGTGATTTCCACACCTGTCAGCAACTGCTTTCATTGGAATTGGAATTATTACATTCTTCTTTAAGTCTGAGGGTATTTCGCCTATCTCATACATCTTGCACACCAGATGAAAGAGTTTTGTCGTGGCTGGCTCTCCCAAGGCTATCAGTAGTTCTGATGGAATATCGTCTACTCCCGGGGCCTTGTTTCGGCTTAGAACTTTCGGAGCTCTGGCAAATTCTTCTCGCAGTATCATATCTCCCATCACATTTTCCTGTCCGTCCGCTTCTCTTTCTATAATATTACCTTCAAGTGCATCTCCCTTGTGCAGACCCTCTATGCAGTATACTCCTTCCACTTTTCCCTTCTTTGCTTAGGACTGGTTTTCCATCTGAGCTCTTGATATTTGTACAGCTGCTTCTCTTTCCCCTAAGGCCTTTTTAATTTTCCTGTGGGCGCTATCTATCTATATCCTAGCGAAATATGCTCCTAAATCCTTACATTTGTCCTATAGCCACTCCTGCTTAGCCATTTTGCACTATCTGTTCATTTCATTTTTTAAACGTTGGTATTCCCTTTCACCTGCTGCATTTTCTGCATTTTTACATTTTCTCCTTTCATCAGTTAAATTCAATAACTCTTGTGTTATCCAAAGATTTGTTCTAGGCGTTGTCTTTTCACCTATTTTATCCTCTGCTGCCTTCGTTATTTCATGTCTTAAAACTCATCATTCGTCTACTACTGTATTCCTTTCCCCTGTTCTAGTTAACCTTTGTCTAATGCTCACTCTGAAACTCTCAGTAACCTCTGGTTCTTTCAACTTATCCAGGTCCCATCTTCTTGATTTCCTACCTTTTTTTCCAATTTCTTCAGTTTTAATCTACAGTTCATAATCAATACATTTTGGTCAGAGTCCAGCCCCTGGAAATGTCTTGCAGTTTAAAATCTGGTTCCAAAATCTCTGTCTCACTGTTGCATAATCAATCTGAAACCTTCCGGTGTCTCCAGGTTTCTTCCACATACGCATTCATATTTTATGATTCTTAGACCACGTTTTAGTGGTGAATAAATTTTGCTCTGTGTAAAATTCTACCAAGCGTCTTCGTCTTTCATTCCTTTCCACGAGTCCATAGACCATTACTATTTTTCCTTCTCTTACTTTTCCTACTACCGAGTTCCAATCCCCCATCACAATCAAATTTTCGTCTCCTTCAGATATCTGAATAATTTCTTTTATCTTATCATACATTTCATCAATCCCTTCATCATCTGCGGTCCTAGTTGGCATATAAACTAGTACTACTGTGGTAGGCGTGGGCTTCGTGACTATCTCGGCTACAATAATGTGTTCGCTGTGCTGTTCACAGAAGCTTATCCGCATTCATCTTATTCATTATTAAATCCAATCCTGCATTACCCCTGTTTCATTTTGTATTTACAACCCTGTAATCATCTAACGAGAAGTCCTGTTCCTCCTGCCACCGAATACCACTAATTTCCAGTATATCTAACTTCAACCTATCCATTTCCCTTTTAAAATTTTTGTAACGTACTGGCTCGATTAAGGAATGTGACATTCCACAGTCCGATACGTAGAACGCCAGTTTTGTTTCTCCTGATGACGACGTCCTCCTGAGTACTTTGCATTAATTACAGAGAGAAATACGGCACATTTGCATTCAGTCATTCTTATCTTAACTGTTGCAAAGTAAGGAGTACCTTGCTTATAAACCTTCACAACTTTGGATGAATTTCCGTTGGTGATAAACGGCCCATAACCAAGGATTTTACGATTGTGCGATATTTCTGTAAATCTGTTTGAACGTAACACGCAGAATACCACTACGTTACAAGCAGTATGATCAAAGCTAGCCCTCTGATCAACTTCAAACTTGAATTATACTGCTCATAAACAAAAAATCTTTCGTATCTACACCATTTGTGTACCAGACCGAGGCCGGCCGCGGTGGCCGAGCGGTTCTAGGCGCTTCAGTCCGGAACCGCGCGACTGCTACGGTCGCAGGCTCGAATCCTGCCTGGGGCGTGGATGTGTGTGATGTCCTTGGGTTAGTTAGGTTGAAGAAGTTCTAAGTTCTAGGGGAGTGATGACCTCAGATGTTAAGTCCCATAGTGCTGAGAGCCATTTGAACCATTTGAACCAGACCGAGAACTTATTTCGCTAGTACACAACCTATTTACACTGTTAAAGCGCCAATTATTATTAATCATTGTGAAATAAAGTTTTCGTTATTAAACATAATTTTCAAGTCGTTTGTTTATTTCTACATCATTGGCCTATAACCTAAACGTTTCACGTTATTGACGTTTTCTTTTTTGTATTACTCTTGTAGTTAATAGAGTGGAGAAAACAATACTGAAATAAGGGAGAGAGCTGCATATGTTCGCCATGCATACGAAAAGCTATCCGCTGTGAGCGACATAGGGCTGGCAACCCTGGGTGTGGTTAGTGCTGCGGCTGGTCGGAGCCACTGCCAGTTCGTATGAGTCACTTGGAGCGACTGCCGTGAGCCGTCGTCAGCTCATAACGGGGAGGAAATGACCCACGTGGCCGCCTCTATTCCTGCTGCTGCTGCTGACACCAGCCATCTCTTCTCTCCAAGCGGCTTTCTTTAATTTAACATGTTCGTCTGTAAGGCGACAGTGGAAACCTCCACAGTTCCTGTAGAGTACTGTCTGGCTTGACATGCGGTGCTTGGCTCTTGTCTCGTTGTCACTACCGTATTAAAATTACTGCGTTTTGCACAAAACATTCTCTATATTTACCCCCCCCCCGCTTTAATACTTATTTTCATATGATTACTGCTTCGTATGCGAATAATATGCCCGCCTAGGCCGGCCGAAGTGGCCGTGCGGTTAAAGGCGCTGCAGTCTGGAACCGCAAGACCGCTACGGTCGCAGGTTCGAATCCTGCCTCGGGCATGGATGTTTGTGATGTCCTTATGTTAGTTAGGTTTAACTGGTTCTAAGTTCTAGGGGACTAATGACCTCAGCAGTTGAGTCCCATAGTGCTCAGAGCCATTTGAACCATTTGCCCGCCTAGTACTAGGAACAAACAGCTAGATTAAACCAAATATCAATAGCAAAAAAAAAAAAAAAAAAAAAAAAGAATTCTGGTAGGAATACACATCGCAAAGGTAGGTTGAACACCGGTGGTGGACGAGTGTTTACATCTGTAAATAATACAGTATCTAAAGAGGGTAGTACAGATTCCGAAAGCTAAATAATTTGGGCGAAGAGAAGTGCTAAATGTGCGTCAAATGTGGTAATGGAATGCTTTTGTAGACTCTCTGCTGTAGGAGCAGTAGTGGTGCAACATTTTAGGGACAATGAGGAGAAGGATACACGTGAATTTAAGGGCCTCACCTGGGTGAGATTTCGGCTTCCCAAAACTGGCGGCTCAAGTGGGGTGGGTATTATGGAGGGGGAAAGTATAAAATCGTTCTAAATGCCTTATCCAAAAAATACCTTAAGCTGTTGATTCTCGACTGTGAAGATAACGTCTTAGCTGTGGTTACCAACAGGCCTCCATATTTCGATTTGGTTAACGTGTAACAGGGATTCAATGATAACAAGGACGTTACAGCATCATTGAATACCGCTATGAATAGGAATGTAAAGAAGGTTAGGAAGATATTTCTGATTAGCAAGTGCGACAAGAAAGACTTTCAGATTACCTGAGCGGCATGAAACATTCATCTCCAGGACTGAGTATGTTGAACACAAACGGCCAAAGTTCAGGAGTATTGTACAGTACGCCTTCGGCAAGTATGTGCCGAGCAAAGTTGCAAGCTGCGGGGGAGACCCGTCTTTGTTCGGCAGCCGAGTTAGAAAGCTGCTCCGAAACCAAAGAGAGCTTCACTACAGATTTAAACGTTGACAGAGCTTTGAAGACAAACAAAAACCGAACGAAGCCAAAAGTAGCTCAAGGCGAGCTACGCGTGATGTGTTCAGCGAATTCTAAAGTACACTACTGGCCATTAAAATTGCTACACCACGAAGTTGACGTGCTACAGACGCGAAATTTAACCGACAGGAAGAAGATGCTGTGATATGCAAATCATTAGCTTTTCAGAGCATTCACACAAGGTTGGCGCCGGTGGCGACACCTACAACGTGCTGACATGAGGAAAGTTTCCAACCGATTTCTCATACACAAACAGCAGTTGACCGGCGTTGCCTGGTAAAACGTTGGTGCGATGCCTCGTGTAAGGAGGAGAAATGCGTACCATCACGTTTCCGACTTTGATAAAGGTCGGGTTGTAGCCTATCGCGATTGTAGTTTATCGTATCGCGACATTGCTGCTCGCGTTCGTCGAGATCCAATGACTGTTAGCAGAATATGGAATCGGTGGGGTCAGGAGGGTAATACGGAACGCCGTGCTGGATCCGAACGGCCTCGTATCACTAGCAGTCGAGATGGCAGGCACCTTATCCGCGTGGCTGTAACGGATCGTGCAGCCACGTCTCGATCCCTGAGTCAACAGATGGGGACGTTTGCAAGACAACAACCATCTCCACGAACAGTTCGACGACGTTTGCAGCAGCATGGACTATCAGCTCGGAGACCATGGCTGCGGTTACCCTTGACGCTGCATCACAGACTGGAGCGCCAGCGATGGTGTACACAACAACGAACTTGGGTGCACGAATGGCAAAAAGTCACTTTTTCGGATGAATCCAGGTTCTGCTTACAGCATCATGATGGTCGCTTCCATGTCTGGCAACATCGCGGTGAACGCACATTGGAAGCGTGTATTCGTCATCGCCATACTGGCGTATCACCCGGCATGATGGTATGGGGTGCCATTGGTTACACGTCTCAGTCACCTCTTGTTCGCATTGATGGCACTTTGAACAGTGGACATTAAATTTCAGATGAGTTACGACCCGTGGCTCTACCCTTCACTCGATCCCTGCGAAACCCTACATTTCAGCAGGATAATGCTCGACCGCGTGTTGCAGGTCCTGTACGCGCCTTCTTGGATACAGAAAATGTTCAACTGCTGCCCTGGCCATTCTCCAGATCTCTCACCAATTGAAAACGTCTGGTCAATGGTGGCCGAGCAACTGGCTCGTCACAATACGCCAGTCACTACTCTTGATGTACTGTGATATGGTGTTGAAGCTGCATGGGCAGCTGTACCTGTACACGCCATCCAAGCTCTGTTTGACTCAATGCCCAGGCGTATCAAGGCCGTTATTACGGCCAGAGGTGGTTGTTCTGGGTACTGATTTCTCAGGATCTATGAACCTAAACTGCGTGAAAATGTAATCACACGTCAGTTCTAGTATTATATATTTGTCCAATGAATAGCCGTTTATCATCTGCATTTCTTCTTGGTGTAGCAATTTTAATGGCCAGTAGTGTAATATGCTATCTCCTGTCTGACAGAAAATACTAAGAAGTTTTGGTCTTACGTTAAATCAGTAAACGGATCCAAGCCATTTGTCCAGACATTTTGTGACCACAATCACATCGACACGGAGGATGACAGAGAGATGGCCGAGTTACTAAACTCTTTTTCCAAAACTATTTCACTGAGATCGAACTGCGGTTTCTCCTTCAAATTCGAGATGGCAGATATGCAAGATCCAAAGAAGAGCAGAGCTTGTCTTTACATGTTCATTTAGTAAGCGCGAAAGCATCACAGAGATGATCACTTAACTCTAGTGACAGACGTTACAAGAGAGGCGTTCTGCATCACGGAGTGGTTTACTCTTAAAATTCTGAGAGCGTGCAGTCCTAGAAGACTCAACCAATATATTACTTTCTCCTATACATATCTCGCGAAAGTATCGTGAAGGTAAAATTAGAGAGATTAGAGTTTACACGGAACATTACCGTTTTTCCCGCGGACCAATCAATATTTATTATCAAACTAAATTTGTGACCAGCTTGACGTTTCCTTCATAGGAAGGAAGCAGCACGCTATCTTGGATGGAGAGTTATCAACAAATGTAGGAACTTCTGGCGTGCCCCCGGAAAGTGTGTTGGGTAACTTGCAGTGCATGTTGTATGTTAATGGCCTCGCACATAATATTACTAATTACGTCAGACTCATTGAAGATGATTCAGTTATCTGTGATGAAATACTGTCCGAGAAAAACTGCACAAATATGCATTGAGTTTTTGATCAGACATCTGTGCAGCAAAAACATTGGCAGTTTGCTTTAAAAGTACTGAAATGTGAAATTATGCATTTCACAAAACGCAGATGATAGTATCTTATACCCACAATATTACTGAATCACAAGTGAAATCAGGCAGTTCATCCAAGAATGGGGTGTAACAATTTGTGGCGATATGAAATGGAACTATGCTACAGGCCCAGTCGTAGGTAAAGCATATGGCAGAATTCGGCTCGTTGGTAGGATACTGATGAAATTGCAGTCAGCCTACAAAAGGAGAATACTTGCAAAACAGTCGTGCAACATATCTAAATCTACATTTATACTCCGCAAGCGACCCAACGGTGTGTGGCGGAGGGCACTTTACGTGCCACTGTCATTACTTCCCTTTCCTGTTCCAGTCGCGTATGGTTCGCGGGAAGAACGACTGCCGGAAAGCCTCCGTGCACGCTCGAATCTCTCTAATTTTACATTCGTGATCTCCTCGGGAGGTATATGCAGGGGGAAGCAATATATTCGATACCTCATCCAGAAACGCACCCTCTCGAAACCTGGACAGCAAGCTAAACCGCGATGCAGAGCGCCGCTCTTGCAGTCTGCCATTTGAGTTTGCTAAACATCTCCGTAACGCTATCACGCTTACCAAATAACCCTGTGACGAAACGCGCCGATCTTCGTTGGATCTTCTCTACCTCCTCTGTCAACCCGACCTGGTACGGATCCCACACTAATGAGCAATACTCAAGTATAAGTCGAACGAGTGTTTTGTAAGCCACCTCCTTTTTGATGGACTACATTTTCTAAGGACTCTCCCAATGAATCTCAACCTGGTGCCCGCCTTACCAACAATTACTTTTATATGATCATTCCACTTCAAATCGTTCCGTACGCAAATTCCCAGATATTTTACAGAAGTAACTGCTACCAGTGTTTGTTCCGCTATCATATAACCATACAATAAAGGATCCTTCTTTCTATGTATTCGCAATACATTACATTTGTCTATGTTAAGGGTCAGTTGTCACTCCCTGCACCAAGTGCCTATCCGCTGCAGATCTTCCTGCATTTCGCTGTAATTTACTAACGCTGCAACTTCTCTGTATACTACAGCATCACCCGCGAAAAGCCGCATGCAACTCCCGACATTATCTACTAGGTCATTTATACAGGGTGTTACAAAAAGGTAAGGCTAAACTTTCAGGAAACATTCGTCACACACAAATAAAGAAAAGATGTTATGTGGACATGTGTCCGTAAACGCTTAATTTTCACGTTAGAGCTCATTTTAGTTTCGTCAGTATGTACTGTACTTCCTCGATTCACCGCCAGTTGGCCCAATTGAAGGAAAGTAATGTTGACTTCGGTGCTTGTGTTGACATGCGACTCATTGCTCTACAGTACTAGCATCAAGCACATCAGTACGTAGCATCAACAGGTTAGTGTTCATCATGAACGCCGTTTTGCAGTCACTGCAATGTTTACAAATGCGGAGTTCGCAGATGCCCATTTGATGTATGGATTTGCGACGGGGCAGTAGCCGTGGCGCGGTACGTTTGTATCGAGACAGATTTCCAGAACGAAGGTGCCCCTACAGGAAGACGTTCGAAGCAATTGATCGGCGGCTTAGGGAGCACGGAACATTCCAGCCTATGACTCGCGACTGGGGAGACCTAGAACGACGAGGACACCTGCAATGGACGAGGCAATTCTTCGTGCAGTTGACGATAACCTTAATGTCAGCGTCAGAGAAGTTGCTGCTGTACAAGATAACGTTGACCACGTCACTGTATTGAGAGTGCTACGGGAGAACCAGTTGTTTTCGTACCATGTGCAGCGTGTGCAGGCACTATCAGCAGCTGATTGGCCTCCACGGGTACACTTCTGCGAATGGTTCATCCAACAATGTGTCAGTCCTCATTTGAGTGCAAATGTTCTCTTTACTGATGAGGCTTCATTCCAACGTGATCAAATTGTAAATTTTCACCATCACCATGTGTGGGCTGACGAGAATCCACACACAATTGTGCAATCACGTCATCAACACAGGTTTACTGTGAACGTTTGGGCAGGCATTGTTGGTGATGTCTTGATTGGGCCCCATGTTCTTCCACCTACGCTCAATGGAGCACGTTATCATGATTTCATACGGGATACTCTACCTTCTGCCGCTTGAACATGTGCCTTTACAAGTACGACACAACATGTGGTTCATGCACGATGTAGCTCCTGCAGATTTCAGTTGAAGTGTTCTTACGCTTCTCAGCAACAGATTCGGCGACCGATGGATTGGTAGAGGCGGACCAATTCCATGGCCTCCACGCTCTCCTGACCTCAACCCTCTTGACTTTCACTTACGGGGGCATTTGAAAGCTCTTGTCTACGCAACCCCGGTACCAAATGTAGAGTAGAGACTCTTCGTGCTCGTATTGTGGACGGCTGTGATACAATACGCCATTCTCCAGGGCTGCATCATCGCATCAGGGATTCCGTGCGACGGAGGGTGGATGCATGTATCCTCGCTAACAGAGGACATTTTGAACATTTCCTGTAACAAAGTGTTTGAAGTTACGCTGGTACGTTCTGTTGCTGTGTGTTTCCATTCCATGATTAATGTGATTTGAAGAGAAGTAATAAAATGAGCTCTAACATGGAAAGTAAGCGTTTCCGGACACATGCCCACATAACATATTTTCTTTCTTTGTGTGTGAGGAATGTTTCCTGAAAGTTTGACCGTAACTTTTTGTAACACCCTGTATATATTGTGAAAATCAATGGCCCCATGACACTCCCCTGTGGCACGCCAGAGGTTACTTTAATGTCTGTAGACGTCTCTCCATTGAGAACAACATGCTGTGTTCCGTTTGCTAAAAACTCTTTAATCCAGCCACACAGCTGGTATGATATTCCGTAGGCTCTTACTTTGTTTATCAGGCGACAGGGCGGAACTGTATCGAACGCCTTCCGGAAGTCAAGGAAAATGGCATCTACCTGGGAGCCTGTATCTAATATTTTCTGGGCCTCATGAACAAACAAAACGAGTTCAGCCTCACACGATCGCTGTTTCCGGAATCCATGTTGGTTCCTACAGAGTAGATTCTGGGTTTCCAGAAATGACATGATACGCGAGCAAAAAACATGTTCTAAAATTGTACAACATATCGATGTCAGAGATATAGGCCTATAGTTTTGGGCATCTGCTCGACGACCATTCTTGAAAACTGGAACTACCTGTGCTCTTTTCAAATCATTTGGAACCTTCCGTTCCTCTAGAGACTTGCGGTACACGGCTGTTAGAAGGGGGCAAGTTGTTTCGCTTACTCTGTGTAGAATCGAATTGCAATCCCGTCAGGTCCAGTGGACTTTCCTCTGTTGAGTGATTTCAGTTGCTTTTCTATTGATTGGACACTTATTTCGATGTCAGGCATTTTTTCGTTCGTGCGAGGATTTAGAGAAGGAACTGCAGTGCGGTCTTCCTCTGCGAAACAGGTTTGGAAAAAGGTGTACGGTATTTCAGCTTTATGCGTTTTATCCTCTGTTTCAATGCCATTATTATCCCAGAGTGTCTGGATATGCTGTTTCGATCCACTTACTGATTTAACGTAAGACCAGAACTTCCTAGGATTTTCTGTCAAGTCGGTACATAGAATTTTACTTTCGGATTCACTGAACGCTTCACGCATAGCCCTCCTTACGCTAACTTTGACATAGTTTAGCTTCTGTTTGTCTGAGAGGAATTTGCAGTGCTCAATTGGAAAATGTCATGAAATACAGCTGTTACAAATGTAAGTTAGAAATTTGTACACTAATGTTTTGCCTTAATCTGAGGCGTGTAAAGTGTTATGCATGCAGAAAATGTAGTACTATTCCATGTTGGTTTTACAGGTGCTTGACAATGACGCTTAGACGAAATTAGCTAATCGCACGATGAAATAAACATAGAATTACAGCCTACTACGGACCATGTACACGTTTATTAAGTATTTTGATTGTAAAGAGATAAGCTGTAAATACGGCTTCCTGGTTTCTGTTAAAACCGACTGCGGGGAAGAAATCAATACAGCACATAGTGGTGTATTTAATTTTTGTTTTTGTTTTAAATTAAAATGTTAGGAGAAAGAATGTGTATGGCAGAAACAATTTTTCTAATGGTTTAAATGCCGTGCTAAAGTCGTTCAAACTAACTGTGAAAAAGAGACTGAAACCGCACGTTTTCATAGGAGAGCATAGCACTTCAATTTCTGTCTCGCAGGCAGTTTTAATACCGTTGTTTGTAAATAAATATACAGGCTATGAAGCAAGTCTGTAAAGAACTTTTTGAGATTTTTGCAACAACTTCTCCCTATTATACAGGGTGATTTTTTTCCACCGTTTAAAATCTCTATGGATTGATCGATGAGAGGATACGGAACAAAAAAGGTCTAATGAAAATATGTCGGTAAATGCATGGTTTCCATGTTAGAGACCATTTACTCAGTCATACTTTGTTACAGAGATTGCGATCTAATACGCGCTGTACCATGTAGCTACAGTTACAGTATGCATGGTTTCCTCCTAGAGGGTGGTACTGTTCCCCACACGTCATGCCTCTCCTGCCATAGTAATTGTTAATGTTGTGTCCGATTCACTTCTCTTGCTGACTCATCTTGTAGAGGATGTGACACAGCGTTGTACACAATGGTTCCGTATTCGAATCGAGAGCTTGCCGACATGGTGTTTACTTACGGAAAGGCAAATGGCAATGGGCGGCTGGCAGCAAGGTTGTATCAGAAGGACATACACGAAATGTTCGGACGGCAGACTTGCAGGAAAATGCCCTATTGTCTCTGTAACAATGTATGATTGGATAAATGGTTTCTAGCATGGAAACCAAGCATTTCCGAACATAAGTTCAGTAGACCTTTTTTTGTTCCGTATCCTCTCACCGATCAATCCATAGAGTATGTACACTGTCGAAAAAATCACCCTGTATTTTATATGTACACTCCAAGATTTAAAAAAAAGTGGCGTACCACGAAAACACTGTGGAAAGCCACCGCCGTGTCTTCACCAGGCATTTGGCCCGCCAGTACAGCGTAAGCCAGACGACCGTGTGGAATTTTCTCCATGACAATTGTTAGTACCCTTATCACTTGCAGTGTGTGCAGGGCTTACGAGCCACAGACTTCCCACATCGGGAGAAGTTTTGTCACTCGTTTATTCACCAGGCAACCACCATTCCGGGGTCTGTGTCATCCAGCCTATTCTCATATGAGGCCACCTTTACGCGGTGTGGTATCTTCAATTTTCATAATAGTCATCTGTGGGATAGTATGCAGAACCGCAGCCGGAATGCGTGTGCCGGGATAATTGGCGAGCGTGTTTTGGGACCAGTCGCCTAACAGGCCGAACTGTCAGTGTTTCTTGCGGGTGACTCTGCCTCTCCTGTTGGAAGACCTGCCATTGATGATTCGAAGGGTTATGTGGTTGCTAGATGATGGTGCTCCAGCTCATTTCGCCATTAACGTCCGGACGCATCTCAATCGTGTCTTTCCTGGCCGATGGATCGGACGAGGGGATCCAGTTGCATGCTGGTTATGAGGCCATCTCAAAAGTATCGTTGAAAGGTCCCCTTAGAAAAATTATACATGACTGTGCTTAAACTGACACACAATATTTTTAGCGCAACGCAATCTGACTTTCAATAATCCCTACAAAAGAATGGCCCTGACTAACATTAACCTATACCTTTCACAAATCACTTACCTCACAAAAATCTTGGTTACTCGAACTACTGCAATACAGCGAGTGCCACTACTGCCAGCTAAACAAAAGATTCAAACTACGGAAGGCACTAACTACTGATAGGCATAGTTAGCAAATGAAAGATTTTAATAGAGAACAAACAATGTATTTACCTTAATAGTGTTGAAAAATCATAATATACATAGCAGTTCATGACATCCAGTCTTACAAATTTCGAAACTCCGCCATTTCTCTCCCCACATCCACCACTGCTGGCGGCTCACCTCCAACTGCGCAACGCTACGCGCTGTTCACATCCAGCTGCCCAACACTACAATGGCAGACAACAATGCAAACTAGCCACAGACTGCACACAGCACAGCCAGTGATTTTCGTACAAAGCGCTACGTAACGTTGCCAATAAGAAAACATAAACAGCCTACTTACATCGTGTATGGAGAGCCCATTCCAGATGTGAAGACACTGGAGCAGCGTATTCATGCTGCCTTTGACGCTGTTCGGACGCAGCCTGGCCGATGTTAACGTGTGAGACAGAACATTCTACACGCATGCCTTGAGACACATGGAAACCATTTCCAACACATACTGTAACTGTGGCTGCATGGTACAGCACGTATTAGACCGTTGTCTCTGTAACAATGTATGATTGGATAAATGGTTTCTAGCATGGTAACCAAGCATTTCCAGACATAAGTTCAGTAGACCTTTTTTTGTTCCGTATCCTCTCACCGATCTATCCATATAGAGTATGTACACTGTCGAAAAGAATCCCCTGTATATTATATGTACACTCTAAGATTAAAAAAATGACGTACCACGAAAAAAGTATCAGAATGGGATGGAAACCAGTAGATATGATATGCATATACATATACATATACCGACAAGCAAATGATTACAATTTCAGAAAAAATGAATGATTTATACCAGAGAAAGAGCATCGCAAATTGAGCAAGTCAGAAACTCGTTGGTCCACCTTTGATACTTATGCACGCAATTATTCGGCTTGGCATTGACTGATAGAGTTGCTGAATGTCCACGTGAAGGATGTCGTGCCAAATTTTGTCCAACTGGCGCGATGGGTCGTTAAAATCACGAGCTGGTTGCATGGCCGTGCACATAATGATCCAAACTTTCTCAAATGGAGAGAGATCCGGCGACCTTGCTGACCAAGTTAGAATTTGGCAAGCATGAAGACAAAGAGTCGAAACCCTCGCCGTTTGCGGGCGGACATTATCTTGCTAAAGTGTAAGTCCAGGATGACTTGCTGTGCTGTAAGGGAGCCGCGGATGACAACGAAATGCGTCCTGTTACGAAAAGAAATGGCACCCCAGATTACCACTCGTTGCTGTCGGGCCCTATGGCGGACGACAGTCAGAGCGGTACTGCTGTCCAGGGCGACTCCAGACACATCTTCACTGGTCATCGGGGCTCAGTTCCAAGCGGGACTCATCACTAAAGACAATTTTACCCCAGTCAGTGAGATTCCAGGCTGAAGAATCATGACAGAATTGTATTCGTCGTTATGATACATTCACAACTACTTTACATGGACTTATAAACAATACCATTCTGGACCTCAAGTTCACACTTAGGTTACTCCGCAACATTTATATTTACATCTACATGAGTACTCTCCAACTCACACTTAGATGTTTGGCAGAGGGTTCATAGAACGACTTTCAGATTTTTTCTGGGCCTTTGCGTTCTCGAATAAACTCCCTCCACTGCCCTGGCGGGGCTATTGGTATCGACTGCTCGCACTGTCATTCTCCGCCAGTGGCGTCATTGGGTTCGGTTAAAAAAAATGGCTCTGAGCACTATGGGACTTAACTTCTGAGGTCATCCGTAGCCTAGAACTTAGAACTAATTAAACCTAACTAACCTAAGGACATCACACACATCCATGCCCGAGGCAGGATTCGAACCCTGCGACCATAGCGGTCGCTCGGTTCCTGACTGTAGCGCCTAGAACCGCACGGCCACTCTGGCCGTCACTGGGTTCGATATGGAGGGCGTGAGTTCATCACACAACTGTCCAGTCTCGAATAGCACGTGGGATGAATGAACACGTAAATCTCTTCCCGTGAGCTCTAATGTCTCTTACTTTATTACTGTGGGTGTTTCACCATACGTAGGTGCGAGGCAACAAAATATTTTCGCATTCGGCGGAGAAAGTTGGTAATTGCAATTTAGTGCAACTATCTCTCCTTACGAAAAACTGCCACCCCAACAAGAGTATCATATCCGTGACACTCCCTACTATTTCGTGATAATACAAAACGAGCTGGCCTTCTTGAACTTTTTTGATGCCGTCCGTCAATCTTAACCGGTGAGAATCCTATACCACGCAGCAGTACTCCAGAAGACAACTGACAAATGTAACGTGGGCAGTCTATTTAGTACATTTCTTGCCTCTTCTAAGTGTTCTGCCAATAAAACTCAGTTTGTGTTTCGGCTTGCCCTTATTATTTTCCATTTGATGGTTCCAATCTACGTTGTTCGTAATTGTATTCCCTAGTTATTTAGTTAAAACGTCAACTTTTACAATATGTTTTTTATCATACAACGAAAATTTAACGGTTTTTTAGTACTTACGTGGAGAACCTTACACATTTTATTGTTTAGATTCAATTTCCATTTCTCACAGCATGCAGATATCTTGTCTATATCATTTAGCAATTCGTTTAGATCTTTTGATGGCTTCACTAGTCGGTAAACGACCATGTCATTAGCAAACAATCTGAAAGGAGTATTCATATTTTCTCCTAAATCCTTCACTAGTCGGTAAACGACCATGTCATTAGCAAACAATCTGAAAGGAGTATTCATATTTTCTCCTAAATCCTTTGTATACAGATGACGTATAAAAGTGTTTTGGGAAACCCCAGATATCACTTCTGTTTTACTGGCTTCTTGTTAGTCACCGCAAACTGTGACGTTTCTGACAGAAAATCACGAATCCAGTCGGTCAATTGAGGAGATACTCCATATGCAATCAATTTGATTAAAAGGTGCTTGTGAAGAGCGGCGTCAGAAGCCTTTTAAAAATCTAGGAGTATGAAACCAACTGTACACCCTCTGTCGATAGCATTCATTATATGGTATGAGGTGCTCTCTTTCTCAAGACCAATATTTTCTGAATCCGTGTGGGTAACGTGTCAATAGATAGTTTTCAATGAAGTGTTTCATAATTTTTGAACATAGTATATGCTGTAAAATCCTACTGCAAATCTCTGTCACTGATGTAGATCTATAACTCAGCGGATTACTTCCATTCTGTTTCTCATGTATTGGTGTGACCTGTGCAACTTTCCAGTCTTTGGGTACGGATCTTGGGAAGAGCAATTATATATTACTGCTAAAACTGAAGCTCCTTCATCAGAATACTTCGCTAGGAACCTAAATGGTATACAATCTGGACCGGAAGACCTACCTTTATTAAGGGACTTAAGTTGCGTCCCATGCTGACTACTGTTCTTACTTTGATATATCAAAATTAAATGTCACTGATATCAACACCATCTTTGTGCCAGGCTGAAAAGTTTTCCTCGTGGAAGATTGTATCTGGTGTTCTGGTACACCCAGTTTTAAAAGTGTCGAAACATGATGGACACTGAAGTGGGGACGGGCGACACTTACCCTAGTGCTTTGTGGCGAGCCCGTAGCGTCTCATCCTTTGATCACTCGTCACAACGTGACACATTTACAGTGAAGTGTGCTAAATATCGCCTCATTCGCTCTCCTTCTAGTTCATATGCTTCCACTTCTGGCATCAGCAACTTCTTCCAGTTATAATGCACTTACATAAGCGCAAAGCACGCTTACAGACAACCTTGGCCTTCAGGCAACTGTTGGTAACAAAATCTGTGCTACATGTTCTCAAGCGCAGTCTACTCGATAGTGTCACGAAATAAATAATTTCATTCTAAGAGCTTATTCAGAAACATCGGTCATAAAAGTTCAGTTTCCAGAATTTATTCGTTAAGAAGTCGCAATTTTCTAGGTTTCTGACGCTGTTGACTGTGAATATTTCGAGTACAATATACTTTCTAAAACGTCTCGCTTGCTAGGCTGACCTAATGGACCTGCAGTCTAGTGTAGATATTGAATAACATGTCCTCATGCAAAGAGGCATGATGGTTTGGGAGTGATGGCACTACTCTAACATATGCACATGTGCAGCCATAGCCGACAATGAGATTACACCACCATGTAGGAATATCCACTGCTCTTCCGTCATATTCAAGACACAGCATTTTCTATTTTTGTCATTAAAAACCTTAAATCTGTCTTCAGCAAGTATACAGCGCGGGAAAGGGTTCCGGTACAATCTGATAAGCAATGTAAACTTCATGCAAATAGAGGAGAGCACTCGAATACGCAGAAGGGGAACTGCAAGGGAGGGGAAGAGGTATTACAGTGTAGCGGACGACCAAAGGAGTTACAGGCTGCACGAGGATACATAAGAATCTGCAAAAGGTTGTATTTTACAAGCGTAGCTACGTGAAACGTACAATTAGGTTGTACGCAATAGTTTCACTTTTAAGAAAGCGTTCACAGATCTTTAGAATAACTGCAGACACAACTGCACATTACAAATAATACAGTTCATCGTTTGATATAATAGCATAGGTCTTCCTCTGTCAATGTTTCCACACACAAAACACAGTTAGAAAATGTTCCAACCTATGTTTCTTTCTTTTCAATAGCCATGCCTGGTACACTTCAACTGGCAGTGTCAGTTGGTTCACTTTTATCTTCACTTGCGGAATCAGTATTTCTTCCATCATTATGACTATCACTGTTCGAGTCTGTACCACTTCCTACATTTATGGTCATCTCTAGCGCTTTCCAGTAAACCTTCACCTTTAGTACGCCGTTCTTCAATTTTCTTTTTTACGCGCTGGGAGCGTTTCTTCTAGTCTTCTTTTGCTATGGAGAAACAATTTGTTTATCTATAAGTGTTAATAATGTATCCATTCTCAAAGTCATATTACGTTCAGAAACGCCGTTCTAGACTCTTGCTTGTAGGAGATCTGTATGATTCGATTCTGGATTGTATGGAGGGAGTCTTCACACACTATGGCTCTTTTCGATTAAAATACTATTTTGTAAGTGATATAGCATTGTTTGTTCATTTTGATGAATTAATACTGCTCGGGCCTCAATATGTCCTTGTGGAAAGGAATTTCCTTTTCTGTTAACCAGGACATTATTCACCCCTAGCCCCCCTCCCCCCTCCCTCCTCCCCCTCCCCCCTCCCCCCCGTGTAGTTAGATTTTGGAGCACGAGTCAGTTGCTTATTGTGATAATGTGCGTTATCTATGACGTGGAAAGTATGAGGTAGAAATTAGGTATTAATCTCTCCCTGAGCCACTTTTCATAAGTTGAGAAGTTCATTTCATTGTGATAATCTCCAGGTTTCAGGCCGAATTTAAAAATTTTATAGGCTTTCGGTAAAAAACCGTCCCCTACGTCAGCATGGATGATGATAATTCTGCATCCTTTCGAAACAGATTTCAGCAAACCCTGTAGTGAATTGTCACTCTATCGGTTCGATGCTGCGTGACTGTTGTGAACATGTCTCGTCCATATAGGCAACTGGAGAGGTGGGTGGCAGTCACGTCTGTCCTCTTTGATACATTTTAAATAAGGAATTCCTTTTGCCCTGATTCTGAGTTGTTCCTCGCGAACTTTCGTGTTATTCACCGTCTTCTTCCACGTAAGTCCGAGAGTGCGAAGAATTTTACGAAATGTATTTATACTTCATTCAAAATTTATTAAACACTGTAACTTTCCCGTGTGTTTAATATAGAAATTATTCACCATACGGCGAGCGACAGGCTAATTAAAATTGTCTAAATTGGCCATCCAAGAACTCGTAACTTTTCTGTTTCTAAACTCTGTTTGTGTGTAGCGCAGAGTATATGTACACAAAACTGTTGTTGTTGTGGTCTTCAGTCCTGAGACTGGTTTGATGCAGCTCTCCATGCTACTCTATCCTGTGCAAGCTTCTTCATCTCCCAGTACCTCGTGCAACCTACATCCTTCTGAATCTGCTTAGTGTATTCATCTCTTGGTCTCCCTCTACGATTTTTACCCTCCACGCTGCCCTCCAATACTAAATTGGCGATCCCTTGATGTCTCAGAACATGTTTGCCAACTGATCCCTTCTTCTAGTCAAGTTGTGCCACAAACTTCTCTTCTCCCCAATCCTATTCAATACGTCCTCATTAGTTATGTGATCTACCCATCTAATCTTCAGCATTCTTCTGTAGCACCACATTTCGAAAGCTTCTATTCTCTTCTTGTCCAAACTATTTATTGTCCATGTTTCACTTCCATACATGGCTACACTCCATACAAATGCTTTCAGAAACGGCTTCCTGACACTTAAATCTATACTCGATGTTAACAAATTTCTCTTCTTCAGAAACGCTTTCCTTGCCATTGCCAGTCTACATTTTATATCCTCTCTACTTCGACCATCATCAGTTACTTTCCTCCCCAAATAGCAAAACTCCTTTACTACTTTAAGTGTCTCATTTCCTAATCTAATTCCCTCAGCATCACTCGACTTAATTCGACTACATTCCATCATCCTCGTTTTGCTTTTGTTGATGTTCATCTTATATCCTCCTTTCAAGACACTATCCATTACGTTCAACTGCTCTTCCACGTCCTTGCTGTCTCTGACAGAATTACAATGTCATCGGTGAACCTCAAAGTTTTTATTTCTTCTCCATGGATTTTAATACCTACTCCAAATTTTTCTTTTGTTTCCTTCACTGCTTGCTCAATATACAGATTGAATAACATCGGGGAGAGGCTACAATCCTGTCTCACTCCCTTCCCAACCCCTGCTTCCCTTTCATGTTCCCCGACTCTCATAACTGCCATCTGCTTTCTGTACAAACTGTAAATAGCCTTTCGCTCCCTGTATTTCACCCCTGCCACCTTCAGAATTTGAAAAAGAGTATTCCAGTCAACATTGTCAAATGCTTTCTCTAAGTCTATAAATGCTAGAAACGTAGGTTTGCCTTTCCTTAATCTAGCTTCTAAGATAAGTCGTAGGGTCAGTATTGCCTCACGTGTTCCAATATTTCTGCGGAATCCAAACTAATCTTCCCCGAGGTCAGCTTCTACCAGTTTTTCCATCCGTCTTATAGAATTCGCTTTAGTATTTTGCAGCTGTGACTTACTGAACTGATAGTTTGGCAATTTTCACATCTGTCAACACCTGCTTTCTTTGGGATTGGAATTATTATATTCTTCTTGAAGTCTGAGGGTATTTCGCCTGTCTCATACATTTTGCTCACCAGATGGTAGAGTTTTGTCAGGATTGGCTCTCCCAAGGCTGTCACTAGTTCTAATGGAATGTTGTCTACTCCCGGGGCCTTGTTTCGACTTATGTCTTTCAGTGCTCTGTCTAACTTTTCACGCAGTATCATATCTCCCATTTCATCTTCATCTACATCCTCTTCCGTCTCCATAATATTGTCCTCAATTACATCGTCCTTGTATAGACCCTCTATATACTCCTTCCACCTTTCTGCTTTCCCCTCTTTGCTCAGAACTGGGTTTCCATCTGAGCTCTTGATATTCATACGAGTAGTTCCCTTTTCTCCAAAGGTCTCTCTAATTTTCCTGTAGGCAGTATCTATCTTACCCCTACAGAGATATGCCTCTACCTCCTTACATTTGTCCTCTAGCCATCCCTTCCTAGCCGTTTTGCGCTTCCTGTCGATCTCATTTTTGAGACGTTTGTATTCCTTTTTGCCTGCTTCATTTACTGCATTTTTATATTTTCTCCTTTCATCAATTAAATTCAATATTTCTTCTGTTACCCAAGGATTTCTACTAGCCCTCGTCTTTTTACCTACTTGATCCTCTGCTGTCTTCACTACTTCGTTCCTCAAAGCTACCCATTGTTCTTCTACTGCATTTCTTTCCCCCATTCTTGTCAATTGTTCCCTTATGCTCTCCCTGAAACTCTGTACATCCTCTGATTTAGTCAGTTTATCCAGGTCCCATCTCCTTAAATTCCCACCTTTTTGCAGTTTCTTCAGTTTTAATCTACAGTTCATAACCAACAGATTGTGGTCAG
This sequence comes from Schistocerca cancellata, assembly GCF_023864275.1. NCBI lineage: Eukaryota > Metazoa > Arthropoda > Insecta > Orthoptera > Acrididae > Schistocerca > Schistocerca cancellata. The sequence continues at coordinate 93,731,896 of NC_064629.1, read as the reverse complement.
AGTCCACATCTGCCCCTGGAAATGTCTTACAATTTAAAACCTGGTTCCTAAATCTCTGTCTTACCATTATATAATCTATCTTAAACCTGTCAGTATCTCCAGGCTTCTTCCATGTATACAACCTTCTTTTATGATTCTTGAACCTAATGTTAGCTATGATTAAGTTGTGCTCTGTGCAAAATTCTATCAGGCGGCTTCCTCTTTCATTTCTTACCCCTAATCCATATTCACCTTCTACGTTTCCTTCTCTCCCTTTTCCTACTGCCGAATTCCAGTCACCCATGACTATTAAATTTCGTCTGCCTTCACTATCTGAATAATTTCTTTTATTTCATCATACATTTCCTCAATTTCTTCGTCATCTGCAGAGCTAGTTGGCATATAAACTTGTACTACTGTGGTAAGCGTGGGCTTTGTATCCATCTTGGCCACAATAATGCGTTCACTATGCTGTTTGTAGTAGCTTACCCGTACTCCTATTTTTTTATTCATTATTAAACCCACTCCTGCACTACCCCTATTTGATTTTGTGTTTATAACCCTGTAGTCACCTGACCAAAAGTCTTGTTCCTCTTGCCACCGAATTTCGTTAATTCCCACTATATCTAACTTTAACCTATCCATTTCCCTTTTTAAATTTTCTAACCTACCTGCCCGATTAAGGGATCTGACATTCCACGCTCCGATCCGTAGAACGCCAGTTTTCTTTCTCCTGATAACGACATCCTCTTGAGTAGTCCCCGCCCGGAGATCCGAATGGGGGACTATTTTACCTCCGGAATATTTTACCCAAGAGGACGCCATCATCATTTAACCATACAGTAAAGCTGCATGCCCTCGGGAAAAATTACGGCTGTAGTTTCCCCTTGCTTTCAGCCGTTCGCAGTACCAGCACAGCAAGGCCGTTTTGGTTAGTGTTACAAGGCCAGATCAGTCAATCATCCAAACTGTTGCCCCTGCAACTACTGCAAAGGCTGCTGCCCCTCTTCAGGAACCACACTTTTGTCTGGCCTCTCAACAGATACCCCTCCGTTGTGGTTGCACCTACGGTACGGCTATCTGTATTGCTGAGGCACGCAAGCCTCCCTACCAACGGCAAGGTTCATGGTTCACGGGGTAGGTACACAAAACTAATTACTGAAAAATGTGATTATGTAAGCTATGTAATGGGCAATCAAGTGAACAGTGGTGTGTTGCTTGACTTCGGAGTGAACAATGATGCTTCTTTTAAACTTTAAAATTCCATTTTAGCTTGTTCATACCCGTTCCACGCAGTACTCTTTCCAGTAATTTCATATAATCTCTGAGTCGAAAGAATTTTCAAATATAGGAAACAACGATAGGAATTTATTTAACCTAGGAAACTGCGAACTTGGCCTTTAGTAGTAGGAGGAGAAATTATCCAAAGCGTCTAATTTCCCTGGATCGGGTTCGATACCTCCTGAAGAAATAATATGTCCAAGAAATTTTACTTTCGATCTACCAAACTCTGACATCTTAAGATTGACTGTAATACCAGACTGCAGAAAAATTGGTAAGAGAAAGTTCAAAGTACGATTGTGTTCTTGTATCGTCAACATAACATGTAATATGCTCCGTTAAATAATCAGGGAGGATGGTGTTCAAACCATGAATGAAGACGGCTGAAGAAACGTTCAGACCAAAAGGCAACTTACAAAACTGGTAACATTGTCCAAATCATAGAAATCCAGTATATTTTCTACAATCCGGATGTGAATTCAATCTATGAAACACTTGCACGTAAATCAGCAGAAGATTGTACCTCCACACCAAAGAAGTTTTGAAGAATTTCGTCTGAAGTTTGTGATCTGTCAGTCTCAGCAAAAATAATAGCGTTGATTTTTCTTGTGTCAAGGACAAGTTTGATAGATCCGTCTTTCCTCTTACAGTGCGAAGGGGGCTGTTGTACAAAATAACTGCCAGTTCAATTATTCCATGCTCCAACATTGTGTGAATTTCTGCTTTGACTTGTTCTCTGTAGTGTACTAAAATAATATATGGCTGAACGCGAAATTTATTGTGTTCCTTAACTCGGAATTGATATCGAAAACCTTTAATGGTTTCTGAAAGTTGAGTGAAAACAAGGCAATGGAACTGCAAAATATAGGAAACATTCTCTTTGTCATATTTAGAACACTCTTCCGCTCCACCTACTTTCTCCTGTATCAAGTTTTGTATGTCAGTGACATGATCTGTGTCGTCGCAGATGGTATATACACAACCTCAATCGCTACGAAAAATTTCGTGTGAAAAATGCGATGTGTGCTCAATCAAAAAACATAAACAATTCACTTTTTCTTCCTGCCTAGACATCTAATCATCAAACTTTAAACATATTTAGTTACGTTCCTCTTCTAATCCTATTTCACCATCATTAAAATTCCATGTATAGTAGCTTTATAGCCACTCAAAAGGTCTACTCCTAAAATTATCCCTGTGGAAAAAAGGCGTAGAATAATAATATAACCTTGACACTCAAATTCTAAGCAGGCCTGTTGTTTGACATCTACACTTTCTCAAGGAATCCCACCTTACAGACTTGTCTTCTGTAACGGTAAAGCTGGACAGTCAGTTGCTTTTTTACATTTACTACCTGAACCTAAAACACAGAGAGAGTACTATTTTCTATCGGAGTGGTGATAACCGGGTGGATAACAGAATTTTCATCGTTATCGTATTCTTCTAGTAAGGTACCTCTTCTGTCAAAATTTAACTTTCTGGTAGTGGTATTTTCTATGTGATCTAGACTATTGTTTGCTGACGGTATTGCAAGTCGTTGTTCCGATGGACGTTAGTTCTACGTGTTATCGCGAGAGATAGGTGGTTTGGACCCGAATTTTATCTGCAGTTACCTTGTTTATTATGATTAAATCGATTTTTGTCATAATGTCAATTTGGGCTCGAGTTTTGTATGTCCTAACCTAAGGACATAACACACATCCATGCCCGAGGCAGGATTCGAACCTGCGACCGTTACGGTCGGCGGTTCCGAACTGTAGCGCCTCGAACAGCTCGGCCACTCCGGCCGGCGCAATTTGAAATTTTCAGTTTTCTTGTTATGCTTTCGTCGCATTTCGTTTATACCTGCTGCTTGTGCAGCCTTCGACTTTTTCCACAATGGAAGCGAAAATAACAGGATTTTTTTTTTTTTTTTTTTTTTTGCTAGCTGAAGGTGAATTTCGTATTATGCTTGGTTTAATGGCTTGCTTTTGGCATGCCGCGCCATGTCTTCAAAATAACGTCAGGGCTTGAACGTTCTGGCTGATAAAAGTTTTTAAGCGTAATGTTTCCTTGTGTTATGCGATTTTGCGTAGCCCGTGACCAGTATGGTGACAAAAATACATGAAATAATTCTGTGTAACTTCGACATTCTCTCGCTATATAGTTCATCCTTGTAGCCGGTTCATTTTCTAGGCATCAGCACATGAATTGTAATTCATGAACAAGTGGCCAATTATGAAGTAATGGGAACTGAAGTTGAGGAAGACAAGCTTGGGGCCGAATCTCGTTCCCGAAGTTTCGAAACACCTTGAATTTTTTAACTCTCAAGTAATGTTTGTAGGTCGAAATTATCACTCTACCGTGTTTTAAACTGTTCCTTCCCGCACCACATTGGTTGCTCAGTATCTTGTCTACGAAAGTAATTTTGTTCTCTGGGATAATCACCAAAAATCCATAAATCTGCATGTTACTCAACATTGTCTGAATGAGAATGAGTGAAATCGTTAGCATTGTCACCTCTTGTTATTTATCTTTCGTTTTTTGTGAGCTTATCACGTATCGTGTTTACTTCTTGTTTCTGTTGCTGGTTGATTTGCATTTGTGCGTCTGCAAATCGTTTCATATCTTGGTATTTACTTGTTTGAGAAAAATTAATGTGTAAAGTGTCGTTAAAATCCCTATCTGTGTCAGTTGACAAATTTGACACTTTTGTGTTGAGTTCATCGGCCTTTTCAGAAACAGCACACAGCTGTTCTTTCTGTGTTTCTAAGAGTAATTTTAGTGCTCTTATTTTTTCACCTATTTCACGAACAGTGGCATCGAGTTGTTCATTGAGCCGTTTTACTTGGGCGATCATAGCGCTCGGCGTTACACTATTTATTGCTGCTAGCAATGCCTCTCTATCCTGAAGTAGACTTGTTTCAGTATTTGAAATCCTCTCATCTACCCTTTTCGTCTGTTTCTAAACGCGTTTCGTTCAGATGCTGACGTGTCTCAGCGTTACAGAGTCTATTCTCTATGTAATTTATTATTGGCTGAAAATCATCATTAATTTGAACTGACAGATTATGCATATGTGCTGTTATCTTTTGCAATTCCTTTTCCTTTGATTTGGTATTTTCTTCCAGTTTCTTTTTTCTCTCTTCCTGTGACCTATTATTTTCTGCCTTAATATATTATTTCATCTCTTCCTGTGCCTTTTTGCGTGATCTTTGCATAGGTTGCAAACGTTCTACGATGTTCACTTTACTAGACACAACATTTGTGCGAACAGAAGGTGATGCGTATACAATTTGCACAAAAGATGGATTCAAAACCGAAACCTGCCGTTCTTATTCGCGTTTGTTGGAAAATTCATTGTTTTTTTGTGTCTCGTCTCACACAGGTTCTTCTTCGAAACCTAAGTATCCACTAACAATGTTCTGTTCAGCCCTTTGATTTGATAGTGGATTAATCGTAACCTGCTACTCAGTGCTGTTTTCAAGATTTTCGATCGTGTTACTAATTTGTGATAAATCTTCGACAAACCTAATTTCGCACGATGTAGAATCTTTATTTTGAATTTCTCTCATTTCTCTCGCTTGACGACTGGATCTATCATTGCTCGCGGTAGTGCTAGTTTGTAATAAGAATGAAAATTTTCATATCACCCACAAAACTTTCACTTACAATGACACACAAATTCTTCCAAGTAATGAGTCACTAATAAAAATGTTGCATAATCCAATCGAAACACATAGCTCACCAATACAATGACCTCAGTTAGAACAATTACTATTCACCAACATCGCGAAAATGTCACACAGATACCGGTACCAGCAAATTCCGTAAAATAGCACACACCATGAAATAGAAATGACAATACATAAAGAAAAATACACAAAATTTTGACACTAGTATTAGCCAGCAAAGCAGGGAATGCTACACTGTAGAGACAATATATTGATCTGACTGCAAAATTATGACACGTTCCTAAAACGTCGCATCGTAGGCAAAGGGCTCACCAAGCGTAACATTTCTGTTTTATAACACTAAACTAATTACCGAAAAATGTGATTACTTAAGCCCTATAGTGTGCAGTCGAATGAACAGTGGTGTTGCTGACGTCAGAGTGGACAGTTTTCAACACCTGAAAGATACGCCAAAATAAAACCAATAAAAACTATACATCAAATGAACGACTAACTTTGAGCATAATAATTTATCCAAGCTTTTTTAATAGAAGTCCACTGTTAATAAAAATTACACATTAAATGAACTACGAAATTTAGTCACAATAATTTATCCAAGTTACTTTAAGAAAACTCCACTGCTGATTTCCTTAGCTAACTAGTGAAACGAAAGTCATAATATGAAAAATGTTTAACGCACCGATTTACCACACTGTTCAGTGAAATGTTCTTTGTATAAGAAGAAAATAATTTCCAAACTGAATGTAAGCTATCCAACATAATCACTGATTAACAGTGTAATAACATTGTTCTGTAAGTATAGTGTAACTGTACGACTATGGCCCTGGACTATTCTTGCATTCACATCGGTGCAGTAAACGTTTTCTTTCGAAAGCTGAGCACGGCAAGTAGCACCGCAACAAAGCTAAATTAAAGTGGTAAGCTAAAAATGACATTCAAAAGCGTGTGTACCACCACGTGAAATGCAGACGCGAGCAATATAATGTTTCTTGCGTGGGAAAAATTTTGTGTGCTAATGTTCTACAAGTGATTTTTCTCAAACAATTTTATAGCAAGAAATTACTTTATAGCTTGACTTTCAAGATCGTGAACAATATTGACTTTATACAAAATTGACTCTTTTTTAACAGGTCATTATATAAAAAATTAAGATTACACAAAAGACTGACCTGCCCAAAATCATCTCTACTCTTGCACAAAATGTATATGTTGGACAGGAGAACTACCCTTACTGTGAGCAATCGATGAGATGTGTTTCAACCAAATTTCGGGATGGCAATTAATTTTACAACAAAATTCTAAGTACGCGCAAGTATGCAGAGCGTCGGATTTTCCTTGATTCACAAATCTTCACAAAATTCGTAAATACACTTATCATCATCTTATTCAATCATTTCGAGCAAATCTGAATGTCCTGTTTAGCCGCTCATTTCCAGATAAAAATTTCCTGGCCATTCAGTTCCACATCTGCTTCCTAACATACTTTAACTAACAATAATGCTCTCTCTGAGAGAGCCCTCAGGCAGAGATGGTGTAACAACACAACCAAAGATTGCGGATGAACAACTATTGCTCTCAGATGTCTGCATATCGATATATGGATGTGTTCTGTAATGACCAAGATAACGTGCACACACAGTGTCTGCCCTTTCCCAAATCAGAATTTGTTAGCGGCTTATTTGCAAATGGCGAGTGAGCCTCAAAAAATTCCGAAAGAAAATTTAAAAAAATTAATTATAAAAGTATAATTTCAGAATAGCATGAAGAAATAACTTAAAGATTTTGATGGGTGCTACGTAATATGACGTTACAGGAAACAGCGTGACAATGAAAAACCTACGTGGAAGACAACATATATAACAAGTAACACGTGTACAAGTGTCATTCGGTGTAGCCACAGGGTGAATGAAATCTAATATTCTTTCTATAGTTTGTCCATTTTGCAATATCCAACATAAAGATTCATATAGCACTGTTTTGTATCACATGGGGAAAATCTATAAATGCGAAAAATGTATAAATGTTATTCTGCACATGGGTAAAGCAAGTACTTCACTGGATATTTGAGCACACACAGCACTGTAAAAAGTTAATTCCTTAACAATTCTTGTTGTATATAATCATACTAAGCAGACTCAGTGTCTATTTGTTCACACTAACAACTCACTACCATGGCTGAATGTAATATTCCTTTTTGGTGAACGAATGAGAGACAGACTTAGTGAAATATCCTGATGTTCTCAACTGATAACCCACTCGTTTCTGGAAGAAAATGCTGATAAATGTAATATATTTTGTACAGCCGTGAAAAACGTCATACCTTCATTTCATGTCCTTGGAATTCAGCGTAATATCCGAAGCATGTATGGAAAGTGCTTGTGCAGTAAGTGATAAGTCTCTCCCGGGCAGATCCCACTTATGAATATTGTGTGTTATGAAACAAAGGATAGAAAAGATTGCAATCTATAATGCTGCCACTGTACAACAAGAAGTAATATGAAGGGCAGGAATAATAACAAAAGGAGGTACTGCACATGCAGTATAACTTTGCTACATAGAGGAAAACAAAACGTGGATGTTTAAAAATATGATACTCTTATAGCAAAGTATATAATTCTGTGACAGACAAATAGATAAAAATAGCAAATACATCATGTGATAATAACATTAGAGTTACTGAAGAATAGCAAATCATGGCTTACAACATTTTTTGCATAATACAACAGAAAAAGCTTAGCTTCCTAATTAACTAGAATCTATACCATCTCCAATTACTAACTACAAATATGCATAAGCATAAACACACAAGGATGGGAAACACACACCAATGAGGGAAGCATAAACACATTTTCAGGAGAAAATATAAACACTTTAACAACAAGGAATAAGAAACAAAGGTCAAATAAGAGTGTAACATAAATACAGAAAGGGGTTGAACGCACTTTGTGGGGCGGTTTGCCAAATTCAGTCACATAGGCCGTCTAGTCATAACACTGAAGATGTGTAAAGACATATAATTAATAAATATTTTAATGGCATACTCTCGCTACTGCTGTACAACAACACAAATGGATCAGTACACTGAAATCTCTATTGTAACACATTTTAGTATAACAACAGAAAACAAAATAGATAAAATTGTCAACCAAATTATATGTTATGATCTGTACAACATGATTGTGATCTGAAAAGAAAATATCATTTCCTCATGCTGAAAATTGTAAGAAAATGTAAGAACAAATGAATTACAGACAATTGCGAACAGATAAACTCCTGAGCTATATAAGACTAATCATTCATAATAAAATCTATGCTATTGCCATTGAAAAAAGTTACTGTAATAGAAAAATCTGGATAAAAATTAGATGACGGTGTTCAAAATATTTGTTGATGATCTTTGCTACTCCTTCATTACTGTATGATCATCTTCTGTCATTTTACTGTTCCTCTTTTTTCTTGTTTTATTTCTGTGGTACTTTGAGTTTCTGATTTTTATTCAACACATTCCTTAAATGTGTAGACAAACAACAAGAAAATTTTTATTATTAACGTATTTCTTTTTGAACGTTTTATCATCTGTTAAACAAAAAGTAGCTGGTTAGTCCTACAGTAGTAAAAAAATGAAATTCTATAATTATGTGCCTTTATAAAAGGATCAAAGATAAGTAAAAAGTATTATTAAAATTCATCACAAAATGCTCAGAAACCTGTTGCACAAAAAAAAACTGTCATATGGATGAAAAATTAAAATATTTTTAGTAATATAACACGTCTGTACACAACGAAAATATACCTCATCACGGAAATTAACCAAAAAAATCCAAAGAAACATTTTGTACTTAGAAAATTGTGCCATGCTAACTGGGTGGATAATTACGTCACATCTGCATATTACATTAGTCATCAACAGTCATTGCAATTCAGGGAGACTCATAACTGCAAGAGAAACTGTTGTTGGCATTGAAAGAAGGAAAGTGAGAAAGCACATATTTTCTCAAAATTCCTCAACAGTGGCTCGGCTCCGAGCAGGGCCTACGAGAAATCAATATGCAATTGAAAAGGTACCCACAAAGATCTTAACTTTGTTGTGTGATGTTGAGAGCTTGCATACATTTAAACGCATATTCAAGTATTATGAAACTCGTCCGAAATAGTTCTTCGGTGGCGGTTACTGGCGCTCTTTAAGACCTACTGTGACGTTAAGTGCCATGCCCGTCTTTCTCGTGGCCTCGCTTGTGGACAGTGTGACATCATGTACTCATGACTAGGAGCGCTAATGAATTTTATTACATTCTAATACTTAACTGCGTAAAGAATCTAATTTAGCCAGAATGCTATGGTGCTTTAATTCTAATTGATTACTCAACGTGAACTGTTCATTTTCTTTCTTGTATCTAAAAATTTCTACTTCCTCCTATCCATTCAAAATAAGGCTTTTTTCTCTTTTTTATGGAGGATTTTTAAATTTTCTGAAGGGATTGTGGTGACGTGCCCCAATTCGCGGAAGAGTGTTGTTAATACAGATCGAGGGTTATTCAAGTTACGATGTTCTTGAAATGTTTTTTGAAATGACGTATTGGTTTTCCCCATGTATTTCTTAGGGTAATCATTCCATCCAATGCAGTATACACCCGCTTCATTATATTTAAGTACCACAGCTTTTTTTCTTATGACCGAGTTTACTATCTAGATCCGAATACGTAAAATACGTTGGAATGATGTTTCTAAGCCCCATACATCTGTCAGTTGTTTGATGTATGAGACGTATAAACATCATTCCAGCGTATGGTACTCATTCGGATCTAGGTGGTAAACTGAGGCATAAGGAAAAAGCTGTGGTAAATAAATATTATTAAGTGGGTGTATACTGCATTACATTCAACGATTTCCCTGAGAAATACATACGGGAGTCCGGCAGGTCATTTTGAAAAAGATTTCAGGAACACCTTAACTTACATAATACCCAATCTGCATGTACAACAGACTTACGCAAATCGTGACGCAGCACCACAAGGGCTTCAGCAAATTTGCCGCTCGGGGTGTCCGAGCGGTTCTAGGCGCTACGGTTGCAGGTTCGAATCCTGCCTCGGGCGTGGATGTGTGTGATGTCCTTAGGTTAGTTAGGTTTAAGTAGTTCTAAGTTCTAGGCGACTGATGACCTCAGAAGTTAAGTCCCATAGTGCTCAGAGCCAGCCTTCAGCAAATTTAAAAATACTTCCTGAAAAGAAAGAAAAGCAGTATTTTGAATATATTAGAGGAAGGAGAAATTTTTACATATAAAAAAGAAAATGCACAGTTCATGCTGAATAATCACGTGAAATTAAAGCATCATAGCATTCTGGCTAATTTCGATTGTTTGTACAATTAAGTATCAGTACGTAGTAAAATTCAGTATTATTCAGGCTTGTTAAGGTGGCGATCCAGCAGTCCTAGGTATGAGGACATGACATCACACTGTCCACCAGCTTTTCGAGCGACTTAACCGTTTCTGCGGGCCACATCTACTCTTCCCAAAAACGATTTGCCAAGCTGTCACATGGGTAAGAAAGTGCCACCTTATACCATTAGACACAGTAATCTTCATTGTGCCCCGACTAATCACGTTAGTAGCGTGCATTTTTTCATTTAAAATCCATTTGTTTTACAAATAGATCTACAACTACATAATCCACCCACTAGCAATTTTTACGAAATTTGTGGATCACGTCTTCGTCTCCCTACATTCACCAATGTAAAGTAGTCAATATTCATTGAATAATATATCTTGACTGAGAACAGTGGGTACACTTATGACCTTCTAACACTGTATTATATTTTAGATATGACCTTTATTAATTTTAACATCCAGCAATTTGAGACACTATTTATCACTCATTACCATGTAGGCTTCAGCAGATGATGCGGCTTTAGACCACGAAACCGTTTGTGTATCAATAAAACAACACTTTTACCAGCTGTCAACGGAATTCTTCTTAACATCATGCCTTTCAACAGTTGCAGATGCCAGAATATAAAATACCTTCTGATATCTCCGTATCCCAATCGCCTTTTACGAACATATCTTTCCGCATCTCATGGACTAAATGTCTTCACTCTAGCTGATGAGTATTTGCTCCCAGGCTATGTCAGTAGTTTCCAACCAGCAGACCAAGTCCAGGAAGCGTTTACGAAGACAGAGTAATCACTGAGCAATGTACACATAAGACAGAGCTGAAATATTGAATACGGCAAATATTTTCAGTAGTATCTTTCGACCAGTGACCGTAATAATGCTTCAAACACTACCAATGAAAACATGATTCGCCTGAAACACTGAGCAGCCTAAAGGCATTCCTCTTCCTCTGTTCTGCATAAAGTGTTGGTTTGTGTCTAACGTCAGTTTGACAGATTTTTCAGACTGCGTTATGAGTAGACGCAAATAAGAGTGGCGTACAGACTTCAAAGACGAGGCGACGAGAGGTCGCAGATGCGATAGGTCGCTCCAAACACAAGCCCTTGCAATACATCTCATCACCTCCGTCCACTTCGGTGCTCCGATGACGGAGACAGAAGTTTATTTTCAACGTAAGAAATATGTCTTCAGGTCGGTCCTTGTGATAGCTGTATTATTGTTCTTCTCATAAGACAGACGACTAACAACGTGTCTATTATCTGAAGCAGTAGCAACTCACAAGACACTGTGAGTAACCGACGGTTGACCTTCTGGTCGCATGTGCACTATTGATAGCTTTCTAAACTACGTTATGGTGTCGCACCATTTGAAGACTGTAATATTTTTTGTGCGTAGATGTGTATGAACTACCAGTGATAAAAAAAATACAGAAGCAAAGCCATGCGTGTTGCTTAACGTCAACAAAAAAATCATAAAACTAATAATACGTCCTCTTTGTGTCCGTATAACGACGGAGATAGGTTTGTGCACCATTTAATCAGGAACTGTATTCACTTTAGATATTGTTCTAATGAAGCTGCTGATTAGAAACGGATAATTGAGAACTTGTTTCCTTCACAACCAAGTTCACTAACGCATCCCTTTGCAGTGGTTCTCGGTCTGAAGGTAAGTGTTTCAAACCTGGGGCTGGAAGCAATTTTTATTCGCAGTATTACAAGTATTTTCCCAGGAAGGTAACCTGTGGTTGTAATGTACAGCTCTTGTCCAACAGATTGTGCAACTATTTCTTGCTTTAAATTCAATATCTCTCCGTAATGACACGTGGAATGAGGGCACGTTTCATTATTATTGGTGATTCGTCCGTTAAGTTAAGCGGCTACATTGTTGCTGTTCCCGAGAAGCTAGTTATATCCTGTCATCAGATGTGACCCGCTCCCTTTCTTTCATTCCGTAATGATCCACAATAACACCACAGTAAACTGCTCAACAACTCACTCTAATTATCCAAACATTCACAAGAGGGCGGAAGAAGGCATAGGGGAAACCATCTCGATCAGTCTTGCCCAGGACAAAAATATGAGATTCTCGCATTGCCTCCGACCCTCATTCGTAAGCATGAGTCTGCCTTCAATGTATGTTCTGACGTAAATTAACAATTATTTTACATAAATGGAAAAAAGAACAGTACCGCCTCTGCAGTGGTATGTGTTCATTTACAGGTGGAGTGGAACCAGTACTGTGCGGAGGTATGAACAATGGCACAGCAGAAATCGGCAGTGTAGAAGAAGTTGACTTAGACTACTCAAGAGGTAAGTGTATATACTGTAGTCAAATGAACAGACTCGTTCCGTTAAGGGATGGTTAATATGTTTTACTAAGTACTGAAAACAACATGTAAAATATACATTGACGGAAAAAAATCCCAACACCAAGAAGGTGGTGTGCGAGGTAAACGAAGGTTGGTAGGCGTGTTTCTACATACCAGAGATGACGTCTATTGAAATTGCGCACCAGTCGCATAAAAGTATCGCTGGTAGGGGCACTATGAGGATACAAATCACGTTGCCGTTAAATACAAACTGTAACGGTCGTGAGCGTTAGTTACCTTTGAGATGACGAATATGCCATTATCAACAGCTCATTGACTTAGAACGAGGTCGTGTAACAGGAATAAGAGATTCCGTCGACGATACTGCAGAAAGACCTGGCAGGAATGTAGCCACTGTACATGACAGCTAGCACCGGTGGTCATGGGGATGTACGGTCACAAGAAGACAGGGCTCTGGATGACCACGTGGTTCTACAGAGAGGGAAGACTGTCATGTTCGGCATATGGCTGTGGTGTATCGTACTGCATCTCTAACAGCAGTCCGAGCAGCAATTGGCACCACAGTGATACAACGAAGTGTTACAAATCGGTTACTTCAAGGATAGCTCCGAGCCAGACGCCCTGTAGCGTGCATTTCACTGACGCCAAACCACCGCCGTTCGCGGCTTCAGTGGTGTCAAGTGAGAGCTCATTATAGGGCGCAGTTGAGGTCTGTTGTGTTTTCTAATGAAAGTCGATTCTGCCTCAGTTCCAGTTGTTGTGTTCAGCTTCGTAGACAACGGTAAGCAGAGCTGGGCGTCACAGTGGTGCGACAACTGTCGTCTAACGAAAGCTTACATGAGCAGAAATGATACGAACAAGTTAACACTGTAAGCAGAAGATTTACCTATCTTGTGTTTGTCCGAGTGTACAAAGACTCATTACAAAAAATGCAGCATGAAACAAAATCCCAGCACTCAGTGTCAAAAAGAAAGAGTCTCTATGAACTAAAACACGAACAATGGTGTCAGAACCACTACTAGGTGACGTCTTTACAGTGTCACGTAGCAAAATGTCTCCAAGTGTGAGTGTGCTATGTGGCTGCCACCGGCCATCCTATATCAAGGCAGCAGGGTGCGCTCATGGTACGAAACCACTGAAAGTGTGGCTCAGTGGGCATGCACCTTTGGTTCCAGCAAATCGCTCTTGACTGCTGGTGTCTAACAGGAGCTTGCAGTTCTGCTGCAGACTTTTTGAGGCCCATGAGGTGGTATCAGCAGATGACACCACACCAGTATTGGCCGTGTGTTGTTGAGGAGGAGACCATGTGAGTGCCTACAGCCAAACTGCCTACAGCCTAGACACACTGAACCTACACCAGAAGTTACGGCCTGGGGTGTGATTTCGTATGACAGTAGGAACACTCACGTGGTTATCCCACACACCCTGACTGCAAATGTGTGACTTAGTCTGGTGGTTCTACCTGTTGTAGTGAAGTTCATGAACACGATTCCAGTGAGCGTCTTCCAACTGGATAACACTCACCCACATACTTCTGTTGTAACCGAACATTCTCTACAGAGAGTCGACATGCCTTACCCTACTTGATCACCAGATCTGTCACCAATTCAGCACGCACGGGAAATCTTCGGGCGACAACTCCAGCGTCATCCACAACAAGTACACTATTGGCCATTAAAATTGCTACACCACGAAGATGACGTGCTACAGACGCGAAATTTTACCAACAGGAAGAAGATGCTGTGATATGCAAATGATTAGCTTTTCAGGGCATTCACATAAGGTTGGCGCCGATGGCGACACCTATAACGTGCTGACATGAGGAAAGTTTCCAACCGATTTCTCATACACAAACAGCAGTTGACCGGCATTGCCTGGTGAAACTTTGTTGTGATACCTCGTGTAAGGAGGAGGAATGCGTACCATCACGTTTCCGACTTTGATAAAGGTCGGATTGTAGCCTATCGCGATTGCGGTTTATCGTATCGCAACATTGCTGCTCGCGTTGGTCGAGATCCAATGACTGTTAGCAGAATATGGAATCGGTGGGTTCAGGAGGGTAATACGGATCGCCGTGCTGGATCCCAACGGCCTCGTATCACTAGCAGTCGAGATGACAGGCATCTTATCCGCATGGCTGTAACGGATCGTGCAGCCACGTCTCGATCCCTGAGTCAACAGATGGGGACGTTTGCAAGACAACAACCATCTGCACGAACAGTTCGACGACGTTTGCAGCAGCATGGACTATCAGCTCGGAGACCATGGCTGCGATTACCCTTGACTCTGCATCACAGACAGGAGCGCCTGCAATGTTGTACTCAACGACGAGCCTGGGTGCACGAATGGCAAAACGTCATTTTTTCGGATGAATCCAGGTTCTGTTTACAGCAGCATGGTGGTCGCATCCGTGTTTGGCGACATCGCGGTGAACGCACATTGGAAGCGCGTATTCGTCATCGCCATACTGGCGTATCACCCGGCGTGACGGTATGGGGTGCCATTGGCTACACGTCTCGGTCACCACTTGTTCGCATTGACATTACATTTCAGACGTGTTACGGCCCGTGGCTCTACCCTTCATTCGATCCCTGCGAAACCCTACATTTCAGCAGGATAATGCTCGACCGCATGTTGCAGGTCCTGTATGGGCCTTTCTGGATACAGAAAATGTTCGACTACTGCTCTGGCCAGCACATCCTCCAGATCTCTAACCAATTGAAAACTTCTGGTCAATGGTTGCCGAACAACTGGCTCGTCTCAATACGCGAGTCACTACTCTCGATGAACTGTGTTATCGTGTTGAAGCGGCATGGGCAGCTGTACCTGTACACGCCATCCAAGCTCTGTTTGACTCAATGTCCAAGCGCATCAAGGCCGTTATTACGGCCAGAGGTAGTTGTTCTGGGTACTGATTTCTCAGGATCTATGCACCCAAGTTGCGTGAAAATGTAATCAAATGTCAGTTCTAGTATACTATATTTGTCCAATAAATACCCGTTTATTATCTGCATTTCTTCTTGGTGTAGCAATTTTAATGGCCAGTAGTGTATCAACCATCCCTGTACTGACCGACCAAGTGCAACAGGCATGGAACTCCAACACACAATCTGACATCTGGCACCTGTACGACACAAGGCATGCATATTTGCATGTTTACATTCAACATTCTGGTGTTCACACCAGTTATTAATGTATCAGAATTTCACATTTGCAATGGCTTTTCTCACGCTTACATTAAGCTGTGAACTTGTAACGTTAATCACTTAAATATGTTAGCTAGAAAAATATAATCACGAAATGTTTTTACTCTATATTAATTATTTCTTGGTACTGGAATTTTTTTCCGTCAGTGCTGAATCAAGTTCCCATATCTTTGAATGAGGAAACTGGAACTATGGCTGTCTTATAACTTTCATAGCAAAGACAAGTATGTATCGTTACTAAAAATAAGACAGTCGTCGATACGTAAGAAGTGAAGATTTATGATGATTTTGATTGTTCTTTTTTAGAGATAACATCAAATAACCCATTTGAACACTTACGCAATATTGTTAAAAAAAATAGAGATGGGGCCCCTCCACGCCCGCACCAACGTGGTGACCAAACCAAAAGTTCTACTGTCACCTCCGTAAACATGTTAGTTATCTAGTGGGTGGATCACAGGATGCTGGGCTGTGATGTTGTCCGTGCGTCTGGGTAAGGCTACGCATTAACACGGTCCATCAGGTGATAGATAGTGGACGAAACGCGAGTGAGGGTAGCGATTTGAAGAGCAGAGGGAAAAAAGTGCCATGGCTCGTGCCGTGGGAAAAAAACCTCTGCGACAGTGGGATGGGTAGTAAGAGCAGTAGTGGCTTACTAGCTGCGATAGTTCATGCAAGGTTGGATTTGTTAGTATAGGTATCATGCATCATTACCGTGACAGGCGATGGCGATGTGTCCCAGTTGCTGCGGCTGCTACTTTCCTGGAACAATCAATATCGTTATACAGTAGTGGGAGATCGGCCATAGATCATCTCACTGTGTGGGGGATGTGTGGAGCTTGTTTGCATGCAGTGTACGGTACGGCTTCCCTGTATGGTGCCAGTTATTCGGCAGTGTATTTCAGCTGGATATCCAGTAAATGCGTCTGATTAACAGGGGCTCGCCTGTGCCGTTATGTTTGCGTAAGCTTGGCCATAGATGTTATGTCCTTGCAAGTATGTCTTTTGGTCTTTTATGTTTCCATCTATGGTTGTGGTCGTAGTTCCCCAGATTCAGAATAAACGGGTTCTGCGAATGTCTGGAGTTTCTGTATAGTCTTGTGGTGAGTTTGTGGATTACCTCCGTGAGAGTCTCAAGTCGGTATTCCCGGTGAAGGTCCGCGATGCGTGTGTATCGTGGAGCATTGCTTGTGATTTTGAGTACCTTGTTTTGTATGAGCTGCAGACGGCGCAGGCGTGTAGGCGCAGCGTATCCCCAGACGGGAGCTGCGTACGTCATCAGGGGTCGGATAAGTGTCATGTACATGGACCTCGACACCCTTCTGTTCAGTGTGCTACGCCTGTTGAGCATAGGATAAAGCTGTTTGAGCCTCGCGCTAGCTCGGTTGGTCATGTGTTGTATGTGGTCCCCCCAGAGTAATTTCCGGTCCAGCCAGACACCGAGGTATTTGACTTTCTCGCGGAAACGTATTGGGCGTGCATGTAGAGTTATTGGTCTGCAGTAGCGGTGTTTGCGCAGTTGCTTCGGTCTTCTCGTGAACAGAACGGCTTCGCACTTGTCGACGTTTACTCTAACACGCCATTTCTCCAACCAAGGCTCAGCCACTCTGAGTGCAGTCTGTAGGCGTGACGTAATATTTGATGGTTTCCAATCTTGCGCAAGGATGGCTGTGTCATCCGCGTAGATTGCCATCATTGTGTTGTGTGTGGTTGGGAGATCGTTTATGTAGAGGTTAAACAGTAGGGGCCCTAGGATGCTTCCCTGGGGTACTCCCGCGTGTATACCATGTCGTGTTGACTGTTTTCCCTGCACGTCAGTGTTGAAACTCCTGTCTGTGAGGTATGAGTGTATTAGACGCAGCAGCCCGTCGGGGAATCCCGCGTCGCTGAGTTTGCGGATGAGGCCGTTGTGCCATAGACGGTCGAAAGCCTTTTCGATGTCCAGGAACACTGCCCCTGTAGCTTTGTTTATGTTGAAGCCATGTGTTATGTGTTCAACGACCCGTAGGAGTTGTTGTGTTGTGGAGTGGTGATTTCTGAAGCCGAATTGCTCCGGTCTCAGGATGTCATTTGTTATGCAGTGCCTAGTGATGCGTTTGAGAATCACCTTCTCAACAATCTTACTGAGCGAGCTCAGAAGGCTGATGGGTCGGTAATTTTGTGGGAGGCTGTGGTCTTTCCCCGGCTTCCTGATCATCAGGACCTTGGCCTTTTGGAAAAGGCGGGGAAGTGTTGGTGTTTTAGTATGGCATTCGTTATGTGTGTTAGGTATTCAGTTGCTTTATCCTTGAACTCCTGGAGGACACGGTTTTGAATGCCATCATGACCAGGGGCTTTCCTAGCAGCGGAATGCATTATGGCCCAGGAGACTTCGGCTGTGCTAGCATGTCGAATGTCGTCGCGCGATGGTTGGGCTAGAATGCGTGTAACCTCTTGGTCAGTAGCAAGTGTGAACGCTGGATCTGATGGTACCAGGTTCGGTGTGAATGACGCTGCGAGTGTTCGGGCCATTAGTTCTGCTTTCTCTTCCGCTGAGTATGCAGGTCCGTCGGGCCCTTGAAGTGTTGGCGTGTATATTTTCTCCCTGGTGAAGTGTCGGGCTAGTTGCCACACGCCAGGTCGTGTGGTGTCCAGCCCTTCGAGTGTGTGGTTCCACTGTTGTGTTCTGTGTGTTTGTATTTTATCGTGTATGATGCCCTGTAGTCTGTTAATGTGCCGTTTGAAGTACGGACGCCTGGTGCGCTGCCATTGTCTCCTGAGGCGATTCCTCATCGAGATTAGGCCCAGGATTTCCTGGGGCAGGGCCGCACTACGTTGTTGTGAGGTGCGATCAGGTATGGTGCCTGCCATTGCGTCCTGGACGGCGTTAGTGAGGGTTTCTACTGCCTCGTCGATTTGTGTTGTTTCATTAATTTCGTGTATAGGTGGGATGTGGCTATCGAGCGTTTGCTTGAACCTTGTCCAATCCGCACGCCCGTAGTCCAACATCTTACGTTGTTCCATGTGCTGCAGTGTTTCCTCAATGTATAGTATTACAGGTTGGTGGTTTGAGGGCAGATCGTTTTCAACGGAAACGTTGAGTGTCGATGTAATGCCCTTGATGAGGGCCATGTCTATCACGTCTGGCCTGTGTCCCCTCTGATAGGGAATGTGCGTCGGTTCAGTCGGCGCTAGTATGATGTAGTTTCTGCCAAGTGAATGTTCGTACAGTTTTTTGCCGTTGGGATTTCGTATGCGTGAATTCCATTCTGGGTGTTTTGCGTTCAGATCTCCAGCGACTATTACTCGCGGTGAAATGTTGAGTAGTGTGCTGATATCGCGTGTTGAAATGCCTACAGGGCTGTTGTATACCGATATCAGTGTGGTGTAGGCTCCGTTGAACTTGACTCTGACGGCCGTAGCCTCGATTTTTTCCAGTTCAGGGAGCTCTATGTTTGTGTGCTCAATGTCTTTGTGTATGACGATTGCAGTTCCACCTGCCACGGCGCCGCCCGGTCGGTCGGTACGATAGACACAGTAGCCAGGAAAGTTTAATTGTTTGTGCGGTTTGAGTTTAGTCTCGCTCAGTAGCGCGACAAGGATTCCCTTGCGCTCCATGAACGCGGCAAATTCTGCCCTTTTGTTGTGGATCGAGTCTGCATTCCAGAACAGGATCCGTGATAGTGTGTGCGGGTCTGCGTTATGGGCCGGGTGTGGCGTATTATTCATGTAAGAGTGTGAAAGAGTGTTGTGATGGCAGTGTGTATGACAGCCCAGTATTGCCCGGGTTCGGCGCTCATGAGCTGGGTGATAAGTGTAGTGACGGCCATCAGCACCTTGGTAAGGATTTCAATGGTCGTGTGTCGGGGGAATAGTGTTTCCAGTATTCCCCCAGATGATGTGTTGGTGTTAGGTGTGGCAGCCTGAGGTGCTGTTGTGGTGTTAGCGGCCGCTTGTGCAGGTATTGGTGTGTTGTTTGGGGCGGCATTTGTGTTTCGTGGTAGAGGTTGTGGCGCCTGAGTTACTTCTGTGGTGAGGGGGATGGTAGTGTGAGTTACAGTCTCGGTGTCTTGTTGACTGTTTTCCTGTGTGTTGCTGTTCTGTTGTTGCTGCGTGGCCTGTTGTGGTGATTTCGTGTTCCCCGCCCTGTGTTTGCGTGTACGTCTATTCCTCCTCTGGGCTTGGGGTTCGGGGGGTTCTTGTGTGGATGTGTTTTCTTGTATATGGTGCGTTTCTACGCAGCTCGTGATTTCCGGGAGTGGGGTCGTGTTGTTTGGGGGCATAGGTGTTGGTACCGATGCTTGTTGGGTTTCAGGTGTTGTCTGTGGCTGTTGTGTGGCTGTTGCAGCGGTTGTTTCACGTGTGTGTGTAGGGCGCTGAGGTTCCGCAGCCTGTGCCGTTCCGCCAGGGCGTGTAACCGTGGCAAACGTTACGCCGTTCCTTACTGGGTTCGGCGCTGGCCTTGGGCGTGGTATGTCGTACAGTACCCTACTTCTATCTTGTTTTCGCTTCAGCGCCTGTTTGTATGAGTTGCACTGCCTGAAGTTTGCCGCATGGGGCCCACCGCAGTTGGCACAACGTCGCTGGTTTGGCTGTGTTTGTGTGCAGGTGTTGGATCTGTGGTTGCCAGCGCATCCGCGGCAGCGAGTTGCCAGGCCGCAGCGGAGGGCCGAGTGGCCGAACCGCTGGCAGTTGTTGCATTGTTGGGGGACGTTGGGTGGTTCGTAGAGTTCTACACGCACGTCCATCCGCAGAAAGCTCTTTATCTGCAGGATGGCGCGGGAATCAGCCGTGTCGGCTAACTCAACCATGTAGTGTGGTAACGGTGCGTGTGTACGGAACCCTGTCATCCGGGAGGCACTTTTACAGTCAAATCCCAAATAACAAAGGGCCGCATGTACTGTCTCGTTGGGGGTGCTGGGATCCACTCCCTTGATCACGTACTGCTGGGTTCTCTCGTCCAGCGTCCTGTACGTATAGTGTTCGATCTTCCGATCTTTGAGGAAGGTCAGAAGATCTTTATATTCTGTGTCTGTGGCAACGTACAGTGAGGCCCTATCCCCCGAGTACTTTGCATGTAATGTGCTGTTTATGTGCCTTTCTGCGAATGCAGTGTTAAGGGCACTAAGGTTCCCATAGTTTTGTATAACAACTGGGGGGAAACCAGTCTTGTGTTGTGTGGGCACTGTTGTGGCTTTGTGTGCTTTGTTGTTGTTCGCAACAACTGTGTTTGCGTTTGGTTGTATGTTCATGTTGCTAGCCTGAGGTGTGCTAGTGGGTGTAGGCAACAGCGCCTTTCGGTTGCCTAGCGAGTTTGGTTGCTCGCTTGTTTGTGCCGGTGTTTTTTTTGGTCTGCGTTTTGGGCCCTCCACCTGCCAGGGCTCTGTGTAGTAGTTTTCTGTGTCCTCATCCGCCGTCGCAGCCTCGATATCTTGAGGCTGCGGCGTGGGTGGGAGAATGGTACATGACTGTCCAGTGATAGCTGAGTGTAGTGTGATCTTCAGTGTACTTGTTTTTGTGGGAGAGACGTCCGCCCCGAAAAGTTCGGTGATTGGCCGGCGCGACTCAAGCTGCTTTTGCGCTTTCGCGCCAAGCTGTCGAGCGCTCCCAGCCGCTCCCTTGCCTTCGGTAGCGGGCGGGGCGCGAGTTTCGGCAATATTGTATTAGCAGCAAGGCGGATAAGAATCCGTCCCTGGTTTAGTGATTAGGTAAAAGAAACGAACTCCACCGGAAAATGAGTTCACTGTTGCCTTGCTGTCCATAATGAAGTAAATTCTGCAGTTGACATGTACCTGATAAGTAGGTAAATCCCGAATAAAACAGTTTTCTTTTGCAGGAGATGATTTTGTTCAACCTATTTAAATGAAACATTTTCACCTGTAATTTGGCTGCTAGGCCATAAAACTAGCTCAGCCGTTTTCGAACTCTCAGCTACCGTACTGTTCGAATGTCACATAGTACTACTGCATGTGCATTAATTGTTTGAATGCAATTTTTTTGTCACATTTACTTCATAAGACATGTCTTGGTACCCAACAACTATGGAGTACAAACATAGGAAACAACTTCTACCTATTCCGGAGGCGTGATTCCCACTCACTTGCTTCTCAGACGCCATGGAGGTCACAGTGAGCTTCAGATGTAATTAAAGCGAAATAAATAGATCAGTTTATTTACAGTAGTAAAACCGATTACTCAGCACCAACGTAAACTATGAGAGAAGCGGGAAATTAGTAATTCTTCAATAATAGGAAGTAACTTCATTGTTCCATTTGTAAGAGATGTAGCCATGAGTTTATTAACACATACAGAAATTTAATATCGAGTGAAAATTGACATTTCTGTCGTAATATAGACTGTGAACTATTTGACTAGGAAAATAAACTTCCGCATTTTGAGTATGGTGTATGAGAGTGCTACATATGATTCAGTCCACCTTCGCACACGTAAGAAGTGTATTTCTTCTCATGTCTTTTTGTTTGGTTTTAATCACTATTCTCGTTTTCTAAGATTAAATACATAAAGTTTTCGTAACCGTAATGCTTAGTTCCACGAATCCGATCTACATAAGAGCCCCAAAACATGTGCAAGTGGGCGGGTAACGCCTGAAGAAGAACTCAAAGGGTCCCAAATACATTGTCTAATGTGTAAAACTATGCATAATTTGTCTGTGTGTAGCACATACTTTATTTGCAGATGAAATAAGTTATATCACTTACAGCACAGACCGCGTCAAGTACCTGAGTAATTTGAAGAACCTAAACTGTGTAAAACATTATCGACATCAAAATGAGTCCTTTCTAAAATATGAACCATACTTTATTGGGTATTTTAGGATTTGTGTCGTACTCATTGACGGTAACAAGTTACATTATTCGAGCAGCTAAACTGGCCGCAGTGTATCTGGCCTTAGATGGCTCCCTGCTTCCTCCACTCATCTAGAAAGACGTTCATATCCCAAAACAAGGAAGGCACTGTATCCAGAAAGAGTTTAATGCGTTTAATGTTAACTAGTAAATAATAACAATGGCCTAAATTTCTGTCCAAAATTAAAAAAGACAAAATTTCAGTAGTTTAAAATGATCAGAAGCCTCTTGTATAATTATGGCCATAGTATCCCGTACCAGCGTACGTAATAAATGACTGGTATGTTTATTGCAGCGTAATGGCTACTGACATAGATTATCAAATATCGGCAACAAAATTGTCTACTGCAAATCATTATTTACCTCACAAGGAGATCTAACGTCATGTCACACACTTGATATTGTGGTGTGAGGTCCGTTCATTCGCGGTGTCTTCCCTTCCCTTCGTTTATCTCATCACCTTAGGTCTCTGAACGGTGGTAGTTCGAGCTGTTGGTTAGACTGAAAGGTGGTAGTATGCCCAAACCCAGCACAGCGAGCGCCTTCAGCATTAACGGAGTCTGAAGACTTCGACAATGTTATATCGTTGAGCCTAGAAACAGAAAAAGTTAAGTTTAAGTTTGTCTTGTAAGGGTGTTTCACATAGATAGTGATTTCAGTATATCATGTAACAGATAACATAAAATGTGGCTCACCGTAAACGTAACCTATAATTACGCTCTCTCTTACCATTATTGATAACGAAGAGGAAACATTTGTGATAAGAACAGAAATCTTACATTGAAGGTGAGGAACGGGGGAGTTTGATTAACGTCCCATCGATGGCGAGGTCATTAGATAACGCTAGAGCTCAGTTAGACATGTATTGCTGAAGGAATCAGCAGTGACCTTCTTAACGGAACCACATTCTAGCGGCGAGTCTCTGAAAGATAGAAGGCTTTTGCCCCACGTAACTCCTCGTGCTTCTTCCTTGGCCTGCTCGTACGTAAGACGCATCGCCGACTGAACACGAATGTTGTATGGTCTCTCGGCAAACAAATGAAAGGTGCATTCCCCTTAGGTACCAGTGCATGATGTTCTCTGGTCAGATCAGCATGTAAGGCAAATACATTGTATTAGCTAGAATAATGTTCTGAAACTATCAGCTCCCACACAGCAGCTCTTTACTAATTCTAGAAAACATTCAATGCCTGTAATGTTCTACGCCATGACGTATAAAGTTGATATTGCACCTCGTGGCGGCTTCACCAAATGCAGGTTTTGCGACTGTACTACAGTGGAATGGATGCGATATGTTTACTTTTAACCGTTGTTATTCGTAACTCTTTTAATCATAAGATTTTCTATATACTCTTTCATTGCATTGTAGTTTTTACCAGCATGGAATTGCAAACTAGAAACAGACATTCAGATGTATCGTGCAGTATCAACGGTATCAACTGAAAGAACCTATAGCATCAAAACAGATGCAGCTCCAAGGTTCAGTTTTTTTTTTGGGGAGTCACAGTTTGTTACTGTCTACCCCTCCTCAACCACGCAATATAATCTTCTGGCACTCCACTTTTAAAATGCCACAGATGCTTAGAAATTTTATAATAACAATAATAAAATATATAAATATATATCATAATGTCATACAACAGTAATTTGTTTACTCAGGATTACTACTGGCGTTAGCATAGCTTCCAAGATGTTGCGGTCCAGAGAAATACAGGATTTGAAAAACATTCTTTCGAAAATTATAGAAGTACTTGTATCTTGTAAGAGATTTAAGAACTCTAATAGCAATAAACTCATCCAGTTTTGACATTATAAGTTGAAGAACACAGAATCGAAGGATGCACCTACAAGTATCAGTATTTCGATTAGTTGTTTCTTTTCGTCTCTCCACCTACATTCAGGAGATCGCAGCGGGAGCAGGCAGTCTGTGAATGAGTGCCTTTACCTGGCTGCCCATGCAAGCGGCCAAACCCACAAGAAAACAGCTCAAAACTATCCCCACTTAGGTATTTTTTTTATAAGTGCTAAAATATCTTGCCATTTTCGAAACACATTAAATGCTTCCATATTGTTTGAAATTTAGCTGAGAAATTTGGAAATCGATATATCTGAAAATATAAACGCCTTTACTCAAATGTTCTTCGGGAGACAGTCATCGCTCTCATGAGCCTCCCCCTCCCCCCTTTATAATAAACACTTGTAACATAATGGAACAAGAGCAAGACAAAATACTGTAAACAGAAGAAGTTAGACATCTTGCACAGATCTGAGATTAATTTAAAAGTAAGTATGGTACAGCTCACGAGTAGTAATGCTGAACAGGTCCAAGAACAATAGGTCCATTGTTCTCTCAATGTATACAAACCTCACACTTGGACTAAACCTCGTTATGTAAACAAACAGTACAATTGCGGAGTGATGTTTACATCAGTGTAATTGATGACCAGTCACATTTCTCTTAAGTTATGTTGATTTAAGTCTAATTCATGACCAGATACTTTTAGCCTAATCTGAAACGTCTTAATTTACTACCCCCAACCCTCCTCACCCCTCTAGGCCAATTGGCTAATGGCTGCAGACTGAATTACTGAATAGCTACCTAAGACGTTTACCCACTACTCCAAAATAGTGGTGGCTTACCCCTACAACTCATTTGCGAATGGTAGCCGTCATGAGATGGACTTGGAATTCATGCTCTGCACGTGGACCTATCAACATCATCGTGAAGCATCATCAGAGATCAGCTATCAGTTCGAGACAGATAAAAACCGACTGTCACATTCGAAGTAAATGGTGCTCACATTATCAGTTAGTTAAAACACGTCGCACTGCACTTACTAGAATTTATTACTCAAAACAAATGGCCTTCACACTATGATATCATTATCAGGCTGTCTCAGAGGAGTCTGACACTATAAGCTTATAATAGGCTTGTAAGTAATGGCGCAAAATCCAATAAAACCCAAGCAGGAACGTTTCTGCAGGGATGTAAGCATGTAAAAACACACAAAAGACATCACTAGATTCACTAATATCCCATGTTTAAACAAGTCGCCGTACTTGTACCACTAACGCCTCCACTCGGATAAGACAGTAACAATATCGGGAAGGTACCTTGTGTGGTCTTCTCCGTCTGCACCATCTGACGCGACCCGTATAGACATCAGTTCGTGCAGAGTCAGGACGCCACTGCCACCGCCAATGCTGCTGCTGTGTCGGCTATGACAACCAGCAGCCACTGCAGACATTGTGTCTGCACAAGTTGGTGATGGAGTCTGGAATGATTTTAATAGCGTGAAAGGAGGAACCACAGAGAGGCCACTGCATAAACAGGTCTCCATCCATTGGCAGCAGGGACAGATACGCTTTTGTTGTACTCTGCCATGCAAGCTGCTGCAGGGACCAGCCTGAGGCAGCATCTAAAACGAATGCCAATACTCCAAGAACGATGTATCATGCTTAACAAAACCTATTGGAGATGTTGCTTCCATCTAAACGATATGCACCTACATTCTGGATATCTATTAGCATACATTAACACGAGGAGTGCCTACCAGCAAATCACACATCGTATATTTTACTTATAATTGAGGGATTTGTGACCTTTTGTCTGTTATGCAAGTCAGTGTGTGAGTTCTCTGGACATTTGCATATGGATCGCTGGGCTGGTTCCTGATCTCCACAGTAAATGGGTTCCATCGAAGAACAACGACTTAGGTCTCAGGAACCTCTATTGGGTAATTTAAGAGAATGGGCATTTGAAGTAGACTGCATGATAATACTACCACCACCATCGAATATCTCACATAGAGGCCATGGGCATTAAGATAAGTGAGATTAGAGGACATGGATATAATCACTATTCTGCGTATTGGATGGAGAACATCTTAAATTCCTACTTACCACCTTCTGCCATGAACACTGATATGTGGTACATACATTGATGCATATGTGTTCGATAAGTGGATTTAATACTTCGAGATATGCATCGCATAGCAAAATTACACACATGAAAATGGGATATGTAAAAGATTTAAAGGTTTAATGCAGACATTGCTCATTTTCTCCATGTGCTGTTCGAGAGTGGAACGACTTGGATATTGGATTTTTGGTAGTGTAACATACATTCATCATCTCTTGCAGGAACCTAGAAGTAATTTTTTAATAGAGACTTGCTTCTACATCTACATCTATGTAATTACTCTGCTATTCACAATTAAGTGCCTGGCAGACGGTTCAATGAACCACCTTCAACTGGTCTCTACCTTTCCACTCTCGAACGACGCACGAGAAAAACGAGCACTTAAATTTTTCTGTGTGAGCCGTGCTTTCTCTTATTTTATCGTGATGATCACTTCTCCCTATGTAGGTGGGAGCCAACAGAATGTTTTCCCAATCGGAGGAGAAAACTGGTGATTTAAATTTCATGACAAGATCCCGTCGCAACGAAAAACGCTTTTGTTTTAATGATTGCCACTCCAATTCACGGGTCATGTCCGTGGCACTATCTCTTCTATTTCACTGTAATACAAAACGAGCTGCCCTTCTTTGTATTGTTCGATGTCATCCGTGAGTCCGACGTGATGAGGACCCCACACCGCACATCAGTACTCCAAAATAGGGCGGCCAAGCGTGATGTATGCTGTCTCTTTAGTAGACGTGTTGCACCTTCTAAGTGTTCTGTCAATGAATCGCAGTCTTTGGTCTGCTCTACCGATAACATTATCTATGTGATCGTTCCAATTTAGGTTATTTTTAATTGTAATTCCTAAGTATTTAGTTGCAATTACCGCCTTCAGTTTTGTGTGACTTACGACGTAATCGAAATGTAGTGGATTTCTTTTAGTACTCATGTGAATAACTTCGCACTTTTTTTTATTCCGGGGCAATTGCCACTTTTCGCACTATATAAATATCTTATCTAAATCATTTTGCAATTCGTTTTGGTCATCTGATTACTTTACAAGACGGCAAATGACTGCATCGTCTGCAAACAATTAAGACGGCTACTTAGATTGTCTCCTATATCGTTAATATAGATCAAGAACAACAGAAGGCCTACAACACTACCTTGGGGTACGCCGGATATTTCTCCTGTTCTACTCGATGACTTTCCGTCTATTACTACGAACTGTGACCTTTCTGACAGGAAATCACGAATCCAGTCGCACAACAGGCGATATTCCATAGGCACGCAGTCTGGTTAGAAGACGCTTGTGAGAAACGGTGTCGAAAGCCTTCTGAGTATCTAAAAATATGGAATCAATTTGACGTTCCCTGTCGATAGCACTTATTACTTCATGAGTATAAAGAGCTAGTTGTGTTTCACAAGAACGATATTTTCTGAATCCATGCTGACTATGTGTCAATAAATCGTTTTCTTCGAGGTACTTCATAATGTTCGAACAGAGTATATGTTCCAAAACCCTACTGAAAATCGATCTTAGATATGGGCCTGTAATTCAGCGGATTACTCCTACTTCCGTTTTTGGGTACTGGTGTGACTTGAGCAATTTTCCAGTCTTTACGTACTGATCTTGCTGTGAGCGAAGTCTACTTCATACACTGGATAATTTTCTTAATAGCTGTGGTATAACCGTTTTTGTGAGAACAATACCAGCTTATGCTGCTTCCTTCTTAAGACCTATGGAGTGACTGCACAGTGCTGGTACTACATAACCATCCTCAAAGAACAGCGTCTATCTTCATCGAAACAAATACTCTGCAAGCCACTGTATAGTGCATGGCATACGGTACGTTGTACCAGTATCATCGATTTTCTCTCACGCAAAAATAGAGGAAAAACTGATTGTCTATATGTATCTGTACATGCCCCAGTCCCTCTTATAGTCACTGTGTTAGATATACGATGGTACCTCACTCCTCGTTGAATGCAGTTTCTTAAAATTTTCGCAATAGCGTTTCACAAGAAATACATCGATTTTTTCTGATCTTTTTAGCGTCAATTTACGAGTGAGGTATATCAACCTGAAACCAATCTAGCTGTCCTCATAGAGCTTCCAATATTAGCGATTGAATCATTTATATTGATACACCTGCTTATGCGTCAGCCACAACCAAATCAACACACATTGCTCGTGAGTTTGGAATCCATACCAGGTAGGACTGATAGAAGAAACAAAGAAGATCCAAAGAAAAGCAGCATATTCTGTTTCAGGTTCCTTTAGTAACTGTGAAAGCATCACATCAATGCTCTGCCAACTCTAGTAGCAGGCTCTGTGTAAGAGACTTTCTCCATTACAGTGTCGTCTACTGTTGAAGTTCCGAGAGATTATGTACCACGAAGAGGCAACTAATATATTGCTACCTGCTATATATATATATATATATATATATATGTAGAGAAACACCATGAAGATAAAATTACAGACATCAGAGCCCATCAGAGGATTACCAGCAATCGTTCTTCCTGCGAAAAATTCTTGACGAGAACAGGAACAGAAGCGACACTGGTACATAAATACCCTCTGAGAAACACCATAAGTTGGCTTACGGAATACAGATTTAGATGTAGATGAACATGTAAACACAACGTGCTTTTATTCACGATCAGAGATGGGTAATGTCACTTGTGTATTACAGTAAGCAAGACGTGAAGGCTTTGCAGACATGCCATTACTCTCCACCCCAAAACACGTACCGAGGGGGGAAATTTGGCCCTGTGTATGTACTTCAATGTTGCACCTATATTGCATCCTTGCACAGTAAAACGATACATACTGCTAACTCCAACGTTTTTGATAATTGTGACTGCATACAAGAATCAATGATTGGCTGGTGAAGTGCCCACTGACAGTGCCCTCATTACAAAACACACAACGTGTTGAGTCCCAAGTCACAGACGCATGTGCGGTCATCTTTAAAAGACCCATCTATTGAAGAATGCCCTTTCTTGACAAGAATCGAAATGAACCACAACCACTTCATTATTTATGAAGTATTGCCCCCTCGTCCCACTGTTTTCCTTGCTTGTAGCACATTAAAAGGATTATACTATAGAATGGCCTATCTTACAAGAATCTAAATAAAACACACCATATTTATTATTAACAGAGCATTGCCCCACATCCTTCCATTTCCCTATTTAATAAAAGAAGTTCATGATCTAATTTCAGCTCTGTTTTTAGCCTATGACTTACTTTTTTTTCCTGTGACAGAACCTAGATCGGGGAAGAAGGCCAGTGTTCACTCTGTCTGCTTGCCGGGGGGTCTCATCCGAGATGTGGAGGAGGCCCTGCCGGCGGCGATAGAGAGCACTGGGTGCACCCGACTGCAAATTGTTGCTCATGTCGGTGCCATTGACTCCTGCTGTCTGGGTTCAGAGGTCATCCTCAATTCGTACAGGTGGTTGGCGGAATTGGTGAAGGCGGAAAGCCTCGCTCGCGAGGTGGAATCAGAGCTAACTATTTGTAGTATCGTTCCCAGAACCGATCGCGGTCCTCTGGTTTGCAGCCGAGTGGAAGGCTTAAGCCAGAGGCTCAGACGATTCTGCGGAGATCTGGGGTGCAAATTTCTCGACCTCCGCTATCGGGTGGAGAAATGTAGGGTCCCCCTGAATAGGTCAGGCGTGCACTACACGCCGGAAGCGGCTACAAGGGTAGCGGAGTACGTGTGGAGTGCACATGGGGGTTTTTTAGGTTAGAGAATTCCCTCCCTAGGCCTGACAAGACGCCTCCTGAGACGCGGCAAGGTAGGAGTAGGCAAAATGCAACAGGGAATAACAATATTAATGTGCTAATAGTAAACTGCAGGAGCGTCTATAGAAAGGTCCCAGAACTGCTCTCATTAATAAACGGTCACAACGCCCATACAGTACTAGGGACAGAAAGTTAGCTGAAACCAGACGTAAACAGTAATGAAATCCTAAACTCAGATTGGAATGTATACCGCAGAGACAGGCTGGACAGTGAAGGGGGAGGCGTGTTTATAGCGATAAGAAGTGCAATAGTATCGAAGGAAATTGACGGAGATCCGAAATGTGAAATAATTTGGGTGAAGGTCACGGTTAAAGCAGGCTCAGACATGGTAATTGGATGTCTCTATAGGCCCCCTGGCTCAGCAGCTGTTGTGGCTGAGCACCTGAAGGATAATTTGGAAAATATTTCGAGTAGGTTTCCCCACCATGTTATAGTTCTGGGTGGAGATTTTAATTTGCCGGATATAGACTGGGAGACTCAAACGTTCATAACGGGTGGCAGGGACAAAGAATCCAGCGAAATTTTTTTAAGTGCTTAATCTGAAAACTACCTTGAGCAGTTAAACAGAGAACCGACTCGTGGCGATAACATATTAGACCTTCTGGTGACAGACCCGAACTATTTGAAACAGTTAACGCAGAACAGGGAACCAGCGATCATAAAGCGGTTACTGCATCGATGATTTCAGCCGTAAATAGAAATATTAAAAAAGGTAGGAAGATTTTTCTGTTTAGCAAAAGTGACAAAAAGCAGATTACAGAGTACCTGACGGCTCAACACAAAAGTTTTGTCTCAAGTACAGATAGAGTTGAGGATCAGTGGACAAAGTTCAAAACCATCGTACAATATGCATTAGATGAGTATGTGCCAAGCAAGATCGTAAGAGATGGAAAAGAGCCACCATGGTACAACAACCGAGTTAGGAAACTGCTGCGGAAGCAAAGGGAACTTCACAGCAAGCATAAACATAGTCAAAGCCTTGCAGACAAACAAAAATTACGCGAAGCCAAATGTAGTGTGAGGAGGGCTATGCGAGAGTCGTTCAATGAATTCGAAAGTAAAGTTCTATGTACTGACTTGGCAGAAAATCCTAAGAAATTTTGATCTTATGTCAAAGCGGTAGGGGGATCAAAACAAAATGTTCAGACACTCTGTGACCAAAATGGTACTGAAACAGAGGATGACAGACTAAAGGCCGAAATACTAAATGTCTTTTTCCAAAGCTGTTTCACTGAGGAAGACTGCACTGTAGTTCCTTCTCTAGATTGTCGCACAGATGACAAAATGGTAGATATCGAAATAGACGACAGATGGATAGAGAAACAATTACAATCGCTCAAAAGAGGAAAGGCCGCTGGACCTGGTTCGATTTTACACAGAGTACGCGAAGGAACTTGCCCCCCTTCTTGCAGCGGTGTACCGTAGGTCTCTAGAAGAACGTAGCGTTCCAAAGGATTGGAAAAGGGCGCAGGTCATCCCAGTTTTAAAGAAGGGACGTCGAACAGATGTGCAGAACTATACACCCATATCTCTAACGTCTATCAGTTGTAGAATTTTGGAACACGTATTACGTTGGAGTATAATGACTTTTCTGGAGACTAGAAATCTACTCTGTAAGAATCAGCATGGGTTTCGAAAAAGACGGTCGTGTGAAACCCAGCTCGCGCTATTCGTCCACGAGACTCAGAGGGCCATAGAAACGGGTTCACAGGTAGATGCCGTGTTTCTTGACTTTCGCAAGGCGTTCGATACAGTTCCCCACAGTCGTTTAATGAACAAAGTAAGAGCATATGGACTATCAGACCAATTGTGTGATTGGATTGAAGAGTTCCTAGATAACAGAACGCAGCATGTCATTCTCAATGGAGAGAAGCCTTCCGAAGTAAGAGTGATTTCAGGTGTGCCACAGGGGAGTGTCGTAGGACCGTTGCTATTCAAAATATACATAAATGACCTTGTGGATGACATCGGAATTTCACTGAGGCTTTTTGCGGATGATGCTGTGGTGTATCGAGAGGTTGTAACAATGGAAAATTGTACTGAAATGCAGGAGGATCTGTGCGAATTGACGCATGGTGCAGGGAATGGCAATTGAATCTCAATGTAGACAAGTGTAATGTGCTGCGAATACATAGAAAGATAGTTCCCTTATCATTTAGCTACAAAATAGCAGGTCAGCAACTGGAAGCAGTTAATTCCATAAATTATCTGGGAGTACGCATTAGGAGTGATGGAATGATCATATAAAGTTGATCGTCCGTAAAGCAGATGCCAGACTGAGATTCATTGGAAGAAACCTAAGGAAATGCAATCCGAAAACGAAGGAAGTAGGCTACAGTACGCTTGTTCGCCCACTGCTTGAATACTGTGCAGCAGTGTGGGATCCATACCAGATAGGGTTGACAGAAGAGATAGAGAAGATCCAACGGAGAGCAGCGCGCTTCGTTACAGGATCATTTAGTAATCGCGAAAGCGTTACGGAGACTGTGCAGGAGAGACGCTCAGTATTTCGGTACGGGCTTTTGTTAAAGTTTCACCGAAGAGCCAAGCAGTATATTGCTCCCTCCTACGTATATCTCGCGAAGAGACCATGAGAATAAAATCAGAGAGATTAGAGCCCACACAGAAGCATACCGACAATCCTTCTTTCCACGAACAATACGAGACTGGAATAGAAGGGAGAACCGATAGAGGTGCTCAGGGTACCCTCCGCCACACACCGTCAGGTGGCTTGCGGAGTATGGATGTAGATGTAGATGTAGATCCTCAAAATTCGAAATAGTAGGTCTGCTTCACCATTCCATCAAACCTGTCCACAACGGACCAACTGGTTTTAACTCAATAGCCCCATTCCATTAACCTCTATGAACAGGATTGAGCAAGCTCCAGCTTATCCACTCTGGACCTACTGGTTTTAAATTGATAGTCCTTCCCACCATTGAAGACTGCTATGGGCTGTGACGAGTCATAGAAATCAACTGGTGTTGGGAGGTGCTGTGTGTATATAAACCAATTCATGAATCTAGTTAGCTGTTAAAGTATAGTCGTCGTTCACTAGTACATTTTATTATACTGTTTGAACATAAAAGTGCACCTGTGTTTGAATAGGGTCATACCTCGAGTTTGCCATTGTAGTTGAACTAGAGACTGTACAAAAACAAAGAAATATTAATCAAATAGAGTAGATGCACCTGTGTGAAAATCTGTCACACATCGAAAATTATCTCACCACAAAATAAAACCCATATAAGATAGTCATCAATGTTATCTCCAGCAGAGGTGTCAACACCAGCAGTGATCATGTTACCACCTGAATAGTGACAATGTTCAGTGGCACAGCACTGAAACTACTGAATAGTTGGACTGCACATACTGTATGTTTTGAAAAGCAAAGTGCTTCAGACATACAAAGCGTATATGATACTATGTATTTTGTCACAGACAGACTACACTAGTTAAGCAATAGTGTAAAAAATATTGAATTGCGAGGTGGCATGTATAATGTGACATAAAGCTTGTGAGGGTATTGAACTGGATGACTACATATGAGCATGATCACATACACAAAAACTTTAACATTTACAAAAGACAATTATCTGCTAAATATTGCCTTATGGCGAAAGCTTGTGATGAAAGAACGAGAATAACTACGTATGAAAGAAGATGAAAATTTGGGCCACTCACCCAACTGTGGGGAAGGACCACAGTTTCCACCTCCTCCTATGGATCAACCCCCCACCCCCACCCACTATAACTAAATTTTTTTCAAACGATTAAAAAATAAATTTCATCGAAATTCATGAATAAAACTAAACAATAAACGAATCAAATTATAACTTTAATCCACTATGAAAATCATTTGAAAATCGACAAAATTATCAATTTTAACTAAATACGAAAATGAATAATAGCAGTTAATGAAAAATTTTTAACTCAAAAAAATTTTGAAAATAAATATAAAAACTAGACATAATAATTTTTAAAAAATATAAACTAGTTTTTATCCTTTTTTAAAATGTAACAAAATTCTATCTTATAAAGTAGAATAAGTAAAATATGACTAACATATGGGATGAATTCAAATCTGATAAAAATATTTTGGTTGAGAGAAATAATAAACCAAGAGTGGAACAAGTTACATGTAATACTTGCAATTATTATTTTAAACCAAAATAATAATGACACATTTGATAAACAATACAGATATTTGGGAAGAAATAGAAAAGTTAAATTCTCTCCTTTTTTGACTTTGAAAGGATTTGTGATTTATTATGTAAATCATGATCATTAACTATATCATCATTATGATAACTTATGACATTATGATATATATATATATATATATATATATATATATATATATATATGTGTGTGTGTGTGTGTGTGTGTGTGTGTGTGTGTGTGTGTGTGTGTGTGTGTGTGTGTGTTTATACAGTATTATTAAAAGTTTCTTACTCAATAAACACAAAAATCTAAATATTTAAAAAATTCTTTGATAATATTCTATGCTGAGCACCGTAAATTAAGTTCTTTTGCCATAAAATT
This sequence comes from Schistocerca cancellata, assembly GCF_023864275.1. Classification (NCBI taxonomy): domain Eukaryota; kingdom Metazoa; phylum Arthropoda; class Insecta; order Orthoptera; family Acrididae; genus Schistocerca; species Schistocerca cancellata. The sequence goes on along the minus strand of NC_064629.1, from coordinate 93,696,927 downwards.
ATATCACCTAAAGTACAATTAGGAATTTATATTATTGGGAGTAGCACCTAATTTCATGGTTATTTTTTGTGTTGACACCTTTTTCTAATCATATTTACGATATAAACAGGAAAAGTTCTAATAATTATATAGGTTTATGTCAAAATATCCTTTTAATTGCATTACTCGTTTAAAATCATAGAATGAATCATAAGCTGTGAAAAAGTTATTTGCTGGGTCTAAATTCCACATCACTTAAGGGAAAATTTCATTCCTTCCATTTTTAAATAAATATTTTGCATTTTAACATCAAGTAATGTAGAATCAACCAACTGATCATTTTTTTTGCTTTCTTTAAAAAATTGTAAAAATAAAATACGACATATGAAACTTTCCTGAATGCGATTTCTATAGTTTGTATGGAAAGATATAGGTTTTTTAGGGTTTTTTTCTTGTTCTAATTCAAGTTCATATTCAGCTTCATATTTAAGAATAGGAACTCTGACATCCATGATTTCTGCAACAGGTTTACTTTTCTTTATATTGAGCTCATCCCAGTAGAGAAGCTTCAGCACTTGAAGATTTTGTGAAAATTATAGTTAAATCTCCTTCCTAAAAATATTTATAATCTTTTAAAAAATCCTTCAAATATTTCTATAGGGTAAGGTTATTCATTTCTTTTTATTTTACAATTCTTAAACATATGTCCTTACATATAAATTTTATCAGAAAGAAACAAAGTTAAATTTAATAAAACTGACAAAGAAGTAAAAGGCTGAACTGTTTTAGATAAAATATTATTTTCCATTTTTATAGTGACAAAATCGAATAAATTTGCAATTTATTAGATTTTTCATCATATGTAGCTAAATCTAAATCATCAGGTTAATTAAATTAGTACTTTACTTTCTGCTACCTCCTCAAATTAATTAATTTCTATTAATTTTAGCAATTTTTAATGAATTTTTATGAGATTTTTATGAATGTTTTATGGATTTTAATAAAAATTTTACATTGGCAATCCCTCCTATTTTCCCACAAATCTAATGAAAATTTTCCTATATAAATGAAAGCTGAAATTAAAATGTGTGCTACAAGTAAGAAACATTCTGTATCAAAACATTTTAGAAGTAAAACAAAACTAACGAAACATTTGGCTTATGGTCATGTACAAAAACATCAAATGATAATAGTCTTGTTACAGATATTGGCAATATTATTTGCACAAGAGGAAAGAAAAAGATAAGAAAAATTTAAACCAATTACAGAACCACTTTCTGACAATATTATGATAGAAAATTACATATTTTATACATTTTGAAGAAAAAAGAAAAGTTGACAACTTCTTCTGCAAAAGAAACTTGTGAAAGTTGTAACAGGTTCTTAAGATCGAGAGTTTCTAAACTTATTCTAGCAAAACATGGAGTGAAAGCAAAAATTTCTTGTTTATTAGATTCTGATGTACAAATATTTAAGGTATTAAACAAATTACCATAGATATAAAAATTATTAAAAAATATAAAAACCCTATTGCTATTCGTTACAAAATAGAATAAGCTGATGTTAATTTATATACTCTTCTAAGAGATTTATCAGAGAGTTTAGAAGAACATTACTATTCATTAGATTCAGACAAGACAAGATTTTGCAGCTATTTTTAACAAAGAATAAATGTGCGAATATTTAACAAATAATTATAATTTTTAGATGCATGGAGAATATAAAAGAGAAAGTAACAGAATACTAAACAACAATAATTCAATTGGAGAAGACTGTTTAACTTGGATATATTCTAATTCTAGAGTAAAATTTTAAAGTGAATTTATTTGCCAAATAATGAATCCATATTGTAATATTTCTAAGCTGTCCAAACAAAACATCAAAGGAAATATTTTCTTCGAAATTAGCTACAGAAAATGGATTTACAAGATTAGAGTTAACAATTTATAATTATATTCACCCAGACTTCCAAATAAAAAAATAATTTGATCCATACACAGATTGTTTAGAATTCATAAAAAATGGCAAGTATTTTCTGAAAGCTCCTGTTTATTCTGTTCCGCCAAGTAAAATGTGGTAAAAATTAACAAATTCATAATAATTGTTTCTTATTTACAAAAAATCTTGAAATATGTTTATTGATGTAACAATAACACAAAAAAATCACAGGAATATGCATAAGAATTATAACAGATAATAAAGAAGAAAAAGAAAAGTTCATTAAAAGTCTGTCACCTGATTTTAGTTTCAACTATTTGCTTATTAATTCATAGAAATGTACAAAGAGATAAATGACATAATTTCTGTAAAACGAGCATGCATTATAAAATGAAAGGAAACATAATTTTTATAAACCTAATAGTTCATTGTCTAAAATAACAAAAGATACAAACATCAAAGAATTTAAATTAATAAAAAATAGTGAATACTATTATATTTTTGTCTACAAAAAATAAAGATTTCCAATGAACATTACTGATATACAATTAAAGAAATTAAAACAATTGATGTACCATATTTACAATCTAATAACAATGAGAACAAGTATACTTCAGTATATAAGAAAGAAAACTAGAATATTTTACTAGAAGAACAGAAAAATATTTTATATAAGGAGTAAAAAATAAGAAGTACCAAAGAAAAAATTTAAAAAACTAACTCAAGTGGCAATAGATAAACATTGATGACTATGGATAGACCTTGATGACAATGGATAGACCTTGACACATGTGATGTTCATAAAATTTATGACTTTGTTGTAAATGATAAAAATAAATTTCAATTTTTTGGCGTTTTGATGAAAGTAATGGTAAAAAAATTTGCATATATTGTTAAAGCTCGCAATAAAAATAAAGTTACCGAAATTAATCAACTTAAAAATATTCTTAAAATGATTGTTTTATTTCTATTCCACATAAGAATTTTAAATATGAATTAGAAATATTTTACTATTGTAATAAAAGCAGATGGATTTCCTGCTTTTAATGGAAATTCTTTCCCCAGACTAATTGATTAATAAACTATCTATTCTCGATAGCAAAGATGATTTATTGGATAAAGTTGAATATGAAGACATAATCGATAATATAAGAATAGGAGAAAAATAGTAAAGATAAGAATAAAAAATTGTAAACGACTAGAAACTCTACAAGATGGCTTATAACCAATTATCCAGCATTATTATTGAAAATTACCATGAAAAGAAAGATATAGTTTTAAACTCAGCATTGCTTTTGTTCCAGTTATTGATTGAAAGAAGAAATTCAAACCAAAAATTAATCTAAATTACAAGATCAAAGTTGAATTAGACAAAATTGAAACAACATGAAGTAAATACTAGGAATTATTGGCAGTAGTCTAAATATCAAAATTTATTTCAGTTGTTTCGAATATTTTTGGGATAACTATATTATTTTCTTTAAAATTATTTAACATTAATTTCAGATATTGGTTATTAGTCACAACTGAAATCTATGTACATTTATTAATATAAGAATCTCCAAACAAATACCAGGGATTAGTTAAATTTTCTTCCTCTGCATGATAATGCGGTACTGAAAACATTATACCCTAAATAACTATCTAATAACAGAAACCTTTCTATTTTTATAGTATCCTTGGTTATAGAAATATCTACATCCTTTTCACAAGATGTAATATATTGAGGAGTAGTTAGTTATCCATTTGTTTTAACTGATGTTATTTATTTACTGGAAAATCTGTAGCTATAATGTAGGAAGACTTTAATATTAATAGTATGATAATAGGTTTTTTTACATGAATAAAAAGCATTGCCAAAATATGAGAGCAAAATACTAAGTACAGTGCTTAGACATAATTTTACTCAAAACTGTTTGTGTTACAATTACTGTTTACAATAAGAAAAAAGATTTATTTCTAGAGTGAAAAGATTTAAATATATGCACTAGAGGAAAATATATAACAAAAATTCATATCGCAATTAACAAATGTTACTTGGAAGGAAATGGTTCAAATTCTAGCAAAGAAAGTGAAATAAATAATGATAAATATTATGAAGACGATTTTTAAAGACAAGAAGTCTACAAATTTGGTCAGATTTGCAGAAAACGGATTTTATTATTCTTCTATAGTTTTTCTTTTCTCTCTTTCTAATTTTTTTCTTTTTAATTTAATTTCTCTTCATCTATAATTTGTAATAGTTACTACTGTCACTGGCTGACCTTAATTTTTTAGCTTCTTATTTTTTGGCAGGTAAAATATTGTAAAAATATTGTAACATGTATGAAATTGACAACTGCAGTAAAACATCAATGTCTGAAAAATATTCATACTGCTATGCCCAGAAAGACATCAGAAAAAGTTTACATATGGGTAACAAAAAGTTGCCCATAAGGCTGCAGACTTGAAGTCAAATCTTTTTTAATTAAAGCAAAAGTTTTTAATTAAAAAAATAGAGTTTTTTGTTGGAAACTCGATTAAAGTGAAAATAAAAGTCCTTAAGATACCATAAAACATTAAACAAAATTTACAGAACCATAATAAACATAAAATAATAAAGGTGTAAGATTATAAAAACATGAAACATATTTTTGACTGGTTGAAAACATTAAATATAAGCATTAAACACAATGCATAACATATACATATGCAGTCAAAAACAATATGTTTTATGTCTTATGTTTTTGTGATTCAAACTGATAATTCAGTTTGCTCTATATATGATGGAAAATCTAATGAAAAGTTAATTGACAACTATGCTTGTCCTCTATTTTTAAGAAGTTTGTATGTGTAAGAGTAAGAAGATTAATATTTTTTTCTTTAAAATGCTACAATGTATCTATAATTTCCAATCATATTTATTACTGTAGTCTCATTTATTACTTTCATATCTGAGACATAACGTAATATCATCATTATGGTGTGAGAGATGCATAAAAGTATTACAGCTCAAAGTATGAGAATGGCTATGTTCTGTGTTAGTAGTTATGTGTGGTGCAAACAACAAAATAAGCCTGTTGATAAGTGCTGCTTAGTCTGCAAGTTATGCCAGTGTATTTTTCTGCAGCTACACAACCATTAAGTTATAACAGTAGAGCTACATATATGTTTATACTCAAAATCTTTAATAGGAAACAGTTTAAGTCTGAACAACACCTTGGTTCTTATACTTAAGACGTGTGGATATTGTAGAACACTGCTGAACACAGCACAGAAGCTGATTTATAAGCAGTCTAATAATTTGCACTGCTTGGAAGTGATTAGCACAGATCACTTCATAGAGTATTTTTAAAAATTGTGTTCTTAGTGCTCCACAAGGTCAAACAAGCACAGCCCATTCTGTAGTTATAAATCGTAGGTTTTAGTCTGCTAACACAATGTGCTTTAGCCAGGGAGAATTACTGTTTCCCTGGCTGACCTTTTGTTGCAAACAGAACTCTTTGTTCAATGTTAGGTTGTCACACATCTCCATTTTGTTAAAAATCCTAATAAAAACTTGAATTGTATCCACATCCATAATCTGCTAGATGTCTACATGTAGGTGTTGCATTGACAAATGCTGGTATTGTACTGACTCATGGTTCTGTAATTTTGGGCTGTTTTCTGAAGCAAGTGCTCAGGTCATCATGTAATTATAACTATCATATTAAGACTTCATCTATTTAGGAAATAAACGGAACTTCTATATTGTAGTCATGGTAGTCTGGTGGCCATATACTAACAATACATAAAAAAATGTTAAAATAATGTTTCTCCAGTATTGCTCATCCACCCCTCCCCAATTCTGTCTCTTTTTTAAATTAATTTGATTTAAAACTATATAGAGATACACAGACATTGTAGCTGAGCCAGAATGTTGATTGCAGAGGCTTATAAAAAGGGTATTGCCATTACTATCCTGCCCCCAACTGGCTAAGCTTTGATGACTGCATATACTTCGTAAGAAGAAAAAACACACACATACTACACTCAAAAAAAATTTATTTGTTCCCCCTTTTACAACAATCACATTGTAGTTTGAAATAGATGATTCAGCAATGTCGGATTTATTACATCAAAAATGCCAACTGTTGCTGAAACAGGTTTCAAACATGTAACAACTGAGAAAAAGGTGAGATGCGCATTTCATGCAAGTAGCAATATGCCTGCATGGAAGGTATAGCACTCCCATCTCTTCCTAAAAGCAAATTTTACATGGGTGACCATTGTCGAAAGCTCTTACAGTCACATGACATTCTGATGGAAGTTTGATATTAGTTGCATCATATCGAATAACAGTTGCACCTTGGTTCCAACAAATATTGCCCACGAAATCTTTATCCTGTGCAACAGTCATAAATAAACACTTGACATATCACATAGCACATTGCACTCACCATTATAAATGAATCAAGCTTCACGTAGTTTATCTAGATGCACATTATGCATTCAATTGCACAATGGCAATGATGAAATACCTGAATGCAGATGTATTACCATTCTGTGCAGGTTACAAATATCCTGCAAAAAAACAATTTGAAGTATAACATATGACTCATCAGAGACCTACTTACACAAATTTACCTCCCCAATGGCTGAGAGATTTTCTATGGTAGAGAGACTTGCTTACAAATTCTTGTGATACAACACAGTGGCATTTCATGAATACATGTTCATGATGTGTCTGGTCATTCCTTAAACATTTGGTTGTAGATGCAATCCAGCCATGAACACCAGCCAAATTACATTATTTTGGGTAAGTGTTTGTTCTGGGGGAGGAGGGCCTCAGACCATACCTCAGACCTAACATTGGTGATCCACCTTCAAACACAATACAAATACACTCCTGGAAATGGAAAAAAGAACACATTGACACCGGTGTGTCAGACCCACCATACTTGCTCCGGACACTGCGAGAGGGCTGTACAAGCAATGATCACACGCACGGCACAGCGGACACACCAGGAACCGCGGTGTTGGCCGTCCAATGGCGCTAGCTGCGCAGCATTTGTGCACCGCCGCCGTCAGTGTCAGCCAGTTTGCCGTGGCATACGGAGCTCCATCGCAGTCTTTAACACTGGTAGCATGCCGCGACAGCGTGGACGTGAACCGTATGTGCAGTTGACGGACTTTGAGCGAGGGCGTATAGTGGGCATGCGGGAGGCCGGGTGGACGTACCGCCGAATTGCTCAACACGTGGGGCGTGAGGTATCCACAGTACATCGATGTTGTCGCCAGTGGTCGGCGGAAGGTGCACGTGCGCGTCGACCTGGGACCGGACCGCAGCGACGCACGGATGCACGCCAAGACCGTAGGATCCTACGCAGTGCCGTAGGGGACCGCACCGCGACTTCCCAGCAAATTAGGGACACTGTTGTTCCTGGGGTATCGGCGAGGACCATTCGCAACCGTCTCCATGAAGCTGGGCTACGGTCCCGCACACCGTTACGCCGTCTTCCGCTCACGCCCCAACATCGTGCAGCCCGCCTCCAGTGGTGTCGCGACAGGCGTGAATGGAGGGACGAATGGAGACGTGTCGTCTTCAGCGATGAGAGTCGCTTCTGCCTTGGTGCCAATGATGGTCGTATGCGTGTTTGGCGCCGTGCAGGTGAGCGCCACAATCAGGACTGCATACGACCGAGGCACACAGGGCCAACACCCGGCATCATGGTGTGGGGAGCGATCTCCTACACTGGCCGTACACCACTGGTGATCGTCGAGGGGACACTGAATAGTGCACGGTACATCCAAACCGTCATCGAACCCATCGTTCTACCATTCCTAGACCAGCAAGGGAACTTGCTGTTCCAACAGGACAATGCACGTCCGCATGTATCCCGTGCCACCCAACGTGCTCTAGAAGGTGTAAGTCAACTACCCTGGCCAGCAAGATCTCCGGATCTGTCCCCCATTGAGCATGTTTGGGACTGGATGAAGCGTCTTCTCACGCGGTCTGCACGTCCAGCACGAACGCTGGTCCAACTGAGGCGCCAGGTGGAAATGGCATGGCAAGCCGTTCCACAGGACTACATCCAGCGTCTCTACGATCGTCTCCATGGGAGAATAGCAGCCTGCATTGCTGCGAAAGGTGGATATACACTGTACTAGTGCCGACATTGTGCATGCTCTGTTGCCTGTGTCTATGTGCCTGTGGTTCTGTCAGTGTGATCATGTGATGTATCTGACCCCAGGAATGTGTAAAGTTTCCCCTTCCTGGGGCAATGAATTCACGGTGTTCTTATTTCAATTTCCAGGAGTGTATAACACCAGTGAATCCGTTTCCAAATGCTATGCTGGACATAACACTGGTGGATCCACCTCTGACCACTATTCCAGATGGGATACTAGTGGATCTACCCACAGACCCAACCTAGGACCTTATGCAGGTGGATTCTCCACTGAACACTAGACTGGACATGTGGTTGGATTTCATCTACTAGCAAATGTAGCAGGCATGACCAGAAGTAATGTAGCGATCATGTGACAAGAAGTGTCTCCATTGTTGATAATTAGAGTGTATAAGAAGTTTTGAAAGTAGACTCCTGTAACATAATCGGTCTCTCGGGTTTAGGGAAGGTAAACCTGTGAAAAGAGGCCTGTGATGAGTCAGATATTATGTCTCAAGCTGTTTTATGAATGATATTCATAACATGTACAGGATGGAAATACATCTGCATTCATCTCCTGAATCAACGCCATTGTGCAGTTCAACACACAATCTGCCAGACAGTGGGTTAGATCACACTAAGTATAGAACATATGAGGTGAGGTTAGCATGCTGCGATGGCTGGTCATTATCTATTAAACAATGTCAATAGAAACTATGTGGAACTGGATTCCTTTATACTGATAGAGAAGGTGAGACTGTGTTTCCATTGTGGTGGAGGGTTGAAAACTAGGACAGGAATGCTCAATCCATGTGTTGAATATGCTGTGTGGTTTAACCCAGCTTTTGTTTATGATTCTAGCGAAGGGTAAAGATTTCATAGGAAGTATTTGTCAGAACAAAGATGCAATAATTACTGCAAAGGATGCGACTAATATTAAATGTCCATGAGAATGGCATTTGACTGTGAGAGCTTTCGAAAATGCTCACCTGTGTAAAACTTTCTTTCAGGAATAGATGGGGATGCTCTTCCTTCCATGTTGTCATATTTATGCTTGCATTAAATGTGCACCTCCCCTTTCCTCAGGTTCTGTGCATTGCAAATCTGCTACAGGAAGATCATTTTTATATAACCTGTATTACAGAATTAACTATTTTAATTTGTGCTGTGAGTGTTGTAAAATGTGGACAACTAAAAAATTCATTGTATTATGTTGCGTGTTTAGTTAGTTGGGATAGGATAGTGATGAGAATACTTTATTTGATATAAGACCCTGTACTTACCTTACAGACTGAAGTAAAGTGATTGAGCATCAATATAAACCTTTAAATCACATTTGAATAAAAGAAAGACAGGATTGGGGGAAAAACAATTTTGTAAAAATTATTATTGTTTTATTATATTTTTTATACATTCATAATATACATTCTGGAGATTAAAATACAGTCATTCTCTTTTTTCCTACATTAACCACACTTATGTTGACTCAATACCATAGCTTTGATTACATCATGATATTCACACATGCTTCGAAAATAGTGACCAACACTAAAGAACCATGAATTTACTATTTGTCATACGATCTTCAGACAAGAATCTGTCGATTTAGACAGTCTTCTGCAGGGTCGGAAAACAAAATTTTATCCCCTGCATAGTACTAGTGTTAACACATTTATGTATGTACAATACAGTTCTGCATATCTGTTAACAAGTACTTTGTGATGTGAGAAATGTGGACCATTCAAATCCAAGTAAAGCATATTGCAAAAAACCTGCCCATACTTAACAAACCAGTATATAGAGGGCATAATCGGAATTTGTGACAAAAGCTGTGAGCACTAGATATACTCTGGTGTACAAAACAGTAACATTGACTAGTGAGTGTACTGTGTTCAAAGATATGGAAGTCACTGCGCCCATGCAACAATATAACTCTGTACACCATAACAATTGGACCATCAAAACGATCATATTCGACAATCTTCCTGAGTACATTAAGTACCCTCATATGGCGAGGGGTGGGAACACGCAATACACCTAGGAACTTTGACAAACATGATCATTTTGGTGGTATAGGTTTTATGGTGTCAAGAGGCATAATTTTGCATGGTCGTACTGACCTCCAAATCTTTGAACATGGTATACTACGACACTGTGCTTCTTTCGCATGCTCGTTTTGAACAGGACAGTTGGAAGCGCTCTTGGTACAAGAGGGTATTCGGTGAATGGACTTGCCAGCCTTTTCTCATCGGGCATTTATGGGATGCATTGCGGAGGCGTACTGCGTCATGTCCACAAATCAACGACCATCCAGCAACTGTCAGTTGTGGTGGTGGAGAAGTGGACGCCCTACCACAAGAACTCCTTGCCAAACTTATGGCCAGCATATGAGCATGTTGCAGAGCATGTATTGCATTCTGTAGTGATGACACACTATTAAGAACCACGTCCCACCTGTTGTAATATCCAGGGCGCCATCATGAAGCATGGTGACTTCAGTGTAATTTAATTATTGTCTTTGAATAACAGTGTCATTTTCGCACGTCTCATTCTTTATATATTCTGCAGAACAGTAATGGTGCAAGAGCGTGGTGCCCTGTGGTGTCACCCTCAGACTGAACAACACTTCAGACGCCAAAGCGTCGACACATGCGGGTAAGAGGCCAGAGCTTGATGTTCATATGACGTGTATAGTACGTTAATGATGTCACATTTACACCAAATTTCACATTTCTGGCTGGTGGCACTGTGGATGAGTCACACGATAGGAAGGTCGCCACAGCCCCTCTTACCCACATTTTACCTCTTCTTTTGACGACGACACTCAGAATCGAAACGAAAAGGCCTCAGGTGTTGTAAAAATGGCGTCAATGGAAACATCCCTTCCTTGAGACATTGATTTCCAAACCTGTTGCGTTACTGAGTGTGTTAAAAATTTGCCTTTACAATGAAAACCAGCAAAATACTTCTAGGCTCCTGGACCTATGCAACTGGCCTCAGAGGTGTGTAAAGTGGCTGCCTATCTGCAGGCGCCTTGGGCTACTTTGAAGGTTTTCTCTGCAAGGTACATTTTCAAAATTCTCAATAAACGCGGTAGGATGTCACCGAGGGTTGGTTTGATTGGGGGAAAGGGGGGGGGATTAGAGAGACCCTTTGTCATTTTACTCTCGCATGTCTCGATGTCGCACCCCTCCGTGATCACATCACAAGAGAGATGAAACAGGAGTCCTAAAAAATTATAAGGACCCTTTGCTGCTTCCTATCACGTTCCAGTTCCGTCGAATGGTTTAGAATGGTCCTTACTGGTACAACCTGTAGACCAGGGGTTCCCAACAAAATTTTCTCGAAGACCCTCTCATCGAGCATGATTGGTACCTTGTCATATCACCGTTTCAAGTACCTAAAAAAGGCAAATTAAGAGTCTTTTTATACGTTTTCTATTTTTGGCACTTAGAAAAAACATTGAAATATTCATTATTGAAAAAAATATTGAGCAGCCAAAACAAAAAATATGTTATCATACGAAAAAAATTTAATATATTTTTTATTCTAATAGCATCTTGCGGACCCCTCTGGCATAGCTCGCGGACCCCTGGGGGTCCGCGGACCACCTGTTGGGAACCACTGCTGTAGACGATAGCAAGAGTTGAGGTCATACTGCATGATCTTGTTCAATGGGGACACAGCCCCACAAGTTCCTTAGAGAAGGGTTGAAAAGTCCCAGGGTGGCAGTAGTGTCCAAGCTTGTCAAGAACGTCTTCCTGTTGCACATTGCACTGCAAATTGTCGTTTTTGACCGCGAGATGTGTGGGAATCAGTGTCCCAAGGAAGGGGATGGTTCCATTGACGCCCTTTATACCACACCTGAGGCCTTTTCGTTTCTATTCTGAGCGGTGGTATGTCCGAAATGCTTTCTTCGGCCACCCATAAGAAAACCGCATGCTTCAAAAGCTGCACACCACAATTCTGACAGGGGCTCTAACGACCTTCCCATCATGTGGCACGTCCACCGAGACGTTGGGCATAATTTTGGTGAAATTTGATGTCAATGTGACATCATTAAGCCACTTTATACGTCACACGAACTTCAGATTCCTTCCCTTTTTCCGCACGTGTCGACACCTTAGTGTCGGAAGTGTCGTCGAGCCCGAAGGTGACGTCGCAAGGCTCCACGCCTTTTCACCATTACAGAGGAAGGTTGTAGGCACCTTTGAACCAAATTTTAAACTTATACGTCGGAATGGGTGACAATTACGCGATTTCTTAAAAGTGACCCTTTAATTCTCTTGTGCAGTGTGGGATGACACCACATATATGTATCTTAATAGAGGAAAGACTATAATTCTATAAACATGATCTCAACACTAAACTGCCATTTCTCCTACACAGGAACAATACTATGCCAGTCAGACACATACTGGAAAAAATTAGCAAAGGGAGCACTGGGAAAAATTTCGTGGAAATATAAAAATCATGTGGCTACTCCAAATAGAATGGAATTGGTCAGCATTAGCATGGATGTTCTAATGGGCCAGCTGCCATTACTATTGCAAAAGTTTCATGTAGACGACTAGTGGCTTATGGATGTGGATATCACGCAAGATTTTCTTCGGTTTTTTAACAAAATAGAGATGTGTGACTACCTAACATCAAACCATGAGTTCTGTGTGCAAGAAGAAGACTACCACAGAAACGGTAATGTTGTTCTAATCAACGATAAGACGATAAGATAATGTAGATAAGCTCCAATTGTAGAGTAAAGACACACAACAAATTTATATGTCAAACCACAAACCAAGGAGGGAGCATAGTTACTGGTAACCATATCATCAATTTTTATGAACTAGTCTTATCTGCACCTCGTAGAAACTTTTACATATTCCCTGGCTAAAGGGCATGGTATTATCACACTAAAAGCTATGATTTATAGCTATGAGATGGATTGTGTGTGTTTGACCATGTGAAGGACGGTTTAATGCAAAGGAACAGAATTTTTTAAAACGTTCTGTGGTGCAATATGTACCAATCGCTTCCATGCTGTGTAAATTATTAGGTAAGTTAGAAGTCAGCTACTGTGTTTAACAACACTCTGGAATATTTCTGCTGGGATCAATAAGAACACATGGAAATTCAATGATGTGGAAGTAAACATACTGGACAATCAAGACTAATGAAAGATTATAAACTATGTTCTGCCTGCCTACAGTTTTAGTTCTAATTATATGCAAATTGTGTGGAGATTGATAATGCAGACTACAACAAAGACATTATAAATATTATACAGAGGTGTTATATTAAAGCTCGTGAAACATATTTTTTCTCAATCCAAGACAATGTTCTCCACAATACTGTCAGATAGAGATATTGCCAAATAAGAACTGGTTCCTACAGACAATGTTATTCCACAGGTCTTAAGTAAAAGAATCAACCATTCCCTATTAAGGATTTCGACTATAAATCATATTTGTAGCTCTACTGTTGTAACTTTATTGTTCTACAGCAGCAGAAAAATATACGTAGTGGCACTACCAGCATCACTCGTGGGTTAAGCAGCACTTATCGACAGGATTATTTGATGTTCGTACTACAGATCGCTACGAATATTGAACACAGCTACTCTCATGCTTTAAGTCAAAACACACTGTGATGATACCTTGGAATTATATCTCTCATATAAAAGTAATATGTGAGAACATAGTAATATGAATGATTGGAAATTAAACACATGTTGTAACTTCTTTTAAGAAAACAATTTAATCTTGTTGCTCTCACACATATAAAATTGTTAATACATGGTTATTCTTCTTCTTTCATCACAACCATTCGCCATACGGCAATATTTAGCAAATAATTGTCTTGTACTTGTTAATGTCTGTGCATATCTGATCATGTTCAAAAAAATGGTTCAAATGGCTCTGAGCACTATGGGACTTAACATCTATGGTCATCAGTCCCCTAGAACTTAGAACTACTTAAACCTAACTAACCTAAGGACAGCACACAACACTCAGCCATCACGAGGCAGAGAAAATCCCTGACCCCGCCGGGAATCGAACCCGGGAACCCGGGCGTGGGAAGCGAGAACGCTACCGCACGACCACGAGATGCGGGCTGATCATGTTCACATTCAGATATGCAGCCATCCAATTCAACGCTCATACAAGCTTTATGTTGCATTATTCATTCCATCACATCACTCAATTTTTTATGCCATTGGTTAACTGGCATAGTCTGTCTACAGCAAAATACACAGCCTCAGTTACACTTTGTATCGTTGAAATATTTTTTTTTCAAAACATACACTATGTGCAGTCTCACTGTCCAGTAGTTTCAGTGCTCTACCACTAAACACTGTCACTATTGAAGAGGTAACATGACCACTGCTGGTGTTGACACCTATGCTTGAGAAAACTTTGATGTCTATCTTGTTCGGGTTCTGTTTTGTTGTATATGTTCTGTTTTGTGGTCAGATAACTTTCGATGTATGGCAGATTTTCACACAAGTACCTCCACACTGTTTCATCAAATCGAATACTCTTACATTGTTCTACACTCCCTAGTTGAACTACAATGGCAAACTCGAGGTACGGCTCTATTCCAAATCTGATGCATTTCGATGTGCAAGCAGTAAAATAAAATGTACAAGTGAATGACAACTATACTTTGACAGCCAACTAGATTCAAGAACTGGTGGGTTTCATTTACGTGCAGCATCTCCCCACACCAGTTGATCAGTTGATGTCAGTCCATCATGGTGGAGCACATCAGTCTGCAGTGATGGGGAAGGCTCAGAAATTGAAAGCAGTAGGTCCAGGGTGGATGAATTGGAGCTTGCTGAAACCTGTTGGTCAAGAGTGATGGGATGAGATATTAATATGAAACCAGTCAGTCCAGGCTGGACTTCTTCTAAGTAGACGGAATTCTACCACATACTTTGTTTAATGTGCTACACATACCAAACACGCATCCGCGACGTAGAACTCCAAACAGCATGAATTTTGTAATGAGAGCACTGTCCAGGGGCACTTCACTAGTCAGTCAGTGATTCTGTCATGGGATTGCAGTCATCAATAATG
This sequence comes from Schistocerca cancellata, assembly GCF_023864275.1. NCBI lineage: Eukaryota > Metazoa > Arthropoda > Insecta > Orthoptera > Acrididae > Schistocerca > Schistocerca cancellata. Next base: position 93,681,806 of record NC_064629.1, on the reverse strand, counting down.
CAAACGGATTGGCGTTTTGCAGTATGTATCGCTTTACTGCTCAAAGACGCATTATAACTGCCACATTTTAATATATATACACCACTAAATTTCTTCCCTATGTACATGTTTTGTGGTGGAGAGTACCTGTTGTGTACAAAGCCTACATATGTTGCTTATTGTAATAAACAAGTAAAATTACAGATCTATGATCGTGAATAAAGTCGTGTTATGTAATTGATTTGGTTCTGGCTGACCCGCAAAGCATGTGTGTCAATATAAATGATCCTGTGAATAAAATCAAAAACTCCAGGAGGACTGCAAGGATCGTCTCATGTTGGTATACCCCATTCGAAAAAGTAACAGAAAAGCTCGAAAAAAATACGATGTATTTCTCATGAACTGTGGAGTGGAAATCAATAATGGACTAAGTGTCATAAACTGATTCCGAGTTATTCAGTCTTTTTTATTTTGACAAAAATATTTTAATGAATAAAACCTCGTCTACAGTAATAGTTACACAACTATTCCACTTTTTTTTAAGTTTCCTTCGTTTTGTCAATGAAAATAAATATTTTATTCTGAAAAACGCAGAACGTGGTAAATGCGACACAAGTGTCGGCAAAAACTGGGTAAGCATTTATCATTTTTTTTTAATAAGAAAGATTTTTCCAACACATTTTACAGCTACAATATCCTCTGATTAAATTATTTTTAATCCTTCTTTTAATTTTATAGTGCACAGAGTAGTTTGAGCTGATTAACTGTTCGAAATATGTTCTATATGTTCTATTAGCTGCTTTAGAATACAGCAGTATCTGTTGCTGATCCTTTTTCTCTTCAGCTGACAAGTTGCTTTCACATTGTTGTGATGGTAAAACAAAGTTCTTTATTATGTTTATTTTTCTTGAAAGTCTTGCAGCTGCTCATCTTCAAGTTGGTAAACACTGTTATCGTCTTGACGATATTCACCTGAATGCAATTAAATTTGGAAATACACTCCTGGAAATTGAAATAAGAACACCGTGAATTCATTGTCCCAGGAAGGGGAAACTTTATTGACACATTCCTGGGGTCAGATACATCACATGATCACACTGACAGAACCACAGGAACATAGACACAGGCAACAGAGCATGCACAATGTCGGCACTAGTACAGTGTATATCCACCTTTCGCAGCAATGCAGGCTGCTATTCTCCCATGGAGACGATCGTAGAGATGCTGGATGTAGTCCTGTGGAACGGCTTGCCATGCCATTTCCACCTGGCGCCTCAGTTGGACCGGGTGTTGGCCCTGTGTGCCTCGGTCGTATGCAGTCCTGATTGTGGCGCTCACCTGCACGGCGCCAAACACGCATACGACCATCATTGGCACCAAGGCAGAAGCGACTCTCATCGCTGAAGACGACACGTCTCCATTCGTCCCTCCATTCACGCCTGTCGCGACACCACTGGAGGCGGGCTGCACGATGTTGGGGCGTGAGCGGAAGACGGCCTAACGGTGTGCGGGACCGTAGCCCAGCTTCATGGAGACGGTTGCGAATGGTCCTCGCCGATACCCCAGGAGCAACAGTGTCCCTAATTTGCTGGGAAGTGGCGGTGCGGTCCCCTACGGCACTGCGTAGGATCCTACGGTCTTGGCGTGCATCCGTGCGTCGCTGCGGTCCGGTCCCAGGTCGACGGGCACGTGCACCTTCCGCTGACCACTGGCGACAACATCGATGTACTGTGGATACCTCACGCCCCACGTGTTGAGCAATTCGGCGGTACGTCCACCCGGCCTCCCGCATGCCCACTATACGCCCTCGCTCAAAGTCCGTCAACTGCACATACGGTTCACGTCCACGCTGTCGCGGCATGCTACCAGTGTTAAAGACTGCGATGGAGCTCCGTATGCCACGGCAAACTGGCTGACACTGACGGCGGCGGTGCACAAATGCTGCGCAGCTAGCGCCATTCGACGGTCAACACCGCGGTTCCTGGTGTGTCCGCTGTGCCGTGCGTGTGATCATTGCTTGTACAGCCCTCTCGCAGTGTCCGGAGCAAGTATGGTGGGTCTGACACACCGGTGTCAATGTGTTCTTTTTTCCATTTCCAGGAGTGTATTCATTACCAGGCTGGGGCACAGTAACCCCAGGTAGACTGTCAGGTGTCGTAGTCACCATACGTTTTACAAGGTCTTTAGATACCCGACTCTCTCACATTCTTCCAGCCTCTTACATGTTTCAACCTGGGCAAAATCTCCGTCACACGCTGCAAACAATAACAAAGTTTTATGGCACTTAGCCCGCTTTAGCCTCACCAGTGGGCCGGGCCGGCACATGCCACTCATGGTATCCTTCGTGCCTACTAGAAATTATTGTAGCGCTTAGCCCGTTTTCAAGTTGTTGGCAACGGCACTTAGCTTGTATTTTCGGGTCTAACTAAAAAAAAAAATATTTGGCACTTAGCCCGTTACTAATTTCCACTGTACAAATTTAAGAAATTGCACTCAGGGAAGACCACGGTAGCATCATATATCTCACATAATGATCATAAGAGAGATTAAGGTATGTACAGAGGCATACAGGCAATCAGTTTTTCCTCTGCCAGCACTTGAGAGGAAACTGATAATGTTACAACGTCCGCCAGGCACTATACATTGCCGAGCAGAGTATATATTTAGATGTAGACCTAGGTTGTTCGCAGGACAGTAGTGAATTGCAGAATATCGACAGCTAGTACAGAGACTGGAGTTAATGAATATAATGTACCACATACGAGGGACCACCCAAAAAAAAGAAAGGAAAAAAACGGAATAACACTGCACTGCCGTGGGCGGAGCGTGTGCAATACGCATTTCTGCCGCTAGGCGTGTATAACGCAACTCAGTGCCAGTTCGATGTCGCGTGTGTTATCGACCTGGCTTGTTCTATTCACCTGCAGTGATTGTTATTCCTAGCGCCGTTTTGTCGTTCTTTCGTTTTTTATTATGACAAGTTAACGTGAACAACGTGCAGCTGTGAAATTTTGTTTTCTACTCGGTAAAAATGCTGCTGAAACTGTTTTAATGTTAAAAGAGCTTACCAAGCTGACGCTATGAGAAAACCTCAATTGTACGAGCGGTTTACTCCATTTAAAAATAGCGACATGCCTATTGATGACAAACCTCTTTCTGGACGTCTATCAACTGCCCGACTCGACGAAAATATAGAAAAAATTCGGGAGCTTGTGCTCAGTGACCGTCGACAGACAATTGATTAACTGTCAGAGGAGAGTGGTTTACCTTGGAGCTCGGTTCAGCGAATTTTAACGGAAGATTTAGGAATGAAAAGGGTTGCTGCCGAGTTTGTTCCTTGGGTTCTGACTGACAATCAAAAGGAACGTCGAGTTGAAACATATCGTGCTTTGTAACAACAGCCTGAAATTAATCCAGATTTTCTGTCAAAGTGTGAAACCTCTACCAGTAGGATTAAAAGAAGATCCCATGTAGAGCGATACTGATAGTTACTACATATACACTCCGTCAGCGCTGATCGACCCTGTTTACAGTTGCCATGTTCAAAGTTTATGAGCGTGGTGTTATTCTACGGTGCTATGAATGATTCACATCGCTTGATATAACCTGATGGTCCCCAACCCGGGCGAAACGCGTTGTTTTTGAACCAATAAAGAGCACTGTGCAACATAGGCCTTTTTTTAATATAATTACGCTTTCAAGAACTGGTTTAATAATCAACTAATTCTTACAGTGGTTCTAGACGAGCGAACTGGCGCAACGCTTTCGTCATAAGACTGATAATCCGGAGGAGTAGGGAACTGAGTTTCAAATCCCAATCTGACCAATGTAACTTTAATTATCCGCTATTGCCCTAAATTATCTCAGACCGCGGTCTAATACTAAATAACTAAAAGATACTTCAAATTTAAGGTCCTTAATATGGTCACCTGATGAGTGACTGATTTTATCTGGACGCCTGTAATGAATGACTTAAGAATTCTGGGGCGAATTTGTACGTATATCTATGAGAATTTTTCCCTGGTTCACCATTTCAGTTTATTAGGTATAAAATAATTCAAAATTTTTTGAAACGTAGTTTTAGGAAAGATCAGTGGTCATAATTTACTTTTAAAAGTATAATAAAAACATTCTTGAACGCATAAAATATTTTATTTCAAAAAACGGTGGCCGGTTTCGATCAGAGTCTGATCATCCTCAGCGTAGAACAGTTGGTGATCCATGCCACCAGCTCCAGCAGTCAAGAAAGGACTATGTAACGGTCTGAGGGTGATCAAACACTGACCGAAACCGGTCACCGTTCTTTAAAATAAAATGTTTTATGCGGTCTAGCTGTTTAAACTATATTTTTAATATAACAATTCATTATATGTTTGTACGTTATTTGTGAACGTAACAATATACTCTTATTCGTTTGCGCTACCACCAACGTAGGACGTTGCCCCATCATTAGAGAGTAGTATAGGTGGACACTCCGCTCTCTTCTTGTTTACTGCAGGCTTCCAATATTTGAATAGCTACTTATTCACAAGTAGCTCTTTAATAGTTGTATCGGATATCAACTGCGTACTAATTATCAGAAATGCTTCTTACTTTGAGTGTAAGGGAGATGGGACTTCTCTCGATTAGGAATTTTAGCTTCCTGAGAACCAGAGGAATAAAAGTTCGCCGGCCCGTGTGACCGAGCGGTTCTAGGCGCTTCAGTCTAGAACCGCGCGACCACTAAGGTCGCAGGTTCGAGTCCAGCCTCGGGCATGGATGTGTGGGATATCCTTAGGTTAGTTCGGTTTAAGTAGTTCTAAGTTCTAGGGGACTGATGACCTCAGATGTTAAGTCCCATAGTGCTCAGAGCCATTTTGAATAAAAGTTCTGTATGGACACAAGTGAAATAGTTTACACAGAAAAGACACTTCCATTAAAGTTAAATTCTATATTTAGAAATATGCTGTGTGTTTCACAATTCCTACTACAGGCTTCTAAAGACTGTAGAGGGAACTGAGTAGATAATGTTTTGATAGGGAACCCATGTCCAGAAATGTACCGTTTGGGTGTAAAATAAGTTTGAAGATCGGATAATTTTCAAATCTCCCGCTTGAGGCTAAGTACACAGCGGAGACAATAAGCTCCGACTTTTGTGCTGTACAGGAGCCCATGCATGGGCAATGTTTCTAGTACTCGTCGGCGGGTTCTCTTCTATGTGACGAAGGACGTCCTCTTCAAAGCATGCGATCTTCAAATTTATTTTATATCCAAACGATACATTTCCGGACATGGCTTCCTTATCACTTTATCTGCTAAGCCTCATCTACAGCCCCAGAGGCCTGCAATAGAAATTGTGAAACACCCTGTATGGACTGTTAGCGCTGTCGTAGCTTATTTTTCAAAGCTATGCCACTCTAGCAGTGTGCTGTACAAAACAGACAAGTGTACCAATAAAAACATAATAATAAATATTCCTGCGAGGCTAGAAAATTCACTTCCAGTTCTTCACCAATCAATGGACGTTGGCGGCATCGAGAAGACAGCTCAGGTCCTCCGTGAGATAACAGCACATACTGACCACCCAGCTTGTGAGGTGAGCTTCCTTTACGGAAATAAGTATAGATAATAGTCCACTAAAACAGCAGTCTAGTACCAGAAGAGATTTTCCTTCAACCGCGGAGTTTGCGCTGATATGAAACTTCCAGGCAGATTAAAACTGTGTGAAGGACAGAGACTCGAACTCGGAGCCTTTGCCATTCGCAGGCAAGTGCTCTGCCAACTTTTTTTTTTTAATTTTGTTCGGTATCGTTCGTTGCGTTTGGTCTGGGCGGACGTCACAGGACATCCTTTCAAGTTGATCGTTCTTTCCTTTACTCAGTTTTTTTTATTACAGAGCCTCTCTGACCGAACACGCTGAGCTACCGTGCCGGCGATGCAGGGTGTGAAACTTCTTGACAGATTAAAACTGGGTGCCAGACCGAGACTCGAACTCGGGACCTTTGCCTTTCACGGGCAAGTGCTCTACGATCTGAGCTACCCAAGCACGACTAAACTGAGCTACCCAGGCACGTCTTACGACCCGTCGTCACAGCTTTTGCAAGGTTCGTAGAAGAGCTTCTGTGAAGTTTGGAAGGTAGGAGACGAGGTACTGGCAGAACTGAAACTGTGAGGATTGGTCATCAGGAGTGCTTGGGTAGCTCAGTTGGTAGAACACTTACCCACGAGTTTGAGTTTCGGTCACACTCTATTATCTTCATCTCAATCACCACATTCATCCAAATGACACAAGAACACATTTGACACAATAGGTTGGGAAAGGGAGGGTGATCCAACGCCCTTCTTTAGTATATACCACGAACTCCTATGAAAGTTGCTCACAACTTATGTTTTTACGTTAATTATTAGTATTAGACGGAAATTAATTGGAGAAGGACTTGTAAACATCTAATACCCCTAACAGCGTGACAAAGCCAAAATTTTTTCACTCGTATATCTCCAGCTTAGTAGTAGCATGTCTTGACTGCTGTGGCGTTAACAGGGAATCGGTGGTGAGTAATTGAGCCCCAAATCTTTCGGAACAGTGTTTTGTCAAATTTCAAAATACATGAATTTGTTCTCCACATTATTAGGCATGGAAGGCTCATGGGTCAGTGAAGGCAAAGTACTTCAAATGACGGTCTACGCCATGAGTGTTTTCGTTTGACTACTATAGTTTATGAAACTAACCACACACTAACCTGTATGTTGAGGCTGCTGAACCCTGTCTTTCAATTCGACACCGACTTCTCTTTTTGTGTTGTGTCCACACCGTATTGATTGTTCCACTAACACTGAATTTACATAGTGGACCAACATATTTAATTTTTATAAAACTTCCACAAATAATTAGGCTTTTTGGGATCCGCACAAAGCAGTTTCTAATGACGTTGATCTGATTTAGGTTCTCAACTGTGAAAGACGTCTCTACCGGCGATTGTTAATTACAATATGTAAACATAGTGAGTTTCTTCTGAATAATAAGGCTAAAGATGTTTGAATATCTAATTTTTTCTTGTATTCTTCATAAGATCTCACTGACGACTGTTAATTTCTTCATAGATCTCTCTGTGATTTATTTATTTATTCTCGTATCAGAAACACACGTATTTTACATAGTTATGACTATATTACTTTGGCCAAAATTTGGCCACTTCCAAAGCATTATCTGTTCTTGGACACAGTAGTCCTTGAAGCATATGATGAACAGTCTGGTCTTCTCCACAGGCACGCCGAAAATCGTCTTGATCAGCGTAGCTCTCTCTTGCTAAATTAACTTTTGATCTGCCAACTCCAGACTTCAGTCTATTCAAGGACTTTCAAGAGGACATTTCTCATCATAGCCAGGAGGCAGAGTTTCTCAGACTCTTTTCCAGTCATGGGTAAGGTAGGTCGTAGCGCTCTACAGTTGCAAACTAGCCTGTTCAGCAGTGATTCTAAGTGCCGTTGATATTCTAAGAAAATTCCTCCTTGACTTCAGTCGTTGCGGGTGCGGTTCGTGCCCATGTAGAGGATGCGTTATCCCCTGCTCTACTTTTTCTTCATTCGCTGCTATTTCTCTTCGAACAGCAGTTGGTGTTGTTCCTGTGAGTTGGCAAAGCCATTCGACTGAAGTGGATTTATTGATAGCTATGTCCACCTGTTTGGCACGAGCTGAATTATACCAAATAGGACATGCACTCTCTGCCGCAGAATAGCATAGTGCCAGTGCAGAAGTTCATAGAGTTTCAGGTTGAGTACCCCACTGTGATCCGACCAGTTTCAGTAGAAGATTGTTCCTGGTGAAAACTTTTGACTAGCAGTTCATGCAGTTCTTCTTGAATATAAGACATCTATCAAGTGGCACTCCTAGATATTTTGGGGTCTCACAGTGTTCCAGTTTGACATCTGACCATACTATCTCCAATTTGCGATTAACTTTCCTGTTTCTCATATGAAAAGTACGCACTTGTGTGTTTGTGGGAATGGGTTTAAACCGGTTGGTGTTGAAGTATCTCGAAAGTTGTTCAAGGGCATTCGTGACGGTGTTCTCCACTGATTCAAAATCTGTGCTACGGGTGGCTACAACTAGGTCATCGGCGTACAAGAAGCTCCTGCTACGCGGTACTATAGGTTGGTCATTCGTGAATATAATGAACAGAGTTGAAGACAGCATTTTTCACTCTAGACCAGCTAACTGCAAGAACGATATGTTTCTTATTGTTACGCGGCTTCCCCGTATTTCCCACATTTATCTCTACCGTTGCTCGCAATATTAATATGATTCTGATAGTTCAAACCTACAGCGAAATTGGCACATAGGACCTTGCTTTAAAAAAATGACGAAACTCAGTTACTTATTCGAGGCATGCTGCCACGGGTCCGCAGCTGTTCAGCACAGAGGAAATTGGATAATTTTTTATTTCGTCCGTCTCAGTTGCATTGATATAAAATTCGGTAATTAGTGCAGCAGAATTTTATATCAATGGAACTGAGACAGACGAAATAAAAAGTTATTCAATTTCCTCAAAAGTAACTTCTTTTGTGGTCTGACAATACCAGTGTGTTTAAATATGAATTTTCTTTTTTCCTCCAATTCACATTTCTTTCTGTCTTCTTGTTATTTCTTACTACAAAAAAATGGTTCAAATGGCTCTGAGCACTATGGGACTCAACATCTTAGGTCATAAGTCCCCTAGAACTTAGAACTACTTAAACCTAACTAACCTAAGGACATCACACACACCCATGCCCGAGGCAGGATTCGAACCTGCGACCGTAGCAGACCCGCGGTTCCAGACTGCAGCGCCAGAACCGCTAGACCACCGCGGCCGGCTTTCTTACTACAGAGGCACCTCATATTTACAGCGTGGTAGCAGTTTCTTAACATCGCTATCGACTTAATACAGTCAAGTAGTTCTTTCAAAGTGCGGAGTAATATTTGCTTTTTTCAAAAACCAGGGAGTGATAGTGGTCTGAATAAGAGAAGTACCATTAAAAAGACAATGTTTATTATTCTGTAACATATTTACCACTCCAGTTAAGTATTCTAGACTGTCATATGTACTTTAGAAAATAGTTCTACTTACTCCACCCTAACAGGCCATGAAGGCCCAAAGGTACCGACCGGCCACCATGTCATCCTCAGACCATAGGCGTCACTTGATGCGAATATGGAGAGGCATTTGGCTAGCACACCGCTGTCCTGGCCGTTTTGTCAGTTTACGAGACCGGAGCCGCTACTTGTCAATCAAGTAGCTCCTCAGTTTGCCTCAAAAGGGCTGAGTGCACCCCACTTCCCAACAGCACTCGGCAGACTGACCTCAAATGTTAAATCCCATAGTGCTCAGAGCCATTTTTGCACAAATAAGAAGCCATCTGCCGAAAGTCATATCATCCCTAGACATAAAACTACCTGCAAAATGTAAATGATCGTAGGGACATGGAACTGTCGCCTCCCTACAAATGAGATATGACAGGCGGCAGAACTCGTGATTAGTACTTTTAACTCCTCATGCTGTGGTGTGTGCCTCGCTGCCTAACAAAGGACTAGACCTCAGCCGACCATTGCCGCATGTGTCGGCTACAAGATCGTGGTACATCAGGTTGAGTTCCCTGGGCGTCAAATTCCATGGAAAATTACTTTCTGTTGGTGCATATTGGCGTTAGGCGCGACACGTATTATACCGGAGGGAGTTGGGCACATCGAGTCCCACAACTGTTGGCACAACAAATGCCTGATGTCTCTTAATACTAGGGTTACCAAGAAAGTAATGCACCGCAATTTTTTCTTTACCAGTTCTTTATTGAACATAATGACAACTACACACACGAAAGAATGGTATTTTATCTACACACCCTATTTTCCATGCAATCTCCATCCTGTTCTATGGCCTTCTTCCAGCGCGAAACAAGGGCACTTATTCCCTGTCAGTACCAGTCCTTGTCCTGCTGGCGGAGCCAGTGATTCACTGTGTGAATCATCTCCAAATCCTCCTCAAAATGTCTTCAACGAATGGCATCCTTTAATGGCCCAAACAAGTAGAGGTCCGAGGAGGATAGGTCAGGGCTGTAGGGCGGATGGGATAACACTGTCCAACCCTGTTTTGTGATGTGTTCAGCAGTCCCCAGACGTGTGTGGGGCTGAGCGTTATATTGTGGCAGCAAACCATCTCCTGGGTTGTTGTGGCGGCGAAATCGGCGGAAGCGCTTCTTGAGTTTTGTTAATAGGTCGACGTATGCTTCTGAATTAATGGTACCGCCTCTCATAATGACCTTACCGGCGGAAGCAGCTGCTTTGAATTTTTTCTTCTGGGGAGTGGGAACGGCGCCATTCCATCGACTGTCATTTTGTTTCGGGATCAAAATGGTGAACCTTGGTTTCATCACCTGTCACAGTCCGGGACAAGAAGGTCTCTCATTCAGCTTCAAAACGTTGCAACAAATCAAGACAAATGTGGTTTTTTTGTGCGATTTGTGATCCATCGTTAGACACCGCGGGACCCGTCTTGCACACAATTTTGAATATCTAACAGTGCAGATAATTGCATCCACACTTCTTTTTCTGATTGACGGATTCAGCCCCAAGTGCCGAGTCGTAATGCGTCTGTCTTCCGTGAATGGCAACATCAGCTTACCGCAACGTGTCAGATGTGACAGCCGTGGATGGTTTCCCCGACCGCTGCAAATCGTGGAGCTCCGCCAAATCACCTTCTGATGGCCTCAAAAATGGTTCAAATGGCTCTGAGCACTGTGGGACTTAACAGCCGAGGTCATCAGTCCCCTATAACTTAGAACTACTTAAACCTTACTAACCTAAGGACATTACACACATCCATGCCCAAGGCAGGATTCCAACCTGTGACCGTAGCGGTCGCGCGGTTCCAGACTGAAGCGCCTAGAACCGCTCGGCCACTCCGGCCGTGATGGCCTCACCCTCCATGCCCAGCGACTAACTGTACTACTATCGACAGCAGATGCTCCATAGACTTTGCACAAGCGTTTGTGAATATTCCCCACAGTTTCTTTCCCTGCAGTGAGAAATTCAATGACGGCACGTTACTTGTAACGTATATCACCTACAGACACCATTTTGAAACTGCCCTGCAGCTATTCGCAAGTGGCGGAAACTTCGCGTTCTCACTCAGGAGACTTCAAATAATATACACCTAACGTTTCGCATTCGTAGCATTGTTTTCGACTGAGAAAAAAGTGCGGTGCATTACTTTCTGGGCAACCTTCGTTTAATTGTGAATGTAATTTATTGTGTTCATGCGTGTCGCAGGATTCCTCCGTTGTCCACTTCGATCAGACGTCGTCAGCACGAAAAATGAAATGAGAATGGCCATATAACACAGTACGAGCCTTTCCTGATTGTGACTCGCCGAGTGACGCATCAGTGGTTCAAAATGGTTCAAATGGCTCTGAGCACTATGGGACTTAACATCTTAGGTCATAAGTCCCCTAGAACTTAGAACTACTTAAACCTAACTAACCTAAGGACATCATACACATCCATGCCCGAGGCAGGATTCGAACCTGAGACCGTAGCGGTCGCGCGATTCCAGACTGAAGCGCCTAGAACCGCTCGGCCACACTGGACGGCGACGCATCAGTGACGAGGAATCGTACTATGCAGAAGGGACAGGTTTTCTTCCTAAGAAATTAATTTTGCTGTTAAACAAGGATAGAGTGCGCGGTAGTCTATCAGATAGAGCACTAGAGTCAGTCCCGGCAAGAATAGGCATTGTACCTTGTTCCGAACGTTCCAGGTTGGCCGCTGGTCGACTCAATCTGCTATCAAATAGAGTACCGGTACCGAGGACGAACTTCCCCGCGGGTAAAAGCGGCCAGGGCAGTGAGTCCTTCCACCTCTAGTGCCGCGGCGACCGAAAGGCTGCAGTCAAACCAAAATCCTGTTCACAGGTTAAACGCCACTGACTTTACTTTTTACTAAACAAGAATTACACAAAGAAAATTCATACGATTTTTTGTCACTGCTTTTGAAATATTAATCATTAAAATTAGAATTACAGTGCTGTTCACACGAAACACAACCCTATATTCGTGCAACAGTCTTATCAGAATAAGCCTACACATTATAAATAACATACTCAGGTTGGATTCATTTTATATAATAACATACAGAACAAACACATATGATAAATCAAGTAAGTTTTATAACACCTACAACAAAATGCTACAAATATATTGATATGGATGATGAATCATTACGTTTAGTAATTTCCAAAACGTGTGGACTTTATTTGTTAACCAGCATTGAAAATATTTGGGATTTGCTAGAATCAATTCCATCACCTATCAGCCACGGACTCAGTCACTGTGCATGGAATTACAGAAATACTGTTGGAATGTGAACAGGAAAACATCCTGAAGCTGTCTGGAAGCTGTTTGTACAGCCGCGAGTAAAGGTCATTTTCACTTGCTATACGTCCATTGCGGTGACGCCGCTGCAACTTCCGTTTGATAATTAGGAGTTCTTCTATTTATGGTGTGTATTAAATGTTTTCACAACTGCGAATATGGGCAACCATCACCTGTAGAATGGAATGACGACAATCACAAGTTATGTCGGACCGGGACTCAAATCCGGAATTCCCGCTTATCGCGAGCGGTCGCCTTACCATTTGGCTATCCGTGCACGACATACGGCTAGACCCAAACTTCCAGATGTCGTCAACCATGTGTCCACAACCTGTACTCGTACAGCCGTTATGTATATTCCCATACAGGCGAGCCACTTTCCTACAGTCGTCCTTATGATGCCATTTATTGTTTGGCTACAAAATTCGGTGCTTCAGTGCACCATCTTCAGGGCTTAGCTGATGCTAAGGGGCTTAACATAAGCTGTATATACGATGTGTCAGTGGCCAACATCTAAAACTGGTTTTTGCAGACTACCAGTAACCACGATGTTGTCTCTCCAACCATCAATTAGCAACTACTGCATACTTCTGCATACATATGGCCGAAGTCTCCCAGACCTTCAGTCACAAGGATGGACATACAAAAAAGTTTTACTTGAAAGTCACTTGCTCGATGGACATGCATGCATGTTCGGAGGAACTTTGCATCGTATTCGGAATAACACAGAAACTCCAATATCGTATCATATCGTACAGTATATTTCATAGCTCCTCCACATTCCACACACTCAAAGCCTTAATCCGGCATGTCCCCTCTTATGCCAAAGTCATATGGATTTCCACTCCACAGAAATTCTGTTACTCCCTCCAAATCCTCGAACGCCGTGCCCTTCGCCTCGTCTTTCAAGTCCGTCCACCCTTCCCCACTAGAATCCCATATGCAGCTACTAATTACTCCCTCAACTTTCGCTGCTGCTACAGTTCCCACAGACTTGACGCCAACCACCCTATCGTTTCATCTCCGATTACCAACACACGTAATCTGCCGTGCAATCCTCCCAGCCGTACACCAACAGGCTCTCCCTACACATTCTTCCAGCTTTAACAGAATACTTCTCCTCTTGATGCTGCGGCTCCTTTTCCAACCACTGTCATCCCTTCCTTTTCAAGAGGTTGGTTTGGGATCCTCTTCCCTATCATTTTCATCCCACATTTTTCCGAAACACTCTCACACAAAAAATTCATCCCTTCTTATTCACTTATTTGTAAAATCAACAAATCCCATTTTTTATCCTCCCCAGCACCCCAACAGTTCAAATTTGTGCTCCAATGCCATCACCAATAACGCCAAACATCAGTGTAAGATATCAGTTTTAGTTATATGGGCGACGAGGATGACTTAACAATGAGGAAAAAGACACTTATATTTTCCTACTGATTTACTGTGCCTAGAACTGTTGATAAAGATACATATAACACTAAATATAAAATATATCAGTTGCTAGGGTTGGGGTTGGTTGCACTCTTTTTTGAACTCGGTTATGCAGGGTGGCTATAATTAAACTTTCGCTACTTGAGCCAGTGTAGGTGGAAAACTAGTTACCATATGGGCACCCAACTTAATAGGTATGACTAGCTGAGTACCTGGCATTGCCTAAGTACGTATTTATTCCAGTCTTCTGTTAGTACATTTCCTCCTTCTCGCCCTCTCAGTCCATCTCCACCACACCTTCTCTCTGTCCACCTCCTCCAGCCCCACTCACTGTCCATCTCTTCCTGCCCTACCCCCTCTCTCTTTGTCTCCTCGTCCCCTTTCTCTCTGTCAGTCTTCTCCTCCCTCCTCTCTCCATCTGCACCTTCCCCCTCTGACCATCTCCCCCTTCCCCTCTAATTTCATCTTCTCCTCCCACTCTGTTTGTCAAGCTCCTGCTGCCCTTCTTTCTATCTCCTCCTCGACTCTCTATGTCCACCTCCTCCTCGCCTCTCTCCTTGCTCATTACCTATCCTTTACTTTCTGTGTCCATCTACTCCCCTGACCTCTCTCTGCCCATCTCCTCCTCTTCCCTTTCTCTGTTCATTTCCTCCTCCCTCTCCATCTGTTCATCTCCTCCTCCCCCATCTCTCTGCCTATCTCTTCGTCACCCTGACTTTGTCCATCTCCTCTTCTTTCCATTTTCTGTCCATCTCTTCCTCCTTCCTTTCTTTGCCCATCTCCTCTTCTCCCCTCTCTCTGTTTTCCCCTCCTCTATCTCTGTCCATCTCCTTCTCCACCTATCTGTGATTATCTCCTCCTTCTCACTCATTGTATGTCCATCTCCTCATCCTCATTCCTCTCTTCCCATTATCACATTCACCCCAAAAGGAGGCTGGTGGTCCTTGCCCCTACTGTATTCCTTTCCAGATTGTAACTAATATATGTGCTAAATTCCATTGAAATCGTTCCAGGGGTTTAGTATGAGTTTTTTACCAGTAGCTTTAATCGCAAAAGCACGTGTCAACTATGTTTCACACATATTTAACATATTTCACAGGAATTTTTACATATATTTCACCTGCATGTCCAGTGAATTTCGCCCTGCAGTTTTATTTTCACGTAGATCAATGTTTATGATGTCGAATCTTCTGAACTATCAGTCGTACAATGATATATTTTCTAGCTGCATTCAGCGGCATACGAGGATACTGTCTGCAGAATGTGTTGCGAATATTGTTAGAAGCAGACAAGTAATAAATTAAAACGTCATGCATGATGCGACAATTTTTCACGCATCTCAGTATTTGATGTCATATCTCCTGAGTATGTGTCGTACAGTGATATATTTTTGTTTGTAAATTCACCGCATATGTGGATACCATCGGCGAAATTTGTAGCGAATAGAGTCAGTAGTAAAGAAGTAGTAAACTAAAAAGTCAATCATGCTGCGGCAGTGTTTATGACATTACTCCTGAACAATATGTCGTACAATGATATATTGTTCTAAGCGGCAAATGTGGATGCTGACTGCGAAAAGTATTGTGAATAGAGTTAGTAGCAACTACGTAATAAATTTAAACGTCTTGCGAAACGTGGCAGTTTTTCACGCATTCAGAATTTATGACGTCGTATCTCCTGAACTAAATGTCGTACAATGATGTAACCGTTCGGGTACGTTCACTGGCATATATGAATATGCTAAATATGTCATGAATACATGTAGTAGTAAAGAAGTGATAAATTAAAACGCCATGACTCATGTGCCAATTTTACGGCATGAACGAGTAAAATGTAGTAAGCGATAAACTTCTTTCGTTCCATCATTTTGTGGGGGTCGTCAGAGAGAAAAGGTTTCGTAAAGGTTTGAAATTATGTGTAAAGTTGGCTGCAGGTCTCTAAGTGCTAACATTCTCAAATACTGGATGACTAAAGTATGGGTATTCTCGCGTCCTGGACTACACTGCTTTTTCAACCCAACTACGTAAGCATCCTGTCTGATCACCTGCATCTATTCATGTCCATTGTGCATTCCGACGGACTTGGGCGATTCCAACCTTTGATAGGTGGGCGGTTCTTACCCCCAAAATGGTTCTTTCCAGATAGTAAATGATATGTGAAGGGCTTATTTCAATATGGTACAAGTCCATTACCTCCACTTTTCTGTATATAACGCTTCTGAAATTAATGAGCCAAACAAATAGAAAGAAAGGTTCATCTCTAGCAAAAAGCCATATGCTTGAATATTTCTGGTACATCAACTGCAGATTTTTCAGCGCTCATTTAACTTTAGGACTCTGTATCTCAATATATCAAAAATGGACTTGTACCACTATTGAAGTAAGCCCTTCATGTGTACCATGTTTGATTGAAATCGGTCCAGTGGCTTAGGAGGGGATGTGGATCACACATACATACATTCATACAGGGTGACAATTATTGAACTACACTAAAGAGTAAAAGAAACTGGTACACCTGCTTAATACCGTGTAGGTCCCCAGCGAGCACGCAGAAGTGTTGCAACACAACGTGGCATGAACTCGACTGATGGCTGAAGTAACGCTGGAGGGAACTGATACCATGAATCCTGCAGAGCTGTCCATAAATCCGTAACGGTATGAGAGAGTGGTGATCTCTTCTGAACAGCACGTTCCAAGGCATCCCACATATGCTCAATAATGTTCATATCTTGGGAGTTTAGTGGCCAGGGAAAGTGTTTAAACTCAGAAGAGTGTTGCTGGAGCCACTCAGTAGCAAGTCTGGACGTTTGGGGTGTCGCATTGTCCTGCTGGAATTGCCCAAGTCCGTCGGAATGCACAATGGACATGAATGGATGCACGTGATCAGACAGGATGCTTACTTACGTGTCACCTGTCAGAGTCGTATCTAGACGTATCAGCGGTCGCGTATCACTCCAACTGCACGCGCCCCACACCATTACAGAGCCTCCACCAGCTTGAACAGTCCCCTGCTGACATGCAGGGTCCACGAATTCATAAGGTTGTCTCCACACCCGTACACGTCCAGACGCTCGAAACAATTTGAAATGAGACTCGTCCGACCAGGCAACATGTTTCCAACCACTAACAGTCCAATGTCGATGTTGATGGGCCCATAAGAAGTGTAAAGCATTGTGTCGTGCAGTCATCAAGTGTTCACGGGTGGGCCTTCGGCTCCGATTCCCATGATGTTTCGTTGAATCGTTCGCATGCGGACACTTGTTGATAGCCCAGCATTGCGATTTGCAGCAATTTGTGGAAGGTTTGTGTGGTGTCACTGCCAGACACCACACTTGCTATGTGGTAGCCTTTAAATCGGCCGCGGTCCGTTAGTATACGACGGACCCGCGTGTCGCCACTGTCAGTGATTGCAGACCGAGCGCCGCCACACGGCAGATCTAGAGAGACTTCCTAGCACTCGCCCCTGTTGTACAGCCGACTTTGCTAGCGATGGTTCACTGACAAATTACGCTCTCATTTGCCGAGACGATAGTTAGCATAGCCTTCAGCTACGTCATTTGCTACGACCTAGCAAGGCGCCATTATCATTTGCTATTTATCTTGTGATGCATGTACCGTCAGACCGATGTTCAACAATTATGTATTAAAGTTAAGTATTCCAACAGCTACGACCTTTTTTGCTAAAGACTAACTTCCTTAAATGTTCCAGACCTCACGCCAGCCTGCGTGAGCTTAACGCGTGCTTTTCGGCTACCAATCATAGTGGCTTGGCTGTCTTGCCAAGTCACAACAGTTTGCACTTCTGTAACGATGAACGATTCTCTTCAGTCGCCGTTGGTACCGTTCTTGCAGGATCTTTTCACGGACGCAGCGATGACGGAGATTTGATGTTTTACCGGATTCCTAATATTCACGATACACTCGTGAAATGGTCGTACGGGAAAATCACCACTTCATCGCTCCCTAGGAGATTATGTGGCCCATCGCTCGTGCCCCGACTATAACACCACATTCAAACTCAAGGTGCCATTGTAGGAGTAGTAACCGATGTCACAACTGCGCCAGACAGTTGTTGTCTTACATAGCCAGCCGGTGTGGACGAGCAGTTCTAGGCGCTTCAGTCGGGAACCGCGGGACTGCTACGGTCGCAGGTTCGAATCCTGCCTCGGGTATGGATGTGTGTGATGTTCTTAGGTTAGTTAGGTTTAAGTAGTTCTAAGTTCTAAGGGACTGATGACCTCAGATGTTGAGTCCCATAGTGCTCAGAGCCATTTCAACCACTTTGTCTTACATAGGCGTTTCCGATCGTAGGGCGGTATTCTGCCTGTTTAAATTTCTCTGTATTCGAGTACGCATGCCTATACCAGTTTATTATGGACTTCAGTGTATAAGACAAGAAACGTAAATTAATTACAAACTACGGTGTGCACACACTTTATTCAACATATAAATGTCACTACAGGTATTCGGATTTAGGTTATGACATGTTCGATATGGCTGCCATCATTGGCGATGGTGTGGCACAGACGAATACCGAAATTCTGCATGACCTACTGAAGTGTCGAAACATCGAATACCTCCTTAACGGCTGTTTTCAGTTCAGCAATGGTTTTGTGTTTATTTCTGTACGGCTTGTCTTTGATATAGGTCCACAAAAAGGAGTCACATCTGTTCAGTTCCGGAGAAGATTGCGGTCCCGAGAGCTCCTCCAGGACATGATATACTTCCTGCTTCGGTGGGGTCGAGCTCCGTCCGCCACATATTGTCGAAATCAGGGTCACTTTGGACAAAGGGGATAAAATATCATCCAAAACCGTACCATCAAGAAATATCGCACCGATTATTCCGTGACTGGACATTGCACACCACACAGGCACTCGTTGAGGGTGAAGAGATTTCTCAATCGCGAAATGAGAATCCGTCCCGCAAATGCGCCAATTTTGATTATTGACGAACCCATCCAAATGAAATTGGGCTTCTTCGCTAAACCACACGTGCATATTGATTCCCATCATGCCCTGCGGTCAACCGTGCAATTTTGACGTCCTAACGCAAACCGTTCAGAAATTATGACAATTTTATTTCACATAGTTCAATAATTGTCACCCTGTATGTACATACATACGTACATACAATTTTATACCTCATTGGGTGTTGAGATTGTGCGCTGCAGGATTAGCATTGTCAGCAGTGTTGGCGTCGTGACTTGTCGTTAGGCGCCGGTACTGGTACGGCGACGTCCAGTTGAAACTGTGGTGTCACCGCCAGACATCACACTTGCTAGGTGGTAGCCTTTAAATCGGCCGCGGTCCGTTAGTATACGTCGGACCCGCATGTCGCCACTATCAGTGATTGCAGACCGAGCGCCGCCACACGGCAGGTCTAGAGAGACTTCCTAGCACTCGCCCCAGTTGTACAGCCGACTTTGCTAGCGATGGTTCAGTGACAAAATACGCTCTCATTTGCCGAGACGATAGTTAGCATAGCCTTTAGCTACGTCATTTGCTACGACCTAGCAAGGCGCCATTACCAGTTACTATTGATGCTGTAAAACATGTACCGTCAAGAGCGATGTTCACCAATTATGGATTAAAGTTAAGTATTCCAACAGCCACGACCTTTTTTGCTAAAGTCTAAATTCCTTGTCCAGTTCCAGACCTCACGCCAGCCTGCGTGAGCTTAAACGCGTGCCTTTCGGCTTCCTCCTAGTGGATTGGCTGTCTTGCCAGTCCACAACAGAAACAGTTGCATCAATGTGCATTACAGGTACAGACAGTTATCATGGGTCTGGACAATGTGAGCAGGGCTTTATTATAAATCTGTTTTATCAAAACAACAGCAATAGTGTTGCTACTCTTCGGAAGCATTGACGCATTAAAGGAATACGGGGAGGTCCTCTTTCCGCATAGGCGTTGAAGAACATGATCCGGAAATTACATGATTCGGAAGTTCGAATCAGTTACCGATTTGGGAATTGCTCCTGGGAGAGGCGAACGACCACCTGCGTCACAAATTGTTGATGAAGTCACTGTTGCCATGGCTGAGCAGTGTGCGAGTTTCATGTAGTGTACGGGCTGTGTTCTGACAACTGAACATTCCATGGTCCACTGTTCTAAAAGCGCTAAGAACAACTGTGAAGTGGTATCCAAACAAATTTCACATTACCAACTTTTGCCACGTGACGCAGACATTCTAGCATACTTTGCTCTTAGATTTCTTGAAGGTGACGACATGTGGGCTTGGAACACTCTGTGGATTGATGAAGCACACTTTACGCTCACTGTGGCAGTGAAAACTCGCAGTTGTCGCATTTGAGGATCGCCACTGCCGACGAAGTTCCCTTGCTTGGTGGACGCCTCACTGTGTGGTGTGGCTTTTCCGTAAAGCTTATGGTTGGTCCTTTTTCCTTTGGGGAACTCAGACTCCAACAATCAAGAACATGTAGCAATAACGGCACACGTTACTGTGATACGCTTCACCAACATGTGATACCCTGCTGTATGGGAGGAAGGTGCTTTGGAGTCAGCTGTTTTGATGCGCGATGGAGCTCCATCTCACACAGCTCATGAGGTCTCTTGGTCACTAAGTAACACATTTGGAGAAAACTGAACCATTGGCCATCATTCCAAATCGCGTGGCCATCGGGAGACCACCAAACCGTGTGATTTCTGGCTGTTCGGTTACCTGAAAGACAGGGTTTATCAAAGAGACACTAACACATGTTGGAGGTTGAAGATGAGCATAATGAGGGAGGTAGCCAACATCCCTCCAGTAGAACAGCCTCTAGGGCGGTTTCAGGCTGTCGTGGATGCAGATGGTGGTCACATTGAACAATGGTTTTCACCTGGAACGTAAACGTGGCACTCAGTTAATAAATGTTACCCTCTCATGTGCAAATTAAAATGTGTTCCTTTCAATGGTTTATTCGTTATTTCTCTTCCGCATGTTCTTATAAGCGTTTCCGCAAAGTTTCTTTGTTCTAGGATCACTGATTTTTCTGTAGGGACTCTCTCAAGCAGCGAAAGTTTGATCACATCCACCCTGTACATTCGACTACTTTTTATTCTCGAGAGCAAAAATTCTTGATTCTACCAATCATTAAGAGACATTAAATTTCCTTACAGATTAAAACTGTATGCCAGACCAATATTCGACTCTTTGCCTTTCAAGGGATAGTGCTCTACACTTTCCATCGTTATCCCATACAGGTGGTTGTAAGGCACATCCGTCATCCGCACGAATGGGATTCCACAAATGTCGACGGAATTTGATATTATTGAACTGAAAGGACTCTTCTCATAAAATGATAAAAAATGGTTCAAATGGCTATGAGCACTATGGGACTTAACATCTGAGGTCATCAGTCCCCTAGAACTACTTAAACCAAAATAACCTAAGAACATCACTCACATCCATGCCCGAGGCAGGATTCGAACCTGCGACCGTAGCGATCGTGCGGTTCCAGACTGAAGTGCCTAGAACCGCTCGGCCACATCTGCTGGCTATAAAATGATACAAAGTAACACCCACATATCTTAATAAGTTGAATACATGAATATAAGCTACACCTATTGCTACACCAATCACTGGCCTCTCTCACAAACCGAAAGCTTTGTATAGCGAAACGAATAATAACACAGAAAGTTAAAGTCGCTAATTCTCTTTTGAATTTCGTTAAACGAGTGTGGGGAAGTGCGTGTAGGGCAGGGGATGGCGACGAAAGGGGTCTGGTCCAGAGTTAAGATGTGGACATTATAATGTGGATGAAGTTATGAAACGCAGGTCTGTATCTCGCTCGCAGTCGCTTTATTAGATACCAGTGATGACTTTCAAGGTGCACCTTGAAGTCTTCAAGTTCGGGATGTGCAATCTGTAGGACATAGTACACGGAGTGCCCACCCAGCCACGCGTAGCTGCAATGTTTACCGGTCGAGAAAAACTCCCAATCCGGTTGTAACAAACGTGATGTTGTGTGAAGCGCCATCCTGGTGATGAGAGCCAGTTTCTTTCGAATCTTACTCCAAATGACGTTCTGTTCCCGACACAGAAATCGATGTTCGATGGTTTCGAGAATTTGACAACGGTTGCAGAGTGGGTTCCGTGCAAATTTGACTGGATCAACTTTTCACGCGTAGGCTCGGCGTTGGCGGCCGCATAATACCACATTGCCTGTACACAGAGGAAAGACATTGCTCCAAACCCTGGGCAAATTGAGCTGTGGGAATTTGGCTGCCGCGCGGGATTAGCCGAGCGGTCTCAGGCGCTGCAGTCATGGACTGTGCGGCTGGTCCCGGCGGAGGTTCGAGTCCTCCCTCGGGCATGGGTGTGTATGTTTGTCCTTAGGATAATTTAGGTTAAGTAGTGTGTAAGCTTGGGGACTGATGACCTTAGCAGTTAAGTCCCATAAGATTTCACACACATGTGAACTTTTTTTTTAAACTTGTCTACTAGGGGGTGCGGCGGAAGAGGTCTAAGCAAAATACGCGTGTAGTACATAAATGATGTGGAGCTTGGAAGTACTCCCTCGCCCAATTGGTTAAGTGCTTGGTAGTAGATGGCAACGTATTCTGGTACAACAATAGCAGTGACGTCCGTAGGCAGTGATGAATCAATCTCCTGGTGAAAGAAGGCGTAGAGGTATTTAATAACGCTCTTTTTAAGATCACTGACGATTTTGTATGTCCTTTTCTACATCTACATCTACAAGGATACTCTGCAAATCACATTTAAGTGCCTGGCAGAGGGTTCATCGAACCACCTTCACAATTCTCTATTATTCCAATCTCGTATAGCGCGCGGAAAGAATGAACACCTATATCTTTCTGTACGAACTCTGATTTCCCTTATTTTATCGTGGTGATCGTTCCGCCCTATGTAGGTCAGTGTCAACAAAATATTTTCTCATTCGGAGGAGAAAGTTGGTGATTGGAAATTCGTGAGAAGATTCCGTCGCAACGAAAAACGCCTTTCTTTTAATGGTTTCCAGCCCAAATCCTGTATTATTTCTGTGACACTCTCTCCCATACTTCACGATAATACAAAACGTGCTACCTTTCTTTGAACTTTTTCGATGTACTCCGTCAGTCCTACCTGGTAAGGATCCCACACCGCGCAGCAGTATTCTAAAAGATGACGGACAAGCGTAGTGTAGGTAGTCTCCTTAGTAGGTCTGTTACATTTTCTATTTAGTTGAATTTACGGCTTTTAGATTTGATTGATTTATCATGTAACAGAAGTTTAACGAGGTCCTTTTCGCACTCATGTGGATGACCTCACACTTTTCGTTATTTAGGGTCAACTGACACTTTTCGCACCATTCAGATATTTTTTCTAAATCGTTTTGCCGTTTGTTTTGATCTCCTGATGACTTTATTAGTCGATAAACGACAGCATCATCTGCAAACAACCGGAGACGGTTGCTCAGATTGTCTCCCAAATCGTTTATATAGATAAGGAACAGCAAAGGGCCTATAACACTACCTTGGGGAACGCCTGAAATAACTTCTGTTTTACTCGATGACTTTCCTTCAATTACTACGAACTGTGACCTCTCTGACAGGAAATCGCAAATCCAGTCACATAACTGAGACGATATTCCATAAGCACGCAATTTTACTACAAGCCGCTTGTGTGGTACAGTGTTAAAAGCCTTCCGGAAATCCAGGAATACAGAATCGATCTGAAATCCCTTGTCAAGAGCACTCAGCACATCATGTGAATAAAGAGCTAGTTGTGTTTCACAGGAACGATGTTTTCTAAACCCATGTTGACTGTGTGTCAATAGACAGTTTCCTTCGAGGTAATTCATAATGTTCGAACACAATATATGTTCTAAAATCCTGCTGCATATCGACGTTAACGATATGGGCCTGTAATTTGGTGGATTACTCCTACTACATTTTTTGAATGTAATAGACGAAATGGCTGATGTGGCAACAGGGCTCCTGTTGACTTGGTGGTGGATTCGATCCCTCATATGGGTGCGACCAGCTGCTGTGAACCATTCATCACTGGTGATACAGGGCAGGCGTTAAGGAAGCGATATGTTTAGGAGTCTGCCTGCGAAGTTTGATTTCGTAGGTTGTCGCGAGAACTGGCTACAGTGGTAGCCGGGCACTGGGCGCAGAGATGTTCCGAGCCACCACATGTCATGCAGGAGCAGAGCTGTTCCTCGTATATAATCAGAGCCTTGCGACCATTTAAGATCAAGTATGAGTGTTTATGCTGCTTCAGATCTATGTGCACAGCTCACACAATATTATATACATTGAAATGTTTGTTCACAGACAATTTTTCCTACTGTTTTTGCAGAACAGTTCTCTGCAGCATGCTAGAGACTGTTTTATAGCCTCATTGGATGTCTCAAAGGTTTTTTTTTCCTTTATTGTGATTTCATTCCCCTGCCTCATATGGTCAGCGGCACAATCCGCCGCTTGTCAGCCGAGTGACATGACAGCTAGTAAAAGGGAGAAAATTATACACATCAAGGCGATAAAAGGGGGGGCATAAAAACAGAGTAAGGAGAGACAATGGATGTGAAATATGCACTCACATGGAGATGTTCATAGGGGGACAATTAAAAAAGTATACATGAAGTTAAAAAACACAGTTGGCAATTCATAGAGCACAAAAAAGACACTGAAATCACATGCACGGGTTAAAAGTTGTCCACAGTATTAAAACACTCCAGAACAAATACACCTTAAAACCACTTTAAGAGATGAAGCACACATGACAAAGAAATAAAAACTGCCACGAGGGACCTGCCGAGGGAGAGGCCTGAGAGAATGGAAAAGGAGGGGAGAGCAAGGTACAGAGGAGGAGGGGGTGGGATGAAAAGAATAGGGGGCAGGGGGGTGCACTAAGAGGCAGGAGACAGATGGGGCGAGAGATCTAGAGGGAAGACAACGCAGGAGGGACTACAGAGACCCCGAAGGGGAACAAGGGAGAGGGAGGGGGTGTAGGAGGGGGAAAGCTGCTCAGGAGAAGGGAGGGGGAGGAGAGGGAGCCCTGAGGAGGAGGCAGGAGGAAGGTGGGGTTGGAGTTGGTAGGAGGGGTAGACGTCAGAGCAAAGCTCATCTTCCAGGAGGGGTAGGTGCTGGAAGTTGCATTGGGAAATGAGGTGGAGGGTGTGAAGATGCAGAGACGGCGGGACACAACGTTAAAGGCGCGGCAATGGGCTGGGGGTGGAGAGGAAGGGGGACACTGGGGTGGGGGGTGGGGGGGATCGAGTCGGCAGACTACATACAGGGTGCGAATGTGTTCAGGGAAAAGGGGAAGTTGGGGAAAGGGGATGAGGTTGTAGAGGATGCACGTGGGGGATGGAAGGCGGATACGGAAGGCGAGGAGGAGTGCACGATGCTCGAGGATTTGGAGGGCGTTATAGAACCTGGGACTGGCGGAAATCCAAGCAATGCTGGCATAACAAAAGATGGGACTGATTCTCAAAGGGCAAGTTTTACACCTTTTCAGAGTGCAGACTCATACCGGTATGCAGCCGAGTACTTTGTACACGACAATATGACGTGGTTCAGATCCGCCACCGCCATTGTGTCGTGATCACAGTGTACAAAGCGATGATTTTCAACCGGTGTAAGTGGGCAAGGTAACATCCGTGTCCCAGCCACATGTGGATGAGAGACGTCGCATGATGTCTACTAAGCTTCACTGAAGTGAACTATGGCCAGGAAGAGACATTCGGTGTATGGCCACCCTTGCAGCGCTGGGATACTTCCGATTCATAGTTCCAGTCGTGATAAGCCGCTTTCTTAACAGTCGAACTGAAATCCGTATAGGGAATCAGTGTTGGACGGAACTGTCCTTCTGTAATGCTCCTCATAGCGAGGTGGTCAATAGTTTCATTATGGAGTATGCCTTA
Organism: Schistocerca cancellata; assembly: GCF_023864275.1. Lineage (NCBI taxonomy): Eukaryota > Metazoa > Arthropoda > Insecta > Orthoptera > Acrididae > Schistocerca > Schistocerca cancellata. The sequence continues at coordinate 93,656,135 of NC_064629.1, read as the reverse complement.
GTGCCCTTTAATCCAAAGCCAGCGAACGTCACTGCCCAATGTCCGCGCATCTGTTATGGCCTCCAAGACATCCAACATACATCTGTTATCTTTTTATCAAACGTCGAATGTTATAGTTTAAGGGCCGGCCGTGGTGGCCAAGCGGTTAAAGGCGCTACAGTCTGGAACCGCGCGACCGCTACGGTCGCAGGTTCGAATCCTGCCTCGGGCATGGATGTGTGTGATGTCCTTAGGTTAGTTAGGTTTAAGTAGTTCTAAGTTCTAGGGGACTGATGACCTTAGAAGTTAAGTCCCATAGTACTCAGAGCCATTTGAACCATAGTTTAAGGATCAGTACGAGTCAGAAAGTCTGCATGCCACACTAAGCAGCCTCCCGGATCTACATCTACATCTACATCTACATTGATACTCCACAAGGCACCGCACGGTGCATGGCGGAGGGTACCCTGTGCCACTACTTGTCATTTCCCCTTCTGTTTCACTCGCAAGTAGAGCACCTCCGTGTGAGCCCTAATTTCTCATATCTTACCTTCGCGGTCCTTACAAGCGATGTATGATGGCGGCAGTAGAATCGTTCGGCAGTCAGCTTCTAATGTCGGTTCTCTAAATTTTCTCAATAGTGTTTCTCCAAAAACACCTCCAGGGATCCCTATTTCAGTTCCGGAAGTATCTCTGTAACACTTCCGTAACCCCTCCGTGTAGACGGATAATTTAGGCGGCTGTACAAACGTTTGGTATGTGTCTCTAGAGTGGCTTAAGAAGGCGTAATCCACAACTGCATCACTTTTAGTGTCATCCGTATAGTTGCAAGAATACTGTGGCCAATTTCGAGTAAGGAAGGGCTCCAGGTCGTAATTAATATTCGTTCCCGTTCTGAAATCGGATGGCAAGTCCGACACCCGGGCTGAGGAGAAGGAAGTACCAAACAGAGAACGAAAGAAAAGGAATTTCGAATCTTGTAGGACGAACGGTAAAAATATCGCCATTTCTCTTAACTGAGAATTAGTAAGGGAGTTCAGTTCGCCCATCATCTGTGAGCTGTCCTCGTGACCCTCAGAACTCAACCACCGCCTTGAGAGAGGCACTATCAAGTATGTAAGACCGACTAAAGAGAAAATTACTGGGCAACATCTGCCGACATATGGTGAGTGGCACTGCAGACGCTTCCACTAACAGAACGTCGATGGAGTTGATTTCATGGCTCCAAGAGCAAAACGAAGCACCCTGTAATAAAGGATATCTAGTTTAAGAAAAGTAGATTTCGTCGCGTGGCCATAGACGATGCCGCCGTAATCGAAGACAGAGCGGATCAAGACCTTCTACAAACTCCTCACCAAACTCTAGCGAGCATCCGCGTATATTTGCATTGTGTTCCACCTTGTCTATGAGGTACGCAACATGACGTGCCACATCCGTTTGCTGTGAAAGCAGACGCCAAGTAACAAACAGGACGTTTGTACAGACCAAGTTGAAGTTCAGATGAGAAGTAACTGCGTCGTTTTCTTGTCAATATCACCACTGCATATTTTTCGAGCGAGAAAGTGAGTCCATTTCCAAACTTCCATGTGGTCAGCTATACACATGGATCATGAGGCTATAATCTTGTCACCCAAAAGCACAGTGAATGGGCGTTCTTGCAAACGTCCTCCGCATACCCGACATGGCACGAGCGCGTCACACGTCCGACGGCCAGCAGAACGCATACCAAGCACAATTAACGACCTCCCCAACATAGTCTTACCTCCACCAGTCCATTTCTTGTACCTTTCAAACTGATGGGAATAAAATAATGTATTCCTTAAACTATGAGAGTGTAAAAGCGATTCTATGGGATAAAAAATAAATAACATTCTTCACACGACGCATCCGTGATTAAATCGGCAGGGAACATTACCGTAATTTGAACAAAAAGAACTCTCTACCAATTTAAACTGTTATTTACATTTGCCACTAAGGCGGTGGAGCGGGTGCTTTCACAGCTCTTCAGCTTTCATTAAAACAAATACACTGATGAACTAAGACATTATGATCAACTGCTTAATAGTTTGTTTGTTCGTCTTTGGAACGGAATACATCACCGATACAGTTTTTTGGTAGGTTTCTGGAGGTATGTGGCGTTAGATATCTGCGCACACGAAATATAATTCGCGTAAATAACGGGCCGCTGATTCGCGTACGCGGTGATACGCCCGATAGCGACGCAGATGGTTCAATAACATTGGTTCAAATGGCTCTGAGCACTATGGGACTTAACTTCTGAGGTCATCAGTCCCCTAGAACTTAGAACTACTTAAACCTAGCTAACCTAAGGACATTACACACATACATGCCCGAGGCAGGATTCGAACCTGCGACCGCAGCGGTCGCGCGGTTCCAGACTGTAGCGCCTAGAACGGCTCGGCCACCCCGGCCGGCGACGCAGATGAGTTCCACAGGATTTACACCAGGCGAATTTGGTCGCCGAGACGTCAACGTGAGTTCACTATACTGCTCCTCAAACCACTGTAGCACTGTTGTGGCTCCCAGACACCGACAATTACACTACTGAAAGATGACATCGCCCTTGGGGAAGAAGCCAATCATGAGGTTATCAGCGACAAAGCACGAAGGGATTAAGGTGGTTCGCAGCTGTCAGCGTGTCTTCGATTTCTACCACAGCTCCCACGCGAGCGCAGGAGGCTGTCTCCCATATCATAATACTGCTCCCACCAGCCTGCGTCCGTGGCGCGTTGCACGTTTCGAGTCACCTTTCACCTCTATGACGGCGTTTTGGAAACGGCCATCGACCTGGTGTAGCAAAAATGTGATTCGCCCGAAGAACATATAACACTCCTGTCTGCTACTACTGTACCATAACCTTAAAGCTGGAAGTAGGTTATGTAATCAAACTTTTTTATTAAAGCATTTATGCTACAACGCAACAGAGCCGTGTTACCCTCTGAGAGGAATTTTGCTAGGTTGACCGTGTTGTACCTAACGGAGGTGGCTTATCGGAAGTGAAAGTGAGAATTACGTAAATATTTGAACAGTAGCAAACAAAATATTGCCTAGCTATCCTGTTTATAGAATGAGGGAAACGATCGCCAGCCTAATTAGGCAAGAGAAAGATTAATGTTCTCGTTTAAGAAAGTAGGTATAAGTAACTATAATGGACAAACACAACCTAGACTTAACCACGCGCGAGTGCAATGAACTCTGACACACATATGTTTTAAGATTGAAGCTAACAACTGGAGCAGCACAAACTATTTGCAAAATTATAAGAGATTCCGAAACACCCTGTTACTTTCAGGCTTACATAAAGTGAATGGTCATTATAATATTACTATTAACATGCACTTCTAATACACAAGAGAGACAAACACTTAGTAATCATGAACATATAGTTTTCTACTATTGCAGTTTCCCACTTTTACTACAGCGAAGCACAATGTTGACCAAAATTGCAAGAACTGACTCACCTTTTAGAGTTTACTACAGACAACAATGTGATCATTTACTTTATAAGCCTCAGTCTTAAGAACTTTTAATTTTGAAGTTGGCAACAGCACTTTAATAAGCAGTTTTAATAGGAATATTTTCAGCAAACAACATTTACTTTAACTCACTCTCTTGCCACATTAACTTTAATTTTCTTTTTACTAAGTTCAAGAGGCATTAATGATCAAAATACTGGGCTTTAATGTTCTTTTAATAAGGACACTCGGATATCACTTTAGCTCAAACGGAGAGGAACCTGAGAGGTGCTATGGTGAGGAGAAAAATCAGGGTAGGTACATAAATTCAGATATAAATTACCTTATATTTGAGCACACTAACCCATCCATTAAGCTGATCCTTCACTGTACATCATTGTAGTATTCCGATGTAATGATTGCGCAATGTGGTGGCAACTGCATGTTGTTAGGTGGAATTGCAGGTAGAATTGCTGGACTCTGTCATTTCTTGGTGGCGATGATTGATACCAATCCCAGAATATTTCCAGCTATTTATCCATCCATCCGAGGCCTTGGAAAGAAGCAGGAAAAGCCTCTCTCGGAATCAGCACAATATGCATCTATTACATGGCAGTGCACGGACTCGTAGCTCGTCTCCGACTGCTGGTTCGTCCCCGACTGACTATCAGTTCCACCTTTTCCACCTAGGCCAATCACAATTTGCGCGCGCTACACAGTTCCGTTCCCGAGGGGAACCACTACACCTTTTACATACAGAATAACTAAGAGCCCTAAGTGAGGATCAGCAATTTACAAAACAGCAACCAAATACATGAAATAAAACAAAACATTTACACATATTGACATCTCTACAAAAAATTATTCACACAAAATTACAATCATATACAGTAAGTTTTGTTCCCTCCAAATGGGACAAAGAATATAAATTACAGATACACTACTTTGCATAGAATCAAATCAAGACACCAAAGTTTTTACAAAGAAAGGAGTATACAATTTTATGTTATCGATTCAATCACACATTTACAGATACTCAATGTTATAACATTAAATAAAACAAAAACAAAATAAATCCATACAGCATAAGAGCTGTGGTGTTACAAACAGACACGTTTCCATTGATTGACGGTCGAATCGCAATGGTCTCGTGCTCACTGCAGTCGTAACTGACAAAGTCGTTGGGAGCAAAATGTGAACACAACGTGCGATGAACGGTGTGCTCCGAACACTCCTGTGTACACCAGCATTGTCCTCTTTCGGCAGAGATGACACAGACCACTATCTACCCAACTGTACAGAGCAGACAACTCTCCGGACTCCACGAGCTGTGAAGAGTCGTGAACGTCCTACCGTTTAGCGCCTAGTGGTAGTTTCACTGTCCTGCTACCTCTTTCCGTAGATGCTCACGACAATAGCAACTCAACATTTGACCAGTTTCGCCGTTCACATGCACTCCGTAATAATAATCTGACCTTTGGCAAAGTTGTTTATCTCAATGGATTTCCCCATTTGCACCCCATATCTTCGCTGAGTGATCTCCTGTCCGTTTCTGCTCCGCTTACATGCTTTTGTTATCGCGTCACGTGCCCGCAACGCCACCAGGCGGCATCCAACGTCGCGGTGGACTGTGGTCATAATGTTTTGGCTTATCAGTGTAAATAAGGACGCATTTATAAGAATAAAGACCTTTATCGTAATATATCTCCTGTTAGGATGATGGTGCTGTGGGCTCATAGCAACATTTTATGGCGAGCCTCGCAAACATAAAAATACAATCGCGATTGAACGTTGAGAAGTGAAACATCCACGAGCCAGAAATGATACAATTTCCTCGGCTAGGGAATTGAATGTAGATGGGATCGGAGGCGTAATGACATGAGAAAGTATGTAGGATGATTATCGTGAAGGGTCATGAGGTGGGATGCAGTTTTACAAGGAAAGGATTGGATAGAACCTTCATTTGGAATGGAAGAAGTAGGGTTGTTTATAGTTGATAGGATGAGTAGATTTCAGGAATGATATCATGGTCTAGGAGGGCAAGCTGGTTGATACTACCCTGGAAAAGGTCATGGAGTATTTGGAGATGTAAGGATGTTGGATACAGGGTGTAAGAAAAAGTTATGACAAAATTTTCAGGAAACACTCCTCACATATAAAGGTAGAAAATACGCTTTATTTCCATATTCAACAATAGAGCTCATTTTCTGCAACTCTTCGACACATTAATCATGGGAAGCACATACAAAAAGAACATATCAGGGCAATTACATGTTCAAATTACATGTTCAAAGTGCCCTCATTTAGGACACTTGCATCAACCTGCCACCGCAATGAATCCCTGATGTGCTGATGTATCCCTGGAAGATTACGTAATGTTTCGCACCCTTTCACAATACGAGCATGAAGACTCTGTATATCTTGTATCGGTGTTCCAGGCATAAGAGCATTTCAAACGCTCCCACAAATAGGTCTAATGGGTTTCGGTCCGGAGAGCGTGAAGGCCAGGAAATTTGCCCACCTCTACTTATCCATTTGTCACTGAATCTCTCATTTGCCCGCATCTCGTGGTCGTGCGGTAGCGTTCTCGCTTCCCACGCCCGGGTTCCCAGGTTCGATTTCCGGCGGGGTCAGGGATTTTCTCTGCCTCGTGATGGCTGGGTGTTGTGTGCTGTCCTTAGGTTAGTTAGGTTTAAGTAGTTCTAAGTTCTAGGGGACTGATGACCATAGATGTTAAGTCCCATAGTGCTCAGAGCCATTTGAACCATTTGAATCTCTCATTTTGAAGCCTACGAACATTACAGTAACACTAAAATGAGGAGGATCTCCACTGTGCATGTAGTGCTTGTTTTGTTGCGCTGACAACGGCACATATAGCATCAGAACATGTAGAGCATTTGAGATTTAAAACTTTCCCGGCGTCCATATTGTTCCACAAAATTTCGGGAGAACTGCCAGATGTTTGTGACTTTCTGCCACAATATTTCTGCGCAGTGTCTTCTGGCCATCTTCAGGTGATACTCATAAAAACGCACTGAGCTATGGTTTTAAGGCCCCGCCGGTACATGCGTGGTTGATTCCCTTGGCGTTGCGCGTGCGCTACTTGAGCGCATTCGATTCTGCTGCGCCGCACGCCCTCCGTGGTGAAAACTCGCTGCATCGATATCAATTCGATTGTCTTCCAGTGGTTCCATCACAGAACTACGCCGGCTACAGTGGACACGAAGTATTTCAATGACTGGATTCTATGCCGAATTCAATTGAAAACCGCTGTCTCGATTAATAAGAAACTCACTGTCAGACAGTCGTATTTCCACGATTTCATTAATAATAGAACTCCAAAAGTTAGCCATATGGGCCACAATTTTCGTCTCACTGTAATTCATTACATGACCAGTGGAAATACAGCGTTTGGCGATGGCACTTACAAAGCTGAAGGAGGCGAGCATGCCACTGATGTTCTACTACGCGATCCTGCACAGTACGCGTCGTTTGCCCTTGCTCTTTGCTCTGTCGCTTATAGGTCTGAAGCGCTCTCTCCACTTACTGGGACGAATACCCATTCTTCAGAAATGCAGTCTGCAGATGCTCCTATTCCGTTTGCAGACTGTCGGTGTCAGAGATGACGCGGGCTCGGTGAATCTAGGTCTTCAAAATACCCATCGTTTGTGCCGGATTGGTGGCAACTAGCGGCTTGCAAGTAAAGATCTGCGTGAGTGGGATTTCTATATACTGAATGATCAAGTGAGCCATCTCTTTTACGTCGCACCAAGACGTCTAAAAACGCAGGCAACAGGCAACCCTCCTTCTCCAACTCCATAGTAAATTTTATGGAGTTCAGATGTTGTAGGAACTCTCGCAGACGATCCAAATCATGAGGTCAAACTATAAAAGTATCGTCAACGTATCGCCAAAATACTGTTGGTTTAAAAGTGGCTGAGGCGAGTACTCGCTCCTCAAAATCTTCCAGAAAAAGATTGGCCACCAGGGGAGACAAAGGACTCCCCGTGGTGACACCCTATGATTGCTCCTAAAACTCATTGTTAAGTAAAAAATATGTAGAGTAGAGGGTGTGCTGTAATACCAGCTCCAAACCTTTTGCCAGTGAGATGTGCTGAGTCGCCGGCTGGGGCGGCCAAGCGGTTAAAGGCGCTACAGCCTGGAACCGCGCGACCGCTACGGTCGCAGGTTCGAATCCTGCCTCGGGCATCGATGTGTGTGATGTCCTTAGGTTAGTTAGGTTTAAGTGGTTCTAAGTTCTAGGGGACTGATGACCTTAGAAGTTAAATCCCATAGTGCTCAGAGCCATTTGTGGTGAGTCCACAAGAGGTATAATTGTAAAAAGTGAAACCACATCAGAACTGACCAACAAGTCATTACCTTGCAGCTGCAATAACTTGGGTCTGCCGATGAAATCACTAGATTCTCTCTGTGATGTGGACATTTTCCTATCATTGGTTTGAGGAAAAACGCGAAGTACTTTGCAAAGTCGTAGGTGACTGCTCCAATATTACTCACAATTGGACGTAATGGCACGTTATCTTTGTGGATCTTAGGCAATCCATGTAGCCTAGGTAGAACTGGACTATTTGGTTTCAGCCTGTTAATTACCTCCTTTGTTAAGGAACTGTTAGGCAGAAGTTCTGCTGTTCCCCGCACCACTCGGGTAGTAGGATCCTTATCAATTTTGCGATATCTTGAATTGCTTAATAAAACATTGATATTATTAATGTAGTTCTCTTGTAGCATTAAAACAGTAGAATTAGCTTTGTTCGATTTAAGCACCACTCTATCCGGGTCTGCACCCAAGTTCCGGAGGGCTGCCTTCTCCTTAGGCGAGATGTTGCTATTCGGCGGTGTAACTCATCTCAACACACCACAAGACCCCCGGCGCACTTCCCTAGTTTCATCTGTCACAAGACTGCAACGAATCCTTTCTCTCACTAATGCCATACTTGTTTTACGTTTGATGTTATTTACAGCGGCGCTATTAATAAAATGCACAGTTTTTACGAACTTTGGAATAATACCCTTGTCTCTGCAACTTAATAAGAATATCAGAGAGATAAGAAACCTTGCTGTTTTTTTCACGTAACGTATCGAATATTCGAATACACTGCACCAGTTCCTCCCCGTAGAACTGCTTTATGTGAGATTTAAAACTTTCACGGCGTACACATTGTTCTACAAGATTACAGGAGAACTGCCTGATGTTTGTAACGTCTTGGTGAGACGTAGAAGAGATGGCACACTTGATCATTCAGTATATAAAAAGCCCACTCACACAGACCTTTACTTGCAAGCCGCTAGTTGCCACCATCCGGCACAAACGATGGATATTCTGAAGACCTTGATTCACCGAACCCACGTCATCTCTGACACCGATAGTTTGCAAACGAAACTGGAGCACCTGCAGACTGTATTTCTGAAGAATGGGTATTCGTCCCAATAAGTGGAGAGAGCAGTGGAGACCTGTAAGTGACAGAGCAAAGAAGAGAAAGAGGCGTTTAAAACGACTGACTATTTACCATAGACTGCTAATATTTCAGCACAAATAGGCAGAATACTAAGAAAATATAAAGTAAAAACAATCTTTCGCCCTCCTGCAAAAGTTTCGCCGCTGTTGGGATCTGTCAAAGACGACCTAGAGCTGCGCAATGCAGGTGTTTACAGGATTCTGTGCGAATGCAGCAGATCTTATATAGCGGAAACGACGAGTTCCGTGCAGGATCGCATAGTAGAACATCAGCGACATACTCACCTCCTTCAGCCTTGTAAGTCTGCCATCACCAAACCCTGTTATTTCCACTGGTCATATAATGAATTACAGTGAGACGAAAATTGTGGCCCATATGGCTAACTTTTGGTGTTCTATTATTAATGAATCCGTTTAAATACGAATGTCTGACAGTGAATTTCTTATTAACCGAGACGGCGGTTTTGAATTGAATTCGGCATAAAATCCAGTCATTGAAAAACTTCGTGTCCACTGTAGCCGGCGTAGTTCTGTGAGGGAAACGCGGGAAGTCAATCTAATTGATATCGATGCAGCGAGTTTTCACCGCGGAGGGCACGCGGCGCAGTAGAATCAAACGCACTCAAGTAGCGCACGCGAAACGCCAAGTGAATCCACCACGCCATGTGCCAGCGGGGCCGTAAATAGCAGAGCTCAGTGCGTTTTCGCCAGTACCACCTGAAGATGACCATAAGACACGTGCCGAAATATTGTGGGAAGAAGTTACAAACATCCGGCAGTTCTCCCGAAATTTTGTGAAACAGGTAGAGCATTCTTTAAAAAAGCGTGGTCAATTTTCTAAGAAACATACACCTACAATGGGCCGGCCGAAATGGTCGTGCGGTTCTAGGCGCTACAGTCTGGAGCCGAGCGACCGCTACGGTCGCAGGCTCGAATCCTGCCTCGGGCATGGATGTGTGTGATGTCCTTAGGTTAGTTAGGTTTAATTAGTTCTAAGTCCTAGGCGACTGATGACCTCAGAAGTTAAGTCGCATAGTGCTCAGAGCCATTTGAACCATATACCAACAATGCCGACCCAAACGTTCACAGAACATTTTTTTTTATGACGACGTGATTGCACAACCGCGTGAGGATCCTCGATGACGCATCATAAAGACTAGGAGTTGACCCAAAATTGAACCTTGTGGGACTCCCTTTCTACTTTCTCCCTTATCACTAACATTTTTTTTTTCCTTCCAACAGTTTGAATTATTCAGCAGAACTTCTCGCATTCTGTTTATTAAGTGTGAGTCAAACCAGTCGTTTCCCATCATTAATATGATTATAATTAGAAGTAGTAAATGAGTTTGACATGGAAATACTGCGTTTCGTTATCCGTGTCCGTTTAACACATTTTATTCCTCTGTCTGTGAGATATGTTTCCTTAAAGTTTGGCCATACTTTTTTGCAAATTTTGTATTGATACAGGCAATAGGGGATACAATATGATGTCGGAATTCGATAACAGGAATGGCGAAAGTATTTAAGGTTATTAGATTGTTAGAAAGATGCACCATATTAGCTGCTTATAATAACTAATCTTTATTCACGACAGACTGTTCTGACATTTATTGCCACTGTCAAGTACCTACCAATACAATTTTGGTGAGAACGTGTGTAAATGTGAATGTCATTTATATTAAAGTGAATATATTGTACTAACGTGCAGACTGATGTGACGTTCATGTTATGTCATTAGCGAACCGTCTTATAACTGTCACTATTTTGATAAGATGGTAAATGACGTAAATATATTGAATATTATACGTTGGGTGTGATCTGGCAGTAGTTTGACAACTCAGCTCTTACGGCGTTATATGTTTACAAAGATTATGCAGACGAAGAGCGATATTATTTTACTAACTAAAGTTTTTCACGATTATCTTTGGTTGTTGTTACTTCCGATTTATCCATTTCCGTATTCTAATAGTTCAATCAAGTACACACGTCAAAAAAAGTTTTCATCACTCCTGAAGATAGACGTTGGCTGTGGATATTGTATCACAGACGCAATCCCTTTGACTGCTCAGAGATGTCATTAAACCCGCCCAAAGATGTAAACAACCATGCATGGGCAGCGCCTATTAGACGGAGGGGGTTCGACAGCCGATCTTTTCCAGTCATTCCACCAGGAAGGAGGTTCACGGCTCGTGCTGTCTGTAGTTCAACCATGCCTAGAAGCTCAATTCCGCGGTTCGATCGCGTACGCATTGTTACTTTGTGCCGGGAAGGTCTCTCAACAAGGGAAGTGTCCAGGCGTCTCGAAGTGAACCAAAGCGATTTTGTTCGAACATGGAGGAGATATAGAGAGACAGGAAATGTCGATGACATGCCTCGCTCAGGCCACCCAAGGGCAACTACTGCAGCGGATGAGCGCTACCTACGGATTATGGCCCGGAGGAACCCTGGCATCAAAATCACAATGGTGAATAAAGCTTTTCGTGCAGCCACAGGCCGTCGTGTTACGACTCAAACTGTGCAAAATAGGCTCCATGATGCGCAGCTTCACTTCCGACGTCCATGGCGAGGTCCACCTTTGCAACCACGACACCATGCAGTGCGGTGCAGATGGGCCCGACAACATGAAGACTAGACCTCCCAGGATTGGCATCACGTTCTCTTCACCGATGAGTGTCTCATATGCCTTCCACCAGACAATCGTCGGCGACGTGTTTGGAGGCAACCCGGTAAGGCTGAACGCCTTAGACACACTGTCCAGCGAGTGCAACAAGGTGGAGGTTCCCTGCTGTGTTGGGGTGGCATTATGTGGGGCCGACGTATGCCGCTGGTGGTCATGGAAGGTGCCGTAGCGATTGTACGATACGTGAATGCCATCCTCGGACCGATAGTGCAACCATATCGGCAGCCTATTGGCGAGGCACTTCTTTTCGTAGACGAAAATTCGCGCCCCCATCGTGCACATTTTGTGAATGAGTTCCTTCAGGATAACGACATCGCTCGACTAGAGTGGCCAGCATGTTCTCCAGAGGAATCTACGCCGAATCACCGTTCAGGAGTGGGACAATCTGGACCAACAGTGCCTTGATGAACTTGTGGATAGTATGCCACCACGAATACAGGCATGCATAAATGCAAGAGGACGTGCTAGTGGGTATTAGAGGTACTGGTGTGTACAGCAAATCTGGACCACCACCACTGGAAGTCTCGCTGTATGGTGGTACAACATGCAATTTGTGTTTTTCATGAGCAATAAAAAGAGTGGAAATGATGTTTATGTTGATCTCTACTCCAATTTCCTGTACAGGTTCCGGAACTCTCGGAACCGAGGTGATGCAAAATTTTTTTGATGTCTGTATTTCAGGTAGCACTTGTGTCTAACTTCTGTATGCTCCTTTAAAATTTCTTGTGGGTATTTTCTCGTGCGTATATAGCTTTACAATTCTTCACGAACGTTTATTGTAAAACCTTTTGGCATTCTGGGCAGAATTTGGAGCGTATTTTCGATTTATCAACAGTGTGGTTTTGATATTTCAAATGTAGAAAGAAGCTCGACTGATTATTCTCGCTGCCTCTGATGTGTTCCTTATATCTGACGTAAAAATTTATTCCCGTTTGACTAATTTAAAGGCTATTACAACTGCCACGTGTGATTTTATACATACCTGCATTACCATATTCGGATGTTCTAATGGGGACAGAACGCATTTTTCTTGAAAAATCGTTATTGAATGGAAAGGCTAGTTGAATACTTGTGGCTTCAAAAAGTACATTAATTTTGTTGGAAATTCTAGCAAAGTACAGAGTTGGTACGTACCTTATTTTTTATTTAGGTGATGTTTCTCGAGTCAGGCATATCTCGCTGTGTATTGTGTTCTGCTTTGCTGTTTTACACTTACAGTATAATTTTATGATTATGTTGGGGTCAAAGTCATTTATATGCGCTGTATAACGAAGTATGTTAAGTTCTTTTTGAATTTATGGTTCTTCTGGTGGTAGGTTATTTCATCTACTAATAACTGAATGAAAAATTGCTAGTTTATGCGACATTGGATGACAGAAACTGGCCTTTATAATGTTGTCAGAAATGGTATTTTTTCTATAGATATCAAACGTATGGTGATTATTATTTTTGCTAATTGTGAGATATAGATAGTTAATGGTACTGTCTTTCTCAATTTCCATAGCGAAATCAATTATAAAGTGTTGGCTGAGTTTTTGGTGGATGTTTTCGATATCTGCATCGTTGCTACCAATCAACATGAGGATACCATCTACATACCTAAAATAGTACCCAATTTTTTGAGAGTAGGCCAATTTGAGTTAAAAAATTTCTCTTCGAGAGAATTTAGGAAAATATCGGATAATGTGCCTGCTGCACTATTAGCTACGGATACTCCATCTGCTTGGATATAAATTTTGTTGATAAATTAAAAAAATTGTGATAGTGCTAATTCCAAATGATATATGATTTCCAGAGTTCCAGTCAAGGATATTTTCCTGTATTGTAACAGGTTATATATTATAGTTTGGATAGTTTCCTATACTAGTACGTAGATTGGTGACAGCAAATGAAATAAATTTACCAGTGGGTAGTATTTGTATAGGGTGACCGGGCCAAATATCTCACGAAATAAGAATCAAACGAAAAAACTACGACGAACGAAACTCGTCTAGCTTGAAGGGGAAAACCAGATGGCGCTATGGTTGGCCCGCTAGATGGCGTTGCCATAGGTCAAACGGATATCAACTGCGTTTTTTAAAATAGGAACCCCCATTTTGTATTACATATTCGTGTAGTACGTAAAGAAATATGAATGTTTTAGTCGAACCACTTTTTTCGCTTTGTGACGGATGGCGCTGTAATAGTCACAAACGTATAAGTACGTGGTATCACGTAACATTCCGCCAGTGCGGACGGTATTTGCTTCGTGATACATTACCCGTGTTAAAATGGACCGTTTACCAATTGCGGAAAAGGTCGATATCGTGTTGATGTATGGCTATTGTGATCAAAATGGTTCAAATGGCTCTGAGCACTATGGGACTCAACTGCTGTGGTCATAAGTCCCCTAGAACTTAGAACTACTTAAACCTAACTAACCTAAGGACATCACACACATCCATGCCCGAGGCAGGATTCGAACCTGCGACCGTAGCGGTCGTGCGGTTCCATACTGTTGCGCCTTTAACCGCTCGGCCACTCCGGCCGGCTTGTGATCAAAATGCCCAACGGACGTGTGCTATGTATGCTGCTCGGTATCCTGGGGGACATCGTCCAAGTGTCCGAACAGTTCGCCGGATAGTTAGGATATTTAAGGAAACAGGAAGTGTTCAGCCACATGTGAAACGTCAACCACGACCTGCAACAAATGATGATGCACAACTAGGTGTTTTAGCTGCTGTCGCGGCTAATCTGAACATCAGTAGCAGACAAATTGCGCGAGAATCGGGAATCTCAAAAACGTCGGTGTTGAGAATGCTACATCAACATCGACTGCACCCGTACCATATTTCTATGCACCAGGAAATGCATAGCGACGACTTTGAACGTCGTGTACAGTTCTGCCACTGGGCACAAGAGAAACTACGGGAGGATGACAGCTTTTTTGCACGCGTTCTATTTAGCGACGAAGCGTGATTCAACAGCGGTAACGTAAACCGGCATAATATGCACTATTGGACAACGGAAAATGGCTGCGACAAGTGGAACATCAGCGACCTTGGCGGGTTAATGTACGGTGCGGCATTATGGGAGGAAGGATAATTGGCCCCCATTTTATCGATGGCAATCTAAATGGTGCGATGTATGCTTATTTCCTACGCAATGTTCTACCGATGTTACTAAAAGATGTTTCACTGCATGAAAGAATGGCAATGTACTTCCAACATGATGGATGTCCGGCACATAGCTCGCGTGCGGTTGAAGCGGTATTGAATAGCAGATTTAATGACAGGTGGATTGGTCGTCGAAGCACCATACCATGGCCCGCACGTTCACCGGATCTGGCGTCCCCGGATTTCTTTCTGTGGGGAAAGTCGAAGGATATTTGCTATCGTGATCCATCGACAATGCCTGACAACATGTGTCAGCGCATTTTCAATGCATGTGTGAACATTACGGGAGGCGAACTACTCGCTGTTTAGAGGAATGTCGTTACACATATTACCAAAAGCATTGAGGTCGACGGACATCATTTTGAGCATGTATTGCATTAATGTGGTATTTGCAGGTAATCTACATCTACATTTATCCTCCACAAGCCACCCAACGGTGTGTGGCGGAGGGCACTTTACGTGCCACTGTCATTACCTCCCTTTCCTGTTCCAGTCGCGTATGGTTCGAGGGAAGAACGACTGCCGGAAAGCCTCCGTGCACGCTCGAATTTCTCTAATTTTACATTCATGATCTCCACTGGAGGTATAAGTAGGGGGAAGCAATATATTCGATACCCCATCCAGAAACGCACCCTCTTGAAACCTGGTCAGCAAGCTACACCGCGATGCAGAGCGCCTCTCTTGCAGAGTCTGCCACTTGAGTTTGCTAAACATCTCCGTAACGCTATCACGATTACCAAATAACCCTGTGACGAAACGCGCCGATCTTCTTTGGATCTTCTATATCTCCTCCATCAACCCGATCTGGTACGGATCCCACACCGATGAGCAATATTCGAGTATAGGTCGAACGAGCGTTTTGTAAGCCACCTCCTTTGTTGATGGACTACATTTTCTAAGGACTCTCCCAATGAATCTCAACCTGGTACCTGCCTTCCCAACAATTAATTTTATATGATCATTCCACTTCAAATCGTTCCGCACGCATACTCCCAGATATTTTACAGAAGTAACTGCTACCAGTGTTTGTTCCGCTACATATAATCATACAATAAAGGATCCTTCTTTCTATGTATTCGCAATACATTACATTTTTCTATGTTAAGGGTCAGTTGCCACGCCCTGCACCAAGTGCCTATCCCTTCAGATCTTCCTGCATTTCGCTACAGTTTTCTAATGCTGCAACTTCTCTGTATACTACAGCATCATCCGCGAAAAGCCGCATGGAACTTCAGACACTATCTACTAGGTCATTTATATATATTGTGAAAAGCAGTGGTCCCATAAAAATCCCCTGTGGCACGCCAGAGGTTACTTTAACGTTTGTAGACGTCTCTCCATTGAGAACAACATACTGTGTTCTGTTTGCTAAAAACTCTTCAATCCAGCAACATAGCTAGTATGATATTCCGTAGGCTCTTACTTTGTTTATCAGGCGACAGTGCGGAACTGTATTGAACGCCTTCCGGAAGTCAAGGAAAATAGCATCTACCTGGGAGCCCGTATCCAATATTTTCTGGGTCTCATGAACAAATAATGCGAGTTGGGTGTCACACAATCACTGTTTCTGGAATCCATGTTGATTCCTACAGAGTAGATTCTGGGTTTCCAGAAATGACACGATATGTTAGCAAAAAACATATTCTAAAATTCTACAACGGATCGATGCCAGACATAATAGGCCTATAGTTTTGCGCATCTGCTTGATGACCCTTCTTGAAAACTGGAACTACCTGTGCTCTTTTCCAATCATTTGGAACCTTCCGTTCCTCTAGAGACTTGTGGTACACGGCTGTTAGAAGGGGGGCAAGTTCTTTCGCATACTCTGTATAGAATCGAATTGGTATTCCATCAGGTCCAGTGGACTTTCCTCTGTTGAGTGATTCCAGTTGCTTTTCTATTCCTTGGACACTTATTTCGATGTGATCCATTTTTTCGTTCGTGTGAGGATTTAGAGAAGGAACTGCAGTGCGGTCTTCCTCTATGAAACAACTTTGCAAAAGGTGTTTAGTATTTCAGCTTTAAGCGTGTCATCCACTGCTGTAACAGCATGCGTTCTCAGAAATGATAAGTTCACAGAGGTACATGTATCACATTGGAACAACCGAAATAAGATGTTGGTACATACATACATTCTGTATTTTAATTTAATAAACTTACCTGTTACCGACTGTTCGTCTAAAATTGTGAGCCATATGTTTGTGACTATTACAGCGCCATTTATCACAAAGCGAAGAAAGTGGTCCAACTAAAACATTCATATTTCTTTACGTACTACACAAATATGTAATAAAAATGGGGAGTTCCTATTCAAAAAAACGCAGTTGATATCCGTTTGAACTATGGCAGCGCCATCTAGCGGGCCAATCATAGCGCCATCTGGTTTCCCCCTTCAAGCTAGACAAGTTTCGTTCTTTGTAGTTTTTTCGTTTGACGCTTATTTCGTGAGATATTTGGCCCGGTGTGGTGTCCGTACTGTAAGACCTTCGGTACACACACCATCAAGATTATTTGACTTGTCGCTCTAACGAAGCAGGCGAGTGTGAGCAACATGTCTCGTGGTCTTATTGTGGCGTGTTTATCTTCTGCCATTAGGTCAGACGACAGAAATGCCACTTGCACGCTTAGAGTAGCAGATTTACGGTGACCAACTTTAAACAGAACTTGATTAAATTTCACACACATTTATTAAAATAATAAAAAGCATAGACATTACGCAACTTGATTCTGGATGCTGTTTACAATTGACAATCTGAAGTTCCTTTGGTCTTGGTACGTTAATCTTATTCTCACATATCTCTGATATGTGACAAAGTGTCTGTTCATACACTCCTGGAAATTGAAATAAGAACACCGTGAATTCATTGTCCCAGGAAGGGGAAACTTTATTGACACATTCCTGGGGTCAGATACATCACATGATCACACTGACAGAACCACAGGCACATAGACACAGGCAACAGAGCATGCACAATGTCGGCACTAGTACAGTGTATATCCACCTTTCGCAGCAATGCAGGCTGCTATTCTCCCATGGAGACGATCGTAGAGATGCTGGATGTAGTCCTGTGGAACGGCTTGCCATGCCATTTCCACCTGGCGCCTCAGTTGGACCAGCGTTCGTGCTGGACGTGCAGACCGCGTGAGACGACGCTTCATCCAGTCCCAAACATGCTCAATGGGGGACAGATCCGGAGATCTTGCTGGCCAGGGTAGTTGACTTAAACCTTCTAGAGCACGTTGGGTGGCACGGGATACATGCGGACGTGCATTGTCCTGTTGGAACAGCAAGTTCCCTTGCCGGTCTAGGAATGGTAGAACGATGGGTTCGATGACGGTTTGGATGTACCGTGCACTATTCAGTGTCCCCTCGACGATCACCAGTGGTGTACGGCCAGTGCAGGAGATCGCTCCCCACACCATGATGCCGGGTGTTGGCCCTGTGTGCCTCGGTCGTATGCAGTCCTGATTGTGGCGCTCAGCTGTACGGCGCCAAACACGCATACGACCATCATTGGCACCAAGGCAGAAGCGACTCTCATCGCTGAAGACGACACGTCTCCATTCGTCCCTCCATTCACGCCTGTCGCGACACCACTGGAGGCGGGCTGCACGATGTTGGGGCGTGAGCGGAAGACGGCCTAACGGTGTGCGGGACCGTAGCCCAGCTTCATGGAGACGGTTGCGAATGGTCCTCGCCGATACCCCAGGAGCAACAGTGTCCCTAATTTGCTGGGAAGTGGCGGTGCGGTCCCCTACGGCACTGCGTAGGATCCTACGGTCTTGGCGTGCATCCGTGCGTCGCTGCGGTCCGGTCCCAGGTCGACGGGCACGTGCACCTTCCGCCGACCACTGGCGACAACATCGATGTACTGTGGAGACCTCACGCCCCACGTGTTGAGCAATTCGGCGGTACGTCCACCCGGCCTCCCGCATGCCCACTATATGCCCTCGCTCAAAGTCCGTGAACTGCACATACGGTTCACGTCCACGCTGTCGCGGCATGCTACCAGTGTTAAAGACTGCGATGGAGCTCCGTATGCCACGGCAAACTGGCTGACACTGACGGCGGCGGTGCACAAATGCTGCGCAGCTAGCGCCATTCGACGGCCAACACCGCGGTTCCTGGTGCGTCCGCTGTGCCGTGCGTGTGATCATTGCTTGTACAGCCCTCTCGCAGTGTCCGGAGCAAGTATGGTGGGTCTGACACACCGGTGTCAATGTGTTCTTTTTTCCATTTCCAGGAGTGTAGCTCGCGCGTTCAGGTATCACTGCCCGAGTGTGATCCGTGAGGAGAAAAGGTTCTACGTTAGCAGCAGTCTCATTGGCTGCGTTATATATTAATACGCGGATCGGCAGAAGCAGAATTTGGTCCGTCTCTAAGGCAGCGCCATCTCATTGTGCGTAGATGGACGAGCACTGCGCCTGCGCTGTTGTGCTTAGCAGGCCGCGCTCTAGTGGGAAAGTTGTGTACGCGCTGACTACGCGGAACTACGTACACAACACCGGGTCACGATCACTGGACCACCCTGTATATCTTTTAAATTTCTTGCCAAATTACTCGAGTTTTTGACTTTGTACTTTTTGTTGAAGGTTTAAAGCTAAGTTATTAGTTTTTTTTTGTTAAGATGTTTGAGGAGAGGTGGAAAATTTATCTGCTGGTACAGCATACGGGTGGGGAAAGTACCACAGTCTGATTTTCGATTGCGGCTACGGTCTGATGAAGTGGAGTGGCTGAGTATTAGGGGACGGCCCATCCTGCCTTGATCTGGCCCCCCTACCTTTTACCAATTCCTTCAGATCCTCGAACGCCATGTTCTCCGCCTCGCCTGTCGCATCCGTCTCCCCTCCCCCACGCGGATCCTGTAAGACCTCATTCCGTTCCCCCACCTCCACCTTTTCCTTGAATGGATACGGATCCTGTACACCTCCCAAAAACTCGATCCTCCTCACCCGCTTGTCTCCCCCATCCTCTCCCTCCCCCGCCCGATGCCGCGCCTGTATTCCCATGTCCCACCCGGTCTCCATCTCTCCACCCCCCTTACCCTCTCCCAAGGTGGCTTCCGCCAGCTCCCTCTTCCTAATGATGCCCTCCTCCCTCCATCTACCCCTCCTACCAACTTTGATCCTCCCTCCCTCTTCCTGTGTTTGCTCCTTTTGGCATCCTCCCTCACTTCTCTCCCCCCCTTCCCTCCCTCCTCCATTTCTCCCCACTCCTCCCCTGGGCTTCCCCTCCCCTGTCCCTCTACTCCTCCTCCTATCTCCTCAGCCATTGACATCTTTGTTCTCCCCTCCCCCCCCCTCACCCTTCTTCCGCACTTGGCAGGTCCCCGGACTCGCACACGCTACGTGGACATTCGCGCGCCGGAGATCATCGCCATTAGTGTCTCGTGTGTGTCGTCGTGTTTAGTGTTTAGTGTTCACCGTCACACTCTATCATTCACCAGTGCCATTGACATCTTCAGTGTTTGTGCTTCGTGTAACAGTTTGTAGTGTGGCTTGTCATCGAGTGTGAACGGCTTCATGTTTTTTATGTTCGTGTGTCTACTGTTTTTCCCCGTCGTTTTGTTCCAACTCGTGTGTCTTCTCTGTTTTATCATTGTACCATCTTTGGCTGAAGAGCGGCGTATTGTGCTGCTGCCAGCCTACCTGTTATACGGGTATTAAAATCACAATAAAGAAAAAAAATATTAGGGGGCGGCGTGAGGACGGGAGGTTTGTTGTTGCAGGCGGCGAGGAGAGGCCGGTGCAGAAGACGGCGCAGGTGGTGCTGGAGCGAGACGCGGAGACGGGCAGCCTGGGGGTGACGCTGCGTGGCGGCCGCGCAGGGGAGCCGCCCGTCTGCCGGCCGCTGCTCGTCACCACCGTGCGGCCCGGGGGGCCCGCAGACAGGTCGGTACACTCTCCATGCACGACAGGCTGCAAGCCCGCAGCTCCGTATAAAGTTTGACGTGATTTTAATCACAAACAGGTACTTTGCGTAAGGCTTGTTTCATTTCTTCACTCGATTTGAGCCCCCTACGGACAGTGATTTAACTTCCGATTCCTCAGTAATTTGTCGTGCGATCAGAGTGACGTTGTTTCCGAGCGTCTGTCTACTTTGCTCCAGTAGTCTTTTCCGGTTGTCTCTGGTGATCAGAATCTAGAACCTTCTTTTGGAACATATCCCTGATCAGAATTTCGTGTTCTACGGTCTTTGTCTCTTTCACACCACGGTAAGAGTGATTTCAGGTGTGCCGCAGGGGAGTGTCGTAGGACCGTCGCTATTCACAATATACATAACTGATCTTGTGGATGACATCGGAAGTTCACTGAGGCTTTTTACGGATGATGCTGTGGTATATCGAGAGGTTGTAACAATGGAAAATTGTTCTGAAATGCAGTAGGATCTGCAGCGAATTGACTCATGGTGCAGGGAGTGGCAATTGAATCTCAATGTAGACAAGTGTAATGTGCTGCGAATACATAGAAAGAAAGATCCCTTATCATTTAGCTACAATATAGCTGGTCAGCAACTGGAAGCAGTTAATTCCATAAATTATATGGGAGTACGCATTAGGAGTGATTTAAAATGGAATGATCATATAAAGTTGATCGTCGGTAAAGCAGATGCCAGACTGAGATTCATTGGAAGAATCCTAAGGAAATGCAATCCGAAAACAAAGGAAGTAGGCTACAGTACGCTTGTTCGCCCACTGCTTGAATACTGCTCAGCAGTGTGGGATCCGTACCAGATAGGGTTGATAGAAGAGATAGAGAAGATCCAACGGAGAGGAGCGCGCTTCGTTACAGGATCATTTAGTAATCGCGAAAGCGTTACGTAGATGATAGATAAACTCCAGTGGAAGACTCTGCAGGAGAGACGCTCAGTAACTCGGTGCGGGCTTTTGTTGAAGTTTCGAGAACATACCTTCACCGAGGAGTCAAGCAGTATATTGCTCCCTCCTACGTATATCTCGCGAAGAGACCATAAGGATAAAATCAGAGATATTAGAGAGATGGCTTGCTGAGTATGGATGTAGATGTAGATGTAGAGATCAGAATCTAAAACCTTCTTTTGGAACATATCCCTGATCCGAATTTCGTGTTCTACGGTCTTCGTCTCTTTCACATCATTTCTGAATTCTTGCAGCCATTTCCACCAGGAGATTTTTTGCGACTGGCATGTTCAAAAATACTCCTCACATATTTCGTTATTTTGTTATTCGTTATTTCATTGTTACATTTAGTTGTACTGATCTTCTATGCTCTCGTTCCTGTATTCATCGTCGTGTTTGTTTGTTTTTTATTTTTTATTTATTTATTTATTTATTTATTTTTTGGCCCTCACTATCTTTCTTAAGATTTTCCTCTTTCCTCTCGCATGTTTTCTGTTTATACTGTCTTGGTCATATCCAGCTGCGTATAAAATTTTAGTTTTATTACTAATAAAGTGCTGTAACATTACCTGAGAGAAAATACAATGCACAACACAGTTAAAGGGTCACTTTTTCGTATCCCCGTAATTGTCTCCCATTGCGACGCACAAGTTTGAAATTTAGCCCAAAGGAGCCTAAACTTTCTTCTGTAATGTGACCAAAGTGTGGCGCACTGCGGCGTCACCCTCTGGCTCGGCGAAGCTTAAAAAGGCAAAGTGTCGATACATACGAAAAAAAGGCCAGAGCTCAGGAGTACATGTGAAGTGTAAGGTTGGTTAACGCGCTATATTCGCGCCAGATTTCACCATAATTCAGCCCAAAACCACTGTGGACGTATCACACGATGTGAAGTTAGTCACACCCTCTCTTACCCACATTTCACTCCTTCTTTTGACGCATCGGCATTGGAGGCCATGACCGCGACGCTCAGAGTTGAAATCACGCTGTTTCCTTATGTGTGGCCAAGGAAAACATTTCAGACACACCACCGCTCATAACCAATACGAAGAAGCCTCACAGGCTGGTATTAGAGGCCGTCAATGAAACCACCCCTTTCCTGAGGACGTTCATTCGCATACGTTTTGGGGTCGAAAACGACAGCTCACGGTCCGATGACTAAGAGGACGACGTTCTTGATAATTTCTGGTGCTGCTGCCAGCCCCAAGACGATTCAGTCCTTTTCTACGGACGTCGTGGGTTTGCAATCCCTTGAACTTGATCTGATCCCGTTGGGGTGTATGGCAGCGACAATGGTTCCTCTGGTGTACAGGGTGGAGCCACTAGGGATCGTTCAGAACCATTCAACATAGTCTGAACGTTATCCGAAGCAGCAAAGGGTGTTGGTCCCCTAATATCCCCAGCCCACATCCCATTCAAATTCAAATGGTTCAAATCGCTCTGAGCACTATGGGACTTAACATCTAAGATCATCAGTCCCCTAGAACTTAGAACTACTTAAACCTAGCTAAACTAAGGACAACACACACATCCATGCCCGAGGCAGGATTCGAACCTGCGACCGTAGCGGTCACGCGGTTTCAGACTGAAGCGTCTAGAACCGCTCGGCCACACCGGCCGGCTCATCCCATTCGGCGACGCCCTTGGTGCTACCTACGCCCCTTTGTAGGGCACTTTAAAAATGTTTCTGTACATAAACAGCCATTCACTGATTACTATGCGTCGGTGTGACAGGATACCATTTCGGCATTGTTCAGCTGAGTGACTACATCACTAAAGTAGCGCCTGCTGGTCGCTTTCGAAATATAACGGGTGTCAAAAAGGATGCTACTCACGTCGTCGCCTAGGTATCCGTGAATGGTTGTCTCTGAACCGCAATAATTTTAAAGTGCCCAACAAAGGGCTTTTCCGTACCGAGCGCGTTTTAGAGGTGCCCGTTTGCTGTTTTATTCACGTGTGTGTCACTGTCGCAACGCCACGCATGAGATTTTAAAAAGCATAAACACCATTTTCTGCTTCAGATCACGTTCAAATTTCGTCAAACAGTGGTTCCATACCGTATGCCAGAGCAAAAACTGAGGTAGTGCTACACCTCAAAGGGACAACGTCACGTTCATTGTCACTCCGCCCTACGATGTACTTAGAGAAGAAGGGTTTAATCGTCTGAGTGGTGTCAACAGTGTCAAAGTTTTTCAAAATGTCTCGTGGTGCTCATCCCTCCGCGTGAGAATCAACACTCCAAATGAAAGGTGATTTCATTGAAGCCCTTTAATGCCATCCCCTGAGGATCTTTATGTCGGTTCTGAGCGGTGGCACATCTGAAATGTTTTGCTTGGCTACCCATAAGGAAACCGAGTGATTTCAACGCTGAGCATTGCGGTTCTGGCCTGCATTGCGGACGCATCAAAAGAAGGGGTGAAATGAAGGTAACAGGGGGTGTGACGACCTTCCCACCGCGTGATCGCATGGCTTTCGCAATCGAAAATAACGCCTCACAGTGCGATGAGCAACAGGACGACATTCTTGACAACCTTTGACATTGCCGACATTGGGCAGAACTGTGGCGAAATTTGGTGCCAATATGACACCATTTACCCACCTTACACCTCACATCAACTTCTGAGCTCTGGTATTTTTTGCGTATGTGTCGACACCTTGCTACTTTAAGCGTTGCCGAGTTCGAGGGTGAAGTCGCAGGGCACCACCCTTTTGCAGCGTTACAGAGGAAGTTTGTAGGTCCCTTTGAGCCAAATTTCAAACTTCTGCGTTGCTATGAGGACACCCACAGCGTTATGAAAAAGCAACACTTTAATTGTGTTATCCGGCCGTTGTGGCCGAGCGGTTCTTGGCGCTTCAGTTCGGAACCACGCGACCGCTACGGTTCGAATCCTGCCTGGGGCATGGATGTGTGTGATGTCCTTAGGTTAGTTAAGTTTACGTAGTTCTAAGTCTAGGGGACTGATGACCTCAGATGTTAAGTCCCATAGTGCTTAGAGCCATTTGAACCATTTAATTGTGTTACCCAGTGTAGATATCTTACTGAGCACATTTTGAGTCGACTGAAAGGCCATTTCCATTTTCCTTGCCCTGGGTTTATCATCATCGCCGCCACCATCATTCTTCTGCTTTACCTCAATATAGTATTTAAATTTGACTCTTTTAATTTTTCTGTAATCTGTGTTCATGTAATTAAGAGCATCTCTTATATTTTTCATATATTCTGTTTTTGCGTAAGATATTTGAAACCTGTTTCTTCAGCGATTATTTACCATATGTTGATTTTTCTTGTTGCTATCGTTTTGTTAAGAGCAAGTACTGCGAGGTACCGGAAATCGTAGGTCTCTTATACAAAAGTATGCCGAATATACCCTGGAAAACCTTGGAAATTTGTCGATGGAGATCGGCTTCACCCTGTATATTATTGATAATATTCCTAAATGTGACTGCTGTGTAATGTCTAACTTCTGCACATCTAATCTATGCAGTAAGATGATTATTATACATAATAACTGTCGTTTCAAACCTCCTCTGTTCCATTTACGCGTGGTTTACGGAAATAACGACTATCGATAACTCTCCGCGTGATCTCGAATTTCTCTGATTCTCCCGTCAGTCACATTTAGCGAGATGAATTAATGACTCCCTGTGGATAATCTGTCCTTCCGAGAAACCCCCACTCTGCCATCCCCCCTACCCCTCCCCCACTCCTCTGGGAGGAAATACCCTCACTGATAGAAGTACACCTCTGATTTAAAATTGACTAGTAAATTAAATTGGTCAATTAATCATCCCATCCCCTCTGGGAAATCCATAGCCCTACTCCCTCCCCCACTCCCACGCCCCTCCCCCACATGGAAATTGGTGGGAAAAAGACTCAGTTGATTGGCTATTTGGTGGGAAATCGACTGCGGTGTATGGAATATTATTTAAACAATTTCTGTTAGACAAGGCAATGTGTGGAATATTGTTTATTTAAACAGTTTATGAGATACAATATGGTGTACACAGTATAGTTTATTGATTTATTTAAAGAATTTGGCGGGAAATCGCTTGCAGTGTATGGATTATTGTTTAGACAATTTCTGGTAGACAAAACGAAATGTTTAATATTATTTATTTAAAAAATTTATTGGATACAAGGCAGTGTCTGGAATATAGTTCATTTATTTATTTAAAGAATTTGTCAGGAAATTGACTGCGGTGTATAGAATACTGTTTACTTAAACAATTTGTGGGTGACAAGGTGTTCAGGAATATTTAAAAATTGTGGCGCTTTTTTATTCCGATCACGCAAGGATAACCACCATGAAACACTCATCACACGTAATTACACAGTCACAGATAGCGCTAAACATATCGTTGCCGACTGCCGGACCAATCGCACTGCACAGCGCATGCCACCGGTCAGGGACCGCCACAGCTGCTGGACTGTGCTAATCTGCACAAACAAAACTTCAGGTAGCGTCATCCCTCTGAAATTTGATACCAGACTCACTTTCTGCCTCTCTCTCTCTCTCTCTCTCTCTCTCTATCCCTCCCCCTCCCTCCCTCCCTACCTCCCTCTCTCTCCCCCTCTCTCTCCCTCCCTCTATATATCTCAAGCGGTTACTTCCTATTTATGTGAACCAATATATGCAAACACATACAGACCAAATGTCCTTCCCACTCCTCCTCCCTTCCATTCCAATCCCCTGCTTTCCTCGCCACTCATGGAGATCTGGCGCTTGTAGTCGGCATATTCCTTTGTTCTCACACTCCCACATCTAGGGAAACTTGTTGGGATGGAACAGAGACATTCAAAAAAGAAATAGGTAGCGCCCATCGTGTACCGCGCTAACTCTTCTTTTCTCCTAAACAAAGTAGTGGATACCTGGTAGATACCCAGCTGTGGATGTCTTGGAAATATTCCCTCACTCTATCAGATTGATTGACTAATTAATTAAATCAATACATTTTGTGTGTGGGCAGTTTTTCGTTGAATCCTACTGGTTGATACTAGGACTGGTATCCCATAACTGCCCTGTTTCCAAACCATTCTGAACTTCTTTTTCCTTTGACTCCTATTGGTGGATACTGGCACAGTTATGTCATTTGGTAGGAAGTCCATTACGCTGTAGGTATCTGAGAGTTTCAGATTTCAGCTCAACTGCATGCTATGTCCTTAAACAATCTGCAGAGGGGTTGGATTGATGTGTGACCTTGTGGTACAACTATCAGAAACAATAAATTGATCAATCGGAAATTTGATTTTGCAATTAGTTTTTTAAAGGACTATATAATCCCTACGTTGGGTCTCTCAGTTACATCAGGACGAACAATGGAGAGGAGGAGGAGGAGGAGGAGAAGGAAGGGTCTAACACGTGATTGCTTTGCCGCCGTGTATGCGCATCTCAGCGATTGCGCCAGGTCAGCTGCCTAACGTATACCGAGTATTAGTTGCAATTCGCAATGCGGAAGGGGTGACACAGTTGTAACCTGCCTGACCAGTTCATAATGCTCGGAGATGGCGGCTCACAGTGTAAGACGGAAATGTCAATTCGTTCTGATCACCGACTACCTGCAGCACGAACCCGGATGAAAGGCACAATCATGCTAGGAAAAGAGCCACATATTTGTCAGTGTGATTACATTTAAATATTATGATCATAGTACCACTCTGGTGACATTCCACAATGAGCGAAGTATAGAAAATATCTCCTCCTGTGGCCAATGCAATCGATTTCCTGCCAAATAGCCAGTCAACTGCGCCTTTTTCCCACCAATTTCCAGGTGAGGGAGAGGAGGGGCGGTGGGCGAGGACAGGTGGGACTGGGGGGATTTTTCAGAGGTGGAGAGGTTAATTAATAGATCAGTTTAATTAATTAGTCAATTAATTTGATATCAAAGGTTTGCTTCTATTGGTGAGGGGCTTTTCTAGAGGAGTCAGGGAAGAGGAGGTGGAGGGACGTGGTGTGAGTGTGTGGGTTTTATTTTGTCAAGTTGCACAATGGATTGATCCAACAAGTACCCTTTGGCTCCTGCAAGAAACAATTTCCACCTCCAACAAGAACTGCTCGAAAAACATTCAGCAATAAATATCTTCTGGAGTCATCCACTGTAAGGAAAAGACACAAAAATATTCTATATTCTTACCTAACTAGTGGATTACTTGGGTACTGGAGTATTGCTAGTTAGTGTAAGATAAACATTAAATGAGCGAAAAATATTATTTATTGCAAAAAATTTCTGAGAAATCAAGTGAAACTTTTTATTATAAATTAATAAATTTCTGGGTTCTTTTTGGAACAATAGATTGCCTCTCATGGATTGGAATGCTATTATTTTACAAAGTATGGAAAGGTTCTTTTATCCCTTTTCTTTAAGAAGGTTATTTACTCAGCAGAATGGCTGAGAGCCGCGCCTACACAACTTGAATAACTTTTCTAGGTACAGTCAAGACTGCCGTGTGAGAAATGTAATGGAGTGTACTGTTAGAGAGGAAAGATGGGGCTCGCATATGCTGTAGCGCACAATACCGTGAGCTGTGACGACTGCTAGCTGCGTCGCTCACTGCTGACAAATAACACAACTATCTCTTTCTATCTGGATTGACCTTCGCCAATGAAACTCTCCCTACACCTTGATGAAGTCAAGGACTGCTATCCGCCCCTAGTCTAACTATTGCCGTGGTACACCAGTCAGATAACCAGTCCACCGCGATGCCATTCAATATTCGCTTGCAGGCGTTTAACTAGTACTCTGTCCGTGTTCACAGCGCACAATAAGTGTGGAGGCCAACACAGTGAACAACACTTAATCGCGAGTGACTCAATATAGAGTATCACTCCGATTCGCTAATGACAGAGATGCTTTCCCAGTGAAGTACTGAGGAGAGACTTTGTTCCTTGCTCTTTGCGTACACATATGAGTGCACTCGCTCTCGTTACGTGTTACCGCTACAAGAGCGACAACGGAACAGCCTCTTTTTCTGGAAAAATTGCAGAGGTATATCATTTGCTGTCTTCCTTCACTTCTCTGGCTCTTTGCATCAGAAATATTCCGCCTATCAGCGTTGCTCTTTTAAATGGGAGAATGACGTTTCGTTTAAGTCAACCAATGCAGAAATATGTAGCATCTCCATTAGGTGTATACTGTCCTGTGAGAACTCTGTAACTACGCAGTCGGTCCATCAAAAAATGCGTCTTCTGGGTGCTCCCACACAATGTAGCGGAATTTGCCTTTAAGTCGAACATGGGGGTCGTTATCCCTTCCCTCTGGCAAAAGCTGTCCTCTCTCTGGGCAGTCGCTCCGGCCGAAGTAGGTGTGTGCCGACCCACCCCTCTGAAGGGACGGGCCTCCCAGTGGGCCGGCCGCCTCCCTAGAATGAAAATTCCTGTGGCCGTCATGTTGTGTATGCCAGCCTCGACTTTTTCAACGTCAGTGTGCACTTGCGATTTACTTATTAGATCTGCATATCGCTTACATGAATTCATACAAAATTGACTCTACCTTATCGAGTTTGGGTTCGAATGAAACGTCTTGATGTGCAGAATACGATTGTGAGGACAGAATACGACAGAAATGGAGGTCAGGAGACCACGCCACCTTACAATGGGTGGGAGTTTCTCATAATGGATTATCCCCAGAGAGTCATAATTCAACCCTCAGGGGGCCATAAATCAATTAACAGAACGATAGTTTGAGGTGTTGTGGAGGGAGAGGGGTTACATAAAAAATCACTTAGCAGAACAATAGATCGAAGTCATAAATCAATCAGCTGCCACAATTTAACTGATTTGCACATAAATATGATGTCAAAAGTGTGCCAAAACGAACATCATCCCACTACTTGTGCCTGTCCGTTGCACACTACACCTCTTTTATCACTTCCACCACTGGAATTTGATAGGTACATCCATGGCACCTACTAAACGAACCCGTGACGAAATCGCCCCTCTTCTTGTCTAAGGTAACTACTACACTCCTGGAAATTGAAATAAGAACACCGTGAATTCATTGTCCCAGGAAGGGGAAACTTTATTGACACATTCCTGGGGTCAGATACATCACATGATCACACTGACAGAACCACAGGCACATAGACACAGGCAACAGAGCATGCACAATGTCGGCACTAGTACAGTGTATATCCACCTTTCGCAGCAATGCAGGCTGCTATTCTCCCATGGAGACGATCGTAGAGATGCTGGATGTAGTCCTGTGGAATGGCTTGCCATGCCATTTCCACCTGGCGCCTCAGTTGGACCAGCGTTCGTGCTGGACGTGCAGACCGCGTGAGACGACGCTTCATCCAGTCCCAAACATGCTCAATGGGGGACAGATCCGGAGATCTTGCTGGCCAGGGTAGTTGACTTACACCTTCTAGAGCACGTTGGGTGGCACGGGATACATGCGGACGTGCATTGTCCTGTTGGAACAGCAAGTTCCCTTGCCGGTCTAGGAATGATAGAACGATGGGTTCGATGACGGTTTGGATGTACCGTGCACTATTCAGTGTCCCCTCGACGATCACCAGTGGTGTACGGCCAGTGTAGGAGATCGCTCCCCACACCATGATGCCGGGTGTTGGCCCTGTGTGCCTCGGTCGTATGCAGTCCTGATTGTGGCGCTCACCTGCACGGCGCCAAACACGCATACGACCATCATTGGCACCAAGGCAGAAGCGACTCTCATCGCTGAAGACGACACGTCTCCATTCGTCCCTCCATTCACGCCTGTCGCGACACCACTGGAGGCGGGCTGCACGATGTTGGGGCGTGAGCGGAAGACGGCCTAACGGTGTGCGGGACCGTAGCCCAGCTTCATGGAGACGGTTGCGAATGGTCCTCGCCGATACCCCAGGAGCAAGTGTCCCTAATTTGCTGGGAAGTGGCGGTGCGGTCCCCTACGGCACTGCGTAGGATCCTACGGTCTTGGCGTGCATCCGTGCGTCGCTGCGGTCCGGTCCCAGGTCGACGGGCACGTGCACCTTCCGCCGACCACTGGCGACAACATCTATGTACTGTGGAAACCTCACGCCCCACGTGTTGAGCAATTCGGCGGTACGTCCACCCGGCCTCCCGCATGCCCACTATACGCCCTCGCTCAAAGTCCGTCAACTGCACATACGGTTCACATCCACGCTGTCGCGGCATGCTACCAGTGTTAAAGACTGCGATGGAGCTCCGTATGCCACGGCAAACTGGCTGACACTGACGGCGGCGGTGCACAAATGCTGCGCAGCTAGCGCCATTCGACGGCCAACACCGCGGTTCCTGGTGTGTCCGCTGTGCCGTGCGTGTGATCATTGCTTGTACAGCCCTCTCGCAGTGTCCGGAGCAAGTATGGTGGGTCTGACACACCGGTGTCAATGTGTTCTTTTTTCCATTTCCAGGAGTGTATATTGCTATGGAAATGAAGTCATTCTCTTTTTACTTGTTCTACGTCACTATCTACGGAAAGGAAACAATTCAAGTCTCGGACTTCTTCCTCTACGAAGAAATGATATCAGTTAGAAAATGCAGTTATACCTACGCTCATCATAAAAAAAACATTATCTTGATGCAAGAACACGCCTCTAGTCATTAATGCAAAAAAATATACATGAAAAAAATGCAGTAACCTTCGAGTTTTATAATTGTAACCTGTTATGTGGTACAAATATGAGAGAGTAATATTTTGAAGAGGATATGAAGAGAAACAAACACATAGACATATGTAAAAGAAATGGCAAGTTGTAGTTTACTGGTAAGATAGTGGAAAACTCCACATGCTGAACAAATGGATTGCTTACAAAGCCCTTCTCCATGCCATGCTGCTCAATTTTGTGGGTTCCATATCTGGAGACATCGAATCTATTCGAAGAAATGCGGTCCAGGTATTGACAGAATTGAATATCTCGCAAGAAACGTGTAAAGTCCCAAATGGTAGACTTTTGAAGGTACACTACTGGTCATTAAAATTGCTACACCATGAAGATGTTGTGATATGCAAATGATTAGCTTTTCAGAGCATTCACACAAGGTTGGCGCCGGTGGCGACACCTACAACGTGCTGACATGAGGAAAGTTTCCAACCGATTTCTCATACACAAACACCAGTTGACCGGCGTTGCCTGGTGAAACGTTGTTGGGATGCCTCGTGTAAAGAGAAGAAATGCGCACCATCACGTTTCCAACTTTGATAAAGGTCGGATTGTAGCCTATCGCGATTGCGGTTTATCGTATCGCGACATTGCTGCTCGTGTTCCTCGAGATCCAATGACTGTTAGCAGAATATGGAATCGGTGGGTTCAGGAGCGTTATACAGAACGCCGAGCTGGATCCCAACGGCCTCGTATCACTAGCAGTCGAGATGGCAGGGATCTTATCCGCATGGCTGTAACTGATCGTGCAGCCACGTCTCGATCCCTGAGTCAACAGATGGGGACGTTTGCAAGACAACAACCGTCTGCACGAACAGTTCGACGACGTTTGCAGCAGTATGGACTATCAGCTCGGAGACCATGGCTGCGGTTACCCTTGACGCTGCATGTCATTTTTTCGGATGAATCCAGGTTCTGTTTACAGCATCATGATGGTCGCATCCGTGTTTGGCGACATCGCGGTGAACACACATTGGAAGCGTGTATTCGCCCTGCCATACTGGCGTATCACCCGGGGTGATGGTATGTGGTGCCATTGGTTACATGTCTCGGTCACCTCTTGTTCGCATTGACGGCACTTTGAACAGTGGACGTTA
The DNA here is from genome assembly GCF_023864275.1 of Schistocerca cancellata. Taxonomy (NCBI): domain Eukaryota; kingdom Metazoa; phylum Arthropoda; class Insecta; order Orthoptera; family Acrididae; genus Schistocerca; species Schistocerca cancellata. Next base: position 93,623,775 of record NC_064629.1, on the reverse strand, counting down.
CATTTCAGATGTGTTACGACCCGTGGTTCTATCCTTCATTCGATCCCTGCGAAACCCTACATTTCAGCAGGATAACGCACGACCGCATGTTGCAGGTCCTGTACGGGCCTTTCTGGATACAGAAAATGTTCTTCTCCAGATGTCTCACCAATTGCAAACGTCTGGTCACTGGTGGTCGAGCAACTGGCTCGTCACAATACGCCAGTCGCTACTCTTGATGAACTGTGGTATCGTGTTGAAGGTGCATGGGCAGTTGTACCTGTACACGCCATCCAAGCTCTGTTTGACTCAATGCCCAGGCGTATCATGGCCGTTATTACGGCCAGAGGTGGTTGTTCTGGGTACTGATTTCTCAGGATCTGGCCGGCCGCGGTGGTCGTGCGGTTCTAGGCGCTCCAGTCCGGAGCCGCGCTGCTGCTACGGTCGCAGGTTCGAATCCTGCCTCGAGCATCGATGTGTGTGATGTCCTTAGGTTAGTTAGGTTTAATTAGTTCTAAGTTCTAGGGGACTGATGACCACAGCAGTTGCGTCCCATAGTGCTCAGAGCCATTTTTTTCTCAGGATCTGTGCACCCAAATTGCGTGAAAATGTAATCACATGTCAGTTCTAGTATAATATATTTGTCCAATGAATACCCGTTTGACATCTGCATTTCTTCTTGGTGTAGCAATTTTAATGGCCAGTAGTATAGATGCTTAACGCCTCACGAACACCAACGTAGAAAATCCCAAGAGCAATTTTCAGGAAGGAATATGCTTATCGTCTTTTATTTTTATTAATTTTTTTAAATTCTTGGCTACATATTCCATAGATCATTCGAGGGATTATTTAGCGATTATTTTATCGCAATTATGCGAAAATACACTCCTGGAAATTGAAATAAGAACACCGTGAATTCATTGTCCCAGGAAGGGGAAACTTTATTGACACATTCCTGGGGTCAGATACATCACGTGATCACACTGACAGAACCACAGGCACATAGACACAGGCAACAGAGCATGCACAATGTCGGCACTAGTACAGTGTATATCCACCTTTCGCAGCAATGCAGGCTGCTATTCTCCCATGGAGACGATCGTAGAGATGCTGGATGTAGTCCTGTGGAACGGCTTGCCATGCCATTTCCACCTGGCGCCTCAGTTGGACCAGCGTTCGTGCTGGACGTGCAGACCGTGTGAGACGACGCTTCATCCAGTCCCAAACATGCTCAATGGGGGACAGGTCCGGAGATCTTGCTGGCCAGGGTAGTTGACTTACACCTTCTAGAGCACGTTGGGTGGCACGGGATACATGCAGACGTGCATTGTCCTGTTGGAACAGCAAGTTCCCTTGCCGGTCTAGGAATGGTAGAACGATGGGTTCGATGACGGTTTGGATGTACCGTGCACTATTCAGTGTCCCCTCGACGATCACCAGTGGTGTACGGCCAGTGTAGGAGATCGCTCCCCACACCATGATGCCGGGTGTTGGCCCTGTGTGCCTGGGTCGTATGCAGTCCTGATTGTGGCGCTCACCTGCACGGCGCCAAACACGCATACGACCATCATTGGCACCAAGGCAGAAGCGACTCTCATCGCTGAAGACGACACGTCTCCATTCGTCCCTCCATTCACGCCTGTCGCGACACCACTGGAGGCGGGCTGCACGATGTTGGGGCGTGAGCGGAAGACGGCCTAACGGTGTGCGGGACCGTAGCCCAGCTTCATGGAGACGGTTGCGAATGGTCCTCGCCGATACCCCAGGAGCAACAGTGTCCCAAATTTGCTGGGAAGTGGCGGTGCGGTCCCCTACGGCACTGCGTAGGATCCTACGGTCTTGGCGTGCATCCGTGCGTCGCTGCGGTCCGGTCCCAGGTCGACGGGCACGTGCACCTTCCGCCGACCACTGGCGACAACATCGATGTACTGTGGAGACCTCACGCCCCACGTGTTGAGCAATTCGGTGGTACGTCCACCCGGCCTCCCGCATGCCCACTATACGCCCTCGCTCAAAGTCCGTCAACTGCACATACGGTTCACGTCCACGCTGTCGCGGCATGCTACCAGTGTTAAAGACTGCGATGGAGCTCCGTATGCCACGGCAAACTGGCTGACACTGACGGCGGCGGTGCACAAATGCTGCGCAGCTAGCGCCATTCGACGGCCAACACCGCGGTTCCTGGTGTGTCCGCTGTGCCGTGCGTGTGATCATTGCTTGTACAGCCCTCTCCCAGTGTCTGGAGCAAGTATGGTGGGTCTGACACACCGGTGTCAATGTGTTCTTTTTTCCATTTCCAGGAGTGTAGTCAGTTTTCAGGATGTGTACACATGATTAGTATTAACATTTTTGCACACATCATAATTTTTTGTCCTTCTAATCCAAATACACTTAAATTTCTAATTTTTGTTTTGTTTTGTTTTTTACTCGTTACCAGTATTTAAGCAGAAATTCTGCGGTGGAATTGGGGAGAAATGATTTTAAATTAGGTTTAAAACTTGCTTCTTTTACCAGTTTTTAAGCAGAAATTCCGCGGTGGAATTGGAGTTGTCTAGGCGTAATGATTTTAAATTAGATTTAAACTTGCTTCGCTACCTATCAAGATACTTTATGTTAATGGGTAAATCATAAAAAAATTTTGTTGCTGCATATTTAAATTCTCTCTGAGCCACTGACAGCTTTAAGAATGGGTAATAAAGGTCATTTTTCCCGCTTGTGTTGTACGTATGAACATCATTGTTCTTTTCAAACTGTGTTGGATTATTAACACTATGCCGTCCGGACACCACAGTGGTGTCGCCTTCATGGTATCGCTCAGTGGCCGGCGACAGCACGTTAGTATCTTTTGCATTCTGTTAGTGTTTTGTTTAGGTAACAATAAGTTACACACGTCAACAAGTGTTTTGTTTTTAAAAGTACTTGTGCCCTTTCATCATGGCGGACGAAAGAGACAATAGGATTATTTAAGATGAATGGGCGGACGTCTTGTCTGACGTTCCGTACGATTTGACCGATTGGGAAGAAGACATTGGATATAAAAAAAATGAAAGTGAAGCAGAATCGTAGGAAGATGTGAAATACGCCAAAGAAGAATTCGGCAAACGCTACAATAAATTTTGAAGGATCCCTGGGTCCAAATGTACAATTATATATTGCGAACGATCTATTTGCATATAACAGCAACGGAACCAAAAAGTAGTACAGTCAAAATTGCAATAGAAGGAAACTGGAGTAAAAAAATTTTTCCTAAAAGTTTAAAGAAACGTTTAATCTAAGTCAAATGGCTCTGAGCACTATGGGACTTAACTTCTGAGGTCATCAGTCCCCTAGAACTTAGAACTACTTAAACCTAACTAACCTAAGGACATCACACACATCCATGCTCGAGGCAGGATTCGAACCTGCGACCGTAGCGGTCGCGCGGTTCCGGACTGAAGCGCCTAGAACCTCTCGGCCACCGCGGCCGGCTAATCTAAGTCAAAAAATCTCAGTTGATGAAGGAATGATACCGTGGCGTGGACGGTTAAAATTTAAAGTTTACAATCCGTCGAAAATTACGAAATACGGCATACTCATTCGGATGCTGTGTGATTCGAGTACGGGATACATTTCCTCATTCAAGATATATTCCGGCGGTGGGCAGCCTTTAGCAAAAACAGTGATGGAACTGTTGACACCTTCTGATGGAAAGTGGCATCACCTCTGCATGGATAATTATTATAACAGTGTAGAACTTGCGCAGAAGTTACTTGAAATGAAATTTCTAGTTTGTGGAACGATACGGCAAAACAGAGGATTTCAGGAAAATTAAAGGGCGCAAAAGTCAATGTGTTTGAAGCTTATCATCAACGGAAAGGTGACAAGCGGCCGGCGACAAGCCAAGTAATACGACTTAACGCTGCCGGCGCCAAGCGAATAAATTTGTACGAGCGGACAGCAAAGTGTTAATGACGAATTTCATCGTCGAATATTTATGTACTGTGACGGCGCAGTTAAAATGCCTAGTCCTTTGAAGAGGTGCGTACATCACGTCCGTGGGTAAACACCATATATTATTCTCACCGCTCGCTATTACATCCACCGACATCGTGAAGCACTTCCATCTATATACAAGTTCACAGGCATCTGGAGCCAACAGCGTAAGGGAGCCTCAAATACCGAGAAAATCGATAGATGCAGCACCCCCTGAATATTAGGGGGTGCTAATAGATGTCGCTATGGTCACGTTACCATGATCCTTTGCGATTCCATGGTGCCTATTTACTCAGACTTCACTCTTCGGTGATCTTTCATAGCATTAGTAGTAGTTGCATACAACGAAGGTGTTTAGTATTCCACATTCCAAATACTGCAGATATATACAACTGTTAATTGCTCAGTAACAATTCAACCACGGACTTAGAGATACAGCTGTATTGTTAAGGCCGTCCGCGGTGGCCGTGCGGTTCTAGGCGCTGCAGTCCGGAACCGCGGGACTGCTACGGTCGCAGTTTCGAATCCTGCCTCGGGCATGGATGTGTGTGATGTCCTTAGGTTAGTTAGGTTTAAGTAGTTCTAAGTTCTAGGGGACTGATGACCTAAGATGTTAAGTCCCATAGTGCTCAGAGCCATTTTTGTATTGTTAAGATTATAGATTACAACATTCTCATCACATAGTTGTATTTGCATCTTAAGTACTTTGACGTAAGGAAGCTATGGCGTGTTACATACGTGCGCAGATAGAATACGGACATTAGTTTTGAGTGAATATTATTTTCTGGTTATAAATTTTGCAGATAAATATGTAGAATAGCCCGAAGTCTAGGTTGGGCTAAAAGGTGAATGTTCGGGTAGTTAACGAAGGTGTTGCCAAGAGAACTATTGTAATTATTGCTATGGCTACGAATGTTGCAGTCGAAGCAGCATTTATGCCCCCTGTTTAGCTGAACGTGGTATCGAATGCTTCAATTAATCTCGCGAAACGACGAGCATTTAATCTGTGAAAATTACATGGCGAGAACTATTCAAGCTGCATGTGTAAGGCATCAGTACAGAATACAAGACCGCAATCGAAACAAATTTCTCAGGAGGAAGAATATTCAACACTGCAATATACCGCCACTAGGTACCTATAATTTTAAAGTAATTGTAGGCACAGGAAACATAACAGAGAAGTTTGGAATTGAAATGAATCTGAATTACTTCACAAATCCTCAAACGCAGATCTCGAAACAAATAAATGCTACCTTCTCAAAACATGCCTCTTGTTACAAATTGCAAAATACATTAATATATTTTCAAACTGTATGCGTATATATTCTAGAGCAAAAGGCACACTTCGGAAATCTGAAAGGCTTAACCTGTATTCTTAAGCTGCTGGTGTAATTAATCAGTAAGATATCACTGTAGCGTGACTGAAGCGATATCTATCGATGTGCTCGGTAGTTCACGGTATCTTACGTTATTGGCTCCAGAAGCCTATTACTAGTTCTAACAAAGAATGTAAACCAACAAAGAAGCAACGATCAACCATCATGTATATCGACGTGTCTAGTTAAAGGTTTTAAACTGACAACGACGTCGAGCAAAGTCAAAAGTGGCTTCCTAAATTTTTGAATCAACAACATTCATGACTGTATTGCACTACAACTGTTCAGTAACTCTAAATGCACAACGAGAAGGGCTAAAATCTCAAGATTTACATTGTGCCAGCATCTTTACGAGAACTACCTCACAGCCTTCGAAATGCGTAGTCCTACGCTAGTTTATACTAGGGTCTAAACCTGTTTAATTTTTGTCAGAGCTTTTCAATGTAGTGCATCTCTATAATCTTGTTCCTTAATTTACAACACAGTGAGCTATGTTGTGGAACATCATTAACTATTTGTTATCCTGTCGTCCACAGTTTGCATGTAATATTATCCTGATATTTTATTATTATTTAAGATCTGTCTGATCACAATTGAATACAACTATTTTTCTTGCCATACGCGTTTCGCCTTTATTATTTGCAAAGTATATTCAGTCGCCTGGACTATATACACACTTGCGTTTAAACTATTTTGTTGTACGTTTTGAACATTATATATTCATGTCATGAACAGTTCTGGAACTTCCTGTTTATCGATGACGTAGTGACAGTATAAATATTTACTTACAAATTTCGTAGGTGTTGGTCTATATGTGTTATTTTCGTGTTTTGCAGCTGTTCAGAAATGGCTCTCAGCACTAAGGTCATCAGTCCCCTAGAACTTAGAACTACTTAAACCTAGCTAACCTAAGGACAACACACATATCCATGCTCGAGGTAGGATTCGAACCTGCGACCGTAGCGGTCGCGCGGTTCCAGACTGTAGCGCCTAGAAACGCTCGGCCACCCCGGCCGGCATGCAGCTGTTCTTCTTCTGCTTTCTGACATACGAAAATTTGTTTTCACAACACTAGGAAATGTACGTGTGTTTACTTGGTATTATGCTTTGGATGGTGACGCCATCTGTTGAATGTTATTATCACCTGTTGAAAAACATTTGTATAACCACAAACACACACACACAAGAGTTGGTAATACCATTCAACAGTTGGCAACACCATCCAAAACACGACAACACGTAAATGTATAGTCTTTTCCTAGTGCTATGAAAATAAAATTTCGTATGGCAGAAAGCAGAAGAATAATAGCTGAAAACAGAACACATGTCGACCAGAGTCTACGAAATTTGTAAGTAGAAATTTATACTATCACTGCATCATAAATAATCAGAAAGTACCAGAACTGCTGTAACCTCAATATACACTCCTGGAAATTGAAATAAGAACACCGTGAATTCATTGTCCCAGGAAGGGGAAACTTTATTGACACATTCCTGGGGTCAGATACATCACATGATCACACTGACAGAACCACAGGCACATAGACACAGGCAACAGAGCATGCACAATGTCGGCACTAGTACAGTGTATATCCACCTTTCGCAGCAATGCAGGCTGCTATTCTCCCATGGAGACGATCGTAGAGATGCTGGATGTAGTCCTGTGGAATGGCTTGCCATGCCATTTCCACCTGGCGCCTCAGTTGGACCAGCGTTCGTGCTGGACGTGCAGACCGCGTGAGACGACGCTTCATCCAGTCCCAAACATGCTCAATGGGGGACAGATCCGGAGATCTTGCTGGCCAGGGTAGTTGACTTACACCTTCTAGAGCACGTTGGGTGGCACGGGATACATGCGGACGTGCATTGTCCTGTTGGAACAGCAAGTTCCCTTGCCGGTCTAGGAATGGTAGAACGATGGGTTCGATGACGGTTTGGATGTACCGTGCACTATTCAGTGTCCCCTCGACGATCACCAGTGGTGTACGGCCAGTGTAGGAGATCGCTCCCCACACCATGATGCCGGGTGTTGGCCCTGTGTGCCTCGGTCGTATGCAGTCCTGATTGTGGCGCTCACCTGCACGGCGCCAAACACGCATACGACCATCATTGGCACCAAGGCAGAAGCGACTCTCATCGCTGAAGACGACACGTCTCCATTCGTCCCTCCATTCACGCCTGTCGCGACACCACTGGAGGCGGGCTGCACGATGTTGGGGCGTGAGCGGAAGACGGCCTAACGGTGTGCGGGACCGTAGCCCAGCTTCATGGAGACGGTTGCGAATGGTCCTCGCCGATACCCCAGGAGCAACAGTGTCCCTAATTTGCTGGGAAGTGGCGGTGCGGTCCCCTACGGTACTGCGTAGTATCCTACGGTCTTGGCGTGCATCCGTGCGTCGCTGCGGTCCGGTCCCAGGTCGACGGGCACGTGCACCTTCCGCCGACCACTGGCGACAACATCGATGTACTGTGGAGACCTGACGCCCCACGTGTTGAGCAATTCGGCGGTACGTCCACCCGGCCTTCCGCATGCCCACTATACGCCCTCGCTGAAAGTCCGTCAACTGTACATATGGTTCACGTCCACGCTGTCGCGGCATGCTACCAGTGTTAAAGACTACGATGGAGCTCCGTATGCCACGGCAAACTGGCTGACACTGACGGCGGCGGTGCACAAATGCTGCGCAGCTAGCGCCATTCGACGGCTAACACCGCGGTTCCTGGTGTGTCCGCTGTGCCGTGCGTGTGATCATTGCTTGTACAGCCCTCTCGCAGTGTCCGGAGCAAGTATGGTGGGTCTGACACACCGGTGTCAATGTGTTCTTTTTTCCATTTCCTGGAGTGTATAATGTCCAAAATGCAAAGCAAAATATTTTGAACATAAATATGAATATATTCCAGGCCACTGGCGGAGCCTTGCAGGTACTAAAAGCGAAGTGCATATGACAAGAAAAAATTGGTTTATTCAGTTGTGTTTAGACGTATCTAAAGTAATAATTATCAACGTACTATGTTCTGGAAATTGACACTAGCACAACAAGTTACTTTATTTTTTATCTAGAATATTAACCGCTCGCTTGTTTGCACAGTAATTCAAATTTCTAATTGAATTTTAAAAATATAACTGTAGGGAAAGTGGAGAATGGCACAGATGATGTAACTTTCCAGCAGTTGTGACGACTTCAGAAGTTACGTCACAGTGGAAAGCCACAAATTTTGGTTTTACCGAATTAACTACAACTAACATTCTGGCATACATATATCGACAAAATCTGGATAGCAGGTAGCGCTGGCTTTTGCCTTTCTGGCATTAAAACCAACACGTCATTGAGTTGCTCAGGGTTCTAGATTGTGACAGGACTCCAACGGCCAAATGACTCGAGGTTTCCTCGATGTTAAGCTCACCTGGCAATCACATAGCCGAATACGCAACAATATCTCACAGTGATTCGGCGCACTCTACCTGCTCAACAGCTCGGAACTATCGGGAGAATATGCCCTCAGCCCTTACCGGATTTTCGTCAGTTCGGTTCTGTATTTGTGAAAAGATACCGTGTTCTAAATACTTAACAGTGAGCTATGTAGCAGCAGACGCTAGCTGGCGAGCTTATCCTCCAAGAAACTCCCGCTTTCCACGGCGGGCAGGGCATTGTTGGACTGCGTTGACAGTGCGAGCTAATAGCGAGCGCGGGTGTCAGGGAAGCAGTAGTTGGGCACATTCGGTCGAGTGGGCATGTAGTGAAAGAGCTGTGAGCCAGAAACACGCGAAGTTGAATTATTAAGTGTTTAGTAGTGCACTGAGGGAAATATTTCTTTAAAATAGGAATATGGAATCGTCCGTGTTTTTTTTTTCTTTTTTTTCGATATCATCTAAGGAATGCGTGTGTGAAAGTTAGGAGCAGTTTCCATTGTTTTTAGATGAATAAATTGAGTTAAAGGACGTCATATTTTATTTCAGAGGAACCTATTGGGCTAAAGTTTAGTTTTTCTGTGCGATCGGGTTGAAGTTAGTATCTCTCCCTGTAGTCCGATAACCAGCCATTAGGATCACTGTCAGAGGTCTAACAATAAAGAGATGAGAGCTTACAGTTATGCTTCCATATTGTTGGGAAATGCAGCGAAAATACACCTACAAAAACTGCAAACACTGAAAAATAAGCCGCTACGCCGAATATACCACTTATCAGTAAATTTCGCAAAGATATCTGCGTGACGTCACAGAAGAACTGGAAGTGGCGAGAATATTTAACAACAGCTACGAACAGCTCTACGAACGGTCGAGAAGACCTGAGAGCTAATTCATAATCCAGTTCGTGAGAAGAAAAGGCGGTAGGCACCGTTATAAGTGGCTAGCAGCCCGTCTGGACAGGAGATGAGGCTGTAACATGACGACATTATTGTTAGATGAAGGACAGAACAAAGACGATATAGTGAACACGTGAATAGACTGTAAAAACAAGCAAAGGAATAAACATTGCCAAAACATAAATACTGTATGATTCTTTAGAACTAAAAGAAGAGTGTAAAGTGTGCTTGCTTGTGGAGGGTAACTGCTGAGGTGCCAGTTTAAACCGCGGATGCTAGTGACCTACGAAACTATTTCTCCGCTCGAATGTCGATGCACCTGCGTTGTTGGAGAATTTGTATCGTCTCTCACCCACGAGATTGTTGTGTTGGGCAGTGCACTACAGGCTGCTATTCGCAAAAAAATTCGTCGCCATGAATGTATCTTTAAAAATAACTTAAATTTACTTCACATATGACCTACGCTGTGTGTAAAGAAAACAATCTCCAAGCCATATCTGTTATAGGACAGCCGGCCGGTGTGGCCGTGCGGTTAAAGGCGCTTCAGTCTGGAACCGCGTAACCGCTGCGGTCGCAGGTTCGAATCCTGCCTCGGGCATGGATGTGTGTGATATCCTTAGGTTAGTTAGGTTTAATTAGTTCTAAGTTCTAGGCGACTGATGACCTCAGAAGTTAAGTCGCATAGTGCTCAGAGCCATTTGAACCATTTTTGTTGTAGGAGAGGGGGCGTCCACTTTGATGAAAATCTTGTTGCCGCTGAAAAAGACTAATAAAGGTTCCTGGTAGGATGGATGCGTCGGTTCTAGAGCAGCGCACACACAATGAAAGTAACACGGAATAGTGAATAGTAAAATATAGTAATCGACTTTGGTCACAGCAATTGTACAATGCAGGTTCAGCCTATCTGTCCTGCGTTGACTACAGTTCCATGAACATAAACTAAATAATGTTCTGTGAACTAAAATTGGAAGAAAACTAATTTTCTGTCTTAATGTACTATTCGAAGAACAGTTCCAAACTAACAGTACCCAGCTAAATCTCTACGCAGGTGGTCTGTGTCCATACACAATAATTCTATATGCTGTTCCGTTTCTACTGAAGGCTAACAACTGTCTATCTATCGATCACTGTTTCAATCTCACTCGACGATTTGAGGAGTTGAAGACACGACGAACGTTCTGCAGGAACTCCCTAGCAATACTCTGACTGACTTACAACTTGTAACTCCAACTTCTGCTCGTGCTTGGTTACTTAAGCGCGCGAATCTTCCTGGTGGCGCTGCCGCCCCAGGGGAAGTGATACTCGCGGGCATAGTGGTTGATTTGCGAGCAGCGATGTTCCTACTGCGGACGACCTCCACGGTATTTCTGGTACCAAATGTCCAAACTCTTCTAGTGTGGTATTCTCACTACACCGCTATCTCAACTGTCCAAAGTCTTGCTATTCACACAGTGATATAGTGAAACATTTTGCACGATGAGGTATAGCAGAGGCGATCTGTGACAAAAAAAGGAACTAATTGTGTAATTATCATAATTATGTCGTGAAGTATCCAGGTTTTGTCCATACATTCGTGCGTTTTAACGAGTTCGCCAGTTCATATTGCGGCGCATTCCTATATGCCTCACTGACCGTGGGGGACTTGGTAGGGGAGGTTCTTCGAAAACATATCTAGGCTAGGTGTACAATGTTGTTGATTGAAATGATCGTGCAAGGTGCTATATGGTATGAGCAAAATGACCTTTAACATGAACGACCTTCATTTATGGACATGCGATCGTTAGACTTTAGTTGCATTTTTTTCCTCTCAAGAATGACCCCGATACTCTTTCCCCATTGCTCAAAATCAGCCTGTCGTAACGCAAGCATAATGTATCACAACTTTAGGTGCTTTCCGTGTCAGGATGAGTCAATGGAAAGAATTAAATGTGTTCCAAAATGGCATTACTGCAAGAGTCTTCATATTCAGCCCTTCTGTCAGAGATAATTTATGAGTTACATGTGTCCAGCTCATAAATTACGGGTGTTAATGTGAAGTGTGAACATAGGGGAAAGAAAGTCATCTCTTCCAATGTGTAGTTTCCAAGCCTTTAGTGACGAGTCATTGAAGGTGTTCCTATTTAATCAGTGTTTTAATTCGTAGAATAGTTTTACCGGCATAACTGTGATGTGAGAAACCTCCATGGACATTGACACAAGTGCAAGCATCCGCCAGATTTTCGGAATATATGTAGAACCGCAACAGAAGTGGAAGACTCTCCTTTTGTCGGCAACCTGGAACTAACGGAGTCGATTTGCTCTAAGTCCGAACGTATGGTGGAAGTTTGCAAAGCATGATTAATACTTGGTTGAAGTTCGGGGTCTAGCCCTTCGCCGAACCAGTGTTCGTCAAATTTATCCATAATTTCATGTAAAATTTTCTGCCTACCCTCCATTTTAGGTAAAAATGACATGAGTCTGGGGTTTTTTAAGGTTTTTTGTGTTGTCTGGGCTCCTGCAGTAATTATTGTGTAGAATGTTTTAATATGTATCGGAATGGCCGATTTATCCCTTGATAGTCAGTGCTCTACCTGTCACATCTATCTGTTTACATTTTCGATGGCTTCAGCTTTTACTTTCTAACTTAATTCTGTGCTTTCATAGGCTTTTATTATTTTAATAATAAACTTTAGAGTACTCGTCTCAAAGTTGAAAGAGACGCAATCGTGTGACCTAAACGAAAACTTATCTTCAACTGGAAACGTTTGAACAGTAGTTACTAGTGTCAAATGTCGGGAGAACTCGATCTCCAAAGTTAAGCAGTCATTCAGCATTCTCTAATCAGCCGTGTCTCCATGAAGGTTTGGTGTGCAATGGCAGAACGTGGCTAGTTCATGATGATGGCCAGTGACACCACGCAAGAAAATTCCGGGCACTCGATAAGCTACACTGGTCAGAGGGACATCAGATAGCAGATCAGGAGCTACTAGATGATAATGATGATGATGATGATGATGATGATGTTTGGTGTGTGAGGCGCTCAACTGTGCGGTCATCAGCGCCCGTGCAAAGTCCCAATTTTTATGCAGTCCAATTTTTACACAGTCTAATCTAGCCACTGTCACGAATGATGATGATGAGGATGAAATGATGAGGACAACACAAACTCCCAATCCCCGGGCAGAGAAAATCGACAACCCGGCCGGGAATCGAACCCGAGACCCCGTGATCCAGAGGCAGCAACGCTAGCCACTAGACCACGAGCTGCGGACGGAACTACTAGATGTGTTTCCGGTAGAGCAGTGGGTTGTTTCTTGAGAAACGAGAGCAAAAGGTGCACTAAAGAGCCTTCGTTTATGCAGCAGTAAAAAAAGATTACAACTCGGCTACAATGCTGAAGTCCTATCTAGTATAAAGGAAATCCGGAAATTCGTAACTTGGCCACATGAATTATATTATCGGCCATTTTGAACTGACGACATGATTTAGGTATGGTACAGACAACATAAACCAAGAATTTTTGTATTCAACAGTGCTCTAAAGGTCATGAAACCACTTAGTGTGTAGCCAAATTGCTGTATTCCATTGAGCCATAAATTTTTCGGCAATAAATTAGGCACATATCTAATCATCTGATGAATTAGACTCTGTGAATATATTTAATAAGATACAACCATTCACGGCTATACTTTTTAAAATTTGCACAGTTATTAACGAGAAAAAATTACTGTCCACACTGGTGCTATTAAGAACGATGGATCTGCTACTAAAGTATCCACCGCAGGCGGTCAGAAAAGTTAAGTCCCAGATGTACGATGAACACCAAGCTTACCAAATTAAGAGTACACAATTTTGTTTCTTGGAAACAACTCTTGAAACAGTCGCGAACAAAATTAATCCGTCTGGTTTGAACACAGACGGTACATGATGGTGAGTGCCTATTATTTGTAAATAAACAAAGTTTCAGAACTGAAGTCTTCGTAAAAGGTATCAGACTTAGAGTCCAGCAAGGACTACCAAAATTTCATTTCAGAAGTAAATTCGATGCAGCCAGTGACAATAAAAATGGTTCAAATGGCTCTGAGCACTATGGGACTTAAATTCTGAGCTCATCAGTCCCCTAGAACTTAGAACTACTTAAACCTAACTAACCTAAGGACATCACACATATCCATGCCCGAGGCAGGAGTCGAACCTGCGACCGTAGCGGTCGCGCGGTTCCAGACTGTAGTGCCTAGAATCAGTGACAATAAAGAATTGACATAAATGTAATCCAATGGCACAAGGCCTCTAGAACGAAAAATAACTGTTAGAAAACAATACTAGCTATTAATTGCACAAATCACTACGACAGAAAAAAGTTCAAATCCCGACAGGACAGCCCCAATTTAAAATGTTGAGAACTGAGGATTAGTTGAAGTTGAAGCCCCCGCAGGACAGTCCAATATTAAGGTTCCAATATGACGAAAACATAGTCAAGTCCCATGTATCACAGCTGGAAACAAAGCCCAGAATTCATACAAGCCCTCTCTCGAAAGCACTAACACGAAGCTTTGTATCTTTGTTGCGTCTGCTCCAAAGCGAGTTCCTGATTGAATACGTGCACAGGCATTCAGAGCTTGGCCCACGAAGCTCACACGGAGTGAACTAGCCTATTACAGCTCGTGCGTCGGCCTAGGTACAGACCTTAGCGCAAGGATGTAGTCTGTCTTGCTTAGTGTAGCGTGGCCGGCATAGGGAAGAGGACCAGAGGACTGGCGACGACAGTTGGCACTTCAGTTGCTGTCCCGTGGCGGTGTGTAGTGTGGCAGCTCTCGAATGCTGTCTGTAAGGAAGTTGGCTGCCTTGTGAACTGGATGTAATATGTGTTGCTGACAGAGTATGTGTAAACCTACGACACAGTATACCTCTCTACTGCACACCAAGCCCCAACCAGGGTGAGAGGTTGGAGACCCATGTCATGACCTGAGGCAGTGGTGGGTTCGAGCTGACTGTAGAGGAGGCTGAGGGTGTGAAGTCAACTTACACGGGCGTTGGAGTTGGCAGCGCTGAGGTGTCTCCGGGCAATACCTCTGGAGGTGTTTCCCGCCACGGAATGGTGGGGACCCGTCTCGACAGCTGTGGAGAAGTAGAATCCCAGCTGGCAGCCCGTGAAGAAGCTGAGAGCACCCACCTCCACCCCACCCCCAGTACTGACCGCAGACGGCGTCATCTGCAACATCCAGCAGCCATTCCTCTGGGGCTGATGTGGGTGGACCTGGAGTGACCAGCAATACTGGAAGCCTGGAGTCACTATGTAAGGAGATCACACAATGTAAGTGACGGACTGGACACAGAGGGTCGAAATAAGTGGAAAATAAGATCAAAGAATGAGTGTGCAGAAGTAGTAGTGATAAAAATTCCTTGTGCGAAGCACATGGGATGAAATTGTGTACTGCGAAAGTATGTAGCACAAAAAATTGTTTCACAGAAGCATTTGGGAGGGAAATTGGCCATTGAAAGCAATGGAGATAGACTGTTGTTGTGTGAAAGCACTGGCGACAAAGTAAGATCCCGAGTGTGTGTATGAGGCACAAAAAGGTAAAGTGGAAGACAAGTGAAAGGATGATGCACCAAAAGGAGCAAAAAGTGCGTTTGTGGATTAGATAAGGGGCTGTGCCACGTTGGAGAGAGAAGAGGCGCAATGATGTGTTCTGGAAACAGGCTGAGGAAGAACCACGAAGTTGGGGCAGAGTAGACAAAGATGTCGGTGCTGCGTCCAGAGGTGGAAGCAGCAGTGGTGTAGACTGTCTGTGGTAGACCTTGGTGGACTTATGGGAATGGCGCCGGCCGCAGTGGCCGAGCCGTTCTAGGCGCTTCAGTCCGGAACCACGCGACTGTTACAGTCGCAGGTTCGAATCCTGCCTCGGGCATGGATGTATGTGATGTTTTTAGGTTGGTTAGGTTTAAGTAGTTCTAAGTTCTAGGGGACTGATGACCTCAGATGTTAAGTCCCATAGTGCTCAGAACCATTTGAACCATTTGATAGGAATGGAGGCGGGAAGTGTCTGGTGCCCTGATGACGTCACCCATAGGGTCTGGTGTCCCACCAAAAGCAGGAGGCAGTGGTAGCGGTGGCCAGCCCTGACGCTACGGTGGCTGGTTACCTCTGGAACTGTGAAGATGAGGGCTGTGCCAGAGACTGAAAACCATGGTGAAGTCTGCAAAAGGGTAACCCCGTAGTGTAACTCCAATGGTTTGGTATATTCGCCAGCAGTTCTATAAGGCAGTGTTGAATCTGCCAGTAGTTGCACAATTAGATAATATAGAAGGTTGCTGTGCTACTGTAGACATATTGAAGAAGGCATAAGATACACTGTATACAATTCATGGTACGGAGAGATCAGGCGCAAACGCTGAAGAACGGAGATGGAAGCTAGTGTCTGAGAAACAGACCGAAAGTCACACAAATGAAAAGAGGTGCACCAGAAAACGTCCACTGTGTGCGAAGGATGTGCATGAAAAATGAAATTCCACGAATAGCTCATTACCAATATCTATGGGATATGGCTCATCAGCCACAAAGCAACAGAAGGAAACGAAAACACACGCAAAAGCACTGTCTATCTGGGATGCAAGCACATGTGTAAGCACTGATTCAGAAAAACCGCCCGCATCTCGTGGTCGTGCGGTAGCGTTCTCGCTTCCCACGCCCGGGTTCCCGGGTTCGATTCCCGGCGGGGTCAGGGATTTTCTCTGCCTCGTGATGGCTGGGTGTTGTGTGCTGTCCTTAGGTTAGTTAGGTTTAAGTAGTTCTAATTTCTAGGGGACTGATGACCATAGATGTTAAGTCCCATAGTGCTCAGAGCCATCTGAACCACCCATCAGAAAAACCACAAACAACCGTCACCAGTTAAAGCATCTGCCAAAGGCGGTCAAAAAATGAAGGCCCAGATATACGATGAATACCAAGGGTATTTAATTAAGAGAACACAGTTCTCCTTGGAAAATTAACTTTTCTGGTTTGAACACAGGCAATACTTGAGGCAGATTCCCTATTATTCGTAAATAGTCAAAGTTTCGGAACTGAAGTCTTCGCACAAGGTACAGTAGTTAGAGTCCAGCAGGGACTAGTGTTGTGACTGACAATTCGCAGTTTTTCACAAACACACCTTTTGTTGATGTAAGTTCACAAGGTTGATGACTGTACAACGAACGAAAGGTAACAATAACGATGTCAGCATCCGGGGTGAACTGAACTTCAGGGTTTGATTTTTTCTTTATTGAATTTCAATTCCCCCCGAAGGGGGTGGGCTGGCAGCAGCTTAGTATGCCGCTCTTCAGCCTACAGACTTTGTGAGAAAGATGAAGAGAATAAATAATAAAAACAGGGGATAAAATCGGAGATTTAAAGAGTAACATGGCGAAAAGAAACTTCAGGGCTGGTTCTGGGCCCTAAATAGCTGTCTCCATCCAATCAGGTTTTGGCTTAGTGATACTTCCTGCAGGCCGTGGCTCGAGCTCCCCCTGCAGGAAGTAGTGCTCGGAATGTCTGTTCCCATTATCTTGTATGTAAATAGCTGGTGTTTACCATGGTACTTTTGGTACGCCTTGGACATAGAAAACCTCGTCCTCTTTGGTGTAATATGGGTTGCCGGCCCTCAGGGGCTACCTTGGCACTGGTATAACAACTAGCAAAATCTCAGTTCAGATGTAACACCCAAATCTCCTGATATCAGACACTCAGATCGGTACCAAACGTTGTGTGTCGATAGAGTGCCAACCAAAACACCGATTTAGTTTCCACTGTGTGCCGTCGTCCAGTATAACTTGCATAAATGGTACTTCAAAGTAACACCAGAACTATAGAGTATAGGGAAAGCGTATCTGTGAGCTTTTATCGTATCGTGATGATCTCTGGTAGGTGAGTTGGTAGAGCTTCAGATCGTAGTACTAAAGGTTCCGAGTTTGAAACCCACTGACAGTTTTTTAACAGTTTACACGTGAAATTTTTACATGGGAGAACATTTTTCTGTCATGTAAAAGGACTTTCGGAGTTTGTGGCAATGTTCTTTTGACAGTCCGCTTTCGCTTCGTTAGCTGAACGTAAAAAACCTGTAGAGTACATTTGTATAGATAGGTATCGTATCATCTATACAAATGTACTATATAGTTTTGCTATAATCAGCTAACGAAGCAAAACCAGACTGTCAAAGGAACATGGCTAGAAATTCCGAAACGTCCTTTTACATGGCAGAAAAATGTCCTCCCATATAACAATTTGTCGCGTAAACTGTTAAAACAATCACCATCAGTAGTTTTCGAGCTACGGTCCTTTAGTAGTACAATCTGACGCTTCACCAATTCACCTACCACAGATCATTACGTTAGCAGTTCACAGATACGCTTTTCCTATACTCTGTAGTTCTGCTGATGCTTTTAAGCACCTTTTATGCATGTTCTGGTGGACGACAGCACACAGCACGAACTAAATCGGTGTTTTGGTTGACACACTATCGACACTCAATGGTACCGATCTGCGTGTCTGACATTTGGAGGTTTGGGTGTAGTGCAGCCGGTGACAAGTAAGATTTGACTTAAATACAGGATGGTCAGAAACAGTCTGAAAAGCTTGTAAGGGTGCTGCACGTATGTTGTGATGAGAAATAATTGTCAAGAAAAAAATTCGATACGTTGCACCACTTCCGAGATAATTAGCATTATATGTAAATTGAAGGTGAGGGCATGACGTGGAATCAGTGTCATCGACTGAAAATGTGTGCCGAACCGGAACCCGAACCTGGAATCTGCTGCTTACTAGGCAGTTGCGTTAACAGCTGCGCCATCCGGACAAAGTGTTTATTGCAAATGTGCGGAGTATCTCAGTACATTTCTCGGCCGACCCACACACCAATATAGCGACACCTATCCACAGTCCGTGCCTACGGACTCCATGCTCGCTAGTCAGAGATTACCACAGGAGGTCATTGTGCATCTGCACTGAAGAAGGTGGGTTCGTTGACCATATAGGCGAGTCAATTGTATGAATGTGTGATGTCCTTTCTTTTGGACATTTCCAAAAGAACAGACACCACACATTCATGTAAGAGTTCGTTAGCACTGAAGGTAGCCAAGCAGGCGGCTGCGTGTGCAGGTTCAAGCGGCCCGCCAGAGGCAGTATCGCCAAATGTATTCTTCATGTAGTTCGCTAAAACCAAACAAGAGAGCGACACAAAAGTTGGACAAGGGATCATAGTAAGGATCGAACCGAAGGCAACGGCTGAGCAGTCTCTGCTATCATTTACGCTATGAGAACAACTGAGACTAATTGTATCTGGCAGGCGACTTGAATATGGCCTGACTGGCTAACTTCAATGCTAATTAATTCGGAAACGGAGCTACGTATCGAACTTATTCCTTAAGACCTTTTTTTTAGCACAAACTATCCTGCAACACTCTTGCAAGCTTGTTGGGCTGTTTCTGACCACCACGTATAATCCAAAGGCAGAAGGTCTCTAGAGCGAAAGCGAACACCGTTAGAAAATGTTACTTACTGTTAATTCCACAAAGCATCACGCTAGAAAAAAGTTCAGAGTCGCAAAGGACAGTCCCGTGTTAAAATTTTGAGATGTCAGACTTAGTTCAAGTTAAAGTCCATGAAGAACAGTGCAATATTAAGTTTCCAGTATGATGAAATTAAAACAGTCCAGAATTCATACAAGTCCACTCACAGAACCACTAACATGAAGCTTTGCGTTGTCGTTGCGGCGGCTCCAGATTGAGTTCCTGATTGAAGTCATGCATAAACATTCGGCGCCTGGCCCAGGAAGTTCACTCGGAGTGAACTGGCCTCTCAGGGCCTACGCACTTGATACACTCTGTCTTGCTTCCTATCGCGTGACCAGTGTGGGAAAGAGGTCCGTGGAACCAGCGACCTCTGCTGGTGCTTCGGTCGCTGTCTGATTGGTGTGTGTAGTGTGGCAACCCTCAAGTGTCGTCTATAACGAAGCCGATTGTCCGCATAACTTGGCTGTACTGTGTGTTGCTGGTATGGTAGGCGTAAGTCCTTAATAAAGTAGCAACAGTCGCTTTTATTTTCGTATACCAAATTTAGGCTCAGGTAAGTATTAACTACAATGAAAACATCTTACTTGGTGGTCGATCAGTCTAAATATTTAAAAAAATTACAGTAACTGAGAATGATCTAATATCAGTGGACAATAAAATTATCTGCATATGCATTTTCATACGGAAAAAATAAAGGTCAGACTCACCATCTCATCGACGTCCATGTTATTAGAGGCGGAGTACTAGCTCAGTTTGACAATATCGTTAATCGAAGGAGCAGGGGGGCAGGATTTTGTGTTCCATTCCCAGCGAATACAAGAACACAAAACGAACTTATCGCAAGTATTCATTGCAAAGTATATTCTGAGTAAAAGTAAAAATATGTCATCTCTTCAGTTCAGTGTCTTAACGATTGCCTCACTTCGCTCGATACGTTTGTAAGGCAGTCTTTATGAAGAAACATATTTCAAAAATTGTGGACATATAAAAAAATCTGTTACTTCTCTCTCACAAATGATTATTGTACTAAATGTATGAGCGCTGACATCAGTTCCAATCGTCTTGAGTATAGTGCTATATTTCCTGGCGCAATACTGATGCTGCCCAACAGTAAAATCAAAGTACCTCACTACCGTATTTATCCATCATAAACAAGTTATATTTTTCTGTCGCTTGGTTTAAAAGCTAATCATGTCAGTATATAAAGATTCTCTTATCTGCAAACTAAATTTCATACTTAGCTTTTTTATTATTTCTTCTGTAGGCATGAAGAGTATAGGCACAAAAAAGTTCATTTCGCTGTTTACGCGAGTGCAGAAAGCTGTTAGTAAAATGATATTGGTGAATTCATTATTATATGTAGCTTAAAATTAGTAAATCAACAACTTACTACCTCCTCCTCCTTTGTTTACGGCATAATAACCGAGAAACGAATTCAAATAAGATTTTTTTATGAATTTAGACTGTGTTATATCAGCTGACTGACGAGTATTCAAGTCAAAGTGAACAGCATAAGTATATTATTTTACATCTCACAACTTGATCTCAGGAAGAAATGTTTGAGGGTACACAAACTGCTCTCTCCCTGTTCTGTGTCTGACTCCAAGAGCGGCCAGTAGATGTGTTCCCAGGCAATTAGTTCCACCAAGAGCTGGTTCTCACGGTCCGTCACCTCCTGCTCGTCCGTACAGGCATGCAGCGGCCTCTACCAACCAGACTCCCCAAATAACTGTTCGTCCTTTCACAAGGAAGCTCGGGCTGGAGTTCGTTGGCTTATTACATTGCCTCTCTCTCTCTCTCTCTCTCTCTCTCTCTCTCTCTCTCTCTCCCTCTCTCTCTCTCTCTCCCCCTCTCTCTCTCCCCCTCTCCCTCTGCATGTATGAGTGTGTGTGTGTCTGTGTGTGATCTGACACCCGTGTTATCTGTGTTTTTATGTTGTCGCGACGTGTAGAAGATGCTCAGTAACGTGCAGACTTTCAAGATCAGTCTGTTTCGCAATTTATGAGAATATACACTGGCGGAAGAAAAATCGCAACACCAAAAAATAAATAATATAGAGTAATGAAATTTCGGCAATATACAGGGTGTTACAAAAAGGTACGGCCAAACTTTCAGGAAACATTCCTCACACACAAATAAAGAAAAGATGTTATGTGGACATGTGTCCGGAAATGTTTAATTTCCATGTTAGAGCTCATTTTAGTTTCGTCAGTATGTTCTTCCATCTACGCTAAGTGGAGCACGTTATCATGATTTCATACGGGATACTCTACCTGGAACATGTGCCTTTACAAGTACGACACAACATGTGGTTCATGCACGATGGAGCTCCTGCAGTCGAAGTGTTCGTACGCTTCTCAACAACAGATTCGGTGACCGATGGATTGGTAGAGGCGGACCAATTCCATGGCCTCCACGCTCTCCTGACCTCAACCCTCTTGACTTTCATTTATGGAGGCATTTGAAAGCTCTTGTCTACGCAATCCCGGTACCAAATGTAGAGACTCTTCGTGCTCGTATTGTGGACGGCTGTGATACAATACGCCATTCTCCAGGGCTGCATGAGCGCATCAGGGATTCCATGCGACGGAGGGTGGATGCATGTATCCTCGCTAACGGAGGACATTTTGAACATTTCCTGTAACAAAGTGTTTGAAGTCACGCTGGTACGTTTTGTTGCTGTGTGTTTCCATTCCATGATTAATGTGATTTGAAGAGAAGTAATAAAATGAGCTCTAACATGGAAAGTAAGCGTTTCTGGACACATGTCCACATAACATACTTTCTTTCTTTGTGTGTGAGCAATGTTTCCTGAAAGTTTGGCCGTACCTTTTTGTAACACCCTGTATATGCGTAGGTACAATATTTAAGTGACAAACATTGCAAGATCACAGCTTCATGTAGGTGCGAGATAAGCCATTGCAAATGTGAAATGTTGGTACATTAATGTTGAATGTTGAATACAAGTATGCAAACGTGCATGTATTGTGTGGTACACATGCCGGAAGTCAATTTGTGAGAGAGTTCCATGCCTGTCGCAGGGACAATTAATGCTGATTGTGGATGACGTTGGAGTTATCGTCCAGTGTTGTCTCACATGTGTTCGATTGGAGACAGATCTGGTGATTGAGCAGGTCAAGGCAACATGTCCACATGGGTCACAACAGCGGTTTGTGGGCGAGCGTTGTCCTGTTGGAAAACACCCCGTGGACTGATGGCAGCACAACAGGTCGAATCACCAGATTGACGTAAAGTTTTGTAGTTAAAGTGTACGCATGTCCGATGGAGCTTTGCCGTGTTTCTGAATAACACAGGCACTGCAATATCGAATTTAGCCTTCAAGACCGGACAAGCGCCTTTGAAGTAAAATGTCTCTCTGTACAGTAATACACATAATGGATGTACAAGTGCAGGATGGAGACACATGGAAGTTTGGATCTGCCTTGAGTTGTGCTCGGATAGCAAAATGATAAGGCGACCGCTCCCGATAAGCGGGAAATCCGGGTTCGAGTCCCGCTCTGGCACAAATTTTCACTGTCATCATTCCAGTATACAGTTGATGGTTCCTCATAGTCGTAACAGCAAATACATTGAATGTTAGTGAAACTGTTTCTTGTGAATGAACTGAAGAGCTAAGAAACAGATAAACATTATTTTTTACTGAACTGATTAATAACCGCACCATTTATGAAAAAGTTATTTACTGTTGGGTACCTTTAACTTTTCATTGCTAAAGCAGACAATTTAAAATTTCTGACATGTCAAATAAAATTCTTTTTAATGTCAAAACATGACAATATTTTAAACTTCAGTATGTACAGTTTTTATAATCATCACATATCCATATTTCCTGCAATATAATTCAACGTATCACTTTTACATCTACCCGTCTTTTACTTCCTTAATGATTTGTGTTGGGACTGCGGGAGAACGGCGTAGGTTATCTTCAATCAGAAAGATACCCAACAATTAGTAATAAAATAACATATATTAAATATGAAGAAATACTCAACTCAAATGATGCTTCTTCTTGTAAAATGTCCAGGACAATTACAATTCGACGTTCAATATTCTTACAAGTCCTATAAATACACTACTGGCCATTAAATTTGCTACACCAACAAGAAATGCAGATGACAAACGGGTATTCATTGGACAAATATATTATACTACAACTGACATGTGATAACATTTTCACGCAATTTGAGTGTATAGATCCTGAGAAATCAGTACCCAGAACAACCACCTCTGGTCGTAATAACGGCCTTGATACGCCTGGGCATTGAGTCAAACAGAGCTTGGATGGCGTGTACAGGTACAGCTGCCCATGCAGCTTCAACACGATACCACAGTTCATCAAGAGTAGTGACGCGTATTGTGACGACCCAGTTGCTAGACCACCATTGACCAGACGTTTTCAATTGGTGAGAGATCTGGAGAACGTTCTGGCCAGGGCAGCAGTCGAACATTTTCTGTATCCAGAAAGGCCCGTACAGGACCTGAAGCATGGGGTCGTGCATTATCCTGCTGAAATGTAGGATTTCGCAGGTTCGAATGAAGGGTAGAGACACGGGTCGTAACACATCTGAAATGTAACGTCCATTGTTCAAAGTGACGTCAGTGCGAACAAGTGGTGACCGAGACGTGTAACCAATGGCACCCCATACCATCACGCGGAGTGATACGCCAGTATGGCGATGACGAATACACGCTTCCAATGTGCATTCACGGCGAGGTCGCCAAACACGGATGCGACCATCATGATGCTGTAAACAGAACCTGGATTCATCGGAAAAAATGACGTTTTGCCATTCGTGCACCCAGGTTCGTCGTCGAGTAAACCATCGCAGGCGCTTCTGTCTGTGATGCAGCGTCGAGGGTAACCGCAGAAATGGTCCGAGCTGATAGTCCATACTGCTGCAAACGTCGTCGAACTGTTCGTGCAGATGGTTGTTGTCTTGCAAACGTCCTCATCTGTTGACTCAGAGATCGAGACGTGGCTGCACGATCCGTTACAGCCATGTGGGTAAGATGCGTGTCGTCTCGACTGCTAGTGATTCGAGGCCGTTGGGATCCAGCACGGCGTTTCGTATTACCCTCCAAAACCCACCGATTCCATATTCTGCTAACAGGCATTGGATCTCGACCAACGTGAGCAGCAATGTCGCGATACGATAAACTGCAGTCGTGATAGGCTACAATCCGACCTTTATCAAAGTCGTAAATGTGATGGTACGCATTTCTCCTCCTTACACGAGGCATCACAACAACGTTTCACCAGGCAACGCCGGTCAACTGCTGTTTGTGTATGAGAAATCGGTTGGAAACTTCCCCCATGTCAGCACGTTGTAGGTGACGCCACCGGCGCCAACTTTGTGTGAGTGGTGTGTAAAGCTAATCATTTGCATATCACAGCATCTTCTTCCTGTCGGTTAAATTTTGCGTCTGTAGCACGTCATATTCGTGGTGTAGCAATTTTAATGGCCAGTAGTGTATTAAAGTCCTGTAACAGTGCCTCTGAGTCATGCCTATGTAGAGTACAGAGCTGGCCTACGAAGGTTACGGAGCGTAAGTCTCGGAGACGATAAACGAACACTGCAGCTTGTAGACTCGGCAGTAACTGGACACTGTACACGACTCGGCGGACTGACAAGAACTGTCCGCCGTAGCTCAATGCTCTGGTATTTAATGAGGCATCGACCAATCACTATCCGCACACGTCATGCCCATGCATTGACAGCTGCGGCTACTGGCGGACCACGGTATAGTTGGTACAGCCAACCTGTACAGCTGCTGCGTTACGAGTATTTCGAGCGCGGCTTACCGATTGTGGTGCGGTACTCTCTGGAGTCGTGAGTACCGTCACCATAGTCTCACTTTGCTTCACCACAATTCAATGTAAGCTATATCTTTAGTTTGTTTTTTCTTTTTCCTGTGCCTGTATTGTACATGGTCAAATTTAAAGTTTTTCATGTCGAATCTCCTGTATTTCTAATTATGTAAATTATTTCAATATTCATTATATCATTATGTACAACTTTTGGTTACATTTAAAATATCAGTACCAGATTCCACTAAAGAAAATTCCAATATAGATGTCGAAACCGGCAGTGTAGTAAAATAAAGAACTTTGGAGCGATTATTCATCAGTTCAGTACACAGCGGCTGAACGGAAACGCTCTCCAAATTTGGAGAAAATAATAATTAATTTTAAATCAATGAACTGACAGTTAGAGATGTGCACTTGTTGCCTTAGTACGAACTTGATGGTAGCTTTTTGTGATTTTTATATTTGAAAACAAAGCACAATTATTTTTCATTTAATTACTCTACCTAGACCTCATATGTAGAAAGAAATTTCAGAAAATCACCGGCGCAGAGAATGCACTGTAGCGACACATGCGATGAAGTTTTAGCAGCTTCTCGGTTGAGGTACAATTTATATTGCCGTGGCCAGGCACAGGACGCGTGGAGTTTACTGAGGAAGAGGTTGGACTAAAATATTGTGACACCCAAAACACAACACATTAGCATGCCTAATACGGTATAGGAAACACGTTGGCATTCAAAACAGCTTCCATTCGCCTCGGAATTGATAAATATAGCTCCTGTATGGTTTGCTAGGAAATCTTATGCCATTCTTTCTGCAAAGTAATGACAAGACCAGATAACGTTGATGGAGGTAGATAGCGATTCTCGCCCTTCTCTCTAAAGTATACCACAAAGGCTCAATAACATTCAAATCTGGTGGCTGTATGGCCGTCGGAAATGCGACAGTTCTTCCTCGTACTCACAGACCAGTTCTGGACGATGCAAGCTGTGCGAACAGGGGTCAGTGGAACACAGCATTATCGCTAGGAAACATACATTGTACAACGGGATGGG
The DNA here is from genome assembly GCF_023864275.1 of Schistocerca cancellata. NCBI lineage: Eukaryota > Metazoa > Arthropoda > Insecta > Orthoptera > Acrididae > Schistocerca > Schistocerca cancellata. The sequence goes on along the minus strand of NC_064629.1, from coordinate 93,597,733 downwards.
TCCGATCAGCCAAAATGGCAGAAATGCGATTTTTCAGAATACCAATGGGGCGACGGGAATACCATGATATGACTGTCCAAATTATCACCGAACCCTCGTAATGTTTCACTCTTGCGACGTAAACCCGGCCAAAAGTTGGAAACAGTGTGAAACAAGACTCGTCGGAACAAATGACTTTCTTCCATTGCTCCAAAGTCCAGGTTGCTCCATAGTCCAGGTTTCATAGCTTCGTCATCACGATTTCCTGTTGCAGGCATTTGCATCACTGATGATTAGTTTTAGAATTCAGCTCGCCCTGTAATTCCCTGCTTATGGAGCTCCCTAGGTGTTGCATTGCGCTGACTGTGTGACACTCAGTTGTGCAGTGACTTTCCTAGTTGTCGTACTCTTACTTTTCGTCACTTAACACACACGTTCGTCCACGTTCTGACTTAGCGGATGATGTTTCTCGGCTTTCCCTGTATGCACCATAAATCTTCAATACGGTGCCTTTTGAAGCACCAGACACTTCGTCTCTGTTGGTTACGGAAGCACCACCCTATGCGTACCAACAAATTTCCCACGGTCGAATTCACTTAGCTCCGAAATAACGGACTCACAATTACACGCAACACTTGTAATGTATTGAGAGCATTGCAAAGGTGCCATTCATGGTCAAATACAACAGCGTCACGTGCAGGTTTGTCTAGCTCCCGCATTTAGTTCAAGAGTGCATTGCTCGCGGTACTTCCACATTTTTCTCCATCTCCGGTAGGCAAGCAGTGAGCAAGAACGAAACCGCGCCGCCACAGCCTCCTCCCGAATGTGAATGGTGTGTCTTAATCCCCGCGACAAATAGTTCGTTAATTAGCCAGCAATAAATCTTGCGAGTACTTGCGAACTAAGTTGTAAACTATAATTTGTCGTTACCTAATATGCATGATAAGTTCGTGTCTGATAGGTAAACGTATCGATGATGTGGAAGGAACAGCCGTGCACAAGTAAGCTACTGTGTTTCGACAACCTCCGACAAAGTTATCTCTAAGAAAAAGGCATTACAATTCTTTAAGTCTCTTTTCGACTTCGACATTCTTATAGCTCAGAGAAGTTATATAGATTCGTGTGCAGCTAACTTGAAGCGACGCATTTTCTTCGGATAGTCAGACCTGTCTTCATTTGCTCATTTCCATACATTCTTCTGTCGTGAACCGCTGCAAAGAAAGTAGGGCACTCCCTGCGAGTGGTCAAAACATGGTCCTGTCATATTAACTCAGCTCACCCTGTTTCTCCACGGCATGCAGAAGGTCTTCGACATAGTCCTCTCCAACTTTCACTCAGTTACAACTTAAATTGTAATAATCACATGGACAAAGCTGCAGGGAAGATGGGGCAGAGACTGAGAAACCGTTACAAGATGCAGAGGGACTGTATAAAACCACGCTGGAGTATTGCGGTTTAGCACATAGGTTCAGAAAAGGTGACTCGTTTCAAGATATCGGAGTACCACGAATATGACTCACCAGTGACCGTAATTATTAGAAGACGTCTCCATAGGATCCAAGACAAGTATGTGGTTGAATGGGTAGACCTGATTCCAATCCCAGACAGCATTTAAACTAGAAAGTGTAACACTATAGAGCTGAAAAGCCAGTATATTGGTCACTGGATTTTGTACATTTCTTATGACTTTAATCTAGCGTTTCATTTTGTAACTGGTTCCTCACATAGCATACCATCTATTGTGTGTGATCATTCTCAATCAACCATCATCCTCCCTCGCCTCTAACCCTGTGGATATATCGGAGAACCACTGTTACACTGTCTACATGGTACTGAGATGGAATGCGCTACATATACAGCTTCTTAGCGTGACAAATATCTACCAGTGGCAAGAGGGATTTGCAAATACCAGATTAATACCACGTTCTTTAGATAAATAAAAAAAATGGCTCTGAGCACTATGGGACTCAACTGCTGTGGTCATTAGTCCCCTAGAACTTAGAACTACTTAAACCTAACTAACCTAAGGACATCACACACACCCATGCCCGAGGCAGGATTCGAACCTGCGACCGTAGCAGCAGCGCGGCTCCGGACTGGAGCGCCTAGAACCGCACGGCCACCGCGGCCGGCTTAGCTAAATCACTTTCTAAATTTGGTGATAAGAGTATTTTATTACAAGCTTGTACCACATAGCGACGTGCATCTGCACTTTCAGTCTGTTAATACACACCCCCTGATCACCGTCTATTTGTGAATTTGTGTGGAAGACCACTTCATTTGGAAGCACATCTATACCACGCATGTATAGTTTTTAACATGGATATTGTTAGCGTAACTTCTGAGTGCCTGTAGAACTTAGACCGCCTTTTTTATGCAGGGTTACAGTAACATGGTCATTGCGATCGTGTCTTTAACATCTGGTCGCTTATAAGACGATTACGTCTCTCTTCCTAAGACATACTGATGCCACTGGCATAAAAAACAAATGAGGCCTGTCCACCCATCGCGGATTCTCTCTCAGTATTGCTTGATGCCACCAGCATTCAGTTACTGGCGAAGTACACTCCTGGAAATTGAAATAAGAACACCGTGAATTCATTGTCCCAGGAAGGGGAAACTTTATTGACACATTCCTGGGGTCAGATACATCACATGATCACACTGACAGAACCACAGGCACATAGACACAGGCAACAGAGCATGCACAATGTCGGCACTAGTACAGTGTATATCCACCTTTCGCAGCAATGCAGGCTGCTATTCTCCCATGGAGACGATCGTAGAGATGCTGGATGTAGTCCTGTGGAACGGCTTGCCATGCCATTTCCACCTGGCGCCTCAGTTGGACCAGCGTTCGTGCTGGACGTGCAGACCGCGTGAGACGACGCTTCATCCAGTCCCAAACATGCTCAATGGCGGACAGATCCGGAGATCTTGCTGGCCAGGGTAGTTGACTTACACCTTCTAGAGCACGTTGGGTGGCACGGGATACATGCGGACGTGCATTGTCCTGTTGGAACAGCAAGTTCCCTTGCCGGTCTAGGAATGGTAGAACGATGGGTTCGATGACGGTTTGGATGTACCGTGCACTATTCAGTGTCCCCTCGACGATCACCAGTGGTGTACGGCCAGTGTAGGAGATCGCTCCCCACACCATGATGCCGGGTGTTAGCCCTGTGTGCCTCGGTCGTATGCAGTCCTGATTGTGGCGCTCACCTGCACGGCGCCAAACACGCATATGACCATCATTGGCACCAAGGCAGAAGCGACTCTCATCGCTGAAGACGACACGTCTCCATTCGTCCCTCCATTCACGCCTGTCGCGACACCACTGGAGGCAGGCTGCACGATGTTGGGGCGTGAGCGGAAGACGGCCTAACGGTGTGCGGAACCGTAGCCCAGCTTCATGGAGACGGTTGCGAATGGTCCTCGCCGATGCCCCAGGAGCAACAGTGTCCCTAATTTGCTGGGAAGTGGCGGTGCGGTCCCCTACGGCACTGCGTAGGATCCTACGGTCTTGGCGTGCATCCGTGCGTCGCTGCGGTCCGGTCCCAGGTCGACGGGCACGTGCACCTTCCGCCGACCACTGGCGACAACATCGATGTACTGTGGAGACCTCACGCCCCACGTGTTGAAAAATTCGGCGGTACGTCCACCCGGCCTCCCGCATGCCCACTATACGCCCTCGCTCAAAGTCCGTCAACTGCACATACGGTTCACGTCCACGCTGTCGCGGCATGCTACCATTGTTAAAGACTGCGATGGAGCTCCGTATGCCACGGCAAACTGGCTGACACTGACGGCGGCGGTGCACAAATGCTGCGCAGCTAGCGCCATTCGACGGCCAACACCGCGGTTCCTGGTGTGTCCGCTGTGCCGTGCGTGTGATCATTGCTTGTACAGCCCTCTCGCAGTGTCCGGAGCAAGTATGGTGGGTCTGACACACCGGTGTCAATGTGTTCTTTTTTCCATTTCCAGGAGTGTATTATACTTAGTAAGCGATGCATGACAGACTCGCTGTGATCGGCAACCTTATAAAGTTTGTGTTGGGACGTAAAGTTGCTATGGTCAGTATTCCGACATGTGCAAAGAAAATGGCTATGTCCATTCATAAGGGAAGTATGGATTTGACGTGGGAGTTTGCGATTTCAGTGCACTGATAGCCGTAAGGGGTATGGAGGATTTTACATGGAAAATTATGTCAGTATTGATATTTCCAGAGCAACAGCCGCCAGATGGATGTATTTCCAATACTTTTCTCATATTAACAGAATATTCCGTCGGTTCTTGGTAGAACAAATTTATAATAATAAATGAAAAGTACCAGTTTGCTTTTGTTCTACAATATTATTTTTATTGCTAACCGGTTTTCGGCTTACAAGGCCATCTTCAGGCATTTACTGAGTATTATCACCAAAGAAGTTAAATGTTAGCAGACAACATTGGAAGAGAAGTAACACATCTAGAGTGAAGTAGAAACATACAGTGAGTAACATCTTTGCAATGAAATAGTAAAAACTGAACAGTACATAAATAACAATGGAGTTGACAGCAAAACCTTTTGCGCAAAATAAGAATAGCATGCCTACATAACTGTTTCTATTGATAAACAAAACTATTGAAATAAGATCAAATTAGTACTAGGCAAGGCTGCATCAAGAGGTATGAATCATGGAGAGTAATACACAACCAATTAAAAAAAGAAGAGACAGTTGTCAATGTAAATACAGAATACACGAGGAACTTAAGCCATATCAATACAATAAACAGAAATTAATAAATGCAGGAAAATTGAGGTGTTTGAGGGAACCTACAGTTTGAGAGTGTGGTGGTACTGCATTTTAACATTAACATTATAATCAAAGCAGTGGCTGTATACCAGTTTACATTAAATAAATGAGCAAAGTAAAGTATGAACAGTATTCGATGAGACAACTACATGGGGAGTTAAACATGGACAGTAATACAAGTTAAAAGCAAACCCTTAACTATTGAAACTACAGCATATGTGGAATACAAAGACAACTGCAACAAATAAAACAACTTAATGACTACAGGAAAATGGGAATATGTAGGAAGAGAGAGTGTGGGAAGTAATGAACAACAAAGATGATTATATGAAGTTTAGGAGAGGGGAAGTGTTGAGTTGTGTCTGGTCATTTAGGATGAGATCTGGACTGTGAGCAAGATGTTTGTTAATTTCCAGGGCTTCCAGTAGGTTGAGTTTATGGCCTTTGTTTGCTAAGTGAAGTACATGGGACACTGGCTGGTAGTTGTGACCCTCACTCAGTACATGCTCAGCAAATGTAGAGTCTGAATTCTGCAACCTCCAGCTGCGTTCATGTTCAGCCAGCCTAGTTGATATGTCTCTGCCTGACTGACCAATGTAAAATTTGTCACAATCAGAACAGGTGATTTTGTATACCCCACTGTTGGCTAATAACTGGATCTTATCTTTGCTATTAAAAACACACTGGGCTGTAGTGTTCCTGACATAGTAGGAAACCCTATACTTGCAGGATTTCAGTGCTTTGGCTATAGTCTGTGATACCTGACCTAGAAATGGTACAGTACACCATTTCTTGCAGACAGTGGATGGGGAAGCAGGTGGGGCATAGAGGAGGGGTATAATTTTCCGTTTTTGTTTCCTGTGCAAGATGTGGTCAATAAGAACTGGATTGTAGCCATTGGCTACCACCAAATATTCCAATCCTAGAGTCCGCCAGTAGGAAGCAAGGAGAAACTGTCCCATGCAAGGAATATCGATTGAATTAATTAGCCAATCAATCTGATACAGTGAGGGAATATTTACAAGAAATCCACAAGTGGTTGGGTTTACCAGGTAAACTCTGCTTTGTTTTAGACTTGGCCACTGTTTCTATGTTTCGATACAGTGTATCGATACGTGGAACTGTTTCAGTGTTTCGGAACGGCTACGGTTCACTGTTTCGAAACAGTGGTGTTTCATTCCACCCCTGTCTCGGATAACTGGACCAGATTCGGTCTCGAGCCAGACACAGAAACTGTATCATAGTTTCAAAATAAGGCTGTTTCAGTCCACCAGTGCTTGGAACGGACTAATTGTATCGAAACAGTGATGTTTCATTCCCCTCTCTGTCGGACGAGATTCGGGCTCGGCACAGGTACTGAAACACATTTAACATACCACTTCATGAAACACTTTCAAGAGTGTCGAAATCTTTTTGACAAGCAATAGCATGAAGCTTAAGATATCCGAAAATAAAACTTCGTTTCTAGTTGACTGTCATATTCCGAAATGGGGTAACATCTGCTTTATAAACACTAACCAAGCAATAAAACAACGCATACTATTCACATTCAAAATAATAAATATGTGAAAATCATTCAGTTAAATAACACTTTTTGATAACATGCGCTTCTCTGTTCATGTACGATAATCATATTAAGAAACGTAAGTAAGCCTACAACATTTTTAATTAAAAAAAGGCGGAGAGTGACAGTTATTAGATATATACATAAATTTGATGTAGGTATAATTGCAAGCAATCTGTTTGACATATCACTGATAGTGTAATGGTGAACGGGAAGGACTAGGAAGCATGGTGAATTTATAGTAACGGTTCGAAACACCTTGAAAGACAAAATTTTTTTCTGTTATATTTTGTTATTTATTCGAATTATTTGGCGTTATTTGTGACTCTATAGTCACTGTGCCTATTATCCTCAATGATTCCCTTTGTGTGCATGGAAATTAGCAGGATCGGTATATTACCCATACTAACGGAATGTGGGAATCCCAGTAGCATATCCGTTGTTTCTGCAGTTTGCTCCCACCTCCAGTTCCGTCCGTGGTGGCTCTTCTGTCTTCAGCTATGGCTGTCCTCAGCCAATTGAAAAGTATGAAAGTCACACGACACGAAAGCAGCGCATTTGCTGCAGAAATACGAAACTGCCAAGACGCCTAAGTGATAATTTCATACTTTCTGCCATATGATTAGCGCTCTCGCACCTCATTTGTGTTTGTGGATATACTTATACAGTAGACAGTAAAGATGATAAAATGTGTAGGTTTATTAGATAACAAAACACAAACTGTTTCACTGTTTCGAAACAGCGTATCGAAACATTGCATTGTACTGTTTCATTTGTTTCGAAACAGTTACGTGTTTCAGTTTGCCCATCTCTTCTTTGTTTGTGGTTCGATCTTGCTACAGCCAACAACACATGCAGGCCTGTAAGTGAGACATGACAGGTGTGACCGCTAGAGAGAGAAAGTGAGGGAGAGAGAGCGTACGTTTCGACTGGAATTTCTCAGGTATCAAACGTCGAAAGCTGCCACCACCTGAAGCTTTTATTTGGGGATTAGCGCGACATAAAGTCTGCCACTTGCGGGGCCCAAGGGGCATAATGCTGCCTGTGCGTGCGGGAATAAACAAAGTAGTCGGTTCGGTGGACTGCGGACGGCTCGTGCTTTGCGATCGGAAGATTTTTAACAGTGTAATTATGTGTGGTGAGCTATGTTGACAGTATTCCTTGCACAACTGGAGTAAAAGAGCGCTACAGTTGTTTAAATATTCCATACTGCCTCGTCACTCTCAAAATGTTTAAATAAACAGTATTCCCTATACTGTAGTTAAGTTCCCGACAAATTATTTAAATAAATATATAAAATATATCCCAGACACTGCCTTGTATCCCACAAATTGTTTAAATAAACAATATTTCACACATTTCTTTGTCTACCAAGAATTGTTTAAACTGTAATCTATACACTGCAACCGATTTCCCACCAAATTCTTCAAATAAATAAATAAACTATGTTATATACACTGCCTTTTATCCAATAAATTGTTTAAATAAACAATATTCCACACATAGCCTTGTCTACCAGAAATTTTTTAAACAATATTCCATACACTGCAATCGATTCTCTTCCAAATAGCCAATCAACTGAGTCTCTTCCTTAGCAATTTCTGTGTGGGGGAGGAAAGGAGGAGACCTGGGGGTTTCCACAAGGGAGAGGAGTTAATTAATTTATCGATTTCATTAATTACTCAATCAAATTGATAGAATTGGAGGGGGCTGTTCAAGTAACCCAGGCCTGAAAGTGTGCTTTTATTGGCGAGGGGAGTTCCCAGAGGGGTGGTGAGAGGAGGGGGAAGGGCGGGGAGGCTTCTCAGAAGGACAGATCATCCACAGGGGGTCGCAAACCACTTAGCAGAACAGCAGGTTAAGGGGAGAGGGAGGGGGTCCTAAATCAATCAGCTGTCACATTTTCATTAATTTGCGTATCAATTTGGTATCAAAAGCGGCATATAGGTTAAATACCTGTCACTCAAAAGAGAACAATAGGTTAAGGGATGACATCGAGCAGAACAATAGGTTTACACCTGAATGTATGCTTGCCCCTGATGTGGTAAACCCGCACTAACAGAGTGGCGTAGAACGAACTTTATCCCACTACTCACAGAAATGTTAACTGTTGGACCCAGATAGTCACTCTCAGATGCAGGATTCAGGCATTCGCATTGACAATTTACCGCTCCCATTAATAGCGCTATTGTGTAAAGTACTAGTTCCTCCATTGCTATGCATATAAAATCAGTCTAAATAAGGATCACCAGCCTTGTACTGACACAGCAGGCAGAGTTAAATTCTCAGTACTACAACATCAATAACTGAAGCCATATAATTACGTAACCAGTCTTAGGAAGATTCCGAGATCCGACCACTGGAGTGTAATATCTGCATTGCCAACAGGTCCTCCACCAGTTCCCTCCTAACAACTTCCGCCGATTAGGTACACAAATACAAAACAGGAATACAGTTCAGATTGTTCAAAAGTCGAAAAGCTAGAGGCTGCACGATTTGACTCTATGTCTATGCCTCTCGCGCACATCCACGATCACGAAACTGAAACGCTCGCCGAGATGACAAGAAAGTGAGTAAGTAGAGTTCTATGCCAGTATAAAAGAATCTACTGGCAAAACTTTTCAGAGCTGTCCGTACTGGCAGTATAACTTTATTGATCGATGAGGATTACTCACTCCTGACTTCATAAACGCAACCTATAAAGTACCACCTCCACCCTATAGGGCATGAGTCTCGCTTCTGACTCTGCCGAGGGATGCCTGACGACTCTTTAATTTCACGAGCACCAAACTGCTTCACGAAATTATTTAACATTTAGCTCTTTCAGATAGTCACTCTCAGATGCAGGATTCAGGCATTCGCATTGACAATTTACCGCTCCCATTAATAGCGCTATTGTGTAAAGTACTAGTTCCTGTCATTACTTTCAGAAGTTTCTTTCCAATGGGTGCTGGGAAGCATCTACCTACAAGCCCGTTAGTTATAAGTCAGAACTCAAGCCATTTACAATAATGTAGAAAGAAAGACTGAAGGAAACGCCCTTCCCCAGATACCGGAAACTGTTTCGTTTGCTGAGACATAACTTTATAATCAAGCCAAACATGTAACAACTTAAGATTGTGAAAAACAGTAACTATTTCTAAATAGAGGGAGTAGCTCTAAAGGAAACCATAAAATTAAAAAGTAAAAAAAAAAAAAACTGCCTGTGGGGTCAGAAATCGAAAACTTCATGAGTCGACAGCCGTGGTCAGAAACGATACGTTACAGACTCACCTCGTCGCCGTTTTTTATCATAACCCACGAACACCGTGAAAATGATGTTAACTGATTCCGCTGTAGCTGCTTGTAAGAGTAACTTCATATTTATAAATGAAAAGAACGAAAATGTCGATGGCTTCGGTAACACTGTAGGATATCCACATTTTTGCGCTTTTCATTTATAAAGCACGAAAATGGTTTAGCACGAACACTCGGAACCGTGGCCCTTGCGCAGTGGGGTACCTGATGTACCTCTACGGTACGGATAGCTGTACAGTGGATGCGACCATATCGGAGAGGTGTCTACGGAGAGACCAGACAAATGTGTGCTGCCTGAGGAAAAGCAGCAGCATTTTCAATATTTGCAGGAGCAACGGTTTGGGTAACTGACCGATCTGGCCTCGTAATATTAGCCATCATTGCCTCGCTATATCGGTACTGTAAACAGCTGAAAGCGCGGAATAACTACAGCCGTTATATTTCCCGAGGGCAGGCAGCTCTACTGTATGGCTTACGAACAGCTCAACCTGCGGCGGCGCAGTTCTTTCCGTCCCTTTACGACGGACCTGCACCTACCTGTGAACATTGTCTCAGCAGATCATCAGTAGGAAAGCAGAGTGAAACCTACTGTACTTCGACGTGAACCAGGCTGCAATTTAAATCAGTAATCTAAGTTTCGGGAGTAAGTTTTCACACAAATGAAAGGTTGGAAATTTTGTTCTCAGTTAATATATTCTGAAACTTAGGTGAACAAGTATCACTGCCAAGCCCGTGCTAGTCTTAACACAGTCACTCATAATCCCTTTCACTCACGTTAGCAAGTGACTAATAACTACAAAAATACTGATTGTTTTTCATTGATAATGCTCGCCAAATATTAAGTCTGTCGGTACCAAATGCAGTCACAGTTTTTAGCCACCGACCTGCTCAATACGTCACGCGGAATATATGTATTGTTTCGTCACAAAATTCACTTAAAACTTCCGAAATTTCTACACGCCCATCGGAATAATTATGCCGTTATTTTACCACACTTTTGATGTATGCAACACTGCTAGATCCGGCAGCTTATCATTTCCATCGGAACTACTACTACACACGTCCGAACTGTTTCATGGCTAGGCTCCGACTCTTCTCTAGAATACTCTAAGTCTTCTCTACCAGCAGAGAAAGGCGCGCGAAGAATACTGCCTTACCATTGGTCAGTTTACTCAACAGCCAATAGCAAAACAACATTCTCCCGCGTCAGTCCGCGCTTTTCATCAATAACCAATCGCGAAATAGTAAACCTAACGACTGCACTTTTTACCGACGTAATTTCTAATATGCTGAAGTTTTGTTTATGCACAACGTTATTTACTATTGTTATTTATACCTGAACTAACTTTCCCTTTACCATAAACTTACTTTACAAATCTATTGCACAAAAATCCCCTTTGTCTACATCCATACTTCTTCCAAAAGTTCCCACACTAAATCGTACTACATAACTCGTTAAACAATTATCTTCATATTAACCTTAAACCACACTCACGCATCATTCATACTCCTAAAACACATATATAGCATTTACATACACAAAAAGACATAATAACACTTTATGAAAATACTAGAACTGTTTATGAAAAACATTCTATGACTTTAGTGCACTCTAGTAGGTAGAATCGAAACTAAAATCACAGTCCCCCTATCCAATATTGTCCTCTATCGGCTGGTACATAAACTACGTGCGCGTCCAGTCTCGCGTCACCATCTGTCACTACCCAGCTCTGAGACACATCTCCCACTTAACCGCCTTCAAGGCAGGATCGGTATGCGGCGCTACGCCTCAAACCGAGAACAGAATAGAAGCTTTTGAAATTTGGTGCTACAATAGGATGTTGAAAATTAGATGGGTAGCTCGACTGACAAATGAAGAGGTACTAAATCGAACTGGAAAGAAAAAGAAATTCGTGACAGAACTCGAAAAAAGGACGGCTCGGTTGATAGGACACATTCTGAGACATCGAGGAATCGTAAGCTCGGTAATGGAAGCAAGTGCGAGGAATAAAAATTGTCGGGGGAGACTGAAGTCCAGCCCCCCCCCTTATGAGTCCTCTCCCTCCTTTGGTCCCCCCCCCCCTTTCGTTTTCCTCTGCTCCCTTGTTTTCCCCCTCATTTGTCCAGGTCCACCCCCCATCTGCCCCAGGCTATGGTGTGTCCAGTTTGTGCCGCCATTTTAGTGCAGTGTTTACAGTGAGTGTTCAGTGTTGTGTATCTTTTCGGAAGTGATTCGAACGGCCATCATACTGTCACTGGGTGTGATTTTATATCTCCTGCAAACAGAACCCAGACTGTCGCCATGTTTTTTAATTGTTTGTCTACTATGTTACCTGTCTGCTTCCTGTGTATTTTATTCGCTTTGCCAACCCTTTGCTTTGTGTTTTAACTTTCCACAATTTTCCGTCGTTTTACAATTTAAGTTCCCGTTTTATCGCCGGCTTTTATTGTTTCTTAACTTCTTCTTACGTTTTAAAAAGTTTGTAGGCTGCAGAGCAGCGTAATAAGCTGCTGCCAGCCCGCCCTCTTCGGGGGAATCGAAATTCAACAAAGAAAAAAGAAACTGAAGTCCAGTATTTAGGCAGAGATGAAGAGGCTCGCACAGGATAGACTAGCGTAGAGGTGCATCGGGCCATTCTTCGGACTGATGTTTGACTTGGAATAATGTGTAGAGGTAAGGGGAGTGTGAGTAAGGGAAGGGGCGTTGCGCAGGGAGGGCAGCCTGTGTCCCGGGGACCGGCTGGTGGCGGTGGACGGGCAGTCGGTGCGCGGCGCGTCGCTGTGCGAGGCGCACGCGCTGCTGGTGGCGGGCGGCGCCGCCGTGTCGCTGCTCATCGAGTACGACGTGGCGCGCGTGCGGGAGCTGCACTGCGCCAGCGGCCCGCTGCGCGTCGAGCTGCGGCACGCGGCCGGCGCCGGCCGCAGCCTGGGCCTCGCGCTCGCCGACCGCGGCCGCGCCGTCGTCGTCAGCGCCGTGCGGCCCGCCAGCCTCGCCGACAGGTACGCGCCGCACCCTTCACACCGCTCACGCATTTGTTCGCTACACCACTCCACACTCTAATTTATAGTAATTACTCTTATCGGTAATAAAATTTTCACTCGACTGTGATGTTTGCGAGTTGGCAACAAATAAAAGTCCGGAGCGTACCGAGGTCATCCTGCGGCCGTGGCAGGACCGAGAGAGCTGCGCCTCTGCCTCTTACGAACCTGTCCTCCCCCTCGACGTAAAGCTACGTTACTGCAATCTTCTCTACGCATATTTAGTAGATTTTGTACGCTCGCAATTAGGTTTAATAAGAACGAAACATTACTGAAGAATGAATAATAATGAGCGTATGGCATTGGTGTCCGGGAGACCCCTCGCGGAGCGGTTCTTTAACGCCACTACGGCGACTTGTGAGTGAATGGGGATGAAATGATGATGAAAGACACACAACACCCAGTCATCTGGAGGCAGAGAAAATCCCTGACCCCACCGGGAATCGAAACCGGGACCCCGTGCGCGGGAAGCGAGAACGCTACCGCAAGACCGCGAGCCACGGACATTGAGGAATATGCAGTGTTTAAAATACTACACCCAACAAAGTGAATTTTTATTTTTATAATATTGCTAAAAAATTGTAACTAAAACAAACTCTATATCTTATTGTTAATGGCAGCTACTGTACGTTAGTTTTAGTGCTGTGTATAATAAAAATAGATTTTACTTACTTCTCACATATTCATAACAAGCTGAGTACCCAGCGTTGCCCAGGTACGTATTTATTCTGATCTTCTGTTACCCTGTCTCCTACTCTCCCCTCTGTCCATCTCCTTCTCCTACCATTCTATGTCCGTCTCCTCGTGCCCTTCTATCTGTCCATTTGGTCGTTCCCTCTACGTCCGTCCATCTCATCCTCCCCTTTTCTCTGTAAATTTCCTCATCCCCACCTTCCTGTCCATCTCCTCCCCCTCTTATCTCCTCTCCCCTCTCTCCGTTCATCTCATCCTCTTCCCTTTCTCTGCCGTTCCCCTCCACCCTCTCTCTCTGTTCTCCTCCTCCTACCTCATACCTGTATCCACCTCCTCCTTACCCCTCTCTGTGTATCTTCTCCTCCCCATCATCTCTTTCTCTCTCTCTATCTCTATCTATCTCTCTCTCTCTCTCTCTCTCTCTCTCTCTCATATATATATATATATATATATATATATATATATATATATATATATCACTCTAACACCAATTTATCAAACGCACCCCAATAGCAACCTGCTTGTTCTTACACCCACAGTATTGTTACCAGATAGTAAGTAATGTATGCAACAAGCTTTTGATGAAATTGATGCAGGGATTTAGGAGGAGCTGTTTAACCGCAGCTTTGCCAGAGTACGTATATGTTACATATATTTCACACATTTCAAATATATTTGTTCGCCTATTTGGCTCAAATGGCTCTGAGCACTATGGGCTAGCTAGATGAAACCAAATATTAATAGCAAAAAAAAAAAATCTGGTAGGAATATACATCGCAAAAGTAGGTTGAACACCGGAGGTGGACGAGTGTTTAAAATGGTTCAAATGGCTCTGAACACTATGGGACTTAACATCTGAGGTCATCAGTCCCCTAGAACTTAGAACTACTTAAACCTAACTAACCTAAGGACATCACACACATCCATACCCGAGGGAGGATTCGAACCTGCGACCGTAGCGGTCGCGCGGTTCCAGACTGAAGATCCTAGAACCGCTCGGCGACACTGATGTCCCGTTTCCTTGCAGCTCAAATTTTATGACGTCATATTTCCTGAACTATATCCCGTAGAATGATATAATTTTGTAGGTAAACTCAGGGGCATATGCAGATACTGTCTACCAAATTCATTGCGAATGGAGTTACTAGCAGTGAAGTAATAAATTTAAACGCCTTGCATAATGCGGCAGTCTTTCACACAGCTCAGGCTCAGTATTTATGATATGATATCTGCTGAACAACTCTGAGTCGCAGAATGATATAATTTTTGCAGGTACATGCTTCAGTGGTATTATGCGAATTCTTTCTTTCTTTCTTTTGTTACTGCCTTTATCCCACATTGGGCGCAGGGTCGGCATGGTTAAGTACGAATTTGGCATGGTTAATTTTAAGGGGTGGCTGGATGCCCTTCCTGCCGCCACCCCACACTCCCTGGGACGGAATTAGTGTACCACAGCTGTCTGCGTCTAGTGTAAATCTTGAAATAGTGCGAATGTGTTTCAGATGTCTGCGAGTCGTGTAACTGAGGCGGGACGTGGGGACCAGCCCAGTATTCACCCAGTAGGATGTGGAAAACCGCCTAAAAACCACATCCCGGCTGGCCGGCTCACCGGCCGTCGTCGTCAATCCGCCGGGCGAATTCGATCCGGGGCCGTTAGCGCTCTCGGTTATCCTGGCGGGTTCAGTGGTATTATGCGAATACTGTCTGCAAAATGTGTGGCGAATGCAGTTAGTTGGAAAGAAGTAATAAATTAAAACGTCATGTCCCATGCGGCAGCTTTACTGCTTGAACAGCGAAAATGTTCAAACCGATGAACTTGTTTTGATTTCATCACTTTGCAAGAGTTGTCAGCGAGAAGTAGTTTCGTAAAGGTTTGAAATTCTGTGTAAAGTTTGTTGCAAACCATGAAGTGCTCTCATGTGCTCTCATTATCAGATACTGGATGAATAAAGTCAGGCTATTCGTTAGTCGTGGGCTACACTTCTTTTTCACCCCCCCCCCCCAACACACACACACACATTTGATAGGAGGTTGCGCCCTCCTCCCGACACCCGGTAGGTGGTGTTGCGCTCCGATATCGATATTGACCTTGAACCCGCAGGCTGACATGGTTCAAAAATGGTTAAAATGGCTCTGAGCACTATGGGACTTAACACCTGAGGTCATCAGTCCCCTAGAACTTAGAACTACTTAAACCTAACTAACCTAAGGACATCACACACATCCATGCCCGAGGCAGGATTCGAACCTGCGACCGTAGCGGTCTCGCGGTTACAGACTGAAGCGCCTAGAACCGCTCGGCCACACAGGCCGGCTGACATGGTTCAAATGCTGATCATTTCTGCAGAACATACTAATCTTTTGAATATGAGCGTTCTATCTCTCTCCCCATGAACCATGGACCTTGCCGTTGGTGGGGAGGCTTGCGTGCCTCAGCGATACAGATAGCCGTACCGTAGGTACAACCACAACGGAGGGGTATCTGTTGAGAGGCCAGACAAACGTGTGGTTCCTGAAGAGGGGCAGCAGCCTTTTCAGTAGTTGCAAGGGCAACAGTCTGGATGATTGACTGATCTGGCCTTGTAACAATAACCAAATCGGCCTTGCTGTGCTGGTACTGCGAACGGCTGAAAGCAAGGGGAAACTACGGCCGTAATTTTTCCCGAGGGCATGCAGCTTTACTGTATGATTAAATGATGATGGCGTCCTCTTGGGTAAAATATTCCGGAAGTAAAATAGTCCCCCATTCGGATCTCCGGGCGGGGACTACTCAAGAGAATGTCGTTATCAGGAGAAAGAAAACTGGCGTTCTACGGATCGGAGCGTGGAATGTCAGATCCCTTAATCGGGCAGGTAGGTTAGAAAATTTAAAAAGGGAAATGGATATGTTAAAGTTAGATATAGTGGGAATTAGTGAAGTTCGGTGGCAGGAGGAACAAGACTTCTGGTCAGGTGACTACAGGGTTATAAACACAAAGTCAAATAGGGGTAATGCAGGAGTAGGTTTAATAATGAATAGTAAAATAGGAATGCGGGTAAGCTACTACAAACAGCATAGTGAACGCATTATTGTGGCCAAGATAGATACGAAGCCCACACCTACTACAGTAGTACAAGTTTAAATGCCAACTAGCTCTGCAGATGACGAAGAAATTGAAGAAATGTATGATGAAATAAAAGAAATTATTCAGATAATGAAGGGAGACGAAAATTTAATAGTCATGGGTGACTGGAATTCAAGCGTAGGAAAAGGGAGAGAAGGAAACGTAATAGGTGAATATGGATTGGCGCTAAGAAATGAAAGAGGAAGCCGCCTGGTAGAATCTTGCACAGAGCATAACTTAATCATAGCTAACACTTGGTTTAAGAATCATGATAGAAGGTTGTATACATGGAGGAACCCTGGAGATACTAAAAGGTATCAGACAGATTATATAATGGTAAGACAGAGATTTAGGAACCAGGTTTTAAATTGTAAGACATTTCCAGGGGCAGATGTGGACTCTGACCACAATCTATTGGTTATGACCTGTAGATTAAAACTGAAGAAACTGCAAAAAAGTGGGAATTTAAGGAGATGGGACCTGGATAAACTCAAAGAACCAGAGGTTGTACAGAGTTTCAGGGAGAGCATAAGGGAACAATTGACAGGAATGGGGGAAAGAAATACAGTAGAAGAAGAATGGGTAGCTTTGAGGGATGAAGTAGTGAAGGCAGCAGAGGATCAAGTAGGTAAAAAGACGAGGGCTAGTAGAAATCCTTGGGTAACAGAAGAAATATTGAATTTAATTGATGAAAGGAGAAAATATAAAAATGCAGTAAATGAAGCAGGCAAAAAAGAATACAAACGTCTCAAAAATGAGATCGACAGGAAGTGCAAAATGGCTAAGCAGGGATGGCTAGAAGACAAATGTAAGGATGTAGAGGCTTATCTCACTAGGGGTAAGATAGATACTGCCTACAGGAAAATTAAAGAGACCTTTGGAGATAAGAGAACCACTTGTATGAACATCAAGAGCTCAGATGGAAACCCAGTTCTAAGCAAAGAAGGGAAAGCAGAAAGGTGGAAGGAGTATATAGAGGGTCTATACAAGGGCGATGCACTTGAGGACAATATTATGGAAATGGAAGAGGATGTAGATGAAGATGAAATGGGAGATACGATACTGCGTGAAGAGTTTGACAGAGCACTGAAAGACCTGAGTCGAAACAAGGCCCCCGGAGTAGACAACATTCCATTGGAACTACTGACAGCCTTGGGAGAGCCAGTCCGGACAAAACTCTACCAACTGGTGAGCAAGATGTATGAAACAGGCGAAATACCCTCAGACTTCAAGAAGAATATAATAATTCCAATCCCAAAGACGGCAGGTGTTGACAGATGTGAAAATTACCGAACAATCAGCTTAATAAGCCACAGCTGCAAAGTACTAACACGAATTCTTTACAGACGAATGGAAAAACTAGTAGAAGCCGACCTCCGGGAAGATCAGTTTGGATTCCGTAGAAATACTGGAACACGTGAGGCAATACTGACCTTACGACTTATCTTAGAAGAAAGATTAAGGAAAGGCAAACCTACGTTTCTAGCATTTGTAGACTTAGAGAAAGCTTTTGACAATGTTGACTGGAATACTCTATTTCAAATTCTAAAGGTGGCAGGGGTAAAATACAGGGAGCGAAAGGCTATATACAATTTGTACAGAAACCAGATGGCATTTATAAGAGTCGAGGGACATGAAAGGGAAGCAGTGGTTGGGAAGGGAGTAAGACAGGGTTGTAGCCTCTCCCCGATGTTATTCAATCTGTATATTGAGCAAGCAGTAAAGGAAACAAAAGAAAAATTTTGAGTAGGTATTAAAATCCATGGAGAAGAAATAAAAACTTTGAGGTTCGCCGATGACATTGTAATTTTGTCAGAGACAGCAAAGGACTTGGAAGAGCAGTTGAACGGAATGGATGGTGTCTTGAAGGGAGGATATAAGATGAACATCAACAAAAGCAAAACAAGGATAATGGAATGTAGTCGAATTGAGTCGGGTGATGCTGAGGGAATTAGATTAGAAAATGAGACACTTAAAGTAGTAAAGGAGTTTTGCTATTTGGGGAGCAAAATAACTGATGATGGTCGAAGTAGAGAGGATATTAAATGTAGACTGGCAATGGCAAGGAAAGCGTTTCTGAAGAAGAGAAATTTGTTAACATCGAGTATAGATTTAAGTGTCAGGAAGTCATTTCTGAAAGTATTTGTGTGGAGTGTAGCCATGTAAGGAAGTGAAACATGGACGGTAAATAGTTTGGACAAGAAGAGAATAGAAGCTTTTGAAATGTGGTGCTACAGAAGAATGCTGAAGATTAGATGGGTAGATCACGTAACTAATGAGGAAGTATTGAATAGGATTGGGGAGAAGAGAAGTTTGTGGCACAACTTGACCAGAAGAAGGGATCGGTTGGTAGGACATGTTCTGAGGCATTAAGGGATCACCAATTTAGTATTGGAGGGCAGCGTGGAGGGTAAAAATCGTAGGGGGAGACCAAGAGATGAATACACTAAGCAGATTCAGAAGGATGTAGGTTGCAGTAGGTACTGGGAGATGAAGAAGCTTGCACAGGATAGAGTAGCATGGAGAGCTGCATCAAACCAGTCTAAGGACTGAAGACCACAACAACAACAACATCTCTAGTTGTTCAAGGTGTTCCATTTTTTTCTGAACATGTGTGTAATTCGATGTAGCAATACGGAATGGATGATTTTTCATCATAATCTGACACGCCTGCTCCGTAGTGGCGCGTTCTGCATCTATATTACGACGCGCACTACGAATCGAAACTTGGAGAGATGCACTGTCCACTTGTGTCATTTTTCTGTGGATGTTGCATTTTTCACGCGTTCGTATTTTGAAACCACAGAAACACTTCCGGATAACCTTGTACTTGCTTCAGCTACCGCTCGCCGATTTTCAAGCTCCTACAACACCGTAGCGAAGTACCAACAAGAACTCCATTGCTGGAAACGAGTGAACTATGTACGCGGCAATTACGTGAACCAAATGCACTGCTGCCACACAAACCATATTAACGACACACTTATGTTCAGTATTAGTCGCTCCTTTATTTCGTCGTACAGACGAAATAACATTGTACAAATGACATGGTGACAACAGCGAGCGTTTATAGACACGGACCGAGAGAAAGGCTTCTTCTCGTAGGCAGGAGGGGTACGAGAACTCATTTGCCTTTCCCGGTTAATTATTAAACCGTCTTTATTTCTTGCTGTTTTTGCGGTCAGTCTTTGCACTCTTCTGTGTCTGCGCCCTTGGCTGGGTCCCATCTCGCCACCCCTTTGGTACGGCCTTGGGTGGATCAGCTGCAGGAAGGTATATCGTCGTTCTTACGGCAAAACCACGAATATACAATAACGGTGATTTTGACGCATATGGATTGGCGAGTTTTATTTTTCTGTGCTCTTTGTTATAGCAAAATCTCGAATGAGTTGCCTTCGCAGTGTAGGAAGAAATGTAAGGCCCATAATCACGAGTGTGTAAAATCAGCGTATTTGATATGGCATCTTAGGGTATGTGCAACATTCATGATTTTGGTGCTCTGTTGTAACCATGTACATACATCAGATATCCTTACAAATTTTTTTCAATCAAATATTCCATCATTACTTACGCCACTTCGTGCGTGACAATATGACATAACGCACACAGCTCTTCATTTACACTACTGGCCATTAAAATTGCTACACCACGAAGATGACGTGCTACAGATGCGAAATTTAACCGCCAGGAAGAAGATGCTGTGATATGCAAATGATTAGCTTTTCACAGCATTCACACAAGATTGGCGCTGGTGGCGACACCTACAACGTGCTGACATGAGAAAAGTTTCCAACCGATTTCTCATACACAAACAGCAGTTGACCGGCGTTGCCTGGTGAAACGTTGTTGTGATGCCTCGTGTAAGGAGGAGAAATGCGTACCATCACGTTTCCGACTTTGATAAAGTTCGGATAGTAGCCTTTCGCGACTGCGGTTTATCGTATCGCGACATTGATGCTCGCGTTGGTCGAGATCCAATGAATGTTAGTAGAACATGGAATCCGTGGGTTCAGGAGGGTAATACGGACCACCGTGCTGGATCCCAACGGTCTCGTATCATTAGCAGTCGAAGTGGCAGGCATCTTATCCGCATGGCTGTAACGGATCGTGCAGCCACGTCTCGATCTCTGAGTCAACAGATGGGGACGTTTGCAAGACAACAACCATCTGCACGAACAGTTCGACGACGTTTGCAGCAGCATGGACTATCAGCTCGGAGACCATGGCTGCGGTTACCCTCGACGCTGCATCACAGACAGGAGCGCCCTCAATGGTGTACTCAACGACGAACCTGGGTGCACGAATGGCAAAACATCACTTTTTCGGAAGAATCCAGGTTCTGTTTACAGCATCAGGATGGTTGCATCCGTGTTTGGCGACATCGCAATGAACGCACATTGGAAGCGTGTATTCGTGATTGTCATACTGGCGTATCACCCGGCGTGATGGTATGGGGTGCCATTGGTTACACGTCTCGGTCACCTCTTGTTCGCACTGACGGCGCTTTGAACAGTGGACGTTACATTTCAGATGTGTTACGACCCGTGGCTCTACCCTTCATTCGATCCCTGCGAAACCCTACATTTCAGCAGGATAATGCACGACCTCATGTTGCAGGTCCTGTACGGGCCTTTCTGGATACAGAAAATGTTCGACTGCTGCCCTGGCCAGCACGTTCTCCAGATCTCTCACCAATTGAAAACTTGTGGTCAATGGTGGCCGAGCAACTGGCTCGTCACAATATGGCAGTCACTACTCGTGATGAACTGTGGTATCGTGTTGAAGCTGCATGGGTAGCTGTACCTGTACACGCCATCCAAGCTCTGTTGGACTCAATGCCCAGGCGTATCAAGGCCGTTATTACGGCCAGAGTTGGTTGTTCTGGGTACTGATTTCTCAGGATCTATGCACCCACATTGCGTGAAAATGTAATCACATGTCAGTTCTAGTATAATATATTTGTCCAATGAATACCCGTTTATCATCTGCATTTCTTGTTGGTGTAGCAATTTTAGTGGCCAGTAGTGTAAGATGTGTCTGTGTTTACGTCATGGCGGTACCAAAAATAGGTGAGGAAGATGTCAGATAAATGTTGGGGGGGGGGGGGGGGGGTCAGCGGAACAAATCTACGTGTGTGTCTATGTGTATACCTCTGTCCAATAAACATCCAAATTTAGTCAATTGACTAGGAATAATGTTGTATGGACCTACTGACTTCCAAATCATGGACCACGGTACCCTAACAGTCAGCTTTCTTGTGACACTGTACTCCTTCCTCATGTGCGTCTTTTAAGGAATGCATTCGGCCGCGATTTCATTTTTTATGTATATCAATGCGCGACCGCATTGAACTTTGTAGGTGGAGGAGCTTTTGAAATGTAAGGATATTCAGCGAAGGTGCTTCCCGTGACTTAAATCCCGTCGTTCACGTGTAGGATGCGTTGGGGAGACGTATTGTCGTGCGCCCACATTCACTAACCATCATCCAGCAGTTGTTTACCGCGCTAGTGGAGAAAAGGAACTCCATACCACTAGAACTCCTTTACCAACCTTGTGACTAGTAAGGGAGACTTTGCAGACCCCACATTGTTGTCCATGACGATCACACACCCATTAACAAACGTGTCCCGCCATTTCTAATGTCCAGGAGCCATAATAAACCGCATTGACTTCAGTGTAATAAAAGTGTCATTTCTAATCGTCTCGCTGCGTGTTTCTTTCAATTAAGGCCTTGTACTGTACTGTACTGTACTCTAGCAGTTCTTCCAATGTATGGTTTAAGTTCCATTGAGCATTGGTAGTGACACATAATGCGAAAGTTACTTCTGTCCTTCATGTTTGCTCACAAGAGTACAATATTTGCCTATACTGCTATGAAAGAAACAAACGTTTTTCAATGTTTTATGAGACAAAATTTGAAAGGGCTTTAGTGAAGTGAGGTAACGGCCTTACCCCAGTGGATACACTTGTTCCCGTCAGATCATCGAAGTTAAGCGCTGTCAGGTATGGCCGGCACTTGGATGGGTGACCGTTCGGGCCACCATGCGCTGTTGCCATTTTTCGGGGTGCACTCAGCCTCGTGATGCCAATTGAGAAGCTACTCGACCGAATAGTAGCGGCTCCGGTGAAAGAAAACCATCATAACGACTGGGAGAGCGGTGTGCTGACCACACGCCCTTCCTATCTGCATACTCATCTGAGGATGACACAGCGGTCGGATGGTCACTTGTGGCCTGAAGACGGAGTGCTTTTAGTGAAGTGACCTTTAACACATCTTTGGCAAATATGTCTGTTCCACAAGCATACTCAAAAAAATTTCCAGTACCAGCAGCAAAACTTAAGGATCTGCTCATAATGTGTGAAAAACAGATGATTACGTGATATCGAGAATATCAACACAGAGTGTTGAGCGAGGAAACTGTACGTGAAGCATTACCGCAACCATATATTGAGGAGGACTGTGATGCAGCGTAAAGTCTTCTGAGGACTAGATTGTCTGTTTTGTGGGTGACTTAAGCTTTGTTTTTCAGCTTTTTGAAGCAATACAATAGGAATTGGCAGCTGATTGTATGATTTAGTTTTAGTATGTGTGCAAAAAATCATTATGTATTGGTAATTCCGGAACAACGAATGTGCAGTTTCACTCCCCTCCCCCCGGTCCAAATAGAAGTGGGGTACGATTATGAATTTCATATTCTAACTTGTGTAAATATGGGAACAACATATCACAAGATAATCGATATCTCAAATTACCATTGTTGATTTGAATCACCTGTATTTCAGTTCTAGTGTAATGCAGATTTATTGTTTTGGTGTAATGCGGACGACATTACACTGTCCAGTCGCACTACTGTGACCATCTGCCAAAAGCCTGACTTTTGCAACGCAGACCGCTGCGAGACGTGCAGGAAGAGAGTCAGTGAAGTTCTGCAAGGTACCGACAGGGATATGCAGCCATGCCGACTCCAGTGCGCTAGATTTCTCTGTTGAGGATCCATGGTGCAAACAGCCCGATCGAGCTGATCCCACGGATTCTTAATTGAGTTTAAATCCGGAGAAATTGTTGTCCAGGGAAGTACGGTAAACTCATACTGGTGCTCTTCTAACCACGCATGTACACTGCGAGCTATGTGGCACGTTGCGTTGTCCTGCTGATGGGCGCCATCGGGCAAGTGCAAAAAAAAAAAAAAAAAAAAAAAAAAAAAAAAAATTTCATGTAGGGGTGGACATGGTCCCCCAGGATAGATTGTTGCAGGGTGTGTGCTTTCAGACGTTTCACGCCGTATACGCTAACGGCCATTTGTTCGAGGGAACATAAAACGTGATTCATCTGAAAGGCCACCTCTCGCTAGTCAGTGGACACCCAGTTGCAGTACTGGCGTGCAAATTCCAACTTTCGTCGCCTATGAACGTGAGTCATCATGGGTGTATAACCCCTGCTGCTCAGATCCATACGCAGCAACGTTCGCTGAAAGGTCTTTGAGGAGACGCTGTTGGTAACTTCTAGGTTTATCTGAATGGTCAGTTTCTCAACAGTTGTACGTCTATTCGTCCGTGCACATCTTCGCAGGCTTCGTTCAGCCCTGCATCTATGGTCCATGGTGCCCCACAGGTGCCTCGCCGTCTCTTTTGGATAGCGCCATTTTCCCATGCACGGTATACTTTAACCACGGCGGCACGCGAACAATTTTCAAACTTAGCCGTTCCGGAAATGATTTCACCCTTGGCCCGAAAGCCAATTGTGGTGTGCGTACTGTAAGACCTTCAGTACACACACCATCATATTATTTGACTTGTCATTCTAACGAAGTAGGCGAGTGTCAGCAATATGTCTCATGGTCTTATCGTGGCGTATTTATCTACTGCCATTAGGTCAGACGATAGAAATGCCACTTGCACGCTTAGAGTAGCAGATTGACGGTGACCATCTTTAAACAGTACTTGATTAATTTTCACACACATTTATTAAAATAATAACAAGCATAAAAATTACTTAACTTGGTTCAGGAT
The DNA here is from genome assembly GCF_023864275.1 of Schistocerca cancellata. Lineage (NCBI taxonomy): Eukaryota > Metazoa > Arthropoda > Insecta > Orthoptera > Acrididae > Schistocerca > Schistocerca cancellata. Next base: position 93,573,254 of record NC_064629.1, on the reverse strand, counting down.
GCTATTTACAATTGACAATCTGAAGTTCTTTTGATATTGGTATGTTAATCTTATTCTCACATATATCTCTGATACTTGACAAAAGTGTCTATACATTTATCTTCATGGCTATGTACTGGAATATGGTAATCTTATTAGGCACAGACTGCAACTTGACTATAGACTGGTAGAGACAAATGTAGAACTCATACAGACTGGTGCAGACAAATGCAGACTGACTAATCGGAGGTCTGTACACTCGTTATAATACCGTGCGCATTCATGTATCGCTGTGCGAGTGTAATCCGCGAGGAGAAGAGGTTCTACGTTAGCAGTAATCTCACTGGCTGCGTTACATATTAATACGCGGATCGGCGGAAGCAGAATTTGGTCCGTCTCTATGGCAGCGCCATCTCGTAGTGAGGAGACGGACGACGCTGCGCCTGCGCTGTTGTGCTTAGCGGAGCGCGCTCTAGTGGGAAAGTTGTGTACGCGCTGACTACGCGGAACTATGTACACAACACCAATGATCTTGCCCTTTTATGACGTCAGATAAATTACTCAGTTGCCGCATTGCGAGAAAATAATATACTGTTGTCCGAATACCCCTGACAGGCTTGATATACTCTGCACTGCTACTGCTGCCATCTGCCGTCTGTGAGTAGTTATTGCACATAGACGTCAATCATTGGGGGTGAGCCGGCCGCTGTGACCGAGCGGTTCTACGCACTTCAGTCTGGAACCGCGCAACTACCACGGTCGCAGGTTCGAATCCTGCCTCAGGCATGGATGTGTGTGATGTCCTTAGGTTAGTTAGGTTTAAGTAGTTCTAAGTTCTAGGGGACTGATGTCCTTGGATGTTAGGTCCCATTAGTGCTCAGAGCCATTTGAACCATTTTGAAACATTGTTGGTGGTTCCATTAACGTGACTGGACTGCATATAATGGTTTTTATTTCCACAACTAGACTGATTGCAAACTATCCTATATAAATTGTTTTATGAAACAGTTATCATCTTTCCTACACATACTAAGACTAAAGGAAAACTAAATAGACAACTGCATTAATAATTATCACAGGGTTGCCTTCCTGGACGTTAGTTTGGAACAATGGCTGACAGAATTTTACGTTAGTGCTTTAGTGTATCTCATAACCAGACGGCCTGCTGCTTAATCACACACCATGTAATGTCCTTGCTGTGTCTTGGAGAGAGCTGCATCCGCAAGCAGCAGTGTGGGTGTGGTGGCCACACCGGAATGGGCTGCTTACCTACTAGAATGACTCTAAGTGACAGTTATTGCTTATTCTGGCATCACATGGGACGTGAAAGCTATAAAGTGGATATGTAGCGCGACTAGCTTTGTGATGTTATTCCAATTAGGAGTGTTTAGCGAATGCGATGACTATCCTGAAATGGAATAGGACGGTGTTCTACAACGTGTGTTCAAAGATATTCTGTAATACGGTACCGAGAGATGTGGCGAAGTGGTTAGCACACTGCACGCGCATTCGGGAGGACGACGGTTCAAACCCGCGTACGGCCACATTGATTTAGGTTTTCCGTGATTTCCCTAAGTCGCTCCAGGCAAATGCCGGGATGGTTCCTTTGAAAGGACACGGCCGACTTCCTTCCCCGTCCTTCCCTAATCCGATGGGACCGATGACTCGCTGTTTGGTCCCCTCCCCAAATCAATCAACTAAGAAATCAGTCCAATACAGTATATTGGGGAGTTGTTCGATGTGGTTGTAATTCACAGCTCATTTGGTTTAACATTATGGTATTGGTGCATTCAAGTACTAATAATTCTCCGCCACAGTTCCGGATAACATTGTGTAACACGCACATATCTTGAACGATAAAAATCAACATTGCAAGTATTGCAATACAGTGCCTTATTTAAAGCTCTGAATTCAGATGTTTACGTACAACCCGCGCCTTCCACTGATTTTCGTCTCCTTGCGGGCCTGCTATTAAATATTCTTCGCTCGTGCCGGACTTTCTCGGTAAGAGTTTCGGCTAGCGACCGGCGGACACAGCTTCTTTGTCAACAAGTGTTCACGATGCAGGCGATGCCACTCACTAACAGGCGAACCGAACCGAGCACTTTCGCGTAACAGAAAGCTTCCACTGCAATACACAGGCAGGAGAACAAACTTTTTGTCCTTTTAAAAGTGGATCAAAAGACAAGTTTGTGTTGGACACTCGTGGTTCTCTTTCCCTTATAAAGAAAGGCACTTATGCCAGAATCGGTAGCCCAACAATAAAGCAGCCTACTTCTACTTTGTCTGCCTACAATGCACAAGAAATTCCAGTCCATGACATGTATAGTTTGCCAGCAACTTTTCATGGGGTGACAAAGTTTTCATATACTCAATTCTGAAAACAGTGCAAACATATTTGGGTTAATGTAATTTTGTCATATGATGACATGATAGAGACCGTGGCTGTTGTTTGAAGACAAATGTTGATGGTGTTAGGACAGCAACCAGCCACCAATTTATTTTCAGTTCCTTTATTCAAAGGGTACCGTTACCGGTTTCGAATCGTTGTGATTCATCCTCAGACGGTTTATACGCTTTCTTTATGACATGTGGTGTGTTTTTTACAGATTAATTGTCCTAAAATATAAATAATACATAATTATACACACGCCACCCACAGATGGTTGCGTTACAGATTTTCGTTGCATGTGACTTACGTGAACAGTCGGTTTGGAGTGTTTGTTTTCATAACATTCGTCCAACAGATGTAAATGCATTCCCACTGCAACAATAAGAATGCAGTGGGAATGCGTTTACATCTGAGTTTCAACATGATGTTACGGCGTATCTCACGACATTTGTAGTCTCAGTGTATGCTACAAAACGATCTGAGATACACACTAGCAGAAGTTCCTCGTTAACTTCATTGACTCTCTTATCATATTTTCTGTTTTGAAATTGAGTATAGTTTTAGTATAGTGTCTAAGGTCAGTTGTCACATGCATGTTATCTACGAGGGCTATTCGAAAAGTAAAGGGCCGGCCGGGTGGCCGAGCGGTGCTAAGCGCTACAGTCTGGAGACGCGCGACAGCTACATCCTGCCTCGGGTATGGATGTGTGTGATGTCCTTAGGTTAGTTAGGTTTAAGTAGTTCTACGTTCTAAGGGACTGATGACCTCAGATGTTAAGTCCCATAGTGTTCAGAGCCATTTGAACCATTTTTTTGTACATTCTGAAAAATTATAGTACCTTTGCGTAGCAGGTAAATTTTCGCACAAAACTAAATTCCAGGGTTTAAATTTGGACATAAACATTGGACAAAAAGAAAGTCTGTAGACCGGACATTCACTACTGGGATCTACATTTCCTTTACCACCACTCAGAACATGTCTGATTTTAACTAGCACTTTAAGTATTTCATTAAAGAGGAAGGTGTCCAGCACAATTGTCTTGAAGTTCTTCCTGTGAATGATACTCTCGCTCGCTAGCAGAACTGTGGCCACTGGCTATTGGAAAATCATCGTCCTTTTCGTCTATTTCTTGATATATAGGGTGATTATAATTAAAATTAAGCTTCCAGACAGCTTTAGAAATAACACCACTGGTCAGAATGACGTTAAATAGCAACGGAATATTATCGGAGAAGGGGGAAACGAATGGCAGAAGAAAAATAGTTACAAATGGTTCAAATGGCTCTGAGCACTATTGGACTTAACTTCTGAGGTCATCAGTCCCCAGAACTTAGAACTACTTAAACCTAACTAACCTAAGGACAGCACACTCATCCATGCCCAAGGCAGGATTCGAACCTGCGACCGTAGCGGTCGCGCGGTTCCAGACTGTAGCGCCTAGAACCGCTCGGCCACTAAATAGTTACAAAATGTAGCAATAGATGGCGCTGTAAGCATCATAATTTAATAGTGGTCGACTACAAATGACAAATGAATCATACAACAATGCATAAGGTGTACGTTTGACGTTAAACAAACTGCACTATTCAGTGTGAATTGGTGTAGATGTGTGATACTGTTAGTTACGTAATTCCATCCACCACGGCAAGGTCATATCACATCAGATGAGAAAGATCGATTTTTCATTGTACTGATGCCAAAAACCGCATAAAAAAGCATCACTCACATCGGTTTTTAATTGTTTTGAGGCCAAAAACCGCATAAAAAGCATCAGTCACATCGGTTTTTAATTGTCCTGTGGCCAAAAACCGCATCAAAAGCGTCAATCAAAATCAAATCGGAGTATTAATTTCCGTGTGGCTGGCGCCAAACGTGTTAAAAAAAAAAATGGTTCAAATGGCTCTGAGCACTATGGGACTCAACATCTTAGGTCATAAGTCCCCTAGAACTTAGAACTACTTAAACCTAACTAACCTAAGGACACCACACACACCCATGCCCGAGGCAGGATTCGAACCTGCGACCGTAGCAGTCCCGCGGTTCCGGACTGCAGCGCCAGAACCGCTAGACCACCGCGGCCGGCAGAGCGTGTTCAATATGCTGTCCACCGTTTTCTGCAACAAGTTTAAAACGAAAAACAGCATGTTCCACAACTGGTCGAAGTGTTACCGAGGTCACGTTCAGAATGTGTTGCGCAATGCGTGCCTTCAATGCAGCTAAGTTTGCAATCGGAACACTGAACACACCTTACAGATAGCCCCACAGCCAGAAGTCACACGGATTAAGATCAGGAGATCGGGACGCCGTCAATCCGCACCACACAGTGACCTTTTCAGGATCAAGTGGTACTGATTGATTTGCATGTGGATTTTTAGTTGTCCACATTCGACAATTCTGTGTATTGACATATCCTGCCAGATGGAAGTGGGCTTCGTCTGTCCACAAAATCTTCTACGGCCAATCGTTGTCCACTTCAATGCGAGCAAGAAATTCTAAATCAAAGGTCTCTCTTGCTGGCGGGTCAACAGGAAGCAACTCGTGCAGATGGGCATTTTGAATGGATAGCAAAGAAGGATGTTTCGTAGGATTTTACACACCTTGCTTATGGGTATGTCCAATGTTCGGGCAATCCTCCGTGCACTACACGTTTGCACACCACCACTCGTCCCCTCCTGCATTGCTGTGGCCACTGCTTTCACTGACGCCGAATTAATTCGTTTCTTCCCTCTCCCAGGCTGCGCACCAAAAGAACCCGTCTCTTCGAATTTCCGAATCATATTCTCCAGACCCACGGCAGTCATCGGACCAACGCCTTTCTTCAAACCCTTCAGTGTCCGAAGCTTCTCCAGAGCGACGTGTGCACAGTCATCATTTTTGTAGTATAGCTTTACAAGCAGAGCGCGATCCTGCTTTGAGACAGTCATGGCGAATGTCGCAGACGCGAAAGCAGGAAAAGCCGTGTACCCGGCATGTTTATACCGACTTTAATGGGTCGTGCGGATGATGGGCGTTTTCATTTACGTATTCTGAAACATAAAGCGCCATCTGTTGATCAATTTTCACACTATTTTTTTTTCTTCTGCATATGTTTTCCCCCTTCTCCGATAATATTCCGTTGCAATTTGACGTCATTCTGACCAGTGGTGTTATTTCTAAAGCGTTTTGAAAGTTTAATTATAATCGCCCTGTATATCACTGACATGTTACTCTATTCACTGACTTCTATCTTCCTCAAACTTAGGATCGATAAAACCGACAAATTTCTGAGAATACATTTCGTGCTATACTAAGAAAACAGGTATGTAGTTCACAAGGCGTGGTCTAGGAGACCCCAGAATGTGTCAACAACACGTGTTAGCAAGAAATAAAGAAGGCGATAATGCAACCGACTGTAAAACCTTATAGCCCGCATCTCGTGGTCGTGCGGTAGCGTTCTCGCTTCCCACGCCCGGGTTCCCGGGTTCGATTCCCGGCGGGGTCAGGGATTTTCTCTGCCTCGTGATGGCTGGGTGTTGTGTGCTGTCCTTAGGTTAGTTAGGTTTAAGTAGTTCTAAGTTCTAGGGGACTGATGACCATAGATGTTAAGTCCCATAGTGCTCAGAGCCATTTGAACCATTTTTTTGTAAAACCTTATAGAATGGGTGATTTAACGAGATTAAGTGAAGTATGTGCTTACTTTGCTACGCTATGTGATCCAAAGCATCCGGACACCTGGCTGAAAATGACTTACAAGTTCGTGCCGCCCTCCATCGGTAATGCTGGAATTCAATATGGTGTTTGCACACCCTTAGCCTTGATGACAGCTTCCGATCTCGCAGGCATATGTTCAGTCAGGTGCTGGTAGGTTTCTTCGGGAATGTCAGCCCATTCTTTACGGAGTGCTGCACTGAGGAGAGGTATCGATATCGGTCGGTGAGGCCTGGCATGAAGTCTGCGTTCCAAAATATCCCAAAGGTGTTCCATAGGATTCAGGTCAGGACTCTGTGCAGGCCAGTCCATTACAGGGATGTTATTGTCGTGTAACCACTCCGCCACAGGCCGTACATTATGAACAGGTGCTCTGTGGTGTTGAAAGATGCAATCGCCATCCCCGAATTGCTCTTCAACAGTGGGAGGGAAGAAGGTGCTTAAAACATCAATGTAGGCCTGTGCTGTATTAGTGCCACGCAAAACAACAACGGGTGCAAGCCCCCTTCATGGGAAACACGACAAGACCATAACATCACCACCTCCGAATTTTAGTGTTAGCACAACAGAAGCTGGCAGATAACGTTCACTGGACATTCGCCATACCCACACCCTGGCATCGGATCGCCACATTGTATACCGTGATTCGTCACTCCACACAACGTTTTTCCACTGTTCAATCGTCTAATGTTTACTCTCCCTACATCAAGCGAGGCGTCGTTTGGCATTTACCAGCGCAATGTGTTGCTTATGAGCAGCCGCTCGAACATGAAATCCAAGTTTTCTCACCTGCCGCCTAACTGTCATAGTATTTGCAGGGGATCCTGATGAATTTTGGAATTCCTGTGGCCCGCATCTCGTGGTCGTGCGGTAGCGTTCTCGCTTCCCACGCCCGGGTTCCCGAGTTCGATTCCCGGCGGGGTCCGGGATTTTCTCTGCCTCGTGATGGCTGGGTGTTGTGTGCTGTCCTTAGGTTAGTTAGGTTTAAGTAGTTCTAAGTTCTAGGGGACTGATGACCATAGATGTTAAGTCCCGTAGTGCTCAGAGCCATTTGAACCATTTTTTTTTGAATTCCTGTGTTATGGTCTGGATAGCTGTCTGCCTATTACACATTACGACCCTCTTCAACTGTCGTTGGCCTCTGTCAATCAACAGACGAGGTCGGCCTGTACGCATTTGTGCTGTACGTGCCCCTAGGTTTTCACTTCATTATCACATCGAAAACAGTGGACGTAGGGGAGTTTAAGAGTGTGGAAATCTCACGTACAGACGCATGACACAAGTGACACCCAGTCACCTGACCGCGTTCGAAGCCCGTTAGATCCGCGGAGCGCCCCATTCTGCTCTCTCACGATGTCTAATGACTACAGAGGTCGCTGATATGGAGTACCTGGCAGTAGGTGGCAGCACAATAGACCTAATATGAAAAACGCATGTTTTTGGTGCTGTACAGATACTTTTGATCACATAGTGTATAAATTACCTTGGAGAGCGAGTTTGAAAATTCTCGCAAGGTCACAAAGACCACACCTCGTGAGTTAAGGGTTAAATCCAGGTTTCACTCTTCAAACTCATAATCGTTAAAAGTTTGTAAACCAACTCACTGTCGCCGGCCGGAGTGGCCGTGCGGTTCTGGGCGCTACAGCCTGCAGCCGAGCGCCCGCTCCGGTCGCAGGTTCGAATCCTGCCACGGGCATGGATGTGTGTGATGTCCTTAGGTTAGTTAGGTTTAATTAGTTCTAAGTTCTAGGCGACTGATGACCTCAGAAGCTGTCGCATAGTGCTCAGAGCCATTGAGCCAACTCATTGTCAGTGTTGCAAACTCAAAGGTCTCGAGACGAGGTGGGGGTACACAGTGGTCAGGTCTTGGTGCCGTTATGTACCAAAGTGCATTCCTTACAAAATTACTACTACCTGGTAGTTCTCCTGTTCTGGGTGCAGGTGACGGATATCAGGCGTTTGCGAAAACGGTGATATTTTGAGGAAAGCAAAGGTTTTTTGAGGAATAGCAAAGGGAATCCCGGAGACGGTGTAATTATAGTAATTCTTTACCTCAGCATTGGCAGATGCTATCTGCCGCTAACGTCAACAGAAACGATAAATCAGTTTTTTCGGTTGTTTATTGGTTTCAGTTATAATCGCTTTTTAAAAATGGACTGATGTCTGGGGCAAGAAAACAGGCGAAAATTCGACTTGTCTGATCAGTGGTGCTAAAGTTTGAAGTTTCTAAATGATGATGGTAAATTTTCCATCGGTTTCAAATACTGGATTACTAAACAAAGTAAAGCAAGCAGTGCTCGTTTGATGACAATCCCAAGAAACAGTCACATGACAGTAGGAGTGCTACAGCATTACTGAGATAACAATGTGGCTGTCGCCATGTGGCGTCCATGTACTTAGACTAGCACATTACAGGGCACGATCGTAGAACAACGAACGCAAAAGTGAACTGCCACACGCAAGGTTATTTTGGTGGTGGTGTAACTGTAATTGTGCTGGCTTGAGAATTATGAACCGACGACTAATGCATGTGGCCATCTTTGGACATTTTCTAAAATCCAATATGATGCAACATTTGCTTCACAGTAGCAATGTGATATTTGTGCACTGAGCCCTGCGAGATCCGTCGGACCTGGTGGCAACACTCACTTTCAGGACTTTCATTGTTGCGCTAAAAGGCTCCTGCAAACTACTTCTGGGAACGAACTGCGTAAGTGGAACAACACTTATGCATGTTTTAACCCTTAACTCACGAGGTGTGGTCGCTCAGACCGCGCGAAAATTTTCGAACTGGCCCTCCAAGGCCAGTTGTGGCGGAATGCTTCTATACTCCCTCTACCCTCCTTAAATTGCCAGGCCTACGATGTTTTGTTGTCGGTAGCGTTATCGCCTTCTGTGTTTATTTTTGACATGTGTTAGTGATAGGTGTTGGAGTGTCCTAGACCGCGGCTCGTGAACTGCGTGCCTGTTCTCTTCAGTACCGTACCACATAGTTCAAAATGTGTCGGCACGAATGCGGCATTTTTAACTTTGCGAGTTTGATGAAATTGTTAGTCGGTCTATGGAGGAAGGTGTCAGTGACAAAGATCAAGAAAAAACAAAAAGACGACTACTTTACATTACCCAGTGATCACAGTTCTGCTATCGAACAGGAGTATCATTGCGAGGAAGAACTTCAGGAAAGTTGTGATAGGGATCTGTATGTTTCTTAAATGAAATTCTTGCACTGTCTGTTAAAATCGAATGTGTTCTGAGTGGTGATAAAAATGTAGTTCCCAGCAATCAGTGTCAATCTGACAGACTTTCTTTTTGGACCGATCAGGTGGAATTTTTATGCACAAATTTAAAACTTGGAATTTAGTTTTACTTGAAAATTTATTTGCTACAGAGATTGTTAGAGTACTGAATTTTACATTCTCTATTTATGTGTACCATTTAAAAGAGCCGCACAAAATTATGTGCTTTTTTCTGATAAATACACACATCAAAAAAAGTTTTGCATCACCTCGGTTCCAAGAGTTCCGTAACCTGTACAGAAAATTGGAATAGAGATCAACATAAACATCATTTCCGCCCTTTTTATTGCTCATGAAAACTACACACTGCGTGTTGTACCACCATACAGCGAGACCTTCAGAGGTGGTGGTCCAGATTACAGTACACACCGGTACCTCTAACACCCAGTAGCACGTCCTCTTGTATTGATGCGTGTCGTCCATAAACAGCCCTTTTCAATCTATCCCAGGCATGTCCGATAGGGTTCATGCCTAGAGAACATGCTGGCCACTCTAGTCGAGCGATGTCGTTATCCTGAAGGAAGTCATTCACAAGATGTGCACGCTGAGGGCGCGAATTGTCGTCCATGAAGACGAAGGCCTCGCCAATATGCTGCCGATATGGTTGCACTATCTGTCGGACGATGGTATTCACGTATCATAGAGCCGTTATGGCGCCTTCCATGACCATCAATGCGGTACGTCGGCCTCACATAACGCCACCCCAAAACAGTAGGGAACCTCCACCTTGCTGCAATAGCTGGCCAGTGTGACGAAGGAGTTCAGCCTGACCGGGTTGCCTCCAAACACGTCTCCGACGATTGTCTGGTTGAAGGCACATGCGACACTCATCGGTGAAAAGAACGTGATGCCAATCCTGAGCGGCCCATTTGGCATGTTGTTGGGCCCATCTGTACCGCGCTGCATGGTGTCGTGGTTGCAAAGGTGGACCTCTCCATGGACGTCGGGAGTGAAGTTGCGCATCATGCAGCCTATTGTGCACAGTTTGAGTCGTAACACGACGTCCTGTGGCTGCACGAAAAGCATTATTCAACATGGTAGCGTTGCTGTCAAGGTTCCTCCGAGCCTTAATCCGTAGGCAGCGGTTATCCACTGCAGTAGTAGCCCTTGGGCGGCCTGAGCGAGGCATGTCATCGACAGTTCCTGTCTCTCTGTATCTCCTGCATCTCCGAAAAACCTTGCTTCGGCTCACTCCGAGACACCTGCACACTTCCCTTGTTGAGAACCCTTCCTGGCACATTGTAACAATACAGGCGCAATCGAATCGCGTTATTGACCGTCTAGGCATGGTTGAACTACAGACAACACGAGCCGTGTACCTCCTTCCTGGTGGAATGACGAACTGATCGGTTGTCGGACTCCCTCCGTCTAATAGGCGCTGCTCATGCATGGTTGATTACATCTTTGGGCGGGTTTAGTGACATCTCTGAACAGGCAAAGGGACTGTGTCTGTGATGCAATATCCACAGTCAACGTCTATCTTCAGGAGTTCTGGGAACAGGAGTGATGCAAAACTTGTTTTGATGTGTGTAGTAAAATGGTGCAGGCTTTGTTTAGTCCAATAAAGTAAACTAAAAGCATTTAAACAACATTTAAATAATTGTAAAAATAAATGATATAGCATAAATTAAAAATTTTAAATGATTTTTGCCTTAAATCTCGGTTTAAACATAGGGGTCCCAGAGACCACACATCATGGTATATGTTATAGAAAAGTCACCTCTCGAGTTATGGGTTAAACTCATTCTTAGGCCACACTTCATGCTCACAATGACGCAATGACTCATCAAATCCAAGAATTTTCCACAGTCTCACTAATTCCATTGTTGAACTTGATGTTGCATTGGCAATTACGTTTTGCAGGCTACCGTTTTCAAAGAAAACACTAAAGACATAAAAAATTATTTTACTATAGCAAGAATAAACACGATTTATGGAACATAGTATTTTATAGAGCAATATGTAAATACAATGAAGTACAGGTCGTGCATAGCACTGAACACATTGACTGGACAACAGTTATACAGGTTACATAATAGCCCAAGCATTCGTGTGCAAGCACTTAAATACGAGGTGCATTCAAGTCCTAAGGCCTCCGATTTTTTTTCTCCGGACTGAAAAGAGATAGAAACATGTGCATTGTTTTAAAATGAGGCCGCGTTCATTGTCAATACATCCCAGAGATGGCAGCACCGTACGGCAGATGGAATTTTACAGCCAGCGGCGAAAATGAGAACTGTTTTAAATACTTAAAATGGCGATGTTTTCCTCACTTGAACAGCGTGCAATCATTCGTTTTCTGAATTTGCGTGGTGTGAAACCAATTGAAATTCATCGACAGTTCAAGGAGACAGGTGGTGATGGAGTTACGGATGTGTTGAAAGTGCGTTTGTGGGTGCGACAGTTTAATGAAGGCAGAACATCGTGTGACAACAAACCAAAACAACCTCGGGCTCGCACAAGCCGGTCTGACGACATGATCGAGAAAGTGGAGAGAATTGTTTTTGGGGATCGCCGAATGACTGTTGAACAGAACGCCTCCAGAGTTGGCATTTCTGTGGGTTCTGTGCACACAATCCTGCATGACGACCTGAAAATGCGAAAAGTGTCATCCAGGTGGGTGCCATGAATGCTGACGGACGACCACACGGCTGCCCGTGTGGCATGTTGCCAAGCAATGTTGACGCGCAACGACAGCATGAATGGGACTTTCTTTTCGTCGGTTGTGACAATGGATGAGACGTGGATGCCATTTTTCAATCCAGAAACAAAGCGCCAGTCAGCTCAATGGAAGCACACAGATTCACCGCCACCAAAAAAATTTCGGGTAACCGCCAGTGCTGAAAAAATGATGGTGTCCATGTTCTGGGACAGCGAGGGCGTAATCCTTACCCAGTGCGTTCCAAAGGGCACTACGGTAACAGGTGCATCCTACGAAAATGTTTTGAAGACAAATTCCTTCCTGCACTGCAACAAAAACGTCCGGGAAGGGATACGCGTGTGCTGTTTCACCAAGACAACGCACCTGCACATCAAGCTAAAGTTACGCAACAGTTTCTTCGTGATAACAACTTTGAAGTGATTCCTCATGCTCCCTACTCACCTGACCTGGCTCCTAGTGACTTTTGGCTTTTTCCAACAATGAAAGACACTCTCCGTGGTTGCACATTCACCAGCCGTGCTGCTATTGCCTCAGCGATTTTCCAGTGGTCAAAACAGACTCCTAAAGAAGCCTTCGCCGCTGCCATGGAATCATGGCGTCAGCGTTGTGAAAAATGTGTACGTCTGCAGGGCGATTACGTCGAGAAGTAACGCCAGTTTCATCGATTTCGGGTGAGTAGTTAATTAGAAAAAAAATCGGAGGACTTAGAACTTGAATGCACCTCGTAATACTGTTTCTTTGGCAAGTCACCAGAGTGCACCAGGGGGCCGACTCAGGTGGCCTCTATAAGCGCGCCTGTGTAATGTATGGACACATGATCTCTGCAATCACATGCATCACGATAAAGGTACATCACTCCTCCCTTGTAGGGGGTGGGAAAACCACTTACATATATAAACTCTAGGTACAGAAAAAGATATATTACGAGTAACAGAAAACACCAGTGACACCACTGAGTCAGTTTCATTGCCCAATGATGGCGGCTGCTGCAGCATGTGGTGGGCCATCCCCCCTCTTGTGAGAGGCCATAGGGCAGGACGGGGGATGGAGTCTCCATAGCCTTGTCCAAATCGAGGTCAGCAGTTGGAGCTGGAGGCATCAGCGGGGACATCAGGGACAACAACTGCACAGGATTTAGCAATGGAGGCAGCAGTGGTTGTGACTTCAGATGAGTGGGAGCTCCACTGGCGACAGTTGTTGGGGAGTGGGGGTGGAGGCAGGAACCCCAGACAGTGATATGCCAGGCAGTGCTGTGGTACAAACCAGACCATCTGCGACACAGGCACAGGCATTGGGGGCGGCAGTAGAAAGGATGTGGTGGGCCCTCTGGAACAGACTCCACAGTCCACAGCCTCAGCTGGTCGAAGCGACACAACATCCGCTCATCAGGAGTGCGGACAGTGCACAAGCACCAACCCCATTGATGCTTAGTGAACCCAGTTCGGTCAGTGGCCGAAATCATGAGCCCAGACAGGCGCACATGGCCAGAACTGTCATGGAGGTGGCAGTGCCAGTGGATGTGGCATAGGATGCAGCAGGTGAAGGGGGTTACGTGGTTGGCGTCAATGTAACAGCTCCACCGGGCTCTTGTTTCTCACCGGAATGAAACTATACGAACTCAAAAAATGGTCTAAAGCAGCTTCAGAGGACCTGTCAGATACAGACCTCCACATCTGAGTTTTAAATGTCCGAACCATGCATTCGGCACCACCATTGGGTCAAGGATGAAATGGGGGAGCTGTGAGATGGCAAAAACGACAACCCTGACAGAAAGATTCAAATTATTGAGAAACAAACTGGGGGCCATTATCGGCAACCACGGTATACGGAAGTCCCTCAATTGCAAACATCTTACACAGGGCTCAAACAGAGTCCACCATGGATGTGGACTGACAATGCACCATGCAGGGAAACTTGGAACAGACGTCCACTACAATGAGAGAATACTGATTTAGGAAGGTCCCAGCAAAATCGACATGTAGATGCTCCCACAGGTGCTGGGGCGTTGGCTAGGGGAAAAAAGATGCCCGTAAGGCTACATGTTGCTGAACACAGTGAGTGCAATTCATGTAATGTTCCCATCTATGCCCGGCCCATACATATGCTGGTGAGCATCAGCTTTGGTGCCAGAAGTCCCCCAATGACTGACATGCGGAAGTTGCAGTACATTAGGGCGTAAGGAAGTGGGAATCACAACCCAGGGAGCACCATTATCTGTATCTAACAAAAGAATCCTGTCAAACGGAGAAAGGTGGTGTTGGAGGGAGAAGTAATTATGCAAAGGATCTGGCCTGGAGTTTTTCCACCAAACCGTGCTGCACAAGAGAGGATCCGACTAAATACAAGATCCGCGGATGTGGCCGATGCTATCATGGCACTTAGTGATGGAAAAACCATCGACCGCATTCTGGTTCTACATATCTAAATACAAACAAAGCAACCCGTCCAGACTGAGCGCCGGGTCCGGCTCGATCAGAAGGCGAGATAAGGCATTGGCACTGGCGGGTTGTGCTGTCGGCCAGTAATTGATCTAATAATGATAACAGGAGAGGAAGAGAACCTCTGCTGCAAAAGTCGTGCTGCCTTGTCCGGCACAGAAACCAAATGGTTAAAAAGAGCAACCAATGGCTTGTGATTCGTGATTAAATTTAACTTAGAAACATACAAGACGACATGAAATTTCTTGAGAACGAACACAATCGTTAAATCCACCTTTTCAATCTGAGAATACCGCTGCTGAGAGGGAGTTAAGGTCTTAGAAGCATAAGCAGTGGGTCATTCAGACCCGTCCATGTATTTGTGCGCCAACACCGCGCCAAGACCATGCTGAAAGGCACCTGTAGACAACATGAAATGCTGACCCGGCTAATAAGTGGCCACACACCGGCCAGATTGAAGCTTAGATTTAAGCAAAGCAAGCGCTCTGTCACAAAATGGGGACGAGGAAAAAGGCAAAAGCGCGTGCGGGGGCTGAGCAACTGTGGACGTGTCAGGTAAAAAGTTATGGAAGTACGCAAATTTACCTTGAAATGCATGCAGTTCCTTAACGGAGGTCGGCCACGGCAAAGCCACAATCACCTGAATATGGTGACGCAACGGCTGGACTCCTGTGTGAGAAACCACGAAACCAGGGTAATCAATTGACAGCTGAAAAAAATTGAGATTTGGCAAGATTGCACTTGAGACCCAGAGACTGCAAAACACAAAACAACGATCGGAGATTTCTAAGGCGGTCCTCGGTGAAAGAGCGCGAAGCAATGATATCGTCGAGATACTGAATGCAGCCAGGCACAGAGGCTGTCAGCTGTTCTAAAAAACGCTGAAAAATTGCGGGCACGCTAGCGATGCCAAAAGACAAGCACTGATATTGGCATAGGCCGAAGGGGGTTTTGACAATGAGAAGGCGCCTAATGGCCTTATCCAAGGGCAGCTGGAGGTACGCTTCCAACAAATCGGTCTTGGAAAAGTAGAGGCTGCCTGGTAAATTTGCGAGCAACTCGTCAGGGCAGCGCAAAGGGTATGTATCTGTCACAGACTGTGCATTAACACTTTCGCTGCGGCATCGGTGCAGGCGCGCAACTCTCCAGTGCGGCTGGGCAACGTGTGAGTGCGGACCGGTAACACTGAAACGGCAGGTACCGCTCGGAGCCGACGCTCCTAAGCACACCTGAGCTATATGCTGACGTCAAGACCTTGTAAGGTCTGTAGGATCATGTTCTATACTGACTTAATGATGACACCTTACAAGGGAACCTCCCCATCGCACCCCCCTCAGATTTAGTTATAAGTTGGCACAGTGGATAGTCCTTGAAAAACTGAACACAGATCAATCGA
The DNA here is from genome assembly GCF_023864275.1 of Schistocerca cancellata. Lineage (NCBI taxonomy): Eukaryota > Metazoa > Arthropoda > Insecta > Orthoptera > Acrididae > Schistocerca > Schistocerca cancellata. The sequence continues at coordinate 93,557,403 of NC_064629.1, read as the reverse complement.
GAAAACAGGAAGAAGTTGTGAGGAACTATGAAAAAAATAAGCAAAATATACAAACTGAGTAGTCCATGTGCAAGATAGGCGACATCAAGGAACGTGCGCGCTCAGGAGAGCCGTGGTCCCGTGGTTAGCGTGAGCAACTGCGGAACGAGAGGTCCTTAGTTCCAGTCTTCCCTCGAGTGAAAAGTTTAATTTTTTATTTTCAGACAATTATTATCTGTCCGTCCGTCCGATGCGAGCTAACCGCGCCGCAATATGGGGACGCTACACCTAAACAAACATCGAAAGGTAGAAGAATCTTTTTACCCATTCGCCACGTGTACAAGTTAGGTGGGTCGACAACATATTCCTGTCATGTGACGCACATGCCGTCACCAGTGTCGTATATAATATATCAGACGTGTTTTCCTGTGGAGGAATCGGTTGACCTATGACCTTGCGATCAAATGTTTTCGGTTCCCATTGAGAGGCACGTCCTTTCGTCTACTAATCGCACGGTTTTGCGGTGCGATCGCAAAACACAGACACTAAATTTATTACAGTGAACAGAGTCGTCAATGAACTAACGGACAGATCATAACTTTGCGAAAATAAAGAAAGTAAAATTTTCACTCGAGGGAAGACTTGAACCAAAGACCTCTCGTTCCGCAGCTGCTCACGATAACCACGGGACCACGGCTCTCCTGAGCTCATGCTCTCCTTGATGTTGGCTATGTTGCACATGGACTTCTCAGTTTGTATGCTTTGCTTATTTTTTTCATAGTTCCACACGACTTCATCCTGTTTTCTCGATTGATCTGTGTTAAGTTTTTCAAGGCCTATCTACTGTGTCAACTTATAACTAAATCTGAGGGGGGTGCGATGGGGAGGTTCCCTTGTTAGATGCATTACTTCAAATAAGCTTCGACTGTACTGTGGTCATGTTTTAAAGTCTGTTTGCTGTCTGACACTTATAGGGGTCACAGGCGTCATTCAAATGTTCGTGATTTGTTGATAATGTAACAAAAAAATGCAATTCAAACAAGCAACAAATCCACTGCATTCAGGAAAAATTTGGATTCTAAAACGCAAATCCTTAAGAGGGAAAAAAAAGGAAAAAGGAAACTGGATTCATTTGAAATTATATTTACTTCAAATGCGCATTTTTAAGATTGACTCTGATAGAGGTCGTCAATTTAGTAGCATGTTTGCTCCTGGTATGAGAGAATTAGCTGTCTACATTTATCATAGACGCCCAGGGGACGCCCGGATGTGTAGAAATTAGTAAGTGAAACACACCCTACGTGGAGGCTTCTCTCGTGTCCCCTATCACTTCAATTGCCGTGCTATTAAAACAAATTTAGTACAACAAATTCTTTCGCAAAAAAACTGAAGTGAACGCTTTACAACGCAATAAGAAATAAGTCGACTTAACGCAAAAGGAAACCTCATTTTCTGAGTACTCGTGAAAAAAACTTTCACGTCATAAAAAGAAACTGTGCAATGTCAAAAGAAATAAAAGAAGTTGTCTTTGATAATCGGAATTTCCCCGATATTATCGCGTTTTTGCTACTTATGGGAAATTATATAGCAGTTCAAGCAGTATCCAGGTTTGTCTGGGCAGGTTCACTCGTATGGTGTATCAGTGCGCTTGCATATTATGTGGTTCTTTATGCCAGGGATCACCTGTATTATCTCCGTGTGACAGGTCGGACTCTTTTTCGCCGTCGATTTCCACACAATCGTCGTGTATCGTCAGATTCGGAACCGTCACGAAACAGATTCGAAAGCTGTGCTGCCACGCTATCATCACTCTGCAATTCTTCTGCAGCCTCTAAATGACAATCTCCGCACTACACAGAAAATCGCTGTCGTCTAGTACACTAAGTAACTGTTCCTCTGTCAATTTGACACTTTTCCTGCTCCGTTTCACATTGGAACGTCCAGGTGTCGTTTCATTAGCCGCCATTACGAGTAATATACACTCCTGGAAATTGAAATAAGAACACCGTGAATTCATTGTCCCAGGAAGGGGAAACTTTATTGACACATTCCTGGGGTCAGATACATCACATGATCACACTGACAGAACCACAGGCACATAGACACAGGCAACAGAGCATGCACAATGTCGGCACTAGTACAGTGTATATCCACCTTTCGCAGCAATGCAGGCTGCTATTCTCCCATGGAGACGATCGTAGAGATGCTGGATGTAGTCCTGTGGAACGGCTTGCCATGCCATTTCCACCTGGCGCCTCAGTTGGACCAACGTTCGTGCTGGACGTGCAGACCGCGTGAGACGACGCTTCATCCAGTCCCAAACATGCTCAATGGGGGACAGATCCGGAGATCTTGCTGGCCAGGGTAGTTGACTTACACCTTCTAGAGCACATTGGGTGGCACGGGATACATGCGGACGTGCATTGTCCTGTTGGAACAGCAAGTTCTCTTGCCGGTCTAGGAATGGTAGAACGATGGGTTCGATGACGGTTTGGATGTACCGTGCATTATTCAGTGTCCCTCGACGATCACCAGTGGTGTACGGCCAGAGTAGGAGATCGCTCCCCACACCATGATGCCGGGTGTTGGCCCTGTGTGCCTCGGTCGTATGCAGTCCTGATTGTGGCGCTCACCTGCACGGCGCCAAACACGCATACGACCATCATTGGCACCAAGGCAGATGCGACTCTCATCGCTCAAGACGACACGTCTCCATTCGTCCCTCCATTCACGCCTGTCGCGACACCACTGGAGGCGGGCTGCACGATGTTGGGGCGTGAGCGGAAGACGGCCTAACGGTGTGCGGGACAGTAGCCCAGCTTCATGGAGACGGTTGCGAATGGTCCTCGCCGATACCCCAGGAGCAACAGTGTCCCTAATTGGCTGGGAAGTGGCGGTGCGGTCCCCTACGGCACTGCGTAGGATCCTACGGTCTTGGCGTGCATCCGTGCGTCGCTGCGGTCCGGTCCCAGGTCGACGGGCACGTGCACCTTCCACCGACCACTGGCGACAACATCGATGTACTGTGGAGACCTCACGCCCCACGTGTTGAGAAATTCGGCGGTACGTCCACCCGGCCTCCCGCATGCCCACTATACGCCCTCGCTCAAAGTCCGTCAACTGCACATACGGTTCACGTCCACGCTGTCGCGGCATGCTACCAGTGTTAAAGACTGCGATGGAGCTCGGTATGCCACGGCAAACTGGCTGACACTGACGGCGGCGGTGCACAAATTCTGCGCAGCTAGCGCCATTCGTCGGCCAACACCGCGGTTCCTGGTGTCTCCGTTGCGCCGTGCGTGTGATCATTGCTTGTACAGCCCTCTCGCAGTGTCCGGAGCAAGTATGGTGGGTCTGACACACCGGTGTCAATGTGTTCCTTTTTCCATTTCCAGGAGTGTACATTCGATAACTGACCACGCAAAATAAAAGTTTACACGCTTTGATGCTAGCTTAGACGCTGCAACTAGACTGAGTAATCCGACAGTGTGCGCGGACGGTTATAAGCGTCAGCCGCACTGGCTCGTGGTTTGTCGTATTATCAGCGTCAGCCGCAGCGAAAGTGTTAATCGTGACCCTGACGTCGTCACAGAGGCGAAGCTCACCTGTCGGCTTCTTAAAGGTGACCAGCGGTATAGCCAATTCACTGGAAGAAAGAGGCCGAATGACATCGAGCTACGTCAAACGGTCTAATTCGGCCTTGAAAGAGTCGTGCAATACGACAAGCACCTGCCGCGCCCGAAAAAAACGAGGGCGGGCTGACTCTTTGATGGTAATGTGGGCCTGAAAACTGGTAGCACATCCGAGCCCAGGGGAAAACAGGGACGAAAACTCAGAGCAGAGGGCCTCCAGTTGCTGTTACAGAATTCATCTGACACTAATTTTATGTCACTAGCAAAGGAGAAATCGAAAGTTTTAAATGCATCTAACCCAAACAGGTCTGCGGTATGGGAATGATCCACAACAAGAAAGGTGAGATGGTGAACAACAGATTTGTCGGGGACAGGAGCGGAGAATTGACCTAGAATTGAAATCGCCTGTTTATTGTAAATAACCAGCTTCCATGAATCCAGTGTGAAGGGAGGGGAGCCCAAGTGCACGTACGTTGGTGTGTTTACTAAAATCCAGTGCTGTTTTTTCTGGGGGAACGCTGGGGGATGCGTACCCCTAAACTTTTTCGTTGACAAAGTAATTTTTTACGATGTTGAGAACTTGGAAGAGTGCAAAAGATTTATTTCACGGACGTAAATTTTTTATTTCATTTTTTCGTGTTGGTAATAGCAATACAAACGATACCACTGCAGTTTTTGGTGGGAAAAGCGATGCCATTGACTGTTTCAAGCATTTGCAGCTGCGGCAACTGTTCTCAACAACTGAATCGCTGCCAGCCAGTTCGACAATCATGTAGTACCCTCGCCCGCTAATAGTGGACGATGGTAGTACTAAACGGATATGCGTACGCTCAAACGCCGAGCTACCGATAGATGTCTCTACGGTCCCGTTACCATGATGATGTTGATGACGTCATGGCTAAAAGCACACGCTACATTATATTCAATGTCGGAGTACCCTCAAACTTTTTTTTAGAAAAAAAAAAGCACTCCCAAAATCACTGCAGCTCCCGTGGTCACTTGCATTTTTAGCGGTTTGTTAAACACACGCGAGTCAATTTGTTCAGGGAAACAATCATTGTAGAAATACAGTTTATGTTCATTGGTACTACTGTATCCGCCACGTTTGAAAAGGAGTTACACACTAATGCAATTTGGTAATTCATTTGGCATGTGTTGCAAACAGACCAACTCTCAGCGCACACAGCACGCTCGTGTTGGACGAAGCAGTACGAGCAAGATAGAAAGATTGTTGTGACATGACCTGCTGGAGCTGTGGCCGTATCCGTCACTGCTCCACATGATACTGAGTCGAAGGTTGTACTGCTGCAACGGCTTGTCATCCTGAACACTTACAGCGTGCCTAGCACGGGTTGACTGAGCAGCTTCTAATACCTCCACACCCCCCTCCCCCCGACGCTGTCCCCCCACCCCCGCAGAAATCTGATCGCCTGTAGCCCGTGACACTTCAAAGGACTGTGCTATATTGAGCAACTCTGTAAACTTCGGATTCTCACATTGAAGTGCCTTTTCGCAGACTTCCCTGTCTGGGGCCAGATGAATTATAACATCAAATACCATGTGATCAGCATAGGATTCGTGATGGGCACTACTGACAAATTTACAATGATGGTTCAACCTGTGCAATTCTGCAGTCCAGGATTTGTAAGATTGGACTAGGAATTTCTGACAACGGTGAAATTCTACACACGTTGCAAGAACATGTGTTCTGTCACGGTAATAGGTTGAGAAAAGCTTGTACATTTCATCAAATGATAAGCTGATCGGTCCTTGCAAAGGCGCAAGTTGGCACAACAACTGGTAAGTGCGCAGCGAAAGCCAGAAAAGAAAGAAAACCCTACACAGGTTCGCATCGCCCATGTGAAAAACCTGAAAACGTTGGCATAATCGTGTCTTGTAGGAGTCTCAATCTTCAGCCAATTTATCATATGCTGGAAAGCGTATGATAAATGCTGATGGTAGAGTAACCTGCAGCGAACACAAAGGTGCCACTCGATTTAGAGTGGTGGTGAGAGCCTGCTGTTGTTCTGCGGCAGCTTGCTGCTGGGCAGTGATACATCGAGATGGCAATGGCCTTGCCACAGTGTTCCCGTCAGATCACCGAAGTTCAGCATTCTGGTTAAATAACTGTTTCTTTTTTAATGCCCTAATTTAATAGGTGCAAGGTTCTCTAAAAATGGCTTCTAGGTTTGTTTTTTGTCAACAGTATGAAAGAAGCAATCTGTGTTGACAATATAGTACAGTGCAACTTCATAATAATATACAGCATATCGGAGTAGAATGGAACATCTATGAGTAAATAAAAATCTTGTGTTAATTTGTTATACATTAAATGTAGAGAGAGGGAGCTCTTGGTAGAGCTCTTGTCCATCAAAGGTAAAGGTCCTGATTTCAAATCTCAGTCCAGCTCACTGTTTTAATCCACCAGGAAATTTCATATCAGTGCACAATCCATTGTAGAGGGAAAATTCATTCTGTAAAGGAATAGCTGTCCATTTTTGGGAGTATTCTGGTTAAATAACTGTTTTTAATGGCCTAATTTAATAGGTGCAAGGTTCTGTAAACAAATGACTTTTGGGCTTGTTTTTTCTCAACAGTATGAAAGAAGCAATCTGTGTTAACAATAGTATGAACTTCATAATAATACACAGCATATCAGAGTAGGCTGGAACACCTATGAATAAATAAAAATCTTGTGTTAATCTGTTGTACATTAAATGCAGTTTAATGGAGCACAATTACCAGCAATGTATTCTTCAAAATTCTAAAATACTCGCTATTTCATGTCAGTGATCTGTTATTTCCAGTGCTTAAAAATACCGCCCAGTTGTGCAAACATAATCCTAAACAGTATTACTATTTTCAGTAAAAAAAACTGCTAATTGTTTGGTTTTCCCTGAAAAACTCAGAACTGTTTGTTCAGACCCTGACATCACAGAGCCCATACAATACATGTTATGTGGAAAAACTGCCTCTGAAAATGATTTGTGACATCAGCACAAACTGATTTCATTGTCATGTCAGTGGTGTGCTGTAAAGATTCATCTCATGTGGTATTGGTGCCATTGAGCATCACAGATGGTCTAAATTATGGAGCTTGTTCAAGCTGTCAAATTATGACTCACTCATAACACACATCTATTTGCTAATACAGATGCATTCTGAACTCAGAAAAAACTTAGTGGAAATATCTTTGTCATGGATGTTCAGAGTTTGTTTCATTCAATGTAACAAAATGTTGAGGTTTTTATTGCAGCCCTTTATGACTTCACTAAATGGATACACATAAGGGGCAGTCAAATGAAAACTGAACACCTGCCGCAATGGGACCAGATGATCAGTCCCTGTTCTGTAGGATATGGTCAGCCACTGACAGATCCACAACCACACCTACTCTTGCACGTACTTGTCTGACTGAAATTGACATTGATCTACATCTTTCTTCAGGTTGCTGAAGATGTGAAAATCACATGGTGAAAGATCTGGGCTGTACTGAAGATGTTGCACTGTTTCTGAATCCAACCGCTGAAGCATACCATTCATCCAATAAGCAATAATGTGGGGACAGGCAATATTGTGCAACAGGATGATTCTGTCTGACAGCCTTCTGACAGCCTGAATTCAAACAGCAGAGCCAAAAGTGGAAACATCCCACATTTCTCCCCACCAAAAAATCCAAAGCTGCTCATACAAGTTCTGGTAACATCAAGATGAACCTCTTCAACTGCAGGGGCCCTCTGCTTATCAAGTTCCTTGAGCACAGAACCACAATCAGTGCACAGCACTATGAAGACTCTTTGCAGATGCTGTGATGTGCCATGAAGTCAGAACTCCCAAGATTGCTGTCAGATGAATCATCCTGTTGCACAATAATGTCTGACCCCACAATGATAATTGAAGGCTACACTTCAGCAATTTGATTGGAAACACTGCACACAGTCCAAATCTGTGATTTTCACATCTTTGGCAACATGAAGAAAGATGTGCATGGACATTGGTTTTAGTCAGATGAGGAAGTGTCGATCTGGCAGCAGCCGACCATGCTCTATGAAACAGGAACTGATCATCTCTTTCCCAGTGGGGTAAATTTCTTAACACATATAGTGAGTAGAGATGGGCAAAACTGTTCTTTTCAGAGATTGGATCAGAACTGTTCACTCCCTGAAATGAATTAGCTCTTTTTCATGACTCACCACTCATTTACAATATAAAATAAATGGAAGGCACATTGCCCTTTAAACTTGGTTTATTCCAGTACTGTACCTGTATTTTGATCTTATTTGATCCTATTTTGAAGTAACACAGATAATGAGTAAGAATTTTGTATTGTTTATTGAAATTTCCACGATATGACAAAGTTTTTGATTATTGATTTATTTTGCACTATCGTGGTTTTTTGGGTGATCGGAAAATGTTGTAACTTGAGATTTACATTAACAATATATTTGGCTATAACGTATTAAAATTTCATTAACCTCATACAAATACATCGCAAGCCATATATTTTTAAAGTGAACGTTTCCTTTCGAAGACGCCTAAAATCGCAAAATCCGTACCAGAATAAGAAAAAAAAATATAAATTTGACTGTAAAACGAAAGTGCTGCATATAGCCTTACGCAGAATAAAACAAGGAAAATATTGGTGTATCACATTTTGCGATACGTTTATCGGTTCGCTCATAATTAAAGCGTAAATTCGAGTGTCTATAATAAAAATCCTATAGTAAGAGGAGTCATCAGGAACCTAATCTAATCAGTTTAAACAAATAAAAATAAAATAAAAACAATTGATGTATACATAACATAATAATGTAATATACATAGCGGCATTACTACGAAGAACAATATCCAGTGGGGACGAACTCCGATGCAGAGGCGCTGAGTCGAGCAGGTCGAGCCGCGAGCTGTATTACTGCGTGAGCTGAGACCGCAGAGACCACAGTGACACCTGAGTCGCTTTGCTCGACGCTCTGGCTAGAGTCGAGACGGTGGGGCGAGCGTTGAGCGGGCGAGTTCCGAGGGAGGGGGTAGCGGTGAACTCACCCGCTCCGAGACAAATAGTTCGTTCCCTTGCGAGCGGGTTTTTGCAAGTAGTTCCTATGTTATCCGCTAGGTGGCTCGCTGTCCTGTTGCTCGCATCAACTGCCCAGAGGGCAGGACGTGCGACTGAAACGATCGCCGACAGAGTGCGATGCGAAGTTACGCTGCGCCAGACACAGCGCGGCAGACGACGCACAGAGACGCCACCGCATATGTGAAACACAAAATCCAATGGGGCACTGCGCAATGCAGGCAGCCAAGGTAGAAGCAGGGCAGAGGCCGGCGCTGGGTGTGTTGTGTGGCGTGCACTGTGCTGTGACCAGCAGAGGCGCCGCTGATATGCTCCGTCTCACTCTCTCTCTCTCTCTCTCTCTCTCTCTCTCTCTCTCTCTCTCTCTGCCGTGGGAAACGTTTGGAGCTACCGTTCTTTTTTTCTGAATCACTGATTGTTCACTCCTTTGAAAGATTGAACTCTATGAATTAGTTCAAGAGCGGATCCCCCATCTCTAATAGTGAGTACTTTTGAATGGAGCCATTCCATGGTCCCATTGTGGTGGGACCACCCCTCATGATATTATTTTATTATCCTGTGCATTTGACCATTGCTTTATATCACAGTAGGTAAAATATGAAATAAAACTCAATCATTTCTGATTAAACCTTCAAGTACAGTACTGTAATTTGCACCAACTGTGGGTATGGTAAATGTATATTTCCACATGGTTGCAGTACACATAGCTGTTGTCTGTTCTCAGGTGTGGAGCTCTGCATGTGGGGGACAGGATATTGGCCGTCGCAGACACACGAATCGAAGGCAGCAGCATGACAGCAGCTGAAGTTTCAGATTTGCTGCATGGAAACACAATTGTCCTCGAGATACTGCCTGTGTCCCGGATAGGCTGTGGAGACTGGTACAACAAAACTGGTGAGTCTCTGCCTGTAGTCAACAACATGCATGACATCACTAGTGAGACATGATGGAAGATATATCTGTAGTAACCAAGTAATACACAAAACCAATCCAAGTAACTTGAATATGGCTTTCCACGTAACAAGACAAAAGAATCATGCAGATGGTGCAACGCAACAAGTGATGCACAGAACATAATTAGGGTGAGTCAGCACTGCTCCGTGTGTATATATGTGTGAGTTGCCAGTATATGGAGCAGCAGAGATCTTGCTGTGTGCATGCTTCCCAAGCAGAGAGATGTGCACCTCTTCGGCAAAGAGGGTGCCCAGGCAACAGAGGAAGTGACAGTGGCCCAATGAGAGACACTTCAATCAGATAAAGAGCACTGGCATCTGGTGCCAATGTCGGGGGTGGGACAATGTGCTGGGCAGGCACCAGAGCATAGGGCTGGAATGTGCAGAGATGTGGGCATGCCCAAGAGCATCGTGCCCGCACGGTGCCCGACAACAGCACCTGGGAGGAGGGTGCCATCGCCATCTCTCCATCATCATCAGCAGGCAGGTCCCAGTGTGGAGAGGATGGGGCTGAATCCACTGGTGAAAATGGCTGAGGTGATGCTTTTTAGGGGGCTGGTGGAGGTGGCCTGACTGGAACAGCAGCTTGCTTCAATGGGCTGGAGGCCCAGAGACAGACCAGCACCCAGTGCTGGAAAGCTGGTACCCCAGGACACCACACCTGGAGGAGGCAACCAACAGGACAGGGGTGCCTCCACAGCAGGCAATAACAGGCTTGAGGTGGAGGGTGGTGGGGTGAGCTGCAGCCATGGGGGTAAGTGGGGACACAACTGATGAAAGTGGTGCACCACCAGCCTGTTGGCTATATGAACATCACAAAGATATCATCAACCAACCCCTCGAGCCCACACCAGCAATCTCAGCATGAAGGGTCCTGATGAACCCAGTCATGGCAGGTGCAGCACAGCCCACAGGAGATGGAGGACTGTATGTGGCTGCTGGCCATGAAGCAACTCAACCGGGCCCTGGTCCCCATAGGTGTAAAGCAATATGTGCTCAGAAAATGGTGAAGGGCATCATCTGGTGGAGAATTCATAACAGACTTTTTGATTTTTGGCTTTGAATGTCATTCCAACTCGCCATTTGATTGGGGGTGGAATGGTGGAGCCGTAACATGACGAATGCCAAGACTGGAACAAAACAATTGGAAGGTGTAAGAAGTAAACTGGGGCCTATTATCAGAATCTAAGGTACAAGGCAACCTATCAATAGAAAAAGCCTCAAAATCTTATGAACTGTGACCTCAGCCAATGTTAACGCACTCCAGAGAATGTAAGGAAAGCAGGAAAATACATCCACAACCAAAGGTCAATAGTCAATCCCTGGCCCAAAAACATGTTCCTAGCTAAAAGTGTAGTGTGCAAAATTCCCCAATGGCCCTGGTGAACTTCATGCCAGAATGTGGTGGGAATGACTACCCTGGGAGAAAGGTTTTCCATGGATGACAGCAAAACTAGAGAGACGATATCACAAGGGAAGATAGTTATACAGGGATCCGATTCCTGACCCGGCAGTTTATCTTGACAACCCTGTTGAAAAAAACTAAACCACCTGGGTGAGAACTGGGCCAGTGGCAATGGCAGCAGCTATTCATGAGCTAGTAATTGGGAAACCCTCAACTGTGGCTTGCATTTCAGTATCAAGATGGAAGAAAAGCAATTCTTCATGATCAAAGTTGGGACAAAGGCAGGACAAGGCATCTGCATTAGCATGTTTCAATGTAGGTTGAAAAACGATTTCATAATTGTAGTTAGACAAGAACAGTGTCCACCATTGTGGGCAATGTGGTGCCTTATCAGGCAAGGAAGTGTGAGGTTAAATGAGGAAATCAAGGGTTTATGATCAGTAATAAGTGAAACTTTGCGCAATACACAAAAACTCGAAATATCTATTGCAAGAGCCTCGTTTTCTACCTGAGAGTAACACCTCTGGGTTGAAGTGAGAGATTTAAAGGCAAAAGCAATAGGTCGTTCAGAGCCATCAGCATATTGGTGAGTTAGGGCCACACTGATGCCATGCTATGAGGTGTCAATCACCAAAACTATATGCTGGTCCAAAGAGAACATAGCTAAATGAGGGGCTGAGAGTAGTTTGGATTTCAATGTTTGAACAGCACGTTCACAGTTCGGGCTCCAGCAAAAAGGTACATTCTTGTGTAACAAGGCATGCTATGAGTGGGCCAATGAGGCCACCCTGGCAGCACTTTTTGGTAGCAACCTGTCTTCCCTAGGAAAGCCTGAAGCTCTTTTGTGGAGAAGTAGCGAGGCACAGATCTAACACTGGAGATGTGGTCTGGCAGAGGGCAAACCCCATCCCACAAGACCTTAAACCCCATATAAACAATAGAAGGTTGAGAAAACAGATTTCATAAGGTTCCACCATAAGCCTGCGGACTGTAAGACAGAAACCAAAGTTTGCAAATTTTTCAAGTGCTCAGCCATGGAGGAGCCCGTGACAACAATATTATCCAGATAATTAATTTAACATGGGACAGACATAATCAGTTGCTCTAAAAATTGTTGGAAACTAGTAGGGGTGCTAGCCACACCAAAAGGAAGATGTCAGTATTCATAAAGACCAAAAGAAGTATTCAAAACCAGCACTCTTTGAGACTCTTCACCCACCACTAGAACCTTCAGATAAGCTTCAGACAAATCATTTTAGAGAAGTACTGGCCACCTGATATTTTTGGCAACAGTTCCTCCTGGTGTGGGAGAGAATACACATTCGTAATTGACTATGTGTTGACAGCAGTACTGAAGTTGCCACAGAGGCAAAGTTTCTACAACAGTTTCCAAACTACAACCAGTGGAGATGACCATTCACTAGCCATTAACAGGTTGCACCACCTCTAGAGTCTGAAGTCTGTCTAATTCTGCTTTCACTTGATCCTTTGGAGCAACAGGAATTAGGATGTGCTCAACAAAAACAAGGCCAAGCCATGGATTTCAAAGAAATATGAGCAGAAAAATTTGAAGCACATCATATACCTTCAGAAAACAAGTATGAAAACTTCCCACACAGTGTTTTCAGTTGAGAATATGATACTTGATTGGATACAAGGTGAACTGCATTGGTGATAGAAAATCGAAAAGTCTGAAATGCTTCCATCCCAAACAAGTTCTCAACATCGGTATCAACAACCACCAAACGTGTAATGGAACAAACCACTGACTTGTAAGAGGCAGACATCATAAATTGTCCCAACAGTGCAATGTTATGTTTGCTATAACGGACCAGCTTCTGTGTGACTGGTGTCAAGGGCAGTGAGCCTAAAGTCACACAGGTTTTATAATTCAATAGCATCACTGCAGCACCTGTGTCAACCTGTAACCGGAGCACTTTGCAAAAAAAACACTTTGCTCTGTAAACAACTTAGGAGAAGTCAGAAGCACTGGAGTCACACAGTTTACATCCACATCCATATCCTGAGCAACCTTCAGCAAACAATGCACAAAGACAATTTGGCCTTTCTTTTGGCAAGCATTAAAACTAGCCTAACACTTATGGCATGCCAAACATTCATGCTGTACAAAACAAAAAGGACAAAATGGAAACAGAGAACACAGTGGTTGTTGCAGCTTCTTGTGCTGGCCTTGGTCTGCTGGACACTGGGCCAACATGTTTACTGGTCACCACTGCCACATCCTTGTGCAAGTCATCTGTTGTCCTAGTGGGCACATCTTGTGACACTACTGCCACATTGCCTCATGCTTCAATTTGGTCACCTGCTGCCCAAGAAACCACAAAAAATTCTGCTATTTGCAAAACTTCTGCCAACAGGGCTTTTTCACACAGTAAAGCCTTCTGGCGCACTTCCTTGTCCATAGCTAGACAGATACACTCCTGGAAATTGAAATAAGAACACCGTGAATTCATTGTCCCAGGAAGGGGAAACTTTATTGACACATTCCTGGGGTCAGATACATCACATGATCACACTGACAGAACCACAGGCACATAGACACAGGCAACAGAGCATGCACAATGTCGGCACTAGTACAGTGTATATCCACCTTTCGCAGCAATGCAGGCTGCTATTCTCCCATGGAGACGATCGTAGAGATGCTGGATGTAGTCCTGTGGAACGGCTTGCCATGCCATTTCCACCTGGCGCCTCAGTTGGACCAGCGTTCGTGCTGGACGTGCAGACCGCGTGAGACGACGCTTCATCCAGTCCCAAACATGCTCAATGGCGGACAGATCCGGAGATCTTGCTGGCCAGGGTAGTTGACTTACACCTTCTAGAGCATGTTGGGTGGCACGGGATACATGCGGACGTGCATTGTCCTGTTGGAACAGCAAGTTCCCTTGCCGGTCTAGGAATGGTAGAACGATGGGTTCGATGACGGTTTGGATGTACCGTGCACTATTCAGTGTCCCCTCGACGATCACCAGTGGTGTACGGCCAGTGTAGGAGATTGCTCCCCACACCATGATGCCGGGTGTTGGCCCTGTGTGCCTTGGTCATATGCAGTCCTGATTGTGGCGCTCACCTGCACGGCGCCAAACACGCATACGACCATCATTGGCACCAAGGCAGAAGTGACTCTCATCGCTGAAGACGACACGTCTCCATTTGTCCCTCCATTCACGCCTGTCGCGACACCACTGGAGGCGGGCTGCACGATGTTGGGGCGTGAGCGGAAGACGGCCTAACGGTGTGCGGGACCGTAGCCCAGCTTCATGAAGACGGTTGCGAATGGTCCTCGCCGATACCCCAGGAGCAACAGTGTCCCTAATTTGCTGGGAAGTGGCGGTGCAGTCCCCTACGGCACTGCGTAGGATCCTACGGTCTTGGCGTGCATCCGTGCGTCGCTGCGGTCCGGTCCCAGGTCGACAGGCACGTGCACCTTCCGCCGACCACTGGCGACAACATCGATGTACTGTGGAGACCTCACGCCCCACGTGTTGAGCAATTCGGCGGTACGTCCACCCGGCCTCGCGCATGCCCACTATACACCCTCGCTCAAAGCCCGTCAACTGCACATACGGTTCACGTCCACGCTGTCGCGGCATGCTACCAGTGTTAAAGACTGCGATGGAGCTCGGTATGCCACGGCAAACTGGCTGACACTGACGGCGGCGGTGCACAAATGCTGCGCAGCTAGCGCCATTCGACGGCCAACACCGCGGTTCCTGGTGTGTCCGCTGTGCCGTGCGTGTGATCATTGCTTGTACAGCCCTCTCGCAGTGTCCGGAGCAAGTATGGTGGGTCTGACACACCGGTGTCAATGTGTTCTTTTTTCCATTTCCAGGAGTGTAATTGCATCACAAACCATAGCATCTGCATAAGAGTCATTATGGGCATCAGTAACAAATTGGCAGTTATGGCTAAGGCTGTGAGGTTCAGCTGCCCAGGCTCTGTATGACTGGTTTGGTTTCTTGCAGCATTGGTGGAATTCAGCTTGCACCACTATGACATGCATTCACTTGCAATAGTAGTTGGACAATAAACTGGACATGTGATCAGAACTAAGAGCTGCCAGTTCTTGTAAAGGGGCAAGCAGACACAGTAATTGATACACGTTGGGTGGAATCCACAAGAGGAATAATGGATTTGCATAAATTTGATTTCGTCTCACCGAAAGCCAAAAAATGTTGTTTTTAGTAAGCTTCCCAATCCTTGGCTGAATCATTGTATGGAGGAAAAGTGGTTGGATGGACTTGTCTGTTAATGGAAGTCAACAAAGTGGTCACTACCAAAATAAGTTTTTCAATCAGGGCCAGTACCATGGCATCCATAATCACTAAACCTAATGAAACTGCACTTAAAGACTGCGTACTCGGAAACTGTTTCAAATTCTTTATCAATCACATAGTAACCAAGTAATACACAAAACCAATTGAAGTACTACAAATATGGTTTTATTCATAAACCTCTGAATAATAATGGAAATAAGCCTCTTGACTCCATACATAACAATATAAAAGAATCATACAGAAGGTGCAACATAAGCAATACACAGAACAACTGGTGTGAGTGGTAAAACCTAAAAGAATGTAGTGAGGATGAGTCAGCACTGCTCTGCAGCTGTGTAGGTGTGAGTCACCATTAGATGGAGCAGTCAAGACTGTGCCATGTGCTTGCTTCCTACAAGTGGCCACTAGTGGTAGGCCTGTGCTGACACAGTTGGCAGTACATGCATGTGGCAACACTACACTCAGTGTGTTCACACTCACCCGCACCACAGTTGGAGTCATCATCCAGTGCAAACACTTACAAGAAAATAAACACACCCTCTGCCTGAAATGTTCTCTCTTGTCAAACAGAATCTATGATCTCATGTAGTTTCAAACATATCAGTAACATACCATCAGATGTACCAGTGTATACTATGAAACATCACTCCAAATCCTCTTTCCACCCTTTGAGTGTCCACTGATGGTGTTAATTCATTCCTGAAAATCTCTGTGCTCTGGAGTGGTGAGCAGATTTATAGAACTGGAGTGATGGCTTCTGTATGCCATAGTGAGACCATGGTTCTGTATGATATGGCTGCTCATAGGTTGTCATAGGCCAGGATTTAATTTTGAAATGACTTGCAGCTCTGTGGCCCATCCATCTGCTGCTGTGATTTGTGATATTCAGTGGTGAGCCTCATTACCAGGTTGTTGCCTGTGGCTATTGATTTTGATGGTGGTAGTTGTTTTGCAGTGGATATAATCATGATACATCCTTGACATGATGATGTAAGAAATTATCAGTGCCTGAATGACCTCAAAGGTGGAGTTCCCATGCAACAAGCACCCACATTTTCTTCATCACCAGATCTACTGATATTGTTAGTTGACCCCATCCTGCACCCAATTTTCATGTGATACTATTGCATTTAGCATGGTTACTGGAGCAGTCTTCCCAATACAAGCATTGTGATTTCTGGTTTACAGTTTTTTCATCTCTTAAATAACAGTATGGTCAATATATATTCCCTAGTACATTATTAAACTTTCCAAAATGAATTAAATAGTCTTGTTGTATGTTTATTATTATTATCAGAGTGTAATGTTCCAGCAGTTAATAGTTCATTGTTGTATTATTCTTATATTTAGCTTTTAAGTGCAAGATGTGTAATGATGCAGTCTATTGTAATGTTCCATTATCAGAGAAGATCCAAGTGCATCAAATGCATAAAGGAGTTAAGTATCACAGACTAACTCATTCACTAGCTATAAACTGAATCTTAATTGAATAACAGATTGTGTGTGCAAATGTGGTTACTCATACACCATTATTTTGTTGGTGTCTCAATAACAACTAACATGCAACTTTAGACTAGTCTTTTTATTAATTAGAAAGTTTAGTGATGCAATAATTAACCTGAACCCAAAACACATACACTACTGGCCATTAAAATTGCTACACAACGAAGATGACATGCTACAGATGCGAAATTTAGCCGACAGGAAGAAGATGCTGTGATACGCAAATGATTAGCTTTTCAGAGCATTCACACAAGTTTGGCGCCAGTGGTGATACCTACAACATGTTGACATGAGGAAAGTTTCCAACCGATTTCTCATACGCAAACAGCAGGTGAAACGTTGTTGTGATGCCTCATGTAAGGAGGAGAAATGCGTACCATCACATTTCCGACTATGATAAAGGTCAGATTGTAGCCTATCGCGATTGCTGTTTATCGTATCGCAACATTGCTGCTCCCGTTGGTCGGGATCCAATGACTGTTAGCAGAATATGGAATCAGTGGGTTCAGGAGGATAATACGGAACACCGTGCTGGATCCCAGTGGCCTCATATCAGTAGTAGTCCAGATGACAGGCATCTTATCCGCATGGCTGTAATGGATCATGCAGACACGTCTCGATCTCAGAGTCAACAGATGGGGAAGTTTTCAAGACAACAACCATCTGCACGAACAGTTCGACAATGTTTGCAGCAGTATGGACTATCAGATCAGAGACCTAGGCTGCAGTTACCCTTGACGGTGCATCACAGACAGGACCACCAGCGATGGTGTACTCAAAAACAAACCTGGGTGCACGAATGGCAAAACGTCATTTTTTTGGATGAATCCAGGTTCTGTTTACAGCATCATGATGGTCACATCCATGTCTGGCAACATCGCGGTGAACGCACATTGGAAGCGTGTATTCGTCATCGCCATAATACTGGTGTATCAACCGGCATGATGGTATGGGGTGCCATTGGTTACACGTCTCGGTCACCTCTTGTTCACATTGATGGCACTTTGAACAGTGGACATTAAATTTCAGATGTGTTACGACCCGTGGCTCTACCCTTCATTCGATCCCTGCGAAACCCTACATTTCAGCAGGATAATGCACTACCGCATGTTGCAGGTCCTGTATGGGCCTTTCTGGATACAGAAAATGTTTGACTGGTGCCCTGGCCAGCACATTCTCCAGATCTCTCACCAATTTAAAACGTCTGGTCAATGGTGGCTGAGCAACTGGCGTGTCACAATATGGCAGTCACTACCCTTGATGAGCTGTGGTATCGTGTTGAAGCTGCATGGGCAGCTGCACCTGTACATGCCATCCAAGCTCTGTTTGACTCAATGCCCAGGCATATCAAGGCCGTTATTACAGCCAGAGGTGGTTGTTCTGGGTATTGATTTCTCAGGATCTATGCACTCAAATTGCGTGAAAACGTAATCACGTGTCAGTTCTACTATAATATATTTGTCCAATGAATACTGGTTTATCATCTGCATATCTTCTTGGTGTAGCAATTTTAATGGCCAGTAGTGTAATATTTAACAAAGGATATCCATAATAAAACTTTTAAAATAGTAATGATTTCAAAAATACTTTTGGATTAGAGGAGACCACTCACTGAAAAGCAGAAGCATCGAGTTATCTATAGGTGCAAGCAAAGGAACACAACTTGCAAGCTTTCAAAGTAATCCTTTTCTGAGGCACACACACACACACACACACACACACACACACACACACACACACACACACACACACACATGATAGGTTGTGCAGCGGGTTGTGTCTGGTTGGGTGGGTAGAGGGGGAGAGAGGCAGGAGGCAGGGAGACGGATTGTGGTGAGTGGCTAGCACCTCACAGGGAGGCATCCAGTTTTCTGGCTGCTAGGACTGTGGGAGGGAGGGGTGACAGGTACATAGGCTAGGCTTGTGATGCACGATTGCTGAAGCCAGTGGGGAGCAGCGCATGCTGAACCTGATGTGGGGACATGAAGTGGGAGAATGTGACAGCGTGGGGGAAGGAGAAACTGTTGAGTGAAGGGTGTGAGGACAGTGATTTACTGGAGATCAAGGCCCAGGCAATCACAGGGGTGGAGGATCTGTTGTAAGGGTAACTCTCATCTGTTAGGTTCAGAGAAGCTGGTGGTGGAGGGAAGGATCGAGATGGTTTGGGTCTTGAAGCAGCCATCAAAATTGAACATGTTGTGCTCAACTGCATTTTGTGACACCAGATGGTCAACCATGTTCTTCGGAATAGTTTGGTAGTGGCCATTCATCCTGCCAGACAGCTGGTTGGTAGTCATCCCAACATTAAAAGTTGTGCATTGTTTGCAGCAGAGTTGTTATATGACATGGCTAGTTTCACAGGTGGTCCAGCATCTGATGGGATAGGATAAACCTGTGACAGGAAAGGAGTATGAAGTTTTAGTGAGTGAACTGGACAGATCTTGGACCTTGGTCTACTGCAGGTATATGATCCTTGTGGCAAGAGGTTAGGTGTATGAGCGACATAGGTATGGACTAGGATGCTGTGTAGGTTGGGTTGGTGACAGAATACCACTGTAGGAGTGGTGGGAATGGTCTTGGGTAGAATGTCTCTCACATCAAGGCATAATGAGAAATAATCCAAGCCCTGATGAAGGATATGGTTCTGTTCTTCCAGTCCAGGGTGATAGTGGGTGAAGATGGGGTGCTCCTTTGTAGCTGACTCTTGGGTGTGGCAAGAGGATTGGGCGTGTGTGGGAATATGGCACAGAAGATCTGTTTGTGGATTTGATTTGGGGTTAGTGACCGAGGCCTTTGAGAGACTTTCAGCATACTGGTTGAGGGATTTCTTGTCAGTATGGATTCACTGTCCACAGGTGGTTAGGATGCATGGAAGGGATTTTTTAGTATGGAAGGGATGGCAGCCGTCAAACTTCCCTACATCACCTTCAGCATGCATCGCCCTACACTGGCTCTGATAACTACACATCACATGCCAAGCCTATGTACCTGCCATCTTTCACTCCTGCATTCATAGCTGGAATACTGGCTGCCTCCCTCTAAGCCACTAGCCACCTGCCACAGTCCCTCTCTCTCCATCTGCTCACCCTACCCAACACAACCCCAAATACAGTCTAGTCCTTTTGCCAAAATGCAAGCACTGGCACTGTATGTGCAACCAGCACTACATAGGATACATAGGAGCATAGTCATGTGAACATGTGTGTGTGTGTGTGTGTGTGTGTGTGTGTGTGTGTATTTTACTCTAGTTCAAAAAAGGATTGAAATCTTTGTTTTGTGTGTGCCTATCAATCGCTCAATGCTTCTGCTTTACAGTGAATGGTTTCCTTTAATCCAAAAGTATTTACTTTCTACCAGAAACTTTTTGCTACAATAATTTCAAAAAGGTGCAGATCTATGGCAAAACAAAATACATGGTAATACTGAAATTGAGGATATGTGTACATCTGATCTGAACTTTTATTAACAAGACATATAGTTTTTTTTTGTTTGTTCCTACAGTGTAAGTCCTTTTATAATTTAAATAAATGATGAACTAAATTTATGGAAAAATGCTCCTTTTTTTAATACTGTATGATTATGGAAAATTAATTGCTCCAAATGAAAGGTAATTTTCTACTGTAATTTCCAGATAAATATATATACATGCATTTTACTGAATAGACACACACTCTCAAGAAGATGAGCATAGTATAAAAATATTCAAGCAATATGAAAACAGGAATTTTAACTCTCTTACAAAAGTGTGCTCAATTTTGGATTTGGTAGTAAGGTTTCCCAATCTCAGATAACATTCTAAATTATTTCACTAAAAGTAGTAAGAGAGGTTTCTACATTTACTTGTTGAAATATCTGCTTTACACATTGCAAAAGGAATGTCATAATAAAATATAATTTACTGAAATTTCAATTTTAATATGATAATATGACAGAATGGAAAAGAAGTGGGATATGAATTGAACAAAATGGTGTATAATGAGCACATAAGTTTTTCATTATTATTGTTTTTGTATAACAATTCACTTAATTTCATTGTGTAAATAACATTTACAGTTTTTCTATTGATTCTTTTGCAATCCAGCACATAATTTGTGTACCAATGCAAGAACTGAATGTACTTCGTCCATCATTATCCAAAAAAAAGCTGGAATGTAATGACTAATAAGAAACTGTCATTTTTCCCTCACTGAATTTGCAAATGGAACTGGACAGGGTGTAACTAGTACCTTCCACTCTGCACTGCATAGTGAGCTACAGAGTAGGCCTATATGTAATGTAGGTGCATGATAAAAAATTGGGAAAAAATCTGCTCACAGCCTGCTTGATAAAATCAAGACACATTAGTTTAATTAAACACAAGAAAAGGTACAAAAATGGAAAAGAATCATTACAAAAAAAGTTTTGTCATGAAAGTAAATTAGTCATCAATGTTACAGTCCACTACAGTTGTAAAAAATATGAAAAGAAAAGCACAACCCAGTTTCAGTACATGTATCCCATGTTCAGCTGCATCTGCAAAATTGTAAATCAATAATAATACCTCTCAACATGGTTGAGATAATCAAAGCTAAACAGAACCAACAAAAATTCTTAGAGAAAACTTCATGTCCTGAAACTGGGTTGTATTTTCCTTTTCAGAAATAAATAATTTTCACACCTGTAGCAGATTTTATCAATAATGATGAATAACAGTTGTGAGTGTTCCACCAAGAGGAAGTAAATTTGTGTTGTATAAAAATCAGTACATGACAGCTCCTCAGATAAGTGACATTTAAGTTATGAGAGCACTTGTTCTGTTTAAAAAATTATATTATTGAAAGTACTTCTACACAAACAGTTGCAAGAGTGTATTCAGATCTGTCAATGCAGTTCTTTAAATTTACAATTTGATTTCACTTACTGCCCGTCTCTGTGAGCATTGAGTAACATATTCAGATAGTCTGTACTTAAGAAGCTGTGAAATCCATTTCAAATTTTATATGCTCATGAAATAAACTATGAAAATTTTTGTCCCACCAGTATATAGCAAAATTTATTCTTACTATTGCAAATATGATGATATCATTATTGTACTGAGCTATAATGAAACACCTTCAGCTATATTTGCAACCAGTTTCGGAGATACGGTCAACCATCTTCAGGTCTCTAGATAAAGCAAATATATTATTTATCATACTATACAATAGACAACATCATAATATCAATATTTACTTTTTTAAATGATAAAAAGTTAACTATATTAGACTGAACCAATTTACATTATACAGGATGTCCTAGAAATGTTTCAAAAAACTTCGAGGTGTTGTAGGGGTGTCTTGCAGAAGAAATTGAGGAAAGGAACCCATGTCCAAAAACATCATCCAATGACACTACAGAGCTCTGAAGTTGTAGGCACCAGCAACTGCCACTAGGCCACCCCCAGGCAAATCTGACTTTTTATGCTGACAGACTGTACATGGAACATTTCACAATGTTCTTTGTTATTCAGTAATCATGACCAACTGTCACAATTGCCACTGGAGAAAATGAAGCTAGCTGCCATGTAGGCAGGCCTTGTATCTTATGTATGTGATCCCCTGCTTCCTTGGTGAATGATGGTGTCAGGCAGTGGTTTCCACCTGCAGTTTACTTTTCTCCTGTATACCAGAAAATTTTTGGGGCTTTAGAGGGTCCAGGAGAAAATTAAACTGTAAATGGAAACGTATGTCTGGAACCATCATCCACTAAGGCAACAGAGCATCACATTCATAGAAGACAAGGTCTTTCTATACCGAAGCTAGCTCCATCTTTATCGCCGGTGATCATGGCAATCAGTTGCAATCACTGACTTTGTAAGACATTCTGCCTACAGTCCATCAGCATACAAAAGTCACATTTGTGCTGAAGGGGTGGCCTAGTCGCAGGTTCTGGTGCCTATAACTTCAACACTCTACAGTGTCACTAGATGACATTTCTGGACACAGGTTCCAACCCTCGATTTGTTCCTCAGTTTGGTGCAGTTTCTGGGACACCCTGTATATGTGTATGTGAAGAGTATAGCATTAAAACTATAAAGACATGAATTATGGATAGTGCCTCTACTGTAACAAATTAGCAGTAATTATTGGAAGACCAAATGCACTAAACTGTAGGTACTTAAAGTTGTTCAATAAGGTCTGAAACCTATTAGGCTGTAATAACCTTAGGAAGAGGACTGTATTCCACTTGTTTCAGTCACATAAAACTGTCAAATGCTGTGGTGCACAGTGCATCAAGAGGTGGGATGTAAACGAATAACAGAAATTTATATTTAAGTTGCTTAAAACCGAAACACAGCTGTATCTAGGGGCCTGAAGGTGTTTTATTGTACCACCAAAACTCGTCTCAAGTAAATAAAAACTCATGCATATATCTGAAAGAATTATCATTATTGCACATAAATATGAAGCTGCTGTCCCAGTACGTATCATAAGGTGGATGTACACTAACTACTATAATGTGTTCTGCTGTTTGGTAGTCTCTTAAGGTTTGCTGCCAGACCCTAAAATCAATGTGACTCAATATTTCAGTGATCCATCTTCAAGAGAATGCTGCTGCTGCTGAGTGCCACAGAAAAGTGATGCCAAGGCCGCAAATTGTAGTCCTATACAGGCATCCATACAGTACACAGTGCATGCTCCGCCCATCACTGTTGCTGCCTCCAAGATTTGGCTGGTGGTGCTGCCTCTGGTAGAACACCAACACCAACAATATATCTCACTCAAGGATTACCTTCAAACACTCAGACTGGCTGCACCAAAGAAAGCTGTCTTTTGATTGAAATAGTATGGGTTCTACATCCTGCTGAGAGGAAAACCCTTATCTTTATTAATCAAACTTTCCAACAACATAATTTCAATTGCCTCTTTATAAACACTGTTCCAAAAACCAGAAATACTGGTAACTATCAGAGTCTCATCAGATTTCATCCTGTGCCCCTCATTTAAACAGTGTTCTACTACCACTGATTTTTCTGGCTGTTAAAGCCTTGTGTAATGGTGATGTTCCAAGCACCTGACCTGATGTATGTGAATCAAACAGCCTTCCCACATTGACAGAATTTTTATATGCCATGCTTCCTAAGCCCCAAATCGTATTTGATAGAGCCAAGTAGTGCCCTAATCTTGCAGAATACACTCTCAATGTTAAAACTACTTAAAATTATTCTAATCTTGAATGATAAGCACCCAACATAAGTAATAGAGGCCACAGATCTATGCTTGTCTTCATGCACCTCTGGGAATGGTCGAAACTCCATAACCTGATGAATCTGCTTCCCAGGTTCCCTTAAACCCAGCCATCATATGTGCAAGTTCTTGGGTAAAACTCTCCACATCAAAAATCGCATACGCTTTGCATACCAGAGTCTTAAATATGCCATTGCTTTGGTACAGTGGATGGCAACTCTTAGAATGCAGGTACCAATCAGTATGTGTTGGCTTCAGTGAATGCTATGTCTCAGTGTACCGTTAGGTTTTTTGTAAATCATGACATACAAAAAAAGAAGCCTCCCATTATTTTTTATCTCTGTGGCAAAATTAATGCTGGAATGAGGACAACTGAAGTGATCAAAGATCAGTTAAGTGCATTATGTCCATGAGGCCAAACAAAAAAGGTATCATCAGTGTATCTCCAGAAGTAAACTGGGTGTGAAGCTCAAGTCCTCAGTGCCCTATTCTCAAAGTCTTCCAGGAATAAGTTGGTGACTATGTATGATAAAGGGCTACCCATAGCTATTCTCTCATTCTGCTAAAAAATGTTGCAATTAAACGAAAAATACATTGATGTCACGCATGATGACAGAGGTTCACTAGCTCTTCATCCAGTTTGTCATTAATCAAACTGAATGATTCTTCCAGAAGGACTTGTGTGAATAGGGATACCACAGCGAAACTCACAAGTAAATCTCAAGGGTCCAGTCTCAAAGATTTCAGCCCTCAAGCAGTATCCACCATACAGGAAATATTGTGTTCACACTTGCCAACATATGGGCTAACGACAGATGTTTAGTGCTTCACCAGATTGTAAGTAGGTGCACCTAAATTACTAATTATATGGTGTAAAGCTACCCTTTCCTTATATATCTTTGGTAGACTCTATAACCTAGGAGAAACAGTAGCACAAGGATGGATGCTTCATATTTACTTGTGAGTTTTGATGTGTTATCCCTGTTCACGTAAGTCTCCCTGAAAGAATCATCGAGTTTGATTAGCAACAAACTGGACATAGATTTGGTGAAGCTTTGTCATCACGTGCTGACATCCATTTATTTTTCATTTAATGGCAACATTTTTGAGCAGAATGATGGAGTGGCAGTGGGTAGCCCATTATCACACATAGTCCCCAATTTATTCATGGAAGACTTTGAGGAAAGAGCACTGAGAACTTTAGCTATAAAATCAATGTGCTTCTGGAGATAAGCTGACGATAAATTTTTTATCTGGCCTTATGCTTATGATACACTTAACTCACTTTTGGACTGCTTCAGCTGTCTTCATCCCAACATTAAATATATTATAGAGGAGGAAACTGATGGGAAGCTTCCTTTTTTTGGACATCATGTTTTACAAAAAAAACCTGATGGTACCCTGGTACATACCAGTTGGTACCTGCATGCTAAAGTTTGCCATCCACCAAGCCAACACAATGACGTCCTTAGGAATCTGATATATAAAGCAAATGCTATTTCCAACATGGGTAGTTTAACACAGTAACTTGCACATTTTGCAACTGGGCTTAAGGAAAATGGATACTCTGAGAAGCAAGTCCATCATGCTATGGAGACTGGACCATCCCCAGAAGTGCTTGAAAATAAATATATGATGAAGAGCCAAAGAAATAGGTACACCTGCCTAATATCATGTAGAGCCCCTACGAGCATGCAAAAGTCCCGCAACGTGATGTGGCATGGACTTGACTAATGTCTGAAGTAGTGCTGGAGGGAACTGACACCATGAATCTTGCAGGGCTGTCCATAAATCCATAAGACTATGAGGAGGTGGAGATCTCTTCTGGACAGCACATCACAAGGTATCCCAGATATGCTCAATAATGTTCATGTCTGGGGAGTTTGGTGGCCAGCGAAAGTGTTTAAACTCAGAGGAGTGTTCCTAGAGCCACTGTGTAGTAATAATGGATGCGTGGGGTCTTGCATTGTCCTGCTGGAATTTCCCAAGTCCATTGAAGTGCACAAGGGACAGGAATGGATGCAGGTGATCATACAGGAGGCTTACTTAAATGTCACTTGTCAGAGTCATATCTAGACATATCACGAGTTCCATATCACTTCAGCTGCACATGCCTCACACCATAACAGAGCCTCCACCAGCTTGAACAGTCTTCTGCTGACCTGTAGGGTCCATGGATTCATGAGGTTGTCTCCATAACCATACACACCCATCCACTTGATACAATTTTAAACGAGACTCATCCAACCAGGCAACATGTTTCCAATCATCAGCAGTCCAATGACAGTGTTGATGGCCCCATGTGAGGCATAAAGCTTTGTGTCATGCAGTCATCAAGGGTATACAAGTGGGCCTTTGGCTCTGAAAGCCCATATCGATGATGTTTTGTTGAATGGTTCACACACTGACACTTGTTGATGGCCCAGCATTGAAATCTGCAGCAATCTGCAGAAGGATTGCACTTCTGTCACATTGAATAATTCTCTTCAGTCATTGTTGGTCCCATTCTTGCAGGATCTATTTCCAGCCACAGCGATGTCAGAGATTTGATGTTTTACCAGATTTCCAATATTCACAGTACACTCATGAGACCATCGTACAGGAAAATCCTCACTTCATCGCTACCTCGGAGATGTTGTATGCCATCACTCATGGACTGACTATAACACCACATTCAGACTCAGTTAAGTATTGACAACCTGCCATTGTAGTAGCAGTACCCAATCTGACAACTGCTCCAGACAGTCATCTTATAGAGGCATTGCCAACTGCTGCACCGTATCCTGCCTGTTAACATACCTCTGTATTTGAATATGCATGCCTAAACCAGTTTCTTTGTTGCTTCAGTGTATTTGTGTGGCCTTTATCCTCAGGCTGGAGGCAAGTTGTTCAATATTGGAAGAATTTCAAAGAGTCTTAAGATTAAGAGTTTATTCCGCCCACCTTCCAAGATTCAGACACTACTCAGCTCTGTAAATGATGATTTGGGACTTAGGAAGCCTGGAATAAACAAAGTGTCATGTCAACATGGGAAGGCTTACATCAGCCATTTAATTCACAGAGTTCGAGACAGGGCATGGAACATCGTCATCACATGAGGCTACAAAAACCAGAAAAATTGGCAGTAGCAGAACATTGTTTAAATAAGGGACACAGGATGTAATTTAATGGAACCCTGATAGTTGCCAGTACATCTGGATTTTTGAACAGATTTTATAAAAAGGAAATTGAAATTAGTTTGGTGGATGATTTGATTAATAAAGATAAGGATTTTTCTCTTAGTAGGACATAATGTAGAATCTTGAACTATCTCAAATCAAAACACATTTTTTTGGTGCAGCTGGCTTGAGTGTTTGAAGATAGTCCTTGAGTGCTATACATCATTGATACTGGTGTTCCACCAGGTGCAGCACCATCAGCCCAGCCTTGGAGGCAGGAACTGTGGTGGGGGACAGATACACTGCGTGCCTATGTAGCCATGGCTTGGCTTCATTTTTCAGCAGGTCTCAGCAACAGCAGCATTCTTCTGATGATTGCAGATTGTTTTTCACAAAAATATTGAGGCATGTTGATTACTGGATCTGACAGCAAACCCGAAGAGTTTACCAATAATTATTGTGTCATGTAAGTCTATGAAATGTTTTGCTGTTTGTTTATCAGTTTTGTGATGTTCATGCTTCATGGACATGCTTTCAGGGACCCCAGAGGCAAGAACTGCTTTAGTGCCAACAATTAGTCCCTGTTCCTCTTCTTTCAGTACTCTTGATTTCCGTCATCAAAGTAAACAGTATTCACGTGCACGTCGACAGCAAAATGAGGCAAGCAATCATGAATCAGGTGAATTTTTGTGGACTTTGGTGTGTAATACTTCACTGCTCTTACATATATTCATATTATAATTTGGCATGTGTCATACACTTGACAATTTATTACTCAGATATTGTGTTTTTAAAGTCCGAGCTCACATTTCAACAATTTTTTTGTCATTTGCACCTTTAATATTTCCTACTACTTTCAGTATGAATTGAAAAAGGAAGTAAGATGTTATCTGATCAGTTTGTTGAAAAACATCACTCGTTGTATCAACAGTGATTTCAACAGCAACATAATTACACTGACATTATTATCTCACTGAATTCATATGAAACATCAACACTACCTTGTTATTAAGTTTTCTGTAGGCAGTATGTTCCAATATTTGTGTCATATTAGTTTTATTTAAGTTTTTCACCATATTGGTCCTGCAGTAGGGCCTATGTCTTTCTTATTTTCAGCTCAGAAAGGATGTAGGGGAAAATCATACAGGATCACTCTGAAAGACTATCCTGGCATTCCATTCAATGTTTTTGGAAACTGACACGAAACTTAAATCACAATTTTTAAGCTGTTTATTTAGCCTCTGTCTTGTCAAGTAGCACTATTTTATGTGAATGCTGCACCACTTGACAGACTCACATGATATTTTATTTGGGAACATGCTAGTTAATTTCAGTATCCATTGACAATGAGGCCATTAAAAGTGAATATTAGCTGTCATTTTTCTTAACATGTCTTCAGTACCTGTCATCTTTTATTTTTTGTGTGTGATTATTAACTGATAATTGGTCTTGCATTTCTGCTGATTAAATACATGCCTCACTTCTTTCACCTTAAGCATGTTTTTGTGTAAAAAATGTTAAATTGCGCCATGGTCTATATTCCAGTAGCTGGAAAGGTCTGTAATCAGTTCCTATCAGCCTCATGAAGCCAGGCAAGAGTATGCTCCCATAAATAAGTGGCAAAATATGCTTTGCAAGCTGCTACAATATTTAAGCTTCAAATTTAGTAATATTCTTTTAAATGTGGTATCATATTAGCAAGCATGTGTGCCACAGACATAACTACTGCTGCTAAGCTCATTGCTTTTATGTTGTGTAATTGATTAGTTATGGGTTTTATATACCAAAGTAGCACTTCCTGCCAGTTTAGCACAACAAAACCATACTAAAAATGGTGCATTTTGGAAATATCTTTAATGTAGTGTATCACTGAAATTGCAGAGGTGAGTGTTCATCAGTGGTGTCAGATGAAGATTAAATTAAAGCACACCAGTTCCACATGCCAAACTTTCATGGTAGCAAAGCAGTGAAGCTCTCACAATTTGGGGCAGCATGTTCAAGAGAAACACAATGAAGGCTTTGTGATTACTAGATAAATTATCTGAATGAAAGCACTGGAGATGAAGAAGCATTTCCAACTGCATGCATTGTGAAATTCAGAGCAAGTTTTGGTTGGTGAATGAGGATGATAAAAAGGGTGGAGTTTACATTACAGTGCAGAACTATGCTAGCCTAGCAGTTTCCCACAGTGTGTGACAAAAAAACTATTTGCATATCAGCATCATATAATCACTCTTAGGAAACAGCCTAACTGTTTGCTAGGTCATATGGGCAATATTGATCAGTTCTGTTTACTTGTATATGCTATCAGATGTTACTGTTGATGTTAATGGCATTAAAAGTGTCCCTGTAAGGACTTCTAGCAATGAAGTGGCCAGAATAACAATAATAATGGGTGCCTAGCAGATGGAAGGAAGCTCCCCCCATATGTGATCCTTCACAGGAAAATGATACTGGAAGAAAAACTGCCTGCAGGGCTTATCTGTAGATGCCAAGTAAATGGGTGGATGTCAGATGACCTGAAGCTAGATTGGTTGAAGGTTGTTTGAAACAGAATACCATTTTCTGTGCTTTCCAGAAGGACAAAGATGGTGTCGGATTCTTTCAGGGGACACCTCATGCAGAAAATTAAGGATCTGATAGCAAAGAAAAATGCAGGCCTGGTAATAATTCCTGGTGGCATGACTTCACAACTTCAAGTAATAGATGTTGTTGTGAGTAGACCTTTCAAGGTTCCCCTGCAACAGCTTTATAGTGAGTGGTTTCTTCAAGGAGACCATGCCCGTACTGAGGGGGGCAGAGTTAAAGAAACCCTCAGTACCCATGCTGGGCCAGTGGATCCTTACTGCTGGGGCAGAATTTCAAGTGAATTTCTTATGAAAAGATTCAACAACTGCTGTGCATCCAATGCTATTGATATCTCAGAAGATCAACATCTAAATAGATACTCTGCAACCCACCATAGTGTGTGTGACAGAGGGTACCCTGTACTGCTGATTGTCATTTCCTTTCCTGTTCCACTTGCAAATAGAGTGAGCAGAAAACGGCTGTCTGTATGCCTCTGTATGAGCCCTAATTTCTCATATCTTACCTTCATGGTCCTTATGCACAATGTATGTTGGCGACAGTAGAATTATTCAGCAGTCAGCTTCAAATGTGTTCTCTAAATTTTCTCACTAATGTTTCTCAAAAAGATCATTGCCTTCTTTCCAGGGATTCCCATTTGAGTTCCTGGAGCATCTCTGTAACACTTACATGTTGTTCAAACCTACTGGTAACAAATCTAGCAGCCTGCCTCCAAATTGCTTTGATGTCTTCCTTCAATCCAACCAAGCAGGGGTCCCAAAACACTCGAGCAGTACTCAAGAATAGGTCTCATCAGCATCCTATATGTGGTCTCCTGTTTCCTAAAATTCCCCCAATAAACCAAAGGCGACCATTTGCTTTCCCTACAACAGTTCTCACAGTTCACATGCTCATTCCACCTCATATCGCTTTGCAATGTTATGTCCAGAAATTTAAATGACTTGAGTGTGTCAAGTAGAACACTAGTAATACTGTATCCAAACGTTAGAGGTGTGATCTTTCTACTCCTCCACATTAACTTACATTTCTCCACATTTAGGGCTAGCTGCCATTAATCACACCAACTGGAAATTTTGTTTAAGTCACTTTGTATCTTTGTGCAGCCACTCAACTTTGACACCTTACTGTACACCATGGCATCATCAGCAAACAACTGCAGACTGCTGCCCACCCTGTCAGCCAAATCATTTATGTATATAGAGAACAACAGCAGTGCTATCGCATTTCACTGGGGCACTCCTGACAAAACCCCTGTCTCTAATCAACACTCACCATCGATAACAACATACTGGGTTCTATTATTTAAGAAGTCTTTGAGGTACTCCCAATATTTGATATTGCTGATATCACTGCCTCAGCACTACATGCAGGCCACTCTCCACATGAGAGCCTATTTGCACCTGCAGCTGTGCTATACAGCTAGCAGCACAGAGGCCCAGACCGCTTTCATGTTCTGTCTGCACTCTCGTATTGTTCTTCTCATGAAACATTGCTTGGTTTCAAATACTGCTACCTCTAGGCTCTTGATTTGGTTCACATTCCAGGCTTGTCATTCTGTCATGTTGTCTTGTTGTTCATCCACTGCTGTTTGTGTCTCAACTAATTGTTGATGCCCTTGGCTGGTTGAACAGTGTCTCCTAACCATGTCAGATTCTGGTTACTGTAATTGGTGATGAGGAAAACGGTTAACAGTGTCTTATGGACATGAAATTTGTGCAACTTGTGGAACAGCAACAGCAGCAGTTCCACGTGAAGCAGCAGTTCCAGCAGCAATTGAAGCAGTACACTGACATGTTACATCACAAAATTCAGCTTTTGTCAGAATGCTTGCAGATTCAGGGTTCACAGCCTATTTGGGCTGTGGTCACTTTCTGGGCAGAGTCCCACCCACCCGCATTTCTGCCATTTAATGACACCAAAGATGATTAAAACACATATTTGCAGTGGCTGAAACAGCATTTTGCTACATTTCAGGTTTCTCATGACACTCTTCAACAGTCTTTCTTCCTCTCTTGGGATTCTCCAGAGACATTTTTCTTACTAAAGAAGTTGCCTCCCCTCTCAAATCCACTTGCACACACATTCTGAGAGATGTGCTCATTGCTGTTGAACCATTTTCACAATGTTTCCATGTGGTTCCATCATGTCTTGAGGTCCATCAATACCACAAGTAATTGGGTCAGTCATACTGCTCATGGGTGATGGATTTGCAAGGGCTGAGTAAATGTTGTGATTTCACTTGCACAGATCTGTCTTGCAAAATCTCATATGTGGATAGCTTGATTTGAGAGTGCTGGTCCAGTTGGCCCCCAGTCCTGGAGCTCACATTTCAGCCCTCAATCTGAACAAACCTTCCTCGGAGACATTTTAAAAATCACAAACTCTTTCAAGGTTGTGCAGGCAGAAAATAAACACTTTGTGGCTTGTACCCAGGTGGCAGTGGTTCAACCACTACCAAGGGGTCAAAATTCTCATAAGTCCTTTTCCTGATGGTGGTGCTGTGATTCATCACTTTTTGACATGTCAGTGACCTCTGAGCAGCCAGTTACACTAAATCAGCATATGCAGTGGGTGTCTCCCATCTTGTCCTGACTCTTTCACAATGTACAACCATACAGACTGTCCAGATCACTAGGCACACTGCACCCATTGTGGAAAGGATTGACATCTCCAAAATGTTTGCCACTAAGCATCAGGACAGTCAAACCCCACTCCATACTTGCAGAGAGACATTGCATGAACTCCAGACCATTGTTCTCCAGGGCAATCCTCCTACCACAAGTTGTTTATTGATCTAATTTTTGCACATCAGGACATTTGTTTCCAAGCAGGCACAGGAGCAATGGTTTCCCTGGTGAACCTCCCAACATATGCTTGTCTGTGCTACCCAGCATTGGACCGACCTCTGCAAGTTGGTTGCATATTGTGACAGCTCAATTCCTCTCAGAGGTCAGTTCACAAATACAGCAGTGTACAAGAAAGTTACATGGCCAATAAAGCTGTTTGTTGTCAATAGGCACTTGTCTGGCAACATTTTTGGTGTAGATTTTTTCTCACTGTTTTGGTTCTCCATCATGGATGAAGTTCAGTTCAGGAATTTAATGACTTTGTGTATCTTTCATGTCTCTGTTCAAACTTGGCCAGGGGTGTGCCACCGATTTTAAGGTGCATATTTCTCTACACCCTGATGCAGTGCCCCATTTCTTTTTGGCACATTCACTTCCAGCCTCTGTACAGACAGCAGTTAAGCTTGAACTTGATTGCTTTTATGAAGCAGGGGTAATTGAACATGTCCAAACTACTGCTTGGGCTGTGCCCCTAGTGGAGGTTAAGAAACAAAATGGCTCCCTCTGGCGCTATTTGGAGATTTTGGGTCAACAGCTAGTTCCAGACACATGAGGAAACCTACCCCATACCATATCCACAGGATCTTCTTACAAAACTTGTTAGCAGTGAATATTTTTCTGAGATAAACCTTGCCAATGCTTAATTACAGACCTCCACATGAGGAATTGCAATGCATTATGGTCATCAATACACCCTTTGGCTTGTACAAACACAATCTTTTGCCCTTTGGGATCACTTCCACTCTGGCAATCTTCCAGAGATCACTAGGGCAGTTAACCATGTCCATTTCCTCTTGTACCAATTACCTAGGTGACATAATAGTTACAGGTTCCATGTGCCAAGACCACCAGCATAACCTCTGCACCCTCTTTACTATGTTGCATGATGCCATATGCAAGTGCTGCCTACAAAAATGTCAGTTCCTTCAGGAGCAAGTGGAATACTTTGGACACTTACTCAACAAAGATGAGACTCACTCCACTGATCACAACATCTCAGCTATTGACCCTCTCCTATGTCCTCAGAAGCTAAAGAAACTGAAGGCATTTTTGGGTAAAGTGAAGTTCCTTTCACAAACAGCAAACATTATGCACCCACTTAACCAGTTGCAGAAGAAGGGCATTAATTTCCAGTTGTGGGCTGTCTGTGAACATGCTTTCACCCAGCTGAAGGACATGTTACTCTTGGCACTCTGCCTTATGTCCTTTCCTCCATCACATCAACTCGTTTTTGCTACTGCCATTTCCCCTATGGCATTAGTGAAGTGCTTGTGTTCCACAACAATGATGGTACTAAGAAACTCATCACCAGTGCATCAAATACCCTGACACATGCTCAAAGAAACTACTTGCAGATCGAGAAAGAGGCTTTGGCAATCATCGTTACCATTAAGAAATTCCATGTGTACCTCTTTGCGACTGGGTTTACCCTCATTGCTGACTAAAAATCACTGGTAGCACTCTTTGGACCATACTCTCAGCTTCTAGAGTGAATGACTCAAAGGCTCCAGCATTCGACTCTTTTCCTTAGTTCTTACAGTTACACCATTAAGTAGAATCCTACCACACAACATGCAAATGTGGATGCGCTCCCTTGTCAACCCTCAGGACAAGACCTGGCATTTGACCAACAGGAGGTATCTTGTTTCAACATTGACATAGAATGAAAACATGCCTTGGAAGGTGTTAAATGGCTTGCCCATTTATTTTTTCAAATCTACTGATTCAGAACTCCAGGCCTGGGACCACCTTGCTCATCATTTGTCTGTTGTCTCTGACGTTCTTCTGCTGAATGCAGATGCAGATTCCCACCATGTTGTCATTCTGACTACCTTATATCCTCATATCTTGGAACTCTCCTATTGTGAGCCTTGTGTTATGTTACAGATGAAAGTTCTTGCCAGACAACATGCCTACTGGTCAGGTCTGAACAAAGAGATGAAGGCCATGTAGGGCAGCTGTTCTGCATGCACCCACCATCAGGCTGCTTCTCCTTAGTCATTCACCCCCTGGTCCACTCCATATCATTCCTGCAACTGCAGTCATCTGGAGTGGATTGGTCCCTTTCTGGGCTCCATATGGCTCATTGTTGTAGACTCTTATTCCAGCTACCCCATGTGGTTAGCATGGCATCTGCCACTACAACCACCACACTCAATGCACTTACCCAGATTCTCATCATCGAAGGGCTTCCCTACACCCCCCTGTCTGACAACCGGCCCCAGTTCATGGCAACAGCCTTTGAACAGTTCTGCAATACCAGTGGAATTAAAATCTGTTTAGCCAACTGTTTGACCCATCCTCCAATGGTGAAGTGGATCAGATGGTATGTAAATAATAACTACAAGTGTTGAAAGCAATGGGCAAATCCTCCTCCACATCAGTGCTCATGATGTTCCTGAGCACCTACAGGACCACCCCTGTCCATAACCACAACCCGGCAGAGCTCCTTCATGGGCAACAGCCATGTACTCTCCTCCACTTCCTGGCATAACAGACCTCAGAACCTGTATCCACCACGTTGGATGATGCCCATCAGGTTCAATCATCTGCACGTGTTCCTATGGAGAAAAACCTTCATCGATGCTGGCTACAGTGATGAGCAGCCATTGATGGTACCTTGTGCTGGTTGATACTCCATGGGGTTTGGAGTGTCGATACACCAACCAACTCCGTCACCACCTACTGACTGCGCCACCATCAGTGGGTCACTCAGACTGAGAATGGCCCCCTTGCAAACCCCCCAACTGCAGAGGTACAATTTGCACTCCAAGGGACCCCACTGATGGTTCGCATGGATATAGGTTTGGAGGTTGAGCACATACTGCAGCATTCTTAACCTCAATAGTCATCTCCCACATCGCCAGTCTCCAGTGCATTGTCTGGCATCCCATGTTCCTTCTCCCAGCTGTCACGCTTCTCCACCGGGATGCCAATTGTGCTGCTGGTTCACCTTCTGAAATGTCATACAGGGTGCTTCAGGCCATATGCACCCATTTGGAAGAGGGGAATCTGGTATCCCAATCTGACAAGTTCAAAAGCTCACCAGAATGCCTGGAAGTAGATGACAGCTGCTAGGTGATGCTCCTAATCTTTGCAAGTGTTGCTATCACTGCTTCAGCAATAGACATAGACCAGGACTCATGTGCCAGCCTGTTGGCTCCTGCAGCTGTGCTATAAAGTTAGCAGCATGGGGGCTGGACCTCAGTCATGTTCCAACTGTGCTCTCATATCATCTCTTGTAAGCAATGTTGCTTGGTTTCAGATATTGCTAATATAGGCTCTTGATATGGTTTACACTCCAGATTTGTCATTCTGTCATGATTTCTTGTTGTTTGTCCACCACTGTTGTCTTTTGTGGTTTTCAGTGACTCACCATAAACACCTTCAGTCTGTTAGCCAGTGTCTCCCAGCCATGTCAGATTCTTGGTACTATACATACACTGCATCCCCAATCTACAAAATATCTTGCTTGATCATTATGCCACATCTACTACTAAAGCCTTGCTACATGCGTCATGTTCCTGATGGAGAGCCAGGTGCCATACACACCCTGTTTCAGTTCTGTATCAGACATATCCTGCCCTATCAGAATCTGGTCAGCTGGTGAAACAAGTCATACCTTACAACTTTCACACAGCCTTTTATGTGTACATAAGTACTAACCAGCTAGCCCATCTGAATGAATTGTTACTGCCAAAATGTGTGTAAGATCAGTAAAAGTTGATCACCCAATGGCAAAACACATTAATGACTTCCAGCTTCTCTGAAATTCATAAATGGGAGTAAGACTTACAACATATTTTTTATAGTCTCAATTGTCACTAAACCATACAGTAAACTGCATGTCCTTGACATATGTAACAACTATCATTTCTCCATGATTTTAGCCTTTACGGTACCAACATAGTAAGGCCATGTTGGCTTATGTTACAGGGCCAGATCAGCAAGGCATCCACACTGTTGCCCCTGCAGTCATTGAAAATGCTGTCATTCCTTTTCAGGAACCATATTTTAGTCTGGTCTCTCCTCAGATATTCTTCCAATGTGGTTGCACCTATGGTCCAATGATCCATATCATTGAAACTCCCAAACCAACCCATTGAGGAAAAGTTTCTAGTTCCATATCCATCCATGAACTGCCAACACTAATGCAATCATCATAATTAGTCAAGGGAAATTTGTATTCTTAAGTGATGTTATTCATTTGATTTTATAAAAAAAATTGTGATCTTTCTGCTTACTTTATTAGTTTTCCAATATCCTACAATCATGGGAGCTACCATATTTTACAGACTATGAGACACACTCTTTTCTTCGAAAAATTGTCTCCAAAATTCAGGTGTGTCTTATACTCGAAATTAATACAAAAATGTCCAGTGTTTGATGTAGGTTTAAAAATGGCAATATATTCCATACTGCAGGAAACCTACCTCTGTCTGGTAACATTGGATTCAACTGGCAGCAGCAGTGCACTAAAGCGATTAACATGAGTTGCAGGGATTCACGAGCTCACTAACACTGTCTCCCACCCACCCTGCCATCACAAATCCAAATTACTGCAGTCTACACAAGTGAACTTGAACTGAAGCTGATTTGTATTATTGGCAACAGTACAATATTTTTGTTAGTAGGTAGGTTTTTAAAGGCCAAAAAATAAATGGTATTCATATGATGTGACCTATAAATTGAAAGTAGTAGCATATGCAAAAGCATGGAAACAGAGCAGCTGAATGGCATTTCAGCCCTTCACCAACAGAAAAAAACCATTCATGATTAGTGGGCTAGTAAAGAAGAACTGAAAAAATGAAGAAGACTAAATGTGCAAATAGAGGGCTGGATTCAAAATGGCCAGAGCTTGAAGATGGTGATTTTAAGAGATTTTAAAGGTCAGTTTGGTTTCATAAACTACGAATTTTTTTTATTCTGACTTTGCAATCTAATAATAAAAATAGTAAAAATATTATTTTTTTTAACTGTTTAAAAATTAAGGTGCATCTTATAGCCCGTAGTGCCTTACAGTGCATAAAATATGGTATGTTTTCCCTGAAAATTTCTGTGCAATATGTTTGCATCATTACATTTTTCAGCCTCTGGCTATTCTGTGTCTACCAGTGTCCAACAACAAATACATTTGACATAATTGTATTTCTCTATGAAAAACCATCATAGTATTGTTAAATCCTTTTCTCCACTCCATGGCAGCCTCCAGTTTTCTTCCTCCAGTGATAATTCTATTACATCAATACTTCCTATGTTTTAGCTCTTCCCTCTAATTTTACTGTTATGACTGATATTACTGCTCCTAAAAATGTCAAGATGTGGTCTTGCTGTAAATTTTAAAGTTCAACCATAATGCCCACTTTATTTCCCATTGTCCTTAAGTAATTTGTATACTATAGAGAAAACAACTTTTCTACAAAAACTCAAATCTTTATTGATGTGTTTACAGTACCTTATTTCTCCTGCTCCTACAAATTACATGATAACATACAACAAAAAAAACCTCAGTTAATACTTCTACATATATTTTCAATGGGCAACATATTATATATATATATCTTTTTACTATTAGTGTTGTGACATAAAACAGTGTGTACTTTTATGCTAGTTGCTAGAGTAGCACTAATTTATCAATAAGATTTATCAGGGTGTTTATATACAAATCTTCCTCCAAGACCTTGGTAGCACACTGCAACTGGAAAGAGGAAATATACAAGCTTGTCATTATTGATGGGTAGTTAATGCAACATTCAGTAGCGGTTTGTGATAGCTGCTTTAGTCCTCCCAAATATATATTTCTAATATATTCTTACATCCCAAACTGTATTTCTCTCTCTCTCTCTCTCTCTCTCTCTCTCTCTCTCTCTCTCTCTCTCTCTCTGTGTGTGTGTGTGTGTGTGTGTGTGTGTGTGTGTGTGTGTGTGTGTGTGTGTGTGCGTGTGTGTGTCTTCCATAGGAAATGTCCAACATATCCTGGAAGTAGCTGCAGGAGTAAAAATAGTTTATAAGTAAATTTTCTCCTATTCCCATGAACAACAGGCTACAACACTTTAAAATGATCTTGGAATAAGCTACAAAGTTAAATATTTTGTAAACCTCATTCATTTAAGTTTTTTCCAGTCTGTAGACAGATAGCTCTATGGGAAACTTGTACACCTGTCAAAAGGGAAACATAGGGAAACATATTAAACTTCCACAATATGTAATTTGAATATTATTTGGATAATAACTGCTGCATAAATTTTATAAAATTAATGTAAATTTTATTTTCTTATAGGTTCAGTGACTAGTGCTGGCTGTACTGGTGTATGCCACTCAGAGACGGTGTACCTAACTCTTCAGTCTGATTTGCATGGTTATGGAATAGCTGTACAAGGAACTTCTGCAGGGGAGGTTGTTGTCTCTGGTATTGATAAAGATAGTCCTGCTGACAGGTAAGCTGCTAAAAGGCTGATAAGAGGAATATTCTATCAACCTCATTTGCAAATAATTTTTTGTATTATAAATTACAGCATGTAAATTACCATCTGTTCTTCACAAAAATCCATTAGCTTAAATTAGCTGTTACAGCCTTTGATTGTACAAATTGAAACTGAAAATATCAGACACTGCTGGAGCACATTACAGATAAAATCAGGAAAAGGGTACAATATTGATGAAAAGTAAAAAGCATAGGGATTTAAAGATGTTTAACAAGGGTTTTTGTGGCCTGCATTACAAATGTAGCATCTGTAGCTTCATAATGTTATTAACACTGGTAAAAATATTCATGTTTAATGTGTCATTGTCTTGACACCAGATGATAGTAAGAATACCTAAGGAGTGAGCACTCAGATTCACAGGCCATGATTTTTGTCATCAATCTACATGTGATCATGGTATGGAGTAGGGTTTGCCTGTGAGTGTTCTGCAGATTTGCAATGACATTACTTCCTTATTACAGACAGATCCTACACTGAAGCACCAAAGAAACTGGTACAGGCATGCGTATTCAATTACAGAGATATGTAAACAGGTAAAACACGGTGCTGTGGTCAGCAATGTCTATAAAAGACAACAAGTGTGTGGTGCAGTTGTTAGATTCGTTACTGCTGTTGCAATGGCAGATTATCAAGATTTAATGAGTTTGAACATGGTTTCATAGTCGGCACACAAGCAATGGGACACAGCATCTTCAAGGTAGAGATGAAGTGGGGATTTTCCTGTATGATCATTTCATGAGTGTAGTGTGAATATCAGGAATCTGGTAAAACATCAAGTCTCCAACATTGCTGTGGCTGGAAATAGATCCTGCAAGAACAGGACCAACGATGACTGAAGAGAATCATTCAATGTGGCAGAACTGCAACCCTTTTGCAAATTGCTGCAGATTTCAATGCTGGGTCATCAGCAGGTGTCAGCTTGTGAACCATTCAATGAAACATCATTTACATGGGCTTTTGGAGCTGAAGGCCCACCTGTGTACCCTTGATGACTGCACGACACACAGCTTTATGCCTTGTCTGGGCCCATCAACACTGACATTGAATTGTTGATGACTGGAAACATGTTGCCTGCTCGGATGAGTCTTGTTTCAAATTGTATCAAGCAGATGGACATGTACAGTTGTGAAGACAACCTTATGAATCCATGAACCCTACATGTCAACAGGGGACTGTTCAAGCCAGTAGAGGTGCTGTAATGGTGTGAGGCATGTGCATTTGGAGTGATATGTGATCCCAATATGTCTAGATATGCCTCTGACAGATGACATGAACATAAGCATCCTGTCTGATCACCTGCATCCATTCATGTCAATTGTGCATTCCAACAGCCTTGGGCAATTCCAGCTGAACAATGTGACACCCCACACATCCAGAATTGCTACAGAGTGGATCCAGGAACACTCTTCTGAGTTTAAACACTTCCACTGGCCACCAAACTTTCCAGACATGAACATTACTGAGCATATCTGGGATGCCTTGCAATATGCCATTTAGAAGCGATCTTCACCCTCTCATACTTGTACAGATTTTTGACAGCTCTGCTGGATTCATGTTGTCAATTCCCTCCAGCACTACTTCAGACATTAGTTGAGTCCATGCCATGTTGTGTTGTGGCATTTCCGCATGCTCTCAGGGACCCTTC
Organism: Schistocerca cancellata; assembly: GCF_023864275.1. Taxonomy (NCBI): domain Eukaryota; kingdom Metazoa; phylum Arthropoda; class Insecta; order Orthoptera; family Acrididae; genus Schistocerca; species Schistocerca cancellata. The sequence continues at coordinate 93,516,637 of NC_064629.1, read as the reverse complement.
ATTGGTATGATGGTCATTCCTCCCTTTGTGGAATTGTGACTGAAAGTTCATAAAAATATATCACCTCAGAAAAAAAATTGTTTTAATTAATTCCACTGCATCTTATGTATCATACGCATTACACTCTCTTCCCTACCTCATCATAATACACAAGAGCTGCCCTTGTTTGAACTTTTTTGATGTCCATCAAACCTGGTAAAGATTAAATATTGTTCTGTAATACTCCAGATGAGAACAGACAAGTGTAGTGTAGGTAGTTTCTTCAATAAATTTGTTACATCTTCTAAATGTTCTGCCAATAAAACAAAGAATTTGTATTGCCTTTCATGCAATGTTTTCTATATGATGTTTCCAATTTTTAGTTGTTCCCAATTACAGTCACCAAGTATTTAGTTGCATTGACACTCTTTAAATTTGCATGATTTATATGTTGCCAAAATTTAAATGATTTTTAGTAATCATGTGGATGACCTCACACTTTTAATAGTACAGGGCCAATAGTCACTTTTTGCACCATGGAGATAACATGTCTAAATCATTTTGCGATTGGTTTTGATCTTCTGATGGCTTAACTAGGTGGTAAACAGCAGCATCATCAGCAAAACAGTTTAAGAGGTGTGCTCAGATTGTTTTCTAAATTAATTATATAGATTAAGAACATCAGACAGCCCATAATACTTCTGTGGGAAACCCCAGATACCACATCTGTTTTACTCGATGACTTTCTGTCAGTTAAAACAAACTGTGACTTTTGTGACAGGAAGTCACAGATCCAATCGCTCAACTGAGGTGATACTCTACATGTGGACAATTTGATTAGAAACTGCTTGTGAGGAATGGTGTCAGAAGCCTTTTAGAAATCTATAAATGGGATAAACTTGAGATCCCTGTCAATAGCAGTCTTCACTTAATGTGAATCAAAACCCAGCTGAAAAAAAATCTGAACTTGTGCTCATTATGTGTCAGTAAATGGTTTTCTTTAAAGTAATTCATAATGTCGGAACATAGTATATGCTCCAAATTCCGACTGCATATTGACATAAATGACAGAAGATTACTTCTATTTCCTTTTTTGTGTATTGGTGTGACTTGCACAACTTTCTAGTCCTTAAGTATGGATCTTTATCGACTGAGTAGTTGTATATGATTGCTAAAAACAGAGCTATTTTATCAGCATGCTCTGAAAGGAACATAACTGGTATAGAATCTGGACTTTGCTATACAGAGAGTATCTACATATAGATCACTTTTGTTGTCAGCTCCTCTTGATCTGAATTCTGGAATATTTACAGTATCTTCTTTAGTGAAAGAATGTTAGGAAACCATGTATTGTAACTCTGTTTCAGTGGTTCTGTCATCATGGAGTGAAGGTGTTGATTGTGTCTTGGCACTGCTATACTTTACTTACAATAAGAATTTCTGTGGATTCTCTGCCAGAGTTCAGAGTTTAGTCATGGAAACTAGTAAAAGTATCTTACATTCAAGTCTGATCTAAGTTTCATGCTTCTGTGAAACATTGCCAACCTCGCAGGTTTTGTATACATTTAAATCTGGCATGATTTTTCCATTGCTTCTGCAACAATGCCCTGATGTTTGTTGTGTACCATGGGGTATCTGCTTCATCTCTTGCTAATTTACTTCACGAAACTCTTAGTTACCACCAACACTACAAGTTTAAGCATTACCTGGTCACCACTTACATAGATAATTTGGAAGGAATGGAGACTCTGTTTTAGGAAGGTGTCAAGCAAAATTGTATCTGCTTTTTTAAACAAATCTATTTTGCATTTATTTTTGGCCGATTTGGGTGTTATGGTACTGAGTCTCACTGCAGTGAGCTTATGTTATGGCTTTGTATGGGCTCCTGAACTAATTGCTCAAAAACGTTTTTGGAGTAAGCTTTTAGTACAACTTTGGTTAAGTTTATTGCCTATCACTTTAAACATACAGTGACGAAAAAAAAATCACAACAGCAAGAAGGAGTTGTGCAAAATAAACAAAAGTTAGTAGGCACGTTTCTACACCTGAAAGATGATGTTTATTCCAATTTCACACTAGTGGTGGTAGTAGCAATACTATGAAAATGTAAATGAGATTTGCTTTAAATACATGCAGTAAGGGTTGTGAGATTAGTTACTTTTGAAACTGGGCATACCTGTATACCTGTATGAGTCAGATATCAATTCAAAATGAGATGGAAATATTTCTTGAACCTTTCAAGTATATCATCATTCAGCTGATTTGCGTGGTCGATAAGAGGAAGCAGTTATTAACTTATTCTGGTTGTTGACTATAATCTCTACCCATATTCACAGCAAATATCTAGTTCAGTTTCACTACAAGATAAACCACTTTCAACAGCAACAAGCACATCACCATGAGCTTAATTCAATCTATCCTTTCTGAACACCATTAGGTCCTTGGTAAGAACTTTAGCTGAACTTATCTCTGACTTTAGTCAGCTTTCAGTGCCTATAACAATTTCTGCTTGAGTACTTTCTATGAGTGCTTGGAGCTCTGGTTCTTTCTCAGCACAGCTGTGACAATTTACAAATATAACACCAGTGTTTCGTAGGTCTAAGCTCATCCTGTGTTTGACCTACAAGCTTTGAGACTGAACCCCTATTTCTACTTTTCTGAGACCCTATAACATAAAAAGCTGCCCAGTTCACTTCATACAGCCCCCACTACACATGTAGGTGCCTCTGTATGTAATGGGCCCCTGATCTATTAAGCAGATTCTCTTCACCATATGGAACATATCACAGAATCTGCAGCCTATATGGTCATAGAATTGTTTGAGCCTCTGATTCAGAACCTCCAATTAGCCCTGTAACAAACATCCACACTGAGTCCTGTCAATGATACTCTCTTTCATTTTGCAGGCAAGACTTGCTGTCTTTATCACTTTAGATAGCTGCTGGAAACCAGAGAGAATCTCTTCCAGCTCAAAGTAACACACATAATTTGTACTGACATGAACCACTATCTTCAGCTGGCTGCACCCTGTGCTGTTTGTGGCACCTGGAAGGACCTATTCCACATCTGGGATGGCTGCCCTTAACATTCACACACAGAGCACCCACTGGATTTCTTCTCTTCTTCAGCAGCCATGTCTCTAAGAGGCTTCAACACACATTTAACATAGGAACTTCCAGCTGCCAGTAATGCCACCCCCTGCATGTGCTTGGACCTTAGAGGCTGAGAATTTTCCTCTGAAACCATGGTTTCAACTGTCTCAGGATCTTCATCAGCCACAGATAGAGCCTGAAACCTTTTTGTTAGACAGACTGGGGAGGCCTATTGATTGGTTCCGCAAAAAGCCTTTTGTTGCCTGCCACACCTAGAAACAACCTCCCACTTGGCCACAGGTGCAGTTCAACCACAATGTCGGCAGTAAATAGGCAGACCACAGCAGTGTACTGATTGGGGAGCACATGGACATCCCTTTGATCCCCACCTCCAGTTTCCCACAGTGATGTGATGCCAACTGGCAACAGCCACAAGCTGCATGACTGAAGTCAGCACTGTCTGGAGCTGTGAGCAAAGGTATTCCAACTCACCTGATATTCAAACACAGCATTTGCATTTCCTAACCATAACAAAGACTGTGGAAATCTGTGGTGCTAGAAAAGAGGTGAGTGGCTTACTGAGCTGTCTACAATGGTCACCAGCCCACTGGCCTGTTCAAAACAAAATACAGTGACAGTGCAGGTGGCATAAATATACACTACACAGCTACTAAAATACAAGACTACACATGGTAAGAAATAGCCATACAAGAAATTTAAGATTAAAGTACAAAAGCACACAGGCAAACTTAAATAAGTAACTCACTTCTACTTAGAAGCTTGTAATGTAACAGACAAACAAGTGATCCACACTCCTGGTGCTGCTTGAATAGAGGTCAGGACCTGACTTCAGTTCAACTAACTTTTACTCAGAAACATTTAGTAATATAGTTTTAATTACAGTTAAAGGGTTATGAACTTCTTTAAGCTATATTTCATTTGTTATATTATCAACATAGTTACAAACTGCAGTCAGTGTAATTAATGCAGAAGTGTTGTCCTTGCACTAAAAACAATAAAACTAACATATACACTACTGGAAAAAATTAGTACAATTCGAAAGCTGACATCAATTTTTATCCAACGATGGCATATGCCATGTGGGAGTAGTAGATGTACTAATAATGGTTTCAGCATCATCTGCCAGTATACGGCATAGTGGCATAGCTATCAGAGCACCATGTGTGTCTACCCTTTAATAGGGAATGCTCACAGCCAGAAGGCTCAGTGTGGTGTAAACACGTGAAGCAAGCAATCAGACAATCCTGCTGCTGGATGCATTTGCGCTTCCTACAGCCAACTGAGAGAGTTTGAAAGGGGTCAATTTGTGGCCTTCTGAGTAACGGGATGGTCCTTTCAGAGAATTACCACACAAGTTGGAAATGATGCACCAGTTGTGCAACGATGCTGGCATCAGCAGTCACATTAATATTCTCACACCTGTAGACAAGTTTCTGGACACCCACGCAGCGCAGACACCTGCCAGGGTCATTATATTGCAAGGGTAGCTGTGGCAGATTGTACAGCTACCACTGTACAGATAAGAGGGCTTGTGAACCAAAATGTGCCAACACAAACTGTTGTGAACCAGTTATTAGGAGTGGGACAATGGGCATGCACACCTCTAGCCTGTCTTCCACTCACAGCACAGTGTTGACCTGCACAGCTCAACTAGTGCCATCAGATGATCTCTTGGAGGATGATCTGTGGTCTGTGGTCTTCATCAGTGAAAGTAGATTCTGCCTACATGCAAGTGATGATTGTTTCTGCATATGATGTAGACCTGGTGAGCACTGACTCATAGAGAGCAATCGTCCAAGGCACACTGGCACCCTCCAGGCTTAACTGTCTGGGGTACGAGAAGCTAAAACTCTTCTTCACCTTTGTTGTTTCTGAGGGGGATGCTAACCAGCACTCAGAACCTGCAGAAAGTTGTTAGACCTGTTCTTTTGCCATTCTTGCAACAGGAAGGTGATGTGTTGTTCCAACAGGATAATGCACACTGACACACTGCCTGTGAAACTCAATGTGGTCTGCAAGACATGCAGCAACACCCCTGGCCATCATTATCCCTGGACTTGTCTCCAGTTGAGCATGTGTGGGATATGATGGAACAAGAAATGACTTGTGTGACTCATCAACCAACAAGTCTTACAGAACTACATGAATGTGACAAGCAGTTATGGCATAACATAACCCAGGACAGTATTCACCATCTGTACAATCAACTAGATGCCAGCATCAGTGCCTGTATTGCCAACCCCGGAGGTCACATCACGTACTAATATGAGCGTTTTGGCATTGGTAGATACCTGGTACCTCAGAACAACTTGTGCTATTGATTTGTAATCATTTCATGTTCTCTGTGCACACTGTTACAATCTTAAGTGAATTGTAGCATCTAAAAGGGTGTACTACTATTTTTTCTGGCTGTGTAAGTGATGGTGAGGAGAAAAGGTGTAAAATGTGAGACAAATACTTCTAATAGGTACTGTAATTGATATCATATTTACCATCTACTGAAATTACAACTGTGTAAAATTCTTTGCCAACAGACTTCAGTATGTAGTCAAACTCTTTGCCTGTGAATGTAATCATATCATCATCATCATCATCATCATCATCATCACTATTATTTGTTGCTCAGTTTTGTTCAATTACAGGCTTCATTAGTACATTGGATAAGGTAGAAATCAGTATGAAAGGGAAAACAATGAAAGCATCTAATCTAGTTTCAAATACATAAAGAAACTTGCTGACAACAAAACTTCCCCTGTTATATGACTACTGTGTTTTATAATTATCATTCATAGTATACAATGTAAGATTATATAAATTCATGAGCCTTCAGTGGAGTGCAGAAGTCTAAAATTATGCCTATTTAATCTCATGATACCAAAAAAGAAGGTATGCAAAGTAAGAGTTGGTGATCATATGACTCACATACTGGAAAAAATTAGTGAACTGTGATGTTAAGTTACAGTAAACATACAGATGATCATGCACTGGACCACGGGACCACCAGATTCATTTCTCTGACAGTGTTGTTTTAGTAAGATCCAATCATTACTGTGCAAGAATATACAGGGAGACCATAGAAATGCAAAAGCACAAAAACAACTTTAAAAGAAAAGAAGAATGACTGAAATTAGACAAGTTGTGGGCTTTAGTGCTAAATAAAACAACAGTGCCAACTCTTTTCCACTGCAAGCACCATAATGTAAAGGGTGTTCATTTTAACTGAAGACATTGAAATATCTCAGGAACTACACATCGGATGAAAAAAAAGTTATAATTCAAATTTGTTTGTCTCGGAGGAGGACATGCAATAATGCCACACTCGACCCGTCATTCCACCCTGTGTGTGGGTGGTGAGGGCACAATTTTGAAATCTTAAACTCCATTTTTTATTGCAGATTTCGATTCTAGGGCAAAATATATGTACTTTTGTTTGAAGCATTTTCTTTGTTTTGACACAGATGGTGCTGTAATAGAAATGGGTACACAATCATAATTTTCAACATGCTACTCAATGGCCTTGCAATATCCTGTGGCATGTGGGACCCCACCTCCATGCTGTGAGGGTAAGACAGGCCAGTATTCTATACCTTCTAATTGGAAACTCAATTTGCAGTGTTGTATTCCTCCAGTATATCAAACAGGGGACTACTTGAAGTGTCACTGTGGCCATGGCTCATGGAAAATGCTGCTCTACTTTTCCAGTTAGAGTAAGTGTTTGAACATAGTACCAACAATTTCAATACACTTAGTGATCTGCTTTTCAAATGACCATACACAGGACAGAAGCATATCTGCAGGAATGTCAGCAAAGGCATTTCTGGTGCATTCAACCATGTCTTCATGGCCTGTTGGCAATTGCTGCTAAACCTTATGTTTTAAATATCCTCACAGAAAGAAATCCGGCAAAGTCAGTTCAAATGAACATCCTGTGTGTTGGCATGACTCCTCAATGGGGCTGCAGTCTGATAACATTGCAAATTGACTGTTGCATGGATACATATAAAGAGTTCAGCTTGCTGAGCTTGTTTGAGGCTGTAACTGCTTTCTGAGTCTTTAAAGCCTCTGGTGGTGTCTCCAGAATGGGAAGACAAAATGTTAGCCAGAGAATTCTACTTTGGACCATGGCCTGATGCCCATAAAACAAATATCAACAATAACTTTTCCACTGAGTCACCAAACCACACATACACTGTATGAATCTGTAAACAAAAGGACTTTAATTAATATTATCCCACAATTCCCTCATTCATTTTTCTCTCTTGTTAATTTTCACATATGCGACATGCCATAGAATTTACATGATTTAGAGCCCTACTTTAGTAGAAGAAATTTCTTGTAGACCTGGAGTAAAGCAGCCTGTGGAACACTACTTCGAGCCATTCTCTGATTTCTTAGAAATACTTTCCTCTCAGATGCTGCTTGCAATGATGCTGTGTAGGAAATAGTCTATACTGACAATTTCTCTCTCTGAATTTTCATATCAGACAAAGGTCTTTGGTGAGGAGGAATGTGCTGAAATGGTTGGTTTAAATGGCTCTGAGCACTATGAGACTCAACATCTGAGCTCATAAGTCCCCTAGTACTTAGAACTACTTAAACCTAACTAACCTAAGGACAACACATGCATCCATGCCTGAGGCAGGATTTGAACCTGCAACTGTAGCGGTCAAGCAGTTCCAGGCTGAAGCGCCTAGAACCGCTTGGCCACACTGGCCAGTGCTGAAATGGTAATTGATAAAATCAAACTGGATCTTGAGCAAGTAATTGATTCTGTTTGAACAGTGAGATATGCTGTAAGATTAGACATGGAATTATAAAGCTTGGCCTATCCCTCCACTTGTTCAGCCATTTATAAAACATCAGATGAGCTTAAAATGTAGCCTATCATTTGATATAACAATGAATAGATTCAAGATGGCGGCTAGTGTGAAAATTCGTTGTGCGTGTCCGAGAAAAAGTGCGAATTTTGCCGTGAAAAAGAAAAATTGTGACAGTTGTAAGGATGAAATTACAAAGCTCAGCGAACGGGTGTCTAGTTTACAATTTATTATCAGTTCCTTGAAGATGGATATCAAGAAACTTAAAGAAGAAAAAAGTGAACGGAACATGAAAAACTCGCGCCATGAAAATACGAATATGTCGGAGAATTGGACGGAAGTGAAGTACAAAAGACGCAAACAGATAATACAAGATACAGAAAACGGCAAAAGAAACATAAATATAGTGAACGAAAATTACTTTCAAGCTCTTTCGACTACGGATTGTGAAAGTGAAGTTAACAGTGCGAGTGTACCATGTGGAAAACCAAACGACTTTGTGAATAACTGAGACAATATCGACATGTGTTAGCAAAAAAGACATAATAAATAGTGCCAAACAAGACTTCGCTTACTGCAAAGATAGGCAGAAAACAGGTAATCTCGGAACAGCAAGTACCGGTAAAATTGAACTGTATGCCGACAGCCAAGGACGAAATACAGCCGCTGAATTTCGGCGTACAAGTAGTCAGAATTTTAGTTTTAGCTGTACAATAAAACCAGGAGCAAAATTCAGTGCTGCTACGTCAATGAGTCAAGAAAAAATTTCCTCACTGAGCAAAAAGGACTTTTCCATCTTCCTGGCGGGATCAAATGATATAGCTAGGAACGAAAAAAACGATCTCTTAATCTCGCTAAAAAGAAAACTGTATGAGCTGAGAGGAACAAATGTTATTGTTTTTTCAGTGCCACACCGTTACGACTTGATAGAATGGTCCTGTGTAAATAAAGAAATTGAAACTGCAAATAAAGAGATGCAAAATATTTGCAAGCGGTTTGAAAATGTAACATTTGTGAACATCAGCAATTTAGGGAAAAGATTTCACACAACACATGGTTCTCATCTAAATGTACTTGGAAAAAACGTAGTAGTAACAAAAATTTTAGAACTTGTAAATAAAATCTCAAATGTGCAGTGTGAAAATAGAAAAGTCATACCTCTCATGGACAGGAAGTGTGTGTATCCTGTAGACTCCAATGTGAAATCTGCTGTCAGTGAAGCTACACCTCTCCAAGACAAATGTGAAATTTTATTAATGCAAGTGAACACTCCAAATGTTAATAATTCACAGAAAGGCACAGCAGTTATGGAACAACAAACACCAGAAATAAGTGAAACAGCAGCAGCACCATCATTATCAGCAGAAGCAGCAACAGCAGCAGAACCGACAACGACTGGAGCAGCAACACAGCAACGCTTAAGGAGGAGCCAAAGGAAAAATACATCTGTGTCATTCAGTGATAATTTTTTATGGTTTCAAGCCAAGAAGAAAATAAAAATGTGAAAAACCAACCTGTTAACTCACAGATAAGTCACAACAACATCCTATTTTTAAACATTCAGGGTCTTGAAAATAAAGTTGAAATTCTGGAGGAGTCATTGCCACAGAATAAGTATTCTTTCTTATGTCTATCAGAACATTGGCTTAAACCAGAACAAATACAATACTATGTACCAGAAGGTTATAAATATGGAAACAGTTTTTGCAGATCTCAGTACCGTAATGGTGGTACTGTTATCTATGTTTCAAATGAAATAGAGTGTAGAGAACTAGATCTTAGTTGGGCATGTGTAGAGAAACACTTTGAAACTACCGGAATCATATGTGATATAATGAAACTTATCATAGTATGTATCTACCATTCCCCTGACTCAGATGATAAAACTTTTTTAGATAATTTAGACAGTGTACTCTGCTACATAACGAAATGGAAACAGTATGTAACTGTAATTGGGGGAGACTTTAATTCAAGCTTTGATGTAACATGTAACAAACCCAGTGTAAATAAGTTACTGAATATGCTAAGGCAGCACAACTTCCATCATGTAAATTCAGAACCAACAAGACTACAAGCGTGCTTGGATAATGCTTTTGTCAACTGTGCACGTGATATGTACTCCACCAAGGTAAAGGAATTTGTTTTCTCAGACCACTCCATGTTAACAGTAGAGTTAAGACACTTTATAAAAGGGGATGAGAGCAAGGCTGCACAAAAGTTAACAAAATCTAATACCTTAATATTAACAAAACACAATCTCATAAAACTAACACACCAGCTGAGCATAACAAACTGGGACAAATTATTTCAAAACTGTGATTCCTGTGCCCAAACAGTTTATGAAACATTCCACAATTACTTAACAGGTATTTTAAAAGACCATCTTGTTCAAAAGAAATACCATAAAACAAGAAAGGGTAAATTTTGGTACACCAAAGAACTGGAGAATCTAAAAAATAAGCTACTGCTGTTGAAGCGCCTTGCCAAAGTAAACAATTCTAATGAAATTAAGGATCTCGAAAAAATCACTAAGAAACTGTATAAGAAAGAGTTGCAATTGGCGAAACTAAGATACAACACAAATTTCATAAAAAATAGTAGAAACCAATGCAAAACAGCCTGGTCAGTAATTAATACTGTTAAAGGTGAAGTCAGAAACTTTGACAAGACAGTCCCAATACCAGCAGATACATTCAATAAATATTTTGTAAGCTGTGCTGATGATATCAAAAAGCTAATCAGTAAACCCAATGTAACATGTATAGATTATCTGAAGAGAGCAAACCTAAATCATAATAGGGCCAGATCATCATTGAAACACTTCAAAGAGGTATGCCAACATGAAGTTCTTAAAATAGTCCAAGAAATGAAAAATTCATACAGTACAGATATTTTTAATATGTCAAACAATCTATTGAAAGAAATCATACATTACATTGCAGCACCATTAACATATTCCATAAACCTGTGTCTCATAGAAGGGTTTTTTCCTGATCCTCTCAAACTATCCAAGGTAACTCCAGTCTTTAAGAAGGGTGTCAAATCAGATCCTGCAAACTACAGACCAATTTCACTAATTCCAGTACTAGGAAAAGTCTTTGAAGGCATAATATATAAGCAGATGTATGAGTACCTAGAACTAAATGGTATGTTAAGTGCATCACAGTTTGGTTACAGAAAAGGAAGGTCAGCTATACATGCCATAGAGCTCTTAGTCAGAGACATTCTAGCAGCATTTGAGGACCATGCGCATGCACAGGTAACCTTATGTGATCTGAGCAAAGCTTTTGACTGTGTTGACCACTCACTTCTGCTCTCTAAACTTGAGGACTACGGAATATGTGATAAAAGTTTAAAACTCATCAAATCATACCTCAATAAAAGAAAGCAGGTGGTGAGTTCAGGAAGTCATCTGTCAAACATACTCGAGGTTCATCACGGTGTGCCACAGGGATCTAAATTGGGACCACTTCTTTTCCTGGTACACATAAATGACTTACCAGGAAATATAGATGTAAAGACATATATGTATGCAGATGACACAACTTTTCTATCTGTAAACCATGTACTTGATAACCTTGTAAGTGATATGAAATTGGCAAAAGAAAATGCAACATCATGGTTTAATGCCAATGGTCTGCTATTAAATGAGGAAAAGACCCAGAATATGTGGTTCAGTCTATCAAAGACTACAAAAATAGAAAAACAAAAGACAAAGTTTTTAGGTATCGTACTTGACAACAGTCTAACATGGAACTCTCATGTTGATCACATAGTGGTTAGGTTGTCAAGAGTTATATATTTGTTGAAGAGACTGATGTGTTGTGTGACATTTGAGTATGTAAGGACAGCGTACTTTGCCTTTTTTCAATCTGTTTTAAGGTATGGGTTAATACTCTGGGGAAACAGCAGAAAAATAAATGAAATTATGGTGATCCAAAAGAAAGCAATCAGAGTAATGGCTAAGGTAGATAATAGAACACATTGTAAACCATTGTTCATTAAATATAGAATTTTAACAGTAATTAATTTATATATTCTTGACAGTGTTAACTACATACTTGTTGAACTACCTAATTTAAGTGTAACAAATGAAAGGCATGGCTACTATACAAGAACGTGTACTTCTCTGCTGTTGCCACAAAATAGGTTAGCTAAAACTAACAATAGTCATAAGTATATGGCAATTAAAATATATAACAAATTGTCTAAAAATGGGTCAATCAAGCCTGACAAATTATTTAAAGACAATGTTCATAACTTCTTGTTAACTAATCCATTCTATTCATTAGAAGAATTTTTAGAAATGCCCAATATCAACTTAAATATGTAAAAATTTATTTTATAAAATTAATAGGTTAAGTGAACTGACGAAGTCTATTGCATGTAATAATGCTGAATGACTAATAAAGAATCTGAATCTGAATCTGAAGCTGAATGTCATAACAGGATCATATACTATCATTAACCACTTACAATCAAGATAACCTCCCATCTCAAAGGTCATAAGTGTAATGTGATGTTATATAATAAACAAAATCAAGAAGAAAGAGTGGCAAAGAGTTTCCAACTCTGTAATTTGCCTTATAAAATCTGCTGTTATGTAGAGACAATAATTATAGCTTCAGGCAAAGGTGATGGGAAGGGAATGCAAAATGATTGTGGTACAGCAGAAATGACATATCCAGGCTGTGCTGAGACATATTGACAACTAGGAAATAATTTTCATTGACAGTAACACTACCAGCAGAGTAAACTGTTTTGCCAACATTGACCAACTGAGAAGAGGGTTTGCTTGGACATCAGTCTTGTCACTACACTCACAATGCTTATGAGTGTTATGCAATAATATAGACATCAAGAAATCAGATATATTGCCTCAGGTTTGGATTATGTCCACAGTTTTGTTGCTTAAAGGGTTCGTGTAGTATCCAAATATAATAATAACTTATTAATGTAAATTTAATTTGAATGCTAAATTTTAACTCATTAAGTCAATGCTCTCAATATTCATTAGGGTTAGTCAGTTCCCAATTCAAAAAAAGAATCTCATTCTAAAAAACAAGCAGGATTTTTTTGTTAAAATGTATTTGTTGTCTAATATTTTTACTGCACTTTAGCATTGTGGAAGGCATTGGAATCATGAAATAATCTCTGCATATGACCACTACTGACAATATTGAAGTAGATAGACAGTGGATATAGGTGCTAAAATCCCAAGTATGCCTAAGGTACAACTTGAATGAACCTTCTCTTTGTTACTGTCTAGTTTACTAATGATAAGTGGGTACTAATATTGGATTTTAATTTTTGATGTATTTTATCAATTATTTTATTCTAAATTATTAAAAATTGAAAAACTTTCTTGCTATACAATGTTTATAGATGTGGATGCATCCAGATAGGTGACCGTTTGCTGTTTGTGAATGGGAGGATGGTTGACCAAGAACAGCTGCCTGCTGAAGCTGTTACTCAGATACTACAGGATGCGTGTGAAGGTTCTCTTCTGTCTCTGCAACTAGAATTTGATGTTGCAGATTCAGTTGTACCATCAAGTGGTGTTTTTTCAATAAAACTGGCAAAGAGAGGCAATGGACTGGGAATTACCATCACAGGTATGATGTATGTCAAGTGTTAAGCATAATTCTATATCAAGTCATAAAGAGTGTGAAGGAAATGTTAGTTAGTCAGTTAATTAATTAATTAGTTAATTATTCATCCACTCATCTTTCTACTGTTACATTAGAATTAAGTCACCCTGATACAACTATAAAGTGTAAAACTTAACAATAAAATAGAGTTAAAATTTGACAGTTTCCTTGTGCAAGCATCTAATTGTTCACAGATATATTTTCAAAGTGGTTTATGCATTATGTAAAATACTCCTGCATATAGATACATATTTATATTATATGATACTGGCTACAAGCTGAGTCAGTATTGCAGAAAATTAAACCTGGGGATGTGATCCAACAGCTACTTCACCCATTTTTTTTTTAAAAAAAGAAAAAGAAAAAAAGAAGAAGTCTGCTTACTGTTTTTAAAACATTCCTGTGTGAATCTTTGTTAAACTACTGAGTATGGCAGATTCCTTGCACTTAATTATATCATGGGAAAACAGATTTTTTGTCTCATGGCATACCTGCCCTGCAATTGACATTTATTTCTCTCTTTTGGGCCAGCCGCAGTGACCGAGCGGTTCTAGGCACTCCTGTCGGGAACTGCATGACTGCTACGGTCACAGGTTCGAATCCTGCCTTGGGCATGGATGTGTGTGATGTCCTTAGGTTAGTTAGGTATAAGTAGTTCTAAGTTCTAGGGGACTGATGACCTCAGATGTTAAGTCCCATAGTGCTCAGAGCCATTTGAACCATCTCTCTTTTAGTCAACACATATTGTACTGAATTATGGAAATTAGAAAATATGTGTGATTCAGTGTTTAGTATAATGTTATTAGCATCTATGAAGTGTATATTATTCAAACTTCCATTGGTGATGATCCACAGGAAGAGCAATCAACAAATTTGCAAAGCCAAGACCACTTAATAGTTAAGCCTATGATCAGGTAATTCAATTAAACGAGACACTCCCTTGAAACTCATAATTTGTCAACCCATTTCTACTTAATGTTTCTCACATGCCCATGACCTGTTTACAATGATTAGCAAATAAACTTTTTCATAACGTTCACTGCAACAGTTTTGTAATGCACTACACCTTCCACACAGTGGCTTGGAAAAAAGTGCACTTACTGAATACTGCAAAAGTGTGCAATTGTACAGTGAAAATATGTTTTTATGTGAAGCTACTATAATCAGTTCATTGACTGGTGTCCATGGTGATTGTTGTGGCATCTCTTGCTTTGTATATGCTGTGACATCAGTAGCATATTAAATGCTCAAAGATGTAAAAGCTGCACAGAATAAACTGAGTGGAAAATGAATTATAAAATGAAATATACTAATCATTAGATTATTCATTAGATCCTTTTTGTACTCATGAATAGTGACTTTAAATCATCTCTTGTTTCTGTAGTTAAAGGAGATGCCATGACAAATAAAACTAAAGTTTATCACTCACATGCAAGTAAATGAGGGGTTTCCACTTTAACTTTTATACATCCTCCTGTACTGCATTTGGAGTGCTCTACTGGCAACTGAAATATAAGAACCAATACATCAAATCAGAAAGAAATGGGATGTTTGAACAATGTATGAAGAAACATCAGTTTGCTGATAGATATTCAGGAATCAATCCTTATTTTGTCAAGTAGATGCCAATAGTAGATCATTTATTGTTCTGTTTTAGAAAAAAATTGTGGATGAAATGCCTTTAGACTTAAACAGCTAGTGTACTTTTGTTACAAGACAATGAAAAGAGAAATCTGCTTCCAAGTTTCCACATTACAGATGAATTTTGTAGGAAATATGCGAACAAACAAGCAACATAAGTATCTTCATATAATGAAATAGAAAGACATTGCTCCAAATATGTTTTACTATTTCTGGCAACCACAGTGATTATGGTACAGAATTCACACATATAGATCCAGAAATTTTAGTCATTTGACATTCTGTTTCATTCAGAAATGTTTAGATTTATAATGGATAGAATATCAGCATATTATTAATATTCTGCACTTCTGTATCAATAAAATTACCTCACTATCAGTTTTACCCTAATGATTATTCTATTATATTTAAAATAAGGGAAAGGCAACCACTCACCTACAGTGGATCAATGCTTGGAGCACAGTAACACATAACAGAAAATTGTGTGTCATTGTCAGTGACAATGGATTTCAGCAGTCCTTCAATAGAGAAGACCTCTGACAGGGCCTGAATGGTATTGGTTGAAGATATAAATATCCTCTGTATCAAAGATGGAAATTTGAAGAGAGCATAGATGAGGATAAGGCAGTAGCTTCTGAGAAATAGTCCTACAAAATCAATATACAGACATGACCAAGGTTCTGATGCCCATGGCCATGGAAAATATTGTAGAGGCAGAGTTCACTGGTACTTCTGACATAAGTGGGATTTAGCCAGTATTTTTTTTCTCAGTATTTTTCTATTACCAGTGCTCTTTACATACCTGCATCTATACACATACTCCACATACTTCAACCTGGTGCAGATCCCAAGCAGTCAAACATTACTAAACAATGGGTCACACTAATGTCCTATATGTGGTCGCCTTCCCAGATAAATCACACTTTCCTACAATTCTCCTAATAAACCAACATCAACCATTTACCTTCCCTACTACAATCTCTACATGCTCATTCCATTTTGTATTGCTTTACAATGTTATGCCTATATATTTGATTCACTGTGTCAAGCAGCACACTACTAATTCTGTACTCAAACATTATGGGCTTGTTTTTCCTACGCTTTTGCATTAACTTAAATTTTTCTATGTTTAGAGCCAGCTGTCATTCATCACACTCACTAGAAATTTTGTCTAAGTC
This sequence comes from Schistocerca cancellata, assembly GCF_023864275.1. Lineage (NCBI taxonomy): Eukaryota > Metazoa > Arthropoda > Insecta > Orthoptera > Acrididae > Schistocerca > Schistocerca cancellata. Next base: position 93,500,258 of record NC_064629.1, on the reverse strand, counting down.
ATCTTATATCTTTCTACTGACACTCAATGACAGCACTTTTCCATACACTGCAACATCAGCAGCAAACAACTAGGGATTGCTGATTACACTGTCCACTGGATCATTTATGTATGTAGAAAATAGCAACCATTCTGTCACACATCCCTGGGGCACTCCTGATACCCTTGTCTCTGATGGACACTAGCTGTCAGGGTCAGCATACTAAGTTCTGTTACTTGAGAAGTCTTCAAGCCACTCCCATACCTGGAAATCTATTCTGTATGTTTGTACCTTTGTTAACTCTCACGTGAGAAAAGGTCAAGCTGAGTTTTGCATGAGCAATACTTTCTGAAACTATGCTCATTTGTGGAAAGAAGCTTTTCCCTCTTAAGGAAATTTATTATATTCAAACTGAGACTAGGTTCAAGAATTCCACAGCAAGTTTTTTCCTCTTAAGGAAATTTATTATATTCAAACTGAGACTAGGTTCAAGAATTTTACAGCAAACTGATGTTAAAGATATTGATCCATTCTTTTACCTTTCTTGTATGCAGGCATCATCTGCACTATTTTCCATTCACTTGGGACTTCATGCTGAGTGAGAGATTTGTCAGGGGCCAATGCTGTAAAGTACTCTTTGTAAAACCAATTTGGGATTGCATCAGTACCTGGTGACGTATTTGCTTTCAACTCTGTGTGATGGTCAAACAATGGTATGAAACTTCCTGGCAGATTAAAACTGTGTGACGGACCGAGACTCGAGCTCAGGACCTTTGCCTTTCGCAGGCAAGTGCTCTACCATCTCAGCTACCCAAGCACGACTCACACCCCATCCTCACAGCTTTACTTCCACCAGAACTTCGACTCCTACCTTCCAAACTTTATAGAAGCTCTCCTACGAACCTTACAGGACTAACACTCCTGAAAGAAAGGAAGGTCCCGAGTTCGAGTCTCAGTCCGGCACAGTTTCAATCTGCCAGGAAGTTTCATATCAGTGCACATTCCACTGCAGAGTGAAAAATCTCATTCTGGAAACATCCCCTAGGCTGTGGCTAAGTCATGTCTCTGCAATATCCTTCTTTTTTTTCAGGAGTGCTACTCTTGCAAGGTTCGCAGGAGAGCTTCTGTAAAGTTTGGAAGGTAGGAGACAAGGTACTGGCAGAAGTAAAGCTGTGAGGATGGGGCATGAGTTGTGCTTTGGTAGCTCAGTTGGTAGAGCACTTGCCTGCAAAAGGCAAAGGTCCCAAGTTCGAGTCTCGGTCCACCACACAGTTTCCATCTGCCAGGAAGTTTCATATCAGTGCACACTCTGCTGCAAAGTGAAAAATCTCATTCTGAAAATGGTGGTATGTTTGTATGATTCCACTGTGTGAACAATTTCTTATATGAAAAAATTAAAACTTTGGCTTTAGTTTTGCTATCTTCTACTGCCACACCAGACTGGTCAGTGAGTGACTGGATAGAAGCCCTAGACCCACTTAGCAATTTTCTGTAGGACCAGAATTTTCTTGGTTTGTCAGCAAGAACTGTTGCTAAGGTATGACAATGGCATGTGTTGTAAACTTCGTGCATCATCTTTCTACAGACTCAAGAATTTCTTTAACTTTTGCCCATCATCATTTGTCTATTATCATTTGAAATGAGAGTGCACACGATTTCGACATAGGCACCACCTCATGTCCCAGCAGCCATCTCTTCTCCTCTACCTCTCCCAGGAGAGACTGTTCTTGCACCTGATTCAGAGATCACTGCAAAACTTGCAGCTGCAGTCACGCCACCTCACGGTGTGCCAGAATGGTGAAGTAATGACAGTAGGCTGTGAAGCAGATATCGATACAAGCCAGCATGGCTCAGTCACCTCCAACTAATATTGCAAGATCTGGTTATTTCTGCACTACTGACCATAGACTTTCTCTCAATAACTTTAAAACCATCACAGGTGACTCATGTGGTTGATAAAAACATCCAAAAATTAACTGTATTTCATCTAGACGTGTTATACATGGCCAGATAACTTCAGTGTCACACTCAAATTTGACCTCAGTAAAGACAATATTGTCACATAGAAAAATGTTTATTCAGCAGTTGCACATACAAGAGTGTGGAGCAAACTGCCTCCATCCAGAACACATACAGTATATATACAGCTACAGAACATTCCAGTACAATGATTCTTGACATTTGTGGATACTTCTAGAATATACTTGAACTGAATATAGAAATTAAAATTGTACAGTCCAGGTGAGTTTTGCACTCACAACTCTTCTTGCATCAGTTTAGGATCATAACCACTACACCACAATGCTACTCGGGTTCTTCTCTGACATTGCTCCCTCCTTAGGAGAACAGAGTCTTGGTGTTACTCCTCCTAGTCTGGGAATGAGTCATCGGTCCTGCATACTCCGACTCCTAATGACTGATTCTCACCCTGGCGGTGATCTTCTTAGAACTTCTTTTGCCACTATGCTCTTTGTCACCTTTCAGCTTGTTGCCTGTTGCTGGAGCTTCATATTTACCCTGGGTTGCAGGATCCTTATAAGGATTCATTCAAAGTACATGGATTGTATCTCTGACCTTTTGTCATCTTGTGTTGGGGTTGAAATCTTCAGCTCCATAAGTAACATCATACAACTGTCTTACAACCCTATAAGGCCCAAAGTAGCAGCTGAGGAGATTCTCAGGGAGACCAACCTTCTGAACAGGAGTGAATATCCAGACGAGGTCACCAGGCTGGTAGACAACAGGGCGGTGGCTCATGTCATACCTTCAACAATCGTTTTCTCGAGCCTGTAGCGTGCGGAATCGAGCTAACTGCCAAGCTTCCTCAGCTCTGGTTAACACCTGGCCAATGTAGTCATTGTCCATGCCATCAGCATGTAACAGAAACACAGTGTCCATCATCGTTGTCACCTCACATCCATGCACCAGGAAAAATGGCATAAATCCTGTGGTGTATTGTTTGGCAATGTTGCACTCAAACATTACGAAAGGTAGCACCTCATCCCAGTTGCTCTGCTCAGCATTGATGAACATTGATAGCATGTCAGCTAAGGCCTTATTTAGGCATTCACTAAGCCCGTAAGTTTTCAGATGGCACGCAGTTGTTGTATGATGAGTAATGTTGCACTGATGGTTTATCTCTGTCACAAGATTCAATTGAAAACCTTTCCCTTGATCTGTAATTAATGACCTTTGGGCACTGTGTTTTACTACATTGTCTTCCACAATGAATTTTGCTGCCTTGAATGCTTCAGCTGTTTTCGCGGCTTTTGTAATGGCATAGTGTGTCAGATAATCAGTGCAAACAATAATCAGTCTATTGCCACTAGCAGACATTGGAAATCATCTGAGGAGGTCAATCCCAACATGCTGGAAAGGTGTTTCAGCTGGTGGAATTGGTATGAGTCGGTCAGGTGGTCTCTGAAGAACTGTCTTTTTCTCCTCTGGCACTCTTGACAGTCCAACACATAGTGATGGACACTCCTAAATAAACCTGGCCAGAAAAATCTCTTACAGGTCCTATTATATGTCTTAATAAATCCTAAATGTCCAGCCTCAGGTGTTTCATGGAATTTCTGTAGAACATCTAAGTGCATGTGTTAAGGAATCACTGGTAGCCACCTCTTTCCAAACAGATCAAAGTTTTTCTTGCAAAGTAATCCATTAACTACCTTAAATTGTCCTTTCACATCCTTTGACCAATTTAGGGCAAGCATAATTTGAGATACCTTGGTGTCCTTCTTCTGCTCAGAAGAGAGATCCAAGAGTACAGTGAGACAGTCACTATCTTCATCAAAGTTGTGATGGTCTTGTACAGGGTTTCTTGAGAGACAGTAAGCATCTTGGTGTTTTCTTCCACTTTTGTACACTATGGTAATGACATGCTCTTGAAGTAATAGGTGCCCACCAAGCAAGTTGTCTGGTTGGATCCTTAAGACCTGTCAAACAACAAAGTGAATGATGGCCTGTAACAATTGTGAATGGCCTCCCATAGAGATACTGTCGAAATTTGCACATGGCCCAGATCACAGCAAGACATTCTCTTTCTGTAGTTGAGTAGTTTCTCTCGGTTGGTTGGTTGGTTTGGGGAAGGAGACCAGACAGCGTGGTCATCGGTCTCATCGGATTAGGGAAGGATTGGGAAGGAAGTCAGCCGTGCCCTTTCAGAGGAACCATCCCGGCATTTGCCTGGAGTGATTTAGGGAAATCACGGAAAACCTAAATCAGGATGGCCGGACGCGGGATTGAACCGTCGTCCTCCCGAATGCAAGTCCAGTGTCTAACCACGTTTCTCTCGGCTTTTGTAATTGTCCTAGAAGCATTTCTTTCTATTTTCCATCCGAAATTTGCACCAGAACAGCATCGGTCTCATACCCACTGGCATCTGTGTGTAGTTCTGTGGTTGCTCCCTCATACAGACCAAGTACAGGGTCAGTCATCAGAGCTTTCCACAGCACATTGAAAGAATCTTGTTGAGCACCACCCCAGATAAATTTAGCATTGGCTTTTAACAACTATTGGAGTGGCCTGGCTTTGATAAAAAAGCCTTTGATAAACCAATGGTAATAAGAACATAATCCGAGGAAGCTTCTCACATCTCTAATACTTTTAGGAATAGGAAATTCCATTATACATCTCACCTTTTCTGGCTCTGGCCACACACCTTCATTTGACGCAATGTGTCCAAGTATCTTGATTTCTTTTTCTCCAAAGAGACACTTTCTTGGATGAAGTTTCAGTCCACCTTGTTGGAGATACTTAGGAATGGCTCCTCAGTCTTTTTATGTGTTCATCAAATGTCTCTGAGAACATTATATTGTCCATTTCAGGTGGCTTATAAGATTGTCCATCATCCATTCAAAAGTTGCTGTTGCATTACACAAACCAAACGGCATTACCTTCAACTCAGGGGTGATGAATGCAGTTTTCTCACAATCAGCATCATTTACTTCAACTTGCCAGTATCCTGAGTACATGTCCATGGTTGAGAAAAACTTATCCCCCTTCAGACAATCTAGTGTATCATCAATTCGTGGAAGAGGGTAAACATCCTTTTTAGTTATATTATTAAGTTTCCTGTAATCAACACAAAAGCGCCAACTGCCATCCTTCTTCCTGACGAGAACCACTGATGATGATCATGGGCTCTGCGAAGGCTGAATGATGTCATTCTTCACCATTTTCTCTACCTTGTCGCAAATTATTTGATGTTCCGTTGCTGACACACAGCATGTTCTCTGTCTTATTGGTTGATGGTCTCCAGTGCTTCACTGTCAATTTGTCTAATTTGCTCTTCGCCAGTGGATTGAAGCACTCAGAGAACTCTTGAAGAATGGCAAGCAGCTTCTTCAGTTGCTCCTTAGTGAGATCTGGTGATAGTCAAGACAGAAGATATTGTCTCATAGTGGTAGTGCTAATTTTGCCCACAGACTTAGCACGGGAGGTTTCTCAGCTGTTCTGCAATTAACACCTCAGCATTCGCTATGCGCATGCATCTTGGAAGGATCTGTAGTTCTTGGCGACAGTTAACTATCCACAAAGCACCAAATCTGTTCTTAAATGACACAGCAGATGCTGAGATGACCAAGTTATTCTTCAGTGGTATGCTTCTTCTGTCTCCGATAGATTGTGATGTGCTGCAGATGGCTCGAACTCAGGTTTCTTGCCACGTAAATGGTGGCTCTGCCATGGCCTGATGGGAGCCACTGTGTCATTGATAATGTGCACTATCACAAGTTTCTATATCCAGCACCTCCACCAGAATAATGCCACATAGAAGAAGGTTTATTCAGCACTTGAACATACAAGAGCACAGAGCAAACTGCCTCCGGTCGGAACACATACAGTGTATATACAGCTACAGAACATTCCAGTACAATGATTCTTGACATTTGTGGATACTTCTAAAATGTACTCAAACCGAATATATAAATTAAAATTGTACAGCCCAAGTAAATATTGAACTCAGGACCTGTCATGCAACAGTTCAGTATCATAACCACTACACCACAGTGCTACTCAGCTTCTTCTGCGACAATATTCTTGTCAGCTGCAATGAACACATCCCCTCGTATGGCATCTAATCTGTCTTTTCAATATACGTTCCATGAATTGCTACATATTTCAGAGCTTTTTACTTAGTGTTTCAAGTGGTTCTCGGTCCCAAGAATAATTTAAGTGCAAGTAGTTTCTGGAGGGCAGTCAGTTTGAGAACTTTGTTGTGAATACTTAAACAATTTATTGATAAAATTTTGACAGTCAAAGTATCTTTACACCGAACGCAGTCTGATTTCACTATCTGTGAGTTGTCTAATGAGTGCCGGCCGCGGTGGTCTAGCGGTTCTGGCGCTGTAGTCCGGAACCGCGGGACTGCTACGGTCGCAGGTTCGAATCCTGCCTCGGGCATGGGTGTGTGTGATGTCCTTAGGTTAGTTAGGTTTAAGTAGTTCTAAGTTCTAGGGGACTTATGACCTAAGATGTTGAGTCCCATAGTGCTCAGAGCCATTTGAACCATTTTTTTGTCTAATGAGTGTTCATCAGAGAACCTCAGCCTCCCGTCCAGCCTAAAAAACCCCATGTGCACTTCGCACGTACTCTGCTACCTAAGTAGCACACCTGAACTATCAAGGAGTGTCTTACAATACCCCACCCAATAAAGCACGTCCAGAAATCTGCAGCCAAGTCTGTCTCAGAGTCAATAAAGCCTTTAGTTGAGACCCTCCACATGGCTTCAAAGTGAAGAAAGCAGGATGACCCTGGGGGCTGCAAATTGGGAGTTCCTCTTGCACCCCCTGTATGAGGCCAGCAGCCTTCACCACCTGTGCCAGCTACCTGTATGAACTGAAGATGGTCTCAGAAGCCAAGTGACAGGCATCGTTGTTGTGAGTAACAACTTACAGGCGATTACATCCATCACACTTGATAGCTGCAGGCGAGGCCTCCTCCACATCTCAGATGAGGCCACCCAGCAGACATATTGAGTGAACGTTAGCGTTCTTTCCTGCCATGAACGGTATCTGCCTAAGTGACTCCTTAACGCACGTAATTTTGGAGCTCCCGATAACTACTAAACCCCTCCCCCCATGTGACTGCTTGGACCCTGCTGAAGGAGCAGCCACCTGTTCGCTCACAGGGAGAATGGGTGAAATCAGATGGCCAGCGTCTATATTGGCCCTCCGTCTTGAGCAATGCAACTGCATTACCAGCCACCACTCATCCAACTGTGAGACCAGACCCACCATGATGGATACTCTGTGAGGTGCCTCTGTAGCACAGCCCATTGGCAAAACAAGTGACACCTGAGGTGTCTCATGCAATGCTCCAGATTCTCTTCAACTTCTACACCCCAAGGCAGCAGCCTGTAGAGACCACTGCCCATAGCCAGTTTTTTGATGATGATGTTTGGTTCTTGGGGCGCTCAACTGCGTGGTTATCAGCGCCCGTACAATTTCCCAACCTTTGCTCAGTCCAATTTCGCCACTTTCTTGAATGATGATGAAATGATGAGGACAACACAAACACCCAGTCATCTTGAGGCAGGTGAAAATCCCTGACCCCGCCGGGAATCGAACCCGGGACCCCGTGCTCGGGAAGCGAGAACGCTACCGCGAGACCACGAGCGGCGGACACCCATAGCCAGTGAGCTATGCCCCAGAGGGATTGGTGTAGCATCTCTAGCGCCCTAGATTTAAGCCCACAGAGTAAGCACTCACATGTTACTTGATTCTGAATGTACCTGAATGGTGCTTTTGTAAACTGTAAGTGCATTCCAATAAGATTTAGTCTCTCACTGATTAAGTAACTTCTTATCATTCTGCCACATTGATTAAATATATTGTTTGATCTTAGACAAAATGGAATCCTTAGCCACAAGTTTGACATTTAAATTGGAATTTACTGGGAGATGTCCTACAGGGCCCTGATAACTGATATCTATTGAAAAACAAACATCAACTTATGAATCAAACTTTCTGTCTTGTCCTATTGGCAAATGTGAAAGCAAATCTGCATTCACAAGTTATGGTTTGAACTTGAATATAATTTCATACTCATAATTGAACACAAGTAGCACCCAAGTTTCCAAATTTTGAACTGTCCATGTAAAAACACTATTTTTTGGTCAAAACACAGTCACTGAAGGTTTTTGGTCTATGAGGAGGATAAATTTATGCTTGTAAATGTAATAATGAAATTTATTGAGTGCAAATATAATCACAAGAGCCTCCTTCTTGATCTGACTATAATTTCTATGTTCCACTGTTGGTCTTTGAACTGAACACAACTGGTCATTCAAAACTATGACATCAATCTGACAGAACAGTGCCTGTGCCATAGTCTGAAGCATCCATAGCAGTTGTGATCATTTTGTTTGGATTGTACATGGGTTAGACAAAAATATGGAAACATCATAATAAATCCAGAATGAGATTTTCACTCTGCAGTGGAGTGTACGCTGATATGAAACTTCCTGGCAGATTAAAACTGTGTGCCCGACCGAGACTCGAACTTGGGACCTTTGGCTTTCGCGGGCAAGTGCTCTACCATCATAATAAATGTGTACTTGAACATAAATTCAGATTCTCACCAAGCCTGTAAGTTTTGCTGTTGTATTTGACCATAAATGGCACCTGTGCTATGTCCTCAATATTTTGTAAGTGTTAGTTATGGTCAGAATGGTGTTCTGCATAGTTGTGAGTGTGTTATGTCAGAGCTAAGCGAATTCAAATGTAAGCAAATTCTTGGTGCTCAGGTGGTGGGCACTTCCATGGCCAAAGGAGATGAAATGTTTAGTGTTACAAGAGGCACCATCTTGAAGATTTATATCACTTACAGGGAAACCAGAAAAAGTCACCTGCTAAGTGACAGCATGGATGAAACTGTGTGTTGAGTGATCATGGCAGACGGCCATCGATGCAGACTGTGACAAAAAATAAAAGGACGAAGATAACAGAAGTCATTGCAGAATCAAATGTCACATTCACGAACTCTGTCAGCACCAAAACAGCATGAAGGTAGCTCCACACTCAGGGAATTTCAGGGCAATCAGGAATTCTTAAACCACACATCAGAAATTTGAATGGCTGCACCTGGAAAATTTGGGGCTGAAGCCACAAAACCTGGACTACAGAGAAACAGAAGAAAGTCATTTGGGTGGATGAGATGTTTCACACTGTTTCCAACTGCTGGCCATTTCAAGAGTGAAACATGGCAGTGGTTCAGTGATGATTTGGACAGCTGTATCATGGTATTTCATGGTCACTGTGGTTACTTTGCAAGGTCATATTACTGTCAATCGTCATGTAACCATTTTGGCTGATCAGGTTCATCCCACAGTATAATGTTTGTCCCCCAGTGGTAATGCTGTGTTCCAAGATGACAGGGCCCCTGTTTCCACAGCTTGCATCATTCAGGACTAGTTTTGTGAGTGCATGAACGAATTTTTACATCTCACTTGGCCACCATAGCTATGTGGTCTCAATATTATTGAACCTTTATGGTATTCTGTGGAGAGAAGGATGTTTGATCACTATCCACCTACATCAGCATACCTGAACTTACCACTATTGTCTACATTTACATTGATACTCTGCAAATTACACTCAAATGCCTGGCAGATGGTTCACTGAACCACCTTCACTATTTGGAAAAATTAACACCTATATCTTTCCATGCAAGCTCTAATTTCCCTTATTTTATTATGATCTCCATTTCTCCTATGTAGGTTGGTATCAACAGGATATTTTTACACTCAGAGGAGAAAGTTGGTGATTAAAATTTCGTGAGAAGATTCCACCACAACAAGAAATGCCTTTGTTTTAATGATGTCAGCCCCAAAACCTGCATCATGTCTGTGACACCCTCTCCCCTATATCTCGATAATATCAAACATACTGTTCTTCTTTGAACTTTCTTGATGTACTCCATTAATACTATTTGGTAAGGATCCCACACCATGCAGCAGTACTCCAAAAGAGGGCAGACAAGCATAGTGTAGGCAGTCTCTTTAGTAGATCTGTTGCACCTTCTAAGTGTTCTGCTCAGTAAAGTACAGCCCAGTGCTGCAATTTATTGGATTTCTTTCAGCATACACGTGGATGACCTCACTCTTATTATTATTTAGGGTCACTTACCAATTTTTGCACCATACAGGTATCTTCTCTAAATCCTTTTGCGATTGGTCTTGATCTTCTGATAACTTTACTAGATGATCAATCACAGCATCACCTGCAAACAACCTAAAACAGCTGCTCATATCATCTCCAAAATTGTTTATATAGATAAAGAAATCAGAGGACCTATAACACTACCTTGGGGAATGCCAGAAATCAATTCTGTTCTACTCAATGACTTTCCATCAGTTACTACGAACAGTGACCTCTCTGACAGGAAATCACAAATCCAGTCACTTGACTGATTCAGTATTCCATAAGCATGCAGTCTGATTACAGGCTGCTTGTGAGATGTCAAAAGCCTTTGGGAAATCTATAAATATGGAATCTATTTGAAATCCCTTGTCGATAGTGCTCAACATTTCATGTGAGTAAATACACTCCTGGAAATGGAAAAAAGAACACATTGACACCGGTGTGTCAGACCCACCATACTTGCTCCGGACACTGCGAGAGGGCTGTACAAGCAATGATCACACGCACGGCACAGCGGACACACCAGGAACCGCGGTGTTGGCCGTCGAATGGCGCTAGCTGCGCAGCATTTGTGCACCGCCGCCGTCAGTGTCAGCCAGTTTGCCGTGGCATACAGAGCTCCAGCGCAGTCTTTAACACTGGTAGCATGCTGCGACAGCGTGGACGTGAACCGTATGTGCAGTTGACGAACTTTGAGTGAGGGCATATAGTGGGCATGCGGGAGGCCGGGTGGACGTACCGCCGAATTGCTCAACACGTGGGGCGTGAGGTCTCCACAGTACATCGATGTTGTCGCCAGTGGTCGGCGGAAGGTGCACGTGCCCGTCGACCTGGGACCGGACCGCAGTGACGCACGGATGCACGCCAAGACCGTAGGATCCTACGCAGTGCCGTTGGGGACCGCACCGCCACTTCCCAGCAAATTAGGGACACTGTTGCTCCTGGGGTATCGGCGAGGACCATTCGCAACCGTCTCCATGAAGCTGGGCTACGGTCCCGCACATCATTAGGCCGTCTTCTGCTCACGCCCCAACATCATGCAGCCCGCCTCCAGTGGTGTCGCGACAGGCGTGAATTGAGGGACGAATGGAGACGTGTCGTCTTCAGCGATGAGAGTCGCTTCTGCCTTGGTGTCAATGATGGTCGTATGCGTGTTTGGCGCCGTGCAGGTGAGCGCCACAATCAGGACTGCATACGACCGAGGCACACAGGGCCAACACCCGGCATCAGGGTGTGGGGAGCGATCTCCTACACTGGCAGTACACCACTGGTGATCGTCGAGGGGACACTGAATAGTGCACGGTACATCCAAACCATCATCGAACCCATCGTTCTACCATTCCTAGACCGGCAAGGGAACTTGCTGTTCCAACAGGACAATGCACGTCCGCATGTATCCCGTGCCACCCAACGTGCTCTAGAAGGTGTAAGTCAACTACCCTGGCCAGCAAGATCTCCGGATCTGTCCCCCATTGAGCATGTTTGGGACTGGATGAAGCGTCGTCTCACGCGGTCTGCACGTCCAGCACGAACGCTGGTCCAACTGAGGCGCCAGGTGGAAATGGCATGGCAAGCCGTTCCACAGGACTACATCCAGCATCTCTACGATCGTCTCCATGGGAGAATAGCAGCCTGCATTGCTGCGAAAGGTGGATATACACTGTACTAGTGCCGACATTGTGCATGCTCTGTTGCCTGTGTCTATGTGCCTGTGGTTCTGTCAGTGTGATCATGTGATGTATCTGACCCCAGGAATGTGTCAATAAAGTTTCCCCTTCCTGGGACAATGAATTCACGGTGTTCTTATTTCAATTTCCAGGAGTGTAGCTAGTTGTGTCTGATGAGAATGATTTTTTCTAAATCGACGTTGACTGTGTGTCAACAGACCACTCTCTTTGAGGTAATTCATATTGTTCAAACACAATATATGTTCCAAAATCGTGTTGTATATTGATGTTAATGATATGGACCTGTAACTACCTATCTTCAGTGTTGATGTGACCTGTGCAACTTTCCACTCTTTGGGTACTGATCTTTCATTAGGTGAGCTGATGAACATGGTTGTTACACATGGAGCTATTGCACCAGCTTACTCTGAATGAATCTGTTTGGTATACACTATGGACCAGAAGACTTGCTTTTATTAAGTGATTTAAGTTGTGTCACTACTCCAAGAGTACCTACTTCTAAGCTACTCATATTGGTAGCTGTTCTTGATTTGAATTCTGGAATATTTATTTCATCTTCTTTGGTGAAAGAATTTTGGAAGGCTGTGTTTAGTAACTCTGCTTTAGCAGCACTGTCACCAATAGTATTTCCATAAGTATCACATAGAGAAGGCATTGATTGTGTCAAGCCACTAACATACTTTACATACAACCAGAATCTCTTTAGATTTTCTGCCAGGTTTCAAAACAAAGTTTCATTGTGGAAACTACTGTAAGCATCTCACATTCAAGTCCGTGCAAAATTTTGAGCTCCTGTGGAAGATCAGCAATTTTGGGGATTTAGCATTCATTTAAATTTGGCATGCTTTTGTTGTTGTTTCTGCAATAGTGTTCTTACTTGTTTTGTGTACCAAAGGGGATCAGCTCCATTACTTGTTAATTTATTTGGTGTAAATCTTTCAGTTGCTGTTGATACCATTTCTTTGAATTCAAGCCACATCTGGTCTACACTTACATTCTTAATTTGGAAGGAGTGGAGATTTCCTCTCAGGATCACATCAAGCAAATTTTTATCTGCTGTTTTAAATAGATATATTTTTCATTTATTTTGTAGGAAGAATGGTATAAGATTCCCTTGAAAACCATGCATGACCTGTGTTTATCCATGCTGAGACAACTGGAAGCTGTTTTGAATGCCAAAGGGTTTCCTACACCATATTAGGAATGGTAATATGTTGTGATTTTTATGTTTCCATTTTTTGTCAAACTCCTGTATGTTGTGAGATGTTTGGCATCAAGCAAACACTATTTTGAGTTGTTAAATGTGCACTGGCATTCACTGTTCCAGTTCCATGAAGTGTCTTTACATAACAATGTGTCCATTGCACATAACAATGTGTCCAGTGGTTCACTGATAGATGATGCATGAGGGAGAAACTTCTTATAATAATTTATTTATCCTAATACGGCACTGAATTGCTTGAAGTTCTTTGGAACCAGAACGTTTTTAATTTTGTTGGCATGTTACAGCATAGGCTTAATGCCCTGTGCAGACAATATGTATCCCAAGCACTGCACTTCATACTGAAAGGAGATCCACTTACTTTGTTGCATATCAAATTTGGAAACAGATTCCAAATTCTATAAGACTTCCTGTGGGGTCTTGTCTGAGACAGTTACATCCTCAAAGTACTACATAGCATTCTGAGAGTCCTGAATTAATTGTTCTAAATACTGCTTGAACAAACTCTATGCATTGATTAAGCCAAAGAGTAACCTTTTGTAATGGTAGAGATCAAATGGAGTATTTGGCACCATAAATCTCTGTGTGTCTTCATCCAAAGGGATTTGCAAGTATGCTTCTTTAATATTCAGCTCAGTGAAGTACATGACACTGGCTAATTTTGACATCAGTTCTTCTGGCTTGGGAATTGGATATGATTCAATGACTGAGTATTAACCAATGCTTTGAAATCTCCGCAAATGCATAGTGAGACATTCAGTTTCTATACAACTAGAATCAGCATCACTCACCGGCTACTGGTTATGTCTTCTACATCCTCATTCTGTAAGAACCTCCTGATATTGTTGCAACAGCTGATTTAACTTTCCATTCAGAATTTTAGGTTATATTTTATTCACTCCCTCATGAATGATGAAGCCCAAAACACTGAAGACATTCAGTCCTAGTAAACTTTTTCCTTTAGGCCTACTTGAATTTACTACTATGAACACAGCCTGTTTCTAAGAAACATCTCTTGAAAATGGTCCTTTCGCTGGACTCTTCAGATTGCTGTAACAGAACAGTGAACTTTCAAAATCTGTCAGCTCGAATAACCCTAATTTTCAGTATGCCAGTAGATTAATGATTGAAACTGACAACTTTATGTCAATTTGAAACTTGATTGCCACTTTATTAACTTGAAGAGTTACAGAGACAGACTTATTATTGACAATAATTATGGCATTTATGTGACATTTCATCAGTGAAAGTTTTTGAGTACCTCTGGTTGAAACTGAGAAGATGCCAGAGAAGTGGTTGTGTTTATGTGGTGGCAGCATATCATAGTATTATACTTGTTGAGCTGGTACACAACACAACTTATCTGGGAAGATATTATGAATAGCATCATAAGAATGAAGTGTAGGAGCAAACCAATTAGCCAATAAGATTATTTGAAAGTTTCATTTTAAGTCTGATTATTTCAGAAAGTATCTTCTTTGAATTACACATAAGTAAGATTTGCATGGCTGTTAAACTCTTTTTGTTATCTTAAATTTTCCTAATAAATATGTTTCCTTTTAGTTACCCGTATAGTGTGTTACTTTTAAAACTGAAATTTTGATTTTACATGTTTTGTTCTTTATTAAAAATAGTAGTTCATAGTAATGTTAATAAATCATGTCAAATACTTTAATGATTTAAATTACTTTCATTTTTAATCTTAACAGTTTACTTAAATCATAAATTGAATAGTAAAATTTTATACTATTAAATAATGAAACTGCTCTAAAATGCCAAGTTTATGGGATAGTTGTCACAAAATTTTCCCTGACCACAGGTTAACCATAGAAGTGTACACATCCTAAATGCAGCCCTGCAATTAAGAGATTTAATATTGTATGCTATGACCTGTAGAATGACAGATTTATGCCTGGTAACAACATCCTCCTGAGTATTTCTTATCTGAAGATCCATAGACAGGCCAACTTACTTGCAGAATAGTTTCTGCACAAACATGCCACTGCAATTAAACCATTTAATAGAGCTGTATGTCATCAGGAAACATAATGGCTGTAGATCATATGGTTTAGCTATTTGTGTTGTTGAGACAGATAAGCAATCCAGCTTCATGGGTCCACAATTTATGGAGGAACTAGTCTCTTATTGGATTACATTATAGGAAAAACTCTTCATTGAAGAAGAAGAAGTGTTTGTTTCCTAGAAATGTGTAATAATCCCCTCTAGAATCTGCATTGATCATGACAGGATTACTTGGGAGTACAACACTAAGGACTTGCATGAAGAAAATTTCTTTTTAAACAGTTGGGCATACTGGCAATAGCCTCATAGTAATTTCCCTTCCTTATGAAGTTTGTTGTCAACAATTAGTCACAGGTCAAAAACAACAGTAACATTTATAAATACAATACCAGAAGGAGAAATGACTTACACCATCCATCAGTCAGCCTTAGTGCAGCACAGAAAGGGCCAAGGTATTCAGCCATAAAAATCTTTGTTTGATCACTTTCTCAGTGGTTTATTTATTTAGTCTTTACATCATGTAAAGAATCCAATAGATAATAAAATTGACTTCAAACAGAAACTGACATCTTATCTGTTTCACAACTCTGTCTGAGAGAGAGAGAGAGAGAGAGAGAGAGAGAGAGAGAGAGAGAGAGGTTGTACGCGTGGTCAGAGCTATGCTTACATCATCAATCATCATATGAAAAACAACATATTTATATATTTTTAATGAGGGAGTGTCTTATAATTGGAAACTAACTGACATATTTTACAACATAATGAGACATTCCAATTATGATCCATGGAACATGCAAATTGCTAATGTATTGTCTAACACAGGCAAATAAAGTCTAATTTTACATACGTTGTAGTCAGTCATGTGAAGCAAAGAATGTAAAAAAATTTAAAAAAACTCAAAGGAAAACTACATTAAGAAATCTGAGAAGCAGAAAGTGTGTTAGCTGATACCTCCTCATAAAAAAATCTTAACATGGGAATAGGGAAGCAGGCAAACAGAACTATTTGGCCACAGGGATATGAGTGTACTGAAATTTCCCTTACAGTGACATAATCTTGAAGGCATGGAAGCCATTGTCAGCTACAAAATTTTAATATCTAACTTTAATATTTCTCACAGTTAATATTTTATAATGGTTTCTACTATCTAGCATTAAGTCTCCTTGCAGAAAAATAAGTACACTATTTGTTTAAAAGTATATACACAATCTTCCTGTAATCATACCCTTCTTTTGCAGCTTCAAAAAATCGCCTCCCGGGAGATTCTTTACTCATATCTGATATTCGAAGAGGTTCAGTTGCACACAGAACAGGCACATTACAGCCTGGTGATCATCTTCTGGCAATAGATGGTGTTTCTTTGGAGCATTATACACTAGAGGAAACACAAAACATACTAAAAAATTCAGCTGACATTGTAACTTTACGTATCAAGAAATCTGACTGTGTAAAAGGTAATTAAAGGAGTCACATACCTGATAACAGTGGTCATAGCAAAACTGAAGAAGGAAATGCCTACTTCTAGTGGTGGAGCCTTGTTTCAAATTATTGATAACTATCTACACTTGTATAGTTCAGTGAGTGGAATGAACAATTCATCCACAAGTTGCATTTATTAAGGAAATAACAATGCTCTTGGAACAAGAAGTACATGTGTTTAGTTGTAGAGGTTTCCTTCTGACATGTTTCCTTTCTGAAATTATGGACTTATTTGGTTTTCCTACAAAACCTTCTCTTTCTCTCAGTGTGACACAATTATCATAATATGTGTGATATTTCTTCAAGAATATTGCTCTACATTTTCTGACCAGTTACAGTAACATTGGCAGATGCATTGTATCCTGTTGCTATGATTCATACAAATTCTTACAGGTAAAATTGCATTTTTGTTTACTTCAAAATATTAATAGCAACATCTTGCTTGGAGAAAAGTGCAGAATTTAAATGACAACTTTGAATAACTGCATTATATTCATAATTTATTTCTAGTAATGATCATGAAGTGGTTCACTAGACTTGTGTCAGTCTCATAAATATTGAAATAATATTAAAAATAACCTCCCAATCATCCTTTACAATTTTAGTAAGCAGCTGAACACTGTAAATTACTGGAAGCCTTCTTATGTTCAACTTCTCTGAAAATGCATTTAATTCCATGTCAAGATATTAATCACATCTTTAAATATGGTGCTGAATCATTGACAGGCACCCAAAAAAGAACAGAAACTTTGCTATCTTTTGGACAAATCCTTTAATGTGCTAGAGTTCATACACACATGCACACACACATAATCACCTGTGCAGCTAATCAGGCCTTTGCTTTTGTAATTGATATATTGTGAGGACTATAGATTTTCTTTAACTTTCACATTCGTTATCTCATGTACTCATATATGGAACAAATCAGACTACCTTTACACACTTTGTGGGACTAATATGTAGGTCTATTAAGACATAAAATGTTCTGTGTGTTGCTGCTGTTGATGTCTTCATTCTAAAGACTGGTTTGTTGCAGTTCTTCATTCTAGTCTTTCCTGTGAAAGCATCTTCATCCCTTCATAACTATTACAACCTACATTCACTTAAACTTCCTTATTGGAGTCAAGCCTTGGTTTTTCACTAGGATTCTTACTACCCCCAAGTAATTTTACTCTATTACAAAATAGACAATTTCATGAAGCCTCAGGGAGTGTCCTATTTGACAGCCAATGATCCCTACAATGCAAATCCACACCAAGCTTGAACTCTTACAGGAAATGCATGGTTGCAAATGCACAGCAGATGCTGTGGTAATGACGTTCATGAACAGGGCCACTACATCAGCAGAGTGTAGTATAAGTTGAGAATTTGAGTCTGAGGGGAGGTATTAGTACAAGTTTATATGGTGAACAGCTCTGTGGATGATGAAGAAATAT
The DNA here is from genome assembly GCF_023864275.1 of Schistocerca cancellata. Lineage (NCBI taxonomy): Eukaryota > Metazoa > Arthropoda > Insecta > Orthoptera > Acrididae > Schistocerca > Schistocerca cancellata. The sequence goes on along the minus strand of NC_064629.1, from coordinate 93,482,287 downwards.
ATGATGAGATAAAAGAAATTATTCAAATTGTTAAGGGAAACAAAAGTAAAATGTAATGTGGGATTGGAATTTGATAGTAGGAAAAGGATGAGAAGGAAAAATAGGGGAACATGGACTGGGGGAGAGGAATGAAAGGGGAAACTGCCTGGTTGAATGTTGCACAGAGCATGATTTAATTCTTGCTGATAGTTGACTGAAATATCATGGAACAAGGTTATATAAGTGTAAGAGACCTAGAGACACTGGAAGGTTTCAGATAGATTATACAGTGGTAATCAGAAATTCTGAAACCAGATTTTAAATTGCAAAATATTTCCAGGGATACATGTGGACTCTAACTGTAATTTATTGCTTACTAATTGCAGATTAAAACTGAAGAAACTGTAGGAAGGTAGGACCTGGATAAATTGAAAGGATCACTGATAGTGAAATATTTCAGTGAGCATTAGATGAGGATTTTCTGAAACAGGGGAAAGAAATGTGACAAAAGCAGACTAGGTAGGTTTGAGTGACAAAATACTAAAGGTGACAGAAAGTCAAATAGCCAAAAAGATATAGGCCCATTGGAAATCTTTGGACAACACAAAATGCAGCAAATGAAGGGAACACAGGTGTCTAAAAAATTAGGTTGACCGGAAGTGCAAAATGGCAAAGCAGGATTGGCTAGAAGAGAAATGAAAGGCTGTAGAAGCCTGCATGACTTGCAGAAAGGTAGATGCCACCTATAGTAAAATTAAAGAAACCTGTAGTGAAAAGGGAGGCAACTGTGTGTATACTAAAAGCACAGATGGCAAGCCAGTACAGGGCAAAGAAGGGAAGGGTGAAAGGTGGAATGGATATATAGAAGAGTTGTACAAAGAAAGGAAATGTGAAGACAATGTTATAGAAATAGAAGTGGAAGTCGATGAAGATGGTATGAGAAATATGATACAGTGAGAAGAGTTTGACAGAGGACTGAAACACCTAAGTCAAAACCAGACCCCTTGTGTATACAAAATTCCTTTAGAATAATTAAGATCATTGAGAGAGCCATGATGACACTATTCTGTATCATATGCAAGATATATAGGGTGAACATTAATAAAACCAACTAACTGCAGGGACAGATTGGTTCAAATGGTTCCAATGGCTCTGAGTACTATGGGACTTAACATCTGAGGTCATCAGTCCAGGGACAGATTCCTGACTGGAAATGGAGGAAGAAAGGTCCTATGAGCATGTGTCCAGAAGTGCATCGTTGCTATGGTAGATGGCTCTGATGCTGACTGGTGAAAGTTTCTCTGACTACATGCCATGTCTCCTTCTGTGTTGTAGACTGTGTGACTGACACACTGTACTGTAGGCATCAGAATGGTCCAACATTCATGTCGGGAACAAGCCGATAGAATTGTACTTTGACTTACATCATGTTGGTGGACCAGTTCCCTGGAACTTGTACTAGGGTTTGTCTCAATATCCTGTTGAACCTGGTCCTCCAAATCTGCTGTATGCTCAGTCCAGCACCTCCCTGCACATTTGTCTGTCTGAAAGGACCTATGGTCACACAAATGCCTAAAAAGGGCTTGAAATGCTATGTGATGCAGTTGGTGTCTGTCAGGGTACTTGTTTTGGTATAGCTGTGCTGCCTCTTGACCATTTCCATCTACTTGGCCATACACAAAGACAGTCTTGGCTTGTTCCTGACATGAATACTGGATTATTCTGCTGATTACAGGATGATGCATCAATCATACAGGCTCCAACACACATGGAACACACAGCATATTGTCAGAGGAAGTTTTATTCATCAGTGTCATCTACTGTTACAACAGTGTGTTTCCAGACACAAGTTCATAGGACCTTTATGCCTCCATTTCCAGTCAGAAATCTGTCACTGCATTCTGTCAGTTCTATTAATGGTCACCTTGTATAGAACAAGCAAAATATCCTTTTTCTTCGAGAAGAATGTAATAATGCCTATTCCAAAGAAATCAGGTGCTGCCAGGTGCAAATATTATTGAACCAGCAGTTTAATAAGTCGTGGTTGCAAATTACTGACTATAATAATTTACAGAAGAATTGAAAAACTGGTAAAAGTGGACATCAGGTGAGAATTGAAGCTTTTGAAATGTTGCAGAAGAATGTTAGAAATGATATCGGTAGATCAAATGACTAATGAGAAGGTGCATAACTGACTGGTAAGGAAAGAAATTTGTGGCACAACTTGAGTAAAGGAAGGAACCAATTGATGAGACACATTCTGAGGCATCAATGAACTATCAAATTCCTCGTGGAAGAGAGTTCTGGATGTGGGAGTTAAGACTGTAGAGGGAGGCCATGATTTGAGTATAGTAAGCAGGTTCAAATGTCTATAAGCTGCAGTAGTTATGCAGAGGCCTTGCACAGAAAAGACTAGTTTAGAGGGTTGCAAGGAACCAGTTTTTAGATTGATTACCATGACAACATGTACACCTAATTCTGGAGTTACACATTACTAAATGTATTGGATTTTCCATTCTAAAGATTAAGTAATATTTCAGGCACAGCTTAAGGTGTGAATGTTGACATCCCTTTACAGAGATATGAAGGATTAGAGGTTTATAGCTTTGTTATTGTTAGGATTTTGATTGCCTATGGTTTTATATTGCTTGCCTAAAGTTTTATTTGCAGTAGCAGATTGTTGCTCTAGATTGAAATTTCTGTATGGTCTTACTATCAACTACCACTTTTTTAATAGTTTTGGTACATTTTTTGCTATGTTTCTGATTCAAATTAAAGTCTATTGTTGCTGCATTTTGTTGATTATTTTTTCTTTTATTGCATTGACAGTAGGAGTACTTCAAAACTCTTTCTCACCTTCAGACTGCATTAGACAGAAAACATTTTAACTGTATATAAGGCCACCTGAAAAGAAAGCTGTTGCTCTTAAAATGTTGAAAGATCTGTTAATGCTGATTCTTCATAATAATTAGTGTTTAAGAACTCTTAGCATTTTGTATTTGTTGCTTACAGGAATTTTTATTACAAATCAAATCTAGCATCAATTATATTAAATTATGTAAACACAGTAATGTTCTGTAATGACATTAAAGTAATTGGATTCAGATCATGTTTTCTGTTAGATAAAATGTTTCCTGTTAGATAAAACAGTTGTTATTACTATGAATCTTCTGTCTGTTATGTATAGTACAGTTCAGAAAGAGAATAATGATTGTTGTCAGATATTGCAGACACCAAGAGCGTTGTTTATACTGTTGAGTTAGTGAGACATGGAGGACCTCTTGGAATAACTATAGCTGGCAGTGAAGAGCCGCTTGATCCAATAACAATATCTGCCCTTAGTGCTGGTGAGTGAAAACACAGTTCCTGATTTCCTTACTGCATTAATTGTGTCATCAGTGAAATAATATGTCCCTCTTATCTGGGCATGTGTCAAATATGATGTGTTGCAAAATTTGCATATCTTTTGATGTTCAGTAGTAGCTCAGGTTAAAAATAGTTTGGCCTATGCTATTACCTTACTTTATAATGTAGTTCTTGTCCAATGTGGCTTTGTCAGACTATGTGAAGATACGAAGGCTTACTAACCTTGACATTACAAATCTTACTGAAGTTCTGTTTTCTAGTGATACTATGTTAATTGTTTGAACATACAAATAACTTCATTATTGTTTAATGCTTTTTTATTGCCTTAATCTGTTTAATTAGTTACAGTATGCATTCTCATGCAAGCACATGTATGCTTTTGTGTACACACACCCATTTACACACTGACAGATGTACACGTGCTCTTCAGAATTCCCCATCTCTGTCATACATAAACTGCTGAAAAAGCTTTTGCACCACCCTCATGTTTGCATAGTAGCCCCCACCCTCTCTCCTTCCCCACTGCAGATCAGTAGTTTGCTGTGTCTCCAGCTTGACTGGGATGATACACATTGGGTTTTCACTGCTCAGTCTGCCAACATTCTACAAAGGTTGACTTCAACCTTAAATCAAATACATGTTGTCACTTTAGGGCTAGAAGGTTGTCTACCTGGGAAGCTGCCTGTGAGATTGGTATACACAACAGCAATATCATTCAAATACTCAACTGTTATTGTGAGACATAAAACAATGAAGTGCTTTCTCACAGCGGTCACTTATGGTTGACAACACCAGCACATTACCGATATCTGCAGATGAACTGCACACTACCTTTTCAATGGCAGATGGGAGGGCTGTGCCAGCCTTTACTGTATGTAGCTGGCTCCTCACAATCAATTTATCCTATACACACCCATCATAAACAATGGTACAAACCTCCCACCACTGTGATGTATGAAGAAAGTGGGTAAGGGATCATCCAGGATTGAAATTCGATCAATGCCATTAATTTCTCTTCATTGATAAGTGCAAATGTCTATAATCATCATTGAAGAATGGAGGTTAACAGACCTATGTATATCTTAGATGCGCAGTCCCAAGGGTATGGAAACAATGTAGATCAGTGATGTTTTGGGTCAGTATTGTCTAAAGATGTTAGCTGCTTCTCATCACTATCTAGGATAATTTGAGGGTTATGCAGTATTGTATCAATTTGTGATAAAAAGTATCTGTACACCCCCAAAAAGATATGGTTTTCATATTAGGTGCATTGTGCTGCCACCTACTGCCATGTACTCCATATCTGCGACCTCAGTAGTCATTAGACACCGTGAGAGAGCAGAATGGGGTGCTCCACGGAACTCGCGGACTTCAAACGTGGTCAGGTGACTGAGTGTCACTTGTGTTATATATCTGTATGCAAGATTTCCACACTCCTAAACATCCCTGGGTCCACTGTTTCTGATGTGATAGTGAAGTGGAAATGTGAAGGGACGCATACAGCACAAAAGCGTACAGGCTGACCTTGTCTGTTGACTGACTGAGACCGCCACCAATTGAAGAGATTCGTAATATGTACTAGGAAGACATCTATCCAGACCATCACACAGGAACTCCAAACTGCGTCAGGATCCACTGCAAGTGCTATGACAGTTAGGCGGGAGGTGAGAAAACTTGGATTTCATGGTCGAGGGACTACTCATAAGCCACACATCATGCCAGTAAATGCCAGATGGCACCTCACTTGGTGCAAGGAGCATAAACATTGGATGATTTAACAGTGTAAAACAGTTGTGTGGAGTGACAAATAATGGTACACAATGTGGCGATCTGATGGCAAGGTGTGGGTATGACAAATGCCTGGTGAACATCATGTGCCAGTGTGTGTAGTGCCAACAATAAAATTCGGAGGTGGTGGTGTTATGATCTTGTCGTGTTTTTCATGGAGGCAGTTTGCACCCCTCATTGTTTTGCATGGTACTATCACAGCACAGGCTTACATTGATGTTTTAACCACCTTCTTACTTCCCACTGTTGTAGAGCAATTCGGGGACGGCGACTGCATCTTTCAACATAATCGAGCACCTGTTAATAATGCACAGCCTGTGGCAGAGTCTTTACATTACAATAACATCCCTGTAATAGACTGATCTGCACAGAGTTCTCACCTGAATCCTATAGAACACCTTTGGGATGTTTTGGCAAGCCAACTTCGTGCTAGGCCTCACTGACTGACATTAATGCCTCTCCTCAGTGCAGCACTCTGTGAAGAATGGGCTGCCATTCCCTGAGAAACCTTCCAGCAAATGATTGAACATATGCCTGCAAGAGTGGAAGGTGTCATCAAGGCTAAGGGTGGGCCAACACCATATTGAATTCCAGCATTAACGATGGAGGGTGCCACAAATTTATAAGTCATTTTCAGCCAGGTGTCCGGATACTTTTGAATACAGAGTGTAGCATGCTTAATTCAACTACGGGCATGCCATTGACACCTCTCACTAAGCCTTTATCATAACTACCAAAAATTGTCAACACAAAGGAATTAATGACATTTAGCTGCTAGTGGCCATTGATTTACATTAACCGGGAGGTTGAAAATTTGTGACAGACTAGGATTCGAACCTTGGTCTCCTATTCACTAGGCAGATGCTCTGACCACTAAGCCATCCAGATACAATGGTCATCACAACTGCATGCACTACCTTAGTATGACTCCTGTTGGACCCAAATTCCAAGTTATCCTCAGAGTACTAATATGGTGCCCCTGCCCACTATCCTCATTACTCGCAGCATTTCACTGATTCTCATAAGAGTTTGAGTCGAAACAGACACCAGACACATAATTAAGGTGAGGTTGGCTAATGATTCCTTCTGTGCAAATGTACACCATGCATGAACTCTTACAGGAATTGGTGGGACACTGTGAGTAATGAGTATATTGGGCAGGGGTACTACATCAGTAGTATGTGGATATGTTGAGAATTTTGGTCTGACGGGAGGCATGCTACGGTAGTCCGTGCAGTTGTGATGATCACTATGTGTGCATGGCTTGGTGAACAGAGCCTCTGCACATAGTGATCAGGAGATGAGGGTTCAAATCCCAGTCTGGCACCAATTTTCAATTTCCCCACTGATATAAACCAATACTCACTAGCAGATAAATGTCATTAATTCCTCTGTGTCTTGATTTATAATGGGTGCAGGATCAGAATGGTGTCTGTTCTTTTGAACATGTCTGAAAAAGCAGGTACCACATATATAATAAAGGTAAGACTGGCTAATGATCCCTTCAGTGCAGCTGCACACTATGCATGAACTCTTTCAGGAACTGATGAAACACGGTGAGTTATGAGGATTATGGATAGGGGCACTATGTCAGTAATGTGTGCATACGTTGAAGATTTGGGTGTAATAGGAGGCATGCTTAGGTAGTCTGTGCAGTTGTGTTGACCACTTTGTCTGCTTGGCTTAATGGTCAAAGCAGTTACCTAGTGAGCAGGAGACTCAGGTTTGAATTCTGGTCCAGAACAGAATTTCAACTTTCCCCATTGATGTAAATCAATGTCCACTAGGAGTTAAATGTCATAAATTCCTTTGTGTCTTGATTCATAATGGCTACAGGTTCAAAATGGAGTCTGTCCTTCTGGAAAGAACAGACACCATATATATATATATATATATATATATATATATATATATATATATATATATATATATATATACAAAAATTGTGAATGCATAATAAGTTTACATGTATTTGTCAACTTTTCTGTTTTGCATTTTGAATTCCCATAATTACAGGTATAATTTCTTCAATTCTGAATATTATGAAGCAAAAGTTTTCACTTAAATTTACTTCATGAGATATGATGATTTGAGGATATTGTCAGTTCATTGCTACGGAAAAATACATGTGTCAAAATTGCAGTTTAAGCACCAACACTTAGTCACTTCTGTAAACCAGCTGTTTCTGATTCAGTGTAATTAATTGGTTAATCTCAAAACTCAATAGCTCAAAAGTTATTAATTAATATCTAGTCTAAAGGAACCATCCATTTTTGAACCATGTCATGTTTCTAAAATCTATTTTGATAATATTGCAGCCCAAACTTTTCTGATCACAGTGATGTTCTTAGATTTCCCATTTTTTGGAGTTACAGAAAATATTCAAAATTTAACCTTTTATTGAACATATACTTATATGGATATGGTGTCTGTTCTTTCAGACATGTCCAAGAGAACAGACACCCTTGATGACCTGCAGCCATCTAGAACAAAATTAGAATTAAATATTAATACCTTCAGTTGCTGATGAGTATTGATATATATCGACAGGGACAGGTGAAAATGTGTGCCCCGACTGGGACTCAAACCCGGGATCCCCTGCTTACATGGCAGATGCTCTATCCATTTGAGCCACTGAGGGCACAGAGGATAGTGCAACTGCAGGGACTATCTTGCACATGCCTCCTGTGAGACCCACATTCTCACCTTATATGTCCACACACAACATTCGTAGTATTCCTACCCAACACAATCATGGAATTCTTTTAGATAAGCTAATTCATTATGGTTTGAGGGGGGGCAGTGCACAAATGGTTTAATTCATACTTAACTGGAAGAATGCAGAAAGTTGAAATAAGTGGTTCATGTAATGTTAAAAAAAAACAGCTGATTCCTCAAACTGGGGGGCTATCAAGTACGGTGTCCCACAGGGTTTGGTCTTAGGTGCTTTACTGTTCTCAATATACATTAATGACTTACCATTCCACATTGATGAAGATGCAAAGTTAGTTCTATTTGCTGATGATACAAGTATAGTAATAACATCCAAAAACCAAGAACTAAGTGATGTAATTGTAAATTATGTTTTTCACAAAATTATTAAGTGGTTCTCAGCAAATGGACTCTCTTTATATTTTGATAAAACACAGTATATACAGTTCCATACAGTAAATGGCACAACTCCAGTAATAAATATAGACTTTGAACAGAAGTCTGTAGCTAAGGTAGAATTTTCAAAATTTTTAGGTGTGTCCATTGATGAGAGGTTAAACTGGAAGCAACACATTGATGGTCTGCTGAAACGTCTGAGTTCAGCTACGTATGCTATTAGGGTTATTGCAAATTTTGGCAACAAGAATCTCAGTAAATTAGCTTACTATGCCTACTTTCATTCACTGCTTTCATATGGCATCATATTCTGGGGTAATTCATCATTGAGTAGAAAAGTATTCATTGCTCAAAAACGTGTAATCAGAATAATTGCTGGAGCCCACCCACGGTCATCCTGCAGACATCTATTTAAGGATCTAGGGATCCTCACAGTAACCTCACAGTATATATATTCACTTATGAAATTTGTTGTTAATAATCCAACCCAGTTCAAAAGTAATAGCAGTGTGCATAGCTATAACACCAGGAGAAAGGATGATCTTCACTATGCAGGGTTAAATCTGACCTTGGCACAGAAAGGGGTAAATTATGCTGCCACAAAAGTCTTTGGTCACCTACCAAACAGCATCAAAAGCCTGACAGATAGCCAACCAAAATTTAAAAATAAATTAAAAGAATTTCTAGATGACAACTCCTTCTACTCATTGGCTGAATTTTTAGATATAAATTAAGGGGGGGGGGGGGGGGGAACAGCAACTTAAACATTAGTGTCATGTGATATTTTGTGTAATGTAATATCTTGTACAGACATCTTTTATTAACCTGACACGTTCCACATCATTACGAAGTGTCGTATTCATGATCTATGGAACAAGTATTAATCTATTCTAATCTACTCATTACTCATGGAAGACATTCTTACCAAGTCCTATAAGAGTTCGGGTAATATGTGTGCATCTGCACATTAGAATAAGGTCATGGCTGGTATTGCCAGAACTATATACTTATATGGATATGGTGTCTGTTCTTTCAGACATGTCCAGAAGAACAGACACCATTGATGATCTGCAGCTGTCTAAAATGAAATTAGAATTATATATTAATACCTTCAGCTGCTGATGGGCATTGATATATATCAACGGGGACAGGTGAAAATGTGTGCCCTGGCCAGGACTCAAACCTGGGATCTCCTGCTTACATGGCATGGCAGATTCTCTATCCATTTGAGCCACCAAGGGCACAAAGGATAGTGTGACTGCAGGGACTACTGCTTTGGGGAGGGAGGGGGGGGGGATGTGATATGCTGCAGCAACAGTCAGTGCAGTCACATAGCTTTGTGTTGTGCATGGGTGAGAAGGTTGATACAGTGTGGCTCGTAAGTCAGGGTGTGTGTGTTTTGGAAGGCGACAGGCAAAATACAGTACAGTAATGTGTTAGAGAACAGCAACAAAGGAAAACAGGATTAGGTTTTGGGGTGGAAGAAAATCCTCTAGACAAAATTGAATGATGGAAAATCCATGATGGAATAACAACAATATTATGAAAAGGATAGATCACTACTCACCATATAGAGGAGACACTGAGTTGTAGACTGGCACAACAAAAGAGTAACTATACATTTGAGCTCGCAGCCAAAAGTCCTTCTTCTAAATTAATGTCTCCTCTACATGATGAGCAGCAATCTGTCCTTTCCATAATATTGTCATTATTCCCACCTGGATTTTCCATTTTTTATTTTTTCTAGAGATTTTCCTTCCATCCTACAACCCAGTGCTGTTTTCCTTTGTTACTATTCTCTGAGGTATTACTTTATTCAGAGTCCAACCTTTTCTTTCTCTTCTTTCCTGTGTTTTACCTCTCATGTTCCAAACTGCACACACTCTTACTTATGAGCCACACTGTATCAACCATGATCACACTGATCATTGGAGCAGTACCTTACATCCAACAGCTACTCCCCCCTTCCCCCTACCCTTCTATCCCTCCCCTCCCCACCCCAGCCTCCTACACCCACCACCCACAGATGGCTTCTCCCATCAGGTGTAGTTGCTGTTTGCAGTCCGGCTTCAATGGTCAGAGAAGGTGGTCATGCGTGTGTGAGTTCTGCTTGTGTGAATGTGTGGGTGTTTTCTACTTTGGAATAATGCCTAAAAGCTCAAATGTAAATCAGACTTTTTGTTCTTCATGTCTGTGACTCAACATCTACTCCACATGGTGAGTAGCAATCTATCATTTTCATAATATTGTTGTTCGTACATGAAATGATTAGTCATAAAAATATAGTGTGGTTGCCTCTATATTCACTCTTTATTATCATTATTATTCTGTTTATCAGTTTCTTGTAATTGAAAAAAGAAATGTGAAGTTGCAAGCTGCTGCCAAAAGGTGAAGTTGGACAGGGCAATCGGCCAGTGTATACATGAGAGCACGGATTATGTTACTCACAGTGGTAAAACACTATTTGAACATTGTAAAGTGTGTTATGTAGGAATACTATAGAAATAATCAGATACTGAACTAATATCATTGTATGTGTATTTAAGCAAGTATTAAGTATTTATTCTCATACATTTACCCCAAGACTTGCTTTGTGAATTGTAACTGGCATTATCGACATTATGTGTGTTTTGTGGAAATAAACTGAACATACTCAGTAATATCATGTGCCAATGTTTTCAATTACCACTAATACAGTTCCATATTCTGATGCACCACTACTATTAAAGTTTTAGACTTTTAGTGGTGACAAAAGGAGAAGCTTGACATGGTGAGATACGAGGAAAAGGCAAATATAAAAATGATTCAAATAGAGTGGCCTTTGACATCTGTTGGCATATACTCAGCTGAGTACAACGGGGACCAGTTGAAACTTGCAGTACATAGTTACTGGAAATCCTCCTCACACACTTGATGACCTCAGATGGCCCACCATTGAAGAGTGGAGCTAGTTGGAGCAGCAACATCATGACAACTTTGTGGACAGTGTTCTAAGAATTGAGCAAGCACGTTACAGTGAATGGTGTGGAGCAACAAAGTATTCAATGCTACACACAACCAAATTTTTATTTCACAAATATACAGAGATCAACACTTCCAAAGCGATTGTTTTTATTTTTGTTATTGTTTTTATTGCATAGTAATATTATTTTTTATAGCCCTTCATACCACAATACTCATAAAGTACCCTTGAACAACGGCCAAAATTTTTTCAGTGGAGTTTGGGTTCTCTCCTTGTATAAATTTGTATATTGTTGTGCAGCAACTTTTATTACATGTTACTCCACATTACTGAAAGATATATTCCTCCCGGATTGACTTTTGCATTGCTTCATTTATGTTGGTAGGTGGCCTAGCACAACAAACAGGAGCATTGCATGTTGGTGACCGTTTATTAGCCATCAATGGTCAGTCACTACAAGGGAAACCGCTATCAGAAGGAATTGCCCTTCTTCAGAGTTCTGGAGATACTGTGACTCTGAAAGTGGAAAGGAGTATTACGCGTAAGTGAGCATGTTAAATCCAATATTAAGTTATGAAGTTAAATAAACTATTTCTTTCATGTAAAAGACAAAATAGATAGTTTGTGTTACAAACTATTTTATTTAATCAAAGTGTTGTTACTTACAGAGAAAAAAATGTCAGTACTTGTGTATTAAAGAAGCAGCAATCTAAAATAAAAACTGGTATAGCACATTAAATAGTATATTGGTATGCAATTAATAGTGAAATTTCAGTTTTAATGCTATGGTGCACTGAACTGGATTTCTTCTCTAAATTTTTATTGCTACAAGTTAACAAGTTAAAGAAACATGGAGACATCTTCTGGAGACCCTTGAATAGATATCATGTTAATCATGATGAACTACATTTTTTAACTGACTAGATGTTCCATTAATGACAAGGTCATTACAGAACATAAACTCAGTATAGACAAGAATAGAGTGGGATCACAGTCATAGTCTTTCAAAGAAGTCATCCTGGCATACATGATCTAGGAAAATCACATAAAACCAAAAACAAGATGGCAGAACTCCTCTCAAATGCAGCCTCATTTATTAGCACTGGAACTGCTTTGAAGTCCTGTATTCACTTGGCATGCTGGTAAACTATGTAGAAAATATTATTTATTTTCCCTAGGAATGCAGGAGTTATTGACACCATTTGTCTGTGATATGATTTCTTCTGTTGTCCAAACAACATTTATCATCCTTAAAATATTTACACTAATTTCATCAGGATTTCAGTTATTGGAGTTATTGCTGGCATGTAATGTTTTCTATGTTATCTTCACAGAAATACAGTACTACTGTTTACTTTCAATAAAGTGGCATTAGTTATGAGTAATGTTCCATGTTCACATGGTGTCACTGTATGGTGTTTCAGACTTGATTCTGTTTGATAAAATGTTTGTTGTACAGAGCTAAAATGACCACATTTGAGGTTCAGTAGTATGATTCACAAGATAATGACTTTGTAAATAAGTTTTCTTACATTGTAAATACGAACATGTTCTGCTGAATGATGGTGAGCAGTTAAAAGTGCAGGCTCAATCAAGGCTATAACAAATAAATCTGACTTAAGTAGTCAGAACAATTCCAAATGAGCCATCACAAATCAACTCAAACTAATATTTGTCATTCTTATGAAAATCTTCATGGGCTATCCTATAATGCAGTAGGAATAAGATCTCTCAAATAAATCAGTGACGGAGAATCTGACTTAATCAGCATCTCAGGATTGTAAGCAAAATGAGATGTTGCACTTTTTACAAGAGTACTCACAACATTGGAATTGTAATAATTTAAAATAATGCACTGGATTCAGTCTTAAATCTAATTGGAACAATTTATTAATTTATATATAGCTGACAGAGGTAGAGAGAAACAAGTGACAATTTATAGCTTTGAGCTGATCTATTATACATGCTGGAATAGGTCCATCAGAACAATATTAGGAAAAGAGTAGATTGCTACTCACCATAGAGATAATCTATTGAGTTGCAGACAGGTACAACAAAAAGACTGTTACACTTTATGGCTTTAGCCATAGCCTTCCTCAGCAAAAAAACACACACATTTTGTTGTGCCTGTCTGTAAGTGAACAGCTCATTTGTACAGTGAGAAGCAATCTATCCTTTTCCTAGTATTGTTGACCTTCCAACCTGGAGTATCCATTGTTAGAAGAGAATTCTCTTTGCATGTAGGTGCTCACATACAAATCCCAGACTACTGCAAAATTTTAATTTCTCACCAGTGTTAATAGTGACTTTTATTTTGATTATTTGGATTTATTTGTCTATTACCCCACATATCTAGAATCTACAGATGTAGTGAGTATCTTTGTGTAAATATGCATTGTTAAATATTGAATCAAATAAACAGAACTGCTTGCTAATGATGATAAAAATTTTGAGTCACATTTAACAGATGAATCATTTCAAACATCTAAACTTATAAATAGAGCCAGATAATTTATTTTTAAAAGTTTTCTTCAACTATTTTAGGAGCATTATTTTTATCAATGTAATACAAAATAATTGTTTACCTGTTGGTTAAAATAGTAATATATAGAATACTTTTTCAGAAAGTCCTCTTATTGAAATTCAAGCAGATGGTTTGATCCATGGAAGACAGTTTTGTTCAGCTTTGCCATCTGTTGATAGTGCAGTGGCATCATGGGAAAGTAGTATAAGAGGCAACACTCCTCCTCAGACTGCACACGATGACTACTGTGGAGGTAAGTGGGAGTGTTACAGTTTAACAAATTATTTATATCATTTAAAAAGGTCAGTTTCTCCCTCTCCTAATTTAATGTTATATTACATTAATTATTATAGATAGGGACTGAGGTTGAGTTGAAAGGTGAGAGGACTATAAAAAATCATTCTGTATGCTGAACAAACTGGGAAAAACTGGCATAATGTATTCTTATAGTTGAGTGTATCACTTATCACTTTTTGTTGGTGGTTGCTTGCTTGGAAAAGTCTCTATTCATCTTTATTTCTACCACTTAAATCTTCATTTCCTGCACCTGCCAACTGCTAAAGGATGAACTATTATCAGAATACTAGGTCAACAATTTTATTCAACCTAGTGTTGGTCTGTCTCAGGTGACAGAGGATATAGGATCACTCTGTAAGAGTTCACCAAAGAAAATGCCATGGTTATAGCAGATGGGCTGGGTAATAGTACTGACAGATATCCTGAGTACAGTATTGAGTGTGACCTGATAAAGACAGCATCAGTGTAAAGAGATACCAGTGTTTAATTTGTATCTGGCCTGAGATATCATGATCGATCTCATATGAACTCTTCTGCCAGAGGAGCTAATTTTGAGTCGGAACAGCTGCTTATGTTGAGTGTACGATTACACATTTGTGTGGTTCCTGTTAATTCTGTCAGGAGATGCCATTATACTAGAAATAGCTTTTGCACCAACAGGAAAGGAAAGGGTGAACTGACTGTGCTAATAGCAGAAAACCTAAGGAGGATGGGAGGCAGGGTCGTGAGTAGTAAAATACCAGTTGTTACAGGTGTCAGAGTAGCATATTTTTAGGATAGGGAGGTCAAGAGAAAAACCATATTTTAATAGAGATTTGAACTGAAACAAACATTCAGCTTGAGAAAGAAGTCAGACAGGATAATTCTAGCATACTCCATCAGTACAATCAGACATTATTTGAAACTTTTCATCAATCATTGCAAATTTTATTTTGATCCATTTATATCTCTGTTAGTGCTTGCATCAGAATATTCTATGACTGAGGATCAAAAAACAATGACATACTTACTTGCACTGATGATTTAGAATCATCAAACTCAGTTTACATAAACTGCCATTCTGAACTTCATATGGCCACTGGTATAGATGTGTCAAGTGTTCCAGAATTTAGGTTAGCATCTCACTAATGTAAAGCACAAGTGAAGAAGGAGTGGCACATTCATCAGGAATGTTCATATTCTTAAGAGTATAGAAATAAATAATTTTTACTTGTAACAGCATATGTAAGTATGTTCAACAGAAATTTAATTTCATAATAAATGCTTTATAGTAGTAAGTGTATCCTGAGCACCTGCATATAATTTTAATCTGCTTTTAAATCACATTGAGGATCTATTGGCCTATTTATCAGTAAAAATTAAAGAAAAGAAAGAATTAGTGGTTGCAGGTGATTTTAATCTACTGTTGTAGAAATTATTTCAGTAATAATTTATTACAGCCAGTAGCATTGTCAATCAGCTTCATTCCTACAGTGAACTTCCCAACTACAGTAGCTAATAGCTCCAAAACAGCCTTTGATAATGTATTTATAGAAAGGTCTAATGAATAAAATTATGTTTCAAAACCAGTATAAAATGACTATTTGTACCATGTAGTGTGGTCCCATATGTTAAATGTTGGTATTTATCTGGACAAAAATCTACTAAGATAAAAATTAATTAGTGCAGCAAACTCCTCAAAGACATGAACTGAAGTGACATATACATTGCTCATGAGATGAGTGAAAAATACAACACATTTATTACTGATGGCATTATCTTCTCTGAAAACAATTCTCCTTCAAAGGCAACACAGAGTAGATCAAAGTCTACAAAAAGCCCAGTCAGAAACAGCTTTGATATTAACACTATATCTTATTAAAAAGAGTATTGCAAAATATTGAAGATAGTAATCAAAGCAAATGCATAATGAAATACAGATGGTCACATCAGATAGCAAAAGAGGGACAATATGGCATACAATGAGGGAGGAGACTGGTAAAACCAGAGATGTGGAGTAGCAGCTAGATCTAAGAGTAAATGATACACTGGAAATAGATGTGTGCAGTGTTGTGAACCTTTTCAACAAGCATTCCATAACTATTACTGAAACTATGGGATTGTTGGGTTCAGTATTCACTGCCATGGACTATTCAGACCATTCAGTAATGTGAGTACACCAGAACTAGTAATTTCCATCATAAAATCTTTAAAATCGAAAGTTACTGTAGCTATGGTCATCATATTAGGCTATTTGTGTAACCAGTTGTCTATCACTGGAATGTTTCCCAACTGGCTTAAATATGCTGAAGAAGTTGAGCCTCAGAATAAGAAATAAGATAAAGAGATATCATCAAATTCCTGTACAGTTCCACTTTTACCATAGCCATTAAAATTTTAAAAAAGGTGACATACAACTAACCCTCAGACAACAAATAATATAATGTCACTGTTTAGATTTCTAAGGGTTTCCAATATTGAGAAAGCTATTTACACATACAGCAAGAATGTACATAATGGACTAGACCATAAATTACAGGCTAGTGGTACTTCTTTTTATATGTGAAAAGCATTTTAATGTGTAAATCACAATATACATTTAAGCATATTAGAATATTATGGTGTAACAGGAAATGACGCAAATTGGTGGGAAACATACCAGTAGTATGTCAATAAGAAAGTGTCATATCCTGTATTGAGCTATCCATCAGCATCCACTGGGTAACTAATTACATGTGGTCTTGTAAAGATTTGACATTTTACCAATAACATTACCAGATGCCAAGTCCGTTTTGTTTTTAGGGGATATAAACATTGCAATTAACATCAAAACAATAACAGTTTTTGAAAAATAAGTTAATAAAATTTAAATTGAGATTAACAAATGGTTCCTAGCCAATATTTTTTTCACTAAACTTTGGAAAGAGACATTATATGCAGTTCAGGGCTTTTAGGAGGTTTCCTCCCACAGTGTTCAAATGGTTCAAATGGCTGTGAGCACTATGCGACTTAACTTCTGAGGTCATCAGTCTCCTAGAACTTAGAACTAATTAAACCTAACTAACCTAAGGACAGCACACACATCCATGTCCGAGGCGGGATTCGAACCTGCGACTGTAGCGGTTGCTCGGTTCCAGACTGTAGCGCCTAGAACCGCACAGCCACTCCGGCCGGCTTCCCACAGTGTCATAAATGCAAATGACAAGCAGATAGAAGAGATTTACACTGTTAAATTCTTTGGTCTGCAACTTGACAGTAAATTCAGTTTGGAGGAGCATACAACAGACCTACTAAAGTACCTAAGAAAATCTTTATTTTCACTGCACAAGTAGTCATATGTAAGTAATTTGAAAGTAAAACAAGTTAGCATCCCATTCCATAATTTCATGTGGGATTATCTTTGGCATAACTCATCAAGCCAAGTTAAAGTTTTCAGAGTCCAGATACATGTACAATGCCAGACAAAGTTGTGAGGCTCCCAGAAGACATAGTCAGATGACAATGTAATTTTGTATATTTACATACCATTGGTGGGTATGTAAATTGTTAGAACAGCAGTTCTCTGTGACAGGTAGATTTACCAGAGGAGTGCATTAGTGTTATTCATGTTTGGCATTATTACCAGGCCTAGCAGGGCATTTAATGGGTGTGAACAGTATCAGATTTTCAGTGGGCACAGTAAAGAACATATAGATGCTGCATACACATGTGAGACAGCATTATCAGCACCTGACAGTTTGGAATGAGCTTCATTGTGGGTCTCCATTTGCTCAACTGGTACAATCATGGAATATCCAGATTTGTGGGACATTTTGATGTGGCATCACCCCAATGTTGGGTGGCATGAAAACTTGAGGGCAGGCATACTCACCGTCAAGGTTCTCGTCAACTACATCAGATTACCTTGGGAGAGGAAACTGTACTGTGCACCAAGCATATTGTAGCCCCTTCACATCTGAATTGTCATTTGAGAAAAGTAATGGACTCCCTGCCACTTTCTTTGTGATACTGCACTATTGGTCAGAGACTAATAGTAGCTGGAATAGGATATTACCATTCAATATTTAGGCTTCCTTTACCACCACAAGACAACACAAGTGGCTGTATTTGGCATGGTGCAATGACTGGGAAATATGGACTGCTCATGAATGTTATCACATTGCGTTCAGTGCTGCTCTACCCTGGGGCAAATGCTCTGGTAGAGCACTTACCCGCGAAAGGCAAAGGTCCCGAGTTTGAGTCTCGGTCGGGCACACAGTTTTAATCTGTCAGGAAGTTTCATATCAGCGCACACTCCGCTGCAGAGTGAAAATCTCATTCTGGAAACATCCCCCAGGCTGTGGCAAAGCCATGTCTCCACTATATCCTTTCTTTCAGGAGTGCTAGTTCTGCAAGGTTCGCAGGAGAGCTTCTGTAAAGTTTGGAAGGTAGGAGACGAGATACTGGCAGAAGTAAAGCTGTGAGTACCGGGTGTGAGTTGTGCTTTGGTAGCTCAGATGGTAGAGCACTTGCCCGCGAAAGGCAAAGGTCCCAAATTCGAGTCTCGGTCGGGCACACAGTTTTAATCTGCCAGGAAGTTTTAAATGTCTCAGTATTTCATGTTATGTCTTTTTGATTTAATCACTACCTAGATGGTGTGTGGCTTTGAGTCTACCAAATGTCAGAGCTCTTCTGATTTGATCACACTGAACCATGAATTGACAAGGGCCTCCAGCAGCTCTTCATTACTAGGATTCCATTGTGAAACTGTAAGTTTCAACTTTGACCACAAGTTCTCAATGTGACTGAGGTCAGGACTGTTGCCAGGCTAAGTCAACACACTAATGTGATGGTAAGCTAACCAGTTCTTATTGATTCTAGTGCTGTGACATAGTGCACTGTCTTGCTGAAAGATGCACCAATTATTGTTACGTTTAGACAAATCATTGGTCTTGCATTAATGTTGTCCACTAAATATTTGCAAGCACCTAATGCCCTATCTTTCCATGCAGACCCATAAAATGACACTGATGGGTTGCTTCATAGTGGTAGTAGTCCACTCAGGCAATAAGTCTTCGCCTGTTTGATGATGAACAAACTTAATTTCAACACCTCCAAAGATGTTTATCTTAATCTCATCACAATAAATGTTTCTAGCCTGTTGGCTGTGTGTACACTCTCTGTGTGCTAAAGTCCTTAACACACATTTCTCCTTCTGTATTTTGTTGAGATAAAAATTCATTCTTGGAATTCTCACTCATAAACTATTTTCACAAAGTCTTTGTCTGACCATTCTATCAGAAACTTCAGTTCCTGATGTCTTCAAGATGATCTTGCTATGAGCACTCATTCCATAGAAGAGATGTGTTTCACAGTAGTGAATATGAACAAGTGCTCATAGCTCTTAAGAATGCAATTTAGAGCCCATATTTACTTGACTTTTTTGCTTCAAATGATCATTCCTGTCTTATCCCTGAATATTGAGCATTCCTTGTGCAACACCCTGTATAGCTTTATGAATCCCCATGCCCTCAACTTGCACCCCTTCCCTCAAACACCATTTTATGTGTGTAACATGGTACAGCATCTGTATCTGTAGTACCATACTCTCATTCTCTCCTCCTGTGGTCAATCTATGTCCCAAACACTGACTGTAAAAGCGGACTTTTCTGTTATGTCCTAAATACTTAGTGTCCGTCCTTTTCTTTCCTGTGTTTTACCTGTCACCTTCCAAATTGCACCTGCTCTGACTTACCAGCCACACTGTATCATCTGTATTGCCTGCAACACCCAGCTACATGACTGTACTGGTAACTGGTGTATCATCTCATGCCCCCACCTTCCCCCACCCCTACTGTTCTATCCCTTTCCCTCCTGGTCCCAGCATCCTCCTTACCCCCACCACCCACGTATTAATTCTTCCATCAGGTGCAGCTGCAGCCAGAGACAATGGTCATATGTGTGTGAGTTGTGATTGTGTGAATGTGTGTGTTCCCTATTTTGGAAGAAGGCCTTTTGGTCGAAAACTTAAATGTATAGTGGTCTTGTTGTTGAGCCTGTCTGTGACTCGACATCTCCTCTACATGGCGAGTAACAGTCTAGTATTTTCATAATATTGTTGTTATTCCATCCTGGACTTCCCATTGTTCCAGTCCTCTATAATGTAATATATTCCACAAATGCATATATTGTTTCTTAAGACTGTGTAGAATTGTATTAGAAGCTGACCAGAAGTTCAATATGCAGCTAATTGTTAATAATTACTGCCTACTAGGAAAAAGCTGGATGTTATGTGACTACTGTTCCCATAAAAATATTTGTTCTGATAAAAGTTAATGAGCCTAAACAGACTGTTGTCCAAAATACAAAAGTGACTTGCATAATACAACTATAATTACTCACACTGGTCTAATGGTCCTGGCTGAGAACACAAGCAACGCATCCATATAAAACACACAAATGATGACACTTGTTTCCTACTAGTTACATGTGCACATAAATTCTTGTAATTTACAGTCTGAAAATCACTGGATTCCCTCCTGCTTAGGGGCAATGATGAAGTTACAGTTTTATAAATTAAAATGTACACTACACATCCTGACAAAAAGTTAAGCACCCAGAAGAAATGGTAGGATTTCAATGTAACTTTGTACACATACACCTTATTGGCACATAAGTAAATCATTAGAGCTGTAATTATCTCAGACACTAAAATGGCCACAGAAGTACATTAGAACTGTTCATGTTTAGTGTTGTTATTGGACATGGTAAGGTATATAAGATGCATAAACAGTGTCAGATGTTGCGTAATTACTGTAAAGGCCATAGAGAAGCCATGTACTCATCTTAGACAGTGTTATCAGCACCTGAAAGAGTTTGAAATGGTCCTCATTGTGGGTCCCCAATTGTCCAGCTGGTCAAATCATGCAATATCCAGATTTGTGAGGCATTCAGGTGTGATAGTGCCCTATTGTTGGACTGCATGCGAAAGTGAGGGCAGGCATATGCATCATCAAGGTTCCAGTCAGCTACGTTGGACCAACACAAGAGAGGTGGCCTGCCTGCAGTATTATGTGTCATGCCACACCACTGGTACTGAATAGAATTGGGGAGAAGAGAAGTTTGTGGTACAATCTGACCAAAAGAAGGGATTGGTTGGTAGGACACATTCTAAGCATCAAGGGATCACCAGTTTAATGTTGGAGGGAAGCGTGTGGGATAAAAATCATAGAGGGAGACCGAGAGATCAATACAGTAAGCAGATTCAGATTGATGTAGGTTGCAGTTGTTGCTCAGAGATTAAGAGGCTAGCACAGGATAGAGTAGCATGGAGAGCTGCATCAAACCAGTCTTTGGACTGAAGACCACAACAACAACTGCACCATTGGTCAGATGCTAGGAGCAGTCCAACCAGGGAATTATCATCACATGTGTAGTTTCCCATTAACACCACAACACAAATGGCTGCATTTGAATTGGTGCTATGCATTTTGTTCTAAAGGTAGAAAAATATTAATTAATGCAGGTGAGTAGGAAAAACAATCCTGTAATGCTCAAATATAGCATTAGTAATGTGCTATGTGACACAGTCACATTGACAAAATATCTAGGTATAATATTCAGAGTAATACAAAATGGAATGAATACATCAGGTTCATAGTCGGGAAGATGAATGCTCAACTTCATTCAATTGAGAGGCTTCTGGGAAGTGTTGCTTATTGGTAAAATAGATGGCATATAAAACACTAGTGAGACCCACCCTTGAGTACTGCCCAAGTATCCCCCACCAGGACAAATTAAGGGAAGATATGAAGGAATTCAGAGATGTGCTGCTAGAATTGTTACCTGTAGGTTTGGTCACCACACAAGTATTTTGTAAATGCTTAGTGAACTCAAATGGGAGTCCCTGAAGGGAAGACAACACTCTTTTTCATGATGCACTGCTGTGGAAATTTAGAGAACCAGCTTTTGAGGCTGACCCCATATCGATTTTAGTGCCATACATTTTGTGTAAGGACTAACAAAATAAGATGAGAGTAATTAGAGCTTGTATGGAGACTTATAGACAGCCATTTTCCCCTCACTCTATTTACAAGTGGAACAGGATATAAAATGACTTGTAGTGATACATGGTGCCCTTCACCATGCACAGTATGGTAGCCTGCAGAGATGTTTGTAGATGTAGATGACTGGGACCCAAGGACTGCTGATGAATGGCTTCACATTGTGTTTAGTGATGAATTGCAGTTCTTAACCCCAAATGACCACTGTGTTCAGCACTGCACTGCCCTGGATGATTGTCAGTGTGTATGGCAGCGATGTTGGGAGAGGTCCCATTCTTACAATGTTTTGAAGAGGCACATTAGTGTTACTCCTGGCATCATGATGTGGGAAGCTGTTGGGTATGATTTTTGGCTGTGGCTGGTGGTTGAGGGTACTCTGATAGAACAACAGTATGTCACAGAACTCTGGCATACTCATTTATTAACTCTCAGGTGAAAGTATTGTGGTGACCTTTTTCTCAGGAAAATCCTCATCCTCATCATATGTGTCTCTATGAACTGTCTGTGTGATGTTGAGGTACTTCTGTAGCCAGCAAGGTCCTCAGAACTGTCCCCATTAGAACATGTGTGGGTCCACTACAGATGTCAACTCTTTCCCAGTACCAGTATCCATGATATCAAGGACCAGTGTTGTGGGCCAGCTCACCTCAGGAGAGAATACGATGGCCTTATGACATCCTTCCCACCTGTGTCAGTGTATACATCCAGGCCACAGTGGGCACAACATTAAACTGATAAGGGGGCTGATACTGCCAAGTTCTTTGTAAATTTGACTCAGTTTTGTAATCACTGACATGACATCACATATCCTCTCAACCTGTGAAGTTTCATTTCATTTCCTCTTCCCCTTCTAAGTCTTCACTTTTTTTGCTGGGCAAAGGATTTTTTGTGTTAATATAATAGAAGAAAACTCGAGTAAGACATCAGATTCCTGAAGTAAAGGCACATTAACAACAGGTAAACACATAAGAAAATTCATTATCAAAACCATTTTAGAAATTGTTTCTTGAAAGTATTAACTTTTCTATTGCCTTTTAAACTATATTTCTAATGAGAGCCACAAAGGGAATCTAAATGTATTATGATGATATTTGGTTAGAAACACGCAAAGTAGGAAGTGTTTAGCAGTAGTGCCAACTGCAGACAAGCATCAGTGTTATGAAACTTCCTGGCAGATTAAAACTGTATGCCAGACCGAGACTTGAACTCAGGACCTTTGCCTGTTGTGAGCAAGTGCTCTACCATCTGAGCTACCCAAGAATGACTCACACCCCATCCTCACAGCTTTACTTCTGCCAGTGCCTTGTCTCCTACCTTCCAAACTTTACAGAAGCTCTCCTGTGGACCTTGCAGAACTACACAATGCTTTACAAAATATAACATAGCCATTGTAACATTGTGAGATGGGCCAACCCAGGGAGGTGTAGAAACAGTTGACACAGAAGTACCTAAGCAGAAGCCCTCCCACAGCAGTGGCCACCAAAATGTTTAGATATGTGCCATAAGGCACAGCAAAGCCTAAGCAGGCACAGCTCGGATGCATATAAATACCTAGCAATTTAACACTTAAGTCACTTCTGTTAGTAGCATATCACCATGATACTGTGATGTTTGGGCTCTACAGTTTAACTCTGCATCAAGGGCAAATTACCCTGAAACCACAGGACCTGGAGCCATCACCGCATTTGGCTTCAGATCTGGAAAGCAGGTTGCCAGCCATTAGTATACAATAATGGGTCACTGCCATAATGTCACCTGTTTCCCATCTGCTGGATAGCATAGGATGCATGAGCCATGCCACAACATAAGTGGCCATTGCTGGTCATGAATGCATGGAGCAGTTGTGTCATGAGCCACTCCCTACCTGATGCTGCACTCTGTCAGCGTTGTGAGGTGACAATATGCAGGAGGCTGCTGGATGCCTCAGTCATGCTGCCACTTCCTGTACTGAGGGCCATAATAAAGTAATTTGGAATTTTAGGCTGCTCGATTGGCACTGCGTGATGTCTCCCTGCACCCCAAATTGACCAGCTATTACATACAGAATATATATTGTTAGATTGATCAAGAATTGCATTCTTTTGTGAAACAAATTGTTAATTTTGAGAAATCAAGTATGGATGGGTGTATCTGCATGCATATTTTTTATCTTCTCCTTTTTATTTCACCCTTCTTCAAACAAACACAAGCACATGAGGAAAGATGAGTAATTCTCAAAACACTGGAGTTTGAACAAAAGGTTTAAATAAGTTTTAACTAGAAAAACAGTGTCAAAATACTTTATTAATTATTGCATTGATTACATAATCAACTAAATACTGTTATTTTTAGTGAGAAGCATTACATATGATACAATAGGTATTAATTCTTGCAGCATAACATGTTTCACAATTTATTTATTTATTTATTTCTAGAGAGCAGCTCAGTGAAGAGGAAACACAGAAGTACTGTTATACATAATTCTACCTCTCACTGGGATGGAACTTCACAGAGTTCACACAGTATAGACAGTGGGCAGTCTGGTAAGAATATTATATGTTATTTCAGTGATGAGAAAACTTGATAGTTGCAGCATTTCTGTAGTGCAGAGTCTCATAGATTTCTATATGTGTGCAATGAATACCCTTTCCTGTGTCAAAATTTGTTGCACTCTTTAATATGCTCTTTCACTAATGAATATCTATCTCATGACATATTCACTGCATGGATGTTTCTCAGTTTCAAATACACTCCTGGAAATTGAAATAAGAACACCGTGAATTCATTGTCCCAGGAAGGGGAAACTTTATTGACACATTCCTGGGGTCAGATACATCACATGATCACACTGACAGAACCACAGGCACATAGACACAGGCAACAGAGCATGCACAATGTCGGCACTAGTACAGTGTATATCCACCTTTCGCAGCAATGCAGGCTGCTATTCTTCCATGGAGACGATCGTAGAGATGCTGGATGTAGTCCTGTGGAACGGCTTGCCATGCCATTTCCACCTGGCGCCTCAGTTGGACCAGCGTTTGTGCTGGACGTGCAGACCGCGTGAGACGACGCTTCATCCAGTCCCAAACATGCTCAATGGGGGACAGATCCGGAGATCTTGCTGGCCAGGGTAGTTGACTTACACCTTCTAGAGCACGTTGGGTGGCACGGGATACATGTGGATGTGCATTGTCCTGTTGGAACAGCAAGTTCCCTTGCCAGTCTAGGAATGGTAGAACGATGGGTTCGATGACGGTTTGGATGTACCGTGCACTATTCAGTGTCCCCTCGATGATCACCAGTGGTGTACGGCCAGTGTAGGAGATCGCTCCCCACACCATGATGCCGGGTGTTCGCCCTGTGTGCCTCGGTCGTATGCAGTCCTGATTGTGGCGCTCACCTGCACGGCGCCAAACACGCATACGGCCATCATTGGCACCAAGGCAGAAGCGACTCTCATCGCTGAAGACGACACGTCTCCATTCGTCCCTCCATTCACGCCAGTCGCGACACCACTGGAGGCGGGCTGCACGATGTTGGGGCGTGAGCGGAAGACGGCCTAACGGTGTGCGGGACCGTAGCCCAGCTTCATGGAGATGGTTGCGAATGGTCCTCGCCGATACCCCAGGAGCAACAGTGTCCCTAATTTGCTGGGAAGTGGCGGTGCGGTCCCCTACGGCACTGCGTAGGATCCTACAGTCTTGGCGTGCATCCGTGCGTCGCTGCAGTCCGGTCCCAGGTCAACGGGCACGTGCACCTTCCGCAGACCACTGGCGACAACATCGATGTACTGTGGAGACCTCACGCCCCACGTGTTGAGCAATTCGGCGGTACGTCCACCCGGCCTCCCGCATGCCCACTATACGCCCTCGCTCAAAGTCCGTCAACTGCACATACGGTTCACGTCCACGCTTTCGCGGCATGCTACCAGTGTTAAAGACTGCGATGGAGCTCCGTACGACACGGCAAACTGGCTGACACTGACGGCGGCGGTGCACAAATGCTGCGCAGCTAGCGTCATTCGACGGCCAACACCGCGGTTCCTGGTGTGTCCGCTGTGCCGTGCGTGTGATCATTGCTTGTACAGCCCTCTCGCAGTGTCCAGAGCAAGTATGGTGGGTCTGACACACCAGTGTCAATGTGTTCTTTTTTCCATTTCCAGGAGTGTATAATTGAACAACATACCCACTTTGTTAAATGTAGAATTTTGTTAATTATCTGGTTTTTATTTTGGATTCATTGTGTCCATCTCTGGGGTATGATGGTCTTGAATTTTCCTGTATGACTAAATCTGTAATTTTTATGGATGTTCTGATTTGTTGGGTCACCTCAGCTACAAAATAATAATAATTTGTTCATTTACACCTCTGCATTTTAGAATGCTCAGACAACTGGATCACAAATATTACACAACTTGCACATTAATATGATATTTAACTGCTCACATAGGTTACATAATTCTAAGTATTCATTATGTCCTCAGAGGAACATGTTGTAGCTTTACAACTAACTTCAAAAAACTCTCATTGATGATTAATCTTCCTACCAAATGCAAGAGAGAGAGAGATCAGTGATTATATTTGAAGAACATCACTGGCAAATACATTATTTAGATTTTACGATACATATTCTTTACTTAAGCTTAACAAAATTGGCATAAAATAAGATTTACATAATTTCATGTCAAGTAACTTCAAAATTAATCTGATCATATGAAATGAAAACAGCAATGTATTCATATGAAATACATCATATTTTTACACATACTGTCATGTTGGAACCACAGTCAAGTCCAAAAACATCAAATACACAAACATTACAGATACCTGATAATTCAAGAACTTTCCAGAAATGATAAATCCTAAATACAAGTAACTGGTTGGGTTTGAACTAACTACCTGCAGCACATCAGTCAATGATGCTAATAACTAGGCTACATTAGATACACCACAGCTCATAGCATTGCTCACTCTCCTGAAGAAACAGTGAACTGCTGTTTCAGAAGTTCTCATTGGAGCTGATTGCAGCACACTGGATGTAAATCTTGACAATGGCCCTCTGTATGGTGGTGCTGGTGGGGTTCTCAGATTTGGTTCATGTTGTTACATCCTCTTCACTGTTATGAATATCAAAGGTAGTCCCTCTATTAAAGCTTTGCAATCACCAAGTGGGTCTTCAATTTCCTTGAACCTCCCATTGTCAATTTGCACCTCTAGACGCATTGTCGATTTGCACCTCTAGACTGTAGTTGGGCTTCATATGGAGAACATGTGTGAAGTCTATTTGCTTTTGCCTTCTTGATGAAGGGTCATAATTCTTGACTTCATATGTGACATCTATCAAGCAACAAAGGCTATGATACAGCCCAAACTAGCACTTTATTAACTTTTGCAGTAGCCCCAGTTTCAGCACAGGTGTAAAAACCCATACCAAGTCTCCAGGGCTGTGGTTGACATTATAGTTCCCTCAGTCTTTCCAGGGGCATCGAGGTTCTGTATGTGAGCCAGCTGCCTTGCTTCTTCAGTTCTGGCGATGAAGTGCCTCAACTAGTCGTCCTGAGTGTCATCCATTTGAAATGAGAACAGTGTATTCACTGTCATTTTGGTCTCTTGACTGCAGAGCACAAACAGTGGTTTGAAGCCTGTAGTGTCTTGCTTCACTGTGTTGTACATGACTGTCATGGTAAATGGTATAGTACCCCAGTCTCTCTGTTCAACATCAACATACATTGAGAATATATCTGCTAAACTCCAATTAAAACATTATTGAGACCATTCAGCTGTGGACAAGGTGAAATTACACCTGATACTAGTCTTGATTGGAACACTTTTCCGCAAAAAGAGATCATCACACAGGGTGCTCTGTGCTTCAAGTTATGCCTTTTACAAGGAACTCGGCATTTCTGGAGCTTTGCTAGTAAGCACAGACTTGATGACAGCATATCAGGTGCGCCAGTTAGTGTGAAATATTGTCCATTGATTCCTGTTTGTCAACTCCAGCAGCATCCCCAAGAGGTCGATTCCAGTATGGTGGAATAGCAATGCTGCAGGCAGAATTTGTACCAGATGCTCCAGAGACAAGTCTGCCATGTGCTTCCATCATTGAAATTCCTTACAGTGGCTCATATACTATCTAATGGGTCACTGGAGACCTAACAGTGATGCTTGCATCTGTTTCAGCCTACAGTCTTCACAAATCCTTGTTGACCAGACGTTTCAGCATCATGGAAATACATCAGAATTACTGCCTGTAGTTGAGATTGAATGACAAGCAACCATTTCCACCCCATTGGATCATATTTCCCCCTGTACAATGTTCCTGTTGCTGGTTCCTTATATTTCAATGCTTCTGTGGTTTCCAGCAATGTTGAATCTTCCCTCATTTCAGCAGCAATGTTATTTAATGCAGTGATAACAGAGATTTGGTCCACACTGCTGTGATCCATCAAAGGATTCCTCAAAAGCCAGTGAGCATCCTTATGTTTGCATTTGTTTTTTTATAAACCATTGTGACATTGTACCCCTGAAGCCTCAGTGCCCATCTCACGGGTCCACCCAATGGCTCATTCAGGCTAGTCAGCCACTGTAGAGAATTATGATCCATCACAATAGTGAATGGGTACTAAGCAAATACTGCTGGAACATGCTGGTGGCCCAAGCAAGTGCAAGGCCCTCGTTGTCAGTTGTAGAGTAGGTATTCTCAGATTTGGAGAGTACTGTGAAAGCATAGGCTATCACCTTTCCAGCACCTACCTGAATTTTTACTGGAACAGCCCCTATCCTGAAGCTGCTAGCATTGGCATGAAGTTCTGTCATTGCATTCTCATCATAAAATGCTAAAAACACAGATGTTAGCATCCCTTTAACAACACAGGAAGATCTTCCTTGCACTTTTTTTTCAGGAGAATCTGATATCTTCCTGCAGTAGTTCTTGCAAGGAAGTACCTTGGTACAGAAGTTCTTTATGAATAACTGGTGGTATGAGTACACTCTAAGCAAACTTCTTACATCACAGATGTGCCAAAGTATCAGAAAATCTGTGACTGCTCTTATTTTCTGTTCACCTGGATTGACTCCATCACCATTCACTAGACATTCCAGGACTTTTGTTTCTTGGCCAATGAAGAGGCACTTTTTTTATTCATACAGAGACATGCAGCCTAAATGCACTTCAACACAGTTGTTGGTCAACTTACATGTTTTTCAAATGGCTTTGAAGAAAGAATTCATAGAGCCATTAGCAGTTATGAAGGCAGGCTTTTGCTGGTCAGCCTCTTCAACCTTGTTTTGTCAGTAACCTATCTGCATGTCCATAGTTGAGAAATACTTTGCTCCTCTCAAATGCACTGGGGTGTTATGTGTGCTTGGAAAAGGATAGACATCTTTCTTCATGGTTCTGTTCAGTTGTCAGTAGTCAGTGCACCCTTCTTCTTCACACACTCTCTGAAGTTTCAGTGGTGTCATCTTGCAGTACCTTTTCTCTTTTCTCTCAGATAATCTGTCATTCATGTGGCAACACTCTTGATGAGTGCTCACTAATTGGTGGATGATCCTCAGTGTTGATGTGGTGCCTCATCATGGGATGCTAGGTCTGTCTTTTCTCTACTCTGGTTTTCAAGGCACCCTAAAACTGATGAAGAATGGCTATCACTCACTGATGTTATTCTTGATCAGGCCAGATCCTTTTGCATTTTGATAGTAGCTTCCTCCCCTGCATTGTCTGTACTGAGAATGGAGCTTGATTCTTTGTTGGTGACACTAAGCTGTCTTTCTGACTGGTTCAACTGTCTCTACCCACATACCTTAGGAGGTGAGTTGTGGCTGCTCATGACAATTACTGCTCCAAATTTCTCCTTGACCAGCTACAAATTTTATGAACATTGCTAGCATGTAGATTTGTTTTGTGTGTCTGAGTATCTTCCTGCCATCACGAAAATGTTGACAGTTTAACTGAGCATTTTGATTGACAACTGGCACTTGTATCACTGATGATGGTGGGAAACAATGACTCCAGTGGCAAACAACTGGCCAGAGCATTCTTTGTTTTGTGTAATTCTTATTTTCATTGTCAATCTGGAAGTCTGATCTTCCACAGTCTACAATTGCCTGTAATACCTACAATAAGTCTCATCCAAAAATAACATTATGACTACATTCTGTTAAAATGACAAATTCAAAGGGCTGTGTTCTGACTTTGGTAATTATCCTTGTAATGTACATTACTGTCAGATGGATGTATTCCCAATTTGCAACTTTCAGCACAGTTTCTTTTGTATCATAGAGCACAAAATTCTTTATCTGGTGATGATAAGCATTCAACATTAAAGAAAACGAAACCCCTGAAGTGGCTATTACATAGACTGGCTGGCCTTTCATGATGAGATTGATGAGATTTACTGCCATCTTGATAATGGTCATCGATGGAGGCTTTTCATCTGTGATTGCCTCACCTCCATACATGGTTGACTTTCTTAGTTTTCTTGAACTGTAAGGGTGGTAAGCAGATATTACCTGTATATGGTAACAGGGAATGACTGGCATATTAAGGAGTCATCTTGACCAAGATTAAGCAATGACTTTCAGATGGCAAGTCAACTATAATCATTTGCAGTTGACTGACATGAATAGGGCTTTTGTGATGGTTGATATCTTGCAGTGTAATAGTCATCAGACAGTTTTATTCTAGCTCTGCAGTAGCACACAACATGTATGCTAGTGAAAATAGACTGGCATATTGTCCTCCTTCCTCCAAATGTCTGTTATTCTATTGGACATTTCACTTGGTAGAAGAGTTGGTTGTACCTGCATTGGTCAGATGCTATGTTATCATTTGATGGAGGCTGGATATATCTGAGTAGGCTGAGTCCATTTTTCTTGGTGCACTTTGATGGTAGCAGAACTTCAGGCTAAAGCCTAGTACACATCTTCTTCAATATTCTCTATTACCTTTTGATGTATGTAATTGTCAGTCACTGCTTATATCTTTTGCTTACTTCATCTGACACCTGTGGCTGCCATAAACTGCTATATCTCTTCTATTACTAATTGGTATATGAGAGAAGTGAGGTCATGGTGTTGTTCCACAACTATCATGGGGACTATATTCTAGAGTCAGTAATTCTTCTTCCAGCTGACTATTTTTCTGTTGCATTTCCTTGGTGCACTGGCACCACTTGATGAATTCCTCTGTGATGTGACATCCTTTATCAGAAGAGCTCAGTAAATTTCATCAAGTGTGAGATTTTGTTGGTCTCTGCTATGTTAGGATTCACAATGTGGCATAGGACCAATACATTATGTATATATGACTGTGTCATTTCCTCCTGTTCTTCAGTTGTTCCTCCATGAAGCTGACTTGCTCCTGATTGACACGAAATTTCCTTCAGTTCATCTTGAAATTTGTCCCAGCTACTGAGCTTCTCTTCATTGTTCACAAGCCACTGCTGGGCTGTGCCATCCAAGTAAAAGTACACATTTCCTATGTACATCATGTCATTTCACTTTTTGTATTTGACGACATGATCAAATCCTTTCAGCATTTTCATCAAGTTCTGACTAGAATCCCCAGAAAACACTAATGGAATATTGATATGCATCTGACTTACTATGGTTTTGAAATCCATCTGTCTTCTCAGTATGCTGATAATAGGAACAGTGTGCTGCTTGTATCTGGTTTCTGCCCATGTAGACAACAGCTTTTATGTTGCATAATAAAAGTCATGGTAATGCACATGTTTTGAAGTATCTGGCGTTTCCACCACAGTGTCACACCAAAACCACAATCAACTCCAAACCCAAAGGCAGGGTCATAAATGAAGCTTAACACTTAATCTGAAAACATTTTTATTGCTGACACCACCTTACAACCAGAGCAGCACTGACCTCCTGGATAGAGTGTGCAGCAATTTATACAAACATCAAATATTCCAGAATGTTTGTATTCCAGAATGTACAAACATAACAAATGTAAGATATTTCAAGTACCATCCATAAATGATAAATCCTAATAATTTCTGGTGATTGGTTTTGAACTGATGACCTGCAGCACACAAGCCAGTGACATTAACCACTATGCAACACTGCATGTGCTACAGCTGATGGTAATATTTTTGTATGAGGATACCGTCTTTTTACAACAGAGGTGGAGCCCCTCCACACCCACACCAGCATGATGGCCAACTCAAAAGGTCTACTGTCATCTCTGCATAAGGGTTAGTTTTCACTAAAGGGAGGTGTCACAGGATGTGGGTACTGTGATGTTTGCATATGTCTGGTTAAGGTTAACCAGTAATATGTGCTCATCTGGAGATAGATTGGGTCAAAAGTCGAATGAAGGGTAGCGGCTTGAAGGGCAGAGGAAAAAAAGTGCTAAGGCAAGAGCAAAGAGAAAAAAACATCTGCAATAGTTAGGTCAGGTGGTAAGAGCAGCAGCGGATGTCTTCCTGCCTGCGACGGGTCATGCAAAGATAGGCTTTGTTAGTAGTGGGTATCATGCATGTCGATACCTTTGACATTGTGCAGTGCTGTTACTCAGAGGCTGCCACTGGGTGCCGGTGTTGATCTCTCAGTCAGCATCAGCAAACCTGTAACAGTTATGTTCGTCATCGATTTGTGTCCGATAGGTCATATATCATATGAACAGTGTAGGGTGATGTTGGCAATTTGTTTTTGCGTCAGTTGGTGAGCTTGCCAGTTTCCCTGCTGTAGCCTTTTGGTCGGCTTTAGTAGCAGCTGGTATTTCCAGTCAACATTGCTGATATGCAGGGGCTTGCCGAAGTTTGTCACTTGTTGGTGTGTGTTATCTTGCCATAGGTGGTTATGCCCTAGCTAGCAGTGTCTTTGGCCACTTATGCTTCCACCTATGGTT
Organism: Schistocerca cancellata; assembly: GCF_023864275.1. Taxonomy (NCBI): domain Eukaryota; kingdom Metazoa; phylum Arthropoda; class Insecta; order Orthoptera; family Acrididae; genus Schistocerca; species Schistocerca cancellata. Next base: position 93,449,394 of record NC_064629.1, on the reverse strand, counting down.
GTGATCATAGTTTCCCAGAGTAAGGATGAAAGAATTGTTCGAGTGTCTTGAGTTCCTGTATAGTCATGTGGCATGTTTTTTTGAATACTCCCTTGAGGGTTTCAGCTCAGTATTCATTGTGAAGATCCATGGTGTGTGTGAAGCATGGAGCATTGCCAATGACTCATAGCATTTTGTTCTGTATGATCTGCAGGCGGCACAGTCATGTAGGAACTTCATATCCCCAGACGGGAGCTGCGTACGTCATCTATCCTGTGCAAGCTTCTTTACCTCCCAGTACCTACTGCAGCCTACATCCTTCTGAATCTGCTTAGTGTATTCATCTCTTGGTCTCCCTCTATGACTTTTACCCTCCACATTGCCCTCCAATACTAAATTGGTGATCCCTCGATGTCTCAGAACATGTCCTACCAACCGATCCCTTCTTCTAGTCAGGTTGTGCCACAAGCTCCTCTTCTCCCCAATTCTATTCAATACCTCCTCATTAGTTATGTGATCTACCCATCTAATCTTCAGCATTCTTCTGTAGCACCACATTTCGAAAGCTTCTATTCTCTTCTTGTTTAAATTATTTATCGTTCACGTTTCACTTCCATACTTGGCTACACTCCATACAAATACTTTCAGAAACGACTTCCTGACACTTAAATCTATACTCGATGTTAACAAATTGCTCTTATTCAGAAACACTTTCCTTGCCATTGCCAGTCTACATTTTATATCCTCTCTACTTCGACCATCATCAGTTATTTTGCTCCCCAAATAGCAAAACTCCTTCACTACTTTAAGTGTCTCATTTCCTAATGTAATTCCCTCAGCATCACCAGACTTAATTCAACTACATTCCATTATCCTTGTTTTGCATTTGTTGATGTTCATCTTATACCCTCCTTTCAAGACACTGTCCATTCCGTTCAACTGCTCTTCCAAGTCATTTGCTGTCTCTGACAGAATTACAATGTCATCGGCAAACCTCGAAGTTTTTATTTCTTCTCCATGGATTTTAATACCTACTCCAAACTTTTCTTTTGTTTCCTTTACTGCTTGCTCAATATACAGATTGAATAACATCGGGGAGAGGCTACAACCCTGTCTTACTCCCTTCCCAACCACTGCTTCCCTTTCATGGCCCTCAACTCTTATAACTGCCATCTGGTTTCTGTACAAATTGTAAATAGCCTTTTGCTCCCTGTATTTTACCCCTGCCACCTTCAGAATTTGAAAGAGAGTATTCCAGTCAACATTGTCAAAAGCTTTTTCTAAGTCTACAAATGCTAGAAACATAGGTTTGCCTTTCCTTAATCAATCTTCTAAGATAAGTTGTAGGGTCAGTATTGCCTCACGTGTTCCAACATTTCTACGGAATCCAAACTGATCTTCCCCAAGGTCGGCTTCCACCAGTTTCTCCATTTGTCTGTAAAGAATTTGCGTTAGTATTTTGCAGCTGTGACTTATTAAACTGATAGTTCAGTAATTTTCACATATGCCAACACCTGCTTTCTTTGGGATTGGAATTATTATATTCTTCATGAAGTCTGAGGGTATTTCGCCTGTCTCATACATCTTGCCCACCAGATGGTAGAGTTTTGTCAGGACTGTCTCTCCCAAGGCTGTCAGTAGTTCTAATGGAATGTTGTCTTCTCCGGGGGCCTTGTTTTGACTTAGGTCTTTCAGTGCTCTGTCAAACTCTTCATGCAGTATCATATCTCCCATTTCATCTTCATCTACATCCTCTTCCATTTCCATAATATTGTCCTCAAGTACATCGCCCTTGTATAGACCCTCTATATACTCCTTCCACCTTTTTGCTTTCCCTTCTTTGATTAGAACTGGGTTTCCATCAAAGGTCTTGATATTCATGCAAGTGGTTCTCCTTTCTCCAAAGGTCTCTTTAATTTTCCTGTATGCAGTATCTATTTTACCCCTAGCGAGATAAGCCTCTACATCCTTACATTTGTCCTCTAGCCATCCCTGCTTAGCCATTTTGCAATTCCTGTCAAGATCATTTTTGAGGCGTTTGCATTCCTTTTTGCCTGCTTCATTTACTGCATTTTTATATTTTCTCCTTTCATCAATTAAATTCAATATTTCTTCTGTTACCCAAGGGTTTCTACTAGCCCTCGTCTTTTTACCTATTTGATCCTTTGCTGCCTTCACTATTCCATCCCTCAGAGCTACCCATTCTTCTTCTACTGTATTTCTTTCCCCCATTGCTGTCAATTGTTCCCTTATGCTCTCCATGAAACTCTGTACAACCTCTGGTTTAGTCATTTTATCCAGGTCCCATCTCCTTAAATTGCCACGTTTTTGCAGTTTCTTCAGTTTCTTCAGTTTTAATCTACAGTTCATAACCAATAGATTGTGGTCAGAGTCCACATCTGCCCCTGGGAACGTCTTACAATTAAAAACCTGGTTCCTAAATCTCTGTCTTACCATTATATAATCTATCTGATACATTTAGTATCTCCAGGGTTCTTCCATGTATACAACCTTCTTTCATGATTCTTAAACCAAGTGTTAGCTATGATTAAGTTATGCTCTGTGCAGAATTCTACCAGGCGGCTTCCTCTTTCATTTCTTAGCCCCAATCCATATTCACCTACTATGTTTCCTTCTCTCCCTTTTCCTACGCTTGAATTCCAGTCACCCATGACTATTAAATTTTCGTCTCCCTTCACTACCTGAATAATTTCTTTTATCTCATCATACATTTCATCAATCTCTTCATCATCTGCAGAGCTAGTTGGCATATAAACTTGTACTACTGTGGTAGGCGTGGGCTTTGTATCTATCTTGGCCACAATAATGTGTTCACTATGCTGTTTGTAGTAGCTTACCAGTATTCCTATTTTCCTATTAATTATTAAACCTACTCCTGCATTACCCCTATCTGATTTTGTATTTATAGCCCTGTATTCACTTGACCAGAATTCTTGTTCCTTCTGCCACTGAACTTCACTAATTCCCACTTCATCTAACTTTAACCTATCCATTTCCATTTTTAAATTTTCTAACCTACCTGCCCGATTAAGGGGATCTGACATTCCACACTCCGATCCGTAAATGCCAGTTTTCTTTCTCCTGATAACAACATCCTCCTTTGTAGTCCCTACCCAGAGATCGAAATGGGGGGACTATTTTACCTCTGGAATATTTTACCCAAGAGGACACCATCATCATTTAACCATACAGTAAAGCTGCATGCCATCGGGAAAAATTACGGCTGTAGTTTCCCCTTGCTTTCAGCCGTTCGCAGTACCAGAACAGCAAGGCTATTTTGGTTAGTGTTACAAGGTCAGATCAGTCAATCATCCAGACTGTTGCCCCTGCAACTATTGAAAAGGCTGCTGCCCCTCTTCAGGAACCACACGTTTGTCTGGCCTCTCAACAGATACCCCTCCGTTGTGGTTGCACCTATGGTACGGCTATCTGTATCATTGAGGCACGCAAGCCTCCCCACCAACACCAAGGTCTGTGGTTCATGGGGGAGGGGGGAGGGGGGAGGGGGGAGGGGGGGACACCCTCCTATTCAGTATGATTTCCCTCTTGAGCATTGGTTACAGTTGTTTGAGCCTCGTGTGCACTCTGTTGGCAATGTAGTCGATGTGGTTCCCCCATGTAAGTTTCCAGTCCAGCCAGACACCAAGATATCTGACTTTCTCTCAAAAACATATTGGGTGTGTACATAGTGTTATCTGTCTACTGTGTTGATTTTTGCACAGCAGTTTTGGTCTGCATGTAAACAGAACTGCTTCACACTTGTCAATGTTTACTTTAATATGCCAGTGTTCCAATCAAGGCTTGGCAGTTCTGAGTGCTGTCTGTATTCATGAATTAATGTTTGACGGTTTCCAATCTTACACAAGGATGGCTGTGTGATCTGTGTAGATGGCTAACATCATGTTTTGTGTTTCTGGGAAGTCATTAATGTACAGTTTGAACAAGATGGACCCTATGATGCTTCCCTGGGGCACTCCAGCTTGGATACTGTGTTGTGTTGATTGTTTGCCCTGCACATCAGTGTTGAAACATCTGTTGTGAGATATGAGTGTATGAGACATATGAGTCCATCCAGGAAACCAGCTTTGCTTTAGTTTGCATATAAGGCCATTGTGCCAAAGATGGTTGAAAGCTTTTTCAATGTCCAGGAACACGGCCCCTGTAGCTTTGTTCACATTCTAGCCATGTGTTATATGTTCAACTACATGGAGGAGTTGTTGTGTTATTGAGTGGTGATTCCTAAAGATGAATTGCTCTGGTCTTAGGGTGTTACTGGTAATGCAGTGCCTAGTGATGCATTTTAATATTACCTTCTCAACGATCTTGCTGAGTGAGCACAGCAGATTGATGGATCGGTAATTTTGTGAGAGGGAATAGTCTTTCCCTGGCTTCCTGAACATAAAGACCTTGGCCGCCTTACAAAAGTCAGGGAAGTGTTGGTGTTTTAGGGTGGCATTCTTTATGTATGTAAGGTATCCTATGGCTCTATCTGTGAGCTCCTGGAGGACACGGTTTTGAATGCCATCAGGCCCAGGGGCTTTCCTAGTGTTGGTATGCTTGATAGCCCATGTAATTTCAATTGTGCTAGTGTGGCTAATTTCATCATGCATGGGCTGGGCTACAAGTTTTGTAACCTCTTGGTCCATTTCAAGTGTGAATACTGGATCTGAAGCAGCCAGATTCGGCTTGAAAGATGCTGCAAGTGTTGTGGCCATAATGTCTGCCTTCTCCGTCTTGGAGTAAGCTGGGCCGTCTGGTCCTCATAGAGTGGGAATGCAATGTTTCTCCCTGGTGAAGTGTCTGGCTAGCTTCCACACACCAAGACATGTGGTATCTAGCCCAGCAGGTTTCTGTCCCCATTGTTCATTTCTAAATGTTTGTATTTTGTCCTGTATTAAACCCTGGAGTCTGTTGACATGCAGTTTATAGAACAGGCACCTGGTACACTGCCAGTATCTCCTGAGGCACTTCCTCATTGAGATAAGGCCCAGGATCTCCTGGGGCAGGGCCATTGAGTGTTGTTGTGGTGTTGAATGTGGAATGGCATCAGTCATTGCATCTTGGATGCCAGCAGTAAGAGATTACTCGCGGTGCAATGTTGAGAACTGTGCTAATATCACGTATTATTATGTCTCTAGGAGGATTGTACAGCAATACCAATGTGATGTTGGCTCTGTTGAACTTGACCCTGATGGCTGTGGTCTCTAGTCTCTCAAGTTCAGGGAGCTAGATGTTCGTGTGTTCTATGTCTTTGTGTATGATGATTGCTGTGCCACCTCCCTTCCTGTCATCTGCTCAGTCGGTACAATAAATGCAATAGCCTGGGATGTTTAGCTGTTTGCAAGGCTTAAGCAGTGTTTCATTCATAGGGTGATTCAGATACCCTTTCACTCCATGAACATGATCATTTCAGCTCTTTTGTTTGTGATCCCATTGGCATTCCAAAACAGGATCTGTGAGTTTGTGTTAGCATCTGTGTTTCGGGGATAGTGTGGTGTGTATGTAGTAGTGTAAAAAGTGGTGTGATAATGGCTTGGATGCTAGTCCAGTTGAGCAAGCCTGACATGAACTGCGTGAAGAGTTGTGTGACACACCCCATAATCTTCATGACTACTTTGGTGGCCATGAATGTGGGGAATAATGTCTCCGTTATTCTCTGGAATGTTGAGATAATGATGGGCGTGTTGGCCTGTGAGTTGTTGCTTGTGTTGGTGGCTGCTGCTGCCTGTGTTGGCATCTGGTGAGTGCTGGCTTGTGTGTCAGATGTTTGATAACAGTTGTGGGTGCCTGTATGGACTCTGTGGTGAGCAAGTGTGTTGTATGGGTCGTTGTGTTGGTGTCCAATTTGTGTTTATGAGGATTGGTGTCCTGTTGTCTGTGTGCCTGTTGTGGTGTGGTCATGTTCCTCCTGTTCTGATTGTTTCTCCTTCTCCTTCTCTGGCATTGTGGTCATTCCTGTGTTGGTGCATCTTCTGCAGCCTGTGGTGGGCTACGGTCCACAATCTCAGGTGGTAGGGTGGTGTTGTTATTGGTGTTGTGTGGTGTATGTGATGCAGGTGTGGTGTTGGGTGTTTGTGTATCAGTTGTGTGTCTGTTGTTGGGGGTGTTAAGTGTGTGTGTCCTGAGCTCTGAGGCTCCTCTGACCATCCCGTGCTGCTGGGGCTCCCAGCGAACACTCCAGCGAAGGATATTCCACTTCTTACTCGGTGTGGGGGCGGTTTTGGAGCTGTGATGGCGTTAGTTTTGGTGTGTTTTGCTATTTTGCACATCAGCGCTTCTTTGTATGCAATGCACCCCCTGTAGTTGAGCCACACCACAGTTGGCGCATTTGTGTGCTGCTGTGTTGGGGAGTTTGCACTGTTGTGTCATGTGCATTTGTGGCATCGGGGAGAGATACCACATCGGATACTCGCGTGCGTAGAGCGCTGGCAGCTGTGGCATTGTTGGGGGTGCACAGCGTGTTGTAGACTTCTGCACTGATCACCACATGAAGAAATAATTTTAACTTCAACAGGTCGCAGGACTTGGCCATGTTGGCCACCTCCACCAGGTAGTTGTGAGATGGTCTGGCTGTGCTGAACTCCGTCATTTGGTTTACATGAATGTGATCCCATCTGAGAGCAGTGTGTTCCTCATGTACCATCTCGATTGGGGTTCGTGAATCTATCCCATTGATCACGTACAGCTGTGTTTTTTCTAGGACTGTCCTGTACGTGAAATGTTCTACCTTTCTTTCTTTCAGAAAGCCCAGCAGATTCAAGTAGTCTGTTTTGTTTGCCACATACAGTGCTGCGTGGTCCGCAGTGAGTTTTGAGTAGAATGTTGTGGGGTTGTGTTTTTTATTAAACTCTTTGTTTAGAATACTGAGGTCTCCATAGTTGTGTATAATGACTGGTGGGAAGCCAGCCGAGGATTTGTTGGGGTTCTGCATAGTTTCTTCTATGTGTGCATGTGGTGCAGTCGCAGGGTTGTTTGTATTGGTACCTGTGTTGCTGGTGTTGCTAATTTGTGATGTTGTCGGAGTTGGCAGCAGCACTCGGTGGTTGCCTCATGAGTTTGTGGGCTCACTTGTTTGTGTGTTTGTTGGCTGTTTGCGTCGTAGACCGACCTGCTGCCACGGTCCGTCTTCAGAGTTGTTAGTGTCTTCTGTTGGCTCTGGCTCTGATTCCATCGGTGCCTGAGCCACCAGAGCTGAGAGTGAGGACATATCTCTCATGTTTGCAGCAGGTGCTTGTGTGTGTGGAATGTGTGTCTGTGTTTGTGAGTGTTCACTCCCCATCAGCAGTTCGATCAGCTGTTGCTGATCTGCAATCTGCTGGTCCTTTGAGGCAACTGCCTCTTGGAAGGTGGAAAGTGAGACGGAAACGCTGGCGGGAACAGCCGGCATCCCCGCCTGTTGTGTTGCAGCTTTGCTGCAGGTTACTGGTGGGGATATGCAGGAAAGATCAGACATATTTTCTGCATAGGGAAGTTTTATTTGGATAGAGAGTGGTGTGTGACAAGTTTGCTCTTTTCGAAATGACAACTGCCGCACAGTTGAAATTATTTATACACATTGATATTTGAGAGTTACATTACAATATCCCCCTAGAATTCTGCACATAAACATTTGTTGTTGGGATTCTGCTAACAAGTAGATATTAATCACATCTTTTTTCATTTACAAATGGAAAAATAGGAAATTTTTTCAGAGGTGAAAATTAGAAAGATTCTGACAGATGTGATCTTCTCTTCTTGTCTTTACTCACAATATGTTCTGATTATTCCTTTACCAACATTCATGATCATTACTTTGTAGTATGTTGTCCTTCCCCTTCATTGTAACTACATCATAGTGTCCATCTGTTCAAGTATAATGGTGGTGATATTTCGTCTTATTGAGTCACCAACAAATTGTCTTACAAAGTACAATCCTACAATTAGTATGCAGAACCAGCTTTTTCTACACATGACAAAAAAACTCCCATTTTCTAAAAACTGAGCAGCTGAAATGAAAGTGTTAAAATTGTCAGACAAATAAATCAAAGAATTTGAGGTTACATTTCTTAGCAGTTAACTTAATCAACAGCAAGAGAAGCATTGTTATAAACTATTATTACACTAAAACAAGTTTCAAGTTTGAAGTTAACTCTTCTATCAATTATAACTAACTTTCCTTTATGCACAATGTTAGGTTTACATTTCTGTTAAATTGTTTATGATGCAACAGATAACTTCAGTCTGTGCAATACAGCATTCAAGAGTAACCATAAATTCAGTTGTAAACTCAAAATCCTCACCGTATAGCATACCACTAGTTATATACTATAGTTTCAATAAGAGTACAGATGTCAATGTCAATCAGTATCCATAAGTACCTACATCTATCAACCATAAGCTCTCATTCAACTACAATGCATAGCATGTTCAAATTATGACTGAACTATTATGAGTACACCTTAATTTCTATGTACAACAAGCATAACGTCATGAAATGTCATAAGTTGGTGTTTATATAAATGGATAAGTAGTAAGAGCCACAATAGTGTATATAAATAAGTAAGAAAATAAATACTAATCATTTAAGTGCATTTCTCAACATCTGGGTAATCTTTTCATGCAAAATAAGTTTAACGCGGCAGAGCTTTTTGTTATTTTTTCAGTAATACTGATCACCCTCCCCTCCACACACACACACACACACACACACACACACACACACACACACACACACACACACCTTTTTATGCATTCTTCATTGTAATCATCATTTATATTTGTCAGGTTTAATTAATACTAGTCAGCAACTTATTGCATGTTAAGGTATTATTTGAATAGTTGTCAACACAGTATCCCATATGTTTGCCATAGTGAAATTATCAACCTTTTCCTTGCACTACAATTCCATTACATTGCAGTATCTTCAGAACCACTATTAAGATAGTATAATTTCTCTTTACTTTCTTACAATCACCTCCATAATTGCATCTCATGATTTAATGGCTAAAGTATACTACATTTCATGACTTTGAATCCCTATCCTCATCATATACTTCACCATATTACAACCCTACTCACAGGTCTCCTCCATATGAAATTATCAGTATAAACATCACCATCATCCTCATCATCTTACTCCCAGCTCTGATAATCTCATTGTCAAAAGGATGTTAAACATTAATCTTCCCCACTTCTTCACCTTCCTAGAGCCCTAATACATAATAATTCATGAAATATCCCTACATTCCCTTATATTCGTAACATCTCACAGTTATGTGAGAACATCATGAAGGTATTAGATTAATATTTACTACATAACCATCAACTCTAGAAAACCATAAATATTACTGCTTCTGAATATTCTACTTCACAATCACCAAATCACGACAAGAACACTCATAGCTTACTTCATTTAAAGGTTACAATTTTCACATTATGTGATCTGACTTGCAATGAAATTTTTCCCAATTTTGCAAATATTTTCTAAATATGAATGTGATACTTCTTAAAGAATATTACCATGACAAGTTCTCACAACAATTTTAACAGAACTTCTGTGCTTTCCCCAGAAGGGTTTCTCAGTCATTAGTGACTTATTTGTACAAACTTACTGTAGAATCTATAATTCAGATTTCCTATCTTCCATTAAATAATTTAACATCAATGCAGGTTTGAATTGTAATTAGGTGAAAAAGAAGTAGCATGGTATGCACAACGTAATCACAATGCAAAAGATTTGTCAGCTAATATAAGAAACATAATAAGAATACTGTGTATTAATAATTGATATCCGAAACATTCCATAATACAAATGATATTAATTTATCTTTAGGATTAGTGTTTTCATTGTGGTAAACCCCCCCCCCCCCCCTCTCTGTCCCCCTATTTGGTAGGTTCGTGCTTGGCTACCATGGAGACTCATCCTTTGCAGCACCTATTCCCTTCTGTGCTGCATGTCTATCCTCTTGCTATTCTTTTTCCCCTCCCTTGGGGAACATGTCTAAATTTTTTTGAGAATGTTCCACATTGTCTGTAGCTGACATAAGAACAGTCTCACAACTGTTTTTTGTTCCCTTTTCCTTTCTTCATTCACCTTCTCCTATCATTCCTCTGCTTTGGTGTTTGAGGTTCCCTTTTTCTGCTTCCTCCCTGTGTGCTCCTAAGGGATGGCCCACATGTCTTACGTGTAACAAGTGACTGAGTAATACATACTTCCCAACCCAGGGTTGACAGGTAGGGTTCGCACGTACTCACTGGTATAGGCCAGGCCCAGGGAGGGGTGACTGCCAGAGCTGCTACTTCCCTAACTTCCTCAGCTGATTCTTGTTTGTTTTGTGTGATTGCTATACCTGTATTATAAGCAAAAAGAACAAGCTTTGCATCCTCATAAATGTAGAGTGGCTAGTCATTAGTATATCTAACTTCTTTGTAATGAATACATTTAACCTCTTTGAATTGGAACTACTGTTATGAATCCACGTAAGCATCTTTAAACTTAAAATATGTTAATTCCTTTGAACATTGCATGAGCATTGGATAGAGATTTTTGACAGAACAAAAGTGACAATTCTGTCATTAAGTAAGAAAGTTGAAATAGATGATCATATATTTGGAAAGTTTGTATGGACTGAGTAAAGAATGTGATGAGAATTCTATGAGCAATGATGTATTCTGGGGAAAAGAACAAGAAAAATGTAGAAATGAAAGACACTGAACAGTTGATGGAACTACATTGTACGTATGACAACTATTGAAGACTCCGTATCCAGGGATTTACAGGGATGAAAACTATAATCTTATCTAATTATATTTAATAAACTACCAATAAATAAAACAAATGAGAAAAATCTCTCTAAAATTTCTTCCAAAGTAAGTTACAGGAACTTCACACTTGATACTCTTAATAGAGAAAACCATAATTCTCCATACTTTCCACAGCTTTAACATAAGACTAATTAATTTCTTAAAATCACAAATAGTGTACATAAAATTGCTATAGAATATGAACCTTAGAATGAACTTCCAAAAAATAGCAAGAGGGGCAGAGGAGCAATGGAGATGGGACAAAATGGGGCTTCTGATAAATTAATAATAAACAGTTTACATCGAAGTGTGAGAATGTTTACCTGCTTTAATCTCAGTCACAAAAAGAAATATGTGGAATGATTCACACAAGGAAAAAATCTCTGTAGGGTAGAAAATTTGAAAAGTATTGATATTAAAATGAAATGAAAAATTGGGCTATAAATTAACATTGAATTACTTGAAGCATGTGACACAAACGATAGTTCAGGTAGAGTTTAATTGTGTTATTATTTGTTGTGCAGTTAAAAGAGTTTTGTATCAGAATACCTACAATTCCTGTCAGCATTGATTCCACACAGCAAACGGTGTGGTACAACTTCACTTTTATGCATTCAAATGTTCACTGACAGTGTTTTGTAAGCTTAGGAAGTACTTGTTTTCCATAGGAGCTTTATCAGAAGAAGAAGAAAAGCTGTTGTATAGCAAAAATCTGAAAGCAGAACCTGAGCAAAGCATCCATTATTTAATGAAGAGCTCCAATGATGAACTCTGCACCCCTGTAGGTAGGTGATAAATTTCACTGCATGCCAATCAATAAAATTCAGATATGAATGTAAACAACAGTAAACCAACATCATAATTACTGAAAGTATAACTTTTATATTAAACCTATTATCACTTTCCCAGACAGTGGACATTATTAAACTTTATCAGCTGTTACATTATTAAATGAAATGCTAATTCCTTAACAAAGCATGAGGGAATATTTTCCAATAAGTGTAAGTCATACCTCAAAAACTTAACAGCGGCTGTCAGCTGATAAATCTATTCCCAGTATATATTATCCATGGAACAATATATATGGCACATTACAAAAAGGACTTGCATGAAATATTCTTGAATATTGGTGTATATTACTTTTAATTGTGCACACTGATTTTAATATTCATTTATTTTCTGGATGCCTCAGTGGATGTCATCCTAACAGACAGGCTTAATGTGTGTACCACAGCTTTCAGTATTCAAAACTAAGACCATGAGATGCTTCAAGAAGAACTCCAATGATAATTGTGCACACTGATTTTAATATTCATTTATTTTCTGGATGCCTCAGTGGATGTCATCCTAACAGACAGGCTTAATGTGTTTATCACAGCTTTCAGTATCCAAAACTAAGTCCATGAGATGATTCAAGAAGAACTGCACTTCTGGGAGCAGTGTGCTATAAGTAGCTGCCAATGCTAATACATACAGCACATTGTCATTACATTCAGAAAGTACTTGTCAACTGATATGTTATTGGGCAAGTTACTATCAGATTGATACATCCTCATTGCAATACAATGGGGTTTTAGCACTCTTTTCATTATTCAGAATGAAAATTAATAATAGTAAAAAGATAAAATGTACAGTGATAAGTGCAAGAAAAGTAAGGATGAGTATAAAGTTAGAATAGGAAGATATAGAAGAAGTTAATGCTTTCAAACATCTGGAAAGCATTATTATGGACAACATGACATGTAATGAGGAGGTGAAATATATAGCAATTGCCAAGAAAGCATTCAAAAAGAAGAAGGGGCTTCTATGTGAGTGCATGGACAGGGATCTCAGGAAGAGACTGACAAAGAGCTTCATATGGAGCACAGTGTTATACAGAGCTGAGACCTGGACACTGAGAATAGAGGAAGGAAGAAAGAAGAACAGAATCATTTGAGCTGTGGAGCTGGAGGAGGATGGGAGGGATAAACTGGGAAGACAAAGTGAGAAATGAGGAGGTTCAGAGAAGAGTTCAGAAGAATGGGGAAGAGAGAGAAATTTTAAGGGTAATCAGGAAGAGGAAATACAATTGGCTTGGACAATGGATGAGAAGAGATTATTTACTGATGGATGCTATGAAAGGAGCAGTGAATGGAAGAAGAAGATACCATATGGTGGGTAGTGCAGGGATAGAAAACAATTATGAGAAAACAAAGAGGGTAGTAAATGACAGGACTGCATGGAAAACTACATGTGGGGACCTGCCATATTGCAGAACACTGATGATGATGATTACACTGAAAATATGCCTCACCTTCCTTTCCATCCTCTGTTACAAATGTGTTGTATATGACACCATAGCAGCTGCTAAGTTGAAAATGTGGTACCTATAGGAAACCTCTAAAAAGGCACAGTTTTCAGATAAGGTCAACATTTTTATGTTCTCCAATTAATACAGTTACCTCACATTTGACACCATGATCATACACAAACCTCAAGTTTTGTATCTCATGGTAAAACCACATGGTCAGGAAGGTTGTAGTCAGGAATTTTGAGTGGTGTGGGCTTGTAAATAAAATACCCATGTTTAATAAAAGGAAACCATACAGATTTATTTTCTGACAATGAGGATTGCCAGAAGGTGAGAGAAGATAACTGTAATAGATCCAGTCTCTCCTTGCAGGAGAGAAATGAAAGGGTAAAGTTTGAGGACTAAAGTCTGCTCTGGTCACTGACTTGGAACTGAAGAGAAATCCGTTCAGTGAGGGCCTCTCCAAGAGCCCCTCCCCCCTTCTCACAAGTCTGATGAGTCTGTATCATTATGTGATTGGCATGGTGGCTTCCCTGATGATGATTGATTGGCCTATTCTGTACTGAATTGGTCAATTCTTGTTACAACAATGGAATGTAGATTGTGTTGCACAGTTGCCCGAAACAAATAAGTGTCATAAATTTCAGGTGAATATAACGCTATGTAACAAAATTTGATTAAGTTTTGTTTATCTTCAACCATGCAAAAACAAATACATTATGGATTCAAATTAAAAATATTCAGAGACAGCCATGCATGCAATGTTTCAAACTTTGTATCAAACTCTGCTAATGAGAATGTGAGTGTATCTGCTGTTGTTAAGCCTGGAGCGAAATTCGGAAATGTAACCAGCAATATACAAAAAGAATGTGCCAGTTCCACTAAAAGTGACTGTGTTGTTCTCATAGTGGGATCAAATGATGTTTACTGCAGTTAAGCTAGTACATTTATAAGAAATCTGATCGTTATCTTGCAGTTGCTATTGACTACAAATGTGATAGTAGTGAATTTAGCTCTGAGATTTGATCTGGCAGACTGGTCTTGTGTAAATAGTGAAATTCGATGAACAAATCAAAAATTAAAACATTTCTGCTACAAGTTTAAAAATGTAAGACTTCTTGACATCAACTGCTACAAAAACACTAGTTTCACAATGCATGGTCAACATTTAAATCTATCTGGTAAAAAAAGACTTGCATCAGACATAAACAAAGCTGTTGACATAATAATTCATGAAAACAGCTGTGAAAACAGATGGGCTATTGCCCTAAATCACAACATGCAGGGAAATTAGTGGAAAGGGCCAACTCCAACTGGATTTGGCACAATATAAACAATCCAGAACAGGAGGAAATTCAAAGTGACAAACTAAAAGTACCACTAAGGCTAATGCACTTAAATATACAATATCTTAGAAATAAGCTCAATGTTTTGCAGACTTTTGTAAATGATCATTCACCTCATGTAGTTCTGTTAACCAAGCATGGACCAAAATCTGAGGAAATTATTTACTTTAAACTAGATGGCTATTTCCTAGGAAACAGCTACTGTAGACAGCATCATAAAGGTGGAGGTGTAGCAGTATTTGTTAGAGAGCATCTCAAAGTAAATAAATTAAACCATCTAGATCTGTCTAATAATGAAGGCTTGACTGAAGTGACAGGCATTGAACTCCGTACAAAGGTTGCGGAAAGGACATGGTGAAACAGAAAATTATTGGAATTTACCGTCCACCAAAATCAGAGGTAAGGCATTTCATAGATATTTTTAGTAGAATAGTGGAACACTGTGATCCAAACGAGGTAATAATACTTGGTGACTTGAATATGCAGGCAACATCTTGCAATAAACATAACAGCAGGCTAATAGATACCCTTAACTCATATAATCTTGTGAATGCAGTAAATTCAGATACAAGAGTAACTCAGTCTACTTCTAGTAGAAAAGAATACATAATACTAAGTAAAGAGGTAAAAAATAGTATTAGATGCTGTAATGTGGACTTCCACTATGCAGACCACAAATTTCAATTTGTAGACTATGAACACACAAGCACCCAAGAAAGGACTCAGGTCATAGAACATAAAAGAATGCTTAAAGAGAAAAAAAATGATGCTTTTAAAAGTAAACTAGCATCTGAGGAATGGCAACTAGTTCTTCAGCAAAAAGAGTCTGAATACAAATGGGCCAAATTTTATGATATTATTTTACACTATCTTAATTTTTGCTGCCCAGTGAAAGAAATTAAGAAAGTAGTAACTCACAACCAAAATGTAAAAAACACCAGACTGACTCTTCCAGCTTACATTATTAAACTCAGGCAAAATATTGAGGATCTAAGTGTGCTACATAAGTCAACTAAATTGCAAATATTAGAGGATAAGTACAATCAAGCTAAAAAACAGTTTCAGAAACAGCTCTCAAATTTAAGAAAACTGATCCTAGATAAGGAAATAGCTGTCGACAAATATAGGGAAGACTTCATGGACTATAATAAATAGATATCGCAAACCCACTGCTAAGTTAGATGCTCAAATTGACAGAATCCAACATGAAGGAAACCTTATTAATGATCCAGATAATATCTGCAATGTATTTAATTAATATTTTATATCTTCAGCTGTGAATCCAGTTAATAGCACAGGTCTGAATCTGATGGTAAAGCCTTACCCTAGGCTGGAAACTGCTTTTGAATTTAAGGAAGTGTGTGTGTAGGAAACAGGAAAAACAAAAAATAACTTACAGAATAAGACCTCATCTCGCTGTGATGGACTGAGTAGTATTATAATTAAAAAATGCAATAAGGAATTAGTTGGAATAATTACCCATATGATCAACAGTAGTATCAGCGAGCACACATTTCCAAATTTATTGGAGAAAAGTACAGGTAAACATGTGCATAAAAAAGGAGCAAAAGAAGAGCTATCAAACTTCAGGCCCATATCACTAATACCAATTTTTGATAAAATATTTTAAATTGTTTTGTTGACACAACATATTGATTATTTCACAAAGAATAATTA
Organism: Schistocerca cancellata; assembly: GCF_023864275.1. NCBI lineage: Eukaryota > Metazoa > Arthropoda > Insecta > Orthoptera > Acrididae > Schistocerca > Schistocerca cancellata. The sequence goes on along the minus strand of NC_064629.1, from coordinate 93,433,299 downwards.
ACTAGCAGAAACACGGCTTCAGAAAGCATCACAGTACCATTACGGCAATTACAAAATTTCTCCACAAGGTGTATGATGCCCTAGATGAGGGAATGCAGACAGCAGGGATATTTCTAGACCTTACTGAAGCATTTGACTGAGTGAACCATGAACTACTACTAAGCAAACTGGAAACTTACAATACAAATGCCACATCCATACAACTACTGATCACTTATCTAACCAATCATAAGCAGTGTACAAAGCTCAGTTAGAAATTAATCATCAGAGCAAACATTTCCAATCCAGCTATGATAGAGTAAACCAGGGTGTACCTCAGGGCTCCGTATTGGGCCCTTTCCTTTTCCTGGTCTACATTAATGATTTACCTCTGTACTCCCAATTAGTAAGTTATGCAGATGATACCTCTCTTTTGTTCTTTTGCAAACAAACTAATGGCTTGACATTGACTGCAACTGATGGCTTAAGTCAAATAACTACTTCCTTCCATGATCAAGTCTAAAAGTCAATATTAGCAAATCCCTGCTATTACATTTAAACTTGGTAATTCATAGCAAGCCTGTATTGATAATATAAGTGGCATCAAAAAAGTAGAGACTGACAAATGTAAATTTTTGGGGATATTCCTAGATGAAAATCTTAGATGGGTAGATCATATCAATTTTGTATGCAATAAAATCAGCAGTTCACTGCACTTAATTAGCAAACTGTCAAAATCAGTCTCTGAACAAACATTAAAAACTGATTATTATGGGACAATATTTGCATATATTAATTATGGAATAGAGGTATGCGGATGTGCTGCTGACAGAAACATGAACAGAATCCTAACACTGCAGAAAATAGCAATCAGGACCATGTACAGACTAGCATACAGAGGTTCATGTAGGGAAACCTTTGCACAACGTAAATATCTAACAGTATATTCCTTGTATCTGTACAAATTAATAACATTCTCTGTGGACCACAAAAATAATGAAACTAAGTGCTCTGATGTGCATACCCATAACGCAAGACAGAAAGATTGCTTCTTCAGAAACAGAACTAAACTAAAGACAGCAGATCATAGTCCTTGGATTAATGGCCTGATATGGTTTAACAAACTGCCAGGTGCTATAAGATGCCACAGAGGTAAAGTATTCAAAAGGGAATTAAAATCATTCTTAACTCTCAAATGTTTGTACTCACTGAATGAATACTGATATTAAAATGTAGCTATTGTTAAATGTAGGCCTATCTATATGATGTACTATTCTCAGGTGATTGTAATATACCAGGTGATCAAAAAGTCAGTATAAATTTGAAAACTTCATAAACCACGGAATAATGTAGATAGAGAGGTAAAAATTGACACACATGCTTAGAATGACATGGGGTTGGGTTTTATTAGAACAAAAAAAAAAAAAAAAAAAAGTTCACAAAATGTCTGACAGATGGTGCTTGACAGCAAAACGTCAGTGGCTGCGCATGACAATCATGTATAAAAGGAGTCGTAATGAGAGAGAGAATCAGATGCGCCAGCAGTCGCAGCATGTTGACGTTACCTGAAAAGGCACTTTTATTGAAGCTGTATTATCAGAATGGGGAATGTGCTAGTTCAGCATTACAACCCTATCGCCATAGGAGGGGGATTCGAACGGGTAAAGGTCCGTTGACAAATGCAGCTGTGATGAGAATGATTTTGAAGTTCGAAGCCATGGGTTGTTTAGACGATAGACCCCGTAGTGGCCAACCGAGCACAAGGCATAATGCTGCTGAGACAGTTCAGGAAGAAATGGAGACTGTAGCGGGTTCCTCTATGCACGGGGAAGTCAGCACTCGCGCAGTCGCACATCGCACAGGCATTCAATACACTACTGTTTGGTTGGCACTGAGGTGTACCCTCTGATGCTATCCATACAAAATCCATCAGCATCATGAACTGTTACCTAGTGATATAGTGAAGTGGAGGGCATTTGCGGTGTGGGCGTTTCAAATGATGGCGGAAGATGACGATTGGTTGAGTAACGTGTTGTGGACCGACAAAGCTCATTTCACACTCTGAGGGTTTGTCAGTGCCCACAACTGCAGAATTTGACTAGCTAAAATCCTAGAAATGTTGCGGAAAATCCATTGCACGACAAGAAAGTCATGGTATGGGTTGGATTTACCACATCTACCGTTATTGGGCCTTTTTTCTTCAAGGAAATGCGTGATTCTGGTTTTGCAACTGCTACCATGACAGGTTAGAGGTACGCCAATATGTTACAGAATCGCATCGTCCCCAGCCTGGCTGATAAATGCCTGCTGGGACGTACGATGTTTATGCAGGATGATGCTCCACCCCATATTGCTAGATGCATGAAAGATCTCTTGCACGCGTCATTTGGTGATGATCATGTGCTCAGCCACCACTTTCGTCATGCTTGGCCTCCCAGGTCCCCAGACCTCAGTCCGTGCGATTATTGTCTTTGGGGTTACCTGAAGTCACAAGTGTATCATGATCGACCGACATCTCTAGGGATGCTGAAAGACAACATCCGATGCCAATGCCTCACCATAACTCTGGACATGGTTTACAGTGCTGTTCACAACATTATTCCTCAACTAGAGCTATTGTTGAGGAATGATGGTGGACATATTGAGCATTTCCTGTAAAAAACATCATCTTTGCTTTGTCTTACTTTGTTACATTAATTATTGCTATTCTGATCAGATGAAGTGCCATCTGTTGGACATTTTTTGAACTTTTGTATTTTTTTGGTTATAATAAAACCCCATGTCATTCCAAGCATGTGTGTCAATTTGTACCTCTCCATCTACATTATTCCGTGATTTATTCAGTTTTCAAATTTATACTGACTTTTTGATCGCCCTGTGTATTATTTTTGTAACAGCATGCTGTAAATTCAAATACCTATACTATGTAACAACTGTATGTTACATTATGAAGTACTGTGCCATATATTGCCAAGTGCATCACCCATAAGTGGCTTCTTGTGCATGTGAATTGCAAATTCCTACTGTTTGTACAAAAATTGCACAAAAATGCTATCATGTTTGCAAAAGTCGCCAGTTGGTGACTATATGCAAAAAAGATAATAAATAAATAAAATAAATAAATAAATAAATTATCATATTTTTTATGTTATTGCTTAATTTGGTCATGCTGATTATGAGTATATAAGTAGTTTTTCCTAAGTGTCATTATTTTGGACATGATGATTTTTTTTCTGTTTTCTTAAAAGCTACTAATATTGCATGCTTATGTAATACAACTAGAGTCCTATAACAAAAACGTAACATAAAGTACCTCAAGAAGTGGTTAAAATAAATTCAGAAATATTGAATAACACTGAACCTTCATACAATAATGGTTACATTCTATAATGTGCATTAGAATGGCTGGTCCTCTTATGTTCTTCTGACTCCTCCAGTCATATTATAACCCATTCATAGTCCCCTATCATAACACAGTTCAAATGTCCCTGATACCTTCCTTCCATGCAGTGAATGTCTTGGTGAAAACATTCACCATGTTCTTCACTTTTAACTCTTAAATCTGGACTAAGGAAATCAATATGGGAAAATAAGTCCTGCATTTTCTCTGACATTCTACATACAAGTACATGATATCTCTGTATCAAATTATCCATCAGTTGCATGTAATTCTCACTACTGTTGTTACCCAAAACTGTTACACTGTCATACTAAAAGTGTGCCAAGAATTTTATTCATCAAGAGTCATTATATTTGGAAGCTCCTTTTGATTTTAACATTGCAGAAATCTGAGGTGCAGTGAAAATTCACCCTATGGTTTTTGCTTCAGATAATGTTGGGTTGTCTGATTAGGCGGGGTGCCTCACTGTTGTTACCTAAGCCTTTGCTGTATTGTTTAGCAAGGCCAAGTCTGATATGGGGTGGTGGTAACAGAATCTGCTCCCTGGACACAAGAAGCTCATTGCTTACATGTTGTGCACCTGAAACAAGTTATTTTCTTGTTGGCCATATTTTCTTAGTGTAATGTTGATTATCTTATCTGCTGTCTCACAGGCAGAGGAAGCAAGAGTATTTGGCGTAGCCATCTTCAGCCCTAGAGGAAATCCCAAAATTTTAAAATCATCACAAACATCCCATTTTTAACATCCATATTTTAGTTTTTCCAAGAGCAGCTTTATATTTTCTTAAGTCTCCTTAAGTTATGAAGAATGAGGTGCTGGTATTGAAGGAAATTTGTTCCCATTATGCAATAAGACAGCTTTGAGGCTTATACTGGAAATATCTATAAATAGATGCCATTGATCTGGTTCATGTGGAATCTTAGTATGTTCAAAGAGACCATTGACGTCACCATAAAAACAAAGATTTCTTACATCTGGTAGAAACATGCAAAATCTTCATGCCTTACCTTATATTTTGTTATTTTACAGGATTTATCAAGTACATTGCTTCATATGGGATACAAGAAGTTCAGCCTTTGATTCATTTAGTTACAGATCCCTAACAAAGTTATTCAGTTTCAGCTGAGTAAAGAGCTGTGGTTCCAAATTGCAGTCACCAGTAAAACAAAAATCACTGTCATCACTTGAATTTGTCTCTATGTCCTTTTCACTAGTATTCCATATTGGCAGTGATGGAATTGGAAAGTCTTCATTATGTGGAACTGGAGCAATAGATGATGGTATGCTAGGGTACAGCTTATTTGCTCTGCTCTTGGTACTTTTGTAATGTGCAATCTCCACCAAACAAAAATAGCAGTTTCCATGATGATTTGCAGGCTCTAGCTATATTCAGGGAATTTCAGGTGGCATTTATCTTCTTGTTCTACATAGCCAACCCTCTAAAGTAGACCAGCAACTGCCACAAATAATGTGGTGAGCCAATGTTACATGTTTGTCTTCAACATGCACACCAAAATAAGTGTGGTATGCCTCACAGAACTTTGTACTGGGAACAATTTTATGTTTCACTTATTTAGATACTCTCTAATGTCCACAAGCATAACAAACTGTGTCTGCTGGCAGTTTACATCAGGATGTTGACATTTTATGTTTAAGGATTACTTTCAATGTTACTTTTAACCACATAAATGGCTCTACATTCACAAACTACAGAAGGACTTATAGAGAAAAATATTTATATACACAGTATTTGTTTTAACTTTAGACGACTAAATATCTCCAAAATGTTGCATCATATGAAAAAAATTCTAGGTAAAAAGTTACTATTAGTAAAAGGGACTGGATGGGGTCAACTTAGTACTTTCAAAGGGGAATCCCCCATTTCTATTATATATTCGGATCCTATGACAAGTAATACATATGATTTACCATACCATTGTTTTCCCTTCATGGTAGGTGGTGCTGTAATTGACAAATATTACCTGTGCCTGGTTTTGCAATTAAAAACTGGCGCATTTGATTTTGCATTTCAGTTATGATGTAAATGTTAACCTTTGTGTTCTAACAGTTGAATTTATGATCAAATGTTGCTTGAGTGTTGCAAATGAGATTTTACATTACAAATAATATGGCTAGACATTGACATTTCTGGAAAATAAGCTACTTGTATGATAACTTAGTTTTCTGTTCCCTATGGGGTTGGTTGTAGTGAGTCTGCAAGCCATCAGAATGCATGATTTTTTATGTTGCCCTGGAATCCTGCTATCAGGGTGACTGATTTTGTTGTGTGCCAGCCACCTTAGCTCTTGCACTGGTCACTGTGTAAGTATTGGGAGAATAAAAACCACAACCACTGTAATAAGATAACATGTCCATGAAATGATAGTCAGGTGCACCTGCCATGGATACTCACAGAAATCTAGCACCTCAAAGGTGAGAGGCAAGAGAACTTGCCAAAATCAAAACATTCCTAGATCACAATAAATGCAGAAATTAAAATAAACATCCTGTATGTTGATGCATGCAGATGGCTTTTTAAAGAACTTTTTTAAAAGAATATTGAACCCATCCACATATATTGCAATAGAGTTGGAACATCACATTAGAGTGATCTGGTGGTGATCACCTCGAACAACTATGATTGCCAGAAAAAGTGGTGAATTCACATTTTTTCAAAAATTATTAAAATATCAAAATAGTGTAACGTGCAGCTAATTGCATAAGCAAAAAGTATTTTAAAACATCAAGCTCATGATTAGGTATATTGTATGGTGCACCTCAGAGAGTCAAACTCTCAATCTAAAGTTCTTTTGCTAAACTTTAATTATTCATCAAAGTCAAAAGCCAAAAGCTATGTGGGTAATGTGAAAACCAAAATAGGGAAGAGATGTGAAGAAGAGGACATCGTTCTCCAAAATGCATAAAATCTTAATATTAAAAAAGAAGATTTACCAAACTAGATATGCATTTACTTCACAAATGAAACACTGTCAATAAGCTCTAAATCCACAAATCAAGGAAAAATCATATTTTCTGAAAGTAACTTGTGTCATGACAGTATATCCAACTAATGAACGTGTCGTACACACATCAGATAATGTGGCCAATGTCATGCTGTTTGCAGATGATACAAATGTGATAATAAGTGCACCAAAGCAATTGCTGCATAAACTGCACGTAAAATCATCAAGCATGTCCACCATTAGTTCAGCACAACCAGGCTAATATCAAACATAAGAGAAACACATGACATGCAATGTGGGAAAATAAATCAAAATGTAAATCTAGATCTGGTGTTGGGCAACAAAGCCTTGGACAAAGCAATAGCTACAAAAAGTGCACACTCCACTGCAGAGTGAAAATCTCATTCTGAAAACATCCCCCAGGCTGTGGCTAAGCCATGTCTCCACAGTATCCTTTCTTTCAGGAGTGCTAGTTCTGCAAGTTTCGCAGGAGAGCTTCTGTAAAGTTTGGAAGGTAGGAGACGAGATACTGGCAGAAGTGAAGCTGGGAGACCAGGAGTGAGTCGTGCTTCAGTAGCTCAGATGGTAGAGCACTTGCCCTCGAAAGGCAAAGGTCCCGAGTTTGAGTCTGGGTCGGGCACACAGTTTTAATCTGCCAGGAAGTTTCATATCAGCGCACACTCCACTGCAGAGTGAAAATCTCACTCTCGAAACATCCCCCAGGCTGTGGCTAATCCATGTCTCCGCAGTATCCTTTCTTTCAGTCGTGCTAGTTCTGCAAGGTTAGCAGGAGAGCTTCTGTAAAGTTTGGAAGGTAGGAGATGAGATACTGGCAGAAGTGAAGCTGTGAGACCGGGCGTGAGTCATGCTTCGGTAGCTCAGATGGTACAGCACTTGCCCGGAAAAGGCAAAGGTCCCGAGTTCGAAGTCTGGGTCAGGCACACAGTTTTAATCTGCCAGGAAGTTCCATATCAGCGCACACTCCACTGCAGAGTGAAAATCTCATTCTGGAAACATCCCCCAGGCTGTGGCTAAGCCATGTCTCCGCAGTATCCTTTCTTTCAGGAGTGCTAGTTCTGCAAGGTTCGCAGGAGAGCTTCTGTAAAGTTTGGAAGGTAGGAGACGAGATACTGGCAGAAGTGAAGCTGTGAGACCGGGCATGAGTTATGCTTCGGTAGCTCAGATGGTAGAGCACTTGCCCGTGAAAGGCAAAGGTCCCTAGTTTGAGTCTGGGTCGGGCACACAGTTTTAATCTGCCAGGAAGTTTCATATCAGCGCACACTCCGCTACAGAGTGAAAATCTCATTCTGGGCACATAAAATAGTACCTGATTTGTCATGAATTATGAACTATCACCATCTACTAAATGAAAAACACAGCCAGAGTTGTAGAATAAGGGTGATGGTACAAAAGCGTGCATTTGAGCACATTCCGTGGCATCTAGCTTTATACTGAACTCACTATGCAGCATGAAAATCCATACATCATAAATGATGGCTATGGGAGGGAGGGAGGTGGAAGGCAAGATAAATTACTGACATATGCATCTTAAACTATTACACACAACTGTCTAAAAGAGCAGTACAAATAATTTGATCTTAAGAAGCAAAATAGAAAGACCGCATGATGTTTATACATGACACATCTTGTTGAAATTTGTGAATAAAATAAAATATTGAACTAAAACACAGAGTACATGCTGTTTCCACCAGAGGGCATCTGGGGTGTGTTGTGCTTTTGTATACAGGGCTCAATCTGTTTGCAGCCATGCTGCCAATCAGCCACACTGCCAGCAAATGTGGTGAGCTTCAAGGGTCTACACTGGGAGGCTGACGTGGAACTCCTGTATATGGTGGGGGTGGACGAGGCTTCGGCCCACGTGTGAGGATGGAGCAGTGTGTGGAGGGACTGTGTCCACCATGTGGTCGGCTGGCAGCATCCAAAGTGTAGCCCTCCCTAGGTGGATCACCGTAGCTCGAAAGAGCATGTGGTCAACCCCTCATGGGAGGGGGCGGGAGCCGTGATCGACTGATGAACTGGGGACCCTGTTGTGTCAGGCGAATTGTCTTGCAGCAGGATGAAGATGTGGTTGTTGTCAATGAGGATGGTGACATCCTCCATACATTCGGGTGGGACATTGGTTTTCAGAACCACTAGAAGGGGTAGCCGGGAGGGAGTAGAGAGAGAGGAGGAGAACCCCAGGAACGACGTTGATGGTGATGCAGGCACATGTTCAGGTGAGGGCTGCAGCAGCAGCTCTGAGGCATCATAGCTTGAGCGCAAGTCCTCAGGGCTGGGAGGCTGCATAACATTTACTGGCACAAAAGATGCTGGGTCGAGGTGTGCTGGCTTCTTGCGGTGGAGAGAAACGGTGAGTGGCGAACCTTTAACCCAGATGTCCATCATGTTAGCATTGCAGTTTATGATCTCATATGGGCCTGAATATGGCGGTGGGGAGTGGGGCCCAAACAGTGTTGTCACATAGAAAAACAAACTTGCATGAAAGGAGATCAGAGGGCATTTAGAAGATGGTGAAAGTATGCACATTGCAAAATGTGTTTGGATCTGGCTTACTGAGTTAGGAAGGGTAGTGGGAGTGTCAGGGGGTGGGGTGGGGGGGGGGTGGGGGGTAGGTTGGAACAGCTCCACAGGGAGGACAGGGTTTTCACCATAGACAAACACACTCGTGGTGCCCTGTACGGTGGCTGCAGGCCAAGGAGTACTCATGGGAGGGCCTTGATCCAAAGATTGTTTTGACACTGCAGTGTTATCTTGAAAGTGTGATACTGCCATTCTACCAGTCCATATTCCTTAGGGAATCACCACTGTGGGATTTCGGTTGGGTTGTAGTCCAAGGAAAACACACTTAATACTGTAAGACTTGATATATTTCACATTGGTAAATACAAACATCCACATTACAGCAAGTCTTACAGTGAACTGAATAAGCAAGATGGTGCAGACCGTTAGGTTAAAGAGTTAAAGATCTTGTGATGATGGAGATATGTTGTTCGTACTTGTTGACGCCACTTATTTCTTGAGCAAAAGTCCACGGATGTGCTGCTAGTTCATAACGTCCAACAGGCACATTACTTGAGTAGCTAAACATGTTGCCATCATCAGGTGCACTGACAAACTGACCTCCTGGGGGTGCACAGCTTCCCCCCACCAGCCATTTTCTATGTTGTACATGCCCGAGCCAATGGTGCAGAGGAAGTGGCAGCAGCATTTGTGGTACCAGAGGTGTAGTTACTCTGTCCACTCTTGCCATCAGATCATTGTGGTTGCTGAGTGTGTTCTTGATTAGACCCAGTGCTGGTTCCCAACTTTCTCTGAGGTTATAGCTGCAGTCCCAGTTGATGTGATTGCCCCTGATGCAGATTTTGATTGACTCTCTAATGACACTGTCCCAGTATACATTCATACTCCATTGCATGATTTTTAGACATACAGCACTCTGTGACATCTCAGTTGTTGAGATACATTAGTAGAGTGTGTTACTGGTGTTCTCAACAGGTATCTTCCATGGCTCCCACTGTTTGTTGAATATATGTCTTATCACATTAGCACAGAGTCTGATATATCCAGCCTCTTGCAAACTGAGGTCACCTTCCACACTCCCCAATAATGCCCATGTTTTATTGGGAGGGAAAAAGACAGTTCTTACTTCATGCTTTTCCAGTAAGCACCTGATTTTTCCCAACTGTGTCCCCATGTGTGGCATAAGGGCGGTGGCAGCCTCTTCCCCAGTGATACCTTCCATCTCCACAGATATACACTCCTGGAAATTGAAATAAGAACACCGTGAATTCATTGTCCCAGGAAGGGGAAACTTTATTGACACATTCCTGGGGTCAGATACATCACATGATCACACTGACAGAACCACAGGCACATAGACACAGGCAACAGAGCATGCACAATGTCGGCACTAGTACAGTGTATATCCACCTTTCGCAGCAATGCAGGCTGCTATTCTCCCATGGAGACGATCGTAGAGATGCTGGATGTAGTCCTGTGGAATGGCTTGCCATGCCATTTCCACCTGGCGCCTCAGTTGGACCAGCGTTCGTGCTGGACGTGCAGACCGCGTGAGACGACGCTTCATCCAGTCCCAAACATGCTCAATGGGGGACAGATCCGGAGATCTTGCTGGCCAGGGTAGTTGACTTACACCTTCTAGAGCACGTTGGGTGGCACGGGATACATGCGGACGTGCATTGTCCTGTTGGAACAGCAAGTTCCCTTGCCGGTCTAGGAATGGTAGAATGATGGGTTCGATGACGGTTTGGATGTACCGTGCACTATTCAGTGTCCCCTCGACGATCACCAGTGGTGTACGGCCAGTGTAGGAGATAGCTCCCCACACCATGATGCCGGGTGTTGGCCCTGTGTGCCTCGGTCGTATGCAGTCCTGATTGTGGCGCTCACCTGCACGGCGCCAAACACGCATACGACCATCATTGGCACCAAGGCAGAAGCGACTCTCATCGCTGAAGACGACACGTCTCCATTCGTCCCTCCATTCACGCCTGTCGCGACACCACTGGAGGCGGGCTGCACAATGTTGGGGCGTGAGCGGAAGACGGCCTAACGGTGTGCGGGACCGTAGCCCAGCTTCATGGAGATGCTTGCGAATGGTCCTCGCCGATACCCCAGGAGCAACAGTGTCCCTAATTTGCTGGGAAGTGGCGGTGCGGTTCCCTACGGCACTGCGTAGGATCCTACGGTCTTGGCGTGAATCCGAGCGTCGCTGCGGTCCGGTCCCAGGTCGACGGGCACGTGCACCTTCCGCCGACCACTGGCGACAACATCGATGTACTGTGGAGACCTCACGCCCCACGTGTTGAGCAATTCGGCAGTACGTCCACCCGGCCTCCCGCATGTCCACTATACGCCCTCGCTCAAAGTCTGTCAACTGCACATACGGTTCACGTCCACGCTTTCGCGGCATGCTACCAGTGTTAAAGACTGCGATGGAGCTCCGTATGCCACGGCAAACTGGCTGACACCGACGGCAGCGGTGCACAAATGCTGCGCAGCTAGCGCCATTCGACAGCCAACACCGTGGTTCCTGGTGTGTCCGCTGTGCCGTGCGTGTGATCATTGCTTGTACAGCCCTCTCGCCGTGTCTGGAGCAAGTGTGGTGGGTCTGACACACCGGTGTCAATGTGTTCTTTTTTCCATTTCCAGGAGTGTATTATAGAGCTTGGAGAGAGAGCACACCAAATCTGCCATTCTGATTAACCATTTTTTTCAGAACACATTTCTGAGGTGTCCGAGTTCCTGGGTAGACACTCTGTATCTGATATGGTGCACACTCTGTGTGCTAGTGGTTTTAATATCCCATTACTCTACACAGAGTGGTGGTAGATGGCTCCATGCATATACAGTTCCATGGTGATTTTCATCAAATACACAACTGGCCCAGTGTGCCATCAACTCTTTCCTTGACCATTATCTCTGTAAATGATAGTCTTCCTTCTGCTTCAGTCTCCATAATGAATCTGGTGCTGGGATGTATGGAGTTCAGATGTGCAAGGAAGCCAAGGAGTTTGTCCATCCCAGAGGGTCAGATGACAAATGTGTTAGCCACATTACAGAAACAGTAAGTGGGTTTCAATTTAAATGATGTCTGGGTTTCTTCCTTTAATGTACAAATTTGCAACCAAGGGAAGAGTAAGCTGCCCGTTGCAACTTCCTCTGTTTAGTCATACTATTCTCCATTAAATGGAAAATATGTGGAAGTCAGTATGTGGCTGAAAAGTTCAGTGGTATTCCCATCAAACCTCTGACCAATGAGTCCTGGTGACTCTTGTAGACACTCCCTGGTAAATAACAGGGTGATGTCAAAGCTGAAAAAGATATCTGCATCTTTCAGTCTGCAGTTATTGTGACATGCCACAAAATCCACAGAACTGTATATGTGATATGGGCACTTAACTACAAAAGGGCTTGGTATTTCTGTCACATATTTTGCCAGAAAATATGTAGGAGCCATTGTGTTGCTGACAACTGGGCATAACGGCAACCCACTTTTTTGGAGCTTAGGGAGTCCATAAAATCTTGACAGTCACATTCTTGTGGTAAAATATTATCTAAATTGAAGGGGAGGGGGGTGACAGGAAAGAAAAGGAAAGGAACTAATGATACCAGCCACATCTGGACGTTGTATGGAATAAGTGGCAATGAGTGAAAACGTGTGCTGGACTGGGATTCGAACTTGGGATCTCCTGCTTACTAGGCAGTTGTGCTAATCACTGCACCGCCCAGACACAGTGTTTATCACAAATGCACAGACTATCTTGGTACTCTCCCCAGAAAACCCACATTCCCATCTAGCACCACCTATCTGCAGTCCTCATACATGTCCTCTATGCTCACTAATTTTAGATTCCCACCGGAGATTGAATGTAAATGTGCATCCACACTGGAGGTTGTAGATTCATTGCCCATCAAGGTGAATCATTTATATGAATATGTGGTGTCTGTTCTTGTGGGATGACACCATGCATTCAAACACTTGTGATAAGAACTTCTTGTAAATCTGGGCCCTTGAGAAACACCCTGGTCTTGTGCTCCACCTTCTTGGAGGTGTCAGTGTTGATCTTCCTGTAGGAGTCATCATTGAACAGGTTCTCCAGCTCTTCAGTGTAGTCCTTGTGGGAGAGATCCTCAGTGTAGTCCTTGTGGGAGGGAACAACAGTAGAATTATCTTTGTCAATGGGTAAAACAACAGTTTCAAGGCATTCTCTCAAGTATTCATTGGCCATCCTATCTCTGCTGGTAATGTTTGATTTCATAGGCTTAGTACTTGTCATAGGATGACAAGATACACAACATACTTCTTCAGCTGCTTCAGATGGTAGTTACACTGCAAACTGTTCAATTGCACTGACAATGTCCATGACCAGTGTGAACTTAAGGACATGGGCAAAGTTCAGTCCCCTCTCCAGAACTGAAACCACATTGGCACTCAGCTGCATGTAGGTCAGATAGATGGCAGTATTTCACAGGGCCTCCAGTGATGATTTGTCAACAAGATGTAAATTTTTTTTAATGTTTTACATCTTGTAGCCTTCCTATGTGCAGAATCAACTGCCACCCAGGTAACACCACCAATCCTGTCCCACATCCAGAGGTTAAAATGGTTGGCCAGAGGTAAATCTGGTTTAAATAGTTCATGAAAGTTGTACTCAATGCTCCGGCAAGTAAAGTGTTCCCTCTCACTTCCCAAGGCAGGAAGAAGCCCTGATGTCACCCAAACACATGCACAGGGCACAAACCATCTCAGATATAGAGATTGCACCCTAAGAACTAGACCACCTGAAAACTGTGTTTAAAAAAATGAGTACTCAGATTACTCTGCCCTGCCACTACAGTACAATGTGTGGAGATGGAAAAAGTCACAGAGGAAAATGTGGCCACTGCCTTTTTACCATACACTGTCTGGAAGAATCAGATACACACTGAAAAGCACTGAGTGAAATCTGGCTTTTGCCCATTCAGTAAACACGGACATTATTGAGGAGTGTGAAAGATGTCACCCAAATGGAAACACACTTGCTTTTTGTGTTATTTGGATGCCACATTTGTCATCTGGCCCCATGGAAAGGACAGACTCATTGACTTTGGAAGAAATCCCACACTGACCTGTATTTACATGCATACAGCCACTGCTACCCTGCACACAGGAATGGGCTATTAAAAACACATGCACAGGGCACAAACCATCTCAGATATAGAGATCACACCCTAAGAACTAGACCACCTGAAAACTGTGTTTAAAAAAATGAGTACTCAGAATTACTCAGATTACTCTGCCCTGCCACTACAGTACAACTTGTGGAGATGGAAAAAGTCACAGAGGAAAATGTGGCCACTGCCTTTATACCATACACTGTCTGGAAGAAACAGATACACACTGAAAAGCACTGAGTAAAATCTGGCTTTTGCCCATTCAGTAAACACGGACATTATTGAGGAGTGTGAAAGATGACCTCATCTTATAGAAGACCAGGGTAAATCAGATTCCACGCCAATGTAGCAAGACACACATTGGAGAAACAGTGTGATCTATTGAAGATCAATGCTGAGAACACCTGTGGTACACTCTACTATTGCAGCCCAACAAGTCAATAGTCACAGAGCACTGTTTGTCTTGAAAACATACAATGGAATATGAATGTATCAGAATTGTAGCACAACCTTCAAACTACTGGGACCATATCATTTGAGAGGCCATTGACATTCACACCAGGGACCATCTTATCAATCTCATCAACAAAGACTGCTGCTACAATCTCAGCAAGACTTGGGAACCAGCACTGGGTCTAATTAAGATGACACTCAGCAAACACAATGATCCAGTGGCCAGGGTTGACAGAATAACTACACCTATGCTACCACAGATACTGATGCCATTGCCCACAGGCATAGATTGCATAGAGAATGGCTGGTGGGAAACAGGATATAAATCAGCAACATGCTCCCAGGAGCTCACTTTGTCAGCACATCTGAAGATGGCAATATGTCTGATCACCAAAATACTGAGCTTGTTGCACATTATGAACTGGCAGTGCACTCATGGACTGTTCAGTCACAATTTATTGAGTACAAGTCAGGATGGCTCTGCAAATAATACAAACAAATCAGCTGAGTAATTTTTGAAGTGCTTGGTAAAAAATATTACCTAAATTTTAAGGAAAACAAAGTTGATGTGGAATGTGGAATGAGACCATAGAATATGTAGAAGAAGAGAAAAAGATAGCACATAAGAAGTTGTTGGGAACTAAACTGGATAAAGGTCTTAAGAAAAATGAGAAAAAATATATGAGTGGCCATAATCTCCTGAACACTATGAGAACACAAAATGTAGACACTACATTTTTTAGTGTAATAAGTCTGAATGAGTATAATACAAACATGGATTAAGAGCTGAGGATGAAGATAGGGATATCTCACCAATAACTGCTAAATAAATCAAGAAAAGCAATGACTATGTCAGTTCCAATAAAGACAAAAGGATGGATAACAAAAATTGTGAAACTAGATTTGATTATTGACTATAGTATCTATGACACTGGTATTGACAAAGCAAATTAGGTTTATAGCTGTTAGCCATTTGTGTTAAAGACTTTGAAGTGGTAAATGAAACTTTGATCCATTTATTAATTGTACACAGTGTAAACAGCTTTATTTCACATTAAGGAAACACAGGGTAAAATGTATGCCTACTTGACTTTATGATGACAGTGGGAAATAAATTGCTTGAAAAAGGAAGGGGATTTACATTTCATTTTCTAAAGAAGATAATACCTGTGAAAAATACATAAATGCAGTTTGTTACTGAAAAATGTGTTCTCAATGTGGGAAGAAAGTCACTAGCACGCATGTAAAAAGAAGAAAACTAATGGAGAGGTAAGGAGTAAATTGCCATCTTTTGTTTTTCAATGTTTTTGTACACTTTTCCACAACAATAAATTATGTTTTAATCATAAAAATTATTGTTAAAATCAAAGCACTTAATTCTGTGTTTTTATAACTCAGGTCCATAGTTTCATGAAACAACAAACTAAACTCAAAAAGGCTGACCCTTCAGCCTATTCAGACTCAGCAGCTTTAAAGTCTGCTGTCAAAGAATCCAAACAATCTTACATGTACCCTCTAATGTTGATAGACTGCTCTTCTATAGCCCTTTGATATAAATACACAACTCAGTGGCTCCAAAGTTACTCTTCAGCCCATGCAAATGATCTCTTTCTGCGCTTCTAATCATTTTCACACAAGACTGTGTTTTTGATGTCCTTCAAGTTTGATTGTTTTGTAGGCTTCATTTTCCATGATATAATTTCACTATCAGTTGTGCAATTACAGCCGGCTGGTGTGGCAGAGCGGTTCTAGGCACTTCAGTCTGGAACCGCGTGATCACTACGGTTGCAGGTTCGAATCCTGCCTTGGGCATGGATGTGTGTGATGTTCTTAGGTTAGTTTGGTTTAATTTGTTCTAAGTTCTAGGGGACTGATGACCTCAGATGTTAAGTCCCATAGTGCTCAGAGCCATTTGAACCATTTTTTGTGCAATTACAAATGAAGTAAATTAGGACCACTGCTACAGTCTCAGAAGATGATTAATCTCACAAAATGATTGTTGTTTGACAATATATCTATTTCATTTGATACTTGGTGCATCAGCTGGCAAACAAGATGCACCTCACCCTTTTCCCATCCCCCCAAACAGAAATGTTTAGGCATTGAAATAGGTGATCACACTGACCATACTACAAACAATGCTGTACCTACCAAATACTTACCATTGTTCAGACATATTCATAAAATCAAGCTGAACTGAAGTACATTCCCATTATCCTAATACCATATGTTTCCTCACAGCACAAGGAGAACATATAGTCAGTAGCTACAAATTATGAAGTAAATACATCAAAATCATATCAAAGTAAGATTCTCCATTGAAATGAGATGTCACAATAACTGCTCCAAGTCTGTTGTAATCAATGTTTCCAACCCTGTTGATTGACAAAAACATTTGTAGCTGGAGTGAACAACGTTTCCAACCCTGTTGATTGACAAAAACATTTGTAGCTGGAGTGTAACAAATACTGTAAGATGGTTGTCATTAACCCAGTTGTAACTATCTGTGTTCTTGAAGTGCCTATCCAACATGAGTAATCACTAAAAAAGGAAAGATTACTGATCCTTCTTTGGAGAACCTACTGAAAAAATAGAACACAAGCTAAAATTTCATTTGACCTTATTCCCTGAAACTTCTGAAGATAGTTATGGAGATTGTATGTTCTAGATTTGGCTCCAAAGTACTTCCTACCACTGAGAGTTGACTTTTACAATCATGAACAACCTGCCAAGCACTTTTTCTTTAAATTAAGATGTTCTTACATTTCTCTATCAAATAACTCAAAAGGATTATATTAAATTTCCTAAAGGCATAGTGTCATGTGAACATTTCCTAGAATACTGCTCTTAGTAGAGCGGGAAAGCTTATTATTCATTTAGTGTGCTTCACCTTCCCTATGACACATTATCTTGTCTGTGATTTCAGACAAATCATAAACATTTGCACTCAGGGAATAATTTCTATCAGTTGTTTCCTAAACCAGTTACTTAAATGAATTGTTGACCAGTGTTATAAAAATTACACCATCACATACTTTGAAGAGGTCATGACTCATTTTGTGCTTCTCAGTGAATGGTACACAGAAGTTGACAAGTTAAATAAGAAAATGCTATCTGCATGTCACATAATTAATGATTATTATTATTAAACTAATTTTTAGCTCAAGGAGAAGCTAACTCGTAATCTGTGATGAACTGATTGCACAACTGTTTGCTGAAGAGAATTAAACCCAAAAGGTAGCATTTATTACTTCATTAGCAAACATTTAGTTTATATTACTGTGGTTTCAATATCTTAATTCATCATGTACCTTTATGTATACTCATGATTATCTGAAGCCAATGACTCTGGATTCTGGATTTATTCTCACAAGAATTTTTGTTCCCAGATCCTACTCTATCTGGACGGGAGACAGTTTTCTCTTGTGTTGGTAGCCCTCTGAGAACAACTTTACACAGACCTCAGGATTCTCCTTTACCCCTACCACATTATTTATGTGGTAATGAAAATCTTGTTGAAAACAGCAACTTGAAAAATGAGTGTGGTTTATCAGATTCTCTCTGGCATGACTCTCCACAGCTAGTTGAAATCTATCAGGTATGTTGACTATGTATGGTACTTAACCAATATTCTGAATATATGTATTTTAAAATTATAAAAAAATGAAATAAGTACATTTGTGTGCTAACCGCAGATCACCACAATGTAAAATACTATATAAAATTAAAATAAATGCTATTAATAGGTGGCAAATATTGTCTCCACAACTCTTGCAGCAACTTTCTTTTCTCAAATCTACCACATCATTATCATCAGTCAATCACATTGCCTCAGCTAGATAATTATGATTTTATCAAAAATAAAATTTTAATTTCCAGTGTTACTGTTTTAGAGTGTGCACAAAAAATCTTGCTCCCTACATGCATGAACAGTGTGGCATGGGAGGTAACAGCTGTAATGGTGGGGCCACTGCACAGTAGGGCAAGTGCAGTGTGGTTGCTGAAACTTTCACACATATGCTGATCTCACACAACTTCTAAGATACAGCTAATAAGACTGAAACTGATTGTAAGAACAAGTTATGTCAGTGTAACTAATTGACTATTAATTTGACAAATACAGATGTTTGACAAAACTGGAATCCATTAGATCCCTTTCTGTGCAGCAGCCATTAGAATTTCAGTATTAAGAAAAACATAGCAATCAGTGACAAAATCTATCATTTCTTGAAGCAGATCTAGATTTTGACTATTCTTATTCATCATTGGTGCAGTTGCCAACAGGTGAAATAGGCCCCAATGTGTTGGAATATAAACACTAATAAATGACATGCATGCCCCTGTCATTTATTAGAGTTTATACTCTGACACATTGGGACCTATGTCACCTGTTGGTAACTGCACTGTTGAAGACTATGTAATAACCAAAATCTAGATCTCCTCCAATAACAATGGATTTTGTGACTGATCACTGTCCTTTTCTTAATATTGAAATACAGATGTTCAAAATCAGTAGTACGTGTCTATACCACCAAGAAACAGAAAAAATAAGAAACAATTGAGGTTGCTGCTACTAATGGACAAAGCACACAGTACAGCATGTGTCAGGCAGCCAGGGTATCAATCCCTTCAGCACAAAAGCATATACTCACACAGTGCTCAGGATGAGAATGTGTTTCTGTGCATGGACCAAGTTATTTGGCATGTGCTCTACAAATTAAAGTTGTTTAATTATGGCCCAGCTATGCAACATCACAAAAGTGTTTTATCTGGGTGATCAAATGACTCAGTTACATTGATACTTGTGGAAAGGACCCAGGTGAGGGTACTCCACGTAAGATGCCTGAGACCACATGTGTTGTTTGACAGCAGTACACAAAATGTGTGCACATATTACCAAGGTCCAGAATGAACTGACTCCAGAGGTAGTCCTATGGAACCACTGTGCCACTAACCAGAGAGTTTTCCATATGTTAGCTGATGCCGTTGCTGCTGAATCACTAGAGAGACCCCACCCCAGGTTATGTGGAGCACTGGAGAGTGTGTGACACTGCCATTTACCTCCTCTTTTTATAAGCATGCATGACGATCAGTATTGTGGCAGGTTGCCTATGTCAGGCACAGCTGGACCATTTTTTTGCATGACAAGTGGATGAAGCTAGATGTGTGCTACCAGTCAGTAGAGTGCATGAAGTGAAGGGGAAGTTGATGTGGTCATCTGTAGCAGGATTTCTGATCAATAATGGAGTGGGGGGGGGCGGGCAGCCATGATTGATGGAGGTGGGGAAATTGTGGCTACAGGTGTATCCTGTTTGATTTGCAAAGTATCAGGCTGTGGTTGTTTCTTAGCTGCTGTGACCATGAGTGTTCTGTCAACTAACAACAGAGAAAAGATGGTGTCAGGGTCAACATCCTGTGGAAGTTTGTAATGGCAAGGGTATATTCCCAGAGGTGTCACTTCATTGCTATGCTGTTTGCAGTGCTGTCCTTCCACTACAAGAAGGCCATCAGCGAGCCAACCAGAGTTCTCCTCAGGTTGAGACTGTTGTGTGTCTACTTGTACTATAACTATCTTGCCATCATGACCAGTGTGACTAATGTCGTTCCTGGAGGTGGTGCTATTTACTGTCACCTCAGACATATCCTGTAGGTTCCATGCAGGCTTGATTCTATTGATGGTAACAGTTATCAGTTTCCCCTTCAGTTTGATGTCAAATATGTTACTGTTCCATCTAATCACTCTGTGCAGGCCTGAGTACAGTGGTTGCAATGCTGGGGGATAGTATCATCTTTCAGCATTATGTAGTTGCAGTCCTTTAGGGTCTGATGTGAGTCATGTGCAAAGGGAGGGAGATGAGCAGAAATAGTTCTTTCTCTGTTGGTAGTAGGGATGACTCTGTGAAGTCTGCCAGTAAAGGATTTCCACTATAGACACGTGGCGGTCTTTTTTATACTCCAAACAAATGAATAAAGCACACATTGTAGGGCTTCCATCCACTTC
Source organism: Schistocerca cancellata (assembly GCF_023864275.1). Classification (NCBI taxonomy): domain Eukaryota; kingdom Metazoa; phylum Arthropoda; class Insecta; order Orthoptera; family Acrididae; genus Schistocerca; species Schistocerca cancellata. The sequence goes on along the minus strand of NC_064629.1, from coordinate 93,412,804 downwards.
CTCCATCACACACGAGGGCTGTTTTTAGTGTGCAATTACAGAACTCCAGTGCTCCATTACTTTGAGGGTGGTAAGCTGTGATTTGGAAGCACTGAACACCACACAAGTGGTAGAGTTTGGTGAAAGTGCTGATTCAGATTGTTTGCCTTGATTGGTCATAACTGAGGACGAGCAACCAGATATGCAAACCCATAAATTGATAGATGCTTTTTGCCATACATTCTGCAGTGATATCACGTGTTGATATGGGCTAAATCCAGCAGATTACCAAGTTAATTGCTTAAAGCATATAATAAATACAACCTGGGTGGGCGAGGGACCCAAGAAGGTCTAGATGGATATGCTAACAACTGCTCTTAGGAACTGTATATAACCATATTGTGGTTGCACATGCCATCCTATTTTAGATCATTGGCAGGCAGCAGATGTCTGCATCCAAGTTCTACAATGTTTTGTGACATTTGGCCACATGAAGCAGTGTGTTACATGTTTTATTATTGGAAATACCCTTGGATAGGATGGCCTATGTAGTTTATTGAAGATGAGTCTTTGCATGCTGAGAGGTATTAGTGGCTGAAGATGATCCTATGAAACATCACACAGTACTTGTTTCGTGGGAATGGGAACAGTGTGGCATTCCGTGTGCAAACTGGTTATGGTGTCACGCAAGAATTCATAAAATTGAATGCCCTGCACTTGTTCTTCTATTAGTTTGTCATAATCAGTATCTACTGAGAGTGCATTGGTCCTAAAGAGATAATCTGCTATGGCAGTGTCAGCACCATGAAGATGTTGAGTACAAGTTGTGAATTGCACAATATAATTGAAATGGTGAAAGTTCCATAGGCAAAAAGTTTTTGCTGGACTGCAAATAGAATCTAAATCTACTTCAGTACTCCAGAATTCACTGTATGGCACATGGCAGAGTGTACCCCATATCACTACTAGTCATCTTCTTTCCTGTTCTCCTCACAAACAGAACAATGGGAAAACAACTCTCTGTATGCCTCCGTATGAGCCCTAATTTCTCATATATCTTCATGGTCCTTATGTGCAATGTATGTTTGAGGCAGCAGAATCATTTTGCAGTCAGCTCCAAATGCTGGTTTTGTAAGTTTTCTCAGTAGTGTTCCTCAAAAGAATGTCACCTTCCCTCCAGGGATTCCCATTTTAATTCTCGAAGCATCTCCGTAACACTTGCATGTTGTTCAGACCTACCTGTAACAAACCTAGCAACCCACCTCTGAACTGCTTGCATGTCTTCCTTTAACCCAATCTGGTACGGATCCCAAACACTTGAGCAGTACTCAAGAATAGGTCACTCTGACAATCAATATGTGATCTCCTTTATGGATGAACTGTACTTTCTCAGAATTCCACCAATAAACCAAAGTTGACCATTCATCTTTCCTATCACAGTCCTCACATGCTCTTTCCATTTCATATCACTTTGCAGCATTATGACCACATATTTAAATGATGTGACTGTACTGAGCAGAACACTACCAACACTGTATCTGAACATTACAGGTTTGTTTCTCCTACTCATGCATTTTTAACTTACATTTTTCTACATTTAAAGCTAGCTGCCATCCATATCACCAAGTAGAAATTTTGTCTATGTTATCTTGTACCTCCTACAGTCAACAGCTTTGACTTCTTACTGTACACCACAGCATCATCACCAAGCAATCACAGATTGCTGCCCACCCTGTCTGCCAAATCATTAATGTATGTAGAGAATGACGCAAGTCATATCACACTTCAGTGGGGCATTCCTGATGATAACCTTGGCATGTTTCCAGGGTCTTCTGCAATGCAGCCAACGTGCAACGTAGCACCTGAAACCTTACCCTCCCACACATCACCATTAAAATTCTCACTCTTTGCACAAATTTTGAAAACTTTGAGAGGAGTAAGATTACAAAAGAACTTTTTTGCTTATCTTTTTGTTGTTGTTACTGTCTCAAAATCTTGTTGTGTCTAGGAATACATTCTTGCTGCTGAAAATTTTGATTTATCAGGTTCCTGCAGATGAAATAACAGATAAAGATTTGCCTGTTCCTATGATTTTCTTTTATTTTTATCCCATTCTTCTAAATCACAACAACTTTACAATTTTCACTTTTATCACACCAAAAATTACATTGTTGTTGATAGTTTAGAAAAATGTCTACTTCCATCAGAGGCATGCTCACCACTACTGACATTCTGCGGTACTCACAATTTCCAAAGAGTTTACAAAGCAAAATAGTTTACAAACTTTCTTGACAGGAGAAGAATCTTTACCAAATTATATGATTACTTCATAAATAAATCCAGAAACAAATTTAATAATTAGCATTAGATTGTGCAATTAATAATAAGAATTTTAAGTATGCCAGAAATTTTGTAATTTCAGTTATTTTTAAAAGAAGAGTAATTTTAACTGTTAGTACATATCAATTGTAACACATTAATTTCTTTTTTATACATTTTAGCCTGAAATATAATACATCATATACAAAATCATATGCATTCTTTTAGTGAAACAGCTGAGATAATTTTAACCTATGCAAGAATCGGTAGTATACATGGTACCAGTTATCGCTATATAAAAAAAGGTAATGTTAGGGGAGGGTGACTCATTACATGCCACTTTGTAGGTCATCACTCCGACTCCACAGGCACACCATCCAAAGTCAGACAAACTTCACTTGATCTGCAGGAAGCAGCCTAGTTTAGAGGACATGCACAAGAACAGTAGAGGCTGCCACACCTACAGACCTTTTGCTGCATCTGCCTCACCATTTTCCTCTGCCAATCCTAGCTCACATCACTAGACCCAGACGGGTAGTCATCCACCATCCTGATATAACTGCCCTTGTCCAGCTAGCACCAGGGAGTTCTGTCTCCACCAGTAGAATCAGAAGATTGCCAATACCATGCTGCTCGATGTTGCCCTTGCGACCCGGGACCAAAACGCGTCATGACCTGCTGGTCTGGCCATGGACTCTAATGCTGGAACTCCTTGCACTGCTCATGAGATGGGATTTAATTTTCTGCCTACTGTTGACATCTAAGAAGATAGTCTGTTTTGTTTGCATGAGAACTTTGCAGAAGATAGTCTCACACACCGATTTACTTGTGTTGTTTTTCATGAATTTTAAGTTGTCAAAGAAGTCATTCCTTTATTTTTAAGAAGGGCTCTTCTTATTTGTTTTGAACTGCTAACAGATTGCAGAGCTTATATTTGTGGACATAAACTGACTGTCTCAATAAATTGATTTTTTAGTGTAATCAGCTGACTCACTGTGAAAGTGCCCCAAGCCGGGACACTTCAACCCTTGTCTCTCATGAACACTCTTTGTCTAGGACAACATACTGGTTTCTATAACTTAAGAATTCTTTAAGCCACTAACATATCTGTGAACCTACTCCATGTGCTTCTATCTTCTTTAACAGCTTGCAGTGGAGCATCGTGTCAAACGCTTTCCGGAAATCTAGAAATATGGTATATGTCTGTTGCCCTTCATCTGTAATTTGCAGTATATTGTGTGAGAAAAGGGCAAGCTTAGTTTTGCATGAGTGACACTTTCTAAAACCACGCTGATTCATGAACATATGAAATTGGCCTCAAGAAAATTTATTATATTTGAACTGAGAATATATACAAGGATTCTGTATGAAATCTGTCATAGGCCAATGATCAGTGTAGATGGTCAGAGGCCCACTGTTCACATCATCTTTAAAATTCTGTACTGTTTCATACACCTCCCTAACATAAGCCAACCACTTACTCTGGGAGTCAGCCATCTTTTTGGAGAAGAAGCATAGTTGTTGTCATGTTTCTGCTACCAATGGTCCGAGAACCATTCCAATTTCCAAATCACTCACATATTAGTTGATGGAAAATTTGTAGGGGGCAGTGGATGTGCCAGTGTCATAGCCTGAGAAGGGCACTCTTTTGTTAGTTTGTTAGTTTCATGTTCCATGGATCATTTGGCACAATAGATCATAGTGATGTAGAATGAGTTATTTTATATTCACATAAGAAATTAATTTGTATATATGGTTATATTCTCAACAGTTTGAAATTGCTTTCTTTTCCAAAAAGAAGAAAGATATACAAGATGTCAGTTGGTAATTCCTGCCCACCATCTTTTACACATTACAGTAATTCTTCTACAGATTAGATGATGTTGTTACTGTGACACTTTCTCAGTTTGTTTTCAAATTTTTCTTTGCTGTCTGTCAGACACTTTTATATGGCTGGTAAGTGATCAAAAATTTTTGTTGCACCATTATGCACCCCTTTTTGTGCTAATGACAAACTTAATTTGAAGTAATAAATGTCATTTTTTTGTTCCTGTGTTGCAATTATGTACATCAGTGTTACTTTTGATCTGTTGTGGATTATTTATAACAGACTTCATGACAGAATAAATGTATAGTAAAGCACTAGTCAGAACACCCAAGTCCTTAAATAGATACCTACAAGACGATCCTGGATGAGCATCATATATTACTTGTACAGCATGTTTTTGCACAATGAAGACTGTCTTTCTTCAAGATGAATTATCCCAGAACATTATGCCACATGGTATTACTGAATGAAAATGTACAAATTATGTCAACTTACTGATTTGTCTCTCCTCAAGATTTACAATGATTCTAAGTGCAAATGTGCCTTTACAAAGTTGTTTTAGGAGTTCCAAAACGTGTTTTTTCCAACTTAAATTCTAATAAATATGAACACCCAAGAATTCAGAAGTTTCCACCCTATTTATTATTTCCTTGCCATGTATGATTGGTATAGTACCCCTAGATGCGCAGAACTGAATATGTTGTATCCTTTTAAAATTGAAGGTGAGACCATTTACAGAAAGCCAATCAATGATAGTTTTAAGAACTTTGTTTACTATTTCTTGTGTTTCTGTATTTATGCTATGGTTTATTACAGTACTAGTGTAATCTGCAATAAGAACTAGTTCTGCTTGTTGCACAGTAGATGGAAGAGTGTGTACATATCTGAGGAAGAATAGTGGACCTTAGATTGAGCCTTAGAGAACCTCATACATGAGTTCTCCCCAGTCAGATTTATGTCCTCAGACTATGTTGTTTAAATTAGTACATTCAACTTTCTTCATTCCTTTGGTTAGATATGACATTATCTATTGGTTATACCGTCAATCCCATAAAACTTCAATTTAGCTGTAAGAATTCTGTGTTTCACACATCAAATGTCTTAGATAGGTCACAGAAGATACCAACCAGCACTATTTAATTATTTAATGCTTGTAAAATTTGGTGGGTGACCATGTAAATGGCATTCTCAGGAGAGCAACACTTCTGAAAACCGAACTGTGATTTTTTGAGGATATTATTGTTGCTAAAGTGAGATACTATACTACAATACACCACCTTCTCAAAATTTTGGAAAACAATATCAGTAGTGGAACAGATTAATAGTTATTTACATCTCTCTTATCACTTTTTTTAAAGAGTGGTTTAACAATGACATATTTCAGTCTCTGGAAAAATGCCTTGTGTTAATGATGCGTTACATTTTTCTGATAAAACTGGGATTATTATATGGAAATAAATCTTTAATACTCTACTGGAAACACCATCAAAGCCAGATGAGCTTTTATTTTTGAGAGGATTTATAATTTTCTTAAATTCAAAAGGAGAATTTGGTGATACATTCATATGATTGACTTTTATGAGAGTCACTTTTTCATCATACTGTTGTGATTTTTCTCTTGAACTGCTTGTTGCTGTGTTTTATATTATACTTAAGAAATGATTACTAAATACATTTACTATCTGTGATTCATCATCTATAGCCTTCCATTCAGTTCAATAGTTATGTTATCTTGTTCTGTGGCTGGTTGCCTGTCTCTCATTTCACTACATTGCATATAGCCTTCAGTCTGTTGTTGGAGTTACTGATTTCTGACATGTGCATCTTTCTTCATTTTTTAATAATCTTTCTTAGTAATTCTAATTAGTTTTTGTAGTGTGCAACTACTGGTTCTTGCTAAGAGATACATTTCAATTTCGCTTTTACAAGATACTTTAACCCCTCTAGTGATACATGTTTTTTACATGGCTGTTTAGTGTCCCTTCTGATTAGCTTACAGAGAAAACATTTTTCAAATATTAATATGAATATATCATGGACTAGATTAAATTTTATGTTAGCATTTGGCTCATTATAAATTTCATTCTAGGTCATCTCCTGTAAACTATTGTTAAAAACATTTGTCCTGGAGTCATTAATTCATCATCATCATCAGTTTTCTGCTATATTAGCAGGTTCTCTGCCTCTACATCTTTTGTGAGCCATTGCTTCCTTCTTAAGACTGCTGTATTTTGTACTGTCCATCACATCATCCAGTATCTGAAATCTCTTCCTTCCTCACTTCCTTTTCCCTTCTGCATAACCTTCTAAAATGTTTTTACCAGTCCATCATTCTTCTTGATATATACTCAATCCAAATTCTTTACCTTCTTTTTATTACATTTGGTAACTGTCTTTTCTCTCTTCTCAGTACCTCTTCATTTTTTACTCTGTCCATCCAACTTATTCTTTCCATCCTCCGCCATGTCCACATCTCAAAAGCCTCAAGCCTTTCTCTGTCTTTCTTCCTCAAAGTCCACATTTCAGCACCATACAGAAGAACACTTCATACAAAACATAAATTAAACAAAAAACAAACATTAATTATTCTGCTTGATTTCCACTGAGGAGCACCCATACTGTGAGGCTCTATGTTATTTATCCTAAGTGTGCATCATGATCAGAGGGATAATTTGTTACTGTGTAAACAGTTATTTTCTTGCTTTGAGCTTTATCAAAGAAAATATTATAAATTAGAGTCCTACTGTCTTTATCCACCCATTTTGGAAAGTTTATTAATGATATCAAATTGTAGGATCCAAATAAGGGTTCCAGATCGTTTTTCCTGTCAGAATCCTGCAGAAAATCCACTTTGAAGTCACCACTGACTATTAACTACTTAATGCTGTCTGACAGATAGCACATTAAAGAATCCTGATCCCTCATAAAGAGTTCCAAATTTCCTTGTTGGAATCTATATACAGTTACAATTAAAAGTGAACTATTTTGCAGTGTTAATGCACAAGCACATATTTCTATGTCCAGATCACTACAAAATCTACTTATCTTAATGTTTTGAACTTTTGTACCATCTTAGTATATGTAACAACTCCTCCTTTTCCCTCATTAGTTCTCATGAGTAAGCTGCTATAGGGTAATCTTTCATGTGTACCTTACATAACTTATTCAATTTTCTCTAATGCCTGTTGCATCTGTGGACTCTATTGAATGACTCTTTTTCCCATTATCAGTCTCATAGTGAAAAACAAGGAAATAGGGGTCACTGGTGATTTTAATGTGGATTTATTGAAAAGCTCCATCAGTGACAATTACTGCAATCAGTAACACTGTCGTTCAATTTCATTCCTACTGTGATCTTTGCCACAAGGGTATGTAAATGCTCTGAGACTGCTATTGATAATATCTTTGTAGACAAATCTAGGGATAAAAGTCATATCACAAAACCAATAGTAAATGGACTATCTGATCATGACATGCAGCATCTGACATTAAATGTTAAAACTTGCCAGGGTATAAAAACTATTAAATCTGAGTACAGGAGGGTAATAAAGCAGGGAAAAAAAGATAATTTTAGGAGATTGTTTGAAGACATGAACTGTATAGAGTGTTACAATACTTCTACAAAACCAATAGTAAATGGGCTATCTGATCATGAGATGCAGCATCTTACATTAAATGTTGAAATTTGCCAGAATATAAAAACTATTAAATCTGAGTATAGGAGGGTAATAAAGCAGGCAAAAATTGATAATTTTAGCAGACTGTTTGTAGACGTGAACTGTATAGAGTTTTACAATACTTCTGAGTCAAATGTAACATAGAAATCATTCATTAGTAAAGTTACTTTCTCATTTGAAAATTGTCTTCCCCTAAAGGTAACTCATATCAAACAGAAGTCTAAAAACAAACTATGGATTACACAAGGAATAAAGGTATCATGAGTGATGAAAAGGAAACTGTATCTACTATTTAGGAACAGCTCTGATGTTAGTATTGTAATGCATTACAAAGAATACTACAAAATATTGAAGCAAGTAATCTAGGAATCTAAGCAGTTTTATTACGAGTAAAAAATTATTATATCAGGCAATAAAATAAAAACTATATGAGATATATTGAAGACAGAGACAAGTGGGGTCAGATAGGAAAACGAACAAATATCTCTAAAAATAAATGTGACATTTGGAGTAAGTGCATGTATTGTTGCAAACCTTTTAGACAAGTAAACTTTGATTCTTTTACTGACAGCTTGGGATTATCAGGTTCACTAAACAGTGCAGTGGAATATCTGAGAGCAGTCTCTACAGATAACTCCAGTAAAATGGAAATTACAGTCACTCTTCCCAGACAAGTAGCATCCATCAAAAAATCCTTAAAATCAGTGTTCTAGTGGTTATGATAACATATCAATGAAGTAAATGAAAGAGTCTTCATGTAATTTGAGTTCTATCTTAGGTTATTTGTGTAATGAACCTCTTACCAGCATATCAATTCAAGACTTGAAAAAATACATTGAAGTCAAATATCTCAACAAGAAGGGGGATAACGAGATACCATAAAACTATTGACCAATTTCAGTTTTGCTGGTTTTTTCCTAAACATTTAAAAGCTTGTGTTCAAACATCTTCATAAGCATTTGAGTTGAAATAATATGTTATCCAAGTCACAAATTTGGTTTCTTAAAGGCTTTGATATAGAGAATGCTATTTATATCATCAGTGAGAATGTACTTCATTCGTTAGATAACAAATTAGAGGCTACTGGTATTTTCTGTGAACTGTCAACAGCCTATGACTGTGTGAACCACAGCATTCTCTTAAGTAAATTGGCAACAAGATGAACATGGAACCACTCAGCATAAGACATGATGGTAACATTATAAAGAACCCAGATACTATATGTAATAATTTTAATAACTACTACATTTCTGGCAAACATATTCAGATTCACAGGTAGAGACCTGATGCCATCTCAGCCAGTGTACCAAATATGAATTTGGGGAAGTGAATGAGCAGAAGGTTTGCAGGGCAATATACATGCTAAAGAAAAAATTTTCATCTGAATGGGATACTATTACTAAAGTGTGCTTAAAAGAAATATCTAAACCTCTTACTCACCTGATTAATTGCAGCATTAGAGAAAACATGTATCCAACGGTTCTAAAAATGAGTGTAGTGAAACCAGTGTATAAAAAGGGATGTAAGGAAGATGTCTCCTACTATAGACCAATATCATTAATTCCCACTTTTAAAAAGATATTCAGAAGCATAAACTGCTTGTAGATTCACAGCATGGCTTCAGAAAAGAGCTAAGTACAACCACAGCAGTTACACAGTTCATCCATGAAGTTTACTGTCTGTTGGACCAGAAGATGCAGACTGCAGGTATATTTTTGGACCTGACAAGAGCATTTGATATGGTAAACCATAGGGTACTTCTTAAAAAGCTAAAATCTTATAGTATTGGGGATCAAACCATGAATCTTCTAACCAAGTACCTGCTGAATCATAAGCAAAGCACTAAATTGTCATACAAACTAGATAATAAAATCATGAACTCCCAATCCACTAGTGAACCTATATTACAAGGTGTACCACAGGGCTCAATCCTTGGACCCTTTCTATATTATATAATATTCTATATTAACAACATTGCATAACCCATTAACTCCCATATTGTAAGCTATGCAGATGACACATCAATCTTATTCTATGGAAGTGAAACAAATGAGCTAGAATCTCTTGCTACTAGTGGTGTAACAGAAGTTATAAAATACTTCAATGATCAGGGACTCAAGGTGAATGTCACCAAATCTCAACTACTGGCATTTAAAACAGGCAATTCACACCACAACAATATGAATAGTGTGTGTAATATCTCTGCAACAGAAAATGGTAACTGAATTCCTGGGTGTGTATGTTGATGAAAATTTGTGGTGGACATATCACATTAATTTTGTATGCAGAAAAGTCGGTAGTGCCATATATCTCCTCAGCCAGCTCACAAAGATAGTTCCTAGCCAAGCACTGAAATTAGTATATTATGGAACACTGCACCTCTTTCTCAACTATGGGACTGAACTATGGGGCTGTGCAGCTGATGTACATTTAAAAAGAATACTACTACTACAGGAAAGAGCAATAAGACATATACATGAGATGGGACATAGAGATTCATGTCGTGAAGTGTTTGTGCAGCACAAATATCTGACAATATATTCTCTTTACATCTTCAAAATAGTTGTATTTTTTATAAGTCAACCAACAGAAGCTATCAAGGGCAGTGATGTACATGATCACAACACTAGATCTAAGTGTAACTATTTCCATAACAGAACAACATTAAAAATGACTGATAGAAGTCATCACAAGGAGGGAAGAATAGGCATACAACAGTAGATGTGCTACCACTCCAAGTGAACAATTTTTTAGTAAAAGGCAACAAGAGGCAGAAATCCAAAAGTTAAGCCTTGTAAAAGGTTTGAAAACCAATCACCATAGTGTTCAGCGTGTAAGCAATAAGAGCATGGATCTTAAAATATGTTACCTTAATGTTCAAGGACTGAAAGATAAAGAACTTATCATAAATGAGTTTGGTCTTGATAACCAGTTTGATATTTTTTGTCTGAGTGAACACTGGGCTAATGAGAATGAACTTGCAGTTACCAAATTTGACAATATTAGTATAGTAAATAGCTACTGTAGGAAAGGGCACATTAGAGGTGGTGTGGCAATTTATTCCAACCAGTCACTCAATTGTACAATAACCAAACTAGACCTAAATTCCTTGTGTGATGAACAGCACTTTGAAGTTACGGGTATAATCATTAATAGTCATAAGCTAAGAGTAGTATCCATGTACAGATCACCAAAGGGAAGCATTAACATATTTTTAGAAAAAAATGGACATGCTATTGAGTGAATTAAGTAATATTAAATGGCTACACTATGATATTGCAATAGGAGGTGATTTGAATGCTGATTTTGATGTTACTAAATGTAAGGGTAGTGTTGCAGATCTGGAAAACTTACTAAGACAATACAATTTACATCAAGTCAATAACAGGCCCACAAGAAACAAATCATGTATAGATAACATCTTTGTAAACTTCAAGACCACTGAAAACACATGTGAAGTTGTAGTGTTCCCATTCTCTGACCATTAATCTCTAAATTATGCAAGTAAAATTCCCCTCAATAGGAGCAGTGCAAACAGACCTGTCCCAACAGTTGTGATTACCAGACCTGTAACTGAGGATAAAATTAACACATTTCGTAATTCCCTTGCTGACAGAGACTGGTTTGGCCATTGTAGTGTCGATGGACATTACACATCAAGTAATGACGTGCCAGCCAAAATAATATTTGATAGATTTTTTAACCACAGTATTCCCATAAAGAAAATCAAAATAATGGACAGCATCCACAAATCCAGATCTCAAAACAGACGAAATATATGGTACACTAAACAGCTGATAGATCTAAGGAAACAAGTTTTGTTACTGTACAACATATACAATAGTATGAAGTCTGACTATGCCACATCAGCATATGTGGAATGCAGCAATGAATACAAAAAAGCCATCCTGCAAGTCAAAAACACCTACAATGCCAACAGCATACATAATTCCACCAATAAATGCAAAATCACTTGGAAAGTAATTAACAGTGCTGCCACAGATATTAAAAAAGACAAAATTAATATCCCACCTCAAACACTCACTGAATTTTTTTATTAATTCAGTGAAAGAAATAGGAGATGCAGTTATCAAACCAGACATTAGTCCATCAGAGTTATTCTCCCAAAATTGGGGTAGACAGTCACTAAATACAATCATGCTAACCTTCTCCGAAGTATCACCTACATTTGTACAAAGTGGACTTGCAGATCATGAGCCACTACTCCTTACCCTCTGTAAGAGGCAGCCAGTTAAAACTGAAGAATCTAAAGTAGTAGTGGTACGAAGACAGAAGGAAGAGTACACAAATATGTTTGTTGATAGATTAGGAAGTGCAGATTGGGACTTTATATATAATTGTCAATCTGGAAAAGGGAAGCTGAAATTAGCTTTGGTAACTTCTTCAAAAAGTACACAGATTTATGGTATTCTTGCTCACCAGTAAAAAAAATTAGATATCCAAATAAAATGAAAAAGAAAAGTCTGAACTGGTTCACACAAGAGCTAGTAGAAATTAGAGGAAACTTGCATATGCTGTACCAGATGCATAAACAAGCCTCTGACCAAGGGGCAGAACAGAGTGTGAACATTCATAGGTCATATCTGAAATGCAAAAAATACTATAAAGCTAAACTTCTTCTGGCAAAAAAGCAAGCAGTGGAGAACTATATAGAAAGAGCTCCCAATAAATGCAAGGCAGTCTGGCAAATAATAAAACAAGAGAATACACTGAAACACACAGAAACAGTTCTGCTTGATCCTGAAGAATTAAACGAGTACTTCTTAAACTCAGTTAAAGAAATAAGTAACAGTATCAAAGCAACAAATTCATCTGCAATGAACCTTGTTGGAACACCACTGCCTGTTAACCTGGCATTTCAATGGAGGGCTGTCACACCTGATGATGTTATAAAAGCTGTATCCAAATTTTCAGGTTCTAAAAGTATGGACTGTTATTGGTTATCAAATAACATAATTAAAAAGACAATACACTCAATCGCCAAACCATTAGCTTATATTTTTAATAAATGTGTAGAATTTGGAGTTTTTCCAGATGCACTCAAGGTATCAAAAGTTGTCCCAGTTTTTAAAAAAGGAGACAAACATCTCCCCCAAAGCTACAGACCAGTCTCCATTGTTCCAATATTCTCAAAGGTATTTGAGGCACTGATACACACACAAATAAGCAACATCTTTGAAAAACACAATATCCTATGTAACAATTAGTTTGGCTTTCGAAAGGGGAAGAACACAACAGGGGCCATCTTGGAAATCATTGACCAAACCTTAACAGCTTTTGAAAATAATAACATGGTATCACTGGTATTATGTGACCTAAGCAAAGCTTTCGATTGCATTCCTGTTGACATACTACTGGGGAAACTAGAGTTTTATGGGGTGAGAGGGAGCACTTTATCTGTGATAAATTCTTATTTAAGTAACTGAAAACAATTCGTTTCAGTCAGAAATTTAAATTCTTCCATCATGGAAATCAGCACAGGTGTACCACAAGGGTCTATCCTTGGACCCTTCTTCTTCATTGTCGCTATTAATGGTTTGCCTAAAAATATAGCTCACCCTGTTGTGTGTTATGCTGACAATACAACACTACTTACCACACATCAGAGCATTTCAGATCTGAATAACCTAACAAAAGAAACACTAGATAAGGCCCTGGACTTGTTTGCAGCCAATAAGCTCCTATGCAACCCTGACAAAACACAACAACTTTTAATGGGAACATCAAATGAAGTAGGCAATAAGTCGGTAAAACTCTTAGGTATTCACATTGACTCAAAACTATATTGGGAGGAACATGTCAATCATGTATGTGAAAAAATATCTCGGGTGGCATACCTTCTCTTGAAACTAAGAGAGGTAGTGAGCTTGGAGTACCTCAGGGTGACATACTTTGGGCTATTCCAGTCACATATTTCATATGGTCTTATTATATGGGGGCACTCCCCTCACATCAAAAACGTATTGAAATTACAAAAAAAAAGTCATACGTATAATATGTAAAAGAGGTCATAGGGAGCACTGTCGTTCTCTTTTCTCCAGACTCAGAATACTTACAATTATAAATTTATACATCTATGTGTCTGTACTCTATATTAAAAATAATATTTCAGAATTTATTGCCAGAAAGGAAATACACGAACACAACACCAGGGCAAACGGTAATTTAGACATACCGCACCACAGATTAGTGAGAACAGGAAATTCCCACAAAGTTAACCCACTCAAAATGTTCAATAAACTGCCAATTCATGTTAAGTCTATGGATACAAATTCTTTTAAAATTAAGTGGTACAGCTGACTGTCAGATCATCCATTCTATGACATTAAAGAATTCTTTGAGATGCCTGAGGAGAATATAAGCATTTAAAAGTTGTCTGTAGTTAAACATATTATTTTGTGCTGTGGTTAATCATGGGTAATTACAAAGTTTATACTATAAACAATAAAATACCTTATTATATTAGATTATAAGACAGCTTGTTGCATTAGCTTTTAAAAACTATCCTTTGTAATTTGGTACACTGCCATGCTTCAAATGTATTTATAATGTATTGACAGAAGTTTATTTTGTTATTCTGTATGTACTAGTACATCTTGTATAACGAAGCCAATATCATTGTAAAATGATCTATGGTGAATAAAATTCTTGAAATTCTTGAAAAAAAAAATCTTGCATAAGCAAGTGCTTACTTGAGGGATATTTTTCTGATGAGTTAAAACTGTCTAGGATTGTCCCAGTATACAAAAAGGGACATAAAGACTGTCCATCTAGTTACAGGCCTATTTCAATAGTACCCGCTCTCTACAAGGTAATAGAATGCATCATGTACCAACAATTATCATCTCACTTTGAGAATCTAGGAATAATTAATGCTACACAATATGGGTTTAGGAAGAATCTGTCAACCATTGATGCAATCAACACGGTAGTCAGTTACATCCTCAAAGTTTTTGAGAACAAAGGCTTTGTTCAGGTCTCATTCTGTGACCTAAGCAAGTCCTTCGAATGTGTTGAGCACACGCCACTACTAGAGAAACTAGAATTCTACGGCATCAAAGGAAACAGTCTCAGACTATTAAAAGCTTATCTCGACAACTGTAAACAGGTAGTTTGTGTTGGTAAGCAAATGTCAAACATAGAAAATGTTAAAGTAGGTATGCTTCATGGATCTGTACTGGGCCCCTTCCTGTTTCTGATAATGATCAACGACCTCCCCTCGTTTATTAGATCCACCACTGTATTGTATGCAGATGATATTACTTTTTTTCATAGCAGTAACAGTCTTAATGATCTTAATACCTGTGCTGAAAATACACTCTCTCACACAGCATATTGGTTCAGAGCAAATGGTTTCCTGCTAAATGAAAATAAAACTCAGCATATAATCTTCACTCTAAGAGACAACCCACTGTCTGATGACCCTAGCTCTGTTAAATTCCTGGGAGTTTATTTAGACGAGAAGTTATCCTGGGGCCAACATGTAAACTATATTAGTAGTAAGCTATCTAGAGTAATTTATTTATTATTTATTTATTTTGATCCAACATCAACTGATTACAAAAAAGGTTTTGTTCCAGTCTTCTGGATAAGACAGAGCCTTACTTACTAGGGTTACATATTATTAAGACAACTCAGAAATTGTGTACTTGAAACATATATCAGATCATCTTATTTTGCATTTTTCCAAAGTATAATATCCTATTGCATTATCTTGTGGGGTAACTGTAGTCATATACATGACATCCTATTATTGCAGAAGAAAACCATTAGGATAATTACAAATTCTTGACATAAGGCTCACTGCAAACCATTATTTACTAAACAAAAAATTATGACAGTAATAAACCTCTGTATATACAATGTCTTAATCTTTATGAAGAAGAACCTACAAGATGTGAAACATAGAGAAAATGTACATTGTTACAACACAAGAAGCATCAAACACATATACACGCCTTACTACAGATTATCAAAATCAATAAATAGCTATGAAGTCACAGGGCACAAACTTTTTAATAAGCTGCCACATGCTATACAGGATCTTCCTGAACATACATTCAAAGAAAGACTACATTAATGGTTTATTGCCCACCCATTCTATGATATCAATGAGTTCTTCAACTGTAAAATGCAGTAATCCAACAGATGACCCACTGTACATTTATTGTAATATAAGCTAAAATATTTCAGTAGTCAATACCTTATCACACTGTATTATAAATTCTAACTTCATTTAACGTTGTCAATTGCTGTAATGGCCTAAAGACAATAAAATCTGTATTATTATTATAAAAACCTTTATTATCATATATCAGTGCTTAGATTTGGTATAACAAGCTACCAAACTCTCTAAGAATGTACACGGGAAATGTTTTTAAAACAAAGTTAAAATCTTTTCTAATAGAAAAGTGTTTATATTCTTTCAATGAATTTTAAGATAGTGATTTAACATGAGGCATAAGCATATTAGTTGTAATGTGATAAATGTAAAAAATAAACATAAGAAGCAACAGCTAGAGAATATAGTGTATTTTCTAAGGGTAAATATAACCACACTATTAAGTCGGACGTTTGCAAAAGCCATCATTATGATGGCTCCACACAAATAAAATGTAAATAAATAAATAAAAAGAATGTTATGGTGTCATTTGCAATGCTGCAAAATGGTTCAAGAATTACCTAACTAACAGAGTGGCATAGCAAAATACCTCTGGACTAAGCAATCAGTCTTCATCAGATTGGGAATTAATTACATGTGGTGTTCTTCAAAGCTCCATCTTGGGTCCATTGCTTTTTATTGTGTACATTAATGACCTATTGTCTGTTACATTGTCAGGTGCTAAGTTTCTTTGTTTACAGATGATAAAAACATTGCAATAAATAGCAAGTCAAATACATATTTAGAAATGGCTGACATTAATAAATGGTTTAAAGCTAATCCACTGTCATTAAACTTTGAAAAGATCCACTGTATGCAGTTCAGAACCTGTAAGAGATTTTCTTCCAGCATGTGTACAACACATGAAGACATGTGGACAGTGGACATTGACAGTGTTAATTTTCTAGGAGAACAACTCAATAATAAATTCAGTTGCGAAAGATATACCACAGAATTGCTGATGCACTTAAACAAGTCTATATTTACAGTGTGAATGATGTCAGATGTAGGAGATAAAATATAAAAAAACTTGCATACTTAGCTTACTTTCATTTTATTATGTCATATGGGATCACATTCTCGAGTAACTCGTGAAACCAAGTAAAAGCTGTTAGTGTGCAAGTGCACCTAATAAGAATTGTTTGTGGTGTAAATTCAACAACATCGTGTAGAAACCTGTTCAAGGAACTGGGTATTCTAACCACTGGTTCTCAGTATATTAATCCCTTAATGTAATTTGTTGCAAATAATACTCCTTTATTTCCAGCCAATAGATCAATACATTGTATCAATACTAGGAATAAGAACAATCTACATAAAGATCAAAAATCACTGGCCTTGGTCCAAAAAGGGTTCCAATATTCAAGAACACACATTTTCAATAAGTTTCCAATGACCATTAAAAGCTTGGTTTCAGATAATGCGCAGTTTATTAACAGGGACTGCTTAAACAAAAATGTCTGTTACATTTCACTTTCGACAACACTTGGTCACAACAAACAAGATTAGGTATTTTGTGTATGGTAAATTTTTAAAAGTACACAACTGTGTTTCATTCTCACAAAGTATGAATTCTGTAAATATTAACAGTTCCAGTTTCCTTTAATGTATTCACATACCTTGACAATCTCCTGACAAATGACCAGAGAATTGAGTACTACATTCTAATTTTCTATGTTTTTTATGTTATACTTTCTGACATTTTCCACACCCATGAGTTTCATCTCATTTTTTAGTCTATGGAACAAAAACTGAATCTAATCTAATCTAATCATGTGATTGCCTGTGAACATGTTCATGAATGGTGCATGGATGGTAGCTGCATGAGGTGAATGTTTGCAATAATAATTTCCCATGCCACCAAAACAGCATGATCTCAATCCATTGTATTGTAGGTTGTATGCCTTCAACTGACTGAATGAACAAGGAAGGTAACTACTGACTGTGACAGTTGACATTTATCATCATGGACTATGATGCCAAGTTTATGCAAGATGCTGCAAACTAGTTTGAGATGCTCATCGTGATCGTGTTGAGAAGTATAGAAGACTAACACTGAAGGGCCAAAGAAACTGGTACACCTGTATAATATTGTTTAGGGACACAGTGAGCATGCAAAAGTGCCCAATATGACATGAAATGGACTCGACTAATGCCTGAAGTAGTGCTGGAGGGAACTAACACCATGAATCCTGCAGGGTATCGATAAATCCATAAGAGTATGAGGGGGTGGAGATCTCTTCTGAACAACACATTGCAAGCCATCCCAGGTATGCTCAATAATGTTCATGTCTGGGGAGATTGGTGGCCAGCAGAAGTGTTTAAAGTCAGAAGAGTGTTCCTGAAGCCACTCTGTAGCAATTCTGGATATGTGATGTATCTCATTGTCCTGCTGGAGTTGCCCAAGTCTGTCAGAATGCACAATGGACATGAATGAATGCAGGTGATCACAACAGGATGCTTACATATGTGTCACCTGTCAGAATCATATCTAGACATTTCAGGGGTCCCATATCACTCCAACTGCACACCCCCCACACCATTACAGATCCTCCGCCAGCTTGAACAGTCCCTTGCTGACATGCAGGGTCCACAGATTAATGAGGTTGTCTTCATAACCATACACATGAAAACAACATATAACTTGACTAGCTCACATGCTGTGTAGGTAAGTGACTTGTAGTAGTTCAATGATCTGGAGCACCTGCAGGTCATTCTTCCCATTCGAATGATTGCAGTGTGCTGTATAGTTGCATGCTTTATCGCCAAAACTTGATGAAACCAACAAAAGCACAACTGAGACTTCTTGTTGGTTTGTGGGGTACTGTTGGGAGCTGGCTGCTTGTTTGTTTTGACTGCTGGAGGTCGCTGCCCATGAGAGTGCAAGTGATGTAATCCTCAGCAGCATCCATGCATACTCAATTCCACTTTTCTGCATTCTGTCATATGTCAGGGCATGATCCCTGACTGAGGTGTAGCTAGTCATTGTTGTCTGCTAAATTAATGCATTTTTGGTGTTGCAATGCAGCTAGAAGTCTGTCTGCTAACATTAGTTTCCATTTTAATTACTGATGCTCCTGTGATATCATTGCTAGTCGTAACTGGGAGAGTAACTTCACTATCCATAGTGTCCACAAGTTGTGATCTGGAATGTGTGTGATGTCAGATAATGTTCAAAAGTGTCTCCACAATTGAGAGGGCATTTTGGTGCCTAAATATTCATCATAAATAACTTTGCATTACTGCTGATCTGGTGTTCTGCCAAGGCATTGGAGCAATCCTGTCTTTGCTCTGCTGTACTTTCTGGTAGCTCAGTGTGACAAAAAAATGTCACTAATAATGTTGGTGTTCTTGTCCAGATGGCTCAGTAACATGACAAACTTGGAACTGTCATCACAAATTTAGAGGATGCACTCAGTGAGTGGTATCTCAGTTGGTCAGAGAACAATGACATATGAACTCTCATGAGATGGTCATGACACAGAAGGAAATCCTGAAAAAGTTTTTTTTGTGGCACTACTGGATAGACTCAACATGTTGGTAAAAATGGTTTGGTTGGAACTACACACTGTGTGGTAGATGTAGCAGAATGGAGCAAAATTCCACTGCACGCATATTAATCGCATTCATTAGCAAAGTCAGCCAAAAGACTGGTAGTGAGTGCACATTGTTCAGACACATGGGGAGGAGGGGGGGGGGCATAGTTGACACCATTGCCACTGGACAAGAAACTATCATTTTTATGTTTTGTGAAGGGTGAAAGTTGTTCCTGTTGATGCAAAGTACTAAGCAGAATACTATATAAGCCACTGTCATGTGTTAATACTTTTCCAGCACTAAAGCCATGAAACAGTTCCATTGTTTTGCAATATCAGATGGGATAAAGAATGCAGAATAATCCATAGTAGGTACTGATATTCATAGTGAGGGTCACCAACTGTGGAGAGGATTAAGGTGAGGATACTGCAGGTAAGATGACTGAGATTGCAAGTGCATAATAGAACACTTTATTGGTTTTCCAGCAGTATACAAAATGGTGGGAATTTAAGGAGATGGGACATGGAAATACTGCCTAAACCAGAGGTTGTACAGAGTTTCAGGGAGAGCATAAGGGAACAATTGACAGGAATGAGAGAAAGAAATACAGTAGAAGAAGAATGAGTAGCTTTGAGGGATGAAGTAGTGAAGGCAGCAGAGGATCATGTAGGTAAAAAGACATGGGCTAGTAGAAATCCTTGGATAACAGAAGAAATATTGAATTTAATTGATAAAAGGAGAAAATATAAAAATGCAATAAATGAAGCAGGCAAAAAGGAATACAAATGTCTCAAAAATGAGGTTGACAGGAAGTGCAAAATGGCTAAGCAGGGATGGCTAGAGGACAAATGTAAGGATGTAGAGGGTTATCTCACTAGGGGTAAGATAGATACTGCCTACAGGAAAAGTAAAGAGACCTTTGGAGAAAGGAGAACCAATTGTATGAATATCAAGAGCTCAGATGGAAACCCAGTTCTAAGAAAAGAAGGGAAAGCAGAAAGGTGGAAGGAGTATATAAAGGGTCTATACATGGGCGACGTACTTGAGGACAATATTATGGAAATGGAAGAGGATGTAGATGTAGATGAAATGGGAGATATGATACTGCGTGAAAAGTTTGACAGAGCACTGAAAGACCTGAGTCAAAACAAGGCCCTGGGAGTAGACAACATTCCATTAGAACTACTGACAACCTTGGGAGAACCAGTCCTGACAAAACTCCACCATCTGGTGGGCAAGATGTATGAGACAGGTGAAATACCCTCAGACTTCAAGAATTCCAATCCCAAAGAAAGCAGGTGTTGATAGATGTGAAAATTTCCAAACTATCAGTTTAATAAATCGCAGCTGCAAAATACTAACACGAATTCTTTACAGATGGATGGAAAAACTGGTAGAAGCTGACCTCGGGGAAGATCAGTTTGGATTCTGCAGAAATATTGGAACATGTGAGACAATACTGACCCTATGACTTATCTTAGAAGAAAGATTAAGGACAGGCAAACCTACATTTCTAGCATTTGTACACTTAAAGAAAGCTTTTGACAATGTTGACTGGAATACACTTTTTCAAGTTCTGAAGGTGGCGGGGGTAAAATACAGGGAGCAAAAGGCTATTTACAATTTGTAGAGAAACCAGATGGCAGTTATAAGAGTCGAGGGACATGAAAGGGAAGCAGTGTTTGGGAAGGGAGTGAGACAGGGTTGTCGCCTCTCCCCAATGTTATTAAATCTGTATATTGAGCAAGCAGTAAAGTAAACAAAAGAAAAATTTGGAGTAGGTATTACAATCCATGCAGAAGAAATGAAAACTTTGAGTTTCCTGATGACATTGTAATTCTGTCAGAGACAGCAAAGAACTTGGAAGAGCAGTTGAAAGGAATGGACAGTGTCTTGAAAGGAGGGTATAAGATGAACATCAACAAAAGCAAAACGAGGATAATGGAATATAGTCAAATTAAGTCTGGTGATGCTGAGGGAATTACATTAGGAAATGAGACACTTAAAGTAGTAAAGGAGTTTTGCTATTTGGGGAGCAAAATAACTGATGATGGTTGAAGTAGAGAGGATATAAAATGTAGACTGGCAATGGCAAGGAAATCGTTTCTGAAGAAGATAAATTTGTTAACATCGAGTATAGATTTAAGTGTCAGGAAGCCGTTTCTGTAAGTATTTGTATGGAGCGTAGCCATGTATGGAAGTGAAACATGGATGATAAATAGTTTGGACAAGAAGAGAATAGAAGCTTTTGAAATGTGGTGCTACAGAAGAATGGTGAAGGTTAGACAGGTGGATCACGTAACTAATGAGGAGGTATTGAATAGAATTGGGGCCGGCCGGAGTGACCGTGTGGTTCTAGGTGCTACAGTCTGGAACCGAGTGACCACTCCGGTCACAGGTTTGAATCCTGCCTCGGGCATGGATGTTTGTGATGTCCTTAGGTTAGTTAGGTTTAACTAGTTCTAAGTTCTAGGTGACTGATGACCTCAGAAGTTAAGTCGCATAGTGCTCAGAGCCATTTGAACCATTTGAATAGAATTGGGGAGAAGAGGAGTTTGTGGCACAACTTGACTAGAAGAAGGGATCGGTTGCTAGGACATGTTCTGAAGCATCAAGGGATCACCAATTTAGTATTGGAGGGCAGCATGGAGGGTAAAAATCATAGAGGGAGACCAAGAGATGAATACACTAAGCAGATTCAGAAGGATGTAGGTTGCAGTAGGTACTGGGAAATGAAGAAGCTTGCACAGGATAGAGTAGCATGGAGAGCTGCATCAAACCAGTCTCAGGACTGAAGACCACAACAACAACAACAACAACAACAACAACAACAACAAAATGCATGTGCGTATTACAAGGGCTTGGAGTGAACTGACTCCAATAAAGTCCTCTGGAGCAGCAGTGCCACTGACCAGAGCATTTTCCTTATGTTAGATGATGCATTTGCTGCTGAGTCACTACTAACTTTTAAAATTTCTGCTTAATTTATCAGTTACAAGAAATTCTAATGTCATCAGTATCTGTTTATTGGAATCAGTCAGCAAGCAAACCGTTGCCTGAGATCAGTAATGGCAAAGTACTATTGTTTACAATAATTCTAGATTGATAGTTTCCTGCAGGGACACACACACACACACATGCATGCATGCATCAGTATCTGAAGAAACCAATATACAATACAAGACCACTCCAACAACAATGAAGCACTTGTCATATAAGAAATAAAGAAATATAGCTATCAAAATGTTGCTGCTTATTTTCATTAAAAGAGCTGAACTGTTAATAATATACATTATATCCATTAATTTGTTTTTTGTTCTTCAGCTAATGACTGAAAAATAATTTCTAACATTTTATCATGATTAGTAACCCTTCCATTTCTGTTGTCAGAGGTAGTAAGGGCTATACTGGCAGGAAATTATATAATGGCCCAGACTTTGACAGAGATCCTTTCCTTGTTGTTTATTAATGCAATACTAGATAGTACTGTGTAATGAAACACAAATTCTAACTATAGTGAAGAATTACTATTCATGTCTATTCAGAGAAGCAATATAAATTTAGGAGCAAAACAGCTACTTAAATGGGAAAGGTGAGAGCCTTATGATAAACTGAGTCCAAATTTCCATCTTATGTCATACATCACTTGCAAGTTATCACCAGAATTCAACACTAACAACAACAGTGTAGCTGTGGTTGCTAGCACTATCATTACAGTGCTGCCATCCTGAAGATAAACTGTTTGTATCCTGACAGTTTTGTCATTGATGTGTTAATTGTCATTGATAGGAAATGTGGTGCTGGGAAGTTACTGATCACCATAATATATTCAATGCCCAGTGCTAAGCCTTAAACATTTCCACAGTAGGTGATGGGTCAAGGGCATGCAATACTTTTGACTGTTATTCACCATCACATGAGAATATTAAGATCAGTGGGCTCCCCCTTTTGTGGTACTCAAGAGGACTAGGCTGTGTGCAAGCACAGAACTTTACACACTGCTTTCCCTCTGTGGGGGGTCCGAAACAACTGAGCAGTACTCAAGATTGAATTGCACTGTTATTCTATATGTGGTCTCATTTACAGGTAGGTGCACTTTCCTAATTCTCCCAATAAACTGAAAAGTTCAACCATTTGCCTTCCCTACTACCATCCGTATGTGCTTGTTCCATTTCTTATCACTTTGCACGTTATCCCCAGATGTTTAATCAATGTAACTGTGTCAAGCAGCACATCACTAATTCTGTATTCAAAAAGTACAGCATTAGTTTCCATATTCATTTGCATTAACTTACATTTTTCTACACTTATAGCAAGCTGCCATTTATCCCACTGAACAGAGATTCTGTCTGTGTCATTCTGTATCCTTCTACTGTCACACATACACTACACTTTTCCATACACTGTAGCATCATGTGAACAGTGCAGATTGCTGCTCACTCTATCCATCAGATCACTGATGTATATAGAGAACACAGGCAGTCCTATCACACTTCCATGTGGCACTCTTGATGATACCTTAGTCTCTAATGAATACTTGCTGTCCAGGACAATGTACTGAGTTCTATTACTTTAAATATGTTTGAGCCACTCTCATGTCTGAGATCCCATTCCTTTTCCTCAGACCTTCATTAACATTGTGCAGTGGGCCACTGTATTAAATGCTTTCCAGAAATCTAGGAATACAGAATCTACCTATTGTCCTTCATCTATGGTTTGCAAGATATTGTGTGAGAAACAAGCAAGCTGAGTTTCACATGAGTGAAGCTTTATAAATCTGTGCTGATCTGTAGACAGAAGATTTTGTGTCCCAAGGAAATTTATTATAGTTGAACTTAGAATATGCTCATAAATTCTGCAGCAAACCATGGCTAAAGGTACCAGTTTGTAATTTTGCTTTCTTCTGATGTGTATTGGAGTTTTCTTTATCGTGAATAGAATGCCTGTCTTGTAATAATTAATGAATTTTGTCCTCTGAGAAGACAGGCCTCTCCCAGGTTGGCTGGGAGAGATGAACACAGTATTTGAATTCCACAAGTGGCTGACTGCATTCTGCAAAACAGGAATTGATCATCTCATCTGCCAGTGGGATAAATGTCTTATGCATGTGGTGATTACTTTTGAATGGAACCATTCTGTGGTCCTGATGTGGTGGGTGGGTGGGTGGTAGGTTTTCATTTGACTGTGCCTTATGTCCTTAATGGGACAGAATCATTTCAGTCATCTTGGGTGGATGGAAAATACAATAAATCTGCTCTGGACCTTACTATTTTACTAATCAGAGCACCACAGAAAGGGAGCAGCACAATGGGCAGATCATTACATGCTATGTGATAGTTTGTTCAAGAAACATATAGATGACACCTTAGAAATTCCTGTCAAACATTGAGGGAGTGTGTAATCTCTAAATATTATGGTGACAGCAGAGCATTAAGTTCTGAAAATATTATAAATAAATACTATAAACTAAACGAATCCTTCATTGGTTTGTTTCACAACTCTTTATTTTTGTATTTGGGTAGTAATTCCATTATTCAGTACACAGATGATTCCAACAATGGCATCCAAGCAAGGTCATCATGGCCTTACGTGGTGCCACTATTTCGAGCTGGAGGGCAAAGCCAACAGTGGAAACACCCCACATTTTCCCTCCTGCCCCCCACCCCAAAGAAATCCAAAGCTATTCACACAAGTTCTGGTAACATAATAAAGATCTCCTTCTTTGACTGCAGAGGCCCACTGCTTGCTGAGTTACTCAAGTGTGGAGCCACAATCAGTGTGCTGCGCTATGAATACTTTTTATTGGTTGCTAAAGCCATTTATGTAAGACTCCATTACAATTGAAATTAAATTCATAAAATACAGAATACCTTTTTGAAGGAATGTCCATGAGCTATTTGTATTATTACGTTTTTTGTTTGGTGATTAGATGTTTCATTTGCCTTTAGTCAAGAAAACTTAGTGTGTTTGTGAATTCCTAAGGGACCAAACTGCTGAGATCATCGGTCCCTAGACTTATACTACTTAAAGTAAATGATGCTAAGAACAACACACACACCTTTGCCTGAGGGAGGACTCAAACCTCTGGTGGGAGGGGCCGCACAATCCATGACATGGCACCTCAAAACATACGGCCACTCCATGTGACAGAAAACTTAGTTCAAAAGAAGTCATCTGTGTTAATGTACTTTTTACCATATCAGTGCCATAGTATCTCTATTTTTGAGTAGCCTTCATATTATACTGACAGATAATTTTGCCTGGAAGAAGAATGTCATCTACTGGACTTGATTGGACTTACGTACAGTACTCTTAGACACTACGGTAAATATCCAAACAGTTTACAATAGAATCTATACATGGCTGTAATTTTCAGCAACTGTAGTATTATTTTTTCAAGATAAATTTGAGTCATTTTGGAGCTGATGACTGAAATTTATCCTGAAAAAAAAAGAGTCAATACACAATTATCACAATAGTTATATAGCCTACCAGTCCCCAAGAAATTTAACTTGGATTCAGGAGAAGTAGGGTCAAGCTTCCAACATGATTCTAATATAAATCTTATTATTTCCTTTATCATTTCAGGAAGTTTCAGAACAATTCTCTAAAAAATGGCATAGACATGCCCATCCCCCATCTTTGCCTAAACAATGTTGTGTACTGATCATTCTGTTGGTGAGATGATGTACTCTAGCCTTCCTTCTTCTATTTCAATAGGTCTGAACATAAGATGCTTCACTTTTTATGTTGATGGCTTTCTTGGATATTTGCTATGCCATAGAGTAAACTGATAAATTATAATATTAACCAAATTAATTGTTATGTAATATAGCAGTAACAATATGTAGAAGTTTGAACATCAAATCAGAAGTGAAACTAAATGCCTTATTTCTAATCTATATGTATAAGACTAAGAAAGTAGGACAGTTAAATTCCTTATTTCACACTGATCATTATTTAAATTGTGTTTCACCCGCAGGTAAATTATACACCAAACCTATTTGTGTGACTGCCTTTCAATTCAGTTTCATAGCCAAGGCTAGTTGAAATAAAACTTCTTATATTTATGTTATTAAATAGTTTACATATAAATACAATCATTTCACTTGGATGTGCGTAAAAAGTTTCCCTTTTACATTCACAGGCTCAGGTATTCTTCACTATTATAGATTCTTTATGTTGTTGGAAAGTGTTTTGTTCTACTTTGAGTGTATGGATTTCTTTAATTTTCTTTAGTGATCTATGAAAGACTCCTTTCATAATCATAATAACCCTTTTTGAAGTACGAAAGTATGTTTTTTTTCCATACCTGGGCTTCCCTAGATCACACCATATCTAAGCAAACTGTTCATACATGCATAATAGGCATATTATGATGATTTAATGCCAAAAAATTGCTGAAACATAACAACTTTTACTTCGTTTTTTATTTTAAAAAATTCTTGATGTTTTCACGCCTCAAGTTTTCATCCACCCATAGGCCCTATTCCCGGCAGTCTTTTATATGGTGCTTGGTAATAGCATAATTCCATAACTTAATTCTCTTGCTGTTTCTGGCTTCTATGTTACTGAAATTCTCTTTTTTATCCATATATAACTCATGAACTTCTTCTCTTGGCTTGTTTCTGTTATTAACAACCTGTATTCAACTTACAAGGAAAGGCACCCAAAAGTAATATTGAACTATATACACTAGAAACATTAAGAAGTACAACCAGTAACATTATAATATGATAGTTATTATTTATTAAATCAGAACCTGCCTTATAAATGTGAGAGAAATTGGTAGGCTTGACATCCAGTCTACATCCTCCAATCCAGTCAAGCATTATCTCGCAGTATTCTCAAATATTTAGATTTCATCTGCTTTAGTAAATAACTTTAAGCAACTTAAGAAAATACCAGTTAATAAATTCAAATCTACATCCAATAAACAAATAAAAATTAAGAAATTTTATGTTGTTCAACGACTTCAGAAATAAATTGTTGTGACTTGCCAGTCATTCAAAGTGCAGCCGTGCAATTACGCGCGTCTTCTACGTGCGGCGCTGTCTGCCAGCCATGCAGCAGCTGTGCCACCTAAGCGGCCAGTCGAGCAGCGACTGCTAGACTGGGACTCAGCGCTCATTCGAATGCTAACATGTACACATGTCGTACTTGTCAATTTACTCTGTGACTTACATGTGTTGTTGAGTCGTTCCGAAATATATTTGTTAAACTTGAAGTTCTAACAATTGGCGACGAGGTAGTGGATTTTTCCTTTTCACAGTTGACTCACAGGGTTCCATGGCTACTGTCGAGCAACTATTGCAAAATCTCCTTGAACAGCAAACGCTTCTAACAGCAGTGACTCGCGATTACGTCGCGGCGTCAAATGCGGGGCATTTCTTGTCGTTGGCTATACCTCCTTTTCCTCTTTACAACGAGACGACGGAAGACTGGTCTGATTATGAAAAACGTCTTCGAAAGCACTTCTTGGCATTTCATGTCACGGATGAACAACCATGTAAGTCTCTGTTCCTTTCCTGGATTTCACCTCAAATGTATCGGTTGTTGTCACAATTGGCTCCTTCGAAGGATCCTGCGTCTGTCCTTTGCTGAAATGTGCTCACTTCTGTCTGTCTATTTTCAAAAGCAAACGCATGTGGTAGCCTCTCGTGTTGCCTTTTATCATTGTCAAAAACAACCAAATCAATCCTGTTGCACTTGGGCTGCTGAACTTCACGGCCTCAGTCGAAAGTGTCAATTTGTTACTGACGTTCACAAAGAATCCTATGCCGATTCCATGGTATGGGATGCTATTATCTGGTCGGCACCCGACAAAGAAGTTCGGCAACGTGCCCTTCAGTTGGCGAATCCGACTCTAGATGAAGTTCTCTCCATTGCGCAGTCTTTTGAAATTTCTCGCGCCGCTGGGGCGCAAATAGAGGCGTGGGGTGATGTCGGGGAAATACAACCTCTGTGCGCTGTTGATGCATGCGGCGCATCCCCGCCGGCCGACATGGCCGCAGTGTGCTCCCACGCGCAGCCTCGGCCTAGCCATAAACAACCCGCTAAGAAACTGCAGCAAAACCCCCAGCAACCTCCTTCATGTCCGTGGTGTTTTATGAAACATTCATGCGAGGATTGTCCCCAATGTTGGGCTGTGTGTCACAATTGCGAAAATAGAGGTCGTGTGTCTTCCGTTTGCAAGTCCGACCGCATACATGATGTTCATGAACATGACGCTGATTCTGATTCTGTGTTGTCTGTCAATTGCACTTCTTCCCTTTCAGGGAAGTTATTCCTCACTGTCCAAATCCTTGGTCGAGATGTTCGCATGCAAGTGGATACCGGTTCTGCTGCCACTATAATTAATTCTCAGATGTATCTTCAGCTGGGTTCTCCACTCCTGTCCCCTGTCACTTGGCAATTACGGATGTACAATAAACAGAGGATTTCTCTCTTGGGACAGTTTAATGCTGAGGTATCTTACAAATCCATCATTCGCACTATTCCCATATTTGTGGTTGACCAGAGCAATGCAGAAAATCTTTTTTGTTTTGATGCCTTTCGCATTTTTGGGTCCTCCATAGATGACTCTGTCAATATTGTCTCTGATGCTATTCCTTATGCTCAACTGGATTCCTTGTCGACAACATTTTTGTCCCTTTTTTCTCCTGGGTTAGGCCATGCAAACGACTTTGAAGCTCATATCAAGCTCAAACCCACTGCTTGGCCTAAGTTTTTTCGGGCTTGGCCCATTCCTGTGGCCCTTCGTGATCGGGTAAAACAGGAGTTGGATCATCTCACTGCTTCAGGGGTCTTGCTTCCTG
The DNA here is from genome assembly GCF_023864275.1 of Schistocerca cancellata. NCBI lineage: Eukaryota > Metazoa > Arthropoda > Insecta > Orthoptera > Acrididae > Schistocerca > Schistocerca cancellata. The sequence goes on along the minus strand of NC_064629.1, from coordinate 93,383,464 downwards.
TCACTTCCAGTGAGTGGTCCTCTCCTGTCATTGTAGTTGCTAAGCCAAATGGTGATATTCATCTCTGTGGCGATTTCAAAGCCACTGTAAATGCTCAATGCCTCATCGACACTTACCTTATGCCCCGTCCTGAAGAACTGTTCATTAAACTTGCTGGAGGCCAGTACTTTTCTAAAATTGACCTGTCAGAAGCTTATCATCAATTTCCTCTCGACGCTGCTTCCCAGCAGTTTCTGGTCCTTAACATGCCTTTCCGCCTCTATCAATACCAACGCTTGCCATTCAGGGTTGCTAGCGCCCCTGCTCTCTTTCTGTGATTCTTGGGACAATTATTGCTCCCTGTCCCTGGGTGTATCAATTACATGGACAACATTGTTGTCACTGGCTCCACCACTGCAGAACATCTTCAAAATCTCCACACACTTTTTCATGTGTTACAGACTGCCGGTCTTAAGTGTAATCTTCAGAAATCACAATTTTTTCAGGCATCTATCATGTACCTTTTTCAGGCATCTATCATGTATTTGGGGTTTCAACTCTCTCGGGATGTTATTCGTCTGCTTCAACAAACTGTCGCTGCGATCGATGCCCTTCCTCACCCTACATCTGTTAAGGAACTGCAGGCCTTCTTGGGGAAAATAGCATACTATCACAAGTTTTTACCATCTGCGGCTTCGGTGGCTCTGCTGTTGCATCGCCTGTTGCATAAAAACATGACTTTTCACTGGTCCGCGTCATGTGAAGCGGCTTTCAAGAAGTTGAAGACTATGCTGAAACAGGCCCCGTGCCTAGTTACTTATCAACCTGGGCAACATCTTGTTCTTGCCACAGATGCCTCTCAATACGGGGTCGGTGCAGTCCTTGCGCACAGTTTTTCTGACGGTTCGGAACAATCCATTGCTTATGCCTCCATAACGCTCACGGATGCCCAACAAAAGTATTCTCAAATTGAGAAAGAAGCTTTGGCCATCATTTATGCTCTTCATGAGTTTGGTGTTTTTCTCTATGGCTCAAAATTTCATCTTGTTACGGATCACAAACCACTTGTTTCCTTGTTTCATCCATCAACATCACTTCCCTACAAGGCTGCACACGACCTCCAGCGTTTGGCTCTTTACTTGTCCCGTTTCAATTATGAGATTCATTTCCGGCCAACAGCTCAACATGTGAATGCTGATGCTCTGTCTCGCCTTCCCATGGGTCCTGATCAGGCAATCGATAGGGATGAACTTTTGTGTTTCCACCTGGATGTTGCCAAGCAGCAGGTTGTGGATGGGTTCCTCATCACTGGGGACAGGCTGGCGGCTGTTACGGGTTCTGACCCTACCCTCTCCCAGGTTTTACGCTGTATTCAGAAGGGTTGGCCAGATCGCCCATCCGCTAAGACTTCTGATCCGTTGCGGAACTACTACACTTTGCGCTACCGCCTCACGGCTAGGGATGGTGTTATCCTCCTCTCCACTGACAATGCTTTGCCACGTGTTGTGGTACCTGTGTCTTTGCGTGCTTCGGTCTTGCCCCTCCTTCACCAAGGGCACTGTGGTGTGTCTCGCACAAAATCTCTGGCGCACCGTCATGTGTATTGGCCTGGCATCGACTCTGAAATAGCACACATGGTCGCTGCCTGCGGCCCTTGTGCGTCACAGGCCGCTGCCCCGAAGTCATCTTTGTCACCGTGGCCTTCGCCTGAAAAGCCCTGGGAGCGCATTCATGCTGACTTTGCAGGACCCTTTTTAGGTACTTATTGGCTCCTCGTAATTGACACCTACTCTAACTTTCCTTTCATTGTCCGTTGCACGTCACCTACCACCGCGGCAACCACCAGTGCTCTCGCCTGCATTTTTTCTTTGGAACGCCTCCCATCTACTCTTGTTACTGATAATGGTCCGCAATTTGCCTCTTCTGAATTTGCGGATTTTTGTGCTCATCACTGCGTTACGCATGTCACGGCCCCGCCGTTCCATCCACAATCCAACGGTGAGGCTGAACGACTGGTCCGCACATTTAAGGCTCAGATGCGGAAACTTCTGACTTCTTCTTCTGCTGCTGATGATGCGCTTCTCCAGTTTCTGGCGTTTTACCATTTCACCCCCATGGGCGACCACAGCCCGACTGAGCTCTTACATGGCCGACAGCCCCGTACACTACTTCATCTTCTGCGGCCTCCCACCTCAGGGCCACAGGTGCCTTCACTTGGCCGGTTCACCACCGACGACCTCGTCTGGGTACGGGGATATGGCAGGTGGCCAAAATGGAGCCCGGGCCGCATCTTAAGACACCGTGGCAGACACCTGTATGAAATCCAGACGGACACGGGTGTTGCAGTGCGTCATTCGGACCAGCTTCGGCCTCGGGTGCCAGCAACACCTGTTCCGAATGCCGCCACACCACCTTTGGCTCTTCCTGACGCTCGGGATCTTGGTATCTCTCAATACTCACAACGCAGCCCTCTCACCGTCATCGCGATGCCAGCACAAGAACGGACGCAACCAGGAGACGTGCCCATGCAGGAACCGGAGGACCACCCTCTGTCAGAGAAAATCTACTCGCCTCCTCCTCCAACGGACGCCGACACAATGTCCATGTCTCCTGTCATATCAACTGGACTTGCTGCAACGGGCAGATTGGTGCATGGGGCCCCAGCAGATTCGACGCCTACGTCTCCTGTCATCGGGGACACTTCCGTCCATACGGGAAGCCTCCTCCTCGAGACTTTACGGCGTGTCAAACAATGCCTATTGATGTTAGCCATCTCCAGGACACCTCCATCAAGACCAGTGCAACAATTTCAAAGGGGGGAAAAGTGTTGTGACTTGCCGATCATTCAAAGTGCCGCCGCGCAATTACGCGCATCCTCTACATCCGGCGCTGTCTGCCAGCCATGCAGCAGCTGCGCCACCTAAGCAGCCAGCTGAGCAGCGGCCGCTAGACTGGGACTCAGTGCTCATTCGAATGCTAACGTGTACACATGTCATACTTGTCAACTTACTCTGTGACTTATATGTGTTGTTGAGTCGTTCCGAAATATATGTGTTAAACTTGAAGTTCTAACATAAATTATATGCAATCTGACTTAAAATACATGTAGCAATATAGAATGACTGATGGGCATAAAACTCAGTGTTATTTTGTGCAATATTCATATGGAACATAACATGACCTTTTGTATTATACTTATGCTTCAATAATAATTATTTAATTTTGCTATTGCCTGTTGCCAGTAATTTCCCAGAAATATTTGGTTGTTTGGATACCATATTTCCCTTAAATAAAGGATACCATCAAGGAACACAATTCCAATGGCATATTTTTATCTGAAATGTTGTTTGCAAAAAACAATCAAGTTAAATAAAAGCATTCTGCACTACTAAGACACAAAATACAACCAAACTACTTATAGCATAAACCAGTTATTTGAGGTCTCAAAAAAAATTCTTTTCTGTTCTGTAAATCTGGTATATTCCACTATGAAGTATTCATTGCAATATTGCCTGTTGTAACCAAACTGTCAGATAGAATTTAGATTTGTTCTGCTTGTCACTAGTTGAGCGCTAATTGCGTTCTGTGTGTACCTGCTGCATTGTTCAGTGCAGTGTTCACACTGAAACTCTCAAACTTACTTCCTGACCTACCATCACTGATTGTGTACAAAATAAAAGGTCATGAAACCTTCCATAATTCTGCCTTCTACTGATGCCTATGAAGAACACAAAATGCAAGGACAGAGATATTTTTTGGAAATATACCTTTTTTAAAAATTTTTACGTTTTTATTGTGTGTGAACATATCACTAACACAGTGCACCAAAGATGAGACTATCATGTAATATAATATATTAACTGTCTTAACACTCTTAAATGGAAACTAAATGACTTGTTTCAGGTCACACTGATAAAGGACCCTGTATATGAGGATTTCGGCTTCAGTGTGTCAGACGGATTATATGAGCGTGGTGTTTATATCAACAGAATGAGAAAGAGAGGCCCAGCAGATTTGTGTGGTGTTTTGAAACCATATGATAGGATACTTCAGGTACGATGTTGCTGAATGATATTAGATCAATAAAAATGTTTGTGTTACTAATATAAGTGATATCAGCTGCTAACATAAGAAACAAATGAGTAATTATGATCAGTAATACTATGTAGCCCTCCTTTTACATTCCATACAGGAATCACACAACATGTTAGTGTTTTGTGAAATGTCACTTATGTTTTTGTTGTATGATCAACCACAAATCATAGTCTTTATTGTCAATGTGGAGCTGAGTGATATTTTAGTGACTGTTTGTGTCTTACCCACATGTGCCACAATTTTTCAACAGGATTGACATGTAATAAACTGTGGAATGACTAAGTAAGACACAGCTTCATACTGAAATTTTTGTGCATATGACACATGTTGGTTAGGTGTATTGCATTTTTAAAAATGACTCTTTTCACTGAAGGAAGTGCCATCTGGTTGGATCTACTGCAAAACTAGATTTGTGTTCCTCTGTATATACATGGGCACTAAGTTACTGATTCTTGGCAGGTAAACATGGTTCACACCATAAAAACACAACTGTGTTCATTTGGTTATCACACACAGCCAGTGTATAGCCTCATGTAAATTATATTGTGACATCATAGCTACAATCAACTCCCAGTATGGAAATAATGTCATCAGCAAAGTACAACACTTAGCACACAAAGCACATACATCAGCATAGAGACAGATTAGAACTTAATACCTGGGTGGAGAGTGCTGTTGTTTATACAAACATCAAATATTCTAGAAATGGTAAATACTAAATAACAAATAATTGCTGGTGATCAGGTCTGAAATAGCAACCCATGGCCTGCCAGCCAGTCATGGGAACTCCTGCATGCAGTAATCCTTACGACATAGCTCATTCTCTTGGAGAAACAATGATGCACTGTTTTAGATGGACTGGTTGGAGCTGACTACAGCATCTTACACCTAGATCTCACCAGTGCTGCTCTGTAAGGCAGCATTGGCACTTCCTCATGTTCTAGTATGTTATCACTTGCTCTTCACTATGATGCACATGAAATGTGTCAGAACTTCAGAATGGTCAATAGCAGGTCTTTCAGTCTCCTAGAACAAGAAGCATCCACCATTTATCGCAACTTCAATACTGTAGTAGGGCTTCATATGTAGGACTTGGATGGCACATTTCTCTTTTTTCTTTTTGGTGAATCGTCATAATCCTCAACTTCATATGTGATATCCAACAAATGATGAACAATACAATATGGCTCAAAGTAGGGCTTCAATAACTTTTCCAATAGTCCCACTTTCTGCACTGGCATAGAAATTCATACCAAGTCTCCCAGTTTGTATCTCACTGGCTGATGCTTTGCATTATAGCACTCTCTGTCCTTCTCCTAGTCATCCAACATCTTTATGCAAGCCAGCTGTCTTCCTTATTTAATCCTGGTAATGAGGTGTTTCACATAGTCATCCTGAGTATCATCCAGTTGCAATGGGAACAGTATACCATTTGTCATTTTGGCACCACAATTGTGGAGCCAAAAGAATAGTGTGAAGTCTGTAGTGTCTTGCTTCACTGTGTTACATGTGAATCTCATGACAAGCAGTGATGTATCCCAGTTTCAGTGTTCTAATTCAGGGTACAATGAGAGCATATACGCCAACATCTTATTAAGGGGTTCTGCGAGGCCATTCATCTGTGGATAGTAAGCAGTTGTCATCCTTCATGTGATGGCACATAGTGAAATTACCTGTGATAGTAGTATCGACTGGAAAACTTTTCCACAATCAGAGATCATCATACAGTGTGCTCCATGCTTCAGAATGACATATGGCACAAGTAACCTTGCAGCTTCCAGAGCTTTGGTAGCCAGCACAGCTTTGGCAACAGCATAGTGAGTGTGGTAGTAAGTGCAGACTATTATCCATCAATTCCCATTTGTTAATTTCAGGAATATCCCCAAGAGACTGATTCCAGTTGGTGGAATGGTGCTGCTGCAGGCAGAATTGATGCCTGATGCCCCCAAAGGTAATTGTGGCACATGTTTCCATCACTGGCAGTGCTTATGGTGGCTCACATAGTGTCTAACAGGTCAGTAGAGACCTAGCCAGTGGTATGTGTTTGTGATTCGTCTAGAGTCTTCATGAATCCCAGGTGACTAGACATTGGTGTGTAATGGTAAAACTTCAGAATAGCTGGTTGAAAATGAGCTGGGATGACAAGCAGCTATTCCCACCATAATGGATTATAGTTCCTCTTGTTCCTCTTGTTCATTAATTGGAATTCTCATTCTGTTGGTTCCTCCTTCAAGGGTTCTTTGGTTTTTAGCAATGCTGGATCTTGCCTCTCTTCAGCAGCAATGTCATTTAATGAAGTGATGATTGAGATTTCATCTACACTACTATGTTCCACCAAAGGATTCTTTGAAAAGCAGTCAGTGTCCTTCTGTTTGTGTCCATATTAGTATACACTGTGATGTCGTACTGCTGAAACCTCAGTGCCCATCTCACCAGTCAACCCAATGGATCCTCTAGGCTACTCAGCCATCATAGATAATGGTGATCCAGGGTTTGCCAAATACATACTGCTGCAACTTGTTGATAGCCCAAACAACTGGAAGGCAGTCTTTCTCAGTTGTTGAGTAGTTCATCTCACATTTCAGCTCTCTCAATTGAAAACTGGATCTTATCTCATTGATGATGGTGGGATAACATCTTCAATGACAAAACACCACCAGGAACAATCTTTGTAATGTGTGCTTGTTGGAATAACTCCACGAATCTGAAGCTCTAATGTTCCACAGTCTATGACTCCTTGATGTCTACAAAAAGTCCCATCCAAGAATAATATTCTGTTAAAATGACTTATTTAAAAGACTGTGTTCTGTCATTGATAGTTATTCTTGACATACATTTTCTTGTTGTATGGACACATTTTCAATTTGAGTTTCAGCACAGTAGGTTTTATGTCACAGAACATAGTATTCTGTGGGTGGAATCACCCAATAGAAAATCCAAGATGGAAAATGACATTATTATGAAAAGGTTAGAGCACTACTCATGATAAGCACAACACACACACACACACACACACACACACACACACACATGCAAGTATCAGACACACATGACCACTATCATGTTATCATGTATGTGTGTGTGTGTGTGTGTGTGTGTGTGTGTGTGTGTGTGTGTGTGTGTGTGGTCATCATCTCCACCATATGGTGAGTAGCAGTCTCACCTTTTCATAATATCGTAATTATTCCATAGCTGGTGTTGATAAAAATTTGACATAATTGAAAAGGAAGGCCCTGAGTTGACTACAGCCTGAACATGGTGGCTGCTGAGGATGATACCAGTGAGGTTTCCTGATATCTTTGTAGTTGTTGCTCATGGAGGATTCCCATCTGTGGTGGCCGTACTTCCATGTTGGTCTCCTCACCTAGTTTCCCTGATTGTGATAGCTAGGCAAGTGGCTGGTACATCTGTATGGGGATGGGAACAGCTAAAGCACATTGGGGAGTGACCTTGTCCAGGATTCAGTTATGGGCGTTGTCCCACAGGTCAACTATAATCATCTGCAGTTGTCTGGAATCAATAATACTGTTGTGATGATTGATATATTGCAGTGTAATAGTCATTGCACACTCATCTTCTTCCTTTGCAGCAGTGTATGTGTTCAGGGCATCCATAGTGAAAACATATTGGTATGTTGTCCTCTAAATGTCTATCCTTCTGTGGGGCATTATATCTGGTGGAGCAGTTAATTGTAGCTTCATTGATAGGGTGCTGGGTTGTCTTTTGATGGCTGAGATCAACATTCATGGCTGATAGGTTTTGCTTATTTGGTATGACACTTGATGCTCCCATAAACTGCTGTATCTCTTCTATTACTAGCTGGTGTTTGAGAGAGGTGTGGTCATGGTGTTCTTCCAGAGCTGCCATTGGGACCATATTCAGGAGTCAGTCATGTTTCTTTTAGCCAGCTCTTTCCAATTGCATTTCCTTGATACTTGATGAATGCTTTGGTTTTTATGACATCATTTATCAAAAGAACTTTTACATGTCTTCTGTGACTCGTTTCATAGTGTGTGTGATTTTGTCAGCTTCTGTCATGTTTGAATTCACAATGTGACATAGGACCAAAACATTCAGTATGTGTGACAGTGTTATTTCCCCATGTCATGTTCTTCAATTGTTCTTCTACTAAACGGACTTGCTGCTGATTGTCACCAAATGTGTTCTTCAGTTTGACTTAGAATGTATCCTAACTATCGAGCTTCTCTTTGTTGATCTCAGACCACTGCTGGGCTGTGCCATCCAAGTAAAAGGACACATTTGCAGAACAGGTCACATTATCCCACTTGCTGTATTTATCAAAATCTGCCATTTCACTGATTGTGGGAAACACAGATGGATACCTGATGTGTAGCTGAAGTGTTTTCTGTTTCAGAATCTATTGGTTTCCTGAATATATGGACTTTGGAAATGATGTACTGCTTGTATTCTGGTTCTTGTTGCAAGTGCCAGTGTTTACATTGCCTGATGGAGCCATGGTGATGAAGGTGTTTTGAGTATACCCAGCATATCCATCAAACAATGTCATGTTGTAACCACTGTCAAGTCCAAATCAAAAAGCTCGTTGTCAATGAAGTACAACAATTGGCACTGAAAGCATGTTTATTATGAATTCCAATGTACAGACAAATCAGAACTGCACTCCTGGAGGGAGAGTTCTGCTATTTATACAAACATTGGGTATTCCAGGCATCGATATGAAACACACTCATACCCATTAATGGAGGTGACTGAAAACTATAATTTGCCAGACCAACAGACTTTTTCTAATCCTTATTACAAGTGACTCACTTTATTTTGTGAGGTGCATATTATGCATTAGGGGTTAGCAGGAATAACATAATGCACAAATTTACAGCATATAGTCTTCACAGACATGTTATCAGATTGATCGCTGTTGTATTAAATGTTTAGATTCTCATAGACCCAGACACATGCAAGCAGCATTGCATTGTCCTGGCACAGATGCTGTTGTTGCTGTGTTACATACTATATGATCCATAGTGAGGAGATCATTAGTGATGTAAATTTGTCACAAAATGTGAACACACATAATTAATATTTACAACAAAAAAGGAGATATACTAATCCCTTTCCACAGGTTCTGAATCCAATGGTCTTTAAGGATGTGGAATACATAAAATAATCTTCAATTTATTTCCATTCAAGTGGTAATGGCAAACTTGTCACAAAACACACAGTTGTACAGTACTATGTGGTACCTATGGTTATCATTAGGTTATTGTGCCATACATCATCAAATAGAAAGTTGTATGTAATAATTATTTACATTAAATACATTACTTCACCAAAGATATGCAGAAGTCAGATTTTTATTAAAAACTTAAACACACACTATTAACATTCCACAACAGTTGTGGAGCCTTAATACAGTGTGTTTCTGTTTTTAATATGTCAGTATTCCTGTACAGATGGAATATTCCAATAATGTTCCTCATATTGTATGTAACACTCTTGTTACATGGTATTACTGATGATTTACACTTCAGTGTTTTCTACTAACAGATTTATGGAAGGAGTTGAGAACAAATAAGTTTTCAGGCTCCACTTACACTGAATTTTGTTATTAGTTTAACTGTTTATGACTGCTGGTAAGTTACTACAATTGTGTTCCTTGATAATAGATGCCTTTCTGGACTACAGTACCTGAATTTAAACATTTATGAACATAATTCTTATTTCTATTATTGATTCATTGTTCTGAGCTGTTGGTTTTGAAAGGAGATATATCACTTATGAGAAATGTCATTTAGGAATACATATGTGGAGAATCAGTAGTTAATAACCCCATTTCATTGACTAGAAATCTGCAGGATGTTCTTGAGTTCATACCACAAATAATTCATATTACATGCTTTTCAACTCCAAAAACTTTAGCTTGGCTTAATGAGTTACTTCAAAAATGATCCTATTATATGGAATGGTAGAAAGCCAAGTACGTAACCTTCTTTATTTTAAAATCGCTTATGTCTGGCAGTGTTCATATGGCAAATGTAGATTTGTTTAGGAACTTCAGCAGTTCTCCAAACTGAATTTTTTATCAATTTGTAATCGCAAGATGTTAACATTGTCAACCACTTCCATGTGCTTGTCATCATATTTTATACATATACTGGGAGGAAACTTCATACATTCTGAGCAGCATATAATGTCTCTTCCCAAAGTTTAGTGACAAAATAGTGACTAGAAATCATTTATTCCATTGAAATTTCATTAATCAATTTTCGTAAAATTATGCTTGATTTGATATTTATGGAAACATTTGTATCATCTGCAAACAAAACAAATTTGGCATCTGATAATGTTAATGAAAGGTCATTAATATACACAAGAAAACATATGGGCTCTGAGATGAAACATCATTTGATATCACATGACATTAGTTTTGATATAGTGAAAACTGATAGTTTAATACAAAATGCTTTCCTGTTGACAGCCTTTGTTTCCTGTCAAAAATATACTATCTAAACTATTTTGCAGCATTTCTTGTTACACCATAATATTCTAATTACTTAAATGGATATAGTGATTTACACAGAAATGCCTTACACAAATGACAAAAAATACAAGTAGCCTTTAATTTATGATCTAATTAATTAAGTATGATACATTTTTGCTGCATATGTAAATAACCTTCACAATATTGGAACCCTGTAGAAATCCAGACTGTGACTTTGACAAAACATTATTTGTCATCAGACATTTAAAAAGCACCTTGTATATTATCATTTATAGAATTTAGAGAATATTAGTAAAAGTAAAACTGAATGGAAGTTTGTTGACATTTCTTCATCTCCTTTCTTATATAGAGGGTTAACTTTAACATATTTCAGCTAATTGAGAAATGTTCCAGTGACAAATGACTGACTAAATACTCTTGAGTTAAATTTGCTGATATTTCATCACAACTATTAAAACTTTTATTTTATTTATCATATATGACACGAGGATTCTATATGTCATTCCAGTTTGTGTCTTTGAGGAGTTCCCTAAAATCAATTTTTGGCTTACTGACTACCATCCTGAACTCAGATGTAGTAGATTTTGTATGCTAGTCAGTAGTAACATTTAGCATAGGGAACTGCATGCCATGGTCTGAGAGGCCATTAACTGTTCGTTTTGTAATATAATTATGTTCACTAGAACTTTCTATAAGATATTACCAAGACCTGTTTTTGATCTGTTGTCTACCCTAGTAGTGAAGTTTACAGTTGAAATTAAGTTCATCATCAGAACTAAATTCATCAATGCAGGTAAGTAATTCATCAATTTTATCCCACAGTCCCTGGATATTAAGCACACAGAAAATAAAGAGAATTTTATGCTATTCATGTATCAATTGAAATAATACTCATGAACTCCACAGTATATGGGACACCACAGTATATGGTAATAACAATATATAACAAGTTAATGGGCAAAAACATATTTAATATGAAGCCAGAGATTCTAAAACCAAGGCTTCAGCAGATACTGCAGGAGAAATGTTACTATACAGTACAGGAGGATAAATGATAATTTGATCAAGGGGTAATGAAGTATAACAAAATTATTATGCTCATGAAATCTTGCTACAATTTTGACATGTCTCCTGTATTTAGATTATATATGTTATGCAGCTAGTAAACTACAATTTATAATAATAGTAGCCCAAATTTCAGACCAATTGTGATACAATTGGATGAAAATAAATTTGTGATGATTGCTGAGAATTTTCAAATAAAGGATATTTGTACTGATGTAGTTTGCTAGAATTATGCAGTTTAGTTTCTTTCTTAAACTGAATGTTTGTTTAAATTCTAACCTCACTTAAAATTTGGTTTCCTTCTGTTCTCCCAACCCTAAAACTGGTGCTGCTTGGTCACAAGTAACCAATGGTATTTTACCACTCAATAGAATGCCTTCCCCACTCTCTTAGGTTTTCTGCTGTCAGTCCACTCAGTTTATCCTCAGTTTATGCTGTCAGTCCACTCAGTTATCCTGCCCAGTTTATCCTCAGTTTATACTCTGTTGATATAAATGCTGTTTCCAGCATAATTCCATCTACTGGTAGAATCAATAGGAACCACACCAAAGTGTGGCACTTAATTCAACATAAGCAACTGTTCGAAAACTAAATTAACTCTCTTGATAGAAGAGCTCAAATGGCATCTTAGAACAGATACAAATTCATCACTAGTATGTAAAGATATTGATGCTGTTTTGGGCAACACTTTACATTGTACTCAGGTTCTCTGTCAATACTATTGCCTTGCCCATCAACTGTAACCATGATATCCTCTTTAGTGAAATCCTTAAAAACTGATTCTAAATTCTCTGTCATCCTGCCCAGACAATTACTAGGGCTAGAAAAATTGTGACTCAATATTCTGATCCTATTTCTGATTGTCCTGCAACAGTTGGCCCACATATCTAGCATGACAACTAGCTAGCAAAATTTCCTGCATCTTTACTGACTTTCCCATATTCTTCCTTTTCAGTTGCTTCATGAAAGTTTGTTGTGTCCTGTCTACACCTATATCTTCTTGAGGAACATCCATTCTTAGCTGAAGAAACAGCTCAAACTTATTTTCACATTTACCACAAAGCTGTCAGAAGCCTGTCACCACTGCACACCTCTAATTACCCTTCTCCAGCATTAACCTGTCTAGATCTTTCTAGTCTCACTTAATTCAGACTAAAAGGCAGCAGTTTTCTCTTTCTGTTTCATCAACATATAATCTTATTGCATATTCTGCATCCACTGAAGAACCCCATTTACTTCTCAAATACATACATCACTACAGTTGACCTAAGGGGGAAAAAACTACAGCATCCATCACATAATACCCCAGAATAAAACATTCTGTGGCAAGACAACCCCATTTTACTCATGGTGAATAATTATTAAGCAAGAGTAACAAATTAAATTATCAAGAAATAGGGAAACACATTTACAAAAATTTTGTCATTACGCTGCTATATTTACACAAACTTCCTTTCTTTCTTGTGCCCTTTATCCAGCTAATGCTGGGTTGTGACTGGTATGGTACTTCTTCACTTTCATGGAGAACAAACCATACCCATATGTAGGTTACTATTTCTTTATTGCTTATTTAGCTTGACTAGATTAGGGTCATAAGGTCCTCTCGTACATCTGACTGGGAACAATACATACCAAAAAATCACAAAAACATTCACAGCAATAATAATAATAATAATAATAATAATAACATTAATAAAACAGTGAAGCACCAAAGAAACTGGTATAGGCATATGTATTCAAATACACAGAAATGTAAACAGGCAGAATATGATGGTGCGGTCGGCATTGTCAATGTAAGACAACAATGGTCTAACGCAGTTGTTAGATCAGTTACTGCTGCTACAATGGCAGGTTATCAAGATTTAAATGAGTTTTCATGTGGTGTTATAGTTGGTTTATGAGCAATAGGATGCACCATTTAAAAAGGTAACAATGAAGTAGGGATTTTCCCATATGACCATTTCATAAACGTACCATGAATACCAGGAATCTGGTAAAACATCAAATCTCTGACATTCCTGCGGCCAGAAAAAGATCCTGCAAGAATGTGACCAAATATGACAGAAGAGAATCATTCAGTGTGGCAGAAGTGCAATCTTTCCGCAAGTTGCTGCAGATTTCAATGCTGGGTAATCAACAAGTGTCAGCATGTGAACCATTGAATGAAACATCATCAATATGGGCTTTTGAAGTCGAAGGCACAGTCATCTACTCTTGATGATTGCAGGTCACAAAGCATTACACCTCACCTGGGCCCATCAACACTGACACTGGACTGTTGATGACTGAAAACATGTTGCCTGGTCAGACGAATCTTGTTTCAAATTGTATCGAGCGGATGGACGTGTACAGGTATGGAGACAACCTCATGTATCCATGGACCCTGCATGTCAGTGGAGGGCTGTTCAAGCTGGTGGAGGCTCTGTAATTGTGTTGGGCATATGCAGCTGGAGTGATATGGGACCCCTGATATGTCTAGATACGACTTCTGACAGGTGACATGTACATAATCATCCTGTCTGATCACCTGCATCCATTCATGTCCATTGTGCATTCCTACAGACTTGGACAATTCCAGCAGGACAACAGGACACCCCACACATCCAGAATTGCTACAGAGTGTCTCCAGGAACACTCTTCTGACTTTAAACATTTACCACTGGCTACCAAACTCCCCAGACGTGGACATTATTGAGTATATCTAGGATGGCTTGCAGCGTGCTGTTCAGCAAAGATCTCCACCCCCTCATACTCTTATGAGCTTACGAAAAGCCCTGCAGGATTCATGGTGTCAATTCCTCCAGCATTACTTCAGACATTAGTCCAGTCCATTTCATGTCATATTGTGGCACTTCTGCATGCTCATGGTGTCCCTACATGATATCAGGCAGGTTACTAGTTTCTTTCGCTTTTCAGTGTAATTTACATTAATAATCATAACAATAATTGCCAATAACAATAATAATAATGACAATAGTACTTGATACTAATAACAATAAAGATAATAAGAGAAAGGGGCTTGAAGAATGATTTAGATTAGTTTAGCACATTTGAATACATGTTTAGTATTATATAAGTGGACGAGGTAAAGAAAGATGAGAAGATTAAAATGACAGTGACAGTGGCTGTTAGAAAGAACAGAATTTAAATAAAGGACTCTGCCAACATGGTGGAGGGAAAAGTTGTGGGGAGGAGAAGACTCATGAGAGTGAGCTGCAGACATGTATATGAGAGCGACGGTTATTGTGGTAAAACATGGGCAATGAACTGTCTTTTAACGTTTGGAAGGATTTTAATTGCTTTGATTTTTTTTTAGGAAGATTGTTCCAAAGTTGGGTTCCTGATACAGAAAATGATTTAGAGAACATGACATAATTATGTGATGGTACAGAGAGGATTTTACTTTGTTGAGAATTAGTATTTCTGCTATGCTGTTCAAACAATAGTGTCAGTAGTAATGTATCCAATGTAAAATGCCTCTGTTTTAAATACTTGAATATGGCATAATGCCAAAACTGTACAACCTTACATGAAATAAAGAGAATGTCAGCTGAAGGCATCACAAAATCTTTCAAAAAATTCATTGCAGTGGCATACTACTCTATTGCATTGAAAACATGTAGTGTTAGAGCTGAAGTTAAATAAGAGTGAGTGCCATGATTGAGAAGAAAATTGAACAGATACAGAGTATGACATTCTCTATGCTTATTGGCACACAGCCATGATAATTATTCACAGGCAGAAGTGACATGATCAAAATAGCATACATTACCAATGTATCGAACACAAGCATTCATCCCCAGTTCTAGCCTGCATGACCTTTCATATTAAAGTCCTTCAAGAATACCATCACCATAGTCAAGTATAGAGAGTATTTGTGAGTCTATGAGCTTCCTCCTAAGCTTGAAAGGAAACACTTTCCTATATTTCTGTAGTGAATGAAATGACACTGACACCTTCTCACAGACTGCAGTTACACTACATGATCAAAAGTATCTGGACACCCCCTAAAACATGCATTTTTCATATTAGGTGCACTGTGCTGACACCTATTGCCAGGTACTCCATATCAGCGACCTCATTAGTTATGAGGCATCGTGAGAGAGCAGAATGGGGCACTCCACGGAAATCACGGACATCGAACGCGCTCAGGTGATTGGGTGTTACTTGTGTCATGCGTCTGTACATGAGATTTCCACACTCCTAAACATTCCTAGGTCCACTGTTTCCAATGTGATAGTGAAGTGGAAACAGTAAGGAACATGTACAGCACAAAAGCATACAAGCCGAATTCATCTGTTGACTGACAGAGACCGCCGACAGCTGAAGAGGGTCATAATGTATAATAGGCAGACATCTATCCAGACTGTCACACAGGAATTCCAAACCGCTTCAGGATCCACTGCAAGTACTATGACTGTTAGGTGGAAGGTGAGAAAACATGGATTTCATGGTCGAGCGACTGCTCATATGCCACACATCACGCGGGTAAATGCCAAACTATGCCTCGGTTAATGTAAGGAGTGTAAACATTGGACAAATGAACAGTTGAAAAATGTTGTGTGTAAAGATGAACCATGGTACACAATGTGGCAATCCAATGGCAGGGTGCGGGTATGGGGAATGTCCGGTGACTGTCATCTGCCAGCGTGTGTAGTGCAAACAGTAAAATTCGGAGGCAGTGGTGTTATGGAGTGGTCATGTTTTTCATGGAGGGGGCTTGCACCCCTTGTTGTTTTATGTGGCACTATCACAGTACAGGCCTACATTAATGTTTTAAGAACCTTCTTGCAGCCCAATGTTGAATAGAAATTTGGGGATGGTGAGTGCATCTTTCAACATGACTGAGCACCTGTTCATAATGCATGGTCCATGGCAGAGTGGTTACACGAGAATAACATCCCTGTAATGGACTGGTCTGCACAGGTTCCTGACCTGAATCCTATAGAACACCTTTGGGATGTTTTGGAATGCTGACTTCGCACCAGGCCTCACTGAGCGACATCAATACCTCTCCTTAGTGCAGCACTCCGTGAAGAATGGGCAGCCATTCCCCAAGAAACCTTCCAGCACCTGATTGAACATATGCCTGTGAGTGGAAGCTATCATCAAGGCTAAGGGTGGACCTACACCATATTGAATTCCAGCATTACCAATGGAGGGCACGTTGAACTTCTTAGTCATTTTCAGCCATGTGTCCAGATACTTTTGATCACATAGTGTATGTTTTTAGTCCAGTCTACATTATTGTCTAGAATTAAGTCCAAGTTCTTTGCAGAAAAAGAAGAGGTTACTTCTGTGCCATTTAGAATTAAGGGTGGAAGAGATTCTCTGAACCATGTGAGTGACTAAGATTTCTGGCAATTTAGATGGGTCAAGTTCCAAACATATACTCTGTGCCCACTCAGATAAAGCAAGTAGACCAGCATGTACATGCTGGGTGGCTGTGCACAAATGTTTTGGACTTGCACATAGGTATAACTGAAGGCTGCCAGCATATAAGTGATATTTACAATATGTGAGAATAATCGACAAATCATTAACATATAATGGGAAAAGTAATGAGCACAATAATGATCTTTGTGGGACCCCTGGTACTACATTTGTCCATTGCAACTTTTTAGTTTCAATTGTTACACACTGTTGACAGGATGTCAGGTATGAGTGGAATCATTGTACAGCACTAGAAGAAAAAATTTGATTTGTGAGGTTAGCAAGCAGAATGTCGAAACGATCAGTGTCAAATCCAAAAAGCACATAATAGTCACCTGGAGTTTGTCCATAGCTTGTTTTGGTTTATCATTCACTTTTATAAGACCAGTCATCATGCTGTGATTTTGCCAGAAACCCAACTGGAATTCATATAAAACATTAACTGATGTTAAATAATTGGTAAGCTGTTCATGGACTATGTGTTCTAAAGCCTTGAATAATGCTGGTAGAATGCAAATGGGCCTGTGGTCAGAAGGTCATGTGGTGCACTTTATGCGGCTTTATGAATTCCTGCTTCCAGGACACTGGGAGGTTGCTGGAGGTCACAGAATAATTGAAAATGTCCATTATTTTGGACAGTAGAGGATCAAAAAGAATACTGATCATTTCCACTGTTATAGTGTCATTTCCTCTAGTTGCCAGACAAATACACACAATGAACTTCCAGTCTATGTCAGGACTTATTGGGTGCAGAAAAAAAAATGTCATTCATAGCAACCACTGATAGTTGAAGGGAGTCTATGATTTGTGACCTTATGCATTTGCAAAGCAAAGATTTTGCCATGGCAAAACAGTCATTTAGATCCTCAAAAGGAAACAGTGGTTGAGTTGCAGATTTAGATTTACCTCTTTGTAGACCTCAGTGATTTTTTCACAAGATGGTGGGTCTGTGAAAATCTTCAGTTTGCGAGCTAGTATACCTGAATTTTGTATTCCTCACAGAATGACTAGCTCAGTTAAGTAATTGCTTGTAGGTGTGATGGATATCAGAGGTTGGGTGCCATTTGTGTGGCCTGTGTGCTGCATCACTGACACTCATAAGGTGTCTGGGTGCTCTGTATGCCATGGTGCAGGCTTTCTTCTTACTATTACTGTTTGAAGAAAAGTGTGTTTATCATATAAATTATTAAAGCTCTCAGTGAATGTATCGTAGGCATCGGATGTGAGTTCTGATATATTCATACACTTAAAATCTGTAACAGTTGCCACTTGCAGTTTTTTCTTTGGGCATTGTAGTGAAACTGTCATGAATTACATCATGAGCAGACAAGCCAGAAGTAGATATCCAATCTGTGTGAACTCTATTTGGAGATTCAGTTTCAAAAATATCGATAAACATATGAGATTCAGCTGTATGAGTGGACCCAAGTCAAATCAGTATAAAGTGTGAGCAGAAGGATTATTGGTTAGAAAATTGATGTTCATATATCTGGCTACAATTATGTGTTCATATGAAGACTCAAGACATGAAAGTGGATTATAATAGGGTTGTCACTATCCCAAAGGCTTTTAAAGTTACTGGCAGGCCCCAGATTTTTCAGTAGACTTCCAAAAGCTACCCATTCCATTCCCTACAGTATATTTAAAATTGTTTTTGAAGAGTGGTCAAAGAAGAAGGCATACTACTCCATAAAAAGAGTATGAGGGCTCACTTAAATGACATAAAGTTCTGACTAATTACTGTTAAACTAAGTTGGGACAAATGATTAGTCAAAAGGTTCCTGCACATATAATCTTCAGATTATATGTAACAATGTGTCACTGATGTAAATATCATGAAATTTTATGTACCTCATGTCTCTTGGCTTTATATGTAAATGTTTACACCAAAGCCATGTAACATGTTTGAAGGTGAATAAACTCATTGTTAACTCTCTGTTACACTGGCAAAACTCCTTCACATTTGGGTTTCATATGAGTTGGTTACCTTCTTCTTCTTGGCGCAGTATCTTTCTCCACTGTCAGATGTAATTTTGTAAAGAACAGTGGAAAAGTTCATGACCTAGTATGAAACCAGTCTTGATCTCAAATGCTTCTGAGATGTCATTCATGAATTTTAATTTTGACAGAGTGTTTGTGAAAGTCTGTTGTATCAGTTTTCTTGACATATCATCCACTTCAAATTTTTCCTGTGTTATTACTCTAAACTTTTTACCATACAGATAACATTTCAGGTATGTGATTCCATAAATAAGACTTAACATTTCTTTCTCCATAGTGGTCTAATTTCTTTCTGCAGAATTTAGTTGTCTTGATGTGTAAGTAGCTCATTGTGTCAATCTACTAGAAGGATTCTTTAACACCAACAACCATGTTAATGCTGTGTGATCTGTTGTTACTCTAAACATTCTACCATATGGATAACATTTCAGATATGTGATTCAATATATAACCAGTGGCTTACAGAGTCCGGCTCAGCCAGCCTTGTGCACAGTCTGATGTTTACTTCAGCTGATGTGACTAGGATTAGTAAGGGCAGCTGCTCTGTGCCAATTGTTTTTCCTCTGTCAAATATTTGACAGAGCAATATTTGTAGTTAGACCACAGTAGTGATGAGTAGTGTTATTTTTCATGTGTTACACTGTGCAGTTGATTTTTGCTTTCAGTTGTGACATTTTCCTTGTTATGGCATGGAAGCTCTGCTTCAAACATTGGTGCAACAGCAGACAGAACTTCTTACTGTCCTGCACTAGGCTTTGCTGATGTTTCTCTCTCCCCCTTCATCTCCAGCTATGTTTCCTCCTCCACTGCCATCACTTGATGAGGCAGTGGAAGATTGGAAAGCATACAAACACTACCTATGGCAATATTTCTACATGGTAGATGCAGATATATGTCATACACTGTTTTTGTCCTTGATTTCTCCTCTCTGTTGTGGCAGTTTGCCCATTACAGGAACCTTCTTTGTTGTCTTTTGACAGTTTATGCTCATTGGTGTCTTCCTATTATCACCACCGCACTCAGGTTTTGGCCACTCTACCAATGCAAGAAACAGATCTATCAGTCTTATCATGCCTGAAATGGGCCCTCCAATTATAAAACCCTTCACTCAATGAGGTGTTGTCCATTGTCCAGTTTTATGAGGTCTCACATGCCACTGGTTGGCAGATGGAAGCATGGTGTAATTTCACTGCAGTTCAGAGTGGCACAGCTGTGTCCACTGTCTCTGAGGAGGGCAATATAGTGGTGGTGCAAGCCAGCAGATCCAGCAGCTTCCATGCAACATGTAAAGAGCATTCCAAGTGCCACTTCCTGTTGCTGTTGTGTGCATCATGATATATCATGATAGATCAGTGTGTCCCCAGAATTTGGGCCATCTGTCATAAGTGCCAGAATAAAGGCCACATTGTGGTAATCTGCCAATCAATGGCACAGAATGCAGAACCAGAGGGCATGGATATGGATATCTGGAAGTGTTATCATCAGGACTGGTTCCTGATCAGATGTCTAACAAGTTTTTTTTTCTTGGTTCTCTCATGACAGCTGCACCTGCAGGTGGGCACCAGCATGGCAGTTTCCCTGTTTAAAGCCCAAACATATTCAGACCTTGGTTCTCCACTGCTGTCACCACTAAACAGGTGGTTATGAAGATATGGTAGACAGTAAATCCCCTTGCTTTGCTTGGTCAATATACAGCTGATGGTACCTATAGGTCAGTAACTTGGCCTATTACCTTTATTGTTGTTCACAATGTTAGGTGAGCAAACCTTTCTATGTTTGATGCCTTTCAGGCCTTCGGCTTTTCAGTCATGGACTCCATACAGATGGTATCTACCAATATCCCCTGTCAATCACTGGAATTTCTGTGCTCTGAATTTCATGATATTTTTGTGGAAGGCCTAGGGTGCACAACAGATTTTAAAGTCCACATAACCTTGAGGCAGTCAGCTTTTCATAGATTTTTTCACGTTCAGCAGATTACAGTAGCCCTCTGCACCCAAGACAAGGCAGAGTTGGATTGTGGTTCCCATTTCCTGTAGTGAGTGGGCCTCTCCCCTTGTTATTGTGATGAAACTGCAGCTTTGTGGTAATTTTAAGATCACCATGAATTCACAGCCCATGGTTGATACATACCCATTTCCGTGTGCAGAAGAGCTGTTTACATGTGTAGCAGGGGTCAATTCTTCTCCAAGCTTGATATTTCTGAAGGAAATGGTAGACTGTCCAACCCCTGGCATGTCTGGCTGCAGGCATCACTGACCTGCTGCATCACTTGTTGTTGCATAAATTGCAGGCTTTCATAGCAAAAATTGCTTATTACCATCAGTTCGTTCTCAGGGCATCCACCATTGTGGACCCTCTCCACCTTCTGTTCCATGAGGGTGCTTCGTTTGTGTGGTCTCCAGTTTGTGACCACACCATTTCCATGCTGAAAGCCTGCCTCAGGTCAGAGTTGTGTCTGAATACTTTTGATCCTAGCAAACCATCAGTTTTTGCTACGGGCACCTCGCAGTATGGCATGGGGGCTGTCTTTGCCCATTGTAATGCAGGCGCTCAGAGCAGCCAGTGGCATTTGGATCCAAAGCTCTCAATCCAGTACAGGACCATTACTCTCAGGTCAAGAAGGAAGCTTTGGTTATTGTGTATGCAGTCACATATTCTTAAATTGCACTAAATTCCAACTCATTATGGACCATAAGCCATTAGTCTCATTATTCAGTCTGTCTGGTTGGGTCCCTGATAAGGCGGCCCACAAGTTGCAGTGGTGGGCATTGTTCCTCTCCAAATACCACTATGACATCCATTTGTGCCCCACCAGGGCACTAGTCAGCAGGTGGCTCTCAAGGCACCATTTTCCCCATGGCCTCATGTGTTTCCACATAGACGTTGTCTCCTGCCATGTGGTAGATGGCTTTCCAGTCACTAGTACCCGGGCTGCCAGGACCACAGAGTCTGATCCTGTCCTCAAGCAGCTTGTCCACCTCATCCTGCAGAGTTGGTCATCTCATGCCCTGGGTTGTGCTTCTAATCTGCTTTGTAACCATTTTGTCTTGGGCCATTGTCTCTTGGTCTTAGACAGGGTCCTCCTGCTCTCCACAGATGATGCAACCCCCAAGGTTGTCATTCCCCGGAGTTTGCAGTGGGAGATCTTACAACTGTTGCATAATGGTCACTGAGGTGTTTCCCACACCAAAGCCTTGGCTGGCAGATACGTGTAATGGCCTGGCATTGAACAGGAGCTGGAGAATTTGTTGGCTGCTGTCCCCAGTGCACTAGTCAGCAGGCGGCTCTCAAGGCACCGTTTTCCCCATGGACTCCAGTGACCCAGCCCTGGGAATGCCTCCATATGCATTTCGCAGGTCAGTTTCTTTCTGTGTTTTGGCTGATTGTTATTGACGCATTTTTGCAATTTCCATACATGGTCTGGTGCTCCTCAGCCACAGCCAAGCTTACTAATCAGGCTCTTTCAAAAACTTTTTCTGTGGAAGGTCTCCTAGTTACTCCTGTTTCTGACAATGGGCCTCATTTTCTTTTACTGCCATTTTGTGATATCTGTGTGTGGTTGGACATTTTCCATGTTCTTTCAATCTAAGAAGAAGGCTGAGCAAATGGTTCACAACAGATGAAGAAATATCTGCAGACTTTCCCACCAAAGAGGTATTCCTGTTTTTTTCTGAAGGCCTACTGGACAACTCCTATTGATTCCAGTAGCCCTGCTGAGCTCCTCCACAGCCACCAGCCATCAATGCTGCTCCACCTCCTCCATCCAGGTTCTCACCCACCATCATGTTCCCCTGAACTGCGCTTACCAAAAGGGATCACAGTTTTGGTTGGTGCCCCTGCTAGATACTGGCAACCATTATGTGACAGAACAGCCACCGTGTCCACACTCTGTGAATGGGTACCTGGAGGTCTGGAGCCATCAAAATCAGGTCCAAGTCTGGGTGAGCATCCTGTACATACCCCTTGCTGGTTCGATATCTCCTGCATGGTCTCAACCTATGGCAGAGTCACTTCCACCTTCCACAATGCTGCTGGAACTCACCATAGATCCCAGCTCAGATTTTCCATTGCTGGTCCTGTCATCTCATGCTCCCACAGGGGAGGTGTTGGGGCACTCTTCTTGCTGTTCACGTTTGCCCATATTCCAAAGGCTCCACCAACCAGGAGTTGCTCTTCCTTCATGCCTTCAAGGCCTCCATGGTCAGGGGCACCATTTCCCCATTGTGGCCATTCACTCCTGGCCCAGGCAATCAGTGATGCTCTGCCTCCAAAGGGGAAGGGCTGTAGTGACCCACCTAAATTTCCACAGCTGCAATCTGGGCATGCAACTATATGGTGCAATACAGAAGTCCCAAGATGCCAGCACCAGCAGAGGCCCGCTGCTCTCAGATATGCACACAGCCTTTTCATACTGTACTGGTTGGTCGATGGCTTATAGAGTCGGGCCTGACCATCCTCAAGCACAGTCTGATATTTACTTCAGTCAATGTGATTAGGCCTAGTACAGCAGTCACATTGTGGCAAGTGTTTTTAGTGTACTAAATACTTGAAGTGATAAAGTATTGTGTTCATTATTAAGTTTCTTGTAGTCAGAAAAGTCATAAAAATTTAACAAGGCTAAGTTAAAAACATAAATATCAAATGGAGACTGGTTGATGCAATTCATATGTGTGTGTAACTTCATTAGTATTAACAAAGAACATTGGTTCCAACACAAAATATAACTGCACATTATGACTTGTAGTGACTGTCATATGTTAATATTTGCACATACTTATTTGCATAAGTGTAACTGGATGAGTACTTTTACACAGATATTTTCACATACTAACTCTTGGGCACTCACCTTTACATATAGATGTCACTGGACTGATCTGTGTGTTAGGTAACTGTAAAATTAACAAAATCAGATGAAATTTTTATTAACAGCATATATACCTTCTATTCATGGAAAATTCTCTAGTTCATAATTTTTATAATTTGCTTAATTTCTTAATTAAGTATTATGATAACTAAATATATTTCCCAGCTCGGAAAAATTAGGGCAACAAAATCATGACACCAGTTCTTCAAATTAAACATGCGTAAATGTAAAAATAACTCAAGTCTTTTCTGGTGGATGGATGGAAACTTTAATTCCAAATATTTTTTCCATTCTTCTCAGAAAAAGTAAACTGTTTACTTTAAATAGTGAAATTATAGCTTTCAAATGATCTGCGTCTTATTGGAAATAAACAATCATTAGCTCATGAGTGCATGGTTTCTGAACATTATAAATTACAGATTTCTCTTAACAGAAATTTTTTATGATTAACCAAATCAGCACAGTTCAAATGATTTAGTGAACAAATAATTTTAATGAAACATCACATAGATAAGAATTTTGATATCCTAAGTAAATGTGGTATATCTACACCTCTACAAGAGGAATAAAATTGGGTACCTAATGAGTGAAATTATAATAAATGGAGTTATTCCACATTTCTACATCTACATTATTCAGTTGTGTACATCTCTGTGTAAAATTACTCATCCAATGACATTGACTTTAAAAGATGGTTCAAACATTGATGCAAGTGTTCTAGTCAAGGGTCCAAATTCAACCTTAGTAGACACAGCTAGATGATAACTGGGAATGACTACAATTGGTCCACAGCAAACAATTTAACTATTAATTCACAAAGACATATTATGGAATTTCATACAAGCAAAAGTGATTTACAAGTATCACAAGTAGACAGTAATGTTTAAACATTAAATGAAACACTGAGAGTAGATCCTCCTTCTTGACAGTATTTAAAGAAGATGATGCATGAATGAATGATTTACATTTTTCATATCTCTTTCCTTGTGTAGTGTACAGATCAGTACTGACTGCCATTTAGATGCTATCTTACCAGACCTTCAAACACCTTAAAGAGTTAACTGTCATGTGTATATGACCTTTGTTCACAATATTTAGATTTTCTGTAACTATCAGGTCTTATATATCTGCTTTATTACTTTTTAGGCTGCTAACAATCTGTTAATTATTTTGATGTATGTGACTTTGTAGTTTCTGAGATGGTTGGCTTAAGGGTGGATCATAGTTAAGTAATCTATCAAAACACTAAGCCAACTTGGTACAGTTCTTTTTACTATCTAGACCTAGGTTCTCATTTTCCTCTGTAAAATACATGCTGTGGACCTGACACCCTTTCAGGTTGGTCTTGAAAGTCTGGTAAAAAATCTCACACACAGTTTTATGGAAGTCACCATCACTCTGTTTCATATGCTGTTTCACATACAATCATTCAGTTTGCTGAAATGCATTGGCGGTATCCTTTACAGTTTTATGAAACGTGCCAAAGTATCCCTGTTTCATCATGAAGTTCCACTTTTCCCAGGCATTTATTCTGCAAGTGAATGCTTGTTTACATTCATCACTCCACCATCAGTGTTCACATTTTGTAGTGGGTAAGATTCTAGTACTAGCTACTTCTGGATTGTCAGACGTAACATTAGTTTATTTCTTGGCTACAAGTAGCACTTGTTATTGACATAATTTCGAAATATCGTCATTTATCTTCAGTTCTGAAATTTCACACCTGCAGAAATTATTGTTGCTTACCTGAGCCACCTTGAGAAGGATGAAATTTACCTTGATCTTAGAGAGGTAGTGGACAGAGTTAAACACCTCTTAGCACTTTTCCTTTCATTACCTCTTATTGATCTTCAGAAGACTACTAGACAGTTAATCATTTTCTTTCCATGTGAACTGAAATCTCACCCTCTCAGATTGAGGGGAGAATGGGACCTCTGCCCACGTCACCACCATACCCACCGACAAATCATCTAGGGTAGTGACATTCATCAGCAGTCCCTGGTTCCCAGTTGTTTGTATCTACACCTACATCTACATACATCCTCCATGAGCCATCATGTAGAGTATGGTGGAGGGTACCACATGCCACTACTAATCACTTCCTCTCCTGTTCCACTTGCAAACAAACTGAGGGAAAAACATTTGTCTATAGGCCTGCTATAAGCCCTCATTTCTCTCATATTATCTTCATGGTCCTCATGTGAAATGTACAGTGGCAGGAGTAGAATCATTCTGCAGTCAGCCTCAAATGGTGCTTCTCTAGATTTCCTGAGCAGTGCCTCATGAAAAGAACACCATCTTCTCACCAAAGATTCCCATTTGTATTCACAAAGCATGATTGAAACTACTGATATGAAATCTGTCAATACTTACACAATTAATGCAACTTTGACTCAAAGAATACTTAATGATTTCAAACTCTGTTGCAGGTAAATAATACACAGACCAATGACTTTGACTGCTGTTTAACTGTACCTCTTATTGCATCAGCAGGAGAAAAACTTGAACTAACAGTTGCTAGAGCTGTCAGCACTCCACAAACAGAGAACAAGGTAAGTGTCTGGAACACCATTGCTCAAACAGTTAAGAATAAAAGAGTCTTAAGCCAATTTTGTGCTTTCCACTAATTTTTTGTTCTAGCTTCAAGTAAGTTAAATGCATGTCACAGAAAGACCCAGTCAGTTTTTAATAACTATTTTAATGACTATAAAATTTTGTAAACCCTCATCGTCAGTTTTGTAAAGGCCTCATCACTACTGCTGTGGAGGCTGAGTTTGTGAGATCATGAAATGGCTTCTGGTGCAGTATACTGCTAATACAATTTCTGCCTCCCACTGTTACATAGCTATGCCCCAGGGCCAGGTAACAGGATAGGAGAACAAAGGTTCTATAGCACTCCAACAGATTAGTAACCAAGTCACACAAATGAGTTAAAAGGTTTACTTATCTTTGTGTTTTGACAAATAAGAAGCCTGCAACACTACTTGTAATATAACACATAAAAGGCCCTCAATGGCTAAGTGCAAATAATCATAGGGAAATTGTACAGTTAATAGCAAATGCAATTTACAGCAATTGTCTATTCAGTTTTATGAGTTCACTAAGCGACGTTCCCTGTCTAAGTCAGCCCTGGATGATGATCTATTACCAAGTGGGCGAGAGCTGCTTTTATATCTTCCGAGTACATTTCTGTCTGCTGTTGATGGGTCATTGGCGGATTGTACTCGGCTGGCAACTGGCCGAGGCAAGGTCGATATCTTCACCCTTAGTGCTGCCCGTGGTGCAGATGGAACTCGCACAAGTGGTGAATCTCTCTGGTGCTGGCACCATCTCGTATCTTTGTGCATGTGGTGCTTTTGCCCTGGTTGTGTTGTGTTTGGATGACACGGCATAAAACATGTTCTTAACAGATCTTATGTCTGGTTGTTTTCAAAATATTAGTTCATTTTGCTTTAATGTTTGTTTCAGTTATTTCAGGGAGCCAATTTTTTATGTTGTTCTTACACTGGATGTAATTTGCTGTTACAGGTGCTGCAGTGGGCACAACAAGATGCTGAGGCAATGAAATCCCTTGAGACAATAACCAAAACACTTTGAAGCAGTGCAAAACGATTAAGAACAGTGATTATGAGAAATTTTGTGAATGACCACCAATGATAAAAGCCTAAGAAGAGTTATAAGACATTGTCACAACTATCTATCGTACATGCAGCAGTTATGATAAACTAAAACAGTGAATTAAAGTAATGTGTCAATTGGCTTTACAACAAATGGCATTAATAACTTTCTACATGTTATTCATTCTTGTTGATATAGGAAATGGTTAAAGGACAGGAACCTAATGCAGTGTTGATAAACTAAATGGATAAGTCAAAGCTGGCTTCACAGAAGACAAACACATACTAGTAAAATGTGGATGTTTTAGTTACCAGACTTTCTGCTGTTTCTTAAATCAGTTGATGCAGATAGTTTTGGTTCTTGCCTAGGAACATCCATGACTCTAATCAGCTGAACTGAAGGACAGTCAGTTGAATGTTAATCACAAGCTAAGATTGCAAAATTCACAAATAGTTCCTCCTGACAGAGTATTCTTGATGAAAACATCTATTGCTCTCATGACAACATTCCACACCAATATAGGCAATAGTAATACATACTCTCTATACAGTTGACATTTTAAGAAGATAATAAAAAATTTTACTTAATCTTTAGTTTCATTAAATACTTTTCAGTTTGAAATTCAATAATGAATATTACTATAAGTTGTTCATTGTTTCACATGTGCTAAATTTTTGTTACCTCTGGATATCTTACTGACAGCTCCATTGTTTTAAATGCAGTTTTTTTCTTGGATTTGTCAGATTCACAAAAAAAAAATGATAACAATCTATCATGGAAATTAACCTGTCATTGATTTAAATTCTGTTTTAGAGGCCACAAAACTGAAAGGTAAAAAATTTTGTAAACTGCTGTTGCTCTCCACAAATATAAACATAGTAAAATGTGTACACATTTCTGTTGTGATGTATGGCTGACTCCCATTTTTAAGTAAATGGACACAGTTGATCCTCTGACCAAAATGGCATAAATGATAAACTTGATGAGATGATTGAACTGTATGTATCAATAAGTAGGGTACTATTCAGAACTGCATTTGATATGAGTCTATGTTCTTATCAAACAAAATTCTTATTTTCCCATTTATACACTTTAATTAGTTGCTAGAAGCGTTTTTGCATCATCAGAATTGTGTAATTAAACAATTGTATAATGCAAGTTCTTCACATCTAATTAATTTGATATTTAGTAACAGCTCCTGTCTTCTTTTAGTAAAACATACATGCAAGTTATATATTACTGGCAAACAGGAACTTTTGTGATTTATAATTGCTTTTAAATATTATCACCTTTCTAATCGTGTAATCTCAATTGAGGTACTCATTCTTGAACACTAAGATTTCTTTCTCTGCCCATAAAGGAAAAGCTGATATTATCAAACATGTCACTATTTACAGGTGCTTTGGAAGTTCCTAATGGCTCTTCACTGGCTAGTGCTGAGTTTGCACATGCTGATTGACTAGTATCAAAATTCAAATAGCCATCGTACTTTGTCTTGTACCCATAGCCGCAACAGTTACAAATTTCTCACAGTTACAGTTTTCTCACCATAGTGACTTCTAGAACCACCTTCCATGCATACTATGGATCTCCCATTCAGTTTGGTTAGTGAGGTTTACCTATATTCTGATTTTAGTTGTCTTCTTAATAACATTAACACAGAAACCATGAAAGAATGTGAAATGGACAGTTACTTGAACTGAAGTTTGACTCCTCACTTAACTGTGTCTACAAGAACATCCTCCTTGTCCTTCTGCCTGAGCAGAGCAGTATTCAGATGTTCTTTAGATGTGTAGGAGGTATGTTCCTACAGCTGATAAGTAAATTATCTTGCATTCACAAAACTGATATAAAGTTACCAGAATTCCATGCTATTCTTAGTAATGACCAGAATAAGTCTTATTTTTTACTATGAAGAATTGAAACATGATCATCAAACTTGGATAGAAAGTTTAGAAATATGAATATTCTAGAAGAAGTCACTTTAACTCAGTGTCAGTACCAGCAAGATGCTCACACACTTCCTTCAGTAAGCTAGTGTGACCAAACTATGTCTGTAGTATAGTGACAGGCTGCCCACCAATCCCACATCAGTTGTGAATTGCTACTCATTCATGTCTAAAAATGTATTCCATCTATCGGACATCTACAGGAGAAGGTGGTACTTATGGCTCTGGTTTCATTCACATCAACATGTCTTTCATAAGAAACTTACTGGAAGTTTAAAAGTGTGTGCCAGACCAAGACTCAAACTTGGACCTTTGCCTTGTGTGGGCAAGTGCTATACTTGTCCACAAAAGGTGAAGGTCTTGAGTTTGAGTATTGGTCTAGCACACAGATCTAATCTGCCAGAAAGTTTCATATCAGTTCACACCCTGCTGCAAAATGAAAATTCATTCTATACCTTTCATATGCTGTAGAAACTGGAACATAATGACTTCACTTGTGATGATAGATATTTGATCCTTATCAGTGGTTTCATAAGATGGATCATGTAAACAACTATAACCTTCAAGTAATATTCCAAGCTGTTCACATCCTGTTACACTGCCTAAGAGTAACAGGACCTTTGCGAAAGGCAAAGGTCCTGAGTTCGAGTCTCGGTCCGGCACACAGTTTTAATCTGACAGGACGTTTCAGCCATAGCTAAACCTTATGGACATCTTCTAATTACCTGTTACACAGCACTGAGAATCTCCCTCTCTGGGAGTCTCCTGCACAGGAATGAAATCAAGACCTCAGTAAGAGCATGAACTTAAATAACAAGTAAGAACAACCAGTGCTAGATGAAAACTATACTTATATATAGATATTTTCAGCTTCTTCATAAATTCACTCATTTTATCACATATGTAGTAGTCCCCCTCCCCTCCCCACCAACCCCCCCCCTCTCTCTCTCTCTCTCCCCCTCTCTCTCTCTCTCTCTCTCTCTCTCTCTCTCTCTCTCTCTCTGTGATATAATAACTGGTGATAGGAATTTGCAGTAAACGAGGTTACACTTTGAAAGTTTAAATTACAGTCAATATCAATTTACTTTAACAATCTCTCTGAAATGAAGCTCAGCTTGCAGTTCACATTATCCACTAACCTTACAAAAGGAGGTCAGTAGCTTACATAGGCTCATACCAAGTCTAACCTAACTCTATGAGTGGCATTATTGATGCGAACTATTTAACAGAAACTAACAGTGAATATTCATGATAGAATGCTTAGTGAAGACTAACTGATCTCAACTAATTGAACATGAGTGCAATTTGGTGGAAACTGCTGTAGTATTGTCCATAATGCTTGTTTAGAGAATCTTGTAGGAAATCTTCTACAAATGATTTACATAATATCACTGTACAGATTAATTGCATATTTGATAAGAACCTTAAAGACTGGAATTATAGGCAATACTTACACACATTTAGATATGAAGTTAGTTTGTATTACTATTGACTAAGCATTATTTAAATAGACTTAAAATTTGGTTCTACTTTTATGAGCAGAGTTTTTAGAGCACAAATTTCTCCCATGTCTTCAGTTAACACTTACCAACATTACTCTAGAAACAAAATCTTAAACTTCAAATATTTTATTAACTGACAATTTTTTCCAATAATCATATACAATTTTATTGATGAGAACTCCCTAGCCCAGTATTCTGAAAGTCTCAGATAGGCAGAGAGACACTACCCCCCCTCTCCCCCCACCCAAATGTAGCCCATAAAAAGATTCCCCATGGTATTTCTCACAAACCCTTAATCCTCTCACCAACCCAAAGAATCAGTTACAAAGGAACACCTCCCGCTCACCTCTCATCACCCAGTATCACCCTGGACAGGAACAACTAAACCATATCCTTCACCAGGGCTTCAATTATCTAACATCATGCCTGGAAATGAGGAACATCCTACTCAAGACCCTTCTCACCCATCCTGGAGTGGTATTCCATCACCCACCCAACTACACAGTATCCTGGTCCATATTTATGCCACTCCTACTCCCAGGGCTCATATCCCTGTGGAACACCCAGATTTAAGATTAGTCAAATCCATCCATTCAGCACTTCCTACTCCAGATCTGTCACAGGCTTATCCTATCTTAGAAGATACAGGGCCACCTGTGAAAGCAGCCGTATCATATACCAACCCTGCTGCAATCACTGCACAGATTTTTATCTTTGCATGACTAGCAACCAGCTGTCCACCAGAATGAATGGCCACTCCCAAACTGTGTCCAAGAACAAAGTTGACCACCCAGTGGCACAACATGCAGCTAAGCACAACATACTCACAAAGTACTTTATGAATAATTTTGAGAATTATTTTTGAGCATGTGACAAGTCTACAATAAATAGTCAAACCAAAGAGAAAATTTGTGACACTACAGCCTTATAGTTCATTTTCCACAATAGCCTATTGTAGCTAACAAGGGAAGTCAAAAAGAGGCTACACTCATCACAGTGGATTCTGTTCTCTAATAACACTCATAATCTCAGTAACAGAATAGTATAACTACAAAACTTTGAATAGTGTTCACTCTTTGAAGCATTTTAGACACAAATGTTTCTCATACTGAGCACTGTCCACATTTTTTTTAAATTATCTGCTAAAACATATTTATGTATTTTGAACACATCATAATCATGAGACACACAACAGCCTGTACATTTATTTGTCTACAGTTTCTCTTTAGTGGCAATGTTTAACCTTAATGTGACCAGAAAGGAGCAAGCACTGACAATTTGAATGTGCAGTGAATAATGGTACCCTATAGAGAAATAATAATAAGGAACGGGAAGGACCATCTTATGTATTTGTATGCCTGAAGGTCTCATTCATCATGCTGAAGAAGCTTTTTTGGTAGCCATTGACAGATCAGAGTACAACCAGCTGTAGATTGTGGCACACATTAGGACAAATCATGCCAGTCATCTGGACTCTGAGGTTATTCTTTGATCTTTCAAAATGTTGAGAAAAGAGCCTCACTCATGGAATTTCAGTGAAACTCACAATAAACAGCACTGCTCCACCATTTATCATAGCCCTTGTGTTTCTGAGTCAAATGGAAGGCTTGAATCAGAAACTTCAAATGTTCTGTGATAAGCTAGGCTGTGACATCTTAGAATTGCATCAGGGATTTAAGAACTCTTAGGTCCTTCTAAGTGGGTCAAAGGTACACTAGACATCAGCGTCTGCTGCCAAGATAGCTGCATGTGCATGTGTGGTGCACACACATTTTTCTGTATTAGGTGACCCTTTGTCCTGTCCAGAAATAATAGTTATAGAGGACACCGAGATCAAAAGATAGAAGATCTAAGGAAGGGGCCCAAGAGATGAGAAAATTAATGTACTAGTGATAAACTGACAGAGCATTCACAACGAAGTCCCATATCCCTAAAAAGCAGTAGAACTCACTTAATACTACGTATAGCAAACTCGCTAAATCCAGTAATTAGCAGCAGTTAAATTTTTGTAGTAAATCTAAACACATATTGCAAGAAGAGGGTAATGATAAATGGCGATGGTTTTATTCATTGCAGTAGGCAAGAAACTCAAATCCTAGGAGATAAAAATTCAAGCTGCATGTGAGATTATTCAGTCAGGACTCAGTATCAAGGATGGCCACAAATTTACAGTTGGATCCTTCTATTTTCCACCACATTAACCCAAAGATATAACTGAAAATTTTCAGGGAAACCTCAACTCACTCATACATCTGTTCCTCAATCATTACTGAAGGACACTTAGATCGTACATGTCACTGAGAAAATTACAATTTTGTAAGTGATGTATGGCAAGATATCATGCAAAACAATACTACATGCCCTCTCTGAAACTTACCTAGAATAGATAGTTCAGAATCCCACACATGATGAAAATATATTGGCTCTAATGGCTCAAATGGCTCTGACCACTATGGGACTTAAGATCTGAGGTCATCAGTCCCCTTGAACTTAGAACTACTTAAACCTGACTAACCTAAGGACAGCACACACATCCATACCCAAGGCAGGATTCGAACCTGCGACCGTAGCGGTCACATGGTTCCAGACTGAAGCGCCTAGAACTGCTTGGCCACACCGGCCGGCTGGCTCTAATGGCAAATAATACATTAACCTCTTTGAAGATTTCAATGTTGAAACTCGTATCAGTAACCATGAGTTAGCTGGGAAAACAATAATTGACATGCAAGGAGGCAACTAAACCAAGTAGTAAGATTTCTGTGTTCAGTAAACTAGATTAAAAAAGCGGTAGTGTCATACATTAAGGAGGAATTTGAAAATTTAACTCTGAGCAGGAGCATTTAGAGGCTCTGTGAATCATATTTAGAAAAATAATTTACAAAACATTGGATAGATGTATATACTTAGGAAAGATGTTCATGTTGGGAGGGACCCTCCACGGTATATACTCTCTGCAAAGAAACTTTTAAACTGCACAATACATATAAAACAAAGCATAGGGCTATAGCTAGAGATGGCTAAAGAAATTACATTTGGCTATTGGAAAGGCAATGTGCAAAGGCTTCTGTAACCACCATACCAGGATCTTACTGAAAGACCCATCACAAAACCCAAAGAAATTCTGGTTGTATGTAAAGGCTCTCAGTGGTACTAAACTTGTTAAAAACTCTTGGATGATACAGGAAGTTAAATTGATGGTAGTAAAGCAAAAGCATAAATGCTGAACTCCATTTTCAAATGTTACTTTACAAGCAAAATCCAGAACTACATCCTCAGTATAATTCTCACACTGCTACAAAGATGAGTGATGTAGACATTGGTGTCCACATAAATTTATCCAAAAGGAGAGGAGATACTATAACTGGTCTTTTTAATATATATGATTGAGTGAGTTTGAGAATGTGTCATGCCTAAAGAACTAAATTTCACAGGCCTTATACCAAACTTATTACATCTTATATGATTGGGTGTTACCCTATTAATATTTTTAAGATACTGGGATATTACTTTAATACCTAATCAGTAAGCACATTTTGATAGTGTTTGCAAAGTACATCACTGTATAAAATTTTGAGCACACTGTCAGTTGTCAGTAACTTGCTGACACAGTATATCAGTGCAGAGTCTTCTGGCCATCTTCAGGTGAACACTAGTTACAGTAGACTGAGATCCCCTTTTTGAAAAAAAACATCGCAAATACATGTGTGGTGCACATACAGGGTGTTTCAAAAATGACCGGTATATTTGAAACGGCAATAAAAACTAAACGAGCAGCGATAGAAATACACCGTTTGTTGCAATATGCTTGGGACAACAGTACATTTTCAGGCGGACAAACTTTTGAAATTACAGTAGTTACAATTTTCAACAACAGATGGCGCTGCAAGTGATGTGAAAGATATAGAAGACAACGCAGTCTGTGGGTGCGCCATTCTGTATGTCGTCTTTCTGCTGTAAGCGTGTGCTGTTCACAATGTGCAAGTGTGCTGTAGACAACATGGTTTATTCCTTAGAACAGAGGATTTTTCTGGTGTTGGAATTCCACCGCCTAGAACACAGTGTTGTTGCAACAAGACGAAGTTTTCAATGGAGGTTTAATGTAACCAAAGGACCGAAAAGCGATACAATAAAGGATCTGTTTGAAAAATTTCAACGGACTGGGAACGTGACGGATGAACATGCTGGAAAGGTAGGGCGACCACGTACGGCAACCACAGAGGGCAACGCGCAGCTAGTGCAGCAGGAGATCCAACAGCGGCCTCGGGTTTCCGTTCGCCGTGTTGCAGCTGCGGTTCAAATGACGCCAACGTCCACGTATCGTCTCATGCGCCAGAGTTTACACCTCTATCCATACAAAATTCAAACGCGGCAACCCCTCAGCGCCGCTACCATTGCTGCACGAGAGACATTCGCTAACGATATAGTGCACAGGATTGATGACGTCAATATGCATGTGGGCAGCATTTGGTTTACTGATGAAGCTTATTTTTACCTGGACGGCTTCATCAATAAACAGAACTGGCACATATGGGGAACCGAAAAGCCCCATGTTGCAGTCCCATCGTCCCTGCATCCTCAAAAAGTACTGGTCTGGGCCGCCATTTCTT
Organism: Schistocerca cancellata; assembly: GCF_023864275.1. Classification (NCBI taxonomy): domain Eukaryota; kingdom Metazoa; phylum Arthropoda; class Insecta; order Orthoptera; family Acrididae; genus Schistocerca; species Schistocerca cancellata. The sequence goes on along the minus strand of NC_064629.1, from coordinate 93,347,867 downwards.
CCAAAGGAATCATTGGCCCATTTTTCAGATCCGAAACGATTACTGCATCACGCTATCTGGACATTCTTCGTGAATTTGTGGTGGTACAAACTGCCTTAGACGACACTGCGAACACCTCGTGGTTTATGCAAGATGGTGCCTGGCCACATCGCACGGCCGACGTCTTTAATTTCCTGAATGAATATTTCGATGATCGTGTGATTGCTTTGGGCTATCCAAAACATACAGGAGGCGGTGTGGATTGGCCTCCCTATTCGCCAGACATGAACCCCTGTGACTTCTTTCTGTGGGGACACTTGGAAGACCAGGTGTACCGCCAGAATCCAGAAACAATTGAACAGCTGAAGCAGTACATCTCATCTGCTTGTGAAGCCATTCCGCCAGACACGTTGTCAAAGGTTTCGGGTAATTTCATTCAGAGACTATGCCATATTATTGCTACGCATGGTGGATATGTGGAAAATATCGTACTATAGAGTTTCCCAGACCGCAGCGCCATCTGTTGTTGAAAATTGTAACTACTGTAATTTCGAAAGTTTGTCTGCCTGAAAATGTACTGTTGTCCCAAGCATATTGCAACAAACGGTGTATTTCTATCACTGCTCGTTTAGTTTTTATTGCCGTTTCAAATATACCGGTCATTTTTGAAACACCCTGTAGTTGTAAATGTGCATGCATTCTTTGAGTGCATACACTTCTGTTGCATGTCTGTGTGCTGCTTAGAGCACACTTCATGACAGAAACTTGTCTCATTCACGTCAGATCAATCATCTTCACATGGTAAAGTCACAGAATGGCACCAGCTAAGCAAAGCACAAAGTTTTTCTATGACAGGATTCCTGCAGAATTCAACTGGAAACCACAATACCAATTGACTACAGTCTCAGACAATGTATTCCTACTGATTAACTGAAATGGAGGTAAAGTAATTTGAAGTATGGGCCACAATGTTCATTGCATTGCATTTCATCAAATGACCACCAGAAATACCATGTTTTATGATAGCAAATTTTGTGGCTTTGACAAGGTGGGCATGGTGATGTTGTTCCACAATGTGCTCCTGAACAGTGCATGTTATTTGTCCTGTATGTGATTTGCTGCACCCACACAGAATCTTATAAAAACTTGTTTGCCCAACTCTAAGTTGCCTTTAACTAATCCCAGAGCTCTGAAATTATTCATGGAGGACAAAATGTCACTTTAGCTTTATGTTTTTTAAGTACTCTGCCTATTTTTGCAGAAACATTTTCAATATATGGTACAGAGGCTGTCATTTTGAAGGTCTTCCTTATTCTGCCAACTATATGTCTTAGTGCTCTCCATATCTGCTGAGATGAACATCCATTTTCCAGGAACACCATTTGGAGATGTTCCAATTCCATTTGCTTGTTATAGGGATGGTATGGGCTTGATTAGTCAAATCTTCAGAATACCCATTGTTTGTGTCGAACGGTGGCATCTAGTTGCCAGTAACTACAGATCTGTATGACTGGGCTTTTGAAATACTGAATGTCCAAGTGTAGTATTGCACTAAGATGTCCAAAAATGGCGAACAACCTCATTTCTCCATCTTCATAGTATATTTCATGTTTTCAAGTATGGAGTTTAGAAATTGCAAGATCTCTCTGTCAGCACACAGCAAGACTTTTCCTGTGCTCCATCTCTTGCAAGAGATGACACAGCCTCTTTGATGGAGCAAACAAAATCCACTAGTGATGGTGAAACTGGTGTAGGAGCAAAGTTAAAACTTATGCTCATCACAGACACATCACATCATACAAAGGTTTCCATTATGTCAAGGTGATAACAGTTTTTTGAGTAAAAACTTCCTGCAGCATGTATGCCTCAAGTTCATTAATCTACAGTCTACACACTGGGATAATTTTAAGTCTACATCATTCTATATTAATATGCCAATTTTTGATTCAGTGATTTGAAGTTATATCCGCGTAAGATTAAATTCAGGGCATACAGTGAGCTATAAAACATAGCTTGAAAATAATCACAAAACTTTATTAATATTCCAATAATGTTAGGTTGATATTGTAAATTCAAACTCTGAGTATATATATAAAATTAGAACAATTGAGAAAATACTATAGGATATCAACCAAATTAACAAATGAAAAAAGTGTAACTGTTAATAAAGTTCAAACTAAGAGGAGTGCGTAACTGCTACTTCACTGATAAATTTCTTAGTAGGACCAATAAATGTATACATTATTAACAATACCAAATAATGTAAGTGATGCACAAAATCTGACTTTTCCACATCTTCAGTACAGTAATGTGATTACTGTTAATAAGTATTTCTAATTGATTTATTTGTGCTGATGCATTGTCACGATCGCTTAATAGTGATCATATGCTTGTCAATATAGTGTACAGTTAAATGTTTTATGAAATTTGCCACTGCCTCTTAAATGAAAACACATTCAAGACTTTTTTTATGTATTCTACATCCACAAGGACCATTTATGGTCTGTGGAAGGCGCATTAGCATATCTTTTTCTTTTCATTATAAATATGGGTTATGTATTCTTTTTTATGGCATATACTACACCCTTGGGGATCTCCTCACTATGAGCTCTCACAAAACTTAGATGAAACACAATGCATGCAATTTGATACTACACAAGGGCCAACCACACTATTAGAAGAAATTTTTGAGGGGTAAACAATAAGTAAAACAAAGTATTCCAAATCCTTATGTGTTTATATTGATAAGAACCTAAACTGGAAGTCACATGTGGCTCTTGTTAATCCTCTAATCTCTGCAACTTTTGCCTTACAAATAATAGTAGATTTTGCAGATAAAAATGTCAGAAAGTTGACAACATTTTCCCATTTTCATTCACTAATGGCTTTCGACATTATATTCAGAGGTAACTCATCACTGAGGAAGGAAGAGTTTATTGCAAGAAACATGTAGGAAGGACAAATCCTAATATGTGATGTCCTTTCTAAAACCTCTTGGAGATAACTCTTTAAATTATTGGCCATACTGACAAATGCCTCACTATATTTATAATTTTGTTGTCAAAAATCAATTGCAATTTGAAAACAAAACTACACTCATAAACATTATACTTGAAAGAGAAATGACAGTCACTCAGCCTCTTTGTATGAGTAATAGAGAAAGAATTGAGTGAGGCATTCAGTCACAAAAATCTATGTTTTGTGTTAGCAGAAGAGCCAACATTGTGTTATGAGTGGAGGCCAAAATGCACGCATTTTAGCTCATGCAGGCTGGCATGAGGAGGGACGAACTATACTGACGTGAGGTCTGGAACATGACTAGGAATGAGAATTCAGGAAGCGGACGTAATTAGTTTGATACTTAACTTTAATCCATTAATGATGAACATCGCTCTTGACGGTACATGATTCACAATATATTATCTGTTCAGAATACATTCTTGAAGATAGCAATTATAGTAACTGAATATTGTGCCTTGCTAGGTCATAGCAAATGACGTAGCTGAAGGCTATGCTAAACTGTCGTCTCTGCAAATGAAAGCGTATGTAGACAGTGAACCATCACTATCAAAGTCAGCTGTACAATTGGGGCAATTGCTAGGGAGTCTCTCTAGACTAGACCTGCTGTGTGGCGGCGCTCGGTCTGCAATCACTGATAGTGGCGACACGCGGGTCCGACGTATACTAACGGACCACACCCAATTTAAAGGCTACCACCTAGCAAGTGTGGTGTCTGGCGGTGACTCCACACTATGACCACTTACCTAGTGATGCAGAGAATTTAATAGTTATCAAAATTAACTTCAGCTGCAAAAGACACTCATCTAAATGGTTACCAAGTTGCCACATTTTCATTGAGAAATTGCTGTATAAATGTAAATCTGACTTATTCTGTGCCATGACAAAAAATCACAATTATGATATTATGATCTATAGAATATGCAGATTAGTAACAATGTAGTAGTTAATTATGATCTATAGAATATGCAGATTAGTAACAATGTAGTAGTTAAATATTTTAATGTTCCTACTTTTATTTCACATTCAGAAATTTGAAACTTAAATTATGGTTTGATGAATGGTGGCTCAACAAGTACAAACAGTGAGGTGCATAATGTGATAAGTTACATTATTTTAAAATGTAGATAATATAGCACACACACTTTTTCCAAAACTTTAAATACCTTCATTAATCAAATTTATAGTTACCAACAATGAGAGTCTGCAGAAACATTTCAGAGGAGGGAGGAAGGGGGGGGGGGTAGTGATGAGGCTTTAAAATTGCTATTTTAGGTTATAATTGAGTTGCTCCATTTTGAGACATGTCATGCCATAAGAACTAAAAACTTATTATACCCCAGAGAAGTGGTGGTTATCTGCTCAGTACACAAATAAAAACCCTGTACTCCAGATTCCATGAGGAAGGGGACAAATGCCCCTACTCGCCCCTACCCTCCCTCCCTCGAGGACGCCTACATTATCGGCACAAATTTTTGGCTCTAAATCCTAATAACATAATGCTAACAGTTAAAAATTCTTTGGTGAATAATAGCATTCCTGCACAAGGATCAATACTACAGCTAATCTGTGCTGTGGAAGTCTCTCTCTTTTAATTTTTTTATGGGTTTTCATTAACATATATTGTGCAGTTTGCATATATAATTCTAATGTGTTTGAAAAAAGTATTAAATTCTCTTTGTTTCTTGTGTCATACACATGGTAAATATTGTTTCCTAAAAATAAGTAGCAAGACACAAGATGCAGCAAGACAAAACAGCACAGTTTATCCATGGGCTGGGCCATTTTGTTTCGCTCTTCTGGTGGCATCCTATGGTACTGTGGCATGGGGATTTCAGCGTGTACCAGAACTGCAGACGTATGTACAGAAAAATAAAATAAAATTAAATTAAAATTAAAAACAAATTAATTAATTAAAAAAATAAAAATATGTATATAAAATAAAAAATCCTATGCGACCTCTTTTTTACATGACCAATTAAGTTTTATGGCTACTCCTTGTTTGTCTAGATTTAAGCATTTCAGGATCCTGCTCTGAAGAAAGACAAGGCTTAAAAAGTTGAAATAACTTGCCACGACTAATTTTTAGTGCCTGTTTACTATACAGCACTTTTTCAACAGAGAATGCTGTACTCTCCTGCTCATTATTGTATATTGAGGTTTCTATGAGAGAAAGCTTTTAATAGACTAAGATTTATGAAATAAACTGCAATCTTGTTAAATGTCAAGTGTCTACTAATTCACTGTGTTACCTAATAGGGAATGTTATTTAAAAATAACATTTTTCCTTGGCAGGCCACTAAAAATGTTGAAAAGTACGCTCAGACTAGACAATAATGGGCTCATGTAAAATTACTAAAATATTTTATTTTTTTTGTGTGAGTGCAGAAAGAAAGATAGAGAGAACCTAACTCTTCTCAAATGGTGTCAAGGGAATTGCCGAGCTTAATGTCTGTATCAAATAGACAAAGTACCACTGAAAATGTCACAAGCTCTCACTCTGTGAGAAACAACAGATACAAAGGAAGATTGTGGTTTAATATGTGTTAAACCATGATGTTTAGTTATTTATTAAGGTTTTTGTTTCATCAATGTGATGACTTTTGTAAATGTCCAATACATTAAGGTCTTAGTATTACATTATTATACATTGACCAAGAGGTCAGTGTCAGTACAGATGGAGAAGGAAATAGCTGATGACCTTTCTGAAGGGGCTGTCCTTGCCCTCTCCTTGAGTGGTTTAAGTAAACTATGGAAAACCTACATAGAATATAATGCACACAAGATCCTATATAGTCATTACAGCAGTAACTTCTTAGTTCACTAAACAACATTTTGACTTACTGAATGCTGTAATAACCTCACACATTAATATAGAAAATTGCATCTGCATGGTGGTGCACATGTATGAGCATCTTACAACCATAACTCATTCCAAATGATAAAAATAAAAACAATAGTTAAAGTACAAGATAAATTAATTTGTAAAGAAAGGCTGAGTGTGTAAACAGTTCCCTGAAATCAGTAGCAAGAGAATAAAGTCACAGCACAAGTATGAGTCAGACATACATAAGTAATACTGCTACTAATATAGCAATGTTCATGAAAACTTGCTGAAGGCATATCTTACTGAAAACCACAAAGAACAAAAGTCATACAATAGTAGACAGCACCATATTACTATGACAGTTGCCACTCAATTACAATCAGCAGACACCATCCAAGTTGGCTGATAATGTCTTCAGCATCCGTCATTTTCTGAGATCCAGATACTTGCCTCACACTGCAGGAAGGAAGTACGGCTCCACCAAACTTCCAGGCTGCATGCATGAGTCAGTATTTAAAAAAAAAAGAAAAAAAAGTCTTATGTCAAGACACTGCAACACATTTCTCCGCTGCACCAATGTCTAGGGTGCAGCTCATCGGTATAGATGGTAGGAGGTAAAAAGGCTCAGTTCATGCCAAACAAATTTGACAAACATATCTGTAGTTGTGGCTGTAATCTGCTCTAGCCTGTGTGACATCATGTGGGTCCATGACCCTATATTAACGTACAAAGTTTGCACAGAATTCAGTATGGTAAACTGCAATTTAGAGAAGTAATGAGATATTGTAGTAATATCTATATGGTATTTTGTGTATACACTGAGGTGACAAAAGTCATGGGAATGCAATATGCACATATAACAGGTGATTCATGTAGGAAGGTTTCTCATGTGATTATGGATGCATGATGGGAATTAACTGACTTTGAGTGCAGAATGGTAGTTGTAGCCAGATACATGGGATATCCCATTTTGAAAATCTTTAGGGAATTCAATATTCTGAGATCCAAAGTGCCAAGACTGTGGCGAGAATACCAAATTTCAGGCATTACCTCTCTTCACTTAATGATCAAGAGCGGCATTTGAGTAGAGCTGTCAGTGCTAACACACAAGCAACATTCCATGAAATGATCACAGAAATCAATGTGGAATGTATAATGAATGCATCTGTTAGGACAGAACAGCTAAATTTGTCATTAATCGGCTGAGGCAGCAGGCAACTGACGTGAGTGCCTTTGCTATCAGCATGACATTGCCTGCAGCACCTTTCCTGGGCTTGTGATTGTATCAGTTGGACTCCAGACAACTGTAAAACTGTGACATGATCAGATGAGTCACAATTTCAGCTGGTAAGAGCTGATGGTAGGGTTCAAGTGTGATGCAGACCCCATGAAGCTGTGGACTCAAGTTGTCAACAAGGCACTGTGCTAGCTGGCTAGCTGATGGTGGTTCTGTAATGGTGTGGGACATGTTTACATGAAATGGACTGGGTCCTTTGGTCCAACTGAACCAATCATTGACTGGAAATGGTCATGTTCGGCTAATTGGAGACCATTTGCAGCCATTCAAGGACTTCATGTTTCCAAACAATGATGGAATTTTTATTGATGATGATTTGCCACGTCACCCGGCCACAATTATTGTTCTCAACTAGTTTGAAGAGCTTCTGGACCATTTGAGCAAATGATTTGGCCATCCAGACTGCCCAGTACAAACCCTATTGAACATTTATGTGACATAAATAAGAGGTCAGTTCATGTTCAAAATTCTACTCGGCAATACGTTCACAATTATGAATAGCTACAGAGGCAGCAAGTCTGATATATTTCTCAGGGGACTTCCAATGACTTGTTGAGTCCATGTCAAATTAAGCTGCTACACTGCACTGGGCAAAAGAAAGTCCAGTACATTGTTAGGAGGCATCCCATGACTGTTGTCATCTCAGCATCTTTTATTCTAAGTAGTATTTTAACCCACTGGCCTTTTCTGATTATTTTTCTTTGTTATAAATAGATCTGGATATGACTGTGAAGTACAGTTGAAAGTAGTCATGTCAAATGAAGAAGGTCTAGCAATCTAGACATTATAACAAAACATTTCATAACTTGTTGATGTGCCTTGTGATGATTCAACCCCCAAAAGTATAGCGAGTTGTTGAACTTCCTCCCTATATTATTTATATTCTGCTTAAGATTTTGCATTTCCATATTAATAACATTTTATGATAAACAGCGTCCAACACATTTGAAAGTGTAATATAGAGTCAGAAGATAGTTTACTTCCCATTCATTATTTAATTAACGTTTTTTACCAACCTGATGCTAATTAGAATAAAAACTTGCCGTACACAACTTCGCAGATTAATTATTCCAGCATCATACATACATGAGTTTGGGTAACAGAAGAGATACTGTATTTAATTGATAAAAGGAGAAAATACAAAAATGCAGTAAGTGAAGCAGGCAAAAAGGAATACAAACGTCTCAAAAATGAGATCGACAGGAAGTGCAGAATTGGCTAAGCAAGGATGGCTAGAGGAAAAATGTAAGGATGTAGAGGCTTATCTCACAAGGGATAAGATAGATACTGCCTAAAGGAAAATTAAAGAGACCTTTGGAGAAAGGAGAACCACTTGCATGAATATCAAGAGCTTTGATGGAAACCCAGTTCTAAGCAAAGAAGGGAAAGCAGAAAGGTGGAAGGAGTATATAGAGGGTCTATACAAGGGCAATGTACTTGAGGACAATATTATGGAAATGGAAGAGGATGTAGATGAAGATGATATGATATTGCTTGAAGAGTTTGACAGAGCACTGAAAGACCTGAGTCGAAACAAGGCCCCCGGAGTAGACAACATTCCATTAGAACTACTAACAGCCTTGGGAGAGACAGTCCTGACAAAACTCTACCATCTGGTGAGCAAGATTTATGAGACAGGTGAAATACCCTCAGACTTCAAGAAGAATATAATAATTCCAATCCCAAAGAAAGCAGGTGTTGACAGGTGTGAAAATTACCAAACTATCAGTTTAATAAGTCACAGCTGCAAAATACTAATGTGAATTCTTTCCAGACGAATGGAAAAACTGGTAGAAGCCGACCTCAGGGAAGATCAGTTTGTATTCCGTAGAAATGTTGGAACACGTGAGGCAATACTGACCCTACGACTTATCTTAGAAGAAAGATTAAGGAAAGGCAAACCTACAATTTTAGCATTTGTAGACTTAGAGAAAGCTTTTGACAATGTTGACTGGAATACTCCTATCAAATTCTGAAGGTGGCAGGGGTAAAATACAGGGAGCGAAAGGCTATTTACAATTTGTACAGAAACCAGATGGCAGTTATAAGAGTCGAGGGGCATGAAAGGGAAGCAGTGGTTGGGAAGGGAGTGAGACAGGGTTGTAGCATATCCCCAATGCTATTCAATCTGTATATTGAGCAAGCAGTAAAGGAAACAAAAGAAAAATTTGGAGTAGGTATTAAAATCCATGGAGAAGAAATAAAAACTTTGAGGTTTGCCGATGACATTGTAATTCTGTCAGAGACAGCAAAGGACTTGCAAGAGCAGTTGAAAGAAATGGACAGTGTCTTGAAAGGAGGATATAAGATGAACATCAACAAAATCAAAACGAGGATAATGGAATGTAGTCGAATTAAGTCAGGTGATGCTGAGGGAATTAGATTAGGGAATGAAACACTTAAAGTAGTAAAGGAGTTTTGCTATTTGGGGAGCAAAATAACTGATGATGGTCGAAGTAGAGAGGATATAAAATGTAGACTGGTAATGGCAAGAAAAGCGTTTCTGAAGAACAGAAATTTGTTAACATCGAGTATTGATTTAAGTGTTAGAAAGTCATTTCTGAAAGTATTTGTATGGAGTGTAGCCATGTATGGAAGTGAAACGTGGACAATAAATAGTTTAGACAAGAAGAGAATAGAAGCTTTCAAAATGTGGTGCTACAGAAGAATGCTGAAGATTAGATGGGTAGATCACATAACTAATGAAGAGGTATTAAATAGAATTGGGGAGAAGAGGAGTTTGTGGTGCAACTTGACTAGAAGAAGGGATCGGTTGGTAGGACATGTTCTGAGGCATCAAGAGATCACCAATTTAGTACTGGAGGGCAGCGTGGAGGGTAAAAATTGTAGAGGGAGACCAAGAGATGAGTACACTAAGCAGATTCAGAAGGATGTAGGCTGCAGAAGGTACTGGGAGATGAAGAAGCTTGCACAGGATAGAGTAGCATGGAGAGCTGCATCAAACCAGTCTCAGGACTGAAGACCACAACAACAACAACATACATGAGTTTACTTTAAGAGAAAGAACCAGTCAAAAACTCACTTCTGCCACGTAATATCAAATAAACTGCTTGGGATGTTGAGCAGTGGTCTAAAGAGGTGTGTGAGTAAGTTAAAACACAGAACTAACTTCAGATTCTGCATACTTCAAATCCACCCACACATTCTTGACCTGTTAATCTACCTGCCCTTACCTGTGATGCAGCTGTTCATGCGCTGCACTCCCACATGTGAACCGGATGGAACTTTGCATAAATACCACAATACCCCAGATAGGATTGGTACACTATTAAATACAGAACAGCTAATCTGGTAAATTCAAATATATAACTGAGGCCCTTTTTCCTCCACTTGAGTTGAGGTGCATATATTACAACATTTATGCAAAGTTGACTACAGGACTCATTAGAATTCAAGGTTCTTGCAAGACTGAAACTAATTCTGATTCACAAGATAATTTCATCCTACCAAATTAGCTAATCACACATACCATTACAATCACTTTGCTGTCCTGTCATATAGGACATACAGTCGACAGCTCTAGGTCTATCTAGGTCTAATGGCTACTGCTGCTGCCTCTGGGTCACAGGGTCCCTGGTTCTATTCACGGCTGGGTTTTCTCTGCCCAGGGACTTGGTGTTTATGTTTTCCTCATCATTTCATATTCATTATCATCATTCATGACAGTGGCCATATTTTATTGTGTAAAAATTGAACTGTGTAAAAATTAGGACTTTGTATGGGCGCTGATGACCCCTCAGTTGAGTGCCCCACAAACTAAACATCATGATCATACAGGACATAGACACAAACCATCAGTATACTTTTCAAATTGCTGACGGTAAGTCACATGAATTCTCCTAGACACAAAATATCTTAATCCCATGGTCAAAACCAGATGACCATCAGCAACAATCTATAGCAACACTGAACCAGTACACAATTAGATAAGTGGTCTTGTCCAACATACTGACATTTAGTTGATGTGCAATAAGCTTGGTCCAGTAAATCTAACACCATCTAAGTCTGTAGATGTGGTCTCCATCAAAAATATACTTTAAAACATCAACTAAAACACTGTCAACATGACTTTATATATACAGACTTAGTTAACATAAATGAAGAAGTTTAAAGTTTATGATGTAACTAAGGTGAACTGCTATGCAATGTAGGTCAGACCTCAGCCAAGCCCCTATGCATTCTCTTCCACACAATGGTCTGCCACTCACACTTCTAACTTTTGCGACTTCTGCAATGTCAGTCAAGCCATTTTATCATTAATTTTGTTAGCAAAACTGTAGTGTCCTTAATCAGTTCCTCCAGTAGAAACTCTTCTGGCACACTATCAGAAATAATTCTCACTTAATTCTTACTCTTATGAAATGTGTTTTTAGATGAACTATTTTTCTTTCCTTGGTCATCCATTCCACCTTCTTGTTACCAATGGATGTCTGCCCCCAGGAATTGCATCTAACTTTTGACTTGTGCCCTTCATATTCTTACATTAGCCTTCCAAAAAATTGCCATCAGTGAATTCTAAACAATGCATTATTCACCCCAACTCATGACTGCGGTTGCCTTTGGCTTTTACATGCTGCCGTGAATTCTGATTTCAGTATTTAATTAAAACTGAACCATCTCATAATCCATAACTCTGATCACTATGCAGTTTTCATCAAACTCTTAAAAAAATGACTGCACCCATACATCTTCCATTCCAGCCTTCTTTTCCTGTTACTCAATTCTTATGCTCATGGAAACCACTTCATTGGCAATGAGTAATGTCAGTGATTGTATGCATGACTGCCACATACAGAGCATCAGAATGCCTTTTTACACGTGAGTATTGTTACTAAAACACAGTTCTCAATAAACAGGAAAAAAACATAAAGGTAAAGTTCCACATTCTGGTCATAGGCATGCCAATTGTGCCCAACCAACTGCCATGTCATAATCTGTCAGTGACATCACTGGATGCAGTATGAAGGGCACTTGTTCAGCACACTGCTCTCCTGTTCACTGTCAGGTTTCTCAACCTCAGAACCACAACTAATCAGTCAAGTAGCTCCTCAGTTGGTCTCGTGAGGCTGAGTGCACCTTGCACCAGTCCTCTCACTGAGGAAAAATCCATGGCAGTATGGGGAATCAAACCCAAGTCCTGCACATGGCAGTCAGCTGTGCCAACCATTCAGCTATGGAGGTGGACAATAAATAAGAAAACTGTTAAACTGTTGCTGAATTTAATAATAAGCATATTTGCAGAGGTGATACTCCTGCAACGTATGTAGGAGAGCTACTGTGTGAAGTTCAGAAACTGAGAGAGAATTGAACTGGCAGAACTGAAGCTGAGGAGGCAAGTCATCAGATTATATTAGTTGTAATCTATGGATCCCATGGAAAGGAGTCTCTGTTATGTGGTGTAAAAGTGCAAACCTAACAACATGATTCATTACTGCAGGCAGCCAGTTGCTCCAATGCGCTGGCATGGCATTGTGCCATGGCATACACTTAGGCACCACAGCCTACCATCAGGTGATGACCAGCTGGTTACCAAATCCAGAAACACTTCAGCAGACAGTGTATATGATATCTGCAGTAGTCACACCAAAACAAACCCACCTATGGTGAAGCACAGCCATGCCACCTTGCACCATAGCTGAGCCAGCACTACTGGCAGCCTTAGTGTGCAGATACTGCAAGGTCCCTGCACTGCCATACTGAGCTAGACATAGCAAAAGCCAGGCTGTGTCACCACTATGCTTCATGCACCAGTGACTGAGAGCATGCTGCCCACTGCCCTAGCACCAGCTTGACATGGGCAAGAGCCTCCTGTAAACACTATGGACATGAAGGTTACTGCTGACAACAAGCTGCTTATGACACACCGACCCACCATCCTCTATTAGAGAACACCTACAACAACATTTGTAAATGATGTCAGAAGTGGGATTGGTGGAGGTGCTGTCTTCATCATCATAATCATCATCATCATCATCAGTGCACTCGAGAGTAAATAGCATTGCGTGTATACTGTAATTCCCCATGGGCTCATCATGTCTGCTGTTCCTTAGTTTTTAAACATCATCTTCCTGATGTCCTATTGACATGTCTTGATTATGTGAGGAATGTATTTGATTGTGTTATCTGGGGAGTGTCCAAGTGGCAAACCGATGACACCTGTTATATGCATGCAGTGAAACTTATGAAGTCATGTGACTCCATTTACCAACTCTCATGGTGGGATATGTTAGACATGATGGCAAAGAGGTCATAATGCCAGAAAAGTGCATGGCTGAGACATGGTAGACTGTGGGTATCAGGAAAGTTTAGGGGAATGTAAATAGTGGTGAGTGAAGGCATAATTTATTGTAAATATTGTTGTCATGTGAGTTATGTCCAAGGGTCTATACTAGTAGATATGTAGTTTGATGTCCATAGAGTACTAGTAGAATCATGTACAGAGCTTGTCCTCTTTATTTATGTTTCTGTGCAGTACTCCTTCTCCTTCGATTATTTCTCTAGTAAGGTAAGCAGTGACACACTCTAGTGAGGTAGTTGTAAACAATGATACAGTGCTAAAACTAGATCAGTGTCACAACAGTGTCTTATGGTTCAGGTTTTTTTGCCTTCTCATCATGCAACTATGACTCAGTATATTGTAGCAAGGTAATGAGATACCACAAATGCAAGATGAGTCACTGGCCATGATATCACCATTATACCACTCCTGGTCCTTCAAAGACTAGTTGTCATGGTAGCAGGGAATCTACCTAAGATAACTGTCAGAATCAGTGTGAGAAGTAATGGAAGAATGTATCAGGTTCCAGCAAAATATGATCAGAAAGTGTTAGTTGAGTAATAGGAGTTGAAATAAGGCTGTACACGGTGTAGCTGGTAGAGTGCCAGAGAGTTATCACAGAGCTCATGAAGCACGATACACTGAATGAGTCTCTTTGACATAAAGGAATGAGTTTTGAAGATTTAAGCAATAATCTACAGACATGTTCAGAAATGTGACAGCAGTGACTTTACCACGGACTCCTTTTTATGTAAAATTTTATGTTAAATTATTCTTGTCAAATTTTTGTCCTTTTTTGTGATGTGATAATATGTAATAGGCTCTTAGGATAATATGTAATATGAGGAACAGGTTGACTATGTTGATGATGATGAGTCATAGGTTGATGATGCTAGGTGTAGATTTAAGGAGGATAATTCACAGGGAATAGCAAGTAGATAATTCAGTAATGTTAGACAAGTCAAGCAGGAACACTGTTGTATGACACCTCCAAGAATTCGCAACCCTATCCCTATGAGATGATTTGACCCTACTTCCAAAGGGAAAAGTCAAAGTCATAGATGGTAAGTAGCTTATGGACACCTCAGTGTGACAGCATGGAGACTGCTGCAGTAAGCAAGGAGTGAGTGAATTACCTAAAAGTGGACATAAGTGTGTATTTTGTACACAAAATTTGAAGTGTGATATTACATATGAGCTATCCTGATATTTGTTGACAAGACTAATGCTAGTTCTCAGGGCCAGCTAGTAACTTGAACTATACAAACCATAGACAGGTTTTAAAAGTATCTGGTTGGGTTGCAAAAATGGCTTCTAAAAATAAAGTGAGCCAAAGAAGATGAATGGTGAAAAATAAACTACATCCAGGTACAGCAGCAGAGACAATTCAGAAGTTCAAATTAATGGCATGAGCCTAATGCAAGAGGATTCATTGCCACAGGCAGCCACTCACTGTAAGATGATGGTGCAGCATTGCACCATGGTACGAGCTTAGGTACTATAGTCCTCCTGTTGACTGTTGACTAGTTGGTTACAGAAAACAGGGACGCTTTGGCATGTTGCATACATGACATTTGTGAAAGTCACACCACAACAAACCCACTTTGGTGCATATAAATACCGGTCATCTGGCCAGGTTGGTCATCAAGTCAGCATCTGCAGTAGTATTGGTTTCAGCTTTGAGGACACTAACGCTCTGACGATATGTTGACAGGACCACATGCCAGGGGTATCAGTTGCAGCATTGATGGGCTGAGGCAGCATCAATGGGCCAAGGGGCGTATGAAACCATCTAAGCCACCAAGTCACTGGGCACCCACCAGCACCTGACATCACCAGGCAGCCACCTTTCCTTACAGCTGAGACCAGCAGAGTCACCTTGCATCACAGCTGAGCCAGCACTTCCAGCAGTAGACATTGCAAGGTCACTATACCTCTGTGCTGAGCATGATGAAGATGTAGCAACAGCCAGGCTGTCACTACTACACTTCATGTATAGGCAACAGAGAACATGACGCCTGCCATTCAAGCATCCACCTGATGTGGAAACAGGTCTCTTGTTTGGACAGAAACAAGGATTACTACTGACAATGAACTGCTTATCACTCACCTCGACCCACCATTCTCCACCAGAGAACACCTGCCACACCCTTTACATAGGAAAGTATTCCAGGGTATACTTTACACAATGAAGTAATTTTGTTCTGCAGTGATGCTAATAATTACAAAATAGACTAAACATTAATTTTAAGATTATAAAGATGTTCTTCATTGGAGCAGAAAACAAAAATTTTTTAGGCTTTTGTGGCCAAAGCTTATCTGTTGGCTTCTGTATCAGTTTCTTTAGCTAATGTTTGATGATCTTTCTGCTGTTTCACCAGCACAAATGGCTCGTGTTGTCAAAGCTTTGCCCTCTGCTGCTAGTGGTGGACTGGACCAAGCTCATAACTATCATTTACATGTATCTATTAAGCCAATGTCTGAGAGCTTTTTACTGGTCAGTACTACTGTGTTTTTCCCCTTTCTACCTGTAATTGTCATTCGCTGCCGCACTGGAATCCAGGACCCTTTTACTGTGAGGCTTTCCTCTTTCTTGTGGAAGCTATTGTCATGTTTCTGAATTTCTACAGCTCTCCAGAACAAGCAGCCACACTGAAATAATTTCCATCTTGGCAAATTTTACTATGGGGTCAGTCACACACACTGCATTCTGTGTTGTGGCTGATTTCTCCATCTGTCCCATGCTGCAATACCATTTATGTTCAGTGATCCTGGTGTTGATGAATCATCTAGTCATTCCCACATAGACTTTTCAACAGGTACAGGGCATGTGGCATACTTCCGACATTGCAAGTAGGCCCCTTTCATCCTTTGCTGATATTAGACACTCTTTTGATCTTCTTGGTCAATTTGTAAATAGTCTTTACACTGTGTCTGCATAATATGTGGTTAGTTCTGTCCCATCACCATGGGGATGTGTGGCAAAAAGGGCAGACCACATATCTCTTCTCCCAACATGACACTTTGCTGATTGTCAGATTTTGTGACACTTCTTATACAGCCCGTTGAACCTCAGAATGCTTTCCAGATGTTGCATCTCATGTCTGAGGTGCTGCAGCTTACATATTCATCTCATGTGCATAATGAGCATATTTATCATTACTTTTTTCAGGTTTGGCAATGTTTGAGAGCTTGTGGAGTTATCAGTCTGTGAGTGTTGGTTTTTGATACATGCTGTGTCCCAGTTTCTCACCACTCATCATAACAAGCATGTCTAGAACTTCCATAGTAAATTTTTATGTTGGCATTGAGACAGTTCAGATGTCTTAGAAAGTCACTGAGCTGTTCATCACCATGACTCCATATGACAAAGGTGTCATTGGTATACCTGTACAACACCTTAGATCTTCAAGGTCCAGCACCTGTCTTCCAAAATGCTCCATGAAGAAATTGGGCACCACTGAACGAAGTGGCAATGATTTACAGCTGTTTATACATATCGCAATTTCACATAGAGTAGCTCATGTTAAGGCATGTATGAAAGAGCTTGGTGATATCATTTGGGAAAATGTAACCATATGGTCCAGAGAATCACTGAGTGACACTTTGGTAATCAAAGAAACAACATCAAAGCTGACCAGAGGACATAATCTGATCCAAGTTTTAGTTTCTTGAACTTCTCAATGAAATTTCCTGAGACCTTTAAGTTTGTGTTGGTCTTTCCCACATGTGGTTGAAGCGGAGAAGTCAAATGTTCTTCCAGTTTATATGTCAGTGAACTAGAGGTGCTTACAATCAGTCTTAGTGTTACATCATGCTTATAGATCTTTGGTAATCAATACAGGTGAGGAAATAGAACTTTTGTGTTGCACAGGTTCCTCTGTATGTCTGCTGATGGAGAAGACAAAAGGGACTCACTTGCAATGCTTGGAATATATTGCATATACAGTACATGTGGGAAAGTCTATGTGAGAATGACTGGACAATCCATCACTACCAAGATCACCAAACATAAACAGTATTGCAGGTTGGTACAGGTAGAGAAATCAGCTGTGGCAGAACTCATGCAGTCTGAGACCAACCACATAATAAAACTTGCCGACATGGAAGTTATTTCTGTGGAGGAGAGCAACCACACCTGCTTGTTCAGGGAAGGCATAGAAATCTACAAATTTGACAATAGCTTCAACAATAAAAAGGAAAGCCTCAAGCTACATGGATCCAGACTGCCCATGCTGCAGCAAATTACTATTACATGTATCAAGGGGATACCCACAGCCCCAATGACCAAGGAAAAGCCCACAGACGTTGACACAATAGGTATATATAATCTCCAGTCATGAGCTCAACTCCAGTCTGCCACCAGCAATGGAAAGTGAAGCTTTAACAATGGCAGCCAGTCATGCTGGTGGAACCTCAGAAAGATTGTCAAACAAACATCAGCCGCAGAAGCCAAGTCAGAAGCCAGCAGGCAATATGTCAACAAGTGGCAGCAAAAGCCTCAACAATATTGTACTATGCCTCTGTGGGAAGGACAATATAAGCTTGTACGAAAGCTTTGATAAATGATGGAAGAAGAAATCCCATTTGCTCTCCCCTCTCACCTTTCTTTCATGGTGAAGGATAAAGGGGACACCCCAAAGTTTCTGAAATGTAAACACCTAATCACCATCTTTCAGGCACATCATATCTATGACAGAATGGAATGGGATTTTCTTCATGAGCAAATTCATGCAACACGTAGAGACTTGGTAAGATCTGATGAGGAACTTTGGAACATTTTATAACAGTAAAGTGGCAGCATGCACAGAGACAGTTGGTATAAGATCAACAACATCACTCACAAGTGCATGCAGAATGAACTCAACTGCTGCACAGAGTGACAGAAGAAAAAGTTTGGAAGAAAAAGTTTGGGAGATGTAGAGAGCAGATCGACAAGTCGATTCCCAACACACCATGCACAGTGGTCAACCTCAGTGAATGAACATTGACCTGAGATGAACAGTCTGTCATTCAAAAATGAGGGAATTTTGCAATCATTCCTAAAACTTTGCCTATAGAGGATATCATTGCTAACACCAAAACAGCAATCTGAACCATTCTTTGTGAAAAAGTTTTAAAACTGTCACAATACTGCACTTAGTAAAACCACCAGCTTGCAACCTGAAAAGAGAGTGCGTTACAAGCTATCAAGTACCTCAGCGCCAAAAAGAGTATATTGGTTTCTGCCTGCTGACAAGGGAAATATGGCTGTTGTAATGAAGACTGAAGATTATGAGCAGAAGATCTGAGACTATTAGATCCAAAAGCTACGCACACATCCAACACAGCATTTCATATGGAATATGAATTGATTAATCAAAGCATCTTTTCTTTTGTGGTCATACAGAGGAACCTTCACAACACAGAAGCCCCTACTTCCTGGCTGGTGTGGATTACCAAAAATCTGTAAACATGATGTACCACCAACGCTGATCGTAACTGCTACTGGCTCACTAACACATAAACTGGCAAAAAACTTGGTATGTCTGCTTCAGCTTCATGTGGAAAAGACTGCCACACACATAAAGGACTTGTCATTTCATTGGGAAGCTAAAGAAACTAAAACTTGGACCAAACAACATGCTGGTCAGCTCCAATATTGTTTCTTTGATCACCAAAGTGCCACTCAATGATTCTCTGAAATATATCTGTTTCATATTCTCATGTGATATCACCAAGCTCTTTCATACATTTCTCACAATAAGTTACTTCATGTGAAATGGAAATTTCTACAAAGAGCTGGAAGGCATCACCATAAGTTGTCCACTTAGTGGCCAATTTCTTCATGGACCATTTTGAAAGGCACACACTGGACTTAGCACCTTATTGACCTAACATGTGGTACTGGTACATCAGTGACACTTTTGTCACCTGGAGCCACTGTGAGGAACAGCTCAGTGACTTCATAAGACATCTGAACAGTCTCCATCCCAACATAAAATGTACTGTGGAAGTAGAAAAGGACCAACCTGCATAAACTGTCAAATCATCACCTGAGCCAGAAAATAGGAATGATTAATATGCTCGTAATATGTGCAACACAAATATATGAGCCACAGAACTCAGATATGAGAGGCAACATCTGTAAAGCATTCTGAAGAGCAGTGTATACTCCACCAGTTGTATAAGAATTGTCAGAAATCTAACACTTGGTGAAGTGACAAGTTGGAGGAAGAAATCTTGGGTTTGGCCCTTTTGCCGTACATCCCCAGGATGATGGACAGAGTTGTCCATTTATTGTGCAAACACAGCATAAAGCCTATTTACAAACTGACTGAGAAGATTACAGAGTGTCTCTGATCATCAAAGGACAAAAGGGATGCACTTGCAAAGTCGGAAATATACTGTACACCCTGTACCTTGAAAATCTCTATGTGGCAATAACTGGATGATTAATGAACACAAGGATCACTGAACATAAATTGTATGGCAGTCAGAGTATATGGAGAAATCAGCCACAGTGGAGCACGACAATTCTGTTAGCTAGAGCAGAAACACATTGGTGATGATCGGGGAATAGCCCTCAGATATTAGTGTGATACGTACATATAATCAATGGCTGCAAGTTCAACTCCAGTCAGTCACTTGTGCTAGCAAAATGTCAGAAAAATCACCAGACAAACACTGGCTGAAGAATACAAGACAGAAGCCAACAGGCAACATGTCAAGGAAAGACAAAGTTCTTTAATTCAGTCTTAAACTTCACATGTTTATCCACAAGATATTTAATATTCTCTGACTTGTTGTTCAATACTTGTATACCCATGTATCTCACTGTATCTGATTCCTTTCTGTAACACTGTTCAGACCTTTAAGTCTTTGAAGAGATATTGTACTGATACTTTGCATTAGGTTTTGAAAAAAGAGAAATATGGGTAATAACTAAGCTTTAATCTGTAAGGAAATTTCGTGAACATTTGATTCCAGGCTCTGTTGCTATGGTGTATGATGAACTGGCCTATCTCATGGACAGACAGTGGATTGTATTCTGGACTTGTTGTTAATCAAACTAAGAAAAGGAATATGACTTAAACACTGCCCGTAAATCTCATTATTTTTCCTCTCTGTCTCAGAATACAGCAACTCCTTGGCATCCACCACTGAGATGACCTAACACCGGATTTATTGAATGCTGAAAAAATCAAAAACAAAAAAAACTTCTAGCAATTTATTGACAGTTTGAGAAAGAATACAACTGATTTTGTGAACTAGTTTGTAGCTGGCACCATCTGACTTCATGTATGTCTATGTTTAAAGAATCTTTAGCTGGAAAATATTTGGGGGAGGTTATGTATGGCAGAACCACACTTCACTAATAGAATCTATTCACAGAGAAGGAAGGAAGTCTCAGTTTTAAGTTCCACTGATGACAATTTCATCTGAGACTGAGAATAAGCTTGCATTGCAGGGAGGAAATTGGCTGTGCCCTTTTAAAAGAAACAATATCACCAAATGCCTTCAGTGAGTTAGAGAAATTGTGGGAAATCTAAATCTGTATGGCCAGATGGGGATTTCATCTGTCTTAACCCCTGCACCACATTACTTGGTCTGCTTAAACAGCAGTCATCAGTGCCAGTAACTATCCATACTGGACACAGTTTTCTTTCCAGAATGAGTTCCACCAGAAAAATTTGGAAGCTAAAATGACAGGTATTCATTGCTGCAGAGCTGGCTGGGATCATTATTGCAACTTTTCATTCATAGACACAAGCCAATCTTGTCACATGGTCTAAGTAATGTGAAAGTCACATAACATGGAAATCTGTTTATGAAATTCTGCTTTGTGGAAAACTGTTGCTAAACTAACATCATACAAATCTGAAACTGAAGTATTCTGCTATTGCGTCAGAATGGCTCAAGAGAAAGAGATGTTCCATCAATCATTGCTGAAAGTTTTCATTTACTCTGGACTCTACATAAATAATTTGAACATATGTATGTACGTTCAAACAACTTATGGAAATGCAGTTGGGTGACATCTCTGAAAACACCAATGTTTCACACACACACACACACACACACACACACACACACACACACACACACACACAATAAACAACTAATGTCACCACAGAAGTGAAAACAACTAACATCAGAAGTTATCAATAGTCAATATTAATTCCCAACACAGTAACTATCATAAAAATTAAATACCTAGGAATAACCACCTGGAGAACTGAAAGTGGAATAACCACATACAATTAACTGAAGGAAAAGCAGATTCAACGATGAGGTTCATTGGAAATATATTAAGGAAATGTAATTCATCCACAAAAGAAGTGGCTAATGAAACACTTAACTATTACTCAACAGTGTGGGACCCTCATCATTTTGGATTAGTAGAAGGGACTGAGAAGATGCAAAGAAGAGCAGTGCATTTCATCATGGAATCATTGAGTTAGCACAAGATCACCATGGAGACATTTAATAAACTCCAGTCACAGGTGTGAAAGACAGAACAAATGTGTGTTGCACTATCAGCCTAGGTGGCACTTAAGTCTATAACGTTTTGCATCTTGGAGATGTTTACTGTTGAAATTTCCAAGAGAGCATGTTCTGGGAAGCATTGGGCAGCATATTGCTTCCTCCTACATATGCCTTGTGAAATGACCACAATGAAAAAATCAGAGAAATTAGAGCCGATACAGAGGTTTAGCAACAGTCATTTTTCTCATTTCCAATTTGTGAATGGAACAGGTAACAGGAAGATAGTGGCACCAAAAGTACCCTCTGCTATGCACTGTGGCTTGCAGCGTATAGATATAAATACCAATGAGTGAGCAAGTAGCATTAATTCTCTACCTCTGTTGTCTGACCACAAGAGAACAGGATTTCAAGCAGAATTTAAGTGGAAACTTCCATTTATATTATTAAGGTAATTTGCTAATTTAATCTCAACTGCTTCCTTGATAACAAATTCCCAATAGCAGGAAGTGCACACCGGAATCACTTATGTTGTTATATTCCATGCAATGTTCTGGAATAGCACATTTGCTTGGCTCCTGTAAGTGTGTTTGGTTCTAATGCTCTACACACTGGTCCTCCATGATCTGACTAATGTAAGACATGTCACAACTGCATTGGATGTGGTGTATGGTAGACACCATTTGACACAAACCAAGGTCCTCAATTAAAGACCTTAAAAGGTCTCTATTATGGTCAAAAACACAGTTCTTATAGTGTTTCCCCAGCATATGACCAAATCTGTAGGAAATGCTAGTTGTGTAAGGCAAAAAGGTTATAGACTTAAGTGCCACCTTGGCTGATAGTGCAACACACATTTGTTCTGTCTTTCACTATAACCATTCTGGTAAAAGAGGACTTTGATGTGGGCTAACTCACCTGAGAAATTTTCAGAGTCTTAAATGACATGACCCCTATGAACCAAGATACAAATTATCCCTTCACACTGAATTGGATGGTCAAAACTATTAACTTGAAGATACAAAATCGATGTGGATTGGCTTCCTATAAATTATATGTCCCAAGGTACCATCAACCTTCTTCTTGATCAACACACCAAGGAAGTAAAGGCAAATATCTTTTTCCATCTCCACAGTAAAGTGAATGTTCGGGTGGATTCAATTATGTGTTCTGCACTGTCCAGTCACATAAATGTGATCACCTGCCAAAAGCCTGAATAATCACCTATTGCAGTATGAACTGCTGCAAGACATGCAGGAAGAGTGTCAGTGATGTTCTGAAAGTACTGACAGCACTTTGGAGCCATGCTGACTCCTGTGCTGCAGCCAGATTCACTAGGTTTGTAGAGTGAGAATCTGTGGTGCGAACAGCTGGTCCCACAGATTCTTAATTGGATTTATATCCAAGGAGTTTGGTGGCCAGGGCAGTACAGTAACCTCACCCAGGTGCTCTTCAAAGCAAGCTGTGTAACACATTGCATTGTCCTGCTGGTAGAAGTCATCGTGCTGAGGAAAAACTAACTGCATGTAGAGGTGGACATGGTCGCCGAGGATAGATGTATACTTTTGTTGATCCACTGTGCCTTCCAGAATTATGAGATTACCCAGGGAATGCCATGAAAACATTCCTTAGATCGTAACACTCCCTCCTCCAGCCTGGACCCTTCTGACAATTGTTGCAGGATGTTATCTTTCACACATTTCATGCTGTACATGCCAACAACCATGTGTCATCTGAAAAGGCCTATTGATGTCTTGTTATGGTATTGGCATGCAAATTCCAGCCATTGTTGCGATCAGGCAGCACAGGTGCATGAATCAGGTGCCTGTTGCAGTGACCCATATGCAGCAATGTTCACTGAACAGTCATTGAAAGGACATTGTTGGTAGCCCCTTGGTTCATCTGGGTGGTCAGTTGCTCAATAGTTGCACATCTCTGCAGCCACCCGACATCTATGGCCCATGGCGTACCACACTTGCCTCAACACTGGTTTTGGATAGCAGCTTATCAATACGCAAAGTATGTTTCAACCATGGTGGCATGTGAACAGTTTAAAAACTTTGCCATTTCAGAAATGCTTCCACCCTTGTCCCAAAAGTCAATGATTGTGCCCTTTTGGATGTCAGATAAATGACTCCGTTTCCACATTACGGCAATGAGTGCACTGTTTTCCGCATCCACTTACATGCTAGTGCTGTCACCTGCTGTCTGCGAGTGGTTATTGCATGTTGATGTCACACATAGGTGATGATCAAATTAATGTGACTGGCCCTGTAAAACACTGTGCAAATTCTCACTGACATGGGACCAAGGAATAACAGATTCAACCACATATCTAAAAAAACATGGAGGTTGCAATACCATCAACTCCAGGGCACATTCCTCAAAATCTTCCATAAAGGGATTGGCAATAATAGAAGAAAAAGGGCTCTACATCACTACTACATCTGCCTGCTCATAGAACTTGTCATTGCATAAAATGCAAGTGGAAGTCAACATATGCCAAAATATGTTAGGTAATTCAACACCAAACTTAATTCAGTTAACCACAATGAATCTTATAAACAAACACAGAGGTTTTTGATTGGAATCCTGCTCTCTCCTTGGTCAAACAACGGAGGGACCAAGCTTATGCTATTTGCACAACTACTGTTAATTAATATTCATTACTGATAACTGCTGGCATTGCTCATCTTTGGTTCTGTGGTGGTGCTAGTTGTTTAAGTTGTGTGTTTTGTCTTACTGTACATGCCATATTATGGTTCTTGGTCATCATAGCCTGGCCTCCAGAAGGTTTTAACTTCTTGCCAGTGCTCTCTCATTGCATTTGTGTCTTGAAAATGATAGGGTGTTCACCTGCTGAAATACTAGCATTTGTCAAAGACATCACATAGCTGCATTCCCCATTTGTTTGAACATTTTATATTCTGGAAGAGACTCAAATTTCACTTAGTTATGTATATTAATGAAATTGTTATTGATATTTATATTTAATAAATGAATTTGTGACAATATTATTGCTTGTGTTATTTCTCTGTCTTCTTGAACATAGTCACTAAATTATGTTTTCACAGCTGCACTCATTTGGTAGATAGCCAGTTACAATCTTTTCTGTGGAAGGAATTTTATCATCACTGTATATGGATAGCAAGACAGGAAAATGGCATCACATAGCTCTCAATCATTAACTGCACACCAATCCTAGACTCAATCTGCTTTTTTGCCTTCATTTTTGTTTCAGCATACAAGGACATTAAAGTAGTATGATATTTGGTCAAAGAACCCATTACAAGTATATTAATCTGCAACATATCCAACTGATCTAGAGATTAAGTAGCAGTCCTTACTGTATTATTTTCTGATTTCATCAGACTATTTGTGCCTGGATTCCTTTCACTGCCTTTCTTACAATGTCAAAAAAAAAGTGTGTGGTTCTATTCTTCTACCTTGGTCCACACCTTCCATTTTGAGTAATACTGTGTACTGGCTATTTTGGATCATCTGGTATTTGAACATAACATGTAGATCCTGTGGAATGGACCCAACTATAGCTTTTCTCATATATTTGTTCCACACAAGTTTCTGCTCACTTGCAGCCTGTCAACCTCTAATAACATCTCTCAGAGCTGTATTCTTGGAATAAAATATTCTTGCTTTCTTTGTTTCAAAAAGATCATGTCAGGTTAATAGTTGACATTCTTTTCTAAAAGATGTACTCCACTTGATGAGAAAATCTGTTTAGAATTTATGTTAGGTGGTTTTCCCCCTTGTTACTCAATAAATGAATACACCCCAGACAAAGAAAATGAAGCATACAAAAGAAATTATCAGATACTAACATAACTCCATAAATGTACAAAACATTAGCATGTATGCAAATAATTAGAGTTGTGATTCTCTGTGACAGAATGGCCACTAGGGTGCATTAGGTTTTTCATATTTAGTGTTGTTACCAGGCATGGAAGGGTATATAAGGGGTATGAACAGAATCACACGCTGAGTGATCACTGTGAAGGACAAAGAAATGCCATATACATAGGTGAGGCTATGTTATCAGCACCCGACATACTTTGAAATGGGTCTCATTGTGGGTTTCCATTTGGGCAACTGGTTGAGAGGTGTGATATTGAGATATATATATATAGGGCATTCTGATCTAACAGTAGCCCATTGCTGGACTGCATGGAAACGCGGCAGCAGGCATACCCATCATTCTGGTTCTGGTCGACCACGTTTGACTATCAGACGAAAGACTCACTGAATTGTGTGGCAAGTAACTCATAACCCCTTCATGCCTGCACCTGTCATCTGAGAACATGTAATGGACACCCTGCAACATTCTGTGCCATCCCATACCATTGGTTGGATTAGGCCAGATTAGGAAATCACCTTTCCACACATAGGCTTCTGTTAACATCACAACACAAATGACTGTGTTTGGAGTGGTGTCATGACTGGGAAGCATGGATTGCTGATGGACAGTCTTGCACTGTGTTCACTGATGAACTGTGATTCTGCACTACCCTGGATGACCACTGTTGGCAAGTATGGTGGCAGAGAGGTCCCATTCTTCCAATGTTCTGAAGAGACACAGTGGTGTTACTCATGGTGTCATGCTGTGGGGGGACTATAGGGTGTGAATTCAGGTTACAGTTGTTAGTGATTCACGGAACTCTGTTGGCACAATTGTATGTCAAGAACATCCTGTGTCCTCATGTGTTAATTCTTATGCGACAGTATCTTTGTCCTATTTTGCAACAGGACAATGCTTGTACACACATGGCATGTGTCTCTATGAACTAATTGTGTGACGCTGAGGCACTCCGAGGCCAGAGAGATCACCATATCCATCCATGACAGAACATGTTGGACCAGCTCATACGTCAGCTCTACCTCAATGTCAATATCCGGGATATCAAGGACCAGTTATAACTCTTGTGGGACATCTTGCCTCAGGAGAGGATAAAACAGTTTTACAACTCTCTTTTCAACTGAATCAGTGCATGCATCCTGGTCAGAGGGGGATGCAACATCACACTGGTAAATGGGCTTATATTGCAAAGTTTTTCATAAATTTAACTCAAGTTTGTAATCACTGAAATAACATCTCGCACCCTCTCAACCCACGACATTTCATTTTGTTTCCTCCTCCACTGTTGGGTGCTTCATTTCTTTCCCATGCAATGTATTAATACCTCTTGGACTTGAAAGTAATATGTACCTCATAATACTAGCACTCTTTCCATTAAGAGTTCCAGTGAAATACTTCTCTTCAGCTGCTCTGTCAATTCTGAAACACTGCCATAAAAACAGAGTGCTTCTTCATTACAATATCACTGATAATAAAGTATGAAATTATCATATCACACAGCAGAACAAGATAGTGCAGTGTTTACAACACTGAATTCTTATTTTGGAGAAACATGAAAAACTTACATAAAAAGTATGCTGTTGATGTTACCTCTGAAAAATACAACAGATATCAGTATTTCATAACAAGTGTTCATTGTACAATGTATCATATAAGATTATGACATGTTAAAGAAACTGTAATGTACAATATCGAAAATTAATTATTGGTTTTCTAAATACATTATATTCCTCAGCTTGATAACTACCGTAATTCATTGTAGTGTCACAGATAAGGATGTAAACTTCCATGTAGATGGCTGACATACTCTACAGCACTGGCCCCTTACTTAGCTTAAATTTATTGCCTATCTCTTGCTCAGTGCAAAGTCCCAAGTGAATGGTAAAAAGTACAGGTAATTCCTGTATATGAGAAGGGTAAACAAATGGACCTGCAAAATTACAGACCAATATCCTTAACATTGGTATGCTGCATAATTCTGGAATGTATTCTCAGTTCAAATATAATACATAGATTTCAGAGAAGCATTTGACACGGTGCCCCTGTACACTGATAAAGAAGGTTCCCAGACATGCAAGTGGATCGAAGACTTCCTAAGTAATAGAACCCTGTATGTTGTTCTCGACAGCACGTCTCCATTAGAGACAAGATACCATAAGGAGTGCTACAGGGAAGTGTGATAGGACTGCTCTTATTCTCTATATACATGATCTGACAAGACAAGGTGAGCAGTAATCTGTGGCATCTGTGGCTGTTTGTTCATGATGTGACATACAGAAAAGTGTTGTAATTGAGTGACTGTAGGAGAATACAAGATGACAAAATTTCTAGTTGGTGTGATGAATGGCAGCTAGCTGTAAATGTACAAAAATTATGTTAATGTAGATGAGTAAGAAAAACAATCCCATAATGTTCAAATACACCATTAGTAGTATATTAATCAACACAGTCATGTTGATTAAATATCTAGGCAAAACACTGAAACGTGATATGAAATGGGACAAGCACATAAGAATGATAGTAAGGAAGGTGAATGGTTGACTTTGGTTTATTGGGAAACTGTGGTTCATCTGTAAAGGAGATAGTGTACACAACACTAGTGTGACTCATTCTTGATTATTGCTCAAGTGTTTGGGATTTCAACCAGGTCAGATTAAAAGAAGACATTAAAGCAATTCAGAGGTGGGCTGCTAGATTTGTTACTGGTAGGTCTGATAAACATGCAATTATTATGGAGGTTTCTTCATGAACTCAAGTGGGGATCCCTATAGGTAAGGCAACAGTCATTTTGCAGGACACAGTTAAGAAGTTTTAGAGACTCAGCATTTGAAGCCGATTGCAGAACAGTTCTTCTGCTACCAATGTACACTTCATATAAGGGCCACAAACATAAGCTATGAGAAATTAAGGCTTGCATGATGGCAATACACAGTTGTTTTCCCATCACTCTATTTGCAAGTCGAACAGGAAAGGAAATGATTAGCAGTGTAACAAGGTACCCTTCACCTTGCACCATATGGTGGCTAGTGGATTATGTATGTAGATGTAGACAAGCTGTCATATCAAAATGCCTCTGAGTGACAGTCATCATCATCATCATCATCATCATCATCATCATCATCATTACTACTACTACTACTACTACTACTACTACTACTACAACCACAACCACTCACAAGAAGGATGTTATTAAGAAAGCAAGGCGTAGTTTCTTATAAGACATAAACAGTCACAGATTTTTCAAAGAACTGTTCATATTTAATTCCTTACATGTTTCTCTATTTTTCTACATAGGTTCCATATTTTTTTACACGTTTGTCATAATGTTATACAAGCTTTTGTATCCCTAAGCATAGATGTCTGCCATCTGTGAGGATAAGCTGTCTCATTTCACCTTTTCATCTGTTGCGAAGCACTTGCCATCAAGAAACTCCTTTAGGTAGTGGAACAAGTTAAATAGCTCAGTGCCAAGTCTAGACTGTGCAGTCGGTGGACAATCTGTTTGCATCCAAAAGACCTCATCATATTTTGTTTCTGAATAGCAGAATGGAGTCTGGTATTATCATGCAGCAACAAAGCTGCAGATGTCAGAATGCCACGTCACTTATTCTGTATTGCATGCTTTAGTTTTGTCAGGGAAGTGCAATAAGCAGCTGCATTTATTGTTGTCTCTTGCTGCATAAATTCGATTAACAAGACTCCATATCCATCTTGAAGCACAGATGCCATAACCCTGTGTGTTGGGATTGTTTGCTTAGCATTCACTTTGACTGGTGATATTGTGCGACACCAGTCCACTAACTGACGTTTAGACTCTGGGGTCATACGAGAAACACACATCTCACCCCATGTGACAATTTTCTCTAGAAACAGATTACCTTCCTTATGACATTGCTCCAGAAACATCAGGAGCACAAGCCATTCTTCCCATTTTGTTTCCTCAGTAAGCAGCCTGGGAACCGAACATGTACACAATTTGTAGAATTGCAAATTAAGAAAGACAATTTTGTGCAGAGTTTTTCTGTCCATGTTCAGAAATTTCAACACTTAAGCTGAAATTGTGAAAAATGCTACTTTTCACAAATCTTTCCTTTCACGCCTATGAACAAATATTCCCAGATCACTGATGGTCAGTCTGGTCGTGGTTCATCATGGACATTTTCCTATTCGTCCTTGAAAGCTCTCACCCACTTACACACTTTGCTGTCACTCGTCACAATGGGGCACACCCCTAACTTACCTGCTGATGAATTTCCACTGCTGCAATGTTCCTTGCTGTCAAAAAACGAATCACTGACCTTAATTCACAGTCGGCAGGCTGGTCAGTTGTTTAAACATTTTGAACTAACACTATAAATAGCACACTGTGACAATATCAATGCAAATGGCATCATTTGATGAGGGAGGCATGTGTGTTTCAATGTTCACGTGACACTTGATTAGCTACGGCAATTCAGACCTTACTTTCTGAATATCCCTTGTGGAAATGCAGAACCTTCTAGCTTTCTTTTAGAGGGGGGATTAATGTCATTTTGAGATAATTCACTGGGCAATTAAGAACCACTATTAAGTAACAAATTTCCTTGTTTTATTCTTCCTTCTATGTTAGTATTTAATGCCTTATTTTGTATGACGATCAAAGCAGGAGAATTTTCTATTTATGCACCAGAGATGCACCCATCATTTGTAAGTATTAATCAGTGGAACACTGCAGGAAGAAAATTTTTCAAGGTTTTGGAGTCAAACACCCTTTTAGTTTCTTATTAGCTTCAAAGATCTTTTGAGTTGTTTATTCAATATGATAACAAACAACACATATTGCACAAATGAATGCCAAAATATCTGTATAAAACTGAAGCAGACCTGTCTAAATTAATAAGTAGTATGCTAAATCAGAAAGCAGCTGACCTGCAGGACAGTTTTGCAACAAGTCTGTTTGAAATATGTTTTCTGTTAATGCAAGGCATTTCAGAATGTAATGCAGATTTCAAAACCATTTAAAGAATATACACAGTACCTAAATCTGGAGTTCACTCACATTCACCAGCATGTTTGAAAATTCTGTCTTCTACAGAAATACTGCTAGTAACAGGATTAAAAATTGTGAACAATGTGTACTAAATGCTTAGATAAAGTGTATACTGTATAATATAACAATAATGTCAACTGTAACTGCTATCTTTAGGTGATTGCATTGTATGCAGACAGAAAAAAATTTCCCAACAAGGAGTTGTGCGAGGTAAATGAAAGTTGGTAGGCATGTTTCTACACCTTGAGGTTGATGTCTATTCAAATTTTGCACCAGCTGCATCAAAGTGGTACTTCAGCAACTCTATGAGGATGCAAATCAACTTTGCTTTAAAAATGCACTGTACAGGTCATAACCATTACTTACCTTTGAGATTGGACAGAGAGTTGATGTTAGTCAAAAATGTCTTTAAAGCGATGAAGATGCCATTATTAACAGCTCACTGAGTTTGAACGAGATTGTGTAATATGGTTATGAGAAGTTGGATGTTCCTCCCACAGTATTGCAGAGAGACTTGGTAGGAATGTAGCAACTACACATGACTGCTGGCAACAGTGGTCATGGGAAGGTATGGTCACAACAAGATTGGCTTCATATGACCATGTGGCAACACCTAGATGGAAGACTGTTGTGTTCGGTGTATAGCTGTGGCACATCATATTGTGTCTGCAGCAGCAGTTGGCACTGTAATGACACAATGAGCCATTACAAATCAGTTACTTCAAGTCAAGGACAGCTCAAAGCCAGACACCCTGTAGCATTCAATCCACTGACCACAAACCATAGCAGTTTTCAACTTCCGTGGTGTCATGCGACACCTCACTGAAGGGCAGAGAGGAGGTATGTTGTGTTTTCTGATGAAAACCAGTTCTGCATTGGTGCCAATAATGGCAATGTGTTGGTTAAGAGGAGGCAAGTTGAGTGCCTGCAAGCAGCAACTTGTCTACAGCCTAGACACACTAGATATACACCTGGGGTTAGTGTCTGGGGCACAATTTCGTAAAACAAAAGGAGTGACTCCACGCATCCAGACTGAAAAATGTGGTCGTCAGTCTGGTCATTGAACTTGTTGTGCCAGAGACAGATGACCTCACAGTTTGGTCCCTTACCCCCCCCCCCCCCCCTTTCAAACCAACCAACCACACTAATCCACATACTGCTGTGGTAACCCAACACACACTACAGATTGTCAACATGTTGCCTTGGCCTGCTTGATAACCAAATCTGTCTGCAATCAATATCGTATGGGACAACATTGGATGACAACTCTAGTGTCATCCACAAACAACAGTAGCTGTCCCTGGATTGACCAACCAAGTGGAACAGGCATTGAATTCCAGCCCACAAACTGGTATTTGGCACCTGTATTACAATACATGCATGTTTGCATGCCTGCATTCAACATTCTCACAATTACACAGGTTATTTATGTACCAGCATTTCAAATTTGCAGTGGCTTTTCTCACACTTACATAATCCTGTGGTCTTGCAACATTAATCACTTAAGTATGTAACCTAGTCAAATGTATTCCTGAAATTTCATTACTCTAAATTATTTATTGGTGTGAAGAGTTCTTTACCATCAAAGTATGTCAACTTGTCTCCACAAAGACTTGGTGTGAAATGCGTAAATTGTAACTACTTTATTACATTCTAGAGAGATAAAGGAAAGAACCAAATAGAAAAAGACATACCCAAATCAATTAGTATCTGGCTAAGGGTTATTAGACCACTCCTAAAATTAGATTCAGAACTGTACTGCATCTCTCTGTAATGTTCATCACGTAGAAGTATGTCAGCAAGTAACCAATGAACAATAACAATTATGACCGACTTCATTTTGTTAAAAGAATGTGGGTCCTTTCCATGTTCAGTACTCTCTCTCTCTCTCTCTAACACCACATTCATTGTATATGAGCCTAAGGCAAGGTGCCTGTGGATGTGGTGTAACACATGATGTGACACATACATGGTAGTAGTGTGGTATGCATGTGACTCAACACCAATAGAAGTGATTCACTGTTAATAACATGGCACAATGTTTTCTTCTGACAATGTTCTGGTTTTAATCAACTTAATGTTAATCAGTGAAAGTCTAAAAGAAGATGTTTCGTACATCCTTACTAGGATACTAATGTGACTGAACAAGGTGCTAATAGTATTTACAGAGTTGAATACGCTTCACGCTCTTCTTTAATTCTTTCCGAGGACACACTACAATTTGAATAACTGTGGGTGAAATGTGCAAAGCAATACGAGAACATCAGTAGATTGAATATTTAACACCACCAGCTCAAGGAATCTGAAAGAAGACTTCTAATTGTTATTGGAAACTATGGAATTTACCGAACTGTATTGGTATCTTAGACAGAAAGCACATCAGAGTTAAAGCTCCTGCTAAATCTGGGTCAACATTGTATAATAACACAGGTTTTACTTTCAAAGTCTTATCAGCTGTTTCATATGTAGATGGACTACTTTTATCAAATACTGTGGAATACAGCTGTATCAGTGATGGAAATTATTACAGTCATGTCAGTAGTATATTATATGGGGATGAGCTCTCACTTCTAGAACCTGCACCACTGCCACAAGAAGACTGCAAACTTCCTTATTATTTTGCTGTGGATGTTGCTTTTCCCCACACAAAACAAATATTGAGTCCATGTGATTTTAAACAATCACCTAATGAATGATGCATATTTAATAACAGATGATCTAGGGGTGCATGGCAGAGTGTACCCCTGAACCACTATTAGTCATTTCCTTTCCTGTTACACTCGTGAGCAGAGCAAGGGAAAAATTCTATCTCTATGCCCCCATACAAGCCATAATTTCTCTTATCTCCATGGTCCTTATACAAAATGTGAATTGGTGGCAGGAGAACCATTCTGCAATTACCTTCAATTGCTGGTTTTCTAAATTTTCTCAACAGTGTTCCTCGAAAAGACCATCACCTTCCCTCCAAGGATTTCCCTTGAATTCCCAAAGCATCTCTGTAATATATGTGTGTTGTTTGGACCTACCAGCAACCCATTTAGCAGCCCACCTCTGAGTTGCTTCAAAGTCTTCCATTAATCCAACCTGGTGTGGATTCCAAACACTCAAACAGTACTCAAGAATGGTACACACTAATGTCTTGTGTGCGATCTCCTATGACAGATTAATCACACTATCCCAGAATTCTCCCAATAAACCAAAGTCTACCATTTGCCTTCCTTACTACAATCCTTACATACTTGTACCACTTCATATCACTTTGTAATGTCAGACCTAGAAATTTGGTCAATGTGACAAGCAGCACACTGCAAATGCTGTATTCAGACATTACAGGTTTCTTTTTCCTACTCATTTGCATTAATTTCGATTTTTCTACATCTAGAGCTAGATGCCATTCATCACACCAACTATAAATTTTGTCAAGTCATCTTGCCTCCTCCTACAGTCACTTGACGACACCTTCCCATACACCACAGCAAGATCAGCAAACAGCCGCATATTGCTGCTCGGCCTGTCTGGCAATTCACTTATGTATATAGAAAATAACTGTGGCTCTATCACACATATCCTTGGAGCACTCCTGACAATATCCTTGTCTCTGATGAACACTCACGATTGATGACAACGCATTGGGTTCTATTACTTAAGAAGTCTTGAAGCCACTCACATGTACGTTTTCTTTCATTTGTTTTGTCTAAGGGTGCAAAAACAAGTAAAGTCATATGCACCTATGTCAGGACCATAAAGCATGAAGACAAAAAAGAAGTTAAAAGCAACTACACATTAAGCCCAATTGACAGAAGGAAAGACAGCTAAAAACAGGGACTTGGAGAAACACCCATAAAATACACCATAGAGATAATGGAAGTCCTGAACTAAAGATTAAATTTTCTAGGCCATATTGCTATGGCAGATAAAAAATAAAACGTGGTCAACAACCAGTGCATCATTCGCTAAAATGGCTGATAACTCAGATGGTAAACATATATTAGAACATAAATGGTTAAAAAAAGGGCATTCCATCAGGAAATGGCAAACTGTCAAAGATTGAGGACAATGAGCATAAAGTGGTGGCGGATCACCACTTAACAAATGGCTATGGCTAAGAAGACAGTGCCCAATATGCAACCAAGCTAAACTGATCTCCGCACAGCGAGATGGCCGAAAGGAGGTTGGCCAAGCCACTGGGAGAGGTTTCATTTCCCGTAGCTTGTTCCCATGAAGGGAAAACCAGTGGTGATGCCAAACTGATACCACTTGCTGACAGATGGCAAGACAAAGATTATTGGAGGCAATGGAAGAACTAGCAGGCCGAGATAGGAGGACTAAAGCCTAAGCAGCAGGTCAGTGGCCTTGTTTCCCGTCACATGGACATGACCAGCGACCCACATAAACATCACAGAGGCTCCATCAAGAGAGAGCCAGCAAAAGCTTTCCTGGATCCATTGCACTAAGGGATGATTGGTGCAGAGCACACACAGGCTCTGAATGGCTCTGAAAGAGTTGGAGCAAATGACACAATTGGAAAGTCTGTGTCACCAGATGTACTGCATGCCCTGGTACGTGGCAAAGAGCCCTGCTGTAAATACTGAGCAGAGTTCCAGAAGCTGATATCAAAAATTGTTGGTGCCAATGATGAAGGCACATCCGACATCATGGTCAGTCCGAGAGCCACAAAGGTACTGTAGAGAAGTTCCAAGTGAAAGTCAAACTTACAGCAATAGAGCAAGTCTGGGGTAGTTTCCTTAGGAAGCGAATGAAGTCCAAGGTGAACACAGTCTGCCACACAAAGCCAAGGTGGTTAAGGGTTCACACCCATCGGAAAAGTGGCAAGTAGCATGAAGGTAAGCTGCAGGAGTAATGGGCAAAAGTGAACTCCAGGAGGTAACAGAGAAGAGGGACATGCCCCGTACTGGCAGTTAAAGGAGTCATCGAAGAAGGCAGTATGAGTATCTGTTGAGGAGAACATCACATAGGTATGACAGTGGTAGTTTGGCAGCTTCTGCATACAGACTCTCAAAACGGCTAGTGTAAAAGGGAGCAACGGCCAAAAGGATGTCATGATAGTGGATTGTATTGAGATGGTATAAGATAGACGGACATGCAGATGCATAAACGAAACACCCATAGTCTAGTTTCGAACGGACAAGAGATCCGTACAAACTGAGGAGGGTGATTCGATCTGCTCCCCATGAAGTACTGCTAAGGACATGTAGGACACTGGGGAACCAGTTACAGCGGGTGTGGAGAACTGCATTATTTTGCAAAATCATTGACAAAAAGGGAGCCGGAGATGCCCAGCAGGAAACAGGCCATAACAGGGTTAATGGCAATAGCAAAGAGAAAAATGCTCAGGACGGAATCCTGAGGCACACCGTTTTCCTGGGTGAAGGTGTCCAAAAAGGCAGAACCCACATATACCTTGAAAACTGATGAAGGAAACAAGGTAGGTGGCCTTGTAAGCCCAACATGTAGACAGCACAGAGGATACCAGTCCTCCAGCAGATGATGTAGGCTTTGTCCAAATCAGAAAACACGGCCACAGTCTGGTATTTCCACAGAAAACCATTCATGACATGGGTTGACAAAGTGACAAGATGGTCAACTGCAGAACTACGTGCTCGAAATCCACAATGTGCAGTGGTTAGTAAATTGTGAGACACAAGCCACCACATCAGCCGGGCATGAATCACATGTTCCATCACCTTGCAAACTCAGCTGGTGAGAGAAATGGGGTGGTAGCTAGATTAGAAGGAAGGTGTTTGTCCTTACCTGGCTTAGGTATGGGTATGACAGTGGCTTCATGTCAGCATCTGGGAAATATACCCTCTGCCAAGATGTGATTGTATGTGTGAAGGAGGAAGCGCCTGCCCACAAGAGAAAGGTGCTGGAACACCTGAATGTGAACATTGGGCAGCCAGGGGCATAGGACTGGGATGAAGTGAGAGCATGATCTGGCTCACTCGTAGTAAAAGTGACATTGTAGCACTCATGATTCTGAGAAGAGAAGGGCATAACCTGAGCCTCCTCCAATCATTTCCAATGGAGGAAGGCAGAATGATAGTGGGTGGAGTTCGAAATCTCCGCAAAATAGCAGCCCAAGGTGTTGGAGATAGCAATAGGGTCCACTATGACATCATCTGCTATGGTCAGGCCAGAAACTGGAGAATGGACCTTGGTCCCAAGGAGCCGTCAAAGGTTGGTCCACACGACGTAAGAGGGAGTGGAACTTTTAAAAGAACTAGTGAATGAAACCCAGCTAGCTTGTTTTCTATACTGAATAAATATATAGCAAATAAAGTTTGTCATAGTAGGATGACAATTAAAAACATGTAGAGCATGTCTCTGCACGCAAATTGCGTTGCAGCATGCCTCAGTCCACCAAGGAGCCAGGACACTGCGTGGTAATTATGAAGTGCGAGGAATGGAACGTCCTGTGACAATAAGGATAACATTTGTAAGGTCAAAGCGAATCAAAAAGAAATGTGAGTCATAAAAGTAGTTGTGAGGACACAATCTTATTCCCTGGGGGGCAGGGAACAAGTGGATCCTGCAATTCCAAGAGCAACTGTAATTTCTCCTTGTTGGATCTAAGGCCGCAAACATTCCAGTGGAGGAGAGTCATGACAGGGAAAGGGAAGTCCCCAACAAAAAAATGGTTGGCGGTGAGCACCGACAAGACGGAGGTCGGCCGGGTGAGAGTATCACATGGCGACACCATTAAAGAGGATCTCAGAGTCGGCGAAGGAGAAGACCATTTGCCTCTGCTTGATTTCTTGGAGCCTTTCCAGTTGGCAGAGGAAGAATCAGACATTTTTTAGCTGGAGGGATGTGAAAAGTCT
Source organism: Schistocerca cancellata (assembly GCF_023864275.1). NCBI lineage: Eukaryota > Metazoa > Arthropoda > Insecta > Orthoptera > Acrididae > Schistocerca > Schistocerca cancellata. The sequence continues at coordinate 93,310,240 of NC_064629.1, read as the reverse complement.
TCACGGAAGTAATATTTTTGTCCTTTCTGGCCTGCCAGTTGTATAGCAAGAGACTTCATCCCGAGAGTTGAAAGTTTGGAGGCTTGTTGCACAACTGGAGGAGGAGGACAAGGAGAGAGGGATGTTACCATGACAATGGGCAATTTTACATCTGCTGTTCTGAATTTGAGGTTGCATGTCTGCATGGCTCTCTCCTTCGTGGAGCGAGATGCAGCAAGAACAGTACTATAAGTGCAGGTTGGTAGAACACAGGTTTTCCAACTAGCCAACAACTTGCAAGCGACAGGGTAAGTCACGTTTTCCTTTACCCAGATCTCCTGGACAATCTCAGGAGGAGGCTGCATGGTCACCATTATAATTGATACAGTGGAGAGGAGGAGCTGGATAATCACCCTTGTGAGCATCCCTACCACAGGTTACACATTTGGGTGAGTGTCAACAGGATATTCAAGTGTGGTTGTAATGATGACAATGGTAGCAGCACATTGGGTTCGGAATGTACAGTCTGACTGTGATAACTACACAGCCTGCTCTGAACTCTGAGAGGAGCACTACTCTATCAAACATAAGGAAAAAAGTGTGTGTGGGCACTTAGAATACATCTACCTTTTCCATCACCCCATGGACTGCAATACTTCCGTGATGAGGGAGTTAAGTTTGGATTTCTGCCTCGGTCAGAGCATTGAGCAGCCTAGTGTAAAAGACAACACATGAACAAATCAGCATTCAATGGGCCTCAACACGAACAGAATAGCCATTGAGGAGTGAAACTGCGAGCATTTATTGTGCTTGAGAATCAGACGTAGTCTCAAAAAGCAAAGTCCCATTCCATAAACGAGAGCAGGATTTCACACGGCCGGCAATTTCATCAGCACCTTTCTGAATAATAAATAGATTTATTGTAGTAAAGGATTGAGAGTCTTCATTACGTGAAGCCATGAGGAACCATAGTGCAACTGAGAGGTTCTTCTAATAGTTAGCCTCATTCTGTTCATGTTTAGTAGACATAGACAATGAAGAGATGATTGGCTGATACCGAGAAAATCCTGCATGATTGCCAGTGTCTCGGATGTTGCACTCCTCCCAACTGGGGATGCCCCTCAAAGGGGGTGCACCACCTTAATTGTGTATCACACCTCCCGAACACCTGACAGGAGGTCTAATTGGCAATTTGAGAATGTAACAGCTCAGGCAATGACCCTTTCCTGGGCCTGGCCTGTACCAGGGGGTATGAGCAAACCCTACCTGTCGACCAGGGGCTGGGAATTACACATTACCCAGTCACCTGTTACATGTCAGATGTGTGGGCTGGCCTTCAGGAGCGAACAGGGAGGAAGAAGAAAAAGAAGAACCTCAAATGCCAAAGCGAAGGAAGGATAGGAGAATCGGAAGAAAAAAAAAAAAAAACACAGTGGAGAGACTGTTGTGGTGCCAGGCCACTGAAAATGCAGAACACATTCCCTAAAACATCCCAGACATGTTGCCGAAAGGAGGGAAAAAGAATAGCAAGAGAATAGACATGCAGCACAGAAGGGAAAAGATGCTGCGAAGGCTACAGCCCCATGGTAGCCAAGCACGAACTTGCCAAAGATTGGTAAGTCCCCTATGGTGGCCACTCACATATATGGGAACCAATTCCATACGCTTGTACCTTTGTTAATACGTGTAGAATGCTCTGTTGGTATGTTAGTGAAGAGGTTTCAGGTGTTGGATACTTCAGTAAATTGTAAAGTGAATAAAACTGATATGATATTTCAAGTTATTTGTATGTTACGTAACTTTATGCAGATTCATCATGGTGTATTTTCTGCCACTTGTGCAGGACAGTACAGAATGAGAACTCACATCAAAACTCGGGAAACCAACAGAGACCTATAAAAATGCTATGCACTTCAGAAAATGGCTCTGAAATTCCTTTCATAGTCCAAGTGGAGACTTGTCTTGACATGAAGTATATATGTAGCTACATACCGAAAGGATCTGATATTATGTTACATCCGGCGAAACAGTAAAAATGTTTGTAGGTCTATTTTATAAAAAAGCACATTATGTATCTCTGTTTTACCAAAAGGATCTAATATTATGTTACACCCAGCACAACTAAAAATGTTTGTAGATCTGTTTTATAGAACAGCACATTATGCATTTCTGTTTAGTTCCGCATCTTTTTCCTCTTCCACAAATAAATTAAATGAGTTTCAATTACAATACCAGTTGCTCATATTTCACTTGCAATCCTTTCCCACATTTTATCTCAGATATTCCTGTGATAGTAAATACTGCAGTGATAGTAAATACATAGATTTTTTCCACAAAACTAACAAAACAAATGGTGAATGCTGGAGTCTCTCATTTTTCTGGGTAGAGAGACAATCACACAATCAAAGCAGAAATGTTGATAAACTGTCACCGCTCGCAAATGTGTGTGGTAAAAGTGGAGCATGCCACATTCATCTGCAGTGATGTGACACGACATGTCTCAGTTACATTGCATGAGTTCAGTATGCATTGCTTTGTTAGACTGTGTTTGTTCCTTATGCCACACCACACACCAGATCACTTGCTATGTCACTTTGGTGAGTTTGTGAACCATCTGTATCTCATGTGTGGGCACACTGTAGTACTCATGGATTGGAAAAGGGCACAGGTCATCCCCGTTTTCAAGAAGGGACGTCGAACAGATGTGCAGAACTATAGACCTATATCTCTAACGTCGATCAGTTGTAGAATTTTGGAACACGTATTGTGTTCGAGTATAATGACTTTTCTGGAGACTAGAAATCTACTCTGTAGGAATCAGCATGGGTTTCGAAAAAGACGGTCATGTGAAACCCAGCTCGCGCTATTCGTCCACGAGACTCAGAGGGCCATAGACACGGGTTCACAGGTAGATGCCGTGTTTCTTGACTTCCGCAAGGCGTTCGATACAGTTCCCCACAGTCGTTTATTGAACAAAGTAAGAGCATATGGACTATCAGACCAATTGTGTGATTGGATTGAGGAGTTCCTAGATAACAGGACGCAGCATGTTATTCTCAATGGAGAGAAGTCTTCCGAAGTAAGAGTAATTTCAGGTGTGCCGCAGGGGAGTGTCATAGGACCGTTGCTATTCACAATGTACATAAATGACCTGGTGGATGACATCGGAAGTTCACTGAGGCTTTTTGCAGATGATGCTGTGGTGCATCGAGAGGTTGTAACAATGGAAAATTGTACTGAAATGCAGGAGGATCTGCAGCGAATTGACGCATGGTGCAGGGAATGGCAATTGAATCTCAATGTAGACAAGTGTAATGTGCTGCGAATACACAGAAAGATAGATCCTTTATCATTTAGCTACAAAATAGCAGGTCAGCAACTGGAAGCAGTTAATACCATAAATTATCTGGGAGTACGCATTAGGAGTGATTTAAAATGGAATGATCATATAATGTTGATTGTCGGTAAAGCAGATGCCAGACTGAGATTCATTGGAAGAATCCTAAGGAAATGCAATCCGAAAACAAAGGAAGTAGGTTACAGTACGCTTGTTTGCCCACTGCTTGAATACTGCTCAGCAGTGTGGGATCCGTACCAGATAGGGTTGATACAAGACAGAGAGAAGATCCAACGGAGAGCAGCGCGCTTCGTTACAGGATCATTTAGTAATCGCGAAAGCGTTACGGAGATGATAGATAAACTCCAGTGGAAGACTCTGCAGGAGAGACGCTCAGTAGCTCGGTACGGGCTTTTGTCAAAGTTTCGAGAACATACCTTCACCGAAGAGTCAAGCAGTATATTGCTCCCTCCTACGTATATCTCACGAAGAGACCATGAGGATAAAATCAGAGAGATTAGAGCCCACACAGAGGCATACCGACAATCCTTCTTTCCACGAACAATACGAGACTGGAATAGAAGGGAGAACCGATAGAGGTACTGAAGGTACCCTCCGCCACACACCGTCAGGTGGCTTGCGGAGTATGGATGTAGATGTAGATGTAGATACGTTTCAGCATATGAACAAATCGGGAGAAACTCAATTTAAAACAAGATCACTGCAATTAAAATTAGTCATTTGACTGCAAAGTAATTTGAATGTATTGAGAAGAAGATGCACACAAACAGAGTGCAAATATTGCATTAATGACAATTTTACTAACATGTAGTGACTATTCACATTTCATATGTATGCATGAAAGTGAATGGGAAAAGGATGTTTGTAGACGTCACAAGTGTTTTCCTTTCATTAGGAGTACCGTATGACTTAAAACATACTGAAAATGGTACTTAGTGATATTTTAGAACACACTACATAGTTGCATATAATCCAGCTGTTTACAAAATAATACCCAATTTTCAGATAAAAATCTTTTATTTAACTCAGAAATATTCTCAGATCAAAAAGATACACAGTAACAATATATTCAGTTCACTACACATCCATCAAATGCTTTATAAAACTGCAATTGCACTATCAATGACACATCTCAAAATGCTTAATGTCAATGGCAGTTACCACATTTGATATTTTTCCCCTTACCTCTCAACAGAAACATAAAAAGACAGCTGGTAGTAATAAAGTTAACTTGGTACAGAAATTCATTTTAAAACAGCATCCAGCATACCATTTTAAAATATCTGCACATCTACATGTAAGGATGAAAGGAATTTGCAAATGAAATCTACATACTTCTCTGAGTACATTAATAATACTGTATAATATACTTATTCCAGATATAAGTCCAGAAAAAATATCACATTCTCTTTGATTGTGTTTTCAGTTTGAGTAATGAAACATTACTGCAGTTAATGCATGTTGAAAAGATAGAACTGACAATGTTAACATCTGTAACAAAACAATATTTGTGGTACCCTTATGAATTCAGGGTCTTACAATTTACACTTGAAAAATGTAAATTATTTCCAAACTGAAATACTTTTTAATATACTGCAATACATAGTCAAAACATTAAAAAAACTGTACAGTACCAACTTTCTGAGGAAAGTAGAATGAGTTTTCTCACACTTCTGATAACATATAGACAGTTCTCTTTATGACATATTTAGTATTCTAATCTCTCAAAAATATGCTTCAGCATGTGTAACAGATCCTAATAACTGGCAAGAGTCAAGCAACAACTATAAAACAATGATAAAATGCAATACTGATCTGCATTTAGTAAATAATATGCACAAAATACTTTCTTAACAGAGATAATGGCATCTCAGAAATTTGGACAGAGCAGATGTCCGGTCAAAAAATATTAGCCCATAAATAAAGTGAAACTTTATTATATGTTCATAAACTTAACAAATTCTTAGAAGCAAAACAACCATCAGAAATCACTAACATATGGTGTAAACTTTCTAACTATTGATATAATCATCAAATATTGGCTGTACATACTGCCCACATTCGTATTATCTTTGGACATTTGAGATATATATTCATTACATTATAAAATATACTTTTCAATCTTGTCCGTTCTCATCAAGTACATTTCTGCAGTTGGATTTTGATCTTTATTTTACAGCAAACAAAATTCTGCATTCAAAAAGTTCAACTACATACTCATCCCAAAAGCCAAAGCAGTGACTTTAGTCACCACACTCCAGTTTATTTCAAAACTTGTATTCCACAGTTTGGAGTTTATCAGAAAACTAACAACAATTTAAGCTACCTTCATAGCATTCAAGTATAATAATGCAAATAATACACCACTACAAAGTGAACACAAAACAAGAAGTGAATGAAAAATCAGCAGGACCTGTTTGCAATTACAGTGTTATTTGGTAAGGATTTATTTGAGTGTATAAATAACTCCTACAACCCACAAAAAGCACAGCCAAAGCTTTAAACTTTGACCTGGAGATTACAAGTGTGGTTCTTTCATGAAAGATTAGTTTTACGATTCAAATGAGATTGCTGCTTTGACAACTACAGCAACAAATTACACTGGTTTCACCTTTAATATTAATAAAATTTTCACATTTATACAGGAAGACTGAAAACTTTAAGACCATTAGGAGGCCGTTATGTCACAAATCCATTCTGCCAATGTGGACACAAGTGTTGAAAATGCAGGAAGTGGTTCTGAAAGGTAATTAGTACATGTAGCACACAAGCTTTGCTAGAGTATAATGTATGCCACTTATGATGACCAAAAGGACAGATACTATCTGAGACTAACATAATATTGAAGAAATTTGGGGGAAAAATACAGTATTACAAAATTATATTCAGAGAGCACACTTCATATCATTATGATCACCACTGGTAAATGATTGAAGACTGTCAATAATGAGTAAAGGCCAAAGGAAAAATTAAATGAAAAGCTTTCACTCAAAACACATCACTTGGTGAAACACACCTGTACCTTATTCCAGTTGTGATGAACTAACTTGAAAAAGGGGACAGGGAGCCCTCAATTACATAAATAAAATACACAAAGATTTTGACAAAATGTTTCACCAGAACACAAAAGGTTGTGTGTGAAAATCTGAAAATTACATAGCTTCTCCTGGGTCAAGTGTTCCTATACTAAAATTTTATTATATTTTCATAAACTTAAATTCTTACAAGCAGTACAGCCATCAGGAATCACTAACACGTGGTGTACATTTTCTAACTATTGATATAATCATCACATTATGGCCGCATATACTGCTCACATTAATATTACCTTGGGACATTTGAGATATATATGTTACATTATAAAATATACTATTCAGTCTGGTCTGTTCTCATCAAGTTATCAAAGTAGCCTATACAAACTCTGTGTATAGTGAATGACAGCACCCATTTTTTGCAAAGACAAAAATTATGGAGGGAAATCTATCAAGCCACCACATTTAACAAAACAGTACTTCTGAACCAATTAGTCCTCTAAAAGCAAATTCCTAAGCTTAATCATGAAAAAAATCCTATCTGTACATCCCAGTGGTAGAGGACAGTAATGTCATACAGTGACTAACATAAGGATGAACTGAATAAATGCAAGGATAAGCATTTGTTAAAACTTCTATTTGTCACTGGGGTGAGAAATTGCCCTAAAAAATAAAAGAACCACTGTTATATGGAATGGAATGGCAACGAAAATGGCAACAAAGAACTACATAGATCCACTGAGTTTTTTGAGACAAAACGTTCCACAAATAGTTTTTGAGTCACGCCTTTGAGGAATAGGTGGGGGCGGGCAGACTTGCTCAAATGGAACCACTTCATAGATGAAAAGAAGAAGATTAACATTGGTATGATCAACATAAATATTTCATTTGAGGCAAAAGCTCAAATTTTATGTAAGAAATTGACAAGCTTCAAGTGGATAAATTGGGTGCTGCAGAAACTTGATGGTTTGGGTGTGAAAAATGTTGTTTCCCAGTTAGGGTTATCACGGTAGAATTTATAGGTAAGGAGTTGGAATCATATCAGAAAAACTCAGAAGTTTCGCTGTATATTCCACCCCAAAAATCTAACAAAAATTGATTAATTTTATGAAGATATCAAAGCACCATTAAAACTGGCAAGAAAGAATTGAATGCAGTCATGGACAGTTTTAAGACTAATGCAGAAATTACGAAGATATAATAGACCTATTTGGTCCAGGACTTCATAATGAGAGAGGAAACCATTTCATTGAAATTTGTCAAGTGGAAAATACAAAAATCAAAAGCACTTGGTATCAATGACCACCTTAGAGACTCTGGACATGGAAATTCCCGCAGGCACACCACCGGACATATAAACACAACATATCATTTACATACATCAGAAAAGCTAAAACCAAAATAACATCCTAAAATTAAAATAATGTACTACTTACTCTGGAACAAGGGGTCAAAATGATCCCTAGCCTACATATTTTTGTTATAATCTGTTCAGTTTTCAGTTATTTAAAGCACATTATATGACTTTTTCATGATGTTCTACCCTCATTACGATAATGTATTGCAACTTAAAAAATACAAAATTCGATGTTTTCAATGAAACTTTGAACAGCAAAAAGGGTCAATTAGACTTCCCATCATTTCTACTCTCTGTGCTACAGTATAAATATTATTTAGTGGTAAACATTCTAACAATAAATTGGCAAGTGCAGTAAATAATACAACAATGAGATAACAGTAGTTGATATCCACAGCCAGTAAAAAAACCTTCATTGTTGCTACCCTTGGTATGTAAGTTTCAGACGACACCAGAAAGACTATTGAATCCTGTATTTCCAGCACAAACTTTCTGACAAGAAATCTTTCATATTTCAGAGAATTCAGGTGCTGTATCCAAAACCAATTGCTTCCATAATGGATGTAGTTTTGTATCAGAGACAAATGCAGGGCATGTTCAAGAACATTTTTCCACACAAGCGAATTAGCATTTGGTGCCACTTTTTCCTCCCCTTTTCCCACGTACACTTTCACCCATGTCAGTTTCCATTACAAATTGGTCACCACTGGTGCCCCTCTCAGCTTGGCACCCCAAGCAGCCACTACTAATTGTTCAATGTCCTATACCGAAATCTTGCATCATAGCTTGGTGCCCCTAGTAGCAGCTTATGTTGCTTGGGCCTCAAACCGGGCCTGAAGTAATAATCACAGACTGGATGAACAAATTATGGTGGAGGAGAATGCAGGTGCAAGTCCAATTCATGACATACTCCAGTAATTTGAACAGGTTCACTTAATTGATTTAGCACTGACGGTACCTACAGATGGGACAACATGATAAGTGTCAGACTCGCCATAGTCATCAACTGGAAAACAGTCTGATATGAACATCCTAAATGTGTGCCGAGGAAAAATTAGTTACACCTAATAACTTGGTCATTCTGTTACCAGTGCTCTTTGAATTCTTGTCAATGAATCAGTTCTTCGACTTATGAAAAAATGTAGAGTCAAATATTCAAAGAAAGACTAAAGAACAACAGTTGAACTGTGTCATTTGGCAAATAGAATAAACTACTGCCATGATGTATGTTCAGGGTGCCACCTGCACAGGAGGAACATAAGCAGATGATCTGTAGTCGTATGCTTTGGAGACTACAGTTAGGGAGGACATGAGGGGAAGAACTAGAGTTCAGATTTCTCTTTTATATAATAAAAAAAAAAAAAATAAAATAAAATAAAAAAAATAAAAAAAAAAACCACACCCTGTCAGTAACCTGGTAAGATCATTGTTCTGTCTGAAATTTAGAAGACTGCTGGAAATTGCCTTGCCTGATATCCCCCATAAATAATACAGCAAAACCGGGTGCACATTCACATATGCCCAATAAAACAGACAACTATGACATAATACACCTGATTGCTGCTGACAGAGAGATGAAGAATGCATGCAATTCATTTCTATACATTGGTAAGAAAACTGCAAATTGAGCAAACCAGCTGTTGGGAGAGTAACTCATCTTGCATCTCACAGAGTCGTCTATAACTCAAAAAAGAAAAGTGACTATAGACAATTCTTCACTTCTGTTCATCTATCTAAGAAGCTACAACACAAGGAAGCATTAGTGGGCATAATAAACCAGGCTCACTGTGAAATTCTGGATGAGGTAAGAGACCTGAAGCTGAAGTATGTCCCACTACAATCCAGTGACTGAATGGATACAGGGAATGCACCATGACTGTATTTATGTGTTTGACCGGATGAAACATAAATATACTATGAAGTATATGTGGGAGATGATCACTGTCTTCTGCAATACTTGGTTATGATGGCAATCAGTGCAATAGATAAGCTACAAAACAGGAACAAAGCAACACATGAAAAGGAAGAAGTTAACTCCGCAGCCAGCAGATGAACTAAAGAGAAGATAAGTTCAGAGAGGAAAGCACTAGGGCACACAACAGCATAACAGCCAGTCACAGTCAGTGTGGCCTGTTCTCCTAGTACATTATGACAGGTCATCTGCAAGAGTCTACTTTGTGTTCAGTCACATTTTGTGTAGCACTTTTTGTTGGGTACATGGAGAAGTGCAAAATCTGGCCTGTTCATGTATGGGTTTTGTTTTCCCACCTGTATTTCATTTATACGTCCAAAAATTGTCACTGATGACACACTTTGGTTATGCACGTATGTGAATAGCATTAATTATTCACCTTACCACAACTGATAGTGAAAGGTAGCCTTTTGAAACAAGTAAAGGTGATGAATAAATTCAACATGGCACAAGTATAACATTCATTTTACAAATATTTCTTCCAAAGGTCATGTGAAGACCATAGGCTTATTAGCATCATGGGGTGTGCTACAAAAAACATATTTCAGACCTATTCACTTTGGATTGTATAAGGAAGGTGAAAAATTATTAAGTGATTCACTGTTTGGCTTCAAATACAATTTCAATACAAGAGATGCAAGAGCCAAAACAAATCTTGGGGTAAATTTAATATGATCAAAGGGTAAGTGCCTCTCTATTTTGTTAATTATGAAAATGCCATTGTAAGAACATTACTGGTGTAGGTGTGTACCTAGTTATTTGGAAATCTAAAATCTATTTCATCCTTCACCTGAAAGAACTACAATACATCAGATTGAATTAAGTGAGGACACAAATGTGTGCACAGCAGTTGGTGGTAAGAAGGAAGGAAGACTAACTGAGGTTCAACAATCCATCCATGATTAGGTCTTTACAGATGGAGCACATGCTTGGATTAGAGAAGGAAGTTGGCTGTAGCTTTTCAAAGGACCTATCCTGGCATTCACCATACACAATTTATGGAAAGCATGTGAAAATTCGATCTGGAATCGCTGACCACCTGAATACAAGTCAAGTGTGTTACCACTCTCACTCAGTGCATACTAATCCAACTGTCAATTTTTAAACTGTGTGGTCTTTACAGTGTAATAATACATGATATTCATACCGAGTCTGCCAAACCAACTAATAACAACCCAATAACGCACCTGTATAATTGTTTCCATGCAGAGTACGGTGAAATGCACCAATTCTTCTAATATTACATGAAAGAGAACATATGGAATACTGGCCATATATAGGCAAGGAGATAGAAGCAAGAACTCCAAAGTGTCCTAAAACATGTCATTATAAGTTTAATGAAATACTTTAGAAAATGATTGATGATGAGTGCACAGATCTCCCAAAGAGTTTTAGATACACCCCAACAATATTTTATCGTTTCATCATAACAAGTTAAAAAACATGACCCAAAAAAGTTTCAGACTGAACCTGTCATAATTTATAAGCTTGAATATAAAGTTTTAAGTTCAGACAATAGTACCTGATAGTTCAGTCCCTAGAGGAACATAAGAACACTATTTTCATAAATACAAATATAGCTTTTGAAAAGCTAAGGATTAATAAATGCCAAAAATGTGATATTTTATTGCTACAAGGGTAATCCCAAAACTAAGGTCTCCTATTTTTTTATAAGTACATAGATCTGTTTATTTCTACTATGGTTTACGTCAGTTTACAGCTTGAACATTTAGCTATTTTTTGGCATAATCACCATTTCTGTTGATGCATTTTTGTAGACACTGTGGCAGTTTTTGTCCGCCCATGTCATACCAGCTCGCCGTCATGCTGCTCAGAAAGTTATGAACCTCTTCTTTCACCTCGTCGTCAGAGCTGAATTGCTGGGACCACAATTAACGCTGACAGGTACTGTGAGACTCTGAAAAAACTCAAATGGGCTATTCAGAACCGGAGAAGAGGAATGTTGAGCAAGGGCGTACACATTCTCCATGACAATCAGTGATCATAAGGCCGTTGCAGCATCCCTGAATATGGAAGTTAATAGGAATACAAGAAAAGGGAGAAGGTTTATCTGTTTAGCAAGAGTAATAAGAGGCAGATTTCATACTACCTAACAGATCAAAATGAAAATTTTTGTTCCGTCACTGACAATGTTGAGTGTTTATGGAAAAAGTTCAAGGCAATCGTAAAATGCGTTGTAGACAGGTTAGTGCCGAGTAAAACTGTGAGGGACGGGAGAAACACACCATGGTTCGACAACAAAGTTGGGAAACTACTGCGAAAGCAAAGAGAGGTTCACTGCAAATTTAAACACAGCCAAAACCTCTCAAACAGAAGCTAAACGATGTTAAAGTTAGCGTAAGGAGGGCTATGCGTGAAGCGTTCAGTGATTTCGAAGGTAAAATTCTATGTACCGACTTGACAGAAAATCCTTGGAAGTTCTGGTCTTACGTTAAATCAGTAAGTGGATCGAAACAGCATATCCAGACACTCCGGGATGATGATGGCATTGTAACAGAGGGTGACATGCATAAAGCTGAAATACTAAACACCTTTTTCCAAAGCTGTTTCACAGAGGAAGACCGCACTGCAGTTCCTTCTCAAAGTCACCGCACGAACGAAAAAAATGGCTGACATTGAAATAAGTGTCCAAGAAATAGAAAAGCAAATGAAATCACTCAACATTGGAAAGTCCACTGGACCTGACGGAATACCAATTCGATTCTACACAGAGTATGCGAAAGAACTTGCCCCCCTTCTAACAGCCGTGTACCACAAGTCTCTAGAGGAATGGTAGGTTCCAAATGATTGGAAAAGAGCACAGGTAGTTCCAGTTTTCAAGAAGGGTCATCAAGCAGATGCGCAAAACTATAGGCCTATTATGTCTGGCATCGATCCGTTGTAGAATTTTAGAATATGTTTTTTGCTCACGTATCGTGTCATTTCTGGAAACCCAGAATCTACTCTGTAGGAATCAACATGGATTCCAGAAACAGTGATTGTGTGAGACCCAACTCGCTTTATTTGTTCATGAGACCCAGAAAATATTAGATACGGGCTCCCAGGTAGATGCTATTTTCCTTGACTTCCGGAAGGCGTTCGATACAGTTCCGCACTGTCGCCTGATAAACAAAGTAAGAGCCTACGGAATATCATACTAGCTATGTTGCTGGATTGAAGAGTTTTTAGCAAACAGAACACAGTATGTTGTTCTCAATGGAGAGACGTCTACAAACGTTAAAGTAACCTCTGGTGTGCCACAAGGGAGTTTTATGGGACCACTGCTTTTCACAATATATATAAATGACCTAGTAGATAGTATTGGAAGTTCCATGCGGCTTTTTGCGGATGATGCTGTAGTATACAGAGAAGATGCAGCATTAGAAAATTGCAGCGAAATGCAGGAAGATCTGCAGCGGATAGGCATTTGGTGCAGGGAGTGGCAACTGACCCTTAACACAGACAAATGTAATGTATTTCGAATACATAGAAAGAAGGATCCTTTATTGTATGATTATATGATAGCAGAACAAACACTGGTAGCACTTACTTCTGTAAAATATCTGGGAGTATGCATACGGAACGATTTGAAGTGGAATGATCATATAAAATTAATTGTTGGTAAGGCGGGTACCAGGTTGAGATTCATTGGTAGAGTCCTTAGAAAATGTAGTCCATCAATAGAGGTGGCTTACAAAACACTCGTTCGACCTATACTTGAGTATTACTCATGAGTGTGGGATCCATACCAGGTCGGGTTGACAAAGGAGATAGAGAAGATCCAAAGAAGAGCGACGCGTTTCGTGACAGGGTTATTTGGTAGGCGTGATAGCGTTATGGAGATGTTTAGCAAACTCAAGTGGCAGACTCTGCAAGAGAGGCACTCTGCATCACGGTGTAGCTTGCTGTCCAGGTTTCGCGAGGGGGTGTGTGTGTGTGTGTGTGTGTGTGGATGAGGTATCGAATATATCGCTTCCCCTTACTTATACCTCCTGAGGAGATCACGAATGTAAAATTATAGAGATTCGAGCGCGCATGGAGGTTTTCCGGCAGTCATTCTTTCTGAGAACCATACGCGACTGGAACAGGAAAGGGAGGTAATGACAGTGGCACAAAAAGTGCCCTCCGCCACACACCGTTGGGTGGCTTGAGGAGTATAAATGTAGATGTAGATAACGCTTGCCCACACATTGCTCAGCAAACCGTTGCTCTCCTGCAACAGTTTCAGTGAAACATAATCACCTACCCACTCCATAGTCCTGACTTGCCTCCCAGTGACTATCACCTGTTCCCTAGGCTAAAAGAAAATTTGGCTGGAAAGCGATTCAGCTCTGACGACGAGGTAAAAGAAGAGGTTCACAACTTTCTGAACAGCATGGTTGTGAGCTGGTATGACATGGGCATACAAAAACTGTCAAAGCATATACAAAAATGCATCAACAGAAATGGGTATTATGTTGAAAAATAGCTAAATGTTCAAGCTGTAAACTTATATAAACCATTGTAGAAATAAACAGGTCTATGTACTTATAAAAAAATAGGAGACCTTACTTTTGCGATTACCCTCGTAGTAAAATTTTATTCAGATTTGAGTGAAGTAACTAAAATGAAAATTGCTCATACATAAAATAATTCATCAGTGACTGAACTGAATCAAAAAGTACCTAATAATCACACAATGCCTGATTTGTATACATTTTATCCTCCTCCCTTTGTTGTTTCTATGAGTCTAAAATGATAAACACACTGGTATTACTACACACATCGCTTACAGCTTTTTCACAATAGTATAAGTCAAGTTTGTTCAAAAATGTTGTATGATGTGTGCAGAGCTTATATGGGCAGGTCCATAAAAACTAATAATCCAGTTGGGATACTCCTCAAACGTTACAGCCGGATCTTCAAGACGACACAATATTTTGATGGCCTAACTAGTTATCTTCAGGTGAGATACTGCGGTTGCTGAGTCTTATCACTGATTTTACAGCCTCAGCATAGCATCAGTTCAATGAGGCTCAGCAACAGCACTGTCAACAACAGCAGGGGTTATCCCCTTTGAAAGCCTAGACATTTACCCAATCATGTAAAGATACTAATAACCATGCTGTCATGCAACCCCAAAAGTAACTCAAACTATTCTGGATTAACAGCTTCATCAGGTTTTAAAGAGATACTGCGAGTGAAAACTTCCCTACAATTAATAAAATATATATGATACGCAAGACAGGACTGTTGTGAAAATCAAAATCAACAAGGCTGATCAAAAGTTCACATTCATGCTACATAATGATGGAACAGCTACCACATAATTTTTACTGGCTGCAACATAAGAATTATTACACCCACACAAAAGGATCTGCAATTACGACAATAGTTTTAGGTAGATGGATGTGTCTATCAAATAAAAACTCCAAAGAACTAAGTTATTTTACTAGCTAGATGTCAGTCAGCTGTCTCACATTTTGTACAGCTGAAAAAACACTGGGAGAATATATAGATATAAATCAAGATACCATTAGTTGCTCTATACAGTTTTAGTACGATCTTTATTACTCGAAAGACAAACCCCTTTCAAAAAAAGGCATAAACAATTTTATTAAGTACATACTGCCAAAAAGTGTACTGCATAATTACAAATTTCAGAATACTTTCTAAAATTAATATAGAATTTAAAAAAGTAAAGAACGCATGCTGCCCACTATCCAAGCTAAAGCCAAGAAAACATGAATTATGACTCATCTGGCACCTACGGAAAGAAACAACAACTTAACAATGATACATATTTCTCTTATGTTTATATAAAATGCCACAAACACCCAAGTGGTTTAGTTGCATCTTCCTGATAGCAACTGCATATAGGACAAGGAATAACCAGTTTAGTAAAAAAAAAAAAATGTGGGCTTCACCTGAAATAGAAGTATACCAGAAAAAGCTGAAGTGAAAACAATAAAAACAAGATTAATAGAATTAAAAGAAACTTGAAACCCACATACAATGATAAAACATGTTCAGTATCATAAAATACATAATGAAATGAATGTAAGCAATGAGTGGTTATATTATAAATGTCATTAAAGAAGCATATTTTAATAAGGTTTCATATTTTAATAACAACATACAAGTAAGTACAATATTACTTTTGCATATGAGACAGTTGAAAAGGACTTGTGCACATCATCTTGGACTGGACAATTTATAGTTACTTTAAGAGCTCCAAAGCAAACTGAAGAGATAAAGACACCAAAACCACTCACAAACTGGAAAAATTTCTTACTGAAAGAATATTTAATTTTCATTAGAGATAGCGTAGTTAACTAAAGGGTCATGAATTAGAGCATCAGGCTTTGTATCTATTACAAGATTTGTGGAGAATTGTGTCTTGGCTGATCTTTTTCCCAGCAACTTCACCAATAATAAATACTCTGCAAATAAATCTGGCACTGCAGCCAATTCTACACAGAAAAGCTTCCAAATTGATTGCAGCTGTGGAATCATACTCCACACTGGTGATATGATAGTATGAAACTGTGTAGTTTTCACATTTATCACATGAAAAAAAAAAAAAAAAACTATGGTGAGATGTAAGGTGACCAACTCTGCTGTATTTCCCAGGGTTTCACATATGATTTCATTTCAGTCCTCCCAGCTCCCTAATTGACCACCTGTTTTTCCAGTATGTTTCATCAATGATCACTATTATAAATATTAATCCCACAAAGTACTGTTGACAGTTCAGATTACCTGACTGACAGATCTTGAAAAGTTTTGTATAATAATCAATACTACTGTCAACACACAGTCTGTTTTTCTGTTCCCACTTCTGCAGAAAGAACACAGTTTGGCTCAAGGGAATATGAGAAGTGGAATCACAATGACACAGCCTACACATCTATAGGAGTAACAAGAGAGGTTATGTTTACTTGTTTCTCGGTCAGTACTGGCAACCCACGGACCATCATCTATGGTACAAATAATACAAGGAAGTAACATGGGCTTTGGAAAGCAGATTATACAAAGCCCTTCATATTTAAACACACTTGTTACATTATCTCTCAAGTGACTCACACAACACAACAACATTTTGCAACACAAAATATGATACCGTACAATATAACAGACTAAAAGTAAGTGAAATATGTCAGTTTTCTTATATTTATATCTCCACTGTCACCCATGCCAGTAAAATGTAATGCTGTTATGCAGATTAAATCATAGCAACTAAATCTCCCTTAAAATCGTGGTCAGATGTTGGTCATCTCACTTAAAATCACAATCAAATGTTGGTCACCCTAGTGAGATACAGTGCAGATACATGGCTCAGAAATACTGCAAAGTCTAGAACTGTTCTTACGAAGTTGACAACCGGTAATTCTTAAGCAAAGTGTGATGTCAAACACACGAATTGAGGCACATAGAAAACCAAGAAAATGTCCACTATGTTTAAAAACAGGCTGCAAGTGATCACAAAAATGGAGGGTAGATTTATAAATGTTCTAGTCATAAACAACTAAGTTTCTCTACATATTTTAAAAAACATACACAAAAACTTTTAAATCCTAATGCAAATAATAGTGCACAGCTTCACCGACTCTGAGAATTCTTTGCCATAGAATTGTTGTTATTGAATTTGTAATGCTTGCACTTCCGTTTTAATCCTGCCACACATCATCATATCGTCTGTCACAGCCAAAATACACTAAGGGGATTTCAGTTACATGGAATGGTGGGAGCAAGCACCAGAAAACAAACATGCATCAAATGGCACTGAGAGCACAGTGTCAAAGTCTACTATGAATAGCAGTCCAACATCAACAATGTATCACTTTGGTTTGAGTTCAGGCATATAGCATGCATAACAGTTAGGTGATGTATTAAAAAGCTGTGCAGAAAGATGGAATTTTCCACCCAGCTGAACACCTAATACCATATTGCACCTTACTACTTACTCCATTAGAAATATACTGCAATAAAAATATTGAGTTGAAAGAATGGAGGCAATGAAAAGTTGTTGATTTTTTTCAGTGAAAAAAATTACCATTTTAACAAACATAATCTAAAATCAGTAATGAGCAACAGAAATATCTACCACAAAAATATTAACCTATATTTTGCAAATGTATTACAATTTTTTAACTCACATGTTGAGTCTCCACAATTGGGAAGTAAGCCCACTCATATTTGTTGACAAAGATAGCACATGGCAGTTTGAAGAAGAGGGGAGGAGGGGTGTTAAAGCAGGTACACACTGTTTCAAATTTTTTGAATCCAGCTGAAATATTATTATATATACTGTGCGCTTGCATATCACTACAACAAATGTATTATTCACAAGTAATTCAAATGAACTCGACACACAGTCTTAAACACTGCAGTAACTAGAATGAGATTTTCACTCTGCAGCGGAGTGTGCGCTGATATGAAACTTCCTGGCAGATTAAAACTGTGTGCCCGACCGAGACTCGAACTCGGGACCTTTGCCTTTCGCGGGCAAGCGCTCTACCGTCTGAGCTACCGAAGCACGACTCACGCCCGGTACTCACAGCTTTACTTCTGCCAGCTTGCCCGCGAAAGGCAAAGGTCCCGAGTTCGAGTCTCGGTCGGGCACACAGTTTTAATCTGCCAGGAAGTTTCACTGCAGTAACTGTAATGTAATAATCATACTGGTGTACTATGATGATAACTGCAGCCCATACGGAAAAAACGCACAACTCAAGGCAAAAGCAACCCCTTCCCCTTTCCTCCAGCTGCTCCCAGAGAGTTAATTCCAGTTTCTGCAAACCAATAAAGGTGCACCATACAAATTATAAATATAAAATTAATTTAAAATAAATGAATAAGTTGACATATGTACATAACATCCTAGAACTGCCCAATGATGAAACATTTTTTCTTCTTACTTATGGTGAAGGTTTTAGCAGCTGTCACAAATATTAATTATACACATAAAGACAATATTATGAAAAGGATAGATTGCTACTCACCATATAGAGCAGATGTTGAGTTGCAGACAGGCACAACAAAAAGACTACTAAATACATAGCCTTCAGCCACAAGACATTCTTCTGAAATATACCACACACACACACACACACACACACACACACACACACACACACACACACAGCTCTCACACATGGCCACTGTCTCTGGCTGGCAGCGCCACAGTCTTTTTGTTGCGCATGTCTGCGACAACATTTCCGCTATATGGTGCGTAGCAATCTATCCTTTCCATAATACTGTCACAATTCCATCCTGGATTTTACATTATACAAATAAAGAGTTTACTTATATAGTAGTTTCAGGTACACTAGCAGATTTGATTGCAAACTTCACATCATCATGTTTTACAGCATCATATCTTTGTCGCAAACATAACACAAAAGTCACCATTAAGAAACCATAGTAAACTTATACAATCCACAACACCAAACATCTACGGAAAAACACCAAATAAATTCATTTAATGTCTTTAATAAACAAATTACTTTCATATTTGGAATTTAAATATCATTTGCATACATCCGCCTCTTATTCACTACTTATAATTACATGGTATCACCACTCAGAATGGGGTAACAGCTCAGTCAAACTATTTCTGAATATCCACAAAATATTGTCAATGAAGTTAATGTTTATGTAATTTTTAAATGACTATTCCAGTGTAAAACTCTTGAAAAGCTAATCCCAAAATATTTTGTTTTACTCTTCTGCAGTGAAGTGTTATTTAGCAAGAGAGCGGAAGGTGGAGGGGTGGAGATGAGGTGAGGGAAAGGAACACACAAAGATAGCTTTTATATTTCAGTAAGATGGGGCAGGGGTTGCTATAAAAAAGAACAACTAGAAATATTATAAATAATGGAAGGCTCCAAAAGTGGCTATTAATTTCCAATAAAATGTAATAATAAATGAACAAAATTAAATTATTATAAAATACTGCACCACGCATACTGTAAAAGTCACAGATCTCATAAGCATTAAAACCTTTGAAGATGCAGATTTTAACCTGCATACATTGGCAGATCATAAAATACTCATGGGAATAAATAAATCAATAAATAAATAAATAATAAATACATTAAATCTTCAAAACAGATCAAAAATAATGTAACCAATATATGCTACTATACAGTAGCACCCTCATTTAACTTTTACAGATTCACAAAGAAAGTGCACTGCTCCTCCTCCAAACCTAATAACATGTACAAAAATATAGTATTTTAAATATAAATAATTATCTTTTAGTTTATGTTCTGGCATGTGGCACAGAATTGTATTTCACACAATAAAATTTCAGTATCTAATCGCCACTTCATTTGTACACACCAACTGTTTCATCGTCATAAATGCTCAGATATACTCCATTTTCTTTGTGCCACCAAAGTTATAATGATAATGCCCATTAGCAACACCATTTGACTTGAAAGGAACATTGTATGCCTGATACTCAGGCACTGGGAGCACTGCATAGCCAGTCTGATGGTGCCACGATTGCTGTGAGAATGGCAGCAGTGTCTGTTTCTGGTGAGTTCTCTTTGCATCATATTTTGCCTGCAAAAAAGTTAATGAAAATTGACATTACACAGCAATTTAAATACACATAAAATATAACTAGTGAGATTTAGTTTCATTCAAATGTTTGAATACCCCCCCTCCCCTGCCTGGGAGGGAGGGGGACAGACAGACAGAGAGAGAGAGAGAGAGAGAGAGAGAGAGAGAGAGAGAGCAGGGGGTGGAGGAGGCATATTTTGGCTTTCTGTGTGATCTTATTACTACTGCAGTAAGCATTGATGAACTGACTGCTAATTTTACTTCCAAATTAATCTTCTTTTCACAACTTATACTAAAAGAATAAGGATAGTTTTTGAAGAAAGGCAAAAACATTACAAGAGAGCGCAGTCCAAAAATTTAGAGAGTGGATTAATAAAGAAATTGAGAAAAGTTAAGATGGTGGTTTTAATGCTTCAGGTATTCTACATAACCTCCCTTTCCCCTAACCCCCCCAGCTCGGCTACAAAAATCTTCTAACATGTTTATATAATCCTGTGAAACTCTCAGGAAAATTGAAACTGTCAGGAAAATTCCTTCTTGGGAATACTGTTCAACTCATGTGACACATTGGCTTGAATGTTGGTTATGTCATCAAAGTGTTGACCATTCCTGTGAATTTCTGTACTTTCTCGTTTTATGGTAGCCTCATGATGATTTTTTCCAGGAAGGAGTTTTCCACATTTTACATTTTGCATTTCAGTCAAGTAACAGCATATGTCTATGTGGCATTTTTGTTTGGGGTGCAGGATGACAAACTTTGCACACACTTTTCTCTTCTTCAGAACATTGTGGAAAATGTGTTGAATATTTGTTTTAGAGATGTTCAGTTCATTGCTCCATTCCAATTTGTGACACAGCAACACTGACACACCACGCCTCCACATCCACTACTTAACACAACCTGCTCACAACTGACTGGGTGAATGCACATTTGTTTTTTACAAATGTTAGTTCAAGCTGCTACCACAATTACTGTGCTGATGTTGCTTAAACACCAGGAATAAAAGCAGTCTCTGAACTTTTTGGACAGACAATGGATAAGCAGACTTCTGAATTTTCCTTTGTGACCCCGTGTGCCATATAAGTCAGATTCGAAATTCTAGGTTCTAATGTTTGCTGTTCATCTCGTTTTCGCAAATCTTATAATGATTGTATAAATACTCTTGTGTATCATGACATATTGTGTATTTTCAAGCATCTGCAAGTGACATGAAAAACTTTTACTATATTGTCGATGTAAACTTGATTTGTACTTTTTAGAAACTTTTGACAACAGTATCATCATTCAAATATAACCATTCCTTAATTTCATTGTAAATTTACATGAAATAAGATACAGTATATTTTTGAGAATTTTTGAATAATTGCTTGAGAAATTTCGTACTTAGGAATGTTCTGCACAACTTATTTCATAGTAAGTTAGCTTTTGTTATTTACAGTTACTGTAAATAACTAACATACTGTGTCATACTAGTTTTCTCTTTTAATACAAGTGTATATTGTCTGCATTTATTATAAATAAATGCAGTTGTTGAATTTCTTGGTAATCGTAATCTCAAAAACAATTCAGAGAAACAATAAATTTTACAGCAATTTTCTGTTGTCATAATACATCTCTCATTTTGGCTGTTAATAGCTTTAGTTCTAGTTGTAGCATACCAGACCCGTAAATCAGGAGACACAGTCATCGAGCTTAGTTTATAGTTATTTGTTTATGGTGTGTGTGGGCTATCAGAGACAAAACATGAATGATATTCCTTAATCTGTTTTTATTGGCAAAAACCAATAAACAAAAACACTGGTGATGTCAACAAAGTAGTAAGTACAAAACACAATTTAAGCATGAAACAAAGTATGGATTCCACTTCGGATCTTATAATAGAATAACAATAAAATAAAATGTTTTCCTTGCAAGTCTCTCTCTTGAGTACACCAAAGAGAAGGCGGAAACAAAACTACTAGACAGGGGTCAGCACAGCATGCCACAAAGCTGTCCAGGGAGGCTAGACCACTGTTACACAACACTCCTGAGTCACAGACCAAAGCTACCATTCCTGACAATCCAGGACTACCAGACAATTAAGCATGTAGATGATGTGGCTACGATGGCAGTTACCTACAAGTCTGGGCAGCATGTCAAACTGCCTTCTCACTGACTGTGTGCCAGCTTATAAGGCCAGTTGGCCGATGGATCTTCTGGGACAGTTTTCAATCACGCGTGTGGTATAGGAAAATAGTCCACTTATATATGAAGTCTTCACGGGTTGTCAGCCGAGTAGCATCGTCGTCTCGTAGCAACGTTTCGATGGAATGCGTCTCAATCATCTTCAGGCCAGTGGTGGTGTTTGGGGGGGGGGGGGGGGGGGGGGGGGCGCACGTGTACCGGGTTCAAGTCCCGGCGTCCGTATCTGTCTGCTCCATACGCGGCCCTTGGTGGAACAGAATGTTCTTCTCTGATTTTCCTGACTGCAGGCTCCCAGGCTGTGCTGAGATGGTAGCCACTGTCACGGTTGATTAGGTTGTCGTGTAACCGTATTTCTATGGACGCTTTGATTACTGAGTCCCAAAAACCGTTTGTACTGCATATTATCTTTGTGTCCTCGAAATCGAAGGTGTGCTTCTCGTCAATACTATGTTCCGCCACAGCAGATTTGTTGGTCTGACCCAAGCGTACATGCCTAATGTGTTCACTGCGGCGCTGTGAGATGCAACGCAGCGTCTGTCCTATATATTGCATCCCACATTAGCATCCGATCTTGTACACACCTGGTGCCGTCAGACCTAGTGGATCCTTGGTTGAACTGAGAAGGTCTTCTCGCGATCTTGGACGTTGGAGGCGTATGCCAAGAACACACAACCCATTGCTTCATCTTCATCCGGTCTCTCTTCTCTCTTCTTGTGGTCGGTCTTCAGAGCTCTCCTTATTGGTGTATGTATCCATTTTTCTTGAAGGTGTCCTTAAGGTGTTGCAATTCTCCTGGCAAACTTTCCTTATTGCAGATGGACCTGGCCCCATGCACTAACGTGTGGAGTACAGCATTGTGTTACGCAGGGTGGTGGCAGCTATTGGCATTAAGATAGAGGCCCGTGTGTGTTTTCTTTCTATACACTGCGTGTCCCAGCGTGCCATCCATGTTTCTTGTGATCAGGATATCCAGAAAGAGTAAGCTTCTGTTCTCTTCTATCTTCATGGCAAATTTGATATTTCCATGTATGCTGTTGAGGTGTTGATGGAACTCTAGCAGTTTGTCCCTGCCATGTGGCCAAACTACAAAAGTATCGTCAACGTACCTGTAGAAGGTTTTTGGCTTGTGTTTAGCTGTGTCCAGTGCTAGCTTTTCGAAGTGCTCCATGTATAGGCCAGCTATGCCTGGTGCTAGGGGGGAGCCCATAGCTACACCACCTATCTGTTCGTAGAACAGCCTGGGAGCCTGCAATCAGGAAAATCAGAGAAGAACGTTCTGTTCCACCAAGGACTGTGGGTGGAGCAGACAGAGACAGATGCCGATCCAGGCGTATCGGGCGATTCCGCGAACGCGTGATTGGCCGGCCGTGGGAAGCGGAGAACAGTCCAGCAGAGATATAAGCCCGCAACCGACGATATCCCGACACTTCGCCTGAAGATGATGGACACGCATTCCCTCGAAACGTTGCTACGAGATGACTATGCTACTCGGCTGACAACCCGTGAGACTTCATACATGAAATTCACCAAGAAAGCCTGCACTCGCATATAATAGTCTGCTTGTTGACCACGACCTCTGGTGCTGCTGTCAATCCATGGGCTCAGGTAGCACACCCTGGCATCTATTAGCCGAGCCATGGGACTGTGTTTTCGTCTCTGGAAAGGGCCTCAGTCATACCGTAAACATCTGCTTTGGTTTCACTCGCTGTGATGAAGGCATCTTGCACCTCTGTTCTGTCATGTGGGATGTCGATATTGCAGGCAGATTGGACACATGCTACAAAATCTTGCCCCAGCCACAATGTAGCCCCACTGTGTATGCCGCTCTCAGGCATGGGATTGAGTTAGTTGCTGTTCGTAAGCAGCTGGAAACTGCCCTGACTGTCAAGCCAATGGATCTTTTGCAAATGGCGGTGTTGGGAGGGCTACTGAGATTCATGTACCATAAATACCGGAGGTCCCACAGGCATCACCCTCTCCTGTGGATACTGTCTCTGCTACAGGATGTGCAGGATCTATCACTAGTTGTCCACTTGATTGTGAGGGACGAGTTAATGGTAGATCTAAGTGCCCTATACTGGGGAGACAGGGTCCAGGGAGGGCTCAGGATGTTAAACTCAGCCCATTAACTAACAAATATGAGGTGCTAAAAGTGAATCATCTGTTGTTGGGAAAGGTACTGTGTCCCATGTCACGGGGAAAGCCCACGCAAACGGGTAGCAGTCTCTTAATCATCAGCAGTTCAAACTTGCACTGAATAATGGTACCCAGTATGGAAATGGCAGCAAGGTATGGGATGGAACACCATGTGCACTTAGTATGGCAGAGAAGTATGAGAATAGCAGCCTCGCTCGGAGTTTCAACGAAGCTCACAATCTGCAGCATTGTACCCAGAACAGTTCATAACTCCCTGGTTCCACGCTAAGTGGAAGGCTTGAACAAGAGGCTGCGAAGGTTCTTTGGATACAACTTCCACTAGTTGAGTCATAGGGTTGAGAACTGTAAGGTTCCGCTAAATGGGTCAGTTGTGTACTTCACATCAGAGGCTATGTGTGGGGTAAACACAAGTTTGTTTGTTTGTCGATTAGGCAAATCAACAAATCTCCATTCAATCCAGATAATGATAGCTGTAGGAAAACAGTAAGTATCAGTGTAAGATCCAAATAAATGCCACCCCGACGAGATAGCATTAAAATCTGGGTGATTAACTATTGAAGCATTCACAACAAAGTGCCATTGTTAGAAGTGATCCTAAAATGCAGTGAAGCTGCCATAGTACTATGTACACAAAGCTGCTTAAGACTTGAAATCAACAGAAGTGTGATTTCTGGGAAAAACTTAAGCACGAACAGAAAGGATAGGCCATGAGAAATTGAGGTGTTTTATTTGTTGCAGTGAAACTTAATTCTGTCAATGTCAGAAACTGAAGCTGTATGTGAGAATGTTCGGGCAAAACTCAATACCAGCGTTGGACATAAGATTATAATTGGCTCTTTCTAACAACAACTACACTCACTTCCAAATGTAACCAGAAACTTAAGAGGAAACCTCAGTTCATTAGTATGAAAGTTCCTCAGTTATACTGTAGTTATTGGAGAAGACTTTAATCATTCAGCTATCAATTGATCAATTACAGTTTTGTTAGTGGTGGATGTGACAAGACATTCCATGAAACATTACTAAATGCTTTCTCTGAAAACTACCTAGAACACAACCACTCACGATGAACAGGCCATGAAGGAGTTTGTACTATCAATGAGTACCCAAGGCCGAATAAAGCAAGTAGAAACATTTACATGTTCATTTTTATTCATTTATTTATTTTTTAGGGCATAACAACAACCTGAAGTCATAAGCACCCCTATCATAACCTTACTACAACAAGTAAAAGAAGTTGAAAGTGACTATACGTCAATCCCAACGAATGGAAGGAAAGGGAGCTTAAAACATGGACTTCCCCTTGGAGAAAGGTCCACAAAATACACCGCAGACACAGTGGAGATACTGAACCAAAGATTAAATGTCCTTCACCATATTGCTACGATACATAAAAAGTAAAATGTGGTCGACAGCCCTCATGTTATCGCTAAAATGGCCAATAGCTCAGACGACAAACATACACTGGAATGTAAGAGATTAGAAAAAGAGCACTGGGTCAGGAAATGGCGAACCATCAGAGGCTGATGACAGTGAGCACAAAGTGGTGGAAGATCACCATGTAACAAATGGCAATGGCTAAAATGACAGTCCCCAATGTGCAACCTAGATAAAATGATTCCTTTCGACGAGAAGGCTGAGAGGAGGTTGGCCAAGCTGTTGGGAGAGGTTCAATTCCCCGGAGTTTGTTTCAGTGAAGAGACCATTGGTGATGCTGAAGTGACACCATCTGCCAACAGACAGCAACATGGAGAACATCCGAGGGAATGGAAGAGCCAGCAGGTCATGGTAGGAGGATTGCGGCCTTGGTAGCAGCATCGACAGACTTGTTTCCCGTCAGACCCAGGTGACCAAGAACCCACATAAACATCACCATGGCTCTCTCAACAGTGAGCTATTGTGTCGCCAGGTGTACTGGGTGGTCAGATAGAAGGTGAAGATCTCTGTGGTAAAAATCAAGCAGTGTTCAGCAATCCAATACCAAAAATTGTCCGTGCCAATGACAAAGGCACACCCGACACCACAGTTGGTCTCCGAGCCATCAGTGTACACGAAGGTGCTATCACTAAGATGTGTGCCAAGGTTTGGAAACTTACAGCAATAGATTGAATCTGGAGTAGTGTCCTTGGGAAGCAAATGAAGTCTTAGATTAATATGGGTCGTCGCACAAAGCCAAGGCAGTGAAGGATTCACGCCCATCAGGAATGCAGCAGGTAGCACGAAGTTAAGCTCCCGAAGCAGTATCCAAAAGTGAACTCCAGTAGGTAACAGAGAGGAAGGACATGCCCCATACTGGTGAACAAGTGAGTCATTGAAAAAGTGAGCATAGGACAGGTGGCTGGGCATGGCGGACAAATGGAATGTGTATCCACTGAGGAGGATATCCAGACGATATGACAGTGCTGATATGGCAGCTTCTGCTTAGAGACTCTCAACTGCGCTAGTGAAAAGGAGCAAGTGGCCAAACTTATTCCATGATGGTGGACTGTTTAAGATGACATAATATAGATGGATGGGCAGAGGAATAAACAGAACACCCATAGCCTAGTTGTGAAAAAACATGGGATCAGTACAAATGGAGGGGAGAGAACCGATCTGCTACCCAGGATGTACAGCTTTGGACACAAAGGACATTGAGGGACCAGGTACAGTGTGCAGCCAGGTAAAGACACATGGGTGGATCAAGAAAGTTTCCTATCAACCATGAGCCCCAGGAATTTCGCAATTTCAGTGAACAGAAGAGCAACAAGCCCAAGATGTAAAGACAGTGGAAGAAACCCGTTGCTCTGCCAGAAATTCATACATATGAGTTTGTCAGTGGAAATGTGAAAGCCATTGTCGATGCTTCACCAGCAAACACAATGGAGACATCGCTGAAGATGCCGCTCAAGAAGACAAGACCATACAGAACTGCAACAGAGTGTCAAGTAGTCGATGAAAAGGGAGCTAGAGATGTCTGGTGGGACAGTTGTTAATAGGGTTAATGGTTACAGCAAAGAGGGTGACGCTCAGGATGGAGCCTTGAGGCACCCCATTCTGCTGGAAAAAGGTGTCCGACAAGGCCGAACCCATACATTACTTGAAAACTCGGCCTTTAAAATTTGTGAATGAAATGGGGGCAGGTGCCCTTGGAAGCAACACGTGTATAGAGTACGGGGGATACCAGTCCTGCAGCAGGGCTCGTAGGCTTCCTCCAAATCAAAAAACATGGCCACAATCTAGTATTTCCACAGAAAACCATTCATGACATGGGTTGACTAAGTGGCAAATGGTCAACTGCAGAACAGCGCACATAAAATACACACTGTGCAGAGGTTTGTAGATTGTGAGACTCGAGCCATCATACCAGCCAGCCATGAATCATACGTTCCAGCACCTTGCAAACACAGCTGCTGAGGGAAATGGAGCATCAACTAGAAAGAAGCTGTTTGCCCTTACTGGGCTTAGGTATGGGTAGAACACTGGTGTCTTGCTAGCATCTGGGAAACATGCCATCTGCCCAAATATGATTATACAAATGAAGGAGAAAGTGCTTGCCTACAAGATAAAGGCGCTGCAACATCTGAATGTGAACATCATCCTGTTATGGGTTGGAAGATTGGGATGAGGTAAGAGTATGGTCAAGCTCCCTCATAGCACAGGCAGCATTGTAGCATTCATGATTCTGAGAGGAAAAGGGTAAGACCTGAGCCTCTTCCACTCATTTCCGAGAGAGGATAGCAGGGTGAGCTCGAAATCTCCGAAAAATAGAGGCCCAAGGCATTGGAGATGGCAACAGGATCCACAATGTCATCACCTGCTACAGTGAGGCTGGAAACTGGGGGAATGAATCCTTGAACCCTAGTTACAGAGAGCCGATGGAGCCTGCCCCACATGATGGAAGAGGGAGTGAAACTGTTGATAGAACCAGTAAAGGAAATCCAGCTAGTTTTTTGCTATCCTGAAGACTGTGATGACACTGTGCACACAACTGTTTATAACACAGGGTGTATACATGGACGACAAAAAAAAAATTCCCGGATTTGTCCCGGATTTCCCGGTTAAAAATACACTTTCTCCTGGATGACAATACATTTTTTCCATGTTAAGTAACAGTATAATTTTCCCCGAAACTGTAAAACTTATCAATCCTTAAATGGTTGTGGTTTTATACACCGTCGTACAATTTCCCAGCACTTTAGACAACGAAACTCATGGGAAAAAACACGTTTTAGAAAGATGTCTGAAGTGCAGCAACATGTACACTGCATATTTTCGTATTACGAAAGTATAAATTCGAATTCCACCAAACACCGCATGTTACTTTCCGAAGGATTGAAATCGAGATTGCGATGCGCTTTTGTAAGCCAGTTGTAGCTCATGTCAAGCGAACTCGCCAGCCGATGACAGCGGATATTCAGATCATAGGACACGTGATGTAGTCAGCCAATAGCAACATCACTGTAAAGTAGCGCGAACACACAAATAGGAAAAGGTAATGGTTTAAATTAATATACATATGTATATAGTGCTGCTACAAGAAAAGAAAAGCCTTTACGTTTAATATTGGTCACTAAGATTAATAAGCTGCAAGAGAAGCTAAGCTTTAACACATAATGATCATTTTTGCACCTGTTACACTTTAAAGATACATCACAAAAATGCGTCAGTAAATTTTTTAACAACGACATATATATCTGACCTTCTGGGCTCGAAAATATTCTAAATGGTCGCCCTCAAAGATTTGATATTTGAATATGCTCTGTGATTTAAGAAATTCATCGGACATTCGTGTGCACAGAGTTCATCTTGCGTAAAAGGAAGTTTACTTTGAAGTAACGCTTTCCAAACAACCATTCACAATATTTTCCCGTGACGTGTTAGGAATAGAATGATTTCAGCAGTTGCCGGAGTGTGCCAAATAACAGGTGTCGCAGCGCTTGCGCAGCTATGACGATGCAGGAAGCCCGTATGTTCGTACGTGTAAAACATTAAAAGATATTACATCATGTCATAAAAGAAACAAGACATTAGAGGACACTCCAAGAGCATGGGAATTTTGTGAACTATACTAAAATGCATCATTCGGCTTAAAGTGCACATTCGTATGTCCAGATTCAGATGTAAATTTTCTTGGAGTACTGCATTATCTCAGGTTTGGTTCCTTATTGAGGCATAATGCCATACGTGCTAGAAGATGAAAACATGAACTTGAAATGCAGCGAACAGTTGAAACTAGCCAATAGTGTGAAATTAAACACTTAGTTTCAAATAAATTGACTGCCTCAGCAGAAAAGATTAGTAAAAGTCAAATTTCTTTAACAAACCGACAAAAATAACTTCATTGTTCTGCAAGGCGATTAACGCTTGGCTGTCAGAAAGGTGGAAACAAAATAAAATCTGTAACTAATGACATATTTTAGCCTTCCGTAACTATGTGAATGTATTTTAATTCACTTGATAGGTCCCGGCCACAGAAATCCGTTTTGTTTTCATATGAAGTGAGAGCAATAAACGAAGAGGAAACAGCCAAATCACTTAACGTAAACACGGGTCACGTGGAGACTACCACCTCCCACTACAACTCAGACTACTCTGTAAATCAGGTCCGGATATAGGATATTTCCGAACCGGGGCGATATTAGATAGTGGCGCTCCCCTCCCTTGAGCGTTTGAGGTAAGAAGCCAAAAATTTAAAAATCGACTTTTCAAAAATACCTTTATTTTGTAGCACACATCTTTCTGAAGAGTCTGAGACATAAAACATATATATTCGAGGGAACGTAAGACATGTTATTTGGTCTTAAGTGTGGCAAAGTGCAGTGCCACGCCTTTCCACACAGCATTCTTCCATCACACGTCTCCCGTATTTCGCTCTGTGGAATTCAAACATGTAATATTTTGTAATGGAATGGGTGCCATCAAACTATATTCACACCAGTGGAAATTAAAACGCCCTGTGGTGCCTCTCCTGCTCCCAGTCGGCCAGTTTGACATCCTCCTCCTCTTTATTGACATCTTTTAAAAAATCTCAGAATTAATACTGGTTGGGATTATTTGTAACAGGCAGAACAAGAACTCTTCAGAAAATTTGCAGTCTTTATTGCCTATTATGTAATAACTTGCTGATTTGTGTGACATAAAATTAAATAAAGGACACGTAAAATGAGTTAAGACAAGAGACAAGCAAGACAGTACACGTTTCTTCAATCTTTAAGTCCTAGCTTCTTTTCTCTCTAATCTTGCCACAGCTTTATATGGCGTACTTTCCTTTCTGGGAAAGAATCTACTACCTCAGCAGTTTGTCAACGTTTTCCTACATGAAAAAATGAAATGTCGTTGTCTAATACTAGAAAAGCTGTTAATACACATTGTACCCAAGACAGGTGTGGTTTCTCGATCTGATTACGTGTATTTTGTCACTGCTATATACCTATAACGAAATAGGCCTACCGAATATTGTAGTAGTTGTTACACACACCAAATAAACGAGTGTTTTGGCACAAATGGTCATTTTTATAACATGACGGAATATAATTCACGAAGTACCAATATCAAATGCCTATTAGGCCTAATACAAGCAAAACGTTTTGAGTTAGGAAATAGTTTCACATTTCATTCATACTCTCTAGCTTCTGAAGCAAGAGATCGAAAAGTAGTAGTACTAAATTTTTAAATACATTTCGAATCGTCATATTCTCCCATAATTTGTGTGAGTCCCCGTTTCTTCTCCTTCCTCGTACTAACAAACAATTTTATCACTAATTCTGTAACTATTCCTATCAGTGTCAAAACTTATACTCTGGTTAATTTCGTCACCGGTTTAGTTATCTGGTTGGGCGTTATTATGTGTTCGTACAACACGTTTTCCACGCTACTCCCAGAATAGAACTTTAGCGGCTGCTAGCCGTGGATGTATAACTGGCCCTTAGCAGTGTAGCGGTCTGGCCAAAAATTTTCTTCAAAATTTTATTTTCTTGGACACATGGAGGAGACAATATGCAATCTTTGTTGCCTGTTATTCCTGTTAGTCGTTTTTTTCCACTCTGGTAGTCTGAATCTATGGAATTCGCTAGTTGTTATAACAACGCTGATCATTTGCAAACCCAGTCAACCACATAAACAGCAGATGGCATTCATCCGTTCGGCTTTATTCCGCTCAGCTCGCATAGACCCGTTCCTATTTGTCTGCAGGAAAGTTTATTTCTAGATGCGACAGGGATTCCCCTGGCAGAAACATCACGT
The DNA here is from genome assembly GCF_023864275.1 of Schistocerca cancellata. Classification (NCBI taxonomy): domain Eukaryota; kingdom Metazoa; phylum Arthropoda; class Insecta; order Orthoptera; family Acrididae; genus Schistocerca; species Schistocerca cancellata. The sequence continues at coordinate 93,278,428 of NC_064629.1, read as the reverse complement.
ACACTATGCACGCATTCAAAAATCAACTTACGATTCTTTCAGAAATCAACTTAGAATTTGTACAAAAATGTTCAAAAACCAACGGGGATGCATTCAAAATCATATGAGAAATCAATAGACCAACGTGCGCTGGGTGCTAGGGGCTTTGTGAAACAAGGTCTTTTTCCAGGGTGTATACGAGGACGAGAAAAAAAAATTCCCGGATTTTTCCCGGATTTCCCGGTTAAAAATACACTTTCTCCCAGATGAAAACACTTTTTTCCGTGTTATTAAGTAACAGTATATTTTCCCTCGGAATTGTAAAATTTATCAATCCTTAGAATGGTTATGTTTTTAAACACGGGCGTAGAATTTCCCGGGACTTTAAAAGACGAAACTCAGGGAAGAAAACCCCTTTCGGAAAGATTTTTGATGTGCAGCAACTTGTACGTTGATTATTTTTGTATTACGAAAGTATAAATTCGAATTCCACCAAGCACCGCATGTTACTTTCTGAACCATTGTAATCGAGATTGCAATGTGCTTTTGTAAGCCTGTCATAGCTCATTTCACGTGATCCCGCCACCCGATGACAGAGGATATTCAGACAACAGGACGCGTGGTGTCGTCAACTAATAGTAACATCACTGTTAAGTAGCATGGATACACAAATTGGAAAGGTAATGTTTTTAATTAATATAAGTTATGCTGCTACAAGAAAAGCAAAGCTTTCACATATAATATTGGTCTCTAAGGTTAATAAGCTGCAAGAGAAGCTAAGCTTTCACATGTAATGTTGATCTTTTTTGTGCGTGTTGCACTTCAAGATATATCACACAAATGTGCCAGTAAAATTTTTAGCAGAGACCAGTAACTTGTCCTTAAAGTTTCCCACAAATAAATTAGCTACCACAGAAGAGAGAGAGAGCTTCCCGTAGCACTACATCAATTTGCTCATGATACCGACATGAATGTCTGGGCAAAAAATATTTCTAAATGGCTCGTCCTCAAACACTCTGTGATTTAAGAAGTTCATCGTACATTGTCGCACATAGTTCAACTTGCACAAAAGGAAATTTACTTTGAAAGTAACACTTTTCAAACCACCATTCACAATATTTTCCCGCGACCTGTTAGAAATAGGTTCATTTCAGTAGTCACCAGAGCGCCAGATGACAGGTGCCGCCGCATTTTGGCAGCTACTGTGACGCAGGAAGCCCGTATGCTCGCACGTGTAAAACATTAAAAGATCTTACATTATGTCATAAAAGAAAAAAAGACATAAGAGGATACTCCAAGAGCATCGGAATTTCGTGAATAATACAAAAATGGCAAATTTAAAGCGCATACTTAAAGAGCACATTCGTAGGTCCAGATTCCCAATGAAGTAGGCCTCGACCTGATATTCAGCTTTTCAGTGTGGGTTCCGGAATGTGAATTTTCTTGGAGTACCAGTACTGTATTAACTCATTTTTGATTCTATATTATGGCATAATGCCATACGTGCTAGAAGGTTAAAACGTGCACTTGAAATGCAGCAAGCTGTTGAAATTAGCCAAGAGTGTGGAACTAAACACTTTGTTTCAAATACATTGACTGCCTCAGCATAAAAGATTAATAAAAACCAAATTTTTTAGCAAGCCGACAAAAATAACTTCATTGTTCTACAAGGCGATTATTGCATGACTGTCAGAAAAGTGGAAATAAAATAAAATCTGAAACTAATAACATATATTAGCCTTCCGTGATTATGTGAATGTCTTTTAATTCACTTGATAGCTCCCGGCCACAGAAATCCATTTTGTTTTCATTTCACGTGAGAGCAGTAAACGAAGACGAAACAGCAAACTTACTAAAGTGTAAACACGGGTCACATGGAGACTACACACTTCCCCACTACAACTCAGACTGCTCTGCGCATCAGCTCTGGATCTACGATAATTCCGAACCGGGGCAATACTGCGATAATAGTGCCCCGCCCCCTCGAGCGTTTGAGATACCAAGTCAAAAATTTTAAAAAATTGAATTTTCAAAAATATGTTAATTTTGTACATCTTTCTGAAGAGCCTGACACATAAAACATATATGTTCGAGGAAATGTAAGAAATGTTATTTGGTCTTAAATGTGCCAGAGTGCAGTGCCACCCGTCTTCACACAGCATTCTTCTAGAGCACGTCACTGTATTTCGCTCCGTGGAATTGTAAAGTGTGTATTTTGTACTGGATGCCATCAAACTATATTCAGGACAGTGGAAATTAAAATGTCCTGTGGTGCCTCTCCTGCTCCCAGTTGCTCAGTTTGACATCATGCCCCACTCGCCATTAATACTGGATGGGATTATTTGTAATCTGAAGAACAATAACTCTTCATAAAATTTGCAGTCTTTATTGCCTATTATGTAATAACTAATAATTTTCTGTTTTGGGTGACATAAAATTAAATATAGGATACATAAAACCAGTAAAGACAAGAGGAAAAACAAGACAGTACACATTTCTTCGATCTTTAGCTCCTAGCATTATTTTTTCGCTAATCTTGCTACAGCTTTATATGGCGCGCTTTCCTTTCTACGAAAGGATCTATTACCTCATCAAAGTTAGTCAAACATTTTGCTACATGAAAAATCGAAATATTGTTGTCTAATACTGCATAAGTTATTAATACAAATAGTACCGAAGACTGGTGTGGTTTCTCGATCTGATTATGTCTATTTTGTCACTGTCTGCTACGTGAAACAAAATAGGTCTTTCTAACACTGCAGAAGTTGTAACACACACCTAATAAACGAGACTGTTTTGGTACAAAACACGACAGAATATAATTCACGAAGACCAACATAAAATGCCTAATAGGCCTACTATAAGCAAAAAGCTTTATGTTAGAAAATAGTTTCACATTTCATGCATACACTCCTGTTTCTTGAGCATGAGATCAAAAAGTAGTAGCACGAGATTTTTATATAAATTTGGAATCGTCATATTCTTCCCTAATTTGTGTGATGTCCCCGTTTCTTCTCCTTCCTCATTCTAACAATCAATCTCGTCATGACTAATTCTGAACTATTCCAGCCTTTGTCAAAACTTATTCGCCGGTTAACTTCACTAACCCTGCCAGAATCACCGGTTTAGTTATCTCTGATTATTCTCCGGTTAGGTGTTGTTATGTTCGTACAAATCATTTTCCGCGGTACTTCCAGAATAGAACTTAAGCGGCTGCTAGACGGGGACTGTACAACTGGCCTTTACTAGTGTAGCGATCTGGCCAAAAAATTTCTAACATTTTCCTGAATACACTGAGATGATAACACATAATCTTTCTTACCTGTTATTCCTGTTACTCATTTATTTCCACTCTGGAAGTCTGAATCTTTGGATTTCCCTACTAAGTATAACAACGCTGATCACTCCCAATCCCATTCAAGAACAGAAAAGACAGTGATTGGCATTCACTCATTCGGCTTTACTCCACTTAGCTTGTATAGCTTGGTCTCCTTTTTCCTGCAGGAAAGTTTATTTCTAGATGCAACGAGCATTCCCCTGACAGAGACATCACGTACACTATGCACGTATTCAAAAATCAACTTATGATTCATTCCGAAATCAACTTACAGAATGTGTTCAAAACCTAACAGGGATGCATTTCAAAATCATATGAGTAATCGATAGACCAACGTGCGCTGAATGCTAGGCGCTTTGTGACACAAGGTTTTTCCTCCTCAAGAATATGAATTTGGGACCCCTCTCCCTCCCTCATAGATCCAGGCCTGCTGCGCATGCGTGAATCTGGCAGCTTGGGTGCAACAGTAAAATTTTTCCCAGTTGCATCTAGCAGTTTGCTGCGACTGTTTACACAGCCAACAGCCACATTTCTGTAGCCAGAAGCAGAAGAAGGTACTACTCATACACCACTCAACTGTGCATGCACATGAGCCCGCTCGTAACTGCTAAAATGAATCTAATGTACACAGTTGTGATGTCACGCTCATCGGAGGCAATCTGTTGTCATGAAGCATTTCATACTCTACCTAAACCATGTGACGCAATTTGCCGTTGGCAAAAGCTTGTATGAGCACTATGTTTTGTTGTATATGGTACATTTCCTTTGCAATTAATGTTTTATTTTCATTTTTTTTCCTTGTTCACATTTTATTGTTGTAGTATTATTCTGCAATAGCGCGATACAGTAATATCCTTTGTTAGAGTATAGATTCTTACCAACCAAATTACAAAAATTTAACTGAAAACTAACAACAAAAAATTCCCGAAATGGTAAAAAATTCCTGGGTTTTTCCCGATTGTCCCGGGTCGTATACACCCTGTTTTCCTCAATAATATGAATTTGCCCCCCCCCCCCCCCCCCCCCCCCGAAACTATCACCAGGGGCAGATAACCCAGTTTGCCCCCGCCACCTAGTTTCGGGCCTGTTGCGCATACGTGAATCTGGCAGCTTAGGAGAACCTGTAAAATTTTTCTGGATAGCATCTGGCTACTTGCTGCTATTGCTTATACAGCTAACTGCCACACTTCTGTAGCCAGAAGCAGGAGAAGGTACTACTCATACGAGACTCAACTGCACATGCGGATAAGCTCGCTCGTAACCGCTCAAATGAATATAATATTAAGTTGTGACGTCGCGCCCATCAGAGGAAATTTGTTGTTATGAAACTTTGCATAGCCTACCTAAAGCCTTTGACACATTTTGCCGTTGGCAGACGCTTGTAAGAGCACTGTGTTTCGTTGTTGTATATAGTGAATTTCCGTTGCAACTTAAATTTTATTTTAGTTTCTTTTTTTCTCGTTCTTTTTTATTGCGGCAGTATTATTCTGCAGTAGCGAGATACAGTAATATTCTTTGTTAGAGTATTGGTTCTTACCAGTCAAAGTTACAAAAATTTAACTGAAAACTAAAGCAATGAAAAATTCCCAAAATTCTAAAAAATTCCCGGGTTTTTCCCGGTTTTCTCCTGGATGAAAAAATTCCTGGGTTTTTCCCAGATCTCCCTGTTGTCCTGAGTCGTATACACCCTGTAATAAATACCCCCTGTCATCATAGGATAATGGTTAAAAATGTGGAGAGCATGTCTTGGCACACAAACTGCATTGCAACATATGGAACATTCTACGTTGGTAAGAGTAACTCTCTTAAGGTTCTCAAACTGATCATCACAACGGGGGCCATGGTGCAGTAAAGCCTCCAGTCAGCCTTAGATAGCTGCCAATCAGTTGGGTTTACATGTAGGTGGGGTAGGAGTCAGCAAGTGGATAGTACACGGGAAATGGTCATTTGAACACACATCACAGAGAACAGACCACTCAAGACCAGAGGTAAATGAGAGGTCCAAATGGGAATAGGTGGACGTGCAGTCGGAAAGGAACATGGGTGCTCCAGTGTTAATGCAGATGAGGTTAACTTGACTGAGAAGGTCAGACAAGAGGGAACCTCGCGGACAGGTTGTTGAAGAGCCCGAAAGGGGATGATGGGCGTTAAAGTCACCAAGCAGCAAAAAGGGGTGAAGGAGCTAACCAATAAGCAGGATTAAGTCTGACCCAGTAACAATGAATGACAAAGGGATCTACACGTTATAAAGAGAAGGGATGTAATGAAGACGGAAGATGCAGACTGCAACAGCTTGCAGCTGGATGTTCAATGAGATGGTTTTGACATCATCCTGAATGAGAAGCACGATTCCCTCATGAGATAAAATGCCATCCTTGGCAGCACACCAGACAGAAATGCGAGAGCTCAAAGTAGTCGGAGGATGCAATCTAATTTCTTGAGGGCAGAAAACAACCGGACACTGTGATTTCAAGAGCAGTTGTAATTGCTCCTTGTTGGATATAATGCCATGAACATTCCACTGGTTAAGAGTGATAGTGGGAATGGAGAGGAGGGAACAAACAAAGGGCATTCACCTAGGTGGCTGCCGAGTGTAAGCCTTCGAAGACTCGCTGCTGCTGGGCACAGAGGCTGGAGGATCCTGTTCAATGAAATCTATGGAGGAATCGCCATTCTCCCTGGGTCAGACTGGGGGCTACAGGGCAGGAAAACAGTAGATGGTGTACACCGGCGAAATGGAGATCGGCCAGGTGTGGGTCTCACGCAGCAAGACCATTGAAGAGGATGTCCGAGTCAGGGAAGGAGGAGACAGTTTGTGTTTGTTTGACTTCTTAGAGACTTTACAAGACAATGACTCAGATGTTTGTTGGCTGGAGGGACGTAAAAAGTCTTGCAGAAGTGTTCCTTTTGTCCTTTCCAACCTGCCGGTTGTGTAGCAGGTGATCTTGCTGCTTGCAGGGGATGAAGATTTGGTGGCTTGATGTGCAGCTCTTGGAGAAGAAGATGTGGATGCTACCATGATAATGGGCGATTTCTCAATTGCAGTACTGATCTTGAGGTCACAAGTCTGTGGGGCCATGTCCTTTGTGGAGCGAGGCATTGGTACTGTAAGTGCCAGATGGTAAAATGCAGGGCTTTTAATTAGTCAATGACTGTGAGCGACAGGGAAGAGTAGATTTTCCTTCACTTGGATCTCCTGGATGGCCCACTCATCAAAATACATGGGACACTCACAGGATGTGGTGGTATGGTCACCATTATAACTGACCCAGCAGGGAGGAGGAGGAGGAGGAGGAGGAGGAATGCTATTGCCCTCATATGCATCTCCACCACAAGTGACCCACCTGGCTGTAAAATATCGACCATGTGAAATTCATCTTGTGCTATTCTCACAAGACATCCTGAAAGCCATGGATTAAGGCAGTCAGATGCAGTGATTCTTGACTTTCAAAACACACTTGACTTAGTACCACACTTATGCTTATTATCAAAAGTACTAGTTTAGACAAGAAGAGAATAGAAGCTTTCGAAATGTGGTGCTACAGAAGAATGCTGAAGATTAGATGGGTAGATCACATAACTAATGAGGAGGTATTGAACAGAATTGGGGAGAAGAGGAGTTTGTGGCACAACTGGACTAGAAGAAGGGATCGGTTGGTAGGACATGTTCCGAGGCATCAAGGGATCACCAATTTGGTACTGGAGGGCAGTGTGGAGGGTAAAAATCGTAGAGGGAGACCAAGAGATGAATACACTAAGCAGATTCAGAAGGATGTAGGCTGCAGCAGGTACTGGGAGATGAAGAAGCTTGCACAGGATAGAGTAGCATGAAGAGCTGCATCAAACCAGTCTCAGGACTGAAGACCACAACAACAACAAACAACTATCATTTGGGGAACTAAGCAAGCTTTGTAACTGGATTGATGATTTCTTGGTATGCAGAATACAACATTAATGTGAATAGAGGATATTGAACAAATACAAGGAAGGGCAGCACAAATGGTTACATGCTTGTTTGACACATGGCAGAGTGTCATGAAGATGTTAAAAGAGCTTAACTGGCATACTGTTTAGGATAGGCACTATCTATTCCACGAAAACCTAAGTAGAAAGTTTCAAGAACAAACTTGAAGTGGTGGATCTAAGAATCTAGAACAATCCCCTATGCATCGCTCTCATAGGGGTCATGAAGACAAAGTTAGAAACATTACTGTTTGTACAGAGCCATTCAAGCAATAATTCTTCCGACGCTCCATACATAAATGGAATGGGAAAGGTCGTAATGACTGGTACAATGGGATGTACTCTCTACTGTCCACTTCATAGTGGTTTGCAGAGTAAGCTCACATGATGAGGGAGGGAACAGCTTGTGATCTTACAAAATGAACAAAACCAGAATGGGTATACATGAATTTGAACATCACTTCTTTAAATGCAACAGCATTGTGTTAACCACTGTGGCACCTTACTGTCTTCTGCAAACAACAAAATTTTTTTCAGGTAGACCAGTAAAGATATCCATTTACAGTGCTCAATTAACTGACAAACACACTCTGACAAATATGTTACTTTCGTAGATTTGTAAAAGCTTTCGACACAGTTGACAAGAGTATTCTAATACAACACATTAAAACTGTCTGGATAACCTCAACATCTCAAAGTAACACAAAGTCTGAACAATAATACAGTTGTAACGATAAACACTAGCTATTGATTTTTAGCTTCTATCTAGATTAACAGAGGAGTGAGACAGGATTGTAGTTTGTCACTAACATCATTTAACAAGTAGATGATATGAGAGGAGAAGCTATATTCGTCTGGAGATTCTTTTAGCCAAAGGTGCCATAATAACTGCTTTTTCTTTGTTGATGACATGATAAATTTGATAAATTTTGTGGAAGGCACAATATTAACACTGGAGACAAAAGTCAGCTTCCAGATGTGAAATTATAATAAATGGCCAGATTCTTGAGCAAGCCTCACATTTCAGATATCTTGACTGTGATTGCAGCTACGAATGTGAAGATAACAACTTAAGGCAAGTATTTAAGTAATAACACACGTGGCAAATCCACCATAATTTCCCAAAGAAATGAGAATTAAATTTTACAGGAGAATGGCATTGCCTGTGCTACTTAATGGAAATGAGAACTGTACTCTTTCAGCAGATGTTAGAGCAGCGAGATTCCTGAGAAATATTTTGGAGGTGTCCATACTGCAACACATCAGAAATGGTGACATTCATGCGGTAATTGAATGTTTTATATAAATATGGTCATCTCCTATTACAGAGCACAAAGAAAACACCACACTGACAGAACAGAAGATGGTGAGATACTACAGGCAAATCTTGCTACATAAGCCTGTGGGGGGAAAAAGATCAGCGATGCTCATAGAAATAGAATATCAAATGCAGCTGGGACAAACATTAAAGAAAATAAATAGGCGCAGAAAACATTTGAGAAAAATGAATAATGGATAGTTTCAGCTTAAAATCCCATAATTCATTTTGTTTTATATAAACTGTCCATCGAAACTTTCTTCACATAGAAAAATGATAATGATTTTTCAGTTAGTATAATTGAAAGCATCCATTAACTTCTCATTTCTCCTGTAAAATAAAATTTGAACTCTTACAAATGATACATTTCTGTGTGTGTGTGTGTGTGTGTGTGTGTGTGTGTGTGTGTGTGTGTGTGTGGTTTTTCCCTTTTAAATAATTATGACATACACAATTGTTAATGCTTTCATGACCACTTGTTGACACACTGCCAGTTGGCTTCTGTTTCAGGAATAACTTCAACAAGAAAGAAGAAAGTCTCAAGATAAACAGATCCTGGCTTCCTGTGCTGCAGCAAAAGAGGTACCAAATAAAGAAAAATATTTAAAATGTCAAAATACAAAAAATATTCAGGACAAGTCAGAATTGAGAGCGTAAAAACCAAAAAGTAGAAGAATGGTGACAGCAGCAAAAAATATGGCTTGGGAAAAGACTTGTAATAAAGCTGATAATGTTACTTGGGGGGGAAGGGGGGGGGGGGGACGGAACACACTCAGAAGCATGGAGGATACTGAAAATATAGAGGGAAAATTCTAAACAAATTAAATATATTAGTATTCAGTCTTGGGAAAAATACCGCATTTACTTGAGTAGGAGATGACCCTCAGCATCCGATGACCCCCCTTTTTTTTTTTTAAGAGACTTTTTGTAACTGTGATTTGTCAGATTATATTAAAAATGAAATTTTCTCGAACTGTTTCAATGATATAATTTATCTGCCAAAAAGATCATCATCATACCTGTGGCAACCCACCGGACTACTACTTGGTCACTACGAGGAGACACAGCAGCTGAGTGACAGCGTACGACGATTGCGGAGACGCATTCATTGCCACCTACCGCACATGTCTATGTAGGTGAATGCCACCCAAAACTTGCCCTCATTCTGCTCTGGCTCCATGTGCAATTCACTTTGTTACTGAACTGTTTGCAAATGTCAAGCCACATGGCACCCCCAAACATTGTACTTCTTGTTAAACCTGGTAGTTGTGATCAGAAAATATACTTGTTCTAGAAGTGGCAATGTGTTCTTATGTTGTGTGTTATGCAATAATTGTGGACATTTTTCGTGTTCGTTTCACAACCATGGACCATGCACCCAAGGCTACCTCACTGGATGTGTCAAGGGAGGTTGTGCTCCACCATTCTCTCCAACAGGAGTTAAGAGGGACACAAATGTCAGCAGGCCTTGTTGTCCGCATTGCTCTCCCAGCAGTTTACAATGAATCCGCTGCTGTTTTCATTATAAGAGTCAGTGGAGGAGATGGAGGCATACGAGAAATACATCCTACAACATTCCAGGTAACAGATCCAGCTGTGACCAAATACCTTTTCCTGTCATGGATCTTGCCTATTATGTACCTGTATCAGCTTTTATGCAAATGGGCTCCTCTCACAGAATGCACATCTGACCTCTGATGAAATGTGTGCTTGGTTATACACCCACTTTAACTGTCACTGCCATTTCATAGCATCCTGTGTTGTGTTTTATCAGTGTTGTAAACAACCTAACCAATCACCCTGTGCGTGGGTGACTGAACTGCACAGACTCAGCCAGAAATGCTGTTTTGTGACTTATGTACATAAGGGATCTTATGCTGTAGTGATTATTTGGGACAATATTATTCAGGGAGCTCTGGATAAGGAAGTGCATCAGAAATCTCTACAATTTGAAGATCCTTCTTTGGAGGACTTTTTAAAATGAGTCAAATCCTTCAGAGTTTCCCAGCCCCTGGGCAGCTGGTTAAATTTTGAGGGGAGGGTGGCAGCCATCACTTTAGAACTGGAAGAGGACTCTTGCCTAGTTGAAGTAGCAAATGCGGCAACCACAGAGAGCAAACACCGTTGCCCTACAGCTCAGTCCTGTAAACAAGGAAAGCGATTTTGCCCCTCCATCAGCACTTGTTTCTGTTGTGCCTGGAATGTTTTTCAAAACAAGTCTGAGACAACTGCCCAAATAGATAGGCACCGTGTGAGGTCTACCGGAAGCAAGGAACCTTGCATCAGCCTGTCGTGCTTTAAATAAATGGATATTAATATGATTTTGTCCTAATCCTCAAACCTGGGAGTGCTCCCACAGATACTGTCCATCACACTCACTTTGTGTGACAAACAAGTTCAGCTAAAGATCAATACAGTCACCTCTGCATCCCTGTTAAGCTATGAAATATATCTCCAGCTCGGAGCACCCACCCTGGAATCCACAGCTCGCTGCTTGGTGACATATAAAATGCAAAATATTACACTTAAAGAACAAATCATGATTGTGGCATTATACAAACAGGTTGTATGCCACCTCACCTTCCTTGTGGTTTACAGCACAGATACAGATAATCTTTTCAGCTTCAATACCTTTCAGATTCCGACTTCATCATCGAGGACTCCACCCACCTGGTGTCGGAACTAATACCATTTCAATAATTGGATGTCATCAATATGGAGTTTTTGGAGATCTTCTCTAAGGGGTCTTGGCAAAGCGAGGAACTCTATCACACATATCAGTGCACCCCCACTTTTTCTGTGTACAACCCATGTCCCATGCATTGTGAGATGCCATCAAAAATGAACTACACTGGTCGATAGCTTTGGATTCATTGAACCTGTGTTTGCCAGGGAGTGGGCGACACCATTAGTTATCACAAAAAAGCCATTGGGAAAACTGTGCCTGTGTGGAGATTTTAAAGTTACAATCAATTCCGAGTCAAGACAGCAAATATATATCATTCTCAAACACAACACACTTTCCTCTGTACTCATGGAAGGACAGCATTTTTCAAAAACCAGTCTCTCCGAAGCTTGCTTACAACTACTTCTGGATCAATAATCATATAAAGTCCTCTTAGTAAACACACCACATGGGTTGTACAGGGTCAAAAATTTAGTTTTCACCATAGCTAGTGCCCCTGCTATTTTTCAAAGATTCCTTGAACAACTGCTGCAGGATATCCCTGGATGCATAAATTATCTAGACTACATTACAGTGATGGGTCCACACGGGTAGAACACTTACCAAACTTGCAGTGGCTGTTTCACAACCTCCAGTCTGCTAGCCTCAAATGCAACCTTGAGGAATCAGTTTTTTTCCAACTGTCAGTGGAATACCTAGGGTACTTTATATCCTGCAACAGTTTTCAACCCACACAGCCCACACAGACACTTGTCGAATCCACCATCACGCTTCCTTATACTGAGAATGTCAAGGAGCTCCCATCTTTCTTGAGGAAGATCACATATTAAGCAAGTCCAGCCTGGATGTTGCATCGACTGCGCACCTGCTATACAAACTGCATTTGAAGGGCATCTCGTTTGTCCAGCCAGAAGCTTGTGAACAGGCTTTCAAAACTTTGAAGCAGCCCCATGTCTTGCCACACTTGAACCAGATAAACAACTGGTGGTGGTGACTGGTGCCTCTGAAAGGGGCCAGAGGGCTATCCTGGTTCATAGACACACAGAGTGCTCGGAACATCCGATCACTTTCGTGTCAATGCTGGGCACATTTTCTCAGAAGATACCATTACAATATTCAGTTCTGAAATAGCACACAACACTCCAACATGGATGCACTTTTCCACCTCCCAACGGGACCTGACTCGAAGTTCGATGAAGGTTAGGTCTTGTGTTTCCATTTGGATGAAGAGGATTGACAGGCAGTGTACACTTTCCCTATCACAGTGACCTGTGTGGCTGCAGTGATGATGAAGGACACTATCTTTCAACAGCTGCAGTGGTACATCCAACATGGCTTGCCTGACCACATTCCTGGTCAGGACTCCAATCTGTTGCGCCAGTTTTTCACCTTTGCCATCAGCTCATCCTAGTGGACAGTGTTATCCTCTTCACTACAGATGAGTGGTCTCCCCGGGAGGATCTGCCAGAAACTTTGTGCCTCATGATACTACTGCTTCTGCATGAAGGTCACTGGGGAGTCCTCATGCACAAAACTGCTTACCTGGCACAAAATGTACTGGCCAGGCATAGACCAGCAGGTTGAGCATCTTGTTCATTGCTGTTCTCAGTCTCAGCAGCAGCAGGGGGCACCCCGCCAGATGCTCTCTTCCTGGCCGACACCCTCCTGCTCGTGGGAGTGATTTCATGTCGAATTTGTGGGTTCCTTCTTGGTTACTATCTAGCTGATTTTCATCAATGTGTGCTCAAACTTTCTGTATGTGGTTAACTGTCGGTGCATGAGTGCAGAAGTTACAGTTGCCGCACTCAATAGAATCTGCACTAAATTTTTTAAGAACATGGTTGTATGATGAGTTCACTTCAAAAAACAGCACACTTAATACAGATTTCACGAATCCCTGCAAGCCAGCATCACTCTGCAAGCTGGGTTATTAACTCTGCTTCAAAGATATTTTTAATCATAGGTAGTACATATTACATGAAAAGCAAGAATTAAGTGCGGTCACATATTTTAACCCCATGGCGCACTTGTCCACTGCAGTGGACACCTATTAATGTTGCTTCTTTGGCTTTGCAGTGGACAGCTGCACCACATGGTTAAAACAGAAAATCAAGCAGTATAAAACATCAAATCCAGTGACCACAGCTTTGAAAAAAATTGTCTACTGTTTTCATTCAATGAATTACATTTAAAAAAAAACTTTTAATCAATGCACACAACAACATAATAGCCCCTAAGCAGTATCTCACATATACAACAAATACTTTTTCATTGATATACAAAAAGTTCCAGCATCATAGTTGAATTTGAGCCTTTATCTAGAAAACAGCATGCAATCAACTTACCTTATTGTAAAACAAAACACCAAATATAGCCATCATCATGCCAAAAACATTTGTCAGTGTGACTGGGTTGCCCAACACAAACAGAGATGATGCAATGACAAAAATGCGCTTGGAGGCACTTGCTACAGCGTATGTCAGAGGAGTAACAAGTGATAAAACACTGAAAGCTATGATGTTCTGTAACCAGTTTAGAACTCCATCGATGAACAACAGAGAGAGGACAGTTGTGTTATCTCCATTGATCTGCAACAAAGTACAAATACCTGTATCATTTTTTCATTTGTATACTTATTTTCACAGCGACATTCACCTCCTTTAAATGTATCAGAATCAGAATTAACTCTCCCTTTAACAGTCTTAAAAGACCAAAGAGGTTATGACTCATTTCACTGACTTTATTGTGTGACTGCTTCCAATTGTGTCAAGAACTACAGTCAAATATTACTGCAAAGATAATACCTACACACAATACATTAAATAATTTCATAATACTTAAACAGATTTACATCTGAACCCCCATTCTGAGCCATCTGACAGTAACTGTGAAAAATCTATGTATAAGCTCAAATTTCTTTGATTGGATATTCATGATTATTTTGTGAGATAACTCTTACTGAAATATGTATTAATGCCATTTTAGCAATATTCCTCTGTGATGTAGAGCAGATCTATTGCTAAATCTGCAATTTTGCAGTAACTAGTTTTATGTCGTTAGTCCTGTTAACTACTCGGGATGCAAACTTCATATATATTATGGAATCTACTGCTTCAGTAATTGGTCTAGCCATCTATTTACACACAATATGTTACATTTGTTTGTGATGAGAGTCAACTGACAGCCATTAAATCAAATGTTGATCCTCAGTAGGCCTTCTTGCATTTTGCTACAATTCCTGATATAGTAACGTCTGTAAACAGTAACAGCACTACATAGTGATATAAGTCTTCCTCAGCATACACCAAAACTTCTTTCACATCATCTGCTTAATCTCCACTGCAAGCAATGTAACAAGTTATATTTGGAAAAGCTTTTTTTTTTTTTCTCTCCAGTCATTGTGCCAACATATGTTTTACTCATCATCCTGTGGTTTGTATGATGTGAAAAAGTTTTTCAGAGACCACTACAAATCATGAATGTTTCTTAACTTCCTTATTTAATAAAGCAACATGTTTCAAGGTACAATCCTCATCTTCAGGCTATAATAATGGCAATACAAACAACATTAGACAAAGTACACATTGATATTAAACTTGTTCATTACAGTTTTGACATGTGCTGCAGCCATCATGGGGTTAAAGAGTGGGATCACCTAACATGATGAAATATTCACTTCATTTGTCGGTCTGCTGTTTATATATTAAAAAAAATCTGATATGCCTGCTTTCAAAATTTAAAAACCATGTCTTCAGATGTTGTATGATACCTCTCTAGAAAGCAAATTCTTCATTTACTAATATACTTATGCTAGCTCTACTATGCATCACAAAATACCCCAGTCCTCTCAGAAGGTTTCAATTTTTTCAGCTGATGACTCCAGACTAAATACTAATCCTCAAGTATTGGTAGCCAAAGTATTTTTAAGAAGTTACTCAAAACAGAGAACCTTCAACCAATCAGACTTTATGCAATGAAATATAGTCTGATGTTTTGCTTCTCTTACTACTGATGCAGAAGGTTGTTCCATTTCATATCATTCCCAAGGAAGAAAGATTAGGACTTAACCTCCCATCAAAGGCAAGGTAGTTAGAGATGGTGAACATGTTACATTTGAGAAGGGAATTAGCTGCGTCCCTTCCAAAGGAAACATCTAGACATTTTCCTCAAGTTGTTTAGAAAAGTTGCAGAAAAACTAAATCTGGATGGTCAGAAGGGGATTTGAACCACCATTCTCTCGAATGTGAGTCCAGTGTTTTACGAATGTGCCACAGTGATTGGTTGAATCAAAGAAATAGGTCTTGTACAGGATGAGAAAGTGTCCAATTTTGAAACATGCGTAACTTAGTTTATGTGCAACATACGGCATACGCAGAAAGAATATTACACCATTACAGGTGGAAACAGGAATCACAAGAGCTATCATGGGGACCTGGAAGAATGGCTGCATAACTCAAGTACTTAGGTTTTTCTATGGTAACCTTCCTAATGTATAGGTGCTATCACTCTGAAGAACGAGTTCCTCTGCACCACTCTAGGCAGAGAATCAAATTATTTATTTTTGATTGTATATTCAAAGAATACAGGTTACTTCCATCTGTTTATTCATGTTGGTATTATTTCTCATCAGTCAATGTTTCAAGAAAGCTGAACTAAAATCTGATCCTGTCTGAAGTCATAACAAACAAATACTTTTAATTATTTTCAGTTTCTTTAACACATGAAACTTCTTAACCCTATTTCCTAAAAAAAACCAGGAGAAAGTCATGTGAATAACTAATGTAACATGTACTGAGTCAAAAAAAAGCTTTTCCTAGAAAAGACCATCCTACTGTCATTCTCTTTTATGTTCATCTCAGAAAATGACAGCAAGAATATTCCTTACTGTAACGATAAGTAAAGTGAATGGAGAAAGTATCTTCACATTTGATAGTGTTTAGACAGAATCTGCCACATGCTTGTTGGAAAACTGGATTCAGGATGGCTAAAACTTAATCTGAGTGATGATTGTTCATGTATCATACCTAACATTCTATCACTACACTATCTTGCCTTTCAGCTACCAAGTTCCATAACAGTTCAACTGCACTGAACATTAGTAAGCTTCCTTGTACGACTCAGTGCCTTTGTTGTTGTAGTACCCAGTATGGTGGCATTGAGGTTCAGACATTGAC
Source organism: Schistocerca cancellata (assembly GCF_023864275.1). Taxonomy (NCBI): domain Eukaryota; kingdom Metazoa; phylum Arthropoda; class Insecta; order Orthoptera; family Acrididae; genus Schistocerca; species Schistocerca cancellata. The sequence goes on along the minus strand of NC_064629.1, from coordinate 93,261,971 downwards.
AGACGCATATGGGAGGACTGAAGTTTAGTTCACCATACAACCATTGAATTGAGTGTTTCTTTTATTTTTTATTTTCTTGTTTGTGTACATCTCTTTAACTGTAAGGGGATCTTCACTAGTCACAGAGACTACAGGCTACATCTTAAGCAAAGAAGGAATAACTAATCAGAATTCAGCAACCATTGACACCTTGGAGGTGTAAAAAAAATTTAAAGAACTTCAATCCCTTTCAGGAAAAGGAAATCATTATGGCAGGTTTCTGTCACACAAAACAACAATCACTCACCCCATTTTATTGAACATTAACATGTGACCAGGTAGATGCAAAATTAAAACAGAACCTTCACTTGGAGGCACTGTTAGTAAACTATAAGCTTGGGAGACCCTTTGTTTTGGCAGCTAGTTTCCCAATGGGGAGTTTGTCTAACTACAACAATTAAATTCATATGGCTCCAAATAATAACATAAACGTTCTAGACCTTAACCTCAACCAATTAAAATTCACCTAGTAATGGAATGTAAGTCTTTCCCGGCCATTTTAGGCCACACTTCAACATACTCAACATAAATGTAAAAACCTTTCACCAACAAACATTGTGTCTTAGCATCTATAGCTCTCAAGATTCACTTCAAACCAATCAGCAAACACACAAACACTGATGCACTGTCATGTCTCCTCATGGGCACTCCCCTATTCTTCACCCAGTATGAAGAGGTCTGTTACCATATTGACACCACCCTACAAAACACCATTGACCCTTTTCCTGCATCGAGGCAACGGTGGTACTGGAAAGCAAGCAGGACCCAACCATACCCGTACAGCAAGTCTTGCACTTCTAATATGAATACGCTGCCAAACTCTATATGGCACCACAGGTTTCCTTTGCCACTTCTGTTCAAAAATAATTTGCATCAATATGCTGAGCACAAGTGATCAAGGCCCTGCAAGGTAAAAGTTGCAGGGGGGGGGGGGGAGGGGGGGGGTGAAGGATCTCCTACCACAGCCACTGGAGGATACCTGCATGAAGAACTTTATGCTTGATCACAGATTAGTAGCACACTGAACTCACTGTTCATGCTGGTGGGAGGTGACAGAACATTAGACATCACAATCTTTTGTTGCTGCCCAATGCCCTGGAAACTGCAGAGCTGGATTCACATTACTTTGTGGGCACATTCTTTTTACCAGTTTGAGTTATAGTGGTGGACGCACTGCCCAACTACCCACACACTGTACATATGTCATCCACAACTGAGGCTACCCTCTGGATAAACCATCACTGAGGGGCTGACATAAGCTACCATGACAAACAATGGTCCTCAATACTGATCACCAATGTTCAGACAATTCTTCACACGACACCTAACAACAGTGGCAGTACACACACAATATAACGACAAAGTTGAGTGCCTGGTCTAGACTTTTAAGCAAGACATTCAAAAGGCTGAGAGAGATGCCCCTGAGGCAAGGCTGACATTCCTCTTGAGCAGATAATATTTGCCACTGTCCTGCTAAGCTCATTCATGGTAGGTAACTCCATGTACTGTCGCATCAAATAATGCCAGTCATCATCACCCTCCAGGCAGCACAATACATGGATAAAGTTCAAATCTGGGTTTGTAACTTTGGCCTCCCACTGACATCTCCTACAAGAAAAATGACTAAGTCACAATTTCACTGAAATTCCAATCTGGAGTTTTTAGTCTTTATCCAGTGGAAAAAAGGAACAAAGGTGCAAAACTGTGTCAACTACGAAGTCATCAGAAACCGAGCACAAGCTTTGGACAGAAAAAGGATTGTGAGGGAAACATACTATGTCCACTTGATTTAGGGGATGGTCAGACAGGGATGTGAAACACACTCTTCATGTACATGAGTTCTGTGTAAACAGTGTATTACATCAAGTTCCGAACTGGTCTCTTCTTTTTTTCCCCTCAAGGACAGATTGTCAACAATAATTAACACAGGACAACTACACTATCATGAGTTACAGAACATATCAAGTGTTGTGTCAACAAATTCTGCTTACATCTGAAAGGCAATGGCAATGGAGCCACCACCTGCAGAGGCTTATCACAGCCACTTGTTATGAACAACACATTATTTCTTCCCATCACAGGTGAGTCATGATCAGATTTTGCCAATCTATCAGCAGCAGCAACACTCCACATGAGGTCTATAATTCCATGTTGTATTGCAAGTGACTGTAGATCTATTATCTTTGACCTCTCTGGACAACTACACATTGCTGACCAAGAAAGTTGACCACACTATACAGACCAAAATTCTGCAATTTATTCTTTCCTCCATATAAACGTTAAGACAGTACTTGCCACCCTTGATCCAGTTCCCACTGAGCAGTAGAGAAACTCCAATTTTACATCACATAGCATCTCCCAGCAATCAAGATCTTTAAACTTTGCCACTGGTGCCACTGGTCATCTTGGGAATGCACCCCTGTCACCGTCAGACTTACACAAACTCAATGCACAATATAACTTCACCATTGGATACCTTGTCCACTTTCAGTACTTTCTATTAAATCAGACACGATGCTATAGGCTATATTATTCATTTAGTTATTCTACAGTTTTCATTTTAAATCCAAAGTAATACCGAGCAGTCCAGACTGCCAAATGTGTCAGTTTAGGGATTATGATAAATGCATTAATGCTTAATAATAAAAAATTATGAAATGTAAACTATTACCACTCCCATTCTACTTTTCATTTATGATGGAATAATACACATTTCATTTATAGCAATAACAGTATGTTATCTCATTATGAAGAAATATTAAATATACTTTTTCTTGCAGAGAAATAAGTAATAAAACATCACAAATACTTAAAATATGGCAAGATATTAAATTAATATTCCTATAAGTCACAAATTTTAAAGCTATCTTGCTACTTACAATAACTTGATCCTGTAGAAGCACCTGCAGGTCTGTGAAGACCCATACGGGAAGAAACATAAAAAGAGCAAGACGACCAAGTATATGCAACAACCGTAAGTGATGGACACCAGTATCATGTAACACCTGCAAATAAAGAGAGAGAGTTGAGAAGTGTATACATACTTTGCATTTTCTATGAATAAATAACTTGATGAACTGAATGTGTTACAAGAATAAAAACTTTCCTCTTTCACTTATTTCACCTATTACTTATGCAAATATTTGTGTACAAATGTGGAAGTAACTGCTCACTGTTAAAAATGACAATCATCATCATCATCTTGGACAGTTTCCAGCCACTGGCTGGGTCTGTCGGGAACACAAGCCTCTCCATCGTGTTCTGTCTTTCCACCATTCCCCCTCTTCCACCTTCGTCCAGTTCTCTCCTCTTCGCATCACACATTCCTTCACTCCCTTCACCCATCTATCCCTTGGTCTTCCTCTGGGCCTCTTCCCCTCCAGTTGCAGATCAAACATCCTCTTTGGAATTCTTCCCTCACCCATTCTCTTCATGTGTCCATACCACTGCAGTGTTGATTTTTCTATCCTGTCCTGTACTGGTCCCTCCTTTAGTCTTTCCCTCACATACACATTTCGCAATCTGTCTCATCTTGTTACACCCAACCTGCTCCTCTGGAACTTCATTTCACTAGCCTGTATTCTACTTTTGTTGCTTTCGTGCAATATTGACAATATCTTTTTTGAGATGGAGAACGTCCTCAACACTGGAAAGTTATCCGACAATGCAGCTATATTATGAAAACAATAGATTGCTACTCACCATAAAGATGACATGTTGAGTTGCAGGCAGGCATGACAAAAAAGGACTGTTGCATATAAGCTTCCAGTCAAAGCCTTATTCAGAAAGGAAAAACGCACACACAGTCACAAAAGCATGCACACCTCACCTGCACACGACCGCTATCTCCAGGTAGAATATATCTATAAGGCAGTTCATGCAAGAAGAGGTACTACCCAAAACAGCCAAGAATTTCATTGTACTAGTCAAACCAGTAGCAGAACAACTGTCTGCCACTAGATGGCTCGAGGTACACTGCAACACAAAGTTTTGTCATCTTTGGCGCATGCAATTGTGAGTTGTAGTGGTGTGTGACAGGACATGTTTCAGTGCTGCTGCGAATTGTGAAATGGATAATGTGATGGAGCAATGGACCTGAATGAAATTATGTTTTAAGTTGAAGGAAGTTGCAGCTGAAACCCACTGCATGCTGACAGAGGCATTTGGTGAGAGTGCACCAAGACAAGCAAGAACATTTGTGTGGTTCAAGTGCTTCAAGGAAGGCAGAGAATCTGTGGAAGATGGTAAACATTATGATCGACTGTCAACATCTGCTACACCAGAAATGATCATGAAGGCGCATGATGCGATTTACGAAGACCAAAGGTACACAATTCATAATGTTTGTAACAGACTTGGGCTGTTGTACAGTACATGTCAACAAATTCCAGCCAAAGAACTAAACACAAGATAAATTGCAGCGAAGATTGTCCCTTGTCTTCTCAGCTCTGACCAATGAAATCTCAGGATTCACATGTGCACTGAGATACAACAAAGAGTTCAAGAGTGTCCAAAATTCTTATCCAAAGTCATAACACATGAGAAACAAAGCAGTAATTATTACAATGCAAAATATCATCTTCCCCAAAGTTGAAAAAAGCTTGACAAATTCGCTGCAACATGAAATCAATGCTGATCACTTTTTTCGACATTTAAGGAATTATGCATAAGGAGTTTGTTCTGCCTGGTCAGACTGTCAATGGGCAGTTTTACTACGATGTTCAGATGTGACTGAGGAAAAACGTTCGGCAGGAACAGCCAGAGATGTGGAAAGATTGTAATGGTCCCCACCTATTTATCAGACCTAGCCTTGTGAGACTTCTACCTGAAGATGAAAATCACATTGAAAGGGTGACTTTTGACCCAACTGAAGACAGCCAAGTGGAATCACAATGGGTCCTGAAATTCCAGGCATTCTTCCAAAAATGGGAACAATGCTGGAATCACTGCATATGTGCAATCACAATTGCTATCGGAACATGACTGTAGTATGAGCAACTGCATTGCAGGCTTTATAGGAGCACTGCAAGCACAGATAGCCCAGCACGGCAGGCACTGTCCACGCATAGTACTGTGGCGGCAAAAACAGTGCTCACACATTATAGGGGCTGTTGTCTATGCCAAAGACTTCTGGCGGGCTATCAAAACTGTCATACTGCGATACCAGAATATTGGTCTGTAATTTTCAAGGTGTGTTCTTTTACCCTTCCTGTATACAGGAGTCACCTGTGCTTTTTTTCAATTGCTTGTGACTTTGCGCTGGGCAAGATATTCACGATAAATGAAAGCTAGTGAGGAGCCAATGCCGTAGAGTACTCTTTGTAAAACTGGGCTGGGATTCCATCCCAACCTGGCAACTTCTCTGTTCTCAACTCTCTCAGCTTTTTATCTATGCCAGGGATGCCTATTAATACATCATCCATACAGGACTCTGTGGGATAGTAAAATGACAGTATGTTTGTAAGATTCTCCTGCATGAACGATTTCATAAATGCAGAATTTAAAACTTCAGATTTAGTTCTTCTATATTCAACTGCCAAACCAGATTGGTCAATGAGTGACTGGATGTAAGCCTTAGATCCACCTAGCACCGAGCAAGTTGGTGCGGTGGCTAGCACACTGGTCTCTCATTCTGGAGGACAACGGTTCCATCCTGCATCCAGCCATCCTGATTTAGGTTTTCTGTGATTTCCCTAAATCGGTTTAGGCAAATGCCAGGATGATTCCTTTGAAAGGACACAGCCGACTTCCTTCCCTGTTCTTCCCTAATCCAATGAGACTGATGACCTCGCTGTTTGGTCTCCTCCCCCAACCCAACCCAACCCAACCCAACCCAACCCAACCCTCCGTCTAGTGCTTTTATATAGGACCAGAATTTTCTTGGGTTCCCAGCCAGATCTTTCGCTAAGGTATTTTGATGATGATGATGATGATGATGATGATATGATGATGATGATGATGATGATGATGATATGATGATGATTGTAGTTATGTGCTTCACACAGAGACCTTTTCACAGATGCACGTTCATAGCGCACCAACCCCATTTTTGATAAACAACTTCAAATTACAGAATTCAAACCATCATCAAGGTTCTGGGCTTCATAAAACCCCACACCTTACAACACTTATTTGAACAGAATTCATTCTGCACTGAGAGGCTGAAGCAAGAGCATGTCATGGATGTGAGAGGAGTTTTGCAGCATGCTTAACAAGAAGACACATATGGCAGATTGCTGCTGTATGGCTGAGCAGGTGCAGGCAACTGCTCCTGCTCGGACAGCTGCCTCATCTGGTCCCCCAAGTAAGTCAACTTCTGCCAAGACAATGGAACAAGCCATGGATATGGAAGCATGTGCCACTGCGTCCACACCTCCTACTGCCAACAACACCGCTGCGCCAGAGGGCGCACCGAGACTTTGCCTGAAGAAGGAGTCCATGACCGCAATTATGGTGGAGTTCGAAGACATCTGGCAGAAAAAGGAGAAGAAAGAATGACCAACCAACAGGCCATCCACTGAAGTGGGGAGAAGACAAGCACAAGCTGACCTGCTTGGCGAATGCAGCACCTGATGATGGTGAAAGGAAGAAGAAGTTGGCAGCCAGCATCCCAAGTGCCAACAAGGGATGCAAACAGAAGATTATCATTGATGAGTGAGGTTGGTCTGGCCTACTTTTGCACCCAGACAAATAAGTCGCACACAATCTCCAGAGGCAGACGGCCACCCCGAGTTGCAACTTAGTGGCTCTGGGGGTGTCTTTGCTGCCCTTCACGAGGTGGCAGAGGATGCTACCATCTCACCAGAGACTCCTTAACCCACTACCTGCAGCAATTAAGCACCTGAGGCCTCCTCCGATTGTCTATCAAGTGAGGAGTGACTACTTTGAGTTACTACAACAGATATTGCAGTGGACAAATCAAGACTTCACTGCAAAATCTGTAGGAAAGACCCTTGTGCACATTTTATCTGTGTGACTGTGAAGACTACTGTAGCATATCGAGTGAGGTGGCCGACAACCCTCTGCCGTTCTACACCTACACGAAGGTGATCAGGACCATACTCCAGGGCTTCCCACAGACTATGTAGCTAGATCACCTCCAGAAGACATTGGAATGACTTGGGTCAGGATTCACACTGTGGCACAGATGAAGCCCGCAAACACTGGTGAAGATAGGCCGCTAATGCTAGCTGGGATACAGACAACTCCATTAACTGGGGTCTGTTCGGCCTCACACAGCTAATGAAGATGGCCTTCACAGTCGAGAACTTGAAGTCGCGGAGAGGGGCCGCCAGGCACATGGCACACCACTACTCAATGCCTGACATCTGTGTAAAGTGTGGCAATCATTCCAGCAATCAATGCACACTCAAAAGAGAAGCTACACCAATGTGCACAAACTGTGGTGGGCTGCACGTGATGAGCTACAGTGGCTGTGAATATCTGGAAGCCACGATAGCTCACCAAATGCAGCGTACCATACAGGGTGCCACAAAAGGCAGCACCAGCATGCCCAACCCACCATCCGCACCCCTGCCAGAAGCAACATGCCAGCAACAGGAGGAGGTGTGACATCTGATGACTGCACCCAATCACGCCTCTTGGTGCAAGCAAGGTGAGAGGCGATGCTGGCGCAGATATGACACAGCAACCGGTCACCACCACTGCGCTCTGCAGGTGTAGATGACAGCTCACTGTATGAGTTTGAAGTGCAAGGTGGCCCACCCAGCAGAAGAGGACCAAGGGTGACACCAAAGAACTGGAAGGCTGTGACAGTGGCAATGCTGAAACTGCTGACCACAATGCGTTGGCACCACTCAACAACAAACACTGATGCCACAAGAGGAGGTGACATCAGTAGCCTGGTCAAGGTGCTAATGACCATGTTCCATCAAATAATGGGCATGATGGAGCACATGACGAAGCAGTGCAGATAGTTGTGCCAGCAGCTAATCGGTCCACTGACAGGCAGTAGATGGTGCAATATCACCGGTCAAGGTGTCCATGATCAGCCTACCGACCGCCATCATACTGCTGTGCTGGCGCCAGAAGAAGATAAATCTGAAAAGGGTCTACCTGAAAATGATCAGCTGAGAGTCAACAACACAATCTTTAAGAAGCTGGAGACAGAGGACCTACAAGTTCTGACCCCTGTCAACCCCAGAGGGAGCAGCTACCTCCGTGAAGGCACCTTCGTCAGCACACATTTGAATGGATAAATTCACTCTCGATATCCAAACTTATTGTACTATTTCCACTGTTTTCTCCATTCTGAGTATTTTGTCACAGCCACAAATGGAATCAATCTTTACATTCAACTTCCTCCTTGATACACTGGTGGGTTATCTAGCATGTGGAGGCATTGCCCCTTCAATGTGACAGGCACACTCTTCAGCACAAATGGGAAGTTTGGAGCTCTAGCACCCATAGCACACAATTTTCTTGCACAGTGGATATGTTTTGGTAGGGGACCAAACAATGACGTCATCAGTCTCATTGGATTAGAGAAAGGAACAAGTCTGGCATTTGCCTGATGCAATTTAGGGAAATCACAGAAAACCTAAATCAGGATGGCCGGACGCGGGTTTCAACCATTGTCCTCCCGAATTCGAGTCCAGGGTGTTGGCACAATATGTAATTTAATCAAAAAATTGAGAGTGGACTCGAGAACCTATGATGTGTCCTAATAATGGCTGGGTTGTAAACATGAAAGATGTCTTAATACTTCATGAATATACATTTTTCCATTGAATACTGCCCTTGGGTTCCTAAAGGCTGAGCACAGCCTCACCCCATCCAACATAGATCACATATGCTTGATGTAGAGGCAGGATTTCCCCATAACATACAAGGCTGAGGTGCAATTCCAACATCGGAGAGCTTAGATAGTCAATGCAGCTGTGGTAGCCACAATGCTACAGTGGTGTAATGGTTAGCACATCTGCCTAGTAATCAGGAGGGTCAGGTTCAAGTCCTGACTGTGGCACAAATTTTAATTCATTGCTTCAGCTTTTATTCAACAGCAACACATTTAGTGTGGTATGGGTCTGTTCCGGCATGACAATGATAAAGGACGGAAAAGCAGAGAGGGCTGTGAGATGACATCAGTCAATAGCATGCTGATTTATGACAACAAGACAGGAGCAGCATCTAGGCAAAGAGAATATAAGTACTGCTCCACCTAGTCACGTGACAGTGGAAGACAAGCCGTCATACAAACACTACAGCAGTGACTTATGAACTCTTTTGTTTTGCTTGCATTGAAATAGTATATACCGAAGGACATTGATTATCTGCATGTCGCCGTTTGCTTACGACACAACTCTGTGAACATGCAAAGTTAAGTACTGTAATTTAACTTACTGTAATAAACTCCATTAATACGATTTACTTGAACTGTTGTCTAGCAACCCAAGAAAACAGCTTCCTAGGCACCCTATATTAGACACGTGGGCAGGATACTACAGGGTCCACAGCATCTGTGTAATTAGTAAACATGGTAGGTTCCACTTACAGCTGTAAAATAATTTTTTATTTATTGTGATTGCAGTTTTTAGTAGTACTACTCATCTCCAGACAGAAGTCTCAAATACAGATATCCACACAGACATAAACACATCCACTAACCCAAATATCAGAGGAGTAGGAATGGTGTTCGAGTAACAACGTGCGTGAGAAATCACGAAACGAGATAAAACCCATAACAGTATCTTGCTGAGTAACACACTTTAGACACGTATCTTGCAAGATCATGGCAGTAGAGTCAGAGAAATTCAAGCTCATACAGAAACTTAACTGACAATTGTTTCTCCTGTTCACCACTTGAAAATGGAACAGCAAAGTGAGTTAATAGGTGATAGATGTTATAGGGTGACTGGGTTGTCTATGGTGTCTAAGGTGTCTAAGGTTTAGCATGACTCATTGCTAAAATGGAGGTCCTGCATTAGAATCCTGATGACCATCTCAGATTTTTTCGTGATTAAAATGTGGGCAACAAGGTGTACTCAAATGAGTAGATTCCTAATAAACTAAGTACCAAAACAGGCACAAAAGTTGTTGTACTGGTGTCAAATCAAAAGTCTTGGTTTGTTGGTTGGTTTGTGGGATTGAAGGGACCAGACTGCTAGGGCCATCGGTAAATCAAAAGTCTTCCCACAGGCTGAGAACCACATATGTTCCCATAAGGTGTAAAGATATAGATCGGCTAGGTAAACTGACTGACTTTTGATCAAAAACAAATGCAAAATTTGTCCAAGTATCAGTAACGCAACCAAACTATTTTGGATTTCCAATTAGATTGCACTTGTTGGCTGCTAACAAGTAGCAAGAACCATGGGACATTTTAACAGCACATTATTCAAATCAGATGTGTAAATTATGCTGTTTACCTGATTCTGTGTAGCACTCTTATGGCAAAAACTTCTGCACAATATAAAGAGTAGGAGCTCACATGGAGCTATTATTCTGCCATACTACAGTTTTAACATAATATGAACACCTGCCATTTTCATTCCCTTCCTCTTCTCACAGGAGGTGAGAAAAGGTTTAAAAGTAATGCCAGTCTCTCCTTTTGCAAATATGACAGAGGCATCCATTAAGGAATTTGATGACGAAATTGAATGTATTTTCATTTTTCCCTACAACTTATTTCACGAAACAACTTTCTGGAAGAAAGATACAGGCTCACTTAATGAACTAGTTTTGTTGTAATTCATCATTCAATACAGACAGTAAAAAAAGTGTAACTGGGGAAGGATGCAATAGAAGAATAAACACAAACCCATTACACAGTAACACATTTATGGTGCAATGCTAAACATGGTGTTTAAATTGTACATGACAGTATCTCCATAATAACAGTGCACTGATTTCAGGTAGTAAGTAACCAAATTTTAACAGAAAAATGAAATGGTAAATCCACGACCTATAATATCTCAGTTACTTTTAACTTGATTAATTTTGTATCCCACAGGACTTGGAGTCTTAGATACAAGATTATGGAACTGGCCAAATATGCTTACACCAAGTTTTATGCTGCAATACATGAGTTTTAGTTACAATAATAGGGCTATATAGTCATTACAGATAATCTGATTCTTTGATAAACCCATTTTTCACACACGCACACACACACACACACACACACACACACACACACACACACACACACACACACACACACACAGAGAGAGAGAGAGAGAGAGAGAGAGAGAGAGAGAGAGAGAGAGAGAGATGTGGTGGTGGTGTTGAACAGTTGAACATACCTGCAATATCAGTTAGTGCGTGCTTGAATACACAAAAGGATACCATATTACACATTGTTCAGTTTGACTGATATTTAAATGGCTATTTGGAAGATGTGCTCTTTCTATGATAAAAATTTTAAGGCAACACAAATATGTACCAGAATTCCCATGCCACAAAGGAAAATCGAGCGGAAGTTTGATATAGCGCTCTCAAAAAGCAATTCATATGGTCAGTGCTAGGCTGCTGTTATCAATATCAGCAGCATAGAAATTTTACAGAAGTTTGCACAAACTACTGCAGAACTAATTATCATCAGTGATGAGGATACACTGGTTTTATCTGGAAAATTCAACAGAAATATGTATAAATATGACAACCTGACAAACCAAACATTATTAATGAGAGTGAACAATGTTCCACACAAATACGACTAATACTGCTTCCAAAAAATGTGAGTTTTTCTCAGTTTTCAGTGCCCAATAAACCATAAAAAAGACAAGTTTACATGAATGAGTGGGGAATTTGGCTAATATGACAACTTATGCTAGAGAAGGAAAACAGAATGTTCATATCAGATCACAGTTTTGGGACTCTTAATGACACAAATTTCAGCACTCTTGCTGAATATGAGTTTTTGTTTTTAGTGAGCTGCTTTGAAGTCTTTCCTTACAAATAATGTTATTGATATGGTGTACAATGGAAAAATATTGGCAACTATTTTAAAAGTTTATACGACAGATTCAGTGTTTTGCAGTGAGTGAAAGGCCAACCTCCCTGGCCAAACTTGCAAGAAGAGCTGACAACAAAAAAAACCCTACATCTACATCTACATCCATACTCCGCAAGCCACCCGACGAAGCGTGGCGGAGGGTACCTTGAGTACCTCTATCGGTTCTCCCTTCTATTCCAGTCTCGTATTGTTCATGGAAAGAAGGTTTGTCAGTATGCCTCAGTGTGGGCTCTAATCTCTCTGATTTTATCCTCACGGTCTCTTCGCGAGATAGAGAGGGAGCAATATACTGCTTGACTCCTCGGTGAAAGTATGTTCTCAAAACTTCAACAAAAGCCCGTACCGAGCTCTTGAGCGTCTCTCCTGCAGAGTCTTCCACTGGAGTTTATCTATCATCTCTGTAACGCTTTTGCCATTACTAAATGATCCTGCTCTCCGTTGGATCCTCTCTATCTCTTCTATCAATCCTATCTGGTACGGATCCCACACTGCTGAGCAGTATTCAAGCAGTGGGTGAACAAGCATACTGTAACCTACTCCCTTTGTTTTCGGATTGCATTTCCTTAGGATTCTTCCAATGAATCTCAGTCTGGCATCTGCTTTACCAACGATCAACTTTATATGATCATTCCATTTTAAATCACTCCTAATGCGTACTCCCAGATAATTTATGGAATTAACTGCTTCCAGTTGCTGACCTGCTATATTGTAGCTAAATGATAAGGGATCTTTCTTTCTATGTATTTGCAGCACATTACACTTGTCTACATTGAGATTCAATTACCATTCCCTGCACCATGCGTCAATTCGCTGCAGATCCTCCTGCATTTCAGTACAATTTTCCATTGTTACAACCTCTCAATATACCACAGCATCATCTGCAAAAAGCTTCAGTGAACTTCCGATGTCATCCACAAGGTCATGTATGTATATTGTGAATAGCAATAGTCCTACGACACTCCCCTGCGACACACCTGAAATCACTCTTACTTCGGAAGACTTCTCTCCATTGAGAATGACATGCTGCGTCTTGTTATCTAGGAACTCTTCAATCCACTCACACAATTGGTATTTAAAATAGAGTGCACATCTGCAACCAAAAAATTCATACCCTTTATCATCCATCGCAGAATCAGCCTCAGGCAAGACTCTGCAAAAAGCCGAGGGCCATTCAGACCTGCAGCTGCATGCTAAAGTAGTGTCAGCATTGCATTCTGTGAGGCAACCATCTACTGTAGCAGTGGGCCGGGTTACTTGATGCTGTGGCATGATACCATGCCTCCGCAACTGTCAACATGGCAGGAAGTCTGCTCCCATTATGACACATCCGGGTCCAACAAGTATGGTGCCCCTAATCAGCCATTAGCAGAATTTGTTCTCAAACCCATTTTAGACAAGAGACTTTCTGGTCAAAACTGGTTATTCGAAGTGTGGACGTCTTTCGTGGCTGCATGTAAATCGGTAACAAACTGTGACACACGTGTCTGTGACACAGGTGATCTACAGATTGTGCTGAGTGTGGAGTTTTAAATTTCACAGCGTGCCACACGCCATGCTTGTGCAGAAACGTGGGACTACAGCAGCGCACGCTGATACTGGAAGTTAACCTATTCTGACCACACTCACTCCTATTGTAGAAACAAATTTTGTGCTTTTGCGACATCTTAGTCTTGATGGTCTCATCTGCTTTGTTTTCGCGATACACTGCGAAGTTACACGAGGTCCTAACTTTTTCTTTTTTTTGTGTTTCTTACGAGAGAGATTAAATATATGAAAGCAAAAAGGTATTCACATGAAGAAGCCCGTGTTATGCATAAATAAGAACACAAACAGCTAAACATGTTTTAATGAAAATTATTTCAACAGTGAAAAAATCAGAATTAAATGACGAGAAAAAAGATTTTGATGCTATTTGACACTTAGAAAATGAGATACAGCAGTTATATCGAAGAGGCACTATTTACTCCCTTCTAGATATTGTTTGCATATTTGCAAGTACATAGTTTCTTGAGCACCCAAACGTGTAGATTCTGAAATGTTTGGGTGACGCTCTTCCTATTCTTTCAGTTCCCAGGAGAGTAAAGAATTTACCCCGTGACTTTTGACAAGAACTTCCATCAGGAACTCTGCTTTGGTCATTAATAAACTCTATTATCATTGCTGGTTCCTACATTTTGTAAAAAGGACTGTCGCTTTAACACCACTTTCTCCATCCCAACACCAAACTGCACAACAGACAGCTTTCATATACACGCAATTTTGGCACTGACATGTAGATGAAAATGACCAGTCCAAACAGAAGAGACTCGGCACATGAAACAAGACGGGAAAGTTGATTGTATAAAAGGGACTTTTGACTTCCGCCAGCACCATGACAATTCCCACCCCAGTCACTGGTGCAATGAGTGTGTCTCACTAGGCAGGATCATCAGCTAGGTAAAGAAATTGTCTACAAGCTGCCAGCTACACCTGATAGTTTCAAACTTAAACTGCTGCCGAGAGGAGGCCTCCCCATGGGTGATATCACCTGACACTCCAGGTGACTTCGAGGGTCCCGGGTTCAACACAGGGCATCAACAAAGCCCTGTCTACCACTCAGGCTGCACAGAGTGTGCGCCACTCGGCAGTCTCACCATACTGCCGCAAAGCAGAACACTGCCTCGTATCAGCAAATACAAAAGTGCTGCTGGCCACATTATGTTGAGAAGACATGCAGCGGCTCCTATGTCCACATCCACTGCCTTCCTTCTTATAAGGAAACTGTGCTTAATAAGGAATGTTGTTATTTAGCAAGCATTCTCAACTTCGCTCTGAGTGCATTACTGGAAGAGCCCCATGCACAGATCTTGCGCAAGTCATTCTGGGAAAGAAGTCAGTTTTTGCGAGCAAAGGTTGGTAAACTTACAGCGATCAGCAATAGATTGTTTTGTTTTCGTTTTTGGGAGCAAAAACAACTGGGGTCATACACGCCCATGTCAAGACTATAGAACACAAAAACAGAAAGGAGTTAAAAAATGACTAAACAGCAATCCCAACTGACATAAGAAGACAGCTAAAAAAACAGGGACGTGGAGAAAGGTCTACTAAAGACACCATACGGAAACGGTTGTCCAAAACTAAAAATTAAATGGCCTTCACCATACTGCTTTGACAGCTAAGAAGTAAAATGCGGTCGACAGCCCACACGTTATTTGCTAAAATAGCTGATAACTCAGACAGCAAACCCAAGTGGGAACGTAAACAGTTAAAAAATGGATATTCCGCCAGGAAGTGGCAGAGTGTTACAACTTGGGCGCAATGTGTACAAAGTGGTGGGGGAGCACCACTTATCACATGATGATGGCTGGTGGGACGGCCGAGAAGAGGTCGTCAAAGCCCCTGGGAGAGGCTTAATAATCCTGAGCTTACTCCCTTGAAGGAAGGACCAATGGTGATGCCAAAGGGACACCATCTCCTGACACACGACAACACAGAGACTGTTGGAGAGAATATAGGAACTAGTGGGCTGAAGTATGAGGATGGCGGCCTTGGCTGCAGCGTCAGCAGCCTCATTTCCTGGCAGACCAACATGACCAGGAACCCACAAAAACTTCACAGTGGCTCAACCAAGAGTGAGCAAGTTGGATTGGATTGATTTGGGGGGCAGGAGGTCACTGGTCTTGTTGGATTAGGGAAGAAAGTCGGCTGTCCGCTATCAAAGCAACCATCCTGGCAATTACCCTAAGGTGATTTAGGGAAATCACGGAAAACCTAAATCAGGATGGCCGGACATGGGGTTGAACTGATGTCCTCCCGAATGTGAGTCCAGTGTGCTAACCACTGTGCCACCTTACTCAGTCTGTGAGCAAGTGACAGTTTCCCTACACCCATTGCACTAAGAGATGGGCAGTGTACAGTGCACAGAGGCTTGGAAGGGTACTGAGAGAGTCTGAGCAGAGAACACAATTGAAACAATGGTGTCGCTGGATGTACTCCGTGGCCTGATACAGGGCAAAGAGCTCAGCTTCTGAGAACCATCAGTGTACACAAAGGTACTATTGCAAAATTCCATGCAAAGGTCGTGAAACTGAAGGCGATAGAGCGAGGTTGGAGTAGTGTCCTTAGGAAGTGAATGAAGGCCAAGGTTAACATGGGCCACTTCACAAAGCCAAGGTGGCAAAGGGTTCACACCCATCGGGAAAGTTGCAGGTTGTGTGAAGTTAAGCTGCCGAAGCAAGCGGCGAAAGTGGACTCCAAGAGGTAACAGAGAAAATGGACAAGCCCCATACTAAAAAGACAGTGGTAGTTCAGCAGCTTGAGCATACAGACTCTCAACTGGGATAGTGTAAAGGGCGCCAGTGGCCAAACGGATGCCACAGTAGTGGATAATGTTAAGACAGCATAGGAGGGACGGAAGTGCAGACGCATAAAATACAGCACCCATAGTCGAGTTTCGAATGGACAAGGGACCAGTAAAAACGGAGGAGGGTGGTTTGATCAACACCCCAGAAAGTACCATTGTGGACATGTAGGACATTGAGGGACCGCATACAGCGGTGGGAGAAACCATTTGCTCCACCAGAAATTCATACACATGGTTTCATCAGTGGAAAAATGAAAACCATTTTCAATGCTCCAGGAGTAAAGATGATCAAGACAGAACTGAAGACGCCGCTCAGTGAGACATATCCATGGAGAACTGCAACAGATGGCAAAATCGTCAACAAAAAGAGCTGGAGGTGACCAACCGGAGGCAGGCCCTAATAGGGTTCATGGCGATAGCAAAGAGGACGACGCTTAGGACGGAACACTGAGGCACGTTGCTTTCCTGGTTAAAGGTGTCCGACATGGCAGAACCCACATGCACCTTAAAAACTCCGTCTTTAAAAAATTCCTGTAGGAAACAGGGCAGGCGGACATGCAAGTATAATGTGTAAAGAGTAGGGAGGATACCAGTTCTCCAGCAGGTGTCGTAGGCCTTCTCCAAATCGAAAAACACGGCCATAGTCTGGGATTTCCGTAGAAAACCATTCATGACATGGGTAGACAAATTAACAAGATGGTCAACTTCAGAACGCCGCGCTCAAAATCCACACAGTGCAGTTGTTAGTAAATTGTGAGACTCGAGCCACCACACCAGTGGGGCACGAATCATACGTTCCATCACCTTGCAAACACAGCTGGTGAGGGAGATGGAGCAGTAGCTAGAAGGAAGGTTTCTGTCCTTACCAGGCTTAGGTATGGGTATGACAGCGGTTTCACGCCAACATCTGGGAAATATGCCCTCTGCCCAGATGTGGATGTATGTGTTACGCAGGAAGTGCTTGCCTGCAAGAGAAAAGTGCTGCAACATCTGAATGTGGACAGCGTCTGGCCCCGCAGCAGAGGATCGGGATGAACTGAGAGCATGATAGTGCTCCCTAATAGTAAAGGCGGCATTGTAGCACTCACGATTCTGAGAAGAGAAGGGTATCGCCCGAGCCTCCTCCACTCGTTTCTGATGGAGGACGGCAGAGTGATAGTGGGAAGAGCTCGAAATTTCTGCAACATGGCGGCCCAAGGTGTTGGATATAGCAATAGGGTTCACAATAACATCGTCTGCTACTGTCAGGCCAGAAATTGGTGAATGGATCTTGGTCCCAGAGAGCCAACGGAACTTGGTCCACACAACAGAGGAAGGGGTGGAACAGTTAAAAGAATTAGTGAATGTAATCCAGTTAGCTTTTTTAATATTCCAAAGAATGCGATGACATTGTGCACGCATCTGTTTATAATGAATGCAGTTTGACATCGTAGGATGTCGGAGAGCACGTCTCCATGTGCAAACTGCATCACAGCATGCATCAGTCCACCAAGGGACTGGGACACGGTGCGGTAAAGAGGAAGTGCGAGGAATGGAATGTTCTGCAGCAGTACGGATAACGTTTGTGAGATGGTCCACCTGGTCATTGCAACTAGGGAAATCCTGTTCTTAGAAGGTCGCCAGGGAGGAGAAAAGCCACCAGTTAGCCTTAGTAAGCCCCATTCAGGTGGAGTAGGAGTCAGCAAATGGATAGTACATGGGAAATGGTCATTTCAGTAGGTGTCGGAAAGAACAGACCACTCAAGACAGGCAAGATGGGCAGTGCAGAAGGATAGGTCCAAATGGGAATAGGTGTGTGAAAAGACTGAAAGGAGTGTGGGTGCTCCAGTGTTAAGGCAGAAGAGGTTGAGTTGATTAGGACAATCAGCCAAAAGGGTACTTCTCTGAAAGGTTCTGGAAGAACCCCAAAGGGGATGATGCGCATTTAAGTCACCGAGTAGCAGAAATGAGGTAGGTAGCTGCCCAATAAGCTGAAGGAAGTGTGCCCTCGTGACATCGAATGATGGAGACACATAAATGGTACAGAGGGAAAAAGTCAGGTGAGGAAGGAAAAGGCGACTGGCAACAGCTTGAATTTGGGTAGTCAGGGAGATGGGTTGACTATGAACATCATCCCGTATGAGCAGCATGACACCCCCATGAGATGGAATGCAGACCTCAGGGGGAAGGTCAAAATGCACTGAGATGGAATGTTAAAGCTCAAAGCGGTTGTGAGGACGCAATTTTGCTCCCTGAAAGCACAGTACAAGGGGACACTGCGATGCTAGAAGTGACCGTAAATCTTCTTTGTGGGACCGAAGGCCAAGAAAGTTTCATTGGAGGAGAGTCCTGAGGAGGAAGAGATGAAAGGGTCTCACCTTGGCGGCTGCCAAGTGACAGCTTGTGAAGAGTTGTCGCCACAGGGCACAGAAGCAGGAGGATCCTGCTCCATGGGGCCCACAGAAGAATCAGCTTGCTTGTGCTGTTGGTCTGTGAACACAGAAAAACAGTTCGTGGTGCACACAGGTGGCACGGAGGCTGGCCGGGCTAAGGTATCACACAGCCACACCGTTGAAGAGGATCTTTGAGTCATCGAAGGAGAAGACCATTTGCCTTTGTTGGACTTCATCGATCCTTTTCGGTTAGTAGATGAAGACTCAGGTGTTTGGCTGGAGGGACGTAGCAAGTTTTCACGGGAGTACTCCTTCTGCCCTTTCCAGCCTACCAGTTACGCAGTTGGTGGCTTCACCCCGTGAGTCGAGAGTTTGATGGCTTGTTGCACAGCTGGATGTGGGGATAGAGATGCTACCTTGACACTAGGCGATTTCACAACCTCAGAGCTGAATCTGAGGTCACACATCCACATGGCCATGTCCTTCATGGAGCGAGAGGTAACAAGAAGTATAGGTGCCAGACAGAAGAACACAGGGTTTGTGACTAGCCAATAACTTGTGAACGACTGGGTAAGGCACTTTTTCCTACACCCAAATCTCTTGGACATCCCGCTCATCAAGATACATGGGACAATCTCAAGAGGTGGCAGCATGACCGCTGTTGCAGTTGATACAGCGGAGAGAAGGAGATGGACAATCGCCCTCGTGCGCATCCCTAGCACAGGTTACACATTTGGCTGGATGTCGACATGACGTTGTAGTGTGGTTGAAATGATGACACTGGTAGCAGCACATCGAGTTTAGAATGTACGGTCTGATTGTGATAATTTCATAGCCTGCTTTGAGCTTGGACGGAAGCACCACTTCAAAGGTGAGAAAAAGAGTGCAGGTGGGCACTAAGGAGGAATCTACCGTTTTCATTACCCAATGAACAGCAATGACACCCTGATCACAGAGGTAAGATTGGATTTTGGCATTGGTCAGACCGTCGAGCAGCCTAGTGTAAATAACACCATGGGAAGAATTCAGAGTTCTATGGGCCTCAACACGAACAGGGTAGCCATGGAGAAACGAGGGGGGCAAGCAGTTGTGCTTGAGAATCAGAAGTAGTCTCCAAAAGCAAAGTGCCATTCTGTAAACAAGAGCAGGATTTCACAGGACCAGCAATTACATCAACACCTTTCTGAATAATAAACAGATTTACCATAGCGACGGACTGACCATCTTCAGTATGCGAGACCATGAGGAACTGTGGTGTAGTTGGAAGGGTTTCTGAATGTTAGCCTCATTCTGTTTACATTTCATAGATGTTGATTATGAAGATCATCGGCTCAGTGTGGGAAAATCCCCCATGATTGCCAGCATCTCCAATGGCGCACTCCTTCCAACAGGGGGCCCCTTCACAAGGGGGCGCACTGCCTTAGGTGATTGTTCCCACCTCAGGTCACACCTCCTGAACACCTGACAAGAGGGACCAATTGGCAATTTGGGAAGGTTGCAGCTCAGGCAATCACCCCTCCCTGGGCCTGACATGTACCAGGTGGTACGTGCGAACCTTAGCTGTCAACCCAGGGTTGGGGATTACATGTTACCCACTCACCTGTTACGCATCACTCATGTGGGCCAGCCTTCAGGAGCGCACATGGGGGAAGAAAAACAGGAACCTCAAACGCCAAAGCGGAGGAATGAGAGGAGAATTGAGGCAAGGAAAGGAGAAGGGAACAGAAAACAGTGGTGAGACTCTTCGTATGTCAGTGACAGACAATTCGGAACATTCCTGATAACACCCCAGGCATGTTCCCCATGGGAGGGGAAAAAGAATAGCAAGAGGTGAGACATGCAGCACAGAACGGAAAAGATGCTGCACTGGCTGGGGCCCAGTGCTAGCCAGGCACAAACCCACCAAAGAGCGGCGGCCCCCTAGGGGGGACAGCGATAGATTGAATCTGGAGTCGTTTTCTTGGGAAGCAAATTAAGTCCTACAATAACATGTGCTGCCGCATGAAGCGAGGGCAATGAACAGTCCACAACCATCCGGAACGTAGCAGCTAGTGTGAAGTTAAGCTCCAAGAGTAACAGAAAGCAATCTCCAGGAGGTAATAGAAAAGAAGGGCATGCCCCACGCTGGCAGTCAAGGGAGTCATTGAAAAAGGGGCATAGGATGGGTGGCTGGGCATGGCAGACAAAGGGCATGTGTATCTGCTGAGTAGAACATCATGCCAGTATGACAGTGGTATTTCAGCAGCTTCTGCATAGAGACTCTCAACCGGGCATAAGATAAATGGACATGCAGATGCATAGTCTAATTTGAAATGGACAATGGATTGGAGCAAACAGAGGAGGGTGGTCCTATCCAATCCCCAGAAAGTATCACTTAGAATGCGCAGGACACTGAGGGACCTGGTAAAGCAGGCGGCCAGGTAAGACACATGGGTGGACCAAGAAAGTTTCCTATCAATCATGAGCCCCGGCAATTTAGTAGTTTCAGTGATTGGAAGAGCAACAGGCCCAAGATGGAAAGACAGTGGAAGAAAACCATTGCACCAGCAGAAATTCATAAAAATTGTTTTGTCAGTAGAAAAGTGAAAGCTATTGTCGATGCTCCAAGAGTAAAGATGATAGAGACATCACTGAAGACACCACTCAAGGAGCCAAGTCCATAGGAAACTGCAACAGATTGAAAAATTGTTGACAAAAAGGGAGTCAGAGATGCCTGGTGAGAGACAGGCTATAACAGGGTTAATTGCTATAGGAAAGCGGACAACGCTCAGAACAGAGCCCTGAGGCATCCCATTTTCCTGGATAAAAGTGTCCAACAAGGCAGAATCCACACGGTCCTTGAAAACTCTGTCTTTTAAAAATTCCTGAATGAAATGAGGCAGGCAGCCTCAGAAGCCCAGCATGTAGAGTGTACAGAGGATACCAGTCCTCCAGTAGGTTTTGTGGTATTTCTCCAAATCAAAAAACATAGCCACAGTCTAGTATTTCTGCAAAAAAAATGTTCATGACATGGGCCGACAAAGTGACGAGATAATCAGCTGCAGAATGACGCACACAGAATCCACATTGTGCTGTGATTAGTACACTGCGAGACTCGAACCACCATACCACACGGGCGTGAATCATATGTTCCATCACCTTGAAAAACACAGCTGGTGAGAGAAATGTGGCTGTAGAAGGAAGGTGTTCGTCCTTACCGGTCTTAGGTATGGATATGGGTATGACAGTGGCTTCACACCAGCATCTGGTGTGCCATCCGTCCAGATGTGATTGTACATATAAAGGAGAACGTGCTTGCCCTCCCGCATGATAAAGGTGCTGCAACATCTAAATGTGAACATTGTTCGGCCCTGGGGTGGAAGATCGGAATGCAGGGAGAGCATGATCTAGCTCCCTCATAGTGAACGTGGCATTGTAGCATTCACGATTCTGAGAAGACAAGGCTATCACCAGAGCCTCCTTCACTCGTGTCCGGCGGAGGAAGGCAGGGTAACAGTGGTTAGAGCTTGAAATCTTCGCAAAACAGTGGCCTAAGTTACTGGATATAGCAATGGGGTCCACAATGGCGTCGTCCGCTATGGTCAGGCCGGAAATTGGGAAATGTACCTTGGTCCTGACAGCCACTGGAGGTTGGCCCACGTGACAGAAGGGGGGGGGGGGGGCAGACTGTTAAAAGAACTAGCTTTTCTACTATCCCAAAGAATGCAATGACACTTTGCATGCAACTGTTTGTAACGAATACAGTTCGCCATTGTAGAATGAAGGTTAAAAACACAAGAGTGTACATCTCCATGTGCAAATTGCATCACAGCACGCCTCAGTCCACCAAGGGGCCAGGACACAGCGCAGTAAAGATGAAGTGCGAGGAATGGAACATTCTGTGGTGGTAAGGATAACATTTGTAAGGTATTCTACCTAGTCATCACGACTGGGGAAATGTTGTTTGGTAAAGATCACCAAGGAGGGATAAAGCTTCCAGTCAGTCTTAGAAAGCTGACAGTTGGGGAAATTAGAGCTCGTACTGAGGCGTTCAGACAGTCTTTTTTCCCTCACACGATCTGCGAATGGAACAGACGGGTGGAAATATGACTTTGGTGAGAATAGTGCCCTTCACCACACACCGCTTGGTGGCTAACTTAGTATTACTATGTTGTCCACGCAGCAGTCCATGCAAAGGTCAAACAATGGTATGTTTATATGATTCTTCTGTGTGAACCATTTCTTAAATGCGAAATTTCAAACTTCGGCTTTCCTTTTGCTGTCTTCCACTGCCACACCAGACTGGTCAATGAGTGACTGGATGGAAGCCTTAGACCCGCTCAGTGATTTTACATAAGACCACAATATTCTCAGGTTCTCAGTCATGTCTTTTGCGAAGATATGAAGATTGTACTAGCTGTATGCTTCATGCGTAGATCTTTTCACAGATGCATGAATCTCTACCAACTTTCGTCTGTTGTCATTTGCACATTCTCTTTTGAACTCTGGGTGCAACAGCCTTTGCTTCCTCAGCATTACCTGTTCTTTCTAGCAGAAACACTCCCCTAGTCTTCTTAATTGATTTATTAGCTTCAGTAACCATAGTCACTATGATGATTTCATGGTCATTAATCCCCGTCTTTATACTGATGCTGTCATTAAGGTCTGGCCCGTTTGTAGCTACATGGTCTAAAATATTTCTGTTGCATGTGGGCTGCCAAACTAGCTGTTCATGACAGTTTTTGGTAAGCTGTGTTTGAACTATCTGTCTATACCCCATTTCATGAATATAATGATGCCCCCATTCTATACTGGCTATTCAGTTAATGATAGCAACAACACTACAATAACTGCCTGTGGAGGTACTATCCTTCCCGGGTTTAAGGATGGCTACTGTAAGAGGTTCATTCTATCACAGGTTTACTTTTTCAATTGATAAAATAAATAGCCAACCAGTTGCCACAAGTTTATTTATTTAAACTCGTGTCTAAATAAGCTTCTGGCTACTGGTTGTGTTTATTTTATCAATTCAAGGTACTCCCAGTTACTGCTAACAGCCAAGTTCAAGACCGTGTTAACTTCTTACGAGCATCTCTTTAGATTATTTATAAAACTGACACACCATTCTATGCCTAACAGCATTTAGTCCCAGTGCTCTATATCTAATAGCAGATAATGCATTTTCCAGTTTCCACACACCGAAGGGGCAGGTGTATTCCTCTCAGTTGTCTTAACTGAAGTCCAACTGCACACACTCTGCAGCATCTTTACAAAGTAAGATTGAGGGATCTCTGCTGCTGATAGATGTTACATTTTCGAAGTAGGTAGAAATTACCTATGTTATGTCAGGTGCACAAGTTAAAATGATCTTATGATTCATTATGGCAACAACAGGCATCACTCTGCCTTTACCAAAGAAGACTCTTCTGATTGAGTCCCATACTGTTGTGGTTGGTGTAGAACAGTTAATAAAATTATTACCACAATCTTTTTCTGTTCTCTTTAATTGTTTTATGTGCTTTTGTCCTTGTGACCAACAAGGGTGCTGGGTTCTCTCCTAATGCCATGGCCTTGAACCATTGCAGTTATGCCTACCTGTCCCTGCACTGCAGCATCTATGTTTCCACCAGGCAATAAGGGTGTTCGAGATATTTGATGTTGACTTCTTGGCATGGTGGATCACACTTTTAACATGACCCACCTAGTCCAGGACACTATCTGTGTTCAAACCTAGTAAATTAGCTACATAGCATCCAGTTCAAACACGATTTTCCGAAATTCCTTTACCAAAGAAGACAAAGTAAATGTTGCAGAAACCAATTCAAGAACAGCTGCCAATTTGAGCTTATATCCCTGCTGTAGCGAAGCAGCTTAAATCGCTTAATAAAGGTAAGTCCTCCAGCCCATGCTGTATAGCAATTAAGTTCCTTTCAGAGTATGCTGACACAATGACTCCATACTTAGCAATCATAAAACCACGTATTCAACGAAAGATCTACCTTAGACTGGAAAGTTGCACACGCCACAGCAGTACACAGAGAAGGAAACAGAATTAATCGGCTGAATTATAGACCCACATCACTGACATCGATTTACAGTATGATTTTGTAACATATATGTTGCTTGAACATTATGAAATAACCCCAAGAAAATGAGCTATTGATACATAACCAGCATGGATCTAGAAAATATCATTCTTGTGAAACACAACTGGTTCTCCTTACAGTGCTACTGACAGGAAGCGGTGGATCTTAAGTCAATTCCATATTCCTAGATGTCCAGAAGGCTTCTGACACCACTCCTCACAAGTGGCTTCTAACCAAATTGCACATGGAGATGTACACTCTTGTGTTTTTAACCTTCATTCTACAATGGCGAACTGTATTCGTTACAAACAGTTGCATGCAAAGTGTCATTGCATTCTTTGGGATAGTAGAAAAGCTAGTTCTTTTAACAGTCGCCCCCCCCCCCTTCCGTCACGTGGGCCAACCTCCAGTGGCTGTCAGGACCAAGGTACATTTCCCAATTTCCGGCCTGACCATAGCGGATGACATCATTGTGGACCCCATTGCTATATCCAATAACTTAGGCCACTGTGTCATCTCACTTGGGGTACATCTATTCATGATTTATTCTCAAGGAGGCCACAGTTTTTAGTAATAGATGGGAAGTCATCGAGTGAAACAGAATTAATGTGTAGTGTTCCCCAAGAAAGTGTTATAGGTTCTCTGCTGTTTCATGACAGTTTGCATATGACACTGTCATTAATTGTTTAGTAAAGTTGCCAGAAGATCAAAACAAATTGCAAAATTATTTAGAAAAAATCATGTGTATGGTTCGAAAAGTGGCAACTGCCACTGAACAGTAAGAAGTGTATGGTCCTCCACTTGAGAATGAAAGAATTCCATTAAATTTCAGTTACATGATACATCATACAAACTGAAAGGATACTGATTCAACTGAATACCTAGGGATTACAATTATGAACAACTGAAATTGAAACCACTACATATAAAACATTGTGGGGAAGGTGAACCAAAGACGGCATTTTATTGACTGAACACTTTGAAGACATAACAAACCTACTAAAGGACTATGTAACCACACTTGTTTATATTCTTCTGAAGTATTGCTGCACAGTAAGGGATCCTTATCAATGGGATTGAATGAGGATACTGAGAAAGTTAAAAGAAAATGGTATTTGACACTGTGGTGTGTGTGTGTGTGTGTGTGTGTGTGTGTGTGTGTGTGTGTGTGTGTGTGTGTCACAAAATTCCTATCATCATCGTTCTCCTCCGACTGTGATAATATTTTGTTAGCTGCCACCTACATAGGTTGAAATGACCATCATAATAAAAAAGACAAATCTGTGCTCGCATGGAAAGATTTAAATGTTCATTTTTCCTATGTGCTGTATAAGAGTGGCACAGCCAAGAAATAGTCAAAGCAGTTGAATGAACCTTCTGCTATGTGAATTGCAGAGTATGTAGGTGTTGTCATGCAGTGTATCCGGCTGTGTGTCAGTTTCCTAGTCTGTCATATCTCTGAGGGCAGACACACAGACAGAAAGATAGTTTCATGTCCCATGGATCATTTGTGTGATTAAGCGTAATGTTTTGAAACAAATCATTTTACATTCATATTACACATTCACCCGTGAACATGGCTGCATGTTGGGCACTTACAACTGTTTTTCTTTCACATGTGAATTAGAAATTCCTACCCACCACCTCTTATACATTACAAAAATAGAAATTCTTTGACAGAATAGAAAAAACTATCAAGAAGAAACAATCTCAGTTGGTTTTTAAATTTAACTTTGTTGTCTGTCAGACATTTGATATCATTGATAGGTGATAAGAAATTTTGATGGTAGCATTGTGCGTCCCCTTTCCATACTAATGACAAATCTTAAGATGGAATAATGTATGTTAACAATGCAAGAAAAGATAGATTGCTACTTACTGTAAAGAAGACATGTTAAGTTGAAGACAGGCACAAATAAAAGATACTTACACAAAGCTTTCAGTCACAGCCTTCATCAGCAAAAGAGACACACACATCATTCACACACACAACTTGTTAGATATGACATTCATAAATTGGCTGTACCACCAATTCCAAATTACCTAAAACCTCAGTTTATCTAGGAGAACATTGTGATTCATATAGTTAAATACCTTAGATTGGTCTCATATCAATGACCACTAATGACACTGACACTCAGCTGAAATTTGTTACTTATCTTCTGATACAATGAGACTTTCACAAATTCAACCCTGCAGCAAGTGTTGTTGGCATCCCAAAACACAGTGTGTGCATTTAAATGGCTCACAGGAAGGATTTGTGTCATTGGAGTTATGAAAGCCTCTGCAGCAAATATGTCAAGATTCAAAATGCAAGTTATACATTCAGTGATTTACAGTGACATGTGGCTGATAACAGTTGCTGCCTGCAAGATGGTGGTGAGTGGAACAGGTGATGTGTTACTGTTGAATACCACCACCACACTCTGTGCCCTGTCACCACTAAGGAGGCATATGCCACAGCTTGAGTGGCTAAAAGCAAATACAGTGATTATGGACATTTAATTGTTCTAGCAGCCATCAAAGTTATTTAACTGTAAAACTTGGTATTTGTGTAATTGATATTTGAAGGTTAATAAGCGGAGTACAAGATTACAAGTCACTGAAGAAAAAAATAGTGTGTAACAGACTCACAAGCCATAAACATGAAATTTTTTGGCAAAAAGCTAGCCATTCTCTTGGAAATAAGATATGTGACCACACCAAGTACTTGTAGAGTCATTTTCTCAAAATAGAAGTTGCTGTGTTGCTGTTCTTTCCTTATTCACCACTGAGGTGCAAATGTGGAACCAGTATTTTCGAACTGCTGTAATCCCTTCCAGTACCAACAATTTCATCTTAGTTACCTTCCTGTGCTATAAAATCTGTAATTGTCATTTTTAAGAGATGTCTATTCTTCCTCACCAGAACTACCTACCAGGTATTCATTTTCACACTGCCTACAACCTCTCAGAATTTTGAATGCACATCACCATTTCTCAATAATTCCATATCTCACTTGCTGAATGATGACTCTTCTTGACAGTTTTAACTTCTATTTACTCTTAATCATCACTTAATTTTGATTGTACCATATGTCACTTCCACAAAAAAATAACTACAGAGTCCCAACTTTCCTGCAGGAAGTACTAGCAGAATTCCTGATAGATCTGCCACTGAACACATGTGAAGAAATGTTTTCAATATGCTGCTCACATTTGATTTCCTGTTTCTGACCAGCTAAAAACATCATTTGATGAAACAGGGGTAGGCTGAAGTGAACCACTTTTTTGGCCACCACAGTCCCCTAATTAATAGTTCATTAGACTTTTTGCTTTGGGAGTACAAGAGAAGTCTTGTTAAAAAGACATGTGCAGAATCTGGGGAAGATATGGCGGCACAGATTATGTATGTGGCACAAGTGATTTACTATATGCCAGGTATTTGAAGTGATGTACATCAAAATGTACTGCAGAGACGTCAGTTGTATCACAAACAATATGGTCACCATATAAAGGAGTTTCTGTAGTGTACTCCATTAGAGGCAATAATAGTACAAGGATTAAAATCTTGAGTCAATTTTGTTTTCTTTGCAACATCAAAAACTGACCATCCCCTGCAACATGTTCCGCGTACAGGCAGACAGTGCCCGTAATATACTAAAATATTATTATTTTCCATATTCTTATGCATTAACGTCAAATGTGAGAATATTTTGGGCAACTAAGTTTAGGTCAAAGAACTAAGTGAACTATGTGGTGTAAACTCATTGACCACACAGAGTCCTTTAATCAATGAACAATGGATTTCAATACTGGCATCACAGCATTTCTAACAAAAGTTGTGGTTGACAAAACAGTAATATCAATCCAGTGACTGCAAGACACATGAAACATTTTTATGTTTCAACTGTATCTTACACAGTGGATAAATAAGATGGGGTGGAGGCATTGTACACTGTGACAATATTTCCAATGTATTTCCGTACAAATTGAAGACCACACAAGGTTCACTTAACTGTGTTTTGTCTTCTGCATTCATATTTGTTCGGCAGTGATTCCAGATCGTGCAACCAATTGTGAATCTCATCAATCTTTTGGGAAGCTCCTGACATGATATCGGGGATACCTTTCAGTCAAAGTAGTTTACTGAAGTGGCCTTCATTGATCTGACACCTACATATGAAGTACAACTTACCATAAAGATGAGGCCTGGCATAAGCACTCTCAAATGTATATGCAAACAACAAACAGGTGCCAAATCACGCTGGACAATTCATATATACTAATGGTAAAGCAGTGACAGCTCAAGGCTTGAGCTTTAAAGAGGTACAAAAGAAACTGTCTTTGGATGTACTATAGCACTAATAACATTAAGCTCAGTTCCAGCATGACAGGTTTGTGTTTACCATCTCAATAATAGGGAACACAGCAACAACATCATACAGCACAGATGGATGAACAACAACAACAACAACACTGTGCACAGTGCAAATACATGTGTGACCTTCTGGCTAAAACACTGACATTCAAAAAACAATGTACCAACACTAAAGCTAAAGTCTGTGCCAGAAACATTGTTGGTTCTGATGATCAGGTTGTGAGGCGAGAAATCAGGACAGCTATGAATGGCTCACAGCATTGTGTGTGCCTGCTTCTAAATATGCTGCTATAAAAGTATGGAGGACCTCTGTGCATGCTATGCCCACCAATCAGAGCTACTGTCTGGATATGTGGAAGACAAAACTAGAAAGCCTTGACGCCCTTCCAAAGAATGGATGGCTGGCTGTGACTTCCCTGTCCTGTGTCGTGGATGGGGAACAAGCTGAATGTTGGTGTGCTGCAATGCAAGATCAACATGGGAGAAACAGGATTCACATACCATGTGAAATGAATGTTTTCAGCAAATGCAATTCAGTGTGTGACATGGGCCATTTGCTGAAATTCCACCTTGCACCCAAGGAGTATGTTCATGGATAATGGAAATTTTTTGGAGACAAATTGTTTAAATGAACTTACTTTGTGTTATGGTAAATAAAACTCACCAAAGCAAATGGAAAACCAGAAAAATACACTATGTATGAACACTGGGTGAATGTGAAGATACACATCGAGTATAGATTTAAGTGTCAGGAAGTCGTTTCTGAAAGTATTCGTATGGAGTGTAGTCATGTATGGAAGTGAAACGTGGATGATAAATTGTTTGGACAAGAAGAGAATAGAAGTTTTCGAAATGAGGTGCTACAGAAGAATGCTGAAGATTATATGGGTAGATCACATAACTAATGAGGAGGTATTGAACAGAATTGGGGAAAAGAGGAGTTTGTGGCACAACTTGACTAGAAGAAAGGATCGGTTGGTAGGACATGTTCTGAGGCATCAAGGGTTCACCAATTTCGTATTGGAGGGCAGCGTGGAGGGTAAAAATCTTAGAGGGAGACCAAGAGATGAATACACTAAGCACATTCAGAAGGATGTAGGTTGCAGCAGGTACTGAGAGATGAAGAAGCTTGCACAGGATACAGTAGCATGGAGAGCTGCATCAAACCAGTCTCGGGACTGAAGACCAAAACAACAACAACAACCTTCTTGTAGCTGTCAATTTCAACAAAATTATTTCAGGTATTCTATCATTTCATTGCCTTACTGAGTTCTGATCCACATGGGTGTCAATTGACCGACATTCAAAATGTTGACTGCACAACAGATTGAAGGAGATAGTAAAAAAAAAAAAAGCACTCACTGTGCCTGCAGCATACTACTGTTGGTTACTTCTACCACACTCAATCCATAGTAATGAAAATACACAGCTGCAAGTTGTCACATATAGTGACAAGGGCAATGGGGTATCTTAAGGCATATATATAAGATAAGTAACACCCGGTCTCCATCAATAACACAGTGAATGCAAAAACAAAAACTAGTTCTAACAATAAACTTTATACTCATGGGAGCCAATCAATTATGTACTGTTGTTAGTTTATAAACATTTTCAGTACATCATGTCTTGCAATTCTAAAATATTGAAGAAAAGACATTTTAACACCAAAGCTGCTGTTTAATTATTGACTCAGTAGTTTACAGCTTTGCCCATTTTCACAAGCTACCTATTACAGAGAACAAAATTTGTTATGAGTGGATACGTAGAACATGGATGACAATAATAATAATAATAATAATAATAATAATAATAATATCAATGATAAAATTGTTTGTATGGTAACTACTTATGTATTTGCATTTATGACATGGTTGGTGTGGACAGTTCTATTTATGTCATCGCGCTTAGATGTACTGTATCTTGTATTTGCAGTAAAAGATGTCACTGCTTTAGTTGTACCTTACACTATTATGTTAACATATGTGCATAATATACATTTTTCTTAATTGTGGTACCTTCATTATCCAGCACGGTGTGCGTCACATGACAACAACATTGTATATGCAATGGAGAATTTGTTCTTACTGGAAAAAAGGAAGGAAGGAAGATTGGGTTTAACATCTTGTTGACATTGCCATCATTAGAGATGGAACACGAACTCTGATTGTGTCAAGGATGGGGAAGGAAATCAGACATACCCATTAAAAAGAACCATTCTTGCATTTGCCTGGACTAACTTAGGGAAAGCATGGAAAACCTAAACCTGGTGGCCAGATGTGGGTTTGAACTGTCGTCCTCCTGAGAGAGAGTCCAGTGTGCTACCCACTGCGCCACCTCGCTTGGTGTTGCTTTTACTTGACTACACTGTGTGTTGCACTTACTCATTTATCATAAGTGTTATTGCAATTTTGACAGATGTTGATGCAAAGAATTCTAAGGTCTTATATAATCTCCAATACTTTCAATTTGCTTCACTGAGTATGTTCAGTGTGAGGCACAGTGTTCCATCACATCACAGTGTTCCAATAAATTTTCATTTCCTTTTCAGCACAGTTTAAGAGGAAACATTGTTTCATCCATATTTCAAAGGAACCAACATACAACAGTATTGTCATGCTGATAAAATTTTTGGTGTATTGTTTGTAGTTTCATGGTAAATGAGCAATTGAGGTAGGATTCAGTGCAATAACATCTTAATCAGCATATGAATTGAACTCCATCCTACCTTAATCATTCACTAAATATGAGACTGCAAACCATACACCAAAAATTTTAACCAGATAGTAATTCTGTTGTATGTGGATTCCACTAAAATATGAATGGAACAATACATTTCCACTTAAATAGAGCTGAAAAAGAAATGAGAATTTAATGTACTACTGTGATGTGACAGAACACAGTGTCTTTCACTGAACACAGTCAGTGATATACTACTGTGATGTGACGGAATACTGTCCCCCTCTCACTGAACATAGTCAGTGATGTTAACAAATCTGTGAAAGAAATTGGAATATCTGAGATTACATAAGACCCCATAATAAAATTCCTTACATAACATCTGTCAATCTTAAGATAACCCCTACGAGAAGTCAGCGTGACACACAGTGTAAACCAGTACAAACACATTCTCTATTGTGTATACAATACTGATGCGACATGAAGCACATTGTGCTGGATAATGAAGGTACCACAATAAATAAACATATACATCACATATGTTAACATAATACTGTAAGATGTAACTACATATGTAATATGCAGATATGAGATATATCTAAGTATGAGGACAAATAGAGCCATCCACACCAACCATATCCTAAATATAACCATTTTATCACTGATACTTTTATTACCCACATTCTACACCTCCACTGACAAATTTTGTTCTCTATAATAGGCAGCTTGTGAAAATGGGCTAAGTCAAACTAATTAGCCAATAAATAAACAGCAGCTTTTGTATTAAAATGTCATGTCTTCAATTATTGTTTTACTTTCCATGTTACATTTCTTTTCAAAATAATGTTAACCATCTGCATACTTCCCTTCATTCTTGAGTGTACTCATTCTCAGTAAAATTAAATGTGGAAGACTACAGGTTGAAAGAAATGCAACAAACTGCCCACATATATCAAGAAGCAAGCGAGTAAAGAACTGCTGCTAATTCGTTCTGTTAATATAACAAATATGGTTCATCATAGGCAGGTTTGTGTTGACATATGTGGTTTTCAACGTCATTTCTATTAAATCACGTTTTATATACTGGCATTTAGTATGTGGGAATTCGAATGAAAGCCGGCACCAAACAACATTACATACACTAATATGCTTATACAATGTTGGAAAATAATTTGCAGTGAGGTTTAATAACCTAAACTGTTACGAAACTAAATGCTGAGGTTGTTTAACACGTACTAACCTTTTTTGAAAATATATTCTGGAGTGAAAATCCCATTGTCGCCACTAAGGCGCTGATCAGACCAATAAGATCAAATGACATTTCGGTTACTGTCGCAATGGCAACACCCAAAATAATTGGCACAAGTGAAATGTACACCTGTGGAAAGAAGCAGGTGTTAAAAATGGAAAAGCATAACGCAATATCGTTATTCCGAAAATCAATTCCTTTTACATACTTTCAGTGTTTGTTTCTCCCCAATTATTAGTCTTGAAAAAATTACTGTGAAGAGCGGCATCGTAGCTTTCACTGGAAAGAAGTAAAACAATTACATAGAACAGCTGCAACAATAACCTGTCAACAATATTGTTCAATTGCTCCACGGCAATCACCTGTGTGTGCGTAGGAAACTGGTACTTTCCATATACTGATATGTGAAGACACAGAGGCGAAAAACTTTCCCAATGCGAGGGGAATTATGATCTTTAGGTAGTAACTTCTGCTGATGTCAACAAATTTCCTGACGCCCGACATATTGAAGAAAGGTCCGGAATATAACGTAATAGATAATAACTGCACCATCGTTACAGTCATTGGATATGGAAAATCATTCAACAACATCTTACCGATCACATTATTACTCGAACTCACAAGATACCACAACAAACACAGCACCACAACACGAACAGCAGACTTCACCTGCCTCCCATCAGCCATGCTACCACCACGCTTCACTCAAACTGCTGCCATATGATCTCTGTTCAGCCGAGTCAAAGATATTAAATATTTTCGAACTAATTAGCTTCTTTGAAACATTGTTGCAGCCTATGTTCTAGTTGCAACAGAAAATTATTTCTGTTATGTGTTTCATGCAGTAACGTTGCTTCATGGTATAAGAGTTTCACACGGAACAAATATGCGTGGGTCTGTTTTCTACAACTGTCAAAGCAGGGCATAGCACAATGAAGCCTCCGTAAAACTACAGTTAGTCTGCGGTATAACATTTACCGATACAACGCTAAGCCCTGGTACAGCGATAATTTTATGTGGTCCCGGTTGATATCCTAGACGTACTGCGTTAATTACCCCTCATTACAACGATGAAATAATTTTAGCAGCGCCTTGTTGGAACGAAGACAAAGTTTCGGGGATTTTACTATTTCTGCTTCTAAAAGACTCTGATCATGGCGCAGCAAACTAGCAGGAAAAGTGCCGTTACGTCGGTTTTCGGGATTTCTTTTGTAACGGTAGTTGCTGTGCTCTCCAACAGACTGCGCAGCGGTCGCTTGTGGTTGGCTGAAGTACGCTTCTAACAGGGCGGCTGTTAAGACACGTTTAGAATTATTGTTGTGTTTGGTTGTGTTTCGTGATGTTAAAGAACTTTTTATCAAAAAATAACAGCGCAGTAATATTTACGTGTGTGTTGGTAGACGTTCTACGCATTTACTGATAATCTGTGTGGCGTATTTAATTATTGGCACCCGACAAAGGAAACTGCGTTCCCGGGTGTCGATCAGGGTACAAGTCATGCGCAACAGATAGGCATTTTTTTAAACCTCCAAAGACCGCCAGTGATTTTGCTAAATGGGCTAAAGCTATTCTGAGGAAGGATATTCAATTAAAAGTAAATAATACATATGTGACAAACATTTCGCTGTTAATTTGCTTGTTAAAATGGACTCAATCGGTATAGAAGGAAATAAGATCGAAAAACTGAGAACACGATAGAATTTAAAGCCAGGGTCGGTACCTCACATTTTTCCAAATTTGACAGGCTATTTAACAACCCACTTGAAAGCACTCAAATCTCCTCCAAAATGAATAATGAAAAAGCAGTCCCATTATGTATCAAAATAAACGTCAATCTGTTGTAGAATAATGGAACATGTTTTGTGTTCTCGTATTATGACGTTCTTAGATAATACAAATCTCCTTCATCATAACCAACATGGATTCCGCAAACAGAGATCATGTGAAACTCAGCTCGCCCTATTTGCCCAAGAAATTCACAGTGCCGTAGACACTGGCGAGCAGATTGATGCCGTATTCCTGGACTTCAGGAAGGCATTTGATACGGTTCCGCACTTACGTTTAGTGAAAAAAATACGAGCTTACGGAATATCGGACCAGGTTTGTGATTGGATTCAGGATTTCCTAGAAGAAAGAACACAACATGTCATTCTTAACGGTTCAAAATCTGCAGATGTAGAGGTAATTTCGGGAGTACCGCAAGGAAGCGTGATAGGACCTTTATTGTTTACAATATACATAAATGACTTAGTTGACAACATCGGTAGCTCCGTGAGGGTATTTGCAGATGACACGGTTGTCTACAAGAAAGTAGCAACATCAGAAGACTCGTACGTACTCCAGGAAGACCTGCAGAGGATTAATGCATGGTGCGACAGCTGGCAGCTTTCCCTAAACGTAGATAAATGTAATATAATGCGCATACATAGGGGCAGAAATCCATTCCAGTACGAGTATGCCATAGGTGGTAAATCATTGGAAGCGGTAACGACCGTAAAATACTTAGGAGTTACTATCTGGAGCGATCTGAAGTGGAATGATCACATAAAACAAATAGTGGAAAAAGCAGGCGCCAGGTTGAGATTCATAGGAAGAATTCTAAGAAAATGTGACTCATCGACGAAAGAAGTAGCTTACAAAACGCTTGTTCGTCCGATTCTTGAGTATTGCTCATCAGTATGGGACCCTTACCAGGTTGGATCAATAGAAGAAATAGACATGATCCAGCGAAAAGCAGCGCGATTCGTCATGGGGACATTTAGTCAGCGCGAGAGCGTTACGGAGATGCTGAACAAGCTCCAGTGGCGGACACTTCAAGAAAGGCGTTACGCAATACGGAGAGGTTTATTATCGAAATTACGAGAGAGCACATTCCGGGAAGAGATGGGCAACATATTACTACCGCCCACATATATCTCGCGTAATGATCACAACGAAAAGATCCGAGAAATTAGAGCAAATACGGAGACTTACAAGCAGTCGTTCTTCCCACGCACAATTCGTGAATGGAACAGGGAAGGGGGGATCAGATAGTGGTACAATAAGTACCCTCCGCCACACACCGTAAGGTGGCTCGCGGAGTATAGATGTAGATGTAGATGTAGAATTTCAGAGATTTGTACACCAGTTACAGTACATAGTGCTTCCCATGTAGCAGATAGTAAGGCTAATGGCAGAAAAATTATCGACAGTCTCAAGCGCAACAACAAAAGTCTCAAAAGAATGTTACGGAGAACACAGAATTAGGTATTGAAAGACAGGGAGAGAGTAATTTTGTTAGAAAAGAAAGTTTATGCTGTAACACAAACCAAGTCCTGTTGCATGTAGTACATCGAATTTCCTGAGTAAAAAACAGAAATCAGTGATAGACACTATGCTTAATAAGTGCTAAATGACCCCTACTGGTATTTGATATAGTGATGAGTTTATTCTGTGAAGCTTGCTTCTCAAAATTAAATCACCTGAGGGCTACAGGCACTGTCAAAGGCACGAATTACTTCCTCTGCATTCTGATGATCTTTTAGGAAAACTCTGAAAGGGATTTAAATGCTCTTACAGAGTCAATGCACATGCCATAAATGCTATTAGAGAAGTATTTAAAAACGAACAGGACGAAAATAAACGCTTAGGCGCTATAATTTTCGATGAAATTAAATTAGGGGAAGAAATTCGATTTAATTTCTCCTCACTAAAAGTGGATGATGTAGTAGAATTAGGTGATTTAACTCCAGAGGAAATAAAAAACACTTTGGCTAACCGTGCTTTGGTATTTACGTTTATTCCTCTCCTTTATAGCTGGATCCAACTGGTTGCTGTTTATGGGGGGGAAATGCAATTTGTGGTGATATCCTAGCTAAAATATTGATAAGATAATCTTATAGCTGGAGCAAGAGTGATAGGTTTCACAAGTGATGGAAGTCACCAAAAAAAAAGTCTTAGATTAATCCAGGAATTACCAGCAAACAAGGAAATGTGAAATGTAGTACCAAAACCCACTTAACCAGTACAGAATACTTTGGGCCTATTTAGACTATGTACATGTATTAAAATGTATAAGGAACTATTTTCCGATAAAAGTACGTTGCGGTACAAAAATCAAGAAATAGATTTTAATTCAGCAGACAGGTGTATGCTTTGGACTCGTTCTATGAATTTTCAGGCCTTATAGAGCTTGTCCAAAATTGACTTACTCTCATATAGACCCTACATCTTTCCAAAGAATGAATGCAAAGCCGGTTTTTCAATTATTCAGCAATTCAACTGCAACTCCAATTAAAATTTTCCACAAAACTAGTCCCGAGAATATCAGCTGCAGTGAAAACATGGAAACACTCATGAGAGATGTGAATAATGTATCAAATGCGTTCAACTCTAGAATCCCAAGTAACTCAGTTTACAAAGATTCCCCTTCACACAAAATATTAATTGACTTTTACGAAACCGTTTGCTCAGAAAACAACATATTTTCCTCAAACAGAACAATGGAATCTCTCAGAGTCACGCTAAAGAGTACATTGGAAGTTTCTTAATATTTATGGTTCACAGGTTTTTAATAAGTACTGATGGGATAAGCGAGTCAAGATCCTCTGGAATATCATTTTGAAATTCTGAAGTCCTTAAGTTGTGATGACCATCCATCAGCTGTAGATTTTCTGCAATTACGTATGTTACAGTGCATGTATGTCTCTGTTAAGATGGCTATATCTGCATTCCAGCACAGTGAACCGAATTCAGAGCCACTTCTTACATCATTTCTTAATTAGATGTGTTTATGTGCTAAGGAAATAGATGTACAAAACAAATGGATTGACTTATCTGCTGAGAATAAATTAAGGACAAAATGGTGATAGGGGACTGGGAGAATGATCTTCCTATTCTGTATAAAGACAACATTCCAAAACAATGTTTAGTATATTACATACTGGGTTACATTGTCAAAAAAACTTAATAAACAGAGCAGCTGTGTGGAGTCAGTAATATGCTGTCTGACACAATAGCTGCAACCTTCACTGCTATAAAGGACTTCGGCTTCTTTCTTAGTTGACTTACTCATCCTAAAGTGTATTCAACATTCTTTTATGGGTTGAAGTGGTTCTAGAAAAGAAACTGTCTTCTGTCTCAAGTCTATGGGGTGATATTTTTTATGAGTGTTTAGACAGCACTGAAGAATTTTTTTAGAAACAGATGATTTAGAATGCTGTGAGGAACATAAACGTGACATTGTAATAAATTAATTTTCCATTTCATGAAGTGCCGCTTTTTCTTTTGCACATAAGAAATCGGCAAAGAGCTCTTGTCAGAGAAGACTGCAGAATCACCATGCAAGCTTTCCAATGTTTCCAACAACTAACACCTACAAATTAAATGAGTGAGTTTATATTATCTTTCATCTCCTATGTTTTAATTTGTATTATTCATTAGTATGTGCCTCCATTGATGATTATTTGTGTGTTAAGCTGCATTTCAATCTTCGTCAGTATATTTTATTTGCTTATTATATATGACAAAATGTTTCATAATTGCCTTAAAGGGCTTCAACGTTTTATATTTTCTATATAAATTGCATAGTTCACTTAAGTTGTCTTAGTCTTTTCAAATGCAGTATTTTAAAATTTTGAAAGAACCGACCAGTACACATATCATGTACTGAAACATTCCTCATGCAGCACTAAGCCACGGAAGAGTCACCTAATGACAGGCCCATGGAAACTTGTTGAGTGCCTATACTTCTGCTTCTAGACACTATGCTCTGACCACAATTGTACATATAGTTTCTTAAACCTCTCGACCTTCAGCGCCATATTACTAATTGTGCTGCTGGTAAGCAGATGGCGTAATAGTATATAACTGCTGTCGAGCTGTGCTGAGTGACAAACAGAAAGAGTCATAGAGCTCCTGTGTTCGAACCAGTGGTCACTGTTGTAGTCTGTACATTGTTGAGCTTGAGTTGCAGTCAGAAGTATTGTGTTGGGCTCATACACTGTTTATTTCTGTGCTTTTTGCAATCCTGCAACGTCTATCACTCGGCTAAGACATGCACTGCGCTTGAAAAAATCTTGTGACCTGGTACCTATCACCTAATTTGCCCTGCAAGATCTGGTCCACACCTCTTTCATGGCTACTACCTAACAGCAAAACTTTCCTCCTACTTCCTACTATTATTGAAGCAGTTGGTAGTCTGTTGAGTATTAACTATACTTACATCTACCAAAGCCTCTTTCTTTGTTAACTGAGGTAGCAAGGCCAATCTGTTGTTTCCGCCAATGATAAAACTGTCAGATACTGCTCTCTTACTGTGGCCCCTGTTCCTTGCTACCATTTCCCACATATGTTTACCCTTCTCTCCCACTAACCTCATGAGATCCTCCCTAGCACTGTCAGTTTAGCCTTAAGGGCTCTAATCTTGCCTTCCTGTTTTCCTACTCCTTGAACATACTGAGCAGTACCTGTGAAGACATCGTTATTTGCGATAGATATATATTTATCTTGTTTTTTCCGTCTGTTCATATATTTTTGATGTTGTAGTGCATTGTTCGTTTGCCCTGTAATATAGAGATAAAAGTTGTTTTCTAGATGTAATATGTAACTGAAAATTATTTCTTTTTTGTAAGTAGATAAATATGTTTAGAGTTTATTGATTGTGGAAAGCTTTAATTTTTTTTGTTTATTGTTTGCTGTAATAAGTTTGGTAGAAAATAGGTGTGTAAAGATATATGTAATTTACTTTGATGTTGTATAAACCGTGGGCGAGAATATTGAGAGAGAGCAATATCTATAGTCGATCCAACAAAACGGGGGTGTATTGTTGGGTAGCTAGAGAGGTGGACACATGTTTTACTATGGGAGTTGTGACTTTTACGAGCTGGTGAAGATTGAGTTTAGTGGCAAGCGATGTACGTTTTTTAATGACTGTTTTATACTAGGACGTGATATGATAATAGTGAGTGTAGAAACTGGGCGAAGTAAACACTGAGACTGTGCCATGGGACGAAGTAACTATGACAATGCAACCGAGAATGGACGGTATTGTAGCTCTGTGCCAGTGAATTGAATTGCGCTTGAATTTTGACTGTGTTTTCGTACACTCAAGTACTGTGAACTTACGTATTTATTCGCGTTTCGATAAACTGCCGGACGCCTTTAATCAGTAACACTCGTTCTGAACTTATGCGAACTGTCTATTGTGTGTGAGTACATTCCCGCACAGGACGGTTTTTCGCGATCGCGGCACTCATAACACGAATTGACTTTCTACAGAATTCGCGGTCGGCAAGTTTTATAAACTGTGTGTGGCATAAGTAAACTTAAATTGTGTGTGCCAGAAACTTTAAAACTGTGCACATACGGACATCTGTAACAACAATTACATCGACCTGCCTGTGGCCTGCAAAACCCCACTGTAATCAGATTTGCAGCGTAATTACGAGGAAAAATCATCAGCTGCAATCACACGACCGTGGGAGCAGATCTCAGCGTTTCACCAGGACCATCCAGCTGCCGTCGATGTCGTGACCATCGTCACAACACACAAGATGAGATTTAAAAGCAGCGCTCTCCTCTCAAAGACTGAAAATTATTGCAAACAATTTTAAGTTGTAATTTCTTTTCCTTTTGGCTGAAATTCACATAACGTTTGTCTTCTTTAGAATAAAAGTGTTCTCCACAAAGTGGTGTGTTCTATGTTTTTCTTACATTTTAAATCCGCTGCCGCTGCATGTATATTTTTTATAACTTTTGGAGGGTATGTGTCTAACTTCGTGTGCCGTAACATTTATCAGAAGTATTGTAGTGTTTTGCTACTTGAACAAGGGCGCCCGTCATTAATTTCTTAAACGTCGACCAATAACAGTGAAGCTCGCTTGTTATTGGTGCTAACATTCTATAGTGGGTAATTCAAAGGTGGGTAGCTGTCAACCCCATGGGTTGTGATTACTTTGAATGAGAGTCGTGTAAAATTGTGGGTTCATCACTCAACTTTGGTATTCTTTTGTTTGTTGATGTTAGAAGCAAATTTTTTTTGTCAATGTCATTAAATCTTTTTTAATATGGTTATTCTATGCTAAACTGGGGTAAATGCACGGTCAGATATTGTGTTGGGAAGTAAAATTTGGAGAAACGTCTATTTAGATACGACTTGATTTTGACTGCATTAGTTAACACGGTACTTTTCGGGTATTTTGGCGATACTTAGTGACAGGGTAGAATCGCATTCGCCACATACCACAGCAGAGACCCATTTGCTTCTCCAATTCTCATGGCACTACATTCTCCCAATGTAACCATCTATCACAACGTCTGCATAGAACCCCAGAACTAACCTTCCTGTGTCAGCTCAAACACTCCTTGCTCATGGTTGTTTACAACATTTTTACAAAATTTATCTACACAATAACAGTAATATTTTGTTAACTACAGATCACAAGAGTCACTAAAGTTACATGGAACGCTAATATACGTGTTGCTTTTACTATAGCAACGGAATACAGTAAAAATAACGTTAAATTCCAAAACCTGTATACCTGAAAAGTTAGGCCTAAGATCACATATGCGCGATGTGGACTTTAAGCCCTTCAAAAAGAAATAAAAGGTAGAACTTCAAGCCTTTAATTCCCCAAGTAGATATGGCACTGCTAAATATATGTGTAACGAAAACAATCTGAATTCTTCACTTAGCCCATTAATACCAAGTGGCAACTTAAGTTGCCAGTGAATTTAAAAATTAATGTTGGCAGCAACGATAATGTTGCACGCAATTTAACTGTTGGGAGCAGTTATATGCAGTTTTCTTTCTTGATTAAATGTGAAGTAGCAGTATTCAGTCCACTGTTGTTGCTTCCGACTGTTAGATCTGTTTGTGTGTGTGTGTGTGTGTGTGTGTGTGTGTTAAAAACCGCTTTGATGAAAAATGTAAGTACACAACAATAGGTAATTATTTGAAATAAATTTTCGTTGCTGTCTTGTAATAAATAGTCTAAATTATACATGGGATTTCTTTGGAATTTGTAAATTTGCTTTTAGCATGTTTTATGTTAAAGAAAATACGTTTTCCATCTTTAGTTGCCACTGGGTATTTGTGCTGTTTGTTACGTGTGACGATAATTTATGGACTGTGGTCGAAATAATAAATTTTTTTGAAGCAGATCGAAACAGAATACGATCAGTTGGTATCATCCCTACTTATGAAGTACAAGGTGGAGATACTGATCAAGATTCCGATTTATCACATGAAGTTCAAGGAAAGTCATGTCATCTTCCTGCAAGTATACTAAGGATATAGGCACTAGTTCAGTGTGACGAAAATGAACATGTTGCAAATACAAAGGGAAAGAAGGACATGTCAAGGCAAAATTTTGCAGTGAGTGACAGAAGTGAATGAGAAGAAGAAATTGAGAACTCCACAGACATTCAAGCTACACTTCCTGCTGCAAATACTGAAGGAAGTCCGCCACCGTAGCTGAGTGGACAATACACCGGCTTGTCATGCCGGGGGGACCCGGGTTTGATTCTGGCTGGGTTGAAGATTTTGCCCACTCGGGGACTGGTTGTTTGTGTTGTCTTCATCATCATCATTTCATCCTCATCGACGAGCAAGTAGCCAAAGTGATGTCACCTCAAAAGACTTGCACCAGGCAATTGGGTCTACCTGCCCTGAGGGCCTCACTACACGACATTTCATTTCATTTCACTGAAGGAAATAGGAAGT
This sequence comes from Schistocerca cancellata, assembly GCF_023864275.1. Classification (NCBI taxonomy): domain Eukaryota; kingdom Metazoa; phylum Arthropoda; class Insecta; order Orthoptera; family Acrididae; genus Schistocerca; species Schistocerca cancellata. The sequence goes on along the minus strand of NC_064629.1, from coordinate 93,219,189 downwards.
GACCGTCAAGTCAGAATTTTTCAGTGAGTGGAGAAAGTCAAGGGCTAAAAGAGGAAGAAACTGATATTTGTGCAGAGATTCCAGCCACACCAGCTGTTATAGATACGAAGGGAAAGAAGAATGGGAGACTAAGTAAAAATTTTGCAGTGTGGGGGGTAAGCCAAGGGCAAGAAGCAGTTAAGATATCGACGATTTTGCAACAGAAAGGGAATCGTAATCTAAATGTTTCCTACGATGAGCTATGCGCCGTACTGGGAATATTGATTCTTTCAGGTTATCATAAAATGCTAACTAAAAGAATGTATTGGCAGGACGAACCTGACTGCAAAGTAGCTTTAGTTTCGAAAGCTATGAGGCTAAACAAATTTGAAAAAAATTTTGCGATACAGACACTTGAATGACAACACAAACATAAATGAAGATGCCAGGTACCGCTTGATCCAGACTGTTCTGATGGGTCTCATAAATTTTGAAATAGCTTTAAACTAAGATTTAAATGAGAATTTTTTAATGATTGACTGTTTAAAGACCTTTTTTAAAAAAAAGTAAGAATGTGTATTTAAAACAGTTCGAAAAATAAAAATTGTAAAAAAATTGGTAAATTTGTTTCATTTGTTACCTTAAGTGCCCATTGGCAACTTTAGTTGCCATCAGTATTTATGGCTGCATAAGTTAAATTTAAACTGAAATTGTGTTTTTCATGTAAACCTGCTATAAAATAATGAACTACAAATGTTTTTAAGAAGAAAAACCGAACTTAATAATTCTGGACACTAATGGGTTGATACTTACTCAAATGTCTTAAATTTGTATGAAAACCTACATCTAACATACGCAAAAACTGGGGCATTAGGAGTTTTTTTTTCAAGAATTACATTGACACAAGGGAAATCTTCAATTGATATAAAAAGTTAATCATCTTTGAGTTCATAGTTACAAAACCACATCTGAAAGCTGGCCATCATACTAAAATCTTGCAGTAGTAACACAAGTGAATGTCAAAGTGATTAATGCAAACCGTCAAAAATTGTTAAAATGGCATACAGCTCAATCTGTTCGAAATCTTTGAAACAGTAGTTAGGAACCACATGAGAATTTTATACACACACTTACTGGTAATACACTGAATAAACTGCAGGAAAGGTATATTCAGAAATTTCAATATCAGATTACAGCAAATTTTTTGAGGATTCAATTTGCTCTAGACAGACAATATTACTGTCCCATAGGAAGAGAAAGTATTCAGTACTGATAAACAGTTAACTTGTGGAAGAGGAAATGTATACCTATATAACATAATGAGAGTAACATAAAGAAAAATCATTTTCTATTACTACAGTATTTGAACACAGGTCAAAAAGCTTTACTAAAGAGATGATTCCATATGCAGAAGACACACTCCTCATCGTTAACAGTGTATCAACATAGAGGTTAGAAGTTGTTTGACTATAGAAGAAACTAATAAAAACTTTGAGAAAACTACTTACACTCAGAAAAATAAAACGATGTACATGAGAGTTCATAAAATGTGGAATGAATCAAAATTCTGTACAAATGTCTTCAAAATAATGCCAAAATATGCAATGCAACATTAAAAGAGGAAAAAACTGAAATAATAACTGTATGAAGAAAAAAACATAAACTTATGTTGTGTAGACATTGAATTCTATTAGTTAAGGTGGCAAGTGTATTAGTAATTAATAACTGAGAGAAATATTGCTGATAACATCTGTTTTGGTTCTTCAGCTGACATGTGACTGATAGTTTCACATTTGAGCAACTCTAGTGAGTGGCATTTTCAAATAATTAGTCCTCATTGCTTGTGATATGCTGAAGTTTAGCTCATGCACTGATGTCATAATTATCTATACATGACAGCATTGCATGAGGATTTTTCCATGGCCATTACCAGTATGCCCTCTCTGTTGCTACCTGCAGTTTTCTGCCTCTGTAACATGGGAATTAAACATTCACTTAGCCTGAAGCGTTCTTATTTCTTATTGTTATCATGCTCATACAGTGTGGTGACTTTACAGAGCAAACAAATAGGACTTCAGTTTCAGTTAATTTTATTGAATGTATTAAATCATTCAATGAATGTTCGGCCATTGTCTATTTCTCTAGCTGTCCCAGATTGCAGTTTCGTTTATGTTCCATGACAATAGAGGTAACAGACCGTCCCATGATTCTAATACTCCCTTTGCCTAATGCTTAGTATTTGGTGAACCTATGGAACAGTGAGTAGGTACCATTTATCTTTTGCTGATCTGAGGTACACACTGATTTTCTTGGTTGGTCTGTATACTATTTTTCTGCCATGTTTTTGGAATATAAAGCTGATTCCATCTGTTATCATGGACATGTATTGAAGAAAGGCCACACTTGAGTGAGAAGTGGCCACAAAAGTCTCAATGCTTATATAACAGAGGTAAAACTGAATAATCATTTGAAGATCTGTTTAAAAGTTTGCGTAATTTAAAGAATTAATTACAAATATAGATAGTTAATAACGGCATTAAAGAAGTAATACCAAGTTATATACATAAAACTATTTGAGAGATATGAGCAAAACGAAAAGTGGCTGAGAAAGGAAGTGTCTCAACTTACCAAATTATTTTTAGAGAGTCTGCAGAGGAAGAGAATTCTAGTACTCAGGAACAACGCTGTAACTGATTTACTTTACATGTATGGAGATAGACAACATAAAAACTAATGACCTATCAGTTTCCTCCCAGCAGTGTAGAAGAAATTCAAAGAAATTATCATTAACTGTATGGAACTGAGCATACCATTTTATTCAACCAAAGGATGAAGGTGGCTTTATTGGTGAATATGTGGGTTGGATCCGAACTAATGGAATACGTCTGGGACACGATCGGGCGCCAGCTCTGCAACCACAAACCACTGGGTCATAATTTACGGGAAATGCGTGATTTGTGCGTAGACCTTTAGTACCAAATACCTCCAGAAACATACCAAGGACTTGTCGAATCCATTCCACAGAGGATCGCTGCTGTATGGTGTTCCAAAGATGGACCAACATGCTATTAAGTAATAAGTTATGAGTAATTGATTTTGGAATCGTCTTATTTATCAACATGTTAGATCCATTCAGTCTTTTCTGCTGTCTAAAGTTGAAAGGGTTTGGAAAGAATTCAGTATCAGTCTTTGTCATTCATTTTCAGTTGACACAGCTACTCCCATCAGTCACTTTCTCGGGTGGTAGAGGATGCATATACTACTATTATACTTAAATGGCATGCTGTGTAACAAAACAGAACCCCTTTCATCGAAATTATTGTTTTAAATCCACTTACACTATGTGATCAAAAGTATCTGGACACCTGGCTGAAAATGACTTACAAGTTTGTGGCGCACTCTATCGGTAGTGGTGGAATTCAATATGGCGTTGGCCCACCCTTAGCCGTGATGACAGCTTCCACTCTCACAGGCTCACGTTCAGTCAGGAGCTGGAAGGTTTCTTGGGGAATGGCAGCCGATTCTTCATGGAGTACTGCACTGAGGAGAGGTATCGATGTCGGTCTGTGAGGTCTGGCACGAAGCTGGCGTTTCAAAATATCCCAAAGGTGTTCTGTAGGATTCAGGTCAGGACTCGGTGCAAGCCAGTCCATTACAGGGATGTTATCGTCGTGTAACCACTCCTCCACAGGCATTGTGAACAGGTACTCAATGGTGTTGAAACATGCAATCGTCATCCCTGAATTGCTCTTCAACAATGGGAAGCAAGAAGGTACTTAAAACATCAATGTAGGCCTGTGCTGTGATAGTACCACGCAAAACAACAAGGGGTGCAAGCCACCTCCATGAAAAACACGACCACAACATAACACCACTGCCTCCAAATTTTACTGTTGGCATTACACACGCTGGCAGACGACGTTCACCTGGCATTCGCCATACCTACACCCTACCATCGGATCGCCACATTGTGTAATGTGGTTTGTCACTCCATACAACGTTTTCCCACCGTTCAGTCGTCCAGTGTTTACACTCCTTACACCAAGTGAGGCGTCGTTTGGCATTTACCGGCGTGATGTGTGGCTTATGGGCAGCCGCTCGACCATGAAATCCAAGTTTTCTCACCTCTACCCCTAAGTGTCATAGTAATTTCAGTGGATCCTAATGCAGTTGGGAATTCCTGTGTGATGGTCTGGATAGACGTCTGATTATTACACATTACAACCCTCGTTAACCAGCGACCTCTGTCAGTCAACAGACAAGGTTGGCCTGTACGTTTCTGTGTTGTACGTGTCCCTTCACGTTTCCACTTCACTATCACATCAGAAACAGTGTACCTAGGGATGTTTAGGAGTGTGGAAATCTCGCGTACAGATGTAAAACACAAGTGACACCCAATCACCTGACCACGTTCGAAGTTCGTGAGTTCTGTGGAGCGCCCCATTCTGCTCTCACGATGTATAATGACTACTGAAGTCGCTGATATGGAGTACCTGGCAGTAGGTGGCAGCACAATGCACCAAATATGAAAAACGTATGTTTTTGGGGGTGTCCAGATACTTTTGATCATATATTGCACACGACAAAAAATTAATGAAGGTAAGGAGTTAGTTTTGTTTTCAAATCAGAGGACACAATGAGATCTGCCCCTGGCACTGCCCTGGCTGTTCCCAGTTTGTATACATGGTTACATAAAGCGTAATAAACAACTGATTATGCTTTAAAAAACGAAAAGCTACTAGAAAACTGTAATAACCAATTTACAGCAAGTTTTAAAAGACGAATTTTTCTGAAAACAGAAAAATTAAAGCTTTTGTAAAAATTTGACAATGTCGGGATTTTATGGTCTGTAAGCTAGATCAGATGTGTATTTCAGATACATATCTTTCAGATGACTGACCATTTTGCACAAAGGCCTTACTGCGACTGGAACAAGCTCTTATTCTGTATAACACTATGGCATTCTCCATTGGCCAGTCCAACAATCTGTGCGTAAAACTAATGAGTATCCAAGCCACAGGGTCTCTGTCCAGCAATAGCGGACACAGGAAATCGCCAGAAAAAATATTGGGGTACTATTTCAGTACTGTTGTGCAAAAGTTTGCAAAGTTCTTGAATTCAGGTTAGTTAGTTAGTTAGCGCAAAAGGGGCAGCTGCGCCGAAGGAAACGGCGTAATTTATCGTAAAGAGTGTGATAATCAAATAAACGTAGCTTATGTAAGTTGCGCTTGCTAAGGCCCTAGTACCAGTCATTGTGGGGTCCACGTTATGCTAGAATTACACAAATGTGTGGGGTAGCGGAATATAGGCTGTTCAAAAATGGTTCAAATGGCTCTGAGCACTGTGGGACTTAACTGCTGAGGTCATCACTCCCCTAGAACTTACAACTACTGAAACCTAACTAACCTAAGGACATCACACACATCCATGCCCGAGGCAGGATTTGAACCTGCGACCGTAGGGATCGCGCGGTTCCAGACTGTAGCGCCTAGAACCGCTCGGCGGAATATAGGCTGTCATTCCTAGAAGTGTCCATGAGAATTTTCCAATGAATAAAAAGTCTGTACTCCAGACTCCGGAGGAAATGGGAGACTTGCATAAAATACAGTAGTATACACTGTAGTATACACTGCTAACCATTTAAATTGGGACACCATGGAGGTGGTATGCAACAGATGTCAAAATCACATGAAGTGGTCTACTACTGCGCAAAGTATGTATAGGTAAAGCCATCTACTTTCTGTATAGTGGGAAAGATTGCACAACAGGTTTCTCATTCAGATATCGCTTCTGAACGTAGATGCGGGCTGAGCTGCCTGCACAAACGACAATACACTTTCATTACTCTGCTGGTACTTCTTCAGCCTTCAGCAAACTAAAGGTCCGTCCACGTGCAACGATCTACCTGTGCACCTTATTTTATTTATTTATTTATTTACGTCCTAAATCTTTGAGGTACATATACCATACCTTAGATGTTGGACAAAATGACATTACATCAGTGTGCGATTTGCAGGGGGGGATGGGGGGGATTTCCCCCCTTCTGCATCAGACCATCCACTCCTCTGCTTTTAGTTTATGCATCCCAACCTGGGATGTTTATTTCCCACGCACTGGAGTAAAACTTTGCATATAATTTAAATTTGTGGAACCGAACACTGAAAGTTTACTATTAATACTGTTAATATGTTTGCTTATTAATTTTGAAAAAAGTGTTATGTAGTAGTTAAGCATTTCAAAACATTTAGAACTAAATGACAAGACGACGCACGCTACATTTCCGTAGCATGCCACCATGTTGCAAGACGTCGCCCCAGTGTAAACGAGGCCTTAGAGCCAGATCTGTATTGTATGGTGGATGTGATGTGTTGCGTACGAAACTAAAACCTGCAATCAGATCCAAACGTCGTGGAAAACTATGAAGAGGTGTCATCCTGCAGCAAGATAACGCTCGCTCACATTCTGCCAAACGGACAGCCGACGCAATAAAGGAGTTGAGATTCGAGGTGCTGGAACATCCATCATACAGTCCAGACCTGGCTCCCAGCGATTTTCACATGTTTGGACCCTTAACGGAAGCACTACAGGGAAGAAGATTTGAAAGTGATGAAGACGTCATTGCTGCGGTGCAAAATTGGTTACAGATGCAACCGATAAACGTATTTTCTGATGAAATAAAAAAAACTCATAAAACGTCGGGAAAACTGCATTGAAGTCCAGGGAGGTTACGTAGAAAAATAACGCATGTTTCAGTTTTCTATCATCAGGATAAGTACAGCTTTTCACAAGTGTGCCTTTACTTTTTGAATTCCCCTCGTATACCTGTATGTAGATGATTTTGTAAATAAGCTTTACCTATAATGTACTTTTAAAGATATAACAAGGGATGGCTTTTCTGATAGTGCATTTCTGATAGTGCATACGTGTGAATAGTGAGTTTCGGCATTAACATCTATTTATAAATAACTGTTTAACCATGGGTAACGCCACGGTCCAAGCTAGTAACATATATAATTATACTAACCCCCTAAGACATCCCCCCCACTGGTAAAAAGCACAAATCGCACACTGCATTACATTAATATACTGTTACATTGATTGTATACACTACATTTATAAATTGTTACATTGTTATATTGCTATATTGTTACATTACATTTTTATATTGTTTCAACCGAAATTAACTTATTTTTCAAGATACTGTGTTACTGGGTAAAAAAAAGTTTTCCAAGAGATATTAAGTTACAGATTTTTTAAAGCTATGGATTATGTTTATGGCCTTTAAGTTACTTGGCAGTTTATTAAACAAATGTGAACCTGAGTGATATACACCTTTCTTGCACAGTGTAGTATAACAATGATGTCTGTGTATGTCACTATTTGCCCTTGTATGGTGCTCATGTACAGATTTATTTTGAATAAATACATTTCCATTTTTAGCAAGCTTTTTTTTAGGTACATTACAACTTCTAGTATATAGATATACGGTAGGGATAGAATCCCCAGTTCTTTAAAGAATGGTTTACATGATTTTCGGCTGTTAGCATTTTTCATTATCCTCACAATCTTTTTTTGTTTCTGGAATGTGGTTATGGTATGAGGAGAATTTCCCCAGAATATGATGCCATATCTCAACAGGGAGTGTATGCAAGCGTAATACACCGCTCTAACTGTTTCAGGACTTGTGTTGTTCCATATAATCCTCATCGCATAAGTCATTTTCGATAGTTTAGAATTTAATGATGTAATGAGGGAATTCCATTTAAGATTGTCTTGTAAGTAGATGCCAAGAAATTTTGTTTCAGTGACACTGTTAATTCTTTGGTTTTCCATGGACACGTTTGGTTTTAATGGGTTTTGGCGAATTCATGTTTATGAATCAGTTCGCCGCAAATGTGATATGTTCCCATGACACAGGTTCCAATCTAACGCACGCCTGCTATCCGTTGGTGTAGAAAAGAAATTTCATAGACAAGCGACTGCACTCTCATATAGTAACCTCAAAGTATATTTCATTTATTCAGAAACTGAGAAATCCTATTATGGTCTGTGTTCACAATTTGTGATAAAAAAATGCAGACAATACACCAGAAACAGAAACGCAAGTTAAAATGGTCTACACAATGGTACCTTAAGGAAAGGCAGTTTTCGCACTTAAATTTACTTCACTATAATCCGGTCATCATAAAAATAAACCTGACGTAAACATTGCACTATGTATTCTTCTGCGATTGCTGGAACGTCATTGGATTTCCGTTTCACGTGAGACTGCAGCCAAGCTGTCTCGAGTACTGTGAAGTACGACAATAAGGGTACGTTTTGTGCTGTGCGTTACGCGCAAATCGACTTAGCGATAGTACGGGACAACAGCTTTAACGGCGCATTTAACTTGGACAGCACTGGCCGGTCAGCTGATACAGCTAGCCTGCAGTTACAGTTCACACTAAAAAGAGACGAGCAGAGGAGCAATACGGCTTCGAATTTCATTTAAATTTTAAACAGAATGAAATAATACGCTGCAAATCTCCCACAATACGCTCCTTAGACGACTAGACGAAAACCGCAACACGTTATCGTTTTTAGCTAACGTACTATTCTAATTAAAAACAATAATGATGAAAATTCCTGACTTAACCACTGGGTCATTTTTCTGCATAAGCTGTGTGTAACATAAAAGAGGATTGAAGGATTTCACCGTATAGTTAAATATTGAAGCCACTGGAGGTATTACTTACAGTCAGTCATCTGATAAGCTCTTAGCTCCTTCCTTATCCGAATCCGAGAAATACATTTCAGTTCTGGAAGTGGCACCTGCTACGTTGATAACGAGCCTGTCAACAACAGAATCCACGAAGCCAACCAGGCGCAGCATTTTGTCTTCTGCTTTTATGACGAGCCGTCCTATATCCCGCCAGCGTTCGGCAGTCACGTGTGAAAAAGCTGTGTGCGTTAGTTCCAGTACGTCTGGCAGCTTAACTGTCTTGTTCTTTCTCGGGCCAGATCCCACAGCTTGGCTCCATATCAGTTCTGTTGAGTCTATATTGTAATGGTACAGTAGCAACTGTAAAAATGCAGCATTTGTATGATGTGCTCGATGCTGTGAAAATTATTGTTTTTCATGTTTCTACGATACTTATCTACCTCTGTGACATAAAATGATGGACATAGTCTAAACAAAGAAGATTTGGTTTTTCATTTTTGCCTTAAAAATTAAATTATGTTTTCTTAATTTAAACAACTTTTATGGACAGTCTTTCATAAATCACCGATAATTAAGAATTTGTATTTGAAATGGAAACAGGAATTTCGCGTCCAATATGTAAGTATTTCAAATCGAACGAGAAAAATTTATACTGGGGACATTGAATATCCGCATTGTGTTTCCATTCCATTACACTACCGACTGCGCTAGATATTCAACGTGGGTTTGTGTATCAGCTGCAGTATATACAATGCTGGGAAAACTTCAAAGGCTATTATCTCCGTAACTTTACGAAAAACATTAAGAACAGCCTATTTCTCGGCGATTATTAACTGTGTTCCACGCGCGTGTTTCACTACGAAACAGAATACAGCCTCAGCCATTTTTATATTGCGCATAACAGCGCGAGAATCAGAGAACACACTGCAGAGGCTGTGACTGTATACGATTTTTGAAATAAAAACTACGTAGCTAAAGCGTGATTAAGAAAAACGTTGATGGCTGTAATACATTTGCATGTCTTAAAGTTTCATTTAATGTAATTTAGTAATAAGATATCTAATACATAAGTAGGACCTACTTCCAAGAGCGTAATAACACCAGTGTATGTGTGCTACGGCTTCTGACAAATCATCGCGTTTGTATTTGTTTACATCGGGTTAATCTTATGATGAACGCATTACAGTTGTAGGGCGAACTCGACGACTGGCTATTTGTGGATGTATTTAGAAATGAATAATTATCTTTTGATGCTCATAGCTCCTAGTAAAATACGGAAAGAAACTTGTACGGCCGGCCGGTGGGGCCGAGCGGTTTTAGGCGCTTCAGTCTGGAACCGCGCGACCGCTACGGTCGCAGGTTCGAATCCTGCCTCGGGCATGGATGTGTGTGATGTCCTTAGGTTAGTTAGGTTTAAGTAGTTCTAAGTTCTAGGGGACTGATGACCTCAGATGTTAAGTCCCATAGTGCTCAGAGCCATTTGAACCATTTTTGAAACTTGTACGAGGAGAGCAGTTCCTCCTCATGAGTGGCTGAAGGTGACGTTAACATTCCTGGCAATAGGAGCTACAAGTATCTAGGATTTGCTACTGCAGTTACGAATAAGCATCGAGTGAAATCATACCCAACACATGTGAGCAATTTACATTGTCTTAAAGGAAGATTTCATGAAGGCAAGGAAAGTACTGTCCCTCAGATCTGAGAAGTTACAGATCACATTTTTATAGTTTTAGATATGTCTGAGCCTCAATAAATGTTTAGAGGTTATATATATGATCAAGAGCTATAGTTCACTTTGTTTCTTTGAGATTTTCAGCTCCCCACCTGAAGTCTACAGCAACTTTTGCACCAGAATATAAAATTCCATCTTGAACTCTAGACAGTGATTCGTAGTATATCTGAAAAGCTCTACTTGTATGTGGTAGTGAATTCCATAGTTCACCTCTAAATCACTCTTGTTATGAACCATATATTATATTAGGAAGTAAAAGAAATGTGATAATAAGTCCCTGAAGGCTCTGTTCCAGGATATTCCATTATCAGCTTAACGCAATGTTCTAACTGCACTCTTCCATAGAATTAATATGGCTTACATTTTTTCTACACTCCCACAACTCCCATTAGATTATGGGGTAGGACAGTTCTGAAAACATGGTATCAATCCCCCAGCACCAGGTCTAATAGATTTCATTACTTTGCTTAGCTCTTTACGGTAAACAGTGCGCAGTGAATTTTTCTATTATGTACCGTTTCCCTGTTTGCTGTAGGGTCAACCGCTCGTAATTTCTCGTTTAAGAATTATAAGCAGCTGCCTTCTAATCCCTATCGCCCTATTCCGTGTTTTTAATTTTCCGCACACATGTATGACTCCTATGCATTTCGATAAACTCGGCAATGAACTATCTAGAACACTGACGTGTATCTGCCATTTTAAAACTCACTCAGTACACACAAACGAGAAACACCTGACTGAACGAACAGCTTACACTAACTCGTCTTAGAGCGAGAACTTGGTTGCACAGATGTGTTTTGAACCCATAGATTTGAGCAATTTCGCTCACATTTCCAACTCCAACTTCCAGGTTTGCACACATCTCACATTATCGCAGGTCTCATGTTCTCACGCAATGATCTTTTTGCGCAGATGTGATGTGCGCAGACGTTTGTGTAGACATGTCGTTGCGTGCAGACGAGCCTTATAGAGAGCTATAACAGAGATACTCAATGTGCTGTCGATATATGCGAAGCAAGAAAGTCTGGGCGCAGTGACATCCGCCGTTGCCTGAAAGAGCAGGTAAACGTTTTGTGCGAGCATGAGTTAAAATTTCGTACAGTGGCTGACACACGATTTAAAGTGTTCCTCCTAAACCGCCATTTCCATAGTGGTCAGAACATTAAGAGGAGGCCAACTAGTTAAAATCAAGCTCGTTAATACCCGGTATGGAGTAAGTCTGGAGCCTAGTACAACTGTTTATGATCTTCCAAGTCCAAAAAAGCTGCGCTGTGTACATTGCTGTGACTTGGCAAGACAGCCAAGCCACTATGAGGAAGCCGAAAGGCACGCGTTTAAGCTCACGCAGGCTGGAGTGAGGTCTGGAACAGTTAAAGGGAGTTAGACTTTAGCAAAAAAGGTCTTAGCTGTTGGAATACTTAACTTTAATCCATAATTGGTGAACATCGGTCTGACGGTACATGCATCACAAGATAAATAGCAAATGATAATGGCGCCTTGCTAGGTCGTAGCAAATGACGTAGCTGAAGGCTATGCTAACTATCGTCTCGGCAAATGAGAGAGTAATTTGTCAGTGAACCATCGCTAGCAAAGTCGGCTGTACAACTGGGGCGAGTGCTAGGACGTCTCTCTAGACCTGCCGCGTGGCGGCGCTCGGTCTGCAATCACTGACAGTGGCGACACGCGGGTCCGTCGTATACTAGAGGACCGCGGCCGATTTAAAGACTACCACCTAGCAAGTGTGGTGTCTGGCGGTGACACAACATACATTACACACGCAGATACGTAAATGTGTCTGCTTTTAGTGCATGAGGTAAGTTTGTCGCTGTAATAGTCCACAAGATGCTGGAAAGACAGAGCACAGAGAATATCTGTTACATATAATTACAAATCTTACTCAAAAATCTCAGATCCAGGGCATATTTCATTCAATAAATTCGTACTAAGGTCAAAGTTAAATCTCATCAAGAAATTGGCGTACATCTGCGCATTCACATGCCCTTAGTTCTGGTCAGACTTGGGTAAAAAATACATACATTTTAATGATTTCCGTGTAAGAGTAAAATTAATTTCAGTATAATTCACTGAGCAGTAGCTTACAAGCATTTTCATAAGCAAAGTTGGCAGCAGCTAAACAAGCTTTCAAATTTTTGTTGGTTGTGGAAAAGATCGTCTCACCGTCATGTAAGAAAGATAAATGTTACCTGTCAGAATTCAACAGTGTATAGGATTCTGCAATATTGCTGCTCATGATGGCTGGGGCCATATAACTGTCATGTGAATAAGGAATCAATGTGTTCAAAGGCGCAATACTCAATGCCATGCAGTATCTGAATGGTGCCACATCACAAGCTCCACAAGACATAATGATCACTTAGTTGTGCGAGATTATACAGCCATGTCCCATACCATAAATCAGGAAACTGTCTACTTTGCAGCAAAAGAAGTATCTGCAGAGACAGGACGACAACGTCTGGAGAACTATAGACTATCAGCAAGGCTACCATTGTTATGGCTTCCTGTAATGCAGTAGCAGAGAGGCGCATGAGCAGTGGCCTGCCCAAAGACGTAATTCCATACAATCATTATATATGTTTTGTTATCTTCCATCTTAAACTTCACCACCTTAATAGCACTCATCTTCAGCAAAACTAATGTCATTTTACACCGTGCTCCCACACTGGCAGCAGCCGCAGTTTGACAGGTAAATTCAGTAACGATCGCTAGGAAGAATGCACCCTGTGCTATTCTAGAAAGCATTGCAACATCTCTCGGCACTGGACCCACATCGCAGCTATGCGTCATTGCTCCAGCAACGGTAGCTAGGTGAACACGTATTTCGATAGGAATTTCTGAGATGTCAAGTATGAAAGAGATGTCGCCGTCTAATGCTTGCGGGACCCGAAAGGTCACATCGTAGCTTTGCGGGGACCATCGGTGCACCCCAACTCCGGTGTCGGCGTCGGGCGGCGGGATGTGTTTTTTATTAGCGATCTTTTGTTTAAACTGTATTCTATCGAAATCACTGACCAATATGATGCTGCGAATTAAAAAAAAACTACCCCATACATGTGAAGAATATCGATGTAATTAATTTGCATACATTTTTAATATCAATGTGGTGTTAGCGATACAATAATTAAGGGGAGGGGTTGTGAGTGGGTGACATGGAGCAGAACAGCAGGTTAAGTGCAGAACACTAAGTTAATTTGAACAATTTTTATGTAAAACGCATTACAATAGTTTAAAAGGGTGGGTGTCAAAGAAGAATGCGCCAGAAATAGCGTTCAGAAGCACGTGAAATTCGAAAAGTGTACCAGAAAATGGTGGGAGGACATAACTAATTACTTAATTTGGTATCAAAGGCGGTGCAATAGTTTAAGGAAATGAGGGTTGAAACGTCCCCTTAGAACAATTTATACACGACTGTGCTTAAACTGACACACAATATTTTTAGCGCAACGCAATCTGACTATCGAAGATCCCTGCAAAAGAATGGCCCTGAGTAACATTAAACTATACCTTTCAGAAATCACTTACCTCACAAAAATCTTCATTACTCGAACTACTGCAATACAGCGAGCGCCACTACTGCCAGCTAAATAAAAGATTCAAACTACGGAAGGCACTAACTACTGATAGTCTTAGCAAATGAAAGATTTTAATAGAGAACAAACAATGTATTTACCTCAATATTCATAATATATACAACAGTTCATGACATTTTTCAAAACTCCGCCATCTCTCTCCTCACATCCACCACTGCTGGCGGCTCACCTCCCACTGCACAACACTACGCGCTGTTCACATCCAGCTGCCGCTGCCTAACACTACAATGGCAGACAACAATGCAAACTAGCCACAGACTGCACACAGCACAGCCAGTGATTTTCATATAGAGCGCTACGTGGCATTACCAATATAAAAATCTAAACAGCCTACTTACATAGCCCCCACGCTCCCCACAAAAAATTTTACAAAATATTTTTGGGCAGTGGCCAATAATGATTTGAAAAAATTTTTCATAATTACAATAACAAAGGTATCAAACGCACACACTTATTTATACAATGTTGGTCAAAAGCTAAAATTTTCTCACAATCCATAAAGACAGTCCTGATCATTCATCACAGTAAAACTGCCGTTTCTTTTATCAAAGTCTGAGCAGTAAAAGACAATTCACACGGAAGTAGTGGATGTCCATGCAGTCTTGAAGAAGTAGTGTTGTCCTTCCAACAGAAAGACAGTGCAGACTCTTGACATGTTGACAGGTAATGGGCCACAATGGAGCAAACCCACAGCAGAGTCATTCGAAGTTCTGAAGAATATTGGTAGGTAGGTCATCGCAGAGCAGACCCACTGTAGTCCTGGTAGAGAGTATGGTATTGGTGGGCCACCAGAGGTGCAGACCCACTGCAGTCCTTGTAGAAATAATGTTACTGGTGAGTCAGCAAAGGTGTAGACCCACTGTAGTCCTTGTAGAGACGGCCAGCAGCCATCTGTTGCGACTGTGCAGGTGCACAATCACCATTGAAGAGTCTTGCGGATAATATAGCAAGTCCATAACCACCACTTGTGCACTCACAAAGTTTTTGGAATTGTCCTTGGAACCAGCAATGCTGTTATCCAGTCCCTTGCTGAATTATTAACACATGTGCAAACACTAACAGTCACAACTTCTCACATTTTCTGCATTACTGTGACCAACAGAAATGTGTGCAGTGAAATGAATGCTTACAAGTTACTTAATTTGATTAACTGGTGTCAATTACAATATTATAACATGAGAATACAATTACAAAGGTACAAAATACATCATTAAAAACATAACAATACAGATGACATGTGTAGTACAGGCTTTACAACAGAATAGAAATAAACATATACATCAGTGTTACAGGAATTATGACATGAGTACATACATAAAGATCAGAAGAACTTTTGAAACATCAACTTTACACATGAGCATTAAAACAAAAGAGAATAAATAATGTCTAACATCTTTACAAAGTAAATAACATATTATTAATGCCAATTATATTTGAGGATAACAGTATTCCTCATCATAGTGAATGTAGCTTAATATTAAAAGAAGAAAAAAATTCTGTAAAACTACACAGAGACAGGAAGAAAACAAATACACAAGGGTACACAAACACATAGTGGGAGGACACAAAAGGAAAGGACAGGGTTTGTTTTACTGCAGTATTTTGCATGGAGATCTCCCTTTGTTCATCATTATTCCCAAAAGTACTATCTAAGCCTGCTTTCTGTATTCTGTTCACATCCTCTTTCAAAATAGTTTTTCTCCACTGTACACTACTTTTTTTTTTTTTTTGGCCAAACCATTTTCTTATAGCTTCTTAATGCATTTCGTCCAATTCATCATAGTTAGTTTCTTATATAGTCTACCCCCTCTTAAGCTAACTTAAATCTACTGAGCTCAGATGCTAAACTAAGGGACGAGGCAATGCAGCATCACATAAAACAATTAATACAAACATCAATGACAAAAAATAGAAATGGCAAAGCAAGCAGCATAAATTACAACTAATATAAGGCACTGTGCAGGAAACAAGAAAAACTAGCTTAGAAGAGTAACACAAAGTCAAATTCAGTAACACTATGCCTGGCAAACAGCAGCAACTTATACCTAAACATGACATAGCTCAAGCAGAAAAAATATTACAGTAAAACAACAATGCAGATAAGGGAAATGTATATTCACATCTTAATGTCTATGTAATTAAAGTGGTGCACCACAACAACTTATTGTAAAAAGAATATTACCATGCACTTGAAAAGAAAATTATGTGTCCAGTTACTGTTACTAGTCCCTTCTTATTGTTCTTTCCTTTCCAGGTGCTCCTTTTTTAAAGAATGTGGATTACAAAATTATTATTTAATAGATCTATTGACAGAAAGTGTTCACATTAGCAAATGCATCTAAGTTTATTTTATAAAACTAATGCTGTAACACAGCTGGAAAACAGGTATCAAATGAAATAAGCAATTACGCAAACCAAAGCATAAAAATATCATTCAATAGTCATGTGACATTTCATAAGTTAGTAGAAATTCTCTCAACTCTCGTAGAAAGACGCTTGTCGTAATCAGGTGTGCAGATGTAAAAATATTTCTCGTCATTTCATTAGGCATTTCAGTAAATATCATAAATTACGAGCTCCACAGTATGCTTTCAACAAGGAAATGTCAAAAGCGAGGATAATGGCCACCCTTTTTTCATCTTTTCTACCTGAGCGTCTGAAAAGGCTTGTTCTCCAGGTGTCGGACACAGCTGTGTGCCCACGACGCACGTGCAGGTGGTCACTTAACTTTCTAACGGAAATATTTACGACAGCAGTTTCCGCTACAGTGACAGTCTCATATAAAAATTTCACAGGTCGAGAATTTACGTTGCAAATGTGTAGAAACAAAATCCTATGAATATAACAGTGTCCAAAAAAATTTTCGCCGGCATTGTGATACATTCATGCATTTACACACATTTCATAACTCTTAAAGTACGATTCTTGGTTTCCAACATCCTTTTTCACAAGTCAAGAGTCCCTAACTTCTATTCATTATTCATATACATATAAACACGTAATCACATTCCTCATATATGGTAGCATCATCTTATTGACATAAACATACCTCAACAGCATAATACACACCGTCGTCGTAAAAATAACATCATAACACCTCAGTCAAATCTCAAAAAAGTCGTAGATTTCTGCAATATTTCAAACCATAAAAAAATTCTCTGCTCATTTCAATAGTGTCATCTACCTCAAACGTACTTTAAAAATCATGATCTCATACCAAATACATCATTCAAAGCTCTCATTGTATCACAATGGTTCCGAAAAATATGAACAGTTCACACAGTACAGACAAAATACAATTTCGTAAGTGTGAAGTTATCCAACGGTGTAATTACGTAAACATCTGTCACTGATGTAGTAAAAAGAAATGTTTGTCTCTCTCAGTTAAACGATCAGATAGCTGTGTAATTCTGTGTTAGAGGAATATGGTACCGATGTGTAAAGTTGTATAAGCAAATACCATATTAGCTAGGGCTCCTTGTGCTTGCCAAACACATGGTACACAAAGTAGGCGTGTACCCCCCTGAGGATTAATGTAATTATACCCTCAGGTGTTACAGATTACAGCAATGGAATGAAATGTATCACTGAAAACTTTCTTTGTAATTCAAAAATCTTTAAAAATAAATGTTTTAAGTACAAAATTAATCACTCAAATACATGTCCTGTAGCACTAAATGTGCGTCTTGCTGTAAGATAATCTCTGTGGGAGTGTCGTAGTTATCGTCCTCCGAAAGCTAAGTTCAGCAGAAGCCAATGTACTTACCTCATGATAAACAAAAGTGAAATGCTTTGCGTATAGATTTCTTAGTTATTACGCTTATTGTTGTGATGAAGAAATTACTGTGCTGTAACGTATTGTTGTGCTACGGAAAAGGCTGTCTCATTGTAGCTATACCACAAAAGTTACTACTAAAACATGTTTTGCTTTCCAGAAGGATTCAGAAAAAACTGTGCAGATATAAAACAGATACACCGCAAAAGCAACATTGTAAATTGTCACTCATTAGTAACGTCGTGATATAATCGTGTAGCTGTCACACAAACCAACCACTGTGTCATCTGGCATTTCACAGAAAGCACCTCAAATCCAGAATCCACTCGTAAGCAAACCAAAACGTTGCATGTTAACAGTTTCTTAAGTCTGACAAAGCATACTAGAAATGTGAAGTGAAAAGTTTTATGGCAAAGACAAAGTTAAAAGCAGATTATCTTTCAATAAACGGTTTTACATGTGAAATGTATTATCTTTCAATAAACGGTTTTACATGTGAAATGTGGTGTAAACCTTTACTCTTCCTAGTACGCAGAGTTTCAACTTCAACGCAATTATCATGTGGTATACGTCGGATTCTGTAAGGTCCATTGTAAACTAGAAAGAATTTGTGACTCAAGTGTTTCTTCTTATGTGACAATGAATGAGCTTTAATGAGAACTTTCTGACCAATATACAATTTCTTTGCATTTGCTTTACCGTGTAGTTTTCTCCTTTTGTCTGTTGCAGATTTTATATTTTTAAGAGCCAAATCAATTATGTCTTTGTGTCGAAGTTTACGTGTATTCGGGAAAGGTACAAGCTCTCTGATTCTGTTCGGTGGTTCTTCATTCTTTAGTACAAGAGTAGGTGGTAAAGCAGTGGAATCATGAGGCATTTCATTCAGCACGTTTTGAAATAAGTGTAAATATCTGTCCCAATGCTGATGCTTTCTGTGACAATAAAGTCTGCAAAGCTTATTGATTTCTTTCATAATCCGTTCGGAGGGGTTACAATGTGGTGAAAACAATGAAATAAAAACAGGTTTGATTTTATGATTCCGAAGCATGCGTGACCAAACAGCAGATCTGAATTGCGGTCCGTTATCTGAAATGACTTTACTAACGTGTCCAACTTCACGTAAGAAATTTTTAACAAAGGCGTTGGATACAGACCGTCCAGTGGCTTTACGTAACGGAGTGAAAGAAACAAATTTTGAAGTAAGTTCAACAGCGACTAAAACGTACGAAAATCCATTCGGTGTTCTGACAAGTGGTCCCAAGAGATCAACAGCAGCAAATTCTTTTAATTTAGAAGGAATAATAGGAAACAACGGAGCACGATGTGAGATAGTAGATGGTTTCGCCTTTTGACAAAGTTTACAAATAGACAAGACTCTTCGAATTCGCTTTTCCATATTGTTAAAATAACAAGTCGTTCGAAGAATATGATAACATTTTCGTGGGCCAAAATGTGCGTAGCTGAAATGAATGTACCAAATGAGCTTATTAACAAAATCGTCTGGAATGCAAAGTACCCATAGCTTATCATCAACAGTGCAGCGTTTGAAGAGTATGTTGTTTCTAACCAGGTAATAATGCCGAATCTGAGTGTGTGTCTTTTCATGCCATTTACTTTTGATGTCTTTCCAAATCGGATCTTTATCTTGTTCATGAGCAGTGTCCTTTAAAGATGTGGTGATGAAGTTTTCAAAGGCGACTTTCTGAATGTAAAGAATACTGAAATTTTTCTCGAGGTTGCCTTCTGTGGTACTTTCTCAAGCTCAGCTGGTGCGCCTGACAGCGCGTCCGCAACAATGTTCTCCTTGCCGGGAATGTAGACTACTGTGAAACGGAATTCTTGCAGAAACAATGCCCAACGTTTTAATCTGTCATGATTTAATTTTGAAGACATAAGAAATTGTAATGCACGATGATCACTGTATACTTTTACGTGCTTACCAGAAAGAAAGAAACGGAATTTGTTAAATGCCCAAACGATAGCTAAAGCTTCTAAATCAGTAACGGAATAATTTTTTTTCAGATTTTGTTAGCACTCGGCTAGCAAAAGCAATGGTTTTCTGAACAGTAATGTCATCTTCTATGGCTTCTTCAAATAAATGGGCACCAACACCAACTTTGGAAGAATCCGTGCTAAGGCAGAAATCTTGTGACAGATCTTGATGAGCTAGTATTGGCGCGTGAAGTAACGCTTCTTTCAAAGAATTGAATTCCAACTGTGCTTGTTCGTCCCAGTTCCAAATAGTATTTTTTCCAGTGAGAGAACAAAGTTTTGGTGTAACTAGAATTTGCATATTCAGAAAACGACGGTAAAAATTTACGAGACCTAGAAAACTGCGGACTTGTCTTTTTGTGGATGGAACTGGAATGGCTCTGATTGCTTCTAACTTTTCAGGATCCGGCTGAATGCCTTCAGAAGAAATAATATGTCCCAAAAACTTCACCTTTGTCCTACCAAATTCAGACTTTTCCAAGTTAACTGTAATTCCAGATTCTGCAAAAATACGTAACAAACTGTTGAGGATGCAGTTATGTTGTTCCCATGAAGCTTCTGCTATTAGAATATCGTCCACATATAAGGTGATGTGACGTTTTAAGAACTCAGGTAATATGGAATTTAACCCGCGAATGAATGCTGCCGAAGAAATGTTCAAACCAAAAGGAAGTTTCCGAAACTGATAACAAACGCCGAAACAAAGGAAAGCTGTGTATTTTCTGCATTCTGGATGAAGTTCGATCTGATAAAAGCTGGATCAGAGATCAATGGAAGACAACACTTTTACACCATTAAAATTTTGAAGAAGTTCTTCCATCGTCTGGGGCCTGTCTGTTTCAGGAATAATGATAGTATTGATTTGTCTCGAATCTAAGACAAGCCTGATCGATCCATTTTTCTTCTCAACAACATGTAACGGATTCTTGTATGAGCTTACTGCAGGCTCAATAATGCCCTCGTCAAGCATAGATTGTATTTCTGTTCTAACACGGTCCCTATAATGTGCTGGAATTACGTATGGTCTAACACAAAATTTAGTATGCTCACGAACACGAAATTGGTATTGAAATCCCTTGATTGTTCCTGTTTTGTGAGTAAAAACTGTGGAATGTGCTTGTAAAATCTCAAAAAGGTCCTGCCTATCAGTGTCATTACAATTCTCAATTGTTTGAATTTTATTCTGAATTAACTCATTAGTTTCAAATATGCCGTCGATACCCTCCCTGTCAGTACTTCCAGAGTGATTGTTAGTGTCTAGTTCCGTAGAAAATTCCGAACTGTCGTCTAACAGAACGTAAAGCCGATTAATTTCCTCATCATGGTTTGAGAGCCAGTCTTCAAATTTCAAAGCTATTGACTTACCTTCTTTCTCTAAACTTATTTCAGCATCGTGAAAGCTTAAAATTGCTTTGTATTCATTCAAAAAGTCTACTCCCAGTATAATTTCCGTCGACAATAATGGAACAATAAGAAAGTTCATAGAGAAGCTGTGGCTTTGGCAAAAGAATTCTAAATTGGTTTGTTGGCGTATATCTACACTTTTTCCAAAGATTGCACCTTGTAATTTAATCTTACGTAACAGAAGTGTGGGGCAATCGTTCGATTTGTTGCATTTGCTAAAAGCTGTTTCACTAATTAATGAAATGGGACTGCCAGAGTCAAGTACTGCCGTAAATTTTACGTCATTTACAGTAATGTGAATCACAGGATATGCAATGTTGTTATGTTTTACGTCGTGTTCCTGGAGTATGATGTCCCTAATGTCTTCCATTTTTACGTAATTACTAGCTACGGCAGCTGCGTCGTCAGTTTCATAAGTACGTTTTGTGGCTGCCAGCGGTGTGAGTCATTGCCTATTGTCTCTTTGTTGGCGTGCGTCGTTATTGGGATTTGGAGACCTAACTTCTACAAATTCGCCTTGCCGATAGGGCTCTACTCTGTTTAAATCCTGTCAGTTCTGATGCAGTTCAGGTCTGTCGTTACGATCATATCGTCTGTCGTCATGTCGGTAGTTCCTGTAGCTTCTTTCTTGTCGGTCACATGGTGGAGAATTTCTCCCTGAGTCGTAACTGCGCGCTGGACCGTTGCGTCTAAAGTTATTTTGTCTCCCTTGATAATAA
Organism: Schistocerca cancellata; assembly: GCF_023864275.1. Taxonomy (NCBI): domain Eukaryota; kingdom Metazoa; phylum Arthropoda; class Insecta; order Orthoptera; family Acrididae; genus Schistocerca; species Schistocerca cancellata. The sequence goes on along the minus strand of NC_064629.1, from coordinate 93,197,279 downwards.
TTGTTTTGGTTCCCATATTGTCTGTTTCTCTGATTGTCTCTGTGATAGTCATTACCGCGGAAAGGTGATCTTTCCCTGTAACTATTACTCTGCCAGTGGTTGTCATATGGGTGGTGTCTGATTTGGTCACGATTTACGTTGTAAGAATAGGTTTGTCGTGGCCATTTATTGTTTCTGTTGTCACGGAATTGTGATGGATGTGACCTGTAGTGATTGTTTTCCTGTTTTCGCATCCCGCGACTGTCTGTGTCAATTTCTAATTCTTGTAAGAGTCCCTGAAAAGCTTCAATGTCGTCTTTTCAACGTCCTGCCAAAATAATATGCCGTAAATGTTCAGGTAATTTGATTAAACAAATGCGGATGAGTTCTGAGGGGCTGTATGGGTTTGACAGGGACTGATTCTTGTGCAACATGTCTTCAAAATATTTGACAAGACTGGAAAATTCAGATTGTTCAAAGTGTTTCATCATCATGATGCTATGTTTTACTCGGTCTTGTGTAGCTTGTGACCAATATGCTGAGAGGAACGCATGGTAAAATTCTCCTTCACTGTGACAATCGTGAATGACCGATCGCATTCTTACAGCTGGTTCATTCTCCAAGTAGCCACACATAAATTCTAACCTGTGCTCCAATGACCAGTTGGGAGGAAAACAATGAGAGAATTGATGGAGCCACGCTTGTGGATGAATGTCGTTGGCAGAATTCTTAAACGTTTTGAATTTACGTGTAGTAATGAACAGCTTATAGTCAAAATCATCGTGTCGGCGAGTAGCATGTCGGTCATTGTTACGTCGTGTCAGCGGTTCCATCTCAAAATTCGGTGCACTTTGCCAATTTCTTTCATAACTTACGAAATGCCCTGTGTTATTATTTTGTGGCTGTTCCGTATTTCTATGTCCCTCTTCCCGTATTGGAGCGCGAGTGTCCTCTGAAATACGTAATTCTTGTATTACCTGTGTCAGCTGATCTTGTACTTCCCGGATTTCTCTTTGGTGTTGCGTATTAATTTGATTTTGATTTTGTTTGAATTTTCTTATTTGTTCATACTCTTCTGTGTCATTAAAGACTACCGGTTTTGTGTCATTCAGATTATCATCTACCTTCGCAGATAAATTATTTAGCTGATCCGAAAGTTCAACTACTTTCTCTGATAATGAACTAATTTCCTCCATGTGTCTTTCTGAACCAATTTTCAGAGTATCTACTGTGTCCTTTAAGTTTTCCTGAGTTTTTGCAAGTTGCGTAACCGAATCGGTAGATGCAACTGAGTCAATTTTAGCTTGCAAGGTCTCATGATTTTCATGAACAATAGTTTGCAGTTCTTTTATGGCTGCTTCGTGATTCTGTAATGCATTTTCATGACGCGAAAAAATAGGTTGGAAATGCTCACAAATTTGTGTTTTTACGTCATTACAGATTTTTTGACATTTCGATTCGATATTATGTAACTCAGTAGTTACTTCTTCACGTGTTTGTTCAAGTGTGGTGTCTAACTTTTGAAGATTTTGTTCCATTGTGTCTAACTTTTTAAGATTTTGTTCCACTGTGTCTAACTTTTTAAGATTTTGTTCCACTGTGTCTAACTGTTGTTTTGTTTGTCTCTGGTATTGTTCCATTGTGTCTAACTTTTGAAGATTTTGTTCCATTGTGTCTAACTTTTGAAGATTTTGTCCCATTTGTTGCATTAATTGTAATAACAATGCATTAGTGTCTGGAATCTTTTCCTCTACGCTTTTCGGCAGTACATTTGCACCAGCAACATTCACATTTTGACAAGCAGAAAATGTGTCTTGACTCATTTGAGAAAACGGTGAGGACCCAAAACCTGAGTCTACAGTATTTGCAATATTGTGTTCTGTCATTCCCAATTCCTGAGGCGAGCTGTTGCCGACCGATCGATCGATAATGCTTCCCTGTTCACTACCTGTTTCACTGTCTGCACCATTATTTGACGCCCGCTCCATTTCCCTATGCATAGTTACCAAATTACTACTTGGAATGTCTGTTAATTCACTACACAGTGGTGCTGATAAGCTACGCTCGTCGTCACTATTATTTCTCAGTTTACTTTGGAGCCTAGTGTTACGTTTTTCACACGCCATTATTGTGACAATATTTCACACGATAACACAGAAAAACACAATTTGAAGAGCAAAAATAAGAGAACACATTAACATAGAACTGAAAATAATATCTAGTTAATTGCAAGCGCAGCTGCGAAATACTTGGTGCAAATCTACATGCATGCCACAACTGTTTTACTGTGCAACAATGAAAAACCACAACTACCAAGGAAATTCTCTCTATAATTACGCGCTAGCAATAAACAAAAGCTACACTAAATACACAAACTACAAGGAAAAATCAGAAGATTCCAGTGAGGTATCCTAGGCTAAGGGTCGACATATGAAACGTCCCCTTAGAACTGTGCTTGAACTGACACACAATATTTTTAGCGCAACGCAATCTGACTATCGAAGATCCCTGCAAAAGAATGGCCCTGAGTAACATTAAACTATACCTTTCAGAAATCACTTACCTCACAAAAATCTTCATTACTCGAACTACTGCAATACAGCGAGCGCCACTACTGCCAGCTAAATAAAAGATTCAAACTACGGAAGGCACTAACTACTGATAGTCTTAGCAAATGAAAGATTCTAATAGAGAACAAACAATGTATTTACCTCAATATTCATAATATATACAACAGTTCATGACATTTTTCAAAACTCCGCCATCTCTCTCCTCACATCCACCACTGCTGGCGGCTCACCTCCCACTGCACAACGCTACGCGCTGTTCACATCCAGCTGCCGCTGCCTAACACTACAATGGCAGACAACAATGCAAACTAGCCACAGACTGCACACAGCACAGCCAGTGATTTTCATACAGAGCGCTACGTGGCATTACCAATATAAAAATCTAAACAGCCTAGTTACAGGGTGACATCGAATACCACTTAACAGAACACTAGGTTATGTAAGACTTACGTCAGGCAGCCCGGTTGGCTGTGTGGTTTAACGCATGGCTTTCCGGGCGGGAAGGAGCGGCGGATTTGTGTCGAGGTCCTGTGAGCCAGCCAGTCTGTGGATGGTTTTTAGGCGGTTTTCCATCTGCCTCGGCAAATGCGGGCTGGTTCCCCTTATTCTGCATCAGCTACACTATGTCAGCGATTGCTGCACAAACAAGTTCTCCACGTATGCGTACACCACCATTTCTCTACCGTGCAAACATAGGGGTTACACTAGTATGGTGTGAGACGTTCCCTGGGGGAGTCCACCGGGCGGCCGAACCGCACAATGACCCTGGGTTCGGTGTGGGGTGGCGGAGGAGTGAAGTGGACTGCGGTAGTCGTCGTGGGGGTTGTGGACCACTGCGGTTGTGGCGAGGATGGAGCCTCTCCGTCGCTTCTAGGTCCCCGGTTAACATAACACAACATAAGACTTATGTCCATACTATCCAGCACAGGTTGAGTCCTTTTCCAGCCCATCCCTAGGAAGAGGTGGTAGTATTCAAACTTGGAGCCAGTTCCTATCTTCCTGCGATTTTCTTAGGTTAGTAGAGATAACCGTGGTGTGATGCATTATCCTGTTGAAATTTGAACTTCTTGCCATTCTTTCTGGGGGACAGGAGGGGGGCGTGGCACCTTCCCACCAGAGAGGTTAATTAATTGATCAATTTAATTAAGTAGTCAATAAAACTGATAAGAGTGAGGGGGGCTATTCCAATAACTCAGACTTGAAAGTGTACCTGTAGCAGCTGGAAGGGAGGGGGTTGGGGGAGGGGAAGTGGGTGGGTGGGGGGACAATAGGGGAGTGCATGTCAATCAAAAGGAAATGGGGGTGACATGGAAAAGCACTTAGCAGAACAATAGGTTAACTCAGACCTGAAAGTGTACCTGTAGCAGCGAAGGGTGGGGAGTTTCCTGAGGGGGGAGGGGAGTGGGAGGGGGTGGGAGAACAATAGGTTAAGTGCAGTGACATGGAAAACCACTTAACAGTACAATAGGTTAAGTACCTGTCAATCAAAGGAGAACAATAGGTTAACTACCTGTCAATCAGAGGAGAACAATAGGTTTGCCCCTGAGTGTATACCTGCCCCTGATGTAGGCAACCTGCACTAATAAAATGAACCATAACGAACCTTGTCCCACTACTATCATGCAACTTACGAACAGTTAGGCTCTAAATCTAGTAAGCACTTCACTGTTTACAATGTACAGAAAATTCAAGTGCTTGGACAGTGTAGTTTGCCTGCCACTTACAGATCTCACTCTAGGACAGTGAATTTTACTGTGCAGAAATCAATAGACAATGAGAAGATATTCGGATTACATGCCTTTGATTTGCTTGAACTTAGCATCCAAGACAATGTACTTTCAGTGACTGCTTTTAATCCAAAAGACAGAGTAGCTTGCTTAACGAATTTCCTGAACTATTTTCAGATGGAATGGCAAAAGCTAATAACTTTGTAGCACATGTTGCATTTAAAAACAATTCACAGCCTAAATTTTTCCCGGCCCGCCCTGTTCCAATTGCTTTAAGAGACAAAGTAGCCAGAGAGTTGAAAGAACTGCAAGATAATGGTGTAATTGTTCCCATTCAAGCTACTCAATGGGCAAGTCCTCTCGTTTTGTTGCCTAAGCCTTCTGATCACATTCACATTTTTGTCTACAGCCCACCCACAGACAGTTGTTAACATTTATCCATTACCACGCCCCGAGAATCTCATGGACAGGCTTGGTGTAGGACGTTACTTTTCTAACATGGATTTGCGTGTTGCCTACTTGCAAATTCCATTTGATGACGAATCCCAGAAAGTGTTTGTTGTAAATACACACTTAGGAGTGTTCAAGTATTTGCGTTTGGCCTTCGACAGTGTTTCCGCACCCGCCATTTTTCAATGTTACTTGGAACAGCTGACTGATAAAGTGCCATTTTGTTCCAACTACCTTGACAATATTGTCGTCTCAGGTCGTACACCAGAGGAACACATTGCCAATTTGCTTACTCTTTTTCAAGTGTTGTCAGAAGCAGGACAAGTGTCGTCTCGAAAAGTGTGACTTTTGTCAAACTGAACTACAGTGCTTAGGTCATGTGATAAACAGTCAGAGTGTGCACCCCCTCCAGTCTCATTTGCTTGCCATCCGTGACATGCCTCTTTCTCGCAATGTTTCTGAACTGCAGTCAGCACTAGACAAGATGACATACTACATTCGGTTCATACCGAATGCTACTCAGATCGCGGCTCCAATGCATCGTTGCGTCGCAAAAATGCACATTTTACGTGGTCTAACGACTGTCAAGACGCATTTCAGGAACTCAAGAATTCTTCCTAGCCCCCCATGAACCACGGACCTTGCTATTGGTGCGGAGGTTTGTGTGCCTCAGCGATACAGGTAGCCATACCGTAGGTGCAACCACAATGGAGGGGTATCTGTTGAGAATGGTTCCTGAAGAGGGGCAGCAGCCTTTTCAGTAGTTTCAGGGGCAACAGTCTGGATGATTGACTGATCTGGCCTTGTAACACTAACCAAAACGGCCTTGCTGTGCTGGTACTGCAAACGGCTAAAAACAAGGGGAAACTACAGCCGTAATTTTTCCCGAGGGTATGCAGCTTTACTGTATGGTTAAATGATGATGGCGTGCTCTTGAGTAAAATATTCCGGAGGTAAAATAGTCCCCCATTCGGATCTCTGGGCGGGGACTACTCAGGAGGATGGCATTATCAGGAGGAAGGAAACTGGCGTTCTACGAGTCAGAGCGTGGAATGTCAGATCCCTTAATCGGGCAAGTAGGTTAGAAAATTTAAAAAGGGAAATGGATAGTTTAAAATTATATGTGGTGGGAATTTGTGAAATTCGATGGCAGGAGGAACAAGACTTTTGGTCAGGTGAATACAGGGTTATAAATACAAAATCAAATAGGGGTAATGCAGGAGTAGATTCAATAATGCACAAAAAAAAAGGAATGCGGGTAAGCTACTACAAACAGCATAGTGAGCGCATTATTGTGGCCAAGATAGATACGAAGCCCACACCTACCAAAGAAATACAAGCTTATATGCCAACTAGCTCCAGATTAGATGGTTAGATCACATAACTAATGAGGAGGTATTGAATAGAATTGGGCAGAAGAGAAATTTGTGGCACAACATGACTAGAAGAAGGGGTCGGTGGTAGGGCATATTCTGAGGCATCAAGGGATCACTAATTTAGTATTGGAGGGCAGCGTGGAGGGTAAAAATCGTAGAGGGCAAGCAAGAGATGAATACACTAACCAGATTCAGAAGGATGTAGGCTGCAGTAGGTACTGGGAGATGAAGAAGCTTGCACAGAATAGAGTAGCATAGAGAATTGCATCAAACCAGTCTCTGGACTGAAGACCACAACAACAACGTCTTCCTACGGTATCGGCTCTGTGATTTCGTACAAAATTGGTGCACAAGGCAGATGTATTGCTTTTGCCTCAAAGTTGTTAACTCAGATTCAGTGTAATTATTCTCAAATAGAAAAAGAGTCTCTCGTTATTGTGTATGGTGTAAACAGATTCCGCCACTACTTGTATGGTCGCGTGTTCTATTTAGTGACAGATCACAAGCCTTTGTATTCCTTGTTTCATCCGTTAAAGACGGTTCCTACTCGCTCAAGAAATGCAACGGTGGACTTTGTTGCTCTCGCAGTATCAGTATGAAATTTTGTACAGACTTACGGCAGAGCATGGCGACGCAGACGCCCTATCTCCCCTTCTGATTGGCCCAGACTCTGATTTTGATGTATCTGCCGCATCTTGTTTCCAAATCGATGCGCAGGACTCTGAATTTATGGAATCTTTTCCCTTGCACTACAGAAAAATTGCACAGGCCACGGAACCAGACCCATGTCTCTCAAGATTTTGTCGCATTATGTTTGCACGTCTTGGCCTTGTTCACTGAACAGCATCCAGAATTCAATTGGGCGCCGATATTTTGCACATCGGCATAACCTTTCAATTTCAACAGGGTTTGATTTAGCTCAAAATGACAATGGACAATCGCATGTCTTTATTCCCAAAGTGTTTCAAAAGGATGTGTTGCTATTGCTCTACTACGGACATTGGGGAATTATTCGCACTAAACAGCTAGCGGGACGGCACTGTACGTGGCAGGGCATGGACGCCCATATTGAACAGACCGCGTCACAGTGTCGCCCACGCGCGGAAAACCAGTTCCCTCCGCCACAGATATTCTCAGCTTGGCCTACGATTCAATCGCCATGGCAACGAGTGCACATTGACTTTGCAAGATCATTTTGGAACGCTCGTTGGCTCACAGTGGTAGACCCTTTTAGCAAGTTCCCATTTGCAGTGCCTATGGCTTCTACTATATCAAGTAGCACCATTCAAGCGTTGTCCTCTGTATTTTGCGTAGAAGGTTTGCCAGAAGTACTTGTGTCGGACAACGGACCACCGTTCACTTCGCGTGATTCTGAATATTTGTGAATGAAATTGCATTCGTCATCTAACAAGTGCATCGTTTCATCCCCAGTCCAACGGAGAAGCAGAACACTTCGTACGTGTTTTCAAACAACAGATGGATAAGCTCCGCTTCACCCACACATGGACACAGGCGCTGCAACTCTTTCTCGCCTACTATCGCTACCACCCACGCACGCGACGGACCATTACTGGCGGAACATCTGCATGGCCACCGCCATCGGACGCTGCTACACTTACTACACCGACTGCAGTATCTGGCGCCGCCAATGGTGCGCAAGTATCGCTTTGCGTCGCACGATCTTGTTCTTTTCAGGGTTTGTGGCAACCGTAGGCGCCGGGAAAGAGGCGTGATGCAGGAACGCATTGGCTCTTATATGTACTTGATTACAGGTGCTGATGGTTTGCAGCCCCGCCACCAGAACCAAATTCGTGCATGTCATTTGCTCCATCAGTCTGCTGTTTTCTTCCCCTAGATTCATAGCCTCACAAGACTGCGCATTCTTTGCAGTTGCCCACAGAGGCTACCAGGGCATCCCAGGAGGGGGAAATGGACAATGCGCCCCCGCCGTCTCCATTCCCATTCGCCAACCGAATGGATGAGGACCCGACATCGCTGTCATCATCCCAGGACATGCCTTCAGGACTGGATGTGTGCCCTTGCAGCTGTTTTAGCGAGGATGTTTCTGTTGCCTCGTAAGCCAGATGGTGGGGTACAGTCAGGAGTATGCCATCCTCCACAGTCATGGCTCCCGGTTCTTGTCTATATCCAGCATCCTGCATCCCCCCCCCCCCCCATTGTCGTTCGCATCCTCTCTATATGTCAATGGTGCGGAATTTGGGGGGGCGAGGGGGGGGGTGGAGTGAGGAATGTGCTGGTGAAAGCTGTCATCAGCACACCAGTCAGCAAAGATGAAGTGTGAAGATAGATTGGATCAGGCACAACCATCACGAGAGAGGCCAGAGGCAAACTGACAAGCAATGCGCTGCCAACTCCCTCTCAACAGCATGTATTTAGGTGGCTGCCACTGACTGGCGGGCCTCACTCGATTCACTCTTCCAGTTTGGCATCTGCCAGTACATTTACGGAGCAGGCTCAGTTCATGTCACAGGCTACGACACTACATAGGGACCAGATTTGTGACCATAGCATCGACATTACCGATATTGTCTGCAATAGGACTATTACTGATGATCTTAAAGAGGATACTAGCCACCAATAACAACATCCTTTACCTGGCTTTCTTGGGACAAGACTCTACAGTGGCGATGAGGATACTACACCTTCCAAAGTCCTGTGTGTTATATTGGAATTCATGGCATGATCTACACCTGTGTAGAAGAAGAATGAAACCGGATTTCCATATAGATAGTGCTAGCCTTGAGTGTAGGACCTGTGAGCGTCAGTGCCATCTGCTTCATGTAACAGCTAATGACGAATGTCAACACACAGTAACCCAAGGTATTTACATCGCTATGTGTTTCAAACCCATAAACATGTCGAGTTTTGTGCCTAGGAACTACGATTTCTGAACAAAATTGATTTTCTGTTATCATATTTTGAGAATCTTAAGCGTCGTAAGTCGTTGGCGATCCACGCAAACCATTGACATCCACTGCAAGAGCAAACTACTTTGCAAAGAAGACAATGCTCTCTGTTTGGTGGGATCAGAAGGGTGTCATCTATTATGAGCTGCTAAACTTGATGAAACCGTAAACACTGATCACTACCAACAGCAAATGATCGATTTCAATCGAGCATTACGTGAAAAACGACCGAAATATGAAAAGAATAACACAAAGTGAAATGTGAAATGATTTGGGTGAAGGCCACGGTTAAAACAGGCTCAGACATGGTAATTGGATGTCTCTATAGGCCCCCTGGCTCAGCAGCTGTTGTGGCTGAGCACCTGAAGGATAATTTGGAAAATATTTCGAGTAGATTTCCCCACCATGTTATAGTTCTGGGTGGAGATTTTAATTTGCCGGATACAGACTGGGAGACTCAGACGTTCATAACGGGTGGCAGGGACAAAGAATCCAGTGAAATTTTTTTAAGTGCTTTATCTGAAAACTACCTTGAGCAGTTAAACAGAGAACCGACTCGTGGCGATAACATATTAGACCTTCTGGTGACAAACAGACCCGAACTATTTGAAAAAGTTAACGCAGAACAGGGAATCAGCGATCATAAAGCGGTTACGGCGTCGATGATTTCAGCCGTAAATAGGAATATTAAAAAGGGTAGGAAGATTTTTCTGTTTAGAAAAAGTGACAAAAAGCAGATTTCAGAGTACCTGTTGGCTCAACACAAAAGTTTTGTCTCAAGTACAGATAGTGTTGAGGATCAGTGGACAAAGTTCAAAACCGTAGTACACAATGCGTTAGATGAGTATGTGCCAAGCAAGATCGTAAGAGATGGAAAAGAGCCACCGTGATACAACAACCGAGTTAGAAAACTGCTGCGGAAGCAAAGGGAACTTCACAGCAAACATAAACATAGCCAAAGCCGTGCAGACAAACAAAAATTACGCGAAGCGAAATGTAGTGTGAGGAGGGCTATGCGAGAGGCGTTCAATGAATTCGAAAGTAAAGTTCTATGTACTGACTTGGCAGAAAATCCTAAGAAATTTTGGTCTTATGTCAAAGCGGTAGGTGGATCAAAACAAAATGTCCAGACACTCTGTGACCAAAATGGTACTGAAACAGAGGATGACAGACTAAAGGCCGAAATACTAAATGTCTTTTTCCAAAGTTGTTTCACAGAGGAAGATTGCACTGTAGTTCCTTCTCTAGATTGTCGCACAGAAGACAAAATGGTAGATATCGAAATAGACGACAGAGGGATAGAGAAACAATTAAAATCGCTCAAAAGAGGAAAGGCCTCTGGACCTGATGGGATACCAGTTCAATTTTACACAGAGTACGCGAAGGAACTTGCCCCCCTTCTTGCAGCGGTGTACCGTAGGTCTCTAGAAGAGCGTAGCGTTCCAAAGGATTGGAAAAGGGCACAGGTCATCCCCGTTTTCAAGAAGGGACGTCGAACAGATGTGCAGAACTATAGACCTATATCTCTAACGTCGATCAGTTGTAGAATTTTGGAACACTTATTGTGTTCGAGTATAATGACTTTTCTGGAGACTAGAAATCTACTCTGTAGGAATCAGCATGGGTTTCGAAAAAGACTGTCATGTGAAACCCAGCTCGCGCTATTCGTCCACGAGACTCAGAGGGCCATAGACACGGGTTCACAGGTAGATGCCGTGTTTCTTGACTTCCGCAAGGCGTTCGATACAGTTCCCCACAGTCGTTTAATGAACAAAGTAAGAGCATATGGACTATCAGACCAATTGTGTGATCGGATTGAGGAGTTCCTAGATAACAGGACGCAGCATGTCATTCTCAATGGAGAGAAGTCTTCCGAAGTAAGAGTGATATCAGGTGTGCCGCAGGGGAGTGTCATAGGACCGTTGCTATTCACAATATACATAAATGACCTGGTGGATGATATCGGAAGTTCACTGAGGCTTTTTGCAGATGATGCTGTGGTGTATCGAGAGGTTGTAACAATGGAAAATTGTACTGAAATGCAGGAGGATCTGCAGCAAATTGACGCATGGTGCAGGGAATGGCAATTGAATCTCAATGTAGACAAGTGTAATGTGCTGCGAATACACAGAAAGATAGATCCTTTATCATTTAGCTACAAAATAGCAGGTCAGCAACTGGAAGCAGTTAATACCATAAATTATCTGGGAGTACGCATTAGGAGTGATTTAAAATGGAATGATCATATAATGTTGATCGTCGGTAAAGCAGATGCCAGACTGAGATTCATTGGAAGAATCCTAAGGAAATGCAATCCGAAAACAAAGGAAGTAGGTTACAGTACGCTTGTTCGCCCACTGCTTGAATACTGCTCAGCAGTGTGGGATCCGTACCAGATAGGGTTGATAGAAGATATAGAGAAGATCCAACGGAGAGCAGCGCGCTTCGTTACAGGATCATTTAGTAATCGCGAAAGCGTTACGGAGATGATGGATGAACTCCAGTGGAAGACTCTGCAGGAGAGACGCTCAGTAGCTCGGTACGGGCTTTTGTCAAAGTTTCGAGAACATACCTTCACCGAAGAGTCGAGCAGTATATTGCTCCCTCCTACGTATATCTCGCGAAGAGACCATGAGGATAAAATCAGAGAGATTAGAGCCCACACAGAGGCATACCGACAATCCTTCTTTCCACGAACAATACGAGACTGGAATAGAAGGGGGAACCGATAGAGGTACTCAAGGTACCCTCCGCCACACACCGTCAGGTGGTTTGCGGAGTATGGATGTAGATGTAGATGTAGAAAGTCATATTGCTCCATGATAACTCCCCATCACGCACAGCAAAACGGGTCATGGAAACGATCGAGGCGTTCAGTTGGGAAATACAAGGGCCTGCGGCTTATTCTCCAGACTTGGCTCTGTTTAGTTATCACTTATCTGCGTCACTGGGACACGCTCTGTACAAAAACGGCTCGCTGACTGGTTTGCTTCAAAAGAAGAACTGATTTTTTGGCGTGGCATTCATAACCTGCTGGAGAGGTGCAAGAAATATATAAATAGCTGAGAGGCACCCGCATGCCTTGCTCATACTGTGGCATCAAGCAGTCAGGCCTGCAAGATGAGTGGTCTGCCAAGTGAGTGGATTCATTTTTTATTTATCAAGTAACATGAACTCTAGTACTCACAATTAAGTTAAAAGTTATTCTCCTGCTTGGATATTACGCAACGGAAACGCACATCTGACTATTAGTAGTTTACACAACTCTGACTGTTCACTACGCACTGGCAATACCACATTTTCGTTCTTATTCAACGGCTTTGATCAACTCGTGGCCATCGCACTGCATATGAATGGCACACACATTATGAATTCTGGGTATCATGGCAACACACTATTCGAAGGAAAAGGCCACCAATCTTTTTCTTTTCACTATCTTATTTATTCCGATAAATTCTATAACCTAAACACACAAATTCTATAACCTACAACAATAACACATGAGAAATTCCGCCCAGTGGGCATGGCTTTACATTGGTGATTCTCTATCTTATGGTCTCGTAATTATTTAACGCTACAGTGCACTTTCTGGATAGGATGGTGGATCTTTTTCTATATCTCACACTTTGACTCTCACACCCATCATTACGAAAATTTCCTCCAGACCGAGCTGTACAAAAAGGAACATACATAACCCACTGCCTCTGAAACTATCTTGTTGCTCTCCCATGCCAACCACACATACTTAAATTTCATGAAATACATCACACTGGCAACATACAATACAAAGAATAGTCACAACGTTATAATCACATCACTTTCAGCTTTCCCACTCCAATTAGTATTTATCCCAGTTTCACATGACACTGCCCCACTTCGTAATTTTTCTTTCCTACTATGAACTCTGGCGGATATATGCACGTCTTCCTGTGCAATGCAAGCCAAGTGGCGTTGCTGGATAGACGCCTGACTCACCTTGCTTCTCTCTCAGAGTATTATAGTTTGAATCAAGGGTCACACGGAAACATAACACGCAAAGTAATATTAAGAACATAGTCATCACACACGTGAGTCCTCAACTGATACCATGGACGAGTACTTCTCTTTATCCTTTGTCTCATACACAGATTGAGACTCACACAGTACTCACCACATGGAAGTACTCGTCTCTAATTTCAAGTCCTGCACACGCCATTTCTTAAATATTTCCAACTTATAGTACACACACTAGTAATTCAGCTTAACTTACGCACACGGAAGTATTTCAACTTATTGCTACATGTGGTTTCATTGTGACCATTGGTCGCTTCCGAAGATTACTACGATCCCCTTAATATTACCTGGCTGACATTTAATTCTCCCCACAGAAGTTCCTGAAATAGAGAAATTATTATTCCAAACTACTCTTAAGTATTTCACATGCATACCATGTCTCCACTATTTTGTCTTTATGGAACACACCTAAGACAGGTCTTACCAACACTAGATCCAGCGGCAGAGTGCTGAAACATGGCCGTTCTTCAGGTCCTCTCGCACCTCTGCCGAAGTGGGGGAAGACCATGCTACCCATTGGTCAGCCACATTTCAGGCGCTCAAAGCTCCGGTAAATTTAATCTCTTTGGTTCTACCAAAGGTGACCAAAGGGTCGTCTCAAAGATGATCATATATTCACATTCACTATGTGCGCTTAGCAGACGACCATACATTCATTCATTTCACAGATCTCACCAAACTGGATGTAGGGATTTATTTTGTGGAAGTGCACATGTGATCAATTAAATAAATAAATTGTCATTCTTTCCCACACTGGTATCCAGCTTCGCTGTATTAATTGAAATTGAGTTATTATTAGAAAAAATATATTGTAATGACAAGAATAATGAAGTATGTTGTGAAACGTCCCCTTAGAACAAGTTATACATGACTGTGCTTAACCTGACACACAATATTATTTAGCGCAACGCAATCTGACTTTCAAAAATCCCTACAAAAGAATGGCCCTGACTAACATTAAACTATACCTTTCACAAATAACTTACCTCACAAAAATCTTCGTTACTCGAACTACTGCAATACAGCGAGCGCCACTACTGCCAGCTAAATAACAGATTCAAACTACGGAAGGCACTAACTACTGATAGAGATAGTTAGCAATTGAAAGATGTTAATAGAGAACAAACAATGTATTTACCTTAATAGTCATAATATATATATATATAGCAGTTCATGACAAATTACAAAACCCCGCCATCTCTCTCCCCACATCCACCACTGCTGGCGGCTCACCTCCCACTGCGCAACGCTACCCGCTGTTCACATCCAGCTGCCGCTGCCCAACACTACAATGGCTGACAACAATGCAAACTGACCACAGACTGCACACAGCACAGCCAGTGATTTTCATACAGAGTGCTACGTTACGTTGCCAATAAGAAAATATAAACAGCCTACTTACATAGCCCCCATGCTCCCCACAAAAAATTTTACAAAATATTTTTGGGCAGTGGCCAATAATGATTTGAAAAAATTTTTCATAATTACAATAACAAAGATATCAAATGCACACACTTATTTATACAATGTTGGTCAAAAGCTAAAATTTTCTCACAGTCCATAAAGACAGTCCTGATCATTCATCATAATAGTAATTACAGTTTTTTTTCACAAAGTCTCATTAGTAAAAAAAATTGCACACAGAAGTAGTGGATTTCCATGCAGTCTAGAAGAAGTAGTGTTGTCCTTCCAACGGAAAGACAGTGCTGACTCTTGACATGCTGACAGGTAATGGGCCACAACACAGCAAACCCACAGCAGAGTCATTCGACGTTTTGAAGAAGATTGGTAGGTAGGTCGTCACAGAGCAGACCCACTGTAGTCCTGGTAGAGAATATGGTATTGGTGGGCCACCAGAGGCGCAGACCAACTGCAGTCCTTGTAGAAATAATGGTATTGGTGAGTCATCAAAGGTGTAGACCCACTGTAGTCCTTGTAGAGATTGCTAGCAGCCATCCGTTGCGACTGTGCAGGTGCACAATCACCATTGAAGAGTCTTGCGGATAATAGAGCAAGTCCATAACCACCACTTGTGCACTCACAAAGTTTTTTGGAATTGTCCTTAGAACGAGCAATGCTGTTATCCAGTCCCTTGCTGAATTATCAACACACGTGCAAACACTAACAGTCCCTACTTCTCACATATTGTCCATATACTATGACCAACAGAAACGTGTGCAGTGAAATGGAACTTACAAGTTACTTAATTTGATTAACTGGTGTCAATTACAATATTATAACATGAGAATACAATTACAAAGGTACAAAATACATCATTAAAAACATAACAATACAGATAACATTTGTAGTACAGGCTTTACAACAGAATAGAAATAAACATATACATCAGTGTTACAGGAATTATGACATGAGTACAAAAATAAAAGATCAGAATCACTTTCGAAACATTAACTTCACATATGAGCATTAAAACAAAACAGAATACATAATGTCTAAACATCTTTACAAAGAAAATACCATATTATTAATGCAAAGTATATTTGAGGATAACAGTATTCCTCATCATAGTGAATGTAGCTGAGTATTAGAAAAATTCTACAACATAAGTCTTATCAGATAAACATATAAAGACAGGAAGAACATAATTACACACGGGTACCCAAACACATAGTAGGATAACACAAAAGGAAAGGACAGGGTTTGTTTCATTGCAGTATTTTGCAAACAAAACTTTCTTTGCTTCTTGGAGATCTCCCTTCATTCATCATTATTCCCAAAAGTCCTATCTAAGCCTGCCTTCTGTATTCTGTTCACATCCTCTGTCAAAAATAGTTTTTCTCCACTGTACAGTATCCTTTTTTTTTTGCCCAAACCATTTTCATATAGCTTCTCAATATATTTCTTCCAAGTCATCATAGTTAGTTTCTTATATAGTCTACCCCTCTTAAGCTAACTTAAATCTACTGTGCTCAGATATATATACCACGGGACAAGGCAATGCAGCATCACATAAAACGATTAATATAAACAGCAATGAAAAAAAACGCAGATTTGCGAAGCAAGCAGCATTAAGAAATTAGCAAAGCAATTGTAATATTACAACTAATATAAGGCACTGTGCAGGAAACAAGAAAAATAAATTAGTAGTAAAACTGGCTTAACAGCGTAATACAACGTCAAATTCAGTAACACTATGCCTGGCAAACAGCAGCAGCAACTTATATCTAAACATGACATAGCTCAAGCAAAAAAAAACATTACACTAAAGACAACAATGCAGACAAGGGAAATGCATATTCACATCTTAATGTCTATGTAATTAAAGTGGTGCACCACAACAACTTATTGTGAAAAGAAATATTACCATGTACTTGAAAAGAAAATTATGTGTTACTGTTACTAGTTCCTTCTTATTGTTCTTTCCTTTCCAAGTGCTCCTTTTTTAAAGAATGTGGATTACAAAATTATTATTTAATAGATCTGTTGACAGAAAGTGTTCACATTAGCAAATGCATTTTATTTTATAAAAGCAATGCTGCAACACAGCTGGAAACCAGATATCAAGAGAAATAAGCAACTACAAAAAGCAAAGCATAAAAATATCATTCAATAGTCATGTGACATTTCACAAGCTAGTAGAAATTCTCTCAACTCTCGTAGAAAGACGCTTGTCGTAATCAGGTGTGCAGATGTAAAAATATTTCTCGTCATTTCATTAGGCATTTCAGTAAATATCATAAATTACGAGCTCCACAGTATGCTTTCAACAAGGAAATGTCAATAGCGAGGATAATGGCCTCCCTTTTTTTTCTACCTGTGCTTCCGGAAAGGCACACCCTAATGGCTTGTTCTCCAAGTGTCTGACACAGCTGTGTGCCGACGATGCACGTGCAGGTGGTCACTTAACTTTCTTACGGAAATATTTACGACAGCAGTTTCCGCTACAGTGACAGTCTCATATAAAAATTTCACAGGTCGAGAATTTACGTTGCAAATGTGTAGAAACAAAATCCTATGAATATAACAGTGTCCAAAAAAATTTTCGCCGGCATTGTGATACATTCATGCATTTACACACATTTCATAACTCTTAAAGTACGATTCTTGGTTTCCAACATCCTTTTTCACAAGTCAAGAGTCCCTAACTTCTATTTATTATTCATATACATATAAACACGTAATCACATTCCTCATATATGGTAGCATCATCTTATTGACATAAACATACCTCAACAGCATAATACACATCGTCGTCGTAAAAATAACATCATAACACCTCAGTCAACTCTCAAAAAAATCGTAGCTTTCTGCAATAATTTCAAAACCTAAAGAAAATTCTCTGCTCATTTCAGTAGCGTCATCTACCTCAAACGTACTTTAAAAATCATGATCTCATACCAAATACATCATTCAAAGCTCTCATAGTATCACAATGGTTTCGAAAAAATATGAAGAGTTCACACAGTACAGACAAAATACAATTTCGTAAGTGTGAAGTTATCCAACGGTGTAATTACGTAAACATGTGTCACTGACGTAGTAAAAAAGTTTGTCTCTCTCAGTTAAATGATCAGATAGCTGTGTAATTATGTGTTAAAGAAATATGGTACCGATGTGTAAAGTTGTATAAGCAAATACCATATTAGCTAGGGTTCCTTGTGCTTGCCAAACACATGGTACACAAAGTAAGCGTGTACCCCCCTGAGGATTAATGTAATTATACCCTCAGGTGTTACAGATTACAGCAATGGAATGAAATGTATCACGGAAAACTTTCTTTGTAATGCAAAAATCTTTAAAAATAAATGTTTTAAGTACAAAATTAATCAATCAAATATGGGTCCTGTAGCGCTAAATATGCGTCTTGCTGTAAGATAATCTCTGTGGAAGTGTCGTAGTTATCGTCCTCCGAAAGCTAAGTTCTGCAGAAGACAATGTACTTACCTCATGATAAACAAAAGTGAAATGCTTGGCGTAGAGATTTCTTATTTATTACGCTTATTGTTGTGATGAAGAAATTACTGTGCTGTAACGTATTGTTGTGCTATGGAAAAGGCTGTCTCCTTGTAGCTATACCACAAAAGTTACTAATAAAACATGGTTTGCTTTCCAGAAGAATTCAGAAAAACTGTGCAGATATAAAACAGATACACCGCAAAAGCAACAATGTAAATTATGTCACACATTAGTAGTGTCGTAATATAACCGTGTAGCTGTCAAAGAAACCAAATACTAAGTCATCTTTAATCTCACAGAAAGTACTTTAAATCCCAAATGTATTTTCCAGTAAACCAAAATGTTGCATTAAAATCTCATTAGCAGTACTGGTAAATGTTCTAATCGTGCAACTAACAAGCAAGAATGTACACACACAATTACACTGTGTCGTCTGTTCGCAATAACAATGCATTCGTAATTTCTGTTTAAATAAGTTCTCTTGGTTCTTGACTGGATATTTAACTTCAAACATTGTTGCATGGTAACAGTTTCCAAAGCATACTAGTAACGTGAAGTGAAACGTTTTATGGCAAAGACAAAGTTAAAAAGCAGATTATCTTTCAATAAACGGTTTTACATGTGAAATGTGGTGTAAACCTTTACTCTTCCCAGTATGCAGAATTTCAACTTGAATGCAATTATCATGCGGTATACGTCAGTGAGAAGTGCTAAAATTTTTCTCAAGGTTAGCGTCTATGTTATTTTTACCTGAGCCAGCGGGCGCAGGTGGCAGCCTACGGTGCGAGTCATTGTCTGTTCCTTTGTTGGCGCGCGGTGTTATTGGGATTAGGAGACCTAAGTTCTACAAATTCGCCTTGCCGAGAGGGCCCAGCTCTGTTTAAATCCCGCCAGTTCTGATGAAATTTACGTCTGTCGTCTTGTCGGTAGTTTACATAGTTTCTTGTTTGTCAGTCATGTGGTGGAGAATTTCTCCCGGAATCGTAACTGCGTGGTGGACCATTGCGTCTAAAGTTATTCTGTCTCCCTTGATAATAATTGTTTTGGTTCCCATATTGTCTATTTCTCTGATTGTCTCTGTGATAGTCATTACCACGGAGAGGTGATCTGTCCCTGTAATTATTACTGCTCTGCCAACGATTGTCATACGGGTGGTGTCTGTTTTGGTCACGATTTGTGTTGTGAGAATAGCCTTGTCGTGTCCCGTTATTATTTCTTTCATCGCGGAATTGCGACGGATGTGACCTGTAGTTGTTGTGTTCCTGTTTTCGCATTACGCGATTGTCAGTGTCAATTTCTAGTTCTTGTAACAGTCCCTGAAAAGTTTCAATGTCGTCTTTGCAACATCCTACCAAAATAATATGCCGTAAATGTTCAGGTAGTTTGATTAAGCAAATGCGGATGAGTTCTGAGGGGCTGTATCGGTTTGAAAGATACTGATTCTTATGCAACATGTCTTCAAAATATTTCATAAGACTGGAAAATTCAGATTGTTCAAAACGTTTCATCATTATGATGCTATGTTTTACTCGGTCTTGTGTAACTTGAGACCAATACGCTGAGAGGAAAGCATGATAAAATTCTCCTTCACTGTGACAATCGTGAATGACCGATCGCATTCTTACAGCTGGTTCATTCTCCAAGTAGCCACACATAAATTCTAATCTGTGCTCCAATGACCAGTTGGGAGGAAAACAATGAGAGAATTGATGGAGCCACGCTTGTGGATGAATGTCGTTGGCAGAGTTCTTAAACGTTTTGAATTTACGTGTTGTTATGAAGAGCTTATAATGAAAATCATCATGTCGGCGAGTCGCATGTCGGTCATTGTTACGTCGTTTCGGCGGTTCCATCTCAAAATTCGGTGTACTTTGCCAATTTCTTTCATAATTACCGAAATGCCCTGTGTTATTATTTTGTGGCTTTTCCGTATTTCTAAGTTCCTCTTCCAGTGTTGGAGCGCGAGTGTCCTCTGAAATATATAATTCTTGTATCACCTGCGTCAACTGATCTTGTACTTCCCGGATTTCTCTTTTGTACTGTGTATTGATTTGATTTTGATTTTGTTTGAATTTTCTTATTTGTTCATACTCTTCTGTGTCAGTGAAGGCTACAGGTCTTGTGTCACTCAGATCATCATCCACCTTTGTAGACAAGTTAGTGAACTGATCCGAAAGTTCGGCTACTTTCTCCGATAGTGAACACATTTCCTCAGTGTGTTTTTCTGAACCAAGTTTCAGAGTGTCCATTTGTGTTGAAATCGAATCTACTGTGTCCTTTAAGTTTTCCTGAGTTTTTGCAAGTTGCATAACCGAATCGGTAGATGCAACTGAGTCAATTTTAGCCCACAAGGTCTCATGATTTTCATGAACAATGGTTTGCAGTTCTTTTATGGCTACTTCGTGATTCTGTAATGCATTTTCATGCCGCGAAAAAATAGGTTGAAAATGCTCACAAATTTGTGTTTTTACGTCATTACAGACTTTTTGACATTTCGATTCAATGTTATGTAACTCAGTAGTTAAATCTTCACGTGTTTGTTCAAGCATGGTGTGAAGATTTTGTTCCATTGCGTCTAACTGTTGCTGTGTTTGTCTCTGGTGTTGTTCCATTGTGTCTAACTTTTGAAGATTTTGCTGTGTTTGTCTCTGATTTTGTTCCATTTGTTTCTGATTTTGTTCAAGCGTTGTGTCTAACTTTTGTAGCCTTTGTCCCATTTGTTGCATTAACTGTAATAACAGTGCACTGGTGTCTGAAACATGTTCCTCAGTGCTATTCGGCAACGCATTTGAACCGGCAATATTCGCAGTTTGAATAGCAGAAAATGTGTCTTGACTTATTTGAGAAAAGGGTGAGGACGCAAAACCTGCATCTACAGTATTTGCAAGATTGTGTCCTGTCATTTCGGATTCCTGAGGCGAGCTGTTGCCGACCGATCGATCGATAATGCTTCCCTGTTCACTAATTGTTTCACTGCCTACGCCATTGTTTGCCGCCCGCTCCATTTCCCTATGCACAATTACCAAATTACTATGTTGAACATTAGTTAATTCATTACATGGTGGCGCTAACACACTACTTTCGTCTTCACTGTCATTTCTCAGTTTACTTTGGAGCCTAGTGTTACGTTTTTCACACGCCATTATTTTCACAATATTTCACACGATAACACAGAAAAGCACAATTTGAAGAGCAAAAATAAGAGAACACATTAACATAGAACTGAAAATAATATCTAGTTAATTGCAGCTGCGAAATACTTGGTGCAAATCTACATGCATGCCACAACTGTTTTACTGTACAACAATGAAAGACTGCAACTACAAAGGAGATTCTCTCTACAATTACGCAATAGCAATAAACAAAATCTACACTAATTACACAAACTACAAGAAAAAATCAGAAGATTCCAGTGAGGTATCCTGGCAGGGTCGCCATATGAAACGTACCCTTAGAACAATTTATACATGACTGTGCTTAACGTGACACACAATATTATTTAGCGCAATGCAATCTGACTTTCAAAAATCCCTACAAAAGAATGACCCTGACTAACATTAAACTATACCTTTCACAAATAACTTACCTCACAAAAATCTTCGTTACTCGAACTACTGCAATACAGCGAGCGCCACTACTGCCAGCTAAATAACAGATTCAAACTACGGAAGGCACTAACTACTGATAGGGATAGTTAGCAATTGAAAGATGTTAATAGAGAACAAACAATGTATTTACCTTAATAGTCATAATATATATATAGCAGTTCATGACAAATTACAAAACTCCGCCATCTCTCTCCCCACATCCACCACTGCTGGCGGCTCACCTCCCACTGCGCAACGCTATGCGCTGTTCACATCCAGCTGCCGCTGCCCAACACTACAATGGCTGACAACAATGCAAACTGACCACAGACTGCACACAGCACAGCCAGTGATTTTCATACAGAGCGCTACATAACGTTGCCAATAAGAAAATATAAACAGCCTACTTACAGTTGTACCTATTTTCAATGTCAGGAGGTACTGTACCCTTTCACCACCGGCTACCCATGCAGAAAAAAATGGCATGGTACTATCCTTGCAATGCGAGGGTAGTTCCGAACATTTTTTAAAGAAAACTGTATTAGAACAAACGTAGCAAGTCATCATAATAACCAGGAGGAGACCTTAGCCCCTGGTGACCTCAAATAGACGACCAAATGCTGTGACTTTACCAAATTATTGACACAGTTGTTGCATTATTGTACTCTCCACAATCTGGAGTAACGTACACATACATATTTACAACAATCCAAATGACAAATAAAACATTACATCATACAAACAAAAAATAATGGTGAGATAAAAATTTGCCTAGTTACTGGGATCTCTGTTATTTTTAGGAGAAATCCAAACTTCAATAATTCTAAAACAAATAAAATAATACTAATTGTACTCATAAAATTCTAAATAGCTCACCGTTCAAACACAGAACATGTAATCTGACATTCATAAATTGCCTTGTAATAATCTTTACACGGCAATGTCTAAATACAAAACAAAATCAACAAAAGAAAAAAAAATTGCATACACTAGTTACATGTAGAATATCAGGCTCCATACCATTACTCTAAAATGTACATCAAACCTGCAGAGAAATTAAACTGAGAAAAAAAAACAATGAAATATACCACAAGTTACATAGCGGTTATGTAGTATAGTTCATCTAAGACATCATGTCATACCTCATTAACTATCATCACTTAAGCAATTGCCACCACTACTCGACTTTGAGTTTAACCTTATCCTTGTCCACCAGTACAAATACCTGCTGCTGAGCTAGTCAGTCCATCAACTTTGATCAATACATGCAGTCAATAGTTAGCAATAAGTGCTTGAATCCACCAGTTGCTCTCGTATCTTACTCTACTGCTCATTTCTCTGTTGATGCACATTTACACGACAAGAACTTGCATTTCGACTAGCCTTCGTTATACTTTAATGTGAAATATCACCACTGTGATAATTCAAATAAGTGGCTTCAGTCAACACACCAACAAGATCATTACTGTCCATGACATCAAAATGCATCAGTTAATTCCGATATTTGTTGTGCAATGCAAACTCTTGTCCCCTGTGACAACCTTACTGACCAATGCAACAAGAGCCACTACATTAGTATTACGCCACTGGCTAATAATTACAGCATCCTTGTACCAAATATTCTAATAAACATACTATGTGAACTTGATAACTCAGAACAAACCAAAAAAACACACTAACTATTCTAAACACATATGTTAATGAAATACAATTACACTTGCTGTCCCTTCAGGAATTAAACATATAAAAAATTTACACAATTACAAGTACAAATACATTATTCCCTATCTTGCGAGTCACATGGAATCATTTCATTCTGTGATTTTCTTGGGGTCAAAAAGTTGCTGATAGTTTTCCTAGAAACACTGTCTCTGTGTCAAAGCTCTCCCATGGTTACCCGGACGAAAGTCTTTAGGTCACTCAAAACGGCATTTTGAACACGCACTGAACAGTAAACTGCATCTCACATCAAACATAAATGTCATAGTCACTCTCAGATTACCATCCACACGAACTGGTTGTCCAGAAATGGCCCTACAACTACTATTACCCACGGTTCTGTCCTTTCAGTTCATGGTGTAATTAAAAGTCGTAAGTTCCAACAAACAGCACTTATTCCTGCACCAATTAAAGAAATGTCTCCTACTACGAATGCAAATGTCAATGTCCCACTTTAGTTTCTTGCATTCAGACAATAATTAGTCACTATACGACAACTGTCCTCTTTAAGTATAACAAGTGTCCCACATGCAATTTACAAAGCACACTTAACAAGTCACTGCCAAAAGTTTATGGATCCCACCGTTCAGTGGTCAAGACAAAACAAAACAATCGTCCTGTCTGCTTAAGACAAAATCTTTTCCACCACTCACAACGTGGAAACACCAGTCCTTCACTTTCCACCTTATGGAGACATACGAGCAGTCATCTCATTTCACGGCTCCACAGTCCAGTACTAGTTAATAGTTGCTGTTAAAAAATGCCCACCGGACTCTGCCGCGCGTCGTTCATTCTGCTGTCGCTCTGCCGCTGCGCGAGCCGTTTAGCAGGAAAAAACCACCCGCTGTTGCCTCCGCGGGATACTGTCTCCAGTCGTAAGGGTGGCGGAACTTATGAATGGCCAGTGGTATGTGCATGTCGCCCCAGGCCGTTGACCTGCTGTAGTGGGCGCGTGGAGTGTACCTCGACCAGCAGTGGAGTGGGGAGTGCCGCGGCTCTGTCACCTCTCCCATGGCGACGTCAGCTTGGCCTCCCGCTAGCGGTATGGGCGCGTTCTGTGTAGCACCTCAGCGCTACGACACCCAATCAGTCAGACCCTTCCGTGCATCTCACAACTTTATAGACAAAAAGATATTCTTACAGTATTTAAATATTCATTGATTACATGTATGATCTATTAGATACATTGGTAATAAAAGAATCTTTGTTCTAAAAAACATAAAATTACACACCCTAGTTTTCTACACACACAACACCAACATTTATCCCTTTTCTATATACAGCCCACACTTGTGCTATTGATTGTACCTGTCGTCCCTCATCCAAAACATGAAAGTGTCAAAAAAAGTAAAAGGAATAAGAAACAATCTATACAGCTCATAATTACAATATCAAATAGTAGACTACTCTAACATCCTATCACAGTGAAAATATTAGAAACTGTTGATTCTAAAACTACAATATACAATGAACCTTTGTGCTTGTGACAGACTGAAATTAATACCCCTTGAAAGAGTTCTAACAAAAAAATAAGAAGGAATCTACACAGCTCACAATTACCTACCACATGATGTTAAATAGTAAACTACTTTAACATCCTAACACAATAAACATTTTAGAAACTGATGACTCTAAATCTACAACATACAATGCACCTTTGTGCTTGTGACAGACTGAAATTAGTATCTCTTTACATATTTTACCTTTTATTATATATAACAACATTTCTAGGACATGTATGTACCATCCACATGATGTCAGATCCTGACCTGCCATCGAGGTTCACCCAAATCAAACAATAAAGCACAATAATGTTTTTGTTATGGGTCGGTAGCATCCCCTTTACAGGAGTGCGCGCATTCACCACACTACTCTACGACCCTCACTCAACTGACAAAACATTTTCCTTCTCATTCAATCCATTAATACACTAACAGAATAGGCCTAGAAGTCAGCTAACCTTAACACCACCACACTCACGACAACATACCATACCTTTGCTCCCTTATACTCATAACACCACCACACTCACGACAACATACCACACCTTTGCTCCCTTATACTCAACCACATAACACATGAAGTTGTTTCGGAGATAGCATTCCAGTCTCCGATTACGTCTTTTCACTCTGGCACCTCTCTCCATTGGCTTGCCTCTGCATTCACTTTACCGATTATTCATCCTGCTAAATATCACTTTAGAATTGCGACATTTCATCTAAGAACAAAAAATACACAAATTATTCATCCTGCAAAATAACTGTACACATTCTTGGTACCGTTTTGATTAGTTATAACAACAACAAAAATTTTTTTCATAATTCAAATGTTATGGTAAGAATTAGATTTACACTTATATTACATCTTACGTCAGTATTCCACAACGTTCACCATCTGGATAGTCCGCCCCGGTAGCTGAGTCGTCAGCGTGATAGACTGTCAATTCTAAGGGCCCGGGTTCGATTCCCGGCTGGGTCGGAGATTTTCTCCGCTCAGGGACTGGGTGTTGTGTTGTCCTAATCATCATCATTTCATCCTCATCGACGCGCAGGTCGCCGAAGTGGCGTCAAATCGAAAGACCTGCACCAGGCGAACGGTCTACCCAACGGGAGGCCCTAGCCACATGACATTTCCATTTACCATCTGGATATCACACTCCCTTTATGTCCTTTCACGTTGTGCAGTTGTCCTCATCTCTTCATTCGTATTTCGGCTCTCTGTCCGTCCATTACTCCATCATTTCCTGGTATCCTTCGCCATTCGCATCAATCTCGATTGCAGCACACACAGGCCTCTCTGTAACATACATCTAAGGCATCTCCACATTATTAATTCTACTCACCTTCATTTACCACTGTTTTATCACGTCGAATCTCTCTTTGTTAATCACACTGCTTCACGTCACTTCTCTCCTTAAATATCACCTTTATCCAATACTGTTTATCACGTCGCTTCTCTGTCTATCTACCATCTTTATCCACTCATTAATAATCACGTCGTTTCTGCTTGATCCTTATCAATATAACAAAAAATACGTACATACACCACTCTGTCGACTCCTGTTCATGACTCGTTCGACCAGTCTATTCTGTCATACTTCCTGACATCCCGCCTGAAAATTCTTATGTTCGATTTGACCCTGCACAACGTTACACACCACAAATAAGTACACTGACTATCTACCATAACTTGCCTACTTTCGATCTATCCTTAACTTTTCCATAACTTGATGTTAGAAATGTGATGAAGCCCACACGATTGTTTTCCTTTGATCGTCTCAATCAGTACAGCATTTTCATGGACAATCCGCCTCACTCTGAATGGTCTACTATACACAGTAAAGAATTTGCTGGTTAGGAATCTGAGCTTACATGAAAATTAAATGTGTGCAGAGAATATACAAGTTGGGAGAAATGGGACAGCCCAAGTGTTAGAAACTTTGGTGCTAGTGGCCTCTTTCCCTAACACCAGATTCCAAACAACCATACACAGCACATCATTATAACTGTCACCACGACAATGACATACTATAGATCAGATGGCATCTAATTTAAAAACTTCGATCACATTGCTGGTGTTATCTGTAACAGCAGTGTAAATGTACCCCATGCCATACAGATCGCAATGTTGACTTTTTTTACATGACGTGTTAAGTACCTGCAATAGTCAAATCGCACTAATTAAACTGGACTCATTGGCATTATTACATAACATTTTTAGCAACTGGTTTTTTTGAGGAAACAGTCCTTTTACTTTAGTGTTTGAAATAAAAATTTGCTAATTTTTGTAAGCCTTAATGTCTTTTTTCTCTGAGAGACCAGCCTAACAGATGCCATTACTGGTGTTTTATTCTATGATCAGAATTTATTTGCACTCCTACATATCAGTAGAGTATGTCTGCTACATAGACAATTTTCAGTGCCAGCGGCAAGTGTTTTAAGGCAACATGCTAAGGGCTGATATGTTGATATGTTGGTTCCATCAATCTATTACGAAAAGAAAGAAATGCCAGGATTCCATGCTCTCCTGTCATTCTGATAGTTTCTGTTGTTCCTATCCTCGACTCTGTCTGACCTATGAGTCGTATCTGCGTTTACGATGTTGCTCTCATTACCAAGTTCCTGTAACAAGTGCTGAAATGATGAAGAATCGTCTAAGCCTCTGCCTGCTATCGCTATATCTCTGCGCAGTTTCACCGGCAACTTCGTTATACAGGTCCTAATGAGCTCCCCAGGTTCGTATGAGACCTCCAAATACCTATTTCGTCTCAGCATTTCCTGATAGCACGCCACTGGATCTCTTATACCACCTTTGTTACAATTTGGCATCATCAATATGCTTTGTTTAACCTGGTCCTGCATACTTTTCGACCAGAATTCATTTAAAAACTTGTCACAAAATATCTTGTAGCTACTACAGTCTTTAATAACTTCCTGCATTTTCGCTCTAGCCTCGTCCCTCAAATGGTTACACACAAACTTCATTTTGAGGAGCGGTCCCCACGATGAAGGTAATGAATCTTGAAATTGAGACAGCCACAGGCATGGATGTTGGTAGTTATCAGGATCCGGAAAACAAGTGTACGTTTGTACTGACATGAAGTGCCTCCTACATTCTTCTTCCGCATTTATGTTTTCTGGCCTTGGACTATACCCAGTTGGGTTTGACACCTGTTTTATCCGACATAACCGTTCTTCTAACTCTCTGAGTTCGTCTTCCTCTTTCTGCCTATTTTCGTTTTTTGAATTTATCTCACTCTCCCTCTGCAATCTACCTGGTGGTGTTTCACCTTCGCTACTGCACGCCAATTGCAACTGTGCTAGTTCTTCCCTACATTTCCTATTTATTTCTAATTGCGCCTCTTTAAACTGTTATAGTGATTGTATCTCCTCCTGGTCGGCATAAACCTCTCGCTGTGTACTGTCAGAGCCTGTTTCGCCTCTTATACTGATCTTTTCTACATCTGCGCTAATCGTATTCATTCTGACCACTACCTCCGCAACTTCATCCCTGTGTTTATTTAGCGCCACCTCCTGCTGGGTGACTTGAGCTTCCACGCTGTCTAATGCCCTTTGTTTATCTGCAAGTAAGTCCTCCACTATTTCTTTGATTCGCTCATCCGGCAACACATCCCTACATTCTGTAATATCACTCTCTATTGTACTTATTCGTACCTCCAAATTATTGGCGTTTTCTTTCACGGCGTCACATACTTGCTTCAACGCACCCAGATTCTTCTCTCCCTCATCTAACCGATTATTAACTATGGACAGACGCTCATCGATAACTGTGTGTAGCTTCCTCATTGCCTCTTTATTTCCCTTATCCATTGCCTCCAATCTTTCCTTACTATCTTTATCCATCGCTTCCAATCTTTCCTTCCTATCTTTATCCATCGCTTCCAATCTTTCGTTATTACCCCTATCCATCGCTTCCAATCTATCCTTATTCTCCCTATCTCTCTCCTTATTATCTCTATCCATCCTCTGTAAAAAATGCAATAGCACATTGTCATCTGCTACTTTCGGCGCGCTCACCTCGTTTGCCTGAGAAACAGTAGCTTCGCTAAGGATAGCTACACTTTCACTGCATACCTGACCTAGTTCTGGCTCGCCCGCGTCGTCGGGAAAAGCCCCCGATTGTGGACAAAGCCCGCCGCTTAAAGGATCACCTAGCCGCGGTCCGCTGACCAATTCAGCCCCTTCCGAGTGTTTGCCGTTCTCGCTCATTAACCCAGGGTCGACACCTACTGCCTGCTGCACTGCTACGTTCACCCCAGAATCACTATTCTCCATAGTGACTACACTTTTCGACTGCGACCGAGTTACTACAAACATTACGCAAAAAAAAATATATATACAACGATCTTCCAGCCTTGGACGATATAGCAATTAAATACATAAAAAAATAAAAGATCCTCACCAATCCAGAAAGAAATTGCAAACAAAAAAATTTTACTTCTTAGCGCTATCACAATATATTCCATCAAAAAAAATCTTAACAGCAAACCCTAACAGCAAAATCCTGGCAGGGTCGAATTATGAGAGGCACCCGCATGCCTTGCTCATACTGTGGCATCAAGCAGTCAGGCCTGCAAGATGAGTGGTCTGCCAAACGAGTGGATTCATTTTTTATTTATCAAGTAACATGAACTCTAGTACTCACAATTAAGTTAAAAGTTATTCTCCTGCTTGGATATTACGCAACGGAAACGCACATCTGACTATTAGTAGTTTACACAACTCTGACTGTTCACTACGCACTGGCAATCCCACATTTTCGTTCTTATTCAACGGCTTTGATCAACTCGTGGCCATCGCACTGCATATGAATGGCACACACATTATGAATTCTGGGTATCATGGCAACACACTATTCGAAGGAAAAGGCCACCAATCTTTTTCTTTTCACTATCTTATTTATTCCGATAAATTCTATAACCTAAACACACAAATTCTATAACCTACAACAATAACACATGAGAAATTCCGCCCAGTGGGCATGGCTTTGCATTGGTGATTCTCTATCTTATGGTCTCGTAATTATTTAACGCTACAGTGCACTTTCTGGATAGGATGGTGGATCTTTTTCTATATCTCACACTTCGACTCTCACACCCATCATTACGAAAATTTCCTCCAGACCGAGCGGTACAAAAAGGAACATACATAACCCACTGCCTCTGAAACTATCTTGTTGCTCTCCCATGCCAACCACACATACTTAAATTTCATGAAATACATCACACTGGCAACATACAATACAAAGAATAGTCACAACGTTATAATCACATCACTTTCAGCTTTCCCACTCCAATTAGTATTTATCCCAGTTTCACACGACACTGCCCCACTTCGTAATTTTTCTTTCCTACTATGAACTCTGGCGGATATATGCACGTCTTCCTGTGCAATGCAAGCCAAGTGGCGTTGCTGGATAGACGCCTGACTCACCTTGCTTCTCTCTCAGAGTATTATAGTTTGAATCAAGCGTAACACGGAAACATAACACCAAAGTAATATTAAGAACATAGTCATCACACACGCGAGTCCTCAACTGATACCATGGACGAGTACTTCTCTTTATCCTTTGTCTCATACACAGATTGAGACTCACACAGTACTCACCACGTGGAAGTACTCATCTCTAATTTCAAGTCCTGCACACGCCATTTCTTAAATATTTCCAACTTATAGTACACAAGCTAGTAATTCAGCTTAACTTAAGCACTCGGAAGTATTTCAACTTATTGCTACATGTGGTTTCATTGCGACCGTTGGCCGCTTCCGAAGATTACTACAATCCCCTTAATATTACCTGCCTGACATTTAATTCTCCCCACAGAAGTTTCTGAAATAGAGAAATTATTATTCCAAACCACTCTTAAGTATTTCACATGCACACCATGTCTCCACTCTTTTGTCTTTACGGAACACACCTAAGACAGGTCTTACCAACACTAGATCCAGCGGCAGAGTGCTGAAACATGGCCGTTCTTCAGGTCCTCTCGCACCTCTGCCGAAGTGGGGGAAGACCATGCTACCCATTGGTCAGCCACATTTCAGGCGCTCAAAGCTCCAGTAAATTTAATCTCTTTGGTTCTACCAAAGGTGACCAAAGGGTCGTCTCAAAGATGATCATATATTCACATTCACTATGTGCGCTTAGCAGACGACCATACATTCATTCATTTCACAGATCTCACCAAACTGGATGTAGGGATTTATTTTGTGGGAGTGCACATGTGATCAATTAAATAAATAAATTGTCATTCTTTCCCACACTGGTATCCAGCTTCACTGTATTAATTGAAATTGAGTTATTATTAGAAAAAATATGTTGTACTGACAAGAATAATGAAGTATGTTGTACCTATTTTCAATGTCGGGTGGTACTGTACCCTTTCATAGCAATGGTCATTAGTTTGACTAAAATATTGTTTATCAGTTTAAAACAACAGACATGCAATTATTGCAACCAAATTCCAGTTTCATACTTCTACACCTGGTACACCGGACACCTGGCTGAAAATGACTTACAAGTTCATGGCGCCCTCCATCGGTAATGCTGGAATTCAATACGGTGTTGGGCCATCGTTAGCCTTGATGACAGCTTCCACTCTCGCAGGCACTCGTTCAATCAAGCGCTGGAAGGTTTCTTGGGGAATGGCAGCCCATTCTTTACGGAATGCTGCACTGAGGAGAGCTATCGATGTCGGTCGGTGAGGCCTAGCACGAAGTCAGCGTTCCAAAACATCCCAAAGGTGTTCTATAGGATTCAGGTCCGGACTCTGTGCAGGCCAGTCCATTACAGGGATGTTATTGTCGTGTAACCACTCCGCCACAAGCCGTGCATTATGAACTGGTACTCGATCGTGTTGAAAGATGCAATCCCCATCCCCGAATTGCTCTTCAACAGTAGGAAGCAAGAAGGTGCTTAAAACATCAATGTAGGCCTGTGCTATGATAGTGCCACGAAAAACAACAAGAGGTGGAAGCTCCATGAAAAACACGACCGCACCGTAACACCACCGCCTCCGAATTTTACTGTTGGCACTACACACGCTGCCAGATGACATTCACTGGGCATTCGCCATACCCGTACCCTGCCATCGGAGACGACCAGGGTGGTCGAGCGGTTGTAGGCGCTACGGTTACAGGTTCGAATCCTGCCTCGGGCATGGATGTGTGTGATGTCCTTAGGTTAGTTAGGTTTAAGTAGCTCTAAGTTCTAGGGTACTGATGATCTCAGAAGTTAAGTCTCATAGTGCTCAGAGCCATTTTTGAACCTGCCATCGGATCGCCACACTTTGTACCGTGATTCGTCACTCCACTTTTTAATCGTACAATGTTTACGCTGTTTACACAAAGCGAGGCGTCGTTTGGCATTTACCGGCGCGATGTATGGCTTATGAGCAGCCGCTCGACCATGAAATCCAAGTTTTCTCACCTTCCGCCTAACTGTCATAGTACTTCCAGTGGATCCTGATGCAATTTGGAATTCCTGTGTGATGGTCTGGATAGATGTATGGCTATTACACATTACGACCCTCTTCAGCTGTCGGCGGTCAGTCAACAGACGAGGTCGGCCTGTACGTTTCTGTGCTGTACGTGTCCCTTCACGTTTCCACTTCTCTATCACATCGGAAACAGTGGATCTTGGGATGTTTAGGACTGTGGAAATCTTGCGTACAGACGCATGACACAAATGACACCCAATCACATGAACGTTCGAAGTCCGTGAGTTTTGCGGAGCGCTACATTCTGCTCTTCCACGATGTCTAATGACTACTGAGGTCGCTGACATGGAGTACCTGGCAGCAGGTGGCAGCACAATGCACCTAATATGAAAAACGTATGTTTTTGGTATTGTCTGGATACTTCTGATCACATAGTGTATATGAAACGTCGCCATTATTTATGTAATGACAGATGTGATGTTGTGGCTTAAACTGTTTTAATCCCAATCGGTGAAGATGGTCTGTGACTGTAACCAGTCGACATTTGGATTTCAAATGAAAAAGCAGCTGATGATCAAGCATGCATTTTATATATGCCACAGGATTGACTGTTCCGGATCATAAAACGTCGGCAGAGATGGGTAGTTGGACTGATAATCACTTATTGTGGGTATCAAAATTGCGAAAAAACGTGCATGAGGTGTACAGAAAAAATTAAAGAACGCAGAAAGCTTTAAACAATCAGAGAAAGAGCTTTTGCAGAGGTATAAGGAGCAGAATAATATGAGGTATTTTCGGGAACAGTTGAGAAATATTGTGAAGAGGCATGGGAAAACTGTAGAAAATGTTTCAGATAGGATAACGAAATTTAATGAACACACACACACACACACAAACACATACACAAACACACTAGTTAGCGCAGAGTGATGCAGCAAAGGCAGTTTTGTTGCAAGAAACTGAACAAAGGGCGCTCAATGCTTATCTGAGGGAATGGGAGTGGGCGGAAAGGGTATTTACAGAGGCAGTGTCGCCAGCCACAAGGAAGTAGAGGAAATGGACAATATCAGCAGTACAATTTTATTAATAGCATTGGATGACGAGGTGGTAAACAGCCGTTAAACGCAAGGGGAAAACTAAGTCCACCTAAAGGGGTTCCCATTAAAATCAGATGCAACAAATACATATGCAGAGGTTTAATGTGCAGTATGAGGTGTTGTAGGAGGTAAAGGGTATTAGTTTTTGTTGGACACAGGGGTGAATGTGTCGGTTGCTAGTAGAGTCTTAGTTGGTCAAAGGCAGTAGAATCCGCCAGGCTACAGGCTATATGGGGTTGGCGATAATGATGTGAGGCTGTTGGGGTCAGCGGGCACAGTTTTTCGTATAGGGGCTGTTCCGTTTATGCAATGTGTAGAGATAGTACGGCATGTGAGCGAAGGCTACGGTATGGTCATGGGGTTAGA
Source organism: Schistocerca cancellata (assembly GCF_023864275.1). NCBI lineage: Eukaryota > Metazoa > Arthropoda > Insecta > Orthoptera > Acrididae > Schistocerca > Schistocerca cancellata. The sequence continues at coordinate 93,163,552 of NC_064629.1, read as the reverse complement.
CTTTTTGTATCAACATTGTGCTAAAATTGATCACTGGCGCTGTGGTATCACATATCAATACCAGCCCACGGGCGTCACAAAGATGGCAATGAAACTGCAAGTTTCCGTCAGATGCTGATAGCCGTCGTGTGGAATTTCATGGACCCAATGGTGCACACGTGCTGCGCCACCCTCCAGCAGCTCCTCTGCCACCACAATATACGACGGCCGGCGGCTGCCACCCAGCCCACTCGCGCTCAGAGCCTCTATGTGATGCTACACAGACGCCGTCTCTGTCGTACGTGGACAGTTCAGAGAGCCTCTTCCCTGTTGACACTGATAGCTGGTCTCTGTTTTTCAAATGGTTCAAATGGCTCTGAGCACTATGGGCACTATGAGCACTATGACTGGGGTCATCAGTCCCCTAGAACTTACAAGGGAACCTCCCCATCGCACCCCCCTCAGATTTAGTTATAAGTTGGCACAGTTGATAGGCCTGGAAAAACTGAACACACATTAATCGAGAAAACAGGAAGAAGTTGTGTGGAACTATGAAAAAATGAGCAAAATATATAAACTGAGTAGTCCATGCGGAAGATAGGCAACATCAAGGATAATAGAAGCACAGGAGCGTCGTGGTCCCGTGGTTAGTGTGAGCAGCTACGGAACATCGTGGTCCCGTGGTTAGTGTGAGCAGCTGCGGAACGAGAGGTCCTTGGTTGAAGTCTTCCCTCGAGTGAAAAGTTTAATTTTTTACTTTCAGTTTATGTCACAAACTATTATGTTTTCATCAGTTTTTTGGGAGTGATTATCACATCCACAAGAAAACCTAAATCGGGTAAGGTAGAAGAATCTTTTTACCCATTCGCCAAGTGTACAAGTCAGGTGGGTCGTGTGGTGTCACCGCCAAACACCACACTTGCTAGGTGGTAGCCTTTAAATCGGCCGCGGTCCGTTAGTATACGTCGGACCCGCGTGTCGCCACTATCAGTGATTGCAGACCGAGCGCCGCCTCACGGTAAGTCTGGACAGTCTTCCTAGCACTCGTCCCCAGTTGTGCAGCCGACTTTGCTGGCGATGGTTCGCTGACAAAATGCGCTCTCATTTGCCGAGACGATAGTTGGCGTGGCCTTCGGCTGCGTCATTTGCTGCGACCTAGCAGGGCGCCATTACCAGTTGCTATTGATGCTGTAAAACATGTACCGTCAAGAGCGATGTTCACCAGTTGTGGATTAAAGGTAAGTATTCCAGCAGCTACGTACGTTTTTTGCTAGTCTAATTTCCTTGACCTTTTCCAGACCTCACGCCAGCCTGCGTGAGCTGAAACACTTGCCTTTCGGCTTCCTCTCGTAGTGGGTTGGCTCTCTTGCCAATCCGCAACAGGTCGAAAACAAATTCCTGTCATGTGACGCACATGCCGTCACCAGTGTCGTATAGAATATATCAGACGTGTTTTTCTGTGGAGGAATCGGTGGACCTATGACCTTGCGATCAAATGTTTTCGGTTCCCATTGGCGAGGCACGTCCTTTCATCTACTAATCGCACGGTTTTGCGGTGCGGTCGCAAAACACAGACACTAAACTTATTACAGTGAACAGTGACGTCAATGAACGAACGGACAGATCATAACTTTGCGAAAATAAAGAAAGTAAATTTTTCACTCAAGGGAAGACTTGAACCAAGGACATGTCGCTCTGTAGCTGCTCACGCTAACCACCGGACCACGGCGCTACTGTGGCTACGGTCTCCTTGATGTTGCCTATGTTGCACATGGACTACTCAGTTTGTATATTTTGCTTATTTTTTCATAGTTCCACACAACTTCTTCCTGTTTTCTCGATTGATCTTTTTTCAGTTTTTCTAGGCCTATCCACTGTGCCAACTTATAACCAAATCTGAGGGGGGGTGCGATGGGGAGGTTCCCTTGTTAGAACTACTTAAACCTAACTAACCTAATTACATCACACACATCCATGCCCGAGGCAGAATTCGAACCTGCGACCGTAGCGGTCGCGCGGTTCCAGACTGAAGCGCCTAGAACCGCTCGGTCACAAGGGCCGGCGGTCTGTATTCTTGTTGCACTATTTGTAACGAGTCATCGTGCACTTAGAGAAATATAAGTTACGCAATTCTTGAGCGTGTCATGTTATCTTATTCGCTAATCACTTATGCTCGTGTCCAGCTTTCTTACCATGACAGTTGGCGCACCACACTGCAGCACACCTCTCCTTACCGTTGCGAACAAATTCGTACACAACGTACCTGGAGATGAGCCATCGTACCTATGTGTGCTCATCTTCAAGTCTTCAAGTTTACTTCTTCCTGTTCTATCGTCTTTTTGATTGGTTTTTGCTGTTGTTGTCTTCTTTGTCCCTGGTGTTTGCCTTGCTTGTGCTTTTCTTGTTCTGCGTTCTGAGGTTTCTGCTTTTGCACCTCTCCTTTTTTCTCACCGTGCTATTTTTGCTTTTCACTATTCGTATTTGTGCATTGTTTAATTGATAATGGCTATAAAGCCACAATCGCCTGTTGCGCTGAGTGCAGTTGATCTAATTCAGTTTATTCAGATTCAGAGTCAACAAATACTACTCGAAGCATGACGGCGCATATGACTTCACACACGATGCTGGACCCTACGGCAGCGTCACCGCCCGCACTGCCAGCACCGCCTATTTATGTGCCTTCTTTTTCTGTCTTTGATGAGGCGAAGGAAGACTGGATAGAGTACCTTGTACAGTTCAACACATCATACACGTTGCAGCACGTCACATACAACGTACTGACAAACATTCTTATTTCTTGGTAACGGCGGAAGTGACTATTTATCGCCTGTGCACTAAACTTTTTCCTATGTCCTGCCCTGTAATAGTACAATGAGGACCTATTGCAGGTTCAAAATGGCTCTGAACACTATGGGACTTAACCTCTGAGGTCATCAGTCCCCTAGAACTTAGAACTACTTAAACCTAACTAACCTAAGGACATCATACACATCCATGCCCGAGGCAGGATTCGAACCTGCGACCGTAGCGGTCGCGCAGTTCCAGACTGAAGCGCCTAGAACCGCTCGGCCACTGCGGCCGGAGGACGACGGTTCAATCCCGCGTCCGGCTATCCTGATTTAGGTTTTCCGTGATTTCCCTAAATCGCTCCAGGCAAATGCCGGGATGGCTCCTTTGAAAGGGCACGGCCGACTTCCTTCCCCGTCCTTCCATAATCCTATGAGACCGATGACCTCTACGTTTGGTCTCTTCCTCCAAACAACCCAACCAACCACTCCGGCCGGCGACCTATTGCAGGCGCTTACAAAATATTATGAGGACAGGGCACACGTGGCAGCTGCCTGTTACAAATTCCTTAGGTTGCCTAAGCAACAAGGACAGACATACCGTCAGTGGGCGATAGATTTGCAAGACCTTACTAGACAGCATAGATCCAAATGTGACTGTGGCAAATTTTACAGTGATACGATGGTTCATGATGCCATCACGTACAATGTAGCTGACTATCGAATACGGTAACACCTCCTTAATTATCAGGACCCTTCCTTGCAACAGGTTCTGCAGATTCTAGATTACCAAGAGTCCTGCAAAATCGAAGCCGACAGTTTTGAGGAAGCGCCTGTTGGTTCTGTAGATAGCCGCGACAAACAAGCCTCGCAGCCTGCTCGCAAACAGCGGCTCGGCCGGCCACAAAAGCGCTCACGTAAACACGTGTTGCGCCCGGCAAAAGGTGTGAAGTCTTGCCCTCGCTGTAGTACACCGCATGATTGCCGGTCTTGCCCCTCGCTTGAGGCGACTTGCTTCTTCTGCGGCAAACAGAGACATATACATTCTGTGTGTTTATAGAAGCGTAAGGTACCTGTCTCTGCTACTTCTTCACTCAAATCTAAGTCTCAAACAGTGTGGAGTGTGTTTTCCAAGCCCACAGTGTCGTTAGTGCAAAACAACAGCGTAACAGCCGTTGAGGAATGGTTTTCAACCCATCTGCAGTGCTACGTGAAGAAAAAAACTTTTTGTGGCTCCTACTATTGCTGAATAATCAGTTCCTTTGCAGATTAACACTGGAGTTTCAGTGATTTTGGTCAACCGTAACATCTACGAATTTCTCGGCAAACCTAAGTTGTGCACCTCGCGCCGTACGCTGACGTGTATAACGCCCAAGACATTTCTGTCTTAGGCACTTGTAGCGCTCCTGTAACTTTCCGAAATTTTACGAGACAGTGACATTCACAGTACTTTCCTATCAAGAGAGGGCTAATATTTATCGTCTCGACTTTTTGATTTGTTTGTATTTCTTCCTTTGATCCTCAGGACAGTGTTGCTAAGTCATGTGCAGAATTTCAGGATTTGTTTTCTGAGGGTTTAAGCAAGGCCAATAATTTTGTTGCCCGTGTCACAATGAAGGACAATGCACAGCTGCGTTTTGTTAGAGCTCGTCCTGTCCCTCAGGCCCTTCGACAACAGGTGGCTCAGAAACTTAATGCTTTGCAAGACAGTGGGATCGTAGCACCCATTACTGCCAGTCAGTGAGCGTCCCCTCTTGTTATTCAAGTGTGGTGTCGTAAGCGCAACACGCACTACCAGGCAGCACCACAGACGTCGACTGACAACCCGTGGCGTATAGACCAGCTATTACCACAACAGAGCCGGCCCCTGTGGTCGAGCGGTTCTAGGAGCTTCAGTCCGGAACCACGCGGCTGCTAAGGTCGCAGGTTCGAATCCTGCCTCGGGCATGGATGTGTGTGATGTCGTTAGGCTGGTTAGGTTTAAGTAGTTCTAAGTCTAGGGGACTGATGACCTCAGATGTTAAGTCCCATAGTGCTTAGAGCCATTTGAACCATTACCACAACAAGAAGTCGCAGGGATGACGCCGCCAGAGAATAGGTATGCGCCGGCGCCACAGCAGAGCAGGGAGTTCCAAGTCATCTCGACAACCGAGACGATCGCCTTCTACTTGGGTACTTCGCACCACGTCGTCTGCTTCTAGCGAGTCCACACCAGCCCGCCTTCAGTGAGCATTCTGGTGGGGCAAGGACTGTTTACTATCCAGTCTTAGCTTCTGGAATTGTAACTGAACTTTAGGAACTGCTGCCTGAGCCGCTTTGTAGAAAGTTGAGTATTCGTCAATAAATGTGCATGTTCTTATCACTAATCATAATCAGTGCTTCAGTGTTCTCCTCGTTCTCCACTCACAGTATTTCCCTCAGGCACTATCAATAGATGAGGGTGGCAACGAGTAAAATCTCCCTCTGCGATTGTATCGCAAGTACAATACAACAGCTGGCGATGAGATTGGGATAGAATCTGCGCAAGTTACAGGATTTGTTTTTGCCCACCCACACACCTTTGGTACTTGTTGTTTATTTCTTGCTATTTCTTTTTATATGTTTAGTGTGTGGACTTTTGATTCAGGACGGACACTACTACTGAGCCGATTGTGTTATTTTGTGTGCGTCGTCTAATCCAAATTCTTTACAGTCATGGCTTCTGCATCAACCCACCAGGGTAGCCGAGAGTGCTAACGCGCTGCTTCCTGGACTCGGGTAGGCGCGCCGGCCCCGGATCGAATCCGCCCGGCGGATTAACTACGAGGGACGATGTGCCGGCCAGCCTGGATGTGATTTTTAGGCGGTGTTCCACATGCCGCTTGGTCCCCATGTTCCGCCTCAGTTACACGGCTCGCAGACATGTGAACACTTTCACACTATTCCATGGATTACACTCGATGCAGACAGTTGGGGTACACTAATTCTGTCCCGGGGGGTTCAGGGTGACGGCAGGAAGGGCATCTGGCCACCCCTTAACCATTAACATGCCAAATCCGATTAACGATGGCTGACCCTGCGTAACTGTAGGACAAGGCTCACACGATAGAAATGGCTTCTGCATCACAAGACCGTCCTGCAACACATGTTATTCAGGTACAGCGCGAGCAAATCCAGCAATTGTTGCAAGCCGTGATGCAGCAAACACAACTACAGCACAAGTCACAAGCAGCACAGCAGCTCAGCTGCAGCCTCCATCAGCCACTCCAACATTCCGCAGCTTCAGCAAACAGCATGTGGACTGGTCGAAATACGTAACTCAACTAATGAATCGTACTGAGGCACACGAATTGCATGGTAAGAGGAGTAAAGAATTTTTTTCGTTCCCTAGTGGGTACAGACACATACAGGCTCGTAGTAATTTTTTTCTTGACAAACAACCAGAACAGTTAAATTTTCAGTTAGCAAGTTAACCACATACTCTGATGAACAAACAGTCGTGACTGCAGGAAAGTTAAATTTTTTCCGCCTTCAGTCGGCAACTGGTCAGACTCATAAACAGTGGATCACTGAACTACAAGGTTTAACTAGGCATTGCAAATTTTTGTGTCGTTGTGGACAATAATATCTTATTTGTGACGATAGAATTCGTGCTGCTATTTGAAACAACCTGATCCTTCTTTAGATGCAGTGGCCGCCCACTTCATACAGCGTAGCGCCTACTGCAAAAAAATGGCTCTGAGCACTATGGGACTTAACTTCTGTGGTCATCAGTCCCCTATAACTTAGAACTACTTAAACCTAACTAACCTAAGGACATCACACACATCCATGCCCGAGGCAGGATTCGAACCTGCGACCGTAGCAGTCTCGCGGTTCCGGACTGAGCGCCTGAACCGCTAGACCACCGCGGCCGGCGCGCCTACTGCATCGGCATCCCATTTCACGTACAACCAACATGAGATGCCTGCATCACAGGGCGTATATTCACCAGGAGAGCCTATGTCGTCTGTGTTGTCAACACAAATATTTACCGGCGGCCACAACACAACACAACACCAGATCTCCACCAACGGCCGCCAGGGACCGCTACCCGTTAACAGAGCCTGCAGAACAGCTTTACCAGCTAGCCCAGGAACTACTTTGATATGTCAGGCACGTGATTGCAAATAGTTCCGGCACATACATCCGCCAAACGGGCTATACAGGGCAGCGCACTGCTTGAAAGTATACAGAGCTGCCACCCCGGCAGCCACGGCCAGACGCCTCTTCTAGCTGGCCGATCTATTGCCGATGGACTTAGTATAGTCGACGATCATCTTGACATTGTAGAATTGTTTCATTGTGATCTCTCCCCGTGAAGAGTCGGGGCTTTTCTATTATTATTTGCTATTTTATATTTGTGACGATCCGCAGTTGGGATCGAGTGTGTTGTTGTTCTGGAGATTGTATTCTTGTTTCGTTTTGGTGAGTCCAATAAATTGTTTTCAGACTTGTGTTTTCCGTATTTCTATTCTGCTAGCGCAGATACTTCACAGGGGACTTATGATTTAGTTAAATGTGAGATGCATATGTCAAATATTAACGAACTGCATAGTGATAGTGTTAGTAGTGCTGTAGAACGTAAACAGTCTCGTGCCCGCCCGTCCCATGTGGTACAGCGTGTGACGTCACATGCAAAGACAAACAGTGCCATGCCGAGCCGACAGAGTGTCGGTAGATTGGAAAACATAATAAAGTATTGCCCAGAGTGCTTTGGTCGCCATAAAGGTACTCAGTGCCCAAGTCGCGACGCTGTATGTAATTTTTGCAGCATAAAAAATCATGTTCAGTCAGTATGTATGGAAAAGCTACGCGGACAGCAAAATTCCCAAGCAACATGCCACTACACCAGCTAAAATCGTAAATGTTCTCATGGTACAGCCAGCCACGGACCAGTGCGACCCGGTGGATGCAGTAAATGTTGTGAAAGGTCGCCCGAGTACAAAAGTTAGCAAACACCAGTCGGGTGATTTTCATGTGCCAAACAAGTCACGCCGACGCAAACAAAGGTCCATTACTAAATCTTTGCTCACTTCGCCTGTCACGCACTGTTGTAGTTCACAACAACAGGGAGGAAGTGATAGTTCCCTCTTAGATACGTAGTCCAGTCGGGACAAAGTGTTTGTTACTTTGACAGTAGCTAAGAAAGATGTCAAACTGCAACTGAACACCGGTGCTTTTGTTACACTTCTTAACAAACTTACCTATGAACGATTAGGTTCACTAATACTGAGTCCAGCAACGCATGTGTTGTCAGCCTACAATGGATAGGAAACTCCAGTTTTAGGAACTTTCAGTATGCAAGCTATTTTTCAAGCTGTAACGAAGACAGTTGTATTCACAGTGCTTTCTGCCAAATCTTAGCAGAATATTTTTGTCTTTGATTCGTTTGACATTTTCGGACTGTCAAATTTCAACAGATGTGTCTGCAAACAAACTTCAAGCTCTGTGTGACAAATTTAGTGAACTTTTTAGCGACGGTTACGGTTGTGCGAACTGGTTTTTTAGCTCATGTGTCACTCGAAGACTATGCACGACCAAAATTTCATAGAGCTAGGCAAGCGCCCATTGCCATTAGGGAACAGGTCGCTGAACAATTACGGCAATGGCAAACTGATGGGGTATCAAGCCAAGCAATGCAAGTCAGTGGTCTTCCCCATTAGTCATCCTTCGAAGACCTTCAGGACATCTTCGACGGTGCACTGATTTTAAGCTGACTGTGAACTTGCAGACAGTGACAGACAGGTACCCTTTGCCCCACTCAGAGGAACTGATGGACAGATTAGACGAGAATCGTTATATTTCCTAGACAGACTTGGCGAATGCTTACCTCCAATTGCCTTTGGGATGATGATGATGTTTGGTTTGTGGGGCGCTCAACAGCGCGGTTATCAGCGCCCGTACAATTTCCCAACCTTTGCTCAGTCCAATTTCGCCACTTTCCTGGATGATGATGAAATGATGAGGACAACACAAACACCCAGTCATCTCGAGGCAGGTGAAAATCCCTGACCCCGCCGGGAATCGAACCCGGGACCCCGTGCTCGGGAAGCGAGAACGCTACCGCGAGACCACGAGCGGCGGACAATTGCCTTTGGATGACTACTCAAAGAAATGTTTGGTTTTTAACATTCACCTCGAGTTATTTGAATTTCAGCGACTGCCATTTGGTAATGCCTCAGCACCGGCGATCTTTCAGCGTTTTTTAGAATAAGTGAGTGCCAAGGCGCCTTCTTGCTCAAATTACCTGGATGACACTGTCGTGTCTGGGCGTTCTGCGGAAGAAATTTAGCCAATCCTGAGTGCCTTTTTTAGGTACTATTATCGACAGGCCTCAAGTCTCGCAAAGACAAGTGCTCTTTTTTCCAGACGGGAATAGAATATCTCTGACATGACATTAACGTGCAGTGTATTCACCTCACCCAGACTCATTTGCGAGCCACCAAAGATTTGCCAGCTCCCAAAAATCCAAATAAAATGCAATCAGTATTAGGCAAACTGAACTGCTATTTCAGATTCGTTCGTTAGCTAATATTTTTCCTATCGGCATGCCCTTGCGGCTCACTTAGGTGTCATTTTGCTACACACCAGACACGTTTGCTACATAAAGATCACTGGGGCATCGTTCGCACCAAGCAATTGACTTCATTGCTCTTGGCACCGACTGAATGCGCAAACTGAACAGTTGACTTCTCAGTGCCAAGCCTTTGCTGAAAGTCAGTCAGCTGCACCTAAGTAGTTCTTTGAATGGCCGAAACCTCAAGAACCTTGGCAACGTCTGCACTTGGGTTTCGCGTGTCATTACTGTAATACACGTTGGCTCATCATCGTTGCTGCTTTCAACACATTTTCCTTTGTGGTTACTACGCACTTTACTCCGGCTCGTTCTACAATCCAAGCTTTGTCTTCAATCTTTTGCCTCGAGGGATTGCCTGAAGTGATTATGACTAACAACAGACTTCAATTTGTTACCGCCGAGTTTGAACAGTTTTGCACCGCTTCCAGTGTCAACCACATCATGAATGTACCTTTCCACCCACAATCCAATAGCGAAGACGGACGCTTTGCATGAATATTTCAGCAACAGTAGGGCAAACTTCATGCCTCCCACACACGGGATAAAGCCTCGTTGCTATTCTTATTTTCCTATGGCTCCCAGCCATGCAACAGACCACCACCGGGGCCGTTCTTACGTGGTCAGCTCCACTGCACCTTGCTTCAATTGCTGCACCCACCACAGCAGATGGCGGACACTCCACACAAGCAGGCAAAGCGTCAATCTAAAAATTCGGTGTTTTACAGCTCGTATGGTGGATGGAGATACTGTGAGTGAGGCACCATTGAACGACTTCCAGGATGATCTCTCTTTTTATTGCAGGGACCCCAACGGAATCTAATTCATCGATGTCTATTGCGTGATCCTGCTGCAGGCGCTGTGCTTCCAGATTCTGTGCTTGCCCGAACGTAGCAGCTTTCACTGCATCTGGCTCCTGCAGGCCCTGCACCTTCGTCACTGGTCCCAGAGCTGACAGAAATCGACGCCATTTCATGGTTGTCGCCATCTCGACAGTCACCATTGTCTGGGGATGGAACTCGCTTCCCAGCAGCTGTCCCACATGTCACTTTTGGTCCCGCTGGAGTCATCGAGATGCCTATGTCTTTGTTTGCTACTCTGCCTCAGGATGTGGGTGCCCACCCTCTGCCTGGTCTATCGACTAGTGTTCCCAGGTGGGCTCACGGAGTATACTAGGCTGGAGGCAGGAGTTTGGCACCAGCCTTAGTTTCACCTCAGCATTGCCACCTGCATCCAGCACTCTTCTCTCCCCCCTCCCGTCCCAACGTCATTCACCCATCAACACTATACGATGATGGTGCGGAGATTCAGGGGAAGCATGTGGTATTACATATCGATGGGTGTCAGAACGTTGTCAACGGAATTGCAAGTTTTCATCAGATGTCGACAGGAATCATGTGAGATCTGGCTGTTGAGCCATGCCTCCAGTGCTTCTGGACTACAAGCGTCCTCTGTCGTCACAATATAGGACGGCTGACGGCAGCTACACAGCCTGTGCGCTCTTGGAGCCTCTTCACTACATGATGCTACACAGACGCCGCCTAGTCGCGGCTCCAACTCCATCGTTCATGTTCAGTTCAAAGAGCCTCTTCATTGAAACTTCCTGGCAGATTAAAACTGTGTGCCGGGCAGAGATTCGAACTCGGGACCTTTGCTTTTGCGGGCAAGTGCTCTACAAACTGAGCTACCCAAGCACGACTCACACCCCGTCCTCACAGCTTTAATTCCGCCAGAACCTCGTCTCCTACCTTCCAAACTTTACAGAAGCTCTCCTGCGAACCTTACAGAACTAGCACTCCTGAAAGAAAGGATATTGCAGAGACATGGCTTAGCCACAGCCTGGGGGATAATTCCAGAATGAGATTTCCACTCTGCAGTGGAGTGGTGGAGTGTACGCTGATATGAAACTTCCTGGCAGATTAAAACTGTGTGCTAGGCGAAGACTCGAACTCGTGACCTTTGCCTTTCACAGGCAAGTGCTCTACCAACTGAGCTACCCAGTTCACATTGCGAACATAAGTAAATTAATTAAAATAAATTAGTTAACAAAAGGTAAATCATATTAAAATTTTTATTTTTTATTTTTTATATCCTTAAAATGTTTCAGAAATGTATATAAACATGAAGTTAACACTTCAATAAATTTTTTAAGTTCTTCATTCATTTATATAGAAGCAAATGTTAATTAAAAATTTTCAGTAAGTATTCTATGTTGTACATCATATGTAAGATTCTTTTTACCATACATAATTACATAAGCAAGTGTATCATTTGGAATTTTATCATTATAAGTTGCACAAAGTTTCATAGTTGTTTTCTGTGTAGTTACAACATTATTTCTACGTGTCATATTAATTACATAAATTGGATAATTATTTACAAAACTAAATGGTTCAAATGGCTCTGAGCACTATGGGACTTCACTTCTATGGTCATCAGTCCCCTAGAACTTAGAACTACTTAAACCTAACTAACCTAAGGACATCACACACATCCATGCCCAAGGCAGGATTCGATCCTGCGACTGTAGAGGTCGCGCGGTTCCAGACTGTAGCACCTAGAACTGCTCGGTCACTCTGGCTGGCAAAATAAATGGATTAATATCAATATCTGATTTTAGTAAAGTAATTCTTTTAAAATCTAAAAATGCATCATTCGCTTTTGGAAAATTTGAAACGTCCCCTTAGAACAATTGTACAGGACTGAGCTTAAACTGACACACAATATTTTTTAGCGCAACGCAATCTGACTTTCAATAATCCCTACAAAACAATGGCCCTGACTAACATTAACCTATACCTTTCACAAATCACTTACCTCACAAAAATCTTCGTTACTCGAACTACTGCAATACAGCGAGGGCCACTACTGCCAGCTAAATAACAGATTCAAACTACGGAAGGCACTAACTACTGATAGGCATAGTTAGCAAATGAAAGATTTTAATAGAGAAAAAACAATGTATTTACCTTAATAGTCATAATATATATAGCAGTTCATGACAAATTTCAAAACTCCGCCATCTCTCTCCCCACATCCACCACTGCTGGCGGCTCACCTCCAACTGCGCAACGCTACGCGCTGTTCACATCCAGCTGCCCAACACTACAATGGCTGACAACAATGCAAACTGGACACAGACTGCACACAGCACAGCCAGTGATTTTCATACAGAGCGCTACGTAACGTTGCCAATAAGAAAACATAATCAGCCTACTTAAACTGGACACAGACTGCACACAGCACAGCCAGTGATTTTCATACAGAGCGCTACGTAACGTTGCCAATAAGAAAACATAATCAGCCTACTTATATAGCCCCGATGCTCCCCACAAAAAATTTTACAAATTGTTTTGGCCACTGGCCAATACAGATTTGAAAAAATTTTTCATAACTGCAGTAGGAAAGATATCAAATGCACACACTTATTAATACAATGTTAGTCAAAAGCTAAAATTTTCTCACAGTCCATAAAGACAGTCCTGATCATTCATCATAGTAAAATTGCAGTTTCTTTTCTCAAAGTCTGAGCAGCAAAAGAAAATGCACACGGAAGTAGTGGATTTCCATGCAGTCTTGACAGCGCTGACTCTCGATATGCAGAATGGTAATGGGCCACAACAGAGCAAACCCACAGCAGAGTCAGTCGAAGTTTTGAAGAATATTGGTAAGTAGTAGGTCATCACAGAGTAGACCCACTGAGGTCCTGGTAGAGATTACGGTATTGGTGGGCCACCAGAGGTGCAGACCTACTGCAGTCCTTGTAGAAATAATGGTATTGGTGGGCCATCAAAGATGCAGACCCACTGTAGTCCATGTAGAAATATTGGTATTGGTGGGTCATCAAAGGTGCAGACCCACAGTAGTCCTTGTAGAGATGGCCAGCAGCCATCTGTTGCAACTGTGCAGGTGCACAATCACTATTGAAGAGTCTTGCGGATAATATAGCAAGTCCATAACCACTACTTGTGCACTCACAAACTTTTTGGAATTGTCCTTAGAACCAGCAATGCTGTTATCCAGTCCCTTGCTGAATTAGTAACACACGTGCAAACACTAACAGTCCCAACTTCTCACATATTGTGCATATACTATGACCAACAGAAATGTGTGCAGTGAAATGGAACTTACAAGTTAATAATATGATGAACTGGTGTCAATTACAATTTTATAACATGAGAATACAATTACAAAGGTACAAAATACATCATTAAAGAACATAACAATACAGATAACATTTATGGTACAGGCTTTACAAAAGAATCGAACTAACATATACATCAGTGTTACAGGAATTATGACATAAGTAAATACATAAAAGATCAGAATAACTTTTGAAACATCAACTTTACACATGAGCATTAAAACAAAACAGAATAAATAATGTCTAAACATCTTTACAAAGTAAATAACATATTATTAATGCAAATTATATTTGAGGATAACAGTATTCCTCATCATAGTTCATGTAGCTGAGTATTAGAAAAATTCTGCAACATAAGTCTTATCAGATAAACATATAAAGACAGGAAGAACATAAATACACAAGAGTACACAAACATATAGCCGAATAATACAAGGAAAGGACAGGGTTTGTTTTACTGCAGTATTTTGCTAACAAAACTTTCTTTACTTCTCAGAGATCTCCCTTCGTTCTTCATTATTTCCTAAAGTCCTATCTATACCTGCTTTCTGTACTTTTCTCGTATAGCCTCTCAGTGCATTTCTTCAAATTCATCGCAACTCATTCTCTTATAGGCTACCACCTCTTAAGCTAACTTAAGTCTACTGAGCTCAGATGCTAAACTAAGGGACGAGGCAATGCAGCAGCACATAACAACTAACGCAAACAGCAATGACAAAAAAATGCAAATTGGCAGCAGCAGTAAATCTAAATTAACCGAGAAAATGCAACATTACAACTAATATGAGCCAATGTGCAGCAACAAGAAAAATAAATCAGTAGTAAAACTAGCTTAAGAGAGTAATACAAAGTGAAATTTAATAGCAATATGTCTGGCAAACAGCAGCAGCAACTTATATCTAAACATGACATAGCTCAAGCAAAAAAAAAAACATTGCACTAAAGACAATAATGCAGACAAGGGAAATGTATATTCACATCTTAATGTCTATGTAATTAAAGTGGTGCACCACAAAGACTAATTCTACAAAAAATTACCAAGTACTCGAAAAGAAAATTATATATGCAGTTACTGTTATTAGTCCCTTCTTATTGTTCTTTCCATTCCAAGAGCTCCTTTTTCGAAGAATGTGGATCAGAAAGTAATTATTTAATAGATCTTAATAGTGTTGAAAAATCATAATATACATAGCAGTTCATGACATCCAGTATTAGAAATTTCAAAACTCTGCCATTTCTCTCCCCACATCCACCACTGCTGGCGGCTCACCTCCAACTGCGAAACGCTATGTGCTGTTCACATCCAGCTGCCCAACACCACAATGGCTGACAACAATGCAAACTGGACACAGACTGCACACAGCACAGCCAGTGATTTTCATACAGAGCGCTATGTAACGTTGCCAGTAAGAAAACATAATCAGCCTACTTAATCTGGACACAGACTGCACACAGCACAGCCAGTGATTTTCATACAGAGCGCTACGTAACGTTGCCAATAAAAAAACATAATCAGCCTAGTTACAAATTATTTGGCGGATTAATATTCCACATTTCTTGAGGAAAAACTTCATTTCTACCACTTTTTAAATATATCTTCTTTTGTTTAACATGATCAAATAATGACGAATCAACTAACTGATTATTTTTACGATTTGTCTGAAATACAACAAAAGCAAAATATGGCATATCAAATTCTGTAGAGTTACAGTAATTTGTAATATCGAGTTCAAAATTATTTTTACCAGAGAAACCAACAGCTTCTCCCATTTGAAGTTCATAAAAAGAAATAGGAATTTTAAGATTTTTCAGAATATTTTCACGTTGTTCAAGTTCGTAATTTGGTTCATATTTAACAATAGGTACTCGAATTTCCATAGATTCTATAATAATTTTACCTTCTTTAGGAAGTGTATCTTTAATTTCAATTCCAGCATCATTTTTATCAGTCCAATGTAGAGCTACATCACCAGAACATGAACTACATGTAAAAATTACACTTAAATATCCTTCCCACATAATTTCTTTATAATGTTTAAAAAATCCTCTAAGTAATGATGATGGATAAAGAACTTCAATTCTTTTACTATTTAATTTTCCTGTATTAATTATATGTTCTTCTAAACTTCTTTTGTCAATAACAGATGAAGTTAGATGTAGTAAAACAGATGAAGAAATAAAAGGATGCTCAATTCTAGATAAAATATTATTTGCTTTCTTTATCATTACAAAGTCAAACAATTTTGCTACATAATTATCAATTAATTTTTTATTTGATTTTCTATCATAAGTTGGATAATCTGTTCCATGATTTCCAATAATACTAAAATTAATGTATAATTGTGCATGATTTGGATGAAGCCAACCATCACCAATATTTATTTCAATATCTATATCTTTGTTAGGAACATTTAAATTATTTTTAGTTTTCTAATTGAATACAATTGATAACTTTCAATTTCATTCATGATGCAGTCAAAGATTGCTTTAGCTATCGCTGATTTATTAAAGAAAAAATTTATTAAGGTATTTCTAAAACAACTGGTATGGTAGCAGCATTAAAGTCAATTAAATTATCATTTTCATCAGTTATAGTAACTTCTAAATCATGAATTGTATTAAAAATAGGAACATTTACAGGATATTTTGGTTCATAAATTATTGGTCCACCAAATTCTGCATTCTGTTTAAATGAAGCAATAATATTAGTTTCTTTATGAAAATGATCATTATGATTTACATACATTCCATCAGCAAGATTAAAATTTATATTTATTAATTCAAAAGGAATTATTTTAGGAGCATCTCTAGCTACAGCTTTTCCATTACATCAAACACTTGATTATTAAAACCAAGTAAACTTCCTATACTAATTTCTATATCAATATACAATTTTACATCACATTCAATAGTAACTTTGTTTAAAATTTCATCTGCTTTAATGTGTATATTGGGTTTTTGCAATGTATAAATTTTTTTAAATGTTTAAAACTTTATTGACTTTCAGGAATTTCTATCATTAGTATAACTATCATGTATTGGAGCAGTTAATCTTTTTCTAAATATACTAGATTTATCACTAAGTTGAAAAAGGTGGCTCATCTAACACTGAAAAAAAATTTTGAAATAACTGAACAAAACAGATTGGGATCCTAAAGTAAGAATTCTAAAAAATAAGTTACAAAACAAATATGGTAATCTTTTACCAAATTGTATTAGATGCACAATAATTGGACCATGTGGTAGTGGTAAAACAACATTTATGATTGATAATTATATTTTACCTCCAGGTTGGTTAAATAGGAATAAAATTAAACATTTATATATTTATTCAAAAACTTTAGATCAAGAATTTTAAAAAAACGTAAAAAAATTGAACATAAAATTAATAAAATATTGTTAGTTTTTTGAAAATGATGAAGAAATTATTCCATTAGATGAATGCAAAAATAATTCGTTTGTGGTATTCAATGATTTCATTTTAGAAAATCAAGATATTGTAAGAGAATATTTTACTAGAGGAAGACACAAAAGTATAGATTGTCTTTACTTAGCTCAAACGTACTCAAAAATACCAAAACAGTTAGTTAGAGATAATTTCAATTTTTTAAATTTATTTTGTAAAGATGATAGAAATTTAAATAATGAGTTTGTTGGTGCAGATTTTAAGTTTGATAATTTTAAAGAATGATGAATTTGTACTTTTCACAATAGACATGACTAGAAAAGCAAATGAAGGTAACATTAGAAATAAAATACAACATTTCTTAACAACATACATATTAAATAAAAATATTAACTTTAACATTAAATGAAAAACATAAACATAAACGTTAAACATAAATGTTAAACATAAACATACATTTTAAACATAAACATTTAACATAAATGTTAAACATAAAAGTTAAACATAATTAATGTTTTTTCTTTCTAAATAAATGTCTGCAATGTATGATGATGAAGTTGTTAAAAAAGCTAAACAAAGTAGAAAGAAAGTTGAAGAATTGGATGAACAATTTAAGCATTGGAAACAGAAACGAATAACAGAATGTGAGAAATTTCAAAGGAAGATTATCCTGTTATTGACGCAATTGAACAAGTTAAACAAGGAATCGAAGGATTAGGTGATTATGTTTTAAAAGCAATTGAAGAAAACAGAGAAGTTGAAAAATAAATGATTGCAATTGTCATCATAACGAGGATTTTGGAGACTTATCACATATTAAACCATTAACACATTGGTCTCATGATAATCCTGGAAAATATGATAATACGTAGGGTGAATCAGAATTTCAAGATGTATTAAACAGATACCAAGAAGAAAATGGAAATAAAAAGATAAATGAAAGTAAAAAGATAAATGAAATGAAAAGGTAAATGTTAGTGAAAGAATATTACAGTTTATTAATCATAGTGAAGATAAAGAATTTTGTTTAAAACCAGTAGAGATGTTTGAATATGTTTGTAAATTACCTGTTTAAATCAGTGGAGATAAATTACAAATTGGTGAAAAAACATATGAAGGAACAGATGAATTAATGAAACTCTTAACTGATAAACTAATTACTATGGAAGATTTAAATAAAACGTTTGATGCTGTAAATTTATCAAATTATGCAGATATATTATTTGATTCAGGAGAATTATATTCTGATAATAATCCAAATAAAATAAGATCAAATAAAGGTAATAAATATAATTACTTAATAAAAGAAATTGTTGATGTTTATTTCCGAATTTAAGAAGACAAACTATGGATTCTTCAGAACCAAGTTCTCCTGAAAATATTGAAGAAGGTTTAGTTAAAAAATATACAGACAAAGGAATTAAATATGTTTGAATGAATGATGTTAGACAATTAATTGATAGAGTAGCAGTTTATTCATGGTGAAGAACTAGCTGGAAATAAGAATTATCATAATGAAAAAATTAGTATAGCACAAATGTTAACAAATTAATTTAGTGATTTTGTAATTGATAATCCAAAAGGAATTCCATATTAATTAGATTTTTGAATAATCTTTCACATACATTTTGGAAAAGTGATAAATATGGAAAAGGATTAGTAAATACTTTAATTAACGAATTACCATTTGAAATGCATCTTCCAGGTTATAATGATTGTGGTCCAGGAACGAAATTAGAAGAAAGATTAGCTAAATGTGATAAAGCTAGATGTAGCTTCTAAAAAACATGATATTGGTTATAGAGATAAAAAAGATTTAGAAAAAAGACGTATAGCTGGTAAAGAACTTCAATTAGCTGCAAAAGAAAGAATGTTTGCAGATGATGCTTCATTTGGTGAAAAAGTTGTAGCAACAACAGTTAGAGGAATAATGTATGAAAAACGAAATTTACGTATGAGAATTAATGTTGATGAAAATGGTTGGGGATTATAAATTTTAAAAAACTATATTAAATTTTTAACTATATAAATGAATAACTTTGAAATTGATTATACTTTTCTACCTATTGGCAAAACAAAACCAAAATGAATTAAATGAAAGTTAAATAATGAACAAATAAATGCTATTCAACCATTTTTATCATATGTTCAAAAAAGAAAGAAAGAAAGGAAATATGGTGGATATTTACTTATTACATTAGGTATTCCTGTTGTTAAAAAATTATTGAATATTTAACAAAAGATGGTAAAAGATGGTAAGCACTAACACAATATGAAGGCGAATTTTTACCATTATCAGCTGCATTACCTTACTTAACACCAATTGGTTCTTTAGCTGGTGGATCTGCAGCAATTGCAAATGCAGTTATAAATAAGAAGAAAGCTGATAAAGAATTAAAAGAACAAAAAGATGTAATTTAGAAATGGAAAAGAAAACTGATAATGGAATTAAAAGAAAACAAAATTCCAATGAGTTATTGATAAATATCCTAATGCATTAAGTAATTTTGATACAGTAGAACTTACTAAACAATTAAACATTTAACACTTTTGTGGTTTATACACAACTGATGAATTAGTAAATAAACCCTTTAAAACTGAATGTGGTATAGTTAATTAAGATACATCTGATAATCCTGGTACATATTTGATTTGTTACTATAAAAATAATTCTAAAAAAGTTGTCTTTGATTCATTTGGTGGTAATATACCAAAACAAATAGTAATTTTTGAGGAAAAGATGAATTATACTACAATACAGATAGAATACAAATATTTGATCAAATAATATGTGGACATTTGTGTCTTTTTGTTTTAAAATTGCTTTGTGTAATTTATAATTTTAATGATACTTTAGATTTAATGAATGGATATTTTTGGAAATAAGATACATCTAATTAAACAAAATGAACAAGTAGTTAATACAACTACATTAAAATTAGAAAATATTGAAAATAGTATTACACAACTACAATCATAAATAGATCCAAAGATAACTAATGCAACGAAACAATTTCAAAAAGAATTAAATCCTATTTTCAAAGTACCTAAAGGATATTTTGGTTTTAAAGGTAGAAGACTTGCTAATGTAAAAGATCCAATTGATGGAAAAGATGTAGTTAACAAACAATGCTTAGGAAAACATTATGTTACAAAACCTGAATACACAAGCTTTCTAACACAATTTAATAATTATTCTACCAATAAAGAAGTAGAAAAATCTTTTTCAAATTATTTCCCAAAAACAGATTTAACACCATACTTAGAACAGTTAAGTGATCTTAAAGAAAATGTATATGATAAAAAATAATTGATTTTACTTTAATGACAGGATGTGAACAAAAAATATATAATTTTGAATATTATTTCATACTTAAAAGAATTATTATTGTTGGTAAAAATATAAACAGAGGTTTAAACTTCGATGATTTTGATATAACAGTCAGTGTAGCCGATAAGATATGTAAAATAAATAATAATAGAAAATCAATAATGGTACATAGATCAAATTTTATAACTCTAATATTGAAAGATTCTGTTAAAACTGTTCCTGTAGATGTAAATATATTTTTATTTGGTGAAATAATTTAAACTTAAATACATTTATTGTCTATGTAAATGGAAAATCATACTTCACATGACTATCATACTTATCGTTTAAAATGTAAAAACTTTACTGATACACATAATTCAGACAGTGTAACAACTAAAAATGGTAGACAAAGAATTGAAGGTCTTTGTACAATATGTAAAAGTAAAAAGAGTTAATTTATTAAAAAACTTTGTAAGTTCTGGTGAAGGTTTAAATAATAATAATGTTCGTGGAAATATAATTAGTGAATTACATAAACCAATGAGAAAGAATTTTGAAAGAAGAAATGTTATTTCTTTTAATATAGATGATTTATGGCTAGCTGACTTAGTTGAAAAGGATTCTGGTAATTTAAAAGGTATTTCTAAAATAAATAAAGGATATAAATATTTATTAACTGTTGTTGATGTTTTGTCAAAATATGTGTTTGACGTTCCGATTGAAGATAAAAGAACTAACAATATAGTTGATGCATTCGAAAAAATTTTTATAGATAGGAAGCCACATAATTTACAATCTGACAATGGGAAAGAATTTTATAATAAAGAATTATTAAAAAATATAACAAAATTATTACTCAACTTTTTCAGAATTAAAAGCATCTGTTATTGAACGATTTAACACAACACTTAAAAAATATGGAAGAAATTTGCTTTAAAAGGAAATTATATATGGATCGATCTACTTAAAGATGTTATTGATTAATATAATAACAGAGAACATTCTACAATAAAAATGAAACCAATAGAAGTTAACGAAAAAAATTTAAAAATAAGTAACATTATATCTAGTCGCAGACTAAAGTCTGCTTCAGCTGATGCTAATGACAAGCTAAATTTAAAAAAAAAGGTGATAAAGTTAGAATTACTGAACTTAAAGGTCTTTTTGAAAAAGGATATACAGCTAACTGGTCAACAGAGACATTTGAAATTGAAGATGTTTTCATTCTTATCCAATTACATATATATTAAAAGATATAAAAGGAAATTTTTATGAACACGAACTACAGATGTATACTTAGCTGAAAAATTTTTAAGAAAGAAAGATAATAAGGTTTATGGTAAATGGTTAGGTTTTGTTAAGAGTTGAGTAAATAAAGATAAAGTAATTTTATAGTAGTTGAGCTTGATTAAGACTAATTATACCATCAATCAATTGTTATTGTGTATAGTTATCAAAAATATTTAAATAGTTCATATGACAGACAATCTTCAAATTTTTTTAAATTCTTTGTTACAGATTTATTAAATTCGGATTATAATTCATTCTTAACATATATTCACAATTTGGATGTCTATCTTCGATTTTACAGAGTTGTTTCCGTCATTTTTTTCCTTGTGTTCTAATGACATATTAGTGACATTCACATTCATCACCAAATAATTTTAAAAGAACGAATGTTGGTCTTAAGCTGTCATCAATCGTTTTAGGAACTACATGTGGTAATATACTATTTATTTCTTCATTTCTTTTACCTATTATTTCTGAAGCAATATTAACTGTTTATCTGAAATTTTGAATATGATCATCTTTCATTTTAATTCCATCAGCTTTCATTATAATTCTATCATCTTTTAATTGAATTATATTTGTGTTTAATTTATTTAATTCTTGTAGTTATTGTATACAATTATATTTGTGATTTATTTGATGTTTATAAGCATCAATTATCTCTTTTCTAATCATATATTGACCATGTTTTCTAATTGATGGTAAAACTTCATGAGTAACCCCTTTTTTAAATTGTTTAGCTTCTTCTTTTTTGATTTTAGAATTAAAGAACATTGTCCAGATTCATTAATAAATATTGAAGATTTATCATTACCCTTGAACCCAGGTAATTTAATGGGTTTAGAGAAATGTTCATATTTTACTTTATCATTGATATCAACATTATTTCTAATAGCATTGGGAGTATCTTTTGCTTTAAACCATGGATTCTTTTTTCATCAATAATCATGAAAGCCAGTTTATTGTTGTAAGTAAGCTTTCTGTTAAACAGATCTACAATCGATTTCATTTAGGAGAAATATTTTTATTAGTTTTGCAAAAAGTAATATTATGTCATATTAGTAGTTTGTGTTTATGATTAAATTGGAGAATTTAACTTCTTTATAAATCTAATAAAAATTATTTTCTTATTAATGATGAACCAAAACAAAATGCAATCTAAACTAAAAGAATCTTATGTAGTAATTGGGGTATGTGAAAAAGATATTGATTTTCCTATTTGTTTAAGTGACGAAAATAATAATCAATTTGTTAAAACATCTTGCAATCATATTTTTCGTAAAGAATGTACTGATGAAAGGAAAAAGAAAATTGTCCACTTTGTAAATCTATTATTAAAAATAAAGTACCAGAAAAAATGGAATAATTGATATCAATGCTATGTTTGATGCTCAAGATGAAGCAGCAGATTGTGATGATGATTATTGGTGATGATTATTTTTAAAATAATTTATATGAAGAATTTAAAATTCTAAATATTTACTGTTTTAAAATTCTAATAAATTTTTTTCTTTATAAATGGAGCACATTGAAGTTGAACAAGATTGTTCTGTGAAAATTAAATTTTGTTAATATTGTATTACAGAAAAATCAATTGATAATTTCACTTTATGACAGTATACAAAAGATGGTTATAGAACTAAATGTATCCTGCTTAAATAAATATCATGTAGAAAACTACAATAAAAATCGAATTCCTTGTGTATGAGGAAAGAGCATTTTTAAATATTATTTCAAGGAACATTTAAGACTAAATCCAAGTGATGAACATAGAAAAATGGAAGCTGAATCTGCAATGAATAATCAAGAAATTGTAACTGAAGAAGAAAATAAATGTAAAATTTGTAAAAAAATTAAAAATTTAAATTGTATTTATATAAATCCATCACATAAAGATAAACATAATAATAAATGTAAGAAATGTACTTTATAATATATTAAGAATAAGAAAGCTTTAACTTTAAACAGTAATCCTTTGTGATTAATTATCTATCCATCTTATAAGTTCGCTTATTTTCATTTTCCTTATTTGCATCCTTTATCTGGGTGGGATATGATAAAAGAATTCCTCTAAGTACAACTCTGTATGTCGTCTCAACAACATGACAACAACAAGGCTGCACATGGTCACGCAATGCTACACCACCCACGTAATTCCGTGATGAAATGCGTATGAGCAGAGCAAGCACCAATCACGGGCTGCGTACGTCATCGTAGCTGCGCGTGCGCAGTACAGTCTGTTGTCTTTCGCTGTCTGGTAACTGCTCAAACGAACCTACAAACAACACACAAACTCCGCTCTATAATGACGTCACACACCACAAAACCCTGACGTCATGGGTCAAAGCAGACGGGTGGAATCGGACGCTTCCGTTGACCCGAGATTTCTAACACAGCTATGAACCGTCATTCCTCACTAACAAGCACCACACCACAGCTCTTGTTCGTTACATACATGAAGCAGAACACTAAGTATTTAGTTTCGCAATTTACTCGAACTGACAAGATCACCATAATATTCATGGATATTCCTAAGAACTGTTTAGCAGCAGATTTCATAGCAGTACAGTGATATCTTCATAACTAAATCTCTATTGGGTAACCCAATGTTAATTGTATGTTGCCTAACTTACGACTTCAAACGGGAATGTAAATTTGATCTTTAGTACTGAGCAATATCTGGCGTACATATGGGCAAAATTTAATGTGCTCATGAAGAGATATGCTCTTATGTTACAAGTTCAAGACGGTAGAGACAAGTATTGCTGATAGAAACTGTTCAGGATCTGCTGCTCTTGTCCTTTCTTTCCGCATTTGCAGTTAAATTATAGGATATGGGTTCCGCCTTTTTGCAAATACGAAGTTTTTTCTTTTTATCCAAACATGTTTCGGCACCTCTGTGCCATCATCGGTGGGTTTTTGTTTATTGAAAACTGTAAAAAGTGAACATGTAGTAAAAATGCTCACCACCTAATAGCCCATAACCACCAGCTAACTAAAATAGCAACAGATTTAAAAATACTGAAATCCAACCACAGCCTATACCACAAACTGACAACAGAAGAGATCGTCCACACACAGAAGGCAACAGCAGAATGCAAACAAGTTTTAAATGAAAACCCTCCACTTAAAGGAACTTCACAGAAAAGGCTACAAAAACAGCTAAGGAACACACACACACACACACACACACACACACACACACACACACAGGGAGAGAGAGAGAGAGAGAGAGACAGAGAGAGAGAGAGAGAGAGAATGAACACCAAATTGGTTATGAAGCAACAAGAACAACAAGAACAACAAGAACATAGTAATAGAGCTATTTATGCAGGACACCATACAGTTGGTCCTGAAAATCCATATAATGTAACTTCAAGGTAAGAAGCACAACGAACTAATAAACTTTCTTTATGTGTCACTTTATTAAATCAGTTATAACATTTCCACTTTTCACAGTTTTCAATAAACAAATCTTTGGGTAAAAAGTAAGATAAGAGCGTTTGTAAAAAGGCGAAACCCATATCCTAGAAGAAACTGCACAGCCCATAAAAGAATGTCTTGAGCCATCTTGATGATGATGATGTTTGGTTTGTGGGGCGCTCAACAGCGTGGTTATCAGCGCCCGTACAATTACCCAATCTTTGCTCAGTCCAATTGCGCCACTTTCCTGGATGATAATGAAATGATGAGGACAACACAAACACCCAGTCATCTCGAGGCAGGTGAAAATCCCTGACCCCGCCGGGAATCGAACCCGGGACCCCGTGCTCAGGAAGCGAGAACGCTACCGCGAGACCACAAGTGGCGGACTTGAGCTATCTTGGCCGACGACGTACAGATCACACAGATTTTACTCATTTAGTATTTGGAGAACAAGTGCACTTTGCGACTTGCATCAAACGTTACACATAATTTCAACACTTTCTCATAATTATCATTTTATTTAATAAAAATAATTTTTACAAATCTAATGACTTTTTTAGTAAATAGAAGAGCAAACTAATTGATTGTTGACCTAAATAATAAACTAATTGTTCATAAACTAATTGATTGTTAAAATAATTGATCATAAACTAATTGATTGTTACACTAATTCTTTAAAAAACTTATTTATCGTTAAACTAATTGTTTAAAAAACAAATTGATTGTTAAACTAATTTTCTTTTTGATTTATTATTTATTAAATAATAATCCTTATCCACCTATTAAATAACTATCATTTTGATCAAAAAATATTTTTTATAAATCTAATGATTTTATTTGTAATAAATTCTAGAGTAAACTGGAATGTAACATTGTTGTTCAACTAGAACAAAATGCAATTCAACTACAACAGTTTACTTTATGAATTTTGTAGAATAAATAATTTACGAGGACATTCAAGTTCACGGAAAGCTGATTTAATTACATTTATTATTAGTAATCGTTCAATTATTATTAGTAATCAACCAAATATAGTTATAAATAGTACACCTGTAATAAGTGAAAATAATACAAATATTGTTAAAAATCAAATGTCTGAAGTAAGTGAAAATCATAAAAATTAATTAACTTACGTAAAAAAATTTATAAATATTGGTAATATTTATATACCTGAAGATGTAAGTGATAATCATACAAATATTGTTAAAAATAATAAAGCTGAATTGAGTGAAAATATTTGGAAAAAGTTATCATGAGATTTATGATTTTTTCTAATTATAGAAGATAAACCATTAAAAGGAATATTTCCATTTTCTACAAATATATTTGTAAAACGAAAGGAAAGAAAAAAATTAAACATTAGTTAGCTGAAAAGGCATTTGGAAACAGATTATGAACTATAAATTTAGAAAATAATATGAATATACATTATCCTAGTCATTTCTTAAATGCAGAAAAAACAAAATTTTTTTTAGATTGTTGAAGTCTATTTGAAAGAACAAAATAAATTTTAATTATTATTGTGAATATACACTACAAACAGATGAAACAAATGAAGAAGTTCGAGAATTTTGACAATAAACACCAAACTATACAATTTTAACAGAAAAAGGTTTTTAAAAAAATGAAACATGGTAAAATGCATATTTTAAAAAATATAATTTTCAAGCACAAGGATCAGGATGGTCATTAAATAGAATCGTTGGTTTACAACTAGCAATTAATAAAAATGTTCCACTCAGAGGGTCATCTCAAAGTGATTTAGCAGTTAGTAGTAATAATAAAAAAACCATGTGTGAATGTGAAAAATAATGATCAAAAGTGTTTTGTATGGTCTATAAAAGCAGCTTTGTTTCCTTTAAATTAACATCCAGAAAGAATAACAAAATATAAAAACGTTAGTCTTGATCTTGATAAAAAAACTTGAAAATATAGAATTTCCTGTATTAGCTGATCATATTCCAAAAATAGAAAATATAATTAATGTATCTATTAATGTTTATTCATTTGATGATGAAGATGAAAGTTATGAAGTATATCCATTAAAAATAACAAAATCTAAAAAGGAAAAACATGTAAATGTACTTTATGTCAGGAAAGATAATAATTACATTATTGTTATATAAAAAATTTATCTTGACATGTATATAGTCAAATTGCTAAACATACTGAAACAAAATCTATTTGTGATTTATGTGTACAACATTTTAATACTAAAGAAAAATTAGATGAGCTCACACAAAACTAATAATCCACTAAAAGTTGAAATGCCCGGTGAAGCAGAATTTAAATATTTTCAAAATTATCGATTTACACAAAAAGTTCCATTTGTTATTTATGCTGATTTTGAAAGTTTACTTTTAAAAATGGGTAATTGTGAACCAAATCCCGTTTCACCATATACAATGAAATATCAAAAACATGAACCAAGTGTATTTTGTTATTATATGCACTCCTGGAAATGGAAAAAAGAACACATTGACACCGGTGTGTCAGACCCACCATACTTGCTCCGGACACTGTGAGAGGGCTGTACAAGCAATGATCACACGCACGGCACAGCGGACACACCAGGAACCGCGGTGTCGGCCGTCGAATGGCGCTAGCTGCGCAGCATTTGTGCACCGCCGCCGTCAGTGTCAGCCAGTTTGCCATGGCATACGGAGCTCCAACGCAGTCTTTAACACTGGTAGCATGCCGCGACAGTGTGGACGTGAACCGTATGTGCAGTTGACCGACTTTGAGCGAGGGCGTATAGTGGGCATGCGGGAGGCCGGGTGGACGTACCGCCGAATTGCTCAACACGTGGGGCGTGAGGTCTCCACAGTACATCGATGTTGTCGCCAGTGGTCGGCGGAAGGTGCACGTGCCCGTCGACCTGGGACCGGACCGCAGCGACGCACGGATGCACGCCAAGACCGTAGGATCTTACGCAGTGCCGTAGGGGACTGCACCGCCACTTCCCAGCAAATTAGGGACACTGTTGCTCCTGGGGTATCGGCGAGGACCATTCGCAACCGTCTCCATGAAGCTGGGCTATGGTCCCGCACACTGTTAGGCCGTCTTCCGCTCACGCCCCATCATCGTTCAGCCCGCCTCCAGTGGTGTCGCGACAGGCGTGAATGGAGGGACGAATGGAGACGTGTCGTCTTCAGCGATGAGAGTCGCTTCTGCCTTGGTGCCAATGATGGTCGTATGCGTGTTTGGCGCCGTGCAGGTGAGCGCCACAATCAGGACTGCATATGACCGAGGCACACAGGGCCAACACCCGGCATCATGGTGTGGGGAGCGATCTCCTACACTGGCCGTACACCACTGGTGATCATCGAGGGGACACTGAATAGTGCACGGTACATCCAAACCGTCATCGAACCCATCGTTCTACCATTTCTAGACCGGCAAGGGAACTTGCTGTTCCAACAGGACAATGCACGTCCGCATGTATCCCGTGCCACCCAACGTGCTCTAGAAGGTGTAAGTCAACTACCCTGGCCAGCAAGATCTCCGGATCTGTCCCCCATTGAGCATGTTTGGGACTGGATGAAGCGTCGTCTCACGCGGTCTGCACGTCCAGCACGAACGCTGGTCCAACTGAGGCGCCAGGTGGAAATGGCATGGCAAGCCGTTCCACAGGACTACATCCAGCATCTCTACGATTGTCTCCATGGGAGAATAGCAGCCTGCATTGCTGCGAAAGGTGGATATACACTGTACTAGTGCCGACATTGTGCATGCTCTGTTGCCTGTGTCTATGTGCCTGTGGTTCTGTCAGTGTGATCATGTGATGTATCTGACCCCAGGAATGTGTCAATAAAGTTTCCCCTTCCTGGGACAATGAATTCACAGTGTTCTTATTTCAATTTCCAGGAGTGTATATATATATATATATATATATATATATATATATATATATATATGGAAATTATAGAGGACCAAATTGTCATAAAAAATTTATAGAATGTATAAAACAAGAAAATGAAGAAATTGGAAGAAAATATTCTGAAACTGAAGAAATGAAAACAAAATTTATCTTAAATCTACGGTTTGAGCACTACATAAATATCCTTATCCAAAAAAGAATAAAATAGTAGGTCATCATAATCATTTAATTGGAAAATATATTGCTCCATTATGTATTATCTGTAATTTAAAACTACAAGAACCTGATTTTCTAGCTATTTATTTACATAATTTGTCTGGATATGATTCACATCTTTTTGTAAAAGAACTTGGCTATGATAATAAAGAAATGGAATTAATACTGAACAATGAAAATAAATATATTACTTTTAGTAAACATACAATAACTTTAAAAATGAGATTTATTGATACATTTAGATTTATGGCTTCTGCACTAAACTTTCATCAAATTTAAAGAAAAATCAATTAAAAAATATTAAAAAGTATTTTTCTCCAGAATTATTTAGTCTAGCAATTTGAAAAGGTGTTTATCCATATGATTACATGGATTCTTGGAAAAAAATTGAAGAAATAGAATTACCAACAATAGATTGTGACGTAAGTGACGAAGATTTTGAACATGCAAAATTAGTTTGTAAAAAATTTAATATAAAAAATCTTGTTGAATATCATGATTTATATCTTAAAACAGATGTTTTTGAAAATTTTAGAAAAACATGTATAAATACATACAATTTAGATAGTTGTTGGTATTCTGCAGCACCAGCTTGATCTTGGGATGCAATGTTAAAAATTACTAATCAAAAACTTGAATTATCATATGATTCTAATGGTTGAAAAAGGAATAAGTGGTGGAATTTCACAGTGTTGTAAAACATATCTAAAAGCAAATAATATATATTTAGAAGATTATAATAACGATGAAATATCAAATTATATAATGTATCTAGATCTAATAATTTATATGGTTATACTATGTATCAATATTTTCCATATGACTTATTTAAATGGGAAGAACCAAATAATTTTAACTGTACAAAAATAAGTAAAATGTCAAACAATAGTCAAGATGGATATGATTTTGGAGTAGATCTAGAATATGCAAAAGAATTGCATGATTTTCATAATGAATTACCGCTAGCTCCTGAATGAAAACTTGTTCCAGGTACAAATGAAAGTAAATTAATAACTACTTTAGATAAAAAGGGTAATTATGTAGTACATTACAGAAATCTTAAACAATATTTATCTTTAGGAATGAAACTTACAAAAATATATAAAGTTTTAAAATTTAAACAATCTGATTGGTTAAATAAATATATAAATCTAACCACACAATTAAGAACTAAAGCTGCAAATGATTTTGAAAAACATTTCTATAAATTAATGAATAATTCTGTATTTGGTAAAACAATGGAGAATATTAGAAACAGACAAGATATAAAATTAGTTTCAAATAGTAAATTATGTGATAAACTTGTAGCTAAAACAAACTTTGAACATAGAACTATATTTAATGAAAATCTACCTGCAATTCATAAGAATAAAACAAAAATAATATTTAATCAACCTAATTTTGTTGGATTAAGTATAGTTGATTTATCTAAAGAATTAATGTATGATTGTCACTATAGAGTTATAAAACCTAAATATGGAGAAAATATTGAATTACATTATCAAGATACAGATATTATATTAACAATATTAAAACCGAAGATTTCTATGAAGATATGAAATCAATGATTGATTATTTTGAACAAGTGATTATCCAACGGATAATACATATAATAGTCCACAAGTGATCAAGAAAGTTGTTGGTAAAATGAAAGATGAATGTAATGGAAAAGTAATGGAAGAATTTTGTGGTTTAAGAGCAAAATTGTATGCTTATAAGGTTGGTGACAAAACAGAAGAGAATTCGAAAGGAATTAAAAAATGTGTTGTTAAAAACAAAATAAGTTTAGAACATTATAAATATTGTTTGTTTAACAATATAGAACAATATAGAAAATTTAATTTAATTAAAAGTGCAAAACATGAAATATATACAATTCAAGTAAACAAAAAAGCATTAAGTCCTCATGATAATACAAGATATGTAATGGAAAACAAAATAGATACATTACCATGTGGTCATTACTAATTATTGACAATCTAATAAATAATTAATATATATAAATCTAATAAAATGTTATACATATATATATATATATATATATATAACATTTTATTATTATTATTATGGTCATTACTAATTATTGACAATCTAATAAATAATTATTACATAGAAATCTAATAAAATGTTATATATATATATATATAGACTACTTTAATCAAGAAGCTAAATAATTCAAGTATTTCTAAAAAAATTAAAAAAGTATATGAGCTAGGGATAAATGTTTTATATAATATTATGGACTGTGATTATTTAAATACTAGATTTGGAGAACAACTTTGTCTACAACTTAATAATGATTTTAAAGTTATTTTCCAAATAGATTTTCTAAATTAATTGATCCTTGGGAACTTGAAGTGATTAAAAAAGGACAAAAGAAACTGAAATATAAAGGAATGAAGAAATTTAAAAATAGAAATAATGAATTTCATGATATAGAATTCACAATGTAAAAAATTTACTTCTGTTAACTAATTTATTTTAATTAATTTACCTATATTTACAATGTGAAACTATTTCTCTCATTTATTTTATTGAATTTAATTGGACAACACTAAGTGACAGCTTAAGCAGTCTTTAGGCTGTGCCAAGTCACAATTAAGACTGCGTAGTCACTGTATGATTAAAAAAGGTATTGAGGAATTTTATAAAGATAAATATCGAACTGGTGGACATTGTTATGTATGTAAAGAATGCTGAAAAGAACGTAGTAAAATTAAAATTACTAATGAATATGGTAGAACTGTAAATAAGTGTTATCTCAAAAAACATTTACAAACAACAGATCATAATAATCTTATGGCTGCTAAAGCAGAAAGTAAATAATTTTATATATATATTTTTGTTATATATTTATTACATTCACCTATGGGAAATGTATGTAAAATAAATGATTTTTTATTGTTGCTGTATTGTGTTATTATATTTTACAGGGTGATTCAAAAAGAATACCACAACTTTAAAAATGTATATTTAATGAAAGAAACATAATATAACCTTCTGTTATACATCATTACAAAGAGTATTTAAAAAGGTTTTTTTTCACTCGAAAACAAGTTCAGAGATGTTCAATATGGCCCCCCTCCAGACACTCGAGCAATATCAACCCGATACTCGAACTCGTTCCACACTCTCTGTAGCATATCAGGTGTAACAGTTTGGATAGCTGCTGTTATTTCTCGTTTCAAATCATCAATGGTGGCTGGGAGAGGTGGCCAAAACACCATATCCTTAACATACCCCCATAAGAAAAAATCGCAGGGGTTAAGATCAGGGCTTCTTGGAGGCCAGTGATGAAGTGCTTTGTCACGGGCTGCCTGGCGGCCGATCCATCGCCTCGGGTAGTTGACGTTCAGGTAGTTACAGACAGATAAGTGCCAATGTGGTAGTACTCTCCATACAGTTGATTGTGGAATTTGCAGCTCTCTGCTAGCTCTGCGAGTCGATTTTCCTGGGCTGCGAACAAATGCTTGCTGGATGCGTGCTACATTTTCATCACTCGTTCTTGGCCGTCAAGAACTTTTCCCTTTGCACAAACACCCATTCTCTGTAAACTGTTTATACCAACGTTTAATACACCACCTATCAGGAGGTTTAACACCATACTTCGTTCGAAATGCACGCTGAACAACTGTCGTCGATTCACTTCTGCCGTACTCAATAACACAAAAAGCTTTCTGTTGAGCAGTCGCCATCTTAGCATCAACTGACGCTGACGCCTAGTCAACAGCGCCTCAAGCGAACAAATGTACAACTAAATGAAACTTTATAGCTCCCTTAATACGCCAACAGATAGTGCTTAGCTCTGCCTTTTGTCGTTGCAGAGTTTTAAATTCCTAAAGTTGTGGTATTCTTTTTGAATCACCCTGTATTATGTCATATTATATTATATTATATTATATCATTAGGTAAAAGGGATAGTAGATTGATTTTGTATATTCTGGGAGATTAGGACAATTTTGTGAAAAATAAGAAAATCGTGAGTGACGCAGGCACGAGAGATTTTTTATTTTTTATAAAATTGTCCTAGTGTCTCAGAACATACAAAATCGATCTACTGATTTCGAAAGATAACTGCAATTCGAATGTGACCAGTGAGTTGCCAATAGGGTAGACAAAACTTCGAGCACTGATGACCAACCCAGAATCATGAACAAGAGAGCCCCATATGTCTGCCCAACGTTGCACCAGCCCATCTTCGCCAGGAATTTGCAATATTTTAACAACGTATGTGTAATCGTCTACGACGTGACTCACCTGGTTGCTGGCGGAAAGGAGATTGGTACGAAAGCAGTCTCTCACGGAGAGTTATCCCATCCAATTGAATATCGGTAAACACATCCAGATACATTAGTGTAACTATTATATGAGTGTCACAGATAACCGCCAAGGACCTCCTCCCCCCTTACTCTCTCGATCTATAAGAAACAACCTGGCTTCCCCCACACCCCCACACCCCCAAACATCCTGCTTTTAATACTATAGGAACTGTGTAGACGACGTCAGTCTTGGTCAGCCAACGCTCAAAGGTGGAATATAAAGGAATATGAAGAAAGTTAACGTAACACAGCATGATATTTTAAACGACTAACTATGCGTTATTGGTGTGTAAAGTCGCTATAAGACTCGCAAATAACATTGGAAAATCCGAGTAGGAGCATCTCCACACATCACTATAAACAATAGCCACCGCAGACAACAGTGCATGGGCAACTTAAGTGGCAGATGACTGGGGGCCACACTGACGTCGCTGGAACGCCGTCCATCTGTTACTGGCTCGTCTTACCTAGAAGAATTGTAATAGCCACAACTGCCCAATGGCTAAAACACATAGAGCCCGCTCCACGACCGTTAAAGCGACAGACCATATGGGGAATACCCAGCACACCAATGCACCGTTGGCACCTGTGATCACTGGAAGCTGAGACCGTGATAAGACACCACCAGTCAACACATGCTGTAGTAGCACTGCATTGAATACTTTCTAATATTCTTTACTGTGTATCCCTCTAATTCTCGCAGAATCATATAAAAGAAACTGCATACACTTATTTCCTCAGTGCTATTTCGTTGCATTTAAACTTCATGTTACTTTGCGTTTTTTAAGATTTCTGACGTCACTTAGGTAACGGTACAAATGTTTCATTGCCTGTGGAAATGTGAAAATACTGTAACTTTGTCCCAATGGCTAACAGTGTAGAAGTCTTTCTCTAAATCAATCACATAACATTAGATTCGTTACCAGTAGGTCCAATCAATATATTAATACAATGGAGATACTTCTTGATCCCAGCACAGAAGACGTCGTTATTTTTGTAAAAATTTATAGAACTGACGTCCATAATTGACTACAAACATTTTGTGTAAGCTAAAAGAAATTAGGGCTTGTACAGAGGCATATGTAAAGACAGTGGGTTTTATTCATCAATGTATTTTTGCGATACAGTGGTTTGTGGAGTATGTGTGTTCAAAAACCTTAGGAGTCATAACTGGAAGAGAGGTCCTGATCACATGGCCAACATATAAGTGTACATCGACCCAGAGTTCGGACCAATATCAAATAACACAAGAATCTGCTACATATGTATGCAAGCATTTGTCTGATATCAGTTTGGAAATACACATACGTGAACGCGGGGTTGGCTTCCTGTGTCCATAAAAAAGGCCTCCATCAAAGATCAACAGCATAGTTCTCACAGCAATTATAACCAACATCTATTAATCCAACTTGGTAAGTGTCTCAGGCTTTCAAGTAAATCTTACATCTTTTTAACGTAATGCACCACAAAAAGCCGAATCATTTCCCAAAATGTTATGCAAGTGATAAATATTTACCATAGATTAGGTCAAACATAACAGATAATTTCAGGTAATTTATGACTGCATATTGACGTTAGTGCTACACATCATTCGAGGCAGTCATTCCATTTTAATGATAGGCAATTCCACACTGCAGCAAAAAGTGTATTTGCACGAATAAATGACGCACTGCGAAAACAACTACCAAGTAAATAATCTCCCTGGATTTCTAAGAAGTACACTGTGGAAGATTTTACCGTCCAATGGTATTGGATAGGAAATGGTAGGGAAAACTGTCACCTCTGCACACCTCTCTAGTTTCAGCTGCCAGCAGCACTGACGAGAACACAAGTGAGATGCAGAATATATCTCTTTTGGATGTGCTCGTCCACAAATGGTTGATAAAGCGGTCTGCTGGAAGTAACTGCCAATTACGTGTCACAAACCACTGTGGGGAAAATGGACAAAGTCTCAATAAACAGCACCAGTCAGAAATACGTCCAGGAAGGTGGTGCTTTTGCCAGACAAATAAAAATAAATAACTTAACATGTTACCCAGTCTTGGTTCTATAGGAAGTATTCGTCCAAGAGTAACATGGCTGATGAATTGTTTAGCCAAATAGCCATCCATTCTGTTCCACCATTGGCAAATGCTCTGTCAAAACTGTGTTCTTGTAATGCATATACGCACATCAATAAAAGTTTTGCATCACTCTGGTTCCCAGAACTCCTGAATATAAATTTTGACTGTGGATATTGTATCACATACACAATCCCTTTGACTGTTTAGAGATGTCAAACCCGCCCAAATATGTAAACAACCATGCATGAGCAGCACCTATTAGACGCAGGGGGTCAGACAGCCGATCAGTTCCAGCCATTCTACCAGGAAGTAGGTACAATTTTCGTGTTGTCTGTAGTTCAACCGTGCCTAGACGGTGAATCCGCATTGTTACTTTGTGCCAGGAACGACTCTCAACAAGGAAGCTGTCCAGGCGTCTCGGAGTGATCGGAAGCGATATTGTTCGGACATGGAGGACATATAGAGAGACAGGAACTATCGATGACGTGTCTCGCTCTGGCCGCCCAAGGGCTACTATTGCAGTGCATGAGGGCTACTACTGCAGTGGATGAGGGCTACTACTGCAGTGGATGAACGCTACCTATAGATTATGGCTCGGAGGAACCCCGGCAGCAACGCCACCATGTTGAATAATGCTTTTCGTGCAGCCACATGACGTCGTGTTACGACTCAAACTATGCACAATGGGCCGCATGATGCGCAACATCACTCACGACGTCCATGGTGAGGTCCATCTTTGCAACCACGACAACATGCAGGCCAGTACAGATGGGCCCAACAACTTGCACAATGGACCACTCAGGACTGGCATCACGTTCTCTTCACCGATGAGTGTCGCATATGCCTTCAACCAGACAATCGTCGGAGGCGTGTTTGGAGGCAACTCTGTCAGGCTGAACGCCAGTGACACACTGTCCAGCGAGTGCGACAAGGTGGAGGACCCTGCTGTTTTGGGGTGGCATTATGTGGGGCCGACGTACACCGCTGGTGGTCATGGAAGGCGCCATAATGGCTGTACAATACGAGATGCCAATCTCCGATTGATAGTGCAACCACATCGGAAGCATATTGGCGAGGCATTCGTCTTCATGGACGACAGTTAGCGCCCCCATCGTGCACATCTTTTGAATGACTTCCTTCAGGATAACGACATCGCTCGACTAGAGTGGCATGCATGTTCTCCAGACATGAACCCTATCGAACATGCCTGGTATAGATTGAAAAGGGCTTTTTATGGGCGACGTGGCCCACCAAACGCTCTGAGGGGTCTACGCCGAATCGCTGTTGAGGAGTGGGACAATCTGGACTAACAGTGCCTTGATGAACTTGTAGATAATATGACACGACGAATACAGGCATGCATCAATACAAGACGACGTGCCATAGGGTATTAGAGGTACCAGTGTGTACAGCAGTCTGGACCACCACCTCTGAAGGTCTCGCTGTATGGTGATACAACATGCAATGTGTGGTTTTCATGTGCAATACAAAGGGCGGAAATCACGTTTATGTTGATCTCTATCCAATTTTCTGTACAGGTTCCGGAACTCTCGGAACCGATTTGATGCAAACCATTTTTTAATGTGTGTATGTCCCATACTGACTCAGAAAACTAATTTGATTACGGTGAACAGACAACCATTCAGCAAAGCAACATACGAAGACATGGTCCATGATGCTTCCATCATTACCCTTGTTTGATAGTTTGTGTAATCCATTTCCAAACCAAATAATGAAAACTATAGACATACAGAGCATAGTTTAATTACTGATTATCGGTGTTATCTGGAACATGTGTACTTCCACACAAGTCAACCATATATATTTTAATTTTCTGGAAGATTCTGCCCTAGATCCCACGGCAGCTTGTCTTAATATTCGTAAATATATGTGTAAGGAAAACACTGGAAAGCATCTTAGCATAGCAATATGATCAGTATGTCTACCAGTAAATAAAACTTTTCGGCAATGACAGTTACTTGTACGAGTAGCAAAAACCACTGGGTAAAGATCCAAGATGACAACATGTCCAGTTATACCTTCTAACTGTGGTTGTAACTATAATCCACTTACACTGTTTTACCTGTGCTTTGGGTTGAATTCCCAAGGCCAAGGATAGGGTGTGGGATTGGATCCAGCAATGGCAAGCAACTTGCATGTGTTTTTTCTGTGCATAGCATTACTCTGCAAATTTTAACAGATACTAACGGAAGATATTTAGCAGTGTATATTTATTAAAGGATCAGCCACAACATCTGTTAAATGTGAGATGCCTCTCCCAAGTGAACAGTACAGCTGAACCCCGACAACTGTATAGAAGAACAAAGTGAAATCACCATAGTGTGTCGGGCATCATAATGTGTGGATGACTTCCATATCCTTTTAAGTAGAACTAAGACGAGTTTTTTGACAAAATTATATAGACAGTCTGGAATTTGGCCCTGAATACTCACCTAAACCACATTTATGATTCCTCATTAATTGTTAACATCTGAGTATACATTATTTTATGTGAGTACATGAAGAATATGAGTTTTTGTAATCTATTTCCACATTAAATAATTAAAATTGTAGACATACAGAGTATAGTTTTACGACCAAGTATCGGTCCTGACTACTTGGAATGTATGTACTTCCACACAAGTAAACTATCAACCTTTATGTAATTAAGGTTGGGGCAAACATTTTCAGCTGTCCCCATCAAGGTATGTCAACAACACCTGTTGGCAGCTGAGGTTTTCAATTAATTATCATTTATTCTAGAGAATCTGCACTGTCATCAATGGTATCTGTTCTTTCGAGAACAGTTACTATCTTCATATACTTTATGTAATTAGTTCAATTATCCCGAAAATACTACTTTAAATGCTACGTCTGTCAGTTTTATTACTTGCATGTGTGTAGGCTAAACACTGGAATGTGTTTCAGCATAGCAATATGATAAAAATGGCTACCAACAGCAAATGCTTATTGGTGATGATGATTAATAGTACCAGTTGCACAAACCATTGGGTAAACACCCAAGAGGACAATATATCCAGGTATACCTCATAAGTGTGGTTGCAACTGTGATCCAGTTACATTCCTTGTGTGTGCTCTGACATAGATACCTCTGCTCCAGGGGTAGGGTGTGATGTATATCTGTATGCATAGTGTTACTCTGCAGACCTATTAACATATACTAAGGGAGGACATTTATTAAAGCAGCCCCAGTGTCTATAAAAAATCGCGAGATGCCACTCCCACTCCAAGAACTATATGGAAGAAATCGTAATGTTAACATTGGACGTTACCCCAGTATAAATGAATGACGTTTATATCAGTTTAAGTAGAACTAAGATGAGCATGTTGACAAAAGATATGGACAGTCTAGACTTTGGCCCTCAGTTCTCACCTAAGCCACAGCCCTCACTACTCACCTAACCCACACTTATGTATCCTCTGTAGTAGTAAATGTCTCAGAATACATTATTTTACATAAGTATACCAACACTGCGAGATTGTGTAACCGATTTCCACGCTAAATAATTAAAACTACAGACATATATGTTATGTGTCGACAGAAGTGCCGACACAGTGTTATTTAGACGGGCCGAATAGGCACGCTATCAGCTCACCCAGAATATCGTGAAGTCTGAAACAGGATGCTCAATGAATGCTAATAAGAAAAGAACGGAGCGTCTCATATACTTAACTTTATTCTCTTGTGTGGTACATCTCTATGGTGAATACAGCAATCTTGATGATACAAGTGAGACTCATTAAGATACATGCAATGTTACAAATGGCGCCTTGCTAGGTCGTAGCCATTAACTTAGCTGAAAGCTATTCTAACTGTCTCTCGGCAAATGAGAGTAAGGCTTCGTACGTCTAGTCGCTAGCAATGTCGTCCGTACAACTGGGGCGAGTGCTAGTCCGTCTTTCTAGACCTGCCATGTGGTGGCGCTAGGTCTGCAAGTACTGATGGCGGCGACACGCGGGTCCGACATGTACTAATGGACCGCGGCCGATTTAAGCTACCACCTAGCAAGTGTGGTGTCTGGCGGTGACACCACAATATAGACTGTAGGTTTTATAACCAATTCTTGGTTCTGATTGCCTGGGATGTGTGTATTTCTACATACGTCAGCCATCGATCTGTATGTATTCTCCAGCATGTGCAGGCTTAGATCCCACGTCAGTCAGTTTTATTATTTTTATACATGTAAGACAAACACTGGAGTGCGTTTTAGTATACCAATAAGATCAGAATGTCTACCAACAGTAAATGCTTTCTGATGATGACAGTTATTTGCACCAGTAGCGAAAACTACTGGCTTAAGACCTAAGATGACAACATGTCTGGTTATACCTTCTAAGTATGGTGGAAACTCTAATCCAATTAAGCTATTCTTTGTGTTATTTACACAGAACGAGTAATCGAAATTTGCAGTACAAGCAATATATATATATATATATATATATATATATATATATATATAGAGAGAGAGAGAGAGAGAGAGAGAGAGAGAATATGTGGTGGACAGGGGCATTAAGCAAGGAGAGGGAATGACACGACATATGCTTTAATAATAGAAAAACTGTTTAGTCTAGAGAAACATGATGACAAGACTAGTTCTTTGTGCATGAGGAAACGGTAATGCATTAACAATTCACATTACTGCTATAAAGCACTCTATTTTTTTTTAAACGACCTAGCAGTATTTTAACAATACATTACCAGCTCTAAGTTTCTGTTGAGGTGAAAACTGGTAGCCATCCATTCAGTTATTAAATTGCAAGTTCTCTACATAGGATGAAAAAAGTTGCTGATGTGCGCTAAGTCCTCTTGTCTTGAGTTGTTTTATTGCTGTGGAGTGTGAGATACAATTTATTTGAATTTTGAATGTTGTGGTATTCTCTCCCAGTACATGTGAGCTTCAAGTCATTTGTATTTGGAACTGTAAAATATTTGTATGCAGGGTAAAGTGATTTGATTCCATAAATGAAAAGCAATACACATGGATCACATGTTATTGACGCTACTGCAGATGTAATCACGAGAAGTTCGCTGATAGAGGATACGAGGGCTCTGTGCACAACATGGGTAGCATACATTTTATCTACATGACTTAGATTAACAACGAATACTATATCACGGCGTTTGTCTGATTTTTAAGCCATTTATCATGATTTTAAGGATTTTTTGATTGTTTTCCCTGGTAGCATCAGTGGTGGGAAATTTACAGCTTTCCACACAAAAACAGTTGACTATTTTGAAGGAGAGTTAGCGTGCCTTGGGGGAGATGGAACGCGATGTGGTCAGTGCAAATATGATCATCATTTTGCTGCTGTGTGGAAGTGTAAACCTGTCAATGCTGATTCATTGGAGCCACCCAGTAGCATTACCTGTCAGCCAGAGAGCACCTACGGTTTTCATGTTTAACATTTTATGGTAATACATTATTATTATTTTGTAAAGAAAAAAATAAAATTTTGTTATAAAGTGGAACTGTTTGACATTAAAATAAGTTTTATAAAGCTGTAGGAACACGTTTTTGGCACTGTATACACCACACCCTAGTTCGTAAAGCTGCTGTTACGCGTAACTAGACCGTGTTTCACAGATGGGGATCTAATGCAAAATATTACCTGGCTGTCTAAATTTCTATTTAACGTGGAAATCGACTAGAAAAACTCATTCTGTTGTATAAAATAATGTATTCTGGGACTTTTACTACACAGGATGTATGAGTGTATTGAAAAAAAGTCTAGATAGTCCTTGGCATTTTATGAAAGTACTCGTCTATTTGCAATGATATTAGTCACCTACACATGACGAAGGCTCTATTTGTTAGAACTTAAGTTTTTCCTTATAGTTGTCAGGGTTGGCCTGTATTGTTTGCTTGTCATTGCTTCTGAACGCTGGATCGACTCCCACACCTTACTCCTCTCCCTCGTCTACCTACATGCCAGCACACATAAAATAGTGCAATTGAATTACAATTAGAATGACAGTTAGAAGGTATAACTGGATGTGTTGTCATCTTGTATCTTTACGTAAAGGTTTTTGTTACTAGTACAAATCATGATCACAAAAGAGTATTTCCTGTTGGTAGACATTCTCATCATATTGATATGCTAAAATTCATTCCAGTGTTATCTCTATAGATGTACAAAGTCTAAGACAGGCTGACGTGGGTTCTAAAGCAGCGTCTCCCTGAGACTTGCGTGGATGTAGACATATTCCAGGTAATCAACACCGATAATTCGTTACAAAACTATCTTCTGGATGTCTATAGTTTAATTGTTTAGTGTGGAAATAGATTACTCAAAGTATCAAACAAGGATGGTGACAATAATATTATGGACTATCTCTTGGTGGAATTATATGGTGCTCTACTGGATAGTTGTGTATTCTCGTAATCAAATTACATTTCTACAGCAGTTGTAAGGTGTTTGCATTACAAAAATCTAGTTTTAACATACTGTAACGTTTGCTTGTAGCAGAGGCGAGTGATATATTGGCTATCCAGCTAGTCAGTTCATAATAGTCAGTTCGTCAACAATGTCACTGGGGGATGGATACTTCCTATAGACTCAAGACTGGGAACCATGTATTGCTATTTACAATTACTATGCCTTCCTTGAGGCTTTTCAGATGTGGTGCTGTTTATCAAAGCTGTGTCCATTTTCTCCACCATGTTCGCATCTTGTGATCGGCAGTTCTTCCTGCTGACCGCTTTATCAACCGTGTGGGGGAGCACAAGCACTGGAGAGATATTGTGCATCTCACTTGCGGTCTCATCGGTGCTGCTGGAAGTTGTTTCTTGACAGCTAAGCTGGAGAGGTGTGTGGAGATAACAGTACACGTCTTTATTTTTTAAGTAAAGTGCATTTCCCTAAGGGTTTTGAGTGTTATGGGGGAAAGTGAAGTTAGCAGATTATGTGAAACGTGTAAGAAAATAGTAAAACAAACGGACATATGTGTGATTTGTGCATTATGGTGTGGGAATTTGTTTCACAGTGAATGTGTTGAACTTACCAACAGTGAAGTTCACCTGGTAAATAGTTCAAAAGGAAAAATTAAGTTCTTCTGTGGTGCATGTGAAGTTAGTTTACACAAAGGACCTTTGAAAATGGCGTCTACAGCAAAATATCAACAGCTTGTTACTGGATCCAGTCATAGCAGCAGTGAAAAAGTGAAGGTAGGTGACGATATAATAATCAGTGATGAATACAAAAGTTCTGATATGTAAGACAACTCACGAAAACAACCATGTAAAGGACGTGGAGTTGAACTGCTGGAAATAGAAAACAGTGCTTGTGATGTAAATAATACGGAAAATCACCTGAGATTAATCAGTGCAGATGAATGTTTAACAAAAACAGTAAATCAACTAATAAAAGACAGTTCGAAAATGAGAATGCAACTCAGTACAGTGATCGCCACAAACTATAGATTAGGAAAGCTAGCATCACATCTGACAATATCATCTCGGAAAAAAGTGGAAAACCCCGAAAAAATATCACACTGATTGCTAAAAATAGCAACACTAAATGTCTAATAGCAAATCTAGGGTCGACTACTGAGCCTTTAACACACGGCCCTGCTCCATTTATTCGAAATTCGAATGTAAGTTCGTCACAACCTCCTGTATTACTTGAAAAACAAACTGAGTGTGCAAACGAAAAAAATTTTAACAACAATAGGCGAGTTGGAACAAATGAACGATAGTGAATCAATAAGCCACAGTGTAAACCAGAATCTCTTGTCCTCTTACAAAACAAAAACAGGGCAAGAAAACATTGCAACAACGACAGATGCATGTAACAAATCGGAACAAATAAATAGGTCTACCAATAAAGAGCTTACAGTCTAAAAGCGACAGAAGATCGATGTGTTAGCAATACTTCTTTGAACAATTCGAAAATTGGAGCCAGTATAAAGGAAACCAGTCCCTACATCTTAGCCAGACCTTCAGATGAGAAACCTTCACCCAATACAGATACAAATTGGCGTGATGTACAGTGTAGGAAAAGAACTTTTCGATCTACAGATCAGCAAGTATCATCCACAACACGAAAACAACAAACCAACAACATACACAAAACGAAGCAGAATGCACCTGTACAACCAAAAATGCTGTATGCAACTGCACTAAAGAAAAGTGTAGAGGAAGAAAGACCTCAAGCATCTGCCATAGCATCAGTCAGAAATTCAAGTACTAGAGAAAGAAAAAAATCAGATAATAGGCACTGGTGAAGAACAAGGAATGCTATATGGCGAGAAAAGAGCATGGTTTCATTTAGGAAAAGTGAAAAACGGCACAACAACTGAAAATGTAACCAAAGTCCTTGAGAAAATCTTTCCAGGCTATAGCAACTTTCATGTAGAAAAACTGGAAACTAAGGGTGTGAACAGCAGCTTCAAGATTGGTGTGGACTTCCATCTAAAGGACAAGGTGATGGACACAACACTATGGCTAAAGAATATTGTTGTCAGGCGTTTTTTATTCCGGAGATCGACCAGTGCCCCAGTAAAAGTGCCTGAAATAAAAACACAAGGCCCCATAATATCTCACAGAAGTAACAATAGAGATGATAGTTATATGCCCATAATTATAGCAGTTGTTAATATACAGTGTTTAAGAACCAAGGTGGACCTTCTACCATTCTTCGTAGAAGAAGTCAAACCAGATGTTTTATGTATCTGTGAACACTGGTTAGATGAAGCAGAAGGTGACTATTACAGAGCCATTGAATATGTGGGCATGGTAAATTCATGGTATCGAACTACTACAACTCATGGTGGTGAATCTGTATATGCAAGCAAGACTCTTAGTGTAAAGGAAATAGACTTAAACAACTTTTCCACAGACATAGATCTAGAATTAGCTTCACTAGTGTTAACAGATATTGACCTTATTATTGTCTCTGTGTACCACTCACCAGATGGTAATTTTGAAAACTTTATTGCACAAATAGAAACTTGTTTGTCCTACCTAACACGTCTTAAATCTAAAATTGCACTGTGTGGAGATTTCAGCATACATATAGGTGATGGAAGCACTAAAGAGAGAGTCTTCATGACTTTGATAAATAGCTATGGGCTGTTTGTTGCAAACCGACTGCCAACAAGAGGTGATGCCTACCTAGACACAGTTATCAACAACCTCAATATCTGGGACTATAATATCAGTGTATTTGAAGCAATGATTGCTGACCATAGTGCATTAGTAATGGAAATAAGTATGAAATGCTCGAGTCAACTGCAACCA
Source organism: Schistocerca cancellata (assembly GCF_023864275.1). Classification (NCBI taxonomy): domain Eukaryota; kingdom Metazoa; phylum Arthropoda; class Insecta; order Orthoptera; family Acrididae; genus Schistocerca; species Schistocerca cancellata. The sequence goes on along the minus strand of NC_064629.1, from coordinate 93,118,875 downwards.
AGCTCATGGCACTCCCGTTACACATTTAGTAAAAGGATCATAAAAGAAGAAAGACTAAATGACCTTAAAATAGCCCTGTCAAGTGTAAACTGGCAGCAAAAAATTGCAGGAATGGGGGCCAGTGTCTCATTCGAATGTCTGTTCCAATCATCAAAAGCTAAATTTGATGATTTATTTCCAGAAATCCACAAGAAGTATCCTACAGGCAAAGCTAAAGGAAGGGACAAACCTACTACAGGGAAGATGTGGTATATCCCTGAGTTAAACAAATTAAAATGCATTGTGCTAATTTTCAGGGACTGTATGAAAACAGCTAGAGATCTCCCATCTAGAGACCTGTAAGAGCCAAACGCAAGTGGAGGAGGCAAAAAGAAATACAATTGACAGGTTCATTAAAGAGGCTCACAATCCATGCAAAGCAGCTTGGAATCTGGTGAACGAGTGCAGAAAAAGGCCCACCTCAGCCTTAAATTCCGGTAGCCCTGACGCCTTCAATCAGTACTTTGCTAGGATAGTGAAAGATACTATTAATGAAATACCTGACTCAGGCTTAGTCCCCACAAGTCACATGAGAAACATAACAGGTAGCACTTTTGAAAACTGAAAGGAAGTGCACCCTAAGGATATCGTAAAAATAGTTAAGTCATAGAAGAACTCAGAGAGCAAAGATATCTATGGTATGTCTTGCACAATGCTAAAGAAAATTATTCTAGAGCTTGCTCAACCATTATCTATAGCAATTAACAAATACTTATCCTCTGGTGTCTTCCCAAAATTTCTTAAACTAGCACGGACAGTACCAATTTACAAAAAAGGTGACCCGTGCGAATAGTCCAGCTATAGACCAATTTCTATCATTCCTCTTCTAGCTAAAGTTATGGAGTCTGTTATGAAACTCCAGTTAAAGAATTATTTTGGAGTAAATAAGGTCTTCCAGGACACACAGCATGGTTTTCGCAAGGGAAAGTCAACACTTACGGCAGCACTGGACTTAACCAGAAAAATAAGGCAAGGATTCGAAGACAGAGAAAGTGTGGCACTGACAATCTGTGATCTTAGGAAGGCATTTGACTGCATTTCCCACAAGATACTGCACAATAAATTGAAGTGTTACGGTGTCGGAGGTGTTGTTCCACTCTTATCTGGAAAACTGGAGAGAAGTGGTATCAATTCATGGAGAACATCACAAGAACAAAAGCTGGAATATGGAGTACCCCAAGGGTCCGTCATAGGGCCTCTCCTGTTCCTTGTTTATGTCAACGATATGGGTTATAACAACGATATGTTACAGTTTTCTGATGACACAACCCTTTTTGCCAAAGGAAGAACTGCTGCAGAATCACTCCAAGAAACAGATGTGCTCTTCCAAAACATTAAAGAATCAAAAATAAAATGAATGAAGAAAAAACACAACATCTGATATGCACCCTTAACAACAACGGATGCCATGATAGTATGGAGGCTGTCAAACTGTTGGGCTTCATGACAGACAGGAAACTAACAGTGAACGAACACACAGTGTACGTGTGCTCCAAGCTCTCCCGTGTAATATACCTTTTGAGGAGGTTACAAGGTGTATTGAGTGACCAATATCTCATAACAGTATATTATGCCCTATTCCATAGCCACATCAATTATGGCCTACTGTTATGGGGACATTCTTCAGGTTGTAAGGATGTGCTAATCCTACAGAAAAAAGCTCTCAGAATAATCACATCAAGCAAAAGACAGGAGCACTGCATGCCTATATTCAAGCAATTAGGAATTATGACAGTCTTCAGCCAGTATGTGTTTTTATGTCTCATCAGTGTGAAAGAAAACCAAGGAGTCTTCAGCATGAGGCAAGATATACACAATCACAATACCCGTAACAAGAGGAGCATAGAAATACCCAGGTGTCGACTGATGGGAACGCAAGAGAGCTTTCCAGTGGTTGCCCTAAAGATGTTTAACTCACTGCCTCAAGAAGTGCAATCCCTGCCGCTAGGAACATTCAGGAGGAGAGTAGCACAGGACCTGAAAGAACGCCCATTGTACTCCATTGGTGAATTCTTTAATAGTGACCAAAGTGAAAGGACAAGCAAATATTGTTTCTATTAAGTATAAATGTCTTAATTTTGTGAATATTTTTAAATGTATATATGCAATTAATCTTGACACAGTCTGCCCAGTCATGACTGGTAAACGACACAGATCTAGTAATGAAGTAATAACCTATATAATTTCTGGGGGAAATTATTTACAGTGTACTTCTTTACTATGCAGGGTAAATTTTTACTTGGTGGGTGTTGTCTTATTACATTATTTAATCATGCAAATACACTTTTTTGTTACAATGTGGAACTGACTATCGTCAAAATGGATCGTCCGACCGGAACAAAGTAAAACGTGAGTTACTAACTATTGCCACCTAGAATAACTCAGAAAGTATGATAGGAGCTGAAAAGTTTGTGGGACTAAAGTTACATGGGACAACGGGGGCCATAATATGTGGTTGGCTTTTAGTTACTAGGTGCGGTCGCTTCAGAAATATGAAGATCAACTTTGTTTTTTTTTTTTTAAAAAAATGGGATGCTATAGTTTGATGCTTATTTTCTGATAGTGGCTTTCGAGACGAATCCAATGACGTGTGACAGTAAGGTCTTTGAAGGTCAACGAATGTTACAAAGATGGCACGAATGTCCATTTACAGAAGGTGTTCGAAGTGATGACAATTGGTATCAATGCAGTGCTGTAATCTTCTTATCCTGGATTGAGTGGTGTTCCTTATCACATCGGCATTTATCGAAGCACATGCTCTGACAATTCTCTCTCGGATATCTTCAGGTGTAGTTGGAACGTCTTTATAAACAATGCCTTTTATGAATCCCCACAAGAAAAATCCAGAGGCGTCAAGTCTGGCGAACGAGCCGGCCACGACACATCTCGTCCGCGTTCATTCCAAAGATTTGGTAATTGTCTCTGCAACTCATTTGTAGCCATCAGCGAAAAACGTGCTGGACGTCCATCATGTTGATACCACATTCTGCTCCTTGTTCCTAAAGTTATTTCTTCCAATAACAGACCTAATGTTTCTTGCAGGAATATGGTATACTTAATACCATTAAGATATCCTTCGATGAAATAGGTGCCTATAATTCTGTCCTCCAGAATCCCACATCATACATTCACCGTCCACGGTTGTTGGTGTACAACTTGCCGCAGCCAACATGGATTTTCAGTTGCCCAATAAAGCATGTTATGCAGATTGACATTTCCATGGTTCGTAGATGTAGCCTCGTCAGCAAATAAAATCAAATTAATAAATGTGTCGTCCCTCTGAATCATCGGCAGAAATCAATGAGACGCATACAGTCCGTACCAATTAATTCTTGGTGGAGACGGATATGATAAGGATGATATTTATGGCGATGCAGAACACGAACAACACTACTCTGGCTCATGCCAGATTCCCTTGCGATTTGACGCGAACTAACACAAGGATCTGCAATCACAGTGGCAAGAGTACCAATTTCCGTTTCCTCGTTAGTAACTTTCCTTTGCCGGATATGTTTCCGGTGCGTTAAAGATCCAGTTGTTCGCAATTTATCATACACATATTTAAATGTACGACGTGTAGGGTGAGTAAGTTGAGGATATCTTTCAGCGTATAAGTCTCTAGCTCTCACTGAATTTCGTTATCATTCTCCGTAAATGAGAAGCATATCGACTTGTTCTTTGAAGGCGTACATCATTCACATTCGCCTGATTCGGCGATACTAGTCTTACCGTTCCTATTAGTTTTGTATAGCAAAACCGTAGAATGGTGTTTACATGTCAATGGCACGTTAGATGAATACGCCGTATTCGGCGAATATTTACTATTTGCACGATATACGAGAGAGAGAATCGTCAGAGTATGTGCTTCGTTAAGTGCCGAAGTGATAAGGAGCACCACTCAATCCATGATAAGAAGATTGCAGCACTGCATTGATACCAATGGTAATCACTTCGAACACCTTCTGCAAATGGACGTTCATGCCACCTTTTTGACCTTCGCTGACCTTCAAAGACCTTACTGTTACACACTATTGGATTCGCCTCGATAGCTGCTATCACAAAATAAGTACCAAACTACAGCATCCCATTTAAAAAACAAAGTTGACCTTCATATCTCTGACGCGACCCTACCTAGCAACAAAAAACCAACGTCATATTATACCCCCCCCCCCCCCCCCGTTGTCCCATGCAACATTTGTCCCACAAACTTTTCAGCTACTACCATACTTTCGGAGCTATTCTAGGTGGCTATAGTTAGTGACTCTCCCTGTATAACACTAATGTCAATATGCAGTCATAAAATACGCATAATTACCTGTCATGTTAGATATAATCTATAGTTATTAATTATCACTTGTGTAAAATTTCTTGGAGAATGATTCGGATTTTTGGGATGTGTTTTGTCAAAAAGAAAAAAAAAAAAGATTTCCTTGAAAGATTGAGATACCAGCAGTGGTGTCTCCTGTATAGGTCTGCAGGTTTATGCTGCCCCCAGGAATAATTTTGTTAAACTGTATTTACTTTTTGAGCTTTCTATGAAAGTGAAGAAGTAGCGCGCTATTTATCTCTGTTGAATTGCCCAGACTCTGGGCGTAGAACGTTGCTCAATGGAATGGAAACATGCCGGCGGCGATCTGGGATGCACTGCGCTTGCAAACACGGATGTTGGTGTCTTTTATGGGGGGGGGGGGGGGCAATGCTAGGCAACACTGTTGCCATATACGGACCTTGTGTGTATAAACAACCCAAGTGACCCACCAAGAGCGGGGAGGATTGCCAGCAGCGAGCTGAGGAGCATTTGCCACTGACACGCAAGCGAGACACTTCCTCTCCACGCCACGAGGATGACTGGTTGCATGGGAACGAGCTGCAAAATCACGTCAAGACAATGGTAGTTCCTGACGAAGCAGTTTGTGGCCGCAACTTGTGACGCTATGGTGAGTGCGTGGCGCGCAGTCACGTTGCAACCAACGTGGCAACACCAGTAGCTCTGATCGAGGTTTTTGGAGGTTTCCCTTGGTAATAAGGCGAATGCTGGAATTGTCCCCTTTAATCCCCTCCAAATAATTTCCTAATTAGGAGATATAAAACAAAGCTCCTTTTCCTTTTATCACAAGAAATAAACAAAGAGTGCTAAAACAGTATAACATAGCTAGAACCTTAGGCCCAATGGAGCGGACGCTGTCAGTGAGCCGATTGCCGCCCTCCTTCTGAAGAGAAGCAGAGCTGTCATCTTGGAACAAAGCGTGATTCTTGCGCCTCATTACCGACTGACATGCAGCTGCGAATCAAGTAATTATTTCCTACGCGTTCAGTCCGTTATTTTAGTGTGTGCTATAGGGAATTTTGAGGAAACAAGTGAATACATGAAACAATAGTTCACGTAATTTCCTTGCTCTATGAACCAATCAACTTATGCAGGTTCGAAGAAATATTATAAATCGAGAGAATACGTAGACCGACTCCTACTTTAACAATTTCGCAGACAGTTATAAAGATAAATTGTCAGTTCAATTGAAAATTTAACTCCGAACCCTACAGAAAGCATGAATGACTGTGTGGTTGTGATTTGGAAAACATCTTATTTTGTTCTCGTTGATAATTGTTTGAAGGAGAGCTTATGTTAACTAAAGAAGAAGTCTGCGACATTCTACAATTGCATGACAAAATTAGGAAACACGAACCTTCTTTGGTCCATGTGAAAGTGTTTTGAATCTGGCAAGTCTAGGCAATGTAAATATAACAAAGAAGTTACGGGTAATAGGTACATACTAAATCTAATTATTAACTACATTCGATTTTGTGGCACTGGAACTTGCTCTCAGGTGACTCAATGAGACCGAGTCATTTTCCAATCCTTGCTTTTTTCGTACCTCTGATAAATTTTCGTGCAGAATTAGACTTGTTACTCGTATTAAAATCGCATTTAGAAAGAGAAACAGTTTTCAAAGGCACCGCTAAGACCATGCAACATGAACACTTCCAGTGCGCGCTTCAATTCAGAAAGGATACTAAGCGAGCAGAGTTTTTGGCTTTAATAGCAGACGAAACCAGTGATGTAGACAGCGTTTTCCTGATGGTTTTAGTATATACGCCGATCATTCATGGAAGACTAGTAGAAAGATTTTAGGACTTCATAGCACCAGAAAAGCATGATTATCAGATTTTGGTGACGTATGTCACAGAACAGATAAACCACCACTTGGAGAATTATCCACACAAATTAGTAGCACAAATATATGATGGTGTAGCAGTCAGTCATTAGTGGTCCGTCACATGGTATGCAGGCTCGTGTTAAAGAAAAGTTTTACAATCCATCATCATATATTCATTGTTGTGCCCACCCCCGTTGAATCTGTTTATGCGTAGCGCCACTTAGATTAATAAAACTGAGCGAATATTTTTCACCAAAGTACAGGGAATTTGTAGCTCCTTTTCAGCAATTCCACAAAGAACAGCAATTTTCGACGAAACAGTACGAAACCGGCTGCAAACCGGCTGCCACGTGGTGTGTCTATTTGTTGGAATTCCCAGTCAAGGGGAGTCAATGCCGTTTTCGAAAGTACCGAAGACATTATGACGTGCATGAACAGTATACAGTCAGGGAAAAACTTCGTAATGAAAATACCACCATATAAGCCTGCGGCTTAGCAACGATTTTCAAAGACAATGGTTCATTTTATGGCTCTCATTTTTTCATAAAATTATGTTCATGGTAACAAATCTAATCTTATGTGACTCGTTTAGAGAAAACCTTATACATTATTTTGCCATTGGGACCAAGTTACAGTATTTTCAGCCCGCATCTCGTGGTCGTGCGGTAGCGTTCTCGCTTCCCACGCCCGGGTTCCCGGGTTCGATTCCCGGCGGGGTCAGGGATTTTCTCTGCCTCGTGATGGCTGGGTGTTGTGTGCTGTCCTTAGGTTAGTTAGGTTTAACTAGTTCTAAGTTCTAGGGGACTTATGACCACAGCAGTTGAGTCCCATAGTGCTCAGAGCCACAGTATTTTCACATTTCCACAGGCAACAAAACATTTGTACTGCTACCAAACTGCGGGCAGCAACCTTAAAAAACGCGAAGTTACATCAAGTTTAAATGCAACGAAATAACACTGAGAAAATAAGGGTATCTAGTCTCATTTATATTATTCAACGAGAATTAGAGAGAGATATGCAATAAATAATATTAGACCGCGTTCAGTAAAGTGATGCTGCAGCATGTGTCAACTGGTGGCGTCCCAGCTTCCGGTGATCACAGGTGTTAGCGGTGCATTGGTGTACTGCGTATTCCCCATTTGGTCTCTTGTTTTAACAGTCATGGAGCGGGCTCATATGTCTTGGGAATTGGGCTGTTGAGGCTATTGCAGTTCTTCTATGTATGACGAGGCGGTTACATGTGGACGGCGTTCAGCGACGTCAGCGTGTTCCCCAGCCAGCTGCCACGTAAGTTGCCCATGCACTGTTGTCTGTTGTGGCTATTGTTTATAACGTTGTGTGAATATGCTCCTACTCGGATTTTCCAGCGTTATTTGCGAGTATTATAGTGACGTCACACACTAATAACGCATGGTTACTTGTTTAAGTTGTGTAAGGTTAACTGTCTTCATAATCTTTTATATTCCACCTGTGAGAGTTGGCTGACCAAGAGTGGCGTGGCCCACATAGTTCCTATAGTATTAAAAGCAGGATGTTTGGGGGGGGAGGGGTTGTTTCTTATTGATTGAGGGAGTAAGGGAGGGGGAGGAGGTCTTTGGCGTTTACCTGCGAAGCCCCTAACATATTTGCAAGTGTGCCAGGACGTACTTACTGATATTCATGTGAATGGGATGACCCTCACTGAGAGCCTGCTTTTGTACCAATCTCCTTTTTACCAGCAACCAGGTAGGTCACGCCGAAGACGATTGCACGTACATTGTTAAAATATTGCAAATTCCTGGTAAAGATGGGCTGGTGCAGTGTTGGGTAAACATGTGAAGCTCTCTTGTTCGTGATCCTGTATGAGTCGTGGCCAGATTCTACACATCAGTGCTCGAAGTGTTGCCTACTCTACTGGCAACTCACTGGTCGCATTCGAATCGCATTTATCCATCAAGTTCCCTGTAATCTAGGTGTGTTTTAGTAGCTATGTGATATTGTTTATACATACTAGAGTTGTGGCGATTCGTGAATGAGTCGTTCCTTTGAACGACTCTAAATAAAGAATCGTAAGAATCGAATCGTGATACTGACGAATCGTCGTTCAAAAGAATCGTAAGAACGATTGTGTGTTTCCGAGTCGTGACGATTCCAAGTTCCAACGATTCATCGATTCTTAGTACGCTATGCTTCGAAGGCAACTTCCGAATCATGCCGAGTCGTGCCGAATGATTACGGCCGCCAGATGGCAGACAAGTGGAGGACGCGTGTCAACAAAGGAAGCTCGAAACGAACAAACGAAGTTCGTGGGCCGTAATATTACGCGTGAAAACCAAGCTGACACTTGGCAGTGTCGTCTTCTCATGTAAATAGTTGTGCCAGTGGCAAGTTCTCAGACAAATTAAAAGCAAAATACCTATGCTTCGCATTTAGAGGAAATGAAAGTTAAGCTAAATTTGCGTTGTGGAAGGGGTGTCAGCTGCGTTATGAATTGAAAGAGTGATGTGGACTTGGAAAGACATCGTAGCACAGAAAAACATAGGATGATATGAGCCAAATCACGTCTGCCTCACTGCTAGATTTTGTTACTATAAAACAGACGTCCGTAGTTAGATACGTTCAAGCCACACAACCAAACTGGCATACCACGTAATTTTGCACCACCTTTCGCACAAATCGACTCCTCTTTCCTGGCATACTGAAATAAAACAATAGAGCAATCAAATCAAACGGGACGTATAAATCGAGAATCACACTTGTAACGTCATTTGCATGTTTACTCATAAATAAATTATTTATGGCATATATTATCATGACACAGTTCGATTCCAACCCCATTGACAATTTCAGACATGTCATGCCATCTGTGAGTAAGATGTAGAACTTTTTGCATTCCGTAAGAATCGTGCCATCGCAGACTAGAATGAATCGTGAACGAATCATAGGAATCGATTCGCAATGTGAGATTGAATCGTAGGAATCGAATCGGGAAAAAGAATCGTGTTGCCCAACTCTAATACATACCGTATTTACGTGCATCTTGGAAATACGTAACCACAGAATTTATAGTACCAGATGGGTATAATTAAGATTTCCCTATTAAACACGTTATAATACGGAAACTAATTACTGTACAAGTACCAAACATGGTAGCATTAAGCCGCGCGGGATTAGCCGAGCGGTCTAAGGCGCTGCAGTCATGGACTATGTGGCTGGCCCCGGCAGAGGTTCGAGTCCTCCCTCGGGCATGGCTGTGCGTGTTTGTCCTTAGGATAATTTAGGTTAAGTAGTGTGTAAGCTTAGGGACTGATGACCTTATCAGTTAAGTCCCATAAGATTTCACACACATTTGAACATTTTTTGGTAGCATTAATGTCCAGAGTATGGGATGCACGATTTCCATGCATCACAGCTCCACCGTCCAGTTCCAACTATGGCCACCAGGTGCCGTGATCAGTCATCGTTATTCATAGTCTCGCACACCTGACCAGTCGCAGTGCACTTGTTGACATGTCAACATGAGCTTGGACAAAAGGAGCACGGCATTATTGGGGAAGCTCTATTATCAAAACAACAGTAATGCTGCAGCTGCACTTCGAGAACATCGCCGGCTGAAAGGTTTAAAGAAGGGTCCTCTGTCTCCACCCACTGTGCGGAACAAGATGAAGTTTGAATCAACTGGAGAACTGGGCGTTGCTCCGCGAAGAGGCCGACGACTGCTTGCACTGCAGGTGGTTGATGAAATCGCTGTTGTTATGGCAGACAACGCTGCACGCAATTCCCGATCGTCAGGCAGTGCGCGTGCTGTGTCATGCCAGTTGAACATTCCGTGGTCCATTGTACGGAAGGTGCTTCGAATAATTCTCAGACTGTATCCGTAAAAGATCTATATCGTACAGCAGCTTGCACCAGAGGATGCACAACGACGGGTTGACGTCGCTCTCCACTTTCTCGGAAGGATTGAAGTTGATGAGGGCAGTCCCTGGGCCATCCTATGAACAGACGAAACTTATTTTTCTCTGACGGGTGAGGTAAACACACAGAATTGCCGACAGTGTAGATCTTCACCTTCAGCCACTGTGCATGAAGTTCCTATGTATGGTGAACGTGTCATCGTATGGTGTGGCTTCAAGGCTACATTCATTATTGGCCCATTCTTTTTTGGTCAGGTTGGTGCTCAAGGAACAAGGCGTGCAGTGTGAATGGCCAGCACTACTGCAATACGCTTCGCCAGCATGTCATTCCCGCCCTATAGCAGAGAGACGCATTGAACTCAACGGTTTTCATGCCAGATGGGATCCCTCCGCATATCGCTCGTGAAGTTCATCTGCTTTACCGAAACACTTTTGGAAACGATCTAATTATCAGCCGATTGTTTCCAAATGCTTGGCCGACACAATCAGCTGATATCACTCCCTGTGATTTCTAGTTGTGGGGCTACCTGAACAACAGGGTTTACCAGGGAAACATTCACACATGTGCTGACCTGAAGCACAACATATCAAGAGAGGTAGCCAGCATACCTACAGAACCGCTTCGTTCTGCTGTGCAGAATGCAATCCTGCACTTGCAGATTCTTCAGGACACTGATGAGCGCCATATTAAGAACCTTTTGTATCGGTAATGGTACCGGTATGTAAAGGTATGCTGTACGACAACAGCACATTAAAAGTGTTTCAATTGAATTGATTCTGCATTATTTCTCTTCCCCATGTCCTTGACATTAATGCTACCAAGTTGGTACTCATACGGTAATTAGTTTCAGTGTTATAACGTGTTGAATAAGGAAAGTTTAATTATAACCATCCTGTATAATGTCATAAATTTACCTTATATTTACCGATAGTTACCGTGACTTCATTATTATCAGTAGGAGAATGAGCTCTTTTTATCACACACACACACACACACACACACACACACATATATACCGCGTAACTGACAAATTGCCGATTTTTCGTTTTTCAGTCAGATGATGTCGTTGACCGTACTCGCATCTGCTCTTAACGCCATAATGCCGAATTTTTAATTATTTACCATGAAAAAATTATCTAAGACATAGCCGCGTATGTGACACAGCAAATAAATAGATGGCAGTACCGCGGAACTGTAGAGAATCGCCGCGCGGGATTAGCTGAGCGGTCTCTGGCGCTGCAGTCATGGACTGTGCGGCTGGTCCCGGCGGAGGTTCGAGTCCTCCCTCGGGCATGTGTGTGTGTGTGTGTGTGTGTGTGTGTGTGTGTGTTTGTCCTTATGATATTTTAGGGTAAGTAGTGTGTCAGCTTAGGGACTGATGACCTTAGCAGTTAAGTCCCATAAGATTTCACACACATTTGAACACATTTTTTGTAGAGAAATACCGCGCATCTACAACCTATGGATACTGTAAACAATACCGCGTAAATACAAAAGCGCGCGCGGCCGCAGCACATTGTTACTGTCTTATTACGTATTTAACAGTGCTCTAAAATGGTTCCATGCTTGTAGCATCATTGGTGAAAATGGACAGCGATGTAGATGACGATCTTTTTTGAAGAAGAAATTGTTTCACTGCTAAAATCAGCTTATGAAAGCGGAGAATCATTCCTGAGAGTGACTGACAGCGGTAAGAAAATTGTTTTATTATTCACCTTTTAATGTTAGTAGCACCGCAAGTGTCTTATTGTGAAATAAACCAGCACGTCCCCACTTCTCTCGTTCTGTGCTTTATTCATTTCTGCCAAAGATTTCTAGACTGTCCACTTTCTTGTGGGATCTCCCGTAAATGCAGATCAAACAACAGGCGAGAAAAGTCATAACGCTGAAGTTACATTTACCGAAGAAGAATAAATTTCGTATATGGGGTTCTCGGTTACTGTTTCTGCAACATCTAATGTCACAGGTAAATTTTCTTGGGATTATTGTTAATAGTGTTACTGATGCCGTCATTCTCATAAATACTTGAATTTGGGCTTCATTTTTGTCTGCTTAAATTACTTTATATATATTTTTCCATCTAGAAACTTCAGTGGCTGTATCCAACAACGCTAAAAATGAAACCACGGTCACAGTTTCCACTAGAGACGATAGTACTTCACACTCATTGCTATGCGATGGTGCGCATTGTTTTCCAAACACTCTGGTTAAATTATCGGTAGATCATGGGAGCAACAATGATGCTGACAGTGAAGGCCAAGAATTTTATGGTGACGTAAGCAGTGGCAGGAAAAGGAAGTCTAAGCCACATCCTGAAGATTGGAAGAAAAATGCCAATAAAATTCTGAGAATGCGTGGACAGGCGTATATTGGATACAAAAGAAATCGAATTGGTAAAATCACTCATGATACTCCAAGAGAGGCTTCGAAGATCTGCCAGAAATCTGTTCAAAGGAAGTGTCATTAGTTTTCTGCTGATGATAGGCAGGCAGTATTTAACACATTTTGGGAAACGATGTCATGGGATCAGAGGAAGATTTACGTTATCAACCTTGTGGACGTAATTCCAACCAAACGTCCAGTTAAGAACACTGGCGAATCCAGGAGAAAAGGGTTGCTCACTTATCATTTGAAAAATGAGCTGGGGAAACATAAAGTATGCAAAAAGATGTTTCTCAATACTCTTTAGATTAAAGAATGGACTGTCAGATATTGGCTGGGTAATTCCACACATGTGATGAGTCCTGATACAGAATCGTTACGACCTCGAATCAAACAGACGAAGAAGAAAGATGAGAGAACCTTCATGAAAGAATTCCTGGACTCTGGTAATGGTAATATTAGCTTATTTTCCGCCAAGAAAGACCAGTGCGACTTGTGTTGTAGTTACAGGCTTGGTAACTTGAGTGAAGACGTGTGGAAGCAACACACAGAACGGAACGAGCAGGCAAGGATGCAAAAAGATGCTGACAAGAAAGAAGCCCAGCAGAAGCACTGCTCAGTGTACACCATGGACGTACAGGCCATGAAAGTAGCTCCATTTTTAAGTGCAAGTGCAGTTTATTATAAAACAAAGTTGGCTGTTCATAATTTTACAATGTATAATTTCGAAAGTCGTGATGCAGTATGTTACTGGTTCGACGAAACGCAAGGTGATTTCGTTGCATCATGTTTTGCCGCATGCATCGTGGGCACCCTATCCAGAACGATTAAGGAAAATCCTGTTCTGTATTCTGACGCCTGCACGTATCAGAACAGAAATGTGATATTGATACTGGAGTACTGATTACACAAAAGTTTTTGGAGAAAGGCCATACTCAGGTGGAATGTGATTCAGTTCACAGTTCCATTGGGTGGAAGCTTTAAGGACGTAACGTTACACTTCCTAGCCAATGCGCTATGATACCTAAAGAAGCGAGAAAAAAGCCACAGCCATACGAAGTCCACTACATAGACTATTCCTTTTTCACCAACTGCGCAGAGAAAAGTTTGTGGCTGCACGACGCAATTAAGCCTGGAAGAGCTGTAAAAAATGAGCCTACAGTTACCGATCTGAGGGCGCAACAGTACCGCCCAAATGATATTATTTACTACAAGTGCTCTTTCAGCGAGTTGTGGCAAGAATTACCGAGGGGTCCGAGGAAAATTCTTGGAGATGTTTGCTTCCCAAAACTATACAAGGAAAGACTGAAAATCAAGAAATCCAAATGGGATCATTTACAACAACTTAAATCTGTTCTTCCTAAAGATTGTCATAGTTATTATGACAACATTCCTTATGAATGAAAAGTATCGCAGAGGTAACTGTGTGACGAGTATCTGTGCAGTGTAATTCTCTGTTGCTGCTTTGAGTGACGTTTAGGATTTTTCTTGAAGAAATGTGCAGACGTTATCAGGCGTATTTTTTTGTTTAACATTCTTATTTGATCCAATATTTCCTTGTAGTGCTATGATGCAAATTTAGCGCCGCTGTGAAATGTATTAGGCATTTTAGACGGTTTTTTTGTCTCTCATGTAAAATTCTTATTTTGCTACTTACGCGGTAATGTAAGAATGGATGGAGTGCCTAGAGTCTATTTTATTCGCCTCTAGCACTGTCGTGTTTTTTTTATCTATAAGGTCGCCACAACAGCGTATTTGTTCTTAACTAATACATATATCACACTGTGCTATTTTTTACCAACTGAAGTCTCTGCAACAGTGTATTTTTTGTTAAATAATTCGTTGAAGTAGTGGAATATATGGAAAAATACTAAAAATCTTTAAAATGTGGTAAATTCTGTAAAAATGGTAAAATTGTAGAAAATTATAAAAAAATACGAAAAATGGTAAAATGTGGTAAATGAGAGTACTTACTTGTCTGCCTGGGGGTACTGGTTGGTCTCTGCTGATCTTGAATGACGAACTTCGCGTGATTATAATAATACTAAATTTAATTTGTTAGTAACAAATACTAACACACTGGTCCTCTTCTTAGACCTTGAATGACGGAATTTGCGGAATCATAATAAACGTATCTTACTATTATTTATAACAAATACCAACACCCTGATCCCAAACAAACCTGATCGTTCTCTTCCTACGGTGCATAGAGCTCGAATGGAGCATTTCACACAACTGCTCTAGTAATAAAAGGGGTATGGGGATGGGGGGGGGCTTTAATCCCATTGGTCCAGAGGGAGGTGGTCGGAAAGGATACATGAACAGGATGTGTAGCCTGATATCATGGTCACTGTCATCTAGAACCAGCTGTGTCTCAGGTGTATGATGAGGCCTGGAGGGGGAAGGGCAGGGGGGATGACCTTGCACTCAGTTGCCTCATCCATAATATGATACCTCTCTCAATTTCAAGTGTAACCTGACACTTTAGTTTTTATGAGGGACATGGTTGGTTGGTTGGTTGTTTGGGGAAGGAGACCAGACAGCGTGGTCATTGGTCTCATCGAAGTAGGGAAGGAAGTCGGCCGTGCCCTTTCAGAGGAAACATCCGGGCATTTGCCTGGAGTGATTTAGGGAAATCACGGAAAACCTAAATCAGGATGGCCGGACGCGGGATTGAACCGTCGTCCTCCCGAATGCGAGTCAAGTGTGCTAACCACTGCGCCATGAGGGACATGGGCAGTAGGCCTAACAGGTAGGAGAGGGCGTGATCTTGAATATACTTTTCCCAGTTGTGTAACTCAGACGTGAAGTGATGTCATCAAACTGGTTATAGCCAGTTCTGCACTCGTATGAACCCTGCATAACTACTTTTTACCAGTTACAACATTATCTTATCAACAGAAGTGATGCATCGTCCAATGCTTACCTTGTTAAGAAAGAATCCTGCATAACTGCTGCCACTGTTACTGCTGAGAGACTGAAAAGATGGCTTAGATTCATTTAGGAAATTAATTTAACATCAGAAATTCTTATGGGTTTTCCATCATACTGTTAAGATATAATTTTTCCTTCGAATTCCTTGAACATATCACACATGGATCTCCTTACACTCATTTCAGGTTCGCTCAGTTTTTGTTGCTTGCTGGTTACTTGGCTATGTTTAAGTCTGGAGTTATCTTTCCTTTCATAGCAACATTTTGACACTTTTGTTCAACCATGGCAGGTGTGTCTCATACCCTACTCTTTTCCTCATACCTATTTGTCCAGGCATATTGCACGACACTCTTGAACTTTGTCCATTTATATTTAACATTTGCAACCTCAGACATAGATGTTTGATGTTTTCTGTGCACGTAATTTTAAATCTATTTCTTGTCACACTCACTACGCAGAATTATTTTTCTACTTTCCGTAATGTTCCTGCTGACACCTGTATATGGTAATGCTATAATAGCCTTAAGGTCTACTTTATTAAGTCGAGAATTCGGGCCTGTTGCTAACACATATATCTATCACATTGCCCACACAAATCTGTTCTGTGGTTAACTGCTCAGGATAAATTTCAGATATAGCTATTCACACAGTCACGTAAATCCCTCTCCCTACCACCTGCCATAACCACATACGAGGTGCATTCAAGTTATAAGGCCTCCGATTTTTTTTCTTTGGACTGGAAAGAGATAGAAACATGCACATTGTTTTAAAATGAGGCCACGTTCATTGTCAATACGTCACAGAGATGGCAGCACCGTATGGCAGATGGAATTTTACCGCCAGCGGCGAGAATGAGAAATGTTTTAAATACTTAAAATGGAGACGTTTTCCTTACTTGAACAGTGTGCAATCATTCGTATTCTGAATTTGTGTGGTGTGAAACCAATTGAAATTCATCAACAGTTGGAGGAGACATGTGGTGATGGAGTTATGGATGTGTCGAAAGTGCGTTTGTGGGTGCGACAGTTTAATGAAGGCAGAACATCGTGTGATAACAAACCGAAACAACCTCGGGCTCGCAAAAGCCGGTCTGACGACATGATCGAGAAAGTGGAGAGAATTGTTTAGGGGGATCGCCGAATGACTGTTGAACAGATCGCCTCCAGAGTTGGCATTTCTGTGGGTTCTGTGCACACAATCCTGCATGACGACCTGAAAATGCGAAAAGTGTCATCCAGGTGGGTGCCACGAATGCTGACGGACGACCACATGGCTGCCTGTGTGGCATGTTGCCAAACAATGTTGACACGCAACGACAGCATGAATGGGACTTTCTTTTCATCGGTTGTGACAATGGATGAGACGTGGATGCTATTTTTCAATCCAGAAACAAAGCGCCAGTCAGCTTAATGGAAGCACACAGATTCACCGCCAGCAAAAAAATTTCAGGTAACCGCCAGTGCTGAAAAAATGATGGTGTCCATGTTCTGGGATAACGAGGGCGTAATCCTTACCCATTGCGTTCCAAAAGGCACTACGGTAACAGGTGCGTCCTACGAAAATGTTTTGAAGAACAAATTCCTTCCTGTACTGCAACAAAAACGTCTGGGAAGGGCTGCGCGTGTGCTGTTTCACCAAGACAACGCACCCGCACATCGAGCTAAAGTTATGCAT
Source organism: Schistocerca cancellata (assembly GCF_023864275.1). Taxonomy (NCBI): domain Eukaryota; kingdom Metazoa; phylum Arthropoda; class Insecta; order Orthoptera; family Acrididae; genus Schistocerca; species Schistocerca cancellata. Next base: position 93,101,797 of record NC_064629.1, on the reverse strand, counting down.
CAGTTTGTTCGTGATAACAACTTTGAAGTGATGCTCCCTACTCACCTGCCCTGGCTCCTAGTGACTTTTGGCTTTTTCCAACAATGAAAGACACTCTCTGTGGCCGCACATTCATCAGCCGTGCTGCTATTGCCTCAGCGATTTTCCAGTGGTCAAAACAGACTCCTGAAGAAGCCTTCGCCGCTGCCATGGAATCATGGCGTCAGCGTTGTGAAAAATGTGTACGTCTGCAGGGCGATTACGTCAAGAAGTAACGCCAGTTTCATCGATTTCGGGTGAGTAGTTAAATAGAAAAAAAATCGGAGGCCTTAGAACTTGAATGCACCTCGTAAGTCTTCCAGTCTATACCGAGTTGGATTACATCCCCCTCTAATGACAAAATAAGATGAGAAAATTGAAGCACAACCTTCTCCAAGTAATCTTAGTTAGGTAGTTTCATTTTCCATGCATCATTGGCACCATAAATCTTAGTGGTGTGACACAAATTATTTTGTAAATGTAGCTACATACAGATCATTTACAAATGTCTTTTTTATCACACATAGTTTAGTCAGTAATTTTTACCCACCTATTTTTAAACATTAGTATAATAGAATATCTTCTATGGAACAGGAATTGTCAAGGAGAAACGTTTTCAATTTGTTTTTAAATTTTAATTTGCTATCTTTCAGACATTTTATATCACTGGGTAAATTGAAGCATTGTGTGCTCCTGTTCGTGCTAAAGACAAATATTACGTGGCATAATGAATGTCAGTTTTTCTGGCATTGTAATTATGTACATCAACGTGCCTTTTCAACTGCAGTGGATTATTTACAACAAACTTCATGACAGAATACATATATTGTGAAACAGTAGTCAAAATGCCTAATCCTTTAAACAGATGTGTCTACAATATGGTCGTTGGTAAACACCACATATTGTTCTTACAGCATGTTCTTGAACAATGAATACTTTTTTCTTAAATATGAGTTATCCTAGAACATTATTCCATATGACATTATTGAAAAAATGCAAAATATGGCAACCTACTCATTTGTCTCTCTCTAAGTGCAAATGTGTCTGAAAAAAGCTGTTAGGAACTCAAAAACCTGTTTTTCAGAGTTCAAATTCTGATCAATATGGACACTTACAATTTTTGAAGTTTTCCCCTAGTTATTTTTTCCCAGCCATATGTGATACTTATCATTGATGTAGTACCTCCAAATCTGCAGAAATGAATATGTCATGTCTTTTTGAATTGATAGTGAGACCATTTGTAGAAAGCCAGTCAGTGATACTTTTAAGAACATTGTTTACCATTTCGTCTGTTGCTGTATGTCTGTTTGGATTGATTGCAGTACTAGTGTTATCCCACAATAGAACTGAGTCTCATTGCTGTGTATTAGATGCACAATCATTTACATACATGAGGACAAATAGCAAACTTAAGACAGAACCTTGAGGAACACCATACATGATACCTCTCCAGTCAGAATAATCTCCAATGACTACATTGTTTGAATTACTACATACAACTTTCTGCATTTTTTGCTTTTATATTATATAGACCATTGGTTGTCTATACCACCAGTCACTCAGTTTATGTAGGAGAATATTTTGATTCAAACAGTCAAATGCCATAGACAGGTCATAAAAAATACAAACCAGAACTATTTTGTTAATTAATACTTGAAAAATTTAGTGAATGAACATTTGGCATTCTCGTTAGAGCAAATCTTTTGAACCCCAAACTGTGATTTTCTGAGAATTTTATTGATGCTCAGATGGATATTATTCTAGAATATATCACCCTTTCAAAAATTTTGCAAAATTACGTCATTGGTGAAACAGGTTGGTAATTATTGACATTTCTCCTATCACTTTTCTTATAGATGAGTTTAACGATGGCATATTTCAATCACTATGGAAAGATGCCTTGAGTTAGTGATGCATTCAGATGAGACAGGGCTTTTTATTTGGAAAGAAATCTTTAGTTCTCTATTGGTAACACCACTGAATCCAGACGAGCTTTTAGTTTTGAGACATAAATAATTTTCTTAATTTCAGAAGGAGGAGTTAGTGATACAAAAAAATTTTCTCTTGATCCGTTTGTCCCTTATCTTTTAGTATATTTAAGAAATGATTATTAAATATATTTCCTACCTGTGACTGATTATTTATAACCCTTGTGTTTGATTCAACAGTGAGGTTACCCTGTTCATTGGCTGGCTGCCCGGTCTCTTGTTTCACTATGTTCTATATGGCCTTAAGTCTGTTCTTGAAATTACTGATTTCTGACATAATGTGCATGTTATTTGATATTTTAATGCCTTTTCTTAGTAATTTTCAGTAGTTTTTGTAGTGTTCCATGGTTTTTTTATATACATGTTTAATGTCCTTACTGATTAGCTTATGTAGAAAGCTATTTTGAAATAATGATATGAATTTATCATGGAATAGATTAAATTTTATGCCAGCATATCGTTATTTATAAGTTTCATTCCAGGTCATTTCCTGTAAACTGTTCTTAAAGACATTTGTTCAGGAGTCATTAATCATTCTACATGATTTCCACTGAGGAGCATCAATAATGTAAGGCACTATCTTAATCATCCTAACTAACTGTGTATCATAATAACAGAGAGTATTTGTAACTGAGTTTGAATTTGTTTTCTTGCTTTGAGCTCCATCAAATAATGTTATCAATTAGGATTCTGCTGTCTTTATCCACCCATGTCAGAGAGTTGATTACTGTGATAAAATTGTAGGCTCCAAATAATGTGATTTAAAATGAAATGACCATATAAAATTAATCGTCGGTAAAGCAGATCCCAGACTGAGTTTAATTGGAAGAATTCTACGGAAATGCAATCTGAAAACAAAGGAAGTAGGTTACAGTACACTTGTTCGCCTACTGCTTGAATACTGCTCACCGGTGTGGGATCCGCACCAGATAGGGTTGATAGAAGAGATCCAACGGAGAGCAGTGCGCTTTGTTACAGGACCATTTAGTAATCATGAAAGCGTTACAGAGATTATAGGTAAACTCCAGTGGAAGACTCTGCAAGACAGACGCTCAGTAGCTTGGTACAGGCTTTTGTTGAAGTTTCAAGAACATACCTTCACCGAGGAGTCAAGCAGTATATTGCTCCCTCCTATGTATATCTCGCGAAGAGACCATGAGGATAAAATGAGAGAGATTAGAGCCCACACAGAGGCATACCGACAATCTTTCTTTCCACAAACAATACGAGACTGGAATAGAAGGGAGAACCGATAGAGGTACTCAAGGTACCCTCCGCCACATACCGTCAGATGGCTTGTGGAGTACGGATATGGATGTAGATAATGTTTCCAGATAATTTTTCCTATCAGAATGGTTTAGAAAATCTGCATTGAAATCACCGTCATTTATTAACTGCTCTGTGCTGCCTGACAGATTGCATACCAAGGAATCGAAATTCATTATAAACACTTCAAAATTTCCAAGGGGAGATCTATATACACTTACAATCAAAAGTGTACTATTTTTCAGATTCATTCACAAGCACACACTTCCACATGCTGATCACTACGAATTCTCCTTGTCTCTATGTTTTTGACAATGTGTTCTGTTTTAAAATACAGACTGTTTGTTTGTCAGCATCTCGAAAACGACACATCATATGAAAAAAGGTTCTTGATGAAAAGTTAATACATGTAAAGGGGACACCTGTCTGTGTTAAAAGTGGCCACCTCCGAACCACCCCTCCTGCATGTACTGGGTCAGCTTCAGCTTTGTATATTCAAATGGGAAGCCCCCATGTTATTGGATATTCGATTTCTACACAAAAACCATTGTTTTCCAATCGTGGTAGACGGCGCTGTAACCGATAGACATCAAGTATGCTGATTTTTGCAATTAAGAACCGACACATTTGTTTCTAAATTTCATTTACGACCTAAATGTAAATCTTTGTGTTTTAGTGGTTGGTATTTATGTTCTAAATGTACAGGGTGGCGCACGAAATGAGTTAGCATTTTGTTTTTGAATATAAACTTTATTGTCAATACAATCTGAAAGGAACATCTACTACAATGAAGAGCCGTCCATGGAGATTTGTTCTAACTCAGCACATACTCAATATGTTAACCATTTCATTTCCTAACTTCCTTCAAATGAACACTGAAGTTAGTTATTACCCTACGGCACATGTCTTCCGTAATTTCACTGCAAGCTTGAAGAATAAGTCTTCTGAGTTCCATTAAATCACGTGGACATTTCGGGAAAAATTTTTCCTTTAGGTACCCCCCAAAGAAAAAAGTCACATGGATTGAGGTCTGGGCTATTGGGCGGCCAATTTTGTCCGACCTGGAAACTTGAGTGAAATGACTTGCATGTCTAAATACTCGTGTAAAAACTCCAACAGGGTTTGCAGTATGTGGCCTTGCTCCATCTTGCATGAACCACTGCGTGTTGAAGGGCAAGGTAGTAGCAAGAAGATGTGGAATGAAGCTATTGCGAAGCATGCTCAAATAACGCTCGCTGTTCACAGTTTCTTCAAAGAAAACGGGTCCAATAAGTCCATGACTGGAAATTGCTACCCACACTGCAGTCCTCGGAGCATAATATTGTCGTTCATTAAACACTTGTGGGTTTTCAGTGGCCCAAAAGCGTACATTTTGTTTGTTAACCACACCGTCTAAATGAAAATGCGCTTCGTCTGAAAACCAAACGTTGTTGTGAGTTTCTTCCCTATCCTCCGCCCACTGAGCAAAGAGTAGTCTCTGCTGCTTGTGTTCTTCAGTGAGCTTCTGTGCACAGGTCATCTTGTATGGGTACATATGGACGGCACTTCGAAGAATGCATTGAACGGAGCGTCTGAATATTCCCAGTTGCACTGCTGCCTTTCTTTACGATTTCCCGGGACTTCTCTGTACAGCAACTCGTACCGCTTCAATATTCTCCGGCGAACAAACAGGCGTAGGCCGAGGTCGCTTCGCTTCCAATACTGTTCCTTCCTGTACAAATTTATCGTACAACCTGTGGATGGTCTTCTTGCAAGGGACCCATCGTGTGTTAAACTGTTGTCGAAAACGTCTCTGAGTCACAAGAAGGCTTTTCGTTTCATGAAAAAGTAACACAATTGCCGATCGTTGCTGTGTCGTCAATCTTCCATTGCCACCCATTGCTGCTTACTAGTCTCCTAGAGGCAGTATCGTCAATTACACGTCATTTCGTAACTCATTTGTTTTTCCAAGCTCTGCTGGTACTGCTGTAGAGATCCCAGCGGGATATCTAATGTGCGTCGTAAATTGTGAAAGAAACAATTGGTAACACATTTCGTGCGCCACCCTGTACTTCACTCCCCCCACTTCCCTTCGCCGATACAAGCACATTTTTATATCTATTTGATTGACCAATTAATTACATTGATATATTAATTAACCCCTCCCCCTCTGGTAAATCCCCCCAACCCCCAACCACCCACTTCCCCTACCTGGAAATTGGCGGCTCTGTGGTGGAGAGTAAAGATTTCACGACAGAAAATTCAATTACAAAGCAGAAGTTATAATTTTTATTTATAAAAAATTCAGTTTGCAGGGGCTGGATCTCTCGTACCCATAATTCTAGCTGCTTGAGAAGATGCAGGTCTTTTAAAATAAATCGAAAAGAAGTAATTAAATCGAACGGTTCTTTTTATTCTGATCGCAGTAGGAATACCACCATGTAGCACACGTTGAAACGTCCCCTTAGAAAAATTATACATGACTGTGCTTATACTGACACACAATATTTTTATAGCGCAACGCAATCTGACTTTCAGTAATCCCTACAAGAGAATGGCCCTGACTAACATTAACCTATAACTTTCACAAATCACTTACCTCACAAAAATCTTCATTACTCGAACTACTGCAATACAGCGAGCGCCACTACTGCCAGCTAAATAAAAGATCCAAACTACGGAAGGCACTAACCACTGATAGGGATAGTTAGCAAATGAAAGATTTTAATAGAGAACAAACAATGTATTTACCTTAATAGTCATAATATATATAGCAGTTCATGACATCCAGTCTTACAAATTTCAAAACTCCGCCATTCTCCCCACATCCACCACTGCTGGCGGCTCACCTCCAACTGCACAACACTACGCGCTGTTCACATCCAGCTGCCGCTGCCCAACACTACAATGTCAGACAACAATGCAAACTAGCCACAGACTGCACACAGCACAGCCAGTGATTTTTATACAGAGCGCTACGTAACGTTGCCAATAAGAAAACATAAACAGCCTACTTACATAGCCCCCACGCTCCCCACAAAAATTTTTACAAATTGTTTTGGGCACTGGCCAATACAGATTTGAAAAAAATTTTTCATAATTACAGTAAGAAAGATATCAAATGCACACACTTATTAACACAATGCTGGTCAAAAGCTGAAATTTTCTCACAGTCCATAAAGACAGTCCTGATCATTCATCACAGTAAAACTGCCGTTTCTTTTCTCAAAGTCTGAGCAGTAAAAGACAATGCACACGGAAGTAGTGGATTTCCATGCAGTCTTGAAGAAGTAATGTTCTCCTTCCAACGGAAAGACAGTGCTGACTCTTGACATGCTGACAGGTAATGGGCCACAACAGAGCAAACCCACAGCAGAGTCATTCGACGTTTTGAAGAAGATTGGTAGGTAGGTCATCACAGAGCAGACCCACTGTAGTCTCGGTAGGGATTACGGTATTGGTGGGCCACCAGAGATGCATACCCACTGCAGTCCTTGTAGAAATAATGATATTGGTGGGCCATCAGAGATGCAGACCCACTGTAGTCCTTGTAGAGATGGCCAGCAGCCATCTGTTGTGACTGTGCAGTTGCACAATCACCATTGAAGAGTCTTGCAGATAATATAGCAAGTCCATAACCACCACTTGTGCACTCACAAAGTTTTTGGAATTGTCTTTAGAAGCAGCAATGCTGTTATCCAGTCCCTTGCTGAATTATTAACACACGTGCAAACACTAACAGTCCCTACTTCTCACATATTGTCCATATACTATGACCAACAGAAACGTGTGCAGTGAAATGGAACTTACAAGTTAATAATATGATGAACTGGTGTCAATTATAATTTTATAACATAAGAATACAATTACAAAGGTACAAAATACATCATTAAAGAAAATAATAGTACAGATAACATTTGTGGTAATACAGGCTTTACACAAGGATAGAAATAGACATATACATCAGTGTTACAGGAATTATGACATGAGTACATACATAAAAGATCAGAATAACTTTCGAAACAACTTCACACATGAGCATTAAAACAGAATAGAATAAATAGTGTCTAAACATCTTTACAAAGAAAATAACACAGTATTTGAAAAATTCGACAACATAAATCTTATTAGCTAAACACGTAAAGACAGGAAAAAGACAAATACACAAGGGTACATAAACACTTAGCAGAATAATACAAAGGGAAAGGACAGGGTTTGTTTTCAGTGTAACATTTGGTACTGCAGTATTTTGCAAACAAAACCTTTTTTTTTCTTGGAGATCTCCCTTCGTTCATCATTATTCCCAAAAAGTTCTATCTATACCCGCTTTCTGTACTGCAATACAGCGAGCACCACTACTGCCAGCTAAATAAAAGATTCAAACTACGGAAGGCACTAACTACTGATAGGGATAGTTAGCAAATGAAAGACTTTAATAGAGAACATACAATGTATTTACCTTAATAGTCATAATATATATAGCAGTTCATGACATCCAGTCTTACAAATTTCAAAACTCCGCCATTTCTCTCCCCACATCCACCACTGCTGGCGGCCTACCTCCAACTGCGCAATGCTACGCGCTGTTCACATCCAGCTGCCAAACACTACAATGGCAGACAACAATGCAAACTAGCCACAGACTGCACACAGCACAGCCAGTGATTTTTATACAGAGCGCTACGTAACGTTGCCAATAAGAAAACATAAACAGACTACTTACAACGTCACACCTAATTATACTGTTAAAAATCGTTCGATCGCGAAGCACGCACCGTCCGTCATCCCATCTCGCAACCACACTGCCCCAGCTGCGCAACCCAGGGCCCACGTGAGCTGCTGAGCCGTGCCACACTGGCAAGAGCCTAAGAGGTGGAGGCATGCTCGGGCCCTGCAACTGACAGACCAGATGTCATGCTGATCCCCTAACAAAGGCACCCGATAAATTCCTGTCGAAACATTCGCTCTCTATTTCTGCTCGTGTAAGTGGGCCTGCGTGCACCGCCAGTTGCGGTTGGGTCGAACTGCAAACAAACCAGCATTTACCCTGTAAACCCCTGCAGAATACCGATGCACATGAGAACTCCTTCCTTCCAAGAAAAATTCCTGACTGAGAAAGGATTCCGCCATGGGCTTTAAGCTGGCCTCTTTGCTAGATAGAAAGTATCTCATTACAAGAAATTCAATTATATAACATAGGATACACTGTTTATTTATAAAATTCAACATGCAGGGGATGGATCTCGCTTATATTTTGCGGGAAACGCTCACATCCAGCAACTAAGTGTCCTAATTACGTAATTACACTGCTGCAGATTGAAGGTGTTGTCTTATTAGTAAATTAGTAAATGTAATCACACGGAAATGGAATGAAGTGCGATATAGCAGCCACCAGTTGAGGTCTCCCACGTGTGTATCTATCGTCAGGTCGCCGCCACGAAGGTCAAAATACAGATCACGTTACTAAATACCGCCGACCACGGAGCGGATGTCACTTCCTTCGATCTTGCGACCCCCAAACAAAGCGTCAAGTGGCAGCATTCTATTGATCGGCAAATTCCAGTCTCGCTGCCTGTCTCTGTCACTCTGAGGAGCCACTCCTTGCTTGTTTGTCTGAACCAATGTATCCAAACACGAAGATGCAGGTATTCATCTCTCCTCAGAATACTGTATTCCTATTTGCTAATGCTGGAGAGAAAGAGAAAGCTGACGCAATTTCGATACCAAAAATAGAGTGAAATAATCCATTTGCACTAACCTGTCAAATTAGCTGTCAGTTTACAGGAATCAAATAAACCGCTTAATACACTCACTTTCACCTTACGATGATCCTTCTTCATTATAAAACGTATTTTCAACGTTTGAGTATACACAGAAACATTATGCAAATCAAGTAATGAAATTCCCGTCACAAATAGATCGTAACGCTAAATATATATCCTTGGTCTTGTACGCGCCCTCCTCCGCCACAACGTTTCCACTCAACCTATCTGGTGAAAAAAAAAAAAAATCCTGACGATAACACTAATCACGAGGCAATGTAATGACAAGAGAATGGAATGAAGTCCGATATAGCAGCTACCAGTAGGGGTCTCCCGCGTGTCTATCGTCCCAGGCCGCATGAAGTGCGCACTGCTGACTGCAGGGTAGCCCCGTCCGCGCCGCCTGGGAGAGAGAGACCCACAACCGAATGCATAGGTGCACGCACAACAACTACCAGAAAGAATAAGTTGATCAATCGGGAATTTGATATTGCGACTGCGTTTTTAAAAGTACTGTAGATTTGCTAAATTGATTGTCTCTGCTAGATTTGGAAGGTAGGAGGAAGGTTCTACTGCATGATAGAAAGAAACAACAAATACCACTGCGATGTATTGAGAAGTGCTAAACACGACACACTTAAACCACGACCCAGTCCATAGCAATAAGTTTTCATGGCTATATGTCGAAGACAGCTGAAAACACACGCACATCCCGTGCACTCACCTTCCAGATGTCCACACACAGCGTGCCAAACACTTCAAACGCCGCCTTCAGCAACGTTCAGGGATCGTAGAAACTACACCCGCGGCCGAAGCCACAGTCACGGACGCGCGTGTACGACAGAGTGCTCCACCCCCAGCCATGGAGGGCATCCGGGGATGAATTGAAGTGGTAGGAATTCGGATGTTATCAATACTTCCAACGCAAACGCCCATCATGTTGATCTTCTCCCACGCAACACACACACGTCCACTTCTGTCGAGCTTACCCCGCACACTGGTCACTTCACCTGGCCTCGCTCTCGTGGGCAAGATCAGACAGGTATGCGCATTCTTTGTACGCGTCAAAGGCTGAGCTAATCCGTTACTTCCGGTTGCCGACTCCTCGTGAGAGCCCTTGCAGACAGCCGCGGTGGGCTGCGCAACAAGCAGCAGCAGCTTGGACGTATACAATAGTCCTAAACAATTCCACCCCGATATAGATCACACAGTTTAAAAAACCCATTTACCCTTCCTGAGGCAACGATGTTGTTTCCTCCCGTTTATACGAGTTATTTTCGAACATAGAAGAAATCGGACGATACACACGTTTTCACATCGTTAAAGTATCGTTACTTGTTGTGAAAAGCCCGTATGGGACTATGGCATAGTCTATATTCCCTCTAAGTACTCTTTCATCAGCAACAAAAATAAAAACCAAGTGAAGTATCACATCTGTGGTGCGCTAGCCAGCGCCTACACCTGCCAAACGGCATATCACTGATACCAAATTGATAGGCTGAGTAATTAAACTGATCATGAGAGTCACTTTGCATGGCTAGTAATTTTTCTTTTTCAATGGTCAAATTACACTCACCAGGTAGTTCAAATGGAGAACAATACTGAGATCCAACATTTGAAGCTGACCACAGAAGGATTCTACTGCCGGCAACATACATCAAACATATGTACCACACTATTAAAAACACGATCACAATGACTATGTTACCGTCACCCTGCATAGAAAGCAGTCTTGGTTCTACGGGTACACACAAGAGTCGCTGATGGGATTTTCGCCTTCTGGGACACAGACATCCAGAAAACAGAAAAACCGGAAACCAGGGAAACAGTAATTTTTTTCGTCGATTCAACATTCTACAGTGTGTCTATTGAGGTAATAGTGATACATGCGAGTTGACTGCTTTCTCTGATGCTTTTCTGGAAAAAAGAGAACCATCTGCCTCTAAACTTACTTGCATCTGTGTTAAAGGATGACCGAGAGTGGATGGAGTGATTGGCTGAGATGAAGTTGTAACGAGGTATGATTTAATGGTAGACTGATGATGCATTCCAGAGAGAGAGAGGGAGATGTTGCTGCAGGTCATTTGACCATTTTTTCCATTGTTCTGTCGGGATACATCAGTTATGTGACACAACCTGCATTCACCTTGTCGACAACTGTGTGTTCTGTGCGTGAGTTAGAGTTTGCTTGTGATCGTTAATAGCAAACCCCTCAGTCATCAGAGGCCCTCCATCTCATGTGTGATGAAACACGTCCATCCTGTTTCGACACATTCCTCTAGACGAAGGAAGATTTATTCGATGTACTCCATTCCCCTGTCGTATCTTTGGCATGAAATTAAGCCTTCAGTTTCGTAACTACGGCGATTCTAACTCAGCGACAGATGTTTGTGAAGTACTGCAATCCCTATGTATACATCTGTTTGACAGATGTCCTTAGTGATGGCATAACATATTTCATATGTCAAACACTGCTGCTATGCGTTTGTCTCTTTCTTTGTAAGAGGCATTCTCCGTTACTAACGATCATTTTATATAGGACTGACGCGAGCACAAAATAATTTCTGAACAGCGATCGGATGTGAACAGGTTCATGTATCACAAAGAATCAAGGTTTTAAGGAATTAGTTTTTTTTCATTTTACAGTTTGTCACCATAGTTTATCGTAGAGAAACCTGCAAGGAGGATGTATGTCATGCACTGGAAATATATTCCTTACATTGGGATAGTAACAGCATTGCATTCCACACGACCTATAGGTTGGAAACTGCAACGATCTACCATTATAGCATATTTTAAGTGAGAACTATGCAGCCTTAGGAGTGCATGAATTTACATTCTCTCTTACCGACACCTTCTTGATACTGACTGCAGGCACTAGAACGATACTTTAGAATTGATAGAACAGTTGATTTACGTAAAATGCTTCAAATTCCGTCCGTCTGGAGCTCCATCGCGATAAAAATCATTCGTTTCATGGTCTTAATCATATGTTATATCATCACAACACTTTCATAACTACTCTACACCGGCAAGGAGTGCTAACCTACTCGATATTTGCACATTTCGAGAAATCGTGTGCTCTTGGACGGGTGCGGGACAGCAGTTACGGGCTCAGTTCACTCTGTTCCTTCACGAACGTGGAATGTAGCATTCTACTTCTGGTTAGCTGTAGATTAAATAGGTGACATTGCTGCAGGAAGGGTTGGTCAAAGACAATGCGAGGATATCTTTCAGTCTCTAACATTATCCTAAGAATGCGAAAATGCACTGTGATCTCCATCTGCTTAGGGAAAGATAGTAAATTACGGACTATGATCGAAGTGTTAGAAATATGTTGATCTCTGTCTGGTATACTTTGGTGCATATGTTCCAGAATTAACAATAAATGGACATAATGCATAGCCATCTATCTACATTCACAATGGTACTCACAAAGTATTTTGTATCCCGCCTGGGAGGCAGCGCGTGTGTCTGCTCCTGTTAACTGATGTGTAGACAGAATGTAGGAAGCTAGGAGGAGCAGGTGAAGTAGAACTCTCGGTACTGCAGTGTGAATTTAAATCACCATTACTGTAGCAAGAATATGAATATATAACTTTGCACTGATGAGCACATAGGTGCGGAGCCAGATGTCTCAAGCTCACAGAAGTTACACGGGCAAAATCTGTAGTGGCTCGCCCACTATGAAATAGAACAATGTTGCTTGGTCGTCTCCTCAGAATCAAACGGGCGGAATCCGGAGGGGCGCTCGTAGAGCTGCACAGCGCCGGCTAGAGGGCGCTGTCGTCGGTGTTGGTGTCGGTGTCGTAGTGCCAACCTAGTAGAGCGCACCTAAGCTATCGATACCACAAAGTAGAGGAGGAGTGGTTTAGCGATGATACAGAAATTGGTAAGCATGCTGCTGTGTCACTGGTTGGCGTCGTTAAAAACTGGTAAAATTGCTAAAATTGATCGCACTATCAACTGTGATGCTTATTATTACACTGCAGCAATGGTGTCTTTTCCGTCCCATCCGTTCACTGGTTGATTACCATATAATGATTCACTGACATCGCATTTTCGAGATGGAGAAAGAGTCTTGGTGGAGGGCAACATCTTCTGGGAATGGCTAGCACTGAAACAGTGATCATGTACATGACTACAATACAAGGAATAAATCGAAATGGATCACCGAGCCATCAGCTATCCCGTTACTGTGAAAGATGTGTTTAAGTAGAGGTCGTCAGTCACCTTCGGACAGCAGTTTGGAAACGTTCTGCAATGCCGCAAAACTCTTCCAGCCTCCTTATGTTGTGACTATCTTTTATTTCAATCGTCCATTGTGTGTGTTGTGGAAGCAGCAGTAACAATACAATTTATTCTGTGTGATGTCCAGTTTTCTGAGAGAGCCAATGGTTTGAAACGTGTTAATGTCAGTTTAGAACCTGACACAGACCACGAAGTTATGGTGGAAAAACAAATTTTATGGTGGTGTACAAAGTATATTATGGCAGAAAAAACAATGTATCAAACAACAAAACAGGGACCCTCTCTTGGAAGTGATAGTTTGTGGGATATGGTCCTCTTACAGTACAGGCGATGAAACTTTACACAAGTCTGTGCAAGCGACTTCGATCAATGGCAACCTGCTCCAATGGATATTTAATAGTATCACCAGACATACTCGATACTGGCATGCAGATTACATTTGTTTTCGATATGTTGGAAGAGAGAAATGCAGTAAAAATCTTATCGAGTTCTCTGTCGGATGAAATTAGTGGAGCTTTCATAGTTGGCAGTTTTTCTCTGTTAGGTGGTACAAAATAACGATGATAGAATGTTTGGGTGACAGACGTGAATGCACCCTGAGGGACGCAGATCTCCTTCAGACTGTAGTACCAGTATGTAGTTTGGAAATACATCGCAATGCAGTATCAAAATCCTCGTTCTTCTTCCAGTTACTGTATAATGTGGGGTCTTCCTAATATTCCCGATAAGAAATACCAGTGTAACTGTTTGTATCGTCTTTTATATCACCTCGTGTTCCAGGAAAAAGCTTCGCTTTGGAGCTGACCTTAGACATACACCATTGGTGGAACTACGACAGTATGTTCCAATTTCCATGAAGTGGTGAAAAGAGGGTCTTGTCACATTAACTCAGTTTACCCTGTTTCTACATGGGTTGCAAAAGGTGTAGAAATAGCGACCTCCGACTCCAGTTCCGACTTAAATTGGAATGATCACAAGTGCAAAACTGCAGGGATGGCGGAGAGAGTGAGGAGCAGTTACAAGATGCATTGGGACTATCTAAAACCACGTTGTAGTTTTACTGTAGCAGACCGGTTCAAAGAAAGGTGACTCGTTTCAAGATATGAGAGTGCCACGAATATGATTCACTAGTGGCTGTAATCATTAAAAGACATTTCCATACACTCCAACGCAGGTATGTGGTTGAATAGAAAGACTTGATTCGAAAGCGCATACAGTATTTCTAGCAGAAAGTTTAACACTATCAGCGACTCTTGTGTTTACCTATAGAACCAAGACCGTTTTTATGCAGGTTGACAGTAACATAGTCACTGTGATCGAGTTTTTAATAGTGCTGTCTTTACGCGAAATGTACTCGTATGTTGCTAGCAGTAGAATCCTTCCTTCGTCAGCTATGTTGGCAGCGCTACGACGGCAAGTCCCATTTCCACCGAGTGGTCAAAATACAGTCCTGTTGCATTAACTCAGCTCAAGCCATTTCTACAAGGGCTGCAGAAGGTAGTGGATATAGCGCTGTCCAACTTCCGTTCAGATCCGACTTAAATTTGGATGATCACATGGACTAAGCTGCAGGGAGGCCAGGAAAGAGATTAAGAAACAGTTACAACATGCAGAGTAACTGTCTAAAATCACGTTGGAGTTTTGCTGTAGCAAAAAAATGGTTCAAATGGCTCTGGGCACTATAGGACTTAACTTCTGAGGTCATCAGTCCCCCTAGAACTTAGAACTACTTAAACCTAACTAAACTAAGGACATCACACACATCCACGCCCGAGGTAGGATTCGAACCTGCGACCGTAGCGGTCGCGCGGTTCTAGACTGTAGCGCCTAGAACCGCTCGGCCACCCCGGCCGGGTTTGCTGTATCAGATAGGTTCGAAAAGGATGACTCGTTTCGAGATATGAGAGTAGCACGAATGTTATTCACCACTGGTTGTAATCACTAAAAGACGTCTCCATAGGATCCAACATAAGTATTGTTGAGTGGAGAGACTTGATTCCAAATCGCAGACACCATTTCTACCAGAAAGTGTTACGCTGTCAGCGACTCTTGTGTGTGCCTGTAGAACAAGACCGCTTTTTATCCAGTGTGACGGTAACATAGTTGCTGTGATCGAGTTTTTAATAGTGCAGTCCTTATGCGTAATGTATGTTGCAGTAGAATACTTCTGTGGTCAGTTTTAGATGTTGGATCTCAATAGTGTTCTCCAGGGATTCCCATTTGAACCATCTGATGTGTGTAATCCGACTATTGAAAGAGAAAAATTAGTCATCATGGAAAGTGACTAATGATCAATTTAATTAATTAGTCTACCAAGTTGATATCAGTGACAAAAAATGGTTCAAATGGCTCTGAGCACTATGGGACTCAACTTCTGAGGTCATTAGTCCCCTAGAACTTAGAACTAGTTAAACCTAACTAACCTAAGGACATCACAAACATCCATGCCCGAGGCAGGATTCGAACCTGCGACCGTAGTGGTCTTGCAGTTCCAGACTGCAGCGCCTTTAACCGCACGGCCACTTCGGCCGGCTATCAGTGACATCCCGCTGGGCGGGTGTAGGCGCTGGCTAGGGCATCACGGATATGATTCGAATTCCTACCATTCCAATTCATTCCCGGATGCTCACCATAGCTGGGGGTGGAGCACTCTGGCGTACACAGGCGTCAGTGAGTGTGTAGTTTCTCCGGTCCCTGAACATTGGTGACGGCGGCATATGAGGGATTTGGCACACTGTGTGTGGACATCTGGCAGGTGAGTGCACGGGATGTGCGGGTGTTTTCTGCTGTCTTCGGCATCTAGCCATGACAACTTAATGCTACGGACTGGGTTGTGGTTTTAGTGTGTCGTGTTTAGCTCTTCTCAATACATCGCGGTGTACTCTGTCTAGCAGTGGTATTTGCTGTTTCTCTTCTATCACGCTGTAGAACCTTCTTCCCTCCTTTGCATGTAGTGGAGAGAATCAGTTTAGAAAGTCTACAGTAATTTTAAAAACCGAATCGCAATATCAAATTCCTGATTGATCAATTCATTGTTTCTGATAGTTGTATTGCGTGCACGCTTGCATTCGGGTGTGGGTCCCTGTCTCCCAGCCGGCGCGGATGGGGCTGCCCTGCAGTCGGCGGTGTGCGCTACATGATCGCGAGTTTGTGTGATCGTCAAGATTTTTTCTTTTTGTGCCAGATATGTTTAGTGGAAACGTTGTGGTGGAGGAGAGGTGTACAAAACTGCGGATATATTTAGCGTTACGATCTACACTCCTGCAAATGGAAAAAAGAACACATTGACACCGGTGTGTCAGACCCACCATACTTGCTCCGGACACTGCGAGAGGGCTGTACAAGCAATGATCACACGCACGGCACAGCGGACACACCAGGAACCGCGGTGTTGGCCGTCGAATGGCGCTAGCTGCGCAGCATTTGTGCACCGCCGCCGTCAGTGTCAGCCAGTTTGCCGTGGCATACGGAGCTCCATCGCAGTCTTTAACACTGGTAGCATGCCGCGACAGCGTGGACGTGAACCGTATGTGCAGTTGACGGACTTTGAGCGAGGGCGTATAGTGGGCATGCGGGAGGCCGGGTGGACGTACCACCGAATTGCTCAACACGTGGGGCGTGAGGTCTCCACAGTACATCGATGTTGTCGCCAGTGGTCGGCGGAAGGTGCACGTGCCCGTCGACCTGGGACCGGACCGCAGCTACGCACGGATGCACGCCAAGACCGTAGGATCCTACGCAGTGCCGTAGGGGACCGCACCGCCACTTCCCAGCAAATTAGGGACACTGTTGCTCCTGGGGTATCGGCGAGGACCATTCGCAACCGTCTCCATGAAGCTGGGCTACGGTCCCGCACACCGTTAGGCCGTCTTCCGCTCACGCCCCAACATCGTGCAGCCTGCCTCCAGTGGTGTCGCGACAGGCGCGAATGGAGGGACGAATGGAGACGTGTCGTCTTCAGCGATGAGAGTCGCTTCTGCCTTGGTGCCAATGATGGTCGTATGCGTGTTTGGCGCCGTGCAGGTGAGCGCCACAATCAGGACTGCATACGATCGAGGCACACAGGGCCAACACCCGGCATCATGGTGTGGGGAGCGATCTCCTACACTGGCCGTACACCACTGGTGATCGTCGAGGGGACACTGAATAGTGCACGGTACATCCAAACCGTCATCGAACCCATCGTTCTACCATTCCTAGACCGGCAAGGGAACTTGCTGTTCCAACAGGACAATGCACGTCCGCATGTATCCCGTGCCACCCAACGTGCTCTAGAAGGTGTAAGTCAACTACCCTGGCCAGCAAGATCTCCGGATCTGTCCCCCATTGAGCATGTTTGGGACTGGATGAAGCGTCGTCTCACGCGGTCTGCACGTCCAGCACGAACGCTGGTCCAACTGAGGCGCCAGGTGGAAATGGCATGGCAAGCCGTTCCACAGGATTACATCCAGCATCTCTACGATCGTCTCCATGGGAGAATAGCAGCCTGCATTGCTGCGAAAGGTGGATATACACTGTACTAGTGCCGACATTGTGCATGCTCTGTTGCCTGTGTCTATGTGCCTGTGGTTCTGTCAGTGTGATCATGTGATGTATCTGACCCCAGGAATGTGTCAATAAAGTTTCCCCTTCCTGGGACAATGAATTCACGGTGTTCTTATTTCAATTTCCAGGAGTGTATTTGCGACGAAATTTCATTACTGTGTGTGATACTCAAACGTTGAAAATATGTTTTATTATGAAGGAGTACCGTCGTAAGGTGAAAGTGAGTGATTTAAGCGATCTATTTGACTCCTGTAAATTGTTAAACAATTAATTTGACAGATTAGTGAAAACAGATTATTTCACATTATTATTGATATTGAAGTTGCGTCAGCTTTCCCTTTTTCTCCAGCATCTGTCAATAGGAATACAGTATTCTGAGGGGAGATGAAAACCTCCATCTTCGTGTTTGGAGACGTTGGTTCACACAGACAAGCAAGGAGTGGCTTCTTGAGAGCGACAGACACAGGCAGCGAGTCTGGAATTTGGCGATAAACAGAATACTGCCGCTTGATGCTTCGTTTGGGGGCCACAAGATCATGTGATCTAAATGACAATAGATTTATTCATCCTTAATATCACAAGACAACAAAAATGACTAAACAAACGTCACACAAACATTTTTATTTGACAAACGCTTTCAATAAGATGGGGTCTATGGTGGACAAAGTTGTCAGCTGGGGATGGACACACGGCACTAACTGGAACACTAATTGCTTTATCTGACTTCATAGATGTGACTCTGGGTTATGGCGCAATAACTACGCCACCATCAAGCGTCTATACTCTACTATTCCAAAACAGGAAAATATGGTTCGAAAGAACAGGGTGCTGAGACACATATTGGAGCCCTACGCTGTAGCAGTGAATACTTTACCCTCCTGCTGGACAGGGCAGCACACCACGGTGCGTTCGGCGACTGCAGTCATGGACAGCCGCAATTTGTTATTAATGGCGCGCCTGAAAAATGCAAGTACGCGGCCTCGCATTCGGTTCATTCGGAACACAGGTACTTCCCTATGAGCCTCTGAAACCACAACGGATTCCAGTGTGCAGGTGGTCGGCCAAACCAATTTGACTCCGTACCACGACTATACGTGATGGAATATGTCAACTGATTAGACGGCCGACTCAAGACAAATAAGTACACCCACGCAACACTCGCTGTGTGCGGGATGCTAGAAGCAGTACATCTGATGGTTCAGGGGACTGCCACAGGCTCTAAGTGGCACACTACCTAAACGTTGACACTTGTGTCCTTTGCTAGAGACCTGCAGTTCTTTACTAGCGAAGCGCCAGTACAAGAGTGAGCTTCTCTGTCGGTCCACTTTCCTCCTCACCTCGGTAGCAAAAGCCCATTTACATCTTAGACTTCCCCCACTTTAGCACAAGCCAATCACGAGCTCGGGCCCGGCATTCGAAGCTCAGAGAGCGCCCCTTGCGCTGCATACACTGATTTGACCAATCAGAGACTTTAAAGTTAATGGGAAAAAAAAAAGATTCAGCTTAGCGGCCTCATTCCCACACGTTTACGCCATGTCATCCATGACCAGGATGGAACAACAGCCCTCCATAAAAAGCTTCTTATCTCCCCTGTTGTGTCGAATTCGAAGTTTCCAAAGAAAGGCCATAAACTCGCTGAAAGCCTTGTGCTTTCACAAATATGTTTAGTAACACAGTCTGGACGTATGGGCGCCAGGGACATGTCCCACGGAAATTCGCAGAACGCTCTCAGTTGTCTCGTCGGCTTGCTGCCTAACAAGGGCCCATCCTCTGCTCTATTGCCACTCTACAATGCACTGGCCATTGTAGCGGCGACTTCTCGGCGCTAGTCAGTCTACCTGGACACAGATGCCGACCGACCGGTGCCAACCAACCGGCGCCAACCAACGTGTCTGCACAATGAGAGCGCGGAACTCGGCCGTCTGGAAATGTTTCCACCCAAGTTCCGCAGAATAAAAAACGCGCTTACCTCGGCCCTCAGTCACCCTATGCTTTTACTGCAGTCGTTTGAATCGGCACCCAATCCTTTGAATGAAGGTAAAACTTACCATTATTCCTTCCCTAGAGCATGCAAGCAAGAGCATTTACTACTGCCCACCAT
This sequence comes from Schistocerca cancellata, assembly GCF_023864275.1. NCBI lineage: Eukaryota > Metazoa > Arthropoda > Insecta > Orthoptera > Acrididae > Schistocerca > Schistocerca cancellata. The sequence goes on along the minus strand of NC_064629.1, from coordinate 93,081,887 downwards.
TCCATCATGATGTATGAAGTCAAATCGTAATAAAGATCATCTTCCCTAAGAACATGAACTGGCATAACACCGAATAAGAAGTGAGAGTGCTCTGCAATCTCTCACAACCTCTGTGTTCCTCTCAAATTTATTCTTTGGGAGTGTCACACTTTAAAAGGTTAGTGTGACATGGAACAGAATAAATTGTAACACATTAGTTGGGTCATTATCAAAGAAATAAACATGAATCAATGTTTGTTCACCATAAATCACAGCACAATGTTATACCCTGCCTTTACCACATTCAACCAGGGGTCATCCATATACTCTCTGCTGCATGCCTACAAAATTAAAGTGGGAAATAAAAATGTGATGGGTGCACTGTCGGGTCATATTCTTGAAGACCCAGACTTAAATGGCAATTTCTGAATGCTTACAGGGTCATGCAAACATTTATCTAATCATTCATCCTGAAATTGGGGCCAGAGAAGGTTATTCCCCAACCTGAATACATTATTGCCGTCTTGAGGATTCTCTGCCCCATGAAAAATTACTTCCCCAGCTCAATTATACATGTGGCTACATTCATTCCTTGATAGAACATTGATTGCAAACACTCTGACGTTCACCCAATACAAAAGGTTCTTAGTTTACATTTTGCATGTGTCATTTGTTGTGCTTGTTTCTCTAAAATATGTCAATCTGTTCCGTAAGTACAAAGATATGTGTCAAAACAACATATGATTGACATAAAACAAGTGAATCTTTACACAAAACGAAAAAATAATACATGAGTTCATTAAGAGAACTTGATAAGAAAACATAGAGAATACATGTAATCTTGTAAAAATGAAGGCACATATAAAATATGTACAAAACATATGTAAAACAAAACATACATAAAACACTTAATGAAAACAATAACCTTCCTACAGCTCCCATCTCAAAGGTCTTTAGGGAGTCCGATTTTTTTTTAAAATTTACAATTGTCACATGAAAACACATGTCATGTAACATGTTAGATGTTGCAGCTTTTGTGGGTTGAGTTTGCCAAGAGGGGTTACCCCTTTTTCTCAGCATGTATAGTACAGGCAGCACCCTCAGTGTGGCAGGACCTTGCCCGTGGCAGGGATCAGTGGTGTCTCGATTACAGAACTGTCTCCAATGACGTGGTGGTCGGCAATGCATTTCCGCTGTCGAAGACGATCATGGGATGACCCGGACAGCATATGGACACAGGTTTGAGGTGACTCACCTCCCGCCATCGCTGTCGACTATGTCTCCAGACACGTGAATTCCTCCATTCAGCACTCCCCAGAGCATACCGCTGGCGCGGACCTGGGACTTCCATTCAGCGGTAGGTCCCTCGGGACCTTGTAGTGGCAGCGGCGGCGAAGGTGCTCCGATGTCGGTCAGGCACCAGCCCTCTGTTGACAGCTCGAGACGTGAAGGGGCTTGCCCGCTCCTGACTCCATTCACGCAGCCCGATGATGTCATGTCGACCAGCTGCACTGTGGTCGCTAAGTGGATCACCATCGCCTGCTGCATCACCACCTGTTCACAGGGCTGGCGTATGGCCTTCACCGTCTTGTCTGCGTGGTGGCCCATCTGCCCAGCTGCTACAGCCGCTCCGGTGTCTGCGACCTCTCCAACTGCCTCATATATCACCACAACTCAGCCGCTCATAGTCTGCAAAATGCTTACATGAAAACATAGTGCCGTGTTTTTACAAATATGTTTACAGCATAAATGCAGTGAATTATAATGAGTAATTACTCCAAGAATAAAAAATTGGTTTACAGCTCTTTGATAAAAATATAATCTTATTATATTTCATAAAAATTGGATATTATTACAGCAATAATTTTAAATGATTAATTTTCAATGTCTAAATCTTTATAATCTTAAGTGGTGGTTAGGTTGTTGCACTGTATGATAGTGTAGGATTAATTTCCCATAACCTTTCATGCACTCAAAGTACTAAGCCGGTTTACACTACACATTCATTTCAGTCATTCTCATTCCATCTACATATACTACTTATTCATGCAACCCAACTACTATAAAAGATATGCAAACTACTATACACCCATTTTGTTGTGGCACTAACGCCGGTGTATGGTTATGTCGGTACTCATCGAGATTCACGCCAATCTGCTCGCTGTTCTAAGTGGGATAAAAAAACGCGAAAGTCTCTTTTTGCTGAAACTGACACAAAATTTTCTCAGGTTGGTGAACAAATTTTCCACTCCAGCCCCTGAAACAAACATAAAAAGCACAAGGTATTATCGGCATTTGACTGCAAAACTACAAACCTTCAGTTCTTCTCTTTCTCACAAACTGATGGTGTGCCTCGCTCACTCTGCAAAAACATACCAAAGTGACTCGCACATTCCGTGCTCACGTCACGTAGTACAAACTGTCGCCCAAGATTTACCACTCAGGTGCTCGCGAACTACTTGCGAAAGCCCACACGAATATCATCGCACAATAGTGCGGAAAACCACATGCGAAAACCATAAGCGAATGACCACAATGAACAACAACCGCATTAGACACAATAGCTCATCTGTATAACCATACTCGAATACAAATTCCATTCGCGAGGAACATCGCACAAAAAGCGACATCCATAGACAAAAAACACACCACAAATACATCGCGCCACTGGCGATGACAATAATCAGCGCACAAATTGCACTGGGCACTGGTCACAAACCACAGCGAAACACATAAGAAAGTCAACACATCTCTCGCATGGACAATATGCGTGCACTTGTTTCGGACTCGAAGATATAAATTCTATCGTTGTTGTGACACCTGATCCTGTCTTTTCGTGCAAACTTCAAAACAGCTATGGGAACATATTAACTTGCGCGAAACAGGACTCAAATAAACAACGAAGTTTCCATCGTAAAATCGACACATTTCTACTCTCAACAATTGTAATTTACTCAGCACTGGGACGACCAACTGTACATTTATAAACCTGCTACATGTTACGAAGAAAATCTTGTACGGTGAAATTATCACAATGCCTACTCTTACGACTAGCAGTAATGGGAGAAGTTCCTTTGCTAATTACCATGGCGAATCACAAAAAGATCTAAAGAAATGATTGTTATCTTTAAAATTATTATAGCTAAACAAACTTATGCTACAATGCTTATGTTCGGCAGTCACCGACCATTAAACTATCTGTGGCTTGTTCAGAAGGTCAGTGGCGTTGGTTGTCATTTCCTCGCGCATCTCTACCTGGGTTCAGTCCCCGAATCTCAATTTCCTCGATCTGAGCTCCAGTTCCGTTTCCTACGTTGTTATTCGCGCCCATCTTCTATTGTCATTGAAACCGGAGCCGTGGTTTCGCCATCCGTTGTTTTGTGGTCCGTAGCCTTCATTCTTCCTTTCATTCCAGCTTCTGTTGCGTGGTACATAATTATTGTGGTTCCAATTCCAGTCTCTTCGATGTTCAGCTTCATTGTTAAAGAAATTTCCCGACCGTGAATGGTTTCCGTAAGGTGCTCCATTCCGTGCATTTACGTTCCTATTATTGTAATGGTCATAGTGTGGACGCGACATAGGGCCTGCGACGTATCTGTCAGACTTTCCTCTGTGGTTTCTGATATTCTCTGCTCGGAATGCGTACTCTAATTCGTAAAGTGTGTTATGGAAAGTTCTGAGCTTCACATTACACCTGCCAGCTAATACTTGTTGATATCTGACGGAAGTTTGGTGAAACAACGATGAATGATTTCACCGGTAAGGCATGCTTCGTCAAGACACTGGTTCTTGTCGATCATTGCATCAAGGAACTTGACTGGGCTTTTGTAGTTTGAACTCTCGAAATCTTTGCCAACAATCATTTCGTATTTTATGCGCTCTTGCGTCTCCTTGGATCAGTAGATATTTAGGAAGCTGTCCTTGAACTCCTGGTAACTTCTATACGTCGCTGATACTCCGCGCATTTTTTCGCGACTGACCCATGCAAGTGTCCGCAAATAAAGTCTAACTTGTATTTTAAATGCCAATTTGAAGGTAAGGAGAGGTCAAATTCTGATATGCAAGTGCGTAGGTGTGTAAACTTACCCTCATCTCGGAAAATTTCGAATTTTCGGACTTGCAAAATGTGTTGAAAATCAAATGGCGTTTCATCGACAACTTCCGTCCTATGGAAAATATCAGACCTTTGGATGTTCTCGTTCGACGTTCCCACATTTGTGCTCCCTCCTCGGCTTCGAGAAAATGCGACGTCCATCTCACCATGTCCTCTGCTCGCTGCTAACGGTATGCAGTTATCCGTCCCGTCTGAATTTGTTTATGATTCTGTTGCGTTCGCGCTTGGCCGCATTTGAATTTGTTTCCTTAGCGCCTCCTCCAATTTCTTCTCCATACGCGAGTTGATTGCTTCCTGTTGCGATTTGAATGAAAGGAGAGTCCGGACCTCTTCAGTCTCGCTCACTGAAGTTGCAGTTCTTACCTCCGAACCAGTCCCAAATTTGCGCAGCTCATATTCTCATTTGTCCATGGCCGCTGTCGCATGAAAATCTGTGGCTTCACGTATTTTTGTGTGGATGCGCTGCTCCGCGTTATTTTGCCGCTTTTCCAAGCTTTCGACCTTCTTGTTCAAATTTATCACCGTCTCTCGTCCTTGCAATCCTATGCGTTTTCTCGCTTTCAATGCTTCAGCTGCTTCTCGTGAAACATGCAACTGTCTTGGCGCTCTCTGCCGTCATCTTAGCATCATGTGAAATCTTTGAACCTTTCATTGCTTTGGTGTTTACTTTCCGTAGGTTTCACTGGAGTTTATTTGCTCATGACTTGTGTTCCTCTCGCATCGGATTAACCTGAGCACCGATATTTTTTATGTCCGTCCTCGTCTCACTAATATTCTCCTCCATTCCCTTTAGTCCATTAAACTTTTCCTATATTCCTTTTAGACCAGCCTCCATTCCCTTTAGTCTATCAAGTTTCTTCTCCATCCCCACTAAAAATGCCACCAGATCAGTATCGTGATCGACCGAGCTCATACATGATTTCTGTGGTGGTGTATATGCATCATTGCGTTCTGATACCGCCCTTCTTCTCTGTCCGGATTTTTAATAACCACATCTGCATCGATATGTTGTGGTACGCACACATTCTATCACACCCGATCTGACGCTGTCTGTCCCCTCAAACCGGCCAGAGTGGCCGTGCGGTTCTAGGCGCTACAGTCTGGAGCCGAGCGACCGCTCCGGTCGCAGGTTCGAATCCTGCCTCGGGCATGGATGTGTGTGATGTCATTAGGTTAGTTAGGTTTAAGTAGTTCTAAGTTCTAGGCGACTAATGACCTCAGAAGTTAAGTCGCATAGTGCTCAGAGCCATTTGAACCATTTGTCCCCTCAAAAAAAGCCATATGATTTCCTTGTTGCGCGTCATCGTTGTTGCTAAAACCGTTCAACAGCAATGCATCCCTACGTTCAAACTGTGCCTCAACCGTTTCATTGCGCTCTTCCTCCATGACGTATGCTTATTTTCTCGCTCCCAGTCTACTTGTCTAGCCATACTTCTCGTTATCATTCAGATTCTCTATCAACAACGAAATTTAAATATCCGTGTAACACGTGGACATCCTCATTACCTAACTCAAGATATACGAAGTACAATACAATGACGTCAAAAAAAATTAGCATAGCAGTATGTAGTCCGAGACTACGACACTAGTACACGAGATTCAGAATCAAACACAACCAAATACAAAGCAAATACAATAGCAAACACCACAAAAATAATACGACAACGCCGTTAGCAAAGACGGGAAATCAGTCGACAAATGACACAGAAGTCACTGACACAGATGCACTATAAATAAAACAAATAAACACAGAAACAACACAATCAGAGAATTAAGTATCTACAACCTACTAATGAACCATAATTTTTACTTCATAAGAATGTGGACCTGTTGGTTAAGTACGCAAACTGACAGCATCACAGATGTGCCAATGACCAAGATCCTGGCAGCGGTTCGCCAATTGCAAGCTTGCTACTCTCTTTTAGAATCTGGACTTTAATAAAGATGGCAGAACACAGGGAGAAGTTGTGATCTAAATGACAATAGATTTATTCATCCTTAACATCACAAGACAACAAAAATGACTAAACAAACGTCACACAAACATTTTTATTTGACAAACGCTTTCACTGACATGGGATCTATGGGGGACAAAGTGATCAGCTGGGCACCGACACACGACACTAACCGGAACACTAATCGTTTTATCTGACTTCACACACGTGAATCCGGGTTATGGCACAAACACTACGCGCCCATCAAGCATCTATACTCTAATATCCCAAGAAAGGAAAATATGGTTCGAAAGAACAGGGTGCTGAGACACATATTGGAGCCCTACGCAGCACCAGCGAATACTTTACCGTTCTGCTGGTCAGGGCGGCACACTACGACACGTTTGGCGCCTAAAGTCATGGACGGCCACAATCTGTTATTAATGGCGCGCGACCGAAAGATGCAAGTACGCGGTGTCGCGTTCGGTTAATTCGGAACACAGATACTTCCCTATGAGCCTCTGAAATCCCAGTGGGTTCCAGTGTGCAGGTGGGCCCGTTTGCTGGTCTGCCACACCAATTGACTCCGTCCCATGACTATGCATGATGGAATATGTCAAATGTTTAGACGACCAACGTAAGTCAAATAAGTACACCCACGGATCATTAGCTGTGTGTGATGCTAGAAGCAGTACATCTGATGGTTCAGGTGACTGGCACAGGCTCTAAGTGGCAAAATAGCAAAGGACACAAGTGTCACCGTTTAGGTAGAGACCTGCAGTTCTTTACTAGCGAAGGCCAGTACAAGAGTGATCTTCTCTTTCTGTCCGCTTTCCTCCTCACCTAGGTAGCAAAAGCCCATTTACATCTTAGACTTCCCCCACTTTAGCACAAGCCAATCACGAGCTCGAAAGGGCATTCGAAGCACGGAGAGCGCCCCTTGCTCTGTACACACTGATTTGACCAGTCAGACTCTTTAAAGTTAACTGGGAAAAAAGAAAAGGAAGATTCAGCTTAGTGGCCTCTTTCCCACACGTTTACGCCATGTATTTTCTAACAACATGACCAGGATGGAACCACAGCCCTCCATAAAAAGCTTGTTATCTCCCCTGTTGTCTCCAATTTTGTCGTGTCCAATTCGAAGTTTCCAAAGAAAGTCCATAAACTCGCTAAAAGCCTTGTGCTTTCACAAATTTGTTGTGTAACGCAGTCTGAACGTCTGGGCGCCAGACCTGTCCCACGGAAATTCGCAGAACGCTTAAGCCGTTGGCACACGGACCGTGCTGCCGAACGTTAACGTTGAGCGTGCCAAGTTCAACGTGCTGCAGAACGCTCAGGAATGATGCAACTTGTGCATACGGTACGTGGGCCCCAACGTGGTACACGGGATCACAACGCACTCAAGTGACAGTTGAGGGATGTTTCTAGTTCGTTAATCACATTGTTTACCTAACGGGCGCGCATACAAGTCCCACGCTAGCTCTAGCTCTATTAAAACGCACATTCCTCCATCGTCCACGAAAAGGAAAGTACCATGTCCAATCAATAAGGACACAGGCTTATAAAAGTTCCATTACAAAGAGTGCGTTGCAAAAAAGGAATACTTCTCCGCATAAGATAAACATTATTTCATCATTCCCACATTTTAGTAAAACCCCAAGGTCAGTTTTACTTGATCACTGTTCCTACCCAGTAGCAGAATCTTTGCAACATGTGAGTTACGAAACGTAAAAGAAGAAGGAGCAAAATATCTTGATACAAGTAGCGTAAGCTGCCATTTAGATTAAGCCAATCGAACAAAGTCACCCCTCAAAAAAAGGTGAACTTGTGTTTACATAAAATCAAACATTATAGTCTATACTTACATTAAACGAATAATAAAGTATCAGAACCTAATAAAAACGCGAATGTTACGGAGAAAAAATTGTTGTGTCAGGACGCGAACCACTGCCCCAACAAAAAACATCATCATTCAATGACGCTATTCATTACACTAAACCAACATCACAGCTTCTGTATCTAATTATACTATCTTACGTCGTGCTAAAAATTTTAATCGTAGATATTTTACTAACTGAAATGTAATTATAACACATTGTACCAAGAACAATGCGTTTTGGGTGGATCTTCAGTGAGTCGCTGGCCTTCAAATAGCCTACTCTCATAATACGCGAGTTACAATAATTCTTTTGCCACGAATGTGATGTTTCTCATTAATTTATTGGAACGAATCACACAGTTAACAACGGGTTTTGCAGTGATTCTCAATTTGCTGGTGCTCGGAACGGCATATATAAGTATAGGCTTGAAATGAATGCCAATATGGCGCCTCACAACTCTGTACTGAAGGGAGACGGCGTGCGTGTGACGTAGGTGGCGTTGTGCCATCTCATTGGCCAACGCTGAGACGCACGCTCAGAATATCTGACACGCCAGATATCGCTCTGCACGTTCGGAAAGTCTCCCGAGCGTGCTGTTCCACGCTGTGACGTGAGAAACTCGGCACACTCAACGCTCAACGTTCGGATGCACGGTCCGTGTGCCGACGGCTTTACAGCTGTCTCGTTGGCGTCCTGCCTAACAAAGGCACATCCTCTGCTTTATTGCCGGTCTACAATGCACTGGCCATTGCAGCGCCGACTTCTCAGCTCTAGTCAGTCTACCTGGACACGGATGCCGACCGACTGGCGTCAACCAACGTGTCTGCACAATGAGATCGCGGAACTCTGCTGTCCGGAAATGTTTCCATCCAGGTTCCTCAGAATAAACACGCTTCCCACGGCTCTCAGTCGCCGTACGCTTATACTGCAGTTATTTAAATCGGCACCCTATTCCTTTGAACGCATGTAAAGCTTACAGTTATTCCTTTCCTAGAGCATGCAAGCAAGAGCATTAACTACTGCCCACCATTTCATCATGATGTATTAAGTCAAATCGTAATAAAGATCATCTTCCCTAAGAACATGAAGTGGCAGAACACCGAATCTGAAGTGAGTGTGCCCTGCAATCTCTCAAGCGCACACAGGAAAATTTTCTAATAAGACGACACCTTCAATCTACAGCAGTGTAATTGCATAATTAGGACATGTAATAGCTGGATGTGAGCTTTTCCCACAAAATAAAAGTGAGATCCAGTCCTGCCAGTATAACCTATGTTATATAATTGAATTTCTTGTCATGAGATCCTTTCTCTCCAGTACAGATGGCAGCTTAGTGCTCATGGCGCAATCCATTCTCAGTCAGGTATTTGCCTTGGAATGAAGGAGTTCTCATATGCATCAGTATTCCTCACTGGTTCACAGGGTAAACACTGATTTGTTTTTCAGTTCGTTCCGACCTGGAACAATGGTTTGTACAGGTCTGGCAGTGGCACATTACACAAGAAGACAGAGAGGTTTTGACAGGTTTTGACAGGAATTTCGCAGGTTCTTTTGTTCAGGGATTAGCGTGACACCCGGTCTGTCTGTCGCGGGGCCCGAGTGTGCTGCCACCTCTCAGGCTCTTGCCGGTGTGACGCGTCCTGGCTGCCACCACAGTCCCTGCGGTGCACGGCTGGGGCACCCGATGCGCGTTGAGTGACGGGATAATGTCCAATGCGTGCTTCATGATCGAAAGATTTTTGACAGTGTAATTACATGTGACGGGTATTTCATGGTGGTATTCCTTGTGTGATCAGAATAAAATGAAGTGATCAATTTAATTACTTCTTTTCAATGTATTTTACAAGACCTGCATCAAACAGCAAAGAATGATGACCAAGAGAGATTCAACTCCTGCAAACTGTGTTTTTTTTATAAATAAACAATATACCTTCTGCTTTGTAATTGGATTTCCTGTCGCGAGATCCTTTTCCTCCACCAAAAAGCCGCCAATTTCCAGGTAGAGGAGTGAGAAAGGGGAGGAGGGAGAGGAGGGGTTGGTTGGCGGTTTACTAGAGGAGGAGATGTTAGTTAATAGATCAATTTAATTAATTAGTCAATCAATTGGCGAGGGGTAGGGGGGCGGGGGAATTGGAGGTTCCCTGAGGAGTCAGGAGGCGGAAAAGGACAGGGATGGGTGGGGAAACAATAGGTTAATTACCTGTCAATCAAAAGGATGGATTATCCCCAGGGGGTCTCAGTCACCTTAGCAGAACAATAGCTTTAGGACCTGTCAATCAAAAGAGAGTAATACGTTTGCTTCTGAATGTATGCTTGCCCCTGATATGGGCAACCCACACAACAAAACGCACCAGCACCCCCTTGTCCCCCTACTAATGCGACATCTTTGTTGCAAAAAATGATATTAATCGTTGCTTGTAATGTTGTCCTATGAGAGCACTCTGCTGGATGATTGGTTAATAGATGTGAAATATAAGTATCGCACTCCTTATCATGAGTGTATGATGCTTAAACAAAACCTGGTATGAATATCAGACACACAAGTAAATGCCTTAATGTGGATTTATAAGCTAGCTGGTCACACTTCATAGCGAATCTTTTGTTGCTGTAACACACATCTAAATACGTAGAAGACTTTTACCAAAAGTCCAAGACATAATGCTGGACTTGGTCCCAGTAGGTTCAATCAGCACACTAGTATTACGTGAACTTGAACTGGACAATTGCAAAAACAGTATTGAGGCGTGACACATATAGCCAGCCTACATTTTGCATAAGATGAGAGTAGTTAGGGACTGATAGATGTGTTACTCTCTAGCACCGTTTTTGTGAGTGACACAAGGTACCATACTTTTGTGCATGTGTCTTAGGAAGAGAGATGTCATGTTCGTGTGACGCTCCTATAAGCACCTAGAATTTTGATAAGCATTTAAAAACACACTGAATCTGTGTCTGATATTTGTTCAGAAATATATGTATGTAAATAGTATACTGCCAGTGATATATGCTCGTATGGAAGTAGTTCTTGCAATAATTATAGGCCAAATCCATTAAACCAACTTGGTAAGTGTCTCAGACCATTGATCAACTTTCGTATTTTGTTGTAACACACCACGAAAATCATAGATATGTTAAGTATGTGACAAATTGTTACATATTCTAAGGTCAGTTATAGGTGTTTATTTATAGGCCTAACAGCATACTGACATTAGCTCTGTGTGGTGGAATCATAGCACATGTTTCTGCCAGTCATATCTGTGAGGGCATAATAAAGCAATTTTCCAAATTTTGGGTTGTCTAACAGCCGTATTTTCATGTATAACATACATATTTTGTGATATGAGTATCAAATAACGGTAATTAATACAATAAACATGAAGAATCACACAAAAGCAAAGTGCATGTAACTAAAATACAACAAATAAAATTTGTTTTCAATCTATAAAACCGAAAACATTATCAATGCTGAGCTCTGTGCATCTCTGACTGTGAAGTTGATTAGACTCTCTGTATTGTCCTAGTCCTCATCCTTTCGCGTTACTGGTTTAAAGTTACCCTGCCATCACTACAACGATTTTCTGAATAAATGTAAATGTGGCCGTCTTTCATGCACGATATATATTCGTAATTTTATCAAAGTCACTGTTGAGTGGCATTTTGCTCCATTTTCATTTCTTAGTATTTCCGAAACAGAACCTGCCGTATCTTGTAAGAGAAGTCCGATTGCCTTTCAGATTTGGAAATTTGAAAATTTGTGGTAAGGTCTTATGGGACCAAACTGCTGAGGTTATCGGTCCCTAATCCTACACACCACTTATTCTAAATTAAACTAACTTATACTATGGACAACACACACACACACACACACACACACACACACACACACACACACACACACACACACATATGCCCGAGGGAGGACTCGAACCTCCGACGGGGGGAGCCGCACGGATCGTGACAAGGCGCATGACTGCGCGGCTACAGGGCGCCGCTCTTTCAGTTTACATTCATTTACACATATTATCATTTTGTATTTGCGTGTGTAATGCAGTTACAAAACGAATGGATACCAAAGAGACCAATACGAATATTCACTAAAAACATTTCAAGTAAATAAAGGCTTTATCAAAATAATTAAAAAGTATGTGCAAGCCATTGCAAATCGGCATGTAGCAAAAGTAGAGGGTAACATTATTTTTTATCGATTGTTGGCTGACCACCTCAACGAGAATTTAAATTAGAAAAGGGTGGGAATTACAGATCTTGTAGTATGTGAGCCTAAAAATAGAATGGCTTCGAAATGATAGGATTTTATGTTTTATGTAAAAGGGAATTTTATGTCTTTTATTATTGTGTACTTAAAATTTGTGTTTTCGATTTACAAAAATCACATGAGAGAGGCTGTAACAACAGATAAAGAACTGAAAGGGGGATAGTAAGCAGAAATCGACTAAGAAGAAAAGAAGAACATTTTCAAAAGTTTCGAAAAATGTAAATCACTCGCTGCTGGGCTGCCGTAAGCAACGAAAGGTAAGGTTCAAATGGCTCTGAGCACTATGGGACTCAACTGCTGTGGTCTAAGTCCCCTAGAACTTAGAACTACTTAAACCTAACTAACCTAAGGACATCACACACATCCATGCCCGAGGCAGGATTCGAACCTGCGACCGTAGCGGTCGTGCGGTTTCAGACTGTAGCTCCTTCAACCGCTCGGCCACTCCGGCCGGCTAAAGGTAAGGAAATAATCGTTTTCACTTACCTTTACGTATGTCGCTCGTACAGGGAATGTGAAGTGAAGAACCATGTAATACATTAGTGTCGATTAATTTTTCAAATTTTTTGAACCTATGAAAGATAGGCATTTTCTGCTAAAATTAATGTCGGCAATATGGTCTAACTTTAGCACAAATTACATAGTGCCGCTGGACTGTTTACTAATGCATCGCGTGCTAGTAATATTGAATAAAGATCATCAGTATTTCTTTAGCAGGACTGTTAAAGCATTAGTAAAAATTAGATTTCAATAAAAGCTATCTGTTGCTTTTCCTATTTTTCCCATTTTCAGTTAAACAGCTACCACGGACAATGCCGATGTAGAATCAGAGATTGATGAGCACGAAATAATTGGCAGGACAATCGAAAATATGGATTCTGTCGTAACTGAGCAAGGGATGACGGCAGAATCTCAGCAAACCGCTCAAATGGTACGCGGATCGTTTACTGATTTTCGTAAATTTTTAGACGAGATCTCTAAACAAAACGAAGCAACTGAACGCAAAACTTGAACATGTGGCATCTGAATTACACACTAAAGTAATGATACAGTTATGTTCAGATATGAACCATGGACCTTGCCGTTGGTAGGAAGACTTGCGTGCCTCAGCGATAAAGATAGCCGTGCCGTAGGTGCAACCACAAAGTAGGCCAAACAAACGTGTGGTTCCTGAAGAGGGGCAGCAGCCTTTTCAGTAGGTGCCGGGGCAACAGTCTGGATGATTGACTGATCTGACCTGACCTTGTAAAGCTAACCAAAACGGCCTTGCTCTGCTGGTACTGCGAACGGTTGAAAGCAAGGGGAAACTACAGCCGTAATTTTTTAAGAGGGCATGCAGTTTTACTTAAGGTTAAGTGATGAAGGCGTCCGCTTGGGTAAAATATTCCGGAGGTAAAATAGTCCCCAATTCGGATTTCCGGGTGGGGACTACTCAGGTGGACACCATTATCAGGAAAAAGAAAACTGGCGTTCTACGGGTCGGAGCGTGGAATGTCAGATCCCTTAATCGGGCATGTAGGTTAGAAAATTTTAAAAGGGAAATGGATAGGTTAAAGTTAGATATGGTGGAAATTAGTGAAATTCGGTGGCAGGAGGAACAAGACTTTTGGTCAGGTGAATACAGAGTAATAAATATAAAATCAAATATGGGTAATGCAGGAGTAGGTTTAATAATGAATAACAAATAGGAGTGCGGGTAAGCTACGACAAACAGCATAGTGAACGCATTATTGTGGCCAAGATAGACAAGAAGTCCACGCCTACCACAGTAGTACAAGTTTATATGCCAACTAGCTCCGCAGACAACAAGGGAGACGAAAATTTAATAGCCATGGGGGATTAGAATTCGATAGTAGGAGAAGGAAGAGTTGTAGGCGAATATGGAATGGGGATAAGAAATGAAAGAGGAAGCCGCCTGGTAGAATTTTGCAAAGAACATAACTTAATCAATCATAGCTAACACTTGGTTTAAAAATCATGAACGAACTTGTATACATGGAAGACGCCTGGAGACACTGTCTTACCATTATCTAATCTATCTGAAACCTTCCAGAGATTTAGGAACCAGGTTTTAAATTGTAAGATATTTTCAGGGGCAGATGTGGACTCTGACCACAATCTATTGGTTATGAACTGTAGATTAAAACTCAAGAAACGGCAAAAAGGTGAGACTTTAAGGAGATGGGACCTGGATAAACTGACAGAACCAGAGGTTGTAGAGAGATTCAGGGAAAGCATTAGGGAACGACTGACATGAATGAGGGAAAGAGGTACAGTAGAAGAAGAATGGGTAGCTTGGAGGGATCAAATAGTGAAGGCAGCAGAGGATAAAGTAGGTAAAAAGATGAGGGACAGTAGAAATCCTTGGGTAACAGAAGATACATTGAATTTAATTAATGCAAGGAGAAAATATAAAAATGCAGTAAATGAAGCAGGCAAAAAGAAATAAAATAAGTCTCAAAAATGAGATCGACAGGAAGTGCAAAATGGCTAAGCAGGGATGGCTAGAGGACAAATGTAAGGATGTAGAGGTATATCTCACTAGGGGGTAAGATAGATACTGCCTACAGGAAAATTAAAGAGACCTTTGGAGAAAAGAGAACCACTTGTATGAATATCAAGAGCTCAGTTGGAAACCCAATTCTAAACAAAGAAGGAAAAGCAGAAAGGTGGAAGGAGTATATAGAGGGTCTATACAAGGGCGATGTACTTGAGGACTTGAGGAGTGAGCCTTGAGCAGCCGCTGGAGAAGTATCAGTGCAGCAGCAGTACAGTAGCGAGTCGCATATTTGGCTTTCATATTTGTTTTGTAGTTTGATTCTTAATTTCTTTCCGAGTGTTTGTGCGCTTGCATATTTAATTACATAAAACCATTGCGTATTCTCGTATTTGAGAGGAGTTAGCTGTAAAGTATAAATTCGCGGAGTCGTTAGTCAGTTGTTTGTTTTGGACAGCCAGTGCTTTCTGCTTATTTCGTAGAGTCAGTCAGCAGCAGACAGAGGCCAGTGCAGTTTCATCTGTGCTTGCATAGTGGTGTGTGCGAGCAGCAGTAGCAGAAACTAGTCGTAGTTCAGTTTTTCGTATTAGTTCCGCAGGTTTAATTCAAATTACTTTGTGTGTTTGTGTGGTGAAATCTTTCGGATCTTTGCGTATTTTCGAATAAGAAAGGGGTAGTATCAAATTTTAATAACGGTAGAGTGTAACATGAGTAGGCGGTTGTCATTTGTACTAAGACAGGGGTAGGATCGCATTGAAATATCTGTATAGTAGCGTAGTCGTGGTCATTTGATTGCTTAGTTCGTAAGTAATTGTTCATATATCGCAGCTCAATCTGGCGGTGGTGACGCAACTGTGCAGTCGCATATTGCTGTTTTATTTGTCGCAACTCTATACGTCCAGATATTAGCAGTAGGAGGGATAGGGTGTGTGCGTGCTGTGTGCGGACGCAGGAGGAACTGGCCGCGGTTCGCGAGCAGCTGAGCGTGCTGTTGGCCACGGTCAGCCGCCTTCAGGCTGCTGCCTCGAGGTGCAGCGACGGCGGAGGGTCTGGCGCGTCGCTCGAGACACCCCAGGTGTCGCTTGCTGCGTCTGCCGCCGAGGCACCTTCTAGTGTACCCGGCGCGTTGGGGCCGCCCTCACCTCAGGCTAAGCGCAAATTGAGACGCGTATAGCACGTGTGACGTTACACGACAGTACAGCGCGACACGCACGTGCCGCACGAGTCCTGCGCATATTGCAACGTGTGCACCATACTTTCCTGGTTTCGATTCCCGGCGGGGTCAGGGATTTTCTCTGCCCCGTGATGACTGGGTGTTGTGTGATGTCCTTAGGTTAGTCAGGTTTAAGTAGTTCTAAGTTCTAGGGGACTGATGACCATAGATGTTAAGTCCCTTAGTGCTCAGAACCATTTGAACCATTTTTGAACACCATACTTCGCACGCGCCGACTGGGGATGATCTGCGCTGACAGAACCGAAGCGCGCGCAACCTGTTATCTTCTTCAAACGATCCTACAGAAACTATTCACTGAAAATACTTGATTTTTGCCTTACTTGTAGCGTTATGTGTCAGCTTCGTGGTGAAGTGCCAATGATCTCTTTAATGACCATTCTTATTGTGATGTACACATTTTAGTAAGACACTACGGAAAACTCAAAAAGCTGGCGACGAAAATTAGGGGTCACTATGATTTTGCGTTTGGTGCGTATTTCAACATGTTAGCTAAATTTCATACGCAGCAACATATGGTATATTTTTGTTTAGACTTGAGAGGAGGTCTCTATCTGCCTCCGGTCTCGAGAAAATGGATCCCATGTAGTGCGCTCAGGCCCGCGGGAATGAAACACTCGCAACATCTTTCATATCTCCTAAACCGCTCGAGACATCAAAACGAAAGTTTGGCGAATGATAGCACATAAGGAGGTGAGTGTTTTGCCAATTCTTAAACACACGGAACTTTCTTATCTATTTATCAGTACTTATCTATATATCAGTACTTCCCTTTTTATTTATTTCACTCCAGTGACTGTAATTTTTTAAGAGTTATCGACAGCTAGCGAAACAAGAGCTTACTAGTATGAAAATAAACATGAAATTTCTTCTTTTATGTTCCTGCAAACCGACACTATGATGTTTTCCGTAAGCTGTTTGAGCTCTGTGGTTTAATTGTACTTTCTTTGTCACAGTGTAATTTGCCAAACTCATGTCACAGCAGCTATTGAGACAGAATTCCGAAACGGAGTGCCTCATTAAACAAGTAATTGTCAATCAGTCACCAAGAGAAATGTGGCCGTTACTCACAAACGGTCATGCTTCTTCGAATGAGAAAAGGTTAACAACTCACACAAAAATAGATTGCCAACTCTGTTGGAATTTTGGTGGAATCCCCGTAACCCATCGTATTTTTAACACTGAGCAACTAGAACGGAAACTTACCAAAGGATTTTATTCTCTCTCTTGATCTGAGCAGTATTAAAATAATGACGAGCGTTCCTTCAGGCGGAATGATAGGCACATGCAAGATACTGGTTACTCACCTACGGCTTGCCAAACTGACAATGTGTGATCGCGAATAAAATAGTTGTTATTGAGAAAAATAAACAATTGATCTGTCGCACAACACAATGGTCAGTGTATTGTCAGCAGCGGAGGAGCACAAAGGGATCACACCTGTGGAAATTATCCTTGTCTAAATTTTTGTAACAGATCGTACAGATACGCCAGCATACTAGGCAGCGTGAAGATAACCTTGTTTTACTTTCCTGCCTTGCTTCTTAATCACATGTTTCTGTAATATTCCTTGCTTCCTTATTCACTACCCTCTGTCCCTTCCTGAGATCTGAAAACATCGCGGAGGCATATGATACAATTCCAGCGGCCAATGACTCATCAGTTACTGAAGTATGCATTTTCCTTGACAGAAGAAAAACGAAACAAAACTATACAGATATAAATAGCAGAAAAGTATAATGTACTAACGAAGAAAGCTGTAGCGTTTAAATGGCGAAAAACGAAACACTACCCGAAGGCAATAAAATTTAGCACACTGTAAGGCAAAAATTTATCATATGGGCAATACTACCACTGCTCATATGCGCCGTTCCGATGTGAGCATTTCCGCTCCCCGCCTCAAATTTCCCACGGTGCTAGCGAGGCAGGGTGAGTGGCGGACTGCAACGCATTCGCGTCGCTCGAGGCGGAGGGTCAATGTGGAGGCTGGCCGGCTGGCCTCGCCCGTTCATCCTGTCAGTGGGCAGGTGGCCGCTCCTTCAGCAGGGCCCGAGCAGGCACACGGGGGGCAAAGGCTTGCTGGTTATTGGGAGCTCCAACGTTAGGCGGGTGATGGAGCCCCTTAGGGAAATAGCGTACAGGGCTGGAAAGAATTCCACCGTGCACTCGGTTTGTCTGCCGGGGGACCTCATCCGAGATGTGGAGGCTGCCTTGCCTGCGGCTATCGAGTGTACGGGATGCAGTCGTCTGCAAGTAGTTGCTCATGTCAGAACCAATGATGCCTGTCGCTTGGGTTCTGAGGCGATCCTCAGTTCGTACAGGCGGCTGGTGGGTTTGATGAAATTGCGGGCCTCGCACGCGGGGTGCAAGCAGAGCTCTCTGTTTGCAGCATCATTCCCAGAGTGGATCCCCCTCAGGGGGCTCAGCATTTAGTTGCTGGGTACGGGCTTGGCGACCCCGAGGTCCCTGAGCTGGGGACTGGGAAGCGCCACCAGTCCTCAATATCGTAAGCTCTGGCCGTGCTTCAACGACCAGCACAAGGCGCTACGGTGGAACTTAGTATGGTACAGAGCCCGGGGATCTTAGCTTAACTGCCCTCGGTCACGAGGATGGCATAAACCTCTATAAAAAAAACCTCAATATCTAGGTGTGCTGCGCGCTGAGGAGACGCATGACTGTTGAGGTAGAACAGTTGCTGTTGGGCCACCTCTGGGGAACCTGCCGCCCCCCGGTTATATTAGGCTTACCCAGGCAAGCAGGGCTCTGTCTGGGTGGACATTCCTTTCCCTAGCTGCTCGTGGGACCACCATGAAAAGGAATAAGAACAGTGCACAAGCACGAGTATCTAAGAAAGGAAAGTTCAATGCTTTAAAGTATGACCCCCAATCGTTCCCTTCCCTGCCCACACCAGGGGAGGAACGGCGGTCTAAATTACCTTGTGAGACGTATTATCCTCGATTTCTGGCTTGCAGCTGAACAGATGGGGACTCATTTCTGACCACAAAGCCTTAGTTTTTTGTGAAAAATTTAGAGGACAAGTTTGGAGAAGTTGAGGGCATGTCTAAAATGAGGTCTGGAGCAGTCTTCATACAGACAGCATCCCCAGCACACTCACAGGCATTGCTTGCTTGTGACAAGCTCGGTGATGTTGCAGTCTCCATTACGCCTCATAAGAGCCTCAATATGGTTCAGGGACTTATTTTTCATCGTGACCTGTTGTTAGTCTGACGATGAGCTTCGTGCAAATCTGGAATGCCGCGGTGTCCACTTTGTATGACGTGTCTTCAGGGGACCTAAAGATAGTAGGGTCGCCACTGGCGCCTTCATCTTGGCTTTCGAGGGTGACACCTGCTCGAGAAGGACAAGGTGATGATATATCAATGTGATGTTAAGCCTTACCTCCCTCCTCCCATGCACTGCTTTAAGTGCTGGAGGTTTGGGCATGTCATCTAGATGTGATGCCAACCCTACCTGTCGGGATTGTGGACGTGCCTCCCAACCCAACGTGCCATGTTTGCCGCCCGTTTGTGTCAACTGAGGACAGAAACATTCACTATGCTCGTCAGACTGCACTGTTTATCAAAAAGAACGGAAGATTATGGAGTATAAGACCTTGGACAAGCTCACTTACACAAAGGTTAAACGCAAGTATGACCGACTTCACACTGCGCGCATTTTATAGACGTATGCTGCAGCAGCTTCGATGTCGCCATCCGTGGCGATGAGCCCCCAAACTCAGCAGCTTTTTGTGGGCCTTCCAGCCCAGCCGTCTATTCCTGCCCTCCTGGTAGTTGGGGGAACGCCCTCTTCCGTTGGTCCTGTTTTCTACATCGGGAGTATCAACCTGTCCTCCTTTGGGGACTTCAATCCCTACCTCTGAGCCAGAGAAGTACCCACCTCCTCCGCCTCCCCTCACGCGGAAGGGATCACTTGGTGCCCTCCCTTCCACGGTTACTGCCCCTCCAGATGTCAGCCAGTGGCTGAAAAAGCCACTACCTGAGGGCCGTAGGGCTTCCAGGTCTTCCTCGGTCCATGAGACTGGGTCGGAAAAGCCCACCCAGCCTGATAAACTGAAGTACAAATGGGACCCTACCAAAAAGAAGAAAAAGCAAAAGGAGAAGGACATAGAGATAGAAAAGGAGTTTACCACTGCACCTGAAGATGATGTGGAGCATCTCGCATCCATTCAGGAGCTAGATGTAGCTCGACCCGCAGCTCCTACGGAAGTTGATCAGGCTACTTCGCAATCGGTGGCGGCGAGCGCTTCTAAGGCGTGACCTATACCTCCCCCCCCTCCCCAGGTTATTTCATGTCTTCACAGTCAGATACCATGGATGGAACTGCCGTGGTTTTTTCCACCACCTTGCTGAGTTGCAACAGCTTTTGTGCCTCTTCCCTGCCACTTGTCTGGCCCTACAGGAAACCTGGTTTCCTGTTCGGCAGACCCCCTCCCTCTGTGGCTACCAGGGTTACTATAAGAACCCCGTAGAATACGACAGGGTGTCTGGCGGTGTCTGTGTTTATGTTCTTGCCACTGTTCCTAGTGCCCCAGTGCCACTTCACACGGCTCTAGAAGCTGTGGCTATTAGAGTCCAGGCAGGAATAGAGCTTACCATCTGTTCCCTCTACCTTCCCCTGGATGCGGTTTTTCTCTCCTGCTGACCTACCTGCCTTGTTCGCCCAGCTCCCCCCGCCGTTCCTCCTTTTGGGGGACTTTAATGCTCACCACCCTTTATGGGGTGGGGCCCAGATCTCGGGCCAGGGTAGGAACGTTGAGGCTCTCTTGGCACAGCGGGACATTTGCCTCCTTAACACTGGTGCTCCCACATATTTTAGCTTCACTCATGGCACATGCTCGGCCATTGACCTCTCTTAGTAACCCAGGTCTTCTTCCATACCTCAGTTGAAGGGTCCACGACGACCTCTGTGGTAGCGACCACTTTCCTATCCTTGTTTCTCTTCTTCAATCCCAACCCCCTGACCAGCTGCCATGATGGTCTCTTCGTGGAGCTGATTGGGCATCCTACATCTCAGCTACTATGGCCATTGTTCCGCTTCCTGGTGACATTGATTTGGCAGTGGGCGAGGTCACACTGGCCATTGTTTCTGCTGCAGAGGCAACAGTCCCCTGTTCTTAAAGTACCTTAAATGGCTGCAGGCCCGGGCTCGGCAGTTAATCCATCAGAGCAAAAAGGACTGCTGGGAACGATATGTTGCCACCATAGGTTCTCACACTTCCCCATCTCAGGTGTAGTCGTGAGTTCAGCGCATTTTTGGCTTTCGCTCTCATGCATCTGTCCCTTGCCTTTCTCTTCAGGGTACACTTTGTACTGACCCAATCACCATAGCCGAACATCTGGCAGAGTACTTCGCTCGTAGTTCCGTGACAGCAGGCTACAGTGCAGAATTCCACCCCATTAAAGAGCAGGCTGACCATACGCAGTTTTCGTTTTGCCCGCCCCATTGGAAACGATACAACGCACCGTTTAGTGAATGGGAGTTCCAAAGTGCCCTTACAGATTGCCCCGATACCTCTCCAGGTCCAGACCAAATTCACAACCAGTTTCTTCGCCATCTCTCGACGTACTGTCAGTGTGAATTACTCGCCCTGTTTAACCACATCTGGATAGAGGGCGTTTTCCCAACTCGTTGGCAGGATAGCGTTACCATCCTGGTGTTGAAACCTGGTGCAGATCCACTGGTGGTTGATAGCTATCGCCCTATCAGCCTTACCAACGTTATGTGCAAATTCCTGGAACGAATGGTGAGTCAGTGGGTCATGTGGCTTCTAGGGGGGCTTCCGTCAGGGCCGTTCAGCGATCGACAATTTAGTCTCGCTAGATTCGGCTATTTGTACAGCTTTTACTCAGAGAGAACATGCAGCTGCTGTTTTCTTTGATCTTCGGAAGGTGTATGATACCACCTGGCGCCATCATATCCTTCCTAAGCTGCACAAATGCAGCTTACGGGGTCCACTTCAGATTTTTCTACGGAATTTTCTCTCCAATCGCTCCTTTCAGGTTAGAGTTGGCGCTTATTTTAGCTCTGCTCGTATTCAGGAGCACGGTGTCCCACAGGGCTCGGTTCTCAGTGTTCCCCTCTTTTTGGTGGCGATTAATGGTCTTGCGGCTACGGTAGGCTCATCGGTCTGTTCCTCTCTATATACCGATGACTTCTGTCTTTATTACAGCTCCCCAAGCACCAGTGTCACTGAATGGCAGCTGCAGGGAGGTATCCGTAAGGCACATTTTTGGGCGTCCAACCATGGTTTTCAGTTCTCAGCCTGTAAGACCCGAGTGATGCATTTCAGTCGTCGTCAAACAGTCCACCTCCATCTAGAGCTCTACCTTGCCAATGAACTCCTTTGTATTGAGGAAACGCATCGCTTTCTTGGCATGCTGTTTGATGCTCAGCTCAACTGGACACCTCATCTTCGCAAGCTTAAACAACAGTGCTGGCGGCACCTCAACATCCCTCACTGCCTCAGCCACACCGTTTGGGGGGCTGCACAAACAACCCTCCTACAGCTCTATAAGGCCTTAGTCCAGTCCCGTCTCGACTACGGCAGCATGGTGTACAACTCAGCAGCATCTTCAACGTTGCAGATCCTCGACCCGATTCTCCATTGTGGCGTCAGACTGGTTACAGGTGCCTCCTGCACTAGTCCAGTGACTAGCCTTATTGTAGAAGCTGGAATCCCTCCCCTACGATTCCGTCGAAAACAGTTGCTTGCGTCATACGTCGCCGTGCCCATGCCTCGCCTGACCACCCAAACTGCAGGCTCCTTTTTTCATCTTCTGCACTCACCTCCCCACGACGGCGGCGTAGGTCGGGTCTCCTGATCGCGATCCGTGTTCGTTCCCTTGTCTCGTCACTAGAGTCCTTTCCCCTTCCTCCGTCCTTCCGGCCCTCTTCTTCTACCCCTCCTTGGTCCCTCCCTCGCTTGTGGCTTTGCTTGAATTTGTCCTGCGACTCCAAGCCCTTCGTTCCACCTGCCAGTCTTCATCAACAATTCATGGCTCTTCTTGCCTCGTTTCGCAATGCAGATGTAGTCTACACCGATGGTTCTGTGGTTGCTGGATGCACTGGGTTTGCTTTCATCCACGGCGACTACACTGAGCAGCATTCCCTGCATTATGGGAGCAGTGTTTTCACTGCGGAGCTGGTTGCTCTTTATCGTGCACTCACTCACCTTTCCTCCTGCCCTGGGGAGTCATTTGTCATATGCAGTGACTTCCTGAGTGGATTGCAAGCACTCGACCAGTGTTTTTCTTGAGACCCTTTGGTGCGCGGTATTCAATCTGCTGTTTTTCCTCTCGCTGAGTGTGGAGTGACATTTGTGTGGACCCCGGGCCACATCAGCATTCCAGGAAACGAATGCGTCGATCGGTTGGCCAAGCAGGCCACCACTTCACCACCCGTGGAGCTTGGTCTCTTGGAAAGAGACCTCTGGTCAAGCCCTACATCGCAAGGTCCGCGATGTCTGGAGCTCTGAATGGTCTGTCTTGAACACGCCAAATAAGCTCCGCATGGTCAAGTCATCCACGGCTGTATGGAACTCATCCTTGAGGAGCATGCGTAGGACTCAGCTGTGGGTCAACCGTGTATGTCCAATTCAGAGACAGCAGAGAACAACTATCTCCTTCGCCATGAGAACCGGCCCAAATGTCGCTGTGATGCAGGGCTGACAGTGGTCCATCTTCTGATGAACTGCCCCCTTTTAGTCCCCTTGCGGCAGTCCTCTAATTTACCAGCTGCACTTCCTTTAACTCTAGGTGACGATGCCTCTATAGCTGACTCAGTTTTACGTTTTATCTGTGCAGCTGGGTTTTATCACTCACTCTAGTGTGGGCACTCTCGAATGATTTCTCAGGCTCCATCCACTCCAGCGACTTCTAATTGTGGCGTGGATACCAAAATAGTGTCTTTTATGGTAACTAGTTGTGTTGGTATCTCTATCAACGCTTTCCAGCTGGAGGTTCTTCGTTTGTAGTTGAGTGGTTGACCTTTTACATGATCCATCAACCACTGTAGTCTGTTTTACTCTAGTCAACAATTTGCTCTGCTCCTTTTAAGTGTCCTCTATTTTGTGTTATTGCGGTGTTCATTTTAGCTCTGTACCCCTTGGTGTTCCTCCCTCTGGGTGCAGAGCTTTTACTGTATAGGCCTTTTACAAGTATGTCTGTTTGGAACTGTGGACTGATGACCTCGATGTTTAGCCCCCCATCAAACCCCGAAACCAACCCACCCCCCAGAGTGGATCGGGCTCCTTTGGTTTGGAGCCAAGTGGAGGGTCTCAAGCAGAGGCTTCGTCGACTCTGTGACGGTCTTGGCTGCAGATTTCTAGACTTGCACTATTGGGTGGGGAATTGTAGGACGCCCCTAGATAGGTTGGTTCAAATGGTTCAAATGGCTCTGAGCACTATGGGACTTAACTTCTAAGGTGATCAGTCCCCTAGAACTTAGAACTACTTAAACCTAACTAACCTAAGGACATCACACACATCCATGCCCGAGGCAGGATTCGAACCTGCGACCGTAGCGGTCACGAGGTTCCAGACTGTAGCGCCTTTAACCGCTTGGCCACACCGGCCGGCCCCTAGATAGGTCAGGGGTGCACTACATAAAGGAAGCGGCTACTCGGGTTGCAGAGTACTTGTGGTGTGCACATGGTTTTTTTTTAGGCAAGGCAGTAGTGCGAGGTGTCCTGCTGAACACTCACCAGTCGACGGGCAGGCAGGAAAATCAGGACGCGCTCAGTGTAAAGACACTTCAGCTATCAAGATATTAGCAGTAAATTTTCAGAGTGTTCGGAATAAAGTTCCTGAATTTACTGCCCTCCAGGAAGCGTGTGGCGCGCCAATTATTCTCGGGACTGAGACCTGGTTGAACCCTGAGATAGGAAGTTTGTAGGCGGTGGTGTCTTCATTGCAGTTGACAAAAATATTGTGTATACTGAGGTCGAAGTAGAGTGTGATTGTGAAGTTATCTGGACACGTTTATCAGGGCTAGGAGAAATAAAGTTAATTGTTGGGTGTTATTACCGGCCACCAGGTTCCACCGTGACAGTTCTAGAATCATTTAAAGGGAGTCTACTCTCTGTATCGCAGAAGTACCCGGATCATGCTATATTAGTCGGAGGCGACTTCAACCTACCTAGTATAGACTAGGATATCTATGGATTCAATACAGGTGGTACAGACAAGCCGTCGAGTGAATTACTTTTGAACACGTTATCCGAAAACTGTCTTGAGCAGCTAAATCGACAGCCAACGCGTAATGGAAATATTTAGATCTGGTAGCCACGAACAGAACAGACTAGACCAGAACTCATCGCCGGTGTCAGTGTTGAGACAGGGATTAGTGATCATGATGTTGTCGTTACGACTATGGTTACGAAAGTTAAAAAGTCGGTCAAGAAGGCTAGGAGAGTATTCTTACTAGAAAGAGCAGATAAGCAGCTGTTAGCATCCCACTTAGTGAATGACTCGACTTCATTTACATCCGGTACGATGGACGTGGAAGAATTATGGGCAAATTTTAAACACATTGTAAATCACGCATTAGAGAAGTATGTGCCGAAAAAGTGGGTTACGGACAGAAAAGGCCCACCGTGGTTTAACAGCGCAATTCGGAGAATGCTCAGGAAGCAAAGGCAGTTGCACTCGCGGTACAAGGAAGATCGGGAGAATGAGGACAGGCAAAAGTTAGTAGAGATTCGTGCTGCTGTAAAAAGAGCGATACGCGAAGCATTCAACCACTACCACCGTCATACCTTAGCAAAAGATCTTGCTGAAAAATGGAAATCCTGGTCTTACGTATAATCGGTAAGCGGGTCGAAGGCTTCCATCCAGTCACTCACTGATCAGCCTGGCCTGGCAACGGAAGACAGCAAAACGAAAGCTGAAATTTTAAATTTAGAATTTGTACGATCCTCGTGCGTGGAAGATTTCTCAGACATACCGCCGTTTGAGTCTCGTACAGATTCCCGTATGGAGGACATAGTGACAGACATCCCTGGGGTTGTGAAGCAGCTGAATGCGTTGAAAATAAATAAATCGCCAGGTCCTGATGGGATTCCAATTCGGTTTTACAGAGAGTACTCTACGTTGGGCAAGAGATTCGCGATAAACGCAAGCTAAGTAAGGAGCCAATGCAGTAAAGTCCCGAGCGACTGGAAAAAAGCGCAGGTGACGCCTGTATATACAAAGGGTAGAAGGACGGATCCTCAAAATTACAGACCAATATCCTTAACATCAGTTTGTTGCAGGATTCTCGAACATATTCTCAATTCGAATATAATGAATTTCCTTGAGACAGAGAAGTTGCTGTCCATGCATCAGCACGGCTTCAGAAAGCATCGCTCCTGCGAAACGCAACTCGCCCTTTTTTCCCATGATATCTTGCGAACCATGGATGAAAGGTATCAGACGGATGCCATATTCCTTGACTTCTGCAAAGCGTTTGACTCGGTGCCCCACTGCAGACTCCTAACTAAGGTACGAGCATATGGGATTTGTTCCCAAATATGTGAGTGGCTCGAAGACTTCTTAAGTAATAGAACCCAGTACGTTGTCCTCGATGGTGAGTGTTCATCGGAGGTGAGGGTATAATCTGGAGTGCCCCAGGGAAGTGTGGTAGATCCGCTGTTGTTTGCTATCCACCCTATCCCAAAGGTCATTTATGTAGATAGAAATGTGCGGCAGTTTGCTGATGATGCTGTGGTGTACGGTCTAACAACCCTACCACAACAAAGGTCAGAATTTAATAACGATTGTGGTGTTGCTCACGCTGCTAAATACTGCATTTTCGGGCAACAACAGTCATTATGTGGCAGGTGTCATTAGAGCACAGTTAATAGTCATTTCATGTAATAATGAAAAAACTAGGCACTCATCTTTTTGTGTTTCCCACGCTGGTCTCGTCGTAAAATCATGGCTCAATCGTTGAAAATCTAGGTGGTTATGATTCCGAGCTCGGATGCAAAGAGGCCTAGGTTTTATTCTGCTATATTCAAAAGTTTTGTAGATACGCTTCACAAATCATTCTTGGATATTACACTTTTGCTGGACAATGGTGATGTAAAAAAAAATAATCAGCACTCCGAATTTAAGTTACACTTCCTTTTAATTGCAACATCGCGTAAACACAAAACATCACTTCACAATACACAACATACTTGAAAACATCTTCCTCACAGTCACTGTTAAAGTTCACATTTTATAAGCTGACTACGTTAAGCGTCTTTCCAACATGACATCCAAGACTTGACCTTTTCAAGGCCCGACTCTCTAACAAGTTAACAACTAACTAACAATCGCTTACGCGCCCAAAACTCAGAGTTACAAGTACGTCACAGATCATAGTGACAAAAGAAAGAATACACATAAGAATAATATCATTGCAATATAACCATATCGATGTATCACAAATGAAATCATATCTGAATGTTGTCTCAGAAATATGTCAACTACTTTACAGAAACACAGCAGAATATTACTGATATCGAGAGGTTCAGGTGAGGTGCCGTAATGGTTGCGTAATTCAAGTACCATTACAACGGGAAGGTGTCGTCGTTGAGTGACTGTAGGAGGATACAAGATGACTTGGACAGGATTTGTGATTCGTGTAAAGAATGGCAGCTAACTCTAAATATAGGTAAATGTAAATTAATGCAGATGAATAGGAAAAAGAATCCCGTAATGTTTGATTACTCCATTAGTAGTGTAGCACTTGACACAGTCACGTCGATTAAATATTTGGGCGTAACATTGCAGAGCGATATGAAGTGGGACAAGCATGTAATGGCAGTTGGGGGAAGGCGTATAGTCGTTTTCGGTTCATTGGTAGAATTTTGGGAAGATGTGGTTCATCTGTAAAGGAGACCGCTTATAAAACACTAATACGACCTATTCTTAAGTACTGCTCGAGCGTTTGGGATCCCTATCAGGTCGTATTGTGGGAGGACATACAAGCAATTCAGAGGCGGGCTGCTAGATTTGTTACTGGTAGGTTTGATCATCACGCGAGTGTTACGGAAATGCTTCAGGAACTCGGGTGGGAGTCTCTGGAGGAAAGGAGGAGTCCTTTTCGTGAATCGCTTCTGAGGAAATTTAGAGAACCAGCATTTGAGGCTGACTGCAGTACAATTTGACTGCCGCCAACTTATCTTATCTTCGTGGTCTTTCCGCGAAATAGAAGAGAGATTAGGGCTCGTACAGAGGCATATAGGCAGTCATTTTTCCCTCGTTCTGTTTGGGAGTGGAACAGGGAGATAAGATGCTAGTTGTGGTACGAGGTACCCTCCGCCACGCACCGTATGGTGGATTGCGGAGTATGTATGTAGATGTAGAATATTATGGAAATGGAAGAGGATATAGATGAAGATGAAATGGGAAATATGATACCGCGTGAAGAGTTTGACAGAGCACTGAAAGACCTAAGTCGAAACAAGGCCCCGGGAGTAGACAACATTCCATTGGATATACTAACAGTCTTGGGAGAGCCAGCCCTGACAAACCTCTGCCATTTGGTGAGCAAGATGTATGAAACAGGCGAAATACCCTCAAACGTCAATAAGAATATAATAATTCCAATCCCAAAGAAAGCAGGTGTTGACAGATGTGAAAATTACCGAACTATCAGTTTAATAAGTCACAGCTGCAAAATACTAACACTAGATTAAAGAAAGGCAAACCTACGTTTCTGGCATTTGTAGACTTAGAGAAAGCTTTTGACAATGTTGACTGCAATACTCTCTTTAAAATTCTGCAGGTGGCAGGGGTAAAATACAGGGAGCGAAAGGCTATTTACAATTTGTACAGAAACCAGATGGCAGTTATGAGAGTCGAGGGGCATGAAAGGGAAGCAGTGGTTGGGAAGGGAGTGAGACAGGGTTGTAGCCTCTCTTCGATGTTATTCAATCTGTATATAGAGTAAGCAGTAAAGGAAACAAAAGAAAAATTCGGAGTAGGAATTAAAATCCATGGAGAAGAAATAAAAACTTTGAGGTTTGCCGATGGCATTGTGATTCTGTCAGAGACAGCAAAGAACCTGGAAGATCAGGTGAACGGAATGGACAGTGTATTGAAAGGAGGGTGTAAGATGAACATCAACAAAAGCAAAACAAGGATAATGGAATGTAGTCAAATTAAGTCAGGTGATGCTGAGGGAGTTAGATTAGGAAATGAGACACTTAAAGTAGTAAAGGAGTTTTGCTATTTGGGGAGCAAAATAACTGATGATGGTCGAAGTAGAGAGGATATAAAATGTAGACTGGCAATGGCATGGAAAGCGTTTCTGAAGAAGAAAAATGTGTTAACATCGAGTATAGATTTAAGTGTCAGGAAGTCATTTCTGAAAGTATTTGTATGGAGAGTAGCCATGTATGGAAGTGAAACGTGGACGATAAATAGTTTAGACAAGAAGAGAATAGAATCTTTCGAAATGTAGTGCTACAGAAGAATGCTGAAAATTAGATGGGTAGATCACATAACTAATGAGGAAGTACTGAATAGAATTGGGGAGAAGAGGAGCATGTGGCACAACTTGACTAGAAGAAGGGATCAGTTGGTAGGACATGTTCTGAGACATCGAGGGATCACCAATTTAGTATTGGAGGGCAGCGTGGAGGGCAAATATCGTAGAGCGAGACCAAGAGAGGAATACACTAAGCAGATTCAGAAGGATGTAGGTTGCAGTAGGTACTGGGAGATGAAGAAGCTTGCACATAATATAGTAGCATGGAGAGCTGCATCAAACCAGTCTCTGGACTGAAGAGTACAACAACAACATGAATGCCAATTTCGAACGTGTAACATCTGAACTAGAAACAAGAATTAATTCTCAGAAAAATAGAAACTTTTAGAGTATTAGGACGTAATTAATGGAACTAAGATACACAGACTTGCCGGCGACAGTGCAAATTTTCTCGGCAGGTCGAAAAAAATCAAAAACTGCAAAGAGAACAACAGAAGACGCCGTTTCGTCGGGCGCTGATGCCCGCGCAGTTGAGCGCTCCACAAGCCAAATATCATCATCATCACACTGTTTAGCAGCTTGCTGGACTTGTGCAATACCTTGCCGTAGAGCAAGACAAACAGATACAAGAAAAATGTGAAAACAAAAGTGAAACGATTACCCTTGACTTTGATCGTCCTTCTGGTTCAACTGGTGGACAGTGTTTGCGGTATGAGTTATCGTTGGTAGTACAAGTTACAAACGAAGAATTATTAGCATGTAATGGAACTAAAGAAGTAGATAACGAAACGTCGCAGTGGCATGATAAGGTAATTGAAGAAATCGAGAAAGTCAAAACGGAATTTTCAGCAGTAAAGGATGTGGTTAAAGATACCAAGCCTGTTACGGACAGCACTGTTGAAGCACCTATTGTTCCGCCGCGAGCAGCGAAGGTACACAACTGTGGTGTAGCGAGTGCTAGTCTGTCAACTAGTCACTTAGCTTGTGACTTGGGGGCGGTAACCAATCGAGGAGAGTCTACAAAATTACAGACAATTTCAGACGTTTACTCCGGACAAAAAAGGTCCTCACACAGTGATTTTTATAAAAGGTTTCCGGGGTTTAATGCCTAAAACGTGGACCGACATGAAAAAAATTCAATTCGCGTCCACACATATCTTAGCGATGGTGCATTGTGTGCAAATGATACGGCTGATTATTGTCAAACATACGCACAGTTCGAAAGAGCATTTCTGAAAAAAATTGGTCAAATAAAGTTCAAGAGCGAGGTGTACAACCCTGAACCACATAATAGCAAAGAGGGAACCTTGCGAAAGTATTTTGAAAATTGTATTAATAAAACCCTGTATTGGGATGGATGCCAATGTCGCTCTTAAAATCCAAACTGCTAATACATATTAAAGAGAAATTAATAAATGTATCTGACGCAGATGTAGATCTTTTCATGTCAGCTCTTCACTCAGTTGCTCTGCTGCATGATGAAACTAAATCGAATAATGGTAAAACCTATGGTGGGCATGTTATGAACAGTAACAACCACTTTAATAATAACGATCGTAATGGTAATGGAAAGAAAAATAATGCGTCGTCACAGCATCATAAAGGTGCAAATAACAGACTAGGAGATGGCGGAAATTGGTTGCCTTTTAGTAAACGCAGGCAACAGGAAACTAGATACAATCCTGGCTATTTTTACAGTACGGAAATAATCGTCAAAATCAATGGCAAAATTATCAGCGAAGTAATCGGCACCAAGATGTGGGGAATACACTTACGTCAGCTGGCACTGCGAACGCACAACAGAACGCGCCTGCACCCAGCAATACAGAGAAGCAGAATTGGCAGCAACACTAGCCTGACAGACTGATCGAAGCAGTGGAGGATAAGAGACCCAGCACCTCAGATGCGACAAACTAACTGCGACTACATTGTGCCCTCGAAGGAGTAGGGGGCGAATCCGGTGAATCAGTGGAGTCGATAAGGTACAACGATAGAATGGATATCAGAGGAGAACTATGTAACGAATCCCAACAATGCAAAAGACCGAATACTGAAGTGATACAGCCTGCATTTTATGCTACAGTGGGAGGCATACCAACTACTTTCATTATAGACACACAAATGCCATAACCCTGGAACTACATAAAAAGATTTGTGAAGCAACCACACCATTAACAGTCCTGTCCAAAACTGTAAAATAGTAGGTGCTTTGGGCATCAAGTCTAAAAATGTCCATGCGCAGACTCAAGTTTTAGCCGAGACAAGCACGTTTCTGGACTGCGAGTATTTATTAGTGAGCTGCATATGGGAGATGGATTATTTTTTAGGAGAAAAATGAATTGCTCGACCTCTCTTGTGGCAAGTGTATGTTACATGTACGTGTGAAAGAAATAATCTTACCACTTATAAAGAGTAAAGCAGGGCATGGCAGTTTATGTCAAGGTGTCAGGATTAGATTCGTAGGTACTGAGGTAATATCTAAAGACAACAACAGGTTTCCTTGCTTTTCAGAGGACCTGAGTTCACATAAGACAAATAATGATGTTCATGCTTGGAAGAACAGAATTAAAGAAAAAATTGCAGAGGCGACATAGTTAATTCACTTTGTTGCCCAAAATTCAAATATCTTTTTTTTTTGTTGATCTCATTTTGTTCTAGATTGTTCGTTGAATTAGTTCGTAGCGGACATCCGATGACACCTGTGCAGGTCGATCGTCGATCCGTTCACTCATTTTTTTTTGTGTGTGTTACAGAGGGTAACTAAACCCTCTGACCGAACACGCTGAGCTACCGTGCCGGCTGTCCATCTGAGCCACCGAGGACACAGAAGATAGCGCGACTGCAGGGATTTATTTCTGGCACGCCTCCCGCGAAACCCACATTCTCAGCGTATTGTCCCGCACTACATTGTAGTGCCCCCGCCCATTATACTCACAACTGTCCGAAAGAACAGATACCATCTTAGGTTTGTGTAGTAGTTGTGAAACAAAAGGAACATTATATACACTAACACACGTTTTGTTAACGCCTTTACCGTCTGGGTGTCTTTAGCATCTGGGTGTCTTTAGCGTCTGGGATTTTAGTGTCCGAGCTTCTAGCGTTTGAGTCCTGAATATTCACGTCTCTTAAGTTCATGCACCACAGCGTGAAATAATTAACTTTATTGGTAGCCAGACTAATTAAAAGTAAATTTTGGTTCGTTTAATTTATTGTCAAATATACGAAAACTGACGGCAGCTCAGTCGATAAAACATTGATATCATTAATTCCGATTTCAGAACTTCAGTTGTTGCAGAAAGTTTGTGTGTATTGTATTGTATTGTATGTTAACCGGGGGCCTAGAAACGACGTAGAGGCTCCGTCCCCGCCGCAGCCGCAGTGGTCCACAACCCCACGACGACTACCGCAGTCCACTTCACCCCTCCACAGCCCCACACCGAACCACTCTTTCAGGGTTATTGTGCGGCTACTGTAACCTGTGCGAGCCTTTTCATCTCCGAATAACTACTGCAACCTACATCCCTCAGAGTCTGCTCAGTGTATTCGGCTCTTGTTCTTCCTCTACAATTTTTACCCCCACCCCCTCCCCCCACACACCCCACCAATACTAAACTGGTGATCCTTTGGTGTCTCAGAATGTGTCCCATCAATCACTTCCTTCTTTTGGTCCAGTTGTGCCACAAATTTCTTGTCTCCCCAGTTCTATTCACTACCTCCTCATTAGTTACATAATCGACTCATTTAATCTTCAACGCTCTTCTGTAGCACCACATTTCGAAACCTTCAATTCTTTTTTTGTGCTAACTATTTATCGTCAATGCTTCACTTCCATACATGGCTACACTCCAGACAAATCGTTTCAGGAAAGACTTCCTACCACTTACATCTAATTCGATTTTAACACATTTCTGTTCTTCAGAATTGCTTTTTTTGTCATTGCTAGTCTATATTTTATATCCTCTCTACTTTGTCCATCGTCAGTTGTTTTGCTGCTCGAATAGCAAAATTCATCTACAATTTTAAGTGTCTCGTTTCCTAATTAAGTCCCTTAGCATCACCTTATTTCATTCTACTACATTCCATTATCCTTGTTTTGCATTTGTTGACGTTCGTCTTATATTCTCCTTCCAAGACACTATCCATTCTGTTCAGCTCCTCTTCCAAGTCCTTTGCCGTCTCTGAGAAAATTACAGTGTCATCGGCAAACCTCAAAGTTTTTATGTCTTCTACCTGAACTTTAATTTCTACTCGAAACTGGAGTAATAGCTTTCATATAGATTACGAAATACTACATAGACACTCACGTACGTGCATGTAAAGCTAGGGCTTATGATCTTACAACAGACATTACGATCGCGAAGGGAAGAGACCTTATAAATAAAAGAGCAACTATTATGTAAAATACACCACTTGAAAACAACAATATAAAACATAAGCTGTGGGTTAAAGTAAAATGTTGACATAGGGATGACACGCATAATAATAAAAAAAACGTATTATTCACATTGATCCTTTATAACAGAGCAAAGAGAGATGTGTTATCTAGAATTCTTGGCTACTGATAATGCAAAATTTCTTGGTGCGAAGTGTCAAAAAACATGAAGCTATCGCTTCGAAATGAAAGGCAAATCTGGTGTGAAATGTGGAAAAGACAATTCTGTTAACTTATTTATCTACAGTGATGGTACGATATAACCAGCTGGGAAAGAGTAAGAAGGACATGCGGTGCAGACGAACCTTGCTTCCTGCATATAACTGTATTGTCTGCCACATACAGTGACTTATGAAGCAGACTGTGCCAGCGGAATGTGATTGTTGTCGCGCCATGCTAACTGCGCGGCCACTTAAAAATTTAAAGCTTCATGAAAATCTATATCGTTGACGCTCATGAAAGACAATTACACATAGCGCAAGTCGACAGCAATCGATAAAGAGGAGCAATAACGACAAATGAAGACACAGTGCACTAATACGCATATCATGTTCAAGATAGCAGCTTGAAACAACAGCGTAAACACAGTCACAATGAACAACAAGCAATCTACCGTATAATACTGCATGTTAGTGTATATATGTATTTGAACTAATGGCATTCTGTCTAGGTCCAACATCATAAAAAACAGATTATCGTCTAGTACTGACACAAATGTACAAATGTTTCATGTCAGTCCTTGTACGGTGAGCTGCTTGGCCTGCTGTAACAGAATGTCCTGTGCCCTGCCACTTCCCATGGACCTGCCTTTAGCCCACGACGCCACCATTTTTGTCGAAACGTAAATATTTCGATGTGTTACAAGGTTATATTGCAAATGTCATTAATATAGAATAAAGCTAAGGGTCTGAAGCCTATCCTGCAGTTTTTGCTTAATTTCCTGATGGACCGCGCTTGAAGGGGAAGACAAAAAAATGATCTAAGCACAAGTTCAGTTTCAGGCTTTAGCCAAACATACGACACTCCCGTAATTATTATGCGCAGAGGTACAATGAAATATCCAGATAACTGTAATAACGGAGTAACTAAAAGTGTCAAACATTTGGGGGTTAAAATGAACTGATAACCCATGAGAATCTGAAGAACTATGTAATTTCACCTATGTAAAGGAACTGTTGAATAATGTTGTCGGTATGACTGAATTTTGTGAATTCAGGGGGGCATTGTGGCCTCCCTTTTTTCGTATGTAACATATATGCACTGATGATCCAAAGCATTATGACCACCTGCTTAATAAGTCGTTTGTCCGTCTTTGGAACGAAACACATAATTGATTCTGAGCATTGGGTTGATTGGTTGGTTTTTGGGGGTAGGGGAAAAACAGCGAGTCCATTGGTTCCATCGGATTAGGGAAGGATGGGGAAGGAAGTCGGCCTTGCCCTTTCAAAGGAACCATCCCGGCATATGCCTGAAGCTATTTAGGGAAATCACGAGAAACCTAAATCAGGATGTCCGGGCGCGGGTTTGAACCGTCGTCCTTCCGAATGCGAGTCCAGTGCGTTAACCACAGCGCCACCTCGCTCTGCCTATCAGTAATCCGACAGTTTCTTGGTCAGTTTGTGGAGGTGTGTGGCTTTAGATGTCTATGCGCAGGTCATGTAATACGCGTTAATAACCGGCCGTTAATTTGCGTACGCAGTAATGGCACTCGATAGCGAGCCCGGTGTGTTTAATAGTATTTACATCAGGCAAATTTGGTCGCCGAGACATCGACGTGTGTTAACTATAATGCTCCTCAAACCACTGCAGCACGGTTCTGTCTCCGAGACACGGACAATTTTATAACTGCTGAAAGATGACATTGACAGCTGCGAACCACCAGCATCCCTTCGTGCTTGACTTCTTCCCCGACGGCAGAGTGCCTTCGATTGCTAACACAGGTCCCATGCAAGTGCAGGAGGATGTCTCCCATTGCACAATACTGCTCCCACCAGTCTGCGTCCGTGGCGGGCTGCAAGTTTCGAGCCGCCGTTCACCTCGACGACGGCGTTTGTTTAGACGACCATTGACCTATTGTAGTAGAAATATGTTTCACTCGAATAGCGAACACGTTTCCATCGATCGATCGTCGAATCCCAATGGTCCTGTGCCCATTGCAATTGTAACTGATTTTGTCGTTGGATCAGCATGTGAACACTTAGGGATAGTCGGCTGCGGAGCTCCGTGTTCAACAATGTACGATGAACGGTGTGCTCCGAAACAGTTGTGCGTGCACCAGCATTGTGCTCTTTCGGCAGAGATGCCACAAATCAGTGCCTACCCTACTTTACAGAGCAGACAAGCCGCCGAAACCCACGTTCTGTGAAGAGTCGTAGACGTCCTACCATTTAGCGCCTACTGGTAGTTTCACTGTCGTACTTCTTTCCGTAGATGCCCACTACAGTAACACGTGAACATTCAACCAGCTTCGCCGTTTTCTGGATACTCGCGTTCATAGGCTCTTCGTAACAATAATCTGCCCTTTGTCAAAGTCGGTTACCTCAAAGGATTTGCTCATTTGCAGCTCGTATCTTCGCTAGGGTGATCCCCCGTCCGTGTTTGCTCCGCTTAGATACTTCTGTTAACCGCGTCACGTGCCTGCAACGCCAAGTGGCAACCAACGTCGTGGAGGGCAGTGGTCATAACGTTTCGGCTTATTAGTGTATTTTGTAATATAAATATCATACGACAGTAATCGGTGTAATAAACCCAAAAGAGATAATAGAAAAGCAAAGTACACGTAACTACACCACTACAGATGATCTTTGTTTTGGCCTGTAAAAAAGATAACATTATCATTGTCGAGCTCTCTCTGATTTTGACTGTGAAGCTGATTACTCTTGTACTGTCTTGGGTGTCATCCTGGTTGAAACATATAAAAAATTATTTCTTTACCCACAACTAGAGAAGTCCTTGAAGATTTTCCATACTGTCAGTGCAGACCTGAACTCTTGGTAATGTAAATTCATATGCCATTGGTAAAATTACATCCATTCCACGATGGAATTTCAGAAGAACTAACAGGAAAAAATACTTCTCACAACTGGTAAAGCATAACCAGTCGGTTACAACTACTATGGACACTTACAGACGTTTAAACAGAGAAAGACAAATGCCACAGAGAAAAGTAGCCAAAGACGATTTAAAAAGGAGAACATTACCGGGAGGTACGACCAGCCAGGACTTTTCTACAATGACTTTGAAGAAATGAACAACCACATCATGCTCAAGAATTCTCCTAACTCTAGGTGACATAAGAAAGCGTGAATGGGCCAACAGAGTAAAAGACATAAACATCCAGCACGCCATCTGCGAGGCCTGGAATCTGTACAGAAAGACGGGATCAAGTACACAGCTAACATGACCTCAACTCAAACTCTTAACCAACTTGCCAAATGCATTCTGGATACTTCTAGAGTGTCATGAGACAGTGCAGTCAAAGGAAACAAAGCGAAAACGAAGTTTAAAAAAAAAGCGCTGGTGGCATAACAACGTTTTAACACCGTTCATGATCGCAGGTGACAACTGTTCTACCTGACACTGATCCGTAATTGCTCGGTAATCCGTACTAACAATATGGAGTCTGAGATGCTTCGACTGGGAAGTAGACACAGTTCCTCCGCGCCATTTTATACAATGTCAGAATGTTCCTTGTTTTAAGGTTTTCTCTCTTTCATTCTCTGGACTCATATTGTACGCTTACGATATTAATGTATTTTGGACACGTATTTCGAGCCAGTCATTCACTAAATGAATTTAGTCGTTGCCATCCACTCGTAACTGTCATTGGTTCCTTCTGTAACCGCGTCACTGTGTGCCAAGTAGTACTCAACTTTCTCTTCCTGCGCCGTTTAGGACAGTAAAACGATGAACCTCTGATTTCAGGGGTTTGATGGCATTCATCCTGAATTTCTTATTCATGCGCGCCCAGCAGTAGTGAAATAGCTGGTATAAAACTTCCTGGAAAAGGGAACTCTTTCGAATACAAGCTGGTGTCACAAAATTAAACAGTCCGCCCAAATCGCAGTTGCAGTGACAATGTACCGTCTCTCAAACACCGCCGAGGCAGCATATCAGGAAATACCTGAAATAGGAGTAGAATTTGTAGATCTCGCTGTTGCTTTTGATACAGTTTGGACAGAAGTCATGTTAACTAGTAAAAGTGATTTCCCGCCAAACTACAGCTAGGCTAATCAGTTGCGTATTACTATGCGACAGAAAGTTATCTGATCCTCAGTCGAAGAACTAGCTGTGAATGTAAACTAACAAAGGAGATACCACAAGGGTCAATCGTGGCACGATTGCTATTTAACCTCTGTGCAGACTGTATCACGATTAATAACGAAAACTGAGACTGGTAGAAGTACACGATGGCAGAAGCAAAATCTTTCCGGTAAGCTTGGGTCTGAAACGACCTATTTGCCAGATAACTTCGAATGTGTGGTTAAAAGCCTTCACTGACTACACTATGAAATATTGCTCTATTTACTACAAACGTATTTAAAATGTAAACTTTTCTATTAAGTCCCCAATCAAGTAGGTTCAAATGTCACCCACGACTTACCTTAATAGGAGACACAGCACTGCTTCAGCACATTAAATGACACATTTTACTAGACACTTCTATCCGTTAAAGAAGGTGACTACATGTCATTGTATTTGATTAAGGATAAACAGCAAATGCAGAGAGGAGTCCAGTATTAAATCCAGAGCTCGATAGTCTGACTCGACTGAGCTCAACGTTACTCCAAAGAATTCTTCACCACTAACGCTATTTCTGTATTTATTTTTAATGTACAACAACTTAAACGAATTTCTTATTCAAGTTTATTTTGTGTAATCTTCGGGAAAGTACTTTTCGTATTTTTTTTTGAAGGACCTCTAAATGTATAATAATGTCTCGTACTAATCTTCCGCGGGAGCTAGTTAATTGTCTTCCAAAAATGATGTAAGAGTAGGTAATGTCAAAAAGTTATTCTTCAGCACCTGTGAACTAAAAAAATCAGCTTTCTTTTGAAAGATATTTGGTTGTCTAGGAAAATTGTCGTGCCACCTCCTTGCAGACCCACATTCAAAACATGAATATTTAACAGTGTTTTTGTCACTGAGAGTCATAAAACCTCGGACCTCAATTCAAATATTCTGTTTAAACTTTTTCCGCTATAGGGATATCTTAATTCAGTATGTAGGGGCAAATTTCTAAATTTACCTCCCATATCTTCACACAACAGCGTGAATAGCAGTGAATTTAGAGCCTTTGCCTTGATAAAATTTATAACCTTAACAGCCTCTGTCAAGAGGCGGTGCTTCGGACATACAGGATATTTCCGTAAGAGTGCGTAAAATTTAACAGGACATAGAGGGTGCTCCACTGAACAATTAGAGGTAGAGCCGGCCGGAGTGGCTGTGCGGTTGTAGGCGCTAGTCTGGGGCCGAGCGACCGCTACGGCCGCAGGTTCGAATCCTGCCTCGGGCATGGATGTGTGTGATGTCCTTAGGTTAGTTAGGTTTAATTAGTTCTACGTTCTAGGCGACTGATGACCTCAGAAGTTAAGTCGCATAGTGCTCAGAGCCATTTGAACCAATTAGAGGTAGAGAACCTGGGATCGGAGAAGCCAGCTTAAGAAGGTAATAGGAAAATACCACATTACTGTGTACTTTTTATTTACATTAGTTACAGATAACTGCAAATACCATTAACTGACACACTGAACGTACCATTTGTATTGTATCTTACAAAATGTGCTGAAACTGACGGCCATTAACCTCAATGCAAAGCATGTCGACGAACAAGATTCTGACGCACCCTGACAAATATCCCTGGTGTGTTTTGAATAACATCACAAACGGCTACAATTCTGTGAACTAATTCCATCTCCGTATGCACTAGGGTCTCATACACAAGTGAATTTATATATCCCCATAGGAAATAATCAAGGAGATTCATGTCGGGTGACCTCACAGGCCATGGAATAGGATCTCGACTTCCAATCCAGCGGCCAGGAAATACGTCACTGAGATTGTTGCGGACATCCAAACTAAAATGAGACTGTGCACCGTTATGTTGTATCCACATACTCTCACAAACGGCCAAGGGTACGTTCTCCAACAACTCTTGTAAAACTCTCTGCACGATCCTCATGTACAGGTGGCCTTTCAGACAGTCAGGTAGAAGCTGTGGCCCAATGAGATTGTCGCCTACAATGCCGGCTCAGATATTCACAGCAAAACGTACTTGATGGTGTGACTATTACAGCATGAAGGTTTTCCTCATCCTACACATAGTTCTTCCTGCTGCTCGAAATACCATCACGATCAAATGGGGCCTCGTCAGTAAGTAGCCCGATTTGGAGGAAATCTGGTCGGTCAATCCATTATTGGAGCAACCACTGACACAATGCGACCCTTGGTGCAGAATCAGTCACAAGCACTGCACGAACTCGCTGTGGGTGATAAACGTGTAATTGTTGTTCGTGGAGTACTCGCCACAACCTAGTATCTGCAATACGATGATTATTTATAGTGAGGTCAGCTGCAACACGTTCTAGTGCCTCTTCAAAATCGGGTGAGAGACTGATCCTCATGTTACCAGGTCCCTCGTTTCTCTTTTTCCAATGAACCAGTCTCCCGTATTCGTCGATCGAGAGAAATAAACACTCGTCGTCACGCATGATCACTGTTAGGAAATCGTTTCCTGTACAACCTTTCAGCAGCGAGAGCACTGCAACGTATTTCCCCATACTCAAGGTGGACGTCAGTGAGCCGGCCGGAGTGGCAGAGCGGTTCTAGGCGCTACAGTTTGGAACCGCGCGACCGCTATGGTCGCAGGTTCGAATCCTGCCTTGGGCATGGATGTGTGTGATGTCCTTAGATTAGTTAGGTTTAAGTAGTTCTAAGTTCTAGGGGACTGATGACCTCAGCAGTTGAGTCCCATAGTGCTCAGAGCCATTTGAACCATTTTTTTGGACGTCAGTGAGTTTTGCGAAACCGTACCGGTATCTTAATGTACTTCTCTGGATAGTACTAAGTAATGAATGGGTATGTCGTTGATTCATAGCACGTTCTGTCATTGGACAATGTAAATACGATACAACAGAGCCACCGTATAGACATGTAAAGCAAATAAAATTTGCATCATGACTTCCGAGGAATAAAACTCGTCGTCCTTGTTTCCTTGCAGGAAATAAAGGATTTACTTGTAAATAAACAGCACAGCACCTGTAAACTTGTACGCATGATAGTTGTGAATAAGCTAGAAAACAGTTATGCTAGAGAAAGCGGTAGACAAGTTTGTATTGTATTGTATGTTAACCGGGGGCCTAGAAACGACGGAGAGGCTCCGTCCCCGCCGCAGCCGCAGTGGTCCACAACCCCACGACGGCTACCGCAGTCCACTTCACCCATCCGCCGCCCCACACTGAACCCAGGGTTATTATACGAGGGTTGGAACTTTAATAGTGGCAACTATTTATTTACAGCTCGTACAAAATATACATGTGTTTCGAAGTTTTAGTGACCTTCAAAGTAGTCACCAGCATTGTGTGTAACCCGTTGCCAGCGATGTGGAAGTCGTAGGATACTCTTAGCAGTGCCAGTTGTGTTTACAGTTCGAGTTGCGCGGTCTTGCCCGACGAATTTGTAGCAGTTCTGAAGCAAGTGCCGTGAAGTGTTTCTTTCAGTTAAGAAATAGAGTTGAACTCACGAGGGCTTAAGTCAGGGGAGTGCAGTATGTGGTACAGCACTTAGCAGTCCCATCAGTCAAACAAATCAGTAACAGCTTGCACTGTACGTGCTTGAGCAAAGTGCACTCCATTACAATATATTATCCACCCAATACCGCGAATAAAAATTCTGTACTCCAGATTCCGGTGGAGGGCAGGTGAAGTGGGGTGAGCATGTTCTTTGTCTGCCATACAATAGTACCGTTTTAGGTATGCATGCGCGCTTGCCAACAGTGAAACCAGAAAGACGGTCGCCACGGAATGAGGCGACAAGTGGAGACCCGAACTTAATAGACATTGCGGCCCTTCTCGCTGTTGCCAAACTTCGCAGTGTAACGCTCATTGCAGTCATCGTGAGTCTTCAACAAGCAGAATTTAATGTCTTTCATTTAACCAATAATTGCCGTAATCAACGTGAGTGACTTTAAACACACGAAAAAAGATTTCACAGCTCTGGGGGGAATTGGACCACCCCCCCCACCCCCGCCCCCCAATCTAAGCCCCTGACGAGAACCGTTCGAAAAACACACCTTGGACTGAAGAATTTCCTGTACTCAGAATACATATTCTGAAGCCACTAATAAAACAGTAAGGAAACATTTATGAGAGAAACTAAACCTATACATTAAAAGAATCAAAAGGAGATAATACTGTGCAGAGGCAAACTACTTCTCGTATATCAGATGAGAGCAACAGTTTCGTGACGTACGTTAGAGATTGACGAGTTCTTTTCCTCACATATGGCGGAGAAACAATGATCCCAATAAGAATGTGTCACGCAAGCATCGAAATAGAAAAATGAAACACGTGTGTCGCGTGTGATTGATATCGCATGTAACATACAACTACTGAACCGCCACCTACTGTACAGGCACATACTTTGCAATGGTCTACACGCACCTTTTAAAATTGCAGAGATCTCAGCGGAAGCTCATAAAGCGCTGCAGAAGGCATGTGACGAGGATGTTCTGGACATTAAATTATATCTCGTGTCTCAAATACTTCCAGGAGTGCCGTAATAACACTTCAACACTGGTCAGTCCAAGCCATCCGTATAAGGTGGTTGTGAATAAAATACAGTATAGTGGCACGAAAGCAGAACGTTTCGCTCGATGGTGCGATCACAGTTTTGTTTGATCGCTTGCAAACGAAACACGTATGTGCTCACTACGTTGTAAAATGTAACATTCTACGACCGAAAATATCACACTCGTTAAAATATTCTGGGCTATTATGCCATCATGGTCGTATAAATCTCTTGTTGAAACAGACGGTTTAGCTTACTCAAGGGTCCGATGCAAACCCTGGCTCGCTATTGACCGAAGTAAAATTGCGTTTCCGTCTGCTATCGCGCAGAGGCGTGACGTCAGATGTATTGAAAATAGGAATATACGAGGGTCACTCCAAAAGAAATGCACACTACTTTTGTAAAAATACAGTTTTCACTATGTATGTGTGAAAGTTTTACAGTGTGTAGATACATCCTTCCCGCTTGTTTTCAAACTTATTTCAACCCGTTCCCGTGAGAGCGCCGTCACAGCATGTCTTCAAAATGGCTGCTACACCCGACGTTCGTCAGAAGCAATGTACTGTCATAGAATTCCTGTGCTGTGAAAACGAGACAGTGGGAAACATCCACAAGAGGTTGAAAAAGGTGTATGGAGATGCTGCTGTCGATCGCAGTACAGTAAGTCGGTGGGCAAACAGGTTATGTGATGAAAGTGGGCACGGCTATTTTGAGGATTGTCCTCGCAGCGGCAGGCCTCGTATTGCACACACTCCAGACAATGTGCAGAGAGTTAACGAATTGGTGACTGCTGACTGATGCATATGTGACGAGACTGAAGAAACTTCAAGCTCGACTGAGTCGTGTTCGACCACATCGGCAAAAGCAGGATGCTTTGCTGTTGCACGAGAAAGCACGGCTACATGTCAGTCACAAAACCATGGAAGCAATCACAAAACTCGGATGGACAACATTGAAACACCTGGCTTACAGTACTAACATGGCTCCATGTGATTATCATCTGTTTGGGAAACTGAAAGACTCTCTTCGTGGAACAAAGTTTGGCAGCGTGCACAAGGGAGTCGTCATCTTCAAACAGTAGCTCCAACAGGTTGGTCCAGAATTTTACCGTGCGGGTAAACAGGCGCTGGTTCCAAGATGGCGTAAGGCAATTGAAAGGGATGGAAATTGTATGGAGAAATGAAAATATTGTTCCTAAAGGATGTATCTACACACTGTAAAACTTTCAAACATGTAGAATACAAGATGGATTAAAAAAAAAATAGTGTGCATTTCTTTTGGAGTGACTCTCGTAGTTGGCCGTTGTCGGTTACTGTCGTTCGCCATTCCTATCACCCGATGGTCAAAAACTGGTACACATCTTCTTCAGGACCGGAATCCAGATAATATTTAGTTTCACATTCCATATTCACATTCCTTCCGATTAAAATTATTAGGGTATTTAGAAATTCCTATGGTCTCTCTGCAGAGTTTCTCATAGCACCCTCCTGTAACTGCCAGTACCTGACTCTTATCAAATCGAATTCGGTTGTCTCCTGCCTGCAATCATGTTCCACAACAGCTAATCTGTTTGTTCCCGCTCTTCTGCAGTTGCCCTTGTGTTTTTATAGTCGGTTTTCGACCTTTTTTTCCCATCAGTATCCACGTACACATCTCCACAACTAATGATATCCTGTAAGTTACTGCTTTTTTCAGCGGTCTGCGAACAACCTTTC
This sequence comes from Schistocerca cancellata, assembly GCF_023864275.1. Classification (NCBI taxonomy): domain Eukaryota; kingdom Metazoa; phylum Arthropoda; class Insecta; order Orthoptera; family Acrididae; genus Schistocerca; species Schistocerca cancellata. Next base: position 93,037,566 of record NC_064629.1, on the reverse strand, counting down.
CCGACTTTGTGTTCCTGTATCTTTCGAGTTGGTATATAGACTGCAGAGATATCCCATTTCGTCAGGATCTTTTCTATCCTCTCGGTAAGGTTTGTAATTAATGTCAGGGCAACCTTGGGTTTGGCAGATGCCTGTGCTTCGTTATGATATTTTCGTGGTTGTTTTTTATCTCAGCAGACGAATATGCATTTTTTAGCAACGCATTGGTGAGATATTCCAATTTCCGCTAACGTTTTTATAACGCTTCGCTTTTGTGGTGGATAGTGATTTGAATCCCATTATTGGTCCCAGTCCGTGTGTGTGGGTTTTTGGTACACGGTGCGACCCAAGCTACCACCTTGTTTCCTTCAAGATAGCACATTAACCCTTTGACTGCTGAAGGCGCACAGTCTGCTTGGCGCGCTGAGGCGCTGCGGCTCGCGGCGTAATCCGGCTACCTGCGCTAAGTGCTGCCGTCACGGTAACTCTGCGTGTTCGGTCAGAGGGTTAGCTGCCCTCTGTAATAAAAAAAAAAATCGAGTTAACCGATCAACGACGAACTTAACCGGGTGTCTTACGCCGTCCGCTTCGATCAGATGCAACGAACAAAAGCGAACAAAACGAGATTTAAAAAAAAAAAAAGTGCCTTTTCCTAGAGCCGCCACCGCTGCCAGAGCGGCCCACACTGCCGCACCCACCTTCTGCTAAATATTTCTGGAGTGACTGGAACTCCAGACGAAGCACTGTGCCCTCTCACGGCTGATACAGAGTAAATGCTCTCACTACATTGATTCTGCAGTAATTCATCTGCAGAGAAACTAACTGAATCTTCAAAACTATTTTCCGTCCCTAAGAATTGTACCTTGCATTTAGTTTTTATTTTTTATTTTTTTTACACGATTTTTGTAGCTTATGCCGAAAGCGACGTAATACTTTAGATTTCCCTCAATAGTTTACTGTTCTTTCTTGCATATCCGTTTATAACATCTGCACTTCTTTATGGGTTCCTCACTGTACTAACTTAAAAACGAATAAAATAAGCCATAGAGTACAGATAGCTGTACGTTGTTTTTGTTGTTTAAAACGTCATATAACGTAGTTTATAGGAGAAAGACATACAGATCATTCCTATCGCACTACAACATCGGAATTTACTGTGAGCAACGGTAAGAACAGTTATACTTCACTTCGTTAAATTCGTTTTGTGACGTGTTTAGAAATTTCACATGGCCTACAATTTCTTTCTGAGAATGCAACAAAGTGAGTGCTTAGTCATCCCTCGTCAGATTCTTTACATGTAGTAAGTACACTGGGTAAAGTGTTCCATCCAGGCAAAGATGCAGCCGTCCTTTGCAGACGGTAATCAGTGTTGTCATTTGGAATCGCCGGAAATGACTGTCTGCCACAGACATTTTTTTTTCTTGTGCTGTATTTTTAATAGTTGCACATAAGTACTCAACAGATTTTCCAGCATTTGAAAGATTTGAAATATGTCTTTTCGTTAGCACATTAAATTTACTTATAGAGAAGATTCAGTCATGAACTGTAAATTTAGGAGTTCCTTTCACACTCTGTGAATATATTTTCCATCCTTTTTGATCCGGGCCTTGGACCGGCACTGGCGAAGTTAAAAATATATTTTGGTTTTTGCTTTTTTATATTTTTTGTTTTCGAAGTTTTTTCTGATAGCATCGTTGTATTCGTTCTGTGCTGCGATTAGTAATTCGGTGTGTGTGGTAATTTTCAAAACAGTGTACGACACTCAATGATACCTTGCAAGTTTTACATTCGTACCTGCTTTCAGGATGCACATTGTTTCCAGCAAACAGCATCTACGCGTTAGCGTACTTTGCTTGGAATGCACACTTGTTACACTGTTTGGAAAATGCCTTCTCACAAACCTTAGAGGATTATCATCATCAGAACACCTTCCTCTGCCAGTTTTTCTGCGCTCTGATGCATGCGTTTCCGGAAGCTTCTTTACGAGCGACAGATGAAACTCTGCTATCGAGTTTTACGACATGTGTAGGCTATGAGAGTTTAAAACACGCGGATCGAGAAGGTGAAAAGAACTTCCTATACCACTTCATCGTTTTCGTATACATCAGACAGAGCTAAGCAGCATATCAGAATTGTCAACCGCTCCAATATTCAAGTTATAATCTACAATCCTTTGTGGTTTCTTAATTTTCTCTCCAGTATTCTTGTCAGTCTTTCCCGTATCAACCATTTCTGTGGCGTTACATGTGGTCAACATCCACACTTCCCTTTCGTCACAACACCTTATAGCAAGCACTGTATTAGTGTACAGAAGAAACTGAAACGGGGAGGTATTCAATTCATGAAGTTTCAGCATGTTGTGTCTGTTCTTACACAAAGTACCATATGCGTTTGTCCCATGACTATGAAGCCAAGCCAGGAAAATAAGTCTGGGTTTGAGTTCCAACTATCGAGGTAGAGGGTATGTTCACGTTCTAAATTAGCTATGTCTTAGATTTCATTGTTTGTGCAGGGACATCAGCAGAAACAGTTCCACAATTTGGGGAAAAATGGTGACGTAATGGCTACACTAAGAAAGCCTGTCTAGCAATCACATAGCACAAATGTTTTTATTCCGAATCTACTCCGTTTCGATGGAACGCATTGTCTGAAAGATAAGCGTCCTTTGAATAATAACAAACTTTCATCAATGCAAAGTTTCTGATGTGGATTAAATGCACAACGGAAAGCTGTACGAACTTTATCGACAATGGTCCTAATTTTGAATAATCTCTCTCTTCCAATATTAGCAGAGTTGTCACTGAAATGTGACATTCTTAGAAGTAACAAAAACTGTCTCTTGACATCAGTTCACTAAAAACTGGAGTATTTACAACGTAATCTCCGGTCCAGTATTCACTAATTTTCAGTTTTTTTCACGCGAGGCCTCAGAAGACAAACAGCTATGAAAAAGTGCATTTGTTCATATCCAGTATCTTTCCACTTTGATACTCGAGAATACACTGATTCTGGAGTGTTTTCCTTGGCGAATAAATAAAACCGGTTCGTTTCGTCAGCTATATATTTCATCAGTTTTTCTGTAAAGAATAACATGAAAACTGAAAGAATACTTAGCTCGTTCCCTGTTTGACACAACTGTCCCGATGGCGTATCATCAAATGCGTGATTAACTGGCCGAAAATAAGTTTCGTTCCAGTCAAATTTATTGCTACGACGCGATTTCTTCGTAGGCGTTTCACTATCACTTTCTGAGTCTTCAGATTCACAACTACTAACACCTCTTGTTGAAACACATGACTGCATTGACACCCCAGCTGACGTGGAAGGTTTATGGCTACAGCTTTCCGTTTCTGTGGAAGAGCTGTTACTTTCGTCAAAATAAAGTAGTTCCTCACTGTCGCTCCTTGTAAGAATCTCCATGATTTCTTCCTCAGTGCATCCACGATGTCTTTCCATTTTCTTTCTAAAATACAGGACGCGAAAAACACCGAAGTAAATTTCGATGAACACTGAAGTTTATGCGAAGCCTAGGCTCACAACAGACAGAGAATGACCACACACTTGCCGCCAGAACTGCGAAATGCAACTGAGGTATGGGGCGGTAAGTATGCGATTTATCTCATCGGAACTCAGGAAGCAGCGCGTCTATACTCGTCATCAGTGTTCAGGGCCCGGGAAATGAGTGCGACTTAACTCGTCAAAAGCGCTCAGGGCAAAACCGGCAGCCGCAACTATACACGACATGCTTCATGCCGCTCCCTGGATGCTAATGACGAGTAAACTCGTCAACAGCAGTCGAAGGGTTAAGGAAATGTAATCTGGTGTCTGCCTTCTCCTGCCCGGTAAACTGAATATCAGATTAATCTCATTGATATGTTCATGAAAACGACCCAGTTCTTGAAACTTCCTGGCCGATTAAAACTGTGTGCCGGACCGAGACTCGAACTCGGAACCTTTGCCTTTCGCGGGCAAGTGCTTTACCAACTGAGCTACCCAAGCACAACTCGCACCCCGTCCTCACAGCTTTGCCTTTCGCGGGCAAGTGCTCTACCAACTGAGCTACCCAAGCACAACTCGCACCCCGTCCTCACAGCTTTGCCTTTCGCGGGCAAGTGCTCTACCAACTGAGCTACCCAAGCACAACTCGCACCCCGTCCTCACAGCTTTGCATTTTGCGGGCAAGTGCTCTACCAACTGAGCTACCCAAACACAACTCGCACCCCGTCCTCACAGCTTTGCCTTTCGCGGGCAAGTGCTCTACCAACTGAGCTACCCAAGCACAACTCACACCCTGTCCTCACAGCTTTGCCTTTCGCGGGCAAGTGGTCTACCAACTGAGCTACCCAAGCACAACTCGCACGCCGTCCTCACAGCTTTGCCTTTCACGGGCAACTGCTCTACCAACTGAGCTACCCAAGCACAACTCGCACCCCGTCCTCACAGCTTTGCATTTTGCAGGCAAGTGCTCTACCAACTGAGCTACCCAAGCACAACTCGCACCCTGTCCTCACAGCTTTGCCTTTCGCGGGCAAGTGCTCTACCAACTGAGCTACCCAAGCACAACTCGCACCCTGTCCTCACAGCTTTGCCTTTCGCGGGCAAGTGCTCTACCAACTGAGCTACCCAAGCACAACTCGCACCCCGTCCTCACAGCTTTGCCTTTCGCGGGCAAGTGCTCTACCAACTGAGCTACCCAAGCACAACTCGCACCCCGTCCTCACAGCTTTGCCTTTCGCGGGCAAGTGCTCTACCAACTGAGCTACCCAAGCACAACTCGCACCCCGTCCTCACAGCTTTGCCTTTCGCGGGCAAGTGCTCTACCAACTGAGCTACCCAAGCACAACTCGCACGCCGTCCTCACAGCTTTGCCTTTCGCGGGCAACTGCTCTACCAACTGAGCTACCCAAGCACAACTCGCACCCCGTCCTCACAGCTTTGCATTTTGCGGGCAAGTGCTCTACCAACTGAGCTACCCAAGCACAACTCGCACCCCGTCCTCACAGCTTTGCCTTTCGCGGGCAAGTGCTCTACCAACTGAGCTACCCAAGCACAACTCGCACCCCGTCCTCACAGCTTTGCCTTTCGCGGGCAAGTGCTCTACCAACTGAGCTACCCAAGCACAACTCGCACCCCGTCCTCACAGCTTTGCCTTTCGCGGGCAAGTGCTCTACCAACTGAGCTACCCAAGCACAACTCGCACCCTGTCCTCACAGCTTTGCCTTTCGCGGGCAAGCTTTACTTCTGCCAGTACCTCGTATCGTACCTTCCAAACTTTCAGGAGTACTAGTTCTACAAGGTTTGCAGGAGAGCTTCTGTAAATTAGGCCGGACATTGAAGCGCCTAGAACCGCTCGGCTACAGTCTGGAACTGCGCGATCGCTACGCTACGGTCGCAGGTTCGAATCCTGCCTCGGGCATGGATGTGTGTGATGTCCTTAGGTTAGTTAGGTTTAAGTAGTTCTGAGTTCCAGGGGACTGATGACCTCAGATGTTAAGTCCCACAGTGCTCAGAGCCATTTGAATTTTATATATAAAAAAAAAGTAATCACCTCTAGCGAGACGGTGATTGGCTGAAGCCATACTTGGCGTCGCAGACGCGACATGGTGGGAAGATCCCCATTATATAAAAGCATTTTGAGACTTAATTTTAAGACTCTCTCTCTCTCTCTCTCTCTCTCTCTCTCTCTCTCTCTCTCTCTCTCAGTCAGCTCACGGCGGTTTGCACAGGTTTATGGAAATAAGAGAGGGCGTTGAGAGCTTTGCTTTCTGCGAAGTGAAGACGAAACGCTCGTACAATGGTGACAGATAGCAAAGCGTTAGTTAATCATTCCTGCGGGAATTTTTGCGGATAAAGAAATTTTGCATGTCGCTCCAATCCATAGCGAGTGTGAAGAGCCATTATTTCGACTATAGAAAGATTAACGCTCTACAGAACAAAGGAAATTTGCGACTGAATGAATTCAGTCAAGGACAGAGAAGGGAACTAGCGTTTCAGATCCAGCACGGAGACAACGCCGTTGCAGATGCCACTTGGTAAAGTACCATCGTGCATTAGGCCACAGTAAACGTTGAGTCTAGAGTTTTCTCACTCCAACTTGTGTACGCTTTGACAATTGAATATCAAAAGCTAGGATACTAACCTACCCTCACATTGAGTACGTGGTTCATTGGTTCAAAAAGTAAATTTATTCTCCACCAACTCAGTGCATTGACCAGCTACGACAATGTAAAGTTAAATGAGCCGATGAGGATTTTTAATAATCATTCTTTCCTCTGAAAAAAAAATTCATGTGTAAAGATAACGATTTTATAATCGTCATTTCAATGTGTCCAAGAGTTAAATGTTTCGTTGTTGAATGTCAAAAGCAATTGAACATGATTGTTGTTTATCACTTGACCCCTGAAAGCAACAGTTGATAAATTATATCTAAAATAAAAAAAGGGAATAGCTGTTTTGTTTTTCTATAATAGATCCCAAACTTTCTCTTTTATTAATTCATGCATTCTAGTTACTTGACAGCAGCATTTCTCATGATTTTTGTTACGATCTGCACCTGACATTAGCTGCCTTACAGAGCCGGGTTCATATTTATTTAGACTGTCTGACACCCTGGGTTTGAGAAGACAGTTCAGATGTTTTGTCTATTTGCACACTAAGTGGTAAGCTAAGTTTGCACACATTAGTACACTTGCTGTGCAGATACAAAGGTCGGACATTCAACAAAACGGCGACTCAGCCAGGATTCGAAATTAGAGCATTCTGATAGATTGAGGGTTTGCTTTTGATAGATACAAAACTCCCAAACCTCCAAAGCAATAAGCTGACAAATTGGAAAAAATATGTAAATGTGACTCAACTGTGTAGTAAGTGTAGACAGAACTGTATTCATGTGTTTCTTATTTGCTGGCGCACCACATCGTTCATTTGGGTTGTGTTGAGTTCTGACTCAACTCCAGTAACCGAAGGGCTATATAAAAGACGAGGAAACGGGTTCAAATATTAAATATAGGACCGTGGAGGATATTTTGGGGTAGAATCAAGTCATATGATCAGATGTTAACGCGTAGTCAGGTTCGGAAAATTCGCGAACAGCAACTCTTAGTGGAACGCTCAGAAATGACAGAAAATAGTTGATTAAGACAACGAGAAGTCACGGAAGATCTCGATAGGATCGAGTTGGACACGCAACAGGTAGATCCTCTTGAAGAACACGAGACAGAACACGTAGAAATACCGAATGAGACCGAAAATGCAACACATGATGTTCAACATGGTCCAAAGAATGGACATGAGAACGGCGTTGCTAATGAATCAGACGCTGAGTCTGTATATAGTGATTTACAGTATATTGAACCGAACATAATCATATTCAATCAGTCGGGCTTGCAGTTGCATGAAAGAACGAGTGTTAGTGCTCCTACACTTATGTTCGGAAGTGAAGGAAACAGTTCACGAAAAACGAGATAGGGAACGGTTGCATCAGATGGCAGCTGGCGAAAATGGTGTAGATGAAAACGCCAACATATTTGAAATGTTGCAGCGTTTATTACAACAATCTCAGGAATCAGGAAAGCGTATAGAGGGGCGCATAACACGTCAAACAACACAGTTTCAAGAATAAGAAAACCGTATTGAAGGGCGCATAACACAAGGGCAAAAAGAATTAGAAGGGTGCATAACACTGGGGCTGAAAGAACCTAACAAGGAAATACAAAAAAACGTAACAAGGAAACACAAAAAACGCGGTATAATATTCAAGGCTAATTAGATCAAATGCGAACTGAAGCTAAGGAAGCGCAAATCACGCTGCAAACGCTCGTTACAGGGCACAAACAATTGAGAACAGACATTGACACTATCCAAACAGACATGATTACGTTGCGTGAAGATACGCAACAAAGTGTCAAACAGGTTAAACAACAGGCCGAAGCCTTTGCCATCGAAGCGACGACGAAGACGAAACACGTTATTGATGACACGACGTCTCATAAAACAAAAGCAGCATTAAAGAAATTCGATGCTCGTATCTTAAAAATACAAGAGAAAAACGAACACCTATTTCAACGGCTGGGATCGGAAGTTTTACGTTCGATCGAAAGTCGTGGTGACGTAGAAACCATTGGTGAGGAGTAGCAGACGACGACAGAATCCACTTTTGTGTCGGTAGATACTTCTGCGAATACTGCAAAATCAACAGTTGTCGATAATACGACAGAAAAGGTACGCGAAATTACGTGTGACGTAAGACGGAAAAGCACATGTGGATGCCGGTCCGGAACCGCAAACCGCTAACGGGAAATTAGTCCAAAGCAGCGTATGCCAGAATATCACGGTAACCATAGGGAACAGTTCGGATTGCGACCACTTGTTCAAGAAAAAATAACAAGTCAATCTGGAATACAAGAGCGTGGTTTGCAGCAAGGCTCAGTACGTCAAGCACAAAGCGTGACATTCGCTGATCAAACCATAGAGACGCGTTACGCAACGCCACAACCTGTAGGACGAATACCGACGGGTTACAGTACGGTGCCTAACGATCCAGAATTGCTTACACGTCAAGATACAGAGCCGGTAGCGGGCGTTATGCACGCATATTGCGCAATGAGACCTGCAAGTGATCCTACGGCACAAATATCACAGAATGGAACGAGTTACACACGTTTGCGTAGATTTGACGGAAACCAAGGACAGAATTCCAGTCTTCAAAACCCAGCAGGAACATCACAGAGAGAAGCGAGAGGTTTTGATGATAACGACTTTCTTACACTGCGAAAATACCGGCACTATAAGGAAGATGCAAATATTCTCCACCCCGCACATTTATTGACCAATTTAAAGTAGGAATACCGACACATTGGCCACTGAAATAGAAGATTTTTATTTGCACACATATGGAGGGAAGTGTTGCTGAAACTATGCAGACGATAGCAGGAACTTGCGATTCGTATGATTCGTTTAGAGCTGCCTTCATAGCAAGATATTTGTCTTCTGAGGATCAGATGAGAATAAAATATGGATTATTACAAAATGCCTCGTCCGAAAATTCGCGTGAGAAAACAGCATGCAGATTCTTTGAGAATATGGCTGAAAGGAACCAATAAAGGATTACCCATAAAGCAACGGAAAATTGATTGAAATATGCAAAACGAAACTGCCAATGAAGTATCACCAAGCCTTGAGAGGACGTGGGGTAAATAATATAGAAACTTTCAAAGGTGTTTTGAGAGAAGTAGAATACATGTATGAAAACGAAGCTCAAAGACGTCGCGATTCAGGACAGAGTAATTCTGAAAGAACACGTAATAGTAAGGAGAATAACAATAATGGTAGGGATGACAGGCCAGTATATGGATTGAATTTTTGGCGAAATGGGAATAATTACGGAAATAGGAGTAGTGGAAACACTAGACCACAGCGTAATGGATATGGTTTTAATAGTGGTTGGAACAGGAGGAATATAGACGAAAACAGGAATGGAAACTGGATAACTCGGGATAACCGACAGACTGACTTTAATCAGCGATCTGCAGGATCGCTGAATAAAGTGAGAGAAAGGAGATGGGAAGGTGGTGCGAGAACGCAGCCACAGGCAAATATTTCGGGTAATTACCGGAGAAACGAACAAAGATGGATGTTGAATTACTACCATCAAATCCTGGGAAGCGTGAGGATTGACTGACGTTAGGTATTGCAGGAGTTCAAGCAGATAACACACTTTCTGCAGAAACGGATGAGAAGGCGTCCGCAGCAATAAGTAGGTTAATGGGTGACGTAGAAGAGTCGGAATTGGGAACAGGAACGACAGAAAGATCATCAAAGGTATCTGCACAGATACTACAAATAGGGAGGAAATCACAAGTGAGGTGTTGGGACGAGATAGGTTGGATTGACACTGACAATGACGATGAACTCCCAGCATTACCTAGTAATGAACCATTTCATTATGACGAAGCATTAATGTATATGGTGCATATATTTGATTCTGCGCAGACGAAATATGATTTTCACCAGGATAATACATATCCTACTGTAACCTGTGACGCTACAGTTGATCATGACGATAGTATTAACCAACAAAACACGGCTAATACAAGTCATAGAAAAAAGAAGTACGCATAAGTACACCTGATCAAAAATTCGACACGCTACAGAATCTACTACTATCCTTCCACAAAACTTTGGAAGAATATCAGGAGTAGTCTGAGGCATTGTGGATTGCGGGAATCGAACAAAATCGAGAAGAACAAGTTGATAATGGAGAGGAAAATGACAGGGAAAATATCCAGTCTGGATCAGAAAATGAACCAGATTATAAAGTATGTGAACAGTCTGATAAATCAGATTCAAATGTATACAATTTTGGCACATACGAGGGCATAGTACGGCAATATTAACGAGACTATGTAACCAGCACACCAGACACAGAGAACAGCGTCGTAATAAATGACGACACAGCTGAAAATTTGAATCTGCAACTCTCAGTGGCAGATAACACATATGATAACGAGTTGAATCAGGTTGCGAGTACACATACACTTAACGTAGAATCTAACTCGTCAGAATCTAAGTGTGAAGTAATGTCACACTTAAAGAATACTTGCCAGGCTCTAAAATCCAAATTAAACACGATTACACAGATGTGTGACGAGGAGACAAACTTAAACGAAGTAGCAAGGTGTGAAAATAAGGATTTAAAATCTAGATTGGTTACTTTAGAAGCTGATCTAGAAGCAGCGAGAGTAAAGTTGGACAATTTAAAAAAAAAAAAAGCAGTACTTCCCCCAAACTCTCGATGAAGACCATCAAATGTTAATGGAAAATGACGCAACGTCCAGTTGTGACGGAACAAACACACTGACATCGGTTAAATTACGAAGTAATTGAGGACATATTAATGGAGGAAGTCGAAGACGAGAGTACTTCAGAGTTAAGTCCGATACTTCGTGTAACAGTCAAGGGTATTGTCGTTAACGCAATAGTTTATAGTGGGAGTGAGTTAACGGCGATATCACAGCCGTTATTCAATCGTTGCACTGGTGACAATGACTTATTAGTGTTAAAAACACAAAAGGTCAAAGTACACGTACCAATTATGGGACGTTCGTCGAACGTCGCAAGGCAGACAACACTCGCATTTGTTCTGTTCGTTTGATACATGACCCTGGCAGTCAAAGACCCAGAAGTGTTAAGGGTCACACATAAGTGGAAAGACAAGAACTCAGTTGACACTCGTCAGCATTATTTCCTGAAGAATGACATGCTGTTATACAGATGAGACCCCAAGTACAAGTTTATGGACAGTGTGTGTTCCTGATGGGCTGATGAACTAATGAACAAATATACATGATGCACTCACTTAAGTAATGGGCACTTAGGGGGGAAGAAATACTTTTATGAAACTTAAAGAGACCGCACATTTCCCCAACATGGGAAGACGTATTCGGCAAGTACTCATAAAATGTATGTGTTGCCAACCTGCCAAACACGTTACTTTTCAGACTAGACCACCACTCTCCCCCATAATATCGAAAAAGCTAGAACATTTAGCAGCAACAGATTTGATGGGACCATTACGAAGGACAAGGAATGGGAACACGTTTATCTTTGTAGTTTTAGAGTTAATGTCAAAGTATGTCACTTTGACCCCTTTGAAACGTGCAACTGGTGTTACGATCAGTAAGGCACTACAACGTGATTCCCTCATGCAGGTAGGGCATGTAGAAAGGTTAATTTCAGATAATGGGCCCAAATATAGGTCTAAACCTTGGTTGGCGACAGACAAGATTAAACCAATCTTCATATCCTGGTGCAAACCAACCGCCAATTGTCAAGAACGAACGATGAAGAAAATTTGAACATGGTGTCGTCTGTACCGCAGTTCACGACATACCACATGGGATGCCAATTGACATCATTTACAGACTACTATTAACGAAATGCCTCACAGTACTACACTTTTACCACCAGTCACAGTGCTCAAAAATAAGACCAGTGGACAGGGTAAGAGAAGTTGTACAGTCCCCTCCATCCAGAAGACCATCACACCAGCAGATAATAAAATTAGCACTCGAGAACAGTGAATGAGCAGCTGCAAAGAGGAAGCTCAGAGCAGACGAAGGTGCTTCCACATGGGTATTGACTGTAGGACAGTTGGTACTTGTTAGAACTCACTTATTATCTAATAAAGGAAAACAGGATTGCTATAAATTTTATCCAGTTTATAAGAGACACATGTTAATTAGTAAAGTGGTTCATGCAAATGTGGTAGAATTGGTGAACCCAAGAATGGGGAAAAATATAGGTCTACATCACATCAGTCACTTTAAGGCTTATAATGAATAATAATTCTTGCAGTGGTTATACGACAATTAGCCATGAAAACTAAAATATAAATGGATCACAGATGATACAGCAAAAGAATGTAGATATACTTCATATAGCAGCAGATCTCAAGAGGCAGATGGGACGAGCTACAAACATGAAAATATTTAAATATAGGTACAATAATGCTAATTATTTAAATCATCAAAGTAGGTTAGCAAAAAACTAATTGCATGATGTAATAATTAACTAACCTACATATCATCAATCCATGCTTATTCAAGAAGTAAAGGAACCGTTATAAAATGAAGTAACTTAATTTGTCACAGAGATATATTTTAATTTCGTCTGTAAAGTACTGAAAAAAAACTTCTTAAACATGCATTTCGTATTATTCATGTAAATCTTCTAATGTAAAGCTTATAGTAAATTTAGATAAAGAAACTTTTAAGTAGTAGCATTAAGCAAAAGTCATTGTAAAACAAATGAAACAAAGAAGTCACGCAACACAAAGTCAGTACAATCTTCTGAGGAAGGGAGCTTAGCTGACGACGAAGCAGAAAGTCGACGGGAATTACGGTCTGAGTGTGAGAGTTTATACGATTGCACTATATGGCATTGGTGACAAACCGAAGACAGAAGTAAGGAGTTTACTGTCCCACGCTTCACAGTAGTGCGGCCACCAAGCCAGGTGTATTTTGAAGAATATTGTCCCACGCCTCACCCCAATAGCGAGAGGACGGGAAAACCCAGTAGCAGTGAGGGTCACAAAGGCCGCACAGCTGCGAGGAAGGCCAAGCGAACCCATTAGCTGAGAGACAAAATAGCAAACCGTCTGCAACAGCTCATTAGTACAGCCACCAGGAAAAATAAACTCAGAATATTTCTCTCAATATACCAGATGGAGAAGCTGGTAACTGAAAACAGATATATCACTTCCGAAATTATCTATTCAGGCTTGACCATATCTCATAACAACATAATTGGCAGTCCTTCTGAATAACTTTCTCTGAATAACATATCCTATCCCTATGTCCGAGAAGTTGCAATTTCCAAGAAAGAAGACATGAAGACACAGCAAGTAACGAAGAGAAGAAAGCGTCCCAAGACGAGGGCTGAAGACAGCAAGATTGATTTCTAAATCCTGTACCTTAAACCAGTATGAGATTTGGCAGAATCAACAGAAAACAATATTCAACAAAATCATGGCAGTTATTTCGTTCTATAAAACCAACCAAAGGTGGTCAAACCATCAAACTGAATACGCATAATGGGGAAATCAAAATGCAGCAACCATTGAGAGCCTACATGCATCAACCTCGATGGCAACTACACCAATAAAGGACTACGCCACCTATGTTGTCACATCATGGCATTGCCCTAGACGAGCAGTTTGTTGTCAAAACAATGCAACATCGAATCAACCATGTAATGGCATTCGTGCTCGAACACTCAGAACTGTAAATGTCGATAATCATCATCAACATCGCGCAGAGTCTACAACTGACTAGGAGCATCAACCACCACTGATCGACAGCAGCATCGGAAAGCAAAACCAACCCAAATTTTAAAGTGTAAAGTGTGTTAAGAAAGAAAGTGACGCGTGTGACGAATGCATAGTAATATTTTAAAGAGTGCAAAAGATAATCACTTCAGCAAGGAGTTGAGATGCGGTCGCACGTGAACCACTAAGAATTTTGTACTTTGTGTGTTTCATTTGCATTTTGTAATTCGATTTGTACATTTTTAAAGTCTATTCATAAATGTACCATGTTTTATATTTTGTATTTCATGTGTAATTTGTAAATGTCCATTCAATCTAAATATATGTTAATAAAAATCCGTGTACTGTAGATATTTTTGAAGCATGTTTGTAATGATAAATAATATCAATGAATATTAAGTTTGTGTTAATGTGTATGGAAATATGGAAAAATATTAACTATTTTAAATATATAATGTCCACTTATGTATATAGATGTCTGTCTATGATGACAATTTTCAATAGTGATGTAGCGTTTAAGTGTTGTTGAGAGTAGATATTCGAGAAACGAATGCTTCCTTATCTTCACTCATCTTTCACAATCACCAATATCATGAATGTTTGAGAATTGCGGAATGCCTCAAGTTATTGCAAAGAGAGAATCTAGGGGGTGGATAAACCATTTTAATAGAAGTGAACCACAAGTACTAGAGAAATTGTTGTAAGATTAGTCAAGTAACTATCTATAAAGGACTGCAACGCCACATAATAATCATCTAAACAGAAAATGATGTGTAAAGCAATACATTTCAAATGAAAATATAATGTTAAAACGGCATCATCTAGCATAAGATAGAAAAGTAGCTGGACAATGATTAAATTATTTGAATTTATAAATTTGTGCTGCAATGATCAATGCCTCAACCACTGATCGCAACAGCACAAAATTAATGCGGAAGGGACAGCATGTGTAAGGCATACGGATTTTATGGACCTTACATGAGCTTGATCCATAATGACACGACGATACAGTATGCGATCCTCAGAAAATAATAATTATATCAACAAAAGGTAATTGTAGTTAATCTCATGTACCGAAAACTAACAAAACAATATCTACCAATATATGGACTAGCATGAATAAACAAGTTAAAGTGAAATTCAATTTGGAGATGAACAGAGCAGGTGGTTAATGACATCATAAAACTCCAGTTCAGCAAGAGAACGGCGACCATCAGCACAGAAAGGGATGAGGCCAGAACAATACATTATTCCTTTTAACATAAATAAGGCCGGGACCGAGGGTAAGAGTCTGCACTTCATTAACAGGTGTAGGCTGCGACCCAGCAAGAAAAATAACAAAATGTATTCACCTCTAGAGAGACGGTGATTGGCTGAGGCCATATTAGCCGATGTAGACGCGACGCGTTGGGGAGATCCCCATTATATAAAAGTATTTTGAGAGCTAAAATTAAGCCCCTCTCTCTCTCTCTCTCTCTCATCTTGCAGTGGTCTGCACAGGTTTGTGGAAATAAGCGAGGGCGTTGAGAGCTTTGCTTTCTGCGAAATGAGGACGATACACTTTACGTATCGTGTCGACAGATAACAAAGCGGTAGTTAATTAATTATTCCTGCGGGAATTTTTGTGGATAAAGAAATTGTGCACGTCGCTCCAACGCAGAGCGAGTGTGCAATAGCCATTATTTCGCCTAGGGAATGATTAACGTTCTACGGAACTCAGGAAAGTTGGGACTGAGTGAATTCAGTCAAGGACAGAGTACGAAACTAGCGTTTCAGATCCAGCATGGAGACAACGCCGTTGCGGATGTCGCTTAGTAAAGTACCATATCGCATTAGGCCACAGTAAATGTTGAGTCTAGAGTTTGCTCACTCGAACTTGCATACACTTTGACCATTGAATATCAAAAACTAGGACACTAACCTACCCTCACATTGAGTACATGGGAGTTTTTTCATTGGTTCAAAAAGTAAATTTATTCTCCACCAACTCAGTGCATTGACCAGCTACGACAATGTAGATTTAAATGAGCCGATGAAAAATTTTAATAATCATTCTTTCCTGTGAAAAACTTTTCATATGTAGAAAAAAAATGGCTCTAAGCACTATGGGACTTAACATCTGAGGTCATGAGTCCCTTAGACTTAGAACTACTTAAACCGAACTAACCTAAGGACATCACACACATTCATGCCCAAGGCAGGATTCGAACCTGCGACCGCAGCAGCAGCGCGGCTCCGGACTGAAGCGCCTAGAACCGCTCGGCCACAGCGGCCGGCTTTCATATGTAGAGATAACGATTTTATAATCGTCATTTCAATATGTCCAAGAATTAAATATTTTGTTATTGAGTGCCAAAAGTAATTGAACATGATTGTTGATATCGCTTGACCCCTGAAAGCAACAGTTGATAGATTATATATACAATAAAAAAGGGAATAGCGGTTTCGTTTTTCTAGAATAGATCCCAAACTTTCACTTTTATTAATTCATGCATTCTAGTTAAGTGACAGCAGCATTTCTAATGATTTTTGTGACGATCCGCACCTGAAGTTAACTGCCTTACAGGGCCAGGTTTATATCTATTTAGATTGTCTGTTTGACACTCTGGGTTTTAGAAGATAGTTCAGATGTTTCGTCTATTTGCGCACTAAGTTGTAAGCTGAGTTTGGACACATTAGTACACTCGCTGTGCAGATACGAAGGTCAGCCGTACGACACGTTCAGTGAGTGCCCTTGCTGCTTCATAGCCGATGTCGGCCTTTAACTTAAAAGAAGTATCAGAGGACGAATCTTCTGATTTATCACGAGCAACATATGTAAAAGAACATAAGTTTTGGATAACAGCATCAACATTTTTAAGTCCTAACATCAAGTACAGTTCTTTACAATCAGTATAACATGTTTTAAGGCTTTCAACACATGCACTTAGTTCCATCACTTTCACAGCCTTCTCATTGAACCGTTACCCAGTTTCATTAATCATACTTTTCACAAATTACGTTTTTCGTTCTTTGTTTCTCCTCCATAAACAGCAACCTTTTAATTCTTGTTATGTTACTTGTAGATTTTTAATTTTATTTAGTGTTTCATGTTCGATGCTGTGTTCATCGGAATCACGAAGGCTGTTAATGCCAGACGTAGGGTAAAACCGGTTTGAAGCCACTTTTGATATCAAATTATTTATGCAAATTAATTGTTTAATTAATTCCCCCCTGTCTCCCACCCCCGATGATGTTTTCGGTTTTCCCTGGCCGATACGTGGATCCCTTCCCACAACACGCCTCTCGGAAATCCCTTCCACTTCCCCCTGATTAGATTAGATTAGTTTTTCGTTCCATAGATCCGTACTGAGGAGATCCTCGTGGATGTGGAACATGTCACTTTTTTTTTAAGCTGAAATAACAACACTAATAGTATGAGTATATACAATACATCACTTGTTTCTATTAAAAAATTCGTCAATGGAGTAGGAGGAGTTGTCCGCTAGTAAGTCTTTCAGGCTTCGTTTAAACTGATCTTTATTTGTAACTAAATTTTTTATATTTGCTGGCATATTATTGAAGATTAGTATTCCTGAGTAGTGGACCCCACACCCACACGCCTGGAAAATGCGGGGAAACTCGCTCAGTCTGCGTTGAGCTGCCGAACTGGGATGATCAATATAGTATTTATTTAAACAATTTCACCCTGTTTATTTATTTAAACAATTAGAGGATGTGGCCCCCATCGCCCCCTCCGTCACCACTCCTCTCAGAAAACAAATGGCGGGAAAACCGCTCAGTCTTTGTTGGACTGTTGGATGGGAGGATCTGACGTCAGTAGGATAATATATCGTCATCACATAGCATTAAACAATTTAAGGCACTGGAATACTGTTTAAAGAATTTGCAGGACAGAAGACGGTGTGGAATACTGTTTATTTAAGTGGCTTGCAGAGATGGATTTCGCACAGTTTATTTATTTACTTCTAAAGGTCACAATACAACTTGAAATTGACGATGTCACACGACTGGTGTTAACAAATTCACAGTACCAATCGAAATTAGTCGCATGCAGACTCAAACACTACATTGAGCGCCCCATCGTCAAAAACTCGAAGTAATGAAAAATCCCTGTAACTCCATATAGGACACTCACCACTTTTCGAGTTTTAGTTGCTTGTTTGAAGGCACTGACAGAGAGAGAAAAATTTCTGAGTCCTACAGTTGCAGTAACTTTCATCACTTTTCTGAAATGCTGAGTAAGCTTAGTTCATTTTAAGGCTCTTAGTTTTGTTTTTTCTACTTTTCAAAGCACACTTGTGTGTAAGCACATACAGGAAAATCCGAAATATGAACTTTTAAATACGTAATTTTTCTAAGTCCACAACAGATCATGAAAAAACAGAAACGAAAAAATCAAAGAAAACAAAGACACAAAGCACATCGGATGTCTTGAAGAGTCTCCTACAATTCGAAGCACTTTCCCACAGATAAGAAAAATGACTGTAATTTTCAGTGAATTTTCGATGTCCTACAGCTGCTGCTATGAAGATGATTTAAAGGCACAATAGCGGGTGGGGGACAGCATCCAACCTGTCCGAACCAGAGGAGGCTGGTCTGCCTGGACTTGTCTCTAAACACTCGAACAAGGAAGACACCGCATGACTCTCTGAAGGCACAAGAGTTTTCCCTGGATGCCTTGTTTTGCCCCTGTCTTGTTAGTACCAGTCCGTAGGTACTTCCATTGGCCCCCTCCCCCACCTAGGATGCCTTGTGACTTTCTGACGTCATGGAACTTCCTGCTATTGGAGCATTCTGATCCGTTCTTACTGAATTTACCCGTCAAATTGCTGCTGCTGGTGTGGGAGCACTGTCCACCACTTTCTACAGATGTACAAAATACGAGAATTTCAGGGGAAGACTATTTTGTGCAGATCGAAAAATATACAGCTGTCATATTGCACTGACAGTTAAACCATGCAAAAGTAGTCTACAGATCATGAAATACAGAAACTATCGACAAAGACACTTCATCAATTACACTGCTCTGCTACTGTCGAGGAAAGCTTGAATTTTTTGGTGAGATAAGTATCTCCAACCAGGCTACATAACCCCAAACGATTGTACCACCATACCATATCGTTGTAGTAAACACAATTCGTACGACCACCAGTCACTCACACATATACCGCAAAGACACACAAATCCCAAAAAACATAAGCAGATACACCGTACAAAGTCGAAGCACTAGATATCCCCCGCGAGGTCAGCCCGTCATGGCCCTTGCGAGATGAGAGCGCCCTCCGCGTACAGCAACCACTCTCCGAACTGGTGTACAAAGGCTGGCCTGGATCCGCCGGCACACATGCGTCCGCTAATGGTACTGTTTCGGGTCTGGCCTGTTTGGTGCCGTGGTTTCTGTAACGAGTTGCGACCATCTTCAGACCATGGGATTACAAGAACATTTACTTTCTTAGCTCTGTCGATGAAATACACTTCGTCAACTGCGAATTAATACACCAATCTCGAAACTGGTATCAGCTGCAATATCCGATTTCACACGGAAAAATCGAGGTATCAGTGACACTGTTACGCTGAAATCACCCATTAGCATACAAAAATTTCCAAAATTTCATGTATTTTCACAAGTTTTGCCAGAATATCATACCATTTATGTGACTGTTCTCGATATCAACCATATAGCAGTAGGCTACCGATCGCTTGCAGAGGATAATCCCAAAAATAGAGTGGAAATTGTATCTCTAGAAAGCGGAAACTTAAGCAAGGTCATTATGTGGGACTTGCTGTAACCATTAAGTAACGGGAAACTTTTCTTGTCTGTTTTCAAGATTTCACATAAAAACCTTCGCAGAGGAAACTGACAGGTCCACAGTATTTTTAACAAATAAACGGTATCAGTGATATAACAGATTCCTATCAAGCCGGTGGCGCAGTGATTAGCACACTGCACTTACATTCGGGAGGAAGGTGGTTCAACACCAAGCCTGATTTAGGTTCTCGTGATTTCCGTAAATCGCTTCAGGCAAATGCCGGGATGATTTCTTCGAAAGGGCACAGCCGACTTCCTTGCCCATCATTCCCTAATCCGATGGGACCGATGACCTCGCTGTTTGGTCCCCTCCCCAAAATCAACCAGCCAGCCAAT
The DNA here is from genome assembly GCF_023864275.1 of Schistocerca cancellata. Lineage (NCBI taxonomy): Eukaryota > Metazoa > Arthropoda > Insecta > Orthoptera > Acrididae > Schistocerca > Schistocerca cancellata. The sequence continues at coordinate 93,017,614 of NC_064629.1, read as the reverse complement.
CAACAAACAAACCAAATAACCAACCAACCAACCAACAGATTACAGCTCATCTTTGTTCTTTGCAAAGTCAACTGAACCTTTAATACTCATAATCGTACGTGTTTCTCATGTCTAGAGAACCATAAAATGTCTATTCCACATGTTTTTCCATCATCTCGATGCAAATAAGACATCAAATCTGTGTTGTCTCAACCAAATAAAGACAGAAAATGTGCAAAATGGCAGTACAAACAGTCAACTGGTTAATTTACATGGTTGCGGATTAACTGTCCAGCACGAACACTCGCCATATTGAATCATTTCAATTTCCACATCAAAATTGGAGAATACTCGCCACACACGCGAACACAAACGCTGTTCAACACATACTGAGCATTAGTTCCCTATTCACCAGCACAGAGAGTGTCACGGTTACGTCAGCTTAACACAGTTTGACAGCCTCAGCGGCGGCTGGTGCATTAAGCCAGAAATGTCCATTCATTCCAGCCAACAGCTAACTCTGCCACACACCCGCACACCAGATACAGTCGTCCTAGGAAACCAGCCACATGTTTATCTGTTTAATTAAAATTAGATATTACGATTGTGGCACCAATCTGGCTGGCGTGTTTCTGGGATCTCCTGCAATGCAAAATAGCACTGCTATGCGGGTAATTGCTCCAGCTTCGCAAGTGCACCAACCAAAGTCAGGTGAACTTTGTCTGACCTGCAGGAAGCAGGCTAGTTCCGGGGGGCGCACGAAAGCAATACAGGCCGCCACATCTACAGACATGTGGAGCATCTGCCATGCTGTTTTCCTCAGTCAGTTCGAGCCCATATCGCTAGACCAATAGCTAACTAGTAGTCATATGTCATGAGGGTATAACTGTCCTTGCCCAGTGAGCAACAAGCAGTTCCATCTCTGCCAGCTACTCGTGGAATTGCATTAATACATCCTGCCTCCAATGGCATTTCCAAGCTTTTCGTGCAGGTTTTTAAGTCTCAAATATCCAAATACACCAGCACCACTTACTTGATGACGGTCTTAATCGTTTCTCATGTCATACTGGGCCACTCTGATGGAGGGCACTTCTCCGGCAGAGGGCACCTCTCTATGATTGGCCTCTCGACTCCTCTGTCAATTCTCCACTCTCTTCCCGCAGACATAATTCTTTTCCCAGGGACCCAGTATGAGATATGAATTTTGTTCGGGGCCAACCCCAGTGGTTGCCAGCCACCGTTTCCCATCTCCTGGGCTTCTCATTACACTCCTTGATAGCTCCCAATGCCACAAGAAAAAAAAAAAAAAAAAAAAAAAAAACTTCGTGCCCATCATGGTTCCCTGTGTCCGACAGACTCTGGCACTCTGCTTCTGCTCTGTGTTCCAGATACATAGGACTAAAAGTGGCTCACTGTGCACCCAGCCAATGTATTGCTTCCACCATCCACTGTGAACAGCCTGTTGACGCTTCCACCAGCTGTCCCAATGGATTTCAACTCATCAGCATCCCTGCCTGGTTCTGTGAAGATGCTTCCAGCAGCGACCTTCCCCTCGACTCCCATACCTGTATCAGCATCTCCTTGATCTTTTTCAGGGAAGGGGGAAGATATGGAATGTTTCCAGGGTCTCTTGCAACGCCACCAACTCGCAATGTAGCACTGCAACTTTGGTCTAGCCCGCCACTGCCCGCACCAAAACCGAGATTATTGTGTGGTATCGCTCCCTGTATATCTAGTAAAGCCAACCAATGCTCTTAAATAGTGCAGGGAGTCCCTTTACCAGTTCTTTTGTTAGACGCAATGTCTTCAGGTCTAGTTGTCCCGAAAATTCTGTATCTCTTGCTCTCCAATGCCATGCATTCGAAGATTAGGTGTGATGCAGTTTCTTCACCATCCTCACAGATCCTACATTTAGGGTCTTCTTCCTTTATACCCACTGTTTTTGTTTACAGACCTTGGTCCAGTATCCTACGTGCTGTTTCCTAAGCCAGTTCCATAGTTCTAGTCTGATCATAGCTTTGGTGATTGTTAGGACAGGTTCCAGTCCAATGAATGGAGTCGTTGCCCCCATCCTAGCCAATCTGTTGGCTTGCTCATTGCCATAGATTCCTGAGTGACCAGGGATTCACACTATGTTTACCCTATTGCTCCCCTCTAGCTCCACCAGAGCCCTGTAGAATTCTGCCACAATCGTAAATTTCATTACAGGAGCTGCCAATGATTTCAGGGCTGCCTGAATAGATGTAGATGCTATTGTCCTTGTAGCACCTACGCATATTTTCCTCCATACATGCCCTCATTTCTGAAAGTTCAGCTTGCGATACCGAGGCCAGTTTTCTTAGAGAGACAATGCCCTCCACTCTAGCTGAACCCCATACACCCTGGCCGCAGTTCCTTGTTCTGATCTCGATGCATCAGTGAACCAAACAATGTCCCCTGTTTGGTGTCTAGCTGTTTTTTCCCACTGCTCCCTGCTTCCAATTATTATATTGTAAGGCTTGTTTTTTTGTGGTTGTAGGGCGCTCAACTACAGTGGTCATTAGCGCCCAGACTAAATTATGAATTCACTGCGAGGCACAATGTTAAAACAGCAACTAAAAAGGACAACACTACAAAAGGCGCATTAACAGGCAAGGGGTTAAAAGAAAACAGCATAATCAAATGTCCTTAGACAGGTTCGTCAAGTGGATAAAACGAAGAATGCGAGCAGCTGCTCCTGGGTCATCCTCTAAAATTTCCTCCAGAGTACATGGCAGGCCAAGATCAATGCACAGTGTATTAAAATTCGGACAGGACGTTAAAATGTGGCGAACCGTCGGCAATTGACCACATGTGGAGAACGGCGCCGGTGCCGGCGCAGCCGTCAGCAGATGGCGGTGGCAGAAGTGGCAGTGTCCAATCCGTAACCGGGCCAAAACGACCTCCTCCCGCCGAGAAGGGCGTGAAGAGGTCGTCCAAGCCGTGGGGAGAGGTTTTAAGGCCCCGAAGCTTGTTTTCAGTAAGTGTAGAGCAATTGGTATGCCACAGCGATAAAATGCGCTGACAAATGACCCTGCTAAAATCAGATGACGGCACACAACAAGAAGCTGTCTGAGGCTGGAGGACCGCAACCTTTGCATCTGCAGCTTCGTTCCCAGGGATACCGACATGGCCAGGAACCCACATAAAGGTAACTGGAGAACCGTCGTCCGCCAGCTGCTGAAGAGAGCGTTGGATCCGGTGCACGAAAGGGTGAACCGGATACGGATCACTGAGGCTCTGGATGGCGCTCAGGGAATCAGAGCAGATGACATGGGCAGAATGTCGGTGGCGGCGGATGTAAAGAACAGCCTGATAGAGGGCAAATAGCTCAGCTGTGAAGACTGAACAATGGCCATGGAGCCAGTATTTGAAACTGTGTGCCCCGACAATAAAGGAACACCTGACACCATTGGTCTTAGAGCCATCTGTATAAATGAAGATCGTATTAATGAACTTCGAACGAAGTTCGACAAACCGCGAACAGTATACCGAAGCTGGGGTAACCTCCTTTGGGAGCGAGCTGAGGTCAAGGTGAACGCGAACCTGAGCCTGGAGCCAAAGTGGCGTTATGCTCTCGCCCACTCTAAAGGTTGCAGGGAGTGGAAAATCAAGCTGCTGAAGGAGGCAAAGAAAAGCAAACTCCAAGGGGTAGCAGGGCAGATACATACAACCCGTATTGACGGTCGAGAGAGTCGTCAAAAAAGGGACGATAAGACAGGTGGTCGGGGATTGATAATAGCCGACAGGCAAACCGACAAAGCAGTATATCGCGCCGGTAGGTTAGTGGCAATTCACCGGCTTCAGCATGAAGACTTTCGACAGGACTAGTATAGAACGCTCTGATCGCAAGACGTAACCCTCGATGTTGTATAGAGTTGAGGCGGCGTAAGACGGACGGCTGTGCAGAGGAGTATACAAAGCTCCCATAATCAAGCTTTGAGCGGACGATCGACCGATATAGGCGAAGTAGGACAGTTCGATCCGCTCCCCACGACATACTGCTGAGGACACGGAGGACATTTAGGGAACAGGTACAACAGGCAGCCAAATATGTCATGTGGAGACCAGCTAAGTTTCCTGTCAATTGTATGACCTAAAAATTTTGTTGTCTCCATGAATGGGAGAGCAACGGGACCGAGATGTAAGGACGGTGGGAGAAACTCTTTGTAGCGCCAGAAGTTAATACCGTCTTCTCGGCAGAAAAACGGAAGCCATTAGCGACACTCCAGGAGTAAAGATGGTCAAGACAACGCTGAAGACAGCACTCCAGGAAACATGTACGCTGCGCGCTGCAGTAGATGGTAAAATCGTCCAGGAAAAGGGAGCCTGATACATCAGCTGGGAGGCAATCCATTATTGGATTGATCGCTACGGCGAAGAGAGCGACGCTCAAAACTGAGCCCTGGGGCACCCCATTCTCCTGGTGAAAGGCGTCGGACAGGACAGGACAGAACCCACACATACCCTGAACTTTCGATCCATTAAAAATGCACGAATAAAAACAGGGAGGCGACCGCGAAGGCTCCATGTATGCATGGTGCGTAGAATGCCCGCCCTCGAACAGGTGTCTTAAGCCTTCTCCAAATCAAAGAACATAGCCAATGTCTGGCGCTTCCGCAAGAAGTTATTCGTAATGAAGGTCGACAAGGTAACCAGATGGTCAAATAACGGGAAGGCAAGTGCTTGTCCTTCCCCAGCTTAGGAATTGGGACAACAATACATTCGCGCCAGTATGTGGGAACATGACCCTCAATCCAGATGCGATTACAAGTACGAAGAAGAAAACCTTTACCGGCAAGAGAAAGGTTCTTCAGCATCTGAATAGGAATAGAATCAGGCCCTGGAGCAGAGGACCGTGACCGGGTAAGTGCACTTTCGAGTTCTCGCATGGTGAATGGGGCATTACAACTTTCATGATTCGAGGGGCGGAAGTTAGGTGGCCTTCTCTGCCTGTTTTCGGGGGAGGAAGGCAGGGTGACAATGAGCGGAGCTAGAAACCTCTGCTAAAAATCGACCGAAGGCATTGGAGACATCCTCAGGGGCCACAAGGACGTCATTCGCGACCGTCAAGCCAGAAACTGGTGAGTGGACCTTAGCGCCAGATAGCCGGCGCAGGCTACCCCAGACAACAGAAGGAGGAGTAAAACTGTTGAAGGTGATTGTGAAAGCAGCCCAGCTGGCTTTCTTGTTTTCTTTAATAACACGACGACACTGCGCACGTAATAGTTTATAATTGATACAATTCGCCATCGTAGGGTGGCATTTAAAGGTGCGTAAAGCACGTCAACGAGCACGTAAAGCATCTTTACACGTTGCGGTCCACCAGGGGACTGGTATGCGATGTGGAGAAGAAGTAGTATGAGGGATGGAATATTCAGCAGCAGTGAGAATGATTTCCCTGAGATGTGCGACCTGACTATTGCAGCTTGAAGGTTTGATCGTGAAAGGTCGCCCTGGAAGAGAAGAGCCCCCAGTCTGCTTTGGAGATGTTCCAACTAGTTGAGCATGGAGAGGGGGTATGATGCAGGAGATGGATAACACAAGGGAAGTGGTCGCTCGAATACGTATCAGAAAGAGCGTACCACTCAAACCAGCGTGCAAGTTGGGTAGTATATATAGAGAGGTCTAAATGGGAATAGGTGTGAGTTGTGTCTGAAAGAAAAGTAGGGGCGCCAGTATTGAGGCAGACAAGACTGAGGTGGTTGAAAAGGTCCGCCAACAGGGAGCCTCCCGGGCAGGATGCTGGAGAGCTCCAAAGGGGATGGTGGGCATTGAAGTCTCCAGTCAACAAAAATGGTGCAGGTAGCTGAGCAATAATTTGCATCATGTCTGCCCTAGTAACGGCAGACGTCGATGGAGTTTAAACAGTACAAATGGAAAATGTGAAAGTAGGGAGTAATTCGGACGGCAACTGCCTGCAATGTGATAGGATCATAGTAGATATCATCCCGGACCAGCAACAGAACCCTTCCATGAGCCGGAATACCTGACACAAGGGGTAGGTCAAAGCGCACAGAGGTATAGTGTGCCAAGTCAAGACGATCGCATGGGCGTAGCAGCAACTTTAAGTCCTCTCGGTTGGAGCGAATGCCGCGAATATTCCAATGAAGAAGTGCCATCGTGAGAAGAAAAAGAAAAAGGAGAAGCACGAAGGGGTCACCTCGGAGGCCGCTGAGGGCCGGGCTTCGAGCGAGCACTGCTGCCGCTATCGATAGGCGGAGAGTCATCGTCCATTTTTTCAATAGGTTCGTCGGCTACCATGTTAAGATGGTCGGGAGGGGGAGCTTCCTCCGCCGGTAAACGGCCAGATGTTCGGCTATCAGCGGTGCGGCCAGGCGAAACGGATGACGGCCTGGGGCGGCAACCGCTGGGTGGCGCAGGAGAAGAAACGTGCCGTGGCAGAGAAGGAGAACTTTTCTTCATATGAGCCTTCTTGGAAGGTCGTTTAGTCTAAGTACTGGTAGATGGCTGAGAGTTCGGGGCATGTAAGAAGTCTTCACGGGACGGTTCCTTCTTGAAGGCCCGTGCATCTGACTTCTGGGTCTTAGTCTCAGCAGAAGCTGATGAAAATGCTTGTGTCTTAGGGGTGACAGGGGGAAAGGATATGTTGACCGAGTGATCTTAGCACTGGCCGAACGGACGACCGTAGCGCTAAAGGTCAGATCGCATGTCTGCTTCGATACCTCCCTGGTAGGCCGAGGAGAGGCAAGGACAGTACTGTATTTCCCCGCTGGGAGCAGTATGGGCTTCCTACTAGCAATGAGCTTGCGAGCAGCCGAGATGGACACTTTCTCTTTGACCTGAATTTCCTGTATACAGCGTTCATCCTTGTAGATGGGACAGTCGCGAGAGGACGCTGCGTGGTCACCCTGACAGTTCACGCAATGAGGAGACGGAGGTGGACAGTCACCCTCATGGGCATCCCTGCCACAAGTGACGCATTTGGCCGCATTAGAACAAGACTGGTGGGTGTGGTTAAAATGCTGAGACTGGTAGCAGCGTATAGGTGTCGGGACATAGGGGCGGACAGAAATAACCTCATAGCCCGCTTTGATGTGTGATGGCAGCTGAACACTATCAAAGGTCAAGAAAAGTGTCCAGGTCGACCTTTTTCATGACCCTATGGACAGCCGTCACGCCCTGCTCAGCGAGGAAAGACTGAACCTCCTCGTCAGTCAATCCATCAAGTGATCTAGTAGATACCACACCACGCGACGATTTCAAAGTGCGGTGAGCCTCCACCCGGACAGGGAACGTGTACAGGTGTGTGGCCTGAAGGAGTTTTTGTGCCTGAAAGGTGCTCTCAGTTTCCAATAACAAGGTACCGTTACGCATCCTGGTACAAGACTTGACAGGTCCGGCTATGGCATCTACGCCCTTCTGAATAATGAAAGGGTTGACATGAAAAATCCGTTCCGTCCTCAGACCTAGAAACTACGAGGAACTTTGGGGCAGGCGGTACTACTTTTGTCACTGGTGGCTGGTCAAGTTTCCGTTTTTGGGCAGAAGTCGAGAGAGAAGAAGAGAAATCCATTGCGGATGAATCCCCCATGATTGCCAGCGTCTCCGATGGCGCGCTCCTTTCTCGTGGGGCCCTTTCAGAGGGTGCTCCCGCCTTAGGTGAATGTTTACACCTCAGGTCACACCTCTCGAGAAAAGGACGGAGGGACCAATCGGCGTGGTCGGAAGGTGTCAGCTCAGGCAATCACCCCTCCCCGGGCCTGGCCTTTACCAGGGGTTACGCACGGGCCCTACTTGTCTACCCAGGGTGGGGAATTACGCTTTACCCCGTCACCAGCTACACGTGCGAACGTGTGGGTCGGCCTTCAGGCACGCACAGGGAGGAAAGAAGAATAGGAAAAAAAAGGGAGATGGGGAGGGGGAGAGAAAGGACAGACTGTCTCATCTACATCTACATCTAGTCTCAAACGCCGAGGTGGACAAGAAGGCAAGGAGAAGAAGGCAAGGTAAAAAGTAAGGAAGACAGTGAGAGAGGGAGAAGGACAAAGAAAGGAAACAAACAAAGGAAGGAAGGAAGAAAGGAAGGAACCAGAATAAGCGAAAAACCAAAATGACCACAAATATAAGTCGTTGAAGCGTCCGTCTCCGGACACAGGTGCAAACTACCCCCTTGAGGGGGAGGGACTCCTTTTGGTCGCCTTTGATGACAGGCAGGAATACCTCGGGCCTATTCTTACCCTGGACCTGCAGGGGGCATAAGGCTTGTTGAAGCAGTTGAGAGTTATTGTATAGTCAGCCAGCATTTCCCCAGCCATTTCTTTATTTACCTCACTCACTATCTTAGTGTGGGTGATTCTGGATATCCCAGTGAGATCCAGTTTTAAGTCTGTATGCACCAGCTGCTGCCTCCATCTTGACCCAAATGTGTAGTGGAGGCATGTCCAGCATGGCTTCCATCCCAGTGGTTGGTGTGCTGCTAATTCCTGCACCTTAGCAAGCTCCTTAGCTGCAACCCGCTTTTCTACCTTCTTCCACCACACTACGGCCCCATAGGAAAACGTAGGTCTAACCACTGTGGTGTACATCCAGTGCATACCTCTGTGGCTTAGGCCCCAGTTTTTGCCCCAAGCCCTTCTGGTACTCACTAGGGTACCTTTCGCCTTGGAGCAGATGCTCTTAATGTGAGGGGTACATGTTAGTTTCTCATCTAAGGTTACCCCTAGATATTTCACTATCCCCTTCACAGGTAGAGTTTCATCGAAGAGCTTTAGATTCCAGCTTGAATGTTGGATATGCCTCTTCGTGAATGGCACCACCAGTCTTCTTAGGATTAACCCTTAGATCCTGTTTAATACACCAGTCTTGCACAATGTCCAATGCACCTTGTGCCATATTTCTGTGTCAATAAATTTGCCATGTATGGCTATGACAAGGTCATCTGTGTATCCTTGGCAAAAGCAGCCTGGAATTTAGTTCACCACTAGATTCCACAATAAAGGACAGAACTACACCTTGTGGACAGCCTCTAGTGGTGTTAATTACCATCTTTTCATTCATCATGGTAGCCTCTACCTTCTTTCCACTAAGCATGGTCCTAGTCCACTTACATATAGTGGTCCCTAGGTCATGCACCACTGCTGCCCTTACCATGGAATCGAAAGGTTTGTTACTGAAGGCCCCCTCGATGTCCAGAAAGATGCAGAGGGCTATTTCTTGAAAGTGAAGTACTTTCTCCACCCTCCAAACGAGTTGATGAAGAGCTGTCTCACATGATTTACCCGGTTGATATGCGTGTTGGTTTGAATGTAGAGGTGCCCTAATTAGCCTCCTCTCTCAAACATATACATCAAACAGCTTTTCCAATGTTTTTAGAATGAAGGACAGACTGTTTAGTCTCATATCCTTGGCCTTGCTATGATCAATTCTCCATGGCTTTGGAATGAAGACGACCTTCACTGCCCTCCAGGCATTAGGAATGATTCCTACTGCTAGGCTAACCCTGAATAACACATATAGGACTCTTATGAGATTCTCTCCTTTCTGTTGCAGGAAAGCTGGAAAGATTCCATCTGGGCCTGGTGATTTGAACGGTTGGAATGTTCCCACCGCCAATTGAATTTTATTGAAGTCGACACACTCCTTGGCCAATTCCCAGTCCTCTCTTCGAATGCCTGAAACCATTGTCTCTCTGGGATCACATTCTGGTCTGTTACCTGCAAGAGCATATTGAGGAAAGAGTTTTGAGGAGCAGTTCAGCATCTTATGTGCTGTATTTGTATATTCCCCATCCTCCTTCCTCAACATACCTCCTGGATCAGTTGGTACTCTAGTGAGGATTTTGTGAAGTCTGCCTTGAGCAGCCGTGCCCTCCACTTCCTCACAGAATGCCTTCCAGGATGCCTCCTTCGCTTGTCCAATTGCAAGGTTGTAGTTGACAAGGGCCTCACGATAGTTTGCCCATTGTCCATTATATGTCGCAAGGTTAAACAGTCTTTTTACCTGTTTTCTTTGCATTTCCAAGTTATTGTTCCACGAAGGCACACTCCTATTTGTGCACTTCTTGGTGAGTGTACAGCTGTCCTGGTATGATGTCACTATGGCAGAGATACTAGCCTCTGCTACTCCCTCAAACTTTACTGGATTCTTTATGGATGTTTTAATTTTCGATAAGCTTAAGTCAAGGTCCCTCCTATATATCTCCCAGTCTGTTTTCCTGGGATTCCTACAGGTCGTGGTCTGTCCCATTCCCATTTCAACCTTGAATTTAATTTACATATGGTCCGATGGTGATGGCTCTAACGCCACATACCATTGTTTGACATAGCTGCCCATCATCATGGAACCAAAGGTTATGTCAATTACTTCTTCCCTTCTGCTATTCTTGAATATAGGTTCATTGCCCCTATTCAGGACCTCCAAGTTGTTAGACAAGAGAAATTCAAGAAAGTACTCACCTCTACTGTTGGTGTCCTTGCTGCTCCATACTAGGTTGTGGGCATTGGCGTCACATCCAACCAACAGTTGGTCGCCTTGCCAATGGCAAGCTTCTGTCGGTCTCCTCACCTCTGAAGGAGGAGAAGAGCTATCTTCATAAGGAAGGTATGCTGAAGCCAAAACAATTTCCCTCATGATACCTTCCTCATGTTTGTGCATCTTGATGGTCACTAGGTCCCTGGAGCAGAAATCCATCATTGGCACGAATGAAATTCCATTTCTTACATAGATGCATGTTCTGGAGTTTCTTAGATTTCTAGCATTAATCAACTTGCCTCCAGTATCACCGAGGCCTGATACACCCCCTTTATATAAGTAGGGTTCTTATATCATGGCCATGTCCACTTCCTGTCTCCCCAGGCAGCGGCTCAGGGCAGCAGTGGCTCCTTTACTGTGCTCACCTCCAGTTTCCGTCTTGCTGCCATCATTGCCTTTGAGGACTTTGATCACCCTGGCGGTGGGTGACCTGTGAGAACCCTAAAAGCAATCCAACCTCCACAACCAGGGTTGGTCCTTCCGCTACAGCCTTCTGATTGATTAGTCTCCAGTCCTCCCTTCGAGACTTTTGGGTTCTGGACCCCTATTTTCTCGAACAGAGTCTTTGGAGAGACATCCTTACGGATCTTTGGTACCCATTTTGATACCTTTGCGGTCTTAAGAAGCTCTGCTCCCATCTTGACCAGCAGCTTCGCATCCTCCCACGAGGATATCATGGGCACCTTGTCCATAAGACATTCTACTATGTACACCCCCTCACAGACAAAAACGAGGACACCACGATCTAGATAGACCCTCCTGAAGTTGGGTCCTGTACCAACACCCCCCCCCCCCAATCCTTCCAAAGAGCGCCATCTGTAACAGTTGCTCCTGCTGTGAGGTGATGGCTACCAGTGGATAGCGTTCCTGAAAAACTGCCATCTTAAAAAACAAGAGTGCAGTACTATAGGTCTGTTTCCCTATTTCTTGCCTTGGCTTTTTCTGAGCTCGCTTAACCAGGGAGGAGGGAGTCTTAGATTCCTCACTTATCCTCTTGCTACCTGTCTTGGATGTTGTGGGTGTCTGCATATCCCCTTCAACCTGAGACAGTTTTTTCTTGGGAGTCTTGGGCTCAAGTCCTAATTCCTTCCATTTGTGTTTGGAAAGCCATTCTTTCCCTTCCTTTTGTTTCTGTTTCCTGAAGAGTTTCCTCCTCTGGGACCCAGACAAGACTTTAATCTTGATCTGGTCAAAATTCTTGGTTGGAGTTCCCACTTCTAGCTCAGGACTAGAACCTGATTCAGTAGTGGGAGTGCATTCCTTCAGTCCTTACCCTATTGTTTGGGTGTCAATTCTCAGTATGCCCCTCAGTTTGTTTTAATTTATTTTCTTTTGTCGTGTGCATCTTGGTCCTACGAGATTAGGGGATGTACATGGTCCACACCATGAAAACCCCCACATGGTGTAAGGCTACTTACTCAGGGAGGTCACCCAGTATATCTGAGGCTCCATTTGCGACACATCTTCCCATGTGCCATGCACCCCTCAGGAAAGATCGTATCACACCTTTGGTTGGGAAAGGGAATTGGGTAAGGACTAGGAGTGGATAAGGAAGACAGGACGTTGTGGGACACTCTTAGTCTAATCCATCAGCTAAGGCCTTTCTGGCAGTAGGTCCTCTACCTTTTACATAGCCCTCAGCTTCACACAGATACACAAGCCTCTCCACCCACACGGACAGTGCTTTGTCATGGTGGTGTCCCCCAGAGAGGCTGTGAACCTTACTCATCTGACCATCCTTCTGCTACAACAGATGCAGGGGGCCAACAATACTCTTCTGGCATAGCTCACGGATCTGGCACACTGGCCACCAAAGTTTTCAGAGCTCGCCTGATGGGTAACACCCCCCCCACTTATCTTCTGGCCAATGGTGGCCCCTTTGTATAGTACCTCATCCAACAGCTGTATCCAAAGACCTATCTGGACTCTGTTTCCCATGAACTTCTGAAGTCCAGCGTCTCTATTTTGATTCCAACGTTCCTGTGGCTGTGGCCCGCCTTTTTTTTTTTTAGTTGTCACAAACTTTCTCATGAATCTAATTGGGAGTGGACTACATGATTCCACGGACTCTCTTGGGACTGTCGTTTCCAGTGTGCTAATGACCGGTGTAAACATTTGTACACATCCTCCCTAGTGCGGGGCATGGTTCTAGTGCACTCCACAGATGAGGCTCTCCATCACAATTTGCTCAAGTCTCATGATGCCTCACTTGAGTCTTGCCTTCCTGTTATTTTGGTGTATGAGAAATGTCAGTGCTCCTCGGCGTCCCTGCAGCATCCAGCGTTGGTCTTTCCCTCTAAGCTGCCTCAGAAGACTTCAGCCCCTTCCAACTGTTATCGCCATTTTGTTCCAGATGCAGCTGCCATTGCGGAGCCTCTCCATTGCCTCCTCCACAAGAATGTCCAGTGGCATCAGCCCCCCGAGTGTAACAGGCACTCCTCAACCCTACCCTCTTGTTAACAAACGATCACTCACAGCCATTCCCGCTCAGCACCATCACCTCTGATTATGGTGTGGGAGCTGTTCTATCCCATGCAATAGATGGAGTGGAGTGGCTGATTGCCTCTGTATCTAAAACTCTTAATTCTGCCCAGCATAACTATAGCCAAATTGAAAAAGAAGCACTGCCCATTATTTTTGGGCTCAAAAAGTTGCATGGCTATCGGCATCCATTTACCCTGTACACAGACCCAAATCCCTGCTGCCCCCTCCTCCAGGATTCGGCACCTGTCCCTACCAATGCAGCCCATTGCCTTCATCACTGGGTCGTGTTTCTCTATGCCTATCCCTATGAGAGTTTTTACCCACCATGCCAATGCTGATCACCTTTCCCAGCTTCCACTAGGACAGGTCCTGGCATTTGATGCTGATCCAGAAGTCTGCCACCACCTCAAATCCACTGCCACCAACACCATCACTTGGACGAGGTCCACATCCAGGGGTAGCCAACACCACATTGCAGATGATCCCGTACTGTGCATCATCTTCAAGCACATTTGGCACTGCTGGCCATCCAGCTGAAGGCTCTGGCGAATCCGCATCTTCAAGTATTCTGGGGATGTCACCAGGACCTCTCTTCCTGGGACAGCATCGTAATGATCCAGGGCAACGACAGCTACAGTTGGGTGGCCACTCCGGTGGCTTTCCGCAGTTGCGTACTCTGGCTGCCCCATGAAGGACACTGGGGGACTGTTCTCACCAACAGGCTGGCTCGCCATCAAGTCTGCTGGTGGGGCATGGATTCTGCTGTCAGATTTAGTCGCCACCTGCCCCTCTTGGTAAAGTCAGCATGTACCCCACTGCACCATTACTTCCCATGGCCTTTCACCTCTGTTCCTTGGTCCTGCATCCATCTTAACTTCGCTGGTCCGTTCCTTGGCTCTATGTGGATTATTGTGGTGGAACATGGGTCCAGTAAAGTTCATGGCCCACATGTCTTCCCACAACTTTCAGGCCCTTACCCAGATTTTCACTCTTGAGGGCCTCCCTGAATCTATTGTCACCAATAATAGGCCTGGATTAATTCTTCTGAATTTCCCATCTTCTGTGCTACTTGTGGCATTGTATTAATCCACACCGCGCCTTTCCACCCTGCCTCAAATGGCATTGCCGAACATTTGGTGCAGACTTTGTCTCAAATATCCACTACACCCTTGATGAGCCTCTTAATCTTCTTCTCACATCATACTGGGCCATCCCAATACAGGGCACCTCTCTGATGGAGCGGCTCTGTGGTCTGTCTTTCCGTTCCTCTCTCTCAATTCTACACCCCACAGACCATCTTATCCTTCCATCCTCATCCTGCTAACATCGTTCTTTTCCCAGGGACCCTGTCTGGCCTATGAATTTCGTCTGGAGCCAACCACGGTGGCTGCCTGCCACAATTTCCCATTTCCTGGTCCAAGATATGCTTCTCATCACACCCCTCAACGTCTCCCAGTGCCGCAACCACATCAACCAACTCCATACCCACTCAGTTCCCTGTGTCAGAGCGAAGTGGCGGAGTCAGTCTGTGTTCCAGATACACGGGACTTCAAGTAGCACACTGTGCACCAGTATAATATGTTGCTTCCACCATCTGCTGCACCCAGCCTGTCGATGCCTCCATCAACTGTCCTGACGGACATTGATTCACCAGCATCCCCTGCCTGGCTCTGCAGAGATGCTTCCAGCAGTGACTCTGCTCTCAACTCCCACTCTTGTATCCACCACTCCTTGGTCCTTCTCGGAGAAGGGGGGGGGGGGGGGCAAGATATGGCATGTTTCCGACATCTCCTCCAACGCCACCAACGTGCAACGTACCACCGCTGTATGGGTCATCACTCCAGCTCTGCAAGTGCACCAGCCAAAGTCAGCAGAACTTCCCCAGCCCTGCAGGTATCTAGTAGTCATCCACTACCCACGTACAACTGCCCTTGTCTGGCAAACAACAGGCCATTCCGTCTCCCCCAGCAGAAACAAAAGATTGCCAGCACCACACTGCTGCCCGGACTCGATGTTGCACTTCCCACCCAGGACCATTGTGCATTGCGACCCGCTGCCATGGCTATAGGCTCTGATGCTGGAACTCCTTGTCCTACTTGTGAGATGGGATTTTAATTTCCCACCTACTGTTCATGTCTAAGAAGATAGTCGTCTTCGTCTGCAAGAGACCTTTTTAGAAGTTAGGAAAGATTTACTTAGACACCATTACACTGTCGTATTCAATATAAGTCTTCCTTGGCAACACGGAATCTACCCCTCCCCCTTTCCCTCATTTTTGTAACATCTGACCAAGTAAAACTATGAACTGTAACAACTTCCTGAACGTCACTTGGTAGATAATTCAATAACATTTCACCACGTCTCTCTCTCTTCCGATATATCGGGAAACAAATATCGCCTGCGTGATGACATCAACCATATGCAATGATTCCATTAAATATACATGTGTTAGACCATTGGGGCAGGTGACCAGTGATCTAAGCCACTTCTATGGACCTGTGTAAAGTCTTGTCACCTGTGCTGGAGGAAGACCATATCAACCATCAATCACAAGAAGAGGGTTCTAGTGTTGTTTCACGAGTGGTTGGAAACATTGTTTTTCTACTATAAGGCATCCATCAGGGTATGACAACAGCTTTGTACACGGCCATACATTTTCTATTTTTCTACCATGACTTAGAGGTCTGTGTCAAATACTAAGCCAATATTAACATGTTTCGATCCATTGGCTCTCACAGAAAGTTGGACATTGCATGGTGTAAAATATGCCGCTCCCACAACACAGGGTGGTTGAAATAAGACAGAGGTGGTGTTTCTTACTGACAAAAATGTGAAAGACATCGCAACATGTTGTTGTTGTGTTCTTCAGTCCTGAGACTGGTTTGATGGAGCTCTCCATGCTACTCTATCCTGTGCAAGCTTCTTCATCTCCCATTACCTACTGCCGTCTACATCCTTCTGAATCTGCTTAGTGTATTCCTCTCTTGGTCTCCCTCTATGATTTTTACCCTCCACACTGCCCTCCAATACTAAATTGGTGATCCCTCGATGTCTCAGAACATGTCCTACCAACCGATCCTTTCTTCTAGTCAAGTTGTGCCACATGCTCCTCTTCTCCCCAATTCTATTCAATACATCCTCATTAGTTATGTGATCTATCCATCTAATCTTCAGCATTCTTCTGTAGCACCACGTTTCGAAAGCTTCTATTCTCTTCTTGTCTCAACTATTTACCGTCCATGTTTCACTTCCATACATGGCAACACTCCATACAAATACTTTCAGAAACGACTTCCTGACATTTAAATCTACACTAGATGTTAACAAATTTTTATTCTTCAGAACGCTTTTCTTGCCATTGCCAGTCTACAATGTATATCCTCTCTACTTTGACCATCATCAGTTATTTTGCTGCCCAAATAGCAAAACTCCTTTACTACTTTAAGTGTGTCATTTGCTAATCTAATTCCCGCAGCATCACCCGACTTAATTCGACTACATTCCATTATCATCGTTCTGCTTTTGTTGATGTTCATCTTACATCATCCTTTCAAGACACTGTACATTCTGTTCAACTGCTCTTCCAAGTCCTTTGCTGTTTCTGACAGAATTACAATGTCGTCGGTGAGCCTCAAAGTTTTTATTTCTTCTCCATGGATTTTAATACCTACTCCAAACTTTTCTTTTGTTTCCTTTATTGCTTGCTCAATATACAGATTGAATAGCATCGGGGATAGACTACAACCCTGTCCCACTCCCTTCCCAACCACTGCTTCCCTTTCATACCCCTCGACTCTTATAACTGCCATCTGCTTTCTGTACAAATTATGAATAGCCTTTTGCTCCCTGTATTTTACCCCTGCCGCCTTCGTAATTTGAAAGAGAGTATTCCAGTCAACATTGTCAAAAGCTTTCTCTAAGTCTACAAATGCTAGAAATGTAGGTTTGCCTTTCCTTAATCTTTCTTCTAAGATAAGTCATAGGGTCAGTATTGCCTCACGTGTTCCAACATTTCTACGGAATCCAAACTGATCTTCCCCGAGGTCAGCTTCTATCAGTTTTTCCATTCACCTGTAAAGAATTTGCATTAGTATTTTGCAGCTGTGACTTATTAAACTGATAGTTCGATAATTTTCACATCAGTCAACACCTGCTTTCTTTGGAATTGGAATTATTATATTCTTCTTGAAGTCTGAGGGTACGTTGCTTGTCTCATACATCTTGCTCACCAGATGGTAGAGGATTGTCAGGACTTGCTCTCCCAAGGGCGTCAGTAGTTCTAATGGAATGTTGTCTACTCTGGAAGCCTTGTTTTGACTCAGGTCTTTCAGTGCTCTGTCAAACTCTTCATGCAGTATCATATCTCCCATTTCATCTTCATCTGCATCCTCTTCCATTTCCACAATATTGTCCTCAAGTACATTGCCCTTGTATAGACCCTCTATATACTCCTTCCACCTTTCTGCTTTCCCTTCTTTGCTTAGAACTGGGTTTCCATCAAAGCTCTTCATATTCATGCAAGTGGTTCTCCTTTCTCCAATGGTTTCTTTAATTTTCCTGTAGGCAGTATCTATCTTACCCCTAGTGAGATATGCCTCTAAATCCTTGCATTTGTCCTCTAGCCATCCCTGCTTAGCCATTTTGCACTTCCTGTCGATCTAATTTTTGAGACGTTTGTATTCCTTTTTGCCTGCTTCATTTACTGCATTTTTATATTTTCTCCTTTCATCAATTAAATTCAATATTTCTTCTGTTACCCAAGGGTTTCTACTAGCCCTCGTCTTTTTACCTATTTGATCCTATACTGCCTTCACTATTTCATCCCTCAAAGCTACCCATTCTTCTTCTACTGTATTTCTTTTCCCCATTCCTGTCAATTGTTCCCTTATGCTCTCCCTGAAACTCTGTACAACCTCTGGTTCTTCCAGTTTATCCAGGTCCCATCTCCTTAAATTGCCACCTTTTTGCAGTTTCTTCAGTTTTAATCTACAGTTCATAACCAATAGATTGTGGTCAGAGTCCACATCTGCCCCTGGAAATGTCTTACAATTTAAAACCTGGTTCCTAAATCTCTGTCTTACCATTATATAATCTATCTGATACCTTTTAGTATCTCCAGGGTTCTTCCATGTATACAACCTTCTTTCATGATTCTTGAACTAAGTGTTAGCTATGATTAAGTTATGCTCTGCGAAAAATTCTACCAGGCGGCTTCCTCTTTCATTTCTTAGAACCAATCCATATTCACCTACTATGTTTTCTTCTCTCCCTTTTCCTACTCTCGAATTCCAGTCACCCATGACTATTAAATTTTCGTCTCCCTTCACTACCTGAATAATTTCTTTTCTCTCATCATACATTTCTTCAATTTCTTCATCATTTGCAGAGCTAGTTGGCATATAAACTTGTACTACTGTAGTAGGCGTGGGCTTTGTATCTATCTTGGCCACAATAATGCATTCACTATGCTGTTTGTAGTAGCTTGCCTGTACTCCTATTTTTTAATTCATTATTAAACCTACTCCTGCATTACCCCTATTTGATTTTGTATTTATAACCCTGTATTCACCTGACCAAAAGTCTTATTTCTCCTGCCACTGAACTTCACAAATTCCCACTATATCTAACCTTAACCTATCTATTTCCCTTTTTAAATTTTCTAACCTACCTGCCCGATTAAGAGATCTGACATTCCAGTCTCCGATCCGTAGAACGCCAGTTTTCTTTCTCCTGATAACGACGTCCTCTTGAGTAGTCCCCACCCGGAGATCCAAATGGGGGACTATTTTACCTCTGGAATATTTTACCCAAGAGGACGTCATCATCATCATACAGTAAAGCTGCATGCCCTCGGGAAAAATTACGGCTGTAGTTTCCCCTTGCTTTCAGCCGTTTGGCTGAGGTAGAGATGTCGAAGGTGGCATAGGTGGCAGTCATCCTGACCTCCAAATCTTTGGACACTGCGACTTTCATTTTTATGGCTTACAGTGCATAACAACATGTGGAATAAGGGGGTATTCTGGAGGACTTAAACCCATAGAGCACAGATAGTATACATCATCATATTCGTACACACAGGTGAGCATGTAAGTACACTCATCCGTACAGTTTTTGTCATATTTTCATCAATTTTAGGCATTTTCCCTAAGTTTTCATAATTTTCTCTGGTTTTCAGTAATTTCAACGCATTTTACTCAATTACTGGAGGTGGAAACCACCACTCTCGACGAGTTGACACATTAGCAAGACGTCTCATCCCGTCAACCCCATGATGCTATCAGCCAGTGGTTCTCAATTTCTGTATCATTGCTAAATCACTATCTCCATTGATTTGCGGGGGTCGTATACATGTGGATATATTGTGACCCTGTTACACAGCCTACATCACATGACATGAATACTGTTTGTTAGAGAGTAGAAAATAGCCATCAGCAGAGAGCAGGTGCTAAAACTATGTTCGTTGGCCAAAACTGTTTATAAATTTGGTAAGATGTATATATACACTCCTGGAAATGGAAAAAAGAACACATTGACACCGGTGTGTCAGACCCACCATACTTGCTCCGGACACTGCGAGAGGGCTGTACAAGCAATGATCACACGCACGGCACAGCGGACACACCAGGAACCGCGGCGTTGGCCGTTGAATGGCGCTAGCTGCGCAGCATTTGTGCACCGCCGCCGTCAGTGTCAGCCAGTTTGCCGTGGCATACGGAGCTCCAACGCAGTCTTTAACACTGGTAGCATGCCGCGACAGCGTGGACGTGAACCGTATGTGCAGTTGACGGACTTTGAGCGAGGGCGTATAGTGGGCATGCGGGAGGCCGGGTGGACGTACCGCCGAACTGCTCAACACGTGGGGCGTGAGGTCTCCGCAGTACATCGATGTTGTCGCCAGTGGTCGGCGGAAGGTGCACGTGCCCGTCGACCTGGGACCAGACCGCAGCGACGCACGGATGCACGACAAGACCGTAGGATCCTACGCAGTGCCGTAGGGGACCGCACCGCCACTTCCCAGCAAATTAGGGACACTGTTGCTCCTGGGGTATCGGCGAGGACCATTCGCAACCGTCTCCATGAAGCTGGGCTATGGTCCCGCACACCGTTAGGCCGTCTTCCACTCACGCCCCAACATCATGCAGCCCGCCTCCAGTGGTGTCGCGACAGGCGTGAATGGAGGGACGAATGGAGACGTGTCGTCTTCAGCGATGAGAGTCGCTTCTGCCTTGGTGCCAATGATGGTCGTATGCGTGTTTGGCGCCGTGCAGGTGAGCGCCACAATCAGGACTGCATACGACTGAGGCACACAGGGCCAACACCCGGCATTTTGGTGTGGGGAGCGATCTCCTACACTGGCCGTACACCACTGGTGATCGTCGAGGGGACACTGAATAGTGCACGGTACATCCAAACCGTCATCGAACCCATCGTTCTACCATTCCTAGACCGGCAAGGGAACTTGCTGTTCCAACAGGACAATGCACGTCCGCATGTATCCCGTGCCACCCAACGTGCTCTAGAAGGTGTAAGTCAACTACCCTGGCCAGCAAGATCTCCGGATCTGTCCCCCATTGAGCATGTTTGGGACTGAATGAAGCGTCGTCTCACGCGGTCTGCACGTCCAGCACGAACGCTGGTCCAACTGAGGTGCCAGGTGGAAATGGCATGGCAAGCCGTTCCACAGGACTACATCCAGCATCTCTACGATCGTCTCCATGGGAGAATAGCAGCCTGCATTGCTGCGAAAGGTGGATATACACTGTACTAGTGCCGACATTGTGCATGCTCTGTTGCCTGTGTCTATGTGCCTGTGGTTCTGTCAGTGTGATCATGTGATGTATCTGACCCCAGGAATGTGTCAATAAAGTTTCCCCTTCCTGGGACAATGAATTCACGGTGTTCTTATTTCAATTTCCAGGAGTGTATATATATATATACAAGAATGTACTTGGAAGAGAGAAATGATTGTAGAACGTAAACACAAACACATAGCAGCAGTGTTTGACATGTGAAATTACACACCATGCTGCACGAACACTGTGAGCAGAACAGTCTCTTCCACATATGCAACATTTGGCAAGTAAATGTATACATATGGATTGCAGTGCCTTACGAACCCCTGTCATTAACATAGAATCACTGCAGTTATGAAACTGAAAACTTCATTATGTCCGAGATGTGGCAGAAAAATGGAGTACATTGCATGTATCTTTGTTTGTCTTAGAGGAGGGTGTTGAAATAAAAAAAAAGTGTGTGAAATCTTATAGGACTTAACTACTCAGGTCATCAGTCCCTCAGCTTACACACTATTTAACCTAAATTATCCTAAGGACAAACACACACACCCATGCCCGAGGGAGGAATCGAACCTCCGCCGGGACTAGCCGCATAGTCCATGACTGCAGGGAGACTTCTGCTGTTAACTATTACAAGTAGAAAATGCTCTAAGTCATGCAGAAAACATGCAGTAGTATAGAAGTGAAACACAAATTATGTGCCCTGAGAGAACAATGGCAAAAATGATTAAAGTCATGATAAATGACCTGACACAATTTGAACCTCTCCCTTGAAAGCATCATGAGCCTACCATTAAATCATACCTTGTTACAACCCCTCTCATCTGACTATTCTATCTAATTTCCTCATCCTTTAACGCAGATCCATGTCAATTTAGAGGCAGATAATGCTTTTTTCCAGTAAATCATCAAAGACAGCTGTCAACTTTTACCTCAATAGGCATACTGCATAAAGTTGTTAAAAACCATGCAGCAAATGTTCTGTAAGGTATTTGTTAGTTGACACCACATGGTTGCAATTGGTAGAGTGTACAGAGAAGCACACTGTAATCTTCAACAGCGGATCTCTCCTAACCTAATTCCCTAAGCCTCACCTGATTTAATTTTCCTATATTTCATTACCTTATTTTGTTTTTGTTGATGTTCATACTCTCAAGGTACTGTCCACTGCTCTCAACTGTTATCCCAAGTACGTTGCCATCTGACAAGTGTAATATCATCTGTAAACCTCAAAGTTTCTCTTTATTCTCCCTCAACTCCAATTCCCTTTCCATGTTTCTCCTCGGTCTCCTTCACAGCTTGCTCAACTTTTATCTTTTTGTTGTAGAATTGCAGAACATATTCTCACCTCAAATTTAATGACTTATCTCTAACAGAATTACCTACACCACGAAAATCAGCAACATTGATCACATGAAACCCAACTCATTTGTTTCTCATTTTATATACTGAAAGCCACAGGTCAATGAAGTCGTGTAGATGCAGTACTTCTTGATTTCCAAAATGTGTAAGATTAAGTACCAGGTCTACGCTTATTATGAAAAGCATGATCACTGGAGAATAAGACTAAATTTGGGGAATAAGGCAAAAATTTGGGGAATAAGGCAAAACTGATGACTGGACTGAGGATTTTTTGATAGGAAGTATACAGCAAATTATCTATGATGCAGAGTCATTGACACATGTAGATGTGAATTCGGGTGTGCAATAGTAAAATGTGTCAGGACCCTTGTTCATATTGTACATTAATGGCCTCATCCACAATAGTTACCTCAGACTTATCAATGTTGATGCAGTTATCTGTAATGAAATATTGTCTGAAAGAAGCTGCACAAATATTAAGTCAGATCTTTAGAATATCTAAAAGTGTTGTATACAATGTCAACTTCTTTTAAATGTTTGCAATGTAAAATTGTGCACTTCACAAAATGACAATATGTAGCATTCTAAGACTATAGTATCAATGAGTGACCGTAGGAATTTGAACAGATAAATGGGTGTAACAATCTTTAAGAATAGAAAATATGAGTGTGATTCAAAGGGAAACCTTAGAAGTTCCACAAAAATTCAGAAAGTTGTGTGCTGGGGTTGGTAGGTGGTAGTTGTGTTCAATGAGGTTCAGAAACACTGACAGAGGGCAGCATCAACCACAAGATGGCCACCCCACTGTCAACATGCACTGCAAATGAGCAGTGATCTGTGATGCATTTTTTCTATAGTGAAGGTGTTAAATCAATCAAAATTCATTGCTGGATGACAGCGCAGTATGGTGACTTGTGTTTTTTTGTTAAAGCAAGTTTACAAGTGGAGTAGGATGTTAAAAAGTGGTCTAACATCATGATGGATACAGGGATTTGTGAACACAAGGTCACTGTAGTGAGCCTCAAAACCATATCAACCAAAACCACTAAAAATAAACTCAAAATATATCTATTTAAAACAGCAGATAAAATTTTGCTTGATGCCTTCCTAAGAGAGAGTCTCCATTCCTTCCAAGCTAATTATGTAAGTGCTGACGACATATAGCTCAAATTCAAAGATACAGTAACGACAGCAAAGGACAGAAAAATGGTTCAAATGGCTGTAAGCACTGTGGGACTTAATAATATCTGAGGTCATCAGTCCCCCAGACTTACAACTACTTAAACCTAGCTAACCTAAGGACATCATACACATCCATGCCCGAGGCAGGATTCGAACTTGCGACCGTAGCAGCTGCGTCATTCCGGACAGAAGCGCCGAGAACTTTTCTACCACAGCGGCCAGCCAATAGATATATTCATACCACATAAGTTAATAAGAGATGGGACTGATCCACCATTGTACACAAAAAAAAGCCAGAGCACTTTTCCAGAAGCAATGAAAAAAGCATTCAAAATCCAGAAGAACACAAAATCCCCAAGACTGGCCGAGTTCCACGGAAGCTCGAAATTTAGTGTGGATGCCAATGTGAGATGCTTTTAATAGCTTCCACAATGAAATATTGTCTCAAAATATGGTAGAAAACCCAAAAATATCCTGGTCATGCGTAAAGTACACCAGTGGCAAAAAACAGTCAATACCGTCACTGCGCAATAATGATGGAAATGTTAGCGATGACGGTGTCACTGAAGCGGAGTTGCTAAATGCAGTTGGCCATAATTCCTTCACGAAAGAAGATGAAGTAAATATTCCAGAATTCAAAACCAGAACAGCTGTTAGCATAAGTGACATGAAAGTAGATTTCTTAGGTGTTGTGAAACAACTCAAATCACTTAAGAAAGGTAAGTCTTCCAGTCTAGATGGTATACCAATCAGGTTCCTTTCAGAGTATGGCGACACAATAGTGCCTTTCTTAGCAATCATATATAACCGCTCACTTGACAAAAGGTCTGTTCCTAAAGAATGGAAAGTAGCACAGGTCACACCAATATTCAAGAAAGGAAATAGGAGTAACCCATTGAATTACAGACCCATATCACTGACCTCAATTCGCAATAGGATTTTGGAGCATTTACTGTACTCTAACATTATGAATCACCTTGTAGAAAATGACTTATTGATACATAACCAACACGGATTCAGAAAATATCGTTCTTGTGCAACACAGCTAGCTCTTTATTCCTATGGAGTAATGAGTTCTGTCGACAAGGAATCTCAGATTGATTACATATTCCTAGATTTCCAGAAGGCTTTTGATTCCATTCCTCACAAGAGACTATTAATCAAATTGAGTGCATATCTCAGTTGTGTGACTGGATTCGTGATTTCCTCTCAGAGGGGTCACAGTTCGTAGTGATAGAGGGTAAATCATCGAGTAGAACACAAGTGATATCCAGCGTTCCGCTTTTCGTGATTTACATAAATGATCTAGGTGATAATCTGAGCCCCTTCAACTGTTTGCAGATGACACTGTAATTTACCATCTAGTAAAATCATCTGACGATCAATTCCAATTACAAAATGTTCTAGTGAAAATTTCTGTATGGTGCAAAAAGTGGCAACTGGCACTAAACAAAGAAAAGTGCGAGGTCATCCACATGGGTACTAAAAGAAATTTAATAAATTTTGGGTATACGATAAATTGCACAAATTTAAGGGCTGTCAATTTGACAAAATACCTAGGAATTATGAGCAACTTCAATTGGAAAGACCACATAGATAATATTGTGGGGAAGGCAAATCAAAGACTGTGCTTTGTTGGCAGAACACTTATGAGATGCGACAAACCCACTAAAGAGACAGTCTACATTACACTTCTCCGTCCTCTGCTGGAATATTGCTGCCCAGTGTGGGATCCTTACCGGTAGGATTGACGGAGCACATCGAAAACGTGCAAAGAAGGGCAGCTGGTTTCGTGTTATCATGCAATAGGAGTGAGAGTGTCACTAATATGATACGAGAGTTGAGGTGGCAGTCACTGAAACAAAGGCGGTTTTCTTTGCAGCGAGATCCATTTATGAAATTTCAATCACCAACTTCCTCTTCCGAATGCGAAAATATTTTGTTGACACCCACCTATGTAGGGAGGAATGATCATCATAATAAAATAAGAGAAATCAGAGCTCTAACAGAAAGATTTAGGTGTTCCTTTTTCCCACGCACCATATGAGAGTGGAATGGTAGAGAAGTAGCATGAAAATGGTTCAATGAAGCCTCTGAATTGCAGAGTAACCATGTAGATGTAGATGTAGAACCTCTGTTGAGGATCTCCCAAGACTAGTGCAGGCTTACCGTGTAGTAATGGACAAGAACATTGCATCAGTGGAGGAGCTTGCAAAGGATAACAGACACCTAACTCTGAACAAAATATCTGCAAGTCTGAAGAGTGTATTGGTTCAGCACAGAATACTGTTCACAATGCACTGCACGCCAGTAAGGCATTTTCAAGAAGGGTGCCATGCCAGTTGACTGCCAAATCTAAAGTAGATTATGTCAATGCCTGTGAAGAACTTTAGCATCATTTCTACATCTAAGGTGATGCATTCCTGGGCAAAATTCTTACAGGTGCTAGGGCTTGAGTCCACTTCCATCAAGAAAGAAATGAAAAGGTCAAGCAAGAAATGGCACTATAGCTCATTGCCAAAACCAAAAAATTCCACACTCAGCTCTCAGCTGGAAAAGATATGGTCATTCTCTTATGGGATGCAAATGGAGTAATTCTGGAGCATTACATGGGTAGTGGAGTGGTGGTAACCAGTACTTCTTATTCAGCCGAGCTGATAAATTAACTTCACTATGCAATCAGGAGTAAATAATGAGGACTTTTGACTTCAGGAATACTGTTACAGCATGACAAAGCCCAATTGCATACAGCCTGTAAGACAGTTGAGACTGTTCAGGAAATCAAGTTTGCATGTCTGATACATCCTTCTCATTCACCAGACCTCACTCCTACAGGCTCATCTGTTCAGTGCACTCTCACAAGTAATGGTATGCAAGCATTTCAGAAGTGACAGAGGTGAAAACCACAGTGCACGACTGACTACATGCATGACCAAAATAATTCTTTCGTTGTGTTATCTATGCACTCCTAAATTTGCGGGATATCTGCATTCAACATGAGGAAGACTATATCAAAAAATGACATGTAAGTGTTTTTTTTTTCACTGCTCCAACTAAAAATATTGTAACAATTTTAAGGTTTTCATTTGAATCACCCTCATACGGTCTCACTAATAGGTAAAGTAGGTTGACAGAATAAGGTTCACTGGTGGAATACAAGGGAAATGTAATCAGTCTATGAATGAGGCTGCATACAGTGTGTTGGGACTGTGCCAAAAACAAGACTAATATGGTATATTTGACATATATGGAGAAAGGAAGCATGAATGGTCACAGATGTGTTTGTCCTCTGGGAGTGTGTCATGGCAGCAGTAGCTGACCGAGACAGATCCAGCAACAGGCAAGTAACCGCATTTGTCATTTATGAGTTCCTAACTAGGAGCTAATTTTATTATATCATCTGTGTGCTTTAATAGTTCAGTTTCTTGAGTTTCTGCATGTAAATTTAATATCTAATAGCCACAGTCGTCGCGTGTTTTGTTTGCGTCAGAAAGTACACTGATTTTGTGACATATTAGAAGTTCCAATTCAGGGTCAAATTATTTAGTTTCACCTGAGGACTTTGGTAGTTGGGTTTTTGAATCTATGTGTATTACTAGACACAGTTTGTGCATTTTTGTCAGGTTCTACAGTAGAGTTGCACAGCACGTGCCGACAGTCTGTTTATCTGCATAGTTTAGTTTTTCACGGTCTTTAGTATGGACAGGGACTCTGATTGTTGTGTGCAGATGTGAGCCGAGTTGGTGACACTTCGCTCTCAGCTTCAGGCTGTGATGGCTTCAGTTACACAGCTTGAGGCTGCAGTGGATGGACACCACTGTTGTGGACTGGCCGTGGGGATCAATGGATGTCCAGCACGGCAGAGTACTCCAATCAGTTTTCACCGGTGGCCAACCCAGTTACTGGTTGTACTGAGATTGATCCCTCACCTGTGGTCGAGTGGGAGGTCGCCCCCGGGTTAACCAGGTGGCGAAAGACTTCCCAGGCGGCCGCACATAAGACCTACCCGGTTTGTCTGACAAACAAGTTCCAGGTGCCGTTTGTGGTGACACTGTCACTAAGCCAGATGCTGTCGCCTGTCCTGTTTCAAAGGAAACCACTCAGCCTGCAAGATCAGGGCAATCCTAGAGGGTGGGACTATTGGTAGTTGGGAGCTCCAATGTTAGGCGTGTTATGCGGCCCCTTAGGGACTTGGCTGACAAGAAGGGTAAGAAATCCAATATGCACTCCGTGTGCATACCGAGTGGATTCAATCCAGATGTGGAGAGGGTCCTCCCGGATGCCATGAAAAGCACAGGGTGCAGCCAACTGCAGGTGGTGGCTCATGTCGGTACAAATGATGTGTGTCACTTTGGATCAGAAGAGATTTTCTCTGGTTTCGAGTGGCTAACAGAAGTGTTAAAGGCTGCCAGTCTTGCTTGCAAGACGAAAGCAAAGCTGATGATTTTCAGCATAGTCAACAGGACTGATTGCGGACCTCTGGTACAGAGCCGAGTGGAGGGTCTGAATCAGAGGCTCAGATAGTTCTGCGACTGTGTAGGCCACAAATTCCTCGACTTGCGCCAAAGGGTGGTTGGGTTTTGGGCTCCGCTGAATAGGTCAGGCGTCCACTATACACAGGAGGTGGCTACATGGGTAGCAGGGGCATGGACTGGATGGATTTTTACGTTAGAGGGTCTCAGGGAAAATGCAAGAAGGGCTTCAGTCACAAATGGTTCAGGCTGAACACAGAAAAAAACGTAGATAAAGGAACCATTGGTATAACAGTTGTAAATTGTCGTAGCTGTGTTGGAAAGTACCAGAGCTCCAAGCACTAATAGAAAGCACTAAAGCACAAATCATTTTAGGCACTGAAAGCTGGCTAAAGCCGGATATAAGCTCAGCCAAAATTTTTGCAAAGAACCTAACGGTGTTCCAAAAGGGTAGGCTAAACACGGTTGGCAGTGGCGTGTTTGTTGCTGTCAGAAGTAGTTTAACTTGTCACAAAATTGAAGTAGATACTTCCTGTGAGTTAGTATGGGCAGAGGTCATTGTTGGCAACTCGAATAAAATAATAATTGTATCCTTTTACCGACCTCCCAATTCAGATGATACAGTTGCTGAAAGGTTCAAAGAAAACTTCAATTCGATTTCAAACATATACCCAACTCATACAATAATAGTTGGTGGTGACTGTAATTTACCCAAGATATGTTGGTGAAAATACATGTTTAATTCCGGAGGTACGCATAAAATATCATCCTAAATTGTGCCAAGTGCATTCTCTGAAAATTATTTTGAGCAGTTAGTTCATGAGCCCACGCGAATAGTAAACAGTTGTGAAAACACACTTGACCTCTTAGCAACAAATAATCGTGAGTTAATAATGAGCATCAAAACCGATTCAGGGATTAGTGAACACAGGGCTGTCGTAGCAAGACTGAATATTGTAATCCCCAAATTCTCCAAAAATAAGCGAAAAATATACCTGTTCAAAAAAGCAGATAAAAATTCACTTGACGCCTTCGTGAGACACAATCTCCACTTATTCCAAATTGATTATATAAGTGTAGACCAGATGTGGCTTAAATTCAAAGAAATAGTATTGGCAGCATTTGAGAGATTTATACCAAATAAATTAACAAACGATGGAGCTGATCCTCCTTGGCACACAAAATGGGTTAGAACACTGTTTCAGAAACAACGAAAAAAACATGCCAAATTTAAATAGATGCAAAACCCCCAAGATTAGCAATCTTTTACAGAAGCTCGAAATTTAGTGTGGACTTCAATGCAAGATGCCTATAACAGGTTCCACAACAAAACTTTTTCTTGAAACCGGGCAGAAAATCCAGGGAGATTCTGGTCATATGTGAGGTATGTTAGAGGTAAGAAACAATCAATGCCTTCTCTGCATGATAGCAATGGAGATCCTTTCAAAGACAGTGCTGCCAAAGCAGAGATGCTTTGCCTTCTGAAATGCATACACAAAAGACAACGAAGTAAATATCTTAGAATTTGAATCAAACAGCTGCCAACATGAGTAAATATCCTCCGAGTAGTGAAGCAATTTAAATCACTTAATAAAGGCAAGTCTTCTGGTCCAAACTGTATACCAGTTAGGTTCCTTTCGGAGTATGCTGATGCATTAGCTCCATATTTAACAATTGTATACAACCATTCGCTCGATGACGGATCTGTACCCAAGGACTGGAAAGTTGCACAGGTCATACCAATATTCAAGAAAGGTAGTAGGAGTAATCCACAAAATTACAGGCCCATGTCATTAACGTCGATATGCAGCAGGGTTTTTAGAACATACAGTGTGTTCGAACGTGATGAATTACCTCGAAGAAAACGGTCTATTGACACACAGTCAACATGTGTTTAGGAAACATTGTTTTTGTGAAACACAACTAGCTCTTTATTCACATGAAGTGCTGAGTGCTATTGACGAGGGATTTCAGATTGATTCCATATTTCTGGATTTCCGGAAGGCTTTTTACACTGTACCACACAAGCAGCTCATAGTGGAATTGCGTGCTTATGGAATATTGTCTCAATTATGTGACTGGATCTGTGATTTCCTGTCAGAGAGGTCACAGTTTGTAGTAACAGACGGAAAGTCATCGAGTAAAACAGAAGTGATTTCTGGCATTCTCCAAGGTAGTGCTATAGGCCCTTTGCTGTTCCTTATCTATAGAAATGATTTGGGAGACAATCTGAGCAGCTGTCTTTGGTTGTTTGCAGATGACATTGTCATTTATTGACTAATAATGTCATCAGAAGATCAAACCAAACTGCAAAACGATTTAGAAGAAATATCGGAATGGTGCAAAAAGTGGCAGTTGACTTTAAATCATAAAATGTGTGAGGTCATCCACATGAGTGCTAAAAGGAACTCATTAAACTTCGGTTACATAATAAATCACTCTAATCTAAAAGCTGTAAATTCAACTAAGTACCTAGGTATTACAGTTACAAACAACTTAAATTGGAAGGAACACATAGAAAATGTTGTGAGGAAGGATAACAAAAGACTGCAATTTATTGGCAGGACACTTAGAAAAAGTAACTGACCTACTAAGTAGACTGCCTACGCTACGCTTGCCCGTCCTCTTTTAGAATACAGCTGCACAGTGTGGGACCCTTACCAGATAGGACTGATGGAGCACATAGAAAAAGTGCAAAGAAAGGCAGCATGTTTTGTATTATCGCGAAACATGCGAGAGTGAGTCTCAGAAATGATACAGGATTTGGGATGGACATCATTAAAATAAAGACGTTTTTTGTTGCGATGGAATCTCCTCACAAAATTCCAATCACCAACTTTCTCCTCTGAATGCAAAAATATTTTGTTTACACCGACTTACATAGGCAGGAACAATCACCAAGATAAAATAAGGGAAATCATAGCTCGTACGGAAAGATATAGGTGTTCATTCATCCCACGCACTATACGAGATTGTAATAACAGAGAACTGTGAAAGTGGTTCGATGAACCCTCTGCCAGGCACTTAAATGTGATTTGCAGAGTGTCCTTGTAGATGAAGATCAAGAAAGAACTTAGCTGACAGATGCTTTAAAGACTGACACAAACTTCTCTGTGAAAACCTACTTAGACTGTCGGTAGAATGAGCTTTAAGAGATGACTTTAGGAACATACTACAACCCACTATGTACCATTTCCATAGGGGTCACAAAGACAAGGTTAGACTAATTACGGTCTGTACACAGGATTTAAACAATCGTTTTTCTGAGTATCCATACGTGAATTGAATGTGGGAAAGCTATAACAACATGCAGTGGGAAATACCAACTGTCATCCACTACACAGTGGTTTGCAGACAATAAATGTCGATGTAGACTGAATAAAACTGGAAATAGGCTACAAGCCTGTCGCACTCTCTTCTCGACAACAACTTCCTTTTTAAGATAGTGGGTGTAACATATAGTGAGTGAAAAGTTATTTATTACTTCAGAAACCGGATTGCAGTTACGAGAGCTGAGAACATAAAATTTCAATAAGTGTAGTAATAACAATATTTTTAAAAGCTTTCTCTGAATATTCAAATGTTTTCCTTTCTTCAAGCTGCCTTCTGGAGTAAGTTATAAGGTTGGTACTAACATTCCTCCAGAATGTAAAGTAATGGTCTTCAGTTTTTCAATTCTTCTTCTTCTTCTTCTTCTTCTTCTTCTTCTTTTGTCAATCAAATCATCATCATCTTTTACGCATATGAAATTCTGAGGGCTTCCCTATTTCATCTCTCAAACTTACCTGTTCATCATCTACTGTATTAATTTCCCTGTTTTAGTCCAATGTTGCCTAACACTACCTCAAACTCTCAAAGATCTCTGGTTCCTACAGTGTATCCAAGTCCCATCTACTGAATTTCGTATCTTCCCTCACTAAGACACCAGAAACTGGTAAGTTTTGTCTGCTTACAGAATCCATGCAACACTAAAGATACATGTGATGACAGCTTTCTCACCTTCCATAAGCTATCATGATCCACCACAGCAAGCTTCAACATTCTGAATGGTCAGGTACAGTTTACCTAATATGTGCACTGGAAGAACAGCAAAACAATGTCGACATTCACGTAGTCTGTGATTTTGTTCATTTATTCTCATGCTAACTACTTCCAACTGATGCTATTTTATGGTCAGTGGAATATTAGCCCCATGTAGCACTAAGGCACCACTTTCCAGTCTTTTGCTGTACGAGTTTCACGTGTGTGTCACACATAACAGTGGATTTGTATCAAAGTTGTTTATTCAACTGCAAACAATCAGCAGTAATTTTTAATCAGTTTTGGCACATTTTGCTATTTTTGACTGATAATATGAAAAGTAGATATAAAAACAACAACAACAACAACAGAATAATGTCTTTACTGGTGATAAAATAAGTAAATATTTATTCTTAGTGTCATGAGATGAGATCTCATGGGATGGCGAGGCCTTTGTCCCACCTACTGACACAAGTTATGTAGTTTTGTGATCTGATGACGACTCTGATGTGATGGATACAAAATTACTTTCGCCACAATGATGAAATAAAACACCTTGGTGCAATTAAGATGTGTTTGGGCACTTGCCACCTTCTCTTGCTTTTAAAGAAGCAGTTTGGGAAAGAAAGGACAATTAACCACACTAGTACTTCATAAAATACATACCACAGAGATCTTTTAACTGATCTCCATCTGTCTGAACCAGATGTCATTCATACATCCAGACAACTCATTACATACAACAGCTGAAGAATTACATGCATTTTTAGAATATCTATTAAGATGTCTTAGCTTCACTATCCTAAAGAGGACACATCATCTGCTGTATGAAAGTATAACAATTTTTCCATGTACTATGATTTAATTAAATAATGTACTAGTTTCCTTTTCATTACTAATTTACAAAGTAAAATGGAAGTGAGTAATATACTGGTTTTATAATCATCTGCTTGCCTCAAATGCCACTGTGTCGTAAACAACTTTTTTCGGAAATCTAGCCACAAATTTTTGAAACCTACAACATTTTGTCCATCTTGTTGGTCAAGTGACAAAGTAATAGAAATATTACTGTAGATGGATAAAGGCATTTTTCTACTAGCGGACCTGTAGGGTTTAAGCCTACTTCTGAACTATACCTATTTAATTGTGTGTTGGTAAACTCTGAACCAACCTGACCAAAAGTCAGTCTTGTCCTCCTTGCCACGGGACTTCACTAATTTCCATACTTCTAGCTTTAACATTCCTCTTTTTTCTACTTTTAAATTCTGTAGCCTGGCAACCTGAATGAAGGCCATAACAGTCCAGATGCCAATTCTTAGAATGGCAGTTCCCTGTTTCTTCGATATGACATCCTCCTGAGCAGTCCCCACCTGGAAATACAATTTTGGGATGAGAAGTATTGGCTCTAATTTCTCCTCACTTTCAGAGACTTGCAGTATCAGAACAGCAAGGACATGCATGCTGACTTTACAAGACCAGATTATTCAATCATGCAGACTGTTGCCCCTGCAACTACTTGAAAGGGTACTGTCCCTCTTCAGCAACCATGGATTAGTCTGACCTCTTTCTATCGCTGAGGCACCTAATCCATACTCTTAGGCAAGGACCATGGTTCATGGCATGGGGGGCCTTCAGTAGCCACCATACCAGAATATAATTAAAGATTTTTCATGATAACACAAATTCTGCTCTTTTGCAAATGACAACAGTGGCAACCAAGTTAGCATACATAGGATCTAGGATTAATTGTTTCCACATAGTGGGGGATGGAAAAATTCCAGATTATTAATATTAGTAATTCCTTTTTTTATTTTTGACACAGTCACTTCATGATACAATAATAGCTTGTTTTGGGCTTGAAATTCCATTTTCAGATGCTACAAAGGACAGAAAAGCTTAAATTAAGCTCTCAAACAAGTGCAATTATTTTCAATTTATTTACTTGTGAACTTAGTATAGTGTTCTAATGGTGCAAAATTAGTGTTTACCATTAAATAAGGTGGATTTAGGAACATTTACTTAATTTGTGTGTACCATCTACGTGCAGTGGAGCAGTATTACCCCTTTCAGCACTAGAGACGTACTCTTTGCATTCCATGATGAGTTAACTGTGGGGATGTAGAATCACTGGCTCTACCCCCAATAATATCTCTGCCCTACCGCAGCAATGTACCTTTGTCAGATCAGTTCTCTGTAGTATGCACTCTATGCTACATGCATTGTGCTTATGCTGCAAGAATAAAAGTATTCATAGTAAGTGACGGGAGTGCAAGTAATTCTCACAAAATGCTGGTACCTGTGCCGAGATATGGCATTCTGGCCGATATGAAATACTTATACAATCTTTTGAAAAATATTTGTTGAAAACATTTTATTTTTGCACATCTTCCAGTCTGATATCTTCACCCCATAAAGAACTACATTCCCTTTGTTATCCATCATACTCACTGTGTTGCAACAAATTAAGTAAAACATTGCACAAAATTTTAAAGAGTTTGTAGAAGTAAAAATGCACCGCATAAACTTTGGGTATGGTTGATTTTAGCTCATACACTGCAGTGAATCAAATGTATATAATTCACAGCAGAACAATATCTCATATTGTTCTCTAGTTATTGAGTTTTATATGCAGAAGACCATCACATGCAGCACGCCCACTCTCGTCCTCGTGCATCACAAATTGTGTGGTCCTGACATTCATCTTATTTCAAATGATTCGAGATATCTAAACAAGGTTTCCTGTGAATGATGGCATGCAATGAGCCACATGTCATAGAGTAAATAACCTTTTTATTTACTTTCAGAAGTAACCTGTCCACAGCAGTGAGACAACAGCAGCTCAGGACACATTCAGACATCCACAGCACTGTAGGAAGACCCGGACAGTGCATATACACACATCCATTGTGCATATACAATGGCACAGCAGGTCATGTGTATGTGCCCACAGCAATGGAAGGGTTAAGGGAAATATATTGTGTTCTGAGGGTGTAACAGGATGGAGGCAGAGGTATATTGCTGGATTGTGAACATATAGTTCACTCAATTGCAGGTCTTCAAATTTAAGGTCAAGCAGGATACACCACTACAACATAAGAAGCAACTGAAGGTCGTCTCACAAAGCTGTATCCGGCATAGTCCATATCAGTTCAGGCAGGCTAGGATGATATTGAATTAGGCATATGTAAAAAGGAAGGACTAAGTAAGGAACATGTATTTTTGGTTTTCTCCAAAAAAATTTCTGCTCTGAGATACAATCCTATTAGTATTAAAATGCTGTATCTCTAGAACAGTTCTTGATATTTTGTTGCTTTTTTTATTTTATTTGAAAGGTAATCGCTTTATGATTACTAAGAAATCCTCCATTTGGATTTATCTGTCAAAGTTTTTTTACTATAGCCTTCTGAACTTTTTTTATAATTTATGGAAAAAAATATTTTTTTCAAAAATGATAATCCATAAAATTTAGTTTTTTTCTGTTGATTAGTGCCATGTAGTTCTGGGGAGAGCTTTCCACATTTAGGTTGAACAGGTTTTATAAACAATTGAAATTTTTGCCTTACATAAAACATGTTTATTACCACATTATCATGTAAAAGGCTCATCAAAACCAAAACCTAGCCTTACTTAATATAATTTTAGTTTCGAAAGATGAGTAAGAGACTAATTTTTCAAGCATTTTAAATGGTTCCAAAATGTATATGAAAGGTCCAAAGACTTAAAGGTTTCAATTTATTCAACTTCTGTGCACTCTGGTTTGTACTGAAATTAGCCAGTCAATGAACTAAAAATGTCTTCCACTGCTTCAGTATCTTCCTTTGATATAGAGTGATGTCTTCCTGTCGAACCAACCAATAGGAACTGGAGCACTTACAATCTTCAAACCATTGTGAACAAGAAGTGAGCACTGATGGCATTTTTGCTGTCCTTCAGCTGGAAACCTATATCCAACAGTTGGTCCATGTGGTAGCATAAAGTTCACTACAGATTCATTTAACTCATAACTGGTGTGTATAATATCTACAATCCACCATTCACAGTCATACACACATGCCACACAACATTCACCTTCTCAGGTTGTGAATCTGAATGTTATCCTGCTGTTTCTGAGGTGTTGGCCAAACGAACAAAATTTCTTTTTTCTTGCTCTTTAAAGTGCATGCAATATGAGTTCACAAATTACTTTGAGTCCAAAAATGTGTCTTCTGAATTCCTTTCACAGGAGTAGTTTGTTTGGACTATACTTCTTTTTTCTGCTTGTGGAGTTCTTTGATTTCCTCCCTGGACAAAAGAATGAGGGTTGTAGATGTGTAAGATTTCACAACTCTTGTAAAATCCTCAGCATTCTGAATCGCAGCTGTATTCAGTCCAGAAAGATTATGTTTTGTATTATGGTGCTTCGGCAGACCACCTACACCATCACAAGGCCCCTTCTCATGACCAGAAGCACTGTACACCCAGTCATTTGGCACAAGTGACTTACTCAATTCAAACAGCTGGTAACAATTTTTAAAATGACCATCAGAAAAAATGATGATCTTCTCTGCCCCTGTTTGAAGTTTAAGAATTTTGTGCATTGCTAGCGAAGCATGTGCTGAGTCATGTCCTGTGTCATCACTTATAACTGCAACACTTGTGATCTTGTTTTGAAAATATGTCACTCCTGTAAAAATTGAAACCTGGTCATTACTCCCCTTTTACTTCTTGTGGGAGAATTACAGGCCAGTTATAACCAAAATCACAGTGACACACTAAACATAGTTCTTCAGCCTGTACACACCCTTTCATTTCTGCAATGTGTTGTTGCAATTTCTTCATATGCTGGTGTTTTACTGCTTTCACTGACCATTTACCAAGTTCAGCAATGAAACTATCAAAAACAACAGTTTTCTTAATTAGTTTATTTTTTCTCTCATGTTGCATATGTAATTTCTGCAGTTATTTGCTATGTCTTCCAGGCCAAGTGTCTGTAAAGAGAGTCCTCCCTTTTCAAGGCAGTCACCACATTCTTGAAACAAACTAGTCTCTCGCTTTAAGTCACAGGTTACTAATGACTTCACATGCCCAACCCAGGAGTCATATGTCACGTGCTCCAGGAAGTTCTTCAAAGTTACCACACAAAGTTCAAAATTTGTGCAGTACACACATAAACAGACATCTCTAGGTGAGTGTGGAACTCTCCATTTAGGTTGTAGTGCATAAAATTTTGGTCTTCCAATATGTGAAGCTGTATAGTTGATCTTATAAATTGCAAAAGTTTCTTTAATACTGCGAGTCATGTACCTCTTCACTTTCACAACTTTTTGGCCTTCAACTGTTACAGTTATAGTGTCTTTTCTGTTGGCACTCTGGTGATAACAGTCCCATTTATCTTCAAGATAAAATGACTGCACTATTTGAACTTCAGCTGCTTCTACGGGATGACCGTCACAGGGATCTGGTCTTCCAAAGCCTCCTTTTACAGACCTC
Organism: Schistocerca cancellata; assembly: GCF_023864275.1. Classification (NCBI taxonomy): domain Eukaryota; kingdom Metazoa; phylum Arthropoda; class Insecta; order Orthoptera; family Acrididae; genus Schistocerca; species Schistocerca cancellata. The sequence goes on along the minus strand of NC_064629.1, from coordinate 92,980,338 downwards.
AAATTTCTTGTCTACCGTGTACTTTCACAATGATGGAATGTGGTTCAAAATTGTATTCTTTGAAAATATCTCTGTAATAATAGTTATAACTTGCACCTTTTCACTGTAGGATGCGCAATATTCAACAGCTGAATTGGTATTTGTGTAAAATTCCTGGCAAGAGATGCAAGAGTGCTTTGGTTCATTTTCTTCTAAAGATGGAATTTCTATTTTGAAGAGTGTGGCCAGTTTTGCTGTAGTGTATTCATCCACAGCTTTATAGTGTGTTTAAAATTAGTTGCGACTTTTGACGTTTGGTTGCCCGGAGGGGGATGAGACATCGTTGCCCAGGTAACACCAATGGTGAGCCGACTTTCCCTACTATGCTGCCAGCAGTTTGGCTGATAAAGTACCCCTGTTGCCACACTATGAGTAAACATTACCACATAGTGACACGCATCAACGTTTGTCAGGTCTTGCTGTAAAGTTGTATTTTCTTGCTTTGAAGTGTTCTGTAGTCATTAGGTATTGTGAACATGAGTTTTGTGTGGGCATTGCATTAATAACAACAGTGCAGTACATCTGAATACGAGATTTGGAATAAAAGTGTAGTCCAAGAACATGTTAACCTGCTGACAAGACAATGTTCTGCTGCAAAACATTCCTCACAGTTCGACAATAGTAATGGACAAAACCTATACCACATTGTTGCGATGCACAAAGCTTCAACAGTGCAGTGGACGAAAGCTGATATTTTGCTCTGGGTACAAAGAAATGTGCCATGAGATAAAGTTTAATGTAGCGCGTATAAGGAAAAGTTAATGGAACCTGTAGTATTGTACAAGTCAAAACTCCATGCTACCAGGTTGGCGAAATTGCTAACAGTAAAGGGCATAGTTTAATCAGGCTTCCTCCGTATCAAGCTAATTTCAATCCAACTGACAGTATATGGGCCTAGGTGGAAAGTACTGTGGCAAAAAACAGCAATAAGTTTACGGTCATTGATATTGAAATTCTGACAAAAGAAGCTACTGCAAAAATTACACGACATGACAGGTCTTCAGTTGTCAGCCATACCAGGAAGGTAGTTGAGGAGCCATTCATGAAGGACTGTGATGAGTGCTGAGGGAAACATAACTTCTCTTGTTGCGATGTTAAGATCTGCTTCTTTTGTCAGAACATGGCAGAGCTTAGAAATATTCATCTCACTAACATTGTAATGCAGTTGAAATTGCGACAGAATACTGAAATAGTGTATTGTTTAACTAACAACTGCATGCAAGTCATGTCAATAGTTTACAAAACAGACTATTCTCAGTATAAAAATAAACATGTAGCGTCATCTCTTATATTGTTACAAAACCCACAGCAGTTCTCATTTCACCAGCTGCCGATGGCCCTCGTTAATTACATTATTTGATTGAAAAAATCTGTAGCCTCCTAAAAATTGTGGTAGATATGTAAGTTTCATATATTAATCATATGGCAAAACACACTCATCTTTGTGCACTATCATTTTCCAAGATCTTGTTTTGATATCTCAAAACATTTATAAGATACAAAGAATCTATGAACATTTAATTCTAGCTTTTTCACTGATGCATGATTTCATGACTGAGCACTTTACATACATTCCATTTCCTCGAGATTTGAAACAGACAGCTGAATCCTTCCAAATTTAAAGAATAATTCAATATATTGCCTACATTTAATCCACAGGAACATCTAACCTAACATGGACCACACACAAATTTATAGACTCGCCTGTTTTTCACTGCAAACTAAGAATTTCTTGCATTAGTTTATTTATTATTGGAACATCACAATGACTATGACCATTAATGGAATGATAGGCAGTTCATCATGAAGCTGAAGAATTAACCTACAAAATGTGCGAGAATGAGAGCTTACTACCAAAGTGTTTCAGAAAAATTGCTGATCGGACGGCCTGTTGTTCATGCAGTCAAATGACCCTACCAAATTCTGTGCTGAATAGGACCGGCATTACACTGTGGTTACCTGGTGATGTGCCCAGCACACGCTGGCAACTATGCTTCCCTCCACTCGCTCCATATTGAACTGTCAAAAATCACAACTTATTTTAAACATACTATAGTAATTTCTCTGCACTTTCTTGGTCTTATATGGATATGCAAATAGTCAGCACACTTCACTTCACTCTCCTGTGGGCCCAGTCAGAAGACATTTCAAACAGCCCTTTTCACAAAACACACTACAACTGTGACAACTGGAAAATTTCTCATGAAAACTTAGAACTCACTTGATGGTCTGTTATCTCTTTTAAACTGAACACAGTATGATATGTGGCAATTTAAGAGCACTGAACAACTACAATACAGAAACCTGCAATGAACAACCATGACAAAGAAACTGACAAGAAACTACAACAAAGTGTAAGAAATATCTGCAACAAAGAAAGGATAAGAAATAACTGCAACAAAGCCAATAGAAATAAACATTGTAAGTAAGAAACAACTTCAGTGAAGACAGACATTACCCTTGAAAGTTAAAAAAAAAAAGATTTTTAAAAATAAAACCAGTCGAACTTAAAAAGAGGAAGCTCTCCTTTGCAGAGAATATAGTACTACATGTTACTAATCAATAGAAAAAAAAAATCTAACTTTTCTGGATTGGCATTTTTGAAAAAAAATTTCTGTAAATTATAAAAAAAATGTGACAGTTAAAGAACTTTGACAGATATGTCTAGATGGAGGATACCATTGTAATCATAAAGCAATTGGAGGATACCATTGTAATCATAAAGCAATTATCTTTCAAATAAAAAAAGCTCTAACAAAATATATAGACCTGTTACAGAGATACAGCATTTTAAAAAGTTTTCCAAAATTCCTATCTTCAAAATGGTGTTCACAGTGTCATCTTCGGAGGCCTGTATCTCAGTGCAGGAATTTTTTGGAGAAAACAAAAAAATACATGTTTCTTACTTACTCCTGAATTTTAACGTATGCTAAATTCAATAACATCTGAGACAGACAGCAACACAGAGGTTGTCAGGGGGAATGGAAGAACTAGCGGTCAGAGGTACCAGGACTGCAGCTTTGACAGCAGCATCAACAGTCTCGTTTCCCATCAGAGCAAAAAAATGGTTCAAATGGCTCTGAGTACCATGTGACTTAACATCTGAAGTTATCAGTCCCCTAGAACTTAGAGCTACTTAAACCTAACTAACCTAAGGACATCACACACATCCATGCCCGAGGCAGGATTCGAACCTGCAAACGTAGCAGTTGTGCGGTGCCAGACTGATGCGCCTAGAACCACTCGGCCAAAGTGGCCGGCAACATGAGCAGGAACCCAAATAAACATCACAGTGGCTCAATCAAGAGTGGGCAAGTGACAGGTATCCTGGACCGTTGCACTAAGGGATGGATGATTTACAGAACACATAGGCTCTGAAGGGCACCGAGAGAGTTGGAGCAGATGATGAAATCGAAAAGCCTGTGTCTCTGGATGTACTGCATGATCTGATACAGCGTGAAGAGTTTGGCTGTAAATACTAAGCAGTGTTCTGGAAACTGATATGGAAAAACATTGGTGCTAATGACAAAGGTACACCCGACACCACGATAGCCATCAGTGTACACAAAGGTACTGTCACAAAGTTCCATGTGAAGGTCATGAAACTTATTGTGATACAGCATGGTTGGAGTAGTGTCCTTAGGACACAAATGAAGGCCGAGGTCAACACAGGCCATTGCACGAAGCCAAGGTGGTGGAGGTTTCACACCCAGTGGGAAATGGCAGGTAGCATTTAAGTTAAGCTGCTGGAGCAAAGAGCCGAAAGTGAACTCCAGGAGGTAACAGAAAAGAAGAATGCACCCTATACTGGCCATCAAAGGAGTCATCAAAGAGGGAGGCACAGGATGGGTGGCCAGGCAAGGCAGACATACAGCATGAACATCTGCTGAAGAGGAAGTCACGGCAGTACGACAGCGGTAGTTCGGCAGCTTCTGCATACAGACTCTCAATTGGTGTAGGATGGACATATGTACAGATGCATAAATGAAACACCCATAGTCTTGTTTTGAATGGACAAGGGATCGGTACAAATAGAGGAGGGGTGTCTGGTCCGCTCCTCAGGAAGTACTGCTGAGGGCATGTAGGACACTGAGGGACTGCATACAGTGGGCAGCCAGGTAAGACACATGGGAGGACCAAGGATGTTTCCTACCAAGCATGAGTGCCTGGAATTTCATAGTTTCAATGAACAGAAGAGCAACAGGCCCAAGATGTAAAGAAGGTGGAAGAAACCAACTGCATCGTCAGACACTCATATGAACAGTTCTGTCAGTGGAAAAGTGAAAGCCATTGTCAATGCCCCACGAGTAAAGATGATCGAGACATGGCTGAAGACAATGCTCAATGAGACAAGTCCCTGGAGAACTGCAGTAGATGGCAAAACTTCAACAAAAAAGGATCTGAGGATGACAGGTGGGAGATAGGCCATTATAGGGTTAATGGTGATAGCAAAGAGGACAACCACCAGGACGGAACCCTGAGGCACACCGTTCTCCTGGATAAAGGTATGCAACAAGGCAAAACCCACACATACCTTGAAAACTAGGTATTTTAAAAATTCCTGAAGGAAATGGGGGCATGCGTTTGGCATCAGAAGTCTGATGTGTAGAGAGTATAGAGGGTACCAGTCCTCCAGCAGGTGTAGTAGGCTTTCTTCAAATCAAAAAACATGGCCACAGTCTGGTATTTCCACAGAAAACCATTCATGGCAAGGGTTGACAAGGTGATGAGATGGTCAACTGCAGAACGGCATGCTCGAAATCCACACTGTGCGGGGGTCAGTAAATTGTGAGACCCCAGCCACCATACCAGCCAGGCATGAATAATACGTTCCACCACCTTGCAAACACAGCTGGTGAGAGAAATATGGTGATAACTAGGAGGAAGTGACTTGACGCCACTGTCTGGGAAACATGCCCTCTACCCATATGTGATTATATGTATGAAGGAGAAGGTGCTTGCCTGCAAGAGAGAAGTTCACAACATCTGAAGGTGGACAGCGTCCAGCCCTGGGGCGGAGGACTGGGATGAAGTGAGAGCATAGCCTAGCTCCCTCACAGTAAAGGTGGCATTGTAGCACTCACAATTCTGAGAAGAGAAGGGTATTGCCCGAGCCTCTTCCACTTGTTTCCAATGGAAGAAGGCAGGGTGATTGTGGGAGGAGCTTGAAATCTCGGCAAAATGGTGGCCCAAGGTGTTGGAGATCACAACAGGGTCAACTATGATAGCTCTCTGGGACCAAGGTCTATTCCCCAATTTCCAGCCTGACAGTAGCAGACAATATCTGGGGCTTTTTCATGTGATAGCTCACGTAACAACTCACTTCATAAACTTAAAATAACTCCAGTATATAAGCACAAGCTCCATGACATTACGTCTACACACATAAGAGAAATGGAGAGGAAATGCTGGGGAGGTATAGTCATGTCTGTATAAATAAAAGAGCAGCACTTTTAATGGGGAATGTTGGATTTCCCGGAAGAGCACTGCAGCTGCCATACAGGATGATTGAGAATCAGTTTCCCTCTCACAGTGCAGAGCAGTATGAAGAGATATACACATATTTTGACCATAAACAGGCTTATGGAAGGGGGAACTGCATGCCCCCAGTCTGGCAACATACCTCCCCTTGCACAACAACATTCCGATGCCACCCCTCCACCCTGTTACATCCACAAAACACAATTTTTCGCTGAACATGGCTTCACTGAACTGGTACACACATTTAATATTTGTTCTTCACTTCTTCACTTCATCTAACAGTCACCAATTTTATACCTCTGAAATGCTATTTTTAATAATTTGCAATTTTTCCATTTCCTGCAATGCAGAAACTAGTAGTCCTAGGGAGTATCTTACTGTAGGATATTTAATATAGTTTAATGATGTGCCAAGAATTGTTTTTGCTTGAAACTATACGTTTTCCTCAAATATCTCAAAAACCACAAAGTGACCTTTAAACGTCACCAACCACCATTACCCTCTCACAGCACTGGTTCGGAGTTTTAGTATATTGTTCCCTTCCCTGTACAAAAATTTGTGACTACACGATTTTTCCCCTATTTTTGGTCTTTGTTGACTGGCCTGGTAGAAAAGGAAAGTAGAAACATTCTGCTGTATTCTCCAATGTTCCTTTTCTAAGCAAGATGAAGAATTGCCAAACTTTACTTCTCACACCACTGGAAAAAATGAGTGATATTTGTGTCAGTGGCATTGAGAAACAGCTAAAACCCATAAAATTGACATGTGACTCAGGTCCCAAAGGAGTCCCTGTCATTCTATGCACAACGTACAGCTGAGTTAGCTCCCATTTTAATTGTAATACCATATACTGCAGATACATCAAGCAAAAAAATGTGGCCAGTGGCTGGAAGGAGGTACAGGTCATACCCATCTACAAGAAGTGTACCAAAAGTGAACCACCAATCTACTGTCATGTCTCAGTGATGTTCATCCACTGCGGAATACTAGAATATATTCTGAAATCAAATGTAATGAAGTGTATCAAACAGAATTACCTCCTAGATTCTAACTGGCACGATACATGAAAATGTCAGTCACGGGGAAATAAAAGTTTACTTTTCTGGCACAAAATACTGAATGCCACAGATTGAGGCAATGATGTGGATACAGTATTCCTTAACTTCCCGAAGACATTTGACTCTAAATGACACCATCGAATTTTACCAAAATTACAACTGTTTCGGGTACTGAACAAAATTTGTTACTGGATTAAGCATTTCCGAGTAACGAGGATGCAGGAAATTACCTCTCACGGAGAGTCATCATCAACAGATGTAGGAGTAAGTTCATGCTTGCACCACGGAAGAAGGTTGGGGCCCTACTTTTTCACATTGTATATGGTGTCTATAATTAAGCACCTGCTAGCTGAGGGGACCCCCATAAAAATGGTTGATTGTAGGACAAAAATTTTGTGGAAACATTTGTAAACACATGTGTAAGAGAAGTAATGATTAAACCAGTGCCAAAAATATTTTATCATCCACACAATGGGGTAAAGGTTCTCACTTGCATACCATGTTATACATTCCAAGACACCAACATTGCTCAAAGTAACAACCATCTGCATCCATGACAAGTTGGAACTGCACTACAGATTGCTCTACTGCTGCGTGAAACATCTCGGCTGGGATGTTGACTACCTCCCCCATTCTACTCACCATCAATAGCTCGTGCACTGCTTCAAGGTCATACACATTGCAGCCAGTTTTCTTAGCCATAGGAAGAGTACTTTTTCAATAATTTGTGGTGCAATTTTTGCCACTTCTGGAAGTAATTCACAAATAGCCAGTTAATTTGAACTTCCGAACAGTATTCTTCAACCCTGGTGCAGAGAGAGGACCTCTCCGTATCCCTTTAATGTGTCAATAATTGTGAAGAGCAGCAGTAATATTGCTTATGTTTCAATAAAATATCAAATAATGCCCTCTTCACTTGGCTCAGACATATGTTTACTGTCTGCACCTGTGATAAACAATGATGCACGTGTTCCAACTGTACATTGCTGCAGCAGTACCACATCTAACGTCAAGTCATGGTGCACTACCATATGGGTACCCAACATTATAGGAATAACATTCAGACTGTGCACTACAGGATTCGTGTTGCTGGTAAATAGTTTTCTGGCTATACTGGCTCAATTAGCAAAATTTTAATTATCAGATCATTCAGTCAGTGCTGTAACTGGAGGAGGGGGGCTGCCAGGACATAGGTATCCCTCCAGAGACATTTCTGCCCCCTCCTCACCTGTCCTCTGCCACAAAAGAAAACAAAATAAGAAAGAAAAGTGAGTTATCGGGTGGTAGGGGGGAGGGGGTGAGTGAGCTTCCTGACTTGATCACGTATCATCTGCCGAGTGTGTATTTGCTCACACGACGATTAAATAATGATCAAGGCAGTATACTCCTTCCATGACCACATAGGTGGCAGTGGTTTATCTCATCGACTTGTTGCTCAACCCAACAGTTCACCTCTATAGACATCAGTAAAAGTTGATAGTTTTCATGATTTTGACTTCTGCCAACTGCAGCAGTCTAATATTTATAGTGTTACACCACACTGAATTGAAATTCATATTTTGTACCAGATTATGATTTTTCCTAATTACAGTGTTAAATGCTTGAACTATGTATTTTTATACTCCAGATATCACTGCACATTTTCATTTAAATGTTTGCTGGCTTTGGTGCAGCTACCAGTAATGACATCTAGAATCAACTGAGTTGTTATCGGTGTCATAACAGGATTGATTTATCTTCACTGCTGTAAATAAACAACACATTTGAACACAAACATCTTTATATTGTACTTAATTCTTATTATAGCAGGTAAATGATACATGGCACCTGAGCTGGCAGTGACAAACCCTCACCACTCAATGCACCTGCCATGTCAAGCATGTACCACTGTGCCTTTATTCCACTGGTCATTGCCTTGTATGGCAATTTGACTAGGACAGATTGTTGCTATTTTATTGTGGTTTTATCGAAGTTTCAAACATGCTTTGGTATCCTTTGTGATTCTTACATTAGGTGAGTGAAGTGCGTACAATGAAATTGTTTTTACAAGTTTTGTTAGTCAGTCATTCTCACTTTTCACAGTTGCTGCTTTGATATTTTGGTTCCTTATTGCAGAGTACTAGTACAAACTGCAAATAAAAGTGACTGTTTTGACCAGATGAATTTTGCTGGTATAAAAATATTCTGAATAATACAGTGTAGTATTGTGCAGTTGGTATAAAATTTTTGTACCTAATGAATACTTGGGTTAACTAAAATTCCACCAAGTCCAAGTAGAAGACTTTGACAATACAGTTCATGGGCTATTGGAAATATTAGAAACAGTTTTTTTTAATGAAAGCAGAAGTAGTTCAAGAAGTTATAGTGATATTCTTCCTGATATTTTAAATGAGTTGAGGTGTCCTTAAGCACAAACGTTACGTAACACAGAAGTGGGACAGCCTGTAATGTAGTCTCCAGATATTATGTTTACTATCTCTCTAAAAAATAATAACAATTATATTTTTCTTGTGTCATTTTACTCAGAAATTTTCATAGATTTTGTGGTCTTTAGTGATCCTTCATGAAATTAAGTATAGTGTTAGGTATATGAAAAAAATCAAGTTTCTATTTTGTTAGAAACACTTTATTTATGGTTGTCAAACAATTGAAAGTGAAAAACTATAAAGATCTGTGTATATCATTACAAACTACAAACTTTTGTAGGTAAATTGTATTTTCAAATTTTTAAACTGAACACAGTATGATATATGGCAATTTAAAGAGAATGCTGCATGACAGTATAGAAATGTATGAATTTCAGCACTGACCACTGAAAATGACAGTTAGCAAAAGGGATCAGAAAAAGCTTTGTTTACTTACAAAAAATTTGATGTGTTTCTATGATATACAACTTTTATGAGTTTGCCTTAACATGTTGTTTTACCAAATCTGATGGTGTAACTGCATACTCAGGAATTGCTTGAGGACTGAAAGAAAAAATCTCTGACCATTAGAAACCAGGGGTCCAGTTATCTTGCTGTCATTGCTCTCAGCTTCACATGAGAGAATGTTCCTAGACACACAGGTGTCCAGCAATTATGTCAGAATCATCCCAAAGAATTCAAATGGCCTGGAAATGCCCCAGGCAGCTAAAGTTAATGCTTACAATTTCCCAATAGGCAGAAGAGTATTTGTCTCTTTACTTTGGCAGCATCAATAATATTAGCCTCCAGATGTGATTTAGCACTGTCGACAATGAGGAGGGTTTTGCCACAGCTGTCATAGCAAGTAACCCTGACTGACTGAGTTTTGTGCAGGAAACCGAAATAACCACATCTGGTGCAGTCCCCGAGTTGTCGAGTGGCTGTATCTGCAAGAGTACATGATGATCCAACCACGCACCCTCTTCCAACACCTACAGAACAGGTTGCATACAATGTTGGATGCTTGGCACTAGTATTATAGCAACCCTAAGCTAACAGATAACATCCTGCACTACTAAAAGTGTCCCACTTGGTCAGCTTTTACTTCAATTAAATTTGCATGAAGGTGGAGGTCGATTATTGGGTGAAATAAACGGAGTGTTATCGTAAGTCACACATTTCAACTGGGCGCATTAAGCTTTAGAAAAAAGAAGTTGCCAGAGAAAGGGACATCGTCACATGAAACAAAGGAGTACTGCAATGGATGGAGCCCTGTGTGCACAAAACGTGTGGGGAAAGGGTGGAGGAAACCAATGCTAAATCAACAAAACTTTTCTGCTGGTGTAGCCATACTGCTACTACATCACCACCACTACCACCACCCACCACCGATTAAACTCACTCAAGGAGAATTGTCACTCCTGCTCCTGCTCCTGCTCCTGCTCTTGCTCTTGCTCTTGCTCCTGCTCCTGCTCCTGCTCCTGCTCCTGCTCCTGCTCCTGCTCCTCCTGTTTGTTGTCATGCCCCTGCTGCTGTTGCTAGTCCTGGTCTGGCCCCTGGTCCTGTTGCTGGTCATGCCCCTGCCTCTGCCCCTACCTCTGCCTCTGTCCCTTTGTTGTGCAGGTTCTCCTGGTTGACAGAAGGAAAAAAAAAAAACAGTTACTGTAACAAGGTCAACAACTTCACACACAAATGTAAAATGACCAAAAGAAACTAACAAGGGAACCTCCCCATCGCACCCCCTTCAGATTTAGTTATAAGTTGGCACAGTGGATAGGCCTTGAAAAACTGAACACTGATCAATCGAGAAAACAGGAAGAAGGTGTGTGGAACTATGAAAAAAATAAGCAAAATATACAAACTGAGTAGTCCATGCGCAAGATAGGCAACATCAAGGATAGCCTGAGCTACGGTGCACCGTGGTCCCTTGGTTAGCACGAGCAGCTGCGGAACGAGAGGTCCTTGGTTCAAGTCTTCCCTCGAGTGAAAAGTTTAATTTTTTTATTTTCAGACAATTATTATCTGTCGGTCCGCCCGTCTGATGCGAGGTAACTGTGCCGTAGTATGGGGACACTACACCTAGACAAACATCGAAACACACGACGTCAGTCCACTACAGCACACGTAAGAGAGTATTCATGCTAACGAGGCTCCCTGGCTGACAGTTGACTGTTCGCTACCTTGGACGAGAGTGCATTAAATACGTGAGATGTATTCCGTGGGCAATATGAATCCAGCAAATATAGCTTGCGACTTCAATAACAATCACACAGTTGTATGGTGCGGTTGCAAAACACAGACACTGAACTTATTACAGTGAACAGAGACGTCAATAAACGAACGGACAGATCATAACTTTGCGAAAATAGAGAAAATAAACTTTTCACTCGAGGGAAGACTTGAACCAAAGACCTCTCGTTCCGCATCTGCTCACACTAACCACGGCGCTCCTTAGCTCATACTCTCCTTGATGTTGCCTATGTTGCTCATGGACTACTCAGTTTGTATATTTTGCTTATTTTTTCATAGTTCCACACAACTACTTCCTGTTTTATTGATTGATCTGTGTTCAGTTTTTCAAGACCTATCCACTGTGCCACCTTATAAATAAATCTGAGGGGGGTGCGATGGGGAGGTTCCCTTGTAAGGATCCCTGAAAACTGTCATGGGACAAAAAAACTTTGATTACCAGTATTTCACACAATTACTGACTGACTTTAAGAATTTACAAGGCTGTAATAATCTACTCATTAATATGTATAATCTTATGTAGTAGGGTCAACACAATAAGCTGAGTATTCCGGTTAGAAACACACACACTCTCTCTCTCTCTCTCTCTCTCCCCCCTCCCCCGTGTGTGTGTGTGTGTGTGTGTGTGTGTTTGTTGTGTTGTGATCATGCAGTGCAACACACTATGCACTAATGCCCACGTTATATTTGACCAGAATTTCAGAATGTGAGTACTTAGTGACTCGCAACAAATTTTACTTATAATTTTGAACTATTACAAAACTTTTCCTCATGGACTCCCCACACAAAATGATGACAAGACACAAGTTTATCGCTTAATATATGTTTGCTGTTTGTGCACTAAAACTGCCACATCACGTAGGAAGTTACAACACAACACTACTAGTTTCTTCTGCTTACAGATGGGTCATGGAATGGAAGGAGTGGCAGACTCAATGGGGACTATTTTATGAGGAAAGGAAGTGGCATCTGCAAAAAGAAGAGAATAAGCAGTGATACTGCACCAACAAGATTTCATTATTCAAAAGTGAACATCTGTTAAACTTTAAAAGAACAACAGATGCACGACTACAGTTTGCAATGACTGCATATGCTACTAGTTATAACTTCTTGCTTGTGTGCATTGAACTATCTGGATCACAACCTTAAATTATTTCCTGGAAAATCCTTCCTACAACTGTAACTACATATCATGGAATCCACTAACTCTCAGATGTCTGTGGGTTTCTCGAAAAGCTCGCTGCACCCAGATTCATACCTTTCATTGGAATGCAAAGTGTCTGACCACGCTTCATTGCAAATTGATATTGTTACAGTTCCATATGATGAAAGTGTTCATGCTTATGTGTCATTATTACTGACCATTAAATGTAAATTATGTCCGAGTATCTTATCAGCCGTTCTTTCAATGTATTTGAACTCCGTTAACTAATGTAGTTCAAATTTTTCTAGTGTACTCTTTACTTCCATTATCTTCATTTCAGCTGTGATTAGCTCTCACATAACCTAAATTATATCATAGAAACCTCATTTCTTTGATAGCCCCTTGCCACAATTCCATGATCCAACACTGAGCTCCACACAGAACTGCAAGGACTGCAATGGTTCCATAAAAATATTTGTTATCAGTAGGTCCAAGCTGTTATCTCCATGAGTCGGTTCTCTGTTTAATTGCTTGAGGTAATTTTTGGATAGTGCACTCAGTATAATGTCACTCGATGCTCAGTCCCTAGCACCCATCCTAAACATCTGAGTGTCCCAGTCTATATATGGTAAACTGAAATCTCCACCTAAGACTAACATGTTGAGGAAATTTATGTGAAATGTATTCCAGATTTTCTCTCAGTTGTTCTGCCACTAATGCTGATGAGTCGGGAGGTTGGTAAAAGGAGCCAATTATTAACCTTGCTCTGTTGTTGAGTATAACCTCCACCCATAATAATTCACAGGAACTATCCACTTCTATTTCACTACAGGATAAACTACTACTAACAGCGACAAACACGCAACCACCGGTAGCATGCAATCTATCCTTTCTAAACACTGTCTGAGCCTTTGTAAAAATTTCAGCAGTATTTATCTCTGGCTTCAGCCAGCTTTCTGTACCTGTAACAATTTCAGCTTCAGTGCTTTCTATCAGTGCTTGAAGTTCAGGTACTTTACCAACGCAGCTTCAACAGTTTACAATTACAATACCGATTGCTGCTTGGTCCACGCATGTCCTGACTTTGCCCCGCACCCTTTGAGGCTGTTGCCCTTTCTGTACTTACCCGAGGCCATCTAACCTAAAAAAACTGCCCAGTCCACACCACACAACCCCTGCTACCCATGTAGCCGCCTGCTGTGTGTAAGTCCCTGCCTCTATTGCCCATCTCTTGAAGCCACTTCTCCCATCGGCCAGCCTCAGTGCTTCCCTGTCTCACCTCTCTATACAGACTCCAGCAGAGGACTCCCTCAGCCCATCTGACAAACATTATCTGGGCCTCATGTCCCCCCAACCTCCACTTAAATCCCATTATGCCTCCCACTCTAGTCTCCTCCCTGACCCATTTGCATATTTCCCTATCTCTCCTGATAATTTCAAGTACATGTTTACAATGCTACCCGAGTGACCCTCAGCCTTCTTAATAGATTAAGGTCTGTATCTATCTGCTGTGAGTCTTGTTATACTGGAGCCAAGGTAGCCCCTGAGGGCTGGCAATCCATATAATACCACAGAGGACGAGGTTGTCTATGACTGCAGGGGGAGCTCGAGCCATGGTCTGTAGGAAGTATCACTAAGCCGAAACCTGACTGGCTGGAGACCTATTTAGCAGCTAGAACCAGGCCCAAAGTTCAGTTCATGCTGGATGCCGATCTCATATACTGCAACTGTTTCAGATTATGTCTTCATCTCGGAATTGGACTGTTACTAGTGTGTGAGTGTGTTACCACGAACCTTTGTGGAAAATTAGAAGTGAACTTTTGTTTGCCTCAAGACTTTTTTCGATATTGCTACCTTTCGTTTGTATGTTCAGTCATCAACCTTGTGAACACACATCAATAAAAGTTGTGTCTGTGAAAAATTGCAAATTGTCAGTCACAACACAAGTGGCAATGAGTTGTTACCTGCGTGTATCTTCCTCATGGCGTAAGTTGTCCTTCAGCAGCTGGTCCAAAGAGTGCATGTCTTACTACAACGTTTTCAACATTTTTGCAAGAACTCTCAGGATACACAGGAACGTTTATTTATGGAGCTCTTGCAAAACCGCCCAGTTCCGCCGCCCCAGCCATTTCCCACTTTCAACGAGGATGCTAAAGACTGGGAAACATACAAGAAGTGGCTCCAGCAGCATTTTCAAATGCACCAGGTTGTCCAGGAGGCTGCTCGTCGTCCCTACTTTTTGTCCTGGAACCAGTCCAAAGTGTACGTTCTCTTGATAAAACTCCAATCTCGACCTCTGGATTCTTTGACTTTCTCCCAGATTTGTGATGTTCTCGCAGCTTACTATCAACGACGGCTCCACGTGTTGGCTGCCTGTGTCGAATTTTACCAGTGTCGCAAGAAGGCTGGCCAATCCTATCAGCAGCAGGCAGTGGAACTGCAAGCTCTCAGCCAGAAATGTCACTTAAACAAAAGGGTCTTCAAAGAATCCTATTGTCATTGATCTAGCATTCAAATATGAAGTCTCTACGGCAGCTGACAAGCGTTTGGAATCCTGGGCGGAAGTGGCGGCCCTCCGCGACCACGATGCCTCAGAGCCCGTCGCATCACTGGCGGAGGTCGAAGACGTTGCCGCCATCCATTCTGATGACAGTCTCAGGCGTTGACAGGGCAGTCACCCTGTCCAGGAATTTGCACGCTCGGAAGGCTCTGTGGGTCCGGCGCAGTCCATCAGTGCACGGAGGCCCCCGCACCCTCGCCAGCGCCGCCAGCCCCTCCAGCTGCCATCCTGCCCGGGATGCTTTAAGAACCATGCACAGGAAGACTGCCCTGACAGGTGGGCAAATTGTGCAGTGTGTACCCATAACGGACATGTCAGCTCAGTCTGCCGATCCCGGCAGCCTCCTCCTCTTATGGCCAATGACCGTTGGGGATCTTCCAAGCTGATGATCGACGTTCAGGTCAACGGTGGACCACTGAAGATACAGGTGGGTACTGGAGAAGAGGTCTCACTGATCAACTATTCCTCTTATGCAAAGATTGAAGGCCTTTCCTGCACCGCGCCATTCCTTCCAATCCTGGCCAGCTGCTTCCCTCCCATGGGCATGCATCCATGTGGATTTTGCAGGACCCTTCCTTGGCGCTCCCACAGAGAATACCATCATGGCCCTGTCAAAAATATTTTCCATTGAAGGCCTTCCCATTACCTTGGTATCAGACAATGGCCCACAATTTCGCAGTCAAGAGTTCGCCAAATTGTCACAATAATGGTATCCACCACGTCTTTACCCCTCCTTTCCATCCCCAATCCAATGGAGAGGCAGAGTGCCTTGTTCGCACTTTTAAAACTCAGATGAAGAAGTACATGGAGGACCGTTCCCCTGAAGAAGCTCTTACGTTACTTCTGAGTACCTACAGGGCCATGCCGGTGGGTGACAAGAGTCCAGCCGAACTGTTTCATGGTCGCCAGCCTCGGACCCTACTTCATCTCCTCCTGCCGCAGGCCAGACCTCGTGCCCTGCCCGGCACTTCCTGCTGTTCATCTGGCTCCAATGTGTGGGCTCGCAGTTTCGGGCCCCGGCCCAGCTGGCTTCCAGGGGTCATTATCCGACCCCGTGGTCGACAACTGTTCGACGTACGCCTGGACAACAGGGTGGTTTTGCGTCACTGCAACCAACTGCGTCCTTGTTCCCTCGAGCAGCCACAGCCCCAAACGCTGTCTCTGCTCTCTCTCTCTCTCTCTCTCTCTCTCTCTCTCTCTCTCTCCCCCCCTCCTTCTCCCTCCCTCCCCCCCTCTCTCCTATCGCTGGACCCTTCCTTGGGGCCTATGTTGATGCCCTCTCCCCAGTTGGTGGATGATCTTCCCAAAGATAACCATCAGACGCCGGTTGCTAGTCCCACGCCGCTGCATACTCTGGACCCGGGACAGCTCCAGGACCTTCCCCCGAACCCATTTCCCAGTCCCTCTTTGGCGCCGCCTCACTTGGACGAGGCAGACGTCCTCATGCTACTTGCCCAGCCCGATGTCGCCACGCAGCCGCATCATTCCAGCCACAGCATTCCAGCAACCTAGTGTGGAAAGCAGCACCCTACTCTAAGGTGGCCGGGTTCCAACGCCTCCTTCAGGAGGACTTAGCTGTAGATCAGCCTACGGCACCAGGCTATATTGGTACTTTCCCCCCACAGTCACCCATGCTGCACCAGCTTTTCCAAGGGGGGAGGGGTGCTATACCGGAGCCAAGGTAGCCACTGAGGGCCGGCAACCCATATAATACCACAGAGGACAAGGTTGTCTATGACCAAGGCGTACCCAAAAGCACCATGATAAACACCGGAAATTTACATACAAGATAATGGAAACAGACATTCTGGGTACTACTTCCTGCAGGGGGAGCTCGGGCCATGGCCTGCAGGAAGTATCACTACACCAAAACCTGATTGGCTGGAGACAGCTATTTAGGGGCTGGAACCAGGCCCGAAGTTCAGTTCATGCCAGATGCCGACCTCGTGTACTGTGACCATTGAAGATTATGTCTTTGTCTTGGAATTGGACTGTTACTACTGTGTGAGTGTGTTACCACGAACCTTTGTGGAAAATTAGAAGTGAACATTTGTTTGCCTCGATTAGGAGACTTTTTTTTGTTATTTTTACCTTTCGTTTGTATGTTCAGTCATCAACCTTGTGAACTTACATCAATAAAAGTTGTGTTTGTGAAAAATTGGGAATTGTCAGTAACAACAAGTCTAAACTTGTATTATTTGAGACTATATAATATATTGCAATTTATGGGTTCTAATTTGTTTTAGTGTATGAGAATGACTATGTGATCACAGTAGTTGTGCCAGTACAAATTGTAAATACACTATCTGATCAAAATGATCTGTAGACCATTAAGAAAGACAGAACTGACCACTAGAGATTGTCTGTATCCAAAGAGGTACAATTAACACAACAGGTATGCTACACTAGATTGCACAGTATGCTATGCATAATAATTCCATTCGGCACATTTGATGCCCAGGCTTGCCTTGAAAGCCAATATGTACATGTACAAGCAATGTTCACTTTAGAGAAAGTGTACACAGTGACCATCTCAAATTTGCAAAAATTCCATTACTCACTCGATCATACTTTGCTTGACCCTACGCACCACACCTGCATCCACCACTGCTGAAGTGGCATCCACGCAAGCTATTATGCGAGCTATTATGTCATGTATATCCACAAGGGGAGTACTATAAACTTGTTCCTTTCCCACAAATAAAAGTCTAGTGGATTAAGATCCATACGATTAGCAACATTTGTTCAGGGTGACTCCAACTACACATTGAAAAAATTAAACTGAAAGCAGCTGCCAAAACGTCAGAGAAAATACATCTGATCTGCTCTTAGTAGGCACATGTAGTATATACACTTATGAGCCAAAACATTATGACCACCAGCTTAATAGTTTTCCTGTCTGTCTCAGAACAAATTATGTCACTGAATCTGTGTATCAGGGATGTGACAGTCTGTTGATAGCTTTGTAAAGGCATTTGGCTTAGATGTCTATGCACAGGTCATGTAATTCATGTAAATAATGGACTGCTGATCTGTGTACACAGTGATGGTGCCCGATAGTGACCTAGACAGGTTCCAGAGGATTTACATCAGGCGAATTTGGTCACCGAGATGTCCACATGAGTTCACTATAATGCTCCTCAAACCACGGTAGCCTGGTTCTGGCTCCAAAATGCAGACAAAAGCAGGTCATTCACAGCTGTCAGCATGTATCGATTACTACCATAGGTCCCATGCAAGCACAGGAGAATGCCTCCCATTCACCTCAATGATGGCATTTATGGAGATGACCACTGACCTAGTGTAGCAGAGCAGACAAGCCCCTGCACCCCATATTCTGTTAAGGGTTGGTTGGTTGGAGAAGGGACCAAACTACACGGTCATCAGTCCCTCTGACCTGTGATTAACTAAAACCGATAAAATCCCACATTAAAAGAGGGAACTACAATATCCATAAAACGATAAACTATTGACAGGGAAGGAAGGAAAAGGACAGAAGAAGACGTGTGGGAAAGAAAGTGACAAATGACAGGGGCAGGAAGGAAGAAGCACAGGAGGCAAGAGAGATGCTCGAAACTAACAGACCCCATAAGGAAAGGACGTGGGCACGCAGAGGGC
This sequence comes from Schistocerca cancellata, assembly GCF_023864275.1. NCBI lineage: Eukaryota > Metazoa > Arthropoda > Insecta > Orthoptera > Acrididae > Schistocerca > Schistocerca cancellata. The sequence continues at coordinate 92,961,783 of NC_064629.1, read as the reverse complement.
CGGGGTAAACCACCAAGCCCAGTTTGCAGCCAATCCAGTCGGGGAGAAGGAGGAGAGCAAGAGGGCCTGCCATCCCCTCCACTCACTGATAAGGTGGAAGGTCCCTCCCATAAATAAAGCGATAAAAAGCCCCATCATGAATAAAATGTAAAACGAGATCCGCTGTTCATCCACTGTCAGCCAATGCTAGGGGTAGTGAGGCTGAAAAGCTAAAAGTCCATGGAAGGGTGGCTAACTTGGGGCAGTCCAATAAGATATGAGCCACAGTCAACATCAATCCACGACGACAGAGAGGGGGTCCTCACCCTGGAATGAACTGAGGAGACCGTAAAATTGGTGGCAAAGAACCATCAGAGGGACAGAATCCTTTGAATCGATTGAGAGATTAAGACAGAGCTTTGGCCAAGGGATGCACCAAGGAGGGGTATGTGCGTGAGCAGAGAAGAGAGGCGGTAAAGGGAATTTCTGGAGTTCAGAAACAAGCGACTGAATGCGGACAGCCATGGTAAGCCTACATCATGGCCACTGCTGCGGCAGGGTGATCTCCATATCAGGATAAAGGAGACCATAATTAAGGTGCTTTGGGGTGCAGCAAATGTGGAGCACATAAGATATCAGCTGTTGTTGGCGCAAAACTCACAGTGGTGGAATCCCTGCCTCTGCGAGAAGGCTAAGTATGGGGGTTGTCCAGAAGGCACCAGTCACAAGTTGGACCCCACAGTGGTGGATGGGGTCTAGGACCTGCAGCGTCGAAGGCGACGCAGAACCATAGAGTGGACTTTCATAGTCTAAATGAGACTGGACCATTGCTTCATACAATCGCAGGAGAACAGAGCGGTCTGCACCCCAGGTGGTATTGCAAAGACAGCTAAGAACACTGAGATGGAACCAGCACATCCGCTTCAGCTGGCGAAGATTAGGGAGCCATGTCAACCGGGCATTAAAGACCAGACCCAAGAAGTGATTGGTGCCCACCACCTCGAGGCACTGGTCATCAAGGAACAGTTCCGGATAGGGATGGACTGTAGGGCAATGGCAGAAATAAATGACACGTCTTGGCCGCCGAAAACTGAAAGCCATGGGAGAGAGCCCATGAGTGTGCCCCCTGTAGACGGTGTTCTGCAGCGACCATTACGGAAGAAGTGAGGTACATACAAAAATCATCAGCATACAAAAAGAGAGGGACACTGTCGGCCCAACAGCTGTCACCAGACCATTAATGGCTATGAGAAAGTGAGGGGCACTCAGCATGGAACCCTGTGGAGCCCCATTTTCTTGCCGATGGGGAGTGCTGTAGGAGCAGCCAATATGGACCCGAAAAGAGCAACAAGAAAGGAAGTTATGGATGAAAACGGACAGAGCACCACAAAGGCCTCATTTGTGAAGGGTGGTGAGGATGTGGTGGCGCCATGTGATGTCATAGGCTTTATACAGATCAAACAAGATTGCAAGGTGTTGCCGATAGGCAAAAGTGGACCGGATAGCAGACTCCAGGTGCACCAAGTTATCCACCATAGAGCGGCCACAGCGAAAACCACTTTGAGTCAATGACAAATGGTTGCGGGATTTGAGGACCCAAAACAGCCGCCGACTCACCATGCATCCAAGGAGGTTGCAGAGGGTGTTGGTAGGGGTAATTGGGTGGTAGCTATCCAACTGCAGAAGCGGCTTCCCTGGCTTCAACACCGGAACAACAATGCTTTCATGCCACTGGGTAGGAAAGACTCCCTCACTCCACAGACGGTTGAAGATATACAATGGTGGCCAGCCACTGGTAAGTGTTGGAGCATTTGGTTACGTATCTGATCCGGTCCAGGAGCCATGTCAGGACAAAGGGCGAGGGTGCTGGCAAATTCCAATTTGCTGAGTGGGGCATTATATGGTTCTGAGCAGCAAGAAACAAAAGACAAAGGCAATTGTTCTGAGCACTCTTTCAGGAGAAGGAACGTGGGTGGATACTGAGCCGATGCCAAAGCTTGAGCAAAGTGTTGAGCGAAATTTTCTGCTACAAAGTCCAGATTGGTATGGAAAACACCATGGACAGAAATTCCTGCAACCCCGGTGGGAGGATAGTGGCCAAAAAATCTTCAGAGTTTCGCCCAGACTTGTAATGTGGGGTTGTGGGCTCCTATGGCAGCTACATATCATTCCCAGCAAATTCGTTTCTGAAATTTGATTAGGTAGCGGACCCGGGCATGGAGTCGTTTAAAGACCAGAAGAAGAGCAGTAGAAGGTTGCTGCTTGAAGTGTTGAAGAGCATGGCGGCAGTCTTATGGCTGCAGCAATTTCTGGAGTCCACCAAGGGACCATCTTCCAGTGTGGGGAACCTGAGGAAGGAGGGATTGCTGAAACAGCTACTGAAAGGATGGCAGCATTCAAAGACAGAGTAGATTCATCAACAATGTCGTGTGGCAATACAGAGGGGATAAGAGCAGAGCAGAAGGCACCCCAATAAGCCTTATCTATGGCCCACCTGGGAGGGTGATGGAGCAAGAGGTACTGAAGGAAGGTCAAAACAATCAGATAATGGTCACTGTCACATAAGTCATCGTGGATTCCCCACTGAATGGAAGGAAGAAGGCTGGGACTGCAGATGGAGAGGTCAATGGTAGAGAAAGTCCCGTGCACCACACTAAAGTGTGTGGGAGCACCTGTGTTTAGTAAACAGAGGTCAAGCCCTGCCAGAACAGCTTCAACTGTGCTGCCCAGAGCAGTAGTTGTATGACTACCACAAAGAGGGTTGTGGGGATTAAAGTCCCCTAATAGTAGGAAGGGAGAAGGGAGTTGTTGCAGAAGGGTGGTGAGGGTATGGGATGTGGGCAGCCTGTCAGGTGGGAGGTAAGGATTACAGATTGTGATTGGAGTGGCCAGATGGACCCTGACACCAATGGCTTCCAGAGTGGTATGGACGGGAACCCATTTACTAACAATGTCCTTGCAGACCAAGGTGCGAAGACCACCAGAAGCCCACATAGGGCCAATTCAGTTCCGACAGAAAGCATGGAACCCATGAAGGGCAGGTGAGTAAGAATTGACGATGAGTGCAATACAAGCGGCACAGTAGAAGGAAAGAAAGGGCTACAACTCTGGAAGGTGACGCAAATACCCATTACAATTCCGCTGGAGGTTTCTCAAGCCGGAGTCCAAAAGGGGAAGCGAACGGACCAGAGTCGGTCACGCCGCCGAGTCACCATGCATCATCGATAAGGATGGGGCAATATCCATATAGACGCTGTTGGTTCATTGACTGCAGGAGGGGAAGGCTGCACCTCAGGGGGTACTGGAGGGGCCTTGCCCTTGTTTTTCTGCTTCTCTTGGGAAGGAAGAGATAGGCAGACTTCAGCGATGGCAGGCACAGAAATACACCAGGCAATCTTGGCGCCCACTGGCCATGGATCGTGCTGCCGATGTGGAGCCTTAGATCGCCTTTCAGGGGGCTGCCGGGAAGAGCAGTCCCAGGAGGGAGCTCCAGGACCTGCGGCTGCCGAAGGAGGGGAGCACTTCTACGGTGGGGGGAGCAGCACCCAAAGGTGTGGGTATGGGTACTGATGGGGAGAGGGTGTGGGAGAGGGAGGAGGAGGCTGAAGGCACGGGGCAAATGGGGTGTGGCTGGGAAGAGGAGGGGTAGGAGGTGGAATGGACATAGCAGAAGCAAAAGTAGAAGACATAGACATGGGATGGAGCCCGTCATAGTTTTGATGAGCCTCAGTGTAGGTGAGCCAATCTAAGGTTTTGTACTCTTGAATCCTGCTTTCTTTCACAAACACTGGGCATACAGGTGAGCGTGGAAAATGCTGTCCATGACAATTTACACACATTGGCGAGGGAGCACAGGCACTCCCCTCATGGAGGGGATGCCCACAGTCACTACAGAGGGGATCAGTGGTGCAGCGGGAAGACGTGTCCAGATCTTAAGCATTTAAAACATCCCATCAGTGGTGGAATATAAGGTTTTACATCACACCGATACACCATTACCTTGACCTCCTCTGGGAGGACACCCCCGCCCCCCCCCCCCTCGAAGGCCAGGATAAAGGCATCTGTAGTGGTGTGATTGTTTGGAGGGCCTCATTGCACACGGAGGATAAAATGAAACCCTCACCGCTCAAGGTTAGCATGGAGCCCCTTGTCCATTTGGAGAAGATCTCAGTGGAAAATAATGCCCTGTACTGAGTTCAGATATTGGTGGGGTGTGACAGAGACTGGGATGTCACTGAGACAGTCATAAGCATGCAGGGAGTCAGATTGGGCAGCAGAAGATATCTTTATGAGCAAAGCACTGGACCACATTTTACTCATCGATTGCACTTCACCATATCCTCAATCATCTCCATGATAAACAAGGGCTTGATCATGGCAAAACTTCCGCCATCCCTCCTGGTACAAACCAGGTACCGAGGGAAAGGTTTCAACCCATGAGGGCAAGCTTGACCCTCCTCCTAGGGGGTGGCCAGGGAGGGGAAGGCCGAAGGATCAGATGGAGTGTCCCGTCTGCTACCACTCTTAGAGACTGCCATAGAATGGCCAGGATGGTGAAGCTCTTGTCACTTTATGTGCAAGGCGTCTGCCCTAGTACCACCGACTCAGATCAGGGGCTCGCCCCGTGGGTGTCACCCAGCCACAGCAAGGGCCGTCTGGCATGGCGGCCATTGCCAAGAGTTCTGGCGCCCCAAAGTGATGAGCATCGATTCCTGGGCATACACGAGGCGTGAACAGCTCAGGTACTAGTAGTGTGATCTCTGTAGTTTCAGGGGCTCAGCCAAGTGGGTACTTAACAGCTCCACCACACGGACTGGCTACCGTGCTGGTAACCTAACAGGAGGGGGGGGGGGGGGGGTGCAAAGGGAAAAGGGAGAGGAGGGGGAGAGGAACCTCTACCATGGAAGCTAGGTTGGGAGTTCATCCCCAAATGACTCACACTGAATGGAAAGTTTTGGGAATGGAGGTCAAACCCTAAGGGGACCAAACACGCCAAAAAGGAGATGGAAAAAGGGGACCAAACATGCCAAAAAGGAGATGGGAACAGCAAACTGAACAATAGCACAGAACGAAACAAAGCCAGGAGGATAGCCAGGCAGACATAAAGAAGTCCACTAAGAGGGAAAAGAGGGGGCAGGGACAAAGGAATAAGGATAGAGCGAGAGGAACAGGGATGGTAATGCAGCCAGGAAAGGAAAGGAGACTGTAATAGATCAGGGCCCAGTGTGCGCCACACACATACCCACAAAAGGACTGTGGACCCCCTGGGGGTCTGTTAAGAGTCATAGACATTCAAACATTTAGCACCTAATGGAAGTGTCACTGTCCTGCCTCTTTCCACAGATACTCACAAGAATAGCACACCAACATTTGACCAGCTTCGTCATTTTCGAGATACTTGTTCACAAGCTCTGTGTAATAATAATCTGCCCTTTGTTAATTTCACTTACATCAATGGACTTTCCCATTTACAGCCCATATCTTTGCTTGGGTGATCCCCCATCGATGTCTGCTCTGCTTATCTAGTTTTGTTACTACACCACATCCTTGAAATGCCACAAGGCTGCATCCAATGTTGCTGTGGGCAGTGGTCATAGTATTTTGGCTAATCAGTGTTCATCAGATGTAATATAAGTTAAATACAAATTATCATGTTAAATCCTGCCTAGTTGTCAATCGTGGGATGTCTAGGAAACCTGCTTTCTCAGATCAGTAGATGAACAATTCAAACAAATCACATTAATGAGTTCATTATGAAAAATAAATGACAATACTTGACTTTGAGAATTACATAGATGTGTTGCAAGCAAAGGGCGACAGACAAAATAAACAAGCTTCTTCGTATAAACAAACCAAAGACAAATGAAGTAATACAGTTGACAGTTCTATTTAGGTCACTATTCTTAAAGCTTCTTTTCAACTGGGCCACCAACAGTCAAGTGTGGCACTTATGTCCTCTTCGCACAGAGGCTGCTGCTGTTGTGTTGTTTTCCTGGAGAGGGGTCAGTCAGAGTGCTATTGGCTGATGCCTCCGCATAGCCCTATCTGCTCTGTTGTTCCTGACAGGCGTGCTGGTGAACGACTTTATGTCATAACATATCGTATGGAAAAAAACATGGCTTAAAGACAATATCATAAAATTTCAAAATCATACGGAAAGATGGCAGTGATGATCCTTGAAAACACAAATAATTAGCAAACTATTCCCCAAACCACACGTCCGCTGCAGTGGCACTACAGAATACAAATAGGCAGGCACAATACAGAGCATAATAGAGCAGAGCAGACTCGAACTCACTCTGGGGTGCCACACCAGCAGCATCAGAGTCCTGCATGGGACATGGCAGCTCGATGTCCTCCACCACAGACATGGGCTGCCCCACTGGCTTGACTGAGACGCTCCCCCTGGTCTCTGAGGGCTGGGTACTACCTTGCGGATCCCACTGCAGCAGGAATGGCGTCTCCGTGCTTGATGTGCCAACACGCAGCACCTTCATCTGCAGGTCAATGCAACACTGTGGGGTGGAAGACTCAGTTAGTGACAATACCCACACTGTATGCCCAGTATTCTTATTTTTACATATTTATTTGGAAATAGGAGGGCTTGTTGTGCAAAGGAGGCAGTTTCATTGAGTGGAAGTTTCAAGCTGCCTTTACTACTTCGCGGGGGCAGAGTTGGGGGGGAAGCATCTCTTTCATTATATGTTGCTTCAGTTGTCAGTTCTTTTGTTACTTGAGAGATGGGGTCTCACTGTCTTACTAATTTGTTACCAAATTCAGAATTTCTTCTGAATATTCAAGGTGGATGCTAAACAATTTATGCTTTCAAAAATTCATACAAATGAAAGGTGCAACTTACTAGCTTCAAATGCTAGTTTGTTAATACGGTATCTCTAGAAAGTTCTTTTTCCCCCACATGGGTGCAGTTTTTGTGTCATGGGCTACCATTGTGAGTGTGCGCTTGTGTATAAAACGGCAACTACAATGTAAAAAAAGGAGCTGGTGTGTCCTCTAGCTAGTAAAAATGGAGTAAGTAACTGGCATTCAGTATGTATAAAACGGCAACTACAATGTAAAAAAAGGAGCTGGTGTGTCCTCTAGCTAGTAAAAATGGAGTAAGTAACTGGCATTCAGTATTTCACACATGGTTTCACTAATAGCCATACAGACTAGTACAAACAGTTTGAAAAGAAGGGCTGTAGCTGCAAAGGCAGAAGTCCCAAATGGACTCTTGTGTCTGAGAAAGATGTCAATAATGTCTGAGCTTTATTCCAGTGAAGTCCACAGAAATTGACTCATTGAGCAGGTAATTAACTTCAGATGCTCCAAAAAAACAATTTCCAAAATCCCGCATAAATGCACATGTGTGAAATTACCAATCAGAGTTGGTCCAGCTACTAACTGTAGCAGATTACTCTGCACAATCTGACTTCTGCACTGAGATGTAGGCAAACACAGACAATAATGACTCATTGACAAAGATTTTTTCATCCCACCCTCCCACCACCCCTATCCCCCTGTGACAAGGCAATATTTCAATCTAACGGTAAAGTTAATCTGCACAAGATTTGCTTTTGGGAAACTGAAAATCCCCATTACGCCATCAAACACAAATATGATTCACCAAATTTTGAGTGTTCTGCACAGTGTAGAGGGAGATCTATGGCCTATTCTTTTTCATGGAGACAATTGTCACAGGCCTTGATAAATTTTTAATGTAAAATTATGTACCATATTTTGCAGACTACAAGACACTATGGACTATAAGCTGCACCTCAATTTTAAACAGTTTTTAGACAAATAATATTTTTACCATATTTATTGTTGGACATTTTACCACATTTATTATTAGCTTGTAAAGCCAGACTAACACAAAATTCTTAGTTTATAAAAACAAACTGACCTATAAAATCTCTGAAAATGTCATCTGAACTTCCTCCTCCTCCTCTTCATAGTCGATCATTGTCCTCTTCATATATAATATGGTCTTCACTGCCACTGACAGTGTTACTTATGGCACACTTCTTGAAAGATTTAACAATAATGTCTTCTCTCGCTCTAGACCATGACTGTTTTATCAACTGACACATTTGTTTGATTGTAGGTCATTTTAAAGTTGCCTTCGGCATAAATTCATGTTGAATTTTATCCATCATCCATTTGTTCCATTCCTCTCCTTCATACACTTTAAATGGTTATTTATTGAGACATCAAGCAGTTGTAATTGTGAAGTAATTCCTCCCGGAATAACAGCAAGCTCTGTGTTTCCCTGTCTCAATTTCTCCTGCACAGGCTTTTTACAATGACTACTAAACTGATCTAGCACAAGAAGAGAACTCTTCTTCAATAGAGCACCTTCCCTTCTCTTCCACACTCTGTTAATCCATAATTTCATGCATGCCTCATCAATCCAACCCTTGCCTCATCAATTCAACCCTTGTCATGTATGTGACGACGGCCACAGCCCCCCCCACCACCACCACCCGGCAGTTTTTCAGAAAGTTTTGGCACTATTTTGTGCTTGAAAATGATTATTGGATTAAGTTTAGTCCCATCAGCACAACATTAAAGGACAACAGTGTAGTACATTTTTTCATGTCCACTTATTTTTATGGTTACAGTTTTAGTACCTTTCATGGCAACAGTTCTGTTACTCAGTGCATCTAATGTCATACGGATTTCACCCATATTAGCTATTTGGCTTAGCTCCACACTGGTTTTCTTTTGATGTAGAGTACTAAAGTGAAAGAAAGGTAATATTTTCTCTTCATACTCCTGTAGCACTTTCTGGGATATTTTGGTTTTGGTTCATATGGTAAGTCCATGATGCTTCACAGACCTGTAGCACCAACCAACTGCACACTTGAAGTCTGTTAAGTTCCACTGCAGTGCTAGATTACGAGCAGGTATTTGAATCATTTTTGTATTAAGGCCAATGCCATTTTTATGGCGTCCTTGAATCAATTTCCATATGTCATCTTCTAGTTTTGGCCATTTTGCATTTAGTCCTCTATTTACACATTTTGTCCTCCTCATTCTTTTTAGTTCTTCTTTACTAGCCCCCCAGTCAAAAATGGTTTTTTACTACTGGTGGAGGGCCAACATGCCACTCAGCTGCTCTATTTCCATGTTGTTCTGCATATGCTATTACTTTCACTTTGTAGACCATATATATACACACCTTTTATTTTCTTACAGAACAAAACTAGCTACTAACAAAAATACTGTACTGTTACTGATAACACAAATCACTTCCACTCCAAATTCACTGGTAGCGTAGACTGCAGTGATGCATCATAGGCTACAGAGTGGGATGGGTAGCAGACAGTGTAAGCAAGGTTGTGAATCCTCACAATTCATGTTCATCAAATCTGCGCACAGCTGCTAGCTGTTGAATCTAGTGTTGCAGATAGACAGAGGTTTCTCGCGGCATCATACACATGGCCATTTTTAAGACTGGTGGGAATTTTACATCAAACAATGGATATTTTTATGTTAATTTCAAGTATAAGACACACCTGAATTTTGAAGGCAATTATTTTGAAGAAAAAAAGTGCTTCTTATAGTCCATAACATATGGCATGCGTCATTAAAATAAAATTCAAGATTTATTTTTAAACTATATTTTGCTAATAAAAGTGTTTAAAATTTTTGTTTCTATTTTTCAAAAATACTTATTCTCCAGAAATTACATGAAGCTCATGAACTACATGTATACGTTGCATACATAATGGCTTAATGATGATCTTACTACAGGGCTGTTACAAGTGACTGAAGCGATTTCATAAATTCACTGTAGCTCCATTCATTGACATATGGTCATGACACACTACAGATACGTAGAAAAACTCAAAGTTTTGTTCGGCTGAAGCCGCACTTCAGGTTTCTGCCGCCAGAGCGCTCGAGAGCGCAGTGAGACAAAATGGCGACAGGAGCCGAAAAAGCGTATGTCGTGCTTGAAATGCACTCACATCAGTCAGCCATAACAGTGCAACGACACTTCAGGACGAAGTTCAACAAATATCCACCAACTGCTAACTCCATTCGGCGATTGTATGCGCAGTTTAAAGCTTCTGGATGCCTCTGTAAGGGGAATCAACAGGTCGGCCTGCAGTGAGCGAAGAAACGGTTGAACACATGTATCTGGACATGCTGGAAAATTGGCTCATGCCACAACTGGAGACCGACAGCGCCGACTTCATCTTTCAACAGGATGGTGCTCCACCGCACTTCCATCATGATGTTCGGCATTTCTTAAACAGGAGATTGGAAAACTGATGGATCAGTCGTGGTGGAATCATGATCAGCAATTCATGTCATGGCCTCCATGCTCTCCCGACTTAACCCCATGTGATTTCTTTCTGTGGGGTTATGTGAAAGATTCAGTGTTTAAACCTCCTCTACCAAGAAACATGCCAGAACTGCGAGCTCGCATCAACAATGCTTTCGAACTCATTGATGGGGACATGCTGCGCCGAGTGTGGGAGGAACTTGATTATCGGCTTGATGTCTGCCGAATCACTAAAGGGGCACATATCAAACATTTGTGAATGCCTAAAAAAACTTTTTGAGTTTTTGTATGTGTGTGCAAAGCATTGTGAAAATATCTCAAATAATAAAGTTATTGTAGAGCTGTGAAATCGCTTCAATCATTTGTAATAACCCTGTATTCCTAAATGTATTTTTTACTGAGGATGTTGCTTTTAGTTTAGAGTCCACCTTCACTAAAATTGTTAATGCAACATTTCTCAGCATGTATAGAGAGTAATGACAAATATTTTAGACGAATCATTAAGGATATTAAATCCCCGGAAACACTGGTTATTATGCATTGTGCAGAGGGCCAGTTTAGAGCTCAAGGAACGTAATTTATCAAGGCCTGGGACACCAAGCTGAGGAATGCCAGGGGTGCCACAACTGTAAGATTTCTATACGAGATGCATCACAATCAGTAGCAGCCAGTAGGGTGCCAAGCTGATAACTGTGTCCTAGTGCCTATTCCAATTGGTTGTGATAGCTGACATGGGTAAAACTGTGTGAGGAAATGTGGAGGAGGGGCACCTAATGGTAAATCGCTCGTGTGGAAAAATGTTCTCAAACTGGCACCAATTGTGCACAAAACTCCACTAAAAAAGTTATTAAGATGATACCACTGACATATCTGACTTTTTTGTGATTACTTGAAATTTATGCAGGTTTTCGCAGCCTCTTATCTCAGTAACTGTTCTGAATTTTCCAACATTTCATACATGAAATTTGCAGAAAATTTAAAGTGAGTTACTGAGGAAAATCTGAAAAAACTGCCATTTCTAAGTGAGGTTTTCAAGATGGCCAATAATACACATCAGGCAGAAAACTAAAACTTGGATTTTTCACAAGATGGGTAATAAATACAGCATACCTTAAAATCAAAGTTACTCCACCTTTTGGAACCCAAATTGCTATCTCTACTGGGTCATTACATGAAACAAAGTAACTGTCCCATGCCTGCCAGAATTGAGTCCAAATATGTATCGACGTTTGGCATGTAACAATTAAGGGTACATATTGAGTCCATGTAACTTCCAAATCTACTAAAAACCAAAACTTCCAAATCTACTAAAAACCAAAACTTCCAAATCTACTAAAAACCAAAACTTCCAAATCTACTAAAAACCAAACCTTCCAAATGTACTAAAAAAAAACAACTTCCAAATGTACTGAAAAAAAAAAAACTTCCAAATCTACTCGATAAAAAAAACAAAACTTCCAGATCTACTAAAAAACTTCCAAATCTACTAAAAAACTTCCAAATCTACTAAAAAACTTCCAAATCTACTAAAAAAACTTCCAAATCTACTAAAAAAATTCCAAATCTACTAAAAAACTTCCAAATCTACTAAAAAACTTCCAAATCTACTAAAAAACTTCCAAATCTACTAAAAAACTTCCAAATCTACTAAAAAAAACTTCCAAACCTACTAAAAAAACTTCCAAATCTACTAAATAACAAAACTTCCAAAACTTCTAAAAAAACTTCCAAATCTACTCAAATAAACTTCCAAATCTACTCAAATAAACTTCCAAATCTACTCAAATAAACTTCCAAATCTACTCAAACTTCCAAATCCACTCAAATAAACTTCCAAATCTACTCAAATAACCTTCCAAATCTATTCTATTAATAGGATAAGGTTTGAAGCAAACAAGTTGCACTGTTTAATTGCACAATTTTTCGAAATTGTGAAGTTCTTTTCTGTTCATCTCATATAGATTTAAATTCATGTGTGCCCCAGCAGAGTGCAGCAGGACTCTCACTGTTCATGTTGTCTAATAACGGCCTAGTAGACAACATTAGTTGTAGCTCCCAACAGTCAGCAGACAATGCAGTTATCTGTACTGGAGCTCAGAAAAAAGCTGCACAAATATACGATCAGATTTCAACAAGCTATCAATGTGGTACAAAAACAGACAACTTGCTTTAAACATTAGAATACATAAATTTGTGCACTCCATAAAATGTAGGAGAGAGGAATTTGTGACTATTTTCCCTTTGAATACAACTGAGTGAGTGAATTTCTACAAATACACGAATGCAACGGTTTGTGGGGATATGAAACTGGATGATAACACAGGCTCAGTCATGAGTAAAATTGGTTGCAGACCTTAGTTCACTGGCAGGATACTGAAAAAATGCAGAATCCTTGAAAAATATTCTCAGTTCAAATATAACACACTTTCTTCAGACAGAGGCTTATGTACACAAATCAGCATGGATTTAGAAAGCATCACTCATGCAAAACTAAGCTTCCCCTTTTCTCGCTTGATATACAGTGAACTATGGGTGAAGGGCAACAGTCAGATTCCAGTATTTCTAGATTTTTGGAAAGCATTTGACATGATGCCCCACTGCAGGCTGTTAACGAAGGTACAAGCATATGGAGTAAGTTCACACATATGTGAGTGACTCTAAAACTTCTTAATTAATAGAATCCAGTATGTTGTCCTCAATGGCGAGTGTTCATCAGAGACAAGGGTATCATCAGTAGTGCCCCAGAGAAGTGTGATAGGACCACTGTTGTTCTCTATATACATAAATGATTTGGTGGACAGAGTGGGCAACAATATATGATTGTTTGCAGATAATGCTGTGGTGTATGGCAATGTGTTGAAGTTGAGTGACTGTATGTAGAGAGAAAATGACTTAGACAAAATTTCTAATTGGTGTGATGAATGGCAGCTAGCACTAAATGTGGATAAATGTAAGTTAATGCGGATGGGTAGCAAGAACAAAATTGTAATGTTTGGATACAGTATTAGTGGTGTCCTGCTTGACACAATCAAGTCATTTAAGTATCTGGTTGTAATGTTGCAAAGCGATATAAAATGGAGGGTGGATGTGAGAAATGTGATAGGGAAGGAAATGATCGACTTTGATTTATTGTGAGCATCTTAGAAAAGTGTGATTCACATTTAAAGTAGATTGCATATAGGACACTGGTGTTACCTATTCTTGTGTACTGCTCTAGTGTTTGGGATCCATACCAGGTCAGATTGGAGGAAGAAATCTAAGCAATTCATAGATGGGCTGCTAGATTTGTTACTGATAAGATTGAACAACACGTAACTGTTACAGAGATGCTATGGGAATCCAAATGGGAATACCTGGAGGGAAGGCTACATCCTTTTTAAGGAACACTACTGACAAAATTTAGAGAACCAGCATTTGAAGCTGGCTGTTGAATGATTCTATTGCCGTCAGCATACATTACACGTAAGGACCGAGAAGATAAGATACAAGAAATTTGGCCTCATTTGGAGGCATATAGACAGCCGTTTTACCCGCTCTCTATTAGCGAGTGGGGCAGGGGAGGAATTGACTAGTAGTGGTACATGTTACCCTCAACCAAGCTCTGTACAGTGGCTTGAGGAATATCTATGTAGGTGTAGGTGTAGGTAAACAAAGGAGATACTCATGTGACACACTGCAATATACAGCTGAACTGTGAGAGACCCATACCAAATAAGACTTCACAGGACATACTGCATGTGTAACACAGATCAGAAATGAGCTCCATGTACTAACTTTACACTTTCCAGGAGGTCTATGACATCATCTCTGAATTCACATTATCCATGGAAACTCAACTCTTGAGTCACCACCACTGCTCATTTAAATAAAAACTTCTCATGGGAGTCTTTTGTTGGGTACCAGCATGCGAATGTGAGTGAGTACATATGTTCAGATGAAAATCCAAAGACTCCTTGTATTGCCACTAAGTATGCAAGCGTTGAGCATGAGAATTTCTTTATACTGATAAAATCATCAGTTTGCTGCAAACATTTCTCTGTTTGTACAAGCATATATATATATAGAAACTTTTGGATTGCCTCTTATAGATGCATATGTCAGTAAGCACCTGTACATGTTAATATTTAATCTGTATTCCAAGAGTATTTCACAATTATGTTGACACATGCACACATTTGACAGACAACTGAATCTATAAGAGTACAAGGGAACAGGACATGACGATACAATGTATTCTCTCAATTGTGATTAATCATTAAAATAGTCTTCAGAAAAAGTTACAGAAGTGAATGGTAAACAACCCAACTCACTGTTGGCCAATAAACTCAGGTTACCATAATCAAAAGAATATTCGAACAGAACACTTCTTGTTAGTAGGCACATAACAGTGATTCTGCTTTGTATCCAGTTTTTGTCTGATGGAGCGCATATGTTTTCTTATTGTGGAAGTGGTGTAAATAAAAATATTACCAAATTTCTACATTAGATGCAATTTGTTTGTCTGAAGTGAGTACTACAGCATCAAACTTATTCCAGGCAGCACTTTTTTTCTTATAGAGCACATTTGCAATCATATATACTGCGTGACTTAATTTTCTCTTTACACACTCCATGGTCCCATAAAAAACAGCTTTGTTAGAGGCCATCTGATTCCAACAATCCTGCCTGAGCCACTCTGCAACAGCTAGATTATGCACTGCACTGGATCATGACTAGCTGTACACTCCTGCACACTTCTAGAAGAGAACTAGTCCATGAGTAGGAAGTGAACGCAATGCCACTGTTCTCAGATCTGTCATACTCCCAGAACTGTAACAGGAAGAAAGGAAGCTGGAATAGCCCTGATGTGAAAGAGGCTTATCAATTTTTAATGTATGTGGCCCTCAATTTTGCAGACAAACACTCTCCACCAACTGTGCCACTCGAAATTCATAGAAATGGTTTCATCAGTGCAAAAATCAAACCCACTGTCAATGTTCCATGAGTAAAGATGATGAAGACATCACTGAAGACACCACTCAATGAGACATGTCCGTGGAGAACTGCAATGGAGGGGGGGGGGGGGGGGGGGGGGAGAGAGAGAGAGAGAGAGATGCCCAGCAGAGGACAGGCCATTATAAGGTTAATGGTGATAGCAAAGAGGACAACACTCTGGACTGAACCCTGAGGCACATTGTTTTCCTGGATAAAGGTGTCCGACAAAGCAGAACCCACACGGACCTTGAAAACTTGGTCTTTTAAACATTCCTCATGGAAGCCCCACGTGTAGATAGTACGGAGGATACCAGTCCTCCAGCATATGTTGTAGGCTTTCTCCAAATCACAAAACACAGCCACAGTCTGGGATCAGAAAATCCTTCATCACATGGGTGGACAAAGTGATGAGATGGTCAACTGCAGAACAGTGCGCTCAAAATTCACACTGTGCAGTGATTAATAAATTGTGAGATTCGAGCCACCATACCAGCTGAGCATGAATCATAAATTCTATCACCTTGCAAAAACAGCTGGTGCGAGAGATGGGATGATAGCAAGAAGAAAGGTGTTGGTCCTTACCAGGCTTAGGTAAGGGTATGACAGTGGCTTCACACTAGCATCTGGGAAACGTGCACTCTGCCCAAATGAGGCTGTACGAATTAAGCAGGAAGTGCTTGCTCACAAGAGAAAAGTGCTGAAACATCAGAATCTGAACAGTGTCTGGCCCCAGGGGCAGAGGATTGCAATGAAGTGAGAGTATGATCTAGCGTCCTCATAGTAAATGCGGCATTGTAGCACTCACGATTCTGAGAAAAGAAGCATATCGCCAGAGCCTCCTCTGCTCATGTTCAATGGAGGAAAGCAGGGTGATAGTGACAAGAGATGGAAATTTCTGCAAATAGTGGCAAAAGGTGTTGGGAGACAGCAATAGGGTCCACAATGACATATTCTACTACTGAAACTTCCTGGCAGATTAAAACTGTGTGCCGGACCGAGACTCAAACTCGGGACCTTTGCCTTTCGGGGGTAAGTGCTCTACCAACTGAGCTACGCAAGCATGACTCATGCCCCGTCCTCACAGCTTCACTTCTGCCAGTACCTCGTCCCCTACTTCTGCTACTGTCAACTTGGAAATTGGGGACTGGTTCTTGGTCCCAGAGAGCCATTGGAGGTTGGCCCACAAGATAGAGGAGAGGATGGAATTGTTAAAGGAACTAGTGAATGAAATCCAGCTAGATTTTTTTTTGCTGTTGTTGTTGTGGTCTTCAGTCCAGAGACTGGTTTGATGCAGCTCTCCATGCTACTCTATCCTGTGCAAGGTTCTTCATCTCCCAGTACCTACTGCAACCTACATCCTTCTGAATCTGTTCAGTGTATTCATCTCTTTGTCTCCCTCTGCAATTTTTACCCTCCAATACTAAATTGGTGATCCCTTGATGCCTCAGAATATGCCCTACCAACCGATCCCTTCTTCTAGTCACGTTGGGCCACAAATTTCTCTTCTCTCCAATTCTATTCAATACCTGCTCATTAATTATGTGATCTACCCATCTAATCTTCAGCATTCTTCTGTAGCATCACATTTTGAAAGCTTCTATTCTCTTCTTGTCTAAACTATTTATTGTCCATGTTTCACTTCCATACATGGCTACACTCCATACAAATACTTTCAGAAATGACTTCCTGACACTTAAATCTATACTCAATATTAACAAATTTCTCTTCTTCAGAAACGCTGTCCTTGCCATTGCCAGTCTACATTTTATATCCTCTCTACTTTGACCATCACCAGTTATTTTGCTCCCCAAATAGCAATACTTATTTACTACTTTAAGCATCTCATTTCTGATCTAATTCCCGCAGCATCACCCGATTTAATTTGACTACATTCCATTATTCTCGTTTTGCTTTTGTTGAAGTTCATCTTATATCTTCCTTTCAAGACCAGGTCCATTCCATTCAACTGCTCTTCCAAGTCCTTTGCTGTCTCTGAGGTTTGCCGATGACATTGTAATTCTGTCAAAGTTCTTATTTCTTCTCCATAGATTTTAATTCTCACTAGAAATTTTTCTTTTGTTTCCTTTACTGCTTGCCCAATATACAGTTTGAATAACATCGGGGAGAGGCTACAACCCTGTCTCACTCCCTTCCCAACCACTGCTTCCCTTTCATGCTCCTCATCTCTTTATAACTGCCATCTGGTTTCTGTACAAATTGTAAATAGCCTTTCGCTCCCTGTATTTTACCCCTGTCACCTTCAGAATTTGAAAGAGTATTCCAGTCAACATTGTCAAAAGCTTTCTCTAAGTCTACAAATGCTAGAAACGTAGGTTTGCCTTTCCTTAATCTATTTTCCAAGATAAGTCGTATGGTCAATATTGCCTCACGTGTTCCAACATTTCTACGGAATCCAAACTGATCTTCACCAAGGTTGGCTTCTACAGTTTTTCCATTCATCTGTAAAGAATTTGTGTTAGTATTTTGCAGCAGTGGCTTATTAAACTGATAGTTCGGTAATATTCACATCTGTCAACACCTACTTTCTTTGGGATTGGAATTATTATATTCTTCTTGAAGCCTGATGGTATTTCGCCTGTCTCATACATCTTGCTCACCAGATGGTAGAGTTTTGTTAGGCCTGGCTCTCCCAACGCTGTCAGTAGTTCTAATGGAATGTTGTCTACTCCCGGGGCCTTGTTTCGACTTAGGTCTTTCAGTGCTCTATCAAACTCCTCACGCAGTATGATGTCTCCCACTTCATCTTCATCTACATTCTCTTCCATTTCTATAATATTGTCCTCAAGAACATCGCCCTTGTATAGACCCTCTATATACTCCTTCCACCTTTCTGCTTTCCCTTCTTTGCTTAGAACTGGGTTTCCATCTGAGCTCTGGTTCTCGTTTCTCCAAAGGTCTCTTTAATTTTCCTGTAGGCAGTATCTATCTTACCCCTAGTGAGATAAGCCTCTACAGCCTTACATTTGTCCTCTAGCCATCCCTGTTTAGCCAATTTGCACTTCGTGTTGATATCATTTTTGAGACATTTGTATTCCCTTTTGCCTGCTTCATTTAATGCATTTTTATATTTTCTACTTTCATCAATTAAAATCAATATATCTTCTGTTACCCAAAGATTTTATCCCAAAGAATGTGACAACACTGTGCACACATCTGTTTATAATAAATGCAGTTTGCTATTGTAGGATACTGGTTAAAATTGTGGAGAGCATGACTCCGCATACAAAGAGTGTTGCAGCATGCCTCAGTCCACCAAGGGAATGGGACATGGCATGGTAAAGAGGAAGTGCGAGGAATGGAACATTCTCCATCGGTAAGCGTAACATTTGTAAGATATTCCACCTGGTCATCACAATTGGGGAAATCTTGTTTGGCATAGGCTGCCAGGGAGGCGTAAAGCAGCCAGTCAGCCTTAGTAAGCTGCCATATGGGTGTGCCCACAGGTGGGGTACAAGTCAGCACACAGATAGCACATGGGAAATGGTCGCTCGAGTAGGTGTCGGAAAGAACAGACCACTTGAGAAAATGAGCAAGCTGGGCAGTGCAGAAGGATAGGTGTGTGAAGAATTGGAAAGGAATTTGGGTGCTCCTGTGTTAAGGCAAAAGAGGTTAAATTGATTAAGAAGGTCATCCAAGAGGGCACCTGTCCAACAGGTTCTGGGAGAACCCCAAGTCACCGAGCAGCACAAATGAGTGAGGTAGCTGCCCACTAAGTTGGAGGAAATCTGACCAGGTGACACTGAATGACAGAGGGATATAAATTGTACAAAGGGAAAAGGTCAAGTGAGAGTGGAAGAGGTGAACTACAACAGCTTGAAGAGGGGTAGTCAGGGAGACGTGTTGAGTACTTATATCAGACCGTATGAGCAGCATGACTCCCACACAACATGGAAAGCCAACCTCAGGGGGGAAGGTCAAAACAGACCAGAGAGAAATGTGAAAGCTCAAAGTGATCATGAGGACATAATTTTATTTCCTGAAGGCAGGGTACAAGTGGACGCTGCAATTCTAAAAGCAATCATAAATTCTCTTTGTTGGATCGAAGGGGTCACAGGGGTTCAGAGGGGGTCACAACGAGGAAAAAATGAAGGGGTGTCACCTCGGCGGCTACCAAGAACCAGCCTGTGAAGACTCGCTGCTACATGGCACAGGGGCAGGAGGAGCCTGGTTCGTACGGTCCACAGAAGCATTGGCTTTCTTGTTCTGTCAGCCTGCAGAGTCCGACGCAGAAAAATGGTTGATGATGCACACCGGTGACACGGAGGCTGGGCCGGCCGAAGTGGCCGAGCGGTTAAAGGCGCTACAGTCTGGAACCGCACGACCGCTACGGTCGCAGGTTCGAATCCTGCCTCGGGCATGGATGTGTGTGATGTCCTTAGGTTAGTTAGGTTTAAGTAGTTCTAAGTTCTAGGGGACTTATGACCACAGCAGTTGAGTCCCATAGTGCTCAGAGCCATTTGAACCATTTGAACACGGAGGCTGGCCAGGCAAAGGTATCATGTGGCAACATCATCTAAGAGAATCTTCAAGTCAGAGAAGGAGTAGACTCTTTACCTTCCCTGGACTTTGAGTTTTTCCGGTTAGCAGAGAAGACTCAGGTGTTTGTTGGCTGGAGGGAAATAGGAAGTTTTCGCAGGAGTATTCCTTCTGTCCTTTCCAGCCTGCCAGTTGTGTAGCTGGTGACTTTGCCATGTGAGGCGAGAGTTTGATGGCTAGTTGCAAAGCTGGACAAGGGGACAGTAATGCTACTGTGACCATAGGCGATTTCACAAACTCAGATCTGAATTTGAGATTGCATGGCCATGTCCTTCACAGAACGAGTTGTAGCAAGAACAGAACTGTGCCAGGCAGTAGAACACAGGGTTTGTGACTACCAAATAACTTGCAAGAGACTGAGTAAGGCACTTTTTTCCTTTACCCCAATCTCCTAGAGAGCCCATTCATCAAGATACACGGGACAATCTCGAGAGGAGGTGGCACGGTTGTCATTGCAGCTGATACAATGCGGGGAAGGAGGAGGACAATCAACCTCATGTGCATCCCTACTGTAAGTTATAAATTTGGCTGGGTGTTGACAAGAACTTCGAGTGTTATTGGAATGATGACGCTGGCAGCAGCACATCAGGTTTGGAATGTACTGTTGGACTGTGATAACTTCATGGCCTGCTTTGGTCTTTGATGGAACCACCACTCTCTCAAAGGTCAGAAAATTAGTGTGTGTGGGCACTAAGGAGGCATCTACCTATTTCATCACCTGACGGATGCCTGCGACACCCTGGTCAGAGACATATGTTCAGATTTTGGCCTTGGTGAGACTGTCGAGCAGCCTAGTGTAAATGACACCGCAGGAAGAGTTCAGACTTCTACGGGACTCGACACAAACGAGATAGCCGTGGAGAAGCAGAGTGTGGCAAGCAGTTGTTGGTTTCAGAATCAGAATAGTCTCCAAAAGCAAAGTGGCATTTCATAAACAAGAGCAGTATTTCACAGGGCCGGTAACTGCATTCTGAATAATAAATGGATTTACTGCCATGAAGGACTGACCGTCTTCAGTACGCGAAACCCCGAGGAACCGTCGGGTCTTGGAATCATTAGCCTCATTCCGTTTACATTTCATAGACATTAATTGTGAATATCAGTGGTTCATTGCGAGAAAATCCCCCACGATTGCCACCATCTCCGATGATGCACTGCTTCCAACTGGGGGCGCACCTGCCTTAGGTGATTGTTCGCACCTTGCAAACACCTGACAGAGGGACCAATTGGTAATTTGGGAAGGTAGCAGCTCAGGCAATCACCCCTCCCTCGGTCTTGCCTGTACCAGGGGGGTATGTGCGAACCCTACCTGTCAACCCGGGGCCGGGAATTATGTGTTACCTAGTCACTTGTTACACATCAGACATGTGGGCCTTCAGAAGCACACAGAGAGGAAGGAGAAAAAGAGGAGCCTCAAGTGCTGAAGCAGAGGAAGGATAGCAGAAGGTGAATGACGAAAGGTAAAGCGAATGAAAAACAGTGGTGAGACTGTTTTATGTCAGCTGCAGACAATGTGGAACATTCCCAAAAACACCCCAGACATGTTCCCCAAGGGACGGGAAAAAGACCAGCAAGACTATAAACATGCAGCACGGAATGGAAAAGATGCTGCAAAGGCTGAGGCCCCGTGGTAGCCAAGAATGAACCCGCTACAACAGAGTGGTGAGTCGGGGGGGGGGGGGGGGTTATTTTGATACTAGACACTTTATTTTCAGTTTAAAATACTAAGTTATCATACATTTAACGCTTCAAAAGCCAAATTAATTTCCATATCCCAAACGCGACATAACAGAAACTACACTCCTGGAAATTGAAATAAGAACACCGTGAATTCATTGTCCCAGGAAGGGGAAACTTTATTGACACATTCCTGGGGTCAGATAATCACATGATCACACTGACAGAACCACAGGCACACAGACACAGGCAACAGAGCATGCACAATGTCGGCACTAGTACAGTGTATATCCACCTTTCGCAGCAATGCAGGCTGCTATTCTCCCATGGAGACGATCGTACAGATGCTGGATGTAGTCCTGTGGAACGGCTTGCCATGCCATTTCCACCTGGCACCTCAGTTGGACCAGCGTTCGTGCTGGACGTACAGACCACGTGAGACGACGCTTCATCCAGTCCCAAACATGCTCAATGGGGGACAGATCCGGAGATCTTGCTGGCCAGGGTAGTTGACTTACACCTTCTAGAGCACGTTGGGTGGCACGGGATACATGCGGACGTGCATTGTCCTGTTGGAACAGCAAGTTCCCTTGCCGGTCTAGGAATGGTAGAACGATGGGTTCGATGACGGTTTGGATGTACCGTGCACTATTCAGTGTCCCCTCGACGATCACCAGTGGTGTACGGCCAGTGTAGGAGATCGCTCCCCACACCATGATGCCGGGTGTTGGCCCTGTGTGCCTCGGTCGTATGCAGTCCTGATTGTGGCGCTCACCTGCACGGCGCCAAACACGCATACGACCATCATTGGCACCAAGGCAGAAGCGACTCTCATCGCTGAAGACGACACGTCTCCATTCGTCCCTCCATTCACGCCTGTCGCGACACCACTGGAGGCGGGCTGCACGATGTTGGGGCGTGAGCGGAAGACGGCCTAACGGTGTGCGGGACCATAGCCCAGCTTCATGGAGACGGTTGCGAATGGTCCTCGCCGATACCCCAGGAGCAACAGTGTCCCTAATTTGCTGGGAAGTGGCGGTGCGGTCCCCTACGGCACTGCGTAGGATCCTATGGTCTTGGCGTGCATCCGTGCGTCGCTGCGGTCCGGTCCCAGGTCGACGGGCACGTGCACCTTCCGCCGACCACTGGCGACAACATCGATGTACTGTGGAGACCTCACGCCCCACGTGTTGAGCAATTCGGCGGTACGTCCACCCGGCCTCCCGCATGCCCACTATACGCTCTCGCTCAAAGTCCGTCAACTGCACATACGGTTCACGTCCACACTGTCGCGGCATGCTACCAGTGTTAAAGACTGCGATGGAGCTCCATATGCCACGGCAAACTGGCTGACACTGACGGCGGCGGTGCACAAATGCTGCGCAGCTAGCGCCATTCGACGGCCAACACCGCGGTTCCTGGTGTGTCCGCTGTGCCGTGCGTGTGATCATTGCTTGTACAGCCCTCTCGCAGTGTCCGGAGCAAGTATGGTGGGTCTGACACACCGGTGTCAATGTGTTCTTTTTTCCATTTCCAGGAGTGTAGATATACAGCCATAGGCGAACACAGACAACCTTTCTATAAATGAAAATCTGATTGCTTATCACGTCAAGACATCACACAAATAGTATCTTACCCATTTCAAACTTGTTAGCAGTTCATTATCAGATAATGAGTAGATAGCAACTCAAAGCACAAATGAACAGCCAAGGCAGGGTTCTTGCAATACAAACATTTTTGCACTCCATATAGGGTTGCCAACTTCTACAAAAGCCCAACAGAGGACACCAATGGTAACTCTAAATTTTTATACCAGTCAGTTGCTATTTTTTTAAGGGGTGGATAAGCACAATGTAGTAATCACAAAACTTATGTTATTGTTCAGTGTTTAAATCTTTTGTGTTTTTCGTAAGTGTTTGAACAAGCTTTGTAGTATTTACACTTAAAGTTATTAATACAATATGTTAACCTAAGCTCATAAACATATCATTCAACCATGAGGCTACTCTCTGACAAAACCACATTACAGCTTAATTATTTTGTCAATAATGAATCATTTCTGATACATGCTAGCCATATATTAGTTTTCTGTCATCTTTCTACATACACACAAAGCCATTTAACTAACTTAGGAGATGAATTAGTAGGGATCTGAAAACGTAGTGGGTTGTATTGTATTTTCAGCAGAGAAGCAGTAACAGCAGAATGGGTCAGTAAGGGAGCTCCACGACATTGAATGTGGGCCAGTCACTGGGTGTCACCTGACTAATAATTCCATCAGAGACATTTCAGCCATGATAAAGCTGCTGAATTAAGCTGTTAGTGATGCCAGAATGAAGTAGAAGTGCAAAGGAGAAACTAGAGCTACACAAAAACCGGGCAGACTCTCACGCTGATGGAGGCCGTCGAGTGCTGCAGAGTGTCAGCATAAAAAATCTCATGAAAGAAGCAAATAGAATCATTCCAGTTTCACACTTGAACTAGCACACTGACCATGCATAGAGAGTTAAGAAGCAATGGGAGTACACAGTCTTAGCAGCTTCACAAAACCCACATAATTTTGCTGTCGACGCTAAGCCGTGCTCAATATGGCATAAAGAGCGATGCCAGTGGACGGTAGTTGATCGGGAACAAGTGATTTGGAATGATGAATCATGGTGTATCCTGTGTCAATCTGATGGAAGTGTTTTGTGTTTGGTGAATGTCTACAGATTCTTACCTGTCATCTTGTGCACAGAGAAGGAAGTGTTACGTGCACATTTTACATGGTTGTCACTTAAAAAAAATGCTTGATGCAGAAGGATGTGAATATATCTGATATCATTGTGTACTGTGTACAGTAGAGGAACAGTTTGGGGATGATTGTTGTGTATCAGTATGACAAGCCACCCACTCATCAAGCAGCATCTGTGAGGCAACGGTTTGCCGACAGTAACATTTCTTAATGAACTTGCCTGCCCACAGTCTTGACCTGAATGGAATGCAACATCTTTGGTATGAATTAGAACACTGACTTCACTCCAGACGCCAGGATCTGACATCACCCTACACTTTTGTTTCAGCTTGTGAGGAAGAATGGGCCCATCCTGAAGGTGAAGGACGGGCACATCCCATATTAATGTCCACAAATTAATGTCCACATAATTTTGCTCTGATAGATAGGAGGAACCCAAGACTTGTGCTTCAGGTTCTCACTGCTACTTACATGGTGTGCAACCAGAATATCTAGGCCAAGTACGAGGTCCATTGGCTGCCCTTCCACAATGTCAATGGATGCAAGTAAGAGTTCCATCCCAATCCGCAGCTGTGCCTGTGGATAAACAGAGAGGAGAAAGTTTTAAGAAGTTTATCTACTGCTTTACAGACATGCTGCTCCTAATATTCCTTACTGACAGATGTGTGTGCACATTTTAACAAACTTAATGCCACAGTGAATCTACAACTTATCTCGGAGAACAGGATTAAGAAAGAAAACTCAAATTTATAGCATGTGTGCAAAAAGTTTTAGACAGTGTCAATTGGGGTAAAACTTTAACACACTGTAGATATGCATACTACTCCCTGTGAGTGATGCACATCCTTATGTCATCCAAACAATGAATGAGTTGCAACCCGAAAGACTTTTAAACATGAAATAATTTGTCCAATAAAAGTGTACAGTTACTGTTCATTAGTTTTATTATTATTATTTTGCTTGTGGAGAGCTATGTCTGGGGACAAGACACACCTTCAACGTGTGACGGCTAGCTTCTCGAGAGAAAGCATCTGCTCAGATGTGGAAATAAGTACTCCATGCATCACCACACTGCCCTAGAGATGTGCAGGTTAACTGAATAAATTAAGATGGTCATTTAAAGTAGTTCATGGCTGTAACAATGAAGAGAATAAATAATTTATTAAGTCAAATACTGTCTAGAAAGTTATTTACTAAAATTAGGTGTAGAGAAGGTATGAATTTTGAATTTTGAAGTGATGGTTGGTTGGTTTAAAAGAGGGGAAAAGGGACCAAAATACGAGGTCATCGATCCCTTGTTCCTAATAAAACACTGCCACAAGTGTGAGAAAAAAAAAAAAAAATGAGACATATAACACAAAACAGAAATAAAGGAAAGACCACAAGAACGAAGGAAAGGCAACAAACGCTAAAAGGAACAAAAGAGGACAAGAAAACAAGAGAGAGATGCAAGAAACAGAGGAGAGTAAATAAAGGAAGCAGATTACAGTGGCTCGCTGACCACAAAAATAAAAAGGAAAAGCCAGCCACCTTGCAACACATAACACTGCAACACACAAAACACAGAGGGACAAAGTACATGCAATAAAAATCACATAGAATGATAAAATCCACCCTCACAGATGAAACATAAAACCAAATCAAACGATGAGGCATTTTCTGCTAAAATCAATGGTAACGAGTACAGCAACCAAAGATGAAGTCACAGGGCAGCCAAAGAAGGACAGAGCAGAAGAATACGGGCCACTGTGAACCGAGTGTTGCGCTGACACTGAGGTTGGTCTTCACGGGGCAGGAGGTAACCGTGGGCCACCCAGGCATGGCCAATGTGGAGCTGGCAGAGAACCACGGAGACCCTGTGAGAGGCCATCATTGAGGACTTCCACACATTCGTGGTCCCCTTAATGGTTCGCAGTTTGTTGTGCATACTGAGATTTTTCCATTCCGTCTCCCAAAACCGAAAAACCTTGCGGCGTAATAACGAACGCAGGTCACTTGGGCGGATACTCATCTCCAGAAGTGGTTTCCGTGTAGCCTGTTTCACCAGCCTGTCACCAAGTTCATTTCCTGGGATTATGACATGACCAGGGGTCCAGACGAACACCAGTGAATGACTGGACCGTTCCAGGGCATAGATGGACTCCTGGATGGACGCTACCAAAGGATGACAAGGGTAGCATTGGTTGATAGTTTTCAGGCTGCTCAAGGAGTCAGTACTTAAAAGAAAAGACTCCCCAGGGCATGAATGGACATACTGAAGTGCACGAGAAATGGCCACCAGCTCTGCAGTAAATATACTGCAGCCATCGGGTAAGGAATGCTATTCAATATGGCTGCCATGAATGTAGGCATAGTCAACATGACCATCAGCCATCAAGCCATTGATGTAAACCACTTCAGAGCCCCGGAACACGTCAAGAATCGAGAGGAAGTGACAGTGGAGAGCCGCAGGGTTAACGAAGTCCTTAGGGCCACGTGAAAGGCCCAGATGAAGCTGCAGCCGAGGAGTACACCACGGAGGCATACATGAACAGACTGCAAGTAGAGGTGG
Source organism: Schistocerca cancellata (assembly GCF_023864275.1). Classification (NCBI taxonomy): domain Eukaryota; kingdom Metazoa; phylum Arthropoda; class Insecta; order Orthoptera; family Acrididae; genus Schistocerca; species Schistocerca cancellata. The sequence goes on along the minus strand of NC_064629.1, from coordinate 92,935,020 downwards.
TAAAGGGAAGGACTCCAGTTTGGAGAGAAGATACCGCATGCGAACTGCAATCATTAGCCCCGACCTGGGATGCCGATACAGGAGATGGACTACCACAGGTGGGAAAAGGGGACGGTAATTCAGATTCTCAGGAGAACTACAAATGTGTGCTGCATAACTGGCAAGCAGTTGTGCACATCTGATCTGCAATGGGAGGACCCCAGCCTCCACCAGTACAATGGTCACCGGACTCTTCCTAAAAGCTACTGTCGCTAGTTGAACACCGCAGTGGTGCACAGGGTTGAGTAAATGCAATGCTAATGGTGCTGCCAAACCATAAACCACACAAACATAGTCAATTTGGGATTGGACAAGGGCTCTGTAGAGCCCCAGCAGCGTAGAGCAATCTGCACCCCAGTTGGTGCACTGAAGAGCTCCCACTCTGTAAATGGGGCTTTACAGGATTCACTGTGGCATGTACTGAATGAGAGGATGTTCCCTTCCAGCCACCATTTGAGCGTGCAAAAGGCTGGGGGGTAATTCTCTGACACAGAGACTCAAGCAAAGTGCTCAGCAATTGCGTTTGCATCAGTAGATAACACGCCATTTTTGGTAACACCGGGAAGACCTGTTGGGATCTGGTACCCGAAAAGACATTTGATACCTGCCCACACTTGGGAAGGTGACGTATGGCACCCAATGGTCGAGACGTATCTCTCCCAACACTCCTGCTTCCGTTGCCTGATAAGCTGGTGAACGAAGGCATGGAGCCATTTAAAGGCAACCTGTCACCCATGAATTGCAACATTGAATGTGTTACAAGAGAGATACCTCGGCTGAGAAATTTCTCCGAATGGTGACAAATTGGCCAACCAGATCTTGTAATTTGACGCCGTGTGATTTCTTCTGAGGTTGTATTTGAAACCTCTTATGCCCACAAACCACACTCACTCCCAGAGCTCAAGGGCAAGATTTAGATTAGAATAGGTTGCATTACATTACATCCAGTTTTCGTTCCACAGACCCAAAAATGAGATGATTCTTGTGGGCTGGAACACATCAGAAAGTGTAACATAAAGAACACAGAACATCTGAATATAATACTCACTTCTCTGATCATTTGTTAAGAGATGGTCAAAATATGTGAATAAATTACAGTAAACTGGAACTGCTGATATTTGCAGAATTAATATACACTGTCAGAATGAAACCTCGACATTCACTTTTAATAAATTTATCATACACCAAATACCTAATCTTGACTGTCATGACAAGGTGCTGTCAAAACTGAAATCTAACAGACATTTTTACTTAAGGTGATCTAACATCCCCTGTTAAGATATTCATCTATACAGTAGAAGGAGCCACCTACCAAAAAGTCTTTTAAACTCTGTTTAAACTGTGCTTTATCTGAAACCAAGTTTTTGATGGTTGCTGGCAATTTACCAAAAATGTGTGTTGCTTTTGGTAAGTGATTTTAGGTCTTCATGTAGGTTGTTCTCATTCCTAGTATAGATACTACATATTGAGATACTGTTTGGATATAGCCACATACTATTTGCAATAAATTTCATTAAGGAGTAAATAAATATACTGAGAAGCAGTGGTTAGAATACCCAGTTCCTGGGACAGGTTTCTACATGATTTCTTGAATTTACACCACAAATGAATGTTATTACATGCTTTTGCACTCTAGAAGCTTTTGCTAGCTTTGATGAGTTACCTGAAAATATGATCTCATATGACATTAGAATGAAAGTAGCAAAGCATGCAAGTTTTCTACAGTTATACCATCTACATATGATATTATTCACATTGAAAATATAGACTTGTTTAGGCACTTCAACAATTCTGTGGTACACCCTTCCCAACTGAATTTATTATCTACGTGTCTTCATATGTTATACACATGTTTGAAGAAAATCTCTTAATACTAGTTCTGAACTGCACATAGTTGGTATTTTGAAAGTTCAGTGACAGTGATGTAGCTTTAAATCATATATTAATGTTGGTGAATGTTTGATTAGGAGCCATTTTTAAATCTGTACTTGACTTGCTATTTATTGCAATGATTTTGTCATCTGAAAACAAAACAAACATAGCACCTGGCAATGCAACAGACAAAATGTTATTAATTTACACAAGAAAAAGCAATGGATCCAAGATAGAACCTTGAGAAACACCACATGTAATTAATTGTCAATCAGATAAAGACTGATTGTTTACTCCACAGGTATTTTGCAATGGCACCCTTTGTGCCCTGTTAGTTAGCTAACACTAACTGTTCTGCAGCACTGCCAGTGACATCATAATGTTATAATTTACTTAAGAGAATGCTGTGGTGCACACAGTCAAAGGCTTGTGACAGGTTACACAAACTACCAGGAGCCTATAATTTGTTATCTAATGAATTAATTACATTCTCACTGCACTTGTAAATACCCTTCTCTATATTGGAACCCTTAAGAAACCCAAACAGTGACTTGGACAATATATTATTTGCAGTCAGATGCTTCAGATGATGTTTGACGACAACCATTTCAAATATTTTTGAGAAAGCCAGCAAAAGTGAAATTGGTTGATAGTTTGACATTATCTCTATCCCCTTCTTGTAAAGAGGCTTAACATCAGCATATTTTAGCCACTCTGGAAATGTTCCATTGATAAGAGATTTATTACACAAATAACTTAAGATAGAAATCAACTCAAATGAACACAATTTGATTAACTTCATTAATATGTTAACATAACCACTAGAGAAATTTGATTTTAAAGATTTTATAACAGATGCTGCTACTTTGGGAGTAGTGAGTGTCATTTCCATTTTACAGAAGTTATTTGTAGAGACTGGTCTCAGATATTCCATTGAATTGTTTACTGAACCTGATAGCCCAAGGCTATCATTAACAGAAACGAAGTAGTTGTTTAAGAGCTTTGCAACACTAAGTGTACTTGTTACCAAAGTCTCATTTGTTTTTTGAGCTATCTTTTCCCCTTCCTTTCTGGCCCCACCTGTCTCTGTCTTCATTATATACCATACAGCTTTTTATTTTGTTGCCTGTTATAATTGTCTTCTTCTCATAATACAGCTCCTTAGATTTCTGGATTGCTTGCTTTAATATTTTGCAGAATTCTTTGTAATGCATTACAATGTTAACATCAGAGCTGTTTCTAGATAGTACATGCAGTTTCCTTCTTGTCATTGTATAACCCATGGTTTATTTGTAGACTTCTGTTTGATTTGAGTTGCTTTTAGGAGGAAACAATTTTCAAATGAGGAAGGGACTTTATTCAGAATGTTTTGTTTTCCATTTGAGTCAGAGGTATTGTAAACACCTATTCAGTTCATGTCTTTCAGCAATCTCCAAAAATTCTCAATTTTTGACCGATATATTACCTTCCAATACTCAGATTTAATGGTTTGTATATCATGATAAGTTACAACATTTAACATAAAATGCTGCATGTTATGATCAGATAATCCAATTACCATTGGTTTTGTGACATGACTTTTTTCCCTTGATTTGTCTGCAAAGATATTATCAATAGCACTCTCAGAGCATTTACATACCCTAGTTGCAAAGATCACAGAAGTAATTAAAGTGAATGAGACTGTTAATGATTGCAATAATTGTTCACTGATAGAGCTTTTCAATAAATCTACTTTAAATCACCAGCAACCACTATTTCCTTTTTTTACTGTGAGATGGGACAACAGAGCTTTCAGACATTTTTTTTGAAGAGGTTGAATTTCCTGAAAGTGCTCTGTATATACTTACTATTATAAAGGACTCATTATGAAATATGACTACTGTTTCACTAGCGTTTAAGTGCTGCTCTGAACAAAATTCAATAATTTCAATGTTCTTGAAATTACCACAGTTTCTGACACATGTGGCAACTGTTCCTTTCCCCATATTTTCTCTACAAAAGTAAGAGGCTAACTTAAATCTTGTAACATTTAACATATCTATACAAATAGTCACACAACATTAAGACAGGCAGATTATATCAAATGGCTTGCTCAACTCTAGTTCTTCAACAAAAATAAGCAACTCATTAATCTTACTCCTCAGTTCTCCAATATTCTGATGCAATAAGGATAGCCGATTTTGTGCGATAGCTGAATTACAATTGGATGAAACTAATTTTTCTGCAAATTACAGAACATCTGCAGTTTCAATTAGTGGATGTTTTCATGAATTGTGCGCATTAAAATTTGCTTTCTGGCTGCCTGTTTTATTAATATGAGTGTCATTTTCAACCTGTTTCCTAACACCTTTTGTTTCTGCCCTCCCTACCCCTAAAAAAACTGCTGTTCTGTCACTTGTAACCACTGGTACCTTTACGAACAGTGGTTACAAGTGGCAACAGTTTCTTTAGGATAGGGAGGGCAGAAACAAAAGACGTTCCGAGACAGGTTGAAAATTACATTCACACAGATAAAACAGGCAGCCACAAAGCAAATTTTAATGTACAGAATTCATGCAAACATCTCCTCACTGAGTCTGGAGATGTTCAGAAACTGACAGTAATTTCAAAACTACAAGTTTTAGTATGCCCAAAAAGTTGTGCAAAATTTAATGAGAAGAATAAAAGTGTGTCTGTAGAGTCATGGAGGGTATCTGAGCAATATATTTCATAAATAATCACAGATAGCATATAATGTAATAATCGAATATTAAAATTAGTTAATTCCATCATTCATTTCATTCACTCAAAAGTTGTATTCTTTAAAGGGCACCCTTTACATACATGCATGCACATGATCATGGACCCTTGAAGATCATGCACCAATTCTGAAACTGTTCCTCTATAGATAGTGATCTTTAGCATTTTGGATCCAGATCTCATAGTCACCCAGCTACTGAAAGTCCTTTTGCAGTTAATCTCCCCACTGCTTCCTTCATGTCACAATTGGACAGGTCCATCAAGTTTACTGTACACACAGCTTTAGCCTGTCAAGTGCCTCACCTAACATATGTGCACTGTCAGACATATTCTACACACACTCATTTTGTGCATGACACTCAGTTGTTTCATCAGGTGATACTATTCTTCAGTTCTTTCTACATCTCTAGGTGTTCTCTTCCAGGATTGGACCAACGATCTTTCTCAGGGTTTTCCATTTAAAGTTCAACAAGTTCTCTAAGTCATCTTTTTTGTGCTTAAAGTTAAATTGTGCTTAAAATTAAATTGGTAATATCACTTGACTGTATGCTTTAAACTTCATCTTAATTGACATATTTTTTATGACATCCATTTCAGGCTGGAATAAGTTTTAGATAAACAGACAATACATTGATTAATTTCTTGTTATGTCTGTTGCATCATATGCCTAGGTATTTAAAATGTAAGAAGAGAGGGAACCAGGAAAGAAGAATTAGAGTATGGGAACAGAAGAAAAAAGGAAGTCAAGGAAAAATACCAGGAGATTATAAGAGAAACATTACCAAAGGATGAAACAAGAACAGAAGAGGAATGGGTACAATTTAAACATGCTATGGTAGAAGCTGCAGTAGCTGTAAGCAGAAGGAAAAGTGACAGGAAACGGTGAAAGGAGATAATATGATGGATTGAAAGAGTCCAGACTATAGTGGAAAGAAAGAGCATGACTTTCAGACTGTGATTCTAAGTGTGCTGGCATAAGCTGGCACCAGCACACCAGGCAGCAAAGAGGTTGCGAGAAGATCGATAAAGGACAAAAACAGACTCGCAAGAAACCTGCTGCCAACGTCCTCTTGGCTGCCATATTTAGATTGCTGCTGTGGACCAGAGGTACCAGTCAGTCATCCAGTGAGTCAACAAGTCAATACATGTCACAGCCCAGTGGGAATGGGAGTTGCAGTTGCAGTCGCAGTTGGCTCAGCCTCTTTCTCAGAGTCAGACAGTACTTAGCAACCAGAGTACTGTACATAGCAGACTTTTACTTCACCACCAGTGAGGCTAATGTAGGGAGGAGCTTGTACCACAAGACCAGGACTGCCTTAAGATAAGGAACTTCTTGTTCTTGCAGTTTGTGTTATAGAAGAAGATACCAGCCACCAAACAACATCCTCTCCTTGCTTCCCATGTTACAAGCCTACAGTGACGAGATGATGACAAAACCAAGAAAGGACCAAACTAGCAATACAGGAGTGTAAGGAAAAGAAGGAAGAGGAAAATAAGACAGTGGCTGAGGAGAGAAGAAAATGGATGGAAGAATGGACATAGATGATGACGAAAGACAGCAAGAGAAATTAAGAAAGTACTCCACACAACAGTCCAAAGTAACATGAGAGATTTGGGAGAGGCTTCAACAATGACGGATAAAAATTGGAAAGAGGTTAATACCAAAGAGACACTGAAGATTGTGAGGAAGGAGTACTTTGAGCACTTGCTACATCCAGACAGACTTTGAGATGAGGATAGTAGTCTAAAGAGGGTATAAGTAAACTCTGGAGGGGGGACTGACATGGAAATAAATGGAAATGGCAGTGGACAAGCTGAAAGGAGGAAGTCACCAGGTGTGGACAAAGAAAGTGTCAAAATGGTAAGGCAGCAGGGGATGTTGGGATACAGCAGCTGTATCAGGTGATGTGGAATGAGAAGACTCCTGAAGATTAGAAGAGGGCACCAATTCACCCCATTTTCAAGAAAGAGGGTAGGAATTGTAGAAACTACAGGGGAGTCGCACTGAAACCACGCTGTGTCAAGGTACACGAAAAGAGCTGGGAGAGCAGAATCTGAACAAGGGTCGAGAGAGGAACAGCATGACTCCACACCTAGAAGATCAACAGCTGATCTCACATTTGCAGTGACACAGTTGCAGGACACTAATATGAATTCAGGGAAGATCTCATAATGGCCTTCCTCAATGTAGAAAAGGTGCCTGATAAGACCTGTAGAAGAATGATCTGGGATGCAGTAGAAAAGAAAGGAATTTAAAAGTAGACAACAAGCAGAATCGACGAGATGTACTGTGGATGTCAGATTTGTGCGAAAGTGGGAAATGAAAGGACAAATTGGTGCAAGCAAACAAGTGGTGTGAAACAGGGTAGTGCATTGTCACCTCACTTCACTGTGCTCTCAGAGTACGCAATGATTAAGGTGGCACAAAAACTGGAGAAGACAAGCTGAAAGTAATGGTGTTCACAGATGACTTTATGATCTGGAGAAACAGGGAGGAGGAGATTCAGGAACAGCTGGATGCTGAGGAAGAAACTGTTACATAGCATGGAATGAAATTTAATGTGAAAAAAATGTCAGATTGTGGTTACAAATAGGAAGAAAGATGGACAAACTAGCACAATAAGGACTGGAGGTGAACAATTGCAGAAGATGGAAAGTGTCCAGTACTTGGGAAGTGTGACAGGGTAAAATTGTAGAAATGAGAAAGATCAGGCTGAAACATTCTTCTAAAATGTTAGGAGCCTAGTCTGGAACAAAGATGTCACACAAAAAAGCAAAGAAGTTACTACATCTCAATACTGACCTACCCATGTGAAACAGGGGTAAGGAAGAAATGAGACATAAGCAAATGCGAAATGAAGTTCCCCAAAAGTAGGACAGGAGTAACACAGAGAGACAGGATGAGAAGTGAAAGGGTAAGGGAAATAGTGAAACATCAAGGTTAAGATGATATGGGCACTTGACCCCCTGGCGGGCAAGCTCTTTTTCATAACACGAGTGGGTACACGGCACAGTTCGTACACATGTAAGCAATAGCTGACTTCATGTTACCAAGGTAAATATGTATGAGCGAAATCACACTTTGATCTTAGTTTCATTAAACAATGATAAAATAAAGTTACATAATACGAGCTAAGGCACTGTTTAATTAAACAATAATGAAACTTTAATTATATCACTCTGTTGTGGTAGACAGGTGTTCTCCCATAATAATGGCTCAATCAAACCATTAAACAGTGCAGGTGCATTTGATTCCAGCCAACCATTTATTCAATTACCAATTATCTCATACAGAACTGCTCATTCTGAGTTTGTGCTGCTAGCACCTAATCTGGGTTATTTTCTTGCATTGATTGTACATTTTTTTCTCACCTAGCACAGATGTTTATTTTATATTACTGCTGCTCACTTGGACGTATGACAACATAATTTATCAGTATGTCAGCTGAAACAATAGTGAGGGAATAGGTGTGGGCTCACAATTGTGAAACAATGATAAAACGGTGCAAAACAGTTTTATTTGTCATTGGCACACTTTAGACAGAAGCATGCCCACTCAAGTGTTAAAGAGAATGGGAAACTAGAGGATTCCCAAGAAGACACATGAAATGGAAGAAAAGAGGCATGAAGACGATCAAAGTCAACACAGAAAGACAGTGGAAAAACAAGACTAGATGGTGAGGCTTACATTCCAAACAGACCCAACCTGGAGCTGGAAACTGTTCAAGATGATGATGATGATGATGATGATGATGATGAAATGACATCACCTAGTCTCAGGCCTGTTACAATGCTGAATTTCTTGGAGAACTACTCCTGCTATTTCACCTCAGATTTCACTCTGCTGTTCACACCTTCACTAAGTTCATTAATATCCTTTGTATGCCAAGCTCCCTCAAAATGCTGCACATACTTAATCTGTGTATACCATCTTCAGCATTTGTGAGAGCTACAAATGTAAACAGAAACAAATGGTTAAGTTATTTCCCCACATTTGTGACACAGTGAATATCTGATCCATAGTTGACTTTCCAGCATGAGAACCTATGTTGCACTGTCAAACAACATCTTCAGCAAATGGCATCCGCTTTTCAAGAATTGTTAGGTATCATCACACAGCACACATAGTAGAGATATATCTCTGTAGTTGCTAAAATTCCTTACACATTTCTTTTTGTGGAATGATGTAATTGTAGTTTCTGCATACTTCACCTATGAGATTATATAATTTTGAAGGGAAGAGGTGAAACACTTCTGGTATGTTTCACCTCTTCCCTTCAACATATCTTACACTATCCCACGTTCTCCTGCAGTGTTATTATTCAGAAAGAGAGTTTCACTCTGCAGCAGTGTGTGCGCTGATATGAAACTTCCTGGCAGATTAAAACTGTGTGCCAGACAGATTCGAACTTGGGCCCCAAGTTCGAATCTCAGTCCAGCACACAGTTTTAATCTGCCAGTAAGTTTCATATCAGCGCACACTCCAATGCAGAGTGAAAATCTCATTCTGGAAACATCCCCCAGGCTATGGCTAAGCCATGTCTCCGCAATATCCTTTCTTCCAGGAATTCTAGTTCTGCGTGTTTCGCAGGAGAGCTTCTGTGAAGTTTGGAAGGTAGGAGACGAGGTACTGGTGGAAATAAAGCTGTGAGGATGAGGTGTGAGTCTTGCTTGGGTAGCTCAGATGGTGGAGCACTTGCCTGCGAAAGGCAAAAATCATGAGTTCAAATCTTGGTCCGGAACACAGCATTAGTCTGCCTGGAAGTGTCAGTCTTCTTCTTCTTCGGTTTATCAATGGATCTTTGTTTATCCTGTTGAGACATCAATTTCTTCATCCTTTGCACTTTCTGAAATTCTTCTGGAAAGGCATTCACAGGATCTTCTGCATTTGACAACTCTTCAAAGTATCCCCTTCACCTGCCCTGAATTCTTTCCTTTCCTATTAGCACATTCCCATCCTCATCATTAATAACTACTATTTTATTTCTTTGACTGTTCCTCACACTTTTCATCATGTGAAACATTTCCCTGTTGTCAAACATTGTATTTGACTATTTCATTTTTCTTTTCTCTGTTCTCAGAATCTTGTTTGCTCCTCTTTTCATGTTTTTGAATACTTCCTGTTTTCCTGTACAGTTTCTATCCATAGGCACCTTGGCTGGTAGTACACTATCATATTTCTTTGTCGAAGTTGGTAAGTCAAATATTTATGTCAAAGAAATTTAATGGTGTAATAGGGAACTTTGACAAATATCACCTGTCGTCAAATAAATATGATCAAATCTAGGGCCTTGCTGTAGATTTGATCATAAAAGTCGCTTGTCTTCTGTTCACTGCAATGTGAAATGTTACCACTTGGAGTGCTAGCATCGCTACAGTGGTCTGTGACCTGTAGTGTGTTTGTAAACATGGCTGCGAAGTTTAATTCGTGTGCCATCAACCACAAAATTAATAGAAATGTATGAAGCTGATGATGTGCTTTACAACATGAGGCATCCTGAGTACAAAAACAGATTAAGAGTCTGGAGTGCTACAAAAAAATTGCTGAGGTCATTAGCTGGCACGGGTGCACGGCTGACGACATAAAAAAGAAAATTAATGGCCTGTGCTCAAGTATTTTATAAATTACTTCACACGTTTCAGGTATTATTTTAGTTAATGTGTACTGTGGTATTCAAGCACTGTACTGTAAGCTAGAGTAACTCTCTCCTGTAGCAAGAAATCTGAGTGTCACTGTCAGCCTGTCTTCTGCAGATATAGCAGTTCTTAAGCGAGTATTGTGCTTTGTGGTATGACGAGACACTTCACTGAGAAAATACTGAAATGTATGCTCATCCATTCTTAAATAAGTTATACGCAGGCTTTATGTCCTCCACAAGCAGCTCACGTAACAAATTTTGTTGAATGCTTTTATCATCTCGTTGTAAAACCCATCACTTCACACAGGTACGTTCCTTTTTGCCCCCTGCGCACACAGTGAAAACGTGGTACATCTTAACTGTTGTGCATAATAATAAGTGGTTGTTGTCAGCAATCTTGAACTTTGAAGAGAAATATGATGAGAGTGTAATACCCCTTTTTAGCACTATGCCAGATATCTTTGTCAAACAAATTTGATGAATGTTTGATCATATCTTTGATCAAATCTTTGTCAAAGAAATATGATAGTGTAATACTGGTCTTAGGAAACAGAAGCTGTGTGAAGGAATTATCAGAAGGTGAAAGATAAGTTCACAGCAAAAAGAATTCAAAGAGAATTAAAAAAGGGATTTGCTACGTTTTATCTGGCAGTGAATCATGGCTAGCCAAAAGAAAGTGGAGACTCAGTTGTGTAACTTTGAAATGTGGGTGAGGTGAAAAATCCTGACATAGGCTAACAAGATGAGGAATGGAGAAAACAGTGCTATTTAGAAGAAAAAAGGAGAAACACACAGAAATTGTGTGAGAATAAGGAAAACATCTTGGCTGTGAAGAAACTGCCTGCAACAAAGAGTCATTTAAGGAAATGTTGCAGGGAGGAGTGGAAGAAAATTAAATCGGAATGCTGAATGATATTAAAAGCAAATGAAGTTATCAGCAGACTAAAACTTTGAGGACTAGGCAGCTCACTGATACTGTGGTTTTTTCATACTTTTTTTCTCCATTTTTTGTAGCAGTTTCTACAGTGCAGTGCTTATCAGTTAATTGCAGTTGAAAGTAGGGTCTTTTCTCTATCAAATATTGCAAAGAATAATGTGATTAGTGAGCCCCTTTTTATTAAAAGCTGGACTGAAAATATGTTGTTTTCACATTTTTTGTCACTTGCTTCCTAAACAGAGACAGAATTAGAAGTTGTCGCAACAAATAAAACTGCTTGAAATTTAGTTTTATATAGAAAAGGTCCTGCGTTACAGTATGAACAATTTCAAGGCATTTTGAAAAATGAGAGTCCTATGGCACTTTCTTTACGACAGTAACTTTCTTCATTCTGTACAAACCTTGCATCTCCTCTGAGACCATTTTTACATTTCTGTAGCCAAAATAAATTTAGGAGAATGTATTCCACTGAGTGTTTACAGGAGAAATATTTTGACAAAGTTAATTCAGACAGTCTCCTTTGTTCATTGAAGACATTGCCAACTCAATAACAAATTCAACAAGTTGTTTGCTAGCAGGTCTCAACACTTCATACAAAACATATGAATTTCGAATCTCACCATGAGAATGTGAAAAAAATCTTTCCACCACATTATGTGCTCCCTTTCAACAGGATAGTAGCCCTTTGGTCCACGCAAACCTGTTTTTTATCACTAAAGAAACAACAATGCCTATGTTAAATTTCTTTGGGAAATTGAGGTATTACTACCATCGCCGTTTCCATGGCACTTGTCATTAATTGAGAAAACAGTTCATGTTACATCCAATAGATGGTGGAGGTAGGACCATTTGAGAAACACCGCCCAAGTTCAACAATAGAAAACACTGCGAAAGTTACTCTAGCATGCTGGAAGTTCTTAAACTGCCAATCTCTGTCAGTTCCTAAATAAGTTGATAGCTCATGGTGTACTTCTTTGTTTCCATCAATTTATTTCAGTATTTTATGTATTTTGTGTGTGAAGTATATTGTATTTAACTACATATTATTTTAAGTTTTGTGTGTTTTAAGTTTAATTTCATTAAATGCAAACTGTTATGTCAGAAACTGTCCTTTGTTTTAAGTGTGTACATATGTGGCATATTTTGAAAGATGATGATTATATGTACCTACTCCTTTACTAATCTACACTTAAGATAATGTTGTTATTCTTCTGTGCAGGTTCAGTTGTGCCTGCAAACGAGGGCAAAATAATTAGACTTACCAAGAGAAATTTGCCTCATTATGAAGAAGCAGGAAAGGTAATTCATGATACTGATGAATCATGTGTCAATGGGAACACATACATTGTCAATTTATTTTCTCATGGATAGTTTTTCAATATGCCCAATTGCATTATATTCATCAGAGAACTATCCAAATTGTCAGTCTCATATTAGTGAGGAACATTTTCATAGCATTTTGGATTCAGTACACAATTTCATAATTTTTTTTGAGATAAACTAATCAATATGGAAATGGATATCCAAGAAAATGTGGCATTCATGCACCAGGAAACCACACAATGCTCTGTGCAAGGAACAAGACTCATTAACTCACTCATGAGAAATTCAGTCAGGTACTAAGAGGGGAGGAAGTAATCATTTAGCTATCTCTGTTATATCAAATAAAATCAAATATCAAGATCCTGAGCACAGTTAGGATGAAGACAATCCTGATTCCGATTCCGATTCCGACTACCCTCTTTCAGAAGATCTAGGGGACAAGTCACACATACAGGATCAAGATTTTGTTGAAAGACATACCATGAATGAAAAATCAAGGTACTAACACATGAAAATAATTAGTGAAAGCACCAAGACAGCAGACACTTCAGGAAAAGGAAGAAAACTAAGAAGACCGAATAGTAGAGAGGAGTGGAATAAAACTGAGAACCAAAAGAATAGAGAACATAGTGAAACCTACCTAGAATATAGGCTTGCTACCCACAGCAAAACAGCTCATGATGTTTAAAGCCCTCCGAAGCAATTGGAATCTTGATGTATCTTGGGTATTTGTAATAAATCAAAGATAAGGACATCCTTTGATACAACAGAAAAAAATATTTTCCACTTACTGGAAAGGCATGAACTGGGATCAGCAGAAGGTTTACATAGTGAATATGGTCAAAAAAGCTCCAATTACTAGAAGTAGAATGACAGATGGTGAGAACTCAAGAAGGAATGACTCAATAAGGGAAAAAATTGTAAGTATGTCACTACACATTCCTCAGTACCTTAGGTATGGGATGGTTCAACAGTCATTGGATGGAGACGGTTAAACTTCAGCCAGTCTTTGCAACCAGACTAATAACATGATACCCTCCAGCATTAGTTACTCAACCACCTAAAAGAGGGCTACAGCAAGAAAAAAGTTCATGGTTATTTCCTTAAAGATGTTTTCAGGAAACTTTCCACATACTACCTAGGTCTTCATCAGCTAATTTGTACTCTGGGCCTACATTATATTGACTGACCAAACTCTTTGAATTTTAGAAAGAAGAATGCCAAAAAGAAGAGAAGAAGCCATTAAGCAGGCTTACACTTGATTTGGTGTTTCTACCACTTGTCACAGCTTTGAAAAGGGTAGTAGAAAAGTATCTCATCGTGTGTACAAGGGACACAAACACAAAATAAGGGCAGAGCTTGCAAAAAGGAAAAACAAGAGAGCTTGCAAAGAGGAAAACAAGAGAGCTTGCAAAGAGGAAAAACAAGAGAGCTTGCAAAGAGGAAAAACAAGAGAGCTTGGAAAGAGAAAAACATGGATACTTAAAAAGCAAAGTGTAAAGACGTTTTACATTTTCTCACAAGGCACACAAGCAGTGAAACTCACTTCTTGTGTGATTGCAGGGGCACTGTAATAAAACAGTAAGTTAACGTACATAATTTCACTATGTATAACCACCCAAGTCACAATAGTCACAATGCCATGAACTATTGGTGGGATGAAATACAAGGTAACCAAAGTTCATCTTTGTATTACTGATGACTTCCTACGAAGTCAATATGCTCAGCGGACAGAAGAGGCCAGAAATGTTCCACTACCCTACGGAGCAGAGTGTCTCAATTATATCTTTTTCAGAAATTATTCTCTGAAAGAATCAACAGTATATGATTCTAGTAGACAAGGGAGAAACTCCAGTAACAGTATTGTTCATGATCTCAGAGCCCTGAAATACATCTTCAGGGTGTATAATTGGACAAAGAAAAAATATTCCCAAATTTTTCCCGTATTACCAGGTTAAAAATACATTTTCTTGTGGGAGAAAATACACTTTTTCTGTGTTACGTGACAGTATATCATCCCCCAGAAATGTAGAAGTTATCAATCCTTTGAATGGCTATGGCTTTATACACCTGCACTTTCAAAGCTCGGGGGCGGGGGGAAGAACACGTTTTGTATAGATCTTTGATGTGCAGAAATATGTATGCCGCATATTTTTGTTTGTTCAGCTAATTCAATCTATACAAGATTTAGCCTCTTTATGTTATTAAATACATTTTAAGAGTTTTTTTCCATGCATCTCTGTCCGCTGCTGTCTTCTGCCAGTTGAAGCCCGCAACTTTCCTGAGTTCCTTATTCCAGTGATCAGGTGGTCTCCCTGGTGGTCTTCATTTTTCTCTGGGACTCCACCCAAACTGATTTTGTCCATCTTCCATCCTTCATTTGTGCAATGTGCCCTGCCCACTGCCATTTCAGAGTCGTAACCCATTCTATAATATCTTTTACTCCTGTTATTGCTCGAATGCCTTCACTTTTATGTCAATCTTTCTTAGTGGGACCTAACACTGACCTTTCCATAGCTCTCTGAGCAGTTCTAAGTTTCCTTTCGAAAAATTCATTTAAAGTTCAAGTTTCACACCCGTACGTTAAAAACGGTAGGGCACACTGATCAAAAACTGTCTTCTTTAAGTAGACTGGCATGTTAGATTTGAAAACTGTTTAATTCCTTCCATAAGCCCTCCAACTCAGTTTAATTTGATGAAAAATTTCAGGTTTCAAATCCTTTTTTGTGTCAATTAATTGCCCCAGATAAACATATTCTGGAGCATTGTTTAGGATGTTGCCGTTCAGTGTTACTTGTCTGCCGCTACCCACTTATCATGCATAACCTTAGTTTTAGAGTGATTTATTTTAAGTCCAACTTCCTGACAACAACCCATTAAGTCTTTTATAGAGGACTGCATTTCCACCTTACTGTTAGCTAGGACCACTATATCGTCTGCAAATCTCAGGTTGGTGAGCCTTTTACCATTTATCCTTATTCCTCTGTTGTTCCAAATAATTTTGGTTCAAATGGCTCTGAGCACTATGGGACTTAACAGCTGAGGTCATCAGTCCCCTAGAACTTAGAACTACTTAAACCTAACTAGCCTAAGGACTACACACACTTCCATGCCCGAGGCAGGATTCGAACCTGCGACCGCAGCAGTCGCGTGGTTCCGGACTGAAGCGCCTAGAACCGCTCAGCCACCGCGGCCGGCTCAAATAATTTTGGACACAGCCATCTTGGCAACTGCTATAAATAACTTCAGGGATATAGGATCGCCCTGCTTTACTGCTTTTCCAATGGGAAATTCACACTTGTTTTTACCTATGTTGATAGATGCTACAGATATGTCAGAAATTTGTGTGTGAGGTTATGTTTGCTTTGTTCCAGCAGGTTGGGATGCTGCCATTCTGTATACCTGAAGTAAAGACTCTTTCCTCCCCTGGAATTGTCAGACAATCATGACCCCCCTGCTTTGCCATTCTGCATCTCATTTATAACTTTTCGTATTTCTTCGGGGAGGATTTTGGGGATTTCATCATCATCTGTGTAAGGTTTTCCTAGTGGTTCATGTGTTCTTTCATATAATTTACTATAGAAATTCTTTACACACTTTAGAATTTCTTCCTTTTCTGTTATGCGCCCATTATCACCATCAATTGCTATGATTTTGTTTTTACCAATCATAAGTTTTTGTTTAGCTTTCTTGCAGCTCCTTTTACTCTCTAACACTAATTTTATGGTGTTTTCATTGTATTTTTGTATTACAAAAGTATAAATGCAAATTCCACCAAACACCACATGTTACTTTCTCAAGCATTGAAATCAAGATTGCAGTGCGCTGTTGTAAGCCAGTCACGGCTCATGTCACATGATCTCACCAGCTGGTGACAGTGGATATTCAGAGTATAGGGTAGGTGATGCAGTCAGTCAATACCAACATCCCTGTTGAGTTGCGCGAACACACAAATAGGAAAAGTTAATGATTTAAATTAATATACATAGTCTTGCTACAAGAAAAGCAAAGCTCTGACATATAATATTGGTCTCAAAGATTTGTGGGGATGTAGAACCACTAACTCACTCCCCAATAATACCCTACTGCAGCAAGAAAAACTGTATCTTTCCCAGATCAGTTCTCTGTAGTACGTGCTCTAAGCTACATGCATTGTGTATACGCTGTGAGAATAAAAGTATTCATAGGAAGTGACAGGAGTGCGAGTGATTGATTATCATCTTAATTACCATGCACACTCTTCACTACCTATAGATTAATAAGCTGCAAGAGCAGCTAAGCTTTCACATATAATGTTGATCTTTTTCGCATGTCACACTTTAAGATACATCACAAAAATGTGCCACTAAAATGTTTAATAACAACATAAATGGTTGATCTTCTGGGCTCGAAATTATTCTAAATGGCTTGTCCTCAAAGAGTTAATTTTTAAATGAGAGTCAAATGTCCTGAGATTTAAGAAATTCATCATTCATTATCGCACATAGTTCATCTTGCATAAAAGGAAATTTACTTTGAAAGTAAAACCCAGTTTACACGACAACACTAGGTTGCAGGCAACTGTGCTACCAGCCACTGCACATGTGCGCTGCACGTTTGCCCAACTCGGTGAAACTAAACACTTCTGGCGTATTCCAACTTTGGCGACACTAGTTGCATGAATTTTGAGTTTGCATGTGTACATAGAGTGTGGACAAACTGAAATATGAAGTGGGGAAGGAAGAATGATGTTCACTTTTTGGATATCTATGGTCTGAATAGGTGTTTGTAGAATTTCAGTGATGCTGCTTACAAAAATGAGCAACATATTGCTGCTCCAGAAGCTGCATTCTTTATTCAATATCCATCTATTTAAAATGTTGCAGCATATAGGTTTGAATTTTGAAATGTTGCCACTGTACAGATCTATCTTCAAGACAGTAGTTTACAAACCATTCTCTTCTTAATGCGGCCTGATTCGAAAAATTATTGCTGTTAATGTTAACAATTATTACTGTTAATGTCAATAATTATTGGCGTTAATGAATGTGTGTCATCAGCAACTAAAACTGCATCTTCCATCATGCCGAGTGTCCTAGATTGTAATGCATGCAATCTGATACATAATTTCAGTTCTGGCAACAGTGTTTCATGCATTACAGTATTGTTTCCTTATCACATAATTAACTCTATTTAGAAGAAACGTGAACAGTTCTGGTGGCATTGTAAGGTAATTAAAAGAACTTCTTGGGTCTTCCATTATAAATTATTTCTGCAAGGTTACCGAGCAACCAAGCTGACATCTTTTCTTCATCCAGTTGAAACACGTTTCTTATTTTTTCTTATGCGGTGATTTCACACAACAAGCTTTAACTCCATCACAACTCTTGTGACATGCAGCTGCCAAAACTTTCATTTCAGACACAACTCAGGAACCAACAAGATGATGAAACTGAAGTATATATAATGTTGCATGCAAATGGTTTCATATATGACTGTAGACATGGCAACTCTTTCAACGCAACGAGTGGAGCAACTCAATGTCATCGTGTAATCTAGGCTTAAAACTTTTCAAACCACAATTCGCAATATTTTCCCATGACCTGTTAGAAATAGGTTTGTTTCAGCAGTTGCCAGAGAGCACCAGATAACAGGTGTCACTGCGCTTGTGCAGCTATGATGACACAGGGAGCACGTATGTTCGTATGTGTAAAACATTAAAAGATTTTACATTATGCCATAAAAGAAACAGGGCATCAGAGGATACTCCAAGAGCACTGGAATTTCGTGAACCATACTAAAATGCATAAATCAGCTTATAGTTGACATTCACATGTTCAGATTCCCAATAAAGTAGGCATCAACCTGATGTTAAGCTTTTCAGTGTGGTTTTCGGAATGTAAATTTTCTTGGAGTACCAGTACTGTATTATCTCATGTTTGGTTCTTTAATATGGCATAATGCCATACATGCTAGAAGATGAAAATGGGCACTTGAAATGCAATGAACAGCTGAAACTAGCCAATAGCATATAATTAAATACTTTGTTTAAATAAACTGACTGCCTCAGCAGAAAAGATTAATTAAAGCCTAATTTCTTTAGCAAACTGACAAAAATAACTTCATTGTTCTGCAAGGCAATTAATACTCGATTGTCAGAAAGGTGGAAATAAAGTAAGATCTGAAACTAATAACATATTAGCCCTCCATAATTATGTGAATTTATTTTAATTCACTTGATAGCTCATGGCCACAGAAATCTGCTTTGTTTTCATTTGATGCATAAGCAGTAAACAAAGAGGAAACACCAAAATCACTAAATGTAAACAAGGGTCACAGGGAGACTACCCACCTCCCAACTACAACTCAAACTGCTCTGCTTGTCTGCCCCAGATCTATGATATTTCCGAACCACTCCCCCACCCCACACCCCCAAGCATTTGAGATTGGACGCCAAAATTTTTTCAAATCATGTTCATTTTTTAGCATACATCTTCCTGAACAGTCTGATACATTATACACATAATACATAGATCCAAGGAAATTTAAGACATGTTATTTGGTCTTAAGTGTGCCAAAGTGCAGGGCCATACCTCTTCACACAGCATTCTTCTATCGCACGTCACTGTTTTTTGCTCCGTGGAATTCAAATGTGTGTTTTTTGTAATGGATGCCATGAAACTATATTTGCGACAGTGGAAATTAAAATGCTCTGTGGTGCCTCTCCTGCTCTGCCAGTTTGACAGCCTGCCCATCTTTTTTCTAAAAAAAAAAAAAAAAAAAAAAAAAAAAAAAAAAAAAAAAAAAAAAAAAAAAAAAAAAAAAAACTCGCAGCTAATAATGGATGGGATTATTTGTAACTGGGAGAACAAGAACTCTTCAGAAAATTTGAACTCTTTATTGCCTATTAGCTAATAACTTGCTGTTTTGTGTAACATAAAATTAAATATCGGAAATATAAAACAACAAAGCCAAGAGACAAGTAAGACAGTACACATTTATTCAATCCTTAGGCCCTAGCATTATTTTTCTCTCTAACCTTGCCACAGCTTTACATGGCATGCTTTCCTTTCTGCAAAAGAATCTATTACCTCATCAAAGTTTGTCAAACATTTTGCTACATGAAAAATAAAAATTTCATAATATAATACTGAAAAAGCTGTTAATACGAATAGTACCAAGGACTGGTATGATTTCTTGATCACATTATGTCTATTTTGTCACTGTCTTCTAGATGAAACAAAATGGGATTGTCTAATATTGCAGCAATTGTAAAACACACACACACACACACACCAAATAAACAAGACTGTTTTGGCACAAATGGTCATTTTTACAGCATGATAGAATATAATGCATTAAGTACCAATATCAAATGAGTATTAGGCCCACTAAAAGCAAAAAGCTTTATGTTATGAAATAGTTTCACATTTAATTCATATGCTCCAGCTTCTCAAGCATGAGGTCGAAAATTACTAGTATGAAATTTTTGTATAAATTTTGAATTGTCATATTGTTCCATAATTTGTTTGATGTCCTCCCCCTCCCATTTCTTCTCCTTCCTCATTCTAACAATCAATCTTGTCATCACTAACTCTGTAACTATTCCTGCCAGTGTCAAGGGTCATTCTCTGGTTAACTTCACTAAACCTGCCACAATCACCGGTTTAGTTATCCCTCGTTTATTCTCCGGTTAGGCGTTATTACATGTTCGTACAACGCGTTTTCCGTGCTATTGCCAGAATTGAACTTAAGTGGCTGCTAACCAAGGACTGTACAACTGGCTCTTATTAGTGTAGCGATCTGGCCAAACCATTTTTTGTCAAACTTACATTTCTTGGATATACCGAGAAAATAATATGTAATCTTTTTTATCTGTTATTTCTGTTTGTCATTTTATTTCCACTCTGGGAGTCTGAATCTACGGATTTCACTAGTAATTGTAACAAAGCTGGTCATTCGCAAACCCACTGAACTACGTAACAAACAGCGATTGGCATTCACCCGTTCAGTTTAATTCCACTCATCTCTTACAGCTCCATCCCCTTTGTGTCTCCAAGAAAGTTTATTTCTAGATGCAACCAGGATTCCTCTGGCAGAGACATCATGTACACTACTCATGCATTCAAAAATTAACTTATGATTCATTCAGAAATCAACTTAGAATGTGTTCAAAAATGTTAAAAAATCAACAGAGGTGCATTTCAAAATCATATGAATAGTTGATAGACCAACACACGCTGGATGATAGGCGCTATGTGAAACAAGGTTTTTTTTCCTCAAGAATATGAATTTTGCGCCCTCCCCTAAAATTGCTGCCTAGCGCAGACATCCCAGCTTGCCCCCGCCCTTGCTAGATCCAGGCCTGCAGCACAGGCGTGAATCTGGCAGCTTGGGCACACCAGTACAATTTTTCCATTTGCATCTGGCTGCTTGCTGCTACTGCTTATACAGCTAATAGGCACACTTCTGTAGCCAGAAGCAGGAAAAGGTACTACTCATATGTGACTCAACTGCGCAAGTGCACGAGCCCGCTCGCAACTGCTCGAATGAATCTAATGTAAACAGTTGTGACATCACGCTCATTGGAGGCAATTTGTTGTTAAGAAGCATTGTGTACTCTTCCTAAATCCTTTCACACATTTTCCTGCTGACAGACACGCGTATAAACACTGTTTTGTTGTTGTATGTGGTACATTTTCTTTGCAACTGAAGTTTTATTTTTTTATTTTTTTTTCTCTCTTGTTCATGTTTTCTCGATGCAGTATTATTCTGCAGTAGCGGGATACAGTAATATCCTTTGTTAAATTATTGGTTCTTACCAGCCAAAATTACAAAAAATTTAACTGAAAACAAACAATGAAAAATTCCCCAGGAATTTTTTAAAATTCCAGTTTTTCCCGGTTTTCTCCCGCAGTAAAAAAATTATTGGGTTTTTCCTGGATCTCCCAGTTGTCCCGGGTTAAACAAAACAGTCTAAGTGGAATTATCTTCACCAGTTTAAAGAATACATTCCAGCTGATTATGATTCATTTTATGGCAACATACCCTATGGAAAATGAAAAGAACACAAACAAAGTTTCTGAAATTCAATCGTAAGACATTTGACCAGTGATTTATCTTTTTAGGGGAATATATATTAAGGTTTATTGACATAATTCATTATTATTTTTGTCTACTTCAACATTCATAAACAAAGTTGAAATATTGTTTGATAACTAAGATATGAAAGCTACACTGATGTAATATTTTACTATTCTTTTTGTCTAATTTAGTAAATTTTGTCTAATTTAGTAAATAAAGTTCCTGTAACATTTTATGATTTTATGTGATGACTGTATAAAACAAACCAAACTGTACTGTCATACCTGATTATTATTTTTGTCTAGTTCTTACTAGAAACAAATAAAGTTAATTTAATTTGGAAACTGAGTGATTCATAGTAAACACTGTCCATCTCCCCTAAATTTTAATAGTAAACAGTAATAACATAGATTATGTCCTATAAAATTATAGTTTTACCTAGTAACTTTAAATTTCTAGTAAAATACATTATAACCAACAACAAAGAATACAAGAAACATGAGAACTAAAGCCTATTATAATTTTAACATATTTTCTGTCATCTTTTCTCTCTCCTGAAAACTTTCAGAAATGTTGCATACACGGTGTTCCTTTAGTGACGTTTCATTATAATTCAAAATACAGATAGATTTCACCTCACATCACAATACATTTACAAGGCTGAGAAACAGCCAATGTAGAATTTACCTCGCTCTTCTTTTTGGAGTACAATCTGTGGAAAGATATGACCCTCCACTGGCAGTCTAAGTCACGCGGAATGTACGGAATCAGTGCAGCGAGACAAGTTGACATGGAAGCACAACAGATATTTCTCTTGAGGAGATCCACTGTGTCCATGGTTATTTCAGTTCTAATGCTTTTACACAGAGGGGTTTCTTTAGAGACTGCACAGCTGACTGAGAAACAGCAGTGTGCACATTTCCTCTCACATTTTCTTAGTGGGTAGAGCAATATTTCTGACACCCATATATCGTGAATAGTAACAGCTCTATAATACTCACTGGGATACAATTACATTCACTTTTATGTATCTATTTCAGCTCATCAAGAACAATTTGTTGATTTGTGCTACTAAGTCCCAAATCAGAAACAAAGCTGATCTGACATTCCGTAAGCCGGACTTTTATTCCGTATGTGATAGGGTGGAACTGTATTGAATCCCTTCTCGAAGGAAAAAAACAACCACAACAACTGACCTCAGTACCAGTATCTTCTGCCACTGATGAACAAAATGAGCTGAATTTTAAAAGTTGTTTGAGGATTCCTACTCCCCCCCCCCCCCCCCATTCAGACACTATTTTACGAACTGATGAGGAGATTTTCTGTCTGCAAGGTCAAAATACACTTTGCAAATGCATGCTCAGTATTTCAACAACAGACAGATGTCAGGTTAGTGTTTCCAACAAGCCCTCTCAAAAAGGAAGATCACCTGCATTTTTTCACAATGGTCTCAAATCCTTCAATGACTAAAAAACTACAAACAAAGCCCATCAAACAGAAAATGTCACACCTTTTAATAGATGACACTGGTCTTTTTGGAGCACTGTAGATAGTGTAGGACTGTCATCAGGCAGTCATGTGACTCCACTGGCACCAGTCTAAGTCACGCGGAATGTACGGAATCAGTGCAGTGAGACAAGTTGACACAGAAGCACAACAGAACGGCACAAAGGAGTTACTGCATTCGGATATGCCAGTGACCACACTATGGGTAAAGTTGACCGGTTTGTCAGTGTACAGACACGGACTGCCCAACACAACAATGAGAAACAGTGTATGACTCTCAGCCAGTTAACACAATGTAAAAATAATCTAACAAAAAGAGACTGGAGATTGATGTCACACCTTTTCTACAACAATCTGTTTCATACTCAAAAAATTACTGCTGTCACGTCCAGTTTAACCTGTTTCTGTGCAAACTGCATGAAAACTACAATAGGGTGTATCACAGTTTACCAGAAATCTGTCTTAAATGGTTAATTATGTCATTTTATGCTCATAACATGCTTTTTTCTCTTTAATTTCAGTATTAAAAAAAGAAATGAAATTAAATTAATTTGAAAGCCCTCAAAAATGCTCCATCTGAGTCTTGTGATGCTGTGACATCACCGGCTACTTCACTGCTCATACTGTCCTGACACTTAGCCACAGTGATGTCATTTTGGGTTTTGTGCTTTGGAAAATGGGTTACAAATGTTGTGAGGTACCACACTGCACAAATACATCTATACAAACTCCTGAAAAAGTGGAGTGTTCAAAGGACTGAGAAGATGTGTAAAATGTGGTTGCATTGTACTGGCAAAATATCACCATGTTAATGTGTAAGTTCTCTAACATAATTACAAATGTCTTGCAATCTGAAGCTGACAATAATTTATCCCCAAGATATGTTTTTCCATTGAACAAGGAAGGACAGCGTAATCCAACGAAATTAAACTCCCACTGAAAACAGTTGTTATATGAAACATTACGAGCACCCTTCGGCAGCTCAATTAGTAGTGCAGCAGGCAATAGAAGTCAGTAAGCTGAAATACACAGGCACTGGTTCAAATTCAGTCAGAAGGAATATTTTAACTTATTTTTAAAATGACTCAAACAGTCCTCACATATGGAAACTAAATCACAACTACAAAACTTCAAGACACTGATCAGAAACAGAGTATTGTTGTGTTTTCCTTGCCATTTACATGCACTTGCATTTGTAATCGCTGTTCCCACGAGTCACCTTCAAGAAGATTTCTAGTTAATGTGATCACACACTTTTTACTTTATTGGAAACAATGCTTTTATCTTCATATTGTCCAGCTAGGGTCCTTATGTTTAAAGATGAAAGCAGGCCTGCTTCAGACACTGATGCTAATTTTCACTCACAAGCATCAGGGCCTTACGTTTTGTGGCTTTGTATCTCTCCATATACAAAACCTAATTGTCCTACACCTCGTTGCACTGTGGATGTATGGTGGTACCTTAGCCACTAGGGATGCTTCCCAAAAAAAGTGGATCTTTTGAAAGCAAATTAAATGCATTTATCCTGAGTTATCCATTTCTCAGACTAAGATTAATTTGAAGTTGTTGTTGTTGTTGTTGTTGTTGTGGTCTTCAGTCCTGAGACTGGTTTGATGCAGCTCTCCATGCTACTCTATCCTGTGCAAGCTTCTTCATCTCCCAGTACTTACT
The DNA here is from genome assembly GCF_023864275.1 of Schistocerca cancellata. NCBI lineage: Eukaryota > Metazoa > Arthropoda > Insecta > Orthoptera > Acrididae > Schistocerca > Schistocerca cancellata. The sequence goes on along the minus strand of NC_064629.1, from coordinate 92,910,231 downwards.
GCAACCTACATCCTTCTGAATCTGCTTAGTGTATTCCTCTCTTGGTCTCCCTCTATGATTTTTACCCTCCACGCTGCCCTCCGATACTAAATTGGTCATCCCTCGATGTCTCAGAACCTGTCCTACCAACCAATCCCCTCTTCTAGTCAAGTTGTGCCACAAACTTCTCTTCTCCCCAATTCTATTCAATACCTCCTCATTAGTTATGTGATCTACCCATCTAATCTTCAGCATTCTTCTGTAGCACCACATTTCGAAAGCTTCTATTCTCTTCTTGTCTAAACTATTAATTGTCCACATTTCACTTCCATACACACCTACACTCCACACAAATACTTTCAGAAACGACTTCCTGACATTTAAATCTATACTCGATGTTAACAAATTTTTATTCTTCAGAAACGCTTTCCTTGCCATTGCCATTCTACATTTTATATCCTCTCTACTTCGACCATCATCAGTTATTTGAAGATATATATTATATTTCACCATCAAAACAACTGCTACAATGAATTCTTGGTAATGCTACTGAAATTGCATGAGCCCTGTAGAATCTCTGCTGATGGTCTTGCACATGAAGAACTTGGCAGTAAAATTTGCCCAGAATAATTTTATTGTACTTTTGGTTAAGAGTTCATGATTGATAGTCTACAATCTATGTATAAGATACGGATCCACTTGCAAAATGTTCTACAAGTTCTCTGTTTAGACAGAGTTTAATGACATAGCAGGGAGCAGAGAAAAGAATGTCCAACTTTGTGCATATTGCCACTCTAAATGGGTGGAGCAAAAATGCATCAACATTCAGAAGGTTTCCACTCTCAGTGTTCATAAAATTCCTTTCTATTGTTACCTAAAAGTTGTAAATGCATTTTCCATCACTAAATAGCTAAACTATTCACAGAAAACGTACATAAAAATCTAGTAACTTTGGCCAACACTCCTATAACATACATATAGCTTTGTCTCACTCCTAGTCTGTGATGTCACCAGAAATTCAGCCAATAACAGAGCATTTTCAGTTATGTGGCCATTTCTTTAAATTTAGTTACCTTTAAGCTTTAATTACATAAAAATAACAGACATGTGAGAATACTGACCCTAAAAGCTATTTGAATGTTATAATCACTCACAATAACAACAATCCGAACTGTATTTTTAACACAGACGAATACCCTACCGGAGTCAGGTACCTCATGAAAGTCCATTGTTTCCAGTGTCACATATGGCTGCACATCTTCAATGGACCAGACAACACACAAACTGGACAGTAGCCAGTCGGAGGCATGTAGTGTAATCTGGCAAGTCAATTTTGCCTTGTTTCAAATTGTACAAGGATTGCCCAGAAAGTAATGCACTGCATTATTCCATCCCCCCTCCCCCTAAATGAAAACAATGCTACGAATGCAAAACGTTACGTGTGTATTATTTGAAGTGTCCTCAGTAAGCATGCCAAGTTTCCATCACTTCTGACAGATAGCGTAGCTCAAGGACAGTTTCAAAATGGTGTCTGTAGGTGATGTATGTTACAGGCAAAGTGCCACTGTTGAATTTCTCACTGCAGATAAACAAACAGTGGGGAATATTCACAAATGGTTGTGCAAAGTCTACAGAGCACCTGCTGTTGACAGAAGTACAGTTAGTCACTGGGCATTGAGGGTGTGGTCAGCAGAAGGCGGTTTGGCAGAGCTCCACAATTTGCAGCGGTAAGGGAGACCATCCACTGCAGTCACACCTGACATGTTGCAGCGAGCTGATGTTGTCATTCCTGAGGACAGATGCATTATGACTCGACAGTTGGTGCTGAATCTGTCAATCAGTAGAGGAAATGTGGAGGCAATTATCCGCTCTCTTGGCTATTAAAAAATGTGTGCAAGATGGGTCCCGCAGTGTCTAATGGTGGATCACAAATTGCACAGAAAAAACAAGATTACATGAAAAAATAGTGTGTTTAGATAAAACACCATTATTTGGGGTGTGTAATTTTCATTATGTTCAATAAAGAATTGTTGAAGAAAAGAAAAGTGGGCATTACTTTCTGGGCCACCCTAGTCATAAAGCACCATTTGCAGCGATGGCCAAATCAGGCATTTAATGTGTGTGGAGAGAGTAGTTAGTGCCTGAGGCGATTTTGAGAGCAACTTTTGTTTTGCAACTCGGGTATAGTCATTCAGGTCACCATAAATGTGAATTGGGCTGATTTCAATATTTGTTCTTTTCCATCTTCACGACTGATATACTGTGAAAGGCCTTGTGAGTTGACGACAGCCATGTGCACACACTTGCACACATACCTTCCCTGACTGACAGACACTGGCACCCTGTCATAGCACAACTAGCCTGCTAAAACATCCAATCTTAATGTTTTAGAGATGAGCAACACAGCTCGTATATCACACAGATTTACTCAGAAAAAAGAGTGACGTCGGAACTGCATCGACCACTTTTCAGCATTGTAAATGTATTCTGATGTTTGTTTTACACCTGCTGTCTGTGTAAAGGTTTTCTACGATGCTTGCACTACCATAAAAAAATACAGTTGGCAGCACCTGCCACTCATATTTGCAGGAAAAGAAAGTTACTCACTTTACAGGGTGCAGATTCAGCTTCTGCCACGTGCAGCAACTCACAAGGTCACATGCAGAGCATATGGCTTATATCATTGTCTCTCTTGTCAAATTCACACTTTGTATTTGTCTTCATGATGGCCTTATATGATCATGAGATAGAGTTTCTGTTGAATAATAGTGGTTCAGTGCTCAACAAACAAATTTCTGCTTTTGTTTAAGCTCTTGTTCTGTCACCTTTTTATCTGTAATTGTATGTATTGTCAGTTGAACACCAGGAATCTAATTTTTATGATCTGTGTTATAGAAGAAGAAGAAATTTCTGATGAAGTGTCAGTGAGCCCTCAAGATGAAGTTTCCAATTTGATGCCATATCAGAGACCCCTCTGTCCCAACCTATCAATCTGTCCCTTTTGACTGGGCAGTTCTTGGAAGCTTTATACAGAAGAAAGCTCCATCTTTCAAATGCAATAAACTGATCTGAGTTATGAACAGTAGAACCTTCTACACAAAATTCAGAATAACTACAAAAATGCGCAGTATAAGCCAGTTGTACACCACCTTAGCTACCCAGTCCTCAAACTGTTAATCGCATAGAAAATGTCTGGGTCTATTTGGAACAGCAGGCGAAATGAAGCAATAGACATCTCCAAACCTTGGTAGCTCTACTCAATCTGACTATCAACGAGTGGCTTCGTACAGATACAGTATACCTCAAGAAGCTTGTCATTCCCCCTTGCCTAACTGAAGCCATTATCATGACTAAATGAGATGTTATCTCCTGGGGATCAAAAAATTTTGTTTGTTGAACATAGTTCCTGAAGTTATAACATTTGAGGCTGGAATTATTTATATATTTAACAGATCTAGAGAAAAAAAAATCTCCTCTCTAGAAGAAGATCAAGTCAACTAGTTCAACCTAATGGGAAACCATCTTTTTCAAAGACAGAATTTTTCTTTTCTTTTTTTCTTAGAATGTACAGTGTTTGTGACTCCTCCACTGCCTGGCAGACTGACTCACCTTGGGGACACAGCCAACTATATGCCTTTTACCAACAACACCAGTCCTGCGCATGTTCGCCAATCGCTGTAAATTGTTGCGTTTGACGTATGCTGTTGACATGGTGGTCCTCTGTGCACCTGTTAGGATGGCAGCAAGAAATCAATGTCAGAAGAGCTGTTTAAGCTTTTTTCCTGGGTGCCATGTAGCATAAATGAAAATGTTAAACACAATGACAGAAGCATGACACACAATCTATCTGAAACTACTATTTAATGGAAAAATTCTGCTTCAAAATTTCTCAACCAATTTACTTCAAATTTTTACACAATACTCTAATAAACATTTGGACAGACAAAGGCTATATTTTTAGTATATTTAATGTGTAAATATTAAATAATGATACCTATTAATAAGTGTTAATAAAATCCCCACAGGGACTAGACCTACACATACTTGTGTGGCTCAGTACTCAACGATTCAGTCAACAGATGTAGGCAGTCTATATTTAGTAGCCTGTCACTCAGTAAGTGATGAGAGGAAGCTAATTAGTCAGTGACATGGAAGAGGATGTGAAAAACATTGACGGCTTCCAATTTTGATGAAGATATTAATATAAATGGCAAGGAAGCCGGATGAGTCATTTTTTCTTGACAGCAATCCCTCAATCATAGTAAAGGTGGAGAGGAACTCAGTATGGTGGCTCTAGCAGAAGCGGCAACCTGCTGAGGAAAACAAAAAGCAACCCCCCATCATATATGACTTGCAAAAAGCAGCTATGTGATCAGTGTCCACCTACATGTCAATGGCGGTTGCAAAAATCAGTAGCATCTGTTATAGAAGTGGTCACCTATGAAAGGCATCTGTTCCCATAATGAGCAGCATGTTAATATCCATTTGGTGGCTCGATCACAGATGTAACATATCATGAAGTCCTTAACACCCCATTCTCATTTGCTTTCCACCACGATGTGATGGTAAATACTGAAAGGAAAAATACTCCAGGAAGTAAACAATCTATCAGTGGAAACAGTGATGCAACTTAGGCATCAGATTGACGAGAGCCAAGAACATCATTTAAGGAAGCTTCCTCGAACTTCCCTCATATGGCCTACGAAAAAACATTTGCTTGCCACATTGAACATCCAACAGTTTAGTGAAAACTGGGGAGCTTAAACAACTGGTGGATGTATTAAACATACACAACACGTTCATGTTAGCTGTTCAGGAAACCAGGAATGGAGATGAGAATGCATCCGAATCCGAGTTCTATAGGATTTACAAAGACAAACTGGCCATAAAGATTAACATAGACTGTGAAAGCTGTTCAGGCACAGTGACTAACAGAATCTGTAATGAATTTTAGATACCCAGCAGAATGAATGTAACTTCTCACATTTAGATCAGCACATGTCTATACCATCATAAATGCACACACACACACACACACACACACACACACACACACACCTTTTAATAATAAAAAAAAAATAAAGATGATGAAGAAGAAGAAGAATTTCTGAAAAAGGTTGACATTAGCTTTAAATTGAATTGTCCACAGAAGTTTATGAGCCTTTCTCCATTTTTAGCAGAGTGCTTATGTGCAGGAAAATTTCCTCCTATTGCCTTATTTTTCTCTTCTGAAATGATCTCTGAACTGAAGTCTCCTATGAGTAGTATTATGTGGTGCTTTGGTTGTTTCGACAATTCATTTTCTAGTGTTCCTGTTTTTTTTTTAATTTTTAATGTGTGTGCGCATGTGTGCAGCCCCCCCCCCCCCCCCCCAGAACACACACACAAGCGCGCGCACACACACACACACACACACACACACACACACACACACAAAGACACACCACCACCACCACCACTAGAGGACGCTAAATTAACATTAATTCACTACCTGTGAATCCAGCTGGCTGGTGTATCCTTTTCAGCAGCTGCAATACAGAATGTCACCTGGTGTCAGTGTATCTATCAACTTATCAGCAATATTAAGGAAACTGGCGGAGGTGAGGACATTACATTGACGTAGCACAATGCTACTCACCATTACTAATAGCCAGAGACTTAAATGTTCGTAAAAGCATCTGAGACTACTGGATTCTATAGAGAACACTTACTCATCATATGTAACACAGCACCAATGAAGAACTCATTGCATTTCAAAGTTATGTATGTACTTTTTATCAAGTGTACATATTGTAATTTGACTTATTAATGTGCAGAGACTGAATTATATGCATCATAAAACCTTAAATTATGCATGAAAATATGCATGAATAACACTTAAAAAATGCATGAAAAGTGTTAAAATATGCAAGATCAAATAATTAAAAAACATGGTAGTTACTGCATGCATTATATCTCAGAGTTGAACCTGTGCATATCAATAATGGGGAAGAGCACTGGCCACATGAAAAATTGGTACATTTAGAATGCTGATATCATTTTCTAAATACTTTTGGTAGAGGTTAGGAAGAGGGCCTTACTGGGATTATTTTCTAAAGATTTGCAAAATGGGGATACATACCATGTTTCATGAATTGTTCCTTCTTTGTTATTGTTGTCGGTAACAAGCAGATGCGATGCGAGTCAGTCGCAGCAAAACAATCAATATGTACAGGACCAACTTCGAGATATATCGTACGCAGAGGGTCACGCTCAAAGACTCCGTAATATTTTATTTAATAAACAACATACAATCATGAAATTTTTTGAACAGCATTAACTTTTAATTAATAATATTGGACCAATGCATCATTTACAATTTATTTTACATTTTCTTACTATTGTGAACATAAATGACCAAGTAGTGTTCCAAATGAAATTGGTAGTAAGATTGTGTCTTTGATCACTCAAAACATTTTTATAAGCAGCAAAGGTCCACTCTACATCAACTGAGGTAACTGGGCAGTAATTGAATTTGGGTGTTATGGTGGCACTTATTGCTTCTGGTAAAAGTTAGTCCATCGTATTAATAAAACTATCAGTTTGGCACAAGGGGTCAAAGCCTGGGTTATTGTTTAAAATGTTTTCAAACTTCTCTTTAAGATTTCTTGGGAATACCTCCAGCAATAAGGAGTTTCAAGCTTTTTAATACTTGCAGGTATATGGGAAAAATGAGTGGTAATCACAGCAATGTCTTTTTTAGTACCGGTATTACTAGAAGCTTCCTTGCACTGGCAAACTGCCAAAGCCTCTGCACTATCAAAGTCATTTACTACCCCTCTAATGGCCTACAAATGTTCATTGTAAAACAACACAGCTTCGACCCATCTACCCCAATGAGTTACCACTGGTTCAGGAGGTAAAGACAAATTTAATAGTTGTTCTTTGTAGGTCTTGATGCGAACAGGAGCCTATAGAAACACTATCTTTGAGGATGAAATCAGTTTGTTTACATTCACAAATGTGGAACGTACTTCTTCAGCAAGGCAATGTACTACATAAGCAAAGCACACCACATGAATCAAATAGGAATAAAATACTCACAGGGCTTTTCCTGATTTAGTCATACTGGGAGCAGCATCTGAAATAAACACAAACACCCTTTCAGCTGCAGAGGATTCTGGAAATATTTTTCTAATACCCCATTCACAAATCTGGTGATCGTAGACTGATTTATTTTTTCAAGTTCTTTACAGGGCACTAAATAGGAAGAAGAAGCCTCTTTTCTTTAAAGCACCAACAATTAAATTTGCAATGTAATGGCCACAAGTGTCTATAGTTTCGACAACTAAAATCCAGATAATGCTGTCCTTCAGCTCATTGCATATTTCTTCCAGAAAAACTGTTGCTATGTAATTTTTACTCACTGCTGATTTGTCTGGTATATTTTGATTTAAGCAATATTTGTGCAGGAAGCCTTTGAGGATAAGGTTTGTAAGTTTGTGAAGAGGAATATTGCTTGCAATGAATGCTTCACATAGATCCATATTAAACCAACTTTTTTGGTTACCTTTGGACAAATCCCTGCTACTGCAACTTGCTGCTGTCAGAAGTAGTTGTCGTGGTCCTTTCCTCTGCATTCTTGCGACATGCAGACTTGTCTTGACATGCTGGTCTATTTAAAACTTTTTTTGCATGAAACATTTTTCTCACAAACTCGACAACATAAAACAATTCCATTATATGCCAATATTCCAGGCTGGTCAGCTATCCATGAAACAACATTTCATTTTTTGGGCAGCATGGCACATAACACATTACACACTACATGTGTCAGCTGTGTACAAGTAAATAGAAAGCTAAACTGAAACAATGGATGTGCGACTAAAAGCTTGCATAGTCTAATTTAATTGTTACCGACATGTTTGGTATGACAGCGGAGGGGATTAACCAGGGATGCGGGCGCAGGAACATTGACTCTGTCTGCCTGTTCCTGTTCTGTAATGATTTTGCTAGGCAGTGGCATCTCGGTTAGCGATTGCATGCAGTTCTAGGTTGCAGTTAATCTGTGAGACATCAGAACTAGATTGAGCAGGAGACTGCCCATCTAAATTTTTACAATATTGTAAACATAGAGTAAAATATGCTTCGTCACTAGTTTTTAGTTAAAATATGCAATAACTGGTGAAAAGGAGCCAAATATACAAATGCAAATGCATATAATCCGGTCTCTATTAATGTGTAGTCTTTTTGGTAGATATGTTGAGTGTTTATAGGACTCCTATACTACCAAACATCTGAAATGCCCTTCGGGACTCAGTACTCATTTGCCAGGTATAGGTTCAGTAACTGTGGGGTTCCTAAGCTGGGGAATGGTTGCTCCGTAGCTCTCTGTCACTGTAAGCTCTCAGCACATTTCAGCAAGCACTGTACAGTGCGGCAGTGAGCGTTGTGCCACAAGGAATGGGGATCTCTGCTTGACCACCCAAAGTGTGAGGGTGGTAAGAACATCTATAAAAACCCTAATATCGAGGTGCGCTGCATGGGGGCAATCTCTGGGAAACCTGCCACACCTCAGTCATGTAAGGCTTACTCAAGCAAGTAGGGGTCTGTCTATGTAGACCTTTATTTCCCTAGCTGCTAGTGGGACTGAGATGGAACCCCTGAAATTAAATTCTTTAACTCTCAGCAGAATAGATGTACCGATGGTGGGTGTTGTCATGCAAATCAGACAAGTGATCTTGTGTAGCCAGTCCTGCTGACTGATGGATTTTCAGAATTCTTGTGTTAATAGTAACAGCATCCAATCTGCCAGTCAGAATATGTTTTTAACAGTTAAAAGGAAAGAGGGATGCTTTGAGGAAGTTTCCCCTCTCTATATTCAAAAGCGATCAGAGGGCATTGCTGGCACTTTAAAATCTGTGAAGTGACTGTGCAATAGGACACTGTGAATAGAAACTTCTAGTTCACAATGGGTACAGATCTCCAGAAAGCTAAATGCTTCAGTGGATATGCAGCTGAAGCTGAGCTACACAGCAACTTGAACTACAGCAAAGGTGTTGTGACCTGCAGGGATCTGCTAGATTGTTTCCCTCACCCTCCAATCGAGCAACCAACCAACAGCAAGGTCACTGGTCCCATGATCTGAAGTGACACAAACTAAGGGAGGAACAACACAAACAGCACAGTTCAGTCAATGGGAAAGGAAAATGGCAAAAAAGAGGAAAAAGGTAAACCTGGGCAGCAGGATGATTAAAGAACAGAACAGGAGGGAGGCGGAGGTGGGGAGGGGGGGGGGGAGGGATGGTGAGAGCAGTGGGTGCCCCAAAGGCACTACACATGATGGGACACCACCACCACCACCACCACCACCACCACCACCACCGCCACCGACTCATACTGATCCCCACGCCATACCATGATTGTGACATAACTGGGGAAGAAGACACAAGACAAGGGGAAATGAAATGCACAAAAAACCAGACAAAACACAGAAAATGGCAGGGGGGGGGGGGGGGGGGGGGGAGGGAGCGACCTTCTCGGGATAGACGGAGGAACGAAGGCCTCTCAAACCAATGTCAACACTAAGCAAGGGCCTCCAACACCAGAATAAAATTCAAGTATTTGAATCTGGGAGGTCAAAGCACTTTTACAAGAAAACCGAGAATGGATGTGACCATGTGACACCCAAGACAAGAAAGGGGGGGGGGGCATACTTGGTGTGAATGGTGGAAAGGCAGGGATAATCCAGCAAAATATGGATCACTGTGAGATAAATGGAGGGGGGGGGGGTCATTACAAAGTACAAAATCATGGTTCAACCTGATATGGTCAGTACAAAGACGGCAGAGTATGGTAGATTTCTACAACGAGAGTGGATGGAAGGACACCATGGAGTGTGAGTTCTCTTGATTGCACGAAGTTTATTGAGACCAGGCGTGGCACTCTCCAGCTACACAACCAGCAAGTTCATTAACCAGGATACCCACGTGGCTGGGGATCCAAATTAAATGTGCCAAAGAAGCAGCAGAGGCAAGATTGGCAAGAAGCTCATGGGTGGCAAGACCATGGCTGATCGGTTGGTTGGTTTAAGGGTGGCAAGGGGGGGTGGGGGACCAAATTGCTTCGTCATCAGTCCCTTGTTCCTGTAAAACAAGTCCACAATGGGGAAAAAGAAAACATGAGATGTACAGCACAAAACCGGGAGAAAAGGAAAACCACAAGAATGACAGAAGGGCAACAAACACTACAATGGACAAAATAGGACAAGAAAATCACAGAGAGATGCAAGAAACAGGTAGAAGGGATTAAAAAAAGAGAGCAGATGACTATTGATGGTTGATCATGGGAATAAAAAAGATAAGCCTGCCAAGCTGCAGCACACTAAAACCTCCAGCCGAAAAGTACTAGGGTAGAGCACACACAATGACAAAGGACATGCGCTAAAACTAAGATAGAATGATAAAAAAAAACAACTCACATACAAAATGTAAAACTAAATCACCCAATGAGGTGGTGTCAGCTAAAATTAATGGTAACAAGTCCAGTAACTGAAGACTACACGACAGGGGAACCAAACAACAGTAAATGACTGGACTGTCCCAGGGCATAGGTGGACTCCTGTACGAGGGCTACCAATGGATGGCAAGGGTAGCACTGGTCGATAGCTTGTACGCTGTTCAAGGAGTCACTACAGTCAAAACATGACTTGCCAGGGCACAAATGGATACGCTAAAGAGCACGAGATATGGCCACCACCTCTGCAGTGAAAACACTGCAGCCAACCAGCAAGGAATGCTGTTCAATATATCCTTTGTGAGCATCAGCAAAGCCAACATGGCCACCAGCCATCGAGCTATTTGTGTTAACTACTTCAGAGCCCTGGGATGCATCAAGAATTGAGAGGAAGTGACAGCTGAGAGCCTCAGGAGGAGCGGAGTCCTTAGGGCCATGCAGAACGTCCAGACGAAGCTACGGCTAGGTATACACCATGGAGGTTTATGCAAATGGACCTGAAGCAGAGGTGGTGAAGAAAAGGACTCTAGTTCAGACAGAAGGAATCGGACACGAACCATGATCATAATCCCCGACCTGGGCCGCTGATGCGTGAGATAAACCACCATGGTTGGGAAAAGGGGATGGTAATTTGGATACTCAGGAGCACTATGAATGTGCACGATGTAATTGGCGTGCAGTTGTCGGTGGCTGATCACCAATGGAGGGATCCCAGTCTCCACCAGCAGGCGCATCATCATACTCATCCTAAAAGCTCCTGTAGCTAGTCTAACACCACAGTGGTGCACTGGATCTAGTAAACACAATGCTAAGGGTGCCACCAAACCATAATCCAGACTCCCATAGTCAAGACAGGACTGAACAAGGGCTTTGTAGAGCCACAGCAGTGTAGAGTTATTTGCACCCCAGTTGGTGTTGCTCAGGCAGTGGAGGGAATTGAGGTCCTGCCAGCACTTTTGCTTACGCTAATGAAGATGAGGAAGCCAAGTCACTCAGGCATCAAAAATTAGTCCCAAAAATTGATATTTCTCCACTATAGTGAGTGGATTGTCTTCAAGGTAAAGTTCTGGTTCCGTATAAACGGTACAACACCAACAGAAGTGCATGACACTCAACTTCACGGCTGAAAACTGGATGCCGCGGATTACAGCCCATGACTGTGCCTTGTGAATGGCTCCCTGTAGGTGCTTCTCACCAATGCCAGTACTGGTGGAGCAGTAGGAAATGCAAAAGTCGTTTTCATACAAGGAAGGTGAGACGGATGGCCCCACATCTGCTGCTAAACTGTTAATGGCCACTAAAAAGACACACACACTCAACATTGAGCCTTGGAAAAGGCTGTCCAGATGGCAGACTCGAAGGTCACTAGGTTGTCAGCGCTAGAGCGAACCTGGCAGAAACCACCCTGGCAAGGCCCCATGACTCCAGGAGCCAACACAATTGTCGATTCACCATACGTTTAACAGGTTATAATGAATGATGGTGAGGCTGACTGGCCAATAGCTATTCACATCAAGCAAGTTTTTACCAGGTTCGACCACTGCAACGATGGTGCTCTTTCACCATTGCAATGAGAATATGCCATTACTCCAGATATGGTTGAAAATGACAAAGGTATGTTGCTGGTAGCCTGACGAGAGATGTTTAATCATCTAAGTGTGGATCCGATCTGGTCCAGGAGCTGTTCGGGGTAATGTGCAAGGGTGCTGAGGAGCTCCCACTCTGTAAATGGGGCGTTATAGGGTTCACTGTGGCATCTAGTGAAAGAGGGGAATTTCCATTCCATCCTCTGGTTGAAGGTGCAAAAGGCATGGAGGGGGGGGGGGCTAGTTCTCCGATACAGAGGCTTGAGCATAGTGCTCAGCAAAGTGCTCGTCAATTGCATTTGTGTTTGATGTCATTGCCAGGGACACCTGTCGGGGGTCTGGTATGCAAAGATATGTCTAATTTTCATCCAGACTTGTGAAGGCGATGTATGGTACCCAATGGCTGAGCTGTACCTCTCCCAACACTCCTGTTTCCATCTTTTAATGAGCTGGCGAACATGGGCACAGAGCCATTTAAAAGCTATTAGGTGCTCCAGGGAAGGGTGCCACTTATGTCTCTGTAGAACCTGCCTACACTCTTTAATGGCATCAGCAATTTTCAGTGACCACCACAGTACTGTCTTTCACCGTGGGCACCTTAGGAACATGGGATCGCATTTTCTGCTGCAGAAACAGTCATTCTGGTGACTCACTCAACCACCACATTGACATTACCATTTGTGGGAGATTCAGCGATGATGGCAGAGGTGAAAGTTTCCCAATTTGCCTTGTTTCAGTCCATCTGAGTAGGCATCTTGGGCAATGATGCTGGGGGAGTGGCAGGAATATCGGGTAGAGGTCACTACCCCACAAGTCATTGTGGCTCTACAGTGGACAGATGGGAGTAGTTCTGGACTGCAAAGTAATAAATCGATGGCTGAATAGGTACCATGAGCCACAATGAAATGTGAGGGGGCCCCAGTATTTAAGAGGCAGAGGTCGAGTTGCGACAGAATTTTCGACACCTCTACCTCAGCCAAACGGCTGAAAGCAAGGGGAAACTACAGCCGTAATTTTTCCCGATGGCATGCAGCTTTACTGTATGGTTAAATGATGATGGCGTCCTCTTGGGTAAAATATTCCGGAGGTAAAATAGTCCCCCATTCGGATCTCCGGGCGGGGACTACTCAAGAGGACGTCGTTATCAGGAGAAAGAAAACTGGCATTCTACGGATCGGAGCGTGGAATGTCAGATCCCTTAATCGGGCAGGTAGGTTAGAAAATTTAAAAAGGGAAATGGATAGGTTAAAGTTAGATATAGTGGGAATTAGTGAAGTTCGGTGGCAGGAGGAACAAGACTTCTGGTCAGGTGAATACAGGGTTATAAATACAAAATCAAATAGGGGTAATGCAGGAGTAGGTTTAATAATGAATTTAAAAAATAGGAGTGCGGGTAAGCTACTACAAACAGCATACTGAACGTATTATAGTGGCCAAGATAGACATGAAGCCAATGCCTACTACAGTAGTACAAGTTTATATGCCAACTAGCTCTGCAGATGATGAAGAAATTGAAGAAATGTATGATGAGATAAAAGAAATTATTCAGGTAGTGAAGGGAGACGAAAATTTAATAGTCATGGGTGACCGGAATTTGACAGTGGGAAAAGGGAGAGAAGGAAACATAGTAGGCGAATATGGATTGGTTCTAAGAAATGAAAGAGGAAGCCGTCTGGTAGAATTTTGCGCAGAGCATAACTTAATCATAGCTAACACTTGGTTCAAGAATCATAAAAGAAGGTTGTATACATGGAAGAATCCTGGAGATACTAAAAGGTATCAGATAGATTATATAATGGTAAGACAGTGATTTAGGAACCAAGTTTTAAATTGTAGGACATTTCCAGGGGCAGATGTGGACTCTGACCACAATCTATTGGTAACGAACTGTAGATTAAAACTGAAGAAACTGCAAAAAGGTGGCAATTTAAGGAGATGGGACCTGGATAAACTGAAAGAACCAGATGTTGTACAGAGTTTCAGGGAGAGCATAAGGGAACAATTGACAGGAATGGGGGAAAGAAATACAGTAGAAGAAGAATGGGTAGCTCTGAGGGATGAAATAGTGAAGGCAGCAAAGGATCAAATAGGTAAAAAGACAAGGGCTAGTAGAAACCCTTGGGTAACAGAAGAAATATTAAATTTAATTGATGAAAGGAGAAAGTATAAAAATGCAGTAAATGAAGCAGGCAAAAAGGAACACAAACGTCTCAAAAATGAGATCGACAGGAAGTACAAAATGGCTAAGCAGGCATGGCTAGAGGACAAATGTAAGGATGTAGAGGCTTATCTCACTAGGCGTAAGATAGATACACCCTACAGGAAAATTAAAGAGACGTTTGGAGAAAAGAGAGCCACTTGTATGAATATCAAGAGCTCAGATGGAAACCCAGTTCTAAGCAAAGAGGGGAAAGCAGAAAGGTGGAAGAAGTATATAGAGGGTCTATACACGGGCGATGTACTTGAGGACAATATTATGGAAATGGAAGAGGATGTAGATGAAGATGAAATGGGCGATACAATACTGCGTGAAGAGTTTGACAGAGCACTGAAAGACCTGAGTCGAAACAAGGACCCCGGGAGTAGACAACGTTCCATTAGAACTACTGGCCGCCTTGGGAGAGCCAGTGCTGACAAAACTCTACTACCTAGTGAGCAAGATGTACGAAACAGGCAAAATACCCTCAGACTTCAAGAAGAATATAATAATTCCAATCCCAAAGAAAGTAGGTGTTGACAGATGTGAAAATTACCGAACTATCAGTTTAATAAGTCACAGCTGCAAAATACTAATGCGAATTATTTACAGACATATGGAAAAACTGGTAGAAGCCGACCACGGGGAAGATCAGTTTGGATTCCGTAGAAATGTTGGAACACGTGAGGCAATACTGACCTTACGACTTATCTTAGAAGAAAGATTAAGGAAAGACAAACCTACGTTTCTAGCATTTGTAGACTTAGAGAAAGCTTTTGACAATGTTGACTGGAATACTCTCTTTCAAATTCTAAAGGTGGCAGGGGTAAAATACAGGGAGCGAAAGGCTATTTACAATTTGTACAGAAGCCAGATGGCAGTTATAAGAGTCGAGGGGCATGAAAGGGAAGCAGTGGTTGGTAAGTGAGTGAGACAGGGTTGTAGCCTCTCCCCGATGTTATTCAATCTGTATATTGAGCGAGCAGTAAAGGAAACAAAAGAAAACTTCGGGGTAGGTATTAAAATCCAGGGAGAAGAAATAAAAACTTTGAGGTTCGCCGATGACATTGTAATTCTTTCAGAGACAGCAAAGGACTTGGAAGAGTTGTTGAACAGAATGGACAGTGTCTTGAAAGGAGGCTATAAGATGAACATCAACAAAAGCAAAACGAGGATAATGGAGTGTAGTCAAATTAAGTCATGCGATGCTGAAGGAATTAGATTAGGAAATGAGACACTTAAAGTAGTAAAGGAGTTTTGCTATTTGGGGAGCAAAATAACTGATGATGGTCGAAGTAGAGAGGATATAAAATGTAGAATGGCAATGGCAAGGAAAGCATTTCTGAAGAATTAAATCTATACTCGATGTTAACAAATTTTTAATGTCAGGAAGTTGTTTCTGAAAGTATTTGTATGGAGTGTAGCCATGTATGGAAGTGAAACATGGACAATAAATAGTTTGGACAAGAAGAGAATAGAAGCTTTCGAAATGTGGTGCTAGAGGAGAATGTTGAAGATTAGGTGGGTATATCATGTAACTAATGAGGAGGTATTGAATAGGATTGGGGAGAAGAGAAGTTTGTGGCACAACTTGACTAGAAGAAGGGATCGATTGGTAGGACATGTCCTGAGGCATCAGGGGATCACAAATTTAGCATTGGAGGGCAGCGTGGAGGGTAAAAATCGTAGAGGGAGACCAAGAGATGAATACACTAAGCAGATTCAGCAGGATGTAGGTTGTAGTAGGTACTGGGAGATGAAGGAGATTGCACAGGATAGATTAGCATGGAGAGCTGCATCAAACCAGTCTCAGGACTGAGGACCACAACGACAACAACACCTCAGCCAGTAAGCATGGTGCCACCCCACAAGGGGCTATGGGCGTTAAAATTGACCAAAAGTAGGAAAGGTTTAGGGAGTTGATGAATCAGTGCAGCCAGTATCTTCAGGTGTACTGCACCATCTGGAGGAAGATATACGTTGCAGACGGTTATTTACTACATTTCCTTATCCTGACAGCCACAGCTTCGAGAGGACTTTGAAGGGGCACAATTTCACAACATACCGAGTACAAGACATAGACATAAACTCCACCTGACCCTCTATCATATGTTCTGGCATAAAGTCAAGCACTGGCACGCCAGTCAGGAACTTTAGAGCAGAGAGGGTGTGAAGAAGACATCAGCCAATAGTACGCCAACCAACCCCTTTCTAGCACGGCAATGAGACAGCCGCGGCCTCTAGGCGAAGAGAACGTAAGTGCTGCACAGCCTGGCCATGGCCCAGTTCACTAATTTCCACAGTGGCATCAAGAATAGGCACTTGTACAGCGGCAACTTAGGAACTGTATTCCTTCACTTGTATTGGAATTGTATATACTGAAGGGATTCCTTATTTGTCTGTCACCCTTTGCTTGTGACACGTCATTGTTAATTCTCAAAGTTAAGTAATGTAATCATTTCCTTTGGTAATAAACTTCATTAATACGATTTGCTTGAACTGTTGGCTAGCAACTGAGAAAGCAGGTTTCCTAGGCATCTCACATTTGACGAGTAGGCAGGACACAACATTATATTCACTACAGTTTTTGTAATATCCGATACAGATGTGAAGGGCTGGGGTCTGCACTGCTGAGAACCAGGTTTTCTGGAGGGCAATGCAGAAAGCAGGTGTAATGCTCAATAGCTGTCATAGCTCAGCCAGGTGGTGGAAGAAACCACCGCAATTCCACTGGAGGTTGACATTATTGTGAGGGTGGAAAGGCATGAAGTGATCAAGGAGGCAGTTAGCACCTCAGGGGCACCTACTGCCACCTGTGCATTCTATATACATTGTGTCTGAGGGTTCATCAACATCTAGGTCCTCTGCAGATGCCAGAATCTCCATCTCATCCTCACACACAGAGCTTGTCGGTAGTGGTGGTGTGTGGGTGCCACTGTAATTTCTTTGCTCTTTGGATCTTCTTCTCTTTAGATTTCTCTCGCTGCTCCTTCAGTTTCTCTGGCTAGGAGGGCTTCACTGATTCAGTCTCAGGGACTGAGGATGATTTTGAAGCACTACGACCAGCTGCCTGTGGCTACTTCAGCCATTGGTGGATGTCCTCTTTTCACTGGTAGGAACCTAGGAAAGGACCCCATCCTAGTGAGAGGAACTGAAGAAATTGACATTTCTCCAGCTGAGAAGTGAGGACTGATGTCCCTGATGGTTTGGATGACATCACTCCTGATGTAAGTGGTGCATGAGCAGCAGGGACAGGAGTGCTCCCCACCATCAAGGGGGAGGTGTAGCCTTGCGGCCCCCTGAGGGCCAACTATAAATGGCAGAACTGATGGGGCTGGAACCATTATTGAAGTGGTGGCTTAAGAGGATTTAATGTGCATGGTATGTAGCCTCAGTGTAAGTCAGTCGGTGCAGGGTCTTGTATTCCATGATGTTTCTTTCTTTCTGTGAAATCCTGCAGTCTTGCGAGCAGGGGAATGTTGCTCGCCGCAGTTGACACAGATGGGAGATGGGGCACATGGAGTACTGGGATGTGATGGATGTCCACAAACACAACATATGACACTGTAAGTATAGCAAGAAGATATATGTCCAAACTTCCAGCACTTAAAGCACCACATCAGGGTAGGGATATATGGCTTTTCATCACAGCAGTATAACAAGGCCAAGATGAAGGCACCGGTGGCCAGCTGATTATCCTTCGGCCCCCTATGGACACGCCGGACGAAATAAGTCTCTAAGTTGGTGTGCAGCTTGTCATCTGAGTGCAAAAGAAGGTCCCTGTGAAATACAATATCCTGGACCATATTTTAGCTCTTATGGGGCATGATGGAAACAGAAACATCCCACAGCTTGTCACAGGCAAGTAATGGCCGTGACTGGGCAGAGAATGCTGTTTATATCAAGACTGATCCAGATCGCATTTTGGACAATCCCTCCACCTCCCCAAACTTGTCCTCTAAATGCTACACAAAAAAACTGAGGCTTCACCGACATGAAGGATTCCCATCAGCTCTCATACATACAAGGTACTGGGGCGAATAAGGTTCACTTCAACCTTTATCCTGGTGTTCCTTCCATGGCTTGGTCAGGGAGGGGAACGATTTGGGGTAATACTTCTTCGCATTAAATTGAGACTTCAAATACTTAAAGGCTGCTGGTATTTGACCACCAGCAAGAAATGATTTACTACGCTTCACGGAATTTCATCTGTCCTGATGCCACCGTCCTGATGCCACCCACTCCGACCAGGGCCCTCCAGATGGACGCCACCCAGTCTCAGCAAAGGCCACCTGGCATCTACTCCTTGGCATACGTGGGGAGTTAATATCACAGGCATCAACAGAATGATTCCTGTGTAGTCAGGGGGCTACAACCATAGGGTACATGGCAGCCCCACCACAACGGACTGGCTACCGGGCTGGATATGAGGTGCAAACAAATCCATGATCATCGTCGGCGCAGAAAACAACACTGCACAGTGGATGGAGGAAGACGCACCAGGGAAAGTGTCTATGCCCAACAGCTGAAGAATCTCAGTGCATGATGGACACACAATGTACCATGTAAGGCACCCTTTCCCAACTCTTCGGAAAAATTTTGGAGAATGGAGGTCAAACCCTACAGGGAACGATCACAGAAAGGCCAAAACATTTGAGACTCCTTTTAGTCACCTCTTACGACAGGCAGGAATACCTCAGTCCTATTCTAGCCACAAAACTCACAGAGGGAGGCAAGACTATGGGGTGGGGGGAAAAGCACCAGGCAATAGCCAGGAGGTCGCTCATTAAGTCTGTACGTAACAACACTCTGGTGAGGGAGGACCATTTAATAAATCAGATGGCCCAATAGACACGCAGCAGGTAAGAAATGGTGTCTCAAACAGCAGAAGATGTGAAGGCACATCCCACAAGATTGGTGGATTTAAAGCAATCGGCGTAGAAACCAATGGCACCCCAAAACTCCTATAAGAGTAGGCAGAACAAACAACACAACACCAAAGGAGCAATGGAGGCTTTTAGACCCCAGAACAGGTCCATCTGAATCTGACACCATGGAAATAACCGGGGGGTGGGGGTTTGAGAGAGAATGTGAGGAACAGTACAAAGATGGAAATCACGGTGGACAGAAGTGAGATGGAGCCCAACCGGTAAACATACCCATGACCAGGCGCTGTCCCAAAGCTGCTAAAAGTATAGAATAGAAGGGGTGAGCAAGGAAAAATAGTCATGGGACAGAAAACCAGGCGCTAGCACTGCCAAACCAAATGGGGGAAGGGGTGGGTGCGAGGGATTCCAGAGTCAACCAGAAGATTATCGACAGGGCTACTGTGAATCTCATTGGTGGTCAAATGGATATCATGATGGTGGGCCAGGTCCAAGAGGAGCAGCATTGATAGACTAGCCAAACCATCCTTGACAACAGGACAGAACTAAGGCCCGATAAAGGTAGAGAAGTTTAACAAGCTGCACCCAAAGAAGTGTGTGCAAGGAAGTTAAGGACAGTAGTTTACGGAGATGAGTAATATTCAGAAGGTGGATACGGGGGAAAGAAGTAAGCTTGTTGTCAAAAGCACAATCTGAGAAATGGAACTGTCACACGTTGGGCTCCAGAGCAGGATGGACCGTAGTACAGCGAAAGAAATGCACCGCATGCAATTTAAGGAGGGATAACGTGGAAGCATGGCAGATGGCACCCTGGAGGGGGAGGGGGGCGGCAGAGGGGGGGGGGGGAGATGGGGATAGGGCGCCCGATGGCAACGTCTTTAGCATCTGTGCAAAAACAGATTGAGACAAGTGTCAGTAAAATACCCAGTACAGAAAGATAAAACAGCAAGTAAAATATGTAACAGAGTGAAAAACCATACGGATCCACACCAAAGCATGCCAACAGCAGTAAAATATGAACGACACAGAAAGAAAGTGGTAGAAGGAGCTAAATCAATATAGCAGATTGATGTGGCTGGCGGACCAAAAGGGGGGGGGGGGGGGGGGGGGGGGAAGAAGTAGGTGCCAGCCACTCTACAACATACTAAAACGTCCAGCCTAAAAGCTTAGGCCAGAGGCCGGACACTTCACAAAACTTTAAATCCTGAAGTACACTCA
Source organism: Schistocerca cancellata (assembly GCF_023864275.1). NCBI lineage: Eukaryota > Metazoa > Arthropoda > Insecta > Orthoptera > Acrididae > Schistocerca > Schistocerca cancellata. The sequence goes on along the minus strand of NC_064629.1, from coordinate 92,889,871 downwards.
TCTCATAATCAGCTAAAATAGAGGGCAGATACCCACCAATTTTTGCCGCTGCCCTTGCATCACGTTATAAAATGCACTCTGTTAAAATGTGTTGGATAGAGATGTGCTCACCACAGGCACCACAAAATGGATGATCCTCCTGCCATAATAGTAAATTATGTGTCAGAGGACAATGCCCAATCCTAAGACAAATAAGTGCAACTTCATCCCGCCCGAGCAACTGGCTAGAGGAACGTCATGGCTGGGTTGTGGACTTCACCACCAGCCATTCCTCCTCCCACAACTGCATGCACTTCCTGTCTAGCACAGAAATGACAGACTGCAAGGGAATAGGACACTGTGTCATGTCCCATCCTATGCAGGCCTCCTTGGCAGCCTGATTGGCCTGTTCATTGTCCCATATCCCAACACGACTGGGCACCCAGCAGAATGACACCTGCTTACCCTGCCAGTGGAGCAAATACAGTTGGTCAAATATGAGTCGGACCATCTCCTCAGCTGGATACAGGTTCTGCAACGATTGTAAGGCACTAAGGGAATCGGAGCAGATGAGAAAACATGTGCCCGGAAGATGACACATCTGCTCCAGTGCCTTCAGGATCGTGTGGAGCTCTGCTGCAAAAATGGTATACTCTACAGGAAGGCGAATCCTGGTGACAGTCTGGGAATACTACAGAGCAGCAAGGGAATTCTCATGTTTGGAGCCATCAGTGGCACTCCAGAGCTGTCGCTATGCAGAGGCCACTAGTGAGAACTAGCCCAGACACACAAATCATCCACATAGAGAGCAGGGTGACCAGCAGTCAGGCAGAGGCCAGCGGTCCATTCACAGCGATGAGAAAATGGACACTTAATACAGTGCCCTGTTGAACACCATTCTCCTGGGTCTGTTAAGAGCTAAGAACATTGCCAACCCAAATGTAGAACAACTGATGGAACACGAACTGGCAAGTAAAAATTGGGAGTGGGCCCTGATGACCCCACTCATGGAGCATAAGAAAGATAGAATTGCACCAAGCTGTGTCACAGGCTTTACAAACATTGAAGACAAATGCAAGAATATGGCAGCACTGAGAACAGGCCTGCTGGACTGCTGTTTCCAATTGAAGCAGATGATGAATCGGAGTCCACACCTCCAAAAAGCCACAATAGTAAGGAGACAAAGGGTCCCAACATTCGAGAAACCAACATAGCCTATGCACCACCATCCACTCAAGTAACTTGCAGGACACATTGGTCAAACTGATCAGCCGGTAACTACTGAGGGAGAATCAATCTATCAGGCATAAGGATAGGAATCACAATACTGTCTCTCCTTTGAGAGGGAAAAAGCTTTGGAGCAAAATACAGTTAAACACCCTCAGGAGATATTGTCATTGTGGAGGATTGAGGTGTTTAAGCAATTGGTTATGGATGGAATCGGGGTCAGGGGCTGAATAATGGTGACAGGAGAGGGCCTGAAGAAGTTCCCATTGTGGGAAGGCGCAAGTGGGAAGCTTCAGCTCACAGTTTCCAGAGGAGGAAGGTGACTGGATAGGAGAGCGATGCCAGTGCCATCACAAAATGGGTGACAAGGTGTCGGCAAGAACCTATGGATCCTACCAAGGTCCACTGGAAGACTGACCTTTGTGGCCTTGGAGGGTGCATAGCATAGCCCACACCAGTGACAAAGGAACAGAAGAATCTAGAGAGGAGACAAAATGTTCCCAACACACCCACTTGCTCTGTTTCATTAAGTAACAGGCTTTGGGATGAAGATGTTTAAAGGCAATCAGACTGGTGGAGGATGGGTGCTGCTTAAGGCACTGCAATGCCTGAAGGTGATCATGGATGGCTACTACAATACCCGTGCTCCTTCACATGACTGGCTCACAGCGAAAGGGGCTCGACAAGTGGGAGATGGCAATGCTGGTGCCGCAATTAATTTTATTGGATGTGTCACAGACAAATTCAGGAATATAGCCTGACAAAGATGGGATAATACCGACCTGAAAGTCATATAGAAGCCAATCAGCATGATGGAAAGCCCAGTGGAATAACTCAGCAATCAAGATGAGGCAAGGGAACAATAGAATCAATGGGAAGTGGTCACTATTGCAGAGGTCATCATGTGGCTCAGTGTAATCAAGAGGAAGGGGAGGGGAAATCAGTGAAAGATCAATGACAGAATAAGTGTCTTCAGTGGCACTGAAATTGGTAGGGGGACCATTACTAAAAAGACACAGGTTGTGATCTGCAAGGAACTGGTCTACGAGGAGATCCTGACTAGATGAAGAAACACTCTCCCCACAAAGGGTGATGAGCATTAAAATCCCAGAGGAAGGGATGGGGTATTTGCTGAAGGAGGGAAGTTAGGGTAGCAAGTGTAGGTGGTCTGTCAGGACAGAGATAGAGATTGCAAACTGTGACTGTATAGTCCAAGTGGACACAGACGGCAAATTCTTCAAATGCGGTAGAAAAGGGGATCCATGTACTAACAATGTCTGTACATGCCAATGTGGAGATGCTGCCAGAAGCCCTCAAAGGGCTGACCTGGTTCCAACAAAGCATGGAACCCATGACAGGTCACTGAGTGGCTATAAGTAAAATGAGATTCGTGGAGAATGACACAACCTGCGGAGTAGAAGAAAATAAGGGATTGCAACCCTAGAACATGATGATACTACCTGCTACAATTCCATTAAATAAGCATGGAATGATGATTGAAATAGGAGGCAAATAAGCCAAAAATGGTCACATCACCAGGTCACCACCTGTCACCAACAAACTGACATCCAAAAATAAGAGGTCAGACATGTCATGAGGGGGAGTCGGCACTTCTGGAGACACCGGAGGAGTCTTGTCCAGGACTTAAGTTTCTTTTTTTTCTCTTTCATAGGTCGAGGAGGGCAGGGCTCAGAGAGAGCACAGGCTTGAGTGAGACCTGGAACCATGAGATAGTGGGTGACCTTGGGGTGCACAGACTGTGGGTTCTATGGCCGACTTGTAGTAGCAGACCTAAGGTATCAGAGACATTGGGGGGTGGGGCTGGGTGAGGGCTACATCACCAGGAGAAACAAAATATGGGGAACATTTCTCTGACCAAGTAGGATCAGTGGCACCTGGAGTGGAGGGCATGGGAGATACAGGGAAGTGGGGAGAGGAAAGAGGGTGTGACTGGAGTAAGGAGGAGGGAGGAAGGGGAGTAAGATGAACAGAGGCAAAGTTGTGTGTCAGATACAGGGTGAAGATAGTCATATTTCTGATGAGCCTCAGTGTTGGATAAATGATCAAGGGTCTTATACTTCTGTACCTTCTTTTCCTGCTTATGAGCTGGACAGTCCAATGAGCATGGAGGATAATGCACAGGTGGCAGAACATGGTGTGTGTGTGTGTGTGTGTGTGTGTGTGTGTCCACATTCACCACAGCGGATCCACTGTGCAGGGGGAAGAGATGTGCCTGAAACGCAAAAACTGGAAACACCTAATGTGTAGCGGGATGTAGAGCTTCATGTACATCGACAACACCTACTATTGACCTTCTCTGGGTTGGTCTCCAATCAAATGTCAGAATAAATGCACTGATATCAATGTGATTGTCCTTATGGCTGTTCTGAGCACACAAAATAAAACAAACACCCCACTGACCAGATTGGACCCGAGTTCCTCATCAGTTTGAAGGATGAATTACCTATAAAAATGACACCCTGAACCATATTCAAAGGGGAGTACTGAACACCGGGAAGATGCCAAAACAGTCTCAGGCATGAAGGGCCAAAGACTGCAGCAGAAAAAGTTTTGATCATCCACAAACAACCGCATCCTACCTAGAGAGTCCACTTACCCAAACTTGTCTTCAGTAGTTGCAATAAAAAGTAATGGCTCCGAGGAGGTGCGAGTGTCCCCATTAGTTCTGGTGCAGACCAGGTGGTGGGGAAATGGTTTCAGCCCAAGCCGGCAAGCCGGCCCTCCTCCCATGGTGTAGCCAGGGAAGGGAGGCCACAGGATTATAAGAGGCTATATTTAAAAATCCATTGCCAACTAAAGAGGTGGTCATAGAATGAAGCCTAGCTTTAAGCTTAATGCATTTCACATGCTAAGCATCCACCCTGACACCACCCATTCTGATCAGGGGCTCTCCCCATGTGCGACACCCAGCTACAGCTGCCAGAAGTTCCAGTGCTCCCACTTGACAAGCAACCACTCCTAGGCATACATTGGTAGGTATCAGCTCGGGTATCAGAAGCGTGATCCCTATGTTGTCAGGAGGCTCAATCAAAAGGGTACATAACCAAACGCACCACAGGGATTGGCTACTGTGCTGGCTGTCTAGCATTGATGGAAATGGTGTTGAGAAAAAGATGGAAGATGCATTAATGCCAAATGCCAAAGATGCTAAGTAAGGTGTTCCTCCCCATTTCACTCACATTCTGGAGAGAATGTTTAGAATGGAAGGTCAAAACCCGAAGGGAGAGCAAAACCACTGGGAAGGGAAGGTGAAAACAGAAAGACCAAGATACACAGAAACTGGAAGAATACCAGAAACCCAGAGGATAGCAAAGCCGATGCGAGCAAGGACACTAAGAAGAAGGAGGAGACAGAGGGGAAAGGGCCAGTGGGGGGGGGGGGTGACATAGGGGGGGGGGGGAGGCACAGGAAAGGAATGCATATGGGTGGGGGAGGGGTGGGGGAAGGAGCAGTGACAGGGAGGGAGAGAAAGGCACAGGGAGAGGAATGCAGACTTATGGACTGAGTTTTTTCGGGTTCATAAACGTTTATTTTTATCTGTTATTATTTTTATGTTGTAATTTCATGTACTGAGATGTTCCATGACCTTGGAGATTTGCTCTACAATTTGGTCCTACGGAACTTGACTGTAAATAAATACATAAAAAGAAGAAATGGCCACAAGATCAAGGCCCCACTTATGCCCCATACGAACTCACGAAAGAGCTGTGAGCCCTTTGGGGGGAGATCTGGTAGATATTACCAAAGAGGAAGTGAAAGCTGAGTAGGCCCAAGAAAGCATAGTTGACATGCAAAATACAATGAAAAGAGTGCATGGCAATCTGATCAAATCTGGCTCATTTATACTTACTTTACACAGCATGAAACTTCCAGAGCGTATCAGGACAGGTTTTGGTAAATGCAGTAAGGCACAATGACACAAATGTGTATGTATTTTTCAGATTTGTGCAATGTCAGACTTGCTCCCTAAAATTTTTGGGTGACAATTTCAACATGTTTAGAGTGTGGCTGGCTCATCCATCTATTTTGAAAGTAATGAAGCAGCCACATACACCTGCGAGTCTATTTTAGTTTCCCCTCTAGTCTTAGTTGTGTTTTATTTGATAGTTTTTGAACATCTACCCATTTTTCACATTGTTTTCCATGTTATGAGCTAGCGTGATTGAGCAGTTTATCATGGGTGATACTGGAAGAGAGAGAGTGAGGTTTTTCTCTACCTAGGTTTTTGTCACTTTTATCACATTTTCTATGCTTTAACCACTTTCGTTTCAATTGAAGTCATATGGATGATGACAACATTAAGGTTGAACGTCCCTAAAGTATGAAACACACACACACACACACACACACACACACACACACACACACACACACCAGACGGACCAGCAATTCCATACTTCACCTGTGTCAACCAACGCCTTGGCGGGGCAGCCGTTGACCCAGCACTTGACGTAGAGCATGCCAACAGTGTGGGATTCCATCTCCTGAGTCTTGTGCCACATCTTCCAGTGCTTCCAGAATGCACGGATGAACCCATCTGCCAGCAAGAAGACAGGCAAATTAATTATTTTTACTTGTGTATTTATTTAGTCATCCAGAGATGTCACTTACTTTCTCAGTTAATAGTCTTAGCTGGGACATAATGGTGTAAGAATTGTCTATAGCAAAGAACTGAAGTGGGGAAAGTGGAAGAATTGAGAGAGAGAGAGAGAGAGAGAGAGAGAGAGAGAGAGAGAGAGAGAGAGAAGAATTGGAATGATGGATGACATAAGAAGAAGACAAGCAACAGATTAAGAAAGATGCTCACAACAGCACACAAAGAGACTGCAGTTGAAACCTTTCCCAAGACAGATACCCTATCATTACATATACAGGGTAAACCAGAACTCCCACCAACAAACTTTCAGAGGTTGTTCAGGTTTACCTTCAACATATCTCTGGCAGCTTGTTACCAAGTTATTGCATTTCAATTTGTTTCTTGGCAAATTAGCTTTGTATCTGTATTGCAGTGAAAATATCATCATAACAATGCAAGTAGTGATGGTGTACTCTGAGAATTGTATTTGGAAACAAACTAGTTTCATCCATTAACAGTATTCCTGACAACATAATGCCCATGTTACTCTTCAGTCTCAAGCTCACATTCAGTGCTACTCACCGGGTTTATTTTTCCAGCACTATTAGTCATACATGAATAGTGACACACACAGCAGTACACTGGATAAGTTCCACTGAAGAGCTGACCAATGTGCAACTTGTATACAGTTTCAATGAATGCAGAAAAGCAGTACGACAATGCTATCTTGAGATTTTTCTGCAGCAGTGGCAGCTGCATTACTGTTTTGTCTGAAAATTGCTGCATTTATCCGTGTTTCTTCGTGATGACTGCATATAATAGACTTTTTCATTGTTGTGCATGTCTTTTCATGGAACCACATGTATTACGAGTAACAAACCAAAGTAGTTATACCTACTTTGTTACTCAGTAACAAACTGCTGGAGACTGCAAGCCCATTATATCAAAATATTCTGCTGGTACCCATCAACAACCTCCAGATTTTTGTCTGAGTTCTTGTACAACCTGTATAATGTCTCCAAGTCTGAACATTTTGGGGCAATTGTTTTGACTGTAAGTTAATCAGTTCAGTTGATATCATTATTCTGAATATATATTAAATTCATTGCTAACCAAAAATGTTTGTGTCAAAATTGAAAAATTGAAATCTAAGGGTCAACAGGGTCATCAGTTTAGTGGATCTATTGTTTGTGATTCAGAAAAAAGTAATTCGTTTATCTTAAGTTTCTGTAGTTTGAAAGATATTGAGACATGACTTCAAGACACCACCCATTTTTATTCCCTGTCCTTTTTAAAAGCTGTTTTGATATTATTGCAGTCTCAAGTTTCCTGAACACAGTGATGTTCTTAGTTTTGTAGTATTTTGCATTGTAAGAGAATTACACAAAGTTAAAATTTTTTTTAAAATAATGTGTAAATGATGGTGACTGGAAACAGAAGTTTTGGTAAACGTTATAGTTACAATATCAATTAAGTAATGCTTTGTGGTTTTGTGAAACACAAAGATACAGAACATTTGGTACATGAAATAATTAGTCCTATAAAAACTCCCTGATCATCTTTATGACATACTGTTTCACTATAATTAATGAATGTATCATTTACTTGTTATTGACACACAAGCCATGTAGTTAGGACTTGCCACCAGAGGATGAAGCTATAAACAGTCAGGATCAAGAGCAGACGAGGGAGCCAGGCGGTGTACTCAGAAGAGAACAAACTGTGTCAATTATATTAGTAAAATCCTATAGCAGTATTCTTAAGTGTGTTCTGTAAGAATACTATACAAGTTATCAGGAATTGTGTTCATGAAAAAACAATACCTAATGAGTTATTAAGTACTGAGCCGTCAGCATTGCGTATGTGTATGCAATGGAGCAGTGAACAACTGCAAGTTTTCATGTTTTCCAAGACTGACTGTGAATCATATCTGGCACTATTCACATTGTATGTTGTGGGAATGAACTCTGCCATGTATACCAATTCTGTGTGAGAGTTGCATGCAAGCACACTGCCCCACTCTTGCCTCCTCTACTGCGTGAACGTGCACGCCCGCCCACACACACACACACACACACACACACACACACACACTCTCTCTCTCTCTCTCTCTCTCTCTCTGCATATCCCAATTCACCACCATTGTTGACATTTAAGTTTTGGGTTACTGATCAGAAACAGATGGTGATGTTAAACATGGTAAGGAATGGAAACGTTCGCCACCTCACAGTGTGCAGCCTTACCTATGTCCCCAGAGGCCATCGCATCGTCTACCCACGAGATGTCCTGCTGGAGTGGCACTGCGGTCTCCGGGTTTTCAAGTAGCCAGTTCCGAACTGTGGCAAGGTCGTCACTGATGTTCTCACTGGTCTCATCTATGATTACATCTTCCAGCCATCCCCGCATGCTGTCGTAGTCCTGCACTGGCCGGCCTCCCACTGGGCACATACACGGCATTATTCTCCTTCATGGACAATATATCTACGAATGAACTAAACAAGTTCCTAGAAACTATTAGAAATAGAAAAACATACATAAAGAATACCAACAAAAGTGAGAGGTCAAGTGAGAGGCAATATGCGAATGACTAGGTGGTAGAAAAGGATGGCAGGAGTGACGGGGGGCGGGCGGGCGAGTGACGGGGGGCGGGCGGGCGAGTGACGGGGGGCGGGCGGGCGAGTGACGGGGGGCGGGCGGGCGAGTGACGGGGGGCGGGCGGGCGAGTGACGGGGGGCGGGCGGGCGAGTGACGGGGGGTGGGGGAATGGGGGGGCGTTGGAATGGGGGGTGCGGGGGAACGGGGGGGGTGCGGGGTAACGGGGGGGCGGGGGGACGGGGGGGCGGGGGAACGGGGGGGCGGGGGAACGGGGGGGGCGGGGGAACGGGGGGGGCGGGGGAATGGGGGGGCGGGGGAATGGGGTGTGTGTGGGAATGGGGGGGCGGGGGAATGGGGCGGGCGCAGGAATGGGGGGGGCGGGGGAATGGGGGGGCGGGGGAATGGGGGGTGTCTGAAATACATCTGGTCAAGTTTCCCATTGCTAACTGCTATTTACAGCGCCAATATAACGTACTGTGTTGAGTTATGTTTAAAGGACATCAGTCATTGAAATTGCTGAAATGACTGCTGCCACTCATCAGGAAACACAGGTTTGGCTGGCCTCTCAACAGATGTGCCTCCAATGTGGTTGCACCAACAGTACGGCTAATTTCCTTGAGGCAAATACCCAGATGGTTTCCTCACAGAGGCTACAGCTGTTTGTAGCCACTTCCTAGCTAATCCATTCGATGTGTTCAGTCTGTGTTGTCAACTGGACATTAAATCCTACCCGAGTGACTATCTCGCAGAGGGCCTCTCCCAGATATCAGACACCTCCACACCCACATTCAGCCCCTGCTGGTGCCGCCACTACCACTGCTTGCACCACAAATCCCCCACCATCTCTCCACGAAATTTGCATGCAAACTCCAGTTGTCAGAGATATCTGCCAGCTGCTGATACCTGTGCTGTAACCAACACAATTCCAGGACACTTTTTAACCTCTCCAACAAAATTCTCAGCCCCAGCTCCACTGTATGGCTTAATTAAAATGGGATCTTCTTGGGTAAAATGTTCCAGAGATAGCTGCCTCCCCCACCCCTTTCCCACTGCAGACGAACACCTGCAGAAAAGACTTCCTCAAATTCAAATTTAAACTTATACGAGTCTTCATTTTGTAATCTTCCTTACTTCAACCATTGACAATTATTTTGCTGCCCAAGTAGCAAAATACTGTTACTACTTTTAGTGTCTTCTTTGCTAATGTAATACCATGGTCATTGCCTTGTTTAACTTTTGATATTATTCATCTTATAATCTCCCTTCAAGACACTATCCATTCCAATCAACTGCACTTCTACGTTGTTTGCCCTCTGATACAACTACAATCTCACAGACAAACTTTGTTTTTTGCTAGTTCTTCCTAAACTTTCATACCCTTTCCCAATTTCTCTTTGGATTCCATTACTGCTCATTTAATGTATAGATTGAATAATATCAGGGTTAGTCTCACATCCTCCGCATAAAATTCAGATCTGCAGTCAGTGACTACTAAGAACAGTAATATCGGAAAAAATAAAATTGGCATTCCACAGGCCAGAGCATAGGGTGCTAAATCCCTTAATGGAGTGGATAGCTCAGGGAATTGAAAAAGACAGGTGGATAAACTGAAGTGAAATATAGTGCAAATTATTTAAGTGCAGTAATAGGAAGTAAAGGACTACTGGTCAGGTCAGTAAAGGTTATGAATATGGTATCAATTAGGAGTTATGCACGAGTATGACTGATAATGAACTGAAAAATTAGCACTGCGGGTAAGCAATTATATAAAAAATCATAGTGAATGCACAATCAGAGCCGAAAATTACTCAGATTTTTGAAAGAGCTGAAAATTTCGTTGTTAATGGGAACTGGAATTTGATAGTATGAAAAGGAAAAAGCATAGGAAAATACGAACTGGGAGAAATAACATTATGTACATTGAAGAGACCTGGAGACACTACTGGATTTGAGATAGATATATGAAGGCTGTTCAATAAAGGATTGCCAAATTTTTTCACTGTTATAATTTTTTGTGCTAGAGTTTAATCGCGCCGTATTCTGTTAGCTTCATGTGAAACAAACACACGATACTAGTTTCACTATTTCACGCAAAGAAATTCAGAATCACCTACTGTAACAATGGAGGTCACAAATGATGAACTACTGTATATGTGGCACAAGGCTTTGAATTTCTTCTTTCATCTCACAATATTTTTACTTGAGGTCTTTTCAGTGGTACAGGAGGCCTATGGAGAGAGTGCTCTTTCCCATAGTAGTGCTCAAATATAATTAAATTGTTTGAAGAGATGAGACTATTTTAAAGGAAGGTGGTACCAGTGCTCTTGCTACTGCCTTAAGGAAGAAAACACTGCTGGTGTTATTGTGAGGGAGAACCAACTAATAACCTTACAAACACTTTCCAAAATAGGGGAAATTTCTTTGCGTCCACCTACAAGTTGGAGACAGGAGAATGTTGGTGCAGTGGGGTTCAATGACTGTCAATTCCCTAATATATATATATATATATATATATATATATATATATATATATATATATATACAGGTCTGCATGTAGTTCAAGTTGATGTTAGATGTAGATTAGAAGTTTCTTTCAATGTCAATCATTGGTAGTGAAACTTTGCTACATAATTTTGATCCTGAGAGCAAACAGCATGGCTCAGTGTGGAAATCTACACACTATCACAAATCCCAGAAGTTGTTGCTTCTGCTGGGAAATTTACATTCATTTCAGTTTTTATATTCATGGAATGGTTTATCAGCACATTGTAATGGCATGCACATAAATAAATGAATAACACTACAGAGATGTTCTGAAAACTTTAAGAGTCTGTATTAGGCACAAAAGACCACTTATCCATGAAACTGGCTGGATCCCAAACCTCTTAAATGCACATTCGCTTATTTCAAATTACGTAACTGAATATCTTGCAAAAATCAGTGGAAACTGTATTCCCTCACCCTACCTACTATGGTCTAGATTTATCCCTGTATGACTTCTTTCCTATTTTGTAACCTGAAAATGCACCTTCATGCGAAGCTTTTTCCACCAGAAGAAGCAATAGCGAAGGCTCTGGAGGCAATTCTGAAGGACCTTTCAAAAAATGGGTTTCAGCACATCTTTGCAGACTGGCAGAAATGCTAGCACAAGTGAGTTGCTTCCACAGGAGACTACTTTGAGGAGGACGCCAAATTTATGTAGGCGAGTTGTCAAAAACAGCTATGATCGTTATTTACTGAACAGCCCTCGTATATTGACATGACAACAGCTGGACTCTGACCATATTTATTGGTCATGAAATGCAGATTAAAAATAAAGAAATTGCATCAATGTGAGAAACTAAAGAGATGGAACCTGGAAAAATTACAAGAATAATGCAAGAATAATGCAACAACTGGCTGAAATAGGTGAAAGTAATACAACAGAATCTGGATGGATAGCTCTGAGAGATTAAATAGTGCAGGTAGCAGAATGTCAAATAGAAAAAAAAAGACAAAACCAAATAGAAATCTTTGGATATATGACACTAGAGTTAACTGATGAGACAAGGAAACAAAAAATTCAGAAAATGGAGCAAGCTAAAGGGAATACAGATGACTAAAAAATGAGGTCGACGGGAAGTGCAAAAGGCTACAGGACAACTGCAAGACTGTATAAGCTGGCATGAATAGAGGAATGATAGATGCTACCTATTTGAAAATTAAAAAACACCTCTGTGAAAAGATAAGTACATGTACAAATATGAAGAGCTCAGATGGCAAGCTAGTATTAAGCACAGAAGGAAAATTTGAAAGGTGGAAGAAATATGTAGAACATCTTCATGAGAGAATAATAAAGAAACAGAAGAAGTAGTAAACAAGGTGAGATGGGAGGTATGGAACTGTGGGAAGAATTTGGCAGAGCACTGAAAGACCTGTGTAGAAACAAGGCCCCCGTAATAGATGATATTCCCTGAGATTTATTGAGGTCCTAGGGTTGGCCAGCCACAGCAAAAATTATTGCACCTAGTGCATAAGATATTATGTGTGGGAAAATATCCTCTGATTTCAAGAGGAATTTAATAATTTCTACTCCAAAGAAAGTAGGTGCCAACTGGTGTGATTATTACCAAACTATCTGTTTAATACGTAATGTTGAGAAAGTACCCATATAAATTTTTCACAGAATAATTGAAGAATTGCTAGAAGCCATCCTTGAGGTAGCTCAGTGTGGGTTGCGGTAAAATCTGAGAACGTGCAAAGCAACAATGCCCTGACAATTTATGTCGTAAGGTAAACTGAACAAGGGCAAACCCACATTTACACTATTTGTAGTTTAAGAGAAAATTTTTGTTAAGGCCGACTGGAATACACTCTTTAAAATTTCTGAAAGTGTCAAGGATACAATACAGGGAGTGGAAAGTTATCTACAGCTCATAAATAAACAAAACTGCTGGTTATAAGCATAAAAGGCCATGAAAGGGAAGCACTGGTTGAGAAGGAAGGGAGAGTCACCCTGACATTATTCAATCTGTACATTAAACAAGCAGTGATGGAATCCAAAGAGAAATTCGGAAAGGGTATGAAAGTTCAGGAAGAACTAGTAAAAAATGAAGTTATGACATTGTAGTTCTGCAGATGGCATATGACTTAAAAGTGCAGTTGATTATAATGGACAGTATCTTAAAGAGAGGTTATAAGATTAACATTATCAATACTTAAACAAAGCGATGCTCCTGGGATTAGATTAGGAACTGAGACACTAGAAGTATAGTCTGTTCATCATAAGAATAAAACTGATGTAAACAAACACAAACACTGATTGGTCAGAAGCTGTAGCATACATACACTGGTGTTGTTACACTCTTGCAAGTAGGTCCTACTTATGTTACTAAGCAACATTAAATGAAACTATAAGATATTCTAATGAATTACAGCCCTCAGCATTTGTCTTAAACATGCATTGACTAAGTAGTTTTTATTTCAAAAATCGCGTACAGTCACAGTCTCTGTGCTGTTGTGCTCTCATTATTGTGCTGTTAATATGCAGTATGAAAATGACTGAGGCTGCTTCCTGCCCTGTAATGAAACATGCATGCAGAATGGGGTTAAAAAGTGGTGAGAAGTAGGCTGCTCTTAATGTTTTTTCATAAATTTACAGGGAAAAAACATTTCTGAAGTTTTCCGAGGGACTATATTTGATACAGTTGAAACAAAATTACTTCCTGGATGTATAGTGGAATTGGTAGCATAGTAATTGATAGTATGGTTCAGTTCATGGCTCGCTAGTTCAAGTCTCACCTTGGGTTACAAAAAGGTATGGCTGAACTTTCAGGAAACATTCCTCACACACAAATAAAGAAAAGATGTTATGTGGACATGCGTCCGGAAACGCTTAATTTCCATGCTAGAGCTCATTTTACTTTCGTCAGTAACGTGATCAAATTGTAAATTTTCACAATCAACATGTGTGGGCTGACAAGAATCCGCACGCAATTGTGCAATCACGTCATCAACACGTATTTTCTGTGAACATTTGGGCAGGCATTGTTGGTGAAGTCTCGATTGGGCCCCATGTTCTTCCACCTACGCTCAATGGAGCACGTTATCATGATTTCATATGGGAAACTCTACCTGTGCTGCTAGAACATGTGCCTTTACAAGTACGACACAACATGTGGTTCATGCACGATGGAGCTCCTGCACATTTCAGTCGAAGTGTTCGTACGCTTCCCAACAACAGACTCGGTGACCGATGGATTGGTAGAGACGGACCAAATCCATGGCCTCCATGCTCTCCTGACCTCAACCCTCTTGACTTTCATTTATGGGGGCATTTGAAAGCTCTTGTCTACGCAACCCCAGTACCAAATGTAGAGACTCTTCGTGCTCGTATTGTGGACGGCTGTGATACAATACGCCTTTCTCCAGGGCTGCATCAGCGCATCAGGGTTTCCATGCGATGGAGGGTGGATGCATGTATCCTCGTTAACGGAGGACATTTTGAACACTTCCTGTAACAAAGTGTTTGAAGTCACGCTGGTACGTTCTGTTGCTGTGTGTTTCCATTCCATGATTAATGTGATTTGAAGAGAAGTAATAAAATGAGCTCTAACATGGAAAGTAAGCGTTTCCGGACACATGTCCACATAACATATTTTCTTTCTTTGTGTGTGAGGAATGTTTCCTGAAAGTTTGGCCGTACCTTTTTGTAACACCATATATATATATATATATATATATATATATATATAGAAAGAAACATTCCACATGGGAAAAATATATTAAAAACAGAGATTCCATGACTTACCAAACGGGAAAGCGTTGGTAGATAGGCACAATAAAAAACACAAAATTTCGAGCTTTCGCAACCCCCAGTTGCTTTGTCAGGAAAGAGGGAAGGAGAGGGAAAGATGAAAGGATGTGGGTTTTAAGGGAGACGGTAAGAAGTCATTCCAATCCCGGGAGCGGAAAGACTTACCTTGGGGGGAAAAAAGGACAGGTATACACTCGCGCACACACACACATATCTCCATCCACACATATACAGACAGATTTAAAGACAAAGAGTTTGGGCAGAGATGTCAGTCGAGGCGGAAGTGCAGAGGCAAAGATGTTGAATGACAGATGAGGTATGAGTGGCGGCAACATGAAATTAGCGGAGATTGAGGCCTGGTGGATAACGGGAAGAGAGGATATATTGAAGGGGAAGTTCCCATCTCCGGAGTTCGGATAGGTTGGTGTTAGTGGGAAGTATCCAGATAACCCAGACGGTGTAACACTGTGCCAAGATGTGCTGGCCGTGCACCAAGGCATGTTTAGCCACAGGGTGATCCTCATTACCAACAAACACAGTCTGCCTGTGTCCATTCATGTGAATGGACAGTTTGTTGCTGGTAATTCCCACATAGAAAGCGTCACAGTGTAGGCAGGTCAGTTGGTAAATCACGTGGGTGCTTTCACACGTGGCTCTGCCTTTGATCGTGTACACCTTCTGGGTTACAGGACTGGAGTAGGTGGTGGTGGGAGGGTGCATGGGACAAAAACAAGAAACAACGTGCAACTACACACTTGTAAACATTAAGGGAGGCAGGCATATCTGTAGATGCTAATACAGTCTGATTTGCATGCACATATCATCGAGCTCAATAATGGTCGTTTGTGTGGCATCTCGACTAAGTTACACATTGTGAATCTTTTATCTTACAAGTAAGCCAAATGCTCGAGGTGACTTCCTTCACTCCTTGAGGTTCTCCTTAATTACTGGGACATTATCATCTATTAATGCTACATTATCAGCATACAGAAGACTAAACGGCATTGGTTTCTCTAGCTTTGCAGTTTGACTATCCATTGTAAAATGAAGCAATAAAGATATGTGTGCCTCCATGATGGGAAAACATCTTAACATCAAAGCTCTGTGATTTCTGACCACATGCCTCAATAAATTTCTTACTGTCAACATATGAGACAAGCGTTCCCCTCCCCTTTCCACCATACTACCCCACTGAGACTGTCAGAATTCCTAACATTTCACTGTTTCTTTCAATTCACTCCCCTGAAAATGCCCACTTGAAATCTAGCACTTTCCACCCAATGATCTACCATTATAGCCACCTCTCATATTGCTGTGCAGGGTAGCCGCGTGGTCTGAGGCAGCTCCACATCAGAGGTTCGAGTCCTCCCTCGGGCATGGGTGTGTGTGTTGTCCATATTGTAAGTTAGTTTAAATTACATTAAGTAGTGTGTAAGCTTGAGGACTGATGACCTAAGCAGTTTGGTCCCATAAGATCTTACCACAAACTTACAAACTGTCATGACTATTGATTCATGACTGTACCACATGTTTGTGTGAAACTAGGGAAAGAGAGAAGATTATTGGGAACGATCAGAAAGAGGAAATAGTCTTGACTGGGACATATACTGCATAGGAACTGTCTGTAACAAAGAACCAAAGAGGGAAAGTGGAAGGGATTAGAGGAAGAGATAGGAGGAGGATTGGATTGATGGACAACATTAGATGAGGACAAGCATGCTAACAGATGAAAAAAGATGCTCAGAACAGGGCACAGACAGACACCACTTGAAACTTGTCCTAAGACAGATACACTATTATTACACATACATGGTGAAACAAAACTCCAAACTTTCAGAGGTTGTTCAGGGTTACCTCCTTTTGGCATAAAGGATCCACACATACTGGCTGCTTGTTACGAAGTTATTGCATTTTATTTGGTTTCTTTGCAAATTAGCTTTCTATCTGTATTGTACTGAAAAATCAGCAGAACACTGCAAGTATGAAAGATATACTCTGTGTATTTCATTTGGACACAAAGTTGTTCCATCCATTAACAGTACTTGCTGGTGACAACATAATGTTCATCTTACTCTTCACTCTCTAGTTCATATTCAGTGCTGCTAACCTGGTTTATTTTTCCAGCACTATTAGTCATATGTGAAAAGTGACACACACACACACACACACACACACACACACACACCACAGAGAGAGAGAGAGAGAGAGAGAGAGAGAGAGAGAGAGAGAGAGAGAGCGAGAAGAGTCAAGAATAACAATACCTTGTCCACAAATAATTAAGCTCTACACTAAATATATGGGAGGTGTTGACCACCTTAACAGCATAATGAATCAACATAAAATTGTGATGGAAAGTCGAAAATGGTGTGTAAGATTGTTTTATCATCTTCTGGAAATGGGAGTAGTCAATTCCTAGCTGAAACCACAGGGATAAGAGAACTATGAAACTCTCCGAATTTCGAATGAAAACTGTTGACTGTTTGTATCGCTCTGGTCAAACTTCAGCAAAATGTGGGAGGCCAAGTAATGAACTCAAAAACAAAATACAAGATAAGAAGACAAAGGGGCCCATCAGCACATGGACCTCCACAAGATGTGAGGCTGGATCAAGTAGATCACCTGCCTTCGTATTTGCAAGTGAGCAAGGTGCAAAATGCCAGAATGCAAGGGTTTTTCCTGGATTCAATGTAATAAATTCACAGTTGCATTGTGTTTGCACAGAAAAAAGAACTGTTTTCAAACTTTTCATGTAACATGATTATTACATGTTTGGGTACAAACCTGTTGAAACTAGATAGCATATTGTTCATATGTAAAAGTGCATAAAAACATACAATAAATGCTCAGTATTCATGACATCAGTGTCCTATTTACTTATTTGAGCATTTCTCCCTTTCCATGCGAAGTATTTAATCATAATCGCAAAGTATTTAATCCTAATCAACAATTAAATTACGAGATATTTGGTAACAAATGAGGTAGCAAAATAAAAGCACATTTATTGTGGCTCATAAGGTGTTAACGCAATATGTAGCTTATCAGCTGCAAAGCGATTGTCAAAAATATTGAAAAAAAAATTAGTTAAATTAACAAATCACTATTTTTTCATAATGTAGGCACTATAAAATAAGCATGGTAATTTTTACAGCTTGAAATAAAAAAATCATGCATTTAAGGATATAGACCTTTTCAGTCTTGTGAAGGTCTTTTCATGAAACCAAACGTAATATCAGTAACCAACTGAATAAATTATATTTACACTGTTACTCTGTAACTATCTTCTGGATACTATGGGTCCTTTATACCAAAATACTCTGACAGTACACACAAACACCCTCTAAGCTTCTTGGAGTTCTAGTTCCTCCTGCATAATTTCTCCAACCTTAAACGTTGTGGGGCAATTGTTTTCACTTAAGTTAATTAGTTATTTGGTATGATTCTGAACATAAATTCATTGCTAACTAAAAGTGAATGTGTCAAAATTGAAGCCTAAGGCCCAACAACCACATCAGTTTAGTAGACCTATTGTTCACAATCCAGAATATGATTTCAAGACACCACCCATTTTTATATTGTGTCATGTTCTTAAATTCTGTTTTGATCATATTGCAGTCTGAAATCTTCTGAACATGTTCATGGTCATTGTTTTCCCACATTTTGGATTTTAAGTGATTATTCAAAGTTTAAACGTTAGTCCCAAAAAAGTCCAGTTACCTTTATAACATTTTCTTGTTATATTTATTAATAATGTATCATTTTATACCTAACACATAAACCACAAAATTACAACTCACCACCTGCAAGGAGGTTAGGAAAGTTGGAATCAAGAGGAAATCATACAGTCTGGCAGTATTTTTTTTTTCCTTTTTTGTCATCAGTCTTCTGACCTTTGACAGAACTCACCATGAATTCCTCTCCTGTGCCAAGCTCTTCATCTCTGAGCAGCACTTGTCATCTATGTCCTCAATAATTTGCTGCATTTATTCAAATCTCTGTCTTCCTCTAGAATTTTACCTCTACCATTCTCTCTAGTACCATGGGAGTTATTCCGGGATGTCTTAACTGATATCCTACCATCTTGTCCCATCTCCTTGGCCGGCCGGAATGGCCGTGTGGTTCTAGGCACTGCAGTCTGGAGCCGAGCGACCACTACGGTTGCAGGTTCGAATCCTGCCTCGGGCATGGATGTGTGCGATGTCCTTAGGTTAGTTAGGTTTAATTAGTTCTAAGTTCTAGGCGACTGATGACCTCAGAAGTTAAGTCGCATAGTGCTCAGAGCCATTTGAACCATTTTTTAACCATCTCCTTGTTAGTGTTTCCATACATTTCTTTCCTCACCAATTCTGTGGAGAACCACCTCATTCCTTACCTCATCATCCCACCTAATTTGCTACATTCTCCTGTGGCACCACAGTTCAAATGTTTCAAGTCTTGTCTTTTCCAGTTTTTCAAAAGTCCATGTTTCACTGCAATGCAAAGCTGTACCCAAAACATACAGTCTCAGAAATTTCTTCCTAAAATAAAGATCTATGTTTGATACTAGTGGACTTCTCTTGGCCAGAAATGCCGTTTTTGCCAGTGCTGGTCTGGTTTTAATGTCATCTTTGCTCCATCCATCATCATGGGCTATTTTGCTGTCTATGTAGCAGAATTCCTTAACTTCATCTACTTTGTGATCACCAATCCCTATGTTCCTCACTGTTCTCATTTCTGCTACTTATCATTACTTTCATCTTTCTTTGATTTACTCTCAACTGACATTCTGTACTCAGACTGTTCATTCCATTCAACAGATCCTGTGATTCTTCTCCACTTTCAAAGAGAATTGCAAAGTCATAAGTAAATCTAGGAGTAGATAGAGTGTTTACAAAGAATATACATGTTGAAAGTATTACATTGTCAAAACTATCAATTGCTGTGCCACAGCTCAGTTATTGGAGGAACGAACACCCTTGGTTACTGTTACATGTTGCTCTGTACCAGAAATCATTGTGTGTTCTCAAGTTTGTTAAGTGATATTCTCCAATTACAGTGTAAATCTGTTTCAGGATGAGGTGCCAAACTGATCCTCTAAATGGATGGAACAATCACAGATGGTACTGACAGTCTGTAGACACAGGATGTGAATTACAGGAAAGAGTCATGGCTACCTGTCTGTTTCCAAGAAAAATGTTGGCACATATTCAAATCACTTTCAGTCATAGTCCTACAAAATCAACTTGTCCCACTAATCAGGAGTTACAATTGCCAAAAACAAAAATTTGGCTTGTTTTGAGTTCAGTTGGTTACACAACTGTTTAACTTCTTGCTGCTGCAGGCTGTATGTCGTGACAACAAATGCAAACATGTGGCATTTTCTGATGACCTACAGAATGCTATTGACAATTATAGCACTTTCACACAATGCATCATGTTCATTGGTGAAGCAACTTTCCACCTTTGAGGAGAAAAAACGAAAAACACAATGTTTGAATTTATGGCTTACAGAACCCACATGCACATATTGAACATGTACAATATTCACTCAAAGTCAGTGTGTTTGGTGTCATATCCTACCCATCTGTTTACGGCCCATTCTTCTTTGTTGGAAACACAGTTCGTGGTCAGCAGTAACTTGCTACATTACAGAACTGGTTGTTTCCAAGGGTGGGCAAGGACAACATTTTCCAACAAGATGTGACACCTCCTCATTGGAGTTGCCATGTGTGTGAATAACTGACAAACTCTACTGAGCCATGAGAGAGATTTCTAAAGTGTGTCCCAAGTTTCATATTCTATATCTTCCAGTTTAATAAATACATGCATTCAAAATACATATTTCCTTCTTGAAACAATCAGTGGACACGTGAGCACAAACTGTGTCAATTGTAAGGTGAAATCCTACGTGAAAATTGTGAAATGTGTTTGGTAGGAATATTATGTAAATTATTGACAGCTGTGCTAATGTAAAGACACAGTGGGTTAGCATTTGAGTACTGACCTGTCAGGGCTGAATGTGCATTTATCAAGCAGTGATCAGATGCTAGCAAATATGTATGCCAACACTTTTATCTAATATCATTAATATTATCAGGGTGTCTACGAGGACAAAAAAAATTCCGAAATTTTTCCTGGTTAAAACTACTCTTTTTCCTCAAAGAAAATACAGTAAACTCTGGGTGAAAGTACATTTTTTTCTGTCTTCAGTGACTATACACTTTCCCTTAGAACTGTAGAGCTTATCAATGCTTCGACTGATAACCTGCTAACAGTTTTACACACAAGCGTACACCATGCACTCTAGGAGTGTGGTTGGGGGGGGGGGGGGGGAGGGGGAGCGAAGCATTTTGGAATGATCTTTGAAGTGCAGTAACACATATACTGCATATTTGCATATTTTTGTATTATGAGAGTATAAATATGAATTCCACCAAATACAGCCCAGTGGCCTCCAAAGCACTGGTATCAAGGTTGCACTACGAGATGCATTTTTGTCAGCCAATCATAACTCACATAATGTGATCTCACCAGCCACTGACAGCAGATATTCAGAGCATATGACATGTGATGTAGTTAGCCAATAGCAACATCACTTAAGTAGTGTTAACACACTAACAGGGAAAGTTAATGGTTTGAATTGATATTCATACAGTACAGCAATAAGAAAAACTATGGTTCCATATTTAATGTTTTTTGTTTTGAAACAGATCCAAATGCTCTGTAATTTAAGAAATTCATTGCACATTCTAACAAGTAACATTAGTCATCCTGCATCAAAGGGAATTTACTTTGAAAGTAACACTTCTCATATCACCATTCACAATATTTTTCCATGACCTGTTAGAAATTTAAACATCATAAGCAGTTTTTGTTACAAAGTATTGCATAATCTTCTTCAGAAGATCTTTGAAACATTTTGCTGTTGGCAGATGCTTGTGTAAGCACTGCGTTTCGTTGCTGTAAATGGTGCACTTTCTTTGTGACTTAAGGTTTTATTTTGATGTTATTCTCTCGTTTATGTTTTATTGTTGCAGTATTACTCTGCAATAACACACAAAAGTTAAATTCTCTGTTGCAGTACCAGTTCTTACAAGTGAAATTTACAAAAAAAATTAGCTGAAAACTAAAACAATAAAAATTTCCAGGATTCTAAAAAGTTCCCAGGATTTCCCTGATTTTTCCCCACTACTCCACAGTAGCGCGCATGTGCAACCTTACCCAGGACAGACTGGTAGTGTGAGATCCACTGGTCCACGCGACGGCTCAAACTTTCATTTGCTGAACTCTCGTAGTTGGATAGTGAGACACTGCTGGTTGACTGAAGCTGGACTGGAGCTGGAGGGGCACACAACATTCACACATTAATTCTCCTTCACAAATAATATATCTAGGAATTAAATAAACAAATTCACATATGTAATTGTGTGTAGAAATAAACATACAAGGAAGGTAAAGAGGAGAGAGAGAGAGAGAGAGAGAGAGAGAGAGAGAGAGAGCGCAAGTGGGAGGCAGTATGTGAATGATGAGGTGGTAGGAATGGACAGTAGTGGTGCTGATGGTAAGATACACACACTGTGTGACCAGTTAAGTCTCGATTAAATTAGTATTTTAATATGGAATCAATAGAGATTTAATAGAAGAATGCATACTATTATGTACAGAATTTTACATGTACTGACGTAGAAAACACACAAGTTTGTTCAGATATGCCATATACAGGCAAACCAATGGAAAAAATACTGATTACACCTCCATACAGTTACTGTATATATTACTTATATACATGGTAGCTCTATGGCACATAATCAAGAGCCAAGAAGAAAGAAGAACCAACAAGAAACAATATCTACATCTACATCCATACTCCACAAGCCACCTGACGGTGTGTGGCGGAGGGTCCCTTGAGTACCTCTATCAGTTCTCCTTTCTATTGCAGTCTCTTATTGTTCATGGAAAGAAAGATTGTCGGTATGCCTCTGTGTGGGCTCTAATCTCTCTGATTTTATCATCATGGTCATTTCGTGAGATATATGTAGGAGGGAGCAATATACTGCTTGACTCTTCGGTGAAGGTAAGTTTTCGAAACTTCAACAAATGCCCGTACCGAGCTACTCTCTTGCGGAGTCTTCTACTGGAGTTTATCTATCATCTCCGTAATGCTTTCGCACTTACTAAATGATCCTGTAACAAAGTGAGCTGCTCTCCACTGGATCTTCTCTATCTCTTCTATCAACCCTGTCTGGTACGGATCCCACACTGGTGAGCAGTATTCAAGCAGTGGGCGAACAAGTGTACTGTAACGTACTTCCCTTGTTTTTGGACTGCATTTCCTTAGGATTCTTGCAATGAATCTCAGTCTGGCATCTACTTTACCAACGATTAATTTTATATGGTCATTCCTAATGCCTACTCCCAGATAATTTATGGAATTAACTGCTTCCCGTTGCTGACCTGCTACATTGTAGCTAAATGATAAAGGATCTTTCTTTCTATGTATTCACAGCACATTACACTTGTCTACATTGAGATTCAATTGCCATTCCCTGCACCATGCATTGATTTTTTGCAGATCCTCCTGCATTTCAGTACATTTTTCCATTGTTACAACCTCTCGATATACTACAGCATCATCCACATAAAGCTTCAGTGAACTTTCGATGTTATCTACAAGGTCATATATATATATATATATATATATATATATATATATATATATATATATATATATTTTATGAATAGCAACAGTCCTACAACACTCCCCTGCGGCACACCTGAAATCGCTCTTACTTTGGAAGACTATGAATGGAACAATGAGAATGACATGCTTGGATCAAGAAGGGTCTAACGAGAGGACCACACAGCAATCAGATTTTCGTAATTTTCTTATATTTATGGTACACAAAGTTCAGAACTGTAATATTAAAACTCCCAAAATAGTTCACTACAACTCTCAAAAATTCTCAAGAATGTCAACTTTGAAGTTTTCCAGTCACCTTTAATATGCTAAAGCAAGGTCTACTTTTCTCGATAGATCATGTGCCTGTGTGGTAGAATGCTCACCTGACGCAAATTGTTAAACAGAGGAGCCTGACCTCCTAGCAATTTGTGTTGTTTAAAAATAGCAATTTCCAGTGTCAAAACATTTCTGATTTTGTTATCCATCTTTCTTTACTTCAGCCTTATTTTGTACCTCCACCTCGCCACCCTTCAACACACCGAATCCTCGGCGTAGGCATTATGCATTGTAGGAATGTTGCAACTACCAATGTTTACTCCTTTACATCACTATTTTGAAGCATAAACACTTTTTTTATTTACATTAGGTCCATCTGCCCGAGCATAAGGCATTAATTTAGGAACAAGTTGGCTTCATAAAGTGCTTCATATAATTACTGATATAACATTTCACCATCTGTTTTGCAGGAAACGTGCTGTGTTGTAATGCACATTCCCCCTCTGGCCAAAATGTAATGGTTGTTTATAATCCTTTTTTATCTGTAACATTGGTACCGTAGTTTCAATGAAACTCTGTCTGTAACATGATGAATATGTTGCTTGTAATTGACATTCCCAGAAATATGCTGCCAGTCAAACAGTTGTTGTTGTTGTGGTCTTCAGTCCTGAGACTGGTTTGATGCAGCTCTCCATGCCAATCTATCCTGTGCAAGCTCCTTCATCTCCCAGTACCTACTGCAACCTACATCCTTCTGAATCTGTTTAGTGTATTCATCTCTTGGTCTCCCCCTACGATTTTTACCTTCCACACTGCCCTCCAATGCTAAATTTGTGATCCCTTGATGCCTCAGGACATGTCTTACCAACCGATCCCTTCTTCTAGTCAAGTTGTGCCACAAACTTCTCTTCTCCCCAATCCTATACAATACCTCCTCATTAGTTACGCGATCTACCCACCTAATCTTCAACATTCTTCTGTAGCACCACATTTCAAAAGCTTCTATTCTCTTCTTGTCCAATCTATTTATTGTCCATGTTTCACTTCCATACATGGCTACACTCCATACAAATACTTTCAGAAACGACTTCCTGACATTTAAATCTATACTCAATGTTAACAAATTTCTCTTCTTCAGAAACACTTTCCTTCCCATTGCCAGTCTACATTTTACATCTTCTCTACTTCGACCATCATTAGTTATTTTGCTCCCCAAATAGCAAAACTCCTTTACTACTTTAAGTGTCTCATTTCCTAGTCTAATTCCCTCACCATCACCCGACTTAATTTGACTACATTCCATTTTCCTCGTTTTGCTTTTGTTGATGTTCATCTTATATCCTCCTTTCAAGACACTGTCCATTCCGTTCAACTGCTCTTCCAAGTCCTTTGCTGTCTCTGACAGAATTACAATCTCATCGGCGAACCTCAAAGTTTTTATTTCTTCTCCTTGGATTTTAATACCTACCCCGAATTTTTCTTTTGTTTCCTTTACTGCTCGCTCAATATACAGATTGAATAACATCGGGGAGAGGCTACAACCCTGTCTCACTCCCTTCCCAACCACTGCTTCCCTTTCATGCCCCTCGACTCTTATAACTGCCATCTGGTTTCTGTACAAATTATAAATAGCCTTTCGCTCCCTGTATTTTACCCCTGCCACCTTCAGAATTTGAAAGAGAGTATTCCAGTCAACATTGTCAAAAGCTTTCTCTAAGTCTACAAATGCTAGAAACGTAGGTTTGCCTTTCCTTAATCTTCCTTCTAAGATAAGTGGTGAGGTCAGTATTGCCTCACGTGTTCCAACATTTCTACGGAATCCAAACTGATCTTCCCCGAGGTTGGCTTCTACCAGTTTTTTCATTCGTCTGTAAATAATTCGCATTAGTATTTTGCAGCTGTGACTTATTAAACTGATAGTTCGGTAATTTTCACATCTGTCAACACCTGCTTTCTTTGGGATTGGAATTATTATATTCTTCTTGAAGTCTGAGGGTATTTCGCCTGTCTCGTTCATCTTCCTCACCAGATGGTAGAGTTTTGTCAGGACTGGCTCTCCCAAGGCCGTCAGTAGTTCTAATGGAATGTTGTCTACTCCCGGGGCCTTGTTTCGACTCAGGTCTTTCAGTGCTCTGTCAAACTCTTCACGCAGTATCGTATCTCCCTTTTCATCTTCATCTACATCCTCTTCCATTTCCATAATATTGTCCTCAAATACATCGCCCTTGTATAGACCCTCTATATACTCCTTCCACCTTTCTGCTTTCCCCTCTTTGCTTAGAACTGGGTTTCCATCTGAGCTCTTGATATTCATACAAGTGGCTCTCTTTTCTCCAAAAGTCTCTTTAATTTTCCTGTAGGATGTATCTACCTTACCCCTAGTGAGATAAGCCTCTACATCCTTACATTTGTCCTCTAGCCATGCCTGCTTAGCCATTTTGCACTTCCTGTCGATCTCATTTTTGAGATGTTTGTATTCCTTTTTGCCTGCTTCATTTACTGCATTTTTATATTTTCTCCTTTCATCAATTAAATTCAATATTTCTTCTGTTACCCAAGGATTTCTACTAGCCCTCGTGTTTTTACCTACTTGATCCTCTGCTGCCTTCACTACTTCATCCCTCAGAGCTACCCATTCGTCTTCTACTGTATTTCTTTCCCCCATTCCTGTCAATTGTTCCCTTACGCTCTTCCTGAAACTCTGTACAACCTCTGGTTTAGTCAGTTTATCCAGGTCTCATCTTATTAAATTCCCGCCTTTTTGCAATTTCTTCAGTTTTAATCTACAGTTCATAACCGATAGATTGTGGTCAGAGTCCACATCTGCCCCTGAAAATGTCCTACAATTTAAAACCTGGTTCCTAAATCTCTGTCTTACCATTATATAATCTATCTGATACCTTTTATTATCTCCAGGAGTCTTCCATGTATACAACCTCCTTTTATGATTCTTGAACCAAGTGTTAGCTACGATTAAGTTAAGTTATGTTCTGTGCAAAATTCTACCAGAATTTATGTACTTCATTTTCTTAGACAGAATTGAAAAATATTCATGGAACATCACCTTAACATTACAAATGCCATTTGACAAATCCATAGAGTAACTGCAAATCACCCATTTCATTGCCCAAATTAATTCAGCCTTGACAGAACTGTTCTTCGCATTTAATGACCTCATTTTGGTTTACATACCAAACTCGACAGTTTTAATTGATCGGAACAATCTAAATTTAACTGATATGGTCCACATTTAACTTCAAAATTACACTTATGTTTTGTTGAAAATGATGGTTTAAAAACTGCCCGAAAACCTTTTGTCTCATAATAGAGCAAGAGCACACACTACAAATCTCTCTTTTCAAGACCGTCACTAAAAAATTTGACTTTTCCCCGTATTCAAAGGTTTATTTTCAAAACTGAACAGAGTATCACAGCAGCAGTTTTATATACTGTGAACCTCTATGTATGACTCCTTCAGGGATTGGAAGGTTCATACATTTTCCCCACACTCCGAAAGTGAATGGAATGGGAAGAAAGCCAAATAACTGGTACAATGGGATGTAACCTCTGCTAAGCACTTGACATTGCTTTGCAGAGTATGGATGTGGATGTAAATTGGTGCACCCCAAAAAGTTAAGTGTATGAAGATGAATACTGTAACTTGGAAACAAAAGTGATTTATTTGTTTATTTATTTATTTATGACAAAATTTAAAAAGGTGACAACATTAAAAAAGGATGACTAAAAGGAAGAAAAGTAGCTGACACCTCATCCTGCACTTCACTAGAAAATAGCTGAAGTTACTTCTACATCTTCTGATAAGCTCTATGGTACACAGTCCATACCAAAGTATCCTCAATCTTGACACAAATTTCAAATGATTTGTACCTATCTTAGTGTAGAAACCCATCACTACTTTATGATGCCAGTTTACCACAACAAGAGAAGGTATCGGAAGTACAGAATAAAGACTGTTAGGTGCAAACTGTAGACACATTTACTGTTATTTATGCAGTGCCAACACAGTGGGCACAATATGCTGCTTCCGACATCAGTACAGTAGAGTGTCGATTATCCGAACGTCGGTCAACCGAACGACCACTTAACCGAACTGTGTACTTCCTCACACCTGTTACTCTCCCACCCTACCGTCCATCATCCCCCTCACTCCCAAACCAAGTTTCCCACAGTAGTCGCTGCACTGGACCACCGATGGCGGAACATTGCTTCTAATGGGGCCTTCACAAGGCGCTGCTGACCGGCCAAAGGAGTGCCTGAATGGATAGTACGATTTTTATGAAGTGGTTTCTGGACGTTTTCATACCCTCTGTAAAAGCTCATCAGCTAAAGAATGGGAAGAGGGAGAAAACACTACTTCTCCTTGACAATGCACCAACTCATCCGTCATGTGATATTTTAAATGAAAAAGACGAGTTCATAAAGGTAATATTTCTTCCACTTAACGTAACCTCCTTATTACAGCCCATGTATCAAGGTGTTATTGAGACTTTCAAATGATATTACAGGAAAGAATTGTTGTGTAAGTTATTGTTAGAAAGAGAAGAGGATGGAGAAGAAAGTCTCTTAAGAAATCGTAAGAATATTGACTTGAAAGACGTGTCCTACATGATCAGCACAGCATGGAATAGTGTAAAGGAAGAGAATTTGAATAAAGCCTGGAATAAAATTTTGGACACAGAAGAAAATTGACAAGGTATGATTGAAAATGATGAACAGAATGATATGTCCAAAATTCTCAGTATGCTAAAAGAAACAGATTGCCACGAATGTGATGAAGAAGACGTTCATGAATGGATGAATATCGATGATGCAGATCCAGGACACCAAATCATGCAGGACAGCGAGATTGTAAATGTCGTCACTGATAAAGATGACGCCGCCAGCATCTCATAAATCAGTACTCCAGAAAGTGAAGATGAAAGTATACCAACAGCTTTCGGAGGCATTCACTTGTTTAGATACTGCCTTGCGATGGTTTGAAGCCCAAGATGAAAGTGACCAGTTTCAGATATCTGTAATGAAAAAAGTATGTGACTTAGCTGCTCATAAGTGTGTAGGCTTGCTTAGACAGACCAAAATAAAGGATGTTTTTAAATGTTAATTTTGTATATTGTTTGTATTGTTAACGCAAAATACATATGTAATATGTATATATTTTTGTTTAATAAACTGTGCCACATACTATATATGCCTACTGAAGTTGCCTTTGTATGTTACTTTGAAATACTAAAAGAGATGCCTGTTTCTATGAATAAATTTACAGTACAGAACTTCTTTTTGGCAAATAAACATGTACAGTTCGATTATCCAAACAAACCAGTTTTCTGAACACCCATGTCCCCCAATTACTTCAGATAATTGACGCTCTACTGTATTTCCATGCTTGGTGATTTTTGTTGTGCCCAATGTCCGTGTAACAAAAATCAAAGAATATTGTGTGTATATTATTCATCATTTTTATAAATTATGTAGCCTTCCACTTACTTAATGTGAACACATTCTTTTAGATAAACACTCAGACTATGGATATTATGTTTACATATACAATATGTCAGATATTTTTAAAATTTTGGCATGAGTTGATACCTTTTGTTCTTTTTTGTCAAGCCTCCGTCTTCCTCGACAATTTTTATCACCCGCACTTCCCTTCACTAACAAACTGACTATTCCTCAATGTCTTGGCATGTATCCTATCTTACCTATTCCTATTCCGGACAACTGAGGTGGTACTACATCCACTTGTAAGGATCCCATATTACACAATAACATTCCAGAAGAGAACAAGTATAGTGTGAACAGTATTTTTAGTGGATCTGATGCATCTTCTCAGTGTTCTGCCAATAAAACACAGTCTGCTTTGCCTTTCCACAACATTTCATATGTGACAGTTCCAATCTCATACTTTGGGATTATCATTACTAACAAAATCTTTTCTAAACTTTTTCTTGCTTTCATACTTAAAGTCAACACAATAATTCATTTGTAAAGTAAGCAGATGTTTTATACACAGCAGCTTAATTCTTTAACCCACTGACTGCTATAAACAATGCTGAGGGCATGCTTAAACACAGCCCCTGGGTTTTCCCTCAGTGCTGATTACATGTATACATGTCCCATTCAGTCAACACTCTCACTGCTGCGAACGAGTTACTTCCATAAGTAAATGAATAAAAATGTTTCTATTATTTACCATACAACATATGCCTCTTTACTTGCTATCATTAAAAAAAAAAAGATATCTTTAACCATTTACGAAATATGATGGTTCTCATGACCATACAATTTGCAATGCAAAGGGATGGAAGAGGGCACATCGCAAGACATAAGAACCAGTAACTCAAGAATGAAATGAGTTATCACACTGCTCTTAATTTTCAATAAAATTTCAATATCTTATCTATGTTTCATACGCAGAAAAGGATGAACTAAAATCAACCTTTTGCAGAGTTTACACAATGCATTTTATCTCTGCAAACTCTTAAAATATTGTGCAATGTTTTTCTTAATTTGATGCAGCACAGTAACTATGATCAATAACTAAAAGAAAATCAGACCTTTATTGAGTGAAGGTATCAGACTGTAACATGTGCAAAAATCAACTTTTATCACCAAATAAGTTTTCTTAAAATCAGATGATAAATATTTCACAGCAACTGGAACACTACCTCTCAGCATAGTTATCAGCATTCTGCAAGAAGTAGAGCAACAAAAAAGCATTGCACAGCACGGAATGCTAAGAGCACGTCTGTAGTAGCCTAAAGTTTAAAGAATCAGGGTTTATTGGCTGGCCAATGGTCTTGTCACAGTGGCAACACCAGTTCCCGTCACATCACCAAAGTTAAGCGTTGTCGGGCTTGGCTAGAACTCTGATGGGTGAACATCGGGTCTATCGAGCACTGTTGGCAAGAGGGGTGCACTCAGCCCTTGTGAGGCAAACTGAGGAGCTACTCGACTGAGAAGTTGGTTGACTTTTTAATTAAGGGGCATTATGGGACCAAACGGCAAGGTCATCAATCCCACAATTCCAAAGATAATTGCAGAAGGGAGAGGGTCCGCTAAGGGTGGACGGGTCCAGTTAGAGGAGTCAAGACTATAAAACCAGGGTAGAAGGCATAAAAGAATTAGACCAAATATAGAACTGGAAAAGATAGAGGGGTAAAAGAGCTGTCTTTCCATGGGGGAGTGATCATGGATTTCCAGATTGAAAAAGCTCTAAGAGAGACCCCAACCACAACCACAACCACCCTGCCCCTGCTCCAGGAGTAAAGCAAAACCTTATATCTGCAAATCTGCAAACAAAAAAACCACTTTCACAGAGGAAACTGAGGACCAGTTCAACCATCCGTGAATTGTCTGCTAATATTAAAATTAAGGAATCTGGAAGACTATACTTAGTACAAAGGGCCAAAAGAAGGGGAAATTCCACCAATATATGGGATACTGTCAGACTGGCTCCACAACCACATTGTGGAGGTGGTTCATAACGCAAGAGGAAACATTGTGCGAGCCTGTTATGACCAAGGCGTAGAAGGTGTTAAGACATGGACTTCTTGTGAGAGGAGCGGAAGGAAAAGCGCCAAACCAGTTAACTACTTAAGTGTGCAGAGTTTATTACTGTGAAATGGAATTGGAGGGGGGGGGGGGGGGGTGTAAATATCAGCTTTCTCTAGCCAAATGGTCAGCCAGTTCATTCGTTAGAATGCCCACCACATGACTTGGGACCCAGAGAAAGACAACTGAGCTGGCGGCACAGCCAAGGGCACAGAGAAGGTCATGGATAACAGAGACAAAAGGGTGACAAGAGTAGCATCATTCGATAACCTGCAAGCTGCTCGTTGAGTCAGTACAAATTAAAACACTGTGAAGGGAGGCCTGAGAAACAAACTGTAAGGCTTTGTGAATGGCTAGGAGCTCTGCTGTGAACATGCGACATAATCAGACCAATAAATGGTTGTCTAAGCAAGTAGGAGATGTGAAAGCATATCCCGCCTTACCTATTGTTTTACAACCATCAGTCTAGAAGATGGTGGCACCCTGGAACTCTGTAAGGATGGCAAGTACAAGATGCCAGAAAACTGTAGGAGTGATGGAGACCTTAGGGCCCTGGAATACGTTGGTCCTAATCTGTGGTCAAGGCACCATAGAAGGAGGTATGTGGGAGGAAATGAACAGGGCACATACAAGGAAGTGGATATGGAGAACCCAACAAAGGGAAGTGAGATACATTCCAACCGGTAATCCCACCCATGGGCGGATGGAGACAAACCTCGTTTGCAATTGCGTATGAAACCAGGAGTTGGATCCATTGTATTTGCAGAGAAGGAATCGCCGCTTCTGTGAAGAGACTGTCAATGGAACTAGTGTGAAAGGCACCAATATTCAGATGCACCCCACAATGGTGAACAGGGTCAAGTAGTTTCAGAGTGGAAGGAGTCGCTGAGCCATAACCTGGCTACCATAATCTAGTCTGGACAAAAACAGAGCATGGTAAAGATGGAGAAGAGTAGCACGGTCTGCACCCCAAGACGTGCAGGCCAGGAGATGGAGAGCATTAAGCTTCTGCATGCATGTAGTCTTCACGTGGTGAACATGGGGCAGCCAAGTCAGCTTTTTATCAAAATAACGCCCAAAGAATGGAACTGTGCTACAACATCTAGGAGCTGGTTGCCTAAATAAAGTTCTGGATCAGGCTGTATTGTGCGTCAATGACAAAAATGCATAACCCGTGTTTTGGAAGGAGAAAACTGGAAGCCATGGGAGATGCCCATGCAGAGACCTGTCGGATGGTACCTTGGAGCCGGCACTCAGCAGATGCTGCCAATTGGAAGCAGCACCAGATGCAAAAATCACTGACATACAGCGCCGCAGTAGCCAGAGGCCCAACAGAGGTTACAAGCCCATTGATGGCTATGAGGAAGACTGTGACACTTAACACTGCCCCTGTGATGTGCCATTCTCTGAATCTGAGGGGTACTGAGTGAAGAGCCAGCGAGATAAAAACTCTTGGATAAAAATCAGAAGGGGACCATGAACGCCCCAGTCATGGAGGGTAACTAAAATGTGATGGTGCTAAGCCGTGACATATGCCTTATTTAGGTCAATGAGGACCATGACAAAGTACCAGTGGTTAGTAAAAGTCTGTTGAATTGCTGTTTCCAATCTGAGTAAATGGTCTATTGGAGAATGTCCTTCCCGGAAGCAAAACTGATGCGGGAGCAAAAGGCCCTGAGATTAAAGAACCCAACATAATTGGAAGCAACCATCCTCTCAAGAATTTACAAAGTACTTTCGTCAGGCTAATTGGGCAGTAGATGTCAAGAGACATTGGGTTCTTCCCAGGCTTAAGGACTGGGATAACTATACTGTTTCAGCATTGCGAGGGGAAGGCACCCATGAGCCAAATGTGGTTGAAGACCCTGTGTAGATTTTGCCATTCGGTAATGTCCAAATGTTGGCTCATCTGATGGAATCTGGGCCTGTGGTCATGTCATGTGAAGAGGTAAGAGCCTGCAAGAATTCCCATACAGTGAAGGGTTCATTACAGAATCATCTTGGTGGAAGTGAAACAGAGGGAGTCTATTCAACTCAGCGTTTCTGCTGGAGAAAGGTAGCAGGATAGGAAGAGGATGCTGATGTTGTCATGAAGTGTGTCGTGACATGTTCTGCTAGGGCCAATGGATCAGTACACAGAGCATCCTGGACAGTTGACCAGTTGTAGAGGCATATGTCCCAAGGAGGAAACATACTGCTCCCAGCATTCCTTTTTACTCCACTTAATAAGGTAGTGAGCCTTACCATGGAGATGCTTGAAAGTGAATACATTGGTCTCTGAAAGTTGTCGTTTAAATCGCTGCAATGCCACTTGGTGGTCCTGGATAGAAACTGCCATGTCCTTGATCCATCACAGTACTGGTTGATGACAATGGGGACCTGGGGATAGAGGGATAGCAGTGCCGCGGGCATAAAGAAGAGCAGCAGAGACATCTTGCATGACCACATCAATGTAATATGAGAAGGAAGTGTCGAAGTGCACAGCAAACATATACAAAGGCCAACTGGCTCTGCAGAATGCCCAGCATGGGACTCTGGTGTGGCAGGAAATTGCAGAATCATGGAAAAGTGGTCACTGTCACAAAGATCGTCATGTTGTGACCAATGTAGGGAAGCCACGAGAGCAGGTGAGGAGATGGTGAGACCAGTGGCAGAAAAGGTGCCCTGTGCAACACTGAAGAGGGTAGGGGAACCATCAATGAGGAGACAGTCTGACGCAGTCTGAGGAGACAAAGTCTGTAATAAGTTGGTAATTAGAAGACCCCTACTCATCAAGGTTGCACTCCCCACAGGGGATGGTGTACATTAAAGTCGCTGAGCAGGAGGTACAATCATGGGAGTTGATGTATTAAGGCAGGCAGATCAACATGAAGAAGTGGTCTACCAAGAGGGAGGTAGATATCAAACATGGTAATGGCTGGGGTCATTCGCACTCTTACCGCTATTGATTCCAGGTTGGTGTGAGAGGGCTCCAGTCACTAATGACATCAGTGTGTACCAAAGTTCAAACTTCTCCAGACACTATCCCAGGGCCAGGACGATTGTTACACAATGCTCGATAATCATGAAAAGTTGGAGAGTGGTCATCATAGAATTGCATTTCCTGAAGAGCAAGACAGAATGCAGAATAAGAGGAAATGAGTTGTTTAATTTCTGGTAGGTGACAGTAATATCCATTGCAATTCCACTTGATTATCTTGTGGCTAGAGCCCAGGTAGACATATAGAAGCTGACGGAAGGTCATGTCACCGAGTTAGTGGTTGTCACTGATGAGGATTGTGTGACATCCATAAAAACTGGGTCTGATTTAGGATGAGGATGAGGATGAGGAGGAGAATGGTTGGTTGGTTGGTTTAAAAGAGGAGGGGGGACCAAACAGCGAGGTCATCGGTCCCTTGTTACCGGTAAAATAATTATACAAGGGAAAGAAGAAAAAGGAGACTTATGTCAAAATAATAAATAACAGAAGAAAGGAAGAACCAGAAGAATGACAGAAGGACACCCAACACTATTATGGACAAAACAGGAAAAGAAAACCACAGAGAGAAGCAAGAAACAGGAAGAACGGGTGAAAACAAGAGAGCAGATGACTGTGGCTGGCCGACCACGAGAATAAAAAGGAAAAGCCAGCCACTCTGCGACACATTAAAACATCCACCCTAAAAGCATTAGAGTGGAGAACAACACAACGGGATGAAGTACAGGCTCAAAACATTTATACAGAATGATAAAGCACACCGTCACATATAAAACGTAAAACTAAATTAGCCAACGAGGCGTTGTCAGCTAAAATTAATGGCAACATGTCTGTTAACTGAAGAGTCTGTCACAAGGCAGCCAAAGAAGGACAGCTCACCAAGATACGGGCCACTTTCAGCTGGGCACCACACCGACACTGATGTGGGTCATCACAGCACGGGAGGTAGCTGCGTGTAACCCAAGCGTGGCCAATGTGGAGCCAACAGAGAACCACAGAGTCCCTGCAACAGACGCGCATGGAGGACTGCCACACATTCATAGTCTCCTTAGTGGCACGCAGTTTGTTTCAAGTGTTGAGGTTATGCCATTTTCTCTTCCAAAGCTGCAAAATCTTGCGCCATAGTACTGAACGTAGGTCAGTTGCAGAGAAGCTTATCTTCATAAGAGGTTTCCGCGTAGCCTGTTTGGCCAGCCTGTCATCAAGTTCATTACATGGGATTCCAAAGAGACCTAAGGTCCAGACAAACACCACTGAATGACTGGATCTTTCCAGGGCATAGATGGGACTCCTGGATGGTCGCTACCAAAGGATGATGAGGGTAGCACTGGTCGATAGCTTGTAAGCTGCTCAAGGAGTCAGAAGAAACGACTCCCCAGGGCATGAATGGATGTGCTCAAGGGCACAAGATATAGTCACCAGCTCAGCAGTGATAACATTGCAGTCATTAAGCAAGGAATGCTTTTCAATATGTCCTCCATGGACATACACGAAGCCGACATGAGCATCAAACATCGAGCCTTCAGTGTAAACCACTTCGTGGCCTCAGTACATGTCAAGATTCAAAGGGGAGTGGCAGCAGAGAGCCGCAGAGTCACCTCAGTTCTTAGGGCCATGTGAAAGGCCTAGGAGAAGCCGCGGCCTAGGCATACACCATGGAGGTGTACATGAATGGACATCAAGTATAGGTGGTAAAGGCAAGGACTCCAGTTCAGAAAGAAGGGACTGGAAACGAACTGCAATTGGAAGCCCTGACCTGGGCAGCTTATGTGGGAGATTAAGTGGCATGGATGAGAAAAGGAGATGGTGACTGGGATGCACAGGAGAACTATGAACATGTGCAACACAACTGGCCAGCAGCTGTGCATGCACAAATTGCAAAGGAGAGACTCTGGCCTCCACAAAAACGCTGGTAACTGGACTGGTCCTGAAAGCTCCTGTTGCTAGGCGAATGCCACAGTGGTACACTGGATTGAGTAAACGCAATGCTGAGGGTGCTGCCGAACCATAAACCAGACTCCCATAGTCAAGGCAGGATTCAACAAGGGCTCTACAGAGCTGCAGCAGCGTAGGGCA
The DNA here is from genome assembly GCF_023864275.1 of Schistocerca cancellata. Classification (NCBI taxonomy): domain Eukaryota; kingdom Metazoa; phylum Arthropoda; class Insecta; order Orthoptera; family Acrididae; genus Schistocerca; species Schistocerca cancellata. The sequence goes on along the minus strand of NC_064629.1, from coordinate 92,853,621 downwards.
CTGAGGTGCTGCCAACACTTCTGCTTAAGCTGACGAAGGTGAGGAAGCCAAGTCAATTGGGCATCAAAAACCAGTCCTAAGAATCCATATGGCTCCACTACAGTGAGTGCATTGTCATTTAGGTGAAGTTCTGGTTCTGGATGAAAGGTATGACACCGACAGATTTGCATAACACACGACTTTGAGGCTGAAAACTGAAAACTGTGAGCTACACCCTATGACTGTGCCTTGTGGATGGCTCCACATAGGCGCCGCTCAGCAACACCAGTACTGGTAGAGCAGTACAAAATGCAAAAGTCATCTGCATACAGACAAGGTGAGACGGATGGCCCTACAGCTGCTGCTAGTCCATTAATGGCCACTAAAAATAGACACTCAATACAGAGCCCTGTGGGACCTTATTCTCCTGGATATAGAGGAGGGGGGGAGAGACTATGGGAGGCACCAACTTGGACATGGAAAGTACGAAGTGACAGGAAATTTTGGTAAAAAATCTGGAGCGGTCCTCGGTGACCTCATTCGTACAATGTCACCAGGTGGTATCATACCCTTTTCGTACATAAAAAAAAAAAAAAAAAAAAAAAAAAAAACGGCAACCAGGTGTTGCTGTTTGTAAAAGGCTCTTCGGATGGCAGACTTTTTTGTTAGAGCACATGCATTCTGGTAAAACTCAAGGGGATGGAGGGGACACCAGAAGGACCCGACAAAGATGCAGACAAAATAAGTAAAAAGATTAAATATCTTTGGACAAGCCAGTTAAAGTTATAAAACGCAGAATACGAGCAGCTGCTCGAGCGTCATCAGCTAAAACATCCGGTACAGTAGATGGTAGGGACAGGACAACACGAAATTGACTAAAACGGGGACACGACAATAAAACATGGCGCACTGTTAATGCCTGACCACAAGGGCACTGCGGGGCTGGGTCACCGGAGAGCAGGTAGCGGTGGCTAAACCGGCAATGCCCAATCCGCAACCTGGTCAGAAGGACCTCCTCGCGCCGAGATGGTCGGGAGGATGTTGTCCAAGCAGTTGGTAGCGGTTTTACTGCCCGGAGCTTGTTTCCGTGGAGGGATGACCAAGCATCCCACCACAACGACACAAGCCTCTTACATACATCCCCACGAACGTCGGATGACGGGACACAATGGGAGGCTGGCCGAGGCAGGAGGACTGCAGCCTTGGCTGCAGCATCCGCAGCCTCATTCTCAGGCACTCCTACATGTCCGGGAACCCACAGAAAGCTGACAGAACCACCGTTAACAGCGAAAGAATGGAGGGACCGCTGTATCCGTTGAATCAAGGGATGGACCGGATAGGGAGCTCCAAGGCTCTGAAGAGCACTGAGTGAGTCAGAGCAGAGTACATATGATGAATGGTGGTGGCGGCGGGCATACTGAACGGCCTGATGGAGAGCAAAAAGCTCGGCCGTAAAGCTGGAACATTGGTCGAGGAGCCGGTATTTAAATGTGGCGGCCCCGACGACAAAGGCACAGCCGACACCATCGTCAGTTTTGGAGCCATCGGTGTAAATAAAGGAGTGACCGGCAAGTCGAGCACGAAGTTCGGCAAACCGTGAGCAATACACTGCAGCCGGAGTACCATCCTTTGGGAGTGAGCTGAGGTCGAGATAAATATGAACCGGAGCCTGGAGCCAAGGTGGTGTCGGGCTCTCACCCTCTCTGAAGGTGGTAGGGAGGGCAAAATCCAATTGGCGAAGCAGGCGACGGAAGCGGACTCCGGGGGGCAGCAGGGCAGACACATACAACCCGTACTGACGGTCGAGAGAATCGGCGAAGAAGGACTTGTAAGAGGGGTGGTCGGGCATAGACGACAGCTGGCAGGCATACCGACACAGCAGTACGTCGCGCCGGTAGGTCAACGGTAACTCGGCAGCTTCAGCATAAAGACTCTCGACAGGACTAGTATAGAAGGCTCCGGTCGCAAGACGTATCCCCTGATGGTGGATGGAGTTGAGCCGGCGTAAGAGGGACGGCCGAGCGGACGAGTAGACGAAGCTCCCATAATCCAGCTTCGATCGGACTATGGACCGATACAAGCGAAGCAGGACAGTGCGATCCGCTCCCCAAGATGAACCGCTAAGAACTCTGAGGACATTAAGGGAACGTGTACAACGGGCCGACAAATAAGAGACATGTGGAGACCAACACAGTTTCCTGTCCAACATGAGCCCTAGAAACTTAGTTGTGTCCACGAATGGGAGAACAACGGGACCGAGATGTAAGGATGGCTGAAGGAACGCTTTATATCGCCAAAAGTTGATACAAACCGTCTTTTCTTCAGAGAACCGGAAGCCATTTGCCACGCTCCATGAGTAGAGGCTGTCTAGACAACGCTGAAGGCAGCGCTCCAGGAGGCATGTTCTCTGGGCACTGCAGTAGATCGCGAAGTCATCGACAAAGAGAGAGCCTGAGACATTAGGTGGAATGCAATCCATAATTGGATTGATCGCGATGGCAAAAAGGGCTACGCTCAAGACGGAGCCCTGAGGCACTCCGTTCTCCTGGAGGAAGACGTCGGACAATACGGAGCCACACGTACCCTAAACTTTCGATCCGTTAAAAAGGGGCAGGCGACCGCGTAGGCCCCACCTGTGCATAGTGCGGAGGATACCTCCTCTCCAACAGGTGTCATAAGCCTTCTCCAAGTCGAAGAACACGGCTACCGTTTGGCGCCTTCGCAAAAAGTTGTTCATGATGAATGTCGACAAGGTCACGAGGTGGTCAACAGCTGAGCGGCGGCGCCGAAAGCCGCATTGGACATTAGTAAGTAGCCGTCGAGATTCAAGAATCCAGACTAACCGAGCATTAACCATGCGCTCCACCACCTTACAGACACAGCTTGTAAGAGAAATGGGGCGGTAACTAGAAGGAAGGTGTCTATCCTTCCCGGGTTTGGGTATTGGAACAACAACGGCGTCTCGCCAACGCATGGGGACTTGACCTTTGGTCCAGACGCGATTGTAGGTACGGAGAAGGAAGCTTTTGCCCGCCGGAGAAAGGTGTGCTAGCATCTGAACGTGAATGGCATCCGGCCCCGGAGCAGAGGACCGGGACAGTGCAAGCGCACGTTCGAGTTCCCGCATAGTAAAGGGGGCATTATAGGTTTCCAGATTCAGCGAGTGGAAGGAAGGTCGCCGAGCCTCTTCTGCCTCTTTCCTGGGAAGGAAGGCAGGATGGTAATGGGCGGAGCTTGAAACCTCCTCGAAAAAGCGGCCAAAGGCGTTGGAGACAGCCACCGGATCAACAAGGACCGCATTACCTGAGGTCAGGCCAGGTACCGAGGAGTGGGCCTTAATGCCCGACAGCCGGCACAGGCTACCCCAAACGACGGAAGAGGGAGTAAAACTGTTAAAGGAGCCGGTGAAAGAGGCCCAACAAGCTTTTTTGCTGTCTTTGATGACTCTACGGCATTGCGCTCGGAGTCGTTTGTATTCAATACAATTCGCCAACGTAGGATGGCGGCGAAAGGTGCGTAAAGCACGTCGTCGAGCACGGTTAGCGTCCCTACAAGCCTCGTTCCACCAGGGGACGGAAACGCGACATGAAGAAGTAGTACGAGGAATGGAACGTTCGGCAGCATGGATGATAACAGCCATGAGGTATTCGACCTGACTGTCACAACTGGGAAAATCGTGGTCCGGAAAGGTCGCTAGGGATGAGTAAAGTCCCCAGTCAGCTTTCAGTATGTTCCAGCTCGAAGGACGTGGGGATGGGGTGTGGTGCAGGAGACGAACGACACAGGGGAAGTGGTCGCTCGAATAGGTGTCAGAAAGGACATACCACTCGAACCGACGGGCAAGAGTGGTAGAACATATCGAGTGGTCCAAGTGGGAGTAGGTATGAGTGGAGTCCGAGAGGAAAGTCGGGACGCCGGTATTGAGGCAGACAAGATTGAGATGGTTGAAGACATCTGCCAAGAGTGAGCCTCTTGGACAGGATGCAGGAGAGCCCCAAAGGGGATGATGGGCATTGAAGTCGCCAAACAATAAAAACGGCGGTGGAAGCTGAACGATCAGGTGCATCATGTCAGCCCGACTAACAGCAGACGACGGTGGAGTGTAGATGGTACAAACTGAAAAAGTAAAAGCAGAAAGAGTAATGCGGACAGCTATTGCTTGGAGTGGGGTGGTCAATGGGATGGGATGGTAATAGACGTCGTCCCGAATGAGCAACATGACCCCACCATGAGCTGGGACACCGTCCACAGGGGTGAGGTCATACCGCTCCGAGGTATAGTGGGTAAAGGCAATACGGTCAGTCGGGCACAACTTGCTTTCCTGGAGTCCAAGGACGAGCGGACAGTGCAGGCGGAGGAGCAGTTGTAATTCCTCCCGATGAGATCGAATACCTCTCATGTTCCAATGAAACAACGCCATCGCTAGTCAAAAAGTTGGGGGAACGAGACGGGGGAAGAGCTGGTCACCTCGACGGCCGCGGAGGGCCAGGTTGCGAGGGAACAACGCTACAACCGACGGGAGGCGGATCCGGTTCCATCGACTGGTCGCCAGCTGAGGCCGCTGTCCCTGGTTGTGTAGGAGGGGCAGCATCATTTGCCGACGAAAGGCCAGCTGAGCGCCTGGCAGCAGAGCGTCCCGGCGAAACTGAGGACGGCCAGGAGCGGCGACTCACGGATGGAGCGTCAGACGAAACACGCCGGGGTGGAGAGGGGGATAGAGACTTCTTCTTGGAAGGCTGAGGAGGCACAGGGATGGTGGGCTGGACCCGAAGAAGGTCCTCACGCGCTGGGTCCGTTTTGGAACGCCGGACCTCGGAAGCCGGGGTCCGGAACGTTTCCCCGATGGACGCCTGAGAAGAGGATCGCTTCTCAGGTGGCGTGGGGGGAGAAGGAGGAGGAAGGGTGGCCCCTGGGGCAGAGGGGGTGGGGGCCACGGGGGAGGAGGATTTGGAAGGGAGGGATTTGGGAGGTGGAGGCAGAGCCCCCTGATGGGCGGAGGAGGCGGAGGGGGGACAGGAGACGGGTGAGGATACCGCGGAAGGAGTGGACACAACTGAGGCAAACGAAGTGGTCAACGGCACGGGATGGAGGCAGTCGTACTTCTTCCTGGCCTCAGAATAAGGCAGCCGATCCAAAGTTTTGATTTCTTGTATCTTCTTCTCCTTCTGATATGCGGGGCAGTCTGAGGATCTAGGCGAGTGGACGCCAGGACAATTAACGCACCGAGGTGGTGGGGTGCATGTATGTTCCTCACAAAGAGGACATCCACAATCGCCACAGAGGGGCTCAGCCTCACACCGTGACGACATGTGCCCAAAGCGCAAACACCTAAAACAGTGCATAGGAGGCGGAACGTAGGGTCGCACGTCACACCGGTAGCACATTACCTTTACCTTCTCCGGGAGAACGTCCCCCTCGAAGTCGAGGATAAAGGCCCCGGTGTCGATGCGACGGTCTTTGGGGCCGCGCTGGACTCGCTGGACGAAATGCACGCCTCGGCGCTCCAGGTTGGCCCTGAGCTCCTCATCAGATTGTAGCAGAAGGGCACGATGAAAAATAACCCCCTGCGTCCTATTGAGTGCCAGATGTGGGACAATGGAGACTGGGATGTCCCCTAGGCGGTCGCACGCCTGGAGCGCCGCCGACTGTGTGGCGGAGGTGGTCTTGATAAGAACGGACCCTGAACGCATCTTGCTGAGAGCCTCGATTTCCCCGAAGATGTCCTCAATGTGCTGAACAAAGAACATGGGCTTGGAGGTGGCGAATGTCCCCCCATCGGTTCGAGAACAGACCAAATAGCGGGGGAAGTACTTCGCTCCAAGCCGGCGGGCCTGTCCCTCCTCCCATGGAGTGGCCAAGGGGGAAGGGGCAGGAGAACCAGAACTAGAAACGGTACCTTTTCTTTTGAAAGACTCGGCCGCAGAGCGACCCGATACGTGGTGACGTTCATCTGCGAAACGTCCGCCCCGATACCACCCACTCCGACCAGGGGCTCTCCCCACAGGCGCCACCCAGCCGCAGCAAGGGCCACCTGGCAGGATGACCATTGCCGGGAGTCCTGATGCCCCAAGGAGACGGGCATCTACTCCTTGGCCGACGTGGGGAGGGTGCAGCTCAGGTATCGGCAGTACGATCCCTGTGTTGTCAGGGGGCTACAACCTAGAGGGTACATGACGACCCCACCACAACGGGCTGGCTACCGTGCTGGATTTCTGGTGCCATGGAAAGTCCATCATGATCGCTGGTGCAGATGGAGACGCACTATGGGCGTAACTTGGACAACCCAAAAGGCGTTTAGGCCCAATTTGAATAATAGTGGGTATGGTTACAACGCCGGTGCAATGCTGAGTGCCAAGGTCTGAGTGCACTTAGGACCAATGGTACACCACGTAAGGTGTCCTTCCCCAAAAGGCTCGTACTTCTGTAGAAATTTAGAAAAATGGAGGTCAAACCCCAAGGGGGACCATCACACGGAAGGCCGAAACGGTTGAAACTCCTTTTAGTCGCCTCGTACGACAGGCAGGAATACCTCGGGCCTATTCTTACCCCGGACCCGCAGGGGGAGGATGGCAGACTCAAGGGACACAAGATTATCAGTGGTAGAGCGATCCTGTCGGAAGCTGCCCTGACATGGAGCCAGTAGGCCACGTGACTCCATGACCCAACCCAACCGCCAACACATCATACGTTCCAGCAGCTTACAGAGAACGTTTGTGAGGCTGAGGGGCCGATAGCTATCCACATCAAGTGGGTTTTTACTGGGTTTGAGCACCGGAATGATGGTGCTCTCCCGCCACTGCGATAGAAAGACATCATCGCACCAGATACGATTGAAGATGATAAGGAGATGTCCCTTGTAGTCAGATAAGATATGTTTACTCATCTGACTGTGGATCCAATCTGGCTCAAGAGCTGTATCGGGGCAGTGTGAAAGGACTTGAGAAGCCCCCACTCTGTAAATGGGGCGTTATAGGAGTCACTGTGGCATGTAGTGAATGAGAGGACTTTCCCTTCCAGCCGCTATTTGCATCGGAGAATTACACCCAGCCTTTCCCACTATCAGAGGCTCGAGCATAGTGCTGAGCAAAGTGTTCGGCACCATTATGTTATCACTGGGAACACCTGTTGGGGTCTGGTACCTGAAAACACGTTCGCTCTTTGCCCAGACTTTGGAAGGTGACATATGGCACCAAATGGTTGAGATGTATCTTTCTCAACACTCTTGCTTCTGTAGTTTGATAAGTTGGTGAACGTGAGCACGGAGCCTTTTAAAGGCTATGAGGTGCTTCAGAGAAGAGTGTCACTTATGCCATTGTAGAGCTTGCCGATGCTCCTTAATGACTTCCAGCATCGACCAAGGGAATGCCTTTCACCGGGAGCACCCTAAAGAGTGAGGAATTGTGTTTTCTACCACAGAAATAATTGTTGTGGTCACCTGCTCAACCATCACATAGATGTTACTGTGTGGCGGAGATTCAGTGGTAACAGCAGAGGTGAAAGTTTCCCAGTCTACCTTGATTAAAGCCCATCTGGGCATGCATCCGTGGGCCTGACGCTGGGGCAGTGACAGGAAGATGGGGAAGTGGTTACTACCACACAGGTTGTCATGTGCTCTCCAGTGGATAGATGGGAGAAGTCCTGAGCTGCAAATGGATAAATCAATGGCCGAGTAATTACCATGAATCACACTGAAATGTGTGGTGGCTTCAGTATTTAAGAGGCAGAGGTTGAACTGAGACAGTAAAGTTTCGATACCTCTGCCTCGGCCTGTAAGCACGGTGCTACACCACAAGGAGTTATGAGTGTTAAAATCTCCCGAAAGTAGGAAAGGTTTAGGGAGTTGATCAATCAGTGCAGCTAATACATTCAGAGATACTGCACCATCTGGAGGAAAATATACATCGCAGACAGTTATTTCCTGTATCATCCTTATTCTAACAGCCACAGCTTCAAGAGGGGTTTGAAGAGGCAAAGCTTCACTACAGACTGAGTTTAGGACAATAACGCAAACTCCACCAGACACTTGATTACAGTCACTACAGTTCCTTAGTATACCTTATAGCCACAAATGGCAGGGGTCTGCATTGCCGGGAACCAGGTTTCCTGGAGGGCAATGCAGAAGGCAGGTGTAAAGCTTAACAATTGCTGTAGCTCAGCCAGGCCATGGAAAAAACCACCACAATTTCACTGGAGGATGACATCATCGTAACACTGGGAAGGCATAGAACATTCAATGAGGCCGTTTACGCCTCCTGCTCACCTGCTGCCACCGACATTTTGCCTGAGCAGTCTATATCTATCGTGTCTGAGGGTGCGGCAATGTATAGGTCCTCAGCGAACGCCACATTCTCAACCTCACCCGCTTGTGGGTAGCAGTGGTGTGGGTGCCATCTCAATTCCCTTGGTCTTGGGGACCTTCTTTTTGGCTTTCCCTCCCTGCTCCTTGGGTTTCCCTGGTTGGGAGGACTTCACTGATTCTGTCTCCAGAACTGAGGATGAGCATGAAGCCCTACGACCAGCTGCTTTTGGGCTCTTCAGCCACTCGTGGTTGCCGTCTTTCCCACTAGGAGAAACCTGGGAAGGGAGTGACCCAAGAGTCCCCTTCCTAGCGAGAGGAGCCAAAGAAGACTTACACTTCTCTGGCTCAGAACAGGGGACTGATATCCCTGATTGTTTGGGGAAGGGGGAGGTGGGGTTTTGCTCCCAAAGTAGGTGGTGCACGAGCAACAGGAAAGTGCCCCCCACCATCAAGGGGGCAGGTGTAGTCTTCTTGTTCTGAGAGGCGACAGGAATGCGAGGAACTGATGGGGCGACAACTTTTTTTTTTTTTTGTGGTTTTAGGGCGCACAACTTCAATGGTCATTAGTGCCCTGATGACTCTAAGAATGCACCGCGAGGCACAAGTGGACAACAACAACTAAAAGGGAAAACACGATAAAAGACAGACTGACAGGCATAGGATTAAAAAACAGCATCATCAAATGTCCTGAGAGAGGTTTGTCAAATTGATAAAACGAAGAACACGAGCAACTGCTCGTGGGTCATCCGCTAAAATGGCATCGAAAGTACTTGGCAGGTTAAGATCTAGACGCAGTGTGTTAAAATATGGACAGGACATTAAAATGTGTCGAACCGTCAGCAAGTGCCCACATGGACAGAACGGCGCTGGCGCAGCCGTCAGTAGATGGCGATGGCTGAACCGGCAGTGTCCAATTCTTAACCGGGCCAAAACTACCTCCTCCCACCGAGAAGGGCGTGAGGAGGACGTCCAAGCCACGGGAAGAGGTTTTAACGCCCGAAGCTTGTTGTCTGTAAGTGCAGCCCAATCGGCACGCCACAGCGACACAATGCGCCGACAAATGACCTTGCTAAAATCGGACGAAGGGACACAACAAGAAGCTGTCCGAGGCTGGAGGACCGCAGCCTTGGCCGCGGCATCTGCAGCTTCGTTCCCAGGGATACCGACATGGCCAGGAACCCACATAAAGCTAACCGGAGAACCGACATCCACCAGCTGCTGAAGAGAGCGTTGGATCCGGTGTACGAAAGGGTGAACCGGGTACGGATCACTGAGGCTCTGGATGGCGCTCAGGGAGTCGGAGCAGATGACATAAGCAGAATGTCGGTGGCGGCAGATGTAAAGAACAGCCTGGTAGAGGGCAAAGAGCTCAGCTGTGAAGACCGAACAATGGCCATGGAGCCGGTATTTGAAACTTTGTGTCCCGACAATAAAGGAACACCCGACCCTGTCATTGGTCTTAGAGCCATCTGTATAAATGAAAGTCATGTTGATGAACTTCGAACAAAGTTCCAAAAAACGGGAGTGGTAGACCGAACCGGGGGTAACCTCTTTTGGGAGCGAGCTGAGGTCAAGGTGAACGCGGACCTGAGCCTGGAGCCAAGGTGGTGTGTGGCTCTCGCCCACTCGAAAGGTTGCAGGGAGTGAAAAATTAAGGTGTTGAAGGAGGCGATGAAAGCGAACTCCAGGGGGTAGCAGGGCAGAGACATACAACCCGTATTGACGGTCGAGAGAGTCGTCAAAAAAGGAACGATAAGACGGATGGTCGGGCATTGACAGTAGCCGACAGGCATACCGACAAAGCAGTATATCGCGCCGGTAGGTGAGTGGCAATTCGCCAGCGTCAGCATGAAGACTCTCTACGGGACTAGTATAAAATGCTCCGATCGCAAGTCGTAAACCCCGATGTTGTATGGAGTTGAGGCGGCGTAAGATGGATGGCCGTGCAGAGGAGTATACGAAGCACCCATAATCCAGCTTGGAGCGGACGATCGACCGATATAGACGAAGTAGGACAGTTCGATCCGCTCCCCACGACATACCACTGAGAACACGGAGGACATTTAAAGAACGGGTACAACGGGCGGCCAAATATGACACATGTGGAGACCAGCTAAGTTTCCTGTCAAATGTAAGGCCTAAAAATTTGGTTGTCTCCACGATTGGGAGAGCAACGGGACCGAGTCGTAAGGACAGTGGGAGAAACTCTTTGTAGCGCCAGAAGTTAATACAGACCGTCTTCTCGGCAGAAAAACGGAAGCCATTGGCGACACTCCAGGAGTAAAGACGGTCAAGAGAACGCTGAAGACAGCGCTCCAGGACACGTGTACACTGCGCGCTGCAATAGATGGTAAAATCGTCCACAAAAAGGGAGCCTGATACATCAGCTGGGAGGCAATCCATTATTGGATTGATCGCGATGGCGAAGAGAGCAACGCTCAAAACTGAGCCCTGTGGCACCCCATTCTCCTGGCGAAAGGTGTCTGACAGGACAGAACCCACACGTACCCTGAACTGTCGATCCATTAAAAAGGAACGAATAAAAAGAGGGAGGCAACCGCGAAGGCCCCATGTATGCATGGTGCGGAGAATGCCCGCCCTCCAACAGGTGTCGTAAGCCTTCTCCAAATCAAAGAACACAGCCGCGGTCGGGCGCTTCCGCAAGAAGTTATTCATAATGAAGGTCGACAAGGTAACCAGATGGTCAACAGCAGAGTGGCGCCTACGAAATCCACATTGTATATTGGTAAGTAGGCATCGAGACTCGAGCAGCCAAACCAATCGAGAGTTAACCATTCGCTCCATCACTTTACAGACACAGCTGGTAAGCGAGATAGGTCGATAACTGGAAGGCAAGTGCTTGTCCTTCCCCGGCTTAGGAATCAGGACAACAATAGACTCGCGCCAGCATGTGGGAACATGTCCCTCAATCCAGATGCGATTGTATGTACAAAGAAGAAAACCTTTACCCGCAGGAGAAAGGTTCTTCAGCATCTGAATATGAATAGAATCAGGCCCTGGAGCGGAGGACCGTGATCGGCCAAGTGCGTTTTCGAGTTCCCGCATGGTGAATGGGGCATTATAACTTTCACAATTCGAGGAGCGGAAGTCAGGTGGCCTAGCCTCCTCTGCCTGTTTGCGGGGGAGGAAGGCAGGGTGGTAATGAGCGGAGCTCGAAACCTCTGCAAAAAAGCGGCCGAAGGCATTGGAGACAGCCTCAGGGGCCACAAGGACGTCATTCGCGACCTTCAAGCCAGAAACTGGGGAGTGGACGTTAGTGCCAGATAGCCGGCGCAGGCTACCCCAGACAACAGAAGAAGGAGTAAAACTGTTGAAGGTGCTTGTGAAAGCAGCCCAGCTGGCTTTCTTGCTTTCTTTAATAATACGACGACACTGAGCACGTAATCGTTTATAATTAATACAATTCGCCACTGTAGGGTGGCGTTTAAAGGTGCGTAAAGCACGTCGACGAGCACGTAAAGCGTCTCTACATGCTGCGGTCCACCAGGGGACCGGTACGCGACGTGGAGAAGAAGTAGGGTGAGGGATGGAATATTCAGCAGCAGCGAGAATGACTTCCGTGAGGTGTGCGACCTGACGACGCAGCTTGTGAAGGTTTGATCCTGAAAGGTCGCCCTGGAAGAGAAGAGCCCCCAGTCTGCCTTGGAGATGGTCCAACTAGAGGAGCACGGAGAGGGAGTATGCTGCAGGAGATGGATAACACACGGGAAGTGGTCGCTCGAATATGTATCAGCAAGTGCATACCACTCAAACCGGCGTGCAAGTGGGGGAGTACATATAGAGAGGTCTAAATGGGAATAGGTGTGAGATGTGTCCGAAGGAAAAGTAGGGGCGACAGTATTGAGGCAGACAAGATTGAGCTGGTTGAAAAGGTCTGCTAACAGGGAGCCCCTTGGGCAGGATGCTGGAGAGCCCCAAAGGGGATGGTGGGCATTGAAGTCTCCAGTTAACAAAAATGGTGCAGGTAGCTGAGCAATAAGTTGCATCATGTCTGCCCTGGTAATGGCAGATGACGATGGAGTGTAAACGGTTCAAAAGGAAAACGTAAAAGTGGGGAGAGTAATGCGGATGGCAGCTGCCTGCAGGCCGGTGTGCAACGTGATGGGATCATAGTAAATATCATCCCGGACCAGCAACATAACCCCTCCATGAGCTGGGACACCTACCACAGGGGGTAGGTCAAAACGCACAGAGGTGTAGTGTGCCAAGGCAATTTGATCGCATGGGCGTAGCTTCGTTTCCTGGAGGGCTACGACGAGCGGACGGTGCAAGCGGAGCAGCAACTTCAAGTCCTCTCGGTTGGAGCGAATGCTGCGAATATTCCAGTGAATAAGTGCCATCGTAAGAAAAGGAAGATGAAAAAAGGGGTCACCTCGAAGGCCGCTGAGGGCATGGCTTCGAGCGAGCACCGCCGCCGCTATCAGTAGGCGGACAGTCATCGTCCATTGGGTCCATAGGTTCATCGGCCATCTCGGGAGGATGGCTGGGAGGGGGAGCTTCCTCCGCCGGTGAACGGCCAGATGTACGGCTACCAGCGGTGCGGCCAGGCGAAATGGATGACGGCCTGGGGCGGCAACCGCTGGGTGGCGCAGGAGAAGAAATGCGCCGTGGCGGAGAAGGAGAACTGTGCTTCCTATGAGCCTTTTTGGGAGGACGTTTGGTGGAAGTACCGGTCGAAGGCTGGGAGGTCGAGGAACATAGGAAGTCTGCACGGGATGGTTCCTTCTTGAAGGCCCGTGCATCTGACTTCGGGGTCTTCGTCTTAGCAGAAGCTGATGAAGGGGCTGGTGTCTGTGGGGTGATGGGAGGAAGAGGAGACGTCGACCGCGCGATCTTAGCACTGGCCGAACGGACGACTGTGGTGCTGAAGGTCAGATCGCATGTCTGGGTTGCTACCTCCCTGGTAGTCCGAGGAGAGGCGAGGACAGTACTGTATTTCCCCGCTGGGAGCAGCGCGGGCTTCCTACTAGCCAATAGCTTGCGAGCAGCCGATGTGGACACTTTCTCTTTGACCCGAATTTCTTGGATACAGCGTTCTTCCTTATAGACAGGACAGTCGCGGGAGGATGCGGCATGGTCACCCTGACAGTTCACACAATGAGGAGACGGAGGTGGACAGTCACCCTCATGGGCATCCCTGCCACAAGTGACACATTTAGCCGCATTGGAACAAGACTGTCGAGTGTGATTGAAACGCTGACACTGGTAGCAGCGCGTAGGTGTCGGGACATAGGGGCGAACAGAAATAACCTCGTAGCCCGCCTTGATGCGCGATGGCAGCTTAACACTATCGAAGGTCAAGAAAAGTGTCCGGGTCAGTACAAGGTCATTGTTGACCTTTTTCATGACCCTATGGACAGCCGTCACGCCCTGCTCAGCGAGGAAAGATTGAATTTCCTCGTCAGTCAATCCGTCGAGGGAGCTAGTATAGACTACACCACGAGATGAATTCAAAGTTCGGTGGGCCTCCACCCGGACAGGGAACGTGTACAGGAGTGTGGCCCGAAGCAGTTTTTGTGCCTGAAAGGCACTCTCAGTTTCTAGTAGTAAGGTACCGTTACGCAACCTGGTACAAGATTTGACAGATCCGGCTATGGCATCTACGCCCTTCTGGATAACGAAAGGGTTGACAGAGGAAAAATCCTTTCCGTCCTCAGATCGAGAAACGACGAGGAACTGTGGGGCAGGCGGTAGTACTTTTGTCACTGGTGGCTGGTCACGTTTCCGTTTTTGGGCAGAAGTCGAAAGCGATGGAGTAGAATCCATTGTGGAGGAATCCCCCATGATTGCCAGCGTCTCCGATGGTGCGCTCCTTCTTTGTGGGGACCCTCTCAGAGGGCACTCCCGCCTTAGGTGAATGTTTACACCTCAGGTCACACCTCCCGAGAAACAGACGGAGGGACCAATCGGCATGGTCAGAAGGTATCAGCTCAGGCAATCACCCCTCCCCCCGGGCCTGGCCTTTACCAGGGGGTACGCGCGTGCCTTACATGTCTACCCAGGGCGGGGACTTACGCGTTACCCCGTCACCGGCTACGCGTGCGAACGCGTGGGTCGGCCTTCAGGCACGCACAGGGAGGAAGGAAGAAGAGGAAAAAGAAGAGAGAGAGGGAGAAAGAGGACAGACTGTCTCAAACGCCGAGGCGGAGACCAGAGAAGGCAAGGAGAAGAAGGCAATGAGAAGGCAAGGAGAAGAAGGCAATGAGAAGGCAAGGAGAAGAAGGCAATGAGAAGGCAAGGAGAAGAAGGCAATGAGAAGGCAAGGAGAAGAATTCAATGAGAAGGCAAGGAGAAGAATTCAATGAGAAGGCAAGGAGAAGAAGGCAATGAGAAGGCAAGGAGAAAAAGGCAATGAGAAGGCAAGGAGAAAAAGGCAATGAGAAGGCAAGGAGAAAAAGGCAATGAGAAGGCAAGGAGAAAAAGGCAATGAGAAGGCAAGGAGAAGTCAAGGGAAAGAGTAAGGAAGACAGTGAGGTGGAGAAGAGCAAAGAAAGGAACCAACAAAAGGAAGGAAGAGACGAGAAGTGAAAAACCAAAAAGACCACAATTATAGGTCGTGGAACCGTCCGTCTCCGGACGCAGGCGCTAACTACCCCCGTGAGGGGGATGGACTCCTTTTAGTCGCCTCTTACGACAGGCAGGAATACCTCGGGCCTATTCTAATCCCCGGACCCGCAGGGGACGGGGCGACAACTGTTCCCATAGGGGCGGCGTAAGAGGAGGTCATACGCACAGGATGTAGGTGTTCTAATTTCTTCTTAGCCTCAGTGTAGGTCAGTCGGTCCAGGGTCTTATGTTCTACGATTTTCCTCTCTTCCTCTAAAATCCTGCAGTCAAGTGAGCAAGGTGAATGATGCTCTCCGCAGTTAACACAGATCGGAGGTGGAGCACATGGAATATTGGGATGTGATAGATATCCACAATCTTGACAGTGACATCGGAAATACAGCGGGAAGACATATGGCTGAACTTCCAGCACTTAAAGCGCCGCATTGGGGGAGGGATATATGGCTTGACATCACAGCGGTAGACCAACACCTTCACCTCCTCGGGAAACGTGTCACCCTCGAAGGCCAAGATGAAGACAATGATGACAACCTGATTATCCCTCGGACCCCAATGGACATACTGGACAAAATTAACACCTTGCCACTCTAAATTGTTGCACAGCTCATTGTCAGACTGCAAAAGAAGGTCCCGGTGGAATATATTACCCTGGACCATATTTAAGCTCTTATGGGTCGTCATGGTAACAGAAACATCCCCCAACTTGTCACAAGCGAGTAATGCCCGTGACTGGGCAGAGGATGCTGTTTTTATCAAAACTGACCCAGATCACATGGCAGGACACATGCTAGGGTAGTCCATGCAGTTCCAATGACCATCATGTCCAGACGGTTTAGTTGTCAGAGTATCTGCCTAGTAGGGAGGAGTCCTGGGTTCAAAACCCAGTCCAGCACAAATTTTCAGTTTTCCCCATTGATCTCAATTAATGCACACTCACAGCCAGTGTCTGTAATTCCTTTGTGTATTACATTGATACTTCTGGGTTTCCTACAGCTATCATTATCAGGATTGGATGAAGAGTCACCTAATTTAAAAAAAAAATCCTTGTGTGCCCTCCACACCTGACCTATTTTGGGAGACACTACAGTTCTGCACCCAATGGCACAAGTCCAGGAAGCTGCAGCCTAGCTTGTGAAAGAACCTATGCTCTCTTGGTTCAGTCCTTCCACTTGACTCAGAACCAAAGGGACATAATCAATTCTGGGGACAATGCTCCAAATCGTGAGCTTTGTTGAAACTTCACATGCAAGGCTGGTATTCTCAGTATTATCTGCCAGCCTAGTGGCCCAGATGATGGAGATCATTTGTTTCAACGTGCACTACAGTCTGCAGATGGTTGCACCCTGTTCCCTCAATGGCTGCCAGAAAAACCTGTACAATATGTTGAATGCAACCTCCAGGTATACACACTGAGTGCACCTGGTGTCCTTCCCTTATCCTTGCTGTCATTTCCCTAAGGGGGACCATCATTCACCGCAAGATTGAACTGCCAATGATTAATAGACACCTACACTTTTGCATTTGCCTCCTCTCGACATCATACAAAGCAAGTTTCCCCAAACAAGGTTTACTGAGCTCAGTTTCAGTTTCAATGAAAGACAGAACCTCCAACATGTTGGTTAGGTGGATTGGTACAACACCCTCAGTCCTCCATAGTCCCCATCCACCCTATAAAGAACAACTATGTCTACCAGTGAAAGTCACTCGCAATCAAATGGACAAGTAATGACATATACCATACTTTCTCCACAGGGGACAGGATCCACAGGCGAGGATAATACTTGAGATTGCTTTGGTATTGGTACCAAAGATACATGACAGTCAGGAGCTCCTCAAACACACTAATTCGTAGCAGCTGCCAATTGTTTGACAGTAGTCAGGGTGATTTCCAGCTGCTTACAAATCTCAACCAACTCATTCCATCTTAGAGACAGCATTCACTGTGGGGCTGCATTTTAGCTGGTGTGATGGAACAAATAATTTTAATCCATTGAGCCAAAAAGTTGCTAATTCTCTATAAGAACTGAAGCAAATAAACAAAACAAGATTTCTATTAAGCCAACACAAAAACCTATACTCAAAATTACTAGTTTCCTAAAACTGAGTTTAATAATAGTTGTTACAAGACTTGAAAACAAAATTAATTTATGACAAATGTAATTTATAGGGCTACTCCTCCTTAAGGATAAAAATTAAATGTAACAATATGTTAGAATATCTGCTACAGTAACTAAATCACAAATGCTGATTTACTACAAATTACTGTTAGATTATGCACAGGACACTGATAGCTTCTGAAAATTCTCAAAAATGCACATTCATTTGCACTGATATACAATGAAATTCTGGGGTGATGATTCTTTGGCAGTAACTGTGAACCACAACCACTGATTTGCTACGAAATAAGTTATGTAACCAAAAGATTCCTACTGGTAATTTAAGAAAATACGCATCTAAACGTTCTCAAAAATAACCTGTTTATTACATAATCCCCCCCCCCCCCCCCAATACCATAAGTGTAACCACAACGGAGGGGCCTCTGTTGAGAGGCCAGACAAATGTGTGGCTCTGAAGAGGGGCAGCAGCCTTTTCAGTAGTTGCAGGGGCAACAGTCTGGATGATTGACTGATCTGGCCTTGTAACACTAAGCTAAACAGCCTTGCTGTGCTGGTACTGCGAACGGCTGAAAACAAGGGGAAACTACAGCCGTAATTTTTCCCGAGGGCATGCAGCTTTACTGTGTGGTTTAATGACGATGTTGTCCTCTTGGATAAAATACTCCAGAGGTAAAATAGTCCCCCATTTGGATCTCCAGGTGGGGACTACTCAGGAAGTCGTTGTTATCAGGAGAAGGAAAACTGTTGTTCTACAGATCGGAGATTGGAATGTCAGATCCCTTAATCGGGGCAGGTAGGTTAGAAAATTTAAAAATGGAAATGGATAGGTTAAAGTTAGATATTGTGGGAATTAGTGAAGTTTGGTGGCAGAAGGAACAAGACTTCTGGTCTAGTGAATACAGGGTTATAAATACAAAATCAGATAGGGGTAATGCAGGAATAGGTTTAATTATGAATAGGAAAATAGGAATACTGGTAAGCTACTACAAACAGCATAGTGAACACATTATTGTGGCCAAGATAGATACAAAGCCCACGTCTACCACAGTAGTACAAGTTTATATGCCAACTAGCTCCGCAGATGACGAAGAGATTGATGAAATGTATGATGAGATAAAAGAACTTATTCAGATAGTGAAGGGAGACAAAAATTTAATAGTCATAGGTGACTGGAACTCTATAGCAGGAAAAGGAAGAGAAGGAAACACAGTAGGTGAATATGGAATTGGAGTAAGGAACGAAAGAGGAAGCCGCCTGTTAGAATTTTGCACAGAGCATAACTTCATCATAGCTAACACTTGGTTCAAGAATCATGAAAGAAGGTTGTATACATGGAAGAAGCCTGAAGATACTGGAAGGTCTCAGATTATATAATGGTAAGACAGAGATTTAGGAACCAGGTTTTAAATTGTAAGACATTTCCAGGGGCAGATGTGGACTCTGACCACAATCTATTGGTAATGAACTGTAGATTAAAGCTGAAGAAACTGCAAAAAGGTGGGAATTTGAGACAGGACCTGGATACACTGAAAGAACCAGAGGTTATAGAGAGTTTCCAGGAGAGCATTAGGGAACGACTGACAAGAATGGAGGAAAGAAATACAGTAGAAGAAGAATTGGTAGCTTTGAGATATGAAATAGTGAAGGCAACAAAGGATCAAGTAGGTAAAAAGACAAGGGCTAATGGGAATCCTTGGGTAACAGAAGAGAAATTGAATTTAATTGATGAAAGGAGAAAATATAAAATGCAATAAATGAAGCAGGCAAAAAGGAATAAAAATATATCAAAAACGAGAGTGACAGGAAGTACAAAATGGCTAAGCAGGGATGGCTAGAGGGCAAATGTAAGGATGTAGAGGAACATATCACCAGGGGTAAGATAGATACTGCCTACAGGACAATTAAAGAGACCTTTGCAGAAAAGAGAACCACTTGTATGAATATCAAGAGCTCAGATGGACATTTGTACACTTAGAGAAAGCTTTTGACAATGTTGACTGGAATACTCTCTTTCAAATTCTAAAGGTGGCAGGGGTAAAATACAGGGAGCGAAAGGCTATTTACAATTTGTACAAAAACCAGATGGCAGTTATAAGAGTCGAGGGACATGAAAGGGAAGCAGTAGTTGGGAAGGGAGTGAGACAGGGTTGTAGCCTTTCCTCGATGTTATTAAATCTGTATATTGAGCAAGCAGTGAAGGAAACAAAAAAAAATTTGGAGTAGGAATTAAAATCCAGGGAGAAGAAATAAAAACTTTGAGGTTTGCCGATGACATTGTAATTCTGTCAGACACAGTAAAGGACTTGGAA
This sequence comes from Schistocerca cancellata, assembly GCF_023864275.1. Classification (NCBI taxonomy): domain Eukaryota; kingdom Metazoa; phylum Arthropoda; class Insecta; order Orthoptera; family Acrididae; genus Schistocerca; species Schistocerca cancellata. Next base: position 92,834,329 of record NC_064629.1, on the reverse strand, counting down.
GAGCAGTTGAACAAAATGGACAGTGTCTTGAAAGGAGGATATAAGATGAACATCAACAAAAGCAAAACGAGGATAATGGAATGTAGTCGAATTAAGTCAGGTGATGCTGAGGGAATTAGATTAGGAAATGAGACACTTAAAGTAGTAAAGGAGTTTTACTATTTGGGGAGCAAAGTAACTGATGATGGTTGAAGTAGAGAGGATATAAAATGTAGACTGGCAATGGCAAGGAAAGTGTTCTGAAGAAGAGAAATTTTAAGTGTCAGGAAGTCGTTTCTGAAAGTATTTGTGTGGAGTGTAGCCGTGTATGGAAGTGAAACATAGACGATAAATAGTTTAGACAAGAAGAGAATAGAAGCTTTTGAAATGTGGTGCTACAGAAGAATGCTGAAGATTAGATGGGTAGATCACATAACTAATGAGGAGGTATTGAATAGAATTAGAGAGAAGAGAAATTTGTGGCACAACTTGACTAGAAGAAGGGACTGGTTGGTAGGGCATATTCTGAGGCATCAAGGGATCACCAATTTAGTATTGGAGGGCAGTGTGGAGGGTAAAAATCGTAGAGGGAGACCAAGAGATGAATACACAAAACAGATTCAGAAGGATGTAGGTTGCAGTAGGTACTGGGAGATGAAGCTTGCACAGGTTACAGTAGCATGGAGAGCTGCATCAAACCAGTCTCTGGACTGAAGACCACAACGACAATGACAACACATTATAATACAATGACATTAGAGAATGATTGTTTTGAAGGAGAATAGGCCTACTGTGCCATAATGTTTCTCTGTTAACATCAAAAGGGTTCTAGGAAACCAATGGAGCATACCGAAAATTTTTGTCCACATAAAATGCAGTTTGGGGTACAAAATTATACAGTTTTCTGCTATTTCAATTTCACATACGTAAAATACCAAAATTTTACTGACCAATAAAGTTATTTTCATGTGAGTGACATGCCCTGCCATAGCTGGGAAAAGAAGGGAACTAGCATAAAAATGCTCCAATCAGAGCACAAAACATGCGAATATGCTCCTGCTAATTGGAAGACTGACTGCAAAGTTGGGTCGCTGCTGCCTCATTCTACCTTCCTCAGCACCTTCAAAAATTTTACCAAGAATTTTGATATGTGCACATTTTCACACTTTTATGCTGAGATAAGGAGACAGTGGCAGTGGGAAAGAGACAGAAGAGTAACAAACAACAAAAGATAGAGGATAATGGTTGTGATACAGAAAGAGCAAAAGGGCAATTGCAATATCAGGGCGAGAGAGAGAGACACACAGTAGCGGTGGAATATAGCTGACAGTAACAGAATAATGCTAGGGGAAGACTGAAGGTGACAGTGCCACTGGGAGGGAGAAAAATGAAGATGATGAAGAAGAGGACAAGGTATAAGTGGGTGATTAGAGAGAGAGAGAGAGAGAGAGAGAGAGAGAGAGAGAGAGAGAGAGAGAGAGAGAGAGAGAGAGTATGACCATGGCAACAAAGAAGAGAGAGAGTGACAGTGACAACAGACAGCAGCAATGGAAAGGAATGAATGACATAGTAGCATTAAGAGAGTAAGAGGATGAGGAAGAGAGTGACAGTGAGAGGAGGTGCAGATGTGAAGGGGGTTAGCATGTGCTTGGAGCAGCACTTCTCTTATCGTGGTCAAATGTGGTCAAGGGAAACCTTGACATTTCCATGTATCCTGAACATTAGGTCACTGTCACATCCAAATGCTCCACACATTGCACAATTCAACCAGTCAGCCCACTGGAGACCTACAACGAGGCACCTTTCAAACTCTGTCAGGTACTGACAATGCTGTCCTACACAAATTTGAAGCACCTTCATGTGCTTCAGAGTGACCACTCAACACCTGACACTGTTCACACCCCTTATATAGCCTACCAAACACTGTGCCGATTTTACCCTGGGATGGGATAAAAATCATGTGCAGTGACGACAAAGTTACGGAATAAAGCATATGTAACTGACAGAGGATAAACACATGTTATGTTCATGGCAGGCATGAGGACACTGAATCATAGTTCCTCACATTTTTTCCACCACGCTTCTGTCACTAGTGAGTGTTTCCTCTCTTTGACAGCCACTGTCACTGGTGGAACCACACACTGATAAGAACACTAAATATGAACAACACTACTGCACTCTGATAGTCTTTCTACATGTCACAGAGAATTTGAATTCTCTTCATTAACATATCTGCTAATGGTATGCACTTGTATTAAGTTATATCATACTTCAGGCTATTTCTTCTGGGTGCTTCACATTTTTCTTTTTACAAGCCATGAACATTATTATAAAATTAAATAATAAGGCATTCACAGCTAAGTGAAACATTTGCACCTGTACATTACACCTTGTAGCAAGCCATGAACATTATTATAAGATTAAATAATAAGGCATTCACAGCTAAGTGAAACATTTGCGCCTGTACATTACACCTTGTAGCACTTCACAGTCTCAAAGGAAAAACTAGTCTGGTGTCAGAAAACACAAGGACAGTATAACAATTTCCTGAGGTTGGCAAGCATTTGTATCTAATAGTACAACAATTCACTGCACTTCTTCACCTTTCCTTCACAACTCCACAACTGTGTTTCTGAAGCAACATTTTAGAGCGATTTCTAACAAATTTCTCTTCCATACCATCATTCCTGCTGGTAGGGACCATATTCACTACAGCTTAGTTTCTTCACATCAATGTGGATATTCTTCAACCAGCTGGTTAGAAGTATTCCTCTCTGTTTCTTATTTTTTGACAAGGAAAAACACTCCTTCACGACATGACAATGACATCCTGGTGATATGTGATCAATCACCTCAGCCTGAATTCTGAGGTATTTCCATATCGGGGGAACTTCTAAAAACTGATTCACTGCACACTGTCTTTAAAGAACACTACTCCTGCCTAATGCAACATGCATGTTTTTGTTTGTGCACCTTTTTTTTTTACTCCCAGATCTCACTGCCACAGAACAGTACTCATCTTAAAGCTTTTTATAAATTTTGCCTTCCATTCTTATGAACATTTTTGTATTGCACAGAATCCCTGAAAGCATTTGCCATTTTTTTCCAGCCAGATGGCATTCTATAAGTAATGTCAACTCCAATTGATCCATCCTCTGATATAACTGATCCCACACATTTAAAATTTTTAGCTCTTTGAAGTGTGACATCAAATTTCCCACGTCACTGTCATAGAGCATTAGTAAACCACTAACTTTTACAACATGGGTTATCAGTTCCTGGTCAAATACACTGCCAGAAAAAATTGTGCCATGGTTCAATACATGCATAGTAAGGAGTTTTAGGTTATTTGTCTGTTTTCCATGTTGAACAGCAAGAAGATGGTGTGCAGGAGGCCCTTCCATGGATCCTCTGTTTTTAGTCATAAGACAGTAACTGCATCGAGTTTACACATGAACAGTGTTTGTAAATTGATTTTTTGGCAGAACCATGCCCCAAGTATATATTCCTGTTTAACAACTTCACCCATATGAATGGCATGGGCCTATGGGATGCTGGATGGATGTATTGACAGCTTGCTGCACATGTTGGGCACAATGTACCAGTGGTGTGTTGCTGCTTTCAGCAATGGTCTATGGAACATTCTTGCAGCCACAGACAAGGTTCTGGAGATCTGCACAGTACAGACACGAGTCAAGATTGGAACATTGTGTGAGCAGTGACAGCTGACCCAACATCACCCAGGGAATCTAGACCTGCTGCACCCACTATATCACCAAGGACAATTGGGATCCGTCAGCTTGCAACAGCCCTAAGATCACATGTGACATCTGACAGTTTACTACTGACATCACACCTCCAAGCACTGTTACTATGGTGTCTTGAAAGAGTTGACTGGAGGGTGGAATGGTGCTCTGGTTTCTTCAGTGATGAGAGCAGATTTGTCTATATGAGAATGACAGACATACATATGTACAGCATAGACCTGGTGAGCACCCTATTTTGAAATGTGTTAGCCCACAAAACACGGGGCCCACCCACCCCAGAATTCATTGTGTGTGTGTGTGTGTGTGTGTGTGTGTGTGTGTGTGTGTGTGTGTGTTGTGTGTAGAGGGAGGGCACATCAGTTTGACCATCACATTCGGTGTTTCCAATAGGTAAAGTAACTTGCATTGTTTTCATTTCACAGGTTGTTGTACCTGCAATATTGCTATTTCTTTGAGAAGAGGGTGACATGCTTTTTCATCAGAACAATACATATCCACATATGACTGCTGCAATGCAACATGCTCTTTGTTGTGCAAAATAAATGGCCTGGCCAGCAAGATCATAAGATCTCTAACCAACTGAACACACACGGGACATGATGAAATGGGAAAATATTCATTCTCCAGAGCCAGCAAGATCCACAGGCAAATTACAACAGGACACCATTTGGCACCATTATGATTGTTTTCATGCTACAACACATGCCTGCTTTTCCACGAGGTGGATAACTGTGTATTGCTGCAGCTGTTGGGGCACGGGCACTCTTTACTGTGATATTTGCATTTTATTTGCTCTTCATTTGTATCATATGATCCTACCACGATGAACTACCTGTTACATTGCTTGCCACAATAATGTTGTCCTTGAGAATGCTGCATTTTTTTTGCAGCAATGAATGTTGTTTACAGGCTGAAACAGCCAACAATTACATCTTTCTCAATAGCCCTACAAAACAAGGAACAATATACAACACACTTGTCAACATTACATTAACAAATTAAATAAACAGTTAACTAAACTGTATAAATTAAAAGTGATATCACATAAACTCTTAGCCCTGCCTGCATCAATATGTAGTATCGTATGTTTCCTCCTCAGGTCTCCCACTAGAGAACTGAGTGGAACTAGCCAGTGGAAGTCGTCCTGCAGATAGGCATGTCTCTAGAAGCTAATACAATATGACTTTTGCATGTGACATTATTGAGTTTGATGATGATGGTTTGTGTGGTATCACTCTATCACTCTCTCTCTCTCTCTCTCTCTCTCTCTCTCTCTCTCTCACACACACACACACACACACACACACACACACACACAGACAAATGATGTGTAAGCCATACACTCTTTTATGTTCTTTTGAATTTCCTGGATGTTTCCAGAATGAGATTTTCACTCTGCAGCAGATAGTATGCTGATATGAAACTTACTGACAGATTACAACTGTGTGCTGGACCGAGACTCGAACTCTGAACCTTTGCCTTTTGCGAGCAAGTGCACTTGCCCGCGAAAGGCAAAAGTCCCGAGTTCGAGTCTCGGTCCAGCACACAGTTTTAATCTGCCAGTAAGTTTCATATTCCTGGATGTAATCAGATGTGATGGCTACATCAATCATAAACATACAATGAGACTCCATGAAGTTGGTTTCTCTATCTTTGCAGTTAGATAATTCACTATAATATACAAGACTTATTGTGCTTCCCCAATGGAAAACTATATTAACATCAAAGCTCTCCCATTTCTAACCAAATGGCTCAGTAAATTTCTTTCTGACAATCATAAGTACAGCCCCCATAACCACTCAAAGCATCTCTCAGAATTCCCTGAGATTTCACTTACATTTCCAGTAAAATTCATCCCCCCTGAGAATTCCCACACGAAACTTAGCATATTTAATCCAACCACTTTACCACATCACAACATAGTAATAGGTTGGATTGAATATGCTATGTTATAGCCAGCTCCAATTATCACAAGTATGAATTCATGGCTGCACCTTTGTGTACACCTATTAGTAACTTTTTACCTTTTATGGAGAAAGTAAAGGGAAAAAGATGGTTCTTGTGAATGATCAGAAAGAGACAATAGTCTTGGCTGGAAAATATACTGTGTAGGAATTGTCTACTATGAAGTATTGAAGAGGGGAAAGTGGAAGGAATGAGAGAAAGATGGAAGAAGAAAACTGGGAAGATGGTTAGGGGCCAGCTACAATACCGAAGTTGCTACAACCACCAACACAGTACCACATCCAGCGGGTTGTCTAATAGCTGGGTTGCAGGTGTTTTGTCAGAGGCACCAGTTCCCTACTAAGCTGCTGCACACACATTGCCAATAACAGCACAGTGATCACAGACCTACTTTCTCCAGCTGCAATCACGTGACTACACATATCTGCACATGAACCATCTGTGGCAGCACAGCAATCACAGCCATGTTACTATGCACATGTCAGTTTGCCACACTTAATAGGCCACGGTGAGGCCACGAGCAGGCAGATGGTTCTCCAAATATTTTCAATTACATTAGCCACCTCCAGCCCACCAGTGGGCACCTCTATGTCTGTCTCATTGGTCCATTGGTATCACCACGTCCTCATGGGCTGTCCTCCTTCGAGTTATCATTTCCACCAGTTCCCAATGCCTGCCGATGCTGTAGTGGGCTAATTGGGCGGCTACCAACACGCCAAGCCAGGCTACCAACATGCAAGCCTTGCCAGGCAACAGTCACAACCCGCTCTGCATTACCAAGTGCCAGATGTGTCTTATACACAGCACCATGCCAGATCCAAACCAGATCTGGAAGAACCTTCAACACTGCAATGTCACATGTCACAGTCCTGTTAACCTTGAGCAATAAAACTTTTTGGTTTTCACTGTAAACCACTGTTTACTTTCTGTGTTATTTCCGCCATGCAGAGACACACAAATGGAAGCCATTAGAAGAAGACAGACATACAAACAAATGGAGGAAGATGTTCAGAAGAGGACATGAATAGACTGCAGTTGAAAGCTGTCTTAAGGCAGATACACTGTAGAAGAAAGAAGAAAAAAGAAGACAGATGCACTGAAGAAGAGAGGATTTCATATTCCTACTATTACACGTACAGGGTGAACCAGAAATCTGGCAAACTTTCAGAGGTGAGTTTTAAAATTTTCTTGGAGAATATAATGTTCAAACCAATTTCAGGCTTGCAGCCAGTAATCACTTAATGTTGTTGTTGTTGTTGTTGTTGTTGTGGTCTTCAGTCCTGAGACTGGTTTGATGCAGCCCTCCACGCTGTTCTATCCTGTGCAAGCTGCTTCATCTCCCACTACTTACTGCAACATACATCCTCCTAAATCTGCTTATTGTATTCATCTCTTGGTCTCCCTCTATGATTTTTACCCTCCACGCTGCCTGCCAATGCTAAATTTATGGTCCCTTGATGCCTCAGAACATGTCCTACCAACCGGTCCCTTCTTCTTGTCAAGTTGTGCCACAAACTCCTCTTCTCCCCAATTCTATTCAATACCTCCTCATTAGTTATGTGATCTACCCATCTAATCTTCAGCATTCTTCTGTAGCACCACATTTCGAAAGCTTCTATTCGCTTCTTGTCTAAGCTATTTATCATCCACGTTTCACTTCCATACATGGCTACACTCAATACAAATACTTTCAGAAATGACTTCCTGACACTTAAATCAATACTCGATGTTAACAAATTTCTCTTCTTAAGAAACGCTTTCCTTGCCATTGCCAGTCTACATTTTATATCCTCTCTACTTCGACCACCATCAGTTATTTTGCTCCCCAAATAGCAAAACTCCTTTACTACTTTAAATGTGTCATTTCCTAATCTAATTCCCTCAGCATCACCCGACTTAATTCGACTACACTCCATTATCCTCATTTTGCTTTGGTTGATGTTCATCTTATACCCTCCTTTCAAGACACTGTCCATTCTGTTCAACTGCTCTTCCAAGTCCTTTGCTGTCTCTGACAGAATTACAATGTCATCGGCGAACCTCAAAGTTTTTATTTCTTCTCCATGGATTTTAATACCTACTCCGAACTTTTCTTTTGTTTCCTTTATTGCTCGCTCAATATACAGATTTAATAACATCGGGGAGAGGCTACAACCCTGTCTCACTCCCTTCCCAACCACTGCTTCCCTTTCATGTCCCTCGACTCTTATAACTGCCATCTGGTTTCTGTACAAATTGTAAATAGCCTTTCCCTCTCTGTATTTTACCCCTGCCACCTTCAGAATTTGAAAGAGAGTATTCCAGTCAACATTGTCAAAAGCTTTCTCTAAGTCTACAAATGCTAGAAATGTAGGTTTGCCTTTCCTTAATCTTTCTTCTAAGATAAGTCGTAGGGTCAGTATTGCCTCACGTGTTCCAAAATTTCTACGGAATCCAAACTGATCTTCCCCAAGGTCGGCTTCTATCAGTTTTTCCATTCGTCTGTAAATAATTCGCATTAGTATTTCGCAGCTGTGGCTTATTAAACTGATAGTTCGGTAATTTTCATTATTAAACCCACTCCTGCACTACCCCTATTTGATTTTGTATTTATAACCCTGTATTCACCTGACCAGAAGTCTTGTTCCTCCTGCCACCAAACTTCACTAATTCCCACAATATCTAACTTTAACCTATCCATTTCCCTTTTTAAATTTTTTAACCTATCTGCCTGATTAAGGGATCTGACATTCCACACTCCGATCCGCAGAACGCCAGTTTTCTTTCTCTTGATAACGACGTTCTCGCTGTAGTTTCCCCTTGCTTTCAGCCGTTCGCAGTACCAGAACAGCAAGGCCATTATGGTTAATGTTACAAGGCCAGATCAGTCAATCATCCAGACTGTTGCCCTTGCAACTAATGTAAAGGCTGCTGCCCCTCTTCAGGAACCACACGTTTGTCTGGCCTCTCAACAGATACCCCTCCATTGTGGTTGCACCTACGGTACAGCTATCTGTATCGTTGAGGCACGCAAGCCTCACCACCAACGGCAAGGTCCATGGTTCATGGGGGAGGGGGGGGGGGGGTGTCGAGAAACATATTACACAAAATATTTCTACAAAATATGACCAATAATGTTCAAAATGCTCTCTGCACAAGGGAGAAAGGCCATCGACTGATGCCACCTTAGTTTGGCAAGTAACCTTATGAACTGAGATGGTGGCTTTTGTTTAACTCTTGCATGGAATCCTGCTCTCTCTATCAAGAAACAGAGGGACAAAGTTATGCTACATCGCCCTCTGATCATTAATCTCACTATTGATGACTTCTGATGTCTCTTATCTTTGGTTTGTGTTATGGCGTGATTATTTAGTGTGTGTGTGTGTGTGTGTGTGTGTGTGTGAGAGAGAGAGAGAGAGAGAGAGAGAGAGAGAGAGAGAGAGATATTCCCCTTACACAGCATGTAACTGCTGCTGTTATGCCATGAAAATGGTAGGGTGTAATCCTGTCGAAATATTGGCAGCTGTCGATGGCATCACTCAGCTGCAGTCCCCTAAGATATTTCAGGTGATGTTCAGAGAGCCATCTGACTACTCTGGCATACATAATCCATGGTTTCTAGCAAGTCGTTATAGAATTATTGCATTGGCTTAGTTTCTTGGCCAAATTAGATCCAAACTACATGAAAATACCAGCTCAACACAGCAAATATCAAAGTTGTATGCTAATGTTTTACTTGGTGACGAGGTTACTCCATCAATTAACAGGTCTTGCTGCTGATAAACAATGCCTATCTTACTCTTCAGCCTCAAGCTTGCATTTAGAACTACTCAATTCTGTCTTGGGTTTGTTTTTCCAGTGCTGTAAACATTACGTGAACAGTGACACATACAGCGGTATGGATACATCTGTTGGTGAAGTGTTGATCGATGTGTGTTTTGACTGAATGCAATGAACCCAAGAATGGTACAACAATGCTATCTGAGTTATTCCCACTGTGGTGGCAGCCACATCATTGTTTCATCTGAAGGTTGTTGCATTAATCTATGTTTCAGATTTGTAAGTTTTGATGATTGCAATTTATAGACTTTTGTTGCTGTGAAGATCTTCTCACAGAAACAAAGTTAATATGCGTAAAAAAACTGAATAAAATTATAGTTACATTGTTTCTCTGTAAAAAGTTGCTGGAGACAATGGATCCATTATACTGAAAAACTCAGTGGTACCCCGGAACGTAAGTTTGTCAGTGGAGTTCTGGTTCACATTGTATAATTTTCCCAACCCTGAACACTGTGGGGTGACTGTTTTCACTTAACACAAATTGGTTCATTTGATATCACAATCTGTACATACATTAAATATACTACTAACCAAACATATAAGAGTCAAAACTTAAGCCTACAAAACAACAAATGTTTTCAATTTCATAGACCGATTGTTCACGATTCAGAAAGAGTAATTAGTTTATCTTCTGTTGTTAAAAATGATTAAGATATGATTTCAGGAGAGCACCCATTTTTATACCCTGTCATTTTTAAAACCTGTTTTGACAATATGACAGCTTCAAGTTGTCCTAACACAGTGATGCTTTTAAATTTCCAATATTTTGGATTTTGGGCGAGTTATTCAAAGTTTAAACTTAGGTTAAATACATTATAAATGGTGACTGTTGAAAACTTGGGAACTTTTGAATAAAATTAAATTATGATATGAAAAAGTAAGTCCTAGTGCTTTTGTAAAACACAAAGATATAAATGATTAGCTAGATGAAGTAACTGGTTCCAAAAAAACTGCTGAGGTTGCCTTTATGATACTCTCTTTCCATTATTAATTAATGGAGGATGGTTGATTCCTGCCAAAGAGTTGGAGCAAAGAACATAGCATGATTGGAGTCCCCTTGATTGCACGAAGTTTATCATAGACAGGAAATTTACAGCCGAGTTAGCCCCTCTTAACTATAAACTGTCATAATTACTGAGAAGAGAAAAACGTGCCCAGTAGTCAGAGTGTGAGTGACACCTGACTAGAAGAACGGTAGTAGAATTGATCCACAAACTACCATCCAGTATCCATGACACTAATTTGTCGTAAAATGTTAAAACATATTCTCAGCTCAAACATAATGAGGTATGTCTAGTAGAATGATCTCTATGCCAACCACATATATTCCAATAACAACACTCATTTGAACATCAACTTGCAATTTTCACATGACATGCTGGATGTTTTGTATGAAGGCAGTGAAGTAGAATCAGTATTTTTTTGATTTCCAAAAAACATTTTAGCCAATACCACATCTATGCTTGTTATTAAAAGTAAGATCGTTGGCAGTACCAAGCAAAAAATTTGACTGGATTGACTATTTTTTTTGAAGGGAGGACATGGCAAGATTCATTAACAGATGTTGACTTAACTTTGGGTGTGCCACAGAGAAGTTAGTTGGGGTCATTGTTCATGTTGTATATTAATGACCTTACAGACATTATTAGCAGCAACCTCACATATTTTGCAGGTGATGAATTTAACTATACACTGTGATGACAAAAGCCATGGGATACCTCCAAATATTGTGTCTGTCCTCCCTTTGTCTGGCATAGTACAGCATGGATTCAACAAATTGTTGGATATCCCCTGCAGAAATACTGAACCATCCATAATTTTGAACGTGTTGCTGGTCCAGGATTTTGTGCATGAACTGACAATTATGTCCAATTAATGTTCAATGGGGTTCATGTTGGGCAATCTGGGTGGCAAAATCCTTCATTCAAATTGCCCAGAATGTTCTGACAGTGTACACTGTCATCCATAAAACTTCTATCACTGTTTGGGAACCTGAAGTCCATGAATGGCTGCAAATGGTCTCCAAGTAGCCAAACTAAACCATTTCCAGTCCATCAGTTCAGTTGGATCAGGAACCCAGTCCACTTTATGTAAGCAGAGCCCACACCATTATGTAGCCATCACCAGCTTGCACAGTGCCTAGTTGACAACTTCGATCCATGGCTTTGTGGGGTCTCTGCCACACCCTATTGTATTATAAGCTCTTACTAACTGAATTCTGGACTCATCCGACCAGACCACAGTTTTCCAGTCGCCTAGTGTCCAACTCATACGGTCACATGCCCAGAAGGGGTGCTGCAGGCCATGCCTTGCTGTTAGCAAAGGCACTCTTGTCAGTCACCTGCTGGCATAGGCCGTTAATGCCCAATTTCTCTGTACTGTCCTAATGGATGTATTCATTATACACCCCACATTGATTTCTGTGGTTATTTCATGCTGTATTTCTTCTCTGCAAGCATCGACAACTCTATCCAAACACTGTTGTGCTCTGTCATTAAGTGAAGGCCATTGGCCACTGAAATGTCTGTGGTGAGAAGTAAGGCCTGAAATTTGGTATTTTTGGCACACTCTTGACACTGTGGATCTTTTAATAATGAATTCCTTAATGATTTCCAAAATGGAATGTCCCATACATCTACCTCAAACTACTTTTCTTTGTCCAAAGTCTTTTAATTCCCGTCGTATGGGGAATCATGTTTGATATCATTTCACATGAATCGCCTGAGTACAAATGACAGCTCTGCCAATGCACTGGCATTTTTACCTTGCATATAAGATACTACCGCAATCTAAATATGTGCATATCACTATCCCATGGCTTTTGTCGCCTTAGTGTAATGAAGTACAGTGTGACAGAAGTGACACTAATGTTCAGTCAGATCTTAGTAAGATTTAAAACGGATGCAAAGAATGACATCTTGTTTTAAATGTTGACAAATGAAGAACTGTGCACTTCACAAAATGAAAAACTTAATATCCCATGACTATCCTATCAATAAGTCAGAATTTCTGTCATGGGTAAATCTGGTAGCAGACTTCAATTTATTGGTTGTATACTAGGGAAATGCAATCAGTCTATGAAGGAGATGGCTTGCTAATTACTTCTGTAACCCATCTAAGAGTATTGCTGAAGTATATGGGACCCATATCAAATAGGACCAACAGGTGATACTGAACATATACGGAGAAGGGTGGCACAAGTGGTCACAGGTTTGTTTGATCCATGGGAGAGTGTCACAGAGATGCTGAAGGAACTGAGCTAGCAGACTCTTGAAGATGGAAATTAACTATCCCAAGGAAGCCTACTTACAAAGTATAAGGAACCAGATTCAAATGATGCCACTAAAAACCTGCAACTCTCTCCTATATATCACTCACACAGGGATTGTAAGGAGAAGGTTAGATTAATTACAGAATGCATGGACCCCATACATGAATGGAACAGGGAAAAAAACCATGATAACTGATACAGTGGGATGTACCCAATGCCATGAACTTCATAGTGGTTTGCTGAATGTTGATGTATAGTGTAGATAGTGTTATTAATGGGTAGCTCAACACACAAAGTAGTGTCAAGTAGCCACCAGCAAACATATAATCAAATGAAGGTGATTAAAGTATTAAATAAATGCCAAACATGAAAGTCAGTTTTCATATTGTAGAAAATTCAGCAATTCATTTCCGCTTATATTGACCTCTGATTCCAAGAAGGCAGACAGCCTCTAAAAGCAATGCCCAATATGGACCTTGTACAATATTTTCATTTGTTTTCTCCTGAAATAGCAGTATGAATTATCAAGAGGGTGGCAAGTGCCATGTATGTAGTAGAGAATCACTTCCTACTTGCTGAGTATGGAAGACTGCATTTCACAGAATTCTCACAACAAAGACGTTCCATTGGGATGTAAAGACCTTACCTGTATTATCACAGCATCTCCTCTTCCTTGGAGACTCATCCGAATCTGACGATTCATCATCATATTTTCCTTTACTTTTTTCATCCTGAAAGAAAAGAAAGTTCAGCACTTGAATAAATGTAAATCAACAAATTTCAAGTATAAATCACATCATAAATACTGCAACACATCTACATCTATGCTCTGCAAACCACTGTGATGTGAATGGAAGAGGGTACATTTTATTATTCCATTTATTATAGTTGTGAGAGAAGATTAACTATTACCATACAGATGAGGAGTCAAACAGTAGACAGATGTTCAAGAGCTACATCCGTTACTAATGCTGGAGCAAGCAAAGACAGTGTTTCCATCTGCCTCTACCCTCCCAATGCATTTCCATTTTTCCAACACCACTGACACTGGTGGCATGAGATAGTTAAGACCCTTTGACACCTGTGTAAATAGAAAATGTCTGTCTCCACATTCCATAGGTCAGCAATTTTGATTCCAGCAAATCTGACTCAAATACTTAAAATGAAACAGAGAAATTTATTACCTGCCTGCTAATGGTAGACATTTCCATGATAAATGTTCACAGAGCTCAGGAAGGTGACTTTACTAAAAAGAAAAAATTGTAAGAGCATTCAATCATTTGATAAACTGGTGCATCAGACAAATGAAGTATAGAATTTTGGATGGAGACTCATCAACCCAAGTAAAAGCACCTTCTGGCTTGCACCAGAGGAGTGTGTTTGAACCCTTGTCGTTCTCGTTTTATGTCAACGAGCTGACTGACAGTACTAATAGCAACCTCAGATTTTTCATAGACAACGCTTATCAATAATGAATTATTGTCAGGAAATATTTGCAGAACTAATCAATCAGATGCGGAAAAAAATTCAAAGTGATGCAAAGACTGGTATCTGGATTAGATGTACAGAAAGGTAAAACGCTTCATTTACCAAAATGAAAAAAAAATGTAATACCCTATTACTACATTATCAATGATTCAATATTACAATCAGTAAAATGAAACAATAACAATTTGTAGGGATACGAAATGGAACAATTGTATAGGTTCCATCACATGTGGATAACTCCAATTCACCTGTGTGGCCAATCTTAGATATTTGCTGAAGTATGAGGGACCAAACCATTTGTTCAGCAGATTCTGAATGTATACAGAGAAGGATGGTACAAATGATCACAGGTTTGCTTGATTGATGAGAGCAGTAATCTTCTGCAGACAGACACAAATTATCCCACAGAAGTCAACTTATGAAAGTACATGAACCAGTATTAGTGAGTAATCTCGAAATATTCTTCGTCTCCTACATGTAGCTCCTGTAGTAACACTGAAGACAATGTTAGACTACTTACAGTACACATGGAGGCATTTAAGCATTCAGTATTCTTTCACTCCATAAGTAACTGCAATCAGGAGAAAACCTAACACATGGTACTGTGCGAAGTACCCTCTGCCATGCACTTCACAGTAGTCTGAGGCATAGGTATGCAGATGTAGATGCAGAAATCTTGGATTCTCAATACCCTATTGCATTTTGCTCACAAGAATAATGATGCAGTTCCACAATACTCGATATAAGGTACATGTATCAACTTCATGGTCTGGCTGTGTGTATTTTTTACCTTTAAACACATGATATTTTTTGTTTTTATTGAAATAATTTCCATGGCTGTATTTAAGTGTGGTTACAAATTAATGGTTTGTAGCTGATAAGCTACATAATGCATTTATCAGTTAACTGACATGCCAAAGTGACAGTCTTGCACCAGCTGGCACTAGGTAATGAAGCTCCAGTGCAAGAATGAACGTTGTCCAGAGACACATGTACAGGCTTCTTATCTGATATTAATAAAAAAAAAAAATGAAGTACCAAGATTCAGGATATAAATAAAAAAAATTAAATATGACACAGAATTCAAAATTTTTCAACTCATTCTGGGCCTAATAATTTCATCCTATTACATACAAAATGCCTTAATGGAATTTTTAATATTTTGAAGCACAATATAAACTACACACTTCTCACAATGAACCCAGGTAAATCTATTACATACAGGAAATCTGCAAGTGACTCACTTGGTCTTGTCTTACAACCTTTTGGTGGCACATGTGCTTTTGGTGCCCTACTTTTCTTTGTTCATTTTGATTTGATTTGATTTGTTTTAGAGTGAAAAGACAACTAGGGTCATATGCACCAATGTCAGAACTCTAGTACACCGAGAAAAGAGAACAACACGTTATGCCAAAGTGACGGAACGAAGGACAGCTAAAAACAGGGACTTGGAGAAAGGCCCATAAAATACGCCATAGAGAAATGGTGGTCATGGACTAAAGATGACATGGCCTTCGCCATATTGCTATGACAGATAAAAAGTGAAATGCAGTTGAGAGTCCATGCGTCATTAGCTAAAATTAGGAAAACATAAATCAGAATGTAGGTGTTAAAAAAACAAAAGGGCATTCCATCAGGAAACGTCAAACGATCAATGGTTGAATGCAATGAGCACAAAGTGGTGGGGGATCAGTATTTAACAAATAGTGGTGGCTAAAAAGACATTGACCACTACGCAATGTAGCTAAAATGATTTCCTTATGGTGAGAGGGCCAAAAGAAGATTGTCCAAGCTGCTGGGAGAGGTTTATTTCCTGGAGCTTGTTTCCATGAAGGGAGGACGAGTGCTGATGTTAAAGTGCTGCTGACAGATGTAACACAGATCTCATTAGAGGGAATGGAGGAAGTAACAGGCCAAGGTATGAGGACTGCAGCCTTGGCAGCAGTGTCAGCAGCCTCATTTGCCATCAGACCAACGTGAACAGGAACTCACAAACTTCACAAAGGTTCAGTCAACAGTGAGCAAATGACAGCTTTCCTGGACCTGTTGCACTAAGGGTAGGTCAGTGTACAGCACACAAAGGATCTGGAGGGCACAGAGAGTCGGAGCAGATGGCGCAATTGAAAAACCTGCGTCTCTGGATGTACTGTGTGGCCTGCTCAGGCTGTAGAGCTCTGATGTATATACTGAGCAGGGTTCTGGAAGCCAATAATGAAAATTGTCAGTGCCAGTGACAAAGACACACCCAACACCAGGTTCAGTTCAAGAGCCAACACTGTACACACAGACACTATTGCAAAGTTCCATGTGAAGGTCATGAAACTTATGGCTATAGAGCGAGGCTGGAGTCATGTCCTTAGGAAGCGAATGAAGGCCAAGGTGAACACGGACCACCACATGAAATCAAGGTGGTGAAGGGTTCACACCATAGGGAAAGTGGCAGCTAGTGTGAAATTAAGCTACCAGAGCAAGAGACGAAAGCGAACTCCAGGAGGTAACAGTGAAGAGAGACACATCCAATACTGGCGATCAAAGGAGTCATTGAAGAAAAACACACAGGATTGGTGGCCAGGCATGGCAGACAAACAGAATGCATATCTGCTGAGGAGGATGTCACGGTGGTATGACAGCGGTTGTTTGGCAGCTTCTGCATACAGAGACTCAATCGGGTTAGTGTAAAAGGTGCCAGTAGCCAAACAGATGCCATGATGATGGGTAGTA